>NC_067400.1:124409740-127023271 GCF_016432865.1 Antechinus flavipes | reverse complement strand
TTGTAAGATTAGATCAACTCTAATTCGTTAACAGTTAGTAAGGATTCCAACAAGCCTCTAAGGATATAAAATTTCTCCTTATTACCACTTTGGCTGCATCTCACAAATTTTGTTATGATATCTCACCATTGACATTATATTGAGTGAAATTATTAATTATGTCTATAATTTGCTGTTTCACCCTATCATTCTTTAAGATGAGATCATTTAGTTTCCAATTACTTTTTGGTCTATTTACAACACGTGCGGGTGTGCACAGGTGTGTGCGGGTGGTTAAAGTTTAGGTGAGCGGGTGTGCGCGGGTGGTTTAAGTTTAGAGGTGCGGATGTGCGCGGGTGTGCACGGGTGGTTTAAGTTTAGACGTGCGGGAGTGCACGGGTGTGCGCGGGAGGTTAAAGTTTAGGTGAGCGGGTGTGAGCGGGTGGTTTAAGTTTAGAGGTGCGGGTGTGCACGGGTGTGCGCGGGTGGTTTAAGTTTAGGCGAGCGAGTGTGCGCGGGTGTGCACGGGTGGTTTAAGTTTAGGTGAGCGGGTGTGCGCGGGTGGTTTAAGTTTAGACGTGCGGGTGTGCGCGGGTGTGTGCGGGTGGTTTAAGTTTATTCGTGCGGGTGTGCGCGGGTGTGCGCGGGTGATTAAAGTTTATGTGAGCGGGTGTGCGCGGGTGGTTTAAGTTTAGACGTGCGGGTGTGTGCGGGTGTGCGCGGGTAATTTAAGTTTAGACGTGCGGGAGTGCACGGGTGTGCGCGAGAGGTTAAAGTTTAGGTGAGCGGGTGTGCGCGGGTGGTTTAAGTTTAGACGTGCGGGTGTGCGCGGGTGTGCGCGGGTGGTTTAAGTTTAGGCGAGCGAGTGTGCGCGGGTGTGCACGGGGGTTTAAAGTTTAGGTGAGCGGGTGTGCGCGGGTGGTTTAAGTTTAGACGTGCGGGTGTGCGCGGGTGTGCGCGGGTGGTTTAAGTTTATTCGTGCGGGTGTGCGCGGGTGGTTTAAGTTTAGACGTGCGGGTGTGCGCGGGTGTGCGCGGGTGGTTTAAGTTTAGACGTGCGGGTGTGCGCGGGTGTGCACGGGTGGTTAAAGTTTAGGTGAGCGGTTGTGCGCGGGTGTGCGCGGGTGGTTTAAGTTTAGGTGAGTGGGTGTGCGCGGGTGGTTTAAGTTTAGACGTGCGGGTGTGCGCGGGTGTGTGCGGGTGTGCGCGGGTGTGCGCTGGTGGTTTAAGTTTAGGCGAGCGGGTGTGCGCGGGTTGTTTAAGTTTAGAGGTGCGGATGTGAGCGGGTGTGCACGGGTGGTTTAAGTTTAGACGTGCGGGTGTGCACGGGTGTGTGCGGGTGGTTAAAGTTTAGGTGAGCGGGTGTGCGCGGGTGGTTTAAGTTTAGAGGTGCGGATGTGCGCGGGTGTGCACGGTGGTTTAAGTTTAGACGTGCGGGTGTGCACGGGTGGTGTGCGGGTGGTTAAAGTTTAGGTGAGCGGGTGTGCGCGGGTGGTTTAAGTTTAGACGTACGGGAGTGCGCGGGTGTGCGCTCTTGGTTTAAGTTTAGGCGAGCGGGTGTGCGCGGGTTGTTTAAGTTTAGAGGTGCGGATGTGAGCGGGTGTGCACGGGTGGTTTAAGTTTAGACGTGCGGGTGTGCACGGGTGTGTGCGGGTGGTTAAAGTTTAGGTGAGCGGGTGTGCGCGGGTGGTTTAAGTTTAGAGGTGCGGATGTGCGCGGGTGTGCACGGGTGGTTTAAGTTTAGACGTGCGGGAGTGCACGGGTGTGCGCGGGAGGTTAAAGTTTAGGTGAGCGGGTGTGAGCGGGTGGTTTAAGTTTAGAGGTGCGGGTGTGCACGGGTGTGCGCGGGTGGTTTAAGTTTAGGCGAGCCAGTGTGCGCGGGTGTGCACGGGTGGTTTAAGTTTAGGTGAGCGGGTGTGCGCGGGTGGTTTAAGTTTAGATGTGCGGGTGTGCGCGGGTGTGCGCGGGTGGTTTAAGTTTAGACGTGCAGGTGTGCGCGGTGTGCGCGGGTGATTAAAGTTTAGGGATGCGGGTGTGCGCGGGTGGTTAATTTAGACGTGCGGGTGTGCGCGGGTGTGCGCGGGTGGTTAAGCTTAAGTGAGCGGGTGTGCGCGGGTGGTTTAAGTTTAACGTGCGGGTGTGCGCGGGTGTGCGCGGTGGTTTAAAGTTTAGGTGAGCGGTGTGCGCGGGTGTTTTAAGTTTAGACGTGCGGGTGTGCGCGGTGTGCGCGGGTGGTTTAAGTTTAGGTGTGGCGGGTGTGCGCGGTGGTTTAAGTTTAACGTGCGGTGTGCGCGGTGTGCGCGGGTGGTTTTTAAGTTTAGGCGAGCGGGTGTGCGCGGGTGGTTTAAGTTTAGGTACGCGGTGTGCACGGGTGGTGCGCGGTTATTAAAATTTAGGTGAGCGGTGTGCGCGGGTGTTTAAGTTTAGATGTGCGTGTTCGCGGTGTGCGCGGGTGTTTTAAGTTTAGACGTGCGGGTGTGCACGGTTGTGCGCGGGTTGTTAAAGTTTAGGCGAGCGGTGTGCGCGGGTGGTTTAAGTTTAGACGTGCGGGTGCGCGGTGGCGCGGGTGGGCGCGGGTGGATAAAAGTTTAGACGTGCGGGTGTTCACTGGTGAGCGCGCTTGATAAAGTTTAGTGAGCGGCTGTGCGCGGTGGTTTTAAGTTTAGACGGCGGGTGTGCACGGGTGTGCGCGGGTATTAAAGTTTAGGTGAGCGGGTGTGCGCGGTGGGTTAAGTTTAGAGGTGCGGATGTGCCGCGGTGTGCACGGGTGGTTTAAGTTTAGACGTGCGGGTGGCACGGGTGTGCCGGGAGGTTAAAGTTAGGTAGGCGGTGTGCGCGGTTGTTTTAAGTTGAGAACGTGCGGTGTGCGCGGGTGTGCGCGGGTGGTTAAGTTTAGGCGAGCGGGTGTGCGCGGGTGTTTAAGTTTAGAGGTGCGGTGTGAGCGGGTGCACGGGGGTTTAAGTTTAGACGTGCGGTGTGCACGGGTGTTGCGGGTGGTTAAAGTTTAGGTGAGCGGTTGTGCGCGGGTGTTTAAGTGTTAGAGTGCGGAGGTGCGCGGGTGTGCACGGGTGGTTTAAGTTTAGACGTGCGGGTGTGCGCGGTGTGCGCGGGTGGTTTAAGTTTAGGCGAGCGGGTGTGGCGCGGTGGTTTAAGTTTAGAGGTGCGGGTGTGAGCGGGTGTGCGCGGGTGGTTTAAATTTAGGTGAGCGGTGTGCGCGGGTGGTTTAAGTTTAGACGTGCGGGTGTTCACGGTGAGCGCGCTGATTAAAGTTTAGGTGAGGCGGTGTGCGCGGGTGGTTTAAGTTTAAGGTGCGGATGTGCGCGGGTTGGCACGGGTGGTTTAAGTTTAGACGTGCGGGTGTGCACGGGTGTGCCGGGTAGAAAGTTTAGGTGAGGGGCGGGTGTGCGCGGGTGGTTTAAGTTTAGAGGCGGATGTGCGCGTGTGCGCGGTGTGTTTAAGTTTAGACGTGCGGGTGTGCACGGGTGTGCTCGGGTGGTTAAAGTTTAGTGAGCGGGTGTGCGCGGGTGGTTTAAGTTTAGAAGTGCGGGGTGTGCGCGGGTGTGCGCGGGTGTTTAAGTTTAGCGAGCGGGTGTGCGCGGGTTGTGTTTAAGTTTAGAGGTGCGGGTGGTGAGCGGGTGTGCACGGGTGGTTTAAGTTTAGACGTGCGGGTGTGCACGGGTGTGCGCGGGTGGTTAAAGTTAGGTGAGCGGTTTGCGCGGTGGTTTAAGTTTAAGGTGCGGGGTGTGCGCGGGTGTGCGCGGTGGTTAAAGTTTAGACATGCGTGTGCGCGGGTGGGCACGGTGGTTAAAGTTTAGTTGAGCGGGTTGTGCGCGGGTGGTTTAAGTTTAGGTGAGCGCGTGTGCGCGGTGGTTTAAGTTTTAAGTGTGTGAGCGGGTGTGCGCGGGAGTTTAAGTTTAGGTGAGCGGTGTGCGCGGGTGTGCGCGGGTGGTTTAAATTAGGTGAGCGGGTGTGCGCGGGTGGTTTAAGTTTAGAACGTGCGGGTGTGCGCGGGTATGCGCGGGTGGTTTAAGTTTAGCGAGCGGGTGTGCGCGGGTTTTAAGTTTAGACGTGCGGTGTGCACTGTGCACGGTGGTTAAAGTTTAGCGAGCGGGTGTGCGCGGGTGGTTTAAGTTTAGAGGTGCGGTGTTCATGGGTGAGCGCGCTGATTAAAGTTTAGTGAGCGCTGTGCGCGGTGGTTAAGTTTAGAGGTGCGGGGTGTGCGCGGGTGTGCACGGGTGGTTAAAGTTTAAGGTGAGCGGGTGTGCGCGGGTGGTTTAAGTTTAGACGTCGGGTGTGCGCGGGGATTAAAGTTTAGGTGAGCGGGTGTCCGCGGGTGGTTTAAGTTTAGACGTGCGGGTGTGCACGGTGTGGCGCGGTGGTTTAAGTTTAGGTGAGCGGGTGTGCGCGGGTGTTTAAGTTTAGAGTGCGGATGTGAGCGGTGTGCGCGGGTGGTTTAATTTAGACGTGCGGGTGTGCGCGGGTGTGCGCGGGTGGTTAAGTTTAGGCAAGCGGGTGTGCGCGGGTGTGCACGGGTGGTTAAGTTTAGGTGAGCGGTGTGCGCGGTGGTTTAAGTTAGACGTGCGGGTGTGCGCGGGTGTGCGCGGTGTGCGCGGGTGGTTAAAGTTTAGGCGAGCGGGTGTGCGCGGTGTGCGCGGTGTTAAAGCTTAAGTGAGCGGGTGTGCGCGGTGGTTTAAGTTTAGACGTGCGGGGGTGCGCGGGTGTGCGCGGGTGATTAAAGTTTAGGTGAGCGGTGTGCGCGGTGGTTTAAGTTTAGACTGCGGTGTGCGCGGGTGCGCGGGTGGTTTAAGTTTAGGTGTGCGGGGTGTGCGCGGGTGTTTAAGTTTGGGTACGCGGGTGTGCACGGTGTGCGCGGTGATTAAAATTTAGGTGAGCGGGTGCGCGGGTGGTTTAAGTTTAGAGGTGCGGGTTGCGCGGGTGTGCGCGGGTGGTTTAAGTTTAGAGGTGCGGGGTGTGCGCGGGTGTGCGCGGGTGGTTTAATTTAGGTGAGCGGGTGTGCGCGGGTGGTTTAAGTTTAGAGGTGCGGATGTGAGCGGTGTGCACGGTGGTTTAAGTTTAGACGTGCGGGGGTGCGCGGGTGTGCGCGGGTGGTTTAAGTTTAGGCGTGCGGGTGTGCGCGGGTGTGCACGGTGGTTTAAGTTTAGGTGAGCGGGTGTGCGCGGGTGGTTTAAGTTTAGACGTGCGGGTGTGCGCGGGTGTGCGCGGGTGTTTAAGTTTAGGCGAGCGGGTGTGCGCGGTGTGCGCGGGTGATTAAAGTTTAAGTGAGCGGGTGTGCGCGGGTGGTTTAAGTTAGACGTGCGGGTGTGCGCGGTGTGCGCGGTGTTAAAGTTTAGGTGAGCGGGTGTGCGCGGGTGTTTAAGTTTAGACGTGCGGGTGTGCGCGGGTGTGCGCGGGTGTTTAAGTTTAGGTGAGCGGGTGTGCGCGGGTGTTTAAGTTTAGACGTGCGGGTGTGCGCGGTGTGCGCGGGTGGTTTAAGTTTAGGCGAGCGGTGTGCGCGGGTGGTTTAAGTTTAGGTGAGCGGGTGTGCACGGTGTGCGCGGGTGATTAAAATTTAGGTGAGCGGGTGTGCGCGGTGGTTTAAGTTTAGGTGAGCGGGTGTGCGCGGTGTGCGCGGTGGTTTAAGTTAGACGTGCGGGTGTGCGCGGTTGTGCGCGGGTTGTTTAAGTTTAGACGTGCGGGTGTGCGCGGGTGGTTTAGTTTAGACGTGCGGGTGTGCACGGGTGTGCGCGGGAGTGCGCGGGTGGTTTAAGTTTAGACGTGCGGGTGTTCACGGGTGAGCGCGGTGATTAAAGTTTAGGTGAGCGGGTGTGCGCGGTGGTTTAAGTTTAGACGTGCGGGAGGGCACGGGTGTGCGCGGGTGATTAAAGTTTAGGTGAGCGGGTGTGCGCGGGTGGTTTAAGTTTAGAGGTGCGATGTGCGCGGGTGTGCACGGGTGGTTTAAGTTTAGACGTGCGGGTGTGCACGGGTGTGCTCGGGAGGTTAAAGTTTAGGTGAGCGGTGTGCGCGGGTGGTTTAAGTTTAGACGTGCGGGTGTGCGCGGGTGTGCGCGGGTGGGTTAAGTTTAGGCGAGCGGGTGTGCGCGGGTTGTTTAAGTTTAGAGGTGCGGATGTGAGCGGGTGTGCACGGGTGGTTTAGTTTAGACGTGCGGTGTGCGCGGTGTGCGCGGTGGTTTAAGTTTAGAGGTGCGGATGTGCGCGGGTGTTTAAGTTTAGAGGTGCGGATGTGCGCGGGTGTGCACGGGTGGTTTAAGTTTAGACGTGCGGGTTGTGCGCGGGTGTGGCACGGGTGGTTAAAGTTTAGGCGAGCGGGTGTGCGCGGGTTGTTTAAGTTTAGAGGTGCGGATGTGCGGGGTGTGCACGGGTGGTTTAAATTTAGGTGAGCGGTGTGCGCGGGTGTTTAAGTTAGACGTGCGGGTGTTCATGGGTGAGCGCGGCTGATTAAAGTTTAGGTGAGCGGTGTGTGCGCGGGTGGTTTAAGTTAGACGTGCGGTGTGCGCGGTTGTTTAAGTTAGACGTGCGGGTGTGCGCGGTGTGCACGGGTGGTTAAAGTTTAGGTGAGCGGTGTGTGCGCGGGTGGTTTAAGTTTAGAGGTGCGGATGTGCGCGGTGTGCACGGTGTTTAAGTTTAGACGTGCGGTGTGCACGGGTGTGCTCGGGAGGTTAAAGTTTAGGTGAGCGGTGTGCGCGGGTGGTTAAGTTTAGACGTGCGGTGTGCGCGGTGTGCACGGGTGGTTTAAGTTTAGGCGAGCGGGTGTGCGCGGGTTGTTTAAGTTTAGAGGTGCGGATGTGAGCGGGTGTGCACGGGTGGTTTAAGTTAGACGTGCGGTGTGCACGGGTGTGTGCGGGTGGTTAAAGTTTAGGTGAGCGGGTTTGCGCGGGTGGTTAAGTTTAGAGGTGCGGATGTGCGCGGGTGTGCACGGGTGGTTTAAGTTTAGACGTGCGGGTGTGCGCGGGTGTGCGCGGGTGGTTTAAGTTTAGGCGAGCGGGTGTGGCGGGTTTGTTTAAGTTTAGAGGTGCGGATGTGAGCGGGTGTGCACGGGTGGTTTAAGTTTAGACGTGCGGGTGTGCGCGGGTGTGCGCGGGTGGTTTAAGTTTAGGCGAGCGGGTGTGCGCGGGTGTGCACGGGTGGTTTAAGATTAGGTGAGCGGGTGTGCGCGGGTGGTTTAAGTTTGGGTACGCTGGTGTGCACGGGTGTGCGCGGTGATTAAAATTTAGGTGAGCGGTGTGCGCGGGTGGTTAAGTTTAGACGTGCGGTGTGCGCGGGTGTGCGCGGGTGGTTTAAGTTAGAGGTGCGGGGTGTGCGCGGGTGTGCGGGTGGTTAAAGTTTAGGTGAGCGGGTGTGCGCGGGTGTTTAAGTTTAGACGTGCGGTGTGCGCGGTGTGCACGGGTGGTTTAAGTTTAGACGTGCGGGAGTGCACGGGTGTGCGCGGGTGGTTAAGTTTAGACGTGCGGGTGTTCACTGGTGAGCGCGGCTGATTAAAGTTTAGGTGAGCGGGTGTGCGCGGGTGGTTTAAGTTAGAGGTGCGGATGTGCGCGGTGTGCACGGTGGTTAAAGTTTAGGTGAGCGGGTGTGCGCAGGTGTGCGCGGGTGTTTAAGTTTAGGTGAGCGGGTGTGCGCGGGTGGTTTAAGTTTAGGTGAGCGGGTGTGCGCGGGTGTGCGCGGGTGGTTAAATTTAGGTGAGCGGGTGTGCGCGGGTGTTTAAGTTTAGGTGAGGCGGGTGTGCGCGTGTGCGCGGGTGGTTTAAGTTAGGTGAGCGGGTGTGCGCGGTGGTTTAAGTTTAGTGAGCGGGTGTGCACGGTGTGCACGGGTGTGCGCGGGTTGTTTAAGTTTAGGCGAGCGGGTGTGCGCGGGTTGTTTAAGTTTAGACGTGCGGGTGTGCACGGGTGTGCGCGGGTGGTTAAAGTTTAGGCGAGCGGGTGTGCGCGGGTGGTTTAAGTTTAGACGTGCGGTGTGCGCGGGTGAGCGCGGCTGATTAAAGTTTAGGTGAGCGGCTGTGCGCGGGTGGTTTAAGTTTAGAGGTGCGGGGTGTGCCGGGTGTGCACGGGTGTTTAAGTTTAGGTGAGCGGGTGTGCGCGGGTGGTTTAAGTTTAGACGTGCGGGTGTGCGCGGTGTGCGCGGTGGTTTAAGTTTAGGCGAGCGGGTGTGCGCGGGTGTGCACGGGTGGTTTAAGTTTAGGTGAGCGGTGTGCGCGGGTGTTTAAGTTTAGGTACGCTGGTGTGCACGGTTGTGCGCGGGTGATTAAAGTTTAGGTGAGCGGGTGTGCGCGGGTGGTTAAGTTTAGACGTGCGGGTGTGCGCGGTGTGCGCGGGTGGTTAAAGTTTAGGTGAGCGGCGTGTGCGCGGGTGTGCGCGGTTGGTTTAAGTTTAGGCGAGCGGGTGTGCGCGGGTGTTTAAGTTTAGAGGTGCGGATGTGCGCGGGTGTGCACGGGTGTGCGCGGGTTGTTTAAGTTTAGGTGAGCGGTGTGTGCGCGGGTGTGCGCGGTGGTTAAGTTTAGGTGAGCGGTTGTGCGCGGGTGGTTTAAGTTTAGAGGTGCGGGGTGTGCACGGGTGTGCACGGGTAGTTAAAGTTTAGGTGAGCGGGTGTGCGCGGGTGGTTTAAGTTTAGGCGAGCGGTGTGCGCGGTGTGCGCGGGTGTGGCGCGGGGTGGTTTAAGTTTAGGCGAGCGGGTGTGCGCGGTTGTTTAAGTTTAGAGGTGCGGATGTGAGCGGGTGTGCACGGGTGGTTTAAGTTTAGACGTGCGGGTGTGCACGGGTGTGTGCGGGTGGTTAAAGTTTAGGTGAGCGGGTTTGCGCGGGTGGTTTAAGTTTAGACGTGCGGGTGTGCGCGGTGTGCGCGGGTGGATTAAGTTTAGGCGAGCGGGTGTGCGCGGGTTGTTTAAGTTTAGAGGTGCGGGGTGTGCACGGGTGTGCGCGGTGGTTTAAATTTAGGTGAGCGGGTGTGCGCGGGTGGTTTAAGTTTAGACGTGCGGGTGTTCACTGGTGAGCGCGGCTGATTAAAGTTTAGGTGAGCGGGTGTGCGCGGGTGGTTTAAGTTTAGACGTGCAAATGTGCGCGGGTGTGCACGGGTGGTTAAAGTTTAGGTGAGCGGTGTGCGCGGGTGTGCGCGGGTGTTTAAGTTTAGGTGAGCGGTGTGCGCGGGTGGTTTAGTTTAGAGGTGCGGATGTGCGCGGGTGTGCACGGTTTTAAGTTTAGACGTGCGGGTGTGCACGGGTGTGCTCGGGAGGTTAAAGTTTAGGTGAGCGGTGTGCGCGGTGGTTTAAGTTTAGACGTGCGGGTGTGCGCGGGTGTGCGCGGGTGGTTTAAGTTTAGGCGAGCGGGTGTGCGCGGGTTGTTTAAGTTTAGAGGTGCGGTGTGCGCGGTGTGCACGGGTGGTTTAAGTTTAGACGTGCGGTGTGCACGGGTGTGTGCGGGTGGTTAAGTTTAGGTGAGCGGGTTTGCGCGGGTGTTTAAGTTTAGAGGTGCGGATGTGCGCGGGTGTGCGGGTGGTTTAAGTTTAGACGTGCGGGTGTGCGCGGGTGTGGCGCGGGGTGGTTTAAGTTTAGGCGAGCGGTGTGCGCGGGTGGTTAAGTTTAGGTGAGCGGGTGTGCGCGGGTGTGCACGGGTGGTTTAAGTTTAGACGTGCGGGTGTGCGCGGTGTGCGCGGGTGATTTAAGTTTAGGCGAGCGGGTGTGCGCGGGTGGCACGGGTGGTTTAAGATTAGGTGAGCGGGTGTGCGCGGGTGTTTAAGTTTGGGTACGCGGTGTGCACGGGTGTGCGCGGTGATTAAAATTTAGGTGAGCGGGTGTGCGCGGGTGGTTTAAGTTTAGACGTGCGGTGTGCACGGGTGTGCTCAAGAGGTTAAAGTTTAGTGAGCGGGTGTGCGCGGGTGGTTTAACTTTAGACGTGCGGTGTGCGCGGGTGTGCGCGGGTGGTTAAAGTTTAGGTGAGCGGGTGTGCGCGGGTGGTTTAAGTTAGACGTGCGGTGTGCGCGGTGTGCACGGGTGGTTAAGTTTAGGTGAGCGGGTGTGCGCGGGTGTGCGCGGGTTGGTTTAAATTAGGTGAGCGGGTGTGCGCGGGTGGTTTAAGTTTAGTGAGCGTGTGCGCGGGTGTGCGCGGGTGTTTAAATTTAGGTGAGCGGGTGTGCGCGGGTGTTTAAGTTTAGACGTGCGGGTGTGCGCGGTGTGTGCGCGGGTTGTTTAAGTTTAGGCGAGCGGGTGTGCGCGGGTTTTTAAGTTTAGACGTGCGGGTGTGCACGGTGTGCACGGGTGGTTAAGTTTAGGCGAGCGGGTGTGCTGGGTGGTTTTAAGTTTAGAGTGCGGGTGTTCATGGGTGAGCGCGGCTGATTAAAGTTTAGGTGAGCGGCTGTGCGCGGGTGGTTTAAGTTTAGACGTGCGGGGTGCGCGGGTGTGCACGGGTGGTTAAAGTTTAGTGAGCGGGTGTGCGTGGGTGGTTTAAGTTTAGGACGTGCGGTGTGCGCGGGTGATTAAGTTTAGGTGAGCGGTGTGCGCGGTGTTTAAGTTTAGACGTGCGGGTGTGCGCGGGTGTGCGCGGTGGTTTAAGTTTAGGTGAGCGGTGTGCGCGGGTGGTTTTAAGTTTAGAGGTGCGGATGTGAGCGGGTGTGCACGGGTGGTTTAAGTTTAGAGTGCGGGGTGTGCGCGGGTGTGCGCGGTGGTTTAAGTTTAGGCAAGCGGGTGTGCGCGGTGTGCACGGGTGGTTAAAGTTTAGTGAGCGGGTGTGCGCGGGTGGTTTAAGTTTGGGTACGCTGGTGTGCACGGTGTGCGCGGTGATTAAAATTTAGGTGAGGCGGTGTGCGCGGGTGGTTTAAGTTTAGACTGCGGGTGTGCACGGGTGTGCTCGGGAGGTTAAAGTTTAGGTGAGCGGGTGTGCGCGGGTGTGCGCGGGTGGTTTAAGTTTAGGCGAGCGGGTGTGCACGGGTGTGCGCGGGAGGTTAAAGTTTAGACGTGCGGGTGTTCACTGGTGAGCGCGGCTGATTAAAGTTTAGGTGAGCGGCTGTGCGCGGGTGGTTTAATTTTAGAGGAGCGGATGTGCGCGGGTGTGCACGGGTGGTTAAGTTTAGGTGAGCGGGTGCGCGGGTGTGCGCGGTGGTTTAAGTTTAGGTGAGCGGTGTGCGCGGGTGTTTAAGTTTAGGTGAGCGGGTGTGCGCGGGTGTGCTGGGTGGTTTAAGTTTAGACGTGCGGTGTGCGCGGGTGTGCACGGTGTGCGCGGGTGTTAAAGTTTAGGTGCGCGGTGTGCGCGGGTGTGCGCGGGTGGTTTAGTTTAGGCGAGCGGGTGTGCACGGGTGTGCGCGGGAGGTTAAAGTTTAGACGTGCGGGTGTTCATGGGTGAGCGCGGCTGATTAAAGTTTAGGTGAGCGCTGTGCGCGGGTGGTTTAAGTTTAGAGGAGCGGATGTGCGCGGTTGTGCACGGTGGTTAAAGTTTAGGTGAGCGGTGTGCGCGGGTGTGCGCGGTGGTTTAAGTTTAGGTGAGCGGGTGTGCGCGGGTGGTTTAAGTTTAGGTGAGCGGGTGTGCGCGGGTGTGCGTGGGTGTTTAAGTTTAGGTGAGCGGTGTGCGCGGGTGGTTTAAGTTTAGAGGTGCGGATGTGCGCGGGTGTGCACGGGTTGTTAAAGTTTAGTGAGCGGTGTGTGCGCGGGTGTGCGCGGGTGGTTAAGTTAGGTGAGCGGGTGTGCGCGGGTGGTTTAAGTTTAGGTGAGCGGGTGTGCGCGGGTGTGCGCGGGTGGTTTAAATTTAGGTGAGCGGGTGTGCGCGGAGGTTTAAGTTTAGGACGTGCGGGTGTTCATGGTGTGCGCGGCTAATTAAAGTTTAAGTGAGCGGGTGTGCGCGGGTGGTTTAAGTTTAGACGTGCGGTGTGCGCGGTGTGCACGGTGTTTAAGTTTAGGTGAGCGGTGTGCGCGGTGTGCGCGGGTGGTTTAAGTTTAGGTGAGCGGTGTGCGCGGGTGGTTTAAGTTAGGCGAGCGGTGTGCGCGGGTGTGCGCGGGTGGTTTAAATTTAGGTGAGCGGGTGTGCGCGGGTGGTTTAAGTTTAGACGTGCGGGTGTGCGCGGGTGTGCGCGGGTGGTTTCAGTTTAGGCGAGCGGGTGTGCGCGGGTGGTTTAAGTTTGGGTACGCGGGTGTGCACGGTGTGCGCGGGTGGTTAAAGTTTAGTGAGCGGGTGTGCGCGGGTGGTTTAAGTTTAGAGCGTGCGGGGTGCGCGGGTGTGCGCGGGTGGTTTTAAGTTTAGGTGAGCGGGTGTGCGCGGGTTGTTTAAGTTTAGACGTGCGGGTGTGCACGGGTGTGCACGGGTGGTTAAAGTTTAGGCGAGCGGGTGTGCTTGGGTGGTTTAAGTTTAGACGTGCCGGTGTTCACGGGTGAGCGCGGCTGATTAAAGTTTAGGTGAGCGGCTGTGCGCGGGTGGTTTAAGTTTAGAGGTGCGGATGTGCGGGAGTGTGCACGGGTGGTTAAAGCTTAAGTGAGCGGGTGTGCGCGGGTGGTTTAAGTTTAGACGTGCCGGTGTTCACGGGTGAGCGCGGCTGATTAAAGTTTAGGTGAGCGGCTGTGCGCGGGTGGTTTAAGTTTAGAGGTGCGGATGTGCGCGAGTGTGCACGGGTGGTTAAAGCTTAAGTGAGCGGGTGTGCGCGGGTGGTTTAAGTTTAGACGTGCGGGTGTGCGCGGGTGATTAAAGTTTAGGTGAGCGGGTGTGCGCGGGTGGTTTAAGTTTAGACGTGCGGTGTGCGCGGGTGTGCGCGGGTGTTAAAGTTTAAGTGAGCGGGTGTGCGCGGGTGGTTTAAGTTTAGACGTGCGGGTGGTGCGCGGGTGTGCGCGGGTGGTTAAGTTTAGGTGAGCGGGTGCGCGGGTGTTTAAGTTTAGACGTGCGGGTGTGCGCGGGTGTGCGCGGGTGGTTTAAGTTTAGGCAAGCGGGTGTGCGCGGGTGTGCACGGGTGGTTTAAGATTAGGTGAGCGGGTGTGCGCGGGTGGTTTAAGTTTGGGTACGCTGGTGTGCACGGGTGTGCGCGGGTGATTAAAATTTAGGTGAGCGGGTGTGCGCGGGTGGTTTAAGTTTAGACGTGCGGGTGTGCACGGGTGTGCTCGGGAGGTTAAAGTTTAGGTGAGCGGGTGTGCGCGGGTGTGCGCGGGTGGTTTAAGTTTAGGCGAGCGGGTGTGCACGGGTGTGCGCGGGAGGTTAAAGTTTAGACGTGCGGGTGTTCATGGGTGAGCGCGGCTGATTAAAGTTTAGGTGAGTGGCTGTGCGCGGGTGGTTTAAGTTTAGAGGAGCGGATGTGCGCGGGTGTGCACGGGTGGTTAAAGTTTAGGTGAGCGGGTGTGCGCGGGTGTGCGCGGGTGGTTTAAGTTTAGGTGAGCGGGTGTGCGCGGGTGGTTTAAGTTTAGGTGAGCGGGTGTGCGCGGGTGTGCGTGGGTGGTTTAAGTTTAGACGTGCGGGTGTGCACGGGTGTGCTCGGGAGGTTAAAGTTTAGGTGAGCGGGTGTGCGCGGGTGTGCGCGGGTGGTTTAAGTTTAGGCGAGCGGGTGTGCACGGGTGTGCGCGGGAGGTTAAAGTTTAGACGTGCGGGTGTTCATGGGTGAGCGCGGCTGATTAAAGTTTAGGTGAGCGGCTGTGCGCGGGTGGTTTAAGTTTAGAGGAGCGGATGTGCGCGGTTGTGCACGGGTGGTTAAAGTTTAGGTGAGCGGGTGTGCGCGGTGTGCGCGGGTGGTTAAAGTTAGGTGAGCGGGTGTGCGCGGGTGGTTAAAGTTTAGTGAGCGGGTGTGCGCGGGTGTGCGTGGGTGCTTTAAGTTTAGGTGAGCGGGTGTGCGCGGGTGGTTTAAGTTTAGAGGTGCGGATGTGCGCGGGTGTGCACGGGTTGTTAAAGTTTAGGTGGGCGGGTGTGCGCGGGTGTGCGCGGGTGGTTTAAGTTTAGGTGAGCGGGTGTGCGCGGGTGGTTTAAGTTTAGGTGAGCGGGTGTGCGCGGGTGTGCGCGGGTGGTTTAAATTTAGGTGAGCGGGTGTGCGCGGGTGGTTTAAGTTTAGACGTGCGGGTGTTCATGGGTGAGCGCGGCTGATTAAAGTTTAAGTGAGCGGGTGTGCGCGGGTGGTTTAAGTTTAGACGTGCGGGTGTGCGCGGGTGTGCACGGGTGGTTAAAGTTTAGGTGAGCGGGTGTGCGCGGGTGTGCGCGGGTGGTTTAAGTTTAGGTGAGCGGGTGTGCGCGGGTGGTTTAAGTTTAGGCGAGCGGGGTGTGTGCGCGGGTGTGCGGGTGTGCGGGGTGTGCGCGGGTGGTTAAAGTTAGGTGAGCGGGTGTGCGCGGGTGTTTAAGTTTAGACGTGCGGGTGTGCGCGGGTGTGCGCGGGTGGTTTAAGTTTAGGCGAGCGGGTGTGCGCGGGTGGTTTAAGTTTGGGTACGCGGGTGTGCACGGGTGTGCGCGGGTGATTAAAGTTTAGGTGAGCGGTGTGCGCGGGTGGTTTAAGTTTAGACGTGCGGGTGTGCGCGGGTGTGCGCGGGTGGTTTAAGTTTAGGCGAGCGGGTGTGCGCGGGTTGTTTAAGTTTAGACGTGCGGGTGTGCACGGGTGTGCACGGGTGGTTAAAGTTTAGGCGAGCGGGTGTGCTTGGGTGGTTTAAGTTTAGACGTGCCGGTGTTCACGGGTGAGCGCGGCTGATTAAAGTTTAGGTGAGCGGCTGTGCGCGGGTGGTTTAAGTTTAGAGGTGCGGATGTGCGCGAGTGTGCACGGGTGGTTAAAGCTTAAGTGAGCGGGTGTGCGCGGGTGGTTTAAGTTTAGACGTGCGGGTGTTCACTGGTGAGCGCGGCTGATTAAAGTTTAAGTGAGCGGTGTGCGCGGGTGGTTTAAGTTTAGAGGTGCGGGGTGTGCGCGAGTGTGCACGGGTGGTTAAAGCTTAAGTGAGCGGGTGTGCGCGGGTGGTTTAAGTTTAGACGTGCTGGTGTGCGCGGGTGTGCGGGTGTGCGGGGTGTGCACGGGTGGTTTAAGTTTAGGTGAGCGGGTGTGCGCGGGTGGTTTAAGTTTAGACGTGCGGGTGTGCGCGGGTGTGCGCGGGTGGTTAAAGCTTAAGTGAGCGGGTGTGCGCGGGTGGTTTAAGTTTAGACGTGCTGGTGTGCGCGGGTGTGCGCGGGTGATTAAAGTTTAGGTGAGCGGGTGTGCGCGGGTGGTTTAAGTTTAGACGTGCGGGTGTGCGCGGGTGTGCGCGGGTGGTTTAAGTTTAGGCGAGCGGGTGTGCGCGGGTGGTTTAAGTTTGGGTACGCGGGTGTGCACGGGTGTGCGCGGGTGATTAAAATTTAGGTGAGCGGGTGTGCGCGGGTGGTTTAAGTTTAGATGTGCGGGTGTGCGCGGGTGTGCGCGGGTAATTTAAGTTTAGACGTGCGGGTGTGCACGGTTGTGCGCGGGTTGTTAAAGTTTAGGCGAGCGGGTGTGCGCGGATGGTTTAAGTTAGACGTGCGGGTGTGCGCGGGTGTGCGCGGGTGGGCGCGGGGTGGTTTAAGTTTAGACGTGCGGGTGTGCACGGGTGTGCGCGGGTGGTTAAGTTTAGGTGAGCGGCTGTGCGCGGGTGGTTTAAGTTTAGACGTGCGGGTGTGTGCGCGGGTGTGCGCGGGTGGTTAAGTTTAGGCGAGCGGGTGTGCGCGGGTGGTTTAAGTTTAGACGTGCGGTGTGCACGGGTGTGCACGGGTGGTTTAAATTTAGGTGAGCGGGTGTGCGCGGGTGGTTTAAGTTTAGACGTGCGGGTGTTCATGGGTGAGCGCGGCTGATTAAAGTTTAAGTGAGCGGGTGTGCGCGGGTGGTTTAAGTTTAGAGTGCGGATGTGCGCGGGTGTGCACGGGTGTTTAAGTTTAGACGTGCGGGTGTGCACGGGTGTGCACGGGTAGTTAAAGTTTAGGTGAGCGGGTGTGCGCGGGTGGTTTAAGTTTAGAGGTGCGGATGTGCGCGGGTGTGCACGGGTGGTTTAAGTTTAGACGTGCGGGTGTGCACGGTGTGCGCGGTGGTTAAAGTTTAGGTGAGCGGTGTGCGCGGGTGGTTTAAGTTAGACGTGCGGTGTGCGCGGGTGTGCGCGGTGGTTAAGTTTAGGCGAGCGGGTGTGCGCGGGTTGTTTAAGTTTAGAGGTGCGGATGTGAGCGGGTGTGCGCGGGTGGTTAAGTTTAGACGTGCGGTGTGCACGGGTGTGTGCGGGTGGTTAAAGTTTAGGTGAGCGGGTTTGCGCGGGTGGTTTAAGTTTAGAGGTGCGGATGTGCGCGGGTGTGCGCGGGTGGTTTAAGTTTAGACATGCGGGTGTGCGCGGGTGTGCACGGGTGGTTAAAGTTTAGGTGAGCGGGTGTGCGCGGGTGGTTTAAGTTTAGGTGAGCGGGTGTGCGCGGGTGGTTTAAGTTTAGGTGAGCGGGTGTGCGCGGGTGGTTTAAGTTTAGGTGAGCGGGTGTGCGCGGGTGGTTTAAATTTAGGTGAGCGGGTTTGCGCGGGTGGTTAAGTTTAGACGTGCGGTGTGCGCGGGGTGCGCGGGTGGTTAAGTTTAGGCGAGCGGTGTGCGCGGGTGGTTTAAGTTTAGACGTGCGGTGTGCACGGGTGTGCACGGTGGTTAAAGTTTAGGCGAGCGGGTGTGCTTGGGTGGTTTAAGTTTAGACGTGCGGGTGTTCATGGGTGAGCGCGGCTGATTAAAGTTTAGGTGAGCGGCTGTGCGCAGGTGGTTTAAGTTTAGAGTGCGGATGTGCGCGGGTGTGCGCGGGTGGTTTAAGTTTAGGTGAGCGGGTGTGCTTGGGTGGTTTAAGTTTAGGACGTGCGGGTGTGCGCGGGTGATTAAAGTTTAGGTGAGCGGGTGTGCGCGGGTGGTTTAAGTTTAGACTGCGGGTGTGCGCGGGTGTGCGCGGTGGTTAAGTTTAGGCGAGCGGTGTGCGCGGGTTGTTTAAGTTTAGAGTGCGGATGTGCGCGGTGTGCACGGGTGGTTTAAGTTAGACGTGCGGTGTGCGCGGGTGTGCGCGGGTGGTTTAAGTTTAGGCAAGCGGGTGTGCGCGGGTGTGCACGGGTGGTTTAAGATTAGGTGAGCGGGTGTGCGCGGATGGTTTAAGTTTAGACGTGCGGGTGTGCGCGGTGTGCGCGGTGTGCGCGGGTGGTATAAGTTTAGGCGAGCGGGTGTGCGCGGGTGTGCGCGGGTGGTTAAAGCTTAAGTGAGCGGGTGTGCGCGGGTGGTTTAAGTTTAGACGTGCTGGTGTGCGCGGGTGTGCGCGGGTGATTAAAGTTTAGGTGAGCGGGTGTGCGCGGGTGGTTTAAGTTAGACGTGCGGGTGTGCGCGGTGTGCGCGGGTGGTTTAAGTTTAGGTGTGCGGGTGTGCGCGGGTGGTTTAAGTTTAGGACGTGCGGGTGTGCGCGGTGTGCGCGGGTGGTTAAAGTTTAGTGAGCGGGTGTGCGCGGGTGGTTTAAGTTTGGGTACGCGGGTGTGCACGGGTGTGCGCGGTGATTAAAATTTAGGTGAGCGGGTGTGCGCGGTGGTTTAAGTTAGACGTGCGGTGTGCGCGGGTGTGCGCGGGTAATTTAAGTTTAGACGTGCGGTGTGCGCGGGTGTGCGCGGGTGGTTTAAGTTTAGGCGAGCGGGTGTGCGCGGGTTGTTTAAGTTTAGAGGTGCGGATGTGAGCGGGTGTGCACGGGTGGTTTAAGTTTAGACGTGCGGGTGTGCGCGGGTGTGCGCGGGTGGTTTAAGTTTAGGCAAGCGGTGTGCGCGGTGTGCACGGGTGGTTTAAGATTAGGTGAGCGGGTGTGCGCGGATGGTTTAAGTTTAGACGTGCGGGTGTGCGCGGGTGTGCGCGGGTGTGCGCGGGTGGTATAAGTTTAGGCGAGCGGGTGTGCGCGGGTGTGCGCGGGTGGTTAAAGCTTAAGTGAGCGGGTGTGCGCGGGTGGTTTAAGTTTAGACGTGCTGGTGTGCGCGGGTGTGCGCGGGTGATTAAAGTTTAGGTGAGCGGGTGTGCGCGGGTGGTTTAAGTTTAGACGTGCGGGTGTGCGCGGGTGTGCGCGGGTGGTTTAAGTTTAGGTGAGCGGGTGTGCGCGGTGGTTTAAGTTTAGACGTGCGGTGTGTGCGCGGTGTGCGCGGGTGGTTTAAGTTTAGGCGAGCGGGTGTGCGCGGGTGGTTTAAGTTTGGGTACGCGGGTGTGCACGGGTGTGCGCGGGTGATTAAAATTTAGGTGAGCGGGTGTGGCGCGGGGTGGTTTAAGTTTATATGTGCGGGTGTGCGCGGGTGTGCGCGGGTAATTTAAGTTTAGACGTGCGGGTGTGCACGGTTGTGCGCGGGTTGTTAAAGTTTAGGCGAGCGGGTGTGCGCGGGTGGTTTAAGTTTAGACGTGCGGGTGTGCGCGGGTGTGCGCGGGTGTGCGGGTGTGCGCGGGTGGTTTAAGTTTAGACGTGCGGGTGTTCACTGGTGAGCGCGGCTGATTAAAGTTTAGGTGAGCGGCTGTGCGCGGGTGGTTTAAGTTTAGACGTGCGGGTGTGCACGGGTGTGCACGGGTAGTTAAAGTTTAGGTGAGCGGGTGTGCGCGGGTGGTTTAAGTTTAGAGGTGCGGATGTGCGCGGGTGTGCACGGGTGGTTTAAGTTTAGACGTGCGGGTGTGTACGGGTGTGCTCGGGAGGTTAAAGTTTAGGTGAGCGGGTGTGCGCGGGTGGTTTAAGTTTAGACGTGCGGGTGTGCGCGGGTGTGCGCGGGTGGTTTAAGTTTAGGCGAGCGGGTGTGCGCGGGTTGTTTAAGTTTAGAGGTGCGGATGTGAGCGGGTGTGCACGGGTGGTTTAAGTTTAGACGTGCGGGTGTGCACGGGTGTGTGCGGGTGGTTAAAGTTTAGGTGAGCGGGTTTGCGCGGGTGGTTTAAGTTTAGAGGTGCGGATGTGCGCGGGTGTGCACGGGTGGTTTAAGTTTAGACGTGCGGGTGTGCGCGGGTGTGCGCGGGTGGTTTAAGTTTAGGCGAGCGGGTGTGCGCGGGTTGTTTAAGTTTAGAGGTGCGGATGTGAGCGGGTGTGCACGGGTGGTTTAAATTTAGGTGAGCGGGTGTGCGCGGGTGGTTTAAGTTTAGACGTGCGGGTGTTCATGGGTGAGCGCGGCTGATTAAAGTTTAAGTGAGCGGGTGTGCGCGGGTGGTTTAAGTTTAGACGTGCGGGTGTGCGCGGTGTGCGCGGGTGTTTAAGTTTAGTGAGCGGTGTGCGCGGGTTGTTTAAGTTTAGACGTGCGGGTGTGCACGGGTGTGCACGGGTAGTTAAAGTTTAGGTGAGCGGGTGTGCGCGGGTGGTTTAAGTTTAGAGGTGCGGATGTGCGCGGGTGTGCGCGGGTGGTTTAAGTTTAGACGTGCGGGTGTGCACGGGTGTGCTCGGGAGGTTAAAGTTTAGGTGAGCGGGTGTGCGCGGGTGGTTTAAGTTTAGACGTGCAGGTGTGCGCGGGTGTGCGCGGGTGGTTTAAGTTTAGGCGAGCGGGTGTGCGCGGGTTGTTTAAGTTTAGAGGTGCGGATGTGAGCGGGTGTGCACGGGTGGTTTAAGTTTAGACGTGCGGGTGTGCACGGGTGTGTGCGGGTGGTTAAAGTTTAGGTGAGCGGGTGTG
The DNA here is from genome assembly GCF_016432865.1 of Antechinus flavipes. Taxonomy (NCBI): domain Eukaryota; kingdom Metazoa; phylum Chordata; class Mammalia; order Dasyuromorphia; family Dasyuridae; genus Antechinus; species Antechinus flavipes. Next base: position 127,003,753 of record NC_067400.1, on the reverse strand, counting down.
CGCGGGTGGTTTAAGTTTAGAGGTGCGGATGTGCGCGGGTGTGCACGGGTGGTTTAAGTTTAGACGTGCGGGTGTGCGCGGTGTGTGCGCGGGTGGTTAAGTTTAGGCGAGCGGTGTGCGCGGGTTGTTTAAGTTTAGAGGTGCGGATGTGAGCGGGTGTGCACGGTGGTTTAAGTTTAGACGTGCGGTGTGCGCGGTGTGCGCGGGTGATTTAAGTTTAGGCGAGCGGTGTGCGCGGGTGTGCACGGGTGATTAAAATTTAGGTGAGCGGGTGTGCGCGGGTGGTTTAAGTTTGGGTACGCGGGTGTGCACGGGTGTGCGCGGGTGATTAAAATTTAGGTGAGCGGGTGTGCGCGGGTGGTTTAAGTTTAGACGTGCGGGTGTGCACGGGTGTGCTCGGGAGGTTAAAGTTTAGGTGAGCGGGTGTGCGCGGGTGGTTTAAGTTTAGACGTGCGGGTGTGCGCGGGTGTGCGCGGGTGGTTAAAGTTTAGGTGAGCGGGTGTGCGCGGGTGTGCGCGGGTGGTTTAAGTTTAGACGTGCGGGTGTTCATGGGTGAGCGCGGCTGATTAAAGTTTAAGTGAGCGGGTGTGCGCGGGTGGTTTAAGTTTAGACGTGCGGGTGTGCGCGGGTGTGCACGGGTGGTTAAAGTTTAGGTGAGCGGGTGTGCGCGGTGTGTGCGCGGTGGTTTAAGTTTAGGTGAGCGGGTGTGCGCGGGTGTTTAAGTTTAGGTGAGGCGGGTGTGCGCGGTGTGCGCGGGTGGTTTAAATTTAGGTGAGCGGGTGTGCGCGGGTGGTTTAAGTTTAGACGTGCGGGTGTGCGCGGGTGTGCGCGGGTGGTTTCAGTTTAGGCGAGCGGGTGTGCGCGGGTGGTTTAAGTTTGGGTACGCGGGTGTGCACGGGTGTGCGCGGGTGATTAAAATTTAGGTGAGCGGGTGTGCGCGGGTGGTTTAAGTTTAGACGTGCGGGTGTGCGCGGGTGTGCGCGGGTGGTTTCAGTTTAGGCGAGCGGTGTGCGCGGTGGTTTAAGTTTAGACGTGCGGGTGTGCGCGGTGTGCGCGGGTGATTAAAATTTAGGTGAGCGGGTGTGCGCGGGTGGTTTAAGTTTAGAGTGCGGGGTGTGCGCGGTGTGCACGGGTGTGCTCGGGAGGTTAAAGTTTAGGTGAGCGGGTGTGCGCGGGTGGTTTAAGTTTAGACGTGCGGGTGTGCGCGGTGTGCGCGGGTGGTTAAGTTTAGGTGAGCGGGTGTGCGCGGTGTGCGCGGGTGGTTTAAGTTTAGACGTGCGGGTGTTCACTGGTGAGCGCGGCTGATTAAAGTTTAAGTGAGCGGGTGTGCGCGGGGTGGTTTAAGTTAGACGTGCGGTGTGTGCGCGGGTGTGCACGGGTGGTTAAAGTTTAGTGAGCGGGTGTGCGCGGTGTGCGCGGGTGGTTTAAGTTTAGGTGAGCGGGTGTGCGCGGGTGTTTAAGTTTAGTGAGCGGGTGTGCGCGGGTGTGCGCGGGTGGTTTAAGTTTAGGTGAGCGGGTGTGCGCGGGTGGTTTAAGTTTAGACGTGCGGGTGTGCGCGGGTGTGCGCGGGTGGTTTAAGTTTAGGCGAGCGGGTGTGCGCGGGTGGTTTAAGTTTGGGTACGCGGGTGTGCACGGGTGTGCGCGGGTGATTAAAATTTAGGTGAGCGGGTGTGCGCGGGTGGTTTAAGTTTAGACGTGCGGGTGTGCGCGGGTGTGCGCGGGTGGTTTAAGTTTAGGCGAGCGGGTGTGCGCGGGTGGTTTAAGTTTAGACGTGCGGGTGTGCGCGGGTGTGCGCGGGTGATTAAAGTTTAGGTGAGCGGGTGTGCGCGGGTGGTTTAAGTTTAGACGTGCGGGTGTGCGCGGGTGTGCGCGGGTGGTTTAAGTTTAGGTGAGCGGTGTGTGCGCGGGTGGTTTAAGTTAGACGTGCGGGTGTGCGCGGGTGTGTGCGGGTTGTTAAAGTTTAGGCGAGCGGGTGTGCGCGGATGGTTTAAGTTTGGGTACGCGGGTGTGCACGGGTGTGCGCGGGTGATTAAAATTTAGGTGAGCGGGTGTGCGCGGGTGGTTTAAGTTTAGATGTGCGGGTGTGCGCGGGTGTGCGCGGGTAATTTAAGTTTAGACGTGCGGGTGTGCACGGTTGTGCGCGGGTTGTTAAAGTTTAGGCGAGCGGGTGTGCGCGGATGGTTTAAGTTTAGACGTGCGGGTGTGCGCGGGTGTGCGCGGGTGTGCGCGGGTGGTTTAAGTTTAGACGTGCGGGTGTTCACTGGTGAGCGCGGCTGATTAAAGTTTAGGTGAGCGGCTGTGCGCGGGTGGTTTAAGTTTAGAGGTGCGGATGTGCGCGGGTGTGCACGGGTGGTTTAAGTTTAGACGTGCGGGTGTGCACGGGTGTGCACGGGTAGTTAAAGTTTAGGTGAGCGGGTGTGCGCGGGTGGTTTAAGTTTAGAGGTGCGGATGTGCGCGGGTGTGCACGGGTGGTTTAAGTTTAGACGTGCGGGTGTGCACGGGTGTGCTCGGGAGGTTAAAGTGTAGGTGAGCGGGTGTGCGCGGGTGGTTTAAGTTTAGAAGTGCGGGTGTGCGCGGGTGTGCGCGGGTGGTTTAAGTTTAGGCGAGCGGGTGTGCGCGGGTTGTTTAAGTTTAGAGGTGCGGATGTGAGCGGGTGTGCACGGGTGGTTTAAGTTTAGACGTGCGGGTGTGCACGGGTGTGTGCGGGTGGTTAAAGTTTAGGTGAGCGGGTTGTGCGCGGGTGTTTAAGTTTAGAGGTGCGGATGTGCGCGGGTGTGCGCGGGTGGTTTAAGTTTAGACATGCGGGTGTGCGCGGGTGTGCACGGGTGGTTAAAGTTTAGGTGAGCGGGTGTGCGCGGGTGGTTTAAGTTTAGGTGAGCGGGTGTGCGCGGGTGGTTTAAGTTTAGGTGAGCGGGTGTGCGCGGGTGGTTTAAGTTTAGGTGAGCGGGTGTGCGCGGTGTGCGCGGTGGTTTAAGTTTAGGTGAGGCGGGTGTGCGCGGGTGGTTTAAGTTTAGACGTGCGGGTGTGCGCGGGTATGCGCGGGTGGTTTAAGTTTAGGCGAGCGGGTGTGCGCGGGTTGTTTAAGTTTAGACGTGCGGGTGTGCACGGGTGTGCGCGGGTGGTTAAAGTTTAGGCGAGCGGGTGTGCTTGGGTGGTTTAAGTTTAGACGTGCGGGTGTGCACGGGTGTGCGCGGGTGATTAAAATTTAGGTGAGCGGCTGTGCGCGGGTGTTTAAGTTTAGAGGTGCGGATGTGCGCGGGTGTGTGCACGGGTGGTTAAAGCTTAAGTGAGCGGGTGTGTGCGCGGTGGTTTAAGTTTAGACGTGCGGTGTGCGCGGTGATTAAAGTTTAGGTGAGGGGTGTGCGCGGGTGGTTTAAGTTAGACGTGCGGTGTGCGCGGGTGTGCGCGGGTGGTTTAAGTTTAGGTGAGCGGGTGTGTGCGCGGGTTGTTTAAGTTTAGAGGTGCGGATGTGAGCGGGTGTGCACGGGTGGTTAAGTTTAGACGTGCGGGGGTGCGCGGGTGTGCGCGGGTGGTGCGCGGGTGGTTTAAGTTTAGACGTGCGGGTGTTCACTGGTGAGCGCGGCTGATTAAAGTTTAGGTGAGCGGCTGTGCGCGGGTGGTTTAAGTTTAGACGTGCGGAGTGTGCGCGGGTGTGCACGGGTGGTTAAAGCTTAAGTGAGCGGGTGTGCCGGGTGGTTTAAGATTAGGTGAGCGGGTGTGCGCGGTGGTTTAAGTTTAGGTGCGGGGTGTGCACGGGTGTGCGCGGTGATTAAAGTTTAGTGAGCGGGTGTGCGCAGGTGGTTTAAGTTTAGACGTGCGGTGTGCACGGGTGTGCGCGGTGTTTTAAGTTTAGGTGAGCGGGTGTGCGGGGTGTGCGGGTGGTTTAAGTTTAGGCGAGCGGGTGTGCACGGGTGTGCGCGGGAGGTTAAAGTTTAGACGTGCGGGTGTTCATGGGTGAGCGCGGCTGATTAAAGTTTAGGTGAGCGGCTGTGCGCGGGTGGTTTAAGTTTAGAGGAGCGGATGTGCGCGGGTGTGCACGGGTGGTTAAAGTTTAGGTGAGCGGGTGTGCGCGGGTGTGCGCGGGTGGTTTAAGTTTAGGTGAGCGGGTGTGCGCGGGTGGTTTAAGTTTAGGTGAGCGGTGTGTGCGCGGGTGTGCGGGTGGTTTAAGTTTAGACGTGCGGGTGTGCACGGTGTGCTCGGGAGGTTAAAGTTTAGTGAGCGGGTGTGCGCGGGTGTGCGCGGGTGGTTAAGTTTAGGCGAGCGGGTGTGCACGGTGTGCGCGGGTGGTTAAGTTTAGACGTGCGGGTGTGCACGGTGTGCGCGGTGTGTGCGGGTGGTTAAGTTTAGGTGAGCGGTGTGCGCGGGTGTTTAAGTTTAGAGGAGCGGATGTGCGCGGTGTGCACGGTGGTTAAAGTTTAGGTGAGCGGGTGTGCGCGGGTGTGCGCGGGTGGTTTAAGTTTAGGTGAGCGGGTGTGCGCGGGTGGTTTAAGTTTAGGTGAGCGGGTGTGCGCGGGTGTGCGGGTGTGCGGGTGGTTAAGTTTAGGTGAGCGGGTGTGCGCGGGTGGTTTAAGTTTAGGTGAGCGGTGTGCGCGGGTGTGCGCGGGGGTTTAAGTTTAGTGAGCGGGTGTGCGCGGATGGTTTAAGTTTAGACGTGCGGGTGTGCGCGGTGTGCGCGGGTGTGCGCGGGTGTTAAAGTTTAGGCGAGCGGGTGTGCGCGGGTGGTTTAAGTTTAGACGTGCGGTGTGCGCGGGTGTGCGCGGGTTGTTAAAGTTTAGGTGAGGCGGGTGTGCGCGGGTGTGCGCGGGTGTTTAAGTTTAGGTGAGCGGGTGTGCGCGGGTGTTTAAGTTTAGGTGAGCGGTGTGCGCGGGTGGTGCGCGGGTGGTTTAAATTTAGGTGAGCGGGTGTGCGCGGGGGTTTAAGTTTAGACGTGCGGGTGTTCACTGGTGAGCGCGGCTGATTAAAGTTTAGGTGAGCGGTGTGCGCGGGTGGTTTAAGTTAGACGTGCGGTGTGCGCGGGTGTGCACGGGTGTTAAAGTTTAGTGAGCGGGTGTGCGCGGTGTGTGCGCGGGTGTTTAAGTTTAGGTGAGCGGGTTGCGCGGGTGGTTTAAGTTTAGGCGAGCGGGTGTGCGCGGGTGTGCGCGGGTGGTTTCAGTTTAGGCGAGCGGGTGTGCGCGGTGGTTTAAGTTTAGACGTGCGGGGGTGCGCGGGTGTGTGCACGGGTGTGCGCGGGTGGTTTAAGTTTAGAAGTGCGGGGTGTGCGCGGGTGGTTTAAGTTTAGACGTGCGGGTGTGCGCGGTGTGCGCGGGTGGTTAAGTTTAGGCGAGCGGGTGTGCGCGGGTTGTTTAAGTTTAGACGTGCGGGTGTGCACGGGTGTGCACGGGTGGTTAAAGTTTAGGCGAGCGGGTGTGCGCGGGTGGTTTAAGTTTAGACGTGCGGGTGTTCACGGGTGAGCGCGGCTGATTAAAGTTTAGGTGAGCGGGTGTGCGCGGTGGTTTAAGTTTAGAGGTGCGGATGTGCGCGGGTGTGCACGGGTGGTTAAAGCTTAGGTGAGCGGGTGTGCGCGGGTGGTTTAAGTTTAGACGTGCGGGTGTGCACGAGTGTGCGCGGGTGGTTAAAGTTTAGGTGAGCGGGTGTGCGCGGGTGGTTTAAGTTTAGAGGTGCGGTTGTGCGCGGGTGTGCACGGGTGGTTAAAGTTTAGGTGAGCGGGTGTGCGCGGGTGGTTTAAGTTTAGGCGAGCGGGTGTGCGCGGGTGTGCGCGGGTGGTTAAAGTTTAGGCGAGCGGTGTGCGCGGGTGGTTTAAGTTTGGGTACGCGGGTGTGCACGGGTGTGCGCGGGTGATTAAAATTTAGGTGAGCGGTGTGCGCGGGTGGTTTAAGTTTAGATGTGCGGGTGTGCGCGGTGTGCGCGGGTGGTTTAAGTTAGACGTGCGGTGTGCACGGTTGTGCGCGGGTGGTTAAGTTTAGGCGAGCGGGTGTGCGCGGATGGTTTAAGTTTAGACGTGCGGGTGTGCGCGGGTGTGCGCGGGTGTGCGCGGGTGGTTTAAGTTTAGACGTGCGGGTGTTCACTGGTGAGCGCGGCTGATTAAAGTTTAGGTGAGCGGCTGTGCGCGGGTGGTTTAAGTTTAGACGTGCGGGTGTGCACGGGTGTGCACGGGTGGTTAAGTTTAGGTGAGCGGGTGTGCGCGGGTGGTTTAAGTTTAGAGGTGCGGATGTGCGCGGGTGTGCACGGGTGTTTAAGTTTAGACGTGCGGGTGTGCACGGGTGTGCTCGGAGGTTAAAGTTTAGGTGAGCGGGTGTGCGCGGGTGGTTAAGTTTAGACGTGCGGTGTGCGCGGTGTGCGCGGGTGGTTAAGTTTAGGCGAGCGGTGTGTGCGCGGGTTGTTTAAGTTTAGAGTGCGGATGTGCGCGGGTGTGCACGGTGGTTTAAGTTTAGACGTGCGGGTGTGCACGGGTGTGTGCGGGTGGTTAAAGTTTAGGTGAGCGGGTTGCGCGGGTGGTTTAAGTTTAGAGGTGCGGATGTGCGCGGGTGTGCGCGGGTGGTTTAAGTTTAGGCGAGCGGGTGTGCGCGGGTGTGCGCGGGTGGTTAAGTTTAGGCGAGCGGGTGTGCGCGGGTGTTTAAGTTTAGAGTGCGGGTGTGAGCGGGTGTGCGCGGGTGGTTTAAATTTAGGTGAGCGGGTGTGCGCGGTGGTTTAAGTTTAGACGTGCGGGTGTTCACGGGTGAGCGCGGCTGATTAAAGTTTAGGTGAGCGGTGTGCGCGGGTGGTTTAAGTTTAGACGTGCGGTGTGCGCGGTGTGCGCGGGTGGTTAAAGTTTAGGCGAGCGGGTGTGCGCGGGTGGTTTAGTTTAGACGTGCGGGTGTGCGGGGTGTGCACGGGTGGTTTAAGTTTAGGTGAGCGGCTGTGCGCGGGTGGTTTAAGTTTAGAGGTGCGGATGTGCGCGGTGTGCACGGTGGTTTAAGTTTAGACGTGCGGGTGTGCACGGGTGTGCTCGGGAGGTTAAAGTTTAGGTGAGCGGGTGTGCGCGGGTGGTTTAAGTTTAGACGTGCGGGTGTGCGCGGGTGTGCGCGGGTGGTTTAAGTTTAGGCGAGCGGTGTGCGCGGGGTGGTTTAAGTTAGAGGTGCGGATGTGAGCGGGTGTGCACGGTGGTTTAAGTTTAGACGTGCGGTGTGCACGGGTGTGCGCGGTGGTTAAAGTTTAGGTGAGCGGGTGTGCGCAGGTGGTTTAAGTTTAGACGTGCGGTGTGCGCGGGTGTGCACGGTGGTTTAAGTTTAGACGTGCGGTGTGCACGGTGTGCGCGGGTGTGCGCGGGGTTTAAGTTTAGGCGAGCGGGTGTGCGCGGGTTGTTTAAGTTTAGAGGTGCGGATGTGAGCGGGTGTGCACGGGTGGTTTAAGTTTAGACGTGCGGGTGTGCGCGGGTGTGCGCGGGTGATTTAAGTTTAGGCAAGCGGGTGTGCGCGGGTGTGCACGGGTGGTTTAAGATTAGGTGAGCGGGTGTGCGCGGGTGGTTAAGTTTAGACGTGCGGGGGTGCGCGGGTGTGCGGGTGTGCGCGGGTGATTAAAATTTAGGTGAGCGGGTGTGCGCGGGTGGTTTAAGTTTAGACGTGCGGGTGTGCACGGGTGTGCTCAAGAGGTTAAAGTTTAGGTGAGCGGGTGTGCGCGGGTGGTTTAAGTTTAGACGTGCGGGTGTGCGCGGGTGTGCGCGGGTGGTTAAAGTTTAGGTGAGCGGGTGTGCGCGGTTGTGCGCGGGTGGTTAAGTTTAGGTGAGCGGGTGTACTTGGGTGGTTTAAGTTTAGACGTGCGGGTGTTCATGGGTGAGCGCGGCTGATTAAAGTTTAGGTGAGCGGCTGTGCGCGGGTGGTTTAAGTTTAGAGGTGCGGATGTGCGCGGGTGTGCACGGGTGTTTAAAGCTTAAGTGAGCGGGTGTGCGCGGGTGGTTTAAGTTTAGACGTGCGGTGTGCGCGGGTGTGCGCGGTGGTTAAAGTTAGGTGAGCGGTGTGTGCGCGGGTGTTTAAGTTTAGACGTGCGGTGTGCGCGGGTGTGCACGGGTGGTTAAAGTTTAGTGAGCGGGTGTGCGCGGGTGTTTAAGTTTAGACGTGCGGGTGTGCGCGGTGTGCGCGGTGATTAAAGTTTAGGTGAGCGGTGTGCGCGGGTGGTTTAAGTTTAGTGAGCGGTGTGCGCGGGTGTGCGCGGGTGGTTAAGTTTAGGTGAGCGGGTGTGCGCGGGTGGTTTAAGTTTAGACGTGCGGGTGTTCATGGGTGAGCGCGGCTGATTAAAGTTTAAGTGAGCGGGTGTGCGCGGGTGTTTAAGTTTAGACGTGCGGTGTGCGCGGGTGTGCACGGGTGGTTTAAGTTTAGGTGAGCGGGTGTGCGCGGGTGTGCGCGGGTGGTTTAAGTTTAGGTGAGCGGTGTGCGCGGTGGTTTAAGTTTAGGTGAGCGGGTGTGCGCGGGTGTGCGCGGGTGGTTTAAGTTTAGGTGAGCGGGTGTGCGCGGGTGGTTTAAGTTTAGACGTGCGGGTGTGCGCGGGTGGTTTCAGTTTAGGCGAGCGGGTGTGCGCAGGTGGTTTAAGTTTGGGTACGCGGGTGTGCACGGGTGTGCGCGGGTGATTAAAATTTAGGTGAGCGGGTGTGCGCGGGTGGTTTAAGTTTAGACGTGCGGGTGTGCGCGGGTGTGCGCGGGTGGTTTAAGTTTAGGCGAGCGGGTGTGCGCGGGTTGTTTAAGTTTAGACGTGCGGGTGTGCACGGGTGTGCACGGGTGGTTAAAGTTTAGGCGAGCGGGTGTGCTTGGGTGGTTTAAGTTTAGACGTGCGGGTGTTCACGGGTGAGCGCGGCTGATTAAAGTTTAGGTGAGCGGCTGTGCGCGGGTGGTTTAAGTTTAGAGGTGCGGGGTGTGCGGGTGTGCGCGGTTGTGCGCGGGTGGTTAAGTTTAGGCGAGCGGGTGTGCGCGGGTGGTTTAAGTTTAGACTGCGGGTGTGCACGGTGTGCGCGGGTGGTTTAAGTTTAGGTGAGCGGGTGTGCGCGGGTTGTTTAAGTTTAGACGTGCGGGTGTGCGCGGTGTGCGCGGTGTGCGCGGGTGGTTTAAGTTTAGACGTGCGGGTGTGCACGGGTGTGCGCGGGTGATTAAAGTTTAGGTGAGCGGGTGTGCGCGGGTGGTTAAAGTTTAGACGTGCGGGTGTGCGCGGGTGTGCGCGGGTGGTTTAAGTTTAGGCGAGCGGGTGTGCGCGGGTTGTTTAAGTTTAGAGGTGCGGATGTGAGCGGGTGTGCACGGGTGGTTTAAGTTTAGACGTGCGGTGTGCACGGGTGTGTGCGGGTGGTTAAAGTTTAGGTGAGCGGGTGTGCGCGGGTGGTTTAAGTTTAGAGGTGCGGATGTGCGCGGGTGTGCACGGGTGGTTTAAGTTTAGACGTGCGGGTGTGCACGGGTGTGTGCGGGTGGTTAAAGTTTAGGTGAGCGGGTGTGCGCGGGTGGTTTAAGTTTAGAGGTGCGGATGTGCGCGGGTGTGCACGGGTGGTTTAAGTTTAGACGTGCGGGAGTGCACGGGTGTGCGCGGGAGGTTAAAGTTTAGACGTGCGGGTGTTCATGGGTGAGCGCGGCTGATTAAAGTTTAGGTGAGCGGGTGTGCGCGGGTGTTTAAGTTTAGAGGTGCGGGTGTGCGCGGGTGTGCACGGGTGGTTAAAGTTTAGGTGAGCGGGTGTGCGCGGGTGGTTTAAGTTTAGACGTGCGGTGTGCGCGGTGTGCGCGGGTGGTTAAAGTTAGGTGAGCGGTGTGCGCGGGTGGTTTAAGTTTAGACGTGCGGGTGTGCGCGGGTGTGCGCGGTGGTTTAAGTTTAGGTGAGGGGTGTGCGCGGTGTGCGCGGGTGTTTAAGTTTAGACGTGCGGGTGTGCGCGGGTGTGCGCGGGTGGTTTAAGTTTAGGCGAGCGGGTGTGCGCGGGTGGTTTAAGTTTGGGTACGCGGGTGTGCACGGGTGTGCGCGGGTGATTAAAATTTAGGTGAGCGGGTGTGCGCGGGTGGTTTAAGTTTAGATGTGCGGGTGTGCGCGGGTGTGCGCGGGTAATTTAAGTTTAGACGTGCGGGTGTGCACGGTTGTGCGCGGGTTGTTAAAGTTTAGGCGAGCGGGTGTGCGCGGATGGTTTAAGTTTAGACGTGCGGGTGTGCGCGGGTGTGCGCGGGTGTGCGGGTGTGCGCGGGGGTTTAAGTTTAGACTGCGGGTGTGCACGGGTGTGCGCGGCTGATTAAAGTTTAGGTGAGCGGTGTGCGCGGGGGTTTAAGTTTAGAGGTGCGGATGTGCGCGGGTGTGCACGGGTGTTTAAGTTTAGACGTGCGGTGTGCGCGGGTGTGCACGGGTGTGCACGGGTAGTTAAAGTTTAGGTGAGCGGGTGTGCGCGGGTGGTTTAAGTTTAGAGGTGCGGATGTGCGCGGGTGTGCACGGGTGGTTTAAGTTTAGACGTGCGGGTGTGCACGGGTGTGCTCGGGAGGTTAAAGTTTAGGTGAGCGGGTGTGCGCGGGTGTTTAAGTTTAGAAGTGCGGGTGTGCGCGGGTGTGCGCGGGTGGTTTAAGTTTAGGCGAGCGGGTGTGCGCGGGTTGTTTAAGTTTAGAGGTGCGGATGTGAGCGGGTGTGCACGGGTGGTTTAAATTTAGGTGAGCGGGTGTGCACGGGTGTGTGCGGGTGGTTAAAGTTTAGGTGAGCGGGTTTGCGCGGGTGGTTTAAGTTTAGAGGTGCGGATGTGCGCGGGTGTGCACGGGTGGTTTAAGTTTAGACGTGCGGGTGTGCACGGGTGTGCACGGGTTGTTAAAGTTTAGGTGGGCGGGTGTGCGCGGGTCGTTTAAGTTTAGACGTGCGGGTGTGCGCGGGTGTGCGCGGGTGGTTTAAGTTTAGGCGAGCGGGTGTGCGCGGGTGGTTTAAGTTTAGAGGTGCGGATGTGCGCGGGTGTGCACGGGTTGTTAAAGTTTAGGTGGGCGGGTGTGCGCGGGTGTGCGCGGGTGGTTTAAGTTTAGGTGAGCGGGTGTGCGCGGGTGATTAAAGTTTAAGTGAGCGGGTGTGCGCGGGTGTGCGCGGTGGTTTAAATTTAGGTGAGCGGGTGTGCGCGGGTGGTTTAAGTTTAGACGTGCGGGTGTTCATGGGTGAGCGCGGCTGATTAAAGTTTAAGTGAGCGGGTGTGCGCGGGTGGTTTAAGTTTAGACGTGCGGGTGTGCGCGGGTGTGCACGGGTGGTTAAAGTTTAGGTGAGCGGGTGTGCGCGGGTGTGCGCGGGTGGTTTAAATTTAGGTGAGCGGGTGTGCGCGGGTGGTTTAAGTTTAGACGTGCGGGTGTTCATGGGTGAGCGCGGCTGATTAAAGTTTAAGTGAGCGGGTGTGCGCGGGTGGTTTAAGTTTAGACGTGCGGGTGTGCGCGGGTGTGCACGGGTGGTTAAGTTTAGGTGAGCGGTGTGCGCGGGTGTGCGCGGGTGGTTTAAGTTTAGGTGAGCGGGTGTGCGCGGTGGTTTAAGTTTAGGCGAGCGGTGTGCGCGGGTGTGCGCGGGTGGTTTAAATTTAGGTGAGCGGGTGTGCGCGGGTGGTTTAAGTTTAGACGTGCGGGTGTGCGCGGGTGTGCGCGGGTGGTTTAAGTTTAGGCGAGCGGGTGTGCGCGGGTGGTTTAAGTTTGGGTACGCGGGTGTGCGCGGTGTGCACGGGTGTGCGCGGGTGGTTTAAGATTAGGTGAGCGGTGTGTGCGCGGGTGGTTAAGTTTAGGCGAGCGGGTGTGCGCGGGTGGTTTAGTTTAGACGTGCGGGTGTGCATGGGTGTGCGCGGGTGGTTTAAATTTAGGTGAGCGGCTGTGCGCGGGTGGTTTAAGTTTAGAGGTGCGGATGTGCGCGGGTGTGCACGGGTGGTTAAAGCTTAAGTGAGCGGGTGTGCGCGGGTGGTTTAAGTTTAGACGTGCGGGTGTGCGCGGGTGTGCACGGGTGGTTAAAGTTTAGGTGAGCGGTTGTGCGCGGGTGTGCGCGGGTGGTTTAAGTTTAGGTGAGCGGGTGTGCGCGGGTGGTTTAAGTTTAGATGTGCGGTGTGCGCGGTGTGCGCGGGTGGTTTAAATTTAGGTGAGCGGGTGTGCGCGGGTGGTTTAAGTTTAGACGTGCGGGTGTGCGCGGGTGGTTTAAGTTTAGGCGAGCGGGTGTGCGCGGGTGGTTTAAGTTTGGGTACGCGGGTGTGCACGGGTGTGCGCGGGTGATTAAAATTTAGGTGAGCGGGTGTGCGCGGTGTTTTAAGTTTAGGACGTGCGGGTGTGCGCGGGTGTGCGCGGTGGTTTAAGTTTAGGCGAGCGGTGTGCGCGGGTTGTGCGCGGGTTGTTTAAGTTTAGACGTGCGGGTGTGCGCGGGTGTGCGCGGGTGTTAAAGTTTAGGCGAGCGGGTGTGCTTGGGTGGTTTAAGTTTAGACGTGCGGGTGTTCACGGGTGAGCGCGGCTGATTAAAGTTTAGGTGAGCGGCTGTGCGCGGGTGGTTTAAGTTTAGAGGTGCGGATGTGCGCGGTTGTGCGCGGGTTGTTAAAGTTTAGGCGAGCGGGTGTGCGCGGATGGTTTAAGTTTAGACGTGCGGGTGTGCACGGTTGTGCGCGGGTGGTTAAGTTTAGGCGAGCGGGTGTGCGCGGATGGTTTAAGTTTAGACGTGCGGGTGTGCACGGTTGTGCGCGGGTTGTTAAAGTTTAGGCGAGCGGGTGTGCGCGGATGGTTTAAGTTTAGACGTGCGGTGTGCGCGGTGTGCGCGGTGTGCGCGGGTGTGCGCGGTGGTTTAAGTTTAGACGTGCGGTGTGCACGGGTGTGCGCGGGTGTTAAAGTTTAGGTGAGCGGGTGTGCGCGGGTGGTTAAAGTTTAGACGTGCGGTGTGCGCGGTGTGCGCGGGTGTTTAAGTTTAGGCGAGCGGGTGTGCGCGGGTTGTTTAAGTTTAGAGGTGCGGGTGTGCGCGGGTGTGCGCGGGTGGTTTAAGTTTAGACGTGCGGGTGTGCACGGGTGTGTGCGGGTGGTTAAAGTTTAGGTGAGCGGGTGTGCGCGGGTGGTTTAAGTTTAGAGGTGCGGATGTGCGCGGGTGTGCACGGGTGGTTTAGGTTTAGAGGTGCGGGTGTGCACGGGTGTGTGCGGGTGGTTAAAGTTTAGGTGAGCGGTGTGCGCGGGTGGTTTAAGTTTAGAGGTGCGGATGTGCGCGGGTGTGCACGGGTGGTTTAAGTTTAGACGTGCGGGAGTGCACGGGTGTGCGCGGGAGGTTAAAGTTTAGACGTGCGGGTGTTCATGGGTGAGCGCGGCTGATTAAAGTTTAGGTGAGCGGGTGTGCGCGGGTGGTTTAAGTTTAGGTGAGCGGATGTGCGCGGTGTGCGCGGGTGTTAAAGTTTAGGTGAGCGGGTGTGCACGGTGTGCGCGGTGTTTTAAGTTTAGGCGAGCGGTGTGCGCGGGTTGTTTAAGTTTAGACGTGCGGGTGTGCACGGGTGTGCACGGGTGGTTAAGTTTAGGCGAGCGGGTGTGCGCGGGTGGTTTAAGTTTAGACGTGCGGGTGTTCACGGGTGAGCGCGGCTGATTAAAGTTTAGGTGAGCGGCTGTGCGCGGGTGGTTTAAGTTTAGAGGTGCGGATGTGCGCGGGTGTGCACGGGTGGTTAAAGCTTAAGTGAGCGGGTGTGCGCGGGTGGTTTAAGTTTAGACGTGCGGGTGTGCGCGGGTGTGCGCGGGTGATTAAAGTTTAGGTGAGCGGGTGTGCGCGGGTGGTTTAAGTTTAGACGTGCGGGTGTGCGCGGGTGTGCGCGGGTAATTTAAGTTTAGACGTGCGGGTGTGCACGGGTGTGCGCGGTTGTTTAAGTTTAGAGGTGCGGATGTGCGCGGGTGTGCGCGGGTAATTTAAGTTTAGACGTGCGGGTGTGCACGGTTGTGCGCGGGTTGTTAAAGTTTAGGCGAGCGGGTGTGCGCGGATGGTTTAAGTTTAGACGTGCGGGTGTGCGCGGGTGTGCGCGGGTGTGCGCGGGTGGTTTAAGTTTAGACGTGCGGGTGTTCACTGGTGAGCGCGGCTGATTAAAGTTTAGGTGAGCGGCTGTGCGCGGGTGGTTTAAGTTTAGAGGTGCGGATGTGCGCGGGTGTGCACGGGTGGTTTAAGTTTAGACGTGCGGGTGTGCACGGGTGTGCACGGGTAGTTAAAGTTTAGGTGAGCGGTGTGCGCGGTGGTTTAAGTTAGAGGTGCGGATGTGAGCGGGTGTGCACGGGTGGTTTAAGTTTAGACGTGCGGGTGTGCACGGGTGTGCGCGGGTGGTTAAAGTTTAGGTGAGCGGGTTTGCGCGGGTGGTTTAAGTTTAGAGGTGCGGATGTGCGCGGGTGTGCGCGGGTGGTTTAAGTTTAGACGGGCGGGTGTGCACGGGTGTGCACGGGTGGTTAAGTTTAGGTGAGGCGGGTGTGCGCGGGTGTTTAAGTTTAGACGTGCGGGTGTGCGCGGGTGTGCGCGGGTGGTTAAGTTTAGGCGAGCGGGTGTGCGGGTGGTTTAAGTTTAGAGGTGCGGATGTGCGCGGTGTGCGCGGTTGTTTAAGTTTAGGTGTGCGGGTGTGCGGGTGTGCGCGGTGTGCGCGGGTGGTTTAAGTTTAGGTGAGCGGGTGTGCGCGGTGTTTTAAGTTTAGGTGAGCGGTGTGCGCGGGTGTGCGCGGGTGGTTTAAATTTAGGTGAGCGGGTGTGCGCGGGTGGTTTAAGTTTAGACGTGCGGGTGTTCATGGGTGAGCGCGGCTGATTAAAGTTTAGGTGAGCGGTGTGCGCGGTGGTTTAAGTTTAGACGTGCGGGTGTGCGCGGGTGGTTTAAGTTTAGGCGAGCGGGTGTGCGCGGGTTGTTTTAGTTTAGAGGTGCGGATGTGAGCGGGTGTGCACGGGTGGTTTAAGTTTAGACGTGCGGGTGTGCACGGGTGTGTGCGGGTGGTTAAAGTTTAGGTGAGCGGGTTTGCGCGGGTGGTTTAAGTTTAGAGGTGCGGATGTGCCCATGTGTGCACGGGTGGTTAAGTTTAGGTGAGCGGGTGTGCGCGGGTGTTTAAGTTTAGAGGTGCGGATGTGAGCGGGTGTGCACGGGTGGTTTAAGTTTAGACGTGCGGGTGTGCACAGGTGTGCGCGGGAGGTTAAAGTTTAGGTGAGCGGGTGTGCGCGGGTGGTTTAAGTTTAGACGTGCGGGTGTGCGCGGGTGTGCGCGGATGGTTTAAGTTTAGGCGAGCGGGTGTGCGCGGGTTGTTTAAGTTTAGAGGTGCGGATGTGAGCGGGTGTGCACGGGTGGTTTAAGTTTAGACGTGCGAGTGTGCGCGGGTTGCTTAAGTTTAGAGGTGCGGATGTGAGCGGGTGTGCACGGGTGGTTTAAGTTTAGACGTGCGGGTTTGCACGGGTGTGTGCGAGTGGTTAAAGTTTAGGTGAGCGGGTGTCCGCGGGTGGTTTAAGTTTAGAGGTGCGGATGTGCGCGGGTGTGCACGGGTGGTTTAAGTTTAGACGTGCGGGAGGGCACGGGTGTGCGCGGGAGGTTAAAGTTTAGGTGAGCGGGTGTGCGCGGGTGATTTAAGTTTAGACGTGCGGGTGTGCGCGGGTGTGCGCGGGTGGTTTAAGTTTAGGTGTGCGGGTGTGCGCGGGTGGTTTAAGTTTGGGTACGCGGGTGTGCACGGGTGTGCGCGGGTGGTTTAAGATTAGGTGAGCGGGTGTGCGCGGGTGGTTTAAGTTTGGGTACGCGGGTGTGCACGGGTGTGCGCGGGTGATTAAAATTTAGGTGAGCGGGTGTGCGCGGGTGGTTTAAGTTTAGACGTGCGGGTGTGCACGGGTGTGCTCGGGAGGTTAAAGTTTAGGTGAGCGGGTGTGCGCGGGTGGTTTAAGTTTAGACGTGCGGGTGTGCGCGGGTGTGCGCGGGTGGTTTAAGTTTAGGCGAGCGGGTGTGCGCGGGTGGTTTAAGTTTAGAGGTGCGGATGTGCGCGGGTGTGCACGGGTTGTTAAAGTTTAGGTGGGCGGGTGTGCGCGGGTGTGCGCGGGTGGTTTAAGTTTAGGTGAGGGGTGTGCGCGGGTGTGCGCGGTGGTTTAAGTTTAGGTGAGGCGGGTGTGCGCGGGTGGTTTAAGTTTAGACGTGCGGGTGTTCATGGGTGAGCGCGGCTGATTAAAGTTTAGGTGAGCGGGTGTGCGCGGGTGGTTTAAGTTTAGACGTGCGGGTGTGCGCGGGTGTGCACGGGTGGTTAAAGTTTAGGTGAGCGGGTGTGCGCGGGTGTGCGCGGGTGGTTTAAGTTTAGGTGAGCGGGTGTGCGCGGGTGGTTTAAGTTTAGGTGAGCGGGTGTGCGCGGGTGTGCGCGGGTGGTTTAAATTTAGGTGAGCGGGTGTGCGCGGGTGGTTTAAGTTTAGACGTGCGGGTGTGCGCGGGTGTGCGCGGGTGTGCACGGGTGTTTAAGTTTAGGCGAGCGGTGTGCGCGGTGTGCGCGGGTGGTTTAAGTTTGGGTACGCGGGTGTGCACGGGTGTGCGCGGGTGATTAAAATTTAGGTGAGCGGGTGTGCGCGGGTGGTTTAAGTTTAGACGTGCGGGTGTGCACGGGTGTGCACGGGTGGTTAAAGTTTAGGCGAGCGGGTGTGCTTGGGTGGTTTAAGTTTAGAGGTGCGGATGTGCGCGGGTGTGCACGGGTGGTTTAAGTTTAGACGTGCGGGTGTGCACGGGTGTGCTCGGGAGGTTAAAGTTTAGGTGAGCGGGTGTGCGCGGGTGGTTTAAGTTTAGATGTGCGGGTGTGCGCGGGTGTGCGCGGGTGATTAAAGTTTAGGTGAGCGGGTGTGCGCGGGTGGTTTAAGTTTAGAGGTGCGGATGTGCGCGGGTGTGCACGGGTGGTTTAAGTTTAGACGTGCGGTTGTGTACGAGTGTGCGCGGGTGGTTAAAGTTTAGGTGAGCGGGTGTGCGCGGGTGGTTTAAGTTTAGACGTGCGAGTGTGCGCGGGTGTGCGCGGGTGGTTTAAGTTTAGGCGAGCGGGTGTGCGCGGGTGGTTTAAGTTTGGGTACGCGGGTGTGCACGGGTGTGCGCGGGTGATTAAAATTTAGGTGAGCGGGTGTGCGCGGGCGGTTTAAGTTTAGATGTGCGGGTGTGCGCGGGTGTGCGCGGGTAATTTAAGTTTAGACGTGCGGGTGTGCACGGTTGTGCGCGGGTTGTTAAAGTTTAGGCGAGCGGGTGTGCGCGGATGGTTTAAGTTTAGACGTGCGGGTGTGCGCGGGTGTGCGCGGGTGTGCGCGGGTGGTTTAAGTTTAGACGTGCGGGTGTGCACGGGTGTGTGCGGGTGGTTAAAGTTTAGGTGAGCGGGTGTGCGCGGGTGGTTTAAGTTTAGAGGTGCGGATGTGCGCGGTGTGCACGGGTGGTTTAAGTTTAGTGAGCGGGTGTGCGGGTGTGCACGGGTGTGTGCGGGTGGTTCAAGTTTAGGTGAGCGGGTGTGCGCGGGTGGTTTAAGTTTAGAGGTGCGGATGTGCGCGGGTGTGCACGGGTGGTTTAAGTTTAGACGTGCGGTGTGCACGGTGTGCACGGGTGTGTGCGGGTGGTTCAAGTTTAGGTGAGCGGTGTGCGCGGGTGGTTTAAGTTTAGAGTGCGGATGTGCGCGGGTGTGCACGGGTGGTTTAAGTTTAGACGTGCGGGTGTGCACGGGTGTGCACGGGTAGTTAAAGTTTAGGTGAGCGGGTGTGCGCGGGTGGTTTAAGTTTAGAGTGCGGATGTGCGCGGTGTGCACGGGTGTTTAAGTTTAGACGTGCGGGTGTGCACGGGTGTGCGCGGGAGGTTAAAGTGTAGGTGAGCGGGTGTGCGCGGTGGTTTAAGTTTAGACGTGCGGGTGTGCGCGGTGGTTAAAGTTTAGGCGAGCGGGTGTGCTTGGGTGGTTTAAGTTTAGGTGAGCGGCTGTGCGCGGGTGGTTTAAGTTTAGAGGTGCGGATGTGAGCGGGTGTGCACGGGTGGTTTAAGTTTAGACGTGCGGTGTGCACGGGTGTGCGCGGGTGTTAAAGTTTAGGTGAGCGGGTGTGCGCGGGTGTTTAAGTTTAGAGTGCGGATGTGCGCGGGTGTGCGCGGGTGGTTTAAGTTTAGACATGCGGGTGTGCGCGGGTGTGCGCGGGTGTTAAAGTTTAGGTGAGCGGTTGTGCGCGGGTGGTTTAAGTTTAGGTGAGCGGGTGTGCGCGGGTGGTTTAAGTTTAGTGAGCGGGTGTGCGCGGGTGGTTTAAGTTTAGGTGAGCGGGTGTGCGCGGGTGGTTTAAGTTAGACGTGCGGGTGTGCGCGGTGTGCGCGGGTGGTTTAAGTTTAGACGTGCGGTGTGTGCGCGGGTGTGCACGGGTGGTTAAGTTTAGACGTGCGGGTGTGCACGGGTGTGCACGGGTAGTTAAAGTTTAGGTGAGCGGGTGTGCGCGGGTGGTTTAAGTTTAGAGGTGCGGATGTGCGCGGGTGTGCACGGGTGGTTTAAGTTTAGACGTGCGGGTGTGCACGGGTGTGCTCGGGAGGTTAAAGTTTAGGTGAGCGGGTGTGCACGGGTGGTTTAAGTTTAGAAGTGCGGGTGTGCGCGGGTGTGCGCGGGTGGGTTAAGTTTAGGCGAGCGGGTGTGCGCGGGTTGTTTAAGTTTAGAGGTGCGGATGTGAGCGGGTGTGCACGGTGGTTAAAGTTTAGACGTGCGGGTGTGCACGGTGTGTGCGGGTGTGCGGGTGGTTAAAGTTTAGGTGAGCGGGTTTGCGCGGGTGGTTTAAGTTTAGAGGTGCGGATGTGCGCGGGTGTGCACGGGTGGTTTAAGTTTAGACGTGCGGTGTGCGCGGTGTGCGCGGGTGTGCGCGGGTGGTTTAAGTTTAGGCGAGCGGTGTGCGCGGGTTGTTTAAGTTTAGAGGTGCGGATGTGAGCGGGTGTGCACGGGTGGTTAAGTTTAGACGTGCGGGGGTGCGCGGGTGTGCGCGGTGGTTTAAGTTTAGACTGCGGGTGTGCACGGGTGTGCGCGGGTGGTTAAGTTTAGGCGAGCGGGTGTGCGGGTGGTTTAAGTTTGGGTACGCGGTGTGCACGGGTGTGCGCGGGTGGTTAAAATTTAGGTGAGCGGGTGTGCGCGGGTGGTTTAAGTTTAGATGTGCGGGTGTGAGCGGGTGTGCGCGGGTAATTTAAGTTTAGACGTGCGGGTGTGCACGGTTGTGCGCGGGTTGTTAAAGTTTAGGCGAGCGGGTGTGCGCGGATGGTTTAAGTTTAGACGTGCGGGTGTGCGCGGGTGTGCGCGGGTGTGCGCGGGTGGTTTAAGTTTAGACGTGCGGGTGTGCACGGGTGTGCGCGGGTGATTAAAGTTTAGGTGAGCGGGTGTGCGCGGGTGGTTTAAGTTTAGAGGTGCGGATGTGAGCGGGTGTGCCGGGTGGTTTAAGTTTAGGCGAGCGGGTGTGCGCGGGTTGTTTAAGTTTAGAGGTGCGGATGTGAGCGGGTGTGCACGGGTGGTTTAAGTTTAGACGTGCGGGTGTGCGCGGGTGTGCGGGTGGTTAAAGTTTAGTGAGCGGGTGTGCGCGGGTGGTTAAGTTTAGGTGAGGCGGGTGTGCGCGGTTGTGCGCGGGTGTGCACGGGTGGTTTAAGTTTAGACGTGCGGGTGTGCACGGGTGTGCACGGGTAGTTAAAGTTTAGGTGAGCGGGTGTGCGCGGGTGGTTTAAGTTTAGACGTGCGGGTGTGCGCGGGTGTGCGCGGGTGGTTAAGTTTAGACGTGCGGGTGTGCGCGGGTTGTTTAAGTTTAGAGGTGCGGATGTGAGCGGTGTGCACGGGTGGTTTAAGTTTAGACGTGCGGTGTGCACGGGTGTGTGCGGGTGGTTAAAGTTTAGGTGAGCGGGTTTGCGCGGGTGGTTAAGTTTAGAGGTGCGGGGTGTGCGCGGGTGTGTGCGCGGGTGGTTTAAGTTTAGACGTGCGGTGTGCGCGGGTGTGCGCGGGTGGTTTAAGTTTAGGTGAGCGGGTGTGCGCGGGTGGTTTAAGTTTAGAGGTGCGGATGTAAGCGGGTGTGCACGGGTGGTTTAAGTTTAGACGTGCGGGTGTGCACGGGTGTGTGCGGGTGGTTAAAGTTTAGGTGAGCGGGTGTGCGCGGGTGGTTTAAGTTTAGAGGTGCGGATGTGCGCGGGTGTGCACGGGTGGTTTAAGTTTAGACGTGCGGGAGTGCACGGGTGTGCACGGGAGGTTAAAGTTTAGGTGAGCGGGTGTGCGCGGTTGTGCGCGGGTGGTTAAAGTTTAGACGTGCGGGTGTTCATGGGTGAGCGCGGCTGATTAAAGTTTAGGTGAGCGGTGTGCGCGGTGTGCGCGGGTGGTTTAAGTTTAGACGTGCGGGTTTGCACGGGTGTGCACGGTGTGCGCGGGTGATTAAAATTTAGGTGAGCGGCTGTGCGCGGGTGGTTAAAGTTTAGTGAGCGGGTGTGCGGGTGGTTTAAGTTAGGTGAGCGGGTGTGCGGGTGGTTTAAGTTTAGACGTGCGGGTGTGCGCGGGTGTGCGCGGGTGGTTTAAGTTTAGAGTGCGGGGTGTGCGCGGTGTGCGCGGGTGGTTTAAGTTTAGAGGTGCGGATGTGCGCGGTGTGCGCGGTGTGCGCGGTGTGCACGGGTGGTTAAGTTTAGGTGAGCGGGTGTGCGCGGGTGTGTGCGCGGGTAGTTTAAGTTTAGGCGAGCGGTGTGCGCGGGTGTGTGCGCGGGTGGTTTAAGTTTAGGTGAGCGGGTGTGCGCGGTTGTGCGCGGGTGTGCGCGGGTGGTTTAAGTTTAGAGGTGCGGATGTGAGCGGGTGTGCGCGGGTGGTTTAAGTTTAGACGTGCGGGTGTGCACGGGTGTGCGCGGGTGTGTGCGCGGGTGGTTAAAGTTTAGGTGAGCGGGTTGTGCGCGGGTTGTGCGCGGGTGGTTTAAGTTTAGGTGAGCGGGTGTGCGCAGGTGGTTTAAGTTTAGACGTGCGGATGTGCGCGGGTGTGCACGGGTGGTTAAGTTTAGGTGAGCGGTGTGTGCGCGGGTGGTTAAAGTTTAGTGAGCGGGTGTGCGGGTGTGCACGGGTGTGTGCGCGGGTTATTAAAATTTAGGCGAGCGGGTGTGCGCGGGTGGTTTAAGTTTAGACGTGCGGGTGTGCGCGGGTGTGCGCGGGTGGTTTAAGTTTAGAGGTGCGGATGTGAGCGGGTGTGCGCGGGTGTGCGCGGGTGGTTTAAATTTAGGTGAGTGGGTGTGCGCGGGTGGTTTAAGTTTAGACGTGCGGGTGTGCGCGGGTGTGCGCGGGTGATTAAAGTTTAGGTGAGCGGGTGTGCGCGGGTGGTTTAAGTTTAGACGTGCGGTGTGCGCGGGTGTGCGCGGGTGTGCGCGGGTGGTTTAAGTTTAGGTGAGCGGGTGTGCGCGGGTGTGCGCGGGTGTGCACGGGTGGTTTAAGTTTAGGTGAGCGGGTGTGCGCGGGTGGTTTAAGTTTGGGTACGCGGGTGTGCACGGGTGTGCGCGGGTGATTAAAATTTAGGTGAGCGGGTGTGCGCGGGTGTGCGCGGGTGGTTTAAATTTAGGTGAGCGGGTGTGCGCGGGTGGTTTAGTTTAGACGTGCGGGTGTGCGCGGGTGTGCGCGGGTGGTTAAAGTTTAGGTGAGCGGGTGTGCGCGGGTCTGCGCGGGTGGTTAAAGTTTAGGTGAGCGGGTGTGCGCAGGTGGTTTAAGTTTAGACGTGCGGATGTGCGCGGGTGTGCACGGGTGGTTAAAGTTTAGGTGAGCGGGTGTGCGCGGGTGGTTTAAGTTTGGGTACGCGGGTGTGCACGGGTGTGCGCGGGTTATTAAAATTTAGGCGAGCGGGTGTGCGCGGGTGGTTTAAGTTTAGACGTGCGGGTGTGCACGGGTGTGCTCGGGAGGTTAAAGTTTAGGCGAGCGGGTGTGCGCGGGTGGTTTAAGTTTAGGTGAGCGGGTGTGCGCGGGTTGTTTAAGTTTAGAGGTGCGGATGTAAGCGGGTGTGCACGGGTGGTTTAAGTTTAGACGTGCGGGTGTGCACGGGTGTGTGCGGGTGGTTAAAGTTTAGGTGAGCGGGTGTGCGCGGGTGGTTTAAGTTTAGAGGTGCGGATGTGCGCGGGTGTGCACGGGTGGTTTAAGTTTAGACGTGCGGGAGTGCACGGGTGTGCACGGGAGGTTAAAGTTTAGGTGAGCGGGTGTGCGCGGGTGGTTTAAGTTTAGACGTGCGGGTGTGCACGGTGGTTTAAGTTTAGGTGAGGCGGGTGTGCGCGGGTGGTTAAAGTTTAGGTGAGCGGGTGTGCGCGGGTGTGCGCGGGTGGTTTAAGTTTAGACGTGCGGGTGTTCATGGGTGAGCGCGGCTGATTAAAGTTTAGGTGAGCGGCTGTGCGCGGGTGGTTTAAGTTTAGAGGTGCGGATGTGAGCGGGTGTGCACGGGTGGTTTAAGTTTAGACGTGCGGGTGTGCACGGGTGTGTGCGGGTGGTTAAAGTTTAGGTGAGCGGGTGTGCGCGGGTGGTTTAAGTTTAGAGGTGCGGATGTGCGCGGGTGTGCACGGGTGGTTAAAGTTTAGGTGAGCGGGTGTGCGCGGGTGTGCGCGGGTGGTTTAAGTTTAGGTGAGCGGGTGTGCGCGGGTGGTTTAAGTTTAGGTGAGCGGGTGTGCGCGGGTGTGCGCGGGTGGTTTAAATTTAGGTGAGCGGGTGTGCGCGGGTGGTTTAAGTTTAGACGTGCGGGTGTGCGCGGGTGTGCGCGGGTGGTTTAAGTTTAGACGTGCGGGTGTTCATGGGTGAGCGCGGCTGATTAAAGTTTAGGTGAGCGGCTGTGCGCGGGTGGTTTAAGTTTAGAGGTGCGGATGTAAGCGGGTGTGCACGGGTGGTTTAAGTTTAGACGTGCGGGTGTGCACGGGTGTGTGCGGGTGGTTAAAGTTTAGGTGAGCGGGTGTGCGCGGGTGGTTTAAGTTTAGAGGTGCGGATGTGCGCGGGTGTGCACGGGTGGTTAAAGTTTAGGTGAGCGGGTGTGCGCGGGTGTGCGCGGGTAGTTTAAGTTTAGGTGAGCGGGTGTGCGCGGGTGGTTTAAGTTTAGGTGAGCGGGTGTGCGCGGGTGTGCGCGGGTGGTTTAAATTTAGGTGAGCGGGTGTGCGCGGGTGGTTTAAGTTTAGACGTGCGGGTGTGCGCGGGTGTGTGCGGGTGGTTAAAGTTTAGGTGAGCGGGTGTGCGCGGGAGTGCGCGGGTGTGCGCGGGTGGTTAAAGTTTAGGTGAGCGGGTGTGCGCGGGTGGTTTAAGTTTAGACGTGCGGATGTGCGCGGGTGTGCACGGGTGGTTAAAGTTTAGGTGAGCGTGTGTGCGCGGGTGGTTTAAGTTTGGGTACGCGGGTGTGCACGGGTGTGCGCGGGTTATTAAAATTTAGGCGAGCGGGTGTGCGCGGGTGGTTTAAGTTTAGACGTGCGGGTGTGCACGGGTGTGCTCGGGAGGTTAAAGTTTAGGCGAGCGGGTGTGCGCGGGTGGTTTAAGTTTAGGTGAGCGGGTGTGCGCGGGTTGTTTAAGTTTAGAGGTGCGGATGTAAGCGGGTGTGCACGGGTGGTTTAAGTTTAGACGTGCGGGTGTGCACGGGTGTGCGCGGGTGGTTAAAGTTTAGGTGAGCGGGTGTGCGCGGGTGGTTTAAGTTTAGACGTGCGGGTGTGCGCGGGTGTGCGCGGGTGGTTAAAGTTTAGGTGAGCGGGTGTGCGCGGGTGGTTTAAGTTTAGACGTGCGGGTGTGCGCGGGTGTGCGCGGGTGATTAAAGTTTAGGTGAGCGGCTGTGCGCGGGTGGTTTAAGTTTAGACGTGCGGGTGTGCGCGGGTGTGCGCGGGTGGTTTAAGTTTAGGTGAGCGGGTGTGCGCGGGTGTGCGCGGGTGGTTTAAGTTTAGGTGAGCGGGTGTGCGCGGGTGGTTTAAGTTTAGACGTGCGGGTGTGCACGGGTGTGCTCGGGAGGTTAAAGTTTAGGCGAGCGGGTGTGCGCGGGTGGTTTAAGTTTAGACGTGCGGGTGTGCGCGGGTGTGCGCGGGTGGTTTAAGTTTAGGCGAGCGGGTGTGCGCGGGTGGTTTAAGTTTAGACGTGCGGGTGTGCACGGGTGTGTGCGGGTGGTTAAAGTTTAGGTGAGCGGGTTTGCGCGGGTGGTTTAAGTTTAGAGGTGCGGATGTGCGCGGGTGTGCGCGGGTGGTTTAAGTTTAGACGTGCGGGTGTGCGCGGGTGGTTTAAGTTTAGACATGCGGGTGTGCACGGGTGTGCGCGGGTGATTAAAGTTTAGGTGAGCGGGTGTGCGCGGGTGGTTTAAGTTTAGACGTGCAAATGTGCGCGGGTGTGCACGGGTGGTTTAAGTTTAGTGAGCGGGTGTGCGCGGTGTGCGCGGGTGGTTTAAGTTTAGGTGAGCGGGTGTGCGCGGGTGTGCGCGGTTGTGCGCGGGTGGTTTAAGTTTGGGTACGCGGGTGTGCGCGGTGTGCGCGGGTGATTAAAATTTAGGCGAGCGGGTGTGCGCGGGTGGTTTAAGTTTAGACGTGCGGGTGTGCACGGGTGTGCTCGGGAGGTTAAAGTTTAGGTGAGCGGGTGTGCGCGGGTGGTTTAAGTTTAGAGGTGCGGGTGTGCGCGGTGTGCACGGTGGTTTAAGTTTAGGTGTGCGGGTGTGCGCGGTGTGCACGGGTAGTTAAAGTTTAGGTGAGCGGGTGTGCGCGGGTGTTTAAGTTTAGAGTGCGGGGTGTGCGCGGGTGTGCGCGGGTGGTTTAAGTTTAGGCGAGCGGGTGTGCGCGGGTTGTTTAAGTTTAGAGGTGCGGATGTGAGCGGGTGTGAGCGGGTGTGCGCGGGTGGTTTAAGTTTAGACGTGCGGTGTGCGCGGGTGTGCACGGGTGTGCACGGGTGGTTAAAGTTTAGGTGAGCGGTGTGCGCGGGTGGTTTAAGTTTAGACGTGCGGTGTGCGCGGTGTGCGCGGGTGGTTTAAGTTTAGACGTGCGGTGTGCACGGGTGTGCGCGGGTGGTTTAAGTTTAGACGTGCGGGTGTGCGCGGGTGTGCGCGGTGATTAAAGTTTAGGTGAGCGGCTGTGCGCGGGTGTTTAAGTTTAGATGTGCGGGTGTGCGCGGGTGTGCGCGGGTGGTTTAAGTTTAGAGGTGCGGGTGTGCACGGTGAGCGCGGCTGATTAAAGTTTAGGTGAGCGGCTGTGCGCGGGTGGTTTAAGTTTAGACGTGCGGGTGTGTGCGGGTGTGCACGGGTTGTTAAAGTTTAGGTGAGCGGTTGTGCGCGGGTGTGCGCGGGTGGTTTAAGTTTAGGTGAGCGGGTGTGCGCGGGTGGTTTAAGTTTAGGTGAGCGGGTGTGCGCGGTGTGTGCGCGGGTGTGCGCGGGTGATTAAAATTTAGGTGAGCGGGTGTGCGCGGGTGGTTTAAGTTTAGACGTGCGGGTGTGCACGGGTGTGCGCGGTGTGCGCGGGTGATTAAAGTTTAGGTGAGCGGCTGTGCGCGGGTGGTTTAAGTTTAGAGGTGCGGGTGTGCGCGGGTGTGCGCGGGTGGTTTAAGTTTAGACGTGCGGGTGTGCGCGGGTGGTTTAAGTTTAGACGTGCGGGTGTGCACGGTGTGCGCGGGTGATTAAAGTTTAGGTGAGCGGGTGTGCGCGGGTGGTTTAAGTTTAGACGTGCGGGTGTGCGCGGGTGTGCACGGGTGGTTAAGTTTAGGCGAGCGGGTGTGCGCGGGTGGTTTAAGTTTAGACGTGCGGTGTGCACGGTGTGCGCGGGTGATTAAAGTTTAGGTGAGCGGCTGTGCGCGGGTGGTTTAAGTTTAGAGGTGCGGATGTGCGCGGGTGTGCACGGGTTGTTAAAGTTTAGGTGAGCGGGTGTGCGCGGGTGTGCGCGGGTGGTTTAAGTTTAGGTGAGCGGGTGTGCGGGTGGTTTAAGTTTAGGTGAGCGGGTGTGCGCGGGTGTGCGCGGGTGGTTTAAATTTAGGTGAGCGGGTGTGCGCGGGTGGTTTAAGTTTAGACGTGCGGGTGTTCATGGGTGAGCGCGGCTGATTAAAGTTTAGGTGAGCGGCTGTGCGCGGGTGGTTTAAGTTTAGAGGTGCGAATGTGCGCGGGTGTGCACGGGTGGTTAAGTTTAGGTGAGGCGGGTGTGCGCGGGTGTGCGCGGGTGGTTTAAGTTTAGGTGAGCGGGTGTGCGCGGGTGTGCGCGGGTGGTTTAAGTTTAGGTGAGCGGGTGTGCGCGGGTGGTTTAAGTTTAGGTGAGCGGGTGTGCGCGGGTGTGCGCGGGTGGTTTAAATTTAGGTGAGCGGGTGTGCGCGGGTGGTTTAAGTTTAGACGTGCGGGTGTGCGCGGGTGTGCGCGGGTGGTTAAAGTTTAGGTGAGCGGGTGTGCGCGGGTGGTTTAAGTTTAGACGTGCGGGTGTGCGGGTGTGCACGGGTGGTTTAAGTTTAGACGTGCGGGTGTGCACGGGTGTGCGCGGGTGGTTAAAGTTTAGGTGAGCGGGTGTGCGCGGGTGGTTTAAGTTTAGAGGTGCGGATGTGCGCAGGTGTGCACGGGTGGTTTAAGTTTAGACGTGCGGATGTGCGCGGGTGTGCACGGGTGGTTTAAGTTTAGACGTGCGGGGGTGCGCGGGTGTGCGTGGATGGTTAAAGTTTAGGTGAGCGGGTGTGCGCGGGTGGTTTAAGTTTAGACGTGCGGGTGTGCACGGGTGTGCGCGGGTGGTTAAAGTTTAGGTGAGCGGCTGTGCGCGGGTGGTTTAAGTTTAGAGGTGCGGATGTGCGCGGGTGTGCACGGGTGGTTTAAGTTTAGACGTGCGGGTGTGCACGGGTGTGCACGGGTAGTTAAAGTTTAGGTGAGCGGGTGTGCGCGGGTGGTTTAAGTTTAGACGTGCGGGTGTGCGCGGGTGTGCGCGGGTGGTTTAAGTTTAGGCGAGCGGGTGTGCGCGGGTTGTTTAAGTTTAGAGGTGCGGATGTGAGCGGGTGTGCACGGGTGGTTTAAGTTTGGACGTGCGGGTGTGCACGGGTGTGTGCGGGTGGTTAAAGTTTAGGTGAGCGGGTTTGCGCGGGTGGTTTAAGTTTAGAGGTGCGGATGTGCGCAGGTGTGCACGGGTGGTTTAAGTTTAGAGGTGCGGGTGTGCACCGGTGTGCGCGGGTGGTTTAAGGTTAGAGTGCGGATGTGCGCGGGTGTGCGCGGGTGGTTTAAGTTTAGACGTGCGGGTGTTCACGGGTGAGCGCGGCTGATTAAAGTTTAGGTGAGCGGCTGTGCGCGGGTGTGCACGGGTGGTTTAAGTTTAGACTGCGGGTGTGCACGGGTGTGCGCGGGTGGTTAAAGTTTAGGTGAGCGGGTGTGCGCGGGTGGTTTAAGTTTAGACGTGCGGGTGTGCGCGGGTGTGCGCGGGTGGTTTAAGTTTAGGCGAGCGGGTGTGCGCGGGTGGTTTAAGTTTGGGT
The DNA here is from genome assembly GCF_016432865.1 of Antechinus flavipes. Lineage (NCBI taxonomy): Eukaryota > Metazoa > Chordata > Mammalia > Dasyuromorphia > Dasyuridae > Antechinus > Antechinus flavipes. The sequence goes on along the minus strand of NC_067400.1, from coordinate 126,976,461 downwards.
ACGCGGGTGTGCACGGGTGTGCGCGGGTGATTAAAATTTAGGTGAGCGGGTGTGCGCGGGTGGTTTAAGTTTAGGCGAGCGGGTGTGCGCGGGTGTGCACGGGTGGTTTAAGTTTAGACGTGCGGGTGTGCACCGGTGTGCGCGGGTGGTTTAAGGTTAGACGTGCGGGTGTGCGCGGGTGGTTTAAGTTTAGACGTGCGGGTGTTCACGGGTGAGCGCGGCTGATTAAAGTTTAGGTGAGCGGCTGTGCGCGGGTGGTTTAAGTTTAGAGGTGCGGATGTGCGCGGGTGTGCACGGGTTGTTAAAGTTTAGGTGAGCGGGTGTGCGCGGGTGTGCGCGGGTGGTTTAAGTTTAGGTGAGCGGGTGTGCGCGGGTGGTTTAAGTTTAGGTGAGCGGGTGTGCGCGGGTGTGCGCGGGTGGTTTAAATTTAGGTGAGCGGGTGTGCGCGGGTGGTTTAAGTTTAGACGTGCGGGGGTGCACGGGTGTGCGCGGGTGATTTAAGTTTAGGTGAGCGGCTGTGCGCGGGTGGTTTAAGTTTAGAGGTGCGGATGTGCGCGGGTGTGCGCGGGTGGTTTAAGTTTAGGTGAGCGGGTGTGCGCGGGTGGTTTAAGTTTAGACGTGCGGGTGTGCGGGTGTGCACGGGTGGTTTAAGTTTAGACGTGCGGGTGTGCACGGGTGTGCGCGGGTGGTTAAAGTTTAGTGAGCGGGTGTGCGCGGGTGGTTTAAGTTTAGATGTGCGGGTGTGCGCGGGTGTGCGCGGGTGGTTTAAGTTTAGGCGAGCGGGTGTGCGCGGGTGGTTTAAGTTTAGACGTGCGGGTGTGCGCGGGTGTGCGCGGGTGGTTTAAGTTTAGGTGAGCGGGTGTGCGCGGGTTGTTTAAGTTTAGAGGAGCGGATGTGAGCGGGTGTGCATGGGTGGTTTAAGTTTAGACGTGCGGGTGTGCACGGGTGTGTGCGGGTGGTTAAAGTTTAGACGTGCGGGTGTTCACGGGTGTGCGCGGGTGGTTTAAGTTTAGGCGAGCGGGTGTGCGCGGGTTGTTTAAGTTTAGAGGTGCGGATGTGAGCGGGTGTGCACGGGTGGTTTAAGTTTAGACGTGCGGGTGTGCACGGGTGTGTGCGGGTGGTTAAAGTTTAGACGTGCGGGTGTTCACGGGTGAGCGCGGCTGATTAAAGTTTAGGTGAGCGGCTGTGCGCGGGTGGCTTAAGTTTAGAGGTGCGGATGTGCGCGGGTGTGCACGGGTGGTTTAAATTTAGGTGAGCGGGTGTGCGGGTGTGCACGGGTGTTTAAGTTTAGACGTGCGGGTGTTCACGGGTGAGCGCGGCTGATTAAAGTTTAGGTGAGCGGCTGTGCGCGGGTGGCTTAAGTTTAGAGGTGCGGATGTGCGCGGGTGTGCACGGGTGGTTAAAGTTTAGGTGAGCGGGTGTGCGCGGGTGTGCGCGGGTGGTTTAAGTTTAGGTGAGCGGGTGTGCGCGGGTGGTTTAAGTTTAGGTGAGCGGGTGTGCGCGGGTGTGCGCGGGTGGTTTAAATTTAGGTGAGTGGGTGTGCGCGGGTGGTTTAAGTTTAGACGTGCGGGTGTGCGCGGGTGTGCGCGGGTGATTAAAGTTTAGGTGAGCGGGTGTGCGCGGGTGGTTTAAGTTTAGACGTGCGGGTGTGCGCGGGTGTGCGCGGGTGGTTTAAGTTTAGGTGAGCGGGTGTGCGCGGGTGTGCGCGGGTGTGCACGGGTGGTTTAAGTTTAGGCGAGCGGGTGTGCGCGGGTGGTTTAAGTTTGGGTACGCGGGTGTGCACGGGTGTGCGCGGGTGATTAAAATTTAGGTGAGCGGGTGTGCGCGGGTGGTTTAAGTTTAGATGTGCGGGTGTGCACGGGTGTGCGCGGGTGGTTTAAGTTTAGGCGAGCGGGTTTGCGCGGGTGGTTTAAGTTTAGAGGTGCGGATGTGCGCGGGTGTGCACGGGTGGTTTAAGTTTAGACGTGCGGGTGTGCACGGGTGTGCGCGGGTGGTTTAAGTTTAGACGTGCGGGTGTGCGCGGGTGGTTTAAGTTTAGACGTGCGGGTGTGCACGGGTGTGTGCGGGTGGTTAAAGTTTAGGTGAGCGGGTGGTTAAAGTTTAGGTGAGCGGGTTTGCGCGGGTGGTTTAAGTTTAGAGGTGCGGATGTGCGCGGGTGTGCACGGGTGGTTTAAGTTTAGACGTGCGGGTGTGCGCGGGTGGTTTAAGTTTAGACGTGCGGGTGTGCACCGGTGTGCGCGGGTGATTAAAGTTTAGGTGAGCGGGCGTGCGCGGCTGGTTTAAGTTTAGACGTGCGGGGGTGCGCGGGTGTGCACGGGTGGTTAAAGTTTAGGCGAGCGGGTGTGCGCGGGTGATTAAAATTTAGGCGAGCGGGTGTGCGCGGGTGGTTTAAGTTTAGAGTGCGGATGTGCGCGGGTGTGCACGGGTGTGCGCGGGTGGTTTAAGTTTAGGCGAGCGGGTTTGCGCGGGTGGTTTAAGTTTAGAGGTGCGGATGTGCGCGGGTGTGCACGGGTGGTTTAAGTTTAGACGTGCGGGTGTGCACGGGTGTGCGCGGGTGGTTTAAGTTTAGACGTGCGGGTGTGCGCGGGTGGTTTAAGTTTAGACGTGCGGTGTGCACGGGTGTGTGCGGGTGGTTTAAATTTAGGTGAGCGGGTGTGCGGGTGGTTAAAGTTTAGACGTGCGGGGGTGCGCGGGTGGTTAAAGTTTAGACGTGCGGGGGTGCGCGGGTGTGCACGGGTGGTTAAAGTTTAGGCGAGCGGTGTGCGCGGGTGGTTAAGTTTAGAGGTGCGGGTGTGCGGGTGTGCACGGGTTGTTAAAGTTTAGGTGAGCGGGTGTGCGGGTGTGCGCGGGTGTGCGCGGTGGTTTAAGTTTAGGCGAGCGGGTGTGCGCGGGTGGTTTAAGTTTAGACGTGCGGGTGTGCACGGGTGTGTGCGGGTGGTTAAAGTTTAGGTGAGCGGGTGTGCGCGGGTGGTTTAAGTTTAGAGGTGCGGATGTGCGCGGGTGTGCGGGGTGGTTTAAGTTTAGACGTGCGGGTGTGTGCGCGGGTGTTTAAGTTTAGACGTGCGGTGTGCACGGGTGTGCGCGGGTGATTAAAGTTTAGGTGAGCGGGCGTGCGCGGCTGGTTTAAGTTTAGACGTGCGGGGGTGCGCGGGTGTGCACGGGTGGTTAAAGTTTAGGTGAGCGGGTGTGCGGGGGTGGTTTAAGTTTAGACGTGCAGGGGTTCACGGGTGAGCGCGGCTGATTAAAGTTTAGGTGAGCGGCTGTGCGCGGGTGGTTTAAGTTTAGAGGTGCGGATGTGCGCGGGTGTGCACGGGTTGTTAAAGTTTAGGTGAGCGGTTGTGCGCGGGTGTGCGCGGGTGGTTTAAGTTTAGGTGAGCGGTTGTGCGCGGGTGGTTTAAGTTTAGGTGAGCGGGTGTGCGCGGGTGTGCGCGGGTGGTTTAAATTTAGGTGAGCGGGTGTGCGCGGGTGGTTTAAGTTTAGACGTGCGGGTGTTCATGGGTGAGCGCGGCTGATTAAAGTTTAGGTGAGCGGCTGTGCGCGGGTGGTTTAAGTTTAGAGGTGCGGGTGTGCGCGGGTGTGCGCGGGTGGTTTAAGTTTAGACGTGCGGGTGTGCGCGGGTGGTTTAAATTTAGACGTGCGGGTGTGCACCGGTGTGCGCGGGTGATTAAAGTTTAGGTGAGCGGGCGTGCGCGGCTGGTTTAAGTTTAGACGTGCGGGGGTGCGCGGGTGTGCACGGGTGGTTAAAGTTTAGGCGAGCGGGTGTGCGCGGGTGATTAAAATTTAGGTGAGCGGGTGTGCGCGGGTGGTTTAAGTTTAGAGTGCGGATGTGCGCGGGAGTGCGCGGGTGTGCGCGGGTGGTTTAAGTTTAGGTGAGCGGGTGTGCGCGGGTGGTTTAAGTTTAGAGGTGCGGATGTGCGCGGGTGTGCACGGGTGGTTTAAGTTTAGACGTGCGGGTGTGCACGGGTGTGCGCGGGTGGTTTAAGTTTAGACGTGCGGGTGTGCGCGGGTGGTTTAAGTTTAGACGTGCGGTGTGCACGGGTGTGTGCGGGTGGTTTAAATTTAGGTGAGCGGGTGTGCGGGTGGTTAAAGTTTAGACGTGCGGGGGTGCGCGGGTGGTTAAAGTTTAGACGTGCGGGGGTGCGCGGGTGTGCACGGGTGGTTAAAGTTTAGGCGAGCGGTGTGCGCGGGTGGTTTAAGTTTAGAGGTGCGGGTGTGCGGGTGTGCGCGGGTGTTAAAGTTTAGGTGAGCGGGTGTGCGGGTGTGCGCGGGTGTGCGGGGTGGTTTAAGTTTAGGTGAGCGGGTGTGCGCGGGTGGTTTAAGTTTAGACGTGCGGGTGTGCACGGGTGTGTGCGGGTGGTTAAAGTTTAGGTGAGCGGGTGTGCGCGGGTGGTTTAAGTTTAGTCGACCTGTTGTGCGCGGGTGTGCACAAGTGGTTTAAGTTTAGATGAGCGGGTGTGCGCGGGTGTGCTCGGGAGGTTAAAGTTTAGGTGAGCGGGTGTGCGCGGGTGGTTTAAGTTTAGACGTGCGGGTGTGCGCGGGTCTGCGCGGGTGGTTAAAGTTTAGGTGAGCGGGTGTGCGCGGGTTGTTTAAGTTTAGACGTGCGGGTGTGCACGGGTGTGCGCGGGTGATTAAAGTTTAGGTGAGCGGTAGTGCGCGGGTGGTTTAAGTTTAGACGTGCGGGTGTGCGCGGGTGTGCGCGGGTGGTTTAAGTTTAGGTGAGCGGGTGTGAGCGGGTGTGCGCGGGTGGTTTAAGTTTAGGTGAGCGGGTGTGCGCGGGTGGTTTAAGTTTAGACGTGCGGGAGTGCACGGGTGTGCTCGGGAGGTTAAAGTTTAGGTGAGCGGGTGTGCGCGGGTGGTTTAAGTTTAGACGTGCGGGTGTGCGCGGGTGTGCGCAGGTGGTTTAAGTTTAGGCGAGCGGGTGTGCGCGGGTGGTTTAAGTTTAGACGTGCGGGTGTGCACGGGTGTGTGCGGGTGGTTAAAGTTTAGGTGAGGGGTGTGCGCGGGTAGTTTAAGTTTAGAGGTGCGGATGTGCGCGGGTGTGCGGGGTGGTTTAAGTTTAGACCTGCGGGTGTGCGCGGGTGGTTTAAGTTTAGACGTGCGGGAGTGCACGGGTGTGCGCGGGTGGTTTAAGTTTAGGTGAGCGGGCGTGCGCGGCTGGTTTAAGTTTAGACGTGCGGGGGTGCGCGGGTGTGCACGGGTGGTTAAAGTTTAGGTGAGCGGGTGTGCGCGGGTGGTTTAAGTTTAGACGTGCAGGGGTTCACGGGTGAGCGCGGCTGATTAAAGTTTAGGTGAGCGGCTGTGCGCGGGTGGTTTAAGTTTAGAGGTGCGGATGTGCGCGGGTGTGCACGGGTTGTTAAAGTTTAGGTGAGCGGTTGTGCGCGGGTGTGCGCGTGTGGTTTTAAGTTTAGGTGAGCGGTTGTGCGCGGGTGGTTTAAGTTTAGGTGAGCGGGTGTGCGCGGGTGTGCGCGGGTGGTTAAGTTTAGGTGAGCGGGTGTGCGCGGGTGGTTTAAGTTTAGACGTGCGGGTGTTCACGGGTGAGCGCGGCTGATTAAAGTTTAGGTGAGCGGCTGTGCGCGGGTGGTTTAAGTTTAGAGGTGCGGGTGTGCGCGGGTGTGCGCGGTGGTTTAAGTTTAGACGTGCGGGTGTGCGCGGGTGGTTTAAATTTAGACGTGCGGGTGTGCACCGGTGTGCGCGGGTGATTAAAGTTTAGGTGAGCGGGTGTGAGCGGGTGTGCGCGGGTGGTTTAAGTTTAGACGTGCGGGGGTGCGCGGGTGTGCACGGGTGGTTAAAGTTTAGGCGAGCGGGTGTGCGCGGGTAGTTTAAGTTTAGACGTGCGGGTGTTCACGGGTGAGCGCGGCTGATTAAAGTTTAGGTGAGCGGCTGTGCGCGGGTGGTTTAAGTTTAGAGGTGTGGATGTGCGCGGGTGTGCACGGGTTGTTAAAGTTTAGGTGAGCGAGTGTGCACGGGTGTGCGCGGGTGGTTTAAGTTTAGGTGAGCGGGTGTGCGCGGGTGTTTAAGTTTAGGTGAGCGGGTATGCGCGGGTGTGCGCGGGTGGTTTAAGTTTAGGTGAGGGGTGTGCGCGGGTGGTTTAAGTTTAGACGTGCGGGTGTGCACGGGTGTGCGCGGGTGGTTTAAGTTTAGGTGAGCGGCTGTGCGCGGGTGGTTTAAGTTTAGAGGTGCGGATGTGCGCGGGTGTGCGCGGGTGTTTAAGTTTAGGTGAGCGGGTGTGCGGGTGGTTTAAGTTTAGACGTGCGGATGTGCGCGGGTGTGCACGGGTGGTTTAAGTTTAGACGTGCGGGTGTGCACGGGTGTGCGCGGGTGGTTAAAGTTTAGTGAGCGGGTGTGCGGGTGGTTTAAGTTTAGATGTGCGGGTGTGCGCGGGTGTGCGCGGGTGGTTTAAGTTTAGGCGAGCGGTGTGTGCGCGGGTGGTTTAAGTTTAGACGTGCGGGTGTGCGCGGGTGTGCGCGGGTGGTTTAAGTTTAGGCGAGCGGGTGTGCGCGGGTTGTTTAAGTTTAGAGGTGCGGATGTGAGCGGGTGTGCACGGGTGGTTTAAGTTTAGACGTGCGGGTGTGCACGGGTGTGTGCGGGTGGTTAAAGTTTAGACGTGCGGGTGTTCACGGGTGAGCGCGGCTGATTAAAGTTTAGGTGAGCGGCTGTGCGCGGGTGGCTTAAGTTTAGAGGTGCGGATGTGCGCGGGTGTGCACGGGTGATTAAAATTTAGGTGAGCGGGTGTGCGCGGGTGGTTTAAGTTTAGACGTGCGGGTGTTCACGGGTGAGCGCGGCTGATTAAAGTTTAGGTGAGCGGCTGTGCGCGGGTGGCTTAAGTTTAGAGGTGCGGATGTGCGCGGGTGTGCACGGGTGGTTAAAGTTTAGGTGAGCGGGTGTGCGCGGGTGTGCGCGGGTGGTTTAAGTTTAGGTGAGCGGGTGTGCGCGGGTGTTTAAGTTTAGAGTGCGGGGTGTGCGCGGTGTGCGCGGGTGTGCGCGGGTGGTTTAAATTTAGGTGAGTGGGTGTGCGCGGGTGGTTTAAGTTTAGACGTGCGGGTGTGCGCGGGTGTTCGCGGGTGATTAAAGTTTAGGTGAGCGGGTGTGCGCGGGTGGTTTAAGTTTAGACGTGCGGGTGTGCGCGGGTGTGCGCGGGTGGTTTAAGTTTAGGTGAGCGGGTGTGCGCGGGTGTGCGCGGGTGTGCACGGGTGGTTTAAGTTTAGGCGAGCGGGTGTGCGCGAGTGGTTTAAGTTTGGGTACGCGGGTGTGCACGGGTGTGCGCGGGTGATTAAAATTTAGGTGAGCGGGTGTGCGCGGGTGGTTTAAGTTTAGATGTGCGGGTGTGCGCGGGTGTGCGCGGGTGTGCTCGTGAGGTTAAAGTTTAGGTGAGCGGGTTTGCGCGGGTGGTTTAAGTTTAGACGTGCGGGTTGTGCGCGGGTGTGCACGGGTGGTTTAAGTTTAGACGTGCGGGTGTGCACGGGTGTGCGCGGGTGGTTTAAGTTTAGACGTGCGGGTGTGCGCGGGTGGTTTAAGTTTAGACGTGCGGGTGTGCACGGGTGTGTGCGGGTGGTTTAAGTTTAGAGTGCGGGGTGTGCGCGGTGGTTAAAGTTTAGGTGAGCGGGCGTGCGCGGCTGGTTTAAGTTTAGACGTGCGGGGGTGCGCGGGTGTGCACGGGTGGTTAAAGTTTAGGCGAGCGGGTGTGCGCGGGTGGTTTAAGTTTAGAGGTGCGGGTGTGCGCGGGTGTGCACGGGTGGTTAAAGTTTAGGTGAGCGGGTGTGCGCGGGTGTGCGCGGGTGGTTTAAGTTTAGGTGAGCGGGTGTGCGCGGGTGGTTTAAGTTTAGACGTGCGGGTGTGCACGGGTGTGTGCGGGTGGTTAAAGTTTAGGTGAGCGGGTGTGCGCGGGTGGTTTAAGTTTAGTCGACCTGGTGTGCGCGGGTGTGCACAAGTGGTTTAAGTTTAGATGAGCGGGTGTGCGCGGGTGTGCTCGTGAGGTTAAAGTTTAGGTGAGCGGGTGTGCGCGGGTGGTTTAAGTTTAGACGTGCGGGTGTGCGCGGGTCTGCGCGGGTGGTTAAAGTTTAGGTGAGCGGGTGTGCGCGGGTTGTTTAAGTTTAGACATGCGGGTGCGCACGGGTGTGCGCGGGTGATTAAAGTTTAGGTGCGGGGTGTGCGCGGGTTGTGCGCGGGTGGTTTAAGTTTAGACGTGCGGGTGTGCGCGGGTGTGCGCGGGTGGTTTAAGTTTAGGTGAGCGGGTGTGAGCGGGTGTGCGCGGGTGGTTTAAGTTTAGGTGAGCGGGTGTGCGCCGGTGGTTTAAGTTTAGACGTGCGGGTGTGCACGGGTGTGCTCGGGAGGTTAAAGTTTAGGTGAGCGGGTGTGCGCGTGGTTTTAAGTTTAGACGTGCGGGTGTGCGCGGATGTGCGCAGGTGGTTTAAGTTTAGGCGAGCGGGTGTGCGCGGGTGGTTTAAGTTTAGACGTGCGGGTGTGCACGGGTGTGTGCGGGTGGTTAAAGTTTAGGTGAGCGGGTTTGCGCGGGTGGTTTAAGTTTAGAGGTGCGGATGTGCGCGGGTGTGCAGGGGTGGTTTAAGTTTAGACCTGCGGGTGTGCGCGGGTGGTTTAAGTTTAGACATGCGAGTGTGCACGGGTGTGCGCGGGTGATTAAAGTTTAGGTGAGCGGTGTGCGCGGGTGTGCGCGGCTGGTTTAAGTTTAGACGTGCGGGGGTGCGCGGGTGTGCACGGGTGGTTAAAGTTTAGGTGAGCGGGTGTGCGGGGGTGGTTTAAGTTTAGACGTGCAGGGGTTCACGGGTGAGCGCGGCTGATTAAAGTTTAGGTGAGCGGCTGTGCGCGGGTGGTTTAAGTTTAGAGGTGCGGATGTGCGCGGGTGTGCACGGGTTGTTAAAGTTTAGGTGAGCGGTTGTGCGCGGGTGTGCGCTGGTGGTTTAAGTTTAGGTGAGCGGTTGTGCGCGGGTGGTTTAAGTTTAGGTGAGCGGGTGTGCGCGGGTGTGCGCGGGTGGTTTAAATTTTGGTGAGCGGGTGTGCGCGGGTGGTTTAAGTTTAGACGTGCGGTGTGCGCGGGTGGTTAAATTTAGGTGAGCGGTGTGCGCGGGTGATTAAAGTTTAGGTGAGCGGCTGTGCGCGGTGGTTTAAGTTTAGACGTGCGGGTTGTGCGCGGTGTGCGCGGGTGGTTTAAGTTTAGACGTGCGGGTGTGCGCGGGTGGTTTAAGTTTAGACGTGCGGGTGTGCACCGGTGTGCGCGGGTGATTAAAGTTTAGGTGAGCGGGTGTGTGCGCGGGTGTTTAAGTTTAGACGTGCGGGGGTGCGCGGGTGTGCGGGTGTGCGGGGTGTGCGCGGTGTGCGCGGGTGTGCGGGTGGTTTAAGTTTAGGCGAGCGGTGTGCGCGGGTGGTTAAGTTTAGACGAGCGGGGGTTCACGGGTGAGCGCGGCTGATTAAAGTTTAGGTGAGCGGCTGTGCGCGGGTGGTTTAAGTTTAGGTGAGCGGGTGTGCGCGGGTGGTTTAAGTTTAGGTGAGCGGGTGTGCGCGGGTGTGCGCGGGTGGTTTAAATTTAGGTGAGCGGGTGTGCGCGGGTGGTTTAAGTTTAGACGTGCGGGTGTGCGCGGGTGTGCGCGGGTGGTTAAGTTTAGGTGAGCGGGTGTGCGCGGGTGGTTTAAGTTTAGACGTGCGGATGTGCGCGGTGTGCACGGGTGGTTAAGTTTAGACGTGCGGGTGTGCACGGGTGTGCGCGGGTGGTTAAAGTTAGGTGAGCGGGTGTGCGCGGGTGTTTAAGTTTAGAGGTGCGGATGTGCGCAGGTGTGCACGGGTGGTTTAAGTTTAGACGTGCGGGTGTGCGCGGGTGTGCGCGGGTGGTTAAAGTTTAGACGTGCGGGGGTGCGCGGGTGTGGGCGGGTGGTTAAAGTTTAGGTGAGCGGGTGTGCGCGGGTGGTTTAAGTTTAGACGTGCGGGTGTTCACGGGTGAGCGCGGCTGATTAAAGTTTAGGTGAGCGGCTGTGCGCGGGTGGTTTAAGTTTAGAGGTGCGGATGTGCGCGGGTGTGCACGGGTGGTTTAAGTTTAGAGTGCGGGGTGTGCGGGTGTGCGCGGGTGTGCGCGGGTGGTTTAAGTTTAGGTGAGCGGGTGTGCGCGGGTGGTGCGCGGGTGTGCGCGTGGTTTTAAGTTTAGGCGAGCGGGTGTGCGCGGGTGGTTTAAGTTTGGGTACGCGGGTGTGCACGGGTGTGCGCGGGTGATTAAAATTTAGGTGAGCGGGTGTGCGCGGGTGGTTTAAGTTTAGAGGTGCGGATGTGTGCGCGGGTGTGCACGGTGGTTTAAGTTTAGACGTGCGGGTGTGCACGGGTGTGCGCGGGTGGTTTAAGTTTAGACGTGCGGGTGTGCGCGGGTGGTTTAAGTTTAGACGTGCGGGTGTGCACGGGTGTGTGCGGTTGGTTAAAGTTTAGGTGAGCGGGTGGTTAAAGTTTAGGTGAGCGGGCGTGCGCGGCTGGTTTAAGTTTAGACGTGCGGGGGTGCGCGGGTGTGCACGGGTGGTTAAAGTTTAGGCGAGCGGGTGTGCGCGGGTGGTTTAAGTTTAGAGGTGCGGGTGTGCGCGGGTGTGCACGGGTGGTTAAAGTTTAGGTGAGCGGGTGTGCGCGGGTGTGCGCGGGTGTGCGCGGGTGGTTAAGTTTAGGTGAGCGGGTGTGCGCGGGTGGTTTAAGTTTAGACGTGCGGGTGTGCACGGGTGTGTGCGGGTGGTTAAAGTTAGGTGAGCGGGTGTGCGCGGGTGGTTTAAGTTTAGTCGACCTGGTGTGCGCGGGTGTGCACAAGTGGTTTTAAGTTTAGGTGAGGGGTGTGCACGGGTGTGCTCGGGAGGTTAAAGTTTAGGTGAGCGGGTGTGCGCGGGTGGTTTAAGTTTAGACGTGCGGGTGTGCGCGGGTCTGCGCGGGTGGTTAAAGTTTAGGTGAGCGGGTGTGCGCGGGTTGTTTAAGTTTAGACGTGCGGTGTGCACGGGTGTGCGCGGGTGATTAAAGTTTAGGTGAGCGGTAGTGCGCGGGTGGTTTAAGTTTAGACGTGCGGGTGTGCGCGGGTGTGCGCGGGTGGTTTAAGTTTAGGTGAGCGGGTGTGAGCGGGTGTGCGCGGGTGGTTTAAGTTTAGGTGAGCGGGTGTGCGCCGGTGGTTTAAGTTTAGACGTGCGGGTGTGCACGGGTGTGCTCGGGAGGTTAAAGTTTAGGTGAGCGGGTGTGCGCCGGTGGTTTAAGTTTAGACGTGCGGGTGTGCACGGGTGTGCGCGGGTGATTAAAGTTTAGGTGAGCGTGCGTGCGCGGCTGGTTTAAGTTTAGACGTGCGGGTGTGCACGGGTGTGTGCGGGTGGTTAAAGTTTAGCTGAGCGGGTTTGCGCGGGTGGTTTAAGTTTAGAGGTGCGGATGTGCGCGGGTGTGCAGGGGTGGTTTAAGTTTAGACCTGCGGGTGTGCGCGGGTGGTTTAAGTTTAGACATGCGAGTGTGCACGGGTGTGCGCGGGTGATTAAAGTTTAGGTGAGCGTGCGTGCGCGGCTGGTTTAAGTTTAGACGTGCGGGGGTGCGCGGGTGTGCACGGGTGGTTAAAGTTTAGGTGAGCGGGTGTGCGGGGGTGGTTTAAGTTTAGACGTGCAGGGGTTCACGGGTGAGCGCGGCTGATTAAAGTTTAGGTGAGCGGCTGTGCGCGGGTGGTTTAAGTTTAGAGGTGCGGATGTGCGCGGGTGTGCACGGGTTGTTAAAGTTTAGGTGAGCGGTTGTGCGCGGGTGTGCGCTGGTGGTTTAAGTTTAGGTGAGCGGTTGTGCGCGGGTGGTTTAAGTTTAGGTGAGCGGGTGTGCGCGGGTGTGCGCGGGTGGTTTAAATTTTGGTGAGCGGGTGTGCGCGGGTGGTTTAAGTTTAGACGTGCGGGTGTTCATGGGTGAGCGCGGCTGATTAAAGTTTAGGTGAGCGGCTGTGCGCGGGTGGTTTAAGTTTAGAGGTGCGGGTGTGCGCGGGTGTGCGCGGGTGGTTTAAGTTTAGACGTGCGGGTGTGCGCGGGTGGTTTAAGTTTAGACGTGCGGGAGTGCACGGGTGTGCGCGGTGATTAAAGTTTAGGTGAGCGGGCGTGCGCGGCTGGTTTAAGTTTAGACGTGCGGGGGTGCGCGGGTGTGCACGGGTGGTTAAAGTTTAGGCGAGCGGGTGTGCGCGGGTGGTTTAAGTTTAGACGTGCGGGTGTTCACGGGTGAGCGCGGCTGATTAAAGTTTAGGTGAGCGGCTGTGCGCGGGTGGTTTAAGTTTAGGTGAGCGGGTGTGCGCGGGTGGTTTAAGTTTAGGTGAGCGGGTGTGCGCGGGTGTGCGCGGGTGGTTTAAATTTAGGTGAGCGGGTGTGCGCGGGTGGTTTAAGTTTAGACGTGCGGGTGTGCGCGGGTGTGCGCAAGTGGTTAAAGTTTAGGTGAGCGGGTGTGCGCGGGTGGTTTAAGTTTAGACGTGCGGATGTGCGCGGGTGTGCACGGGTGGTTTAAGTTTAGACGTGCGGGTGTGCACGGGTGTGCGCGGGTGGTTAAAGTTTAGGTGAGCGGGTTTGCGCGGGTGGTTTAAGTTTAGAGGTGCGGATGTGCGCAGGTGTGCACGGGTGGTTTAAGTTTAGACGTGCGGATGTGCGCGGGTGTGCACGGGTGGTTTAAGTTTAGACGTGCGGGGGTGCGCGGGTGTGCGCGGATGGTTAAAGTTTAGGTGAGCGGGTGTGCGCGGGTGGTTTAAGTTTAGACGTGCGGGTGTTCACGGGTGAGCGCGGCTGATTAAAGTTTAGGTGAGCGGCTGTGCGCGGGTGGTTTAAGTTTAGAGGTGCGGATGTGCGCGGGTGTGCACGGTGGTTTAAGTTTAGACGTGCGGGTGTGCACGGTGTGCACGGGTTGTTAAAGTTTAGGTGAGCGGGTGTGCGCGGGTGTGCGCGGGTGGTTTAAGTTTAGGTGAGCGGGTGTGCGCGGGTGGTTTAAGTTTAGGTGAGCGGGTATGCGCGGGTGTGCGCGGGTGGTTTAAATTTAGGTGAGCGGGTGTGCGCGGGTGGTTTAAGTTTAGACGTGCGGGTGTTCATGGGTGACCGCGGCTGATTTAAGTTTAGGTGAGCGGCTGTGCGCGGGTGGTTTAAGTTTAGAGGTGCGGATGTGCGCGGGTGTGCGCGGGTGGTTTAAGTTTAGGTGAGCGGGTGTGCGCGGTGTGGTTTTAAGTTTAGACGTGCGGATGTGCGCGGGTGTGCACGGGTGGTTTAAGTTTAGACGTGCGGGTGTGCACGGGTGTGCGCGGGTGGTTAAAGTTTAAGTGAGCGGGTGTGCGCGGGTGTGCGCGTGTAATTTAAGTTTAGACGTGCGGGTGTGCGCGGGTGTGCGCGGGTGTTTAAGTTTAGGCGAGCGGTGTGCGCGGGTTGTTTAAGTTTAGAGGTGCGGATGTGAGCGGGTGTGCGGGTGTGCACGGGTGGTTTAAGTTTAGACGTGCGGGTGTGCACGGGTGTGTGCGGGTGGTTAAAGTTTAGACGTGCGGGTGTTCACGGGTGAGCGCGGTGATTAAAGTTTAGGTGAGCGGCTGTGCGCGGGTGGCTTAAGTTTAGAGGTGCGGATGTGCGCGGGTGTGCACGGGTGGTTAAAATTTAGGTGAGCGGGTGTGCGCGGGTGGTTTAAGTTTAGACGTGCGGGGGTGCACGGGTGTGCGCGGGTGATTAAGTTTAGGTGAGCGGCTGTGCGCGGGTGGTTTAAGTTTAGACGTGCGGGTGTGCGCGGGTGTGCACGGGTGGTTAAAGTTTAGGTGAGCGGGTGTGCGCGGGTGTGCGCGGGTGGTTTAAGTTTAGGTGAGCGGGTGTGCGCGGGTGGTTTAAGTTTAGGTGAGCGGGTGTGCGCGGGTGTGCGCGGGTGGTTTAAATTTAGGTGAGTGGGTGTGCGCGGGTGGTTTAAGTTTAGACGTGCGGGTGTGCGCGGGTGTGCGCGGGTGATTAAAGTTTAGGTGAGCGGGTGTGCGCGGGTGGTTTAAGTTTAGACGTGCGGGTGTGCACGGGTGTGCGCGGGTGGTTTAAGTTTAGACGTGCGGGTGTGCGCGGGTGGTTTAAGTTTAGACGTGCGGGTGTGCACGGGTGTGTGCGGGTGGTTAAAGTTTAGGTGAGCGGGTGGTTAAAGTTTAGGTGAGCGGGTTTGCGCGGGTGGTTTAAGTTTAGAGGTGCGGATGTGCGCGGGTGTGCACGGGTGGTTTAAGTTTAGACGTGCGGGTGTGCGCGGGTGGTTTAAGTTTAGACGTGCGGGTGTGCACCGGTGTGCGCGGGTGATTAAAGTTTAGGTGAGCGGGTGTGCGCGGGTGGTTTAAGTTTAGACGTGCGGGGGTGCGCGGGTGTGCACGGGTGGTTAAAGTTTAGGCGAGCGGGTGTGCGCGGGTGGTTTAAGTTTAGACGAGCGGGGGTTCACGGGTGAGCGCGGCTGATTAAAGTTTAGGTGAGCGGCTGTGCGCGGGTGGTTTAAGTTTAGAGGTGCGGGTGTGCGCGGGTGTGCGTGGGTGGTTTAAGTTTAGACGTGGGGTGTGCGCGGGTGTGCACGGGTGTGCGCGGGTGGTTAAGTTTAGGTGAGCGGGTGTGTGCGCGGGTGTGCGCGGGTGGTTTAAGTTTAGGTGAGTGGGTGTGCGCGGGTGGTTTAAGTTTAGAGTGCGGGGTGTGCGCGGGTGTGCGCGGGTGTGCGCGGGTGGTTTAAATTTAGTTGAGCGGGTGTGCGCGGGTGGTTTAAGTTTAGACGTGCGGGTGTTCATGGGTGAGCGCGGGTGGTTAAAGTTTAGGTGAGCGGGTGTGCGCGGGTGGTTTAAGTTTAGACGTGCGGGTGTGCGCGGGTGTGTGCGGGTGGTTTAAGTTTAGGCGAGCGGGTGTGCGCGGGTGGTTTAAGTTTGGGTACGCGGGTGTGCACGGGTGTGCGCGGGTGATTAAAATTTAGGTGAGCGGGTGTGCGCGGGTGGTTTAAGTTTAGACGTGCGGGTGTGCGCGTGTAATTTAAGTTTAGACGTGCGGGTGTGCACGGTTGTGCGCGGGTTGTTAAAGTTTAGGCGAGCGGGTGTGCGCGGATGGTTTAAGTTTAGACGTGCGGGTGTGCGCGGGTGTGCGCGGGTGTGCGCGGGTGGTTTAAGTTTAGACGTGCGGGGGTGCACGGGTGTGCGCGGGTGATTAAAGTTTAGGTGAGCGGGTGTGCACGGGTGGTTAAAGTTTAGACGTGCGGGTGTGCGCGGGTGTGCGCGGGTGTGCGCGGGTGGTTTAAGTTTAGACGTGCGGGTGTGCACGGGTGTGCGCGGGTTGTTTAAGTTTAGAGGTGCGGATGTGAGCGGGTGTGCACGGGTGGTTTAAGTTTAGACGTGCGGGTGTGCACGGGTGTGCGCGGGTGGTTACAGTTTAGGTGAGCGGGTGTGCGCGGGTGGTTTAAGTTTAGAGGTGCGGATGTGCGCGGGTGTGCACGGGTGGTTTAAGTTTAGACGTGCGGGTGTGCACGGGTGTGCGCGGGAGGTTAAAGTTTAGGTGAGCGGGTGTGCGCGGGTGGTTTAAGTTTAGACGTGCGGGTGTGCGCGGGTGGTTTAAGTTTAGGCGAGTGGGTGTGCGCGGGTGGTTTAAGTTTGGGTACTCGGGTGTGCACGGGTGTGTGCGGGTGATTAAAGTTTAGGTGAGCGGGTGTGCGCGGGTGGTTTAAGTTTAGACGTGCGGGTGTGCGCGGGTGTGCGCGGGTAATTTAAGTTTAGACGTGCGGGTGTGCACGGTTGTGCGCGGGTTGTTAAAGTTTAGGCGAGCGGGTGTGCGTGGGTGGTTTAAGTTTAGACTGCGGGTGTGCGCGGGTGTGCGTGGGTGGTTTAAGTTTAGACGTGCGGGTGTGCACGGGTGTGCGCGGGTGATTAAATTTAGGCGAGCGGGTGTGCGCGGTTGGTTTAAGTTTAGACGTGCGGGTGTGCGCGGGTGTGCGCGGGTGGTTTAAGTTTAGGCGAGCGGGTGTGCGCGGGTGGTTTAAGTTTCCAAGAAGTAACCTGGTTTCCCAGAATTTCCTTTCTTTGATGGGACTGGGCATTGCTCTATTGGTTAGCTCCACTACTGAGTCAGAACTGAGAATCTCAGTTATTGATCTGCTGTGATTAAGACCATTTTAATGGTTTTCCCAGACTGTCTGAGCTGGGTTGAACACCTCTTTCATCCCAATAAGATTCAACTTTCTTGAAATTTTTCCAATCTATCTTGATATGGAGGGTAGTTTCATTGTCAGACTCTGTTAATAGAATTGGTTTCATATGGTTTTTGAGGGACATTGGGGGAGCTTAAGTGCTTCCTGTTCATACTGACATCTTGGTTGCACTTCTGGAAAAACTTAGATTTTTTGGTATGAAAAACAGTATATGCATACATACCCCTTGACTAAAATGGTCAGAAATCTCAGAATAATGACATGTGAAAATCACTCAAAGAAACTGGGATGTTTAGTATGAAAATAAGATTATGGTAAGAATAAGATAGGCTAAGATAACTGCCTTCAAATTTCTAAACATCTCTCATATAGAAGAGGAATACTTATTTTGCTTGAATCTAGAAAGTAGAAAGGAATAATAGTGGGAATTTTCAGAGAGGTGATTTTTTTGTTTCTTTGTTTGTTTGTTTTATACCTGGCAACTAAACTTCAGAACTGATGGAAATTGGCATTCACAGCGTCCAGAGGGCATGATTTCTTACCCCTACACACACACACACACACACACACACACACACACACACACACACACACACACCTACCTTCTTCTGTGAGATATTAATATTAAGCATTAAGGATGTTTTAAAGATTACTTCTGATTTCAAGTATGAGTTAAAAATATAGTACATGAATTCTATTCTAACACCCAGATTCTATAATTTTGTGACAAATTGAATAAAAATAAATGTTGTTTCCTTATATACACTTTTATTTTATTTCTAAAAATATAGCTTTAACACTTTCTTCCAAAGAGGATAATCATTCAATAAATTCTCACATCTAGGATGATTGTCTTATTCATAATTTGTGAAGTATTGTTTTTATTATTATTTTCTTCATCCATTTTCTGTTAATACTTGGGGGGAAATGAAAGTTCATAGGTCCAAATTTTTATTGATTGCTATATGAAATTATACAGAGCAGGTCATAAGGCTAAAATTTTTTCACTCTTTTTTCACAAGCTTCCTCTCTCATATATATGGGGAAACCTTCTCTGCTATTATGTGTAAGGTAATCATCAGCCTCAACTAAATATGCAAATGGAGAATATATATACAAAATCCACAGTTTATTTATAACTTCATATTGGCCATTATTTTGATTATTTCTTAAGTCTGACCTTTAAAGCAGCTTTAGAAATACAACAAAATTGATTGGTTTGGTTTTCTCTTCTTTTCTTTTCTACTGTTTGATAGGAATGCTAATGACCAGCTAAATGGACCGAAAATGGGCATCTCAGAGAAAAAAAAAGCTTAAATCAAGGATAAAGATAATTCACCAAATGGATAAATTACTCATGGATAGCCAATGTTAAATGTTACATCCATTAACATTCAGGAGAGGCTTAGGTGCTGAGGATACATTAGTAATTTGAACTTGAACTGTGAAAGACAAGACAATATTGCATTATTCACATTTATTCTACTTCACACTTTTGATAAGGACAGGTAATAAGACTATCTGTCCTTCAGCCAATAGTACAAGAAAGATAAATATTCACTGCAAGATCTCAATGTCTCTTTCCATGTCCTTTCCATTAGAAGCAGTGATTGAATAGCATCTTATAATCCATGGTTCTGAAATGATCTCTGTCCTTAATTCTTACTTTAGTCTTGATTTGGAACATTACATTCTATAAGAGGTTTGCCCTTATTACCACATACACAAAAATATCTTCCCAATATTTAAATAGATCTTTGATCATATCAAAGTGGTTATACTATAAATGATACAGTTTTCAAGTCATCCATGCCTACCTATCCTATGCAATTCTTCTCCATGTATTTACACAATTTTGCCACCCACTTTGTGGACTTTCTTCTTCTCCCTTGATATTATGACTACATCAATGGAGTAAGCTGGCTAGTTAGCTTTTAACATGTCAAATCCTACTTAAAATTGTAATGTTCTCCATCTCTCTCTGAGTAATTTATATTTTTTTTCATTCTTCTTAAGGACAGAGTTGTCTCTGATATACAGCAAAACACAAACAAAATATTGATATTAAAATATAAGTACCTTAAATGATAGTTTTTTCATTAAAATAATTCAGCAATTCTCAAAAACAATACAGCTAATTTTCCTTCTTCTTTATAGTTTTGGGTCCAATGTTTTGTTCATTTCCAGAATTTTTCCAACAGACATACACACACACAAACACACACACAAAAATACACTCAAAGCACATTCTTATCTGAACATTTCCATGCTTTTCTGACTGTATAAAATAGGATAAAAAAGAGACATTCCAAACAACTTATTCAGTTTTTTTTTTTTCAGGATACATAGCTAGACCAAATTCTTTTGATTGCCCATAAATCCTCTTTAAGGAAAAATAAGGTTTTTAATGTCACAAAGTTTGATATTATCAGTATAATGTCACTTTAAAAGAAGAGTGGAACTACCATCTATATGAAATCTCTCTTTGATTTAGATCCTTTATTTTCTATACGATGGTGGAAAATAACATTGCTGAGCAAAATAAGATACTTTTTGTGGGGATGTTTTTAAAATGACATTATCATAAATAATGAAATATTTTCTTTTTAAGTAAATAACCATTGATAATACTTCAATATTATGTATTTCATTTTTTTTTTTTTTTTGGCGGAGACAATTGTGATTAAGTGACTTGCCCAGGATCACATAGCTAGGAAGTGTTAAGTGTCTGAGAACAGATTTGAACTCAGGTCCTCCTGACTGTAGGGTTTCTGCTCTATTCACTGCACCACCAAGCTGCCCTTATTATATAATTCTTTAAGCCATTATTTGGCAGTAAAAATGAAGTCTGCTATATATCACTTCTGAAAGCTTACTTATTCTCTACTGGCAATCTTTATCAAAGAACTCCATGATACATGTGTAGATTTTTTTTCCAAATCTAAATGTTGCATAGATGAGATAAAAAATACATGAACTGGTATTACTGGTAGTAACTGGAAGTTGCTAATTATATTTCAGTCACCTTTTTTTTAGGAATTAATAACCTCTAAAACTATTTCCATGTTTTAGCATGTTCATCTTCTTTAGTTATCTGAATAATTAAATGTGCCTCATCCAAGTCCATTTCCAGTTCTATAAAATAAGTGTGGAACTAAATAATTTATAATACCCTTTACAACTTTTAATTTCATCATCTCTTAATTTTGTCTTTTTTCTTATTTCTAAAGAGGAGGGAATAAGATCTGAATCCCAGGTAGAAATTTAAGAGACCAAAGAGGGAAAAAATCTGTCTTAAAAAAAAGCCATATTTGTCATGTTGTATAAGAAAAATCAGAGCAAAGAGTGGAAGGTAGGACAACAAGAAAGAAAAAGAAACAAACAGATCTGAAAATATCTGCTTTATCTGGGACAGAGAGGACACATGTTTCTTTCTGAGCTCTCCTACTACCCTCACACTAATTATGAAATTCATCCTCCAAAATAATGCTGTACTAGCAGAATCCACGAATATTGGGAATACAGAAAATCACCAGCAGAAGATAATTTCAAAGAACTCCAGAAAAGGTCTGTTTTGATAGGGCGGGGGAAGAGTTGGCCAGGGGAAGGGAAGTAAAGTATGGAGGCCAGCACATGCTGAGCAGACCCGGGGTGGGGTGTGATCTCCAAGGGACAGAGAATCTACAAGGAGGACTCTACCACACTGTTGGCTATTCTACCCTGGTTACAAACCAGTAAAGCAGCAGAGACGTTATGAAACATTTAACACAAACACAGACTCCAAAGAGTCTGTCTCACAGGACCTGGTCACATCCATCCAGCACTAGGAGTGACTCAGTGCGATTCCAGCACAGTTGCTGCCACTTGTAGGTGTCTGTAGAGAAAGTTTGGAACTTCCTTGCTGTAAAAGCAGATCCCAACTTTTTTTTTTTTTTTAGTGGGTAAAAAGGCAAAGCAAGCTCTAATTGTAAACAGCTTCTATAATAAAAGAGAACAGATTTCAAACCCTGAGGAGACTAAAAGCAGATTGTCTCCAGATGAAGCCCCAAAGGGTGTTATAACCTGATCTCCACCACACCAGGCTCTCCTAGAAGAACTTTAAAAGGATCTAAAAAGAGAGCTAGGAGGAAAAATGGAGTAAGCAAAGGGTTTGGAAAGAGGGTCTGGAAAAGGCATATAACTCAATAAAAGAAAGATTGGACAAAGTGGAAAAAGAAAACAATTCCCTGAAATGTGAAATAGAAAAGCCAAGAAAACAGAATTTGTGAATTGGAAAAAGAAAATAACTCCTTAAAAAATTTGTGAAATGGAAAAAAATTCCAGAGGACAAAACAACTCATTGAAAAACTCAGTTGGACAAATACAAAAAGAAGTAAAAAAAAAAAAAAAAAAAAAAAAAAAAGGAAATGAATTAAAGTAATTCATTAAAGATCAGAACTGAAAAAATGAAAAAATGAAAATGAATGACTCAATGAGACATTAAGAATCAGTCAAGTAAAACCAAAAAAAAAAAAAAAAGAAAAAATAGGAAAAAGAAAAAATAGGAAAAAATGTAAAATACCAAATTGGGACAACAACAGACATGGAAAATAGATCTAGGAGAGATCATGTAAGAATTATTGGATACTTTGAAAACTAGGAAGAAAAAAAGAGGCTAGATACTATTTTTCATGAAATCATCAAAGAGAACTGCCCTGATGTCATAGAATCAGAAGGGAAAATGGCCACTGAAAGAATTCATCAAACTTCTCCTGAAAGAGACCCCAAAATTAAAACTCCAAGGAATATTGTGGCTAAATTTCAGAACATCAGACCAAGGTAAAATATTACAAGAAGCCAGAAAAAAAATTCAAATACTGAGGAGCCACAATAAGGATTACTCAGGATATAGCAGCTTCCACATTTTAGAATCAAAGGGTCTGGAATCTGATATTGTGAAAGGCAAAGAAACTTGAAATGCAGACAAAAATAAACTACTCAGCTAAACTGAGCATTTTCTTCCAGGGAAGAAGATGGGCATTCGATGAAACAGGTTCATTCAATTTATGTCTGATGAAAAATCCAGATCTGAATAAAAAATTTGACCTCCAAATGTAGGACTCAAGAAAAGCATAAAAAAGTAAAAAGAACTTTTGAGAACTATATTTCTATTATAGGTGCATGTATAATTTGATTTTATTGTTATAATATAAAAAAGGAACTAGAGGTGGAAAGGGGATTGTACCAAAAAAAGGGGAAAGTGAGCTAAAAAGAGGAAAATTACATTTGCTGAAGAGACAAAGGAAACCTGTTGTATTTGAGGTAAAGAAAGGAGAGGGATGAACATTGTATGAATTTTACTCTCATCAGATTTGGCTCAAAGAGAAAATATTAGACATATTTGGTTTACAAAGAAACTTTTCTCACCTCATTGAAAAATGAGAGGGGAAATGCAAAAAGGGAAAAAGTACTAAATAGAAGGGAGCACAAAAATAATAGGAGAAAGGTATAAGAAAGGGGTAGGGACTCAAAAGGGAAGGGATTCTAAATGGGGAGGGTTGCTTCAGACAAGTAGTGCTCATAAATTAAATAATGAGGAGGGTGGTAAAGGAAAAAGGAAAGAGAAAAGTATAATTTGAGAATAATAAGATACCAGGAAATGCAGAATTAGTAGCTTTAACTGTAAATGTGAATGAGGTGAATTATCCCATAAAGTGGAGCAGGATAGCAGACTGGAATACACACCAGAACCCTACGATTTGTTATTTATAGGAAATACATTTAAATCAATGTGATACATACAGAGTCTTAAAAATGAAAAGGGAGAACTTTCCACTAATGAAGAGGAAATCAGAGCAATAATTAGGAATTACTTTGCCAAGTTTATGCCAATAAATTTAATAACCTAAGTGAAATGGAGGAATACCTATAAAAATATAGGTTTCCCAGATTAACAGAAGAGGAAATAAATTGCTTAAATGGTCCCATTTTAGAAAAAGAAGTAGAAAAAGCTATTAATCAACTCCCTAAGAAAAAGTCCCCAGGACCAGATGGATTTGCATGTGAATTCTACCAAACATTTAAAGAAATTAACTCCAATACTCTATAAACTATTTGAAAAAATAAGGAATGAAGGAGTCTTATCAAATTCCTTTTATGACACAGACATGATACTGATAACTAAATCAAGTAGAATGAAAACAAAGAAAATTATGAACCAATCTCCCTAATGAATATTCATGCAAAAATCTTAAATATTAGCAAAAAGATTACAGAAAATCATCCCCAGGATAATACACCACAACCAAGTAGAATTTACACCAGGAATCCAGGGCTGGTTAAATACTAGGAAAACTATTAGCATAATTGACTATATCAATAACCAAATTAACAAAAAATATATCTTCTCAATAGATGCAGAAAAAGCATTTGATAAAATCCAACACACATTCCTATTAAAAACATTAGAGAGTATAGGAATAAATGGACTCTTCCTTAAAATGATCAGTAGCATCTATTTAAAGCTATCAGAAAGCATCATATGTAATGGGGATAAACTGGAACCATTCCCAATAAGACCAGGGGTGAAACAAGTTTGCCCACTATCATCATTATTATTCAATATTTATTAGAAATGCTAGCTTTGGCAATACAAGATAAGAAATAGATTAAAGTAGGTGATGAGGAAACCAAATTATCACTCTTTGCAGATGATATAATGGTATACTTAAGAAACCCCAGAGAATCTACTAAAAATCTTTTAGAAGTAATCCACACCCTCTTCAACAATGAGATGATCCAAATCAGTTCCAATAGAGCAGTAATGAACTGAACCAGCTACAACCAGGGAAAGAACTCTGGGAGATGACTATGAACCACTACTTAGAATTCCCAATCCCTCTATTTTTGTCCACCTGCATTTTTTATTTCCTTCACAGGCTAATTGTACACTATTTCGAAGTCCGACTCATTTTATACAGCAAAATAACTGTTTGGACATGTATACATATATTGTATTTAACTTATACTTTAACATATTTAACATGTATTGGTTAACCTGCCATCTGGGAAAAGGGGTGGGAGGAAAGAGGGAAAAAGTTGGAACAAAAGGATTTGCAACTGTCAATGCTGAAAAATTACTTATGCATATATCTTGTAAATAAAAATCTATAATAATAATAATAATAATAATAATAAATAAGCAATCCACAACTTTAGCAAAGTTGTAGGATACAAAATAAATCCATATAAATCCTCAGTATTTTTATACATCACTAACAAATCCAACAGCAAGAAATACAAAGAGAAATTCCATTTAAAATAATTGTCAATAGTATAAAATATTTGGGAATCTATATGCCAAGGAAAAGTCAGGAACAATATGAGCAAAACTACAAAACTTTCCACACAACTACAGTCAGATCTAAACAACCGGAAAAATATCAAGTACTCTTGGATAGGTCAAGTGAATATAATAAAGATGACAACACTCCTCTAAAACTAATCTATTTATTTAGAGCTATACCAATCAAACTCCCAAGAAACGATTTTACTGACCTAGAAAAAAATAACAACAAAATTCATGTGGAAGAAAAAAAGGTCAAGAATTTCAAGAGAAATAATGAAAAAAAAAATCAAATGAAGGTGGTCTAGCTGTACCAGATCTAAAACTATATTATAAAGCAGAAGTCATGAAGACCATTTGGTACTGTCTAAAAAATAGATTAGTTGAACAGTGGAATAGGTTAGGTTCACAGGACAAAATAGTCAATAACTATAGAAATCTAGTGTTTGACAAACCCAAAGACCTCAGCTTTTGGGATAAGAATTCACTATTTGACAAAAACTGCTGGGAAAATTGGAAACTAGTATTATATAGGCAGATACTAGGCACTGATTTACATGAAACACCATATACCAAGATAAAGTCAAAATGGGTTCATGATCTAGACATAAAAAAAAAAATTATAAACAAATTAGAAGATTACCTCTCAGACCTGTAGAGGAATAAGTAATTTGTGATGAAAGGTGAACTAGAGATCATTATTGATAACAAAATAAATAATTTTGATTATATTAAGTTAAAAAGTTTTTGTACAAACAAAACTAATGCAAACAAGATTAGAAACAAACAATAAACTTGGAAAACATTTTTACATTCAAAGATTCTGATAAAGACCTCATTTCTAAATTATATAAAGAATTGACTCAAATTCATAAGAATTCAAGACATTCTCCAGTTGATAAATGGTCAAAGGATATGAACAGTCAGTTTTCAGATGAAGAATTTGAAACTATTTCTAGTCATATGAAAAGGTGCTACATATCACTATTAATCAGAGAAATGCAAATTCTGACAACTCTGAGATACCACTATACACCTGTCAGATTGGCTAGAATGACAGGAAAAGATAAAGACAAATGTTGGAGGGGATGTGGGAAAACTGGAACACTGATACATTTTTGGTGGAATTGTGAATGAATCCAACCATTCTGGAGAGCAATTTGGAACCTTGCTAAAAAAAAAAAAAGTTATCAAAGTGTACATACTCTTTGATCCAGCAGTGTCACTACTGGGCTTATATCTCAAAGAGATCTTAAAAAAGGGAAAGGGACCCACATGTGCAAAAATGTTTATGGCAGCTCTTTTTGTAGTGGCTAGAAACTGGAAACTGAGGGGATGCCCATCAATTGGAGAATGGATGAATAAATTCTGAATATTATGGAATATTATTGTTCTGTAAGAAACGACCAGCAGGATGATTTCAGAGAGGTCTGGAGAGACTTATGTGAATTGATACTAAGTGAAATGAGCAGAGCCAAGAGATCATTATATACAACAACAAGATTATATGATGATCACTTCTCATGGATGTGACTCTCTTCAACAATGAGATGATTCAAAACAATTCCAATTATTTAGTAATGAAGATAGTTAACTATACTCAGAGAGAGAACTGTGGGAAATGAGTGTGGACCACAACATAGCATTTCCACTCTTTCTGTTATTGTTTGCTTGCATTTTAGTTTTCCTTCTCAGCTTTTTTTCTTTCTTTCTAGATCTGATTTTTCTTGTGCAGAAAGATAACTATAAATATGTATACATATATTGGATTTAATATATACTTTAATATATTTAACATGTATTGGACTATTTGCCATCTAAGGGAGGGGGGTGAGAGGAGAAGGAGGGAAAACGTTGGAACAGAAGGTTTTGCAAGGGTAAATATTGAAAAATTATCCATGCATATGTTTTTTAAATAAAAAAGCTATAATAATAAAAATAAAAAATAGTCTTAAAAAGATCTGCTTCTATATACATTAAGTCTCCATAATTCCCTCTGTAGATACAGATGAAAGTGTAGTTCTCATTCTTTTTGTTGAAATATATATGATGAACTTCCAGGTGGAAGAAAATAGCTATCACACTGAAATGTATTCTTTTTTTCCTTTCTTTTTTTTTATAAAACTTTTTATTTTCAAAACATATACATAGATAGTTGTCAACATTCACCCTTGCAAAACCTTGTGTTCTAAATTTTTTTCTCCCTCCCTTCCTCCTGTCATATGATTCTTTCCAGGCTTTTCTAAAATTAGCCTATTCATCATTGAAAAATCTGTCTTGACTAAGGAAGCATAGGATATAAACATGAGTTTTTCGACTCCATGATCAACAATCCTAGAATAAAATTGGTACTATAAAATCAAGGATACAGACTTTGAGGACTAAGAGAAATACTTTGCTGGGGAGACACAATGCTACAGGAAGGAAAAAAATATATATCCCTTAGGTTCTGGAATATGCTACAATTAGTTTAATTCAGAACTTGTTAAATTTTTAGGCCCAATGTTAGATTATTACAATATAAAAACAATTCCAAAAATCACCTCCTGCCTACATAGATTCTATTTTAAATGGTTAAAAATGTTGGGAAAAAAACTTTGAAATACAAAATACTTGTTTGGTCTTATAAAATTTTCATTAACTTATTTTACTTTGTAAGTTTTAATAGTAGGATAAAATTGAAATACCTATGATAAGCACAATATAGTATTTGCCATTAATTTTCCATACATTTTCTATTTGAAAAATCATTAACCAAAGGAAATTATTTGATATGGAAACATTCTGAAAAGATGAATAGAAAGGACAATATGTTCTTTATGCTTTATGAATATTAACACAATATTTTGTCTCCTGCTGAAACTATAATTTTCAGTGGAGAAATCATTTAAATTGTGATCATTTTGTTTCTATTAAAATAAAAAAATATGATTTCTGATCAAACAAAAATGAGAGAACCTAGCATGATTGGAGTTAGATTAGGATAAAAGTCAAGAACAAAATGATACTATTATGAAAAAAAAAGAAAACATCACAAAGGGAATTTATCAGGATTCAACTGACATCCTTTTTCGATTAGCATATTTGTGTCATGGCAGGAATATTATTTCTCAGATGTAAAAAAAGTCTTGAAAATCTTTCATTCTCACCATGTCAGTCATAGAAGTCAAGAAGGCTGTATTCACAGTTTTACAAACCATTCTCTCACTAAAGAATGATAAATCAATTCTCTTTTTTTTTTAACAACCCCTTTATTTATTAATTTTTTATTTTTTTATTTGGTAAGTGCAACAAATTAGAGTTTAAGCTATAATTTTGTTGATTGCATAAAGTAATAATACAGACATGGGCTTCATGTATATAATCTTTGAGATTTTTATTTGTTTGTTTTTCACCAAACCAGTTAAATATTTCCCAGCACACCTCTAAATATGAAAATATAGTTCTCGTTCTTTTTGTTCCAATATATATGATGAGCTTCCAAGTGGAAGAAAATAGCTATCACACTGAAATGTATTATTTTTTATATAAAACCTTTTATTTTCAAAACATATACATACATAGTTGTCAACATTCACCCTTGCAAAACCTTGTTTTCCAATTTTTTTTTCTCTCTCCTTTCCTTCTATCCCCTCTCCTAGATATGTTAAGCCTGTGCATTTTTTTTTATTTCCATAATTATCATGCTGAACAAGAAAAATCAGATAGAAAAAATGAGAAAGAAAACAAAATGCAAGTAAACAAGAACAATGAAAAAAAACAAAAATACTTTGTTGTGATCCACACTCTGTTTCCACATCTCTCTCTCTCTGAGTGCAGATTGCTCTATCATAAAGCTTTTGGAACCATCCTGAATCACTTTGCTGTTGAAAAAAGCCACATCCATCAATATGGATCACTGTATAACCTTTTGCTATGTATAATGTTCTTTTGGTTCTACTCCCTTCACTTAGCATCAGTTCACATAAATCCAGATTTTTCTGAAATTATGCTACTAATCATTTCTTATAGAGCAATAATATCCCATAACATTCATTTACCATAACTTATTCAGCCATTCTCCAACTGATGGGCATCCATTCAATTTCCAGTTCCTTCTCACTACAAAAAGGGCTGCCACAAACAGTTTTGCATATGTAGGTGTTTTTCCCTTTTTTATGATCTTTTTGTGATACAGACCTAGTAGAGACACTGACTAGCCCCTTTTATAAGAACTTCTTAATTAGAGAATTATCACCTTATTGTAAAAAAAACACTGCACACACACACACAAGATAATGAGATTAAGTGACTTGCCCAGGTCACACAGCTAGAAGATGTCACATTTCTAAGGCTGGATTTAAACTCAATTACTCATGACTCCAGAACTGGTGCTCTATTGATGATGCTACCTAGCTGCCTCATTGCTTAAAGACAGTAAAATACATTTTCCCTTATTTCCTTATTTATTTCTTATTCATTCAATCATTATTTATTTTATGCTTAACTATTTGCATATCACCATTCTTTCAGTCAAGACATTAAAAACAAACTAGTTACCCATGGTCTCTGTCCTTTTCAAGTTCACAACATATCCAAGCATCTATGATACAGTGGAGTATAAGTCCATATAAGATAATGTTCTTACCTCGGGCACAAAATACCTAGGAGATACTGAGGTGGTAAAATGTGCCAAGAAATGGTGGGGATTTTGTATTGATCACCAGAGCATTCATAGAAAGATTATGAAGTTCGGTACTGCAATGAACATGAATGATGCCATATTGCTCATGATTTTAAAATAATATTGTGAGACTTTATACTGATATCAAACTAGAAAACATCACTTTTAAAAGTGCTGCCTATGTAAAACAAGAGAGTAGAATGCTATGAGAAACTATTTTTTCTTTCTTTTTGATTTTTTAAAATTAAATTATGGCAGTATTGTGAAAATGTGATATTCAGGGAATAGATCCACAATGTTAATATGGGTAGATTTTATTATTAGAATTTCTAAAGAACTGATTAGAGTCAGGTTTATTTTGCAAAGCTTGCTACTGTACACTATTCAAAATTGCATAACCTTTTGGTAATGGTACTATTAGGACCAAACTTCATAGTAAATAACTTCTACCCTCATCATGGGAGTCAGTGATGAAAATTCACTTCATGCTTTATGCAGTAACCCAGAATGTGTTCCAGCTATTTTAGGGACAGAGAAAGAAACTGTAGGTCAAAGGGAAGAGTAGTGAAGTAATTGATTTTTTTTTTAAAAAGCAGTTGTGGCATCTTTTGTACAATTGTCTATTTCTCAAGCTGAATATTTTCAAATAAAACAAATCATGGAGTTATCTAAAAGCAACACTTTCCATG
Source organism: Antechinus flavipes (assembly GCF_016432865.1). NCBI lineage: Eukaryota > Metazoa > Chordata > Mammalia > Dasyuromorphia > Dasyuridae > Antechinus > Antechinus flavipes. The sequence continues at coordinate 126,947,654 of NC_067400.1, read as the reverse complement.
ACTGACATAGAATTTCATAAGGAAATTCCTGGTATCGTTTGTATATGAAATCACTATTTGTTTTTCATATTTTTGATTTATCTTTTGATACCAAACTAAAAAAAAGACCATTTCACAGTGTCTTAAATAGGAGTAATTACTGCAACATATGTCAGTCTTACTTAGTTTTGCCTCATCAATTCATCATCATTCAATTCTCAAGCAATGGAAGTCATTTTCTCTCATTCTTAATTGTAAATCTGATGAGAGATGGGTGGCTAATTAAAAATAAACCTTACCAATCTTTAATATCCAATAGTGGGTTAAATAATGAAGGCTGTCACCAGCAAAGCCCAGAGTCATTTGTACTTGTCTTTGTAAGTACAAAGCAAACTCTGGAAAAATTATGATATCAAAATCCACAGAGGAGAGAAGACTTTTCATAGTTTATTATCTATGCCTAGAATGTTCTTTTTTCCTTAATTCCTCTGTCTCTCAAAATATTGAGTTTTCTTCCAATTTCATTCTGATTGCCACCTCCTACTCTGTAACTTCTCTGATAAAACCTTTAAATTGTTTTTTTTATTTCCTCTTTCTAGGGAGCATATAGACTTATTTGTATGAATGTTATGTCTTCCTCAGTAAAATATAATCTTCTTAGGAATAGGTATTCAATCATTTTTGTTCTTGTATGCTTACTACATGAATCACCAAAGAGACCAAAGGTAGCACAGTTATAGAACACTATATTTGGATCCAATAAGATCTGAATTCAAATTCTACATTTACAATCTATGTGACATTGGCCATTTTACATAATCTTTCTCATTCCCTTCATTTGGAAAATGCAGGGGAGCTAGAACACATTGTCTCTAAAATAATATCCATTTCTAAATCTATGAAATTATGGATCTTTAACAATACTATGAGGTGACTTTAAAAATGTTTACTGGGGTGAATTTAAATGCATCAAGAACTTGTTTCAAAGTTTTTATATAAATGTATGAGAGAGAAAAGTAATGTGTCAAATCTGGCATGATATTACTAGCTGTGTGACCCTGGGCAAATCATTTAATTTCTGTTTGCTACAGTTTGCTCAAGTATAAAATGGGGATAATGACAGCATCTGCCCCCCAAGGTTATTTTGAGGATCAAATAAAATAATACTTGTAAAAATATTTAGCATGGTAACTAATACATAGCAGGTACTATATAAATTCTAGCTATTAAAGTTGGCAGAGTGGTGGTGACTGAATCTGTAATTGTGGATTCAACTATAAAATCTATGAATATGACTCCCAAACATATATAAAATATGTCGTCACATTATTTATCTATTTCTTATATATTTAACTGCTTACAGGATTTTCCTACTTGTGTCTTTTATCAGTAACCCAATGAAAATACCCTAATAGAACTCATTATCTTTCTGCCTTCTACAAACTTCTTATTTATATTAAAGACACAATAACCTTTCTAGCTATTCAAGTTCACAAACTTGTATTAAACCTAAATGTTTTACTCTAATCACACCCACAAGATCCTAATCACTCACAAGTCCTAACTTCATGTTATCTTTTTGCTCACACTGTTCACACCCTAGTCCATGCTCTTATTATCTATAGCTAAAAATATTAATATAATAATATATGTTTATCCCTGAATCCAATCTTTGCCTCCATTCTCCAAAGCATTGTCAAGATAATCCTCATGAAGCACAGATCTACCCATTTTGCTCATTTGAATAAAAAACGTTTTGACTTCTAGAAAAGTATAAAGATTCTTTAATCTTTTGTTCAAAGCTTCCCACATTATGTATTCAAACTATCTTTCTAAACTTATTTCATAGTCATATAACTTATACACCAAACAAGATTAGAAGGGAAGCAATGAACAGCAAAAAAAAAAAAAAAAAAAAAAAAAAAAATACAACCAAGGGTTCTGATAAAGGCCTCATTTCTAAAATATAGAAAGAATTCATTCAAATGTATAAGAATTCAAGCCATTCTCCAACTGATAAATGGTCAAAGAATATAATAGACAAATTTTAGGTAAAGAAATTAAAACCATTTATAATTATATGAAAAAAATTCCAAGTCACTATTTATCAGAAAAATGCAAATTAAGACAACTCTGAGATAACATTACACATTTCTCAGATTGGCTATGATGATAGGAAAAGATAATGATGAATGTTGGGAGGGTGTGTGAAAAACTGGGATACTATTACATTATTGGTGGAGTTGTGAACTGAGGTACCATTCTGGAGAGCAATTTGGTACTATGCCAAAAGAGCCATTTGATGCAGCAGTGTCTCTATTGGGCCTGTATTTCAAAGAGATCATAAAAAAGGGAAAAGGACCCACGTGTGCAAAAATATTTGCAGCAGTTCTCTGTTCCAGTAAGACAAGGGACTGGAAAGTGAGTGAATGCTCTTTAGTTGGGGAGTGGTTAAATAAGTTATAGTATTTGAATGCTATGGAATATTATTATTCTATAAAAGAATGACAAACAGGCTGATTTCAGAAAAGCCTGGAAAGACTTACATGAATTAATGTGAAATGAGTAGCACCAAGAGAACATTGTACATAGGAACAAGATTGCTTGTTGATCAATTGTAATGAACTTGGCTCTTTCCAACTTGAGCTAATTCAAGGCATGTTCAGTAGAATTGTGATGGAAAGAATTATCCGCATACACAAAGAGAACTGAGAAGACTGAATGTTTATCAAATCATAGTGTTTTTATCTTTTATTTTGGTGGTGGTGGTGGTGGTGGTGGTGGTGGTGGTGGTGGTGGTGGTGGTAGTTTTTCTTTCTTGTGTTCATTTTATTTTCATCTTTTGATCTGATTTTTCTTATACAGCATAATGTTTATGGAAATATGTTTAGAAGAATTGCACATATTTAACCTACAGTGGATTATTTGCTATCTAGGGGAGAGAAAAAGGATGGTAGGAGAAAAAATTGACAACCAAGGTTTTGCAAGGGTGAATATTAAAAATTATATTTGTATGTATTGGAAAAATAAAAAGCTACTAAAAATAAATAACTAAAACATTTCTAAGGGGAAAACAAAATAAAAAATTACATGTCAAAAAATAAGATCTGCATAGAATAAGAAATATAACATCATTGTGATCTGAATGAAAAGGGAGAGTATTGTTACACAATGAAATATTAAATAATTATAATAATGTAGCATTTATATAGTTCTTTGAAATATCTCATTTTAACTGCTGGGATAATTGGAAATTAGTATGGCAGAAATTAGGCATGGACCCACACTTAACACCACATACCAAGATAAGATCAAAATGGGTCCATGATCTAGGCATAAAAAACGAGATTATAAATAAATTAGAGGAACATAGAATAGTTTATCTCTCAGACTTGTGGAGAAGAAAGAAATTTGTGACCAAAGATGAACTAGAGACCATTACTGATCACAAAATAGAAAATTTTGATTACATCAAATTAAAAAGCCTTTGTACAAACAAAACTAATGCAAACAAGATTAGAAGGGAAGCAACAAACTGGGAAAACATTTTCACAGTTAAAGGTTCTGATAAAGGCCTCATTTCTAAAATATATAGAGAACTGACTCAAATTTATAAGAAATCAAGCCATTCTCCAATTGATAAATGGTCAAAGGATATGAACAGACAATTTTCAGAGGATGAAATTGAAACTATTACCACTCATATGAAAGAGTGTTCCAAATCATTATTGATCAGAGAAATGCAAATTAAGACAACTCTGAGATACCACTACACACCTGTTAGATTGGCTAAGATGACAGGAAAAAATAATGATGAATGTTGGAGGGGATGCGGGAAAACTGGGACACTAATACATTGTTGGTGGAGTTGTGAACGAATCCAACCATTCTGGAGAGCAATCTGGAATTATGCCCAAAAAATTATCAAATTGTGCATACCCTTTGATCCAGCAGTGTTTCTATTGGGCTTATATCCCAAAGAGATACTAAAGAAGGGAAAGGGACCTGTATGTGCCAAAATGTTTGTAGCAGCCCTATTTGTAGTGGCTAGAAACTGGAAAATGAATGGATGCCCATCAATTGGAGAATGGCTGGGTAAATTGTGGTATATGAATGTTATGGAATATTATTGTTCTGTAAGAAATGACCAGCAGGATGAATACAGAGAGGACTGGTGAGACTTACATGAACTGATGCTAAGTGAAATGAGCAGAACCAGGAGATCATTATATACTTCGACAACGATATTGTATGAGGACATATTTTGATGGAAGTGGATTTCTTTGACAAAGAGACCTAACTGAGTTTCAATTGATAAATGATGGACAAAAGCAGCTACACCCAAAGAAAGAACACTGGGAAATGAATGTGAACTATCTGCATTTTTGTTTTTCTTCCCGGGTTATTTATACCTTCTGAATCCAATTCTCCCTGTGCAACAAGAGAACTGTTCGGTTCTGCAAACATATATTGTATCTAGGATATACTGCAACATATCCAACATATAAAGGACTGCTTGCCATCTAGGGGAGGGGGTGGAGGGAGGGAGGGGGAAAAAATCAGAAAAGAAACGAGTGCAAGAGATAATGTTGTCAATATAAAGTAATCATTAAATAAAAATTAAAAATAAATAAATAAATAAAAAAGAAATATCTCATTTTATTTTTCATTTTACTGATAAGGAAACTGAGGCAGACAGAAGTTAAATGATTTTCCCAAACTCATACAGACTCTTTTTTAATCTCAATCTGTACTCTAGTCACTGGACCCCCCTGCTTATCTATTATCACCCAAAGTACCAAAGTAAGAACTATAGATTCTATAATTCTGAAATTCTGTGTATACTAATTTTTCTAAGTAACTCTAGAACATAATGTAAAAACAGTTCTTTGTATGAATTCAGGAGGAAGGGAAGAAGCAGGGGATAGTTGCCACAGTGGCCCCAGAACAATTATCTTAAAGTACAGATATGCCAGGAAAGGATACCTATTCTTCTAAGAATCTTTCTCCAATTTGTAGAGTTGGGAACAATTTAAGCCATAAGTGACATGCAGTACTGAAAAGATTGTGGCCCTTGTGAGACCTCTCACGTGTCTTATCTGTGGAATAAATTATTAATTACCTCATGTTGATGATTTCTCCATCTCTTAATGGAAAGAAAGAACAGAGAGTGTCCAATATCATTAATCCTGATTTATGAAAATTTCTGCTTTTTTAGTCTAAGAATGATTAAATTTTTCTATTCTCCAAAGTGAGAAGTAGTTGCCATCTCTTCCCTACAAATAAACCCTTATACAAAAAAGAAATTTAGTTATCCACTTCTAATATACATTGCCTAGACCCCAACTCTTCCCATTGCACCATTACATTCTCTACCTAATTTAACAATCAATTAATTCCTACTATGTGTGTTTTGATAAATATAGTAGGTAATACAAACTTTAGATGACATAGAATACCTATCCTTGGGAAATTTAGGGTCATTTAATAATAGTTTTCTTTACATTTTCTTTGCAAGTGCTCATTTTGAGGGCTTTAATATATTTCGTGGGTCTCTTTTTTATGATTTATCAACTTCATTTCCAAGATTCTCAATCACTATTTTCAGTTTTGCCCCATCTCCTGAAGTAAGAAAAGTAGTGACAGTTTTCTCTTGATTTTTCATTTTTCTCTCCATTACCTATTCCCAGATAGAATTAGTGTTTAAGGAAGTTCCAAATACATTCTTTTTAAAACAATAAACTAAGTTCATACTTCTACAATTCTACAATTCCCCAGAATTCAAAAGTCCACAGCACAGCTCTTCAATCAGTTGACATATTGATAGAAGCATGATAATTCATTAGGGTATGACTGCTGCTAGATTGTTGTCTTTATAACTCTTGTCTTTATTTGATACCAAAAGGTTGCTCTGGTTAACTAATGAGACAGAAAGAAACATCACCAGTGTCTTGTCAGTCAGTGTGAACTTTTGTGATACAGAAACTCTAAGATTCTCTACCACATCTGTAATTAATATTGATAGGAAACAGTCGGTTTGAGTTCAATTTTATTACTTTTACTATTTTTCTTTTGCAGCATCAAATTCACAAGTCAATCTATGAAAAACTTCAATGTATAAGGTCATATGGAAAAATATCTATTTTCTTTCAAAATGTTTTGGTTCAAGAGAAGTAGCAATCATATCTGTGAAGCATACAGTGCAAATTATCATTTTCCAGTGAATTTATTTTATTCTTATTTATTTTTTTAGTAGGAGGAAAAGTGAAAAGGCAAGGGAGATTGGTATAATATCAATCTATAGTCAGTTAGGTGAAGGACTTTTCAAAGTAAACTGCATGGAATAAGCCTTTATTAGGGTCAAGAGAAATTAATGCCTTGGAAGAAAATGTAATTCAGATGTAAGTGAAATGCATAATTTAAAAATCAAAATATCTTATTTTCATTTGGGGATAGTTTGAGCACTGATCCAGGGTCTCCTAGTGATTAAAATACTCCCTGGGAATAAAATAGGCATATTGAGTAGCTTCAGTAATTTGTCAAGACCACTAAGGTACCATTCAGTGCAACAGACGAATGTTTTAACTGGCTTCATGGGGAGTACAATGCATTTTGGAAGGATATAGCTCAATAAAAAGTTAAGAAAAATGTTCTCCAATTGACAAAGAATCTGTGGCAGGTTTTTTGTTTGTTTTTTAATGTGATTTTAAAGAATTCATCTGACAGTAGCTATAGATCTGAGGTTTGGGGTTCTTTTATACCATTTCAAATTGGAATTGGGACCATTAAATTTATGCTTCTAAATATACGCAGTAATATTTATCTTTTTGTTGATTAATTAACATTTCAAATAAATATTTGGGTGTTTTCCTCATTATATCATTTCATATTTGAATTACACTGCCATCTTTTGTTTGTTTTATATCTTTAGTGTTTCTCAGAATGACAAAATGATCCCTTTCAAAAGCACACTATTTGGAAGACTCAAGATGGTGAAGAAGAGGCAGAGATTTCCCTGAGCTTTCCCCTAAACCTTTCCATAAAACTATAAACAAAATAAATTCTAAAGTGGCAGAATTCAAAAAAGGGGATAAAACAATTTTCCAGCACAATATAATTTAGAAGGCAGGACAAGAAAGGTTTGTCACATCAGAATAAAAGGGGAGGACTGTCCAGTGCGGGCTACAACCTAGCAAACTAGCAGCAGGCCTTGAGGGAAACTGAATCAGTCTCCCTTGATGTAACTCCTTCCAAGGCATACCTATTAATTATGGGTATCTGTTAAGAATTTGTCCTTGGCTCCTTTCCCTTCTTCTATTACATGATATCACTTAGTAATCTCATCATGCCCTCACTGATTCAAGTATCTCTAAATTGATAATTCTCAAATTGCCTATGTAGCCACAAACTCTCTTAAACTCTACTTTCACATCTCTGCCTGTTTATAAATGTCTTGTATATCTTGAATTAGTAAACATAATATTCAATATTCCAAAACTTATGTTATCTTCTCTCTATAACTCTCTACTTTTACCAAATTTTCTTATTATTGTCAAAAACATCACCATCCTCTCGGGAACCCAGATGATAAACTAAATGTCATCCTTAACTCCTCACTTCAACTCATCTCAATCTGTTGCCAAGTCATATTTCTATAATTGATGTCATTGCTTTTTTGACACAAAGCTCATTGTGATGACAATCCTCATTGTCTCACATCTAAACATCAAATTATTCTTATTCTTCTAGTTGGTCTTTTTGCCTCAAGTCTCTCCCATATTCAGTATATTCTCCACTGATCTTTTAACTTTTATCTTCATGAATGATAGGTCTAACCACATTATTTTTCTTAACTCAATAAATTCCAATAATTTTTATTATCTACAGAAAATAGAAATTTCTTTGTATGGCTTTTAAAGCCTTTCACAACATGAACCATCCTATCGTGCTTTTTTAAAAAATATACTTCTCTGCCCTTCACATACTCTGTAATTTAGTAATCCTGTTCTCATTGATGTTTCTAGATGGCACCTGATTCCACATCTGAATTTATTTACAATTTAAATTATAAAAAGAAAAACAAAAATATTTCCTCTCCTCCAGGTGCTCATATCCTAATGGAGGAGATAACATGCAAACTGCGTGTGTGAATATACACAACAAATACACATCCCTTTATACATGCATAATACAGCTTTATAGACTATTTATAAGCTATTTTTGCTACTGTTTTTATCCCCAGAATATGCCACAATTCTTAATAAATATGTGCTTAATAAATACCTCTTATTTGATTGAAGTCAAAGGTCTTAAATTCACATTCTGACTTACTACTTGGATGATTTTGGGCAAATCACTTAATATGCCAGTACCTCATTTGCCTCATTTGAAAAATGATGTGTTGGAATGAAATTACATAAAAGGTTTCTTAAAAATTGAAATGTTTGAACATGTGATCTCACAAAATAACCTATCACAGCATCCCTGAATTTAAAAGACTTCAAATTTCATCTATTTGAGTCTATAACTGAGGAATCTTTTCTATTACATCTCCAACAAGCAGTCATTCACTATGTGAATGAAAACATGAGTAATGAGTGGCTCATTAACTTACGAAAGTCTGTTAAATTTTGTGATATGTCTAATATAAGGTTATTTGTTTTAGCAATTTCTCCCCTATTTGTCAAGCATGAATTTGCTTCTCAGAAACACTTACCTAGTTCAATCCTCTGGGTCAAAATATAACAATTTTAAAATGTCTTCTAAAGGACAAATTTTCAGATACTTGAATAATTCTGTTGTCTTTCCATTAAGTTTTATCTTCTTAACAAATATCTCCATGATATTCAGTTGATGCTGGGATAACATGAATTCAAGTAATTATGAGTTTCAAAAGATATAATACCTACAAAGAAAATGTCAATGGAATGTTTTCTTTTGTAGTGTTAGCACGTACCACAGCAATAAATCAAGACAACAGTTTAATCAAGACTTCATTTATAGAGGTATAATCAACAATGCTTTGTAATCCTTTTGTCAAGAAGAATGAATGTTCTATTTATTTTCTGACTACTTCCACAAGTACCAGACACCTATACAGTTTAGTTGCAGCATTAATCATTCTTCCTTCCAAGTTTTCTCTAGATATCTTTATACATTGTGTTATCACTTTTCTAATCTAATCTCATTTTTAATAGTGAAAAAATTATTTGGTTTGACACAAAAACACATTCTATGTGCCTTTTTAGATGCTAAGATAATGAAGCTGCAAAGATTCCATTTTTACATCCTCAAATTTTAGAGTTTTCCTTTTATATGTTAAACCCATGTATAAATCAGAGGACCATAGAACCATTGACCTTTGGGTATGAGCATGTTAGATTTGGAGGCATTGAATTTAAAAGCCAATACATATTCATTCTCATATTCTCATTCCATGTGGATGAATTTGACTTTTTAAATTAAAAAAAATTCTTAAAAAACATGTGTTTCCTATATAACATAAAACCATATATTATCAGGGATACATGTGACCTAAAAAACAGGTATCCAAGTTATGAATTAATTGCCGTGTAGCATATAGGGGAGCTCAAGCACTACAATAATGTTTAAATATTATAAGAGCTCAAGTAAGGCTTATAGCAATGAGTAGATCCTTTAATGTAGATTTATGTAATGATATGGATGCTATTTACATAGAATAAAGCTATATGGATAAGTTGGTAACTATGATGCTAAAAGGAAATTGTTGTCTCACAGGAATTTGGTAGTGTGTGGACTTAAAATGTAGCAAATCCCATCACTGCTTTGCACACCATCAAATAAAAGCAGTTCTACAAATCTTTTCACTAACAACTTTATTTTTATTTTTATTTATTTATTTTTTTGCTGAGGCAATTGGGGTTAAGTGACTTGTCCAGGGTCACACAGCTAGGAAGTTTTAAGTGTCTGAATCTAGATTTGAACTCACATCCTCCTGACTTCAGAGCTGGTGCTCTGTCTACTGCACCACCTAATTGCCCCACACTAATGACTTTATTAAAAGAAATATGTTGTTTCCCAACATGATGATTTTGAAAGTGGTCACATTCATTTGAATATGAAATATATCATAACCTTATTTAAAAACAGTTTTGTTCCTGTATAGTCACATTTGAATAATTTCAGTTTTCTGAGATGGTAGAATTTATTTGAATACTTTCTATTCACTGTCCTAAGCAAAAACAAACAATAAAATAGACTGAATTTATCTAAAATGATAACAAGGGCTGAAGGTATAAAGATATTAGACATTATTCATGATCATGGATTTAATAAAATTATATTACATTGGTAATTGAACATTGTAATGATCTATTTCATTTTAAATATTATGTTGGTATTCTGTCAAAGCAGGTATTAAAAACTATAAACTATTGTTACCCAAACAGTATATTTCATTACCAATTCATTTTAATAAGTTTTAAATTATGTTATTATGCATTGACTATCACAAAGAAGCAATCCCAATTTTAAATGTAATTTAATAGGTATGGCAGCACTTACGGAATCATATTAAGGAATATTTCATCAAATTATTGTATTATTCTTTCATGAGTTTGTTTATATTAAAATGGATATATATATATATATATATATATTTAGGACTTGAGAAATTTTATTGCAAACAATTGCAATGTTTAAAAAGATAATTAGTTCTAAAAAACATTAATTAGTATAAATCAATTATATGTATGTGTTAAAGATATCCATTTTGAAGGGAAAATAGAAAGCCTCTCAAACACATAGAAATAAATTTAAATTATTATAGACAATTTAATTCATTAAAATAAACTTCTTTGAAATGGTTTACCTCAGGAATTACAGCTTTAGGACTGCATTTATAGGACAATGATAGAATTAAAATTAAATTACATTTTTTCCTAAGGTAATTAGGATTAAGTGACTTGTCCAGGATCACACAGCCAGGAAGTGTTATGTGTCTGAGATCAGATGAGAATTCAGGTCTTCCTGACTTCAGGGCTGGTGCTCTATCCACTGTGCCATCTAGCTGCCCTAAATTACATTTTTAAGAAATATTTCCAGTCTGCATTTTCCATATAAGAGATTTTTACATTTTTGTGTTTTATCGATTTGTTTGACTTTCCAATTCCTATCACACTTTTTGTGTACATTTTCTGCATTCTTTTATAGTTGATAAAGTTCTCTTGATGAAATTCTTTTCAGATGCTATTTAAAGTTCCAATATTTTTGTTCCATGTAGGTATTTGAATTGACACCATTAAGCAATATCTATATCTTAGTGCTAGTGGAAATTCCACAAGTGTGTATATTACCATCCAGAAACAAAAACACCTTGTTTGGTGGAAATGGAGTCTTTTATGACATGCTATCTCTAACTCTAACATTGCCCAATTTCCTGTCTAGCACTTCAAGCACATTTGTTTGAATCTTCTGAGTTACAAATTTACATTTCCCATAGAATCATTGATTTGGATCTTTTTTCCAGTGACAACAGAGGATATAGGTTAATTAGATACTCTTATGAATTATAGCATCATAACATTATAGTTAATATAATAATAATTGTTACAGTATATTATGAATGCAAGTGATTTCTCTATGGAACATTGTAGAAGCTAAGCAATAATGATGGTCCAATATAGAGAATTTATGCAAGCAGGATTATTGTTATTGTGAATGTCCTCCTGATTTATGAGGCTCTGTCTTGATCTTAATTGTAAATCCCAATCTAGAGACATCCTCTATGGCACTAGGTTAGATGGAAAGTGTTTCTCTTTGGAAATAGCAGGAACACAAATAAGGAATGATAAAAAATGAAGAGGATTTTGTTTCAATATATCTATATAGATCTATATAGATTTATATAGATTATAGATATGAATGGGGAATGGAGTCTTGACCAATTAAATTCTAGGAGCAATCTCATTTATTCTCATAATAATCCTATTAGTCAATAAATCGATAAACATTTATTAAGAATCTGTAATACATCAGGCACTGTAATAAGTTCTGGGGACAGAAATAAGAAAAAGAAAAATCTCAGGAACTCATAATTTAATGAGGAAAAAAATAGACAAAAGGAAACTGAATGAGAATGGTGGTGCTATAGGATATTCAGCGTGAGTTCATATGTTCATAGAACTGAAACCAATTAGAATAGAATAGTATTTGCTTCTAATACTGGAGGGTGAGTGTAGAGAAGAAGGTTGCCTCTGGCTTCAGATCCTGGGTCACTTTTCCCTTCTGGAACTACCTAGTTAAGAACTTCACTCTCCTGTAAGTGCCCACAGCTAGCATTCTTGCCCCACTGTTTCTGCCCTCATCAGGGTGTACTGGTTCCTTCTTTCCAAGCTCTGTGTCTCAACAGCTCAGCTGGGTCTGGCATTCCTTATCAGAAGAAGTTCCCTCAGTCTTCCCAGACTCAAGCCCCTGACTCCCCTACTGATGATACTTTGAACCCAACTAAATAAAGTTAGAAAATTTTGATCCATCTATAATTGAAGACTTTAAGAGGAATTTAAAAAAAAAATTCTCCATAGTAACTTTATTTTAAAACAAATAGAAAATAGAAAAAAAGAAAACTTTTATATGAAAATAGCAAAATACACAAGAGAATTTCAAGTATATAATAATAAATGTCCAATTCAAAAATGTATATATAATATTAAAATACATTGTATTAAGAATTGTCCATCTTTGCTTCTTTGTAGGGTTTCTTTTGTTATCTGCTATGTACTTTTTATTTTTTCCTTTTTTCTCTTTTCTTACCCCTAGTCCCCAAAGCAGACTAATTAGAGATAAATTTATGTTTACACACACACACACACACACACATATACATGCAAACATATACGTACACATATATGTTATCTCTTGTTTCCTATCCCTGCTAATTCTACTTTGCTTCTACATGATAACCTGCCTTGCAATATTACTTAACGTCCACCCCAAGAATCCCTCCTGAATCTTCTTTCCCCATTCTTTCCTACCCCTTTTAATCCCTTTCTTACCTTTTATCCATTCCTGTTAATCTACATACCTTTCTATTTCTCCACCTTATCCTATTCCCTCCCCTTATTAGTTCTTCACAGATTTTGGAGGATACTATAACTATACTTTTCTTGGTATATATACTCAATCTTTGCTTTGGACTAGTTGATTACAAGTAACGATGCTAGAACTATGGCCTACATATCCATATATAAAACATAAACAGTTTGTCCTTATTGAGTTCCTTAAAATCCGTCTTTAATGTTGACTCTTAAATTTTATATTTTCTTTTATGCTCAGTTTTGCTTACAATAAAATCCTGAAGCTCTGACACTGAATGTCCTTTTTTTCATTCAGTATTATACTTAATTTTGCTAGATATGATATTGTTGGTCAGGATCATCATTTTTTGATTATAAATATACAACATTCTAAGATGTGCAGTCTTTTATTTTAGTTTGTAATGTCTTGTATACCTCTAATTGTAACTACAGCATATTTGATTTTTGTTGTGGTCATTGTTGTTGCCTGTAAATGTTTCTGTGATGAAGAAGTTTGGAAATTTAGCAACGATGTCCTATGTTTTCCTTAAAGCATCTCTTTCAGGTGGTGACTGGTGAATTTTTGTTTTCTATTTCTACTTTGCTCTCTTGTTCTAACAGTTCAAAACAATCTTCTTTGATTATTTCTCCAATTATTGCATCTAGGTTCTTTTTTTATCATAGTTTTCAGGTATTTCAAATATTCTTTTGTATTCTCTCTTGATCTGTTCTCCATATCTATTATTTTTCTTATGAAATGTCTCAAATGCTCTTCAATTTTTTTTCATTCTTTATATTTATTTTAAGCAGTATTTCTTGGTCACGTATCTTCAGTGGCTTTCCCTTTCCCAATTCTAATTTTCAAAAATTCATTTTCTTCTTTAGAAGACTCTGAATATACTTTTCTAGTTGGTTGATTTTGTTTTCAGAATCTTGTTTTTCTTAGATTGGTTTTTTAAATTTTCCCTCAATCTCTCTAATTTGATTGTGCCTTTTTTGAGTTCTTCTATAAATTCTTTTGGGGCAGGTGATCATAGGATTCTTTTTATTTCAGTATCCTATTTTAAAGATGAACTGTGGTATTTCCTATTCCCATAGTAACTTTGTTTATGGTTGGGTTCCTTCTCCGTTGCCTATCATTTTGTTATTAAGAGCTTCTAGTGTATTTGCTTCTAATACTGGAGGGTGAGTGTAGAGAAGAAGGTTGCCTCTGGCTTCAGATCCTGGGTCACTTTTCCCTTCTGGAACTACCTAGTTAAGAATTTCACTCTCCTGTAAGTGCCCACAGCTAGCATTCTTGCCCCACTGTTTCTGCCCTCATCAGGGTGTACTGGTTCCTTCTTTCCAAGCTCTGTGTCTCAACAGCTCAGCTGGGTCTGGCATTCCTTATCAGAAGAAGTTCCCTCAGTCTTCCCAGACTCAAGCCCCTGACTCCCCTACTGATGATACTTTGAACCCAACTAGCTCCAGAGCTCTGCTAGCCTGGAGGTGTTTCCTCTTTTCTCCAGCTAAACCTCCATCATAAACTAGGACAATTCATGAAGAGGTAATGATTGATGCAGTTACCCAACATGAATTTGTAATTTCTTTCAACCTTTTGCATAATTACGAGGTAATGATTAAAGCTTATTTTTAAAGTCTTAGACTGAAATGGAATGTGAGACTTAAAGACCACATCTAAACACCAAATTGTGTAAGTGTCTATTTAATTTATCATAAAATTGTTTTTCAAATGTCAAGAGAGGGAAAATACAAAACTGTATTTTCACTGTTTACTTTAACTTGTAGCTACATCCATCCATCCAGCAGGGGTGTCACTGGACTCAAATGGCTCTAGAGAAGAAAGTAAGCCTGGTGGCCTTTCACAGTCTGCTCACATTTGTCTTAGAGAAGGAAAGACAATCAAAAACAGCTGAGAGTAGGAGATGTCCCACTGAGGACCAAACAATATTTTTTTCTCTTTCTTTCTTTCTTTCTTTCTTTCTTTCTTTCTTTCTTTCTTTCTTTCTTTCTTTCTTTTTTTCTTTCTTTCTTCTTTCTTTCTTTCTTTCTTTCTTTCTTTCTTTCTTTCTTTCTTTCTTTCTTTCTTTCTCTCTTTGTCTTTCTTCTTTCTTTATCTCTTTTGTCTCTTTCTTTTGTTATTTTCTTCCTCTTTTTCTCTTTCTTTCTCTTTCTCCCTCTCTCTGTCATTCCCTTCTTCCTTCCCTCTCTCCCACCCTCTCTTCCTTCTGTGCATTCTTCAAAGGAATATAAATTTTGATTTCTAAAACCTCCCAAGTTATCTTAGGGCCCTTGGGCTAGCTTTTTTTTTTCTTAAGTTCTTAAAGTCAAATCATTCTGGTGCTCATTGATGGACCAAGAAAAGGTCAAGCTCCACTTGATCTTTATTTGGACCCAGATTGCCTCAAATTGAATGTAGATAACAACTTTGTGTTTTGACCAGAAACCATAAAGGTATTCCCCTCCCAGATCAACTTTGTTTTTGATGAGGTAAATATCATTCTTTATTTCATTTCTTTCTTACCTAGCCTTAATTATTGATTGGGCATTGCCTTAATTAAACCAAGACTTGTTAAAGACTTTAGGTTAAAAAGGTCAAGGTCTCCCAATGATTTCAGGGCATCTCCACATCTCCAGTTATCCTGACCTATATGTGACCACTAAATCCAGATATCTTTGGAATAAAAAATGAAGTTGTTGACTTTGCATATCATCCATCACATAAATTCAATTCTCTCCCATATCATGGCATCATGTCCCTGATGTCATGGTCCTCTTCAAGAGTGAAGGACCAAAAAAAAGTAAAAATCTGCCTACCCACAGTCTCCTCTACCCACACACCAAAAACATATTTATTTATTCAGTTTGATTATTGCTTAAGATCCTTGGGTGCATTTACAATACTTTTTCTGTCCAAATTAAGCAAACCCTTCAGTCCCTACTAAAGATGCTTCTCAGTAACATTAATTATGTTGACAAAAGATGGTAATTGTCCTAGTGAAGACTGATTAAACCTTATTCTGCATTCCCTAGATTTTCCTTCAAATGGGATTTTTCTAAAATCCATTTTTGCCATTATTATTTCAATGTTGCCTTTCATTTTAAACACAAATAATGGTCATTGTTTGCTAATTAAACCCAATAATAATACAATACTTGATTCTGAAGAGCCTGAAATTGGTAGGGGAAACTTTCACCAACACAGATCTTTTATTCCTTTACAATTGAATATTACTTTCAATGCTTTTGTCAAAATTATATTTCAGATGCAATAAATGAATTAAACTCTCCTCTGTAAAACTTATTTAAATGTTTTCTCAAGAGAAGCTATTTGTTTAGTGAAAAATCTCTTTCCTCTTTCTGGTTCAAGCTGATAAGGGCTGTCTCTATTCTTCTTGCTTTCCTTTTGGCAGTGTACTTTTGCACTTGTCCAAAGTGTAACATTAACAGGGAAATACCAGAATGCCCGGGGTTGTTCTTTTTGTCTTATATACCTCATTTCCAAAAATGTAAACAAAACATCTATGTGCTTATCACAACTGAATCCCATTTTCCTTGCCAAGGCATTACACTTTAGTAAAAGAGAAACCAGAGATGTATCTCACTTTTATTTCCACCTGTTCATCTTTCAGGTTTTAATAACCAAAAATCCTAAAAAGAATGCATTTAAATGTGAAAAAAGAGGTTCCTCAATAAAATAGATGATATGAAAATAAGGTATTATCCAATAAATATGTAACATAAAAGGGATTGATGTATTAAATAGAATAAAGATAGTAAATGTATCTGATTATTAAAAAAATTATAGTTAGGGAGACATTTAAATCATTAAGATTTTAGTTCTAATTGTAGATACCTCATTTTGTTCAACACAAAGCGGTTACAATGCCTAAAATATATTAGGTACTTAATTAATGTTGCTTTCTAATGTTGTTGATGACATGACTGGAAAAGACATCCCCTGGAACCTTGATGAGAAATATGGAAAAGAGGAAGAAAAATATGAGTTATTTAAATATTATTTTCTCTCCTGATAAGGATATTACCAAATCCAAATATCAAGATCTGAACTCTGGACTTATATCTATGCATATACAAACTAAAATACTCTATCCTGACCACATAAAAAAATCTGCCATCTATAGCATTTTTATATCAATCAACTAACCAGATATTTATCAACAACCATATTGCCTCATTTTAGACAAAGCTGAAAGTATTCTGCCAGAGCAGATGTCCTGTAGGCACTCTAAAAATTAGATTTTTATTTTTATGAACTCTAACTCCTAATATTTCTTCTTCTTTGAATGTATCCTTTTGTTATTTTTTTCATTTATTGATTAAAAATACTTTGAAGAAGCATTTAGAAATATACTATGTATATATTAATTCAAATAACTGGTGATTATTCTAGAGTGGCTGTGGTGCTGATTTTTTCCTTCTCTAATCAGTGATAACTCTAGACCTAAAACTTTAATTTTTTTTTTTATGTTTAGTCTTAGAGGATCTAGACCTCTGAGGAGAAAGGTCAGAATCTATTTCTAGTAAACTCTGGATCTCCACCTCAGATCCCTAGGAAGAATCACTTAATATTGACATTTCCTCCCCTATATTTTAAGCAGGCTCATGGCAAGTCTCTTGATATATCTATATCTATATTTTTTTCCTAATTTTTCCCCTAAATTCATAAATTCACATATAAGGTTGCTTCCAAGTCTGAAAACAACTATCTCAAGACAGTTCAATCATCTATGCTCAGGGAAACAAACAAACAAACAAACAAAAAAAACAAAAACAAAAACAAACCGAAGAAGTAGCTTTGGTCCTAAGTACCATGATCAGGCTAACCTAGCCCAGACCTAGGCCTGCTAACCTGTGGCCTTGGCTGCAACCATAGTGAGGAAAAAGGTACCAATTTCTTCTCTAATCTTCCATTGCAAGACTAGAAGTTTTGTCTTTTTTTTTTTTTAACTGCTGTCTTACTTGGGATATGGTAATAAGAAGAATTTTAGTATATGGAGTCATTTATTTTTATCTGCACTGAATAGACTATTCCTTCTGACTTAGTACAATAAAATTTTGAGATAGATCTCACTCCTTCAGCTATTATGGAAAAGGGACCAAAAGACAATTCAGAATTTGATTCAGCATCTCAGCATGACTGTTTCCTCAGTGCTGAACCATCTTTATCCCCAGAATTTGCCACTGGAGTTCATCGTCCATGAGATGATGTCATCATCATACATGGTTTGCTATAATGTGCTATAATTCACTCCCTGGTACATACATAAAATGGATTAGCAGTACATGGAGATGTAAACATAGCAAGTAAATAATGCCATTCAAATCCATAATGATTGAATATAGAGGGCTAGGAGGTAAGAATCCATTCCAGGTTTTGAATCTTACATCAACTTGGCCCACCAAAATTCCCTTATTGAAATGGCATTGAATGCTTGTCAATATAACAAATTAATAATCTAGAGATTGAAACAACATGCAAATATTATTCTTTAGATTAAAGACAAATCTTTGAATTTGGGGCAGGAAAAAGAGCCCACAAGAGAGACTAAAGGCATTTGGGAGAAAAATACTTAAGACAATGGTATGATAAAATATATCCTGATGTGTATCTCAACTATTTGCATCTTTGTCTAATTAACCAAGATCCAGGGCTTAATCATTTACATCTCAGTAGAGCTTGTTTGTTAGAGAAAATGATGAGAACTTCAAAGAGTGTACTTTGTATCAAGTCTATGAGCTTTTGAGATATATATGTCTCTCTGATCAATAAACTTTGAAGAGTCCATAATCCGGACTTCTCCGCATGCCCTGATATGTTTCCACACTCTTCATCTCACTAAAGGAGCTGAGCTCCAACAATGGTAGCCAAACTAGGGATGGAGCCTTACATGAGTGGAACTTTACAAGTGAACAGAACTTCAGTGGAAGGATGCTCCCGTGCATATTCAGGTAAACAGGAATTAAATAATAAAAAGTAAGGATAAAGTGGGGAAAAAATGATCATCAACAGGCACTTTATCACTGAAAATAATTTATCATTAGAAATAGTTTATTACCAGGCTGACACAGGGGAAAAGATATTAAATATCAAATAAATATAGAGCATAAGGTATTAGCTATCATGTAGGAATATATATATATATATATGCATATATATATAAGATAAAATTTATAACATTGGTTATTGTCCAGCTGATATCAATATAGTATACCTATTGAATTTGGAATAAGGCAAAATCAGTCAGATAGCAGGGACTGAGAATAGTATCTGAAAGCTTTAATTAGTTAAAAGGAAAAGAACTGGGAGATCTTCCAATTTCTGTATTCTCTATTTTAGTATATTTCTCCAACCCTCAGAGACAGTTCCCTTAAATCCTTAAAGTAAATTATTTTATCAATACCTGCAGGAAGACAGGAAATCAGAGACTTCAAAGTCTGAATGCTGTTGGGGAAGAATTAGCACTTTCTCCCCTCCCTCAGGCTTTCTGTTCAGATCTCTCACATAGACATAGACCAGAAGAAAAGTCAAATTATTACTTCATAGGGGACCAATTCAGAAAAAAAAATTTAAGAGAGCTAAAGAAAGAGAAAGGGATATTCCTTTTGAAATACAAATAGTCTTTCCAGCTCCTGATGTAAATAATCCAATTGAAATTAAAGACTCCAGCCAGTTTTGTTTTGTTTTTTTTTTATCAGTAAAAGAAAGCAATTTAAAACTCCACTAAAACAACCTGCCTTTAAAAAATGCTAATGTCAAATTAAAGGGGCATCAGTTGGGGAAAAATCAAAATACCTTATGTCCACCTTTCAAGGACCTGCTTAAAAATCTGAAAAGCTTATTATTAAAAAATCAGTTTTTCAAATTATTGTAGGTACTTTAATTATGATCACAGAATATATTCTCTTCCCACAAGAGACCTACTAGAGTCCACTTCCTTCTGATATGCTAGGTGTTATTTTAGGAAGCAGTTTATAAGCATTATCAAAATTTAAGGTTATTTTGAATTTTTAAGAAAATATATATTTTTTGCTGCACCCCTTCTCACCATAACATTTTTTTCTTAAATACATAGGGGGAGAAAAATAGCATAGTTTAATTAATAATACCTTACAAAAATAGGAAAAGCATAAAAATAAAAATTTTAAAATATGTACATAAAAATAAAAAAATGGGGGTGATGAAGGTTTTTGGAAGCACAGGAAAAGAGGTATTCTGGATGCAATTTATCACTAATTTTAGGCCAATTCTAAAATTCTGAAACTGGAGAGGATAATTTGGTTACTCTAAGTGATTATCAGGAATTAGGGAGGGATATTAATTGGATAAAACTGTATTTGAAATTGAGAACACATGAATTGACAAAATATTTCAAATTTTACAAGTATATTCTAATCCAAATTCTAAAATAAATTTCACCAAAGAAGCTGGGATCACTTGCAAGCAATGGGAGGAGCAATAAGTTCTTGTTACTTGGACAGAATGGGTCTATTTGGCTAACCAGTGTCAGAAGAGCTTTTCTGCTTGACCTTAGATGGTGGTGACATTAATTCAAAGAATTTTATTTTATTTTATTTTTATTTATTTATTTTATTATAGCTTTTAACTGACAGGACACATGCATGGGTAATTTTTGCAACATTGTCCCTTGCACTCACTTCTGTTCCAACTTTCCCTTTTCCTCCCTCTACCTCTTTTCCTCGATGGCAAGTAGTCTCATACATGTTAAACATGTTAAAGTATATCTTAGATACAATATATGTTTGTGGATCTGCATGGTTCTCTTGTTGCATAACAAAAATTGGATTCAGAAGGTAAAAATAACCTGGGAAGAAAAACAGAAATGCAAGGAGTCCACACTCATTTCCCAGTGTTCCTTCTCTGTGTGTAGCTGATTCTGTCCATCATAGATCTTCTCTTTGTTGAAGAAGGCCATGTCCATCAGAATACATTCTCATATAAAATTGTTGTTGAAGTGTATAGTGATCTCCTGGTTCTGCTCATTTCACTTAGTTCATGTAAGTCTCTCCAAGCCTCTCTGTATTCATCCTGCTGGTCATTTCTTACAGAACAATAATATTCCATAACATTCACATACCACAATTTACCCAACTATTCTCCAATTGGATATCCATTCATTTTCCAGTTTCTAGCCATTATGCAAAGGGCTGCCACAAACATTTTGGCACATACAGGTCCTTTTCCCTTCTTTAATATCTCTTTGGGATGTGAGCCCAGTAGTAACACAGCTGGATCAATGGGTATGCACAGTTTCATAACTTTTGGGGCATAATTCCAGAATTGCTCTCCAGGATTCATTCACAACTCCATCAATAATGCATCTGTGCCCCAGTTTTCCTGCATCTTCTCCAACATTCATCATTATCTTTTTTGTCATCTTAGGCAGTCTGACAGGTGTGTAGTGATATCTCAGAATTGTTTTAATTTGTATTTCTCTGATCAATAGTGATTTGGAACACCCTTTCATATGAGTAGAAATAGTTTCATTTTCATCATCTGAAAATTGTTCATATCCTTTGACCATTTATTAATTGGAGAATAGCTTGATTTCTTATAAATTAGAATCAATTCTCTATATATTTTGGAAATGAGGTCTTTATCAGAAACTTTAACTGTAAATATGTTTTCCCAGTTTATTGCTTCTCTTCTAATCTTGTTTGCATTTGTTTTGTTTGTACAAAAGCCTTTTAATTTGATATAATCAAAATTTTCTATTTTGTGATTAATAATGATCTCTAGTTCTTCTTTGGACATAAATTCCTTCTTCCTCCACAAGTCTGAGAGGTAAACTATGCTATATTCTTCTAATTTATTTATATCATTCTTTATGCCTAAATCATGAACCCATTTTGATCTTATCTTGGTGTACAGTGTTAAGTATGGGTCCATGCCTAGTTTCTGCCATACTAATTTCTAGTTTTCCCAGCAATTTTTGTCAAATAGTGAATTCTTATCCCAAAAGTTGGGAACTTTGGGTTTTTCAAGCACTGGATTGCTATATCTATTAACTATTTTATCCTGTGAACCTAATCTGTTCCACTGATCAACTAGTCTATTTCTTAGCCAATACCAAATGTTTTTGGTGACCGCTGCTTTATAATATAGTTTTAGATCAGGTACAGCTAGGCCGCCTTCATTTGATTTTTTTTTTCATTATTTCCCTTGAAATTCTTGACCTTTTGTTCTTCCTTTTTTAGTATTCTATTTACCTCTTTGACCTCTTTCTTATTTATTTTGTGGTTTGATTTATCTAATTCTGAGAGTGCAAGGTTGAGATCTCCTACTATTATGTTTTGCTGTCTATTTCTTCTTGCAGCTCTCTTAACTTCTTTAAGAATTTAGATACTACACTACTTGGTGCATATATGTTTACTATTGATATTGCTTCATTATCTATGGTACCCTTTAGAAAGAGATAGTGCGTTTCCTTATTTCTTTTAATTAGATCTTTTTTTTTTTTTTTGCTTTTGCTTGACCTGCTTTTTTGACTTCACCCAAAGCATAGTAGATTCTGCTCCAGCCTTTTACTTTTACTCTGTATGCATCACCCTGCTTTAAGTGTGTTTCCTGTAAACAACATATTGTAGGATTCTGGCTTTTAAACCTGTCTGCTAACCACTTCCTCTTTATGGGGAAGTTGATCCCATTCATATTTAGGATTAATATTACTAATTCTGTATTTCTTGACATCTTGTTAACTTTTGCTTATGCTTTTCTCCTTTCCTTCTCCCTTTCCTCCCTCCTCAGTATTAAACTTGTGAGCACCACTTGCCTCTCACAGCCCTCCATTTTTAGGATCCCTCCCCCCACCTTAGAGTTTCTCCCCTTTTCTTATCCATTTTCTTCACAATTTCTCTATTCCCTTCTATTTAGCTTATCCTTCCCTTTTCACTTTTCCCCTCCCACTTTTCAATGAGGTGAGAGAAGTTTCTCTGTAAATTGAATATGTCTAATATTTTTCTCTTTAAGCCAATTCTGATGAGAGTAAGACACACACTATGTTCATCCTCTTCCCTTCTTTCCCTCAGATATAATAGGTTTCCTTTGCCTCTTCATGAGATGTAGTACCTCCATTTTACCCTTTTTCTGGTACAATTTCCTTTCCACCTTTAGTTTCTTTTTTATATTATAAATGTAAAATCAAGTTATGCATGTGTTCTTTATGTATATTAATTACCAAAATATAATTCCCAAGATTTCTTTTTATGCATCTCGAGTCCTATATTTGGAGATCAAACTTTTTGTTTAGTTCCAGTTTTTTCATCAGAAATATGTGAAAGCCACCTATTTCATTGAATGTCCATCTTCTTCTCTGGAAAAAAAAATGCTCATTTTGGCTGGGTAAGTTATTCTTGGCTGCATACCAAGTTCCTTAGCCTTTCAGAATATCAGATTCCAGGCCTTTTGATTCTTTAATGTGGATGCTGCTAGATCCTGAGTAATCTTTTTTGTGGCTCCTCTATATTTGAATTTTTTCCTTGGTCTGACAGTTCTGTAATTTAGCCACAATATTTCTTGGATTTTTGATTTTAGGGTCTTTTTTAGTAGGTGATTGATGGATTCTTTCTATGTCTATTTTACCCTCTGTTTCTATAATATCTGAATAGTTCTCTTTGATAATTTCCTGGAAAATAGTGTCTAGGCTCTTTTTTTCATTATAATTTTCAGAAAGTCCAATAATTCTCAGATTATTTCTCCTAGATCTATTTTCCAGGTCTATTGTTTTTCCAAGAAGGTATTTGATATTTTTTCCCATGGTTTCATTTTTTTTGGTTTTGCTTGACTGATTAGTGGTGTCTCCTTCAGTCATTCATTTCCATTTATTCAATTCTGGTTTTTAATAAATTATTTTCTTCATTAACTTTTTGTTATTTCTTTTTCTAATTGTCCAATTGAGTTTTTAAGTGAGTTCTTTTGTTCTTTGGAATTTTTTTTTTTCCATTTTGCCAATTTTATTTTTTAGAGAGCTATTTTCTTTTTACAATTCACTAATTCTGTTTTCCTTGGAATTATTTACCTTTTTCAATTCACTAATTCTGTTTTTCAGGGATTTGATTTCTTTATCCACTCTATCTTTAAATGAGCAGGATGACTTATCCAGAACCTATAGCCAAGCTTCCCTTTCCTTTTCCCATTTTTCTTCTAGCTCTCTTGTAAGAGCCTTATTAATTTCTTCTATGAGAGACTTGTGTGTTGAGGACCAGATCATATCTCCCTTTGGGGATTCATCTTGAGATAATCTGTTTTTAGTCTCTTCAGGGTTTGACATCTGCTCTCTATCCATATTGAAGCTATCTATAGTTAGAGTGAGCTTTATTTTTTGCTCATTTGGCAAAAAAAGAATCAAAGAAAACAAATAAGCAAACAAAAAAAGTAAAACGGTCTGCTTTTTCGACAGTGTGGTATTACTAAGCTTCCTCTACAGACTACAGGAAGTAGCAATGAAGCAGCAGGACAGTAATAGCTGCGCTGACTGCACAGTGGCCACTCTCTGAGACTTTGAAAGTGTGGTGAGTCACTCCGGGTGGATGTGGCCAGGTCCCAAGAGACCCTAGCTTTTTGGGGATATAGTCTTTACCCCCTGTGTTTACAGCTTCTCTGCTGAAATACTGCCTTGCTGTCAGGGCAAAGTAGCCACACTGTGCTAAAGTTCTCCCTGAGAAACAGCTGAGGTCACACCCCTACCCCACCTCAGGTCAGCTCAGTGTGAGCTGCCTGTGGTGCTCTCACTGTGGCTGCCAGCCCTCAGTCTGCACCTGATCTAAAACCGCCCCCGCCCTTGAGCAAAAACAGACCTTTTCTGGCAAATTTCAAGCATCTCTTCTATTTGTAATTATTTGTGGCTTTTTTTCAGTCAAGCCCTAATTCCGAGGCCTTGTCATGAAAAAAAAAAAAGTATTCTGAAGGCAAGAAAGAGCTTAGATAGATGCGTGTATCCTCTCCACCATATTGGCTGGAAGTAGGGTTCTCTTGATTCAAAGAACTTTAAAAAGACTTTTGCAATTACCCAAAGATGTTCCATATATAGTTCATCAAGCCGCTCTATAAAGATCTTTATTAGCTTCTGATAATGATTGGGAAGTTCTATTGACTAGATATTAAGGTCTAATTGAAAATATTTTTTAGCTACTAATTTTACAATTCATGACTAGGTATCAATTGATATTTCCATAACTGACTATGAAAGTCAGCCTCTTTATATGTGTATTCCTTCTATCTGGACTGTAGATTGTGACTTAAATCCCCTCAAAAGATGGGTTTGAGAAGCGAGGCTTGAAAAAAGCCCTAAACTTAAGATGATCCAACAATACCAAATCTTTTTTGCTTACCTAAAAAAGACCCACGTCTCTTTTTCTGTAAAAACCCTCCTTATCATAAAAATAGCAATGCAAACTTTATTCAAAATCTCTGTCTCCCTACCTTTGTCTTTGAACACTATTAATAAATATGCTTTTTAAATATCTTTCTTGAAAATACACAGCAGAAGGAGCTATATGCAATTATTACTATACTCAATACCACTCAAGATTATCTTAATATTTTTTAGATAGCAAATTTACTGTTTTTTGAAACAATCCAAGTTCTGAATATCCTGCTGGTTAAAAGAAATTTTCTTTAACAGTAATTTGTGTGTGTGTGTGTGTGTGTGTGTGTGTGTGTGAGAGAGTGTAAAGAATGCTTGCACAACTGATAATAACTGGATAAGATTTTTTTTTCAAGTTTATGGCATTATACAAAGTTGGGACAATTCTTTTCCATATCATTTTTGTTGTGTATATGTTTGTTTCTGTGCAGAATGTCCGTGACATATATATGTGTAAGCTAGATTTTGTTACCTGGAAAGAGTCATAGTCAACCAGCCAGAAAAAAGAAAAACCTCTGTGCTGTAGTTTGTATGCTGAAAATTTTCCTGAAAAAGGGATTAATCTTTTTGTGTGTGTGTAAAAAAATAAAATTAAAATAATATCTTACTGATTCTCAAAAGTTTCATGAGCAAAACATTTTAATAAAGTTTCAAAATTTTGAGAAAATTGATTATGGAATTTGGAAATTAGTCAAAAACAACACTTAGGAAAATAGAAGTTTTTACTAACTTTTCTTTGAATCTTATCTTGTCTGTAGTAATCTCCCATTCCAGGCATGAGTGAGATTTTGGAGGAATTGCTGATAGGATTGTTGTCATTGTTGTCATCTTTATCATTATTTTCTAACTTCTCTCATATGTTAAAGTATTATAGAAAAAGGCTTAATAGCTATAGACTCAAAACCTTGCAAAAAATTCCTGTCCAACTCAACTTAGATGAATGCAGATGGGGTGGGGTCATACTCCACCATTCTCAGAATCCTGTCTCTAGCTACTCCAGCTTCATGAGGTTCTTTCCAGCAATTGCTTGAGAAGAATCTGGGTGGCCCTGGCAGCACCCAGCATTTCAGTGTGGAGTGTGTAAGACATTCAATATATTTTCTTTTCTTTTCTTTTTCTTTCTTTTTTTCTTTCTTTCTTTCTTTCTTTTTTTTTTTTTTTTTTTTTTTTTTTTTTTGGTAAATTCACCATTCTTTATTTCATTTACCAAAATGGACTAGCTATGTAATCTATGGCACATTAATTTATATCTGACCAATTTTCCTATTTGTAAAGACAACTGATATTAATTGTTGCTGAACAAAAAACAAATAATATATGAATGTTAAATTTTGACATTTTGATAACTCTATAGGTTTTTAGATATGACCAATATGCATCGCTAATGTTGAATTGAATAATTCTGGAGGTGTGCGAATTACATTAAGCAAATTCAACTAAGCCTCACTAGGCCTAGGAAGATAGTGTATAGAATCTCTTTCTCTTTATTTTTTTCTTCCCTGCCCTGAAGAGGGGATAAGAGGGAGAGAAAAAAAATGTGCATAATACAGTATAATTTTTTATTTGAGATATGATGATAAAAGTGGTTTTAAAGGAATTTAAATCAAAGTCCATTATAAGAATATATAAATTGTAATCTATTTGCACTAAATTTAGGAAAACAGAAAAGCAGTTCATAGCTAACTTAAAAACTGTCAAAAAATCAGCCTGCTTTTGAGTTATCTAGAATTAGACTTCACAGGGCCTAGATACATAAAATTATATCTTAACTCTTTTTTGGTTTACCAAGGAAAAAAGATTTGTGCAAAATTGGAAAATATTTAAAATGGAAATTCAGTTTGTCTAGATATTTGATTGATATTTAGGAAATTTCATGAATTAAAGTCATATAAATCTCAAAAATATGTTTTAGCTCAACAACAACAACATATATATATATATATATATATATATACATATATATATACATATTCTCATATGTGTGTGTGTGTGTGTACAGATATATATATATACACATATACATACATATATACATATACATACATATGTATACATATACACATATATTGTCTTGCCTCCTCTCTAAACAAAAAAAGTAAAATTATTTAAGGCAAAGAAAATCATCTTTGAGAACTTCTCAGCTCAACAGTTTGGAGACAGAATAGATGTGGCAACTTTTAAGAAGGTGAAAAGTCTATTTAGCCTTGTTCATCCTATCTCAAATTATTTTGTAAATGTAAATTGAGGAATTAGACATGTTTCAATGCTGCTAGAAATTTAATAGAAAAATTATGCCAAACTATCTGGTTATTCTCAGAAAAAAATCAAAAACTGTTAACTAAGTTATTTGGAGCTATTGTCATGTTAAACCTAAATCTGATAATTACTGTACATAGCATAGCCCATCAAAACACCATTGGTGCAGTGGATAGAGCACCAGCTCTCAAGGACCTGAGTTCAATCTAGCCTTAGACACTTAACACCTGCTAACTGTGTGACCCTGGGCAAGTCACTTAACCCCAATTGCCTTGGGGGGGGGGGAGGAAACACTATGAATGGTGGGTGTTGAACAACAAACAGCTTAGCTTCTTTCCTGGGGCCGCTGTGGCCCAACCTTTTAATTCTAAGCTTGTCAATTTTCTTAAACTTTCATGATAGATAAGGGCATCTACCCTGAGAGAAGAGCATGTTTAAGAGATATTATTACATATATAATAAGGAAATTATATACAACAATTCTATAAATTTGTTTAATTATCAATTCTTTGCATCAAGATGAATTTAACATATAAAACAAGTTAAACAATCTTTTATGTGTTTAAGTTTGGTAAACTTATGGTGAACTTTGGTAAAGGAGATAATTTATCTAACCTTAAGTTGCAGTTAGTAGAATTTGATATTGGAGATGAAACCTCTTGGGTCAGCAACTGACATATTATTTAGAGTTTGAATTTGATTGGCTGATCATTAAGTCAGTAACCTACCACCTGAGAAAAATTTCATAAGCTAGCTACTCAGCAAAATGTGACGCTGAACAAATAGAAGTCTAATAGAATAAGGGTTGGGAGCTTTTACTCAAAGTGAGATCCTTCTGACTCAGTTTCCCAGTTCTGTTTCTTTGTTTCATACTTGATCATTCCTAAGTTTGATCTTATTATAATTGGATATCAATCTAAACTAAGGAAGTTTTATTTTGTCATGTGTGTACTCTAAGGCTGAAGCCTGAAGAATCAGTTTTGATGGTATTATTATCCTTTTATGACAAATTCCTATGATAAGAGCAAATGGTCAACACGAACTCAAGTTTATAATATCTTGTTGTTTTCAATATGAAAATAAGTAATCAATATATCCTAAACAATTTGATGAATGAGTATTTGGCCTATTCATCTATTTGTTATAGATATATAAATGTTTGGTGAAATAACCTCTTTATAGGTTTCCAAAATAATATAAGAAAAATTAACATGATTGTTCATAAGAATGAACTGTTATTTTATTGTTCATTTGAAACTACCACTGAAACATCTTTATGATTGGTATATACTATATGTCATGTGATACAAATATATTTTTATTGCCTGAAAATTGCTGCTCAATATACAATGATCTTTTTACATCTTTTAGAAGTCCTTGTGGACTTGTCTTTTTATCAGAGATCATCCTAACCTCTATTTGTTACAATTGTTTTGTATTCTAGATTTTGGTCAGTTACAGCTGCATTGCCCAGCATCAAGGAATTAAATCAACCTATGGACGCTTCAGTGAGCTCCAACTTGCCACCTCCTCCACAAAAAGATGGGACCCTGCAAGTGACATATATCTATGCCCATTCTCAGCAGGAAGCAGTTTCAGAAAATGAGATCATCCTCCTTTTCCCAAAGGACTTTGAGCCCTATTTATTTAAAAGGGGGGCAATTGGAACTGATTGGAGAATGGAACCTCAAGTTATCCTGTCTCTGGATGTTTCTCCTGTTGCAATGTATTTGGGACTTAGAATGGTACGAATTTTCACCTTTTAGGTATGGAATTCCATGTTGTTTTCAAACACTTCAGAGATATACTGTACAGCATATTTTAAAATAACTGTAGATATTTCTAACTGCAGATACTCTTTTAAGAAATGCCACTAGAATCCAAATCATGACTATATTAGAAGGATATAGTGTAAAATGTTACAATTGTGTTTTATCCCAATGTCTTACTTCTATTCAAATATTTTTTTTAAATTCATACCTATGGTTATTATTATGGAACTTCCATCCTATGTAATAAAGTCTAATAAGGTTAATCACAATTGGTACAAGTCAGCAGGTGAACAGGTTTGAGACAATATCAAAGAAAATTAGAAAATAGTATTAGTAGAAGAGATTTGTAGGATTACTCACTCATGAAATTCTAATAGATATGTCAACTATTACAACACTTGCTGTTTCAGCTACAGTTCTTACAAAAACTATTCAGACTGCTCAATTCACAGATAAATTAGCAAAAAGTATACCATAAGCTTTTTAGAAGAAATTAATACAGATTACAAGTTAAAAATTAAACTTAGTGGAATAATCATTAATATGGTTAGGGAATCATGTGAACAATTTGGAATCTTGATTACAACTAACTCTGTAGCAAAAATATGGTAAAAAGCAGTGTCCATAGAATTGATCCTAATAGTATAGCTAATCAAATATTTGAGTGGTTAAAAAGATAAATCCTGTAAATTATCTCTATGCTTTTGCATTTTGGAAACCTACAAAGAAGTTATTTCACCAAACATTTATATATCTATAACAAATAGATGATTAGGCCAAATACTCATTCATCAAATTGTTTAGGATATATTGACTACATATTCTCATATTTTTAATTTAAAAAGGGAAGGATTATAGAGGGCCAGGAGGTAATAATACATTCCAGATTTTGAATCTTATAGTAACTTGGCTAACGAAAACTCCCTTATTGAAATAGCAGAGACTGCTTATCAATATAATAAATTAATCATCTAACAACTGAAGCAAAATGCAAACACTACTCTTTGGATTAAAGACAAACCTTTGAATTTAGGGCAGGAAAAAGAGCCCACAAGAGAGATTAAAGACATTTGGGAGAAAGATAATTGAGACAATGGTATGATAAACTTTATCCTGATGTGTATCTTAACTATTTGCATCTCTATCTAATTAACCAAGATACAGGGCTTAATCACTTACATCTTAGTAGATCTTATTTGTTAGAGAAAATGATAGGAACTTCAAAGAGTGTACTTTGTATCAAGTCTATGAGCTTTTAAGGTATATATATATTTGTCTCTCTGATCAATAAACTTTGAAGAGTCCATAATCTGCACTTTTCTGCCTAGCCCTGATATGTTTCCACACCCTTTATCTCACTACAGGACCTGGACTCCAACAATTGAATAAGTACCTATTATCTTTAAAGAACTATGTTAGAAACTTAGAACAAGAGATTCTTAGCCTCATCCCCTCCTTGAAAAACAAGAAAGCTAACAAAAGTAAACAGCCTCTGTCCTGAAGTAGCCTGAGTTGAAGCTATAAATATATGATATAAAAGGAGCTTACATTTTAATAGAAGGTAATGACCTTTAGACATTTCTTAAATTCAGTGCTGAAAAATTGAGGATATAGGAATTCAAAGAGAATTTAATCACTCAACTGTACTACAGGGATCTCAGCATATATATATACAGAAAGAACACATAAGGAATTGTAAATACACATACTTACATATATACATAAATACTATATCAGATTGTAACATTCAATTTTCTCCAGCAAGCTGTTTCTGTATCACAGATGAATGGCACTTCAGAAATTTCAGTATTTCCAGAAAAAGTAGTCTATTACAAATTGGACATTTTTACTTCTTTGGAATTCATTTTTATTACAAACTCTATCCTTTGAATGTTATTACATTTTTTTGCTTCCCATTTCTCAGTAACTAATGGAATACATAAAGATATATCCTGATTTTTTGAATAATACTAGAAAAATATCAATCAGACTGATATCTTCAAAGCCCACAAAAAGAAATAGTATTTCTATATATATATATATACTAAAGGAACAGGCAAATACAATTTTGATAATATGTGTATATATTCAAATGTATGAACATATACATTTTGATGCCATTCTTATATATTCTGTAGTATTATATTACAAATATATAAATTGAGAAAGGGAGTTGTCACTAGCAAGTTAGTAAAAGACAACTCAATTTCATGATATAACCAATTCCACTTTCTTCCTCCTACTCAAATCTAGACCCAATTTATTTCTATTCATAGATTCTATCCACCAGGTATGTGCTGAAAAGTGAATCTGGGTGGTCTATATCATAATAAGAATTCTTTATCCATAGAATATTTCCAGTGGGAAATGAGATTTAACTCTCTCTGTCCCTTTGTCTGTCTGTCTTTAAATAATCAAAATATTAAAACAAAATTAATTCTTATGTTTTAACTTTCAATGAGTTGTCACTTTCACGTATAGGAAACACATTGTTATAAGAAAATCTTTAATATGATATTTTGCTATCAAATGCTATGTTGTTGTTGTTACTATTGTTGTTGAATAGTTGATGAACAGAATAGTGAGACCTTGAATTTTTTATACTTTTCAATTAATTGCATATGAATATGTAGAGTATCATTTGTGAATTCATGACAATTCTTTTCTTTGGTAATTACATTCCTTCAGAGAATTGAGAATCTATTCCTCATCAAACTCAGAATGTAAGTTAATACCAACTCAGACCTCATCCATAAATAATTTGTCTATTTCTTTTATTTCTTACATTTGTTTTCAATAGATCTCCACAATGGAAGGAACGCTGGAAGCCATCTACTCTATACATGTCTGAATAAGAACCATCTCTACAAAATTCCTGCCAAATTGTCATCCAACCTGTGTTTAAAAATCTTTTGTAATGGGTAATGGGTAAAGGTCAATTATGTTAAAAAAAAAAAAAAAGAAAAGAAAATTTAAAGGTTGTAAGTGGATTTCTAAAAAGTCTAAACATTGCTCTTTATAGACTATATTTTATTAAGTGTACATCACAGCAGTACTACAAAGCCTTTTAAAACCAAAAACACAATATTTTTAAAAGTTTACTTTAGGACCCACACTTAACACCACATACCAAGATAAGATCAAAATGGGTCCAGGACCTAGGCATAAAGAACGAGATAATAAATAAATTAGAGGAACATAGGATAGTTTATCTCTCAGACTTGTGGAGGAGAAAGAAATTTGTGACCAAAGATGAACTAGAGACCATTACCAATCACAAAATAGAAAATTTTGATTATATCAAATTAAAAAGCCTTTGTACAAACAGAACGAATGCAAACAAGATTAGTAGGGAAGTAACTAACTGGGAAAACATCTTTACAATTAAAGGTTCTGATAAAGGCCTCATTTCCAAAATATATAGAGAACTGACTCAAATTTATAAAAAATCAAGCCATTCTCCAATTGATAAATGGTCAAAGGATATGAACAGACAATTTTCAGATGAAGAAATTGAAACTATTACCACTCACATGAAAGAGTGTTCCAAATCACTATTGATCAGAGAAATGCAAATTAAGACAACTCTGAGATATCACTACACTCCTGTCAGATTGGCTAAGATGACAGGAAAAAACAATGATGAATGTTGGAGGGGATGCGGGAAAACGGGGACATTGATGCATTGTTGGTGGAGTTGTGAACGAATCCAGCCATTCTGGAGAGCGATCTGGAATTATGCCCAAAAAGTTATCAAACTGTGCATACCCTTTGATCCAACAGTGTTTCTATTGGGCTTATACCCCAAAGAGATACTAAAAAAGGGAAGGGACCTGTATGTGCCAAAATGTTTGTAGCAGCCCTGTTTGTAGTGGCTAGAAACTGGAAAATGAATGGATGCCCATCAATTGGAGAATGGCTGGGTAAATTGTGGTATATGAATGTTATGGAATATTATTGCTCTGTAAGAAATGACCAGCAGGATGAATACAGAGAGGCTTGGAGAGACCTACATGGACTGATGCTAAGTGAGATGAGCAGAACCAGGAGATCATTATACACTTCGACAACGATATTGTATGAGGATGTATTCTGATGGAAGTGGATTTCTCTGAAAAAGAGACTTAACTGAGTTTCATTGGAGAAATGATGGACAGAAACAGCTACACCCAAAGAAGGAATACTGGGAAATGAATGTAAACTATTTGCATTTTTGATTTTCTTCCCGAGTTATTTTTACCTTCTGAATCCAATTCTCCCTGTGCAACAAGAGAACTGTTTGGTTCTGCAAATATGTATTGTATCTAGGATATACTGCAACATGTTTAGCATATATAGGACTGCTTGCCATCCTGGGGGGGGGGGAGGAGGGAGGGAGGGGAAAAAACGAAACATAAGTGATTGCAAGGGATAATGTCATGTAGAAATTATCCTGGCATGGATTCTGTCAATGCGAAGTTATTATTAAATAAAATAAAATTTATTAAAAAAAAAAAAAAAGAAACTTTTAAGATTCTGCAATAGTTATCTCTTGCCCATGGATATATATGTAAAAAAAAAATAATTGTACTTTTCACAAATCTCCACAAATAATTTTTCTCTGTGCAAAAAAAAAAAAAAAAAAAAAAAAAAAGTTTACTTTGACTTGACATAAAACACTGAAAAAACAAAAGAAACAAAAAACAATATGTAGAAACCTGAATAATTGGTATTAAGTCCCACCCATGCCACCCTGGTCAAGTCCTTTGACTTCCCAATATTCCAAGCAATGCTGTAAAGCTGTAAATTGCAGAAGAGATGATGATCTGCATTGGCAAAAGGAGATTTTTTACCAGAGAACAGTTTATCCTAATATGATCACAGGTTCACAAAATATTTAGCCTACACTGGTGATGCAGATGGACAATAAACTTTAACATAGAAGTGAGTAGAGACCAGATCTAAAAGTTAATGCAGCAGAGGAATTATTTTGTTTCA
The DNA here is from genome assembly GCF_016432865.1 of Antechinus flavipes. NCBI lineage: Eukaryota > Metazoa > Chordata > Mammalia > Dasyuromorphia > Dasyuridae > Antechinus > Antechinus flavipes. The sequence goes on along the minus strand of NC_067400.1, from coordinate 126,913,208 downwards.
CTTTGTTAATTCATTCATTCATGTGTTTATTTATTTATTCTTGTATTTAATTTGCTTATTTACCTATATATTTATTCCTTTATCCCTCTAGCTATATATCAGTTTAATTTTACTGATCCCAAACTGTTTGCTGCTTTTAACTCCCAACTCTCTGCCAATAGCAACACTGTCACAGAGATGTTATATGACAATGAATAGTAATACTTTCCTTTCTCGGAAGAATCATGATTACAAAATATAAACAAATAAAAATATCCAAAAGGCAATAGAAATTTGTATGATAGGTGAAAACATGCTGCAGAATATTACCAAAGATTACTTGGCATCAGTGATTTTATTAGAATGTTTATCACCATAAAAGAGTTTATGTATAATGACAAAACTGTTAGAGAATTCAAGCATTACATAGGTTTCCTGGTATTTTAAAAGATAGAAAGTCCTCTAAAATGCTGCATTGGATACGTGTAGATGATTTGTAGAAAAACATGGATTAAATAAACAAACAAATTGGAGGATTCTGGGAAGATGGTGAAGTAAGTTAGTAAAACTTGAAATTTCAAGCTCCCCAGATTTCCCCCACAAACAGAACAAATTTGCAGCTCAGGATGAAGATAAACTTGTGAAAAATCAAGAAGACTTGGAGCACAACCCAAGAAGACAACAGGCCTGAGATTAATCAGTGTGAAGTGCAAATACCTCCAGCCTAACACCTCAGAAACATTAAGGGGATAGCTTTGAGGCTAACTGACTTTGGCTGGAGCTTCATCAGGAATCACAGAACCTTTAACCTCCAGGATTGTGTGCTGAGTCTGGGGACTGATTCCAGGAGATTAAGTGAACCTCTGCTGATTAGGAATGTCAGGCCCAGTTGTGCTGATGAGACAATCCTGGAGAGAAAGAACCAGCACATATGATGAGTGCAGAAGCAGTGGGGCAGGGACACTGCTGGCTTTAGGCACTTGCGGGAGGGGAGAGCTCTTGCTTTGGAATTCCAGGTCAGAAAGGAGAAGTGGAGAAAAGCCAGAGGTACCATTCTCCCACCCCATGATTAGAGGAGCTTACACTAATATATCTCATTTAAAAAAATGAAACTGGCAAAAAACAAAGAATCCAGCTATCAAAACTTACTATGGGAGTAGAGAAGAGCTAAGTTCTTTAGAGAAGGGCACTTAAGTAAAGAGTAATGTTAAATGGCTCCATGCCCAGAGAGAATTTATAAAAGAACTCAAATAAGACTGAAAATTAAATGAGACTTCCAGGTTGGGAGCTGGAGCAGGGGGGGAGCCAACATGGTGGAGTGAAGCCAGGAAGCTGCTCAAGCTTTCCCAGTTTTCTCTGAAAACCACATGAAACCAAGCCTCTGAACAGAGTCTTGACAGAATGAAACCACAATCTAGCACAAGATAGATTGTAAAAACTTTTTTTTTAAAGGGGGTAGAAAGGATATTCAGCCCCACTCAGAAGGAATCTGGGATAAAGCCAGTGAGAGGTTGTTAAACCTGGCAGATCAGCAACTGAGATGCTTAGTTCTGGCTCAGTAAAGAAGCAGATCAGTGAGGCAACCCCCCAGTACCAGGTCACAAGACAAATTTTGAGAAATCAGATTGTTTCCTGGAAAGAGCATGTAAAGCCAATCCCTTCTGAGAGCAAAACACCAAACACAAGGGACCTCTGTGCTCAAAATCAAGGCACAGAGTTGCACAGGAAGCTTGGGACAATGCCACTTTTATCCCTGGCACAGACCTCAATTATAAAAAGGAAGGCAAGTTAAGATGCAGAATTAAAGCAGAAGAGATAAGAAAGAAGATATATATAAACACTGTAACAAAGATGAGGGATAGAATTTATTAGGAAAAAATATGACTAATAATCATTGACTTAGACAGTCATACTTAAAGATTCAATTAAGAGAGGACTCTACATATATGTATATATACACACACACACACACACATATGTGTATATGAAGGTAAGTATGCATGGAGCTCTATGTATGTGTATATATAGATATAGATATGTGTAGGTCTGTGTTTGTGTGTGTTTGTATTTCTGTATCTATCTATATAAATATATCTGTGCTTAACTCTTGCCTGCTTGGAGGATGTGGGGGGGATGAAAGGGGAGAAAATAATAAAGTGAAAAAAAAAATGTATACAGCAGGGAACAAAGAACCATCTACAAAAAAGCAACAACAACAATAACAACAACAAAGATGGACACATGAATATAATTTATTATATTATCATATATACTTTCTTGAAATGAAAAGTTTTGTTACATATTTTGACTCCTCCCTGATGTTCTGGGTACATTACAATGTTCTATTTTGTTTTGTTTTACTTTATTTTTTATGTCTTTCATTTTTTTTTTTATTCTGTTGCTGTTGTTGGGTTTTTTCTTATTTTGTATTCAGTACAATAAATTAATTTTAAAAAAACAAACATAATACAATATGAGAAATTGTTAAAATTTTGCAACCAATACTAGAAGAGATATAGTACTTACACCAGTAAGATCACAAATATAGCGAGTAGCTAAGAAAAGTTACCCCTTCCACAGGGGCTTAAGGGCAATGTATTCACATTATCTGAAAAATTCACATAGAATTATTTGGCCTTTTCTTCATAACACAACAAAAGTCTTTTTTTTTTCCTTCTTTTTCTTTTATGAAATTTTTTCAGTATCTCATTGTAAAAGGTGGGTTAAGTATTTGTTCATAGGTTCTCTGTTGTCTCCTGGCCTGCACATGAATACAACTTCTGCAAAACTTCCCAAAAATTCTCATTTAATTTATTTTGCTATGACATGTCAAAACTGTCATGGGGATAATTGTGTTCTTTTGACATATATATATCAAAAGGACAATCTGTATACATGAACAATTTAAGTCAAATTAATTAAAATATAAACTTGGCTGAAATTACTCCCTTCTACAGGGTGTGGTCCATATTCAGATTTTTGACTTGTACAATTTTTCTGGGAACAATCATAATAGTATAAGTAGACTATTTTAGGTTATGTGAGAAATGGATGGGCATTTATTTGGTTTCCACGGTTGTAAAGGTTAAATAGAAAAAACAGAATTTGAATTAGAGGGCTGAAACCCATAGAGATCTAGATGGATTGTGGGAGTGGAGATTATCTTCCCCAAAAGAATGTAAGCATGTAAGCTCCTTAGGAGCAGGGACTGGGTTTTGAGATCAGACCTGAGATTTAAAAAGAACCTTTGGTTTGTTGTTATTAGCTTCACACGATTGAAGCCCCTTGGTGCATTCTTGTGCCATGTACATTCTTGTAATATATATAGAGGAAGGTCAAAACTACAAGTCTCCCTTCTTATTGAGCAAGTATCAGGGTTTCACACTTCTTTTTGCTTGGGAAAGTTACTACTTAAGCTCTGAAGAACCACAGGATGGGAAGGGACTTCACTTTAGGGTGTATATAAACTTCCTGAAAACTGATCACCTTTGCACTCCCTTACTAAGTCCTTTTGGTAGACACTGGGTATATCTCTTCTCATGAGAAATCAATAAATTCTTTTTTTTGCCTCTCCTAAGAGAGTCTCTGATTGATTATTTGGAAGGGGGGCACACAGGTAGAATTTTCATTTTATTATTTTAGCTTGGTGTATCTATGAACAATTGATATTATTCCAATCTTTAAAGTCTAATTGACTTTATTTGTGTGAAACATATTTTACAATTGTGTTCATATAGTTCCTCGATTTGTCTTGGCAGATAGATTCCCAAATATTTTATATTGTCTACAATTATGTTAAATAGGATTTCTCTTTCAATCTCTTGCTACTAAGCCTAATTAGTAATATATAGAAATGTCAATGATTTGTGTGTTTCTTTTATATCCTGCAACTTTGCTAAAGTTGTTCATTGTTGCAAGTTTTTTTTAGTGGATTTTCTAAATATACCATCATATTTTCTGTAAAAAGTGATATTTTTTACTCCTTGCCTATACTAATTCTATCAATTTCTCTTTCTTCTCTTATTGCTAAAGCTAACATTCCTAATATTGAGTAATAATAGTGATAATGGAATCCCTTTTTTCACCTCTGATTTTATTGGGGATGCTTCTAGCTTATCCCCATTGCATTTAATGTTTCCTGAAGCTTTTAATTAAATGCTATTTTCATTTTATTGAAAACTGTCTATATATTTTTTAATTCTATATATTCTTATAATTTCTTGTGTATTTATTAGGAAGAGGTGTTGCATTTTGTCAGATACTTTTTCTGTATGTATTGAGATAATTATATGATTTCTGTTAGTTTTGTTATTAACATGCAAAATTATGCCAATAGTTTTCCTGATATTGAACCAGTCCTGTATTCCTGGTGGGCATAATACCCACTTGATCATAGGGTATTATGCTGGTGATAAATTGCTATAATCTCTTTTCTGATATTTTGTTTAAGACTTTTGCTTCAATATTTGTTAGGAATATTGGTCTATAATATACTTTCTCTGTTTTGGTTCTTCCTGGTTTAGCTTTTGGCACCATATCTGTGTCATAAAAGGAATTTCTTAGGATTCCTTCTTTGCCTGTTTTTCCAAATAATTCATTTAATATTGGAAATAATTGTTCTTTAAATGTTTGGTAGAATTCACTTGTAAATCCATCTGCCCTCATGATTTTTTTCTTAGGGAGTGAATTAATGGTCTGTTTAATTTATTTTTCTAAAATGGGGTAATTTAAATATTTGATTTTATCTTCTGTTTATCTAGGCAATTTATGTTTTTATAAATTTTCATACATTTGAATTTGATCGTCAGCATACAGTTAGGCAAAATAGCTTTTAATTATTGCTTTAATTTCCTCTTCATTGGTGTTAAGTTCACCTTTTTCAATTTTGATATGATAATTTTGTTTTCTTCTTTAATTTTTATAATCAAATTAACCAAAAATTTATCCATTTTGTTGATTTTTTCTTAAAAGCAACTCTTAGTTTTATTTATTACTTCAATAGTTTTCTTTCTTTCAGTTTTAGTAATCTCTCATTTGATTTGCAGAATTTCTAATTTAGTATTTGATTAGTGGGAGAAATTTTGTTTATAGTCTTTTAGCTGCATGTTCAATTCACTGATCTCTACTTTATTTACTTTATTCATGTAAGCATGTAAATATAATAATTTTCCCAAGAATTGCTTTGACTGCATTCCATATGTTTTGGTATGTTGTCTTATTATTGCCATTCTCTTAAATGAAATTATTGAATATTTCAATTATTTGATGTTTGGCCCCACCTTCTTTAAGATTTCATTATTTAATTTAAAATCTATATCTTCCCTTCTTCTGTCCCCTTCTAAAGAGTGACAAAACAATAATTCCTCACCTATACTTCTTTCATCAACATATCATACACAAAATAATAAAATTGTGGCATGTTAGAAAAGGCAGTTGTTTCAAGTAACTTTATTTTAATCTTTGGGCTACTCTTAAGCCTTGTAATATTCTGCTGGACTGGGTCATTAATATTTTCAGAAATTTTTTGGGAACAATTTGTTTTTTCAATTAAATAAAGCATAGGTTGCAAGTAAATATTTTTTATTGACAGTAACAAATTTCTTAAAGCATTGTTTTTTCTTTATTTGAAGATTTTAAAAGTCATGGAAAATAGTTCTTTGGTTTGTTGCAGTTCACTGCATACTTGATATTAAGATGTCATTTTAGTTTGGCTGGTTTCATGCTGTATGCTGCCAAAACTTCATCACAAATTAAGCAAAGAAATTTTTCCACCCCATCATCATTATTAAAAGTTAATTCATTTTGTAAAAATGACTCCACATATTTTCTTTTTCTTGTAAATTTAGGTGTTCTGCAAGCTGTTACTATTGAAGATTCTGCCTCATTGTCATCAGTATATTCACCTGTTCTGTCTAAATTTAGTCACTTATCTATAACTAAAAAACATTTTTGTCCTAAACAAATACTGTCAATGACTTCTCAAATAAATAATAGATTTAGTTTATGAAATTATATTTATTTGTGCTTAATGTATAAAATATTGATGCATAGTAGTTATGGTGGAGAAATACTGTTAAATCTATTTTGTCTTTATTTGCTACAATTAAACTTATGTTTCTGTAAAAGAAGATGAAAACAGCAATTTTTAAAATCAAACATTCTAACACAATACAATCCAAAGATATACTAATTTGAGATTCACATGATGAGGAATAATGGTACGAAAATATTGTCTTTATTTTCTGTAATCAATTATGTTTCTCTATGAGCAGAAAGCTATGAATGTATTGTAAAAAAGATTGTAATTCATAACACATAGTATTCTTGAATCTGAGCTGAGGTGTTTTTGGCAATGTTCATTGGCACTAAGTAGTATGAAAGCATGTGCAGTTCAAGACACAGAAGATTACAGTGAAGTTGCACAATGCAACACAGGTAAGTGCTGCCAGAAACGCCTTGAATTCATTACGCATTTGAATCTGAATTTTTGAATATTGCATGTTCAGAGACCTTTTATAGCTGTCAAATTTTTCATGACCCCCACACTCAGTCATTACTTACAGTTCAAAAACTTTATTCTTAGAAAAGAGAAAGGAGCATGAAAAATATTAGAAACAACCAAAAATGGACAAATGCTTATTTAGATTCTCTGCCTCCAAAATTTTTTATCTATTAGATCATGCTAGTTAATTTTTTTTTCATTTAGCAAGCAAGCAGCTTATTATGTAATCTAGACATAAAATAAATTTTAAAGATACATAGAAACAACCTTTGCCCTTAAAGAGCTTATATTCTAAAAGGGAGAAACAATTAATATAAGATAATGTTGTCTAGAGAACAATGAAAAAATTGGAATAAGGAGTGAGCAACAGAAAAGCCATCTATAGTCATATGAAAAAATGCTCTAAATCACTATTGATTAGAGAAATGGAAATTACCTCACATCTCTTAGATTGGCTAAGATGACAGGAATAGATAATGATAAATGTTGGAGGGCATGTGGAAAAATGCGACACTAATGCATTGCTGGTGGAGTTGTAAAATGTTCCAACTATTTTGAAAAGCAATTTGAAAGTATAACTAAGGATTGGAGCCAGAAAAACAAGTTCAAGTCTTCCCTCAGAAATTCACTGGTAAAGTTGCCATGGACAAGTCAATTAGCCTCTCTGAACAAATTTGAATTTTCTCATCTGTAAAATGAGGATAGCAATAGCACATAACTTATAGGGTTGATGATAGAGTCAAAAGAGAGATAATGGCTATAAAATACTTTAGTATCTTTTAAAAACTATGCAAATGTCAGCTTTTGCCACTTTTAGTATTTCACAACTACTTAGCAATAGATTAGGAATCACAACCCAAATCTTATAATATCTAGTTCAGTAATCCTATGATTTTTAAAAGGAGGTACAGCTTCTTTAGAGTATAAAATTAGAAGCACAAGATTAGAAGACCTTAGTTGAACTTTCATGACAAGGTTATTCTATTTCCTATTTAGTACCTATAAAGAATTTTTTTTTCAATTTTGCAAACCCACTGCCTGATATTCTTCAATACGACTTATTACTACCTCATTTTCCAGACTAGTTTGGTCCTAGAAACTGTATTAAATCAATACAGCATTTAACTTCAGTGAACTGAATAACATTTAGTTGAAGTATAACACTTCTATCCCATAGGGGACATAATGGAATAGGAATGTTAAAGGAGTTGAAAATAAAAATAAATAATTAGACAATGTTTGCATTTCTTTATGTATCATTGTAAATTAAAGCTATCTTTATTTTATTCCTCATAATACTATTTTATAATCATTATAGTAATAAGAACAGTAAAAATAAATTTATAGACATAAATAAGTTTGTAGGGACTAATTTGTAGGAGTAATATTTTACTTTTAAAAAGTACTTCATACATTATTAATTATAAAATACAGGAGAAATTTGCAATAGGGTCGCATAATTTTAAGGGATGTATTACAGCATCTAACAATATAGATTTATCTTGAAACAGCTTTGTGACTGAGTCACTCACCATCAAAATATGTTAAATTAATATAATTTTATTAAACATTCTTGCTATTTAATATTACCAGCATGGTTAACGCAGAACAGAAGATTATTTCAGAATCTGGCCTTGACTGAGTTGATATAAAAAATGATTAATTTAGTTTGACAGGTTTCTCTTTGCTCTGGCAATAGGAATACAAGTGGCCAAAGGTGCATTTGATTTTAGTGAGAATGTTTATATTGCCTACTGATTTCATTCTCAACTCATATTCAGCTGCTCACTCTTTTTACTAAGTTTCTGTTCTTTGAACTCAAAGTTTGCCTTAAGTAAAAAATCAATGTGTATTAAATAAGTACATAATGATCTATTACATGCATATATTAAATTATGTATGAGAAGAAAGTGGTGAAATTATTGAAACAGAAAAGAACTGAATGGAAAGCATCTTAACTGATTACATCCAAAGAAAATGACTTGCAAAATGGTTCTTGGCACCAGCGATGAATTGTATCAATAATATTAGTGAAAGATGGAGCTTTAAGAGGGTATCTCAGAATAAATTAAGGAGCAACCTACACACTTGGTTTCTATCTATATTATGCATAATCTTGCTCTTTTTATATTCACACTTATATAGAAAAAGGCATCTTAGCAAAGAATAAGAAAGTTGACTAAGTAATCTCCTCATTAACATGATCTTTTTCTCCTTAGCATATTTCTCTGTAAATTATGAAATTATTCTCTACAAGTGTATAATGATGACATGAAGATTATCCTCTTTGTCCCCTCTGAAAAGACATGATTTAATACCATGAAATTCATGAGTGATATATTAATGGAAGCACAATGACATAAGTAAGGTAATAAATGTTGTACAAAGTCTTTTTGGACTCTACTAGAGCATTAATCTTTTTGGAAAGATTCAGAAAAATGGAAGGAAATTGAATGTTCTTAGGACTGCGGGATAGAAAATATTTCAGTAAGGTATTTGGAGTGGGGTAACTGACCAGTTTGATTTATTTTTATCAACATGCTATAAATTTTCTATTTCCCCAATTATTTAATATTCTTAAATGAGAAGGTAGATAGCATCTTCCTGCTGTTCTCAACATCATTCTAAGAGTTATGCAGAGTTGTCAGTGATATTACATAGCAGAATGGTAAATCCATGTTATGATTCATAAAAGTGGCATTACCTACTGGAATATTTCCATTAGGAATATAAGAAAACTTTGTCAAGCAAAAACACATGAAATCTGACATATGCATTTCTATTCTATAATTTGATTGAGAAGAATTTATAAAATTGACTTTAAAATATTGCTAGAAAATAATATAATTCAAGATTTCAATAATTCTAGAATCATAGAAATATGTAAATATAAAGGAAAATGATGTAAAGGTAAATAGAAGTCATTCATTTTATTAACCCAATCCACTAAATCACAGTATTATTATGAAACAAAAGTAATAGTTGTTTTATAGGCATGGAAATGTGGTTTGAATTCTAATATTTGTTATCTTAGTGAACCATATTTTTAATTATCCATTGGATGACTGACACTTTCCTACCTATTCACTTTTTATTAAACTTCCCTCCAAATTTTACAATCCAACTACACTATCGAATTTGCTTTATTCTTCTATATTATAACCCATATTTTTCCTATATATATATATATATATATATATATGATGGGTATCTCCCAGGCTTAGAATGCTCTTTCTTCTCTTCCCTGCTTCTTAAGTTGACACAGATCAAATTCCATTTATTTTTTCAGGAGTACTTTTTAAATCCATCCTTCTATGCTAGCTGCTTCCTCTCTGAGATTACCTTCTATTTATTCTGTATTTATTTTTTATGTAGTTTATTATTTATATGTTGTCTAGAATGTCATATTCTTAAATTTTTGCCTTTCTTTGAATGACTAGTCCTTAATACAGTTCCCAACTCATAAAAAACATTTAATAAATGTTATTTAGTTAAATTGACCATAAAATGAAAGATGAATAAATACTGAAAACAAAATGTTCATTATTCTAAGTTATATTTCTAAATAAATTATTATTTATCTAGCATAAAATGTTCATTTTGTCATATCCTTGGAGAAGACCTGGCTTATATGAAAATTAAGAATACTTACTTTCCAGTTATTTTTATTTATTTATTGGTGAGGCAATTGGGGTTAAGTAAGTTGCCCAGAGTCACACAGTTAATAAGTGTTAAGTGTCTGAGGTAAGATTTGAAGTCAGATTTACCTAACTTCAGTCTCAGTTCTCTATTCATTGTGTTATATAGGTGTCTCACATTTTTCAGTTATTAAAGATTCTGACTAATTAGAAAATTAGAAAAATTTCTATACAGATGGAATCAAGATGGTAGAATTTTAAGAATCAGTTTAATGAATTCCCAAACACAAATTCCTCTAAACTGATCTAGAAAATATGCCAGACTTAATAATGACAGAGAAATTTAGAAAAAGTCATAGATAATCATTTTTCTAACCCAACCCAGCATAGTGAGATAAGCAAGGAAGTCATGGGACAGTGGATAATAGGATTATTCCTAGAAAATTTTATGTACAAAGTATCCAGAGAAAGACTCTGAAACAGATAAAAAAGGGAGACCAGAGACTCAATTCAAGCCTCCATCAGGCCCATATTTGGAAACTACAAAGGAGACAGATGAAAAATGGCAGGTTTGTTGCCCACAAATTCCATCTCAGTGAACACAATTATATAACATTCAATGCATCACGAAAATAGCAACAGGACCAGTTAGATTTCTTCTTCAGAAGTTTCCAAGCTCAGTTTAAATATCATGTCAAAAGTTATAAAATAGACTATGAGAATGGACAAAGAAAGGATTCTATCTGACATGGTCCTCTTCAACAATGAGATGAAACAAAACAATTCAAATAGAGCAGTAATGAATTGAACCAGCTTTACCCAGAGAAAGAACTCTGTGAAATGACTATGAACCACTACATAGAATTCCCAATCCCTCTATTTTTGTCCGCCTGCATTTTTTACTTACTTCCCAGGCTAATCGTACTATTTCAAAATCCGTTTCTTTTTGTACAGCAAAGTAACTGTATGGACATGTATACATATATTGTATTTCATTTATACATTAACATATTTAACATGTATTGGTCAACCTGCCCTCTGGGGGAGGGGATGGGGGGAAGAGGGGGAAAAGTTGGAACAAAAGGTTTTGCAACTGTCAATGCTGAAAAATTGCCCATGCATATATCTTGAAAATTAAAAACTATATGATAAAAAAAGAAAGGATTCCATCTTAAAAGGGTATTATGATGACAGGTGCATAAGAGAATGATTTTAAAACACCTACAAATAATGCCTCAAAGAAAAACACATTTTGGACAGAAAGCAAACTAGAATTCCTGGAACAAACAGTGAGGTAAAATACTGAACAAATACAAATTCTTTAATTTGAGTAAGGAGAAATGATGCATGTAATCTCTTTGAACCATAATACCAACAGGTTTCATTGAGGGAGTCCAATTAGTCAAAGCATAGGAATTTTTCTAATATGTCTTTATGACCTTCAGAAAAGAATGGAAAAGAGAAGAAGAGAAATACATAGGGTTATGGGGAAGTTGATCAGGGAAAATTTTCTCATAGAGAATACAAGTAAACATCTATATAAATAAAAAGAAGGATATGGAGGGAGAAGGTTTATATTGATTTTCACCATCATCTGGGTGGTAAAAGATGAAGAATACATACATACACATAGTTGAGTACAGAAAAAGAATTTACTCAACAGAGAATTGAAAGGGAAAGAGCATATGGGGCAATTAAGAGAGTAGATTAAAGAAGAGATTAATCCTAAACAAAAGAAACGCATCTCTGAACTGAGCTTGAATCATCTCATAGTGGGCATATTTTTATAGTACTGGACAAGTTATTTAAGTTCAAAGAGCTTCAGTTTCCTTATGTGTAAAAAAGAAAAGAAAATCTATAATTCCTACCTTATAGGAAAACATTTTTCAAACATTGTTATGCATTTGAATAATAATTAGTAGTTAGTATAGTCTGATACCAACCTGATTTTGATATTATTATTGTTGTTGTTATTGTTATATCCTTGTAACTTTAATTTTGTCATTGTTCCTTAAACTTGCATTAATTTATAAGGAATTATAAAGCAAAATATGAGCTTTTTAAACTTAAATTAACCTAGCTAACCAGCCTAGTTCACATTAAAAGCATTCTCTTCTTTCACACATCTCTCCTATAAAACATCTATTGTAGTACTTTGATAATTTTCTCTTCTTTATCAAGAGTGTACTATAATCTAATTATTTTGGTAATCCATACCATCACAGTTCTTTAGGTCTGCCCGCATAGTGCAAGTCAATTAAATTTCTGCACAACATGTAATTACTGTTGGGAATATCCTCTGCATGGTTTTCAATTTCCCTTTAGGGATTTTGAATCTAACAATGAATAATTTGGGTTTAATTAAAATTCAAGTGTCTAATCTCACCAGACTCACTTTACAGAGAGCTGCCACTCAATCAATTGACAGCCTCATAAAAGCCCCACTCACTTTCCAACTATCTTCTCCTAGTGCTAAGAAACCCTCAAAGACACATTTTTCTTTGCTGATATTTCAAACTACATATCTTGTAACTTAGCCATCTCATAATGAAAAAAACATCCAGTTCCAAACTAATGAGTTATCTGCAGTGAGCTGTACATTACCAATTCCCACTACTCTATCTTACAGAATATAAGACGATGATGTGACAGTCTTCCCTCCTTCCCCCTGGACAATCTCTTTACTTTCAAATATTATATTAGGGAATGAGAAATAAATGACCACATTTTTACTGAACCCCAAAAAGTCCTAACTCAATGTTTTGTCATAATATAAAGGTGAATCTCAGTTCTCAATAGCAATTCTAGTCTATGACAGACACTAGCACATTTTACCAAAATAAAAAGGCTTTAAATACAGGCTGGCAATAGACTATGTCTGCTTTTCCAAGAACAGCCTACCCTGGAGAGAATATTCATGAAGCTATTGAGTCAGAAGGAATGTACATGGGACTCAGAGCTAGGAAATCTAGGTTCTACTTCTCAGTTCTGAATTTACTTTGAATCTGGGTTCTACTAACATGATCTTGGACTAATGACTTGACCCATGTCTTTCAGCTGTTGTTTGTTTTTTTTAACCTACAAATTGAGAGGCTTGTTTGACTGAAATGCTCACAAATATTTCTTCCAACCCTATCTATAAAGTCCTTATCAGACATGATTTTATTACCATGCAATATAAAATATGCAAAATCAATTGCATGTTAAAAATAAAAAGAAATTGCTATTTTTCAGTGACTATAGAATGAAGAGAAAAATGTTGATAATAATTTAATATCATTAGGGAATCACAGATGTTTATTTATTTCGTAGGGAAAATTGTATGTATCTGCTAAACATGACTATATTATACTCATAGGTTAAAAAAGAGAGGGGGAGGTGGGCAGCTAGGTGGTGCAGTGGATAGAGTACCAGTCCTGAAGTCAGAAGGACATGAATTCAAATCTGGCCTCAGACACTTAACACTTCCTAGCTGTGTGACCTTGGGCAGGTCACTTAATCCCAATTGCCTCAGGAAAGAAAGAGAGAGAGAGAGAGAGAGAGAGAGAGAGAGAGAGAGAGAGAGAGAGAGAAAGAGAGAGAGAGAGATTAGACAAAAGTAGGAAAGTATGTTTTAAAAGCCAAAAAAAAAAAAAAAAGTTGAAATGGAAGTAAACCTTACTTATACTGAATTTGAGGATTTTAATCAATGAGAAATAAAGTCAGGGAAAGTAGCACTTTATTATTTGATTAATGTAACTATCTGAATTGGCTAAAGATTTTCATTGTAGTTATTTAGTTATTTCAGTGGTGCCCAAGTCTTCACAGCACCATTTGGGGTTTTCTTATCAAAGACACTATAGTAGTTTGCCATTTTTTTCTCCAACTCATTTTGCAAAAGAAGAAATTGAGGCAAACAGGATTAAGTGACTTGCACACACCTATTAAATGTCTAAGGCCAGATTTAAATTCAGATCTTCCTGACTCCAAGCTGTGATGCCATTTAGCTTTTTAAATTAGAAAATAATACTTATAATTTCATTTCTCTGATGTCCCCATTTGGACCATTTAGCTAATCCCTATTCTATAGTGAAAGATTGAACTTTTATTATCTGCAAATGGATCTTTTGCAGAAAATAAAAGTTCAATCTTTCACTCTAGTTTATAAACTATAGTTTCATAGTTTAAAAAAAAAGTGAGTGTGTGTTTATATGTAAAAGTAAAAGAATATTACTCTCATCATTGATAAAATAATCTACATATATGTTTGGTGGACATGTGGTATAACAATAGCACTATAATTATTTATTTAACACTTTTCCTCAAAATCATAGGATATTTACATGATTTTGAGTAGCATCTAGGAGATTGATTCTTGAGATAAAGATTTCTGATATGGGATAATCAGGAGAGAAATGAAATAAAATTACATTTGGTCTCTCTACAGAAATAAGGAGAAGAAATTTATAATCATGATTGAAAATTAGAAGCGAGTTAAGAAAAGAGGGGAAAAACAAAAGGAGAAACCATACATTCTTCCAAAGCATCGTCATGTTAAGAGTTCAAATAGACTATGTATATGTGAGTCTGTTCTTCATATTTATGGGGAAATCATTTTATGCAATATTGAGAGTATGGACTGATGCATTTTTGTTTTTGTATATCCAGTATCTAGTACAATGTCAGGCACATATAGTACAAGTTTAAAAATTCTTGTTTGATTTAATTGAATGGAGCAGAAAATTATTTTAAAATCATCAATGATCCAGGACTTGAAATAGTATAGGAGCAATTCACTAGGTAAACTAATTGGATTTTTTATTGGGAATTTACGGTAAGATATAGGTCATATCTTTAATATCACATAGGCTCAAAAGGTAAAAAATTATTGTACTAAACCAAGACAAAAACTAAAGTGAAACAGCCAAAATTTTGCTCCAGAGAAATGAAAGTTAGAAGGCAATGACAGGATTTATGCTTGGTGTTGTTTGTCCTCCATTCTTGAAAAGGACCAATGATATCACAGAGGTTATATGTTGACTTCCAAGTGAATTGTATTTGAGGGGCAGAGCTGTAAATCATTAACCCCATTCTTCCTTAGGCTCTGGAAAACTCTGGAGTTTTCAGTAAAATGATCAGTAGCATCTATTTAAAGACATTAGCAAGCATATATGTAATGGGGACAAACCAGAACCATTCCCAATAAGATCAGGGGTGAAAAAAGATTGCCCACCATCAAAATTACTATCTCCATTACTATTCAATATTGTATTAGAAATGTTAGCTTTGGCAATAAGAGAAGAAAAAGAAATCAAAAGAATTAGAGTAGGTCATAAGGATACCAAATTATCACTCTTTACAGATGATATGATGGTATACTTACAGAACCTTAGAGAATCACCTAAAAATTACTAGAAACAATTCACAACTTTAGCAGAATGCAGGGATACAAAATAAATCCACATAAATCATCAGAATTTTAATATATTACCAACAAAGTCCAACAGCAAGAAATACAAAGAGAAATTCCATTTAAAATGATTGTCAATAATATAAAATATCTGGAAGTCTACCTATCAAAGCAAAGTCAGAAACTATATGAACACAACTACAAAATACTTCCCACACAAATAAAGTCAGATCTAATCAGTTGGAAAAGTATCAAGTGCTCACTGATAAGCAGAGTGTATATAATAAAAATGACAGCATTACCTAAATTAATCTACTTTTTTCAATGTTATATCAATCAAACTCCCAAAAAATTCTCTTACAACTCTAGAAAAAAAATAATAAAAAAGTTCATATGGAAGAAAAAAAGGTCAAGAATTTCAATGGAATTAATGAAAAAAAAATACAAATGAAGGTGACTCAGTTGTACTAGACCTAAAACTATATCACAGAGCAGCTATCATCAAAACCATTTGATACTAACTAAGAAATAGAGTATTCAATCAGTGGAATAAGTTAGATTCATAGGACAAAATAATCAATAACTATAGTCATTTTGTGTTGACAATCTCAAAGACCCCAGCTTTGGGGGTAAAAACTCACTATTTGGCAAAAACTGCTGGGAAAATTGAAAACTCATATGGCAGAAACTAGGCATTGACCCACACTTAACACCATATACCAAAATAAAGTCAAAATGGGTACATGATTTAGACATAAAGAGTGATATTATAAGAAAATAAGAACATAGGAAAGTTTACCTCTCAGATGCATGAAGAAGGAACGAATTTGTGGCAAAAAAAGAACTGGAATTCATTATTGGGCACCAGAGAGATAATTTTGATTATATTAAGTTAAAAAGTTTTTCTACAAACAAAACTAATGCAGACAAGATCAGAAGGAAAGAAATAAAATGAGAAAATACTTTTACATTGTAAGGTTCTAATAAAGGCTTCTGAAATATATAGAGAATTGACTCAAATTTATAAGAATTCAAGCCATTCTCCAATTGATAGATGGTCTAAGGCTGTGAATAGATAATTTTCAAATGAAGAAATTGAAATGATTTCTATGAAAATGTGCTCTAAACCACTATTGATCAGAGAAATACAAATTAACACAACTTTGAGATACTGCTACACAGTTGTCACATTGGCTAAGATGATAGGAAAAGATAATGACAAATGTAGGAGGCAATGTAGGAAAACTGAGACACTACTACATTATAGGTGGAGTTGTGAACTGATCCAAACATTCTGGAGAGTAATTTGGAATTATACCCAAAAGCTATCAAACTATGCATACCCTTTAATCCAGCAATGTTTCTATTGGACTTATAAATAAAAGAGATCTTAAAGGTGGGAAAGGGACCCACATGTACAAAAATTTTTCTGGCAGCCTTTTATGGGCCAGAACTCTGAAATAAGGATTTTTACAAGATATTAAGTCAGTAGAATTGATGAGACAATGGTTATCTAGTTTAGTGTGGTGATTAATAGTTCTCTAAGTTCAGCATGATTGATTTTAATCTTACAACAAATAATGGTTTCCTAGTGATATAATGCTTGGTTTATACTTTGTGTAGAGCATATAAACTGGGAGCGTAAGCCAGATTCATTCAGAGCTAGGGAAGATAAGGCCTGAAACACAAGCCCTTGGACTCAGATTCATTCATCTCATCTCACACCTCGTGGTGGAAGGCCTGTCCTCCTGCATTTTCTCCACTGAAAGCAAGACTCCGGAAGGCCTTTAAGAAAGTTAACCGGGCCTCAGGGAAGGAGACAAGACTCAGAAAGAGATAATAATTTTAACCCCTGGCTACTCTTGTGATGATTACTCTGCTGAAAAGAAGGCTGCTTCCAGAGACCTCCAGAAAACCAACAAGAACATTATAGCAGCCCTTTTGGTAGTGACAAGAAACTGGAAACTGAGTGGATGCTCATCATTGGAGAATGACTAATTAAGTTAAGGTATATGAATTGATGGAATATTCTGTTTTATAAGAAATGATCAGCATGATGATTTCAGAGAGACTGGAGGGACTTACATGAACTAATGCTAAGTGAAATAAGCAGAACCAGGAGATCATTGTACATAGCAACAAGAAGATTAAATGATGATCAATTCTAATGGACACAGCTCTTTTCAACAATGAGACAAATCAGGCAAGTTCCAACGATTTCGTGATAATGAGAGCCATCTACATCCAGAGAGAGTACAGTGGGGACTGAAGGTGGATTTCAAAATCGCATTCACTTCTTTTTATTTTTTGCTTGCATTTTATTTTCTTTCTCTTTTTTTTTTTCTTTTTTGATTTGATTTTTCTTGTGTGTATAAATATGTATGCATTTATTGGATTTACCATATATTTTTACCATGTTTAATGTAATGTTCTTGGTTCAGTTTTCTGGAGGACTTGGGGCAGCCTTTGTTTCAGTTGAGTAATCACCACAAGAATAGCCAGGTGTTAAAGTCCAAAAGTCATTATTGTCTCCTTCCCTGGTGTTCAGCTAGTTTTCTTGTGGCCTTCAGAGGGGAGTTGATTTCAGTGGAGGAAGTGATTATATCACTAGAAAACCATTATTTGTTGTAAGATTAAATCAATCATACTTAACTAGAGAACTATTAATCACCATGCTAAACTACATAACTTTTGTCTTATCAATTCCACTGAGTTAATACCTTATTGTAAGAATCCTTGCCTCAATTATATTTCTCCAGAGTTCTGGCCCATTACAAAAATTGGAAACTAACATGGAAGAACTTAGGGCTTGACCCACAACTAACACCACATACCAAGATAAGATCTAAATGGTACATAATTTAGGCATAAAAAGTAATATTATAAGCAAATCGAAGAACATAAGATAATTTACCTCTCATATCTATGGAGAATGAAGAAATTTGTGTCCAAAGTAAAACTGGAACTCAAAATTTAACACCAGAGAGATAATTTTGATTATATTAAATTAAAAAGTTTTTGTACAAAGAAAACACAGTGGAAGGTTATGATCAAGGCCTCATTTCTAGAATATATATAGAATTGACTCATATTTATAAGAATTCAATCCATTCTCCAATTGATAAATGGTCAAAGGATATGAATAGGCAATTTTCAGATGAAGAAATTCAAACCATTTTTAATCATATGAGAAGATGCTCTAAATCACTATTGTTCAGAGAATTATAAATTAAGACAACTCTGCAATATTGCTACACCCCTGTTAGATTGGCTAAGATGACAGGAAAAGATAATGATGAATGTTGGAGGGGATATGGGAAAACTGAGAAATAATACATTTTGGTGGAACTGTGAATGGATCCAACCATTATGGAGAGCAATTTGGAACTGTGTTCAAAAAATTATCAAATTGTGCATACCATTGGATCCTGAAGTGTTTTTATTGGATCTATATACCAAAGAGATCTTAAAGAAAGGAAAGGGACCCAAATGTGCAAAAATTTTTGTGGCAAGAAACTGAAACTGAGTGGATACCCATCAGTTGGAGAATGGCTGAATAAGTTATGGTATGTGAATATTATGGAATATTATTGTTTTATAAGAAATGAGTAGGAGGATGATTTCAGAGAGACCTGGATGGTGCTAAGTGAAATGAGCAGAACCAGGAGATCATTGTACACAGCAACATCAATAGTACATGATGATTAATTCTTATGAATGTGATTCTTTCCAACAATGAGATGATTGATGCCAATTCTAATGATCTTGTGATGAAGAGAGACATCTACACCCAGAGAGAAGACTGTGGGAACTGAATGGGGATCACAACAGAATATTCTCATCTTTTTTTGTTGTTGTAGTTCACTTGCATTTTGTTTTCTTACTTATTTACTTTCTTTTTTTTTCATCTGATTTTTCTTGTGCAGCAAGGGGATTGTATAAATATGTTTATACATATTGGATTTAATCTATATTTTAACATGCTTAAGATATATTGGATTCCTTGTCATCTAGGGGAGGGTGTTGGGGTAAGGAAGAGAAAATCTGAAGGCTATGCAAGGGTCAATGTTGTCAAATTATCCGTGCATATGTTTTGAAAATAAATAGCTTTATTTTTTTTTTAAGGGGCAGCTAGTTAGTGTAGTGGATAGAGCACTTGAATTCAAATCTGGTCTCAGACACTTAACACTTCCTGGCTGTGTGACCCTGGGCAAGACACTTAACCCCAATTGTCTCAGAAAAAAAATTTAAAAAGAAAGACAGTAAAGGACAATCACTAAAGACTTAAATAAAAGAAGTCAGAATTATTCTGACAAAAAAAAAAATCTATGAATTTATTTAGCCCCCAAATTCACAAAGATGACATAAAGCAAATCCTGACCATTTGATTAGAATTTTGGAGCTAACAACTGGAAGTAATACACAGCATGAATTTTGTCATAGGTGTATGACTTTTCTGAAGCTAAGATTAAGTGAACCTTCTACTGAAAATAATGAAAGCTTTTGTTTTGCTGTTAAAACTTAACACAAATATTAATTGTTTCTATAGGAAATGGGTTTTTTCCCCTTAAAAATTAGTACTAATTAGTCTTCCCCTATTTATTTTGTATTTAGATTTTCAGTGAATTCACATTTTGAGTATTGGCCTTTGATTGATAGATAGAGAGATAGATAGATAGATGTTGGAATCCTTACTAACTGCTAAGTAATTAGAGTTGATCTAATCTTACAAGAAGTTGTTTTGGCCAGAACCTGAAACAAGGTACTAAGTAGAACTAATCAAGACAAGGCTTGTGTTCCCACCTTTACTCAAAGTCCACACCTTAAAGCTCTTTGGGCCAGAGAGTACTATGGGAGAAAACCCATAATCCCATTCTCTCAGAAGGTTCAGATATAAGGCGAGACAGCCATTCCAGAACATATATTTTCCTCTTGGCTGGCTGATCGTGCTAGACTCGAGAGAAACGACTCTGCTGCAGAGAACACTTTTGACGGACTTCAGTGGAGCTACGCCAGAAGCCCTCTCTCCGCGGCAAGTGTGGCTGGGCTCCCCAGAAGGAGATAAGAGAGATCTTCCATCTCTGTTGGAGGCAGAAGAAGGCAGAGGCAGAGGCTGAAGGACAGAACCTTTGGCTTTGGAGACATCCGAAGGGCTCTAAGCCTCTAAACCGGCTGTCCTCTGAGAACAAACTCCAACATTTGAACTCTAACATTTGGCGCCCAAGCGTGGGAACCAAGGACCCTACTTTCACTGAAGAAGTCTCCAGTGACCAGGAACTGAGTGAGTACAACCTTTTTTGGCTGAAATGGGACAGATCCTAGGTAAAGATTCTCCATCCCCCACCCCAACCCCAGACCCACCCAAGAGTGGTGCTATAGAAAGCCTGCTTAAGCTGATAGAAGATCAAGGGCTACTTGTAACTTGGGGACAGACAGCTAGACTTCTGGCTACATTAAAACGCACCTCCCCTTGGTTCTTAGAGGAAAAGCAAATCTCTCTAAAAAACTGGGCATTGGTTGGTCAACAGAGGCGCCAAATGTTAGAGTTCAAATGTTGGAGTTTGTTCTCAGAGGACAGCCGGTTTAGAGGCTTAGAGCCCTTCGGATGTCTCCAAAGCCAAAGGTTCTGTCCTTCAGCCTCTGCCTCTGCCTTCTTCTGCCTCCAACAGAGATGGAAGATCTCTCTTATCTCCTTCTGGGGAGCCCAGCCACACTTGCCGCGGAGAGAGGGCTTCTGGCGTAGCTCCACTGAAGTCCGTCAAAAGTGTTCTCTGCAGCAGAGTCGTTTCTCTCGAGTCTAGCACGATCAGCCAGCCAAGAGGAAAATATATGTTCTGGAATGGCTGTCTCGCCTTATATCTGAACCTTCTGAGAGAATGGGATTATGGGTTTTCTCCCATAGTACTCTCTGGCCCAAAGAGCTTTAAGGTGTGGACTTTGAGTAAAGGTGGGAACACAAGCCTTGTCTTGATTAGTTCTACTTAGTACCTTGTTTCAGGTTCTGGCCAAAACAACTTCTTGTAAGATTAGATCAACTCTAATTACTTAGCAGTTAGTAAGGATTCCAACAGATAGATAGATAGATAATAGTATTTGTCACATACAATCAAGCACATTAAGAATTTTCTCTGAAAAATACTTTGAAGTAGGAAGAGGTTCTCTATGATCCTTCCCATTTTCTAGTTCACAAACACATCTCTTTATATTCCTCTCACTCCTTTCTCCAAGTGATCAGGATATTCATGTTTTTCTCAGAGCAGCTAGGTGGAAGCACTGAACCTAAAGTCAGAAAGACTCATCTTCCTGGGTCAAATATGATGTCAAATCCTTATTATGTGTGTGATCTTGGGCAAGTAAATTTGCCTCAGTTGTCTCATCTGTACAATGAGCTGGAGAAGGAAATGCAAACTACTCCCTATCTTTACCAAGAAAATACAAAATGGGGCCATTTAACGTCGAACATGGTTATAAATGACTCAACAACAACAATAAATGTTCTTAGCTTATATTGTCAAAAAGAATGGGGGGGAGGGGAAATTGCACTCTAAATAACCAGTCACCATCCAGGAAGAGTATGCACTTAAATTAAATATTTCTCACTGTACTTAAAGAATGAAGTTTTCTAATAGTGAAACTTCAGGCACAGTAGTACCTGGGTGTGTGCTACAATAGCTAAGATTTTTGTGAGAGCAAAGTATCTGACACTATTAAAATCATACCATACAGTTACTTTCTACTCTACTGTATATACATATATACATATTCTGTGATAAATACATATATATCCTATCTTTTTTATTATTTTGCTTTGGTTTCTTTTATTTGAAATGATATGATATAGGCTAAATATTATTAATCTTAAATATTATAAACTCTAACAAAAAATATAAAAAGGAAGAAAAAGATAATACTTGCATACCATTGATATTTCTAGCTTTAACTTTTCTTTATTTTTTTAAATCTGGAAAAAGATTATTGTTTGCATATAATTAAAAGTCATCAGTAAAATTTTCTCAAAATGCTTTTTGAGGACCCCGAATTATACATGAATTCAAATAACAACTGGTTTTAAAATTGAAAACAAAAGTGACTTTTTATAAATTAAATTTATTATTATTTCTTTTTTAATGATTACCTTTTTTCTAAGACCTAAGTAAATGAAGATGTAGCTCAACAGTGATAGATAAAATATATACATTTTCCTCCAAAGGGAGTAGAAAATAGATTATATTATCATTACACATACTTTGGAAAGACAATTGTTCATTTATGTATTCAAAGCAACTGCCATTTACAAAGGTTGCAAGGCTTGGATAAGGCACGTTCTCAAATAACTTGAGCCTGTTAATTTATTTAGGGACTACATCAGCCACCATGCCATTCAGGACAGATCCAGAGGGCAACTTCTTTGATAGAGGTTTTGAGAAACAGATTTGACTGAGTTTCAATTTCCTGCAATACTATGTGCCAACTCAGTAAATTAGATGAACAATTGCCAGAGTGAAATGCATGGTGAGTTTGAGGATATATTATTTCCCATGTTTTATGTGGTTGCAGAAAAAAGCAGAAATCTTTACTGAGTCAGAAACTGTTTATACTTCTATATGGTTATTTTATAAAATAACATTATTTGCTCATATGTCTTGAAACTGACATTCTGTGATAGATGTTAGATAGATGTTAACTAGTGATTAGGAAGGAAGGAGGATTCTTTATACTACCCCTTTCCCTCCCACACCATTTTTTTTTTCCTATGATTGGACATTGTTCAAAATATTGTATAGTATTTGCATTCAGAATATTATTTAAAATACTATACATTGTAAATGTCAGTTGTTCACCTAATATTTGAGCAAAATGTATATGTCATATTTTGAATTAAAAGTTATATTATCTCTCTTTAAGTCACAGCAGGGTTTTTTAGATAAGTGACTCAATACTTTGTTGTCTATATTACTTCTTTAGTAAATCTAGCACAGTGTACCCTGTAAAAATAAAATATTAATTATTAAAGTATAATAGAAAGTTACAAGTATTTAAAATCTAATATTTACCACATTTTTATTTTGTGTTTTTGGCAAATTAATTTACCTAAGAAGGCTTCATTTTTCTCATCTATAAAATGAAAGGAATAAATTGGATCATCTATAAAGTTCATTACAGCTTTAAATCTATAATCTTTTAATCATGTATTTCTCCTCAGGTATTAACAGACTTTTTGCTGTTTTAGGCAATACCATTATCAAATTAGTTAAAACAATTTTGCCCTTTCATCCCTTCTCTATATTTTTCAAATCTCTACTCTCTTTCTCAAATTAACTTTTCTAAAAAGCCATTTAGTACCTCTTCAGTATCTCTTTATCACTCCTATAACCTCATCTTTTTCTGTTTTCTCCAAAATGACCAGTGATTCATTTGCTTCTTCTCAAAACTTCTCCTTTTTTGAACTTTCTTCAGCGCTTAAGAGTTTCTCAACTTGGAACATCCCTACTGCTAGATACAGATAAAAAGAAAAAGAGTATTTTTTCCCATTGCTAAATACTTCCTTGGGACTCCCTTTTTGGGAAGATTACAAGTCACTTCTCTTTCATCCTCCTCTTGGTTTATGTCAGTCTCTCTGGCTTTAGGTAGCCCTTCTAATCTCCTCCCCTTTTCAAGTAATTTTCGTGCATTTCCTCCTTCACTAGAGTATAAAACCTATGAAATCAAGGATTTTTACTTGGTTTATGTGTTTGAAAATGTGTCTGACACATAGTATGAGCTTAATAATGCTTCATGTTTGATATATTCCTATATACTAACAAGAAATTTATGTGATCGTAAGTATAGAGATACAAGGTAATTCAAAAGACATCTTGTCCAGTCTCATTTTAATATGAGCTATTCAAGATACAAAGAAGTAAATCATTTTCTACTCACCCTTCCAATAAAATTCTATTTTGATGAATCAATGAGTCCTTAAGACAAAAGAAGCCTCTCAGAATCCATGTTAATAGAATACAAAATAAAGATTTAGATTGTCTAAAAATATAATCATGGATTAATTCTATCTCCAGAGTACTATACTTAAGAAAATTTGAAGAGGTTTTTTTGTCATAAATGTAACAAGGCCATGAATCTCTTTAAACCTATATGTATATACATATACACATATACATACTCATATATATGTCAAGATATCATATATCGCAACTACTAATGTGTATCTCACTATATGATTTTGTATGTTTATATCTGGCTCCAAAAATCTGAGTACTTACATATATATGTTTATGTACAGATATAATGCTTTTATATATGTATTATCTGTACTGTGTATATGTCTATCAAGATACAAATATGTATTGAACAATTAAGTGATATAGTAGATAGAATGCTAGATTTTGAATCAAGTAGACATTAAGCAAAAAAAAAAAATCTTTGTATATTACTTAGTAAACTGGGCTTTTTAAAAAAGCATGTAAAACTAGTTTGTAGACAGTTTCTTTTATGTATATTTTTTCCTGAAATCCCTTCACCCTTTTAATTGTGTGTTGTAATTAAACACATTAATTCTTTAGCTTTAAACATTTCTCATGATTCTGAGAAAATGTATGTCTATATTTTGAAATATGAAATATTTTTCTCTACCGTAGATGAGTGTTTGGGATTAATTAAAAATCAGAATAAATTATTTATACTTTAAAAAGCACTACATCATGGTGATGCTTTATTATTACATTGCTTAATTAATAAAAATAACCAAGACCTCTCTTCTTGATGGAGTATGCAATTTTGTTTTAATCTCCACTTGCAAAATGGATGCTATCAATTAGCAAACACTTAGTCTATGTTAACCCCTGTGATAGGCATAGGAGGCAGAAGTCATGGATGAAACATTGGTAGCCTTTAAGGAACTTACATTGTTTTGTTGTTGTTTGATCATTTTAATGGGTCGTAAATGACCCATTTGGGTTTTCTGGCATATATGAAGCTTCTTCATTTCATTTTCAGATGAACTGAGACAAATTGGGTGACACCACTAATAAGTGTCTAAGTCTAGATCTGAACTCAGGAAGATGACTCTTTCTGACTTCAGATCCAGCACTCCATCCATTGTGCTGCCTGGTTGCCCTTACATTTTTTAGATATATACACCTATTTTATTATTTCAAGGGAAAGTGATTTTATTTGCATGGGGACTATTTCTACTGATAACATCAAATTAAATTAGACCTAGCCTAGTATGGGCTACTGCCATCCAGTCCAGTGGAGAAATAATTGAAGGTGAATATCCTTATGTTATTATATTTATATGAAGAACAAGGACTAATGGATTCAATAACTATCTTCGGGGATTTAATAAAGCCAAAAAAGTAGAAAGAAATTCTATCCTTTTTCAGAAATAAAAAAGTATTTGGGAAGGAAGTTGATCCATCAAAAAGCCAGGACTTACTAAGTACCTAATTTTGACCAGTAACTATCATAGACAACAGAGATATAAATACAAATTATTTTATAAAAGATAAAAAAGTATAAAAGAAATTATATTTCCTGAATATAAACTTATGTTATAGGGAGATATTAGTTTAAACAAGCCATATATAAATAGATTAAATGAAAAAATATAAAATATATAAAACATAATCATGATTGAGGATTCTGGAAGATGATAATATAATATAAACATTTCATGAAAAAGATGATGGTTGATTTCAATTTGAAGGATATATATATGAAGGATTCTATGAGTTAAAGGTAAAACAAAATAAAACAAACAATGCACACACATAGCTGTGAACCATAAGTATTAGATTTGGACAGTACAAAAATATGGAAATAGGACATGTATTATCAATTGTGAGAGGAAAAAAAGAAAAAACAGAATCGCAAATTTTAGAATAGAAAAAACAAAATTAAATTAGACTGGAAAAGTATGTTAGGATCAGATTGTGAAAGCCTTCAGATGTCAAATTAAGTAATTTATATTTTATCCAAGAAGCAAAAGAAAACCAGGATATATGTAATGGAGGAGTAACATATATATGCCCTTAAGGAAAATATCTTTGGCTGTTATTTGCATGAAGTATTGTAGTCAAGACATTTTTTCTCTAGTACTGACTTTCACCATGAAATAACCATGTGACTCAAAAGACACTTTCTAGATTAGCTGAATCTATTAATGTAGAGATGCACCAAAATAAATGAATCAATTAATGATTTGTTAAGTGTTTATTAGATATAAAAAAAAATTAAAATTAAAAAGTAAGAAAATACCTGCTATTTAAAAACTTACACTCTGGCGAGAAAAACAATAAGATGAAAGTTTAAAGTTATAAATGGAAAGGTCCCATGATGCTTAAAGATCAGTGGAAAACAAGATTTTAATTTTTCAAATCTTCTTCTTAAATGTCATTTTCACAGATAAAATTATAATAGTTTTTGTTGTTGAATCATTTGGCAATGTCAAGTACTTTGATGGCAAGGACCTTATTTTCTGTTTCTTCGGTCTCTTTGTCTATAGGACATACAGTAACAGTTACCAGGTTGCATGTTCATCGGTGCTACTTCCCCAGTGCCCTGAAGAAACTGAGTGCTTCCTATTAATTTCAAGGTCCTGGGCTGTCTCCATCAGAGTTGGGGAAAAGATATCATAGAGATAGTGATGGTTTGATTTGCCTAGAACATGCTGAGGTTTGTTTTTTTTTTTTAAGTTATGAATATACACATACACACAAACATATTCATATATCCATGTCTATTTATATAAATACACACATAACTTACATACACAAGTGAACTAAGTAGGATTTTCTTAAGAAATGTCCCTTCTCTTGATGCCTTGAGGACTTCTTATAGTTAAACGTTAATACTTCTCTACCAGTCTCCATAGAAACTCCAATAGTTACTTTTGGAAGTGTCTATTATTAGAACAGCTTGGGCATGGGATATAGATGGGAAAGGTGGAGTCCTTACCATACTGAGTATATGGAGTAGGTGAAATAAACTCAAATATAAACTCTTTCAAATTTAAGAATATATTTTACCTTTAGTGTACTGGGAAATATAATCAAATTGATATTGATAAAGAATTTTGTGTCAATTCCTGTTATTTCCTATAAACTGTACTTCTCATGTCTTCCTTGTCTTTTTTCTCTTTATCTCTATTGTTATATAAAGAAAATGGCAGTCATCAGCCCTAATCTGAATGTTTAATAGTAGCCATGGTGATAGAAATTGGAAAAGTATAGAGTTTGTATAAACACAGTAAAAGCATCTAGCACTTACAATGTGTTACAGGAGCCACCTGCTAGTGGCTGCTGGAGATCTAATTCTGACCAGCAGAATAGATCCTTCATGTGAGAGGATAATAACAATAAAAAGAGACTGAAAGGCAAGTGCATTCTCTGACCTCTGTCTTCTTCCCTTGCCTCAGATTTATTTCATTCCCAATTCACAAGTAACATCTTCATCAGTAAAGGCTGATTTGCAATTCCTTCAAGTGTTTTATGATTCACAGGAGTGGGGGCTTTCTGAGAACCAACTTGCCCCTTATATAGTTGCCTTTAACCTTTTACAAGCTTTCTGGGTTTCACACTTAGACATCGTCCTTAACAATTCCCCATTTTGGTTTTATAGGAATATGATTATTTTTCCCCCAACAGTCAGTAAGTTTGTCCAAAATTGTGAAGTATCTGTTATCTGAGTCTGCATGCTGAGAAATGCAAACAGCACTATCAAAGTCTTTTCCCTTCTGTCAAAGTCTTTTCTGTTCTGTTCTATTCTGTTTAACCATCTCTGGATGATTGCAGGGTGAGATGCTATAGCAGCTGTTGAATCTTGTGAGATGTAATTTGCTCAAATATCATATTAGTCCATCATGTAGGCAAACTTTCTGACAATAGAGAAGTAGGATTATAGTCAGAGTAGGCATTTTTCATCTGGCTCTGGTCCTTTGATGTATTGGCCCATTTTAATTACCCCAAGTGAAAAAATTTTACCAGGCCTCTTCTCCCTTTCCTTCCCTGCAGGTTACCAAAGGAACTTTCATGGGAGGCGCCTATTCACAAACAGCTCTGGAGTGATGCTACTTTTTTTTTTATTTCTTGTGTTTTTGTGCCCCACATTGAGTACCATTTGTTATGGGAGCCACCTGCTAGTGGCTGCTGGGAATTTAATTCTTATCAGCAGAATAGATCCCATCATGTGAGAGGATGATAACAATACAAGGAGACTGAGAGGCAGTTGTATACTCTAACCTCTCTCCTCTTCCCTCTTGCCTCCAATTTATTTCACTCCCAATTCACAAGCAAATCTGCTATTTGCAGTTCCTTCAAGTGTGTTATGATTCACAGCTGTGGGGGCTTTCAGAGAAAGACCTGCCCTTTAATGGTACAGTCCCCTTTAACCCTTTATACACTTTCTGGGTTATGCACTTAGGTATGATCCTTAACAATAATGAAGCATAAGTTTAATAATAACAACAATAATAATAGCAATAATAATTTTAGAGTAATGATTTTTCTTTTCACAAGCCTGAGAGTGCTGTTCTACTATAATATTCCTAGCCAATGCAAGATGATAATCCAAGAAATAATAAGTAGGGAGATCTTAGATAACTAAAAGAATCAAACATATATATATATATATATATATATATATATATATATATATATATAATACATATATATATATATATTCCTTATATTAGCCACAAGATTAATTTTTCTATAATTTTTGTGAGTCTACCTGTGAAAAAAAGTGATAGGGAAAATTATTTATGGGATTCCTTTCTTTCCACAGATACCACATATTTAGAAATATAATTATAAAGCAATGTCTAATTTTTATTGAAATAAAACTGTTTCCATATTTGAAAATAAAACAACAAATATTTGAACAAATATTTCATCTTTCATTGCATGTTTTAAAAACATTTTAGAAATAATATAAATTAGTATTTTATTGATTTTCCCCCTGAAAGTATTATCTTCACCAATTCTTACAGTGCAATAGCATTATATTCTTATAATTTGTTCAGCCATTTTCCAGTTGATCAACACACTCTCAGTTTCTAATTCTTTGCTATCATGAAAAGAAATTCTATAAATATTTTTTAGAAATATGATACTTATTCTCACTTATTCTCTGTTTTTATCTCATTAAAATATAGATCTAATATTGTTATAACTGATTTAAAAAGTTTGTCAAAAAGTGGATAACTCCAACAAAACTGATTTAGTATCTTTTTTCTTGAAACCTGTACAATATTTATAGTTTTCTTATTTTGCCAATTTTGCTAATTTTTGTCACATTTATTGATGAGTGGGAAGTGGTACCTCATTTGGTTTTTTATGTGCATTTCTTTAATTTTTAGCTATTTAGATAATTTTTCATATGGTTATTGGTAGTCTGGATTTTTGTTCTCAAAATTGTCCATTCTATATTTTGTCCACCTTTTATTTGCTTTCTTGTAGGTTATTCTTTTGTTCTCTGTTGTGTATTTTTTATTTCATTCTTTTTTCCCCTTTCATCCTCCCTGTCCCAGGTAGGTTATAGTTAAGCACAGATACATACATACATGCATACATGACATATAATGTAGATTTTTCTCTTGTTTGAATCTTTAAGTTTTACTTTTTTGAGGTCAGTTATTACTAATCCTATTTTTTTGTTGTTTTTAATAGATTCTATTCCTGATCCTTGTTGTGGCTAGCATTTGTACATATTTATTACTTCCTATCCTGAGCTAAATCTTCAACTTTAATTCTAGTCCTTAACTTGCCTTGCTGTTACTTAACTTCTTTTCACCCAAGGATCATTCTTTCATCATCTTCTCTCTTTAGCTCATTCAAATCTAATTTTTATGGCTGCTAAATTGCTTTGTTTGCTTGTTTGTTTATTTCAATAATTCTTATTCTCTTTGCATCTCTATATCTTTCATTTATTTTGCTCCCCCCCCTTTACAATTCCCATATGTTTTATCTAAATCCTTAATTCTTCTTTTACTTCTTCCAGGAATATTGTTAGATTTTTCAAATGATTCTCTTATCCTGGATTTCTGTCCTGACCTTCCTTCTCTCTCTAAGTTAACTTAGGATAGGAAAAGAATAATGGCTTCCTGTGATAGTTATTTTTATTTTTTGGCTTGGATTTTCCTAACCAGAATTCAATTACATTAATTTTTAAATCTTTGTGGAGGGGGTGTAGTGAGGAATAGCCAGCCTACTTTCCTATAGCCTACTAGAGTCTACTTAGTCTTTTGCCATCTTAATTCCAGGCTCTCCTTTTAAATTCAGAATTAAAGACACTGAGACAGAAACTATTTAAAAGATATTTTAAATCATACATGGATAGATTTGTGAATAAATGTTTTCATTCCCAAGGTGAATCTCTTTTTACATCATTTCCCATTAAGCCACTATCTACTTATATCTTTCTATTTTTTTCTGATTGAATATTGGAAAATGATTAATAAATGCTATTATTTGAACATTAGGCAAAGAAGATTCTCTTTATTCATGAATGGATAATTCCCTTTAAATAATTCTCTAGATTTACAAAATGCTGCTCTAAGAATAATACCTCTATAAAACCCCTCATTTTCCACATGAAGAAAATGAAACTTTAGAGGTTAGATAACTTTCCTAAGTTGATAAATCAAAAAAGATTCAGCCAAGCACATTACTCATTGCCTTTTCTGTCTCTCTGTCTCTCTCTGTCTCCCTCTAGCTCTCTTTTTCTGTCACTTTCTCTCTGCCTCTCTGTCTCTGTCTATTTCTGTCTGTCTCCGACTGTCTGTCTGTCTCTCTCTGTGTCTCTGTCTCTCTCTGTGTCTTTCTCTCTGCCTCTCTCTGTCTCTGTCTTTCTTTGTATCTCTCTCTCTCTCTCTCTCTCTCTCTCTCTTTTAATACCACAAAGCTATATTAGCTTAATTCTAAGTGACAATAAGCCATAAAACTGCCTAATAGGTCATTTATGTGTCTGATGTGATTGTTTTCTTCTTTCATTAATGCCAAGAGCATCAGAAATTATTAAGTTTCTAAACTCTCTGGGACTTAGTTTCTTTATCTGTAACTTGAGGAGATTGAAAGAAATGACTTCTAAGATTCCTTCCAGTTCTAAATTAACATAAATATATTAAGTACCATATGCCAGAGAGGTTATAACTATAGATTCATTTTATGTTATACATGAATATTATGATTAAACTTCTTCATTGACTTAGATAGCTACATAAAGATGGACATATAACTGTATGTATTGTGAACTTAAAAGGCAATCCATGTGTGGTATTCATTTCCACAATAGTCTTCTTTCATTTTTCACATTTTCAGCTTCAGGCAAGAACATTTGGTAATTTCACAGCGATAGTCACAATTATGCTTTATTGCAATAACTTTCTGAGAATTCTTTATTTCATATAAGTAAATTTCACCAGTGATACAATGGTGCAAGAAGTCTAAAAACATTTGCCTATGCATGTTTAATGAAATTTTAAATTCTGGAATTTTCAAAATACTGATCAGTTTTGAAATTCTTATTTCCAATATCATATGGAAATTTAGATGTGATTCTAAAACAGCATAAAGATAATTGATATACTTATCCTTTTTTTCTATGTAGTACTCTTATTTTTTTTAAAGCCTTTTAGCTTGCTGTTAAATAACTGAATAATTTGCATATGTTACAGAAAATGGTACCAAAAAAATGAGGAATTTAGAGATGGAAGAGATCTTAGATTTCATTTATTCCATCCTTTTTCAATTTACAGTTAAGAGATTTTACCAAGGTCATATAAGAAATTGAGATAAGGAAAGGAAAAGCTAAAGATAAATGTTGGGGATGATGTGGGAAAACTGAGAAACTAACAAATTGTTGGTGGAGCTAGGCTCCAACCATTCTGCAGAGCAAATTTAACTATGCTTAAAGGCTATATAACTGTGCATACCCTTTTATCCATCAGTATCAATAATGGATCTATATCCCCAAAAGATTATAAAAGAGGGGGAAAGACTCACTTATACAAGATATTTGTAATATCTCTTTTTGTAGCAACAAAGAATTGGAAATTGAAGGGAAGCTAATCAATTGGGGAATGGCTGATAAGTCATTGTGTATGAAGATGAAGGAATATTATTGTTCTACAAAAAATGATGAGCAGACTGATTTAAGAAAAGCCTTGAAAGACTGTAAGATTAGATCAACTCTAATTACTTAGCAGTTAGTAAGGATTCCAACATCTCCCCCTTTCTTTTGTTTTAAAACATAGGGGGTTTCTGAGGGGGTACACATAAATCCATCAATATGGGCCAGAACTTTGTAACAGATATACATGGTATACATAAATCCATCAATATGGGAGGCATTATACATAATTTACAAAAGCATACAGCAATATAACACAGGCTAGTGGTAATGTAACAAATAACATGAATCAACATGAAAATTTAACTACTGCAAAAAGTCTCATCAACAATCTTTCATCTCAAGAAATCCAATGATTCTTGCAATTGCTTAAAATACATAAGCACATAGTAATATAACACAGGCAAGTAGTAATGTAACAACATAAATCGACCTGAAAATTTACAAATGTCCATAAGTCCTAGAAATAGTCCATAAGGAATCCATTGTCCATTAGTTCATGCGCCAGGAATCTAATAATTCCTGTAAGCTCTGAAGTACTGCAAAAAGTCTCATCAACAATTTTTCATCTCAGGGAACCCAATGATTCTTGCTGGTTTTTCAAGAATTAAAACAGTTTCATCTTGTGTTAGGAAATCCAATGATTCCTGAAGCTTTTAAAAGTCTTTTTAACAGTTTCATAGTCAGCCATCTGATTCTTTCTCCATCTGTGGAAATATAAGCAGATCCTCTTCCCCAAGCAGTTAATCTAATTCCCTTCTATTTACCAAATTTGGGATTTCTCCTCATCATCTGGTAATTACATTGGAGTCGTTTGCATTGGATATTGTCTTGTTGTCTTAAAAGGCCTGTATTCTTCCCAACTGTAATCCTGATTGCTTTTCTGTTGGTTGATGACATCAGAATCCTGAATTTGTAAAGTCTCTCTGGGTGTGACCTCAGCTGCTATCATGCCCCACCTGTCCTTTGATTGATACTTTAGAGCTGGGCCCTGCCTCTCATTCCTCTGGGTCAATATACATTTAGAGGCCCAATGAAAGCCTCGGTTACATTTTGGACATGGGGTTTTGGGTTTTCTCTCACCCTGTCTTCTCACTCTATCTCCATATCTACAATGAGCTCTCAAATGTCCAACTTTTCCGCAATGAAAACATCGACGAGTTTCTCTAGAATTCCTCTGCCAAGAAGGATCTTGTCTTTCCATGTTCATCATAGTCTGGGCATAATAAGCATTTGTGCCCACTGTGGCACAGCGTCTTATGATCTCCTCTAAAGAAGCATTTTTGTCTAGCCCCCATATAATTCTCTTGCAAATCTCATTGGCATTTTCCTTAGCCAAATGTCTAGTCATTATTTCTGTTGCTGCATTGTCTCCAATGGTTCTTATTACAGCTGTTTGTAAACGTCCACAAAATCTGCAAAAGGTTCATTGGGACCTTGCTCTATTTTTGTGAAAGCATTATTTCCATCTTTCTGTCCAGGGAGAGAATTCCAAGCTTTTATTGCAGCCTTAGAAATTTGCTCATACACTGTTATGGGATAATAAATTTGTTCTGAACTCTCTGCATACTGACCTTCTCCAGTTAGTTGGTCAAAAGCAACTTGTACAATAGCTCCTGTTTGCCTATTGCGTTGGGCTTGAATCCTACATAATTCATGAAACTCTGAAAGCCACAGTAAATTTTGTCCTGGTTCAAGACATGCTTTAGTGATGGATTTCCAGTCATTCGGGGTTAAGATTTCATAAGACAAATTATCCAGTAACATCTTCACATAAG
Source organism: Antechinus flavipes (assembly GCF_016432865.1). Classification (NCBI taxonomy): domain Eukaryota; kingdom Metazoa; phylum Chordata; class Mammalia; order Dasyuromorphia; family Dasyuridae; genus Antechinus; species Antechinus flavipes. The sequence continues at coordinate 126,878,795 of NC_067400.1, read as the reverse complement.
ATGATGTAGCCCCATAAAGAGTGCAACCCTTTTTCAAATCTTTAATTTTTCCCAAATTAAAAGGAGTGTATTTTCTCTCTTTTTGACCTGAGGAGTTGAGCTCTTCAATCACAGGATATGCATTTATAAAATCAGATATATCTTCTCCTTCATTTTTTGCTTTAATTAATGCTTTTTTTAATCTTGTCAAATTCTGCTTTATAGGAGAAGCTGACTGTGTTTCTGCCTCTCTCCCTCCCCCTTGTTCCACCCATGAAGGGTTAATTGCGGGGGAGGGTCATGAGATGTGGAATCACCTAATTCCTCCTGCTGTGAAGTATCATACTCAGAATTGTAATTAAATCCATTCTCATCTGATTCGTCCTCCTTTTCACCTAGTAAAGTTGGCATTTCTTCCTCCTGTACTTTCCTTTTCATCATTCTATCACTTAAATAACTTCTTATAGCCAATTGTATTACATTATATGTATTAATTATTGAGTTAGGCCCATTTTTATCATAGAATTGACAAAGATCCTCTCCAACCAATTTCCATTCATCTAGATCTAATTCCTTATCAAGAGAGAAACAAGGACATATGTCCTTTACAGTTTGTAAAAATTCAGTGATTTGCTGTAAACTTATAATTAAACCTTGGCTTTTCATAATTTTGACAATGCTCTCTAAACATTTTCCTTGAACAGAAACAGGCTCTTTTCTAAATATCTGTCCCATCTTAGATGAAATTCTACTTTAACTCTTTTAGCAAAATTTCTTCATTGCACTCACCCTAATTTCTGGGTTGAAGAGTCTTTTCCACTGGATCAGGATCAGAGGCTTTTCCACTTGAATCAGGATCGGAGCTTTTCCACTGAAATCCACTGAGGGGTCTGTTTGCCCCACGTTGGGCGCCAAAATGTAGTGAGCTTTTTCTTCTCAAAACACAGCCAGGTGATAAAAGTTCAGATCTTTTATTATCCCAATATAGCCCGGTTAGCTTAGAGGCCTATCTCTCTGCTTGGTTCCAAGAGCTCTCTCCAAATGTCTTTAAATCCAAAGGTCTGGTCCTACAGCCTCTGCCTCTGCTGTCTTCAGCCTCCAGCCAGCTCCAGTCTTCATGTCATTCCGGTGAAATCTCGACTTGTAGCTTCTTCCTCTCCCTGAAGAACACTTCTGCCACCAGCCAGCCAAGTGGAAAATATTCTGCCTTGCCTCGGAGAGAGGGCTTCTGGCGTAACTCTACTGAAATCTCACCGAGAGCTTCTGTCTGTTTCTTTTATCCAAGAGGGAGGAATTGTGGGATACGAGAGAGAGGGATTATGGGTTTTCTCCCATAGTGCTCTCTGGCCCAACGAGCTTCAAGGGAGGTGTGAACTCATTGAACTTAGTTCTACTTAGTACCTTGTTTCAGGTTCTGCCCAAAACATCTTCTTGTAAGATTAGATCAACTCTAATTACTTAGCAGTTAGTAAGGATTCCAACAAAAGACTTATATGAACTGATACTGAGTTGAAATGAGCAGAACCAGGACAAGATTGTGCACAATAACAGGAAGATTCTGTGATGATAAACTGTGATGGGCTTGGCTTTTCTTAACAAAGCAGTGATTTTGGGGGGTGGACCCAAGATGGTAGAGAGGAGACTTGCCATTTTCTGAGCTTTCCCTATGTCCCTCAAATAAAAAGCAAATACAGGCTCTGAACTGGTTTTGGAGTGACAGAAGCTACAAATTTTTGGAGAGTAATACATTTCCAGCAGAAGATAAGTTGGAAGATTTCCAGAAAAGGTCTATTTCAATAGGGTATGGAGAGAGGTGGGCAGAGTGCAGGGAACACACAGACCTAGGGCAGTGTGGGCTCCATTAGATGGAGAATCTACTGGAAGGAATTTATAACAGTGTTGGCTACTCTGTCCTGGTTGCAAGCCAGATCAGCAGATTAGCTATAAGACATTCAATAAAGATACAAAAGGAAAATAGTGAGCCCATAAACCTCAGAGCATCATGAGACCTGTCCATGCCCACCTAGCCCCAGAAGTTAGCCAGTATTGATGCAGTACAGCCACTATCACCTGTAAAGGAAGCTTGGATAACCTCCCTTTTGCCCTAAAATCAGACTTCAACATTTTTTTAAAAAAATAAGCAAAAAAGCAAAAAGAACTCTGACCATAAATAGGTTTTATGGAGAAAAAGAACAGATTTCAAACCCTGAGTTATTAAAGACAAACTGTCTCCAAATGAAGCCCCAAAAGATAATATGAATTGGTTCCCATCTTACAAGTCTCTCTTGGAAGAATTAAAAAAGGATCTTAAAAGAGAGTTAAAAGAAAAATGGAGAAAGGAAATGAGAACTTTGCAAGACAGTTTAGAAAGGGAAACAAAGAAATAATCTGAAAAAAACTTCTTACAAAATAGATTTAGTGAAATGGAAAAAGCATATAACTCCTTAAAAAATAAATTTGATAAAATAAAAAAAAAAGAAAACATCTCCTTAAAAAACAGAATTTGTGAAATGGAAAAAAAGTACAATGAACAAAACATTTCAGATAACAGTTCAATCTAATGGAAAAGGAGGTGAAAAAGGCAATTGAAGAAAATAATTTATTAAAAATTAGAATTGAACAAATGGAAGTGAATGAATCAATCAATGAGGTTTCAAGAATCAAACAAAACCAAAAAAATTTGACAAAATAGAAGAAAATGTAAAATACCTCATTGGAATAACAACTGACCTAGGAAACAGATCTAGGAGAGACAAACTAAGGATTATTGGACTTCCTGAAAACCATGATGGAAAAAAAAAAAAAAAAAAAAAAAAAAAACACTAGACATTATCTTTTAGGAAATCATCAAGGAAAACTTCTCTGAAGTCCTAGAATCAGAAGGTAAAATAGCTTTGGAAAAAAAATAACCAATTACCTCCTAAAAGAGACCTCAAAATGAAAACTTCAAGGAATATCGTAACTAAATTATTTTATTTTATTTTATTTTATTTTTTTAAATAACTTTTTATTGATAGAACACATGCCAGGGTAATTTTTTACAGCATTATCCCTTGCATTCACTTCTGTTCCGATTTTTCCCCTCCCTCCCTCCACCCCTTCCCCCAGATGGCAAGCAGTCCTTTACATGTTGAATGGGTTACAGTATATCCTAGATACAATATATGTGTGCAGAACCGAACAGTTTTCTTGTTGCACAGGGAGAATTGAATTCAGAAGGTATAAATAACCAGGGAATAAAACAAAAATGCAAGCAGTTTATATTCATTTCCCAGTGTTCTTTCTCTGGGTATAGCTGCTTCTGTCCATCTTTGATCAATTAAAGCTCTCTTTATGGAAGAGATCCACTTCCATCAGAATACATCCTCAAACAGTATCATTGTTGAGGTATATAATGATCTCCTGGTTCTGCTCATTTCACTTAACATCAGTTCATATAAGTCTCACCAGTCCTCTCTGTATTCATCCTGCTGGTCATTCCTTACAGAACAATAATATTCCATAACATTCATATACCACAATTTACTCAACCATTCTCCAACTGATGGACATCCTTCGTAACTAAATTTCAGAACTATCAGACCAAGGAAAAAATATTACAAGCACCAGAAAAAAACAATTTAAATACAGAGGATTGAATCATAATTAAAATTACCCAGGACCTAGCAGCTTCTACCTTAATGAATCGAAGGGTCTGGAATCTGATATTTGGAAGGCAAAGGAATTTGGCATGCAACCAAGAATAAATTATCCAGCTAAAATGAGCATTATCTTTCAGGGAAGAAGATGGATATTCAATGATACATGTGAATTTCATTTATTTCTGATGAAAAGACAAGAGCTAAACAAAAAACTTGTCCTCTAAACACAGAACTCAAGAGAAGCATAAAAAGATATAAAGGAAAGACCTTTAAGAACTACATCTCTGTTATGAGTATGCTTAGAGAATGTAGGTATAATTTGATTTTATTGTGAAAATATAAAAAGGAAACTAGAGGTAGAAAGTGAATTGTACTGGAAAAAAAGGAAAATAGAGATAAAATGAAAGAAATTACATATCATGAAGAGGCAATGTTGAAAAAATTATCCTGGCATATGGTTTAAAAATAAAAAAAACTTCAATAAACAAATAATGCACTGATTCAACATAATTTCAATAGACTTCGGATGCCTTCACATTAGAACTATGTAGACTCAATATGGGTCAAAGGATATTATTTTCACCTGTTGTTGTTTTGTTCATTTGCCCTTTTATTCTCTCTTTTTTTTTCTTTTGTTGTGGTTTTTCTTGCACATCATGACAAATATGGAAATGTGTTTAACAGGATTGCACATATTTAACCTATATCACATTGTTTGATGTCTTAAGGAAGGGGAAGGCAAGGGATAAAGAAAGAAAAAAAATTGCAACAGAAACAAAAATGAATACTGAATATTATATTTACATGTATTGGGGAAAATTTTATTGAGGAAAAAAGGAAATTGAAATTAAAACTGAATCAACATTTTAATTAGCATTTGAATAAAAGGAATTTCAATTTTGTAAGAGGAATTTGAAAGAGGAAAAAAACTCTTTTTATGTGCAGGTCTAGAGAATGTGTTAGAGTACTAAGTGGCTAAGTGTCTTACCCCTAGATTTAGATAGACAACAGTTATTAAAGGAAGAACTTGAACACAAGTCTCATTGCCTTCTAGGGCCATTTAACTATCCACAAGAAGATTTTCCATGCCAGTAGAACAGCATTTACAGTCTTGAAACACAGGTTCTTTATCTCTAAATCAATTATTCTTCACATATAAGTGATTAAAAACATACCTTAGCAAAAGATATGGTCTTGATACATCCCAAAATGGAACTCAGTTACTCTAAAAGCTGTTTTGGGAAAACCTAGAAAATAGATGGGGAGAAATGATTGTGAAGAAAATAGAAGCTATATCAATTTTCAGAAATAGTTCTGCAAATTTACATAAAAACTTTACCTCTCTGGTGATCAGTTTCACAAATCTTTAAAATTAGGTTTGGAATGGTTTGCTTTTATTATTTTAATTCACTTCAACTAAAATCTATTTTGTGATTAGTTTAAGGCTATGTTTTAGATACAGGGGGTGCAAATCCAAAAGGAAGTTTGGAACATTCCAAACATCAAAAAATATAGGTTCTATTGGGAGATTGACATGATTGTAGATAATTTAATATGTGGAAGAGAATGATATGGACAAAAGAGAACTCATTCAAAATGTTCTAGGAATGTTTTAGATGGAAACAGTTATTAACAAATGGGGCAGGAGAGACATGTCTAAGAAGAACTAATGGAGAAAATGACACAAACTGAATCTTTGAATAAAAAAAGTAAGAGATGAACACCTATTTCACATCCACAAGAATCCTTGGGGTAATGCATAAAAATGGGAGATGACAGATTTTTTATAGGAAATGCCTAATAATCCTACCTATCTAGAATATAGAAAATATTAAGGGACATTATATAATGCTATTCTAAGATCAAGCTGTAAAAGGTCTTTTAATGCAAGTGTATTTTATTATAGATGTAATTAAGAAACACTGAAGAATATTGATCAGGAAAGTAACATGATAAAACAAGCCATAAGAAGATGATGTTGGCAACTTTGTAAGTGGCAGAGGCAGTGGCCCTATTCCACATTTATACTTATCTTCCAAGCCTATGACATATGACTTAAAATATCTTTAGAAGTGTCTAATCTTTGTTGTTGTTTTTATTTTGTGGATTTGGTTACTCTAAAGTACTCATATAAAGTCACGAGGCAAGCCAAAAAGCATCATTTCTTTTTTAAAAACAACCCTTTTCTTTTTTTTTCCTTTGGTTTGCCAAAAGTCACCAATAATAAGCTATTAGTTAGCTGATAGCAAGCTAAAAGAGGAATTTTTTAAAAATTCAGAGCAATGAAGGTATCATAAAATTAAGGTAGAAATACTATTTATCACTTATATTTATGGGGATTGTGTTAATTAAATTTGACAAACATTTTTTGCATGATACTTATTATAATTTATCTGATAATAGGAGTCCCTATCACTTTATCTATCAGTTCAAGTAAATGGATTAGCTGTCTCTGAATTCCATTCCAGAATGTATAAATTTTATAAATTAGAAGCTTTATCCTTAGGGACATACAAGAGTAAATGCAATGCAATTTTTATCTTCACAGACTCTCTAGTGGGGAGATAGCTGGGATAACAAAGTAGTACAATAAAGAGAGTGCTTGGTTCTCCATTCAGGAAGACCTGAGTTAAAATCTGACCTTAGACAAATGTCTAATTGGTATATGACCCTGGGCAAGTTTTCCACTTCCTTATATTCCTATTATAGACAATCTAGATTTGTGTACAGATAATTAATCTAAAGATTCTTTATAGAAGAGTAGGATTCAAAGTCAGTAGCAGTTGATTCATTCTTGGGAACCTTATTAGGTACTGGCTAAACATTTTTGCTAAGTCTTTGGCATTTTCTTTTTTTCTTCTGCCTCAAATAATATTTTATCAATGAATTCATAATTGGGTGACTCTGCAAAGATCTACAAACCTAATCCAATCTGGATGCTCTCTTAACTTAAGTTTATGACCCCTCCCTAAAAGTATAGTTAGAAAACACATATTAAGATCTTTATGTGGCTGTCCCCTTGTCTCTGAAGTAGCTTGTTAGAGTTATCTTTGAATTTTTCTTCTTGTTCTTCCATTGTCATTCTTATCTGTTCTATTTGCATTAAAATTACTGAAGAGCAAAGTTTATTGTGATTTAAATTTGTAGAGTTACCAAATTCTTATCATTTATCAACTCATTAATCTTAACAATTAATGTTAATGTAAAACTGCTGTTGTTTTCTATTTGAAAATATTTATCATAAGTATTGTAATATTACATGATAAAATAATCCATGAAATCATGTTGTTTTTGTCCTTGGATGTATGATAATAATTAACAAAATTATTTATCCAAGGAGATCCTGTGAAAAATTTGGTTAGATATTTCTTTTTTCTTTTGCTTTCATTTAAAACTGGAAGATTCAGATTTAGATGATTCAGGTCCTCCATCAACAAGCCCATTTGTCATTGGACAAACAGCTCACATATTTATTATAAACAATTAAAATTTATAGATGGCCTGTGACCCAATTAGCACCAAATTCTTCTTTTCCTGCCCCAAAAGTAGAAGGTCATGTATTACTATGACCAAAAATTTCCTCACTGAGTGACCTACTGATTATAAATATCTCTACTTCACCAAGATGATGCTTATAAAACAGAATCTACTCCTGGATATATATAAGAAAATGTTAAGATGTAGTTTGTAATAATAACATAAAACCCATGCTAAGTATAGAGGCTCTAACCCTTAATCCTAACATTTTCTTCAATTTATCATGTAAAGAGATATTTTATTGAAAATATACTTTTATATCAGAAAGAGCCAGTTTTATTCTGGCCAGGAATAAGGTCTCCTCTGATGTCCTATAGCTCCTTCCTTATAACCATACTTCTTCTTATATATTCATCTCTTATTCTTTCTTTCATCTATATATTTCATATCATTCTTTCTTGTCATCTGTTCCATGCCATTTAGTCTCCTTTTTGTAAAATAAAAAAGCTTTATCCATAATTATAATACTTATCATTCGTCATCATTGTTATAAACAGAAATATTTATAAATAAGTAGCTGGTATTAACTTTTATTGAAATTATAATCAAAATATTTGTAATCTTATTAATAAGAGTACTTTGTAAATCCTTAATATCTCCATCTATTCACACTTGACTATCCGAAGAGCTCATGTCCTCACCAATTCAAGGTTTTGACATCAAGATAAAATTGATAATAGGGCCATGGATCAGATTACTCCTAGTCACAATGAAGGATCAGCCTCTCTTCTTTTTCATTCACTAATTAAATACTTTGAGGTGATAATCTATTCATGTTTATACTTCAAATAACATTTAGTAAAGTATTTTTTACATGCAAAGCCTTGAAAAACGCGAATGAAATAGCTTCTTATTCTTCTTTAAAATGCAAAAAAATGGACTAGGTCATTCCTAAGATTACTTCTAGTACAAAAGCTGATGGACCTAGGGTGATATTTAAGTTCCTATCTAAAAATATATTATCTCCAATATTAATTTGATGACATGGCAACATAGAAAGCAATTTAATCTTTTGCCAACTTGACAAAAATATGAGAAGGAGATGATGTTAAATGATCAAAAAGAAAAAAAAATTAACACATTCTGAATGACAAAAGAAAATCCCTTTCTAGGACAGTTAAAACTCTCACTTTTATGTTTAGAAAAGGCAACTAAGGAATTTTCTAAGGAAAAATACAAATTTGTAGAATAAATTTTATTTTCCTTTTTGTGCTTTATAATACTCTATCAACTTGGTATACCTGTTTTTAGGTATCATTAGCAATTTATAGTGTTTTTTAAAAAATACTTCTCCATCAGCAGTTTTTAGGATGTTTACATTTGCTAAGGAAATCATTAAACAAGTTATCATATATGAAAAATATTCTAAAATGTGCATTGCAGATGGATGACTCTTCAGTTAATAAAAGACCACTACTGCATGCTCTGTTAATGGCTATATGCTAATAATGCTACATAAGCATTTTTGTAATTGTTCTTCATGCACTAGTACATACCCATTATGAATCACTGACTGAGGCAATTGTAAAACCTCCTTAATATTTATAGTAAATAAAAAAGGACCAACTGATAATTAAAATTCATACTCCATACTATAAGTTGACCAGAGTTCCAGTAAGGCTACTATAAACGTTTATTTAATATTCATGGTAAGCAAAGTTTATTTTTTTTAATTGAGATAGAGAAACTTAAGCCTAGGTCCATCACTTAATTATCTTTAATTCCCCCCCTCCCATCTTTGCTGATGGATTGCCTTCTTTCCTCTCAAATGAATATTCTGCCAGCCTGAGATATCTCTAATTGCTGCAGGGATCCTGATGACCTACTCACATAAAATAGCTCTGGCATCAGTTAGTTGACCCTCCTGACTTCTCAGGCTCTATTGCTTCTCAGGTATTAATTTTCCTTTCCTCTAAAAATTGCTCTTATAATCAAAATTAGCCTTAAAAGAGCAATTCTGAGAGGAAAACTTGCAAAGCTACAAAGTAGGATAGAGAATTGTTTGCCTGCCTGGAGACAAATTCCTGGGAATCAGAAAGTTTTCAGAAAATTTTCATTCCATCATCTCTGTCATGCCTGACTTCTTGTGACTCTTTTTGGGATTTCTTGGCAAAAATATTGGAATGGATTGTCATTTCCTTTTCTAGCTCATTTTATAGGTGAGAAAAGTAAGGCAAATGGGGTTAAATGACTTGTTTAATATCATGTAAGGAGGGAGCAGGCTCTCCTGCCCACTATACTAAATGTAAAAGGGAAATCTGTTCTGCCCTAAATATGCCAGTTATAGTATACAGAGAGTACTGAGATAGCAAAGAAAGAAGGACTCATATCAGATATCAGCTAGGGGTTATATATATATACATACATATATATATATATATATATATATATATATATATAGCTATATTGTTTTATATATATATATAGTAGCTAATACTATTTTTTTAAAAAAGAAGAAAAGAGAAAAAGAGATGGAAACAGATAAAAACAGATAAAAGAAAGTGGAATATATATATATGTATATATATATATATTGCTATATTGTTATATATATATATATATATATATATATATATATAGTAGCTAATACTACTTTTTTTAAAAAAGAAGAAAAGTGAAAAAGAGATGGAAACAGATAAAAACAGATAAAGGAAAGTGGAATATATATATAAAACCCCTAGCTGATAGGTATGATAGATTTGATTTGATTAGGGTTCATTGAATTATTCAATGGAATTTACTAACCCAAAAAAAAAGACAGTTATCCTGGGTAGCAGCAGGACAAAGTAATATAGTGGATCCCTGGACTAACTCCAGCCCAGGTTTAGTATTATATAGAAGGAGAACAAAGAAAGCATGGCGCCAGGATGTTTCAGAGTTATGTTGAAGTTTTCCCATGGGTAAGTACATTTTTATGTAAAGTTATAGGTTGCATTTCTATTCTGACCTATCCCTATACATGTCACACTGCAAATAAGTCTCAGAGGTCACATCTGCACTCAAGTTGCTTGACTCCAGCCCCAGCACTTTATCCACAGCACCACCTAACTGCTCCTTCAGAAAAATAACCATGGTAGAATTACTTGCAAATAATTTAGAGATTATAATGGATTACAACTGCTTTTCTACTGGGGTGGGAGGTTAGGAAAATGTATTGTATTTCACATTCATTCTTATAATGTTCAAAATATTATATATTTTCTGCACTCTGAGCAAGCTGACCTGCCTCCTGAAACAAAATATTAGCCATTTCATTCATTTAGACATGTAAGTGCTTATTTTGTGCAATACAGAAGAGAAGATTAAAGAATCAATCAATCAACACACTTTTATTAAGCACTTACTATATGGTATGTGAACTATTAAGGGCAGAATGAAAGATCCTTGCCTTCAAGAGAATGCAGATTTAGACAAGGGGATAAGTAGGTTTGTTTGTTTGGAGAGAGTATGAGGAGGGAAGGAGAGAGGGAGACAGAGACAGAGACAGAGAGACAGAGACAGAGACAGAGAAACAGAATTGAGAGAGAAACACAAAAATAGAGACAGAGAGACAGAGAGAGACAGAGTCAGAGAGAGAGATAGAAACAGAAAGAGACAGACAGACAGAGACTAGAGACAGAGACTAGAAACAGACAGAGACAGGGACACAGAAAAAGGCACAGAAAGACAAACAGAAACAGAGAAATAGAAACAGAGAGACAGTAACAGAGAAAGAGACACAGACACAGACAGAAAAAAAAAATGATCATTTGATCATTTTCCCCCCTTTCATCTGATTTTTCTTGTGCAGCATGATAAATGTCGAAATATGTTTAGATTGTTTAATTTATATTGGATTGCTTTCTGTCTAGGAGAGAAGGTGGTAGGGAGGGAGGGAGAAAATTTGGAACAAAGTCTTGTAAGGTGAATGTTGAAAACTATCTTTGCACGTATTTTGAAAAATAAAAAGCTAATACTACTTTTTTAAAAAAGAAGAAAAGGGAAAAAGAGATGGAAACAGATAAAGATAGATAAAGGAAAGTGGAAACTGGAAAGAACTACTAACCCAATTTGGCTAGAATGTCAAATGTATGTAAAAGTAAGTTGCATTTGGGGCCTTCATTGCCAACCTATGGAGTATGTTATTGTCAGGTTTTTTTTTTTTTTTTTTTTTTTTTTTGTAAACAATAGAATGTTGATAAAATTTTGAAGCATGAAAGTAAGGGACCTTTAAGACAACTTACGGAACATGTCTGGGTTTTAGTTACCTTGACTATATAATAAAGACTTTGAAATATATCATGTCTAAGACCTGATTTAAAATTTTTTGATGTACAGATAACACAAACCTGGTAATACAGAGATATCACAGTGGTTGGCAGCATGGGAACTCAAAATCACTTCTATAGACTAAAATGTTGGGCAGAATCAAATAATAAATTTAACTAGGATGAATGAAAAGTTCTACACATTGGTTGAAAAAATCAAACTCACAAGTAAAATACAGAATTTAAGTGTTATGGGAGTAACCTGCTAGTGGCTGCTGGGGATCTAATTCTGACCAGAAAAATAGATCCCTTCATATGAGAGGATGACAATGATACAAAGAGACTGAGAGGTAGTTGCATTATCTGACCTTTCTCCTCTTCCCTCTTGCCTCCAATTTATTTCATTCTCAATTCACAAGCAACATCTGCTTCAGTAAAGGCTATTTTGCATTTCCTTCAAATGTGTTATGATTCACAGCTGTGGGAGCTTTCCAGGGAATGACCAGCCCTTTCCTTAACATTTAAGTATATAGAAAACAACTTGTATGGAAAATGTTTAAAGATTTGTTAGAAAGCAAATGCAATTTAATTTGACAATTTAATAATTGATTTTACTACTAGGGAATGGGACAGCTCAGGCAATAGACACTGTGTTGGGTCAAGAATTCAAATGCAGTTTCATGTCCTTACTAGGTGTGTGATGCTGAGCAAACCATTTCCCATGTTTGCCTCAGTCTCTTCAACTGTAAAAAGTGGATAATGATAACACCTATCACACATAGGGATTGTGAGGATCAAAATGAGATAACTTTTCAAAGTACTTAGAACAATACCTGATATAGAAGGTTATCATGTAAGTATTTATTGCCTTTCTTCATTCCACCAATGTTTTTTAAAGCCATACCAGGTACAATGCAAGGCCATTGTACTAAGCATATGAATACAACAACAAAATAATTGTTTTAACACTGTCAACAATCATTTATTAATTTTCTGCTATGTGATAGTACTCAGCAGAGTGCACTCAGCTGAGCATGTAAAGAAGAGCAAAATATACTCCTTATTCTCATGGATTCATATTCTAATGAGAGACAGCATGAAAACAATTATGTAAAAACAAAATAAAAAGAGGATAAACAAGATAATCAACAAAAGGAAGCTACTAATTTTAAGGGACATTGATAAATGTTTTTTTTTAGTAGGTAAAATTTTAGCTGGGACTTGAAGGTAGTCATGAAAATCAGGATATAGAGATGGGGGGAAAAGGAAACCCAAGAATGAAAGATAAAAACACCATCTATATACAAAATAATTTCAAGAAAGAAAGAATATTAATAGCTGGAATATTCAGGAAAGTTCTTGAAGAAGATATGACACTTGAAATAAATTGAATTAGAAACTAGGAATGCTATGCTATAAAATTCAGCCAGTAGGTCATTATGAAAACCAGGAGATAGACTGTCTTAAAGGCATAGAGTCTACATGTGAAATATCAAGAATGGGAAATAACAGGGCTATTTGTTTGGAAGTTAGAAGGCATGGAGGATAACACTACTAAATAAAACTGACAAGATAGGTAGGAACCAGTTTGGAAAGAGCTTTAGATGCTAAACTAGGGAGTTGTAATTTATCCCAGAAGCAGCAGACAGGTTCTGGAAATTTTTTAGTATGGTAGCAGAATAGTTAACCCTGTGTCTTAAGAATGTTAATTTCACAGCTGCATGGAGCATTAGATTGCAGATGAAAGAAACTGAAAATAGGGATGTTAATTAGGAGGCTATTGCAAGAGCCCAGATTTAAGTTGATAAGATTATGAATTAGGATTGTGATCATCTGAATATAAGGGGATAGATCCAAAAAATTAGTAAAAATAGTTAGGAAACTACTCAGGAGTCAAGAAGAGGGAAGAATAAAGAAAAATGATTCCATTTGTATAGCTGCTTCATTAGAAGTACAGCAGTGTTCTTTCAAAGAAGAAAGAAAAAGGAAATTTGGGGAAACGATGGGCTATTGAATTCAATTATGGACAAGTCAGGTTTAAGATATCAATAAAGCAAAAAAGGTAAAGAGTAAAAATGGGTAATTGATAAAGTGAAACTGGAAATTTAAACAAAGATTTGAAGACTGAATGTGTAGAATAAATACCATTATTCAATATATGGAATCACAAATTCACTAATAGAAATGGGTCCAGGAAGATAAAAAAAAAAAAAAAAAAAAGAAAGAAAGACCATCACTGCAGAATCTAACGGAAGAAAGAGTTTGCAGAAAGAATTTTGTCAAAAATATCAAAATCTACAAAAAAATTATCTGAATTACCTGAAAATGGGTGATTGAATTTTGTAGTTCAGAGATTGTTAGTAACCTCAGAAAAAGTAATTTTAATAAAGTAGTAGAGGTAGAAAACAAATTATAAGATATTGATAAGTGATTGGAGGTTAAAAATGGAGAACATAAGAGAATAACAGTTTGTAAATGAAAAAAATATATCAAGCAAAGGGAAAGAATGGTCAAATATATAGATAGACAGACAGATAGATAGATAGATAGATACACATTCATATATAAAAGTATATACTATGTATGCAATGTATTGTTGTTTGTTTATGTTTGTTTTAAGTATAGGAAAGCTTTTGCCATGTTTACAAGTGTCAAGAAGGAACCTATGGAATCAGGAGAGGTCGAAGATAAAAATTGGTAAATTCTTATTGGTGAAGTGTTTTGATATAACATTTACTTTAGCTTTTAATAAATATTTCTAATTGAGAGTTAATGGTATGTAACAGGTGATTTGGGGAAGGGATCTTCAGGTAAAACACTTCACAGGACATATAAATCTCGCCTCACCATTGTTACTCCTCAGAGTGCTGGAGCAATGGCTCCTGCCTCTAAGAACCCACCTATCCCATCAACAGATTAAGTGAACTAATCAGTCCAGAAACACAGATGGACAGACAGATGGACAGAGAGACAAAGAGACAGAGAGAAAGAGATACAGAAATAGAAAAAAAGAGAGAGATACAGAGACAGTGAAGAGAGAAAGCAGAGAAAAGAAAAGAGAGAGAAGAGGAATTAAGTGCTTCTACCTCAGCTCATGAAAAGAGGGTAGTGATTATTAATTATGTTGTAGCAAGTCTTGTTGATCAAGGATGTGTAAGGCTACTTAGTCTTTGAGGTACCTTCTAATTGCTTAAAGCAAAAACAGGAAATGACAGAGATAAATGATTATCACATTAGATGGATCAAGAAGGAAGATATGGTTTCATTTGGTTCATATCAAGAACTGATAAAAATAAATGTATATACTTCAAACATTTTCCCAGTCATGAAAATCATTTCAATCTTCTACTATATTTCAAGATTCAGTTACTTCTGAAATTAAAAGGAATTCTGTCTCAAGTGTGCATATATTCACTATCCCTTTTTTAAAAAAGAATTTAAACTCTGAACTGAACATTCAATGGAATTAAAAAATATGGGGATATATCAATCCCTGTGTACATGAGGTAGAACTTCACTTTTGAAATAATATAACAATTGGACCAAATGCTAGTAAATGGAGAATTTGTAGAAAGGCCACATTTCCCATCAAATGTTTCATGAATTCATTTATTTCTTGTCTGTAAAGGAAGCTGATATTCATTACATGACTCATTTCCTTGGGCACTGAAGATTATAGGGGCAATATACAATATGCCTTCTGAAAGCCATGCTTAAGCCTCAGTGAAAATCTATTTAAATATTTACCACATAAGTTTTTTTTCAATAAAAAACCCTCTAGTAAAGCTATTAAAAGATTTAGAATATATTTGTGCTTTTCATCTTCTTATATCATCATCTTAATGTGATGTCCATTATCTATTAGTACATTCCTTTTAGAGCTCAATGCTTTTTTATTATGCATGTAGAACAAGTTAATTATAGGAAATCCGAGTAGTAGTATATTATATCTAATGTTATCCAGGCTTTTCTCACTGTACAATGGAGAAAACTGAGGCCAAAAAAAAAAAAAAAAACCTGCCACCCAACTAGTTAGGGACAATTGTTAGTCCTTGAATCATCATCTAGACCTCAAGATCTTTCATTTTCATTTTCTACAAAATACTAAGACTCTACTACAAACAATTGATTCTATGACATATTTCTTTGTTGTAAAAAAAAAATCAATATTCTTCAACAATATACAATATACCACAAACTATCCTATAAACCTTTTGTAGGGAAACTTTACACAATAGATATAATAGATATAAATCAATATAGGCTCTATTTTAGTTTTGAGAGAAGAAAATAGATTTTGATATATCGCAAAATATAGAAAGCAATTATATTATGAACCTGTGAATTATCTTGAAAAGCCCAAGTCCACCATTGGATTTATTTTTACCTTCAAAGGCAAGACAGATTCTTGTCTTAGAAAGTATGGAGTCTTGGATTGATAATGAACATGGAAGCAGGAAGACCTTTTCAAATATATTCCTAGATATTTGTTAGTTATGTGATTTAGGAAAAACATAAATCTCTTTAGAGAAGTTAGATGGCACAAGGCCAGACAAGTGGCACAATGGATAGAGTATCAGACCTGAAGTCAAAAAAAAACTCATTTTTTTTAGTTCAAATCTAATCTTATAAATTAATAATTACATGACCATAGGCAAGTCACTTAACCCTGTTTGTCTTGTTTCCTCATTTGTAAAATGAACTTTTTGTTATTTGTTCCTCATTCTTGAAGAGGACCATGACATCAGAGAGGTGAAGAGGATCATGGCATGCAAGTGAATTGGATTTAAGTAAGGAAGGGTTATGCAAAGTCATTAGCCTCACTTTCGCCTCTAGACTCATCTGGATCCAGTAGCAAGATGCAGAACTAGAGATATTGGACTAAAGAAGGAACTGATAAATCATTCTAGTATCTTTTCAAAACAAACAAATAATAAAAGCAAAAACCAAAAAAGCATAACAAGTAGGAACACAGAGTTGAACACGATTGAAACAAATAGAGTACTGTTGTTTAAGTTTATTCAACTATAAATGGGGACAATGATAGTTACCTCAAAGTTGTGAGAAATACAGAAAGAATATAGTTTATTTAATGTACTTCATAAACTTTAAAGTGCTATAAAAATTATAAATTTGAGCCATGCTCTGCTTTCTGTTTGCCTTTTTTTTCAGTATTTATACTCTCCTAAGTCCCTAAGTTTTCCATCAAATGTCAGGTACTTGCACAAATTCACTTTTATTTCCTAACTTGATTTTTATCTTAATTATAGGTTTTCTTTGTTGTTTTTGTTTGTTTGTTTGTTTGTTTTGCTGAGGCAATGGGAGTTAAGTTAATTGCCCAGGGTCATACAACTAGGAAGTATTAAATGTCTGTGATCATATTTGAACTCAGGTTCCACTGACTTCAGGACTGGTGCTCTATCCACTGCACCACCTCACTGCTCCCATTAATTATAGTTTTATAAAGCTAGATAGTAAAACTTTAATCTTCTAATAGTGATAGAATAAGCCTGGGATCAGAGACTTAACCGCATGCCTCCACATAATGGAAACTATCTTCATTGGGGGGAATATAGATCTAGATCTAGATCTCACTACTTTTCACCTATTTTAAAATAAATATAAGAATAGATTCCCTGAGGAGGTATCTGAGAATGCGCAACAAATGATATATGTTCAAATTGTCTCTGCTATATTTCCAGCTGATTTTATCATTAGAGCTGAAAATGTATCAGGAATTTGGAATCTATGGTGATATAGAGGTTTTTGTATTCAAGAGTAGTTAGGAAACTATGCAAAATGCTGATGGGTCTACATATTTAACATCTGTTCCTATTTATTACATCAACAAACCTCACTTAATTACATAATAGGGAATTTCTTGTGTAGTAATTTTTAAAAATATATATATATTTCTTAATTTAAACTCAACATATTATTGCTTTAGCTATCAAACTAACAAAATTGGTTTACAAGAGTGATATATTCCAATTATGCTTTTAAGGTAGGATAATGATAAAGCATATGGAAAAAAATAAGACAAGAATTGACAAAGAAGAATCATCTATTCTAGATGGGAAGATTCAGTTTTTGTTTTGATATTATTGAGGATGATGCACATTTTAAAGAAAAAGAAGCCAAGTCTGTATTCAGATAAACTTTTCTATAGTAAAGGCAAAGTGATTCAAAAAGAAAATGGTAGAGTAACAGCAAAAAGGAAGCCTAAGTCAAAACAGCTTCAAGTAGAACTAAACTAATACAAATGGAGAAGAAAAAAAAAAGTGGAAAAAAGTCACAATTCTAATCTTAAACATATACTCCTGAAGAAAAGAGACTGAAAAGAAAATGGAAAAACATTATACTGACATAATTTTGGGAGAAAAGGCAGATGGATGATATATAGATCCTCTGATGCTAATAACTTATAAATCTAAATTTACAGTTTCAGTGTTAACTTAAATGTATGTGTGTCTTGTGTCATGGTACACACTTACATATATTTGTTATTTAAATGCCATGTTCTGCTTTGTGTTTAAAAGTATTTTTCCCCAGTGTAAATACTAAATCCTAAATCCCCAGGTTTCAAAAAAACTGTCAGGAAATCACACAATGTTTGCCTTTTTAGGTTTTCTTTTTCTAGGTTTTCATGACACTATTTTCTAATTGTTCTCCCATAACCTGTCGGACCCTCCTGAGATTCCTTTACTGAATCTTCATCCAGGTAGCACCTCCAATGTTGAGTGTCCCCTGACACTCTATGGCTTCTTCTCTTCTCTCTCTATATTTGTTCACTTAGTGATTTCATCAGCTCCCAAGGATTCAGTTAACATTTCCCTACAGATGATTCTCACATCTATTTATCCAGATTTAATCTCTCCTGACCTCCAAACTAACATAACAAATTTCAAATCATGTGAGCTATAGGATCCTTAAACATCCTTCTCTCTTTTTTCCAGAAGCCTACTACTTTTCTATGTTCCCTATTATTGCAAAGCCTACCACTACCCTTTCAATAAGTGGCAGCTATGTGGCACAATGAATGGAGTATTATGCCTGCAGTAAGGAACACTCATCTTCATGAGATTAAATAGTGGACTCCACATTAGATTAGTAATTGCCTAATTACTAATCCAATTAAATTGGTAATTGACTAATTACTAAGTCTATTGTGGATGTCATTTAACTCTTTTTGCCTCCATTTTCTCATATGTAAAATGAGCTAAAGGAAATGGCTAATTTATCTAGTATCTTTGCCAAGAAAACTTTCATTATAGTAACAAGAATCATATATGATTGAAACAATTGAACAACACCCTGCCAATAATTTAAATTCAAAACAATCCTTGACTTCGTGCTCTCATTCACCAATCTTATCCAATATGTTTTCCAGTCTTGTCCATTCTACTTGCAAAATATCTAAGGCATATTCTCCTTTCTCTTTGATACTGCCACAAACCTGATGCAGGTTTCCTTGGCTCAATTATCTCTCTATTCCAGTCTATTTTTTACCTAGCTATCAAAGTGATCCTTCCTTAAGAACATGTCTGAACATGGTATCTCCCTATTTAATAAACTCCAATAGTTCCCTTATACCTCTGCGATCAAATACAAAATCCTCTGCTTTGTTTTTAAAGCCTTTCATAACCTGGCACTTTTTTTAACTTTCCAGTTTTCTTATACTTTAATCCTTTCTATCTACTATACAATACAGTGTCACTAGACTCTTGCTGTTCTGCTCACAAGACACTACATCTTCCAAATCCATATTTTTCATTGTCTGTTCCCTATTCTTGGGATGGACTCCCTTTTCACTCCCAGCCCAACTACTCTGACATCCTTTAAGTCTAAAGCTAACTTTCAGTACTAATGTTTTCTCTCTGAAGTTATCTCCATTGTTTTCTTAAATTTCTCTCTCTCTCTATATATATATATATATATATATATATCTATATATATATATATATATATATATATATATATATATATTTAAATAAACATATATATGGATAAACATATCCATATATTATATATATACATATATAATGTTATAGAAAACAGTGGTAAGATATATGCATTTGTGTATATGTATATGTGTATATGAACATATTCAAAAGAGTTTCTGATTTTTAATTCTAGCCAATAGGCCATGTCTTATTAAGTATTCAGTAGGTATTAGATAGTTTCAGTCTATTATCATTATTATGTTTTTTTTATCCTTCTTATGAATGTCAAAAAGAAATCCTCCTGAGATATTGTGAATTTATTTTATTTTATATTTAATGTCTTATAGATTATTACCCAGGTACAAGTTACCTGCTTTTTGCAGCAGAATACAAATATGGGGGTATCAGTATTGGTATATGCCTGTAATGCCTTTCCCAATCTTCTTTGGGGAAGATGACATTAATGAATATCTTGAGTCTGGGAAATTTAAATTGTAGTGATATCAGAGACAATCAGATCTCTATATGGTCTTCATACGTGGTGGTAGTGATAGTGATAGTGATAGCAGCAGTGATGGCAGTAACGGCAGTACTAATGTTTTTTCTCTGAAGTTATCTCCATTGTTTTCTTAAATTTCTCTCTCTACATATATATATATATATATATATATATATATATACACACATACATACATATATATGTATGTATATTCAAAAGAAAGAGTTTCTGATTTTTAATTCTAGCCAATAGGCCATGTCTTATTAAGTATTCAGTAGGTATTAGATAGTTTCAGTCTATTATCATTATTATGTTTTTTTCTTTTTGTCCTTCTTATGAATGTCAAAAAGAAATCCCCCTGAGATATTGTGAATTTATTTTATTTTATATGTAATGTCTTATAGATTATTACCCAGGTACAAGTTACCTGCTTTTTGCAGCAGAATACAAATATGGGGGTATCAGTATTGGTATATGCCTGTAATGCCTTTCCCAATCTTCTTTGGGGAAGATGACATTAATGAATAGCTTGAGTTTGGGAATTTTAAATTGTAGTGATATCAGAGACAATCAGATCTCTATATGGTCTTCATACATGGTGGTAGTGCTAGTGGTAGTGATAGCAGAAGTGATGGCAGTAACGGGAAGAGAAGGAAGAAGAATAGAAGAGGAGTAGTAGTAAATATTATTTATTATGCATTTTAAAGTTCACAAATAACTATAATATCATTGCATCTTATCCTCATAACTCTGAAATACAGGTGCTATTATTATCCCCATTTAGAGAAGAGAAAACTTAGATACATGGTCAAACAGCTATCTTAGCATGGATTTGAATTCTGACTTTCCTGATTGCAGATAAAGCACTTTATGTACTTTGTCACCTGCATAGCATACTAGATATCTTGCCATTATTCTCCTGAACTGCTGAGAGCCACAAAACTGCCTAGAAGGTATAACAGCTCAGATAGAGCTCGAAAAGGTTAGCATGTCTGTGTCAATTAGTATTGATATAAGGTTATGAATGACTACTGTATTTCTAGACTGGATGAAATAGTTAAGAAGTAAAATGAAAAAGTATTGGTTCTGGGACATAAATATATCTTTTGTAGACTCAATGAAGGTACCTCAGAACAAATCAATAGCAAATGGCATGATAGAGGTTCATTCACTTTGTATTCACATGATTTTCATGATTTTTATTAAATCTTAAACTGAAAATTTTTACTCAGTGTCCTTTAGGGAACAATCAACAAATATTTATTGTCTATTATTTGCTAAACACTGTCCTAAGTACTTAACAAATATTTTGTTATTTGATCCTCAGAACAATCATGGGAGCTAGGTGCTATTACCATCTCCATTTTGCAGTTGAATAAATAGAGTTTAAGTAATTTTCCTAGGATCACATAGTAAATAATTGTCTGGGGCTGATTTTGAACTCATATCTTTTTCATTCCAAACACAGAACTCTTTTTCCTGCACTATCCAGCTTTCTCCTAGTAATATTTTGATATGGGAACATCAATTTAAAATGTTTTAATGGACCAGTATTTCATCTGAGCAATAATAATCAGCAGTCAATCAACAAGAATGTATTAAGCAATTATGTTTCAGGCACTGTGTTACATGCTGGGGATACAAACAAAAGCAAAATAGTAGCCCTTGCTCTGAAGGAAATTTACAATCTCATTAAAAATAAAACAAGAAAGGCTTCTTAAAAGTGAGATATAAGCTGAAACTTGAAGGAAGGCAGGGAAGCTAGAAGGTGAGAATGAGGAGGGAGAGAGTTTCTGGCATGCGGAACTCATGAAAATGCCCAGTCAGGGGAAGAAGCATCTCCTCCCAGGAAGAGCAAGGAGGTCAGTATCACTGGATCCCAGAGTATATGATGGGGCAGGGATAAGAACCCTGGAAAAATAGCAATAAGCTCAGTTACATAGTATTTTAAAGATCAGCAGAACTTTTTACTTCATTTATGAGGTACTAACCAAGGTCTCCTACTGCAGCCAGGGCCATATCCAGTCATCCTGATCTATATCTGGTTACTGCACCCAGATAGTTTTGGAGGAGAAAGTAAGGCTGGTGAACTTGCACAGCCCTCTCTCATTCAAATCCAATTCACTCATATGTCATGTTATCACTTCCCTAACGTCATGGTTGTCTTTGAAAACAAAACAAAACAAAACAAAACAAAACAAAAAAAAAAAAAAAAAAAAAAAAAAACAATGACAAGGAGATATTAACGAACCATTGGAACTGATTAAATAGAGAGATGACATCATTAAACCAGTACTTTAGGAAGAGCAATTTAGCAGCTAAGTGGAGGATATACTGGAGAGAGAAAAATATTTAACTGAAACAGGGCAATCAAATGGCTAGTGCAATAATCCAAGGATAAGGTAATGACAGCTGGCCCCAGTGTGGTGCCAGTATTAGGGGAGAGAAGAGAACATATATGAGAGATATTACAAAAGTGGAAACTGGGACTTGGCAATGGATTAGATGTGGGGATTAGGAAGATGAAAGAGTAAGGAATCAAGAATAATAGGTAGCTTTTAAGTCTGAGTTGCTAGGGGAGGGGGAATGGTAGTCAGGAAAAAGGGAGAGTTGTGAGGGGTCAGATAATGAGTTCAGTTTCAGACATAGGAAGTTGTAGATGTCTATAGGACATTTAAATCAAAAATATACAATAGATAGAAAGGTAGAGCCAAGATAGCATAGTGATAAGAAGGAACTCAGCAAAATACTTTTTACAAATCTTCTCTAAACAAATGAAGAAAATGCATCAGACCAATTCCTGTTAGAGAAATACAGAAACAGTCACAGCAAGTCATTTGTCCAACCCATTTCTACCAAAGGAGAGAGACGGAGGACTGCAACAGGATGATGTCAGGAGCATAAAGGGAGAAATTGGATAGGACAAAAGGAAGCTTCATACTCTCACTAGAGCAACTCTATATTTAAACTAGGATTGTGATAGGGACAGGTATAAACTAGCAGTTATATTTCCAACCACGCAGTTTAGAATCACAGATGGAACAAATTGGGAAATGGACTTCTGTTATGGAGTATAACTAGGTCAATGCATAGGATATTCAGGTCTGGAATCAGGAAGACTCCTCTTCCTGAGTTCAAATCTAGCCTCAGATATTGACCAGCTATGTGATCTTGGTCAAGTCATTAAACCATGTTTGCTTCAGTTCCTCATCTATAAAATGAGCTGGAGAAGGACAAAACGAAGCATTCCACTATCTTTGCCAAGGAAACTCCAAATGGAGTCAGATATGACTACAAAATGACTGAATTGATCCCTGGAATGTGTATTAAGAAAGAAAAAAAATCCAGAAGACAGCAGCAGCAGATACTTGACAGACTTTAGAGACACCTCAATTGCAGAACGAGGTTTTCTCTCCAGCATCCAACCCAGTCTGCAGACATCAGCCAGAGCAAAGTTCTCAGACTACAGGGGAACCTACAGCTTTGTCATTTTGAACTACCATAACTTTTCAGATGATAAGTCTAGCAGCAATCTACTCTTGTTCAGACCCCAAATCAGTTCAGTACTTTTCAGAGCCAAGAAAAGAAGATAATGAGACTTTGCCTTGGATGAGATGGTTAACAGCACTCACAATTTGCAAGACACCAAGATATCCTTTAAACCTAGAATAATACAACACTTAATACCATTAAGAAAAAAAAAAAAAACAGGAAAAGGCTAAACCTTCTCTGAAGTGCAGAACAAATCCCTTTTTCTTCCTCTCCCCTCCCACATATATTGAGTGTATAATTGAATAGTAAACTGAAGAATGAGCAAGCAAAATAATAACAGAAGAATCCTACTTTATTAATGTTATTATGGTGGCAGGAAAGCTCAAGATACAAAAAGAAAAACAGCAAAGCTTTAGAGAAAAACACAGCCTGGACTCAAAAAGAATGAGAAATCTTGGAAAAAATGAAGGTAAACATTTTTTTCCTTGCTTTTTTCTGAGGCATTTGGGTTAAGTGACTTGCCCAGGATCACACAGTTACAAGGTGTTAAGTGTCTGACATCAAATCTGAATTCAGGTCTTCCTAACTTCAGGGCTGGTGCTCTACTCCACTACACCATGTGGCTGCCCCTAAAAATTATTTTTTGAAAAATAAATAAAGGAAAGGAAAACACTAAGGCAAAAGTCAGAAAAGATACAAACAAGTATTATAAAAGAAAGACTTTGAAATGGAAATGAGCTTGGTACAAGTAGACAACATTACCCAAACAACAAATATCTTGAAAATTAGAATGGGTGTAATCAAAGCCAAGGACTCCATAGGGGGTATGGGATAGAGAGTGAAGAGTTAAAATGTAGCCAAATGATTGAGAAAAAACAGAAGAAAATTAAAGACATTTTATTATTTTTAATGACCTAGAAAAGTCATATGAAATGGTGCTCTAAATCACTATTGAGCAGAGAAATGCAAACTAAGACAATTCTGAGGTACCACTACACACCTCTCAGATTGGCTAAAATGATAGGAAAAGATAATGACAAAGGTTGAAGGGGATGTGGGAAAACTGGGACTTTAATACATTGTTGGTGGAGTTGTGAACTGATCCAAACTTCAAAGAGCTATCAAAATGTGCATACCTTTTGATCCAGCAGAGTTTCTACTGAGCTTATATCCCAAAGAGACTTTAAAAGAGGAAAAGGAATTCACATGTACAAAAAAATTTCTGGCAGCCCTTTTTGTAGTGACAAGAAATTAGAAATTGAGTGGATGTTCATCAGTTGGAAAATGGCTAAATGAGTTATGGTATATGAAAGTTATGGGATATTTTTGTTCTATAAGAAACGATAAGCAGGATGATTTCAGAGAGGCCTGGAGAAACTTACATGAACTGATGGTAGGTGAAATGAGTAGAACAAGGAAATCATTATACACGAAAACATCGATATTATTTGATGATCAATTCTTATGAATGTTACTCTTTCCAACAATGAGATGATTTAGGCAGATTCCAATGATCTTGAGAAGTAGAAAGCCAGCTATACCCAGAGAGAAGATTGTGGGAACTGAATGTGGATCACAACATAGTTTTTTTCCATTTTTTGTTTTTTGCTTGCATTTTATTTTCTTTCTCATTTTTTCCTTTTTGATTTGATTTTTCTTATGTATATTTTTTCTAATTGTATAAATATGTACGTATATATTGGATTTACATATATTTTTACCATATTTAACATATATTAGATTATTTGACATCTAGTGGAGGGGGAGAGAGGAAGGGAAAATTGGAACACGAAGTTTTGCAAGGCTTAATGTTGAAAAACCGTCTATGCATATGTTTTGAATATAGAAAGCTTTAATAAAAAAGACAACATACAAACAAACAAAAAAAAAGACCTAGAAAACAGAGAAGAAAAAAAATAAAAATCATTAAAAAAACCTTACAAGAGAAAGAATCTGTTGTCCATCTCCTGAAAGAACTCCCAAAATAAAAACTCCCACTAACATTGCATTATTCCAAAGTTAAAGAAAAATACTGCAAGTAACTATAAAGAAAAAATTCAAATCCTGAGGTATCAGAATTACACATAATTTAGCTGCCACCATTATAAAGAATCAGAGAAGCTGGAAAAAATACTCTAAAATGCAAAGTATGTGAGCTAATAGCCAAGAATAATTTATTAATAAAACTGAGAATAATACTGCTGGGGAAAAAGTGAAACTTTATGAAATGGAGGGCTTCTAATTATTCCCAGTGAAGAGATCAGAACTGTGGGGTGGGGAGTAGAGGGGGAATAAAGTTCAAACATGATTAAACATTATTAAATGTTAAATGAAAGAAAAATTAACTCAGACCCAAGATAGCTAATTCTACTTTTGGCTATATTTGGTTACATTTTTGGCTACTTTTCTATATCAGTCTTCAACAGTGCACAATTAATGGGAATATTTGGCCAAAAATCTTATAAAAATAATAACTTGGAACATAAAGAAGTAAAATGATGTTGGATAAAAGTGATTAATGTGTCTTTCTTGAAATATTTCACCTTAATATAGGAGGAAAGTTCTCAACACTTAAGAGTCATTCCAAAGTGGAATGGATTGTGTCAAGAGATAATTAGTTTCTATCCTACTCCCACACTGGACATTTTCAATCATGGACTTTAATGACTTTCGCTTACTGCTAGTATTGTACAAGGTATTCTTAGTTATGAGTCAGATATGAGTTGAAATGAATTACTTCTGTTCTTTTTAACCCTGAGATGCTATTACTTTTTTCACTATAAAATCGAAAATTTAGAAAGGAGAGACATAATATAAGTTATCTCCCAGCTTCTTAAACTGTGGGTCACACATATGGGGTCTTATTACTAAATGTGGGGTCATGAAATTCTGAATTATTATCAATAAATGTTTGGTTCATATATATCTTTTATATAACTATATACCCAGGGTCATATAAACATTTCTTGGGCAAAAAAAAGTGGATGTGAGTGGAAAAAGCTTAAGAAGCCCTGATTAATCTAGTCAAATGATATAATGTGACATAAGAAAAAACTGAGACTTACTATTGTAAAATGATCAACTATAGTCAAAGGGATAGTAAGTTATCAAGCTAAATAAAAAAACCTGAAATCCTCTGATTCCAACTTTAGCTCTATGATATATATTCTAGAATTAGTTAGACTTTTCATATAATTTAAGATTAAGTACATTTTGTGAGATAGGCAGTTATTGGATAATGACAACAAAGTTTTATTAGAGTATTAAAAATTATAAACAACACTTTTTAAATGAATAAATTTCTGATTAGGTTATGTATATAGGAAATTAATTTTAAGGATTTATGAAAAGTGCTAATATGAGGAGTTCACAAATTATTACTGTTGTATCAGGTTCTTGATGGCATTTTTTGAAGAATAAGAACAAGGCCTAAAAAAAAATCCAGCATAATATGTTCTAATAGAACTTATAAAAGTTCACCCTGACATAGCATTTTGCAAAATGCTTTCTTCAAAACAAAGTTTCTGTTAATGCTTTAGGCAAACATCTACCAAGCTAATTTGGGAATAGAATAGTTTAGAGCTTGAAATCTATCAATAAAACACATAAATGCTGCTCTAGAGATTGGGGGTAGAACCCTCATTAGATAGTAAAGGATTAGAGATATTTAAAATCAAAAGAAAAGAAAAATAACATTTTCCATGTTTCCAAGTCACCCAACGTGTTAAATTTAATGTATAATATTCTAGGATGGGAAATGTCTTCAGTTCCTCTTTATGTCTTAAGGAACATAAGATTTCACCAGAATAGAGTTTTAGAAGCCTGCCTTGAGAGTTAATGCAGGACAAACTGGGAAAACATCTTCACAGTTAAAGGTTCTGATACAGGCCTCATTTCCAAAATATATAGAGAACTGACTCAAATTTATAAGAAATCAAGCCATTCTCCAATTGATAAATGGTCAAAGGATATGAACAGACAATTTTCAGAAGATGAAATTGAAACTATTACCACTCATATGAAAGAGTGTTCCAAATCATTATTGATCAGAGAAATGCAAATTAAGACAACTCTGAGATACCACTACACACCTGTCAGATTGGCTAAGATGACAGGAAAAAATAATGATGAATGTTGGAGGGGATGCGGGAAAACTGGGACACTAATGCATTGTTGGTGGAGTTGTGAACGAATCCAACCATTCTGGAGAGCAATCTGGAATTATGCCCAAAAAGTTATCAAATTGTGCATATCCTTTGATCCAGCAGTGTTTCTATTGGGCTTATATCCCAAAGAAATACTAAAGAAGGGAAAGGGACCTGTGTGTGCCAAAATGTTTGTAGCAGTCCTATTTGTAGTGGCTAGAAACTGGAAAATGAATGGATGCCCATCAATTGGAGAATGGCTGGGTAAATTGTGGTATATGAATGTTATGGAATATTATTGTTCTGTAAGAAATGACCAGCAGGATGAATACAGAGAGGACTGGCGAGACTTACATGAACTGATGCTAAGTGAAATGAGCAGAACTAGGAGATCATTATACACTTCAACAACGATATTGTATGAGGACATATTTTGATGGAAGTGGATTTCTTTGACAAAGAGACCTGAGTTTCAATTGATAAATGGCGGACAAAAGCAGCTACACCCAAAGAAAGAACACTGGGAAACGAATGTGAACTATCTACATTTTTGTTTTTCTTCCCGGGTTATTTATACCTTCTGAATCCAATTCTCCCTGTGCAACAAGAGAACTGTTCAGTTCTGCAAACATATATTGTATCTAGGATATACTGCAACATATCCAACATATAAAGGACTGCTTGCCATCTAGGGGAGGGGGTAGAGGGAGGGAGGGGAAAAATCAGAACAGAAATGAGTGCAAGGGATAATGTTGTAAAAAAATTACCCTGGCATGGATTCTGTCAATATAAAGTAATGATTAAATAAAAATTTAAAATAGAAAAAAAAAAAAGAGAGAGTTAATGCAGGTTAACTTCATATGTATTTTGTTGTTGTTGTTGTTGTTGTTGTTGTTTGGTATTTAGTCTTTATTAGGGTAGAAGTTTCATATTTACTCTTTTCTCTTTTCTTAGTTCTTAGTTCAGCAAAAAAGGAAGCTCTAACTGAAGTAGCATGAATTCTGACTCCAAGAGGTTTCGTGTGTGTGTGTGTGTGTGTGTGTGTGTGTCTGTGTGTGTGTTTTAAATGCTGCATTTCCTGTATTCCATTTACACCCTTGCCTTAACAACTCCTGTTTTCTGAAGGATGAAGCAGAAATATCCTTTTCTCATAAGAGATGCGAGGTTTTGCTGTATCAGCTAAAGGTACAAACAATAGCTGTAACTATTCTAGATATGAAGAAAGTCAATCTCTCAATTTGGAAAACCAATTTCATACTTCTATCTCAATTAAGCTATAAGCTAACATAGTGATATTAGCAAAAACACTAGAAAGAATGAGACCTTAGGGAAGAAAAGGAGCATTTTATAATTATATTTAACCAATTCATTCAGCTGTTTGATAATCTAGTCTGCAGTTTATCTGGCCTCTTCTTTCTCCTTTTATTTATTCTTATATAATAAGTCTGAATCATTTCCAAAACATTTTAATATTGATATCAAAGTATAAAAAGGGAAAAGAGATGAAATCTAAATCAGTGAGAATGAAATAAATAATAATAATTAAAAAAGGTTGAAACAAAGTGCAATCAAGAAGTACAATGAGGAAAGTACTTTCAGCTAAGTGTCAGGGGAATGATGTTCGGTAGAGAGGAGAGCACTTGATTTGGACTCTAAAGAAGGGAGAGGTTTTAACAGATGATCATAAGTCAAGAGGCACGTGAACAGTATGGGCTTTGTTTGTTTCAAGTTTAGCATATGATACAAATGAAGATGAATTGTGTATAATTAAAAACATTGTTAAGGATCTGGAATAATACCTCTGGATATCATTAACAACTGCAAGTTTTGAAAAGAACGGCATGATCCAACCAGAAGGGTTATTTTGGAGACTAAATTTGGAAAAAGTAAGACAGGAGATTGAAATAACTATTAAGAGATAATACCATGCTTTAAGCTTTGAAAAGCTTATTGTTTCTAATACTCATATTAACCTTGTGAGTTAGATGCTACTATTATCCTTATTTTACAGTTGAGGAAATTGAGGCAGATTTTAAGTGACTTGCCTAGATTCACAAAGCTAGTAAGTGTCTAAGGACTTACTTGAACTAAGGGTTTCCTGACACCAGAACCAACACTTTATCTACTAGACCACCAATTACCTCTGCAGAAGATAGAACAAAATGGATTGGACAATAAACTGTACTAGGTTTAGTTAAAGAATATTTTATTATAAGCAGACAAAAAAAGGAATGATATATGTAAGTATCATGGAGATAGAAGAAAGTGAGCTTGGCCTATTTAACATGAGGCCCTTTATAAAGAAAAAAAGGAAAAGTAAGTCATGTCTAAGGAAATTCATGCTTAAAGTTTTTAGCTAGCTATATGAATTCATTAAAGAACTTGGACATATCAAGGTTTTCCTTATAATACTCCAGACCTTATGTGAGCATTTCACAAAGGATTGTCTGAAAGCAACAGAACTTACAAGCCTTCCTAATGAATTGTATGTATGTAGTGAGTGAAGGGAAGTTCAAGGTGCCTCCAAATTTATAAGATTGGTTATACTGTTAATGATGGTTCCATTAACAAAAAGTATATGTTAGATTGTTGCAGTTCTTAACCTTTCTTCATTATGGATTTTTTTGGCTTTCTGGTGAAAGGTTCCATTTTTCACAGATTTCCAGAGGAGACCAATTTTATCCAAACATATTCATCAAAATATATTTTAAAAGCCCCTGAAAGAAAGGTTAGTTTTTTTTATCAGGTAGATATGAATCAACAATCAATGAATGCACCAAAAAGTATTTATTAATCCCTTGTTGTTTTTTAGTTACTATACTAAAAACTTGTAGATACAAAGGGGAAAAAACAGCCTTATCCTGCTCTCAATGAGTTCATATTTTAGTAGGGGAAGAAAACATGCACATAACTAGATAAATATGAAATACATAGAGAATAAATGAAGGGTTGTTTAAGGATCAAAATTTGATTTGTATAAGTATTTTCCAAATTTTAAACTACAATGTAAACATGAGTCATTTATGTCATTGTATTTATTGTTATTGTTGATTTAAAGTGCTGGTTAAACTATCAAATTGAAGACAATATTTTGTTTTTTTTGTTTTGTTTTATTTATTTTTCATTTATTTATTTGTTTATTTTTGTAAAGTGGATTCTTTTTCCTCTGATAAACTTTTGGAACAGACTTACAATCAATTTCCTTTTAGCCCTTGTATGAAGCCTTTTATTTTGTCTTGAAATGATACACATCAAAAGAATTTCCCAATTATGAAAAAAAACTATTCACCATTTTGGCAGTAGTAATAAAATGGAGTATATCCCCCTTTTTTAAACTTTTAAAATGGAAAATGGAACAAAAACTGATCCTTACCCCCAATTATTAATTAGTTAATACATATAAACAGTTCCTTGAAGGAAATGTTTTGAATAAAGTGAAGTTCATGAATACATTATAGCACAGAAATTTTGGCTAAGAGTTTTTAAATCTTGCAAGGCTTTGTTCTGCTGTGTTTGTTCAACAGTGATCGTTTACTCAAAGGACATAGTAATTGCTGGAGTTGACTTTTAAAACCGACCTGGAAATGTCAGCAGTTCACCTTTCTCAAAACAAATTGAAAAAATCTTCCCTAATTAGATGGCTGCATTTTATTATTCTCTTTAGAATCACATAAGAAGATAGATGGGAAGGGAATGGTTAACAACAGCTGAGCAAAGAAAATTAAGTAAAGTTACTCTACAAAGACCCCTTCCCTTTACATGTGTCCTGCTATATCTTCTTTATGAGGCATCAGTAATACACACGAGCTTTTTATATGATGATCTGAGACAAGGTTTCAATGTCATAGGATAAATAACCCGGTTCACATCTTGATATTTTATTATTATTTATATGTTGCAGATAAGACCTATATCCCTAATCTATTCTGGACTCAAAGTCTTATAAACATTTATTAGCCATTCTTAATGTCTTGTTTTGAGGGATTACAGGGCTGCCTTGTGTGATGCAAATTACTTTTGAGGATGTCAAGCTGCTCAATTTTCTTTTTAATGATCTTAATAATTGAATATGTACTTATTAGGGAAATTGAATTTTATTTTCACAATGAAAGGTTCAGCAATAGGAAAAACAACACAACACATTTATCCAGATTATGCCTATGCTTCAACTCCAGTTCTCAGTGTAAATGAGACACCTGTGGAAATGACTTTCAGACTTTTGCACTCCTAAAGCACTCCACTATGCAGATACTCAGGGCTTACTGAGTGGACTGGCAGTAGTCCAATATATATCATATTTGATTCAGTGGGGATTTGAGCCATGCTTGTAAGTGGGTGAAGACTGAATTGGACTTCAACTTGCTTTATTTGCCCAGAATAATAGACTGTGATACTAGAATTCATACCAATAAATATAAAGTTAATACATATAAATAATTTGTGCCTGATCCCAAATTGTACAAACACAACCTTAGCATAAGTTATGTCTTGGATGAATCTGTAATGGATAAAAAAGAGTAATGAGTCTCATGTTTATTGTGTAAAAATATGGTTATATTTTAGAAATACCACTAACCTGCTTTATAATTTAGTGGTTGATTCTATTTTCCCCACTCCTTTCCTTCTACCATCTCACTTTGATTATATATTTTACTGAGTAGTTGGATATGTGGATCGATCATTAAATTTCATGAATCATGAATTATTTTGGTGTCTTTCTATGTGATGGGATAGTTTTCACTAAGAAAAGTGGACAACTTGTTTTCTTTTGTTAGTTTGTTTGTTTTTGCTTTCTTAGGGTTATTTTTGAAGGATGTAGGATCCATAACAGTCCTAGGGTAGGGGGATAAATTACCCAGAGGAGCTAACTAAACCAGGCATTTTATAAAGGATAAATAAGATTGGAATGAACAATATGCTTAGCATTAATGGGGAACAACAGTTTTTTTTTTTAAGTTAAAATGAATACTTAGGGAGGAGTAATTAGTATTGAAGAAGAAAGAGCAAATTCTGTACTGTCATGCATCTTTTCCCCCTAAAGATTAACTTCTTGTTTCAGTATCTAACAGATAGTGGATTTAGGGTAACTTCCCAAATCTACTATATTCTATTCATGGTCATAGTGGGAAAAACACAGAACTTAAACACAAAAGGCCTGTTTAAGATTTTGTTCACGTGCTTCTTAACTGTCTGACTGGGGACAGGTCACAACCTCTCTGAGATTCAGTTTCCTTATTGATCACATGGGGGAAATAAGCTTTTTGCTGCTTTCCTTAGAGGTTATAGGAAGACAATTATTCTTGAGCCTTAATGTTCAATATAAAGGAAACTATTATCATTATTTAAGATGGCTATTATTTAAGATAGCCAACATACAAACGTAGGAGTCACTTTGAAATTTAGGAAAACTGGAACACAGAGGTAAAGGTGATCAGGGTATGTGTTGTTTATTTCATGTTATTTTTTTCTATAAACATCATTAACAATGTTGATATAAACTACTGTGAAATGACAATTATAGTGTCTGAATTTCCATAAATGTCTTCCCTGGAGTGCCAATAAAATTTAATCTCCCAATTACTTTGGGGACTAACTTCTGGTCAATTTATTTCTTCATACAGGGTAGGGGGACTCATTATCATAAAATAATCTTTCATAATTCACAATAACCATAAATCAAATGTCACAGCTTCTATCCTTTTCCTTTTAAAAAATTTAATTGCTCTTTCTTTCACAACTCTATCATTTGAAGCACTCTATGAAAAATTTCCAACTGTAAGAGATAATTAGAGACCAGTAGGTATGTCCCTCAGGATTTTACCCAGAGAGATACTGAAACATAGATTACTAGCTTTCATTTCCTAGAATTTAATTCAATTCAATATATTTGGATATTCAGAATTAAGTAAAGTTGAAACTCTAAAGTGAAGTTCCTCTGAAAATGGCAAATTAGTGAGTTTGACTTGATTCCTTATGGACCCTATATTTTTCTCATCTCTATAGTCCTACAACTTCTTGAATCCAATAATTTATGCAAATGATAGATGTTCATGAACAGAAACTGATTACAGATAAGAATCAAACTTTTAAAATCTTTTTAGTTAATTTGATAGCTCCAAGAAATGCTCCAACTAATTGACACAAGCCCATTACAGATTTTTTGAAGTTTGGTTTCCTTCTTTGTATCTTTCTTTTCCTTTCCTTTCCCTTCTTTCTTTCCTTCCTTCATTCTTTTCTATTTCCTTCCTTCCTATCTTCCTTCCTTCCTTCATTCTTTTCTATTTCCTTCCTCCTGTGGTTACAATAGTATGGCCCCAGTATTCTCCAAAATTTTTGATCACACCCCCCAAAAAGTTCTTAGTTAAAAATCTTTGAGCACATGCTAAAGTATAAGTATTTACTCATCTGTAATTGACATACATGCACTCTATGGATATTTAAAGCTTGCAAACAACTACAACTTTTTTTAAAAAAAGGATGAGAATGAGGTAAAAGAATTTTTTTATCTTGGATATAATGGGGAGTGTCACTGTTACATCTACACTTTAGAGTAGTTACTTTGATATCTATTTGGATCAAGGGTTAGAGATGAAAGACTGGAGACAGGGGACCAGAAGAAGGGAGTATTGAGGTAATCCAGACAAGAGGTGATAAGCTCCTGAATTAAGTTTGTTACAATATGAATAGAAAGAAGATGTGAGAGGTAGAGAGAAAAATGACAAGATTTGCAATTAATTAGATAAATAAAAGGGAAGAATCAATGATACTAGGAGGTTGTAGAATTGTGCTTAGAAGGCTAGTGCTGTCAATAAAGGCCATTCCCTTTATTAGGAATTTGTGAAGAGGAATGTATTGGCATTTTGAAGTGTCAGAATTAGATAAAGAGGTCCGCAAAACAAATCTCAATTCATACATCGTCTTAATGTAGAGACCTTTATCTAATGGATTCCCTACCAAAGCCATAAGTTATCTGGATAGCTGGATATGAATAGGCTGGTGAAGTAAGTTTTTAATGATATCTGTACAATTAATATTATGATTGTCTAATAAAGATTAGATACATATGTCCTGAAAGGACTCCAAAGCAGAGGGAGAACAGGGGTTGGGAAAGTTTTGAACGAAAGTTACACATAAGTGAGTTGGAGACAAGCGCAACTACCTCACATGAGGAGAACTAGATTCATCCTTTTATTAACTAATTTAACACGTACTGATATTATGTCATGACCCCCTGCACTCTAAGGAACCACAAGCTCCACTCTTACAGCAGACTTTCAACTAATAAAGATTAACTTCTAAAGAAATCCTTACTACAGATAAATGTCCATACTTGCTCATTAATTTAGTCTTTAAAGAGTTGCTGGGAACCTTGAGAGTGGTTAAGTGATTTTCCTCAAATCACATAGCCAATATATGCAGCAAAATTAAAATCATGCCATCCTAACTCTGAGGCCAGACTTCCATTCACCCTCCTATATATAGACTTGCTTCATTTCATGTTGTTATTTTTTCATGGAATACCAAATAAAACATAGCATCTTTATAGAAATTAGTCTCATAGGCATATGGAGGCAACTGTCTCCCTACCCCACCACAGCCTGTTTGACCTATTTTTTCTAATTCCTAAGGAAAATTTTTTTCAAATAATATTTTATTCTTGCACAAATCCTTTGTTTCCCACACACACACACACACACACACACACACACACACACACACACTCTGTGACAACCTCTCCCCTAACAGTTAATAATGTTAAGCTCTAGACAAATTCACAACTATCATCATGACTTGAAATATATATAAAATACACACCCACACTCAATTCTATGAGATGAGTACAAGATGTACAAGAGTACAAGAGTACAAGATAACTAAATAAAGCAGGACATTAATAAGTCTCATATAAGTAAATCTTCCACTGATTTATTAGTCAAGAAATCAAATTTAGTCAAAGATGTTATATCATTGCATCAAGGTCACGTTGAAAGAAGTAAGGGGTTAGTAATTCATGCCTTATGTCACTTTGAGGAATCTCAAACATCCACAACTATGAAAGGGGTGAGAGAGAAAGTGCTTCAGAAATATAGCCTGGATTCTACATGAATAGCCTTATCTTCCCATACTGATCTTTTCCAGAATACTGATTTGATTATAAGCAGGAAAGTTGATCAGCCACAGTACAGAAGTCTACCATAAAGGATAATTTGAACTTAACACAGTTGTGTGCCTGGCTATTTACTGTCTAATCAGGTCAACCAGAGAAAATAGAGGCACATGAAAGGAAATCTAACCAGAGATACAAATAATACAGATAAAGTTCTTAAGCCCTAGAAACTTACTTAAATCTGATTCATCATTCCACAAATGGCAAAAATCTAGATAGTCTGCCTAAGTTGAAAAAAAAGAAACAAAAAAATTCAGCTTTCAAAAAAGTTATCATGGAATTGTGTAGGATTGTGACTAATCAATGTTAATGCATTCTTGGAGCTTATCAAACTAATTTAAAATAATAAGAAGGTTTGATTCTTATCTTTTTCAGTGTATATAAATTCTCTATAGAAAAGTTACAACTAACTAAGGCAGTTAGGAATTTCATAATTATTGACTTTTACTACACTAACCCAAAACAACTATCAGCTACTAATTTTACCCATAATAGCCAAGGAAAGTAAGTTGAATTAATTCTTATTGCAAATGAAATTGCAAAAACAAAACAAAAACAAAAACAAATTCTTTACTCTTTTCCTATTTATAATTAATCACCAAGTTTTGTCAATTCAAAATCTCTAATATAATCAGCTCTGATCTATGTTCTTTTCCCCCTTCCCTTTTGTTTTGTTTTTTTTTTGTAATTTTCTTAAATAACAGCCTTTTATTTTCAGAATACATGTAAAGATAGTTTTCAACATTCATCCTTGTAAAACCCTGTGTTCTAAATTTTTCTCCCTCTCTTTCTCTCACCCACTATGCTAGATAGCAAGTAATACAATATTTGTTAAACATATGCAATTCTTCTATGCATATTTTCATATTTATTATGCTGCACAAAAAATTCAGGTATAAAAGGTAAGAAATGAAAAATAAAAAAGCAAGCAAACAATAACAAAAAGGTGAAAATACTATGTTGTGATTCATACTTAGTCCCCATAGTCCTCTTTCTAGATGCAAATGGTTCTTTCCATCACAAATTTATTAGAATTGACCTGAATTAGCTCATTGTTCAAAAGAGCAAAGTCTATCAAAAATGATCATCACATAATCTTGTTTTTGGTGTTTTCAACGTTCTCTTGATTCTACTGACTTCATTAGCATCATTCATGTAAGACAAGGATGAAATCATCCTGATAATTGTTTATTATAGAACAGTAATATTCCATGATGTGTATGTATATGTGTGTGTATGTGTGTGTATATATATGTACATATATACATATATATACACACACAAACACACACATTTATGTATGTATATATGTGTGTGTGTGTGTGTGTGTATATACCTTAACTTATTTAGCCATTCTCCAACTGATAAATATCCACTCATTTTTTCACTTCCTTGCTCTCCACATTTGGACCAGAAGCATTTTGGAACTACGTCCAAAGAGCTTTCAAACTGTATCCCAAAAAGATCATAAAAAAAGAGAAGAGAACCCACATGTGCAAAAAAACAGAATGGGGTCTCAAAGAGTCAGATATGACTGAAAGATCTGAGAAAAAGGAAAAGGATAGGAAAGAGATTTTATTATTTTGTATTTCTAATAGTATCTATTACAACTCTTGGTTGAGAGGAACTATATAATGAATGATTTGTGTTTGAAATTAGCATGTGAATTTCATTAATATTGAATCCTTTGACTTTGGACATCTAGTTTTCTTGATTTTTATTGTTTTGATTAAAGCTTTGTATTTTCAAAATATATGAATAGATATTTTTTCAACATTCATCTTTGAAAAATCTTGTGTTAATTTTTTTTTTCCTTCCCTTTCCCTCATACCCTCCCTAGATGGCAAGTAATCCAATATGCCAAAGATGTGCAATTCTTGTGTACATATTTCCACAATTATCATGCCTCCCAAGAAAAATCAGATCAAAAAAGGAAAAAAATGAGAAAGACAACAAAAAAGTGAAAATACTATGTTTTGATTGACACTCAGTCCCCACAATGCTCTGTCTGAGTGAAGATGGCTCTCTTCATCACAAGACCATTGAAATTGGTATGAATAACTTATCATTGAAAAGAGCCATATCTGTCAGAATTGATCATCATATAATCTTACTGTTTCTATGTACAATGAACAATGTTTTACTCACTTTGCTTAACATTAGGTCACTTAAGTCTCTCCAGGCCTCTCTGAAATCATCCTGCTGGTAGTTTCTTATA
Source organism: Antechinus flavipes (assembly GCF_016432865.1). NCBI lineage: Eukaryota > Metazoa > Chordata > Mammalia > Dasyuromorphia > Dasyuridae > Antechinus > Antechinus flavipes. The sequence goes on along the minus strand of NC_067400.1, from coordinate 126,840,927 downwards.
GAACAATAATAATCCATAACATTCATATAATAGAAATTATTCAGTCATTCTCCAACTGATGGGTATCCACTCAGTTTCTAGTTTCTTGCCACTACAAAAGGGGCTGCTACAAACATTTTTACACATGTGGGTCCTCTTCCTTTTTTTATGATCTCTTTCGGATATAGCCCTAGTAGAAACACTGCTGGATCAAAAGGTATGCACAATTTGATAGCCCTTCAGTTATAGTTCCAAATTGTTCTCCAAAATGGTTGGATCAGTTACAACTCTTCAAACAATGTATTAGTGACCCAGTTTTCCCACATCCCCTCCAGCATTCATCATTATATTTTCCTGTTATCTTAGTCAGAAGAAGTACTTCAGAATTATCTTAAGTTGCATTTCTCTGATCAGTAGTGATTTAGAGCACTTTTTCATAGCACTTGAAATGGTTTTAATTTCTTCATCTGAATATTGTCTGTTCATATCCTTTGACCATTTATCAATTGGAAAAGGCTTGAATTCTTATAAATTTGGTTCAATTCTCTATAAATTTTAGAAATGAGGCCTTTATCAGAACCCTTAGATGTAATTTTTTTTTCCTAGTTATTGCTTCCCTTTATATGTTGTCTGCATTGGTTTTGTTTGTACAAAAACTTTTTAATCTAATGTAATCAAAATTATCCATTTTACATTCCATTTTATACTTTAGTTGTTCTTTGACTACAAATTCCTTCCTTCTCCATAGATTTGAAAGGTAGACTATCCTTTGTTCTTCTACTTTGCTTATAATATCTCTCTTTATGTCTAAATCATGAACCCATTCAACCTTATCTTAGTATAGCTTGTTAGTTGTGGGTCAATGCCTTGTTTCTGCCATACTAATTTCCAATTTTCCCAACAATTTTTGTCAAATAATGAATTCTTATCCCAGAACATCTGGTTTTCATGTGATAGTGTACATATAACTATTTTCCAAGAAAATGATTTTGATATCCCTACTCAATTTAATCAAGACTTGTTCAATTCACTGTAATTTGATGGGTATCAGTGATTGCATTAGTGAATTAAGAAGAACAGAATTAAGTTTTAGTTGGTTTTGATACTTAATGCTATTTGGATAAAATTATAATAAATTCATTCACTGTATATTGATGCTAATATCATATGTTTATGATTACATTGCTTTTAAATTATTTTAAAATGATTTATAGATTTATATTATTGTTGTTATATTATAGCATATTGTATTAATTATATTATGATATATTACATATTAACTGGTGTTAGGGAAAGAGGTAGAGACTTACCATATTCTGAAAAGTGCCTTTAAAAAACTTACAATATAATGGGAGAGATGAAATATATAATGAAAGAAATCCAATTTAAAAAAAGTTTTTTGGGGTGGGAATTACCAAACAAAGGAGAGAAGCCAGAAATTAAATGGCTATTCTGACCTCCTTCTTTAAATGAAGTTTTTGCAAATAGCTCTTCATCTTGTGCTTGAATCAGTTTATATTAAATAAATTAACTGGGTGCCATGGGGGATATAAAGATAAAAAAAGTCATTATTTTTACCCCACAAGGCTTATAAGCAACTGGGAAGTAAAAACACACATAACCTTGCTCCCCACTCCCATTTATGGACTAAAGAAACCTAACAGAAATAGTAATAAAAATCAACAACAACAACAACAGCATGAATTTAAAAATATATTTTCTTTAATTTCCCTTTGAACTGTGCTGATCAAAATTCATGGACACAGATCACAAAATGACCAGGTTGGAAATTTATCTAATTCTCTGATCTCAAAACATATTTCAGTGATTCAAATCAAAGGTACATCTCAGAATAGGGTAGAAGTTTAAATGAAAAAAATACATTAAAATTAAATTTAAAAAAACATGATAAATACAATAGCTTACTATATTCCTAATATATTTTATTAATGTAAAAATTAGCTTAGAGTAAGAACGTTACTTTATATATTGGTTTTATCTTCCAGCAGATACTAAAAATAAAAATAAACAAATTTTAAAAACCTTCAACCCAATAGAGAAATACTATTTTTGTACATATATATATGTGTATATATATATATGTGTGTGTGTGTGTGTATATATATATATACACACACACACACACGTAGTTATGTTCAGGGAAAAAAATGAAAGTATAATAAGAAGAGAACAAAGTATCATGGAGGTTCAGAGGATAATAGAATCATTTTTAAAGCAATCAGGGAAAATTAATGGAGGAAATATTTTTAGACTTTGAAGGATAGAACTATGTTAGACAAATATGCGGGAGGAAAAGTATTTCACAAAATTGGGAAATGAAGTAAATAAAAGCAAACAAGTGAAATGCAACCAATAATAAGTCATCTAGTTTGTTTTGAGAATAAATCATATGACACAGACCCAATGTGAGATATCAATAGAATCATAAATAAGGGTCAAATTTGAAAGGTCTGGAATATGAGGCTCAGCATTTTGTATTGCATTATTAGAGTTTTTTATCAAAAGGGTATGAAATCATTAGAGTTAATCTCTAAAAAGATTAATCTTTCAGTGTTGAGTAGGATGGATTAAAGAAAGGTGAGGGGGAAAAAAGGCAGTGAAACAATTTCATGGACTACTGCAGCAGTCCATGTGAGAATTAATGGAAATCTAAATTAGGAGGCTGGGTGTAGGAAGGCCAAGTTAGAGGAGAAATACATTCCAAAGGCTGGATCAGAGGGACATTGAAAGTGATTGGAAATGGAGAACGATAAAGGGCAGGAGTAAAGGTTGACTCTGAAGTCATAAGCCTTGTTGACAAGAAGAATAATAGTGTTATTAACAGAAATAGTTATATCAGAAGAAAAAGTTGGTTTGGGGTTAGGGAGCAAGGACAAAAATGTAAGGATTAGTCTTAAAAGGAAAAAGAAGTACTATTCTAATAAGCCATAGGATACTAAAATTTTTTTTATTACTTTTCTTCTCTCTCCTTTGACCTTCATGTGGTCTCTTAGGAGCAATGGATTGCAAGTAGTCAGATATGCAATGAAGAATGAGAAGTGACTTTCAGTAATTACTTGAAATCACAGAGAAAATAACCTATATTATCTGTGCTCCCAATTTAAGATATGATTATATTTTGTGTTATGTAGTTATTTCCACATGTATATATGCATACATGTATGTGTATATATTTATACCCATATATGCATATATGCACATATGGGGGTATTTTGTGTGTATGTGTTTATTTCAAAACCTATACAAGACAATATATGATTGCATCTCAAATTGAGGAGAATAAACAATAAGGTTAAGATCTATGTGATTTCAAGTCATTAGGACAAGCCTCAAAAGGAAATAATCTTGAGTCTTGAAAGATTCAAATGAGAGTAAAATAAAACATATCACTGTACGCAGAGTGTGTAGTATGAACAAAGATGAATAAGTATGGTCTAATAAAAGGACCATGAGATGATCGGAATGGGTACAGTACAGACTAAGAAGCCAAGAAAAATAAAATTGATAAAGTGAATTGGGTTGATGTTAGATTGTAGAGGGCTGTAAATGTCAGGCTAAGGAATTTGAACTAGACTTTGTAGTCCATGTTAATTGCCTTTATTTCCTCCCTCTTAGAAGTCCTTTAGTCCACACTCTTCATATTAAAGAGTATATCACCGTAACCAAGCTCCCATATGAAGTTAGAGTTAGAGGCCAGGTCATTTGATTCCACATTTAGTACACTGTGATATGGCATCATACTTCCCTAATTCCTTTTAATCTGGCTTTGTCCCAAAAATTCTGCTGAAATCACTTTCTTATTGCTTACCGATAACCTGCTAATTGCTAAATCCAATGATTTTTGTTCTCAGCTTTCCAAATCTTTTACCCTCATGTAATATTCAAGACTGCAGACACAGTTAGTTGTAGTACATGAATAACATACAAATCTGATTATTCTTGTGCTAGTATTATTAACTCCTTGCAATTTACAATTATATCAAGCTCTTTTGAAAGAAAATGCTGTGCACTATAAAATCACATTGTTATATAACTTCTTTTTTTCATTGGAGCCTAAATTCTGAAAAGGTTTCCTTATCTACAATCCTGTCAATAACTACAGATGGGTATATATCAATAGGACAGTAACTGCTGAAATCAAATCAAAAATTAGAAGTAAAACAGTAGATCTCACAGTTTCAGATAATTATTATTCTCTACCCCAATTTCCTCATGTATGTTCCGCATTTCCTTTTTTGAAATAAAATGTATATTCAACCTGAAAAGTGAGAAGACTATAGATAATTCATTCCTTTTGGATAGTGTCTGTTCCCCTTGCTTCCATGAAACTGTAAGATCTTAGATTGTCCTCTTGTGTATTTGCTCACTACTTCTTGGTCCTTTCAGTGTTTATAATCTTTTTACAGCCTAGGTTCTGTGATAAACCCTTTTTCTTTTATTATAGCATATTTTCTCCTTTGGTGATTTTAGGGTGTTGTTATTCAGATAATTTACAATGCCACATGTAAATCTTTAATATCTCTTCTTAATTCTAGCCTTCTGTTTGGAAATGATTGATAAATATCTATACTACAAGCTCACTATAACCTAATACAGAACCTGTTTACTTCCCCTGTGAACTAACTCTTGCCAATTTTCTCAATTCTCTTAAACGTGCTACCATTAACTCAGTAACTCGGGTCACAAATCTTTAACAATTGTTGATTCTATTTTCTCATTCTTACTTTATATAGAATTGTGTTCAAAAGCAATTCTATTACTTCCATGAATTCCTGTCTTTTAACTCAGACAGCACCTGCCTTAGTTCAGGACCTAGTACCTTTCACATACACTTACGGTTGATCTTTTGATCTCTAATTGCATCCCCTTCAAGAGTATATACTCTACAATTCTAGAAACAAAGCACATATTTGATGAACACTTCTTGAATAGCATTAATTTCATTGGGAGGTATAGGCACAATTAATGAAAAGTTCAGTCATTTTCATTAGGCCATATCTTGTAAGAAAACATGTTTACTATCCTGGACCGGTGATTGTCAGTGCTTCTGCAGGGAAGAGGAGACAGAAAAGAAGATTTTTAGCTCAGTACATGAAGAACTAACTATACAATTTCCTTCTACAGCATGATGCCTATTTATTCCATCACAAATGAAGAAAACAGCAGGAAATGCTTCTGGAAGATTTCCAGAGGTTAGTTATTGTTTTCCTTCCCAAAGATTTCTTTAGAGAATCTTATGCTTGCTTGATCTATCCTGTCTGTTCTACTGAGTTCAAACTCTTTAAACTACGGCCAGCGGCTTTTCTCTCTTTAGATGTGCTTGGGTATTATATCTGTCTCCATGGTCAATCTTTGAAGAAATATTTGTCTCAGTAGTTAAACCTAGTAATTAATGAAATTTTATGTAGAACACAAGGAGAAATAGCCTGAGGTATGAAACAAGGCTATGTAGGGACAAAAGAGAACATCAGTACAGGAGAGGGGGAAAATCTAAATATATAACATGCTAAGTCTAACAAAAGAAATGTGGTGAGAAAAGAAATTGAAATTCTCACAGAATTGGCGATTTGACTAGTTTTCATGTATGATTTTTTTTCTTTAATGTATTTCCTCATATGGCAAGTTTATACATTTAAAAGGTAACATTTATTTTTGTTTCTTTATGATCTTTTACAATCTTCTTTTGGTCTTTGTCTCTTAATACTATCTGAATCATCCTTGAAAGGCTGGCTGTGACATGTACACTGGAACCTGAAGTCCATTCTAATACAGACTACATTATAAAATATTGAACCTTATTATTTTATAGCTTCCAAATCTTTGTTTTTATAGAAATCAAAATAAAGCTATTTTTCTAGAGAATATCAAGAACAAAAAAGAAAGTTTATCTAATACAAAGAGATTTCTTTTCTGGCAATAATAGGGAATCCACAATTTCAATTTTGAAAAACTATTAGCAAACTTAACTTAGAATTTTGGGAGCAATTTTGGAAAAACTGCATTCCAGATTCTTTTTTCCCCTAACTTAATTTTTTTATTATCTATTCTTAACATATTTTAATTTTAAATTTTGAGTTCTAATTTCTCTCCCACCCCTCCTCTACCTATAAAGAAAACAAGCAAAATGACATCAATTATACATATTAACTTATGCGACATATACTTCTATATTATCCATAGTACAAAAAAGTAAAAAAAAAGAAAAAAAGTGAAAAAAAGTTCTTTAATTTACACTCAGAAGTCATTAGTTCTCTCTTTGGAGGTAGGCAGCATTTTTTTCATAATGAATTATTGTAAACCATTTTGGATCACTGTATCCAAGAGTAGCCAACTCCTTCACAGTATTTTTCTCTCCACCTTATTTTCTCCTGTTTATTTTTATTTTTATTTTTTTATCCTGTTACTCTTCAAAAGTCAATTTTGTTTCAAATCACTACCTTACTTATTTCACTGTTCTTTCCATCCTGTCTCTAACCTTTGTATTATTCTCTATCCTTTCCATTTTTCTATTGGTTAAGATAAATGTCATATACCATTACCTATTTACATATATTCTTCTTTCTTTAAACCAAATCTAATGAGAACCTACACATTACTCCCTCTACTATAAAAACTCTCTATCACAAACTTCTTTTATCTGAGAAAAAATTTGCCCTTCTATGTTTCCCTTGTCCCTCCTTCCAGTGCATCCCTTTTCTCAGTCTTATCACACACACACACACACACACACACACACACACACACACATATATTACTACATACTCAACTCACACAAATGTCCTTTGTTTATGTAAGCTCCTTTTAACTCCACAGATGATGATAAAGTTTGTAGTGGTGTTATATATATATATATATATATATATATATATTTGTGTGTGTATAAACTTTTCACATATGAATGTAAACAATTTAAACTAACTGAATCCCTTGTGCTTTCTCTTTCTATTTACCTTTTTTATGCCTCTTGCATCTTCTGTTTGAATGTCAAACCTTCTTATTCAGCTATGGCACTTTGCTCACAAATGTTTTTTAAACTCTCTAATTTATTAACTATTCATTTTTTCCTGTCTTTCTACTGAGTTTTTATTTTTATTTTTTTATCCTGTTACTCTTCAAAAGTCAATTTTGTTTCAAATCACTACCTTACTTATTTCACTGTTCTTTCCATCCTGTCTCTAACCTTTGTATTATTCTCTATCCTTTCCATTTTTCTATTGGTTAAGATAAATGTCATATACCATTACCTATTTACATATATTCTTCTTTCTTTAAACCAAATCTAATGAGAACCTACACATTACTCCCTCTACTATAAAAACTCTCTATCACAAACTTCTTTTATCTGAGAAAAAATTTGCCCTTCTATGTTTCCCTTGTCCCTCCTTCCAGTGCATCCCTTTTCTCAGTCTTATCACACACACACACACACACACACACACACACACACATATATTACTACATACTCAACTCACACAAATGTCCTTTGTTTATGTAAGCTCCTTTTAACTCCACAGATGATGATAAAGTTTGTAGTGGTGTTATATATATAATATATATATATATATATATATTTGTGTGTGTATAAACTTTTCACATATGAATGTAAACAATTTAAACTAACTGAATCCCTTGTGCTTTCTCTTTCTATTTACCTTTTTTATGCCTCTTGCATCTTCTGTTTGAATGTCAAACCTTCTTATTCAGCTATGGCACTTTGCTCACAAATGTTTTTTAAACTCTCTAATTTATTAACTATTCATTTTTTCCTGTCTTTCTACTGAGTTTTTATTTTTATTTTTATTTTATTTTTAAATAACTTTTTATTGACAGAACCCATGCCAGGGTAATTTTTTACAACATTATCCCTTGCACTCACTTCTGTTTTCCGATTTTTCCCCTCCCTCCCTCCCCCTATCCCCCAGATGGCAAGCAGTCCTTTACATGTTAAATAGGTTACAGTATATCCTAGATACAACATGTGTGTGCAGAACCAAACAGTTTTCTTGTTGCACAGGGAGAATTGGATTCAGAAGGCATAAATAACCTGGGAAGAAAAACAAAAATGCAAGCAGTTTATATTCATTTCCCAGTGTTCTTTCTTTGGGTGTAGCTGCTTCTGTCCATCCTTGATCAATTGAAACTGAATTAGATCTCTTTAGTGAAGAGATCCACTTCCATCAGAATACATCCTCATATAGTATCATTGTTGAGGTATATAATGATCTCCTGCTTCTGCTCATTTCACTCAGCATCAGTTCATGTAAGTCTTGCCAGTCCTCTCTGTATTCATCCTGCTGGTCATTTCTTACAGAACAATAATATTCCATAACATTCATATACCACAATTTACTCAACCATTCTCCAATTGATGGGCATCCATTCATTTTCCAGCTTCTAGACACTACAAACAGGGCTGCCACAAATATTTTGGCACATACAAGTCTCTTTCCCTTCTTTACTATCTCTTTGGGGTATAAGCCCAGTAGAAACACTGCTGGATCAAAGGGTATGCACAGTTTGATAACTTTTTGAGCATAGTTCCAAATTGCTCTCCAGAATGGCTGGATGTGTTCACAATTCCACCAACAATGCATCACTGTTCCTGTTTTCCCACATCCCCTCCAGCATTCTGCATTATCTTTCCCTGTCATTCTAGCCAATCTGACAGGTATGTAATGGTATCTCAGAATTGTCTTAATTTGCATTTCTCTGATTAATAATGATTTGGAGCATATTTTCATATGGCCATAAATAGTTTTAATTTCTTCATCTGAGAATTGTCTGTTCATATCCTTTGAACATTTATCAATTTGAGAATGGCTTGATTTCTTATAAATTAGAGTCAATTCTCTATATATTTTGGAAATGAGGCCTTTATCAGAACCTTTGACTATAAAAATGTTTTCCCAGTTTATTGTTCCCCTTCTAATCTTGTCTGCATTAGTTTTGTTTGTACAAAAACTTTTCAATTTGATATAATCAAAATTTTCTATTTTGTGGTCAATAGTGATCTCTAGTTCTTCTTTGGTCATAAATTCCTTCCTCTTCCACAGATCTGAGAGGTAAACTATCCTATGCTTTTCCAATTTATTTATAATCTCATTTTTTATGCCTAGGTCATGAACCTATTTCGACCTTATCTTGGTGTATGGTGTTAAGTGTGGGTCAATGCATATGTATGAGTTTTGCTGAGTAGTTTATTCTTGGTTATAACTCCTAGCTCCTTTGTCTTCTGGAGTGTCATATTCTGATGCTCCAGTCCTTTAAAGTAAAAATTGTTAAATCTTGTGTTTTCCTGTTTGTGCCAACATGAAAAGTGGACTGTTTCTTTCTGGCTACTTACAATATTCTCTCTTTGATCCAGGAACCCTGGAATTTGGCTATAATATTCCTGTGAGTTTTCATTTGGGGATTTCTCGTAGGAGGTGATTGGTGGATTCTTTCAGTAGATCTGATCTGAGAGCCCCTATCAGTGTCTCATTATCAGCTAGTATTCTCAATTGTATACTGATTCCAAATACAAGGCTTTTCCCACTGCACTACACTGTGTTCTGCTATATTATACTACATTGACTTGTCCATCTGATATAAATGAAAGCAGTTGAAATATATGCTGCTGCTGACATATTTTCCTGGGAAACCAATTTAGGTTGAAGACATGGTCATCTTCATTCTGAATCCTATGAATGTTTAATCCATATTCAACATTTTAAAAATACATATACAGAGGCAATCTCCCAAGGTATTTTATTATGTATTTATATAAATTAATGAAGGAAATAAAAATTACTAAATATGTTAATTGTTAAATAGAATTCCCCTCTCCTCAAAAAAAAAAAAAAAACTTAATGTTAGAGGACTTCTTGGTGAAACTTTGGGTCCAGTCTCTTCTTTTTAGAAAGGAAGAAATATGGGGATATTGAGTAAAACAAACAAACAACAACAATAAAAACAGCAACAACAAAGGAAAATGAAGACACAATCATTAGTTGAATAAAATAATTTTATGATGCCTACTTGAATAAGAGCTTTCTTAAGGAATAATCCTTAAACATAGTTCATAGAAACTTTAGATCAGCAAGAACTTTTGAGAAATTGTCTATTATTGAAGATCAAAATTAATAATAGAATTGCTGTGAAATATCTGAAACAATGTGTTATCATTAAGGAAATATTTAAGATGCTAAGATGTCACCATAAGTTGAGTAGGAAGGGAAATCAAGGAGTATTTAATCAGTTAAATGGGGCAATAGAAAAGATTTGGGTTCTGAGTATGAGAACTTCAATTTTCCTGCCTTTTAGTCCAAGGATATCATTTTTCACTCTCTAAAGAAGCATTTAGTTCCTTCAAGGTAGTGTAAGGTGATTTTCTTCACAGATCAGTGATCAACTAACAAGATCAGTGAGTAGAGAAGTCCAAGGAAATGAAACAAGTATAATAGAAGTGCTAGAAATTGGTAAATATGTAAGGTCTACTGATTTTGTCAAACCAAAATACTCTGGAGTATATAGCATAATAAAAATGAGTGTCAAGGAAAACATGGTGATCTTAAGGGAGAAAAAAAATGGCTTAAATGACATAGGGAAACTTGGATATTTTGGAAGTAGAAGGAAACTTTTTATGTTATTTAGCCCAATTCCCTTATTTTATAAATAATAATTCTAAGATCCCAGGAGATCAGGAGACAGGTTCGAAGTCATAGTTTTTTACTGAGAAAGCAAGGCACATAACTTATGCCTACCAACTCCCTATTCAGTGCTCCATGCCTTTACTCCAAAATTAGCATCCATCTTTAGTTATTGCTCTCCTGTTAGGCTCCAATACTATTTGGGGGTTTAAAGGCGTATTGAGGTAGCTCCATTTGAATTTCAGTAGACTTTATCAGAACTTTTTTTTCTTCTCTTCTTCATCTTATGCTGACATTTATTCCTACTATTCCTTCATTTATGCTTATTTCAAAAATATGTGTTTCTTGAAATTTTTTCATCCAATCTTCTTCAGGAGATTGTACCTTATTTTATTCTAACTCATTCACTAATCTTGAATGTCTCTCTATTGACTTTTTTCCTACTAGGATAATCAAGTGTCCTTCATCCTTAAAAGCAAAATAATGAAACAAATAATATTCCAGATTGATCTACTCATCCCAAATAATCATCATATTTTGTCTCTTCCTTAGCTCATTTTATTGAGTAAATAATCTATAAATAAAGTGCCTACATTTCCTCTCAAACAATTCCCAATCGTATTAAATGTGGTTTCTGACTTCATCAAATCTAATGCTCTTTTCTCAATCCTAATCCCACAGTAATTAACCTTTTCTGGGCATTCTGTCATCTCCAGATTTTTTTGTTGCTTTTTTGATTTGGTTTTGGTTTATTTTTCTGTCACTATTATTGTCTGGTTCTCCCCCCTTCATCTCTAACTAATCAGTATTCTCAAATGATTCTTCATTATGATTATGGTCAATAATCATGTCTCCCAAAATTCCATCCTGATTTCTCCTTTTATCTCTATATCAGGTGTCATTAATTTATTTTGGTGTCATAAACTTCTTTTAACAATGTGGGAAATCTTATGCACCTGTTCTAAAAAATAATATAGGCATTTTTTATTTGCAATAGAAGAAAATGTCAGCCGGCCATAGCACTCTGCCTTGTGTTATCTTTTCACTTCATCCCCAACCCCACTTCTCCTTATAACTAACTCTTTTAAGGTGCTAAGTTCCTTTCAGGATTTGGCCTGTCAGCTAAGGGCAAGACCCAATCTCATGGGGTACTCCCTTTCTACTGGGTAATTGTGAGTTCCACTGAGGAACTTGTCTTTCACATGCTTTCCCACTCTATTTCATATTTATAATTCCTGGTGTCTATTGTATCCCATCATTTTGCTTGTAACATTTTCCCTTAAATAAATCTACCTTTTGCCAAAGAGAATGGCCATTGTGAATTCTTCATATAATCAAACCCCAATGTTTAGAGCCTGCCATTATTTGGTGACAGACCTCACATCACATCAGCTCACAGACATACACACATATACATATATATGCATACATACACACATGAAAATATTTAGGTATTTGCATATTTTCTTCCCCATTAGAATGCAAACTTCTTGAGGCTGACACATTTTATTGCCATTGGTACCTTGGAAAGCACATAGTTATATCTTAATAAATACTTGTTGATTTGACCTAGGAGTGACAAATAGACATTTTACTTTTTTGATTTTTTAAATTTTTATTTTCTCTAGTTATATATAGAAACGACTTTTTTTTGGTTATACATGTACACTCATATTTTTCATATTTCCTTATGAATCCTTCTGGGAGAGAAAAATCAGTTAAAAAAACACAAGAGAAGAGAAAAAAAAGTGAAAACAGAATGTGTTGATTTCCATTCAGTCTCAATAGTTCTATCTGTGTATTTGGATGGATTTCCATCAAAGTTTACTGGGACTGCCTTGGATGATTGAATTGCTGAGAAGAAACTAGTCTGAAATAATTACTCATCACCCAGTCTTGCTGTTGCTGTGTACAATGTTTTATTGGTTCTCCTTGTTTCACTTAGCATTAGTTATACAAATCTTTCCATGCCTTTCCAAAATCACCCAATTCATCATTTTTAGTAGTATAATGATATTCCATTACTTTCATATACCCTGACTTATTCAGCTATTTCCCAATTGATAGGCAACTACTCATGTTCCAATTCACAAATAGACATTACATTTTTAAAATGCAAAGAATTTTTGCAATTTTTGCAAAGAAAATTGCAACCATTGACAAAAATCTTTATTCTTGCTTCTTTTTTATTTTGAGATATTTTAATCTTATTTTTATTCAGCTATATCTTTGCAATCTCCTAGCCACTATCTCTTTTAAGCAAAATACTCTAATACTAAGAATCTGGGAAATGCATAATGGATTCCTGAGGGGCTAAAAAAACCTGATATTTATTCAGTCTGATATCACAGATGTCCTGTCAAATGATTTATCATTGTTGCCTTTCCTTATAGCAATAAGTGGAGAAGGAAGCACAAAGGAAGAAAGAGTGAGAGATAGAAAAGAAACAGAATTGGGGAGGGAAGGAATCAAAAGGAAAGAAGGGAAAGAGATATAGAAGGGGGAAAAGTTCCCCTAAATACCAGATTCAGGTATCTTGAATTGTTTTACATTATAAAATAGGTGATCAATAGAGGGAAAAAAGCACAGAACATTTTCCTAAGGTAATCAGTCTGAGTTTTGAAGAACAGTGATGGACCCATTCATCTTCTAAATGTATAGAGAACTGATTAAATCTAGCAACATTATATCTATTATTTTGATTCGTAGAAGATAGATGTGAAAATGGTTTCACAATGAATAGGTGACTGCTTTTCTCTTCCAACTAAACTTAACTCTAGCCTTTCTTTAGTCTTTTCTATTTGTACTTTGAGAACACTCCTTTCCTAATATACTAAGAAGTTCTCTACATTTAAAGTCAGAAGATTTGAATTTTAATCCTTTTACTTTCACTTTTTAATGCTGTATATTTTACTCAAATCACTCCATTATATATGAGCCTCAGTTTCCTCATTTATAGAAAGGGAGGAGTGAGAAATAGCTTACTAATTTCTTTCCATCCCTAAATCTATGATACTATTACTGACTCTCGATATTTTCTTTTCATTTTATATTCTTTGGTGTTCATTGAAACCTAACTTTTAAAAATATTTTTCTTTCACATGATTTACATTCTTTAATATTTAATGAAACCTATTTTTTTCAATATGACAACATAAGTTCTAAGGCTAGTTAATCTTTCATACTCTCTATTACACAGAATCAGGAAGAAATAATGTAATATTACTCATTATTCACTGGCAATTACTTACCCTTTCTCTGCCACAATCATTGAACAACTACTCCTTTAAAATTTTCAAACCTAAATAAACAGAAAAAAAAAGAAAATCAACTGATCCAACTTCTATAAATTTTATAGCTTTTAATGATCTCCAGGATTAAATACTGAAAGCCTACACAATACTAACAACCAGTGTAAGTAGCGATTTTTCATCTGTACATATTTTTTGATATGTAAAGACTTGGAGACAGAAGGATTGAATAAATGAACTCTTGCAAACATTTGCAGTTCTGGAACATTATGGTTCAATAAGGAAAACTTCAAAGCTATACAGTAAAAAAATATCACATTTATCTTTTTCCTCTGTTTTATGAAATGACAAACTTGAGAGACATGATTAAGTCTTTCATCTTCATATAGCTAGCACCTAGCATACTATATATATTTTTTTGATTTATTAGTTGTGTCTGACTCTCTGTGATCCCATTTGGAATTGTCTTAGTAAACACATTGGAATGATTTGTCATTTCTTTCTCCTTCTCCATATTGTAATTAATAATGATCTATGGAATTGAATTGCCATTGATAGTCTAAAAATCAAAATGTTAATCAATATATTGTTTTAATATATATATATACATATATATATATATATATATATATATATATATATATATATATAAAATATGTGTAAAAAAGAAATTACACCAGGCTAAAAGATCTTTCACAGAATTTAAACATGTTACTACTACCTAGATCAGGTATAAAACAGCTCCATTAGAAATGATGTTTATTTTTTGTACTGCACAATTCTCCAAATAGACCAGGTGAGTTGTAATACACAATATGGGGTTTCATGTTTTTTCCTGGGCAAACCTCATCAGATATACTTTACAGTACAGGGTATGTGTTTATCCCTGCTTAGAAGGCAATGACTTTTACCTCATTTTGAATACTCTCCTGCCATCTAGAGGAAAAACAAGATATAGACTCAGACAAGAAAAAAATTTTAAAAAGCATCTAGGGGAAGAGAATATACATTATTTAGTATGTTCTAAATGCAGAAAATATAATTATAAAAGACACATAAATAACATTGTCCTTGAATTAACTATTTTCCCAAAATATGTGGATAAAGATTTAATTGATAATCCTTCTTATTTGTTACAACTGGCATTTTTTTTTCACATTCAACTTATCAATAACTTCACATGTCAAGTAAGTATCTATTACTATTACTAATCCCCATCCAAATTACTTATTAATAGGTTGTTTTTAAATGCAGGAACATGCCATATTAACATCATATTACATTATAAAGTTATATATTAAAGTATATGATATGTTTTCTTTATTATATTATATTATATTTACTATATTACATATTATATTTATCATAAGTGTAATATAATAAAACTATATCATATTCTCTATTATTACCCTATATATGTGTGTGTGTGTGTAATTTTATATAATATAAATTTATATTTTGTTTTATATAATATATAGATTTATCTTTATAAATTTATACTGGATTTTATCTCCAGATAAAAATATGCTTACTTTTTAAACTTAATTGAATTAAAACTAGGATTATATGGAGCTAGGTATAAGATAACTTGGAGTGTTATGATTCATAGTGAAGAGATATGTTTTCAAGTTCTTAGAAAATAACCATAGTAAAATCAGTTTCCCAATGAGCATTTTTAACCATCTATTACATGTGTAGTATCCTTCTAAATATTAAGGACACAAATTAAAAAATCAAACCCCTGATATTAAAGAGCAAATACAAAAGGATCTATATAATTTTATACTGAGTTTTGTCTTCAGATAAAGATATGTTTGGTTTTTTAATTGCATTTTTAGAGAATATATACTTTAAATGAGTAGATCACATTATATAGCAAAGGCCAAATTTTTAGACAAATTTTTAGACAAATAGTTCTGCAGTTCTATAATGAAGACTCTCCCTCAGAGGAGGAATTCACAATCATCTAACATTTATATTTATTAAGTAGAGATTGTATTGAATTTTTGAGGTTTCAGAAGGAACTTTAAAATACTCCAGACTCATTATAAATGTCAATTATTGCTTTGTATTTCAAAGACTTCTTGATAAATAATGAAATAGCCTAGTTTATATAATATAAAGACAAACAATATGATATAGGAAATAGTTATCTGGGCTAAAAATAAGCAATGTCTGGGTTCAAGTCTTATCTTTGCTATATATATTGACTGTGTGCCCTGGGAAAAGCCATTTAACCTCAAGTACTCTAAGTAAATCTATAAGAGAGAGTCTAGTCCCTACCATTATTCCTGGTTAATATAATGTAAGAGTACTAAATATCTGATAAAAATATGGACTCCAGATCCAATGATAATAATAACTCACATTGAGAGGCATTGTGTCCCAGTGGAAGTTCTAAAATGGGAGTTAGAGAACCTGCATTTGGTACAGGTTGTTTCTTTATTACTTTTTATTTCTATTATGTTAGGCAATTCACTTACCAAGTGTGGATCTCAATTAACTCATGTCTACAAAATTATAACCTGCTGTTATAGCATTTTGATAATAATCAAATAGCTCTTTTGAGATTTGAGATGTGTTTTACATGTATTATCTAATTTGATTCTCACAACAATCTTGTAAGGTATAAGCTCTTAATATCCTCATTTTGCAAATAAGGAAACTGAAGCTGGCAGGTTTAGCCACTTGGCCAGATGCTAAGCAATGGAGGAAAGATTTAAACTTGGGACTTTCTAAATCCAACAATCTAACCACTGTACCAACTAGAGCTTATAGGAGGAATTATATACGCTATAATATCAGAAGATGGGGAACCAATATCTAGTTCATAGGATTAAACAATCAGTCAACAAACCTTTATTAAATGTCAAAGGGACGATTTAATGGGAGAGAGAGAATTTTATCTGGGCCAAGAAGCAAGAAAAGATATCAAGGGCGAAACATATCTGTGTTTGATGGGAGAAGAGATCATTCCATTCATAAGGAATAAGGGGGAAAAATATCAAAATAAGAAAAGATGGGATTTATTTAGGGGATGGTTATTAATCTGCTTTGGTGAGGGTGTAAAGATCATGAGAGACAGTATTACATAATTTCATTTCAAAGAGTTTTTAAAGCCAAATTAGGAAGAAAGGTCTTTATTTGTTAGGCAAAGGGGATCAATTAAAGCTTTTGAGAAGCCCAATGACATGATTAAGACTAATGTCACAGACAGGAAAAAAAAAATGGATTAGAGGCCTCAGAGTCAAAGTAGGGAGAACTGAGAGGAAACAAGTATAATAATCTAGCTGAGAGATACTTGAAGTAGTGACAGTGTCTCTACCTATTCATGAAAGAATCTTCTAATTTTCTGCCTCTTTATTAAAACAGCTTTTCCTAATATAGAAAAAAGCATATCTTTCAAAAAATATTTGAATACTGACATTGGTTTCTGAGGCTACTGCTCCAGGTAGAATTTGAAGGAATCAGAATTTCAGTGGTAGAAGAGGGTCAGGAGGCATCTAGTTTAGCTCATACCTATAAAATTATATCCTCCTTATAAATGACCAAGTTACTACCACTAGAAGATCTTTCATAGGTAAAAATTAATTATTAATTAATCAATACTAATTTATAAAATTCTTACTGTAAATCAGTAAATTAGGCTCACATTACTACCATATTCGATCAGGCTTTCATTGATGGTTTTTCCTTATCTATTCTATTTTCATGCCTAATTTGTAAAAAAAAAAAAAAAAAAAAAAAAAAACTTCATTAAGCCTTCTTACCTGTTGAACAAAGTATAAATTTCTTAGCCTGACATTCATGGTCCTCAACAGTCATGTCAATTCAATTCAACAGGGCAAATAAGCATTTATTCCAGGCACTGTGACAACACTGGGAATATAAATATAAGCAAAAAGAATTATAACTTCTTTCAATTGAAGAAGACAACACACAAAATAAGTTATAAATGGGAAGGAGAGGAAGAAGCTACATTTTGGAGAAAGTCTAGAAAGCCAGGAATAGAGAGTGGAGGCAAAAACATGGTTGGTCTCTTTGTTTTTCTTAGAATTGAATTTCTGGAAGTAAACAGGAAGGAGAACCAGGCAGACTGAACTTCTAAGGTGAAAAGACCAGAACAAGGGTGTACTTCCAGGGTGAGAAAGGTGCTATGGTATGGTGGAGAAATTCCAGACAATCAGGAATAAAACCTGGAAAGAAATGAAGACATGAATACTTTCCTTAAAATGAGGATTCTAAGAGGAATTGATGAATCAGAGGAAGAAGCTACAAAGGTAAATTTTAATACCAATCTAAGAAGTATAATTGAAATTACTGATTTTTGCTCTGATGAAGAGCTGAAGAAATACATCTCCCACTTTTCATTGAAGAGATAGGAGACAACTGGGATTATGTTCCATATGCTTTCAAACTTGGTTTTTTTTTTTTTAATGGTTTTTCTTTTGTTACAAGGAAAACCCCTCTGAGTAAGAAGTGAAGAATAGGAAACTAACACATCAATATTTTTTTTAAATAAGTCAAAGAATTAATTTTTATTAAATTAAATATAATGGATATGAAGTAAGCATTGAAAACTGGTTTCCCAGATGAATTTAATAAAATTCTCCTTTCCATACTCTAAAACCTAGCCACATTATAGAGTAATATGAAATTGACATATGATTTCATTGGGAAAAGAATGAGTGAGAAAATTCTATCTATTAAGTCAATGCCTTATTTGAAGCTTTTAGTTTTAGAAGTTTTCTTATAGCACTGAACACTCATGAAATTTGCCCAACATTACCCAATGAAGACATATAAGGGACATTATTAAATCCCATACTCCCTGACTACAAGACAAACCCTTTACTTACTACAAGATCATAGTTCTCTCTTGACACTGTTGTTCATTCCTTTTAGCCATGTCTGACTCTTCATGACCCAATTTGGGATTTTCTTGGCAAAGGTATTGTGGTGGTTTGCTATTTCCTTCTAACTCATTTTACAGATAGGAACTGAGGCAAATAGAATTATGTGAATTGCCCTGGATCACACAGTCACTAAGTATCTTGAGGTCAGATTTGAATTTAGGAAGATGAGTATTACCTGATTCCAAATCCAGCACTTTATCCACTTTACTACTTAACTACTCTCCTCTTGCCATACCAGACCATGAATTGCCCCAATCTCATGCTTATTTTTTTTTGTGACATTCTCATACCTTTGCCTTTATCTTTATCCCAGAATATACTATTCTTATACTATACTATACTATACTATACTATACTATACTATACTATACTATACTATATTATACTATACTATACTTAAAGTTTATTTTAAAAGCTTTCCCTTCTTTGAAGATTTATTTTTCATATAAATTCCCAAGGATCTTATAATGATATTGTCTTCAAGAAGTGATCAAATATTTCCTGATATTCGTTTTAGTCTCCCTTGCAATGATATGTGAATAAGGCCAAAGTCAGAAGATATGTTAAGGTGAAATGAATAAAAAGCTTACCTTCAAAGCCAGAAGGTTGTTTTTAAGTGGTACAGCTGGCACAAACAGACCACCCGACCCAGGGCAATACACAGTCTCTATGTGACCAAAATTTCTGAGAATATAAAATTGAGGCTAATTACCAATTCATATTAATAGGTAGAATTTCCTTACTAGAAATTCATTTTCATTGTTAATGACATTAAGTGTCTGGATTCCCTTGCAGATTTAGATTCATTCAGAATATTTCTTTCTGTGTGTACATGTATATATAGGACACAAATGGGTGCACACACAGAGACTCATATGCATAATACTAAGTCATGAGTTTTATCCTTGTTTGAACATAAAGTTGTTACATTTAAAAAACTGCAAGGATTGGAAGGAAAATTAGAAATCACCTAGTCTGTGTTATGGGCCAGAACTTGAAACAAGGTACTAAGTGGAATTGAGAAGGCAATGATTAAATCTAGTTTAGTATTGATTTAATCCTACAATAAATAATGGTTTCCTAGTGATTTAATGATTGGTGTGTACTCAGTGTAGAACATATAAGGAGGAGCTGTCAGGGCCAGAAAGGACAAGCCCACTAGAAGCTTGTTGAGGCTGTGACAGATTCATTCCAACTTCCACCTTTGTGCTGCCTGGAGGCTAAAATATAAACCTCTGGATTCGGAGACATTTACATGGAGCTAGAGGCAGAAGCTGGCAGGAACTTTCATAACCAAGGAGAGAGATAGGTCTCTAAAAAAGCTAAATGGGCCCCAGGAAGGAGACAAGACTTTGAAGGAGATAATAAAGAATTTGGACTTTAACTCTTGGCTGCTTTTGGAATAGTTACTGAACTGAAATGAAGGCTAGAACTGTCTTCTGTTAGGTCTTCATATTTTGAAAACTTTTTATTTATGTAGTTTGCACATTAAAAGTATTTGGTATAGAAGAATTGCATCAAGATTTTTCTCACATGTTAAAGAATCAATGTAACTTCTGGTTCAATACATTCTACTTACTACATTCAGAAATATAGTTTAGCTTTTATAGATGTAGTAGGAAAAATTGCGATCAATTTACAAAGTTTGAGTTTCTGATGCATAGTCACTTGATTGGACCTGATAATATATGTGTGTTTGTGTTTGTGTGTGTGTGTGTGTGTGTGTGTGTGTGTGTGTATGCTTCTCACTTTATGCTTTCCTAAGCATTTACTTATAAATCATCTTCTTTGATTTTTACAGTTTACTCAATGAAAAAGGTTAATCAAATCTATTTTTTCCATATATGTTGCTAGAAGATAGCTAGTAAACAGTTCAGAAAACTTAGATATAAATAGGATGAAGTCATCCAAGAAAATAAAGACCTGAACCCACATTTTCTAATTCAGTTTTAGTATCTAAGGAAAGGTGTCTTCCAAGTCTATCGTTAGGAATTTGCAATTATGTGGTCCATTTAAAAGTATGTAAAAAAGAAAAAGGAAATTATTTAAATAGATTTTTTTAATTTGTCTCATAATATTGAATTACTAGGGAAATTATACACTCTCCTATGATTTAACTGAAAGAACTTTACAGAACAGCAAATAATAATTTAACATTTTTTCCTTTGTTGTTTTTAAAGAAGATATATAGTGATAAAACATGAGAGAAGAATGGGGGAAGAGAGCACACAATTAAGAAAGTCTAAAATATTATAAGAATAAAATTCTTTCAATATTTTATCATTTCAGATAATCACAGTCTGCTTTCCAACTAGTATATATTTGTTATATACAATGCATGCAAGATATTGTCCTATACAGTTGGGATAGATGAAAAATTTCAGTTGAGCGTAATGATAGTGAAGCTAGCTTGAAGTAAAACAAAACAAAACAAACAAAAACCCCTGCCTCTGAGACATACTGGAATTTGGACAAGTCACACTTAGTGTTACAGACCATTCTCTAAGATAATACATTGCAGATCAAGGAAATTCCTAAGAGTTCCCTCATATCAATAAAATCACAGCCGTGACATAATTCAATTCTTTAAAATTATCATAATACTTGAAACATAAATGATGTTTAGTGCTATTTACTTAGATGTTAGCTTTCTCAAATTAAAAAAAAATGGAAGATATGTTAATGCTAGAATACTTTCACACTTTTAGAAATATGTCCACTTGTCAAAATGTAGTAAGTTGTGATCTGTTTGACTAGTGTGAATCAAAATCTGTTGCTGCTGTTGAATCTTATTGAGGTAGCTAATAGGTAAACAGTGTTTTACTAATGAATCTATGTATAAACATTGATATTATTGATATTATAAGTATTTTAACTGGAAAACAGACACTCTGCCTCAATACTTCAAAACTTCATACTGAATATTTTATATTTTCTCAGTGTTTTGGTAACTGAACATGGAGATTAGTAGGATACAAGCAAGATGCTTGAAAAATATGCAGCAACAATTGGGGAATGACTTTTATTCTTATAAACTTGACTCAGTTCGCTGTTTGAGGAATGATACCTTTATTAGAAATACTTGCTGTAATGACTATTTTCCAGCTTTCTGTTTTCCTTCTAATCTTGGTTATTGTTTTTCAATTTAATATAATCAAAATTATCTATTTTGCATTTCATAATGCTTTCTATATTTTCTTTAGTCATGAATTTTTTCCTTCTCCATAAATCTGACAGATAAACTATTCCCTGCTCTTCTAGTTTGCTTATAGTGTCACCTTTTAAGAATAAATCATGTACCCATTTTAATCTTGATATACAGTGAGATATTGGTCTATCTCTAATTTTTATCCTGTTAATTTTTAGTTTTCTCAGTAGTTTTTATCAAATATTGAATTGCTATCCTAGAGGCTGGGATCTTTGTGTTTATCAAATACTATGATCATTGAATACTATGCCTTGGGTACTTAAATCTATTTTACTACTCTACCACTCTATTTTTTAGCCAATACCAGATAATTTTGATGATTACACTTTTATGATAAAGTGTGAGTTCAGGTATTGGTAGGCAACCTTCCTTTGCATTTTCCCCATTAATTTCCTTCATTTTCTTGACCAATTTTTTTTTCAAGATGAAGTTTGTTGTTATCTATCTCTATAAAATAAAATTTTGGTCGTTTAATATAATGCAGTACGTTAGCTTAGGCAGAATTGTCATTTTCATTATATTGACTAAACCTACCCATGAATAATTGATGTTTTTACAAATGTTTAGATCTGATTTTCTTTGTGGGAAAAGTATTTTATAATTAAGTTAATATAGTTCCAAGATTTGTCTTGGCAGATAGACCTCAAAGTATTTTATATTGTTTTAAATAGAATTTCACTTTCTGTCTCTTGCTGTTGGGTCTGGTTGGTCATATAAAGAAATGGTGATGATTTATATGGGTTTAGTTTATATCATCCAACTTTGCTAAGGTTGTTAATTATTTCAAGTACTTTTCTAGTTGATTCTTTAAGGTTCTCTAAATTTACCTTATATCATCTGCACAGAGTGATAGTTTTGTTTCCTCGTTTCCTATTCTAATTCCTTCAATTTACTTTTCTTGTCTTATTGCTGTAGCTAAAATTTGCAGTACTATGTTCAATAATAATGGTGATAATGAGCATCCTTGTTTCACCCCGATTTTATAGGGAAAGCTTCTAACTCCTTACCATTAAAGCTAATGCTTGCTGATAGTTTTAGATAGATACTGTTTATCATTTTAAGGAAAACCCCATTCATTCTCATGCTCTCTAGTGTTTTTAAAAGGAATGGGACCTGTATTTTGTCAAATGTTTTTTCAATCTCTATTGAGATAATCATATGATCATGGTTGATTTTAATAGTGATATAGTCATTTATGTTCATATTTTCCTAATATTGAACCAACCCTACATTACTTGTATAAATCCCACCTGATCATAGTGTATAAACCTTGCTTTAATTGCCTTGCTAATATTTTATTCAATTTTTTAAAAATCGATATGAATTAGAAAAAAATTGTTTAATAATTTGTCTCTATTTTAGATCTTTTGGTTCAAGTATCAGTACCATATTTGTGTCATATAAGGAGTTTTGCAGGAATCCTTTTTTGCTTATTTTTCCAAATAGTTTACATAGTATTGGATTAATTGTTCTTTAAATATTGGTAGAATTAATTTGTAAACCCATCTGACTCTTAGGAATTTTCTTGAGGAATTCATTGATAGCTTGAGGCATTCTATTTCCTGATCTGTCAATTTAGCTGATTTGAATTTTTATGAATATTTACAGATTTTACTCTGTCAGATTTATTGACATATAATTGGGCAAAATATTTCCTAATTATTGCTTTAATTTCTTCTTTATTGGGAGTGCTTTCACATTTTTATTTTTGATACTTGATTTTTAGGTTTCTTCATTCATTTAAAAAAAGCAAATTAACTAATGGCTTATCTATTTTATTTTTTTCTTATTAAAACAGATCCTAGTTTTATTTATTCACCCAATAGCTTTTTCCCTTTTACTTTCAATTTTATTAATCTCACCATTGATTTTCAGATTTTCCAGTATGGTGCACTATTGGGAATTTTTAAATTGTTCTTTTTTCTAATTTTGCTGTTGTTATTATTGCAAGGCCAATTCAGTAATCTGATCTTTCTCTATTTTGTTACAAAGATTTGAGAGAAATTACTTTTCCCCTAAGTACTGGTTTAGCTGCATCTCATAAATTTTGGGAAGTTGTCTTATTGCTGTCTATGTTACTATGATTTATTTTTGGACCCACTTATTCTTTAAGATTGATTGCATAGTTTCCAATTAATTTTCAATCTATCTTTCTAGTACCCTTTGTTAAATATAATTTTATTGCATTATACTCTGTAAAGAATGCATTTTATGTTCTGTCATTCTATAATTGATTTTGAGATTTTTTTTTGCCCCAACATATGATCAATTTTTGTGTTGTTGATATAATTGTACATTTTTCTCTGTTTCCATTGAGTTTTCTCCAAAGGTCAATCATAATCTAATTTTTCTAATATTCTGTTCACCTCCTTTCTTGTTTATTTTTTGATTTGCTTTATCATGTTTTGAGAGGGAAC
Source organism: Antechinus flavipes (assembly GCF_016432865.1). NCBI lineage: Eukaryota > Metazoa > Chordata > Mammalia > Dasyuromorphia > Dasyuridae > Antechinus > Antechinus flavipes. The sequence continues at coordinate 126,816,507 of NC_067400.1, read as the reverse complement.
ACTTGAAATATCTCACTAGTATAGTTTTGTTTTCTATTTTTATTTATAATTCACTTAACTTCTCCAAAGTGCATATATTTTTGACAGATGGATATCAATGTGGGGGGATTATGGAAGGAAAGTCAATGTCCCCAGATTGATGGCTATTATTATTATTATAAGGTGATTCTATGACTCAACATATGAGAGACATAATAATGATGCTAAGTGGGAATGTCAAGTCAAATGAAAGTAAAACAGCCCATTATAGATTCTTCACATGGAAAGTTAATGAATTTGTCTCATCTTTTCCCTGCATTAGATACCTAAATGTGTTACTACCAACACAACACAGAGTCTAACCCAATTTGAATATTATAGTTTTCATGAAAAGATGTGGCTTCACGGGGAATAAATTTCTTGTTTTCTTCTAATGAGTAATAGTATCCTATGCACTTTTTAAGAAGTATAGACTTTTTTCCACCTGGACTTTGTTAACATTCATATAAACGGAAATAAATTGATAAATTGTCATTTTTTTCTATGTAGGGCACTTGTTAATTTTGCATTCCTCTTTGTGCCAAATTTTGGGATTGGTGAGAAGGGGAAATAGGAGTGAAACCAAAATCTTAAAAAAAAAATTTGGCAGGAGAAAGGGGGAAGGAAGAAAAGGCTTATAAACTATGTCAAACTGAACACAAAGAAGGAGATAGGATAAACAAAACAGAAGAAAAATCTTTCCATTGTTTATTAGCCCCAGGGTATGTTTGTTTTCTGTTTCCTCCTTAAGCTTAGGAGCCAGGAGAACTCAGAAACATCCCTTTGAAGTAAGGGATGCCAAGAAGCAAAGGAAGTTTGAATAGAAGGAGAATCAAAGCCAGAAGGAGATCTGAATGGCAAAATTCTACAAAGTCTTTGGAGCTAGAAGTCATCTTAGTGGACTAGTTCACATGTTCCTCATATCACTTCACCTTATCTTTTAAATTCCAAATCTCAGTTTAAAACAATAAGATAAAAAAGAAAGTCAAACATTATAAGTAGCTAGTAGAAATGTCAGACAGACTACAAAAAAAAAAAAAGGCAATTAGTCAAAAACAAAGGATTATTTCCAAGTTCAAAACCTTTATAATAACTACAGTATTATAAGGCAACTTCCAAGGTTGATATAAAAATACAAAGCCTTGGAAACAAAATCTTGAAATTCAAATTAAGAAACCATTTTCTCTAATAAGTTAGGTAATATGAACAGTCCTTCCTCAGACCCATGTTCAGAAATTCTGGATTGTTCCATGATTCTAGTTATCTCGGTACCAAAATACAGGAAAGAATTTATCTTATTAACTGAGAACTCCATATTGATATTTTTCTAACTTAGCTTCTTATCCCAGTAACTTCTAAGGATGGGTCCACTAAACATCTGATTCCCTCATCCAATCTGTGTAAAGCAATGCTCCTCTTTGAAGCACTCTATAGCCATTATTTGTAGCCCAACTCCCCCCAAATCATGTTTACTAAATGACCCATGTAATAAGACTCCTGATTCATCATGTCACCATGTCATCACCTTGAGGGATTAGATGTGAAAATGGTTTCACAATGAATAGGTGACTGCTTTTCTCTTCCAACTAAACTTAACTCCAGCCTTTCTTTAGTCTTTTCTATTTGTACTTTGAGAACACTCCTTTCCTAATATACCAGGAAGTTCTCTACATTTAAAGTCAGAAGATTTGAATTTTAATCCTTTTACTTTCACTTTTTAATGCTGTATATTTTACTCAAATTATTCCATTATATATGAGCCTCAGTTTCCTCATTTATAGAAAGGGAGGAGTGAGAAATAGCTTACTAGTTTCTTTCCATCTCTAAATCTATGATACTATTACTGAACCTCGATATTTTCTTTTCATTTTATATTCTTTGGTGTTCATTGAAACTTAACTTTTAAAAATAGTTTTCTTTCACATGATTTACATTCTTTAGTATTTAATGAAACCTGTTTTTTTCAATATGACAACATAAGTTCTAAGGCTAGTTAATCTTTCATACTCTCTATTACACAGAATCAGGAAGAAATAATGTAATATTACTCATTATTCACTGGCAATTACTTACCCTTTCTCTGCCACAATCATTGAACAACTACTCCTTTGAAATTTTCATACCTAAATAAACAGAAAAAAAATAAAATCAACTGATCCAACTTCTATAAATTTTATAGCTTTTAATGATCTCTAAGATTAAATACTGAAAGCCTACACAATACTAACAACTAGTGTAAGTAGCGATTTTTCATCAGTACATATTTTTTTTCTCAAAGAGTCTAACTAATTACAATCAATAAACTTTTAAAAATAAAGATGCCTCTTTCTCAATTGTTTATTATTCCTTTTATCCTTGATTCTCTCTTCCTTGATTCCAAGCCATTATCGTGTTTAGCCAAGGATCAGAGCACTAACACATTATCTATGATAGAAAAAAAAAAAATATATATATATATATATATATATGCACATATATATATACACATTCATAGTATAATTCTGATTAGCAAATACTATTGACAAGGATGTTTCTATTATTGATATCATTATGAAGATTTATTTACATCAAATCTTTTGATCTGTGTTACAGATCAGTTAGTTTAATAAAAAAGCACATAAGACAATCCCAGGAAACAGCATACAGAGGTAAGGCTTATGCATAAAAACGTACATCTGACTACTACATACCCTGGAATTCTGCTGAAACAAGCTTTGATCTGCTTTCTCTACTATTATACATTTTAATTCAAGCAATATGAAGAAGGCTAGTCTCCTAAAATTTTTGATGAAGTCTTGTTTTTCCTTATTTTTTAATGTACTAACAAGAACAATTAATTGAAAGTATAACCAGAAAGAGTAAAACAAAATGTCTACTGCACTCCCCAGAATAGTATCCCTAAACTCCCTACTTTTATTTTTGCATGTCCATATTAAACTACCCTCTTTATTATTTTAATGCCCTTTTCCCTTTCATGTAGTGATTAATAGGAAAACCCCATAAAACCACCTAGAAGGAGAGTTAAACACTACTTTCAGTGAGGAAATTAAAAAAGAAAGAAATGTTTTGAAGTTTAGTCATACATGCTAAGTTATCTTGTCAGTTACACAGACTTCTGAAATAGACATAGTTACAGATCAAAAGCAATAGAAAAGTATCCCCAAGACAATGGCTATGCTTTAAACTATGAATAAAAATGGTATAATGGAATGAAAAAGAAATAGGCCAGAGAAGGCCATTGCCTTGTACAGGCAGATGCCATAGTATATCAATGAAACAAAATCTGGTACGCATTTCATCAGGAGTTCTGTGAAGATCTACATGTTCTACTCTTGAAGATGATAGGAAAAAATATATGTATATATACACACACACACACATACATGTACATATGTATAAACTTTTCCAAACTTTTACTTATCCAGCACTTATATTATGATTAGGGTAGTATTCATTGAAAAAAAAAAATATCTGTTATATAGTAATACCACTTCTAAAGCATGTCAGATCTTTAAATCTCTAAAGATACAATAAAGGGCCTGCTCTATATAGACATAAGTCAGTAAATTCTCTTGTGCTGCCAACTTGAAAATTTATTGTACTGTCATTTCAAATGGCAAAGAATATAGTGTTATTAAAACAAGACCGAAGTTTTGGAACCATTGCTATAAAAAGGTAGAGAGAATATAGTATATGAGACATAAAAAATCCACAGGAGACAAAAACCCAAGAAAGTAATCAGCAACAAACCCATGATTTCTGACATTTATTCACCAACATAAAAGGGTAAGGTAATTGACAAAATGAACAGTAAGGTTTAATGGAAGAACACACATTTGATCTCATAAATATTGTTAAGCTTTCATGGAATGAAATTCATAATAAAGCTATGGTTTAGGGTAGATTTACTTTATTCCAAAGGAAAAAAAAATAGAGAAGGGAAAGAGTGAAGAATTAGAACTCTATATTAACAAGTAATGCTTATTTAAAGAAATCCAGGAACTAAAAGTGGGGAAAACATAATGGAGAACAATTGAATTAAGATAAATAGAAGAACATTGAAAAACTGGAGGATATCCATTGTAAACAACTAGAATGGTGAATAATCTCCTATTCATTTTTTGTAACATAAAGCTATTACTAGCTGGGTATTAAATGTAGAGAACAGATGTCTCTGGAGTAGATGATAACAACAACTACTTGATGGCCTATCATACGGAAGATGAGTTTGGAGATGGACAAGAGAAAGGGAAAAGTATTTATAAACTGACAATTATGTACCAGAAACTGTACTAAGGCTTTTACAAATACCCAATTTTATTCTCATAAACCTGCAAGGTAATGCTACTGTTATCCCCATTTTACTGTTATAATCTTTTATTTTTCTATTTTTATTCTTTATGATTTACATATTAGTATTATATTTCTTTCATAAAAGGAGTTTGACAGAATCCTTCCTTTACTTATTATTCCAAGTAATTTGTTTAATATTGGAATTAGTTGATCTTTAAATGTTTGATAGAATTCACTTTTAAATTAGATTAATTTGGTACTTTTCTCTTTGAAAGCTAATTCATGGCCTATTCAATTTCTTTTCTAAAATAGGCCTATTCAGCTATTCTATTTCTTCTTCTGGTAATCTATGCAATTTATATTTTTATAAATATTCTTCCATTTCACTTAAATTGTTAAATTTATTGGCATATAATTGGGCAACTAACTGGAGTTTAAGACTTTCTAATTGAACTATCATCACTGAATAGATGTTTCCTTTTCCACCTGAGAAGGCATCAGATAAATTTTTTAAAAGCTCACTATCAGTAGACAATTTTATTTTTTCTTTAGCAGCAGCTAATGAAAGCTGCTTATTAAAGAGAATGTAAAAATATATACTGACTCCTTGGAAAGAATTTGATCTTTGTGCCAAATACTTATTGATACATAACCTTTTTAGGTCATAACCACTTTTTTCCTTAGTAGCTAATTTTCTTTTAAGAAAAGCATTTATATATATATGATATATCTAATAAATCAATTTTAGGATGGTATATTTATGAATATATTATCCCATAGGCTTCTACCCTCTTTAGATCTTATGGTATGGAGCCTTTCCTTGGACTTAAGACAATAAACATGAATTTCATGATTAGCCTTTTACTGGATACTTATAGAGTATTATAGATAAAAACAGCCATTTTAAAATTTTTTTTCTTTTCTAGTGAACTTATTTATTTTTAATACACATTGCATTATAGATCATGTTGGGAAAGAAAATTCAGAGCAAAATGGGAAAAACCTTTCCATATAACTTTTTCTAAACACAGCTGGTATTTTTTTTTTTGTCCAAAGTCTATTGAAATTTCTTTAGATCATTTAATCACTAAGAAGAACCAAGTTTTTCATAGTTGATCATCACACATTCTTGATGTTATTGTGTACAATGTATTCCTGGCTCTACTTATTTCCCTCAGCATCGTGTAATCTTTCCAGGCCTTTCTAAAATCAGTTTAGTCATTGTTATGAGTTCAAATGTTGGAGTTCTTGTTCTTCTCAAGGCAAAGTCGGTTTAGAGGCTTGGAGCCCTTCGGATGTCTCCAAATCCAAAGGTTCTGTCCTTCAGCCTCTGCCTCTGCTTTCTTCTGCCTCCAACCAAGACAGAGATGGAAGGTCTCTCTTATCTCCTTCTGGGGAGCCCAGCCACCAACTTGCCGCGGAGAGAGGGCTTCTGGCGTAGCTCCACTGAAATCTGTCAAAGTGTTCTCTGCACCAGAGTCGCTCCTCTCGAGTCCAGCTCGATCAGCCAGCCAAGAGGAAAAAATGTATTCAGCCATAGATCCCTCATCGCTGGCCTTTTATCTGCCTCTTCTGAGAGAATGGGATTATGGGTTTTCTCCCATAGTGCTCTCTGGCCCAATGAGCTTTAAGGGAGGTGTGGACTCCCTTGAAGTTAGAAAGTGTACTTTGTGAAGCTAGCATACTTGTGGACTCCAATGAGTAAAGGTGTGAACACAAGCCTTGTCTTGATTAGTTCTACTTAGTACCTTGTTTCAGGTTCTGGCCAAAACATCTTCTTGTAAGATTAGATCAACTCTAATTAGTTAGCAGTTAGTAAGGATTCCAACATCTCCCCCTTTCTTTTGTTTTAAAACATAGGGGGTTTCTGAGGGAGTACACATAAATCCATCAATAGGGGCCAGAACTTTGTAACAGATATACATGGTATACATAAATCCATCAATATGGGAGGCATTATACATAATTTACATGAGCACATAGCAATATAACACAGGCTAGTAGTAATGTAACAAATAACAAAAATCAATCTGAAAATTTACACATGTCCATAAGTCCTAGAAACAGTCCAATAGGATTCCATTGTCCATTAGTTCATGTGCCAGGAATCTAATAATTCTTGTGAGCACAATCAGCAACAGAACCACCCAATATTTCTTGGGTCTTCTCCTTTGTTTCAAGGGTCTGCTCCATCTTTCTGCGATGGACAAGGCGAATGCGGCTCGTAGGCACCCATCTGATTCCTTCTCCACCTGTAGAGATGCAAGCAAATCCTCTCCCCCAAGCAGTTAGCCTATCTGGTCCCTTCCATTCACCACTTTCTGGGTCTCTCCACATCACCTGGCGATTATCTAAAGATAGTGGAGCTGCTCGCACTGGACACTGCTCTTCTGGTGGGTTATAAAACCTGTCTGCTGGAGCCAGTGTATCTTTATCAAAGATTAAAAAATTAATGGTATAGAGAACTAAATTTAGAAGTTCTCTAGGGTTACCCGTGGCTCCCCCTTTCTTTTGTTTTTGGAGGAGTGTCTTAATGTCTCTGTTTCTTCTTTCTACTATTGCTTGACCTTGAGGATTGAAGGGTATGCCAGTAGTGTGTAAAATCTTATACTGTGCACAAAAGTGTTCAAAATGTTTGGAGGTATATGCCGGTCCATTATCTGTTTTTATTTCTTGTGGCACACCCATAATTGTGAATGCTTGAATGAGGAATTCAGTGACCACTCGGGCTGTCTCTTTTGCTGCTGGTATGGCAAAAGTGAATCCTGAAAAGGTGTCTACCACAACATGGATAAAAGACAGACGACCAAAAGATTTATAATGGGTCACATCCATTTGCCAGATTTCATTGGGTCTCAAACCACGAGGGTTCTTCCCTGGAGGCAGTGTAGGAGCGTGGAAGGGAAGGCAAGCTGTACAGCTTTTTACTATGCTCCTAGCTTCTTCTCTTGTAATCCCAAACTGTAAACGCAAAGCTCGAGCAGCTTGATGGTATTTAGAATGGGATTCCTGGGCCTCCTGAAATAAAGGCGTACTGGCCAACATATTTAAAGGCTATCTGCCTTTGAATTTCCATCAAAAATAGGACCTGGAAGTCCACTATGTGAATGGACATGCAGGATATAAATCTTTCCTGGATGCTTTCTCACTTGCTCTTGAAGTTCCTTAAAGAGCTGATATATATTAGAAGCTGAAAATTTTATTTGGGCTGTGGCAATTCTTTGTACCACACCTACTGAATAGGCTGAATCAGATATTATATTTATGTCACCTGGGTAATAAGTGAGAGCTAGCATGATCGCATATAATTCGTTCTGCTGAGTGGACTGAAAAGGAGTTCTGACTACTCTTTTTATGGTTAGATCATGAGAGTATACAGCACAAATATTTTGTTTGGCTGCGTCTGTAAAAATGGTTGGTCCTTCAAGAGGAACCTTAGAAACCTTCTCCTCAAAAATCCATTGCCAATTATGCAGTAGTCTGGTTATCTTTAATGGAGATCCATGTGCAAAATTTGGAGCCATGGCCAATAAAATCTGCCACTCTGGGATGGTTTCACAGCATACATTAATTTGTGCATTTGTATAGAAGGTATATATGTTGTCAGGTCTTGTCCCAGATAATTGTACTGCTCGCTTAATGGCCTTTAATAGAATTCTAGCCACAAGCACTGGGTAAGGCGTAAGGTTTTGTTCTGGTTGTGCTGGGAGGTTCACCCACTCTATCACACTGTCTCCTTGATGAAGGACTGCTGTGGGTGCTTCTTTCGTAGCAAAAACTGATATTTCCAAGGGTTTTTGAGTTACTCTCTCAACTACATTGGATAAAGCCAGTTCAACTTCTCTCAGGGTCTCTTGAGCTTCTTTTGTAAGCCGGCGTGGTGAATTTAAAGCAGTGTCTCCCCTTAAAATGTCATATAGGGGTTGCAATTGATTGGTAGTTAAACCTAATACTGGACGCATCTATTGGATATCTCCTATTAATTTTTGGAAATAATTTAAGGTGTTCAACCTCTCTGTTCTTAAAGACAGTTTTTGTAGAGTAAGTGCCTTAGGATATATTTCATATCCTAAATATTGAAAAGGAGCATGCCTTTGAATTTTTTCTGTAGCGATATGAAGTTTGTAGTATCTTAGTGTTTCTATGGTTTTTTGTAGACATGCTTCCAGCATTTGTTCCTCAGGTGCACATCCCAATATATCATCCATATAATGTAATAGCATAACTTTTGGAAATGTTTTTCTTATTGGAGCAAGAGTAGCAGCAACATACATTTGACACATAGTGGGGCTGTTCTTCATTCCCTGTGGCAAAACTGTCCATTCATATCTTTTATAAGGCTCAGCTAAGTTAATGCTGGGCACTGAAAAGGCAAATCTCTTCATATCCTCCTCATCCAGAGGAATGGAATAGAAACAATCCTTGATGTCTATAACCCAAAGAGGCCATTCTCTAGGAAGCTGAGTAGGAGATGGAAGTCCAGGCTGAAGAGTTCCCATAGTTTCCATCTGTTCGTTCACTTTTCTTAAATCAGTGAGCATCCTCCATTTTCCCGATTTCTTTTTTACAACGAACACTGGTGAATTCCAAGGACTTAGAGAAGGTTGTAAATGCCCTTGTTCAAGCTGCTCCTGTACTATATTTAATAAGGCCTGAATTTTATCACTACTTAAGGGCCACTGTTCTATCCACACTGGTGTATCAGTTTTCCATTGGATAGGGATAGGTGAAAGTGTTGGCAGGCCTTCAACAGCAGCCCTGCTTAAAAAACCGAAGTACTCATTTTTAACCCCAATTGTTGTAAAACGTCTCTTCCCCACAGATTGATGGGGATTTTTTCAACTATAAAAGGAGTAAAAACTCCTGTTTTGCCTTCAAAAGTCCATCTCATAGGGGCAGCACTAACTTCAGCTGCTATTGATCCTCCTACTCCAGACATATAGGTATCTGCTTTAATCTTTGGCCAGTGACTGGGCCAACTGGCACCTCTAATAACTGTACGATCCGCACCTGTGTCTACCAATCCTTCCAATGGTAGGCCATTTATATAGATAGTGAGCATAGGTCGGTCAGCCGTTACTGCTTCTGTCCAGTATATTCCTGGTTTTTGTGGTCTGGAGTCAGATCCTGGGTGACTATCACGAGGCTGCTTATTAGGATTCTGTATGAGTAAACCTGATGCTACTACGTGTCCTGGGTGATAAGTCACACATTGTCTACCTGTATTAGTGACTGGGATATTATCTACACATTCCCCAGTTTCCCACATCAGTGTGTGGATGGACACTGTTTTATACATACAAGGAGGTGAAATGGTCAAGCCTACTGTGCCTGGAGGTAGGGGATCCATAGGCTGGAGAGGAACAGATTTCACTTCTCCAAGGGGTATCTCAGTTGTCCCAGCTGCATACAGCTCTATTCTCCCCAATTGTAATTCCCTTCTGCCATCAGGTTGCTTCCTGGCTGGTTGACTGTGTAATCCCCTTCTCCCATCATATGGCTTTCTGGCTGATTGGTCATGTCTGGGTACTGGACTTCTAGGCACTCTCTAGGTGCACCATTGGCTGCCATCATGCCCCAAGTGTTTTTTGCCTTGGGCCCTGGGGCTGGGCCCCTCATCCCGTTTCCCTGAATCTGTCTGCATTCTGAGGCCCAATGGAAGCCTCTGTTGCATTTTGGACATGGGGTTTGGGGTCTTGTTCTCCCACCTTGTCTTCCCATTCTATCTCTATACCAACATTGAGCTTTCAGATGTCCTACTTTTCCACACTGAAAGCATCTACGAGTCTCTCTGGAAGTCCCTTGCCAAGAGGGATTCTGTCTTCTCATGTTTGGATTTTGGGAAGTCTGCATCATAGCCTGGCTATAAAAGGCACCTGTGCCCACTGTGGCACAGCGTCTTATGAGCTCCTCTAAAAGGAGCATCCTTGCGCAGTCCTAGTATAATTCTTCTGCAAACCTCATTAGCATTTTCTTTAGCAAGTTGCCTTATCAAGATGTCTGTTATTGCATTTTCTCCATTTGTTCTTATGATAGCTGTCTGCAAGCGTCCCACAAAGTCAGCGAAGGGTTCATTTGGCCCTTGTGTTATTTTTGTGAAGCCCCCCCCCCCCTTGTCGTCTTTATTGTGAAGAGAAGCCCATGCTTTGATAGCATTATCAGCAATTTGCTGATATGCTGCTACAGAATAACCAATTTGTGCTGCGACATCTGCATAAGGACCTGTACCTGTTAGTAGGTCACAGGTGATTGCAGTATGAACTCCACTTTGAATATTTTGTTGGGCTTGTATCCTACAGAGCTCACTATATTCAGAAAGCCACAAGTAGTTCTGTCCAGGTTCTAGGCATATTCTTGCTATCGATTTCCAGTCATTAGGGGTCAAGATTTCAAAAGACAAATTTTGTAATAGCATCTTAACATAAGCTGATGTAGCCCCATAAAGAGTGCAAGCTTTTTTCAGGTCTTTGAGGATTTCTATATCAAAAAGTGAGTATCTTCTACTTTCTTGACCTGAAGAATTAAACTGTTGAATTACAGGAAAAATGTGGTGTTGAAATTCTGATACATTTTTCCCTTCTTCTCTGGCCTTAATTAGTCCCTTTTGCAATCTACTCAGAGGAGCAGCTGGATGCTGGGGGGGAGGTGCTGGATGCTGGGGGGGAGGTACTGGATGCTGGGGGGGAGATGCTGGAAGCTGGGGGGGGGAGGTGCTGGATGCTGGGGGGAAGGTGCTGGTGCTGTCACTGCCCCCCCCACTACCCCTCCTCTCTCCATCCCGGAGGGTGGAGTTGATGAAGGAGAGTCAATTACCTGCTCCTCAGGTGGAGCTGAGGCTGCCTCAGATTCACCCCACCCTTGAGCCTCACTTAAGTCTCCCTGCCCTGTGGGGATATGGCCATTAATCTGTTCTTTGTCTTCCTCCTTTATCTCAGGCTTCCCCCTTTGGCTATTCCTAGAGTTTTTTTTCCTTTTCTCCTAGAACAAGTACGTTATTTTAAGGCCATCTGTATCGTATTGTATAAAAAGAATACTTCAATGGAAACTGAAGGAGGACCGTTTTCATTGTAATATGCGGAGAGCTGTTGACCAACCAATGCCCAGTTTTTTAGAGAGATTTTCTCTTCCTCTAAGAGCCAAGGGGGGGTGCATTTTAGTGTAGCCAGAAGTCTAGCTGCCTGTCCCCAAGTTACAAGTAGCCCTTGATCTTCTATCAGCTTAAGCAGGCTTTCTATAGCACCACTCCTGGGTGGGGCTGGGGTTGGGGGGGTTGGGGTGGGGGATGGAGAATCTTTACCTAGGATCTGTCCCATTTCAGCCAAAAAAGGTTGTACTCACTCAGTTCCTGGTCACTGGAGACTTCTTCAGTGAAAGTAGGGTCCTTGGTTCCCATGCTTGGGCGCCAAGTGTTATGAGTTCAAATGTTGGAGTTCTTGTTCTTCTCAAGGCAAAGCCGGTTTAGAGGCTTGGAGCCCTTCGGATGTCTCCAAATCCAAAGGTTCTGTCCTTCCGCCTCTGCCTCTGCTTTCTTCTGCCTCCAACCAAGACAGAGATGGAAGGTCTCTCTTATCTCCTTCTGGGGAGCCCAGCCACCAACTTGCCGCGGAGAGAGGGCTTCTGGCGTAGCTCCACTGAAATCCGTCAAAGTGTTCTCTGCACCAGAGTCGCTCCTCTCGAGTCCAGCTCGATCAGCCAGCCAAGAGGAAAAAATGAGCTTTAAGGGAGGTGTGGACTCCCTTGAAGTTAGAAAGTGTACTTTGTGAAGCTAGCATACTTGTGGACTCCAATGAGTAAAGGTGTGAACACAAGCCTTGTCTTAATTAGTTCTACTTAGTACCTTGTTTCAGGTTCTGGCCAAAACATCTTGTAAGATTAGATCAACTCTAATTAGTTAGCAGTTAGTAAGGATTCCAACAAGTCATCATTTTTTATAAAACAATATTCCCTTACCTTTATATACCACAATTTGTTCAGCCATTTCCTAATTGATGGCCATCTACTCATTTTCCAATTCTTCACTACGCCAAAAAGAACTGCTACAAACATTTTTGCACAATGAGTCATTTTCCATCCTTGATGATTTATTTCCATGGGATACAAAACAATAGTGACATTATAGGTCAAATCATTTACACAGTTTGATAGCCCTTTGGACATAAGTCCAAAATGCTCTTCAGAATGGTTGGATCATTTCACAACTCCATTAATAATATAATAGTGTCTCAGTTTTCCCACATCACCTCCAATACTTATCATTTTCTTTTCCTGCCATTTTAGCCAATTTGAGAGGTGTGAGGTGGTACCTCAGAGCTATTTTAATTTGCATTTCTCTAATCAATAATGATATAGAGCATTTTTTCATGTAACTATAGACATCTTTAATTTTGTCATCTGAAAATTGTTCATATCCTTTTCTATTTATCAATTGGGGATGACATATTCTTATAAATTTGACACAAATACATATATAGATAGATAGATAGATAGATATAGATATAGATATAGATATTAGAAATGAGACCTTCATCAGAAACATTGCCTCTAAAGATTTTTTTCCAGCTTTATATTTCCCTTTAATCTTGTTTTGTTGGCATAATCTTTTTAATTTAATGTAATCAAAGTTGTCCATTTTGCCTTTCATGAGGTTCTGTTGTTCTTCTTTGGTCATAAACTCCTACCCTTTTTCAAAGATCTGATAGAAAAATTATTCATTTTTCTCCTAATTTGCTTAAGGTATCATTCTTTAAGCCCGAATCATGTACTTATTTTGACCTTATTTTGTTATGGGGTGTGAGATGTTGGTCTATGCCAAATTTCTGACATATTATTTTCCAGTTTTCCCAGAAATTTTTATCAAATAGTGAATTCTTATTCCAGAAGCTGGAGTTTGTGGGTTTATCAAATACTAGATTATTAATCTATATTATATGCCCTGATTATTATGTCATATACAGCTAATCTATTACACTGCTCCACCACTTTATTTCTTAGACAATACCAAATAGTTTTGATGATTGCTACTGTATAATATAATTTTACATTTGGTATTACTAAGCCACCATCCTTTATATTTATTTTTCCTTAATTCCCTTGATTTCTTGACCTTTTGTTTTTCCAGATGCTTTTTAAATTATTTTTCTAGTTCTATAAAATAATTTTTGGCAGTTTGATACTTACTACACTTAACAAGTATACCAATTTAGGGAGAATTGTCATTTTTATTATATTAGCTTGTCCTACCTATGAGTGATTGGTATTTTTCCAATTGTTTAGATCCAATATAAATAATGTTTGCTAGAGAATTTAGATAGATATTGTTATTATTTTAAGGAAAGCTCCCTTTATTATGCTCTTAGTGTTTTGTAATAGGAATGGGTGCTATATATTATATAAAGCTTTTTCTGCATCTATTGAGATTATAGTATAATTTCTGTTGGTTTTATTATTGATATGGTTCATTATGGTCATAGTTTTCCTAACATTAAATCAGCCCTGCATTCCTGACCACTTGGTCATAGTATATTATACTGCTGATAAATTGTCATAATCTCTTTGCTAATATTTTATTTAACATTTTTGCATCAACATTCTTTAGAAAGATTAATTTGTAATTTTCTTTCTCTGTTTTAGCTCTTACTGCTTTGGGTATCATTACCATCTTTGTCTTCTAGCTCCCTTGTGAGAGCCTTTTTAATCACTTCTATGAGGTTCATCAGTGCTGAGGAACAGATGATCTCCTCCTTTGGGGATTCACCTGGGGACTGTCTGTTTTTAGTCTCCTCAGGATTTAGAGTCTGCTCTCTATCTGTGTAGAAGCTGTCAAGGGTTAAAGTCCTCTTCAGCTTCTTGCTCATTCTGTCTAATAATCAGAGACAAATTAGCAAAGAAAAACAGAAAAAACTGGAGTCTTTCTTTGGGGGGGGGGTGCTGGGTATGTTACCGAGCTTCCTCTCCAGACTGCGGGGGGCAGCAGTGAGGCACTAGCCCGACTGTGCTGCGCTTGTGCTCTGAGGTCCCAGAGCGTGCTGAGTCACTGTGGGGAGGGATGGGGGGAGGGGCGGCCAGGTCCTGAGAGACTCCAGCTGTTTGCGGTTGTATTCTTCAGCCCCGGTGTTTTTAGCTTCTCTGCTGGGCTGTTGACTTGCTGCCGGAGCAAAGTATCCAAACCTGTAGTGAAGCTCTCCCCGCAGAGACGGCTGCGATCACTCCCCACCCCCTCTCCAGTCTGCTCCCGTGCTCTCACTGCCGCTGCCCGCCGCCTGCGCCCGATCTAAAACCGCCCCAGCCCTCCAGTAAAGACAGACCTTTCTTGGCTAATCTCAAGGATGGCTTCTCTTGGTAACTATATGTGGGTTTTTTTCGGTCAAGCATTAATTCAGAGGCTTGTAATGAAGTGGATAGTGAGAGAAAGCGCGGAGCTTATGCAGCTGTGAGCCTCCTCTCCGCCATCTTAACCGGAAGTCGGAAGTAATTGTTCTTTAAATGTTTGGTGGAATTACTTGTAAATCCAACTGGCCTTGGAGATTTTTTCATAGGGAATTCATTAATGGCTTGTTCAATTTATTTTTCTAAATTGGTAGTATTTCCTCTTCTGTTAATGTGGGCAATTTATATTTTTGTAAACATTAATCCATTTCAGTTAGATTGTTACCCTTGCTGCTCTACAGTTGGGGAAAATAGCTTCTAATTTTTGCTTTAATTTCTTTGTTATTGGGTTTAAGTTCACCCTTCTCATTTTTGATGCTGGTGATTTGTTTGTGTTTTTTTTTCTTTTCCTTTTTATTATCAAATTAACCAAAGCTTCATCTGGTTTTTTGGTCTTTTCATAAAACCAACTCTTAGTTTTATTAATTGGTACAATAGTTTTCTTAGTTTCAATTTTATTCATCTCTCCTTTGAGTTTCAGAATTTCTAATTTGTATTTAATTGGAGTTTTTTTTTTTTAATTTGTTCTTTTTCTAGCTTTTTTAGTGGCATGCCCAAGAACAGACATTTTTAAAAAGGAATAATAAATAGGTTTTTGTGCTGTTGTTTCATTTTGTTTTGTTTTGTTGTTGGCTTCCTATTGACTGGAAAATCCAAATCTTTTATATTTTGCTTCTCATTCAGTGAATGGAGCAAGTATAAGGTGAGGGTGCTCTCCCCTTCATGTATCTCAGTTTTGTTCTCATCGAAAATCCAGAAAGTAATCACAAAATTTTAATTAGTTAAATGAATAATTATAAAGATATACCTCTGAGTTCGTTATGGGGTGCAAATGTTTCTAATTATCAATATAAGAACAATAAAGACTGACTGAGGAAAAATTGTTCCCACCTCTTGTCTATTTTAAAACCAACATCCTAAGCTATCCTAGCTTTGAGCTTCCTAACATTCATGGAATAAGACTTCAAACATGCCTCTTTTCTTTTCTTTCCTACCATAGTAATGGCACCTAGCAATAGAAATGGCAGTTGTCACATTCCTTAGTCCAAGTTCAAGAACTGAACACAGAAGAAACTAGGAATGAAATTTGGAAAATATCTCTACATAGGGGAAGGGGTTAGGAGATAGGGAGTGAAAAGGAAAAAAAGGTGGGAAGTTTTGAATAACTTGGAAGATCAGTATGAGATCCAACACTGAGCCATGAGAAAAATACAATTCAAACAGTCAAAATATTAACTCTGATCATCAGAAAAATCAATTGGTTTATCTAAAGAAATAGGTCCTGGAGATCCAAATGAGGAACTTACCTATCACAGACACTGTTCCTCAGTTGAGTTACATGAGGACTCTAAAGAAAGAAACAATTTCAAGCCATAGTAATTTTATATGTTTATTATCTGACCTCATAACCATTGTACTCCATGTTTAAGCATCTTCTTTTCATGGATGCCATCAGTATTTCTGAGTTAGAACACTCCAGGTTTATGTGGGAAATATTTTGTAGCTACAGTTCTTATTATGACAATTGAGTAAATGCTTTTGTTAAAAGCTAATTGAGTCTACTGACTAATTATTAATGGGAAGCACATTGTTGGGGGCTCATAAGTTCAACTATTAGAAGTGGCCACCTTCAAGGTTACCCCTAGATATTAGTTAGTTGTTACTATCTCCAGACCAGACTTATGCCTGAGAGTTCAAGTCAGAGAAGAAACTCAGAGGGAATATTAAACAAGAAATAGCTAAAATTGTTTTTGTTTTTAATTTCATTATTATGCATCATTTTGTCATAAATATAATGTTATCTTCAATTAATTAGAAATGAGGTGAAATCCATTTATTTCATTTTAATTCTCCAGAGATCTGCTCATTATAAGTATATTTGCAGGCCAGGGATAGTTCAAGAAATGAAGGATTTTATTATATCTGAGCTAAATATAAGTCCAGAAAATATATAAATATTTTATTTTTTAAATTAAAGCTTTTTATTCACAAAACATATGTATGGGTAATTTTTCAACATTGACCCTTGCAAATCCTTCTATTCCAAATAATCCTCTCCATCCCCCTACCCCTTCCCCTAGATGGCAGATAGTTCAGTACACAATTTCATTCAGAAAAGGACCTCAGTGACTGATATCTTGTTTTGCCAGGTGATCTTCAGAATGTTTCCAAGACAATTAAAATGGAAGCAATTAAATTTCTTGGCATGATGCTAGTATACTGTCCAGCTTTCACAGATATATAACAATGAAGTCAGCACAATGGCTCCATAAGCCTTCAGTTTGATAATCAGTTGAATAGCTCTTCTCTCTCACACTTTCCTTCCGAGCCTCCCAAACACTGAGCTAATTCTGGCAATGTGTGTTTCAACCTCATTATCAATATGGACATTCCTGGAATATTGCTATCTATATCAATATATCAGTATCTATATCTCTCTCTGTCTATATTTAGTTATTTAATTAGAATTGTGTAAGGACACATTCCTTTGAGAGAGACAGAGACAGAGACAGAGAGGAAGATAAGAGTGATGTATTATTTTGTCCTTTTGTCCAAATTATTGGTATGCTAAATTGTTCGCTCCTTTTTCTTTTTGCTTTATTTTTGATAATCAAATTATATGAAAAAATGTACATTTTATATTATGGGTGGATTATTTTTTCCTGAAAAACAATTTCTATTCCATTTCTTGGGGATTAATTTTTTGTTATTCTATCATTTCCAAGTGACATTCACTTATTTAAAGTATTTTCAATCTCTTGTGATCCACATCAGGTGTTTTCTACCATTCCTCTTTAAAGTAATAGAATAACACTAAACTTTATGATATAATATATATTTTTCAGTCTTGTAATATCTTCAGAATATATACATATATATGTATGTATATGCACACATATGTGTATGAATATATGCATACTCATATATGTGTGTATATATTTAAAGGAGACGCTATATTTTAAAATATCACTGTGATTCCCCAATATCCCTTCACATAATCTTTCCATATAATGAAGTAGTGAAATTAAGTAAACACACTAACATTTTGACAATAATAAATAATGTATGTCCTGTAGTCTACTACCTTTCTACTAAGAAAAAAAAAAAAATGTCATCACCAGTCCTCTGAAGTTACAAATGAAATCATATCAACCTCAGTTTTATCTTGTTATTTTCATTTACCTTATGGTGACTAATCTGCAAATTGTTCTCATGATTCTGATTACTTGCTGTACATCATAACATAAAAAATTTTCCAAGTATCTGAGTTTTTGTTAATCTCTGCTTATTAAGCAATACTATTTTATTCTGTCATAAGTCGGTTCTCATACCTCCCCACTGTAAGGTATGGACTAGCTCCCTGAAGAGCCTCAGGATATATTTTGCCAGAGTCAGGATAATTTAAAGTCCTTGGTCTTTAGAGGGAGAAGATACCTTGAAAGAGCTTCTGAGCAGGTTTATTTCAAATGCGCAGGGGCACAGCCAAGCCCAGCCTCAGCATAGGAAACCTGGGACAAGCAGCTGATAGAGGGAGTTGGAGCATTGCAGCTTTGATGCACCTCGGAGTCTTCTGTGAGCCTCTTAGGTACACGTTACACTGTCCTGGTTGCGGATAGGTGATCTAGCAGATTGGCTGCAAAGGACAGGTTGGGGACCACCCAACTCGGGACGAACAAGATACCAGGCTGTAATTGCCCCTAACCCTAACTCTAACCCTTAAAAAAATGAGTAAAAAAAAAAAAACCTAAATGAAATCTCATCATAGACAGCTTCAATGGAGAGAGAGAACAGACCGCAGACCTAAAGGAACCTAAGGAAAATCAACTCCAGATGAAATCCAAAAGGGAGATATGAGCTGGTCCCCATTCCCAAGGGTTTCTTGGAAGATTGCATAAAGGATCTTAAAAGAGAGTTAGCAGAAAAATGGGTAAAGGAAATGAGATCCTTGCAAGAAGGAATGAAAAAAGCATGCAATGCCCTATAAAATAGATATGAAAAAGATAACAATTCACTGAAACAAAATTTGTGAAATGGAAAAAGAATGCAATGAACAAAACTATTCAATTAGCCAAATACAAAAGGACCTAAAAATAATATACTAAAATAATACACTAAAAATTAGACTTGAAAAAAAGGAAGTGAATGACTCAATAAGATTTCAAAAATCAGGCAACAAAACTAAAAAAATGAAAAAAAATAGAAGAAAATATAAAATACTTCCTAGGAAAAAACAACTGACCAAGAAAATAGATTTAGGAGAGACAATTTAAAGATTATTGGATTTCCTGAAAGCCATGATGAAATAAAAAATCTAGATATTATATTATAGGAAATAATAAAGGAAAACCACCCTGATAACTTAGAATCAGAAGGTAAAATATCCATTGAAAGATCACTTCCTGAATCTTACTCTCATCAGATTTGGCTCAAAGAGAAAATATCAGACATACTTGCTTTCACAGAGAAACTTGTCTCTCCTTATAAGGAAATGAGAGGGAAAAGGGAAAAAGAAAGAGAAAGATAATCGAAGGTAAAACAGAAGTATTGGGGGAAAGGTGTTAAAAAAAGGGGGAGAGGGACTCTAAATGGGGATATATATATATACCAAGTGGTATAACATCCAAATTCCTAGAGGAAAAGTTGAGAGATACAAGAAGAAAAAGACAGCAAAACTATACTAGTGGGGGGGGGGGGGCGTCCCAACCTTGCTGTTTCAGAACTAGATAAATCAAACCAAAAAATAAATAAGAAAGAAGTTAAGGAGGTAAACAAAATGTTAGAAAAGTTAGCTATGATAAATCTTTGGATAAAATTGAATGGAAACAGAAAGTTTACTTTTTTCACAGTGGTTCATGGAACCTATACAAAAACTGACCATGAATGAGGGCATAAAAACCTTAAAATCAAATGCAGAAAGGCAGAAATAGTAAATGATTTTTTTCAGATCATAATGTAATAAAAATCACATACAACAAAAGACTAGGAGAAAATAGATCAAAAATCAATTGGAAATTAAATAATCTAATGCTTGAGAATGACTAGGTGAAACAACAAATCATAAATACAATCAACAACTTCATTCAAGAGAATGACAATAATGAAGCAACATACCCAAATCTATGGGATGCAGGCAAAGCAGTTATAAGGAGAAATTTTATATCCCTAGATGCATAATTTCATAAAATAGAGAAAGAGAAGACCAATGAATTGTGCTTTTAAAAGCTAGGGGAAAAAAAACAAATTAAAAACAGTCAATTAAATACCAAATTTGAAAATCTGAAAATAAAAGGAAAGATTAATAAAATTAAAAGTAAGAAAACTATTGAATTAATAAATAAAACTAAGACTTGGTTTTATGAAAAAAAAGCAACAAAATAGATAAATCTTTAGGTAACCTGATTTGAAAAAGGAAAGAAAAAAATCAAATTGTTAGTCTCAAAAATGAAAAGGGAGAACTTTCCAGCAAGGAAGAGTAAATTAGAAAAATAATTAGGATTTATTTTATATAACTATATGCCAAGAAATTTGATATTCTAAGTGAAATGGAGGAATTTCTACAAAAAATATAGATTTCCTAGGTTAACAGAAGAGGAAATAAATTATTTAAATAGAACCATTTTAGAAAAACAAGTAGAACAAGCTATTAATCAACTCCCTAAGAAAAAATCTCCAGGGTCAGGTGGATTTACATGTGAATTCTACCAAACATTTGAAAAACAATTAATTCCAATACTATATAAACTATTTGAAAAAATAGGGAAAGAAGAAGCCCTGCCAAATTCCTTTTATGATACAGATATGGTACTGATAGCTAAACCAAGAAGGGTGAAAACAGAGAAAGAAAATTATATCAATTTCCCTAAATGAATATTGATACAACAATCTTAAATAAAATATTAGCAATGAGATTACAGAATATTATCCCCAGAATAATAGATTTTGATCAAGATGGATTTATACGAGAAATACAGGGCTGGTTCAATATTAGGAAAACTATTATCATGATTGACTATATCAATAACCAAATTAATAAACTTCATATGATTATCTCAGTAGATGTAGAAAAAACATTAGATAAAATCCAACATGCATTCCTATTAAAAACACTAGAGTATAGGAATAAATGGATTTTTCCTTAAAATGATCAGTAGCATCTATTTAAAACCATCAGATAGCATCATATGCTATATATGCATCATGGGGACAAACTAGAACCATTCCCAATAAGATCAGGAGTAAAACAAGTTTGCCCATTATCACCATTACTATTCAATATTGTATTGGAAATGTTAGCTTTGGCAATAACAGGAAAAAAGAGATTAAAGGAATTAGAGTATGTTAAGAGATCAAATTACCACTTTTGCAGATGATATGATGCTATACTTAGAGAACCTTAGAGAATCAAGTAAAAAAACTACTCAAATCAATTCACAACTTTAGCAGAGTTGCAGAATACAAAATAAATCCACTTAAATCATCAGCATATATTACCAACATAGTCCAGTAGCAAGACATACAAAAAGAAATTCCTTTCAAAATAACAGTTGTTAGTATAAAATATTTGGGAATTTACCTGCCAAGGGAAAGTCAGGAACTATATGACCACAACTACAAAACACTTTCCACACAAATAAAGTCAGATATAATCAATTGGAAAAATATCAACTGCTCATGGGTATGATGAGTGAATATAATAAAAATGACAATACTACATAAATTAATCTACTTATTTAGTGCCCTACTAATTAAAATCCCAAGAAATTATTTTACAGACCTAGAAAAAATAATAACAAAGTTCATCTGGAAGAAGAAAAGGTAAAGAACTTCAAGGGAATTAATGAAAAAAAAATGCCAATGAAGGTGCCTAGCTGACCCAGACCTAAAACTATATTATAAAGCAGCAATCATCAAAATTATTTGGTACTGACTAAGAAATAGAGCAGTCGATCACTGGAATAGGTTAGGATCACAGGACAAAATAGTCAATAACTATATTAATCTAGTGTTTGACAAACTCAAAGAGCCCAGCTTTGAGGATAAGAACTCACTATTTGACAAAAACTGTGGGAAAATGGGAAACTAATATGGAAGAAACTAGACTTTGATCCATACCTAACATCACATACCAAGATAAGATTGAAATAAGTTCATGATCTAGACATAAAGAATGATATTATAAGCAAATTAGAAGAACATAGGATAGTTTACTTCTCATATCTGTGGAGAAGGAAGGAATTTGTGTTCAAAGAAGAACTAGAACACATAATTGTACACCAAATAATTTTGATTATATTAAGTTAAAAAGAGTTTGTACAGATAAAACTAATACACCCAAGATTAGAAAGGAAAAAATAAATAGTAAAAATATTTTTTACATTTAATGATTCTGGTGAAAGTCTCATTTCTAAAATATATAGTGAATTGACTCAAATTTACGAGAATTCAAGCCATTATCCAATTGATAAATGGTCAAAGGATATGAACAGATAATTTTCAGATGAAGACATTAAAACCATTTCTAATCATATGAGAAGGTGCTCTAAATCTCTATTGATCAGAGAAATGCAAATTATGAAAACTCTGAGACACCACTACATACCTTTGAGATTGGCTAATATGACATGAAAAGATAATGACAAATGTTGAAAGGAATGTGGAAAAACTGGAACACTGATACATTGTTGGTAGAACTGCGAACAGATCCAGCAATTCTGGAGAGAAATTTGAAACTATGTTTAAAGGGCTATCAAACTGTACCAACCCTTTTACCCAGCAGTGTTTCTACTGGGCTTATATCCCAAAGAGATTTTAAAAGAAGGAAAGGGACCTGTATGTGCAAAAATATTTGTGGCAGCCCTCTTTGTAGTGTCCAGAAACTGGAAACTGAATGGATGCCTATCAGTCAGAGAATGGTTGAATAAGTTATACTATGTGAATAGTATGGAATATTATTTGTCTATATGAAACTATCAGGAGGATGATTTTATAGAGAGGCCTGGTAGACTTAAATGAACTGATGTAAGTGAAATGATCAGAACCAGCAGATCATTGTACACAGCAACAGCAAGACTATATGATGATCAATTCTGATGGATGTGACTCTTTCCAACAATGAGTTTGTTGATTCCAGTTCCAATGATCTTGTGATGAAGAGAGCCATCTACATCCCGAGAGAGGACTGTGGGAACTGAATGTGAAATACAACATAACAGTCTTACTCTTTTTGATGTTATTTGCTTGCATTTTCTTTTTTCTTTTCTTCTCTTTTCTTCTCTTTTCTTTTCTTTTCTTTCTTTTTTTTTCTTTTTTTTTTTTTTTTTTTTTGCTGAGGCAATTGGTGTTAAGTGACTTGCCCAGGGTCACTAGCTAGAAAGTGGTAATAAGTGTCTGAGGCCAGATTTGAACTCAGGTTACCAAGGCTGGTGCTCTATCCACTGCACCACCTAGCTGACCCCATTTTATTTTCTTACTCATCTTCTTTCCTTTTTGATCTGAATTTTCTTGTTCAGTAAGATAATTGTATAAATATGTTTATACATATTGGATTTAACATATATTTTAACATGTATAACATATATTGGATAGCTTGCCATCTAGGGGAGAGAGTGGGAGGAAGGAGGGGAAAATCTGAAACATAAATCTATGCTAGGGTCAAAGTTGAAAAATTATCCATTCATATGTTTTGAAAATAAAAAGCTTTAAAAACAAAAGACTTTGAATCTCCCTTCTTTGTTGGTTAAGTTTCTTTACATAATCTTATTTTTCTTGAATTTTTCTTTTGGTGGGTTTTTCTGTTTATTTTTTAGTTTTCCTTCAATTTATCTCATTTAATTTTCAAAATCTTTTAAAGAAGATTTATAGAAAAATTATTTTATGACAGGTAACATTTATCACTACTCTTCAGGATATGTCTACTTCAGTATTCTCCTCTAAAGATGAATCCCAGTTTTCCCTATTCCCATAGGGTTTCCTTTGCCTGCTTATTATTAATATTATTATTATTATTATTATCACTTTTTTTTTAAAGAAGAGCTTGTTGGTACATTTATCTCTATTCCTGTGGGACAGAGAAGAAGGTATCTTTGTGTGGTGAGCTTTTTCTTCTCAAAACGCAGCCAGGTGATAAAAGTTCAGATCTTTTATTATCTCCAATATAGCCCGGTTAGCTTAGAGGCCTATCTCTCTGCTTGGTTCCAAGAGCTCTCTCCAAATGTCTTTAAATCCAAAGGTCTGGTCCTTCAGCCTCTGCCTCTGCTTTCTTCAGCCTCCAGCCAGCTCCAGTCTTCATGTCATTCCAGTGAAATCTCGACTTGTAGCGTCTTCCTCTCTGAAGAACTCTCCGACTGGCCCATTGGCCTATTTATGCTCCTTCCAGAGAGAGGGATTATGGGTAGTTCTACTTAGTACCTTGTTTCAGGTTCTGCCCAAAACATCTTCTTGTAAGATTAGATCAACTCTAATTAGTTAGCAGTTAGTAAGGATTCCAACATCTCCCCCTTTCTTTTGTTTTAAAACATAGGGGGTTTCTGAGGGGGTACACATAAATCCATCAATATGGGCCAGAACTTTGTAACAGATATATATGGTATACATAAATCCATCAATATGGGAGGCATTATACATAATTTACATAAGTACATAGCAATATAACACAGGCTAGTAGTAATGTAACAACATGAATCAACCTAAAAATTTACACATGTCCATAAGTCCTAGAAACAGTCCAATAGGATTCCATTGTCCATTATTTCATGTGCCAGGAATCCAATAGTTCCTGTAAGCCCTGAAGTACTGCAAAAGTCTCATCAACAATTTTTCATCTCAGGGAACCCAATGATTCTTGCTGATTTTTCAAGAAGTAAAACAGTTTCATCTTGCGTTAGGAAATCCAATGATTCCTGAAGCTTTTAAAAGTCTTTTTAACAGTTTCATAGTCAGCCATCTGATTCTTTCTCCATCTGTGGAAATATAAGCAGATCCTCTTCCCCAAGCAGTTAATCTAATTCCCTTCTATTTACCAAATTTGGGATTTCTCCTCATCATCTGGTAATTACATTGGAGTCGTTTGCATTGGATATTGTCTTGTTGTCTTAAAAGGCCTGTATTCTTCCCAACTGTAATCCTGATTGCTTTTCTGTTGGTTGATGACATCAGAGTTCTGAATTTCTAAAGTCTCTCTGGGTGTAACCTCAGCTGCTATCATGCCCCACCTGTCCTTTGATTGATACTTTGGAGCTGGGCCTTGCCTCTCATTCTTCTGGGTCAATATACATTTAGAAGCCCAGTGAAAGCCTTGGTTACATTTTGGACATGGGGTTTTGGGTTTTCTCTCACCCTGTCTTCTCACTTTATCTCCATTTCTACATTGGGCTCTTAGATGTCCAATTTTTCCGCACTGAAAACATCGACGAGTTTCTCTATAATTCCTTTGCCAAGAAGGACCTTGTCTTTCCATGTTCATCATAGTCTGGGTATAATAAGCATTTGTGCCCACTGTGGCACAGCGTCTAATGATCTCCTCTAAAGAAGCATTTTTGTCTAGCCCCCATATAATTCTCTTGCAAACCTCATTGGCATTTTCCTTAGCCAAATGTCTAGTCATTATTTCTGTGGCTGCATTATTTCCAATGGTTCTTATTACAGCTGTTTGTAAACGTCCCACAAAATCTGCAAAAGGTTCATTGGGACCTTGCTCTATTTTTGTGAAAGCATTATTTCCATCTTTCTGTCCAGGGAGAGAATTCCAAGCTTTTATTGCAGCCTTAGAAATTTGCTCATACACTGTTATGGGATAATAAATCTGTTCTGAACTCTCTGCATACTGACCTTCACCAGCTAGTTGGTCAAAAGTGATTTGTACAACAGCTCCTTTTTGCCTATTGCGTTGGGCTTGAATCCTACATAATTCATGAAACTCCGAAAGCCACAATAAATTTTGTCCTGGTTCTAGACAAGTTTTCGTTATGGATTTCCAGTCATTCGGGGTTAGGATTTCATTAGACAAATTATCCAGTAACATCTTCACATAAGATGATGTAGCCCCATAAAGAGTGCAACCCTTTTTCAAATCTTTAATTTTTCCCAAATTAAAAGGAGTGTATTTTCTCTCTTTTTGACCTGAGGAGTTGAGCTCTTCAATCACAGGATATGCATTTATAAAATCAGATATATCTTCTCCTTCATTTTTTGCTTTAATTAATGCTTTTTCTAATCTTGTCAAATTCTGCTTTACAGGAGAAGCTGACTGTGTTTCTGTCTCTCTCCTTCCCCTTGTTCTACCCATGAAGGGTTAATTGCGGGGGGAGGATCATGAGATGTGGAATCACCTAATTCCTCCTGCTGTGAAGTATCATACTCAGAATTGTAATTAACTCCATTCTCATCTAATTTGTCCTCCTTTTCACCTAGTAAAGTTGGCACTTCCTCCTTGACAAAGATCCTCTCCAACCAATTTCCATTCATTTAGATCTAATTCCTTATCAAGAGAGAAACAAGGACATATGTCCTTTACAGTTTGTAAAAGTTCAGTGATTTGCTGTAAACTTATAATTAAACCTTGGCTTTCCATAATTTTGACAATGCTCTCTAAACATTTTCCTTGAACAGAAACAGACTGTTTTCTAAATATCTGTCCCATCTTAGCTGAAATTCTACTTTAACTCTTCTAACAAAATTTCTTTGTTGCACTCACCCTAATTTCTGGGTTGAAGTTTTTTCCACTGGATCAGGATCAGAGGCTTTTCCACTTGAATCAGGATCGGAGCTTTTCCACTGAAATCCACTGAGGGGTCTGTTTGTCCCACGTTCAGGGCGCCAAAATGTGGTGAGCTTTTTCTTCTCAAAACGCAGCCAGGTGATAAAAGTTCAGATCTTTTATTATCTCCAATATAGCCCGGTTAGCTATCTCTCTGCTTGGTTCCAAGAGCTCTCTCCAAATGTCTTTAAATCCAAAGGTCTGGTCCTTCAGCCTCTGCCTCTGCTTTTCTTCAGCCTCCAGCCAGCTCCAGTCTTCATGTCATTCCAGTGAAATCTCGACTTGTAGCGTCTTCCTCTCTGAAGAACTCTCCGACTGGCCCATTGGCCTATTTATGCTCCTTCCAGAGAGAGGGATTATGGGTAGTTCTACTTAGTACCTTGTTTCAGGTTCTGCCCAAAACATCTTCTTGTAAGATTAGATCAACTCTAATTAGTTAGCAGTTAGTAAGGATTCCAACATCTTTGGAGTCAGTTTTAACCTGTGTATCCCAAACCCAAGCACTCCACCTTCCTGTAAATGTTCACAGCTGGCTGTGTTCCCACCTTGCTGGTTCTGCACTCACCTGGATTGTGTTTGTTCCTTCTCAACCAGGGCTGCATCTCAGCAGCACAGCTGGGCCTGGTGTTCTTTATCAGCATTAGTTCCCTCAATCTTTCTATACTAAGAAACCTGACTCCCTACACTGTCTAGGAAGTGAAAGTTCCTGTAGCTGGGGTCAGGCTACCTCCTAATCCCTTAACTCAGGGATTTATTACTTGTTATTTCACTGGAACAAGCCTAGAGGTTTTTACACTCCACTGGGACTAAGCCTAAAAACTGGTATTATTTTCGAGATCTTCTCCAATTGTTCCAGGAGAACTTGCCCCAATTCCTATGTGTTTTTACCTACTCCGCCCTGAGACCCAGTTTTGTCTCATTTATGCGAAAAACCTGGAGATCTTGGAATTTTCTGACCTACTTTTTTATCTTCCCAGGATCCCGCCTCCACATGTATTTTCTGACATTTATCCTTTGAACTTATTAACTCCTATTTTTGGCACTACTGCAATATTCTATTGCCTCACTCTATATCCAAGGACCCAGTAGTTATGGCCTCTGTTTTCCAGAGGCCTTCAAGTATTCTGCCCCAGGTTCATTGCACAGTCATTATTTCTTCCCCATATCCAGACATAGTTTTTCCCATCTTTTCAAAACTTTTTCTCTTTCATGGAAGATGAGTGTTAATATGTTAATAATATAAATTTATCATGTGTTGGGAGATATACTAGTCTTGAGAGAACAGACTGTTAAATTTTTTTTTTTCTGAGGCAGTTGGGTTTAAATGGCTTGACAGAGTCATATGTCTAGAAAGTATTAAGTGTCTAAAGCGTGATTTGAACTCAGATCCTCCTAACATCAGGGCTGGTGCTGTATCCACTGTGCCATCTAGCTGCCTCAATTGTTAAATTTTCACTGGGAAAATTTAAATCTCAAATATTTATATTATATATACATATATACATATATATAATCTTCAATTGAAAGCTTGATTTATTTATTTATTCATTGAATAGACTTAAGAAAGATATAGAGAAAATATTAAAAATACAGATTAAACAGAAAAGTACTTCTTCTGTATTTTTCCAGCCAATTGTTTACATTTACCAGTACATCCCTGAGGACAACAAAGCAAAAATCCCTAAATTTTAAGTAGTGATCGTGTATTGGAAATCACAGAAATTATATCATATAAAACATTTTAATATTATTTTATGAATATGCTTTATTTTTACATCAACTTTTTTTCAAATATGCCCTTCTATATTTTCCATTATATAAATTTTAAGATACAGATCATTCTGGAGCTTTAATTTCATAGATATAGGAGACTCATGGGTGACATAGCATTTCATACCAATGTGAGTCTTCTCTGTCTTCATTTTATATTTTAGGTATCTAGGACCCTGAGAAATTAAGTAACTTGAGTAAGATCACACAATTAGTAAGTGACAGATGCAAGAACAGTGCTAGCTCTCTATCCACTATCTCCCAACAAAATAATAAATGTTTTAAAAAATCAATAAACAGTTTTTAATAAACTACATGTCCCAGGCACTGTACTGAATGCTGGGAATAAAAAAGACACAAATGATAATCTTTGCTTCAACGAGCTTAAAATCTAATGGTAGGATTAGGCATATGTGCACCTAGAACTAGAGTTATATTTAATGTATGGTGGAAAATGACAACCCCAAAATTACCCAAAGTAAGAAATAAAGTTAAAACTTTTTTTTAATCAAGTTTTTTTTTTTAAAAATCAGTTAGCTCTAATTATCACAACCATGTTATTTTAAAAGTTGCTTTTTTGGTAGTTTTTTTTTAAAATTCTCTAAGGACAGACTTTAATCATCAACAGATATGTTTAATGTAGTCATTGAAATGTTATTTAAAATTTGCTACCATATATAGGGTTGGAAAGAGATTCTTATGTTAGATGCCAAAATTTTGACATTTGTAATCATTATTTAACTTCTTGTCATTAGCTTATTTTTATTTGGTTCTTCAATGAAAATTAAGACTAAGAAATTTTCATATTTATTGTATCTCAGAAAGATTTATTTTGTTTTAAAGGCACAAGCTTTCACTATTGTCAAACTGAAGAGAAAATATGAAATAAGTGAAGCTTTTTTGCTTTCCATTCATTATCTGCTATCTCTATTTCACTGTCACCTCTTGTTATCTGTCTTTAGTCCTCACCACAATGACCAGGGCTCAATTACACCATGCTGTCCCCAGGCTTGAGAGTCTGATTGCATCATTCTAGCCCATCTATCCTTTCCCAGAATTTCTCATTCCTTAGATCTTTTTATAGACTACCACAATCAAATTTACCAGTACTGTTTCTCATATTAACTTTTGGATAAGTGAAATTGGAAGACACATATGTAATTTAATTGCTAATGATCAATTGTATGGCAGTGGGGCAGCTAAACAGTGAAAAAGTCTAAATTAAAGAAGACTCTAGTTAAAATCTGACTCAGACACTCACTTGGCAAGTCACTTAAATTCTGTTTCCCTCAATTTTCTCCTCTGTAAAACAGGGATAATTAGGGTTTTTCCAAGGTTATTGGGAGAATCAAATGAGATAATAATTATAAAGCACTTAGCACAGTGTTTGACATATAAGAAGCAAAATATAAATATTTGCTGTAATGCTGTTGAGAAAAAATGCAAATACAAAGGCAGAAATATAGAACAAAAAAAAAAAATTAGAATGAAATCACCATTCTACCAGATTGATGCGGCTTTGCTCAAAATAGATGTATCTCACATTAGGAGAATTATGGAGTTGAAAAGAAATTTTTTTACCCCAGTTTTACCCACTTCTTTTTTAGTGGAACTCCCTTGTTTTGAAGAGACACAGTCCAACAAACAGGGTATGACAGGAGTTGAATGGAATTTTCAAGTTTCAACTTAGATAGGAGATTGGAATCAGGGAGTCTGGCTCAGAAAAAAGGAAAACTAGTTCAAAAGGCAGATTTAATCTAAATCAGAGAGCTCTGTTGGCCTCTGCTAATTGCCCATTTCTATGTGACTACAGAGCCCAGCACTACTATGACCCTTTTCCTGAAAGCTAGTAGCAGATACAGTGGAGAGAATGAGAGAGCCCTAAATAGCTAAATAGCTGAAGAAGACCAGCAGATGGAAGCAGAGGACAACTCATCACAGAGTATTTAAAGATGCTGTGTGACTGTAATCTCTTTTGGCTTTTCTCTTACTTAAAAAACAAAAACTAACAAACAAACAAAAAAACAAGAAAAGTAAGCATAGCAACAAGAGGAGGAAAAGACCATCCCTTGTTAATTAGCCTTGACAGTCAAACATGTTAAATAGATCACATATGGATTTGATTGAGATTGATGCTAAAGAATGCATGCTGGATATATTTTGTCCTTAGGGGCATCTGAATCTAAGATAGGAATTCAAGGTGTATTAGAGGAGGGAAAGTATTCCAATGAACCTGGGAAATACAACTAGTTCTAAAGATTTTTTTAAAAAATCATGTTTGAGTCTTGATTATTTGTGTGATTTTATGTAAAATTGGCAGTGATCAATGGAAATTGCCTTATCATTAAATTAACCCTAGAAAATACCAGATTATTTAAGAACTAAGAAATTAGGAGGGGTGCATAGAGATGATTTATGTCACTATGTAATTTCTCTCTTTTGACTTCTGATACTTTTTGAAAAAGAAGCATGCAAGTCATATAAGAATAAGAAGGAGAACAAATAGCCAAACACTTTTCACCAATAAGGAAACCAATGCAGGAAAAGATATCAGGACTTTGCCAGCTCATGTAGTTACCACAAAATCTCATGAATAGGAGCCTATCCATTAAAGCCTATGCCTTCACAAGAATCCTCTCAAAATTATATTTGTAAGTATTTATATAGACATTATTTGGGTATGGGGAATGAATCAGAAGGGTTATTTCTGATCAATGTGATGAGCAATATTCTGACCCTAAAAAGCATGGATAAATGAACTTAATTCTCCCTATAAAAAAAAATGAGAATACCCACTATGAGGAAATTTCTGGATAAGGTTTCAGTAACTGAAACTAACCAAGTTCATTGATCAGCTTTGGACTTTGGAGAACATGTATTTTTCTAAAGCGTTACTTTTCTGAATCTGTCTTGGAAAGAAAATGACAGAAAACCTTCAGCCCCTTTTTGCCTTTCCTTGTTTGGAGAATATATCAGAAGACAATTATCTACTCTAACCTTTGCATTTTACATTTATGGTTACAGGTCCAGGGAGGTCAGTGATTTGGCCAAAATTATATGCAGAATATAGGAGAGCTAAAACCCAGTTCCTTTGAATTCAAGTCCAAATAATTTTCCACTGTCAAAGAATTTAGATGTATTGACCCAAATTTTATGATTATAGATCAAAGACGTGAGACCCAACAGAGGAATTTCCCATTTCAAGAGATGTCAGGATCCAGGAAAATGAGTGAACTTATACAGAAATCCAAGGCAACCAAAGGCATTTGCTTTTGCTCCACTCAAGAAGAGATTAGATAGTGTTACTGAATACCAAACTTCTGTGTAGTTGAATTTTGATTTACCAAGTAGTGTTATCCTAAAATCTAGCTTCTTTCTGAGTAAGATTTGTTGGGCAGTATCCATCTTTGGAATTGTAGCTATGGAACAAGGGTTTGCATCTAAGAGATGCCCAGAAAGCAAGAAGTTTAATATGGTAGCAAAATAACTTTTATTTGAATAAGGATAAACTTCTATTTCTGGCAGCAAGAAGTAGAATCCTGGAAAAGATCAGGTCCAATATGTCACCCATTGAAGAAATTTCTGGCATCAGTGGCTTAATCTGAAGTTTGGCTTTTATAAGCCTATCAGGGACAATACCTTTAATTCAAATTGTCCCATTCATATATCTAAAGAGTCATATAATGGAATTCCACTGATCACCTATATGGTCTTATTCACTATCTGGATGAGCTATCTGGATGTTAATAATTCTATTGGTTAGGATGTGCGATTGGTTATCATTATAGCTGAAAAAGCACTTTATTTCCACTCTCTTCATATTCTTATAGTAAATTCTATTCTTATAGAGATAACCTTGGCAATATCTACCAAAAACTGTAGATTTTAACCTTCTAGTCAGAAAAATGGATATTGTTTTAGTAACATTATCTGTATAGAGAATCCTTTGAGGGTAGCTCCAAATCAAAAGTTCAAGAATCTATTTTTCTAGAGAGAAGTTCCTTAGCCATTTCTTTCTTGAACAACTAAATGTGTTATATATAAAGGAATTTTGTGACAAGATTGGATGAATCTTGCCTTTATTCTCTACCAGCACAGTGTTCTTCTTGTTATTCAATCAGTCAATCATGTCTCACTCTGCATGACCCTTTTTGGAGTTTTCTCGGTCAAAGACATTAGAATGGTTTGGCATTTCCGTCTTCAGCTCATTGTACAGATAAGGAAAGAGTCAAATAAAGTTAAGTGACTTGCCCATTTTTAAATTTAAGTTTCTGAGTCTAGTTCTGAACTTGGAAAAATTAGTTTTTCTAACTATAGATCCTGTATTTTATCTACCATATAATCCAGCAGTCCATCCCCAATCCCACTAGAATATTAAAGTAACCTAATCAGACAGAAAAGGTGGGGATTACTATACAGTGGTTTCAAAAAAAAGCTTGCCTTCCAGGGAAAATCAAACCCCCAACAGATTTAACTTTTAGGGGGCAAATTGGGAATCTCATCACTAAGTCTGGATATTGCTTGTTGAACAGCTCCAAAGTATGTTAGCCTCCTGGAAAGTACTATGCATGCTTTTGTGTATTCAGTATTTGTTTATAAGCTCTTGTGAAGTCTTTGAAATACCTTATATGTTGTCTATATCTATTCATAAAATACCATAATTCCTTTACAAATGCTGTATTTCTTGTAAGGAAAAATAAAGGCTGTTACCTAATTTTTTGCATCTTGTATCTTAAATTTTTTTTTCAGGAGCCTAGGAATCTTCTTACCTATGTTCATTGAAATCTAGAAATATATAAAATTTTACTTAAAGATCCCTTCCCAATATTGGACAATAAGGAGTAACATAACCAACAAACTAGAAAATTTACCTCAATCCTCAGTACTTGAGAGAACAGAATCTGAAAACATAAATGAGGTTGAAGTTTAGGGGTAGGAGAGAAGATTGGGCCAAAAGTTACATTTAAATCAATCCATTACACTTAAATATTTTCTCCTTAAACCAAGACTAAAATTGCCTTTTTGTAATCTATACCCATTATTTCTTTTTCTGCTCTTTTTGGAGAACAGGAAAAAATTGAATTATCTTTCCACTACAACCATTCATACACTTGAAGATATTTATCATGTAATTCTCAATCTTTTGTTCTCTAGATTAAATATTTCCAATTCCTTCATCTGGCTATCAAGTACTATGAACATAAGGCCTTTCACCAATTTGACTGCTCTCTCCTAGACACTTTATTTTGTTTTTTGCTTTTTTATACAGCTCTTAAGAATATATCTCAATTCTTAATCCTTTCAGACATGATCCTCCCAGTCTGAGATCTCCCAAAGAAAACATTAGCAATAGAAGATAAGTCACAGATTAAAGGACTTCTTATTAAACCACTGGAATGAATCTCTACTTCAACTCCATTCATTCTTCTAATGAATCAATACCATTTGCTCTATCTTTCCCCCTGAATGTTGGTGAGAAATCTCTTCATTTCAGCATTGTGTGTGTGGCAGATAGGAGGTATCTGAGAGTGTCCACCTTCTTACTGGTTGTCTCCCAATTTCCCTCAAAGCAGTTGGATAATATAATTATGTAATTACCCAGAGTTATGTTGGCAATTACAGACCTTTAGTCGCAAGGCAAAGAGAGATTTTAAATCCTTGATGCTTTTGCATGAGCAATGTTAACTCTGTATCTTTAAGCAATTTGCTTTCTTGATGTGGAGAAAAACAGATTTTTCCTAACTATTGTCTTGACTATTCAAAAATATTGATCATCTTAGCAAAAACAAAAAAAAAAAAACAAAAAAAAAAAAAACCACCTATGTGTGCGCTTAAAACTGCAAAAATTTCTACTTTTTCCAGATACAGAGAAATTCACAAAATGCTTTCTTAATGTCTCTAAGATCATCCCCACATACAGAGTTAACTTCTTTGCTTATGAACAAATTTAGTGCCTATTCAAAGGGGATGTTGTTGTGTTATAGGTCAGAACTCTTGTACTTAAAACAAGAATTCTTAAGGGGCTAACTCCGTGGAACTGATGAGACAATGGTTATCTAGTTTAGCATGGTGATTAATAGTTCTCTAAGTTCAATATGATTGATTTAATCTTACAACAAATAATGGTTTCCTAGTGATATAATGATTGGTTTATACTCAAAATAAAGCATATAAAGCTGCGACAAACTCTGCCAGAGTTAGAGCCAGAGAAAGACTCAAGAGGGCTCAGAGAGAGACTCAGAAGGGCCAGACACAGACTCACAAGGGACCCAGAGAAATCTTCATTCCATTGTCCACCTTTGTGGTGGCTGGAGGCTGAAGCACAAGCCGGGGAACTCAAAGACAAATTCACTCCATCTCATACCACCATGGTGGCTGGCCTCCTGTACTTCCCTCACTGAGACCAAGACTGATTTGAAAGGCTCCAAGAAAGCTAGCCCAAGCCCCAGGCAAGGAAACTAGACTGTGAAGGAGATAATAAAGAATTTGGACTTTAACACCTGGCTATTTTTGTGGTGATTAATCTAACTGAAAAGAAGGCTGACCCAGAGATCTCCAGAAACCAAACGGAACACTACACTGTTGTACAAAGAAAAAGCCAACAACTGAAAATATTTCAAGTGAAACATGAGAGTTCCAGTCAATATTTTTAATCTGTGATGTCCCATTAAAATCTAGTCAATCAAAGTCTAATGATTATTATAGAAAACTAATAATTATCCTGTTCCCTACCTCCATCCCTTAGGGATCTTGCCAATTAGGCCACTTCACAATGAGTTTTAAGCCAGGAAATTGAGAGTTTAAGTTCAGATTTTTATAGATCAATGGATAAATAAATACATATGTATTGAATCCCTACTGTATGGCTAACATTGTGCTAAACTAGGGATTAAAAAAGACAATAATTGCCCTCAAGGATCTTATATTCTAATAGATTTTTTAAAATTGGTCAAAACTGAGTCTTCTTAGAGTAAAAAGCAAAACTAAATATAAATAATTTTTTAAGAAGCCCAATTTAGTTGGACTTGGAATTTGAATGACCAAGATTTGAAAACTTCATCAAATACTTAATAGTAATGAGACCCTTGCTATATTACATATTTACTTTCAGACTCAATTTTCTCATCTGTGTTATGGGGCTGATAACTCCTGTAGCACTAACTTCATAGGATTGTTGAGAAGATGAAATCAGCCACAACTTTGGAAAATTACAAAAATACTGCAATGTCAGTGGTTAATTGTCTCAGCATTTAAATTCATAATAAGGTTGAAATATCCAGGTAATTGTCCTAGTTCCCTACTTTTCTTCACATTTATTGATCTTGAATATTTGTCCTTTCTTAAAATTTTGCATTACTTTTTGAGGGTAGAGTGGATCAGTGACTCTCCATCTCACCCAGGATAGATGTTCAATGGCCACTTACTGGCATGATCCCAATATTGATTGGCACAGAAGCTTTAATTTGATTTATTTTTGGCAGCCTGGTATCCTTCTTTCTTTTAAACTTCAATATATTGATATTTGATTTATAGTAAATAACAAATCAGTTTTAAGCCATACTTAGATGATCTACCAGCCACAGCCTTCCAAGTATTAGGGACAATAGATTCATGGTACTATATCTGCAATATTATACATTATTAGCAAGCACAAAACATAGACATTTTAAGATATTTTGATCTTAAGTGAGCAGAAAACAGGCAGAGATATTCCTAAGAATAAAAGTATTTCATATTCATTTTCTATAGTGGAAGGGGTACGTTTTAAGGGAAACAAGGATCAATTCCAGAGGATCAATATTTCTATGAATTCAGACCCAGTGTATGTTAATTTGGTGTGATTTGGAAGGAGTCAGGAATTATTATTAGAGCAGGTTCAGAGTTTGCATGTACATGAGATTACAGGCTGAAAAAAAATTGAATATGAGTAACTGAGATTAGGGAGTCAACATTCTCAATAGAGTCTATGATTTTAGAATTTGACTTAAAAACAGTAGACACTGCCTCACTGTAAATGTGGCAAAGAAATGATACTTAAGTAAGTTCACTAAACTTATTCATTATTTTGCTTGAACTCCATGCATATGAATACAGAAGACCTATGATGAAAAAATCTAAAAACATATTCGGGCTATTATAGTATATGGAAGTGCTATCTTCTGTGCTCCCTCTGTGGTTTTGGTTTGGGTATAGCATACTGAGGAAGGGGAAATAAAGATGAAAGATGATCATAAAACAGAGTATTTAAGACAAGAAACACTAAAGTGGCTATATGAGCTCATACATGTAAGTATTTTTCAGTGTTTATCAGAAATCCATCAAAGACTTCTTTTGAATAAAAGTTTTCTTCTAAGTCTTTCTTCTTAAAAAATAGTTTTACTCCTAGATCTGTCCATTTCTTATGTTTCTTTATTGCTACATGATCAGCCGACTTACTCTTCTAAAGCTGACAACTTATGCCTTTTCCTGAAGATGGTTTATTACCAGAAATATGCTGAAGTCTACATGAAATCTATTCTACAAAACCCCATTTTGAGAGGCTGCCTGAAACTTAAAGTTTTAGAGATTTTAGAGTTCTTAAATATATGACCATGAATTTGTGTCAAAATATTGTGTCTTTCTTACATACATCTTGGGATCATTAAATTTACTGTATCATCACCCAAAGGCAGCATAGTCTATTTGTGTGTGTATATTTTCTTATTCAATTCTGGATCTAGTGAATTTGAACTGGACAAAAGGCATTTCATTTTTCCAGTATAGATTGTTAGGATGATTTTTTTTAAAATAGACATGGATCTCAATGGACAGTCTTTGTAATGGTTAATGGCTTGATGCACTAACTATAGTATCATTAACAAAGAAAAACAATTAAATAACTGCACTGTCTATTGGACCATTTGGGCAATGAAGAAATTTAGAAATCTTCTATCTCCCTATACTGAAGCTAATCAATAGGCAGTTGAAGAGAAGTATCTTTTAGTTGTATCTATGAAGAAATATATTATGATCTCAATAAGTGTAAAAGACACAGTTTTTTGAAGAAGAATCTTTAAAATAAGCTTTCTTCTACATTGTCAACAAACTACTATGACATGATGGATGGAAAATTGCCCTCAAAGTCAGGAAGACTTATGATTAAATTCTACCTCTAATATACACTAGATACATGATTCTAGGAGAAGCATTTAACTTCTTAATGCTCTAAATAACTCTTAAGATTATATGTTGCAGAGAAGGCAGCAATCTGCATTGATAAAGGGAGTTTCTTTACCTTAGATTTCCCAACGAAGTCAAAAGTCATATATAGCTTTCCCCATTTCTATATGACCGCAAATATGTGGAATGCTGTAGAATACCATTTGTGAAGAGATGCCTATTCCCTTCCTAATTTTTAACAGATAAATCTTTAAAATAGGCATTTATCTTTCTTATGTTGTATAAAGATCAAAAGTAGATGGATAAGTTGGTAGAAAATTATAATAAGAAAAAATTATTTTTATTCTGCCTTATTTTAAAGACAATACATTTTAGTTTGAAAAAAATGATGAAATATTATTAGTACAGTCACCAGAGTTAGTAGAAATGGGTTATAGCAATCAAAGATATCCAAATAAGATTTTCATTTGATTATATTACATGGGACTAGTGCTTGTATTACGGTCTGTACTTTATCTTTGGATAAATCCCTGAAATATTTATATTGCAACCCAAATAAATCCCCACTATGTCCTGGAGCACATATTTATTTAATTTGAGACATAATCCTGTTTTAGCAAGTCTCTTTAAAACTTCCTCTAGGTTTGCCAGATGTTCCACCTCAGACTTCCCAATGTTTATAGCTCATTGTTTAGAAATATTGAGACATTAGAGATGCCACAAATCAGGCATTTCTGTAGTGTGTTAGAATATGAGAAAAAAAAGCCTATGACTTTCCAAAAGGATATTGGTTATATAGATAGGGTTTTAATATGTATTAATTGTAACACAATGCCTCAAAATCTCATTAAATGTTGAGTTTAATATTCATATATACTTTATCCATGGCCTCTTTTTTCCCCTTGAATACTTGCCAAAAAATAAATTAAAAAATTAAACATTTAGTGAAAATCCAACCAAGTTTCTTCATTGAATCTATTCATATCTATTTATAGTAATTGGAAAAT
The DNA here is from genome assembly GCF_016432865.1 of Antechinus flavipes. Lineage (NCBI taxonomy): Eukaryota > Metazoa > Chordata > Mammalia > Dasyuromorphia > Dasyuridae > Antechinus > Antechinus flavipes. Next base: position 126,778,080 of record NC_067400.1, on the reverse strand, counting down.
ACAAAGAATTATCCCATATAAAGCCTCAGGCTAGGAGTATATCTGAATAATGTGTAATAAATGCCTCCTAAAGTTATTAGTAGCTTTCCACTTTCACTGCAAGTTATGCTTGGAAATACATAGTAAAACAGAGTTTCATAGGATTAATTTTCTATAGAGAAAAAAGTTATCATAAGTAATGGTTTTTTCCTCCTCTTTTGCCTATCTCTTTCCCTTTCTGAGTATTTTTCCCAGCTCTGTTTTTGTTTGTTCTTTAACAATTTTTCCCAAAACAATAGAATTCTAGAATTGGGAGATAGCCTAGAAGTTAGACTTCACAAAACAAAGAGGTATATAAATGTGAGTGATTGTAATGCAAGCATCTCATCTCCATCTTACAGCTTATCCACTTTAGAATATTGTCAGTGGCAGACATCTGATTATACTTGCTCTTTTGTTATAAAACTCTAATTTTAAGAATAGCTTTTTTTTATTAGATTTAAGCCTTTTATCACTTCAACCTATTTATTCTTATTCGATTTGCTATCTAGTATTATCCCAAATGAATCTAATTCCTCTTCCACATGCAATTCCTTTAAATTCAGAAGTAACTATTTCTTAACAATTTCATCCTAAATCTTCTCCTTTTTATACTAAACATTCATAGTCATTCAGTTATATTTCATTTGATATGATTTTGAATTCCTACACCATCCTAGCTATCTTCACAGTTATGCTTCCAGTTATCTTTTGAAATGTGGTAACCATGATATAATATTCTGATTAGTGGAATAACATTTACCTTTTATCTAACATCAAGTCAGTTAATTTTTTAACCAGTTCGATCAAATCACTAACTCATAATGAAACTGGACCTTTTTTGAGATTTGTACATGTAATTATAGGATAATATTTATTTTTTGTTAAATTTTATCTTGTATTTTGGTCATAATTGGTCTTTTTAATTAACTTAGTATCCTGATCTTTTAACTCATCAAATTAGTTATTATAATCAAATCTCTATCTCTCATAAAGTGGAAAAATGTTAGACCTTTATCCAAGTTATAATAAAAATGTTAAACAAGAAAGGTTTCTATCAGATATCTGTAATACCCTCCTCCAGTACCCTCCTCCTTCTCAGTAAGTTAGTTACCTTCAATATAAATCAATATTCAGCTCCTAATATAAATCACATAATTAACAAGTATGTATTTCTCTATCTTGTCCAGAAGGATATAATGCTTGTAAGACATATCTTGCTAAGAAGATGATAGACTATAATGAAAGTATTTACATATTGTAACTAGATGGGAAAATATGGAATTGATGTTTAGCATGAACATTTCTTGATGACTCTTCAACATTAAGAAACATTCTGGTTCTTAAGAATCATTATTTCTCTTTCTCAAATTTCATAAAATATATATTTCACAGTTCATTCCATAATTTTAGTGAGAGTTTATATGAAATTAATTTCCATTTTGAAAAGTATTTTTCCACTTTTGAAAATTAAAACATCTACCTATATCTAGTCTTCTAATACCTATGTGTGTGTTGAACCTCTCTCCAATGTATCAGGAGAACCGACTATTAAATTTTCATTTGGGAACACTTGCACTTCAGAAGTCAGAAAATACTGTGAAACAGGGATTTATTTATTGTTTTACTCAATGTCAGACCTGAAATCTAATGTTTACTTTGTAAAGCATTTCTAATATTTCTGCTATATATTTGTCTTTAATTACTACAGATTTATAGCATTTTTTTTAAATATGAAATAAGAATGAAGAGAGTAAATACCTAAATATTCAATTCAGGATCAACAACTGTTTTTACCTCATATGTTTTACATTCCAGGTTCTGAGTATGGAACCTCATGCAGCATAAAACCCTAAACTCCTTCAGCACTTGTTTAGTCTGAATCCTTTATATACTAAGAAAGGGAAGAAAAAGAGGGAATTACCAAATTTGAAAATTGGGAACCTTAGTAGCAATCCTGTCCACTGCATATATTTTAGTCATCTATATGATAACATTGTTGGTGCCCAGTCACACTAGCAAAAGGATTGGAGATGTATCTCTGGTATGTGATAAAGGATAAAGGAGGAATAAGAAGGGGACAATATGTAGGGAGATATGAAGGGTATGTCTGTGGTCATCTATATGAAGAACCAGGAACATGAAGCAGGTAAGAGGTAATTTATTTATTCAGGTGAATATGAAAATGTGACCTGCTATCAAAAATAATTTTGAAGACCTGGCTGATCTCTTCCTACACTTTCTACAAAGATGTCTTTAAGTAGTTATTGTCATAAAGATTATATGAAAATAAGTATGTTAATTTTTAGATAATTATAATGAATAATATACAAAATCATTTTAAAATTCATGAGCTTTATGCTTACAGCAAGAGAAACTGGAATGTTAGCTAAGATCAGTTCTCTCCCCACAGATTTTACTTTGGTTCATACAGCTGAGACCTTACAACTCTCAAGTAGAAGAGATTGAGTATACTTGGCCTTCTTATATGGATGAAAAGGCACCAAAGTAGGGAAAGAGTATCATAGATAATGTATACTAACCCCTTTTTTTCCATAATGAATTTTATGTCTGGCTCATGGTCTTTCTCTTCTTCCCATTTCCTGCCTCCATTCCAGGAGAATTCAACAGACATATTGATGTACCCTCAAATATTTTAACTTACTAGATCCTGATTTATTTATCTAGTCTGTCACAAATACACATAGATATGGTTACATCCTTGATCTTGCCAATCTTTACAAATGCTCTATATATTATTTAAGTTAAGCTGGAAACATATTTTTAGAAGTAAACTGTATTAAATAAATTGCTGAATGACCTATTTCCAAATATAAATGCAACTGGTTTTTTTAACCCCTAAAACATACTTGATATTTTACAACTTCCATGTTTAAATCAAGCACTTATATCCAAAAGAAAGAAAAACTGCCCATGAAGGTAGTACTGTGGGTCATTCCTTAAATATAAACTATTCTTTATTTATTAAAATTTTATGTACAATTATAACATGAAATCCTGGGTCACAAATTAGGTATTATGTTAATGAAAAGCACTTTAAAAAAAATTACTTTAGGCTAGCTTAAACAAATAAATGAATATTGTTGACAATAGAATGTTTTGACAAACCCTCAAATTGGACTTTTAAAAATATATTTTCTTGTATTTAGATGTTAAGTAAAGATGATCACAATGATAATGTTATTGTCTGTCAGTTACATTTCTTTTTTATATATTTTTTAATTTAATTTTATTTAATAATGACTTTGTATTGACAGAATCCATGCCAGGGTAATTTTTTACAACATTAAACCTTGCACTCGCTTATGTTTCGTTTTTTTCCCCTCCCTCCCTCCACCCCCCCCCAAGATGGCAAGCAGTCCTATATATGTTAAATATGTTGCAGTATATCCTAGATACAATACATATTTGCAGAACCGAACAGTTCTCCTGTTGCACAGGGAGAATTGGATTCAGAAGGTAAAAATAACTCGGGAAGAAAATTAAAAATGCAAATAGTTCACATTCGTTTCCCAGTGTTCCTTCTTTGGGTGTAGCTGTTTCTGTCCATCATTTATCCATTGAAACTCAGTTAGGTCTCTTTGTCATAGAAATCCACTTCCATCAGAATACATCCTCATACAATATCGTTGTCGAAGTGTATAATGATCTGGTTCTGCTCATCTCATTTAGCATCAGTCCATGTAGGTCTCTCCAAGCCTCTCTGTATTCATCCTGCTGGTCATTCCTTACAGAGCAATAATATTCCATAACATTCATATACCACAATTTACCCAGCCATTCTCCAATTGATGGGCATCCATTCATTTTCCAGTTTCTAGCCACTACAAACAGGGCTGCTACAAACATTTCCGCACATACAGGTCCCTTTCCCTTCTTTAGTATTTCTTTGGGATATAAGCCCAATAGAAACACTGCTGGATCAAAGGGTATGCACAGTTTGATAACTTTTTGGGCATAATTCCAGATTGCTCTCCAGAATGGTTGGATTCGTTCACAACTCCACCAACAATGCATCAGTGTCCCCGTTTTCCCGCATCCCCTCCAACATTCATCATTATTTTTTCCTGTCATCTTAGCCAATCTGACAGGTGTGTAGTGATATCTCAGAGTTGTCTTAATTTGCATTTCTCTGATCAATAGTGATTTGGAACACTCTTTCATCTGAGTGGTAATAGTTTCAATTTCTTCATCTGAAAATTGTCTGTTCATATCCTTTGACCATTTATCAATTGGAGAATGGCTTGATTTTCTATAAATTTGAGTCAGTTCTCTATATATTTTGGAAATGAGGCCTTTATCAGAACCTTTAACTGTGAAAATGTTTTCCCAGTTTGTTGCTTCCCTACTAATCTTGTTTGCATTCGTTCTGTTTGTACAAAGGCTTTTTAATTTGATATAATCAAAATTTTTCTATTTTGTGATCAGTAATGGTCTCTAGTTCATCTTTGGTCACAAATTTCTTTCTCCTCCACAAGTCTGAGAGATAAACTATCCTATGTTCCTCTAATTTATTTATAATCTCGTTCTTTATGCCTAGGTCATGGACCCATTTTGATCTTATCTTGGTATATGGTGTTAAGTGTGGGTCCATGCCTAATTTCTGCCATACTAATTTCCAGTTATCCCAGCAGTTTTTATCAAATAATGAAATCTTATCCCAAAAGTTAGAATCTTTGGGTTTGTCAAACACTAGATTGCTATAGTTGACTATTCTGTCTTGTGAACCTAACCTTTTCCACTGATCCATTAATCTATTTCTTAGCCAATACCAAATGGTTTTGGTGACTGCTGCTTTATAATATAGTTTTAGATCAGGTACAGCTAGACCACCTTCATTTGATTTTTTTTTCATTAATTCCCTTGAGATTCTCGACTTTTTATTGTGTCAGTTACATTTCAAAGAACTATATTTGTACCTGTTCTATTAAAAATGTAGTTGTTATGAAAGAATTGGTAAGATTTAGCATATTAGAATGCACATTCTTATGCGATTAACCTCTGTGACCTTGTCTCTTTCTCCATTGTATCAGGCTTACTACAATCATGGAATAGACTTGTCATTGGACAATTATGACTTCCAAAACTTGTATTTCAAAAATGATGCTATTAAATCAAGAAAAGTCTTAACTTAATAATAGTTGTTCTTTGTACTTTTGGTTTTGCAATATTTTAGTATAGAAAAAGTGAATCTGTCAGCACAGATAAACATTTACAAATTAAGAGATTTCACTTCAGTCCTATTTTTGTATAAAAATCTTGTAGTAGCTAGGATATTGCAATCATGCCAGAACTGTGTTTAATATTGCTTAATTTGTCATTGAAATTAACAGATTTTTTTTTACTTTAAGTAACACTCATTTTCCAATTAATATTTAAGAAAATTCATCCTATTTGTCACCCAGATTTATAACCCCAGTATCATCATTGATTTTTCATAGTATCACCATCTCACACTTCTCCCCCTCACAATCTGTTGCCAAAACTTAAAAATTTTTATATCTCAACATTTCTCCTATATGTCCACTTTTCTCCCCTAACACTGTCAAAACCCTTGTACAAAGGTTCAGTACCTTAATCCTGGACTACTAAAAGTTTCTCTTTGATCTACCAGCAAAATTTTATTCCCACTCTCATCCAACCATCCTCCACTGAATTATCAGTGATCTTCCAAAAGTGAAAGTGTAACTAATTCGCTGTTCAATATATGTCAGTGTTCCCTGTCACCTAGAGAATCAAATATAAAAGCTTTTAGCCTTTAAATGATTCACTGCCTCTTTCCCATAATTTCAGTCTTTTAAAAGTTTCTTTCTGTTCATAACCTACATGATGCAGTATACACAGGCCTCTGCTCTGTCTTGTACAAAATACTCCTACTCTAGTTTTATGGAGTTTTATTTATCTATTCCCCATGCCTGACATGATTTCTCTTTTTCTCAAATTCCTGTCTTCCCTCACTTATTTCAAGTGTAAGATAAAACTCCATTTTTAACAAGGTCCTTTGTCCCATCACCCTTAATACTAGATTCTTCTCAATGAGAATACTTATATTTTATACTGTCTATATTGCGTTTGTACATAGTTGCCTATAGGTAATCTTGTTGATTATAATGTGGTCCCTTTGAATTAAGAAATGTATTTGTCTTTCTTTGTTATCCCAACATTTTGCTCAGTAAGTGATGGAAATTAAAGGCATGTTGAATGTTTACTGATTGAATAATATCTCTTTAAATCAAAATTATTATGTAAAATGGAATTAGATATATTTTGTTGCCTTCATCAGGATTTCACATATATCCTCTCAAGAGAGAAAAACACACCAAAAACTAGAGTAAAAGGACATTCTATCACCTTTAATCTAATGCACTTCTTTTGTTTTAAAGGGCTTTCTCTGTCCTTGCTCCACAGTGCTCCAGTGTTCCATGGAATTTCTATGAATGATTTAAGTTATATCTTTGAACACAAGTTAAAGTGAAGTAAATCTTTACATTTTACATATGAAAAAAGGTATAGTAGAAGGATCTGTGATCTTTAATTACAGATTAGCTTCAAATTAGCAAAAGAGCTAATAAGAAATATAACTTTCCTCAACCAAAATGAGATTTCAGTATCATTAGAGGTGGAATCCTCCCAGAATTAATGTGAGACATTTAGAGCAGGAATTATATGCCATTACTGATTTTTCTCCTTATCTCAAAATAAGTTTTTTAAAAAAAGATATAAAAAGAAAATACAGAATGCTAAAATTCAGAACACCTAGGTTGTTGATGATAATTAAGAAAAACACAAAGATTTATGGTTAAAACTCAAAGTCCCAAATACATGTTTTCATACAAAATTATGTTTGTATTCTGATTTTTATCTTACTATCTTCATTTGCTTTGATTTATGTTTAAAGTAAAACATTGTGACAATTAATGCAGCTACATTCCTCAAGGTACTCTTAAATTCTGGTCTCTTCGGTATTAAAAAAGATACTGTTTTTTAAAAATAATATCAAGTACTAATTTTTTTAAGAATTGTCCAGTATTACAAAAAAATTGCTAGAATCTTGTAGAGGTCCTGAATAGAGACAACTTTAGATGACTTGATGGTGTGGTATGACATCAAACCTATAGATAAGTAAAGTGGATATCATACAGAAGATAAAGTGCTGGGCTTGGAGTCAGGAAAATTAAATCCAAATTCTTATTCAGAAGTTTTCTAGCTATATAATAATGGGTTTCTTAGCCAAGATATAAAGTAAAAAATGCAAAATATAAAACCAAGTCTTTTGTCAAAATATATTAGTTTTCTTTCTCTTCTTTTTCTTAACCATTTTAAAATATTCATTTATTTTTAATTTGCTTTGTAAATCATATTGGGAGAGAAAAATCATAACAAGAGGGAAAAACCATTGGAGAAGCAAAAAAAAAAAAAAAAAAAGGCAAAAAAAAAAAAGAAGTGAACATAGTATGTGTGGATTTACAGTCAGTCTCCATAGTTCTTTTTCTGGATGCAGATGGCATTTTCTGTCCCAAGTCTATTGGGGTTGTTTTGGATCTCACTACTGAGAAGAATCAAATCTTAATAGTTGATCATCACATATTCTTGCTGTTATTCTGTACAAAGTATTCCTGGTTTTGCTTGTTTTTCTCAGTTCCATTTCATATAAATTTTCCCAAGCCTTTCTAAAATAAGCTTGTTCATCATTTTTATAAAACAATAACATTCCAGTACCTTCATATACCACAATTTGTTCAGCTATTCCCCAATTGATGGGCATCTACTCATTTTTCAAATCTTTGCTACCAGAAAAAGAGCTGCTACATTTTTGCACATATGGGTCCTTTCCCTTTTTATGATTTCCTAGGAATATAGACCCAGTAGTGGCACTGCTAGGTCAGAGAGTATACACAGTTTGATAGTCCTTTGGACATTGTTCCAAATTGTTCTTCAGAATAGTTGGATCATTTCACAACTCCACCAACAATGCATTAGTATTCCAATTTCCCCAAATCCCCTCCAACATTTATCATTATCTTTTCCTGTCATTTTAGCCTATCTGAGAGATGTGAGGTAATACCTTAGAGTTATTTGAATTTTCATTTCACTAATTAATAGTGATTTAGAGCTAACAGGTAGTTTTCAGTGGAAATCATCTAAATTAAAAAATAATCCCATCACAAAAACTGCAAGAGAAGTGAAAATTAATGCAGCTCAAAGGCTTCAACTCTTAACCATCAAGCACATCATAGTGCTTGAAAAAGAGGCAAAAAAGATAATTATTGAAGCATCTATAGAAAAATAAAACTAATACATTTTTGGTGGAGTTGTGAATTGTTAAGGATCGTTAAGGACCATGCCTAGGAGAAGGGGCAGATTAATTCTCCCAGAGCCTCCACAGCTGTGAATCATAACACTTAAGGGAGTTGCAAAAGAGCCTTTACTAATGTAGATGTTCCTTGTGGATTGGGAATGAAATAAATTGGAAGCAAGAGGGAAGAGGAGAAAGGTCAGACAATGCAATTGTCTCTCAGTCTCCTTTTATCATCATCATCCTCTCACATGAAGAGATCCATTCTATAGTTCTGAGTTAGACTTCCAGCAGCCACTAGCAGGTGGCTCCCATATCACAATAGGTCTAGTGATCCTGGAAAGTGACTTGGGGCTATGGCACTCAAATGAGTAAAATAGATTCATGTTTTGACACAGAAATACCTGGCATTTAAGTTAAAGAGGTTAAAAAAGAGGAAAAATCAACAATGTACCTGTAAATAACAGGAAAAAAAGACACTTGCAAACATGTGCACATATTAAAATAATATGAATAAATCATGTTTGTAGATACACATATATATATTTTATAAATACATACATATGTACACATATGCTTTATGTATGTACATATGTAGTGTATATATATTCTATACACACATGATGTATATATGCTTACATATGTGTTTTGTGTACTTATGCATATAGTTGTACATAGATATATATACATGCATATATATCTATATGCACACATGTAAATTTGTATGTGGATGTATATATATTTACTTTAATTCTTAATGAGATACTTTAGCAAGGGAAGGAAGAAATGGGACACAACATTGCAAATCATACCAAGCTAAACAGTTTTACTGCCTGGCTTGGCAAGAAAGGTTTTTCCAAAAACAATTCAGCTAATTTTAGAAAAAAAAAAATTGAGTCACTATGAGATTGATGACTAGGTGATAACTTTTGGCCAAAAAAACCCATTTAGCTCTCTATTCACATGTGGAAGGGTTAAAGTTTGAAAAAGTAATATTCACATAAAAGAAATTCTATATTTTTGATGTTATATAATGATGTTGTTATGATGATGTGCATATGCTCTACTTCAAAGAAGGGCCCTGAAGATGGATTACCCAAAAGTTCCCACATAACTTGCCACAATTAGGTATTATGATTCTGAGAATGCTTTCTACACACACATGCGTTATACATTTACATATATACATAATATATATGCATATATATACATAGTTAACCTAGCCATTATTATCATGCATGTGATGAGCACAATTGTATTGTAAATATAAAATTAAGATGGCTCACATTTACCTGTTGAAAATACTTATTTACAAAAGAAAGTAGAGAAATGTTAGATGTAGTGATTACCAAATATGAAAAAGACTAATATCCCATTGGTCAAGAAATTACTGGGAGTAAGGTGGATGAGTTAGCAGAAGAAAATTGTATAATTTTATCATTGACTTTTTGAAGCAAAGCAATATCAGTTCCAAATTAGAACACAAAAAGTAAATGAAACAGAACAGAATGAAGTGAAAGTAGCTGAATATTGATCCATTTAAAGAAATTATTGATGACTCATAAATGAGAAAAACATAAAAGAGTAAGTACTGATTTGGATGTTTACCACTTTCTAAAGAAGTTTAAGTAACATAAATCTATTATCAAAATAAGGAAAAATGGAACCTAGAAATGACTTTAGTCTTGAAAACATTTGTTTAGCAGATGTGGTGGCTGAGAACATCACTAGTTTAGAATATAAACTTGTTTATAAAAGCCTACTGAGGAATATTGTAGAATATTATGAGCATTATTAACTCACAAGAAAGTGAGAAGAATGATGGGAAATGTTTTAGCACATTATGCAAGATACCCAATTAAATAAAATCATTCAGAGTAAATTCTAGGGTGATAAGTGGAAGACAACAAACAAAAGTCAGAAAATATATGTAATGATTTCTATAGTAATTTTTTTCTCCCAACAATGATATTATCACTATTGGACTATAATTTCAAAATCTCCAATGGCACTAAAAAAAAAACAAAACAAAAGGGTAGGAGTACCTGAACTAGGCAATATATATATATATATATATATATATATATATATATATATATATATATATAAATAGAAAATGCCAGTGCCAGATACAATATTATTTTGAGGACTTTGAGGGGATAGTTTTCAAGATACTAGAATGAGAATGAAAAATACTTGAGTGAAAATTAAATCTTATTATTAACAAAACAAAAATGATTAAGGAAATATAAAGGACTAATAGCTCATAACCCTAACTCCTCTATAGAAATTGTTTGAATATGATATTGAAAAGACAAGATGTTTTTCTGATTTGCTTTATAAACTGAGTTGGAGGCTCAGAGCTAATTTATTAGCAAGAAATTTTGTTCATTTCTATTAATTTATGAGGAAATAACAGAACTTTTCTAATTGTTCTACAATCTAGTTTGGAAAATAATAAGTCAAGTTAAAGGTGGAAGGGTAGATATATAGTGTGGTTCTCAATTACAGTAATGAACTTACTATACAGCTCATTTGACCACTAATTACATGTGGAAATATCATCCTCAAAAACCTGTTATATATTGTTACTTTAAATCTGAATTTAAAACGCAACAAATAAAATAAGCATTTCCCTAAAAATAGTAGAACAGAAATAGTATTATACATAAAACTGAATATCTATATTATTCAGCTTTCTTTTTCTTTACCATTTTTGATATATTAAATAACCTACATCATATTTAACCCTATGCCTGTTTGGTATTATATCAGAATACAATCTCTATGTTAGGATATATATATATATATATATATATATATATTATATATATATATATATATATATATATTTAAAATCAAATATATTTACACTCAATAAAGAATATGCACCACATAGTCTATGATATAATGATAAAGATGTGATCAAATATAGTATATTATCCTTTTAAACTTCCTAATTCTTTTTCATATTTTCTTTAAGGATATATTAGAAACCTATTTTTGTATATATTTACAATTATAATCTATCCCAACTTTGGTATTGATTTAATAAAATGTTGAATAATGTGTGGATTTTGCTTGTAGCGTCTTATGGAACTTTGCTGCTTCCTCACTATCACCAACAGATATTAGTACGTACAATTAAAAATTTAGTCTTTCAGGAAAGAAATGTTCTGAATCTTTTATTTATCTTTCTACCTAATCTCTCTCTAATAGTTGACCTCTTTATTTCTCTAAATCATGTTTCATTGTTGTATTCATACAAATTCTGAATATCTTGTTAATTAAGGAAACATTACTTTCCTGTTTGCAAGTGACATGATGGTTTACCTAGGAAACTCTGCAAAATTAGTAAAGAAATTAATTAAAATGAATAATAGTTTCACTAAAGTAGCAGAATACAAAATAATGCCACAAAATCATTAGCATTTATATGTAGTATTAACAAAAAATTTTGGAATGAGATTAATAAGAGAAATCTCATTCAAAATAATAATTTTCCTTTTTTGCTAATGCTTATCTTTATAATTTCATTTTTCTTCTTTAGTTTTATAACTATTTTTTTCATTTAAAAGGAAATGGAGTCATCCTGAATTTAACTTTATTTATATTTGTTAAAAAAAAAAAAAAGCTCCCATTGCTAATAAAGCTAGTCCATTATTCTAGTTGCAAATTTTTGATTATGTTTTTAAAAAGTCCTCCTATATCTGTGCTTAAAGGGTGATGGTTGTTTTTGGTTGTTGCTTTTTTCTTTAAGATAAATGAGTGTTACACTTTGTCAGAAAACTTCAGCAACATTGCAGCTTATAAATCACTTTTCTCACAATAACCATATGAGGTAATTAATAAAAATTTTCTCCATGTTAAAGATGAGAAAATTGATGTTCAAAGAGATTAAGTGAATTCACTTCCAATTCCTTACCTCTCAGTGAGAAAGAAAAAATTCTTAGCCCTGGAAAGGATTTAGTTGGAAGTGAATTAAGTCTAAGCATGACATTTATAGGAAAAAAAAAGAAAATAAAAACTAAAGAAATAAAGTTGCTGGCTGAAAGTCACTCTGTGAATCAGTGGCTAGATTTATAGTAAAACTGTTTCTTAATTCTCAGTCCAAAACTTGTTATACTATGCCATACCTTCTTTGTTTTCTCTTTCTCTTTTCTCATTTTCTTTAAAAGTTTGTGTGTGTGTGTGTGTGTGTGTGTGTGTGTGTGTGTTAACATTATTTCTAATGGCAATGAAAATACTTAATGTCAAAAAGTTTTTGATAAGTTTACTGGTTTAGTTTCCTGCTTTCACAAAAATAGTATGCATGTGAATGCTTGTGTTTGTATTAGTGTATATTTAGATTTTTGTATATGTATATATGTATGTATTAAAGTCACATATTCTTGAATAAAGGGATTTTTTGCATCTACAATTTAAAAGTGATTTTCACTTCATCATGGTGATGGCAAAATTCTTCCTTTTTTTTTTTCCCTTCTTTTGCTATTAACTACAGTACTTCCAACGTCTTACTTTTCTTCATGATACAAATGAAATTTTATTCCATGGATCAGTATCTTTTTAAAATTCCCTTACCCATACCAAAACAATTGTTTATGGAAAGTGAATTTCTTTATATTCCTCTTCTTCTTTTAGACAGATTATTGTAGGAACTACTTCATATTTGGATTATGACAAACTTCCTTTTGTCATGTGGTTCTATGACAAAAAAGAGCAATATTGATTTTATGCAATACTTCCAAATTCTGTTTTTATATAAATTACAGTTTCAACAACCAGTAAGTTAGAGTTCCATAATTTTAAGGCACTTTAATAAGTGACAACTATACAACAATAAAAATGACATGTTTAACTCCAATGCGTGTAAATAAGTCTAGTAAGGAACTCACCAAATAAGTATGTGTGTACATAATGCATATAATGTATATCATGCATATTTGCCAATATCTAGACATATTTCTATATATTCACTCACACACACACACACACACACACACACACACATACACACACACATACTCTCTAAACAAAATTAAAATTTTAATCTCCTCAAAGGATTTTATTCTTCCTTTATATCTCTTCTATCTTGATGTTAACATGTGCTTTGTTGACAATAGTCCCTTAATTAAAGGTTTTTTACTTACTAATATCAGAAAGCAAATAAATTCATTCAGATTAATACTTTTTATAAAAGAGGAATCATCAGAGACATCAAAGGAAATGTTCACTTAAATCATGTTTACCATTAGATATTTTAAATTAATACACTCTAGAATAAATTTATATTGTGTTAAATGTGCCTTGAAAATCTCTCATTTATAAATTCAAACCATACATATTCTCAGTGAGGGAAGGTTTTTGCTTGATACTACACTGATAGGATGTTTTATTACAGTAAGAATTCTTATATTACCTTAGGCTGTGAAAATGTTGTTTTAAACTCCTTTCAGAATCATGCCAAGATTTGTTCCATTAAAATTAACCATTAGCATATGAACTATCAATGCCTAATGGAACAATCTCCTAGGATAATAAAGACCATTCTCTGGTCTGTTCTAAATGGTGAAGTGCTTCATTGTAAAACGGAGCCCCTTATTAGAGTCCTTTGCCCCATTTATAACTCTAGCAAGAGGTTATAGGGAGGGCAACCTTCCTAAACTTTACCTTCACCCCTCTAGTGACCTTCCCAAGATTCTGTGGTAATACTCTTCAAGACAATTGGAACATTAGAGAAAAGAGCTTTTTTTTTTTTTTTTTTTTGCTTTTTTTTTTTTTTTTTACAGAAATACAATTAGATAGTGAAGTTTTGTATAAATTTGTGATATTGCATTTTTAAAAGTATACATTTTTCATTTTAAATGTCTAGAGGAATGATGAAATTGTGAAAAGTCACAAATAATAAAGCTCCATTTTTTGTACTTAAGAATAGTCAAAGATAAGTTTATTATTTTAGAAATCTCGTGTTTCTGTTTGAAGAGTATATAATTATCCTGTTCATATAGGATTTAGATACCACATCAGAGAAAAAAAAAATATATATATATATATTTCTGTATATACATATTTCTGTATGTTTCATATTAGTTTAAGCAAATCTTATGTAATTTGTTGTCAATTATATTTTTCAAGGGCAATTATTTCTGGAGAGAAGAATAAATATGCTTATGATGTTCTAGTTACTTTTTAATAAACTCCAAGAAATTTCTTAATATTTCCCCCAGTATCTTTGAATTTTTAAACACTCAGATTATTTAAAACCAAATGATATGCAAAGTTTTGTTAAATTCTATAAAAGATGCAAAAGAAAATGTCACAGTTTTTTAGCATCATTGAGAAAAGAAAAACATATTTGAAATAAATTAAAATTACAATAGTTCATAATTATATAAGACTTTATATAAAGTTATTTAAATATATTATCTTATTTGATCCTTACTATCTAAGTGATGTGTCAATTATAATCCCCATTTTACTGATGAGCAAATCAAAGGAGAGTTTAAGTGACTTTCCCATGACCACATAATATTGAATATCCCTTTTTGTTTTGCTTTGTTTTCTATTCGGAGAAGGACCATATGCTGGGGATTTTATAATAATGGACAAAGAGAGGAGAGATTCAAACTACATTCCCTCTTGTCTCCAAGGCAAGTTTTTGATCAACACTAGTACTGCTAAAATATAGAAAATAGTATAAGATGAATGGAAAATATGATTGGCACAAAGAGGGTGTTTGAGAGTTATATTAATTGACTGCATAACTATTTTTGTTTGTTTCGGGGGTTTTATTTGGGATTTTGTGTGTGTGTGTGTGTGTGTGTGTGTGTGTGTGTGTGTTTTGTTTATAGAAAGATTGTGCAGTGTTGAGTATTTGAGTATTTGAGAACCTTAGTATAAGAAAAGGAAAGGGAATGTTATTAATCTGAGATATAGGAGTCATCAAAGTGTCAATTCTGTCAGATGCAGTATTGGGCTGCATTGAGAGAAACAGAATGTCTACAATTTAAGATCTGATTTTGCCTACTGATTTTGTACACTCTACTCTGCCCTGGTCAGGCTACGTCTGGAATATTGTAGCCAATTCTAAAAGATAAATCAAAACTGACATCTTTCAGGGTGTGCACAGGGAAGTGAGCTGGATTCTGAAATCCATGCCATGAAGACATTAGGAATCTTTGCCCTAAAAGTAAAAGAAGAAAGCATAAAATTCTCATATGAAAGAGGTTAGTCACGTTTTTTATTGAGATGAAACTGAAGCCTTCCTTTTCAGAGAGTTAATGGATTTCTGACTGGTTTTCAATTAATCAATAAGCATTTCCTAAGCAATTATTCTGTGCCAGGCACTGTACTAAGGTCTAGGTTGCCTAAGTTTACACTGGATTCCCTGTATAATAGCATCACCAATGCCTTTAGGCTTCTGCCTATATTTTTATGCAATCTTGCTTTGGATAAAGCCACTTACTCTTATGTCTCCTGGATTATTGATCCCTACTCAATGTTGCCCTTTTTATATCTTTTCTGGAGTATATATGAAAGAGGTGGCTTCTGCAGCCTTCCAAGCTGCCAACCTAATTAGTTTTGACTATTTAAAATCTGCTGAAATCTTTATTTCTAAACAGAAAACTTTCCCAGATAAAAAATTACAAATGGTTTGTTAATTGGCAACATAAAATGTTGATTAATGAATGGAATTTCTTCATTACAGAGAATTTCTTACACAGGTTAAATCAAAGCCTAGATGGGATTAAAAAAAATAGCTTAAAACAATCCTTTTTAGCTCTGGCACTTGTCATATAGGTCTAGAAATGGGCTATTTTCTATATACCAGTGCAAACAAGTTTAGAGAAGCAATTAACCAAATTAGACCCAAAAAATGAATTCTTAAAATAAATGAACTGTCAAAGATAGTCCTTCAGCAAGTTATGTTTAATCTTCAATAAACATCAAGGACAAGACTACTTATCCCTCTAAAATGAAAAACTCTTGAAATATTGATGGAAATATTAATATTAGGCCATAGGAATATAAACATTCAGGCACTATGGGCCTATTGGTAGAAATAGGATAGTTTCAACTATGAAGAACATAAAACTATGAAGAACAATAACAAAAAAAAAACCAAGAAAATAAAAAATACAAAAATTTGTGGGGTCCATTTTATTTTCCCAGAACTGTGCTATGTGTTATATGGAATATCAAAGATATATAAGAAATGATCTTGTCTTCAAGGAGTTTCTAGTATAACAAGGGAGATAACATTAGCTGAAAAGATGCACTGAGCAAACCATGCAATTCCATAAAATTTCATGCTATACTACATGGCCTACACAATATGTTATAGAGATTCACACAGATCTTTTATCATTTTTACCATTTTATAAATACATGTTAAATGAAAAAAGAGTTTAAGAATCATATAATCATAAAGGATATTATGGAAGATCTGTAATTAAATTGATATTAAATATAAGTGTAGGAATCAAGTAGAAGACATAGGGAATGGGATTTCTAGATGGGGAAAGCAACAAAAATAAATGGGTTAAGTATATGTATAGAATATTCACTAAGAAGAAAAGAGAAGTGCAAAGAGAAGAGACTAGAATAAATGCTCTGTGTAAAGGAAATGATGTTATACATTAAGATCAGGTTCACATGAGGAGCTTACAAATTAGGCTAAAATATTTAAAGTTAATATTGTAGTACTAAAGAAGGGAAAGGGACATGTATGTGCCAAAATGTTTGTGGCAGCCCTGTTTGTAGTTGCTAGAAACTGGAAAATGAATGGATGTCCACCAATTGGAGAATGGTTGGGTAAATTGTGGTATATGAATGTTATGGAATATTATTGTTCTGTAAAAAATGACCAGCAGGATGAATACAGAGAGGTTTGGAGAGACTTACATGAACTGATGCTAAGTGAAATGAGCAGAACCAGGAGATTATTATATATTTCAACAATGATACTGTATGAGGATATATTCTAATGAAAGGGATTAAAGAAATCTAACTCAGTTTCAATTGATCAAGGATGGACAGAAGCAGCTACACCCAAAGAAAGAACACTGGGAAATGAATGTAAACTGCTTGCATTTTTGTTTTTCTTCCCGGGTTATTTTTACTTTCTGAATCCAATTCTCCCTGTACAACAAGAGAACTTTTCGGTTCTGCACACATATATTGTATCTAGGATATACTGTGCCATATTTAACATGTGTAGGACTGCCTGCCATCTGGGGGTGGGAGGTGAAGAGAGGGAGGGGAAAAGTCAGAACAGAAGTGAGTGCAAGGGATAATGTTGTAAAAAATTGCCCAGGCATGGGTTCTGTCAATAAAAAGTTAAAATTATGAAAAAAATAAAGTTAATATCATAGGACAAAGGGAGATCCTTAGATCCTTGAGTGTGAGAGTGACATTATAAAACTGGATTTAAGGAATATTAGTTGACATTTATTGAATGGATAAAGATTTTTTTTTTACCAATACTTGTTATAAAAACACAAATTTTATAGCAATATAACTGTTCTCTGTAGCTTACTTTGAAATAAGTAGTGGCTTTTATAGACATATCTCAAAGCCAAGAGTGGACACTAACACAAAAGAGGCCCAATTTTGAATTGAAAGTAGCAGGAGGGCATTGTCAAATCTTGGGTATTACATGAAAATGCTTGTCATAGATTTAATAAAGATGAAATTAAAATAGACACAACAGCTATGGGGAAAAGAGGTGAAAGGGTGAAAGTAAGAGTAGTCTCGAGTTATCTTTTTAAAATCTTTTAATTGGTGTAGGGAATAGTTTCAAATCTTACTTTGGAGGCTTAATAGCTGTGTGATTTTGGGGTAAGACTAGCAAATTCCTAAAATGTCTACAAAGGGTTGGTTTGTAATGCGTAAGGAGTTTCCTTAATTACAAAATCACAGATCATTTTAATTATATAATTTGCTTCCTCCTAACATAAACCATGCACTTAAGAATAGGATCTTGACACATGAAATAAGGTTGACTGAGATAAGCTCACTCACCTCCCCCTTTCCTAGAATAAAATTCCACACTCCAATTCCATCTGCAAGAGATAGCATCTTGGATGAGTAGATTTGACCAGATTCACTTTCCACTCTGGTTTCATTTAGATACTTCTGCTCTGGAAAACTAACCATTTGATTTTAGGCATGAGAATGTAACATGAATAGTGAAACATTTGAGAAAGATCATCTCACTACATTTTGCAGAAATGAAGTAGTTTCTCATTTTGTTCACTGAGAATTTGAGAAAATACACAATCTTAACAGAAATTAGAAATTTACATTAAAAATTAATGTTGTGAATGAAAGGATGAAAGGAAGGAAGAAAGGAAGAAAGAGAGATGGGAGAGGGAAGGAGAGAGGGAGCAAGAGAGTAAGAAAGGAAGGTAGGAAAGAAAGAAGGAAAGAAGGAAGAAATTCCTCTGAGTTATATGTTCCACTTAAATATTTATCAAATTTTTGAAGGGGAAAAAGCCTTACTTAACCTTTTTTTAATTTTTAGTTTATTTATTTTTTTAAGGAAGACATCAGGGCAGCTAGTTGGTGCAGGGGATAGAACACCAACTCTATAGTCAGTAGACCTAATTTGAAATCTGGCCTCAGACCCTTAAAACTTTCTAGTTGGGTAATCCTGGGCAAGTCACTTAACACCAAATGCCTTGCCATAACATCCCCCCCAAAAAAAATTTTTTTAAAGGATGGCATCTATGATTTTATTAGTATTATAGAGGGTTCTGATAAACAAACTCTTTCTACAAATAAAGATGGTATTGTTTTTCAATTTATAATATTAGAAACTTACCTGTGACACTGAGAAGTTACATGATTTGCCTAGATCAAACGGTCAATATATATTCAAAACCAAGATTTTCATTTAGAAGCCCATATTATCTACTTACTAAGCCAATTTGCCTTGGCTTAGGGAATAAGAAAAACAATCAAGATAAAAGGGAATAAACATTTATTTACCTATTATAAGCAGGAAATATGCTAAATGCTTTACAAATATCATCTCATTTCATCCTCCCAATAATCTTTGTAAATTGGTGCTGTTATCCTAATTTTGCAACTGAGAAAACAAAGAAGTTAAATGATTTTCTCTAAGGTCGAAAGCAAGTAAGTGTCTAAAGCTAATTTTGAACTTACATTTTTCTTCTACAAGGTTCCAGTGCTCTATCCATTTGTACCATCCAACTTATTCTGGAGCAAAAAGTGAGAGGGGAAATCCTAAAATACCTGTTCTTAGTCTGTAAATATGAGACAATTGGGATGATGTTTAGCAGTTTTCTTCAGTAGAATAAGTATTGGATGCAAAGACAGAGGACCTGAATTCAAAGGCTATTCTATCAATTATTGCTTATTGGATCACAGGCAAATCATTTAATATCTCTTGGTCTCAATTTCCTCATCTGTAAAATGAATAGGTTGGATGGATGAGATGGTCTCTCAGGTTTGCTCTGGCTCTGAATGAGTGAACCTATAAAAATATATGGAAGAGTTAGACAACAGCAAAGAAAGTATTTTCTAAATGAGTGTTGAGTTGGAAAATAATGCTTTCTCTAGTTGTAGAACATTAGGTAAGGGAAGGGGGGAAAAAAGCAAACATTTAGCACTTACTACATGCCAAGTACTATATTAATTTATTTTGCAAATAGGAGAGAAAATGGGAAGGGAAGGACATCTGCCTTCTTTGTTATCCCAAATTACTATAGTACTTAATAGTGTAATTCATTAGGAGTAATGATGATGAAGGTTCCAAACTATTTTCAGGGATTAGGCAAAGGTCATCTTTTATTGCATGCTAAGAAATTTGCTTTGGGGAAACAGGCTTAGGAAGGATAATGGGTGGCAGCAAAATTCAAGAAAGTATAGTAGTCACTGCAAATCCTTTAGTTTATTAGTGAAATTACAAAGAAATCTAGTTGGCCAGTAGATCCACCATCCACCATAAGAAAACTAGAATTCCTTCAGCACCACTCTAGCATTAGCTTTCTTAGTTTACACAAAAGTAAAATGGTCTTAAGAATTTTATAGTTAGATAAACAGGGTTTTGTGGCAATAAAGTCCCAAATTAAAAACCTGGATTAAGACACAAATATTTTCAAGCTTTTATCAGTTTATAAGAGGTAAATGCAGAAAATAAACTTTCTTAATTCATGTGATCTGACTGGCAGTTTTCCTAAGGAGGCTTTCCTGACTTTCCTGATACAGGTTCTTTCCCCCATGCAGAGTGCTTGGTCCCAGCTTCTCTGCTTTGTCTTTTAGTCTAGGGATATAAAAGCTCTTAGACTCATGTAGTGAGTACTTCTCAGATTTGGTAGATGACCAAGACTATGTGAGTCACATAATCTAAGGACTGACTATTCAGATGTTTCCATATAGACACAAGAAAAGCAAAGTAAACTTCCTCTTTTATTAAATGTTCAGTGATATTCGAGTGCTTTATTTCTTCCCAACATTTAACCTGAACTAAGAGGATATTGTCTTCAGAGTCATTTATGTTTCACTGCTGGGCAAGAGGGAATCCTATTCTTCTCTCCCTTCTCGGTTATGGGATGAGATTTTTTTTTTTTTCTGCTTTTACAAAATAGGATGTTGAAGGACTTCCTTAAACTTAAAATTTAGTGGTCTCTCTGTATTTCCTCATTCACTTAGCATTCACTTAACAACATTTTAGCAGATCCAGCACTGGATCACTTTTGAAGTACATATGAATTTGACTAGCCCATTCATAATATGAATCAATGTAAATCCTATATCAAGTTGCCGAAAATGAGCAAGATTTATTTCACCATCATTCTATATAGTAAATATTTTCCTATCATTCTATGTTCAAGAAAAACACCTTTTCTATCCCCTTTCTAAACCTTCCCCTCTACCTTCTTTACTCCTCTTTTCTGATTGCCCTTTCTTTTAGGAGCATCTACCTCCCCTTAGTTTTTGTGGTGGGCAATGACAGTGAAGAATTCAAAAGGCTTTTAAAAAGGAAGGGGGAAATGAAGCTACCTATTGCAGACATGTGCTTTCTTCTCATGCATTTTATATCTTAGAGATGGATACATATGCAAACAATAGATTTGTGGATTCATTTTAAAATCCTGACAAATAAATGATGTATCATGGTATCCTGTTGACATTACTTTTGAATAGTTTGGGAAAAAAACATCATTATGGGTGTTAAAAAAAAAAAAAGATGCGTCTGCATTTTTATGGTTCAGACATGTGGAACAAGTTATTGGGGAGATTAATAAATTTTATTAGGCCAATAAAACATTGAGGAGCCAGAGTCACCATTTCCTAGAGTTTCTTCATAAGGAAATGAGGTTGATAGTTTCAAGACAAATAATATGGGATGTTATTTTTGTTTGCTTGCTTTATATTAGGAGACTGGAAGATAAAAATCAGTCAGCCTCCTCGGAATGTTTGCAGATGTCAAATAAAGAGATATTGTTAAGAGGGTCAACAGCTGGGTTCCGTGGCCAAGAGCTCAAATTGCCATAACCCTCATTTTTTCCCTGCAAAAACATATCCCCAAATTATTGAAATCTATTTTGTATTTGTTTGTTAGTTTCAATGACAATAGAACCAAAAAACACCAATTTTTATAGCTGGAGACAAAGGAACACAAAAGCTACCAGAGATTAATAAGGTGGAGTAGGGCAAAGAAGATCTCAATTTGGGGGGGCCACCTTAAAGTGAATATTGTGATTTACTTGTATCATCGTATGAGTTCCCATTTGAATATTTTTTTTCAAGTTGCTCCTAATCTCAGCTTTTTTTTTTTTTTTAATAATGCTGAAGATGTTCAGGAGCTATAAAAACTGTCTAAATCTCAGCACCCTAGGACAAAGTAATTATGATGCTGAAGACCACATCATTCTCACAATGTGAATTTGACTAGCACATCAAATTTGATAGAAGGAAATAGTGTATTCTTAGATTATGATATAACAATGAAACTTGTCACTTACAAATTTTGAAACTCCATGATCACCTATCAAAATAATGTCACAAAATATATTCTGTAAAAGGAATAAACTACTTCCTCCTTAGCTATGGACATTCTATTTGATGAGGTGCACTATCTCAGGAAAAGCAGACCCATATTTTGAGAGGGATCATTCTGTGGGAATAGCTGCTGTAATAAAAAGTGAATTGGTTCTACAATTTATTTTCCATACATTTATAAAATCTTGAAACATCTGGAAAGAGGAGACATTCCATGACAAAAGATTGCAGATTGATTATATAAGTATATTGAGTTCCTACCTTTCTTGTCATTTATAATGCCAGAAAGAGAGAAGAGAGAGAGCAAAGTATATACTGCAGATAAGGAGCATTTGGTTATTATAAATAGACCTAGCCTCACTCAGTTAACTGATATTTTATAATGTAATTAAATGTTGTTTGATATTGAGTGTTCATTAAATGAATATCCTCATCTGTGGCTCTCCATAGTGCTTCTGGAATTTCTAATTGTAAAAGTTTCTTGAATAAAATTCCCTATGAATGAGCTTTATGACCTATCTAAGAGAATTTTAATCTTGAATATTAGAGTAATAAACCTGTCAATTGAGTGCATAAACTGATAACCTCAAGAGACAGAAAGGAATTTTCCCTCAAATATAATGTTTCACAACTGGCTAGACTCTTTGGGGCTCAACTAATTCTGAAACTTCAAATACCAGCCAACTCTCATAGGAGGCTATTAAATTTAAAAATCAATGGTAAAATCCAAAAGTGAATTTCCAACATTTTTGAACCCTCAGTTCTCATCAATTATTAAACCTTAACTTGAAATCAATGCATTGTGAGTAAAAGGTAAAGTAACTTCAAAATTATAATGTACCCATGTCCTTTATATTCTTTTATTTCCTTTTTAATAGTGCAATATTCAGGATGAAAGGATTGGATGTGTACCAAAGGGATATTAATCACTTTTGTATTGATAATTACTCATCTATGGATTTTTATAGATTTTAAAATTTAAATAAAGAAAATTTGATAATGTTCTTAAATAAACAAATATTTCTCCCTGCCTTCCATTAAAGCTGTATACTTTTTGCCTCTGTGTAAAGGGGTAATAAGAATGAGATGACTAACTCCTGTAGTTAGAAGATACACAAATTTAGCACAAGCCTTCCTTCAACGTCACAGAAACAATTAATTTTATTTCTGTGTTAGCATGAACGATTCATTAAAATAGGAAGTTTTGTTTATAAAGCTATCCATAAGTTACTATAGTAACTTTCTACATATTCCACAACTGAATTTTTCTTATGTATTGCATTATTGTCAATTGTGAATACAAAATATATTTGATGATATATTTCCTGTTACTTTCCCTGGTGGCCAGATTAGTTGCTTTGACTCTACAACGCTTCCTCTGCACCTGCCCCAACAATTATACTTGTCAAGATGGGATTTTGATATGCATATTTAACTATGTTATTGTTTTTTTTGACATTACTATTCTTCTGTTTGTCTTATATAGATTGGTTAGTTGATTGTTGTCCCTTGTTCTCAAAGAAAATCAAAATGACTTCACTCTGTTAGAGTCTAGTTACAGTGAGTCCAACTGGTTGATCAGACCAGCATGAACTTGGAATTCTCTGCCACAGATCACATACAAATAGTTCACTTGAACATTTGGGGTAGCTTCTCTAATTCTGTGTATCTCGTAGTTTTTCTGAGCTAATTCAAGTCTGCTTTGTTCAAAGAGGACATCAGCTTCTCTGATGAGGGCACATCATGCTGGGCAGTATTGTGCCAGTGTCTCCCATTTCTTACACTCATTTCTAAAATTAAACTTACTTAAATACCTTATATCAATGTCTTACATCAAAATGAATGAAAAAAATTAATTCTTTACTCTGTGCAAACTATGGATTAAATAATTTACTGTAAATGTGGTAATTGACTCTGATGCCATTTTCATTCTTTTTGAATGCATCTGATAACAGCACTGAAAATATCATAAAAATCATGGGAGCAAGAACACAGGTCTGTTTTGATCGATACTGGAATGATGGGAAATCATCATCCATTATCCATAATCAGTACAACTAGCCTCCAATTCTGACAAATTTTTCAGACAACCAAATTTTGCCATAATCTTCCAAAGGCCCTGGCTACTGCCCAAATCAAAGGTCTTGGTCAGATTGATGACCATTGTGTACAATTCTTTGTCCTCTTGCATTTCTTCTGAAGTTGCCAATTAGCAAGTACCATGTTGACCAGTCCTCAGCCCTTTCTAAAACCACCCTGGTTCTTAGATGAATAATCTTCTTCCAGATGAAGGATCAGTGATTAAAGAGGACTCTGGCAAGAATCTTGCTGGTAATGATTAAGAAAGAGGACCACATCACCAGTGGTTGTCACAGGACAATCTACTTCCTTTTCATTTCTCAAAATGAATTGCCAAACACTCCAACTCTCCTGCAAGTTCAACAGGTTGGCTTTTTTGTTTAAGTTTTCCTGAAAGAATATTTTACAAAGAACTCACACAAGGCAAATGCTTAAATAGTCATAGAATCAATACAAGAAAATTCTTATTTCTCTAAAGAACTTTGTCATTAATTGTGAGACATGGGAAACACTAACACAGAATGATCTAGCATTGTATGTCTGCTTTAAAGAAGGCACTGTTCTCTATTAACATGCAGAAATGTGGAAGCTTAGAAGAAATGTGAAATGTAGAAATTCATAGACATCTCTCTCTTTCTCTCAAATGGCCATATGGATGGACTACTTGTGCCCAACCTGTGATCAAGTGCATGCTCCTATTGGTAAGATCAGTCACAGCCAGACACATTGACATTGACCCCAAAATTAGGATATAATTTTTGTCTTTGAGCATGAAGGACAGACAACAATATCAAAAAGAATCAAGGCATTGGGCTAAGAACTAGTAATAACAGAATTAAGAAGACAGTTATTCCTCTCAAGAAAGAAAAAAAGGATTTATTAAACACTTACCATGTTCTAGTAATGGAAATTAACACTTTACATGTATTATCTCATTTGAATATCACAACTCTGGGAGTTAGGTACTATTACTATTCCTACTTTATAAAGGAAAGGAAAGTAGACAGAGGTTAAATAAGTTCAGCACACTTAGCTATTAAGTAACTGAGGTCAGATTTGAATGCAGAAATTTCTGAATCCTGAGCAGTGCTTTATTACATATTTTGTATTTTTTTTTCCCTTTAAGGAGCTTACATTCTAAAAGGAAAAAACAGAATATATAAGAGATATCAATGGATAGTCCCAGAAGACTTTAAAGCATAGCATCAAAATAGTTGGTAATAAGTCTTCTTTAAGTTTTCATTTGTTGAAAGAAGCTTCCTTATTTGCATCAATAAGTTATACTAATCTTTATAAATATTTGAAAAATAATTTTCATAAAAATTATGGCAATGAAGAATTTTTAACAGCCTTCATATTATATTACCTGACAGAAATTCAGTTTATTGTGCAAAATGAGCATGTGCATTGCTCACATGACCTATTTACCCACAAGGTTGTTATTGGCCTAGCACTATGAAAACCATTAGGAAATGTAGAACATGATCACATATTGTTATTAAAAGCATGATTATGAATCCACTAAGCAAAGCACAGCAGACTTAGGAAAAATTCAGTTAGAAAAGTAGAATATTTTATTCATAAGGGAATTGTGTTATAGTGAATAAAGTACTATACTATTAGTAGAAAAGTAGAAAAGTAGAAAAGTTGAAACTGATAATAAGTAACACTGACAAGTATCTTAACTTCTCCCAGTTTTCCTCGTTTGTAAAATTCTTTATACCAAGTTCTCCAGGTTGTTGTGGAAATCAAATGAGATTTCCTATAGGAAATGTACCTCAAAATCTAAGGACTATGTAAAAGTTAGCTATTATTATTTTAAAATATATTAGAGGATATTAAAATGTATGTTTTCCTATAATTGTATTAGAACTGAATTTGTAGTTAGAAGTTCTGCATTAGAGTGATTTTTCTTTTAATCACTGTCATCATGTTACTTGCTCTCTCTATACCTTCTAAATCAATCTTTAAGGAGTCTTTCTAATTTTGAGACTAAGAAATGGCTTTTCATTTATAAAAGAATGGTATCCCTAGCAGTTATATTTTTAATTATATCACCAGTGAATTAGATAAAATATAAAACTCAACATTCAATTAAAAGAAATGATAAAGATGAAAAGGTAACTTGTATCATTTTAGCATTTCCAGTTCAACCTTTTAAAATAAGATGGTGAATTTAAAAATCGGAAATAAATTTGTTTTTCATTCATTTCAATCATGCTTGACTCAACATGACCTCATTTGGGGTTTTCTTGGTAAAGATATTAGAGTGTTTTGCCAGTTCTTTCTCAATTCGTTTTATAGATGAGGACACTGAGACAAACAGAGCTAAATGGCAGGATCACACAGCTAGTTAGTATCTAAGATCTGATTTTTAAAAAAGATGTTCCTAACTCCAGACCTGATGCTGTATCCATTGAGTTACTTAATTGCCTCTGCAGGATATAAATAGTGAGAAGCAAAGGTTTTTTTTTTTTTCTTTTTTCTCCATATTATTTTATTTTCCCCTAGTTACATGTAAGGACTATTTTAACATTCTTATTTTTTTTTATTTTTGAGTGCCAAATTTTCTCCTTCTTTCCCTCTTTTCTCCCCTCCCCGAGACAGTAGGCAATCACAATAGATTATACATGTTCAGTCATGTAAAACATATTATCATATTATAAATGATATTGTAAAAGAAGACAAAACTAAAGGGGAGGAAAAAAACATGAAAAAATACAGGAAAATTGTATGCCATACATACATATTCCATATTCAGACTCTACCATTCTTTCACTAGAAGTGTATAGAATTTTTCATATTAAGTCTTTGTTGCATTTCTGAAAAGAGTTAAATCATTCATAGTTGATCATTATACAGTGTTGCTGTGTACAATGATCTTTTGATTCTGTTTACTTTAATTTGTTCTGTTAATGGAAATCAAAGTTATTTACTTTATCCCCCATTTCTTAAATTGCTTGACTTTATATAAAAAAGAAACCAAAATATGAAGATCAAAGGAACCCAAAAACTATATAACCTGGGAAAATACTTTAGGAATAGAACCATATGAGTAAGAGAAGTAGATGCCAACTTAGAACAAAATCTTAAAACATTATGGAGGAATATTGTGAAGAAAGACAAAGTAAAAAGTATTGCCTCGAAAGAAAAGAAGGAAGGAAAGAAGGAAGAAAGGAAGGAAGGAAGGAAGGAAAGGAGAGAGGGAGGGGAGGAAGTAAGAAGGGAGGGAGGGAGAGTGGAAAGCAGTGATTGAAAAACTGAATTTAAGTAATGAAATCTAACTACTCCAAATCCTTACATTTTAAAAAGGAAATTTATAAATCAAACTGGCAAGGCAAAAAGCAAATAACTACAAAATACAAAAATATTTAGTCTTTCTTCATCTATATATTCTCAATATCAATGAACATATAACGTTTCCATTTAAATTATAAAAACTCCAATACCTAATCTAAAGGGCAAATCTTTAGTAATCTTCATAAAATAACAGTTTTACTAGAGCAAACCCTGACCAAGTGCACATAAAATATATCTGGACTTTATCTAACATAATTTTGAAAACATTAATGTTTTGGTTTTCAAAATAAATAGTAATTAAAATAAGTTTTAAAAACAGGCAACTTTATGAGTAAAAATACCAACAGAATATCATTATCTATCAACAATATCTATATATGTGTGTGTATGTAATCTTTATCATAATGATCTAGAAATATATCAAGAGTGTACTTTGTAAAAAACATGGGAAAAATCATAATGTCATACATTTAGATTTGGGGAGTAAAGAAAGTCTTAGAGTTTACCTAGTTATTTTTATTCATGAGGAAACTGAGTCTGAGAAAAATTTCCAAGATGGGCTTTTACTGATTATATTTTTAAGCCAATTATTATTTCACAGTCTTGAATGAAAGATATAATATATACAAATTCTCACCAAGAAGGAATCTCCCTTGAACATATTAGAATCACAGATTACTTGAAATTGACAGTCACAAAGATCATTTTCTTCAGTATTCCACAAAGTATTCAAATAAGATAAAAAATTCATCAGTCACTATCATATAACACTCTATCTGTAATCTAAATTGAAGTGAAGTTCTAAATATATTATAAGATAACCAAGGTATTCCTTTTGTTGATAGAATTTTTTTTTTGCATCAACTCCTAGATTACCATGAGATTCATATTAACTCAAAAGAAATCAATTTAGCAATCCATAAAAAATGAATGAAGAAAGCATATTGCCCAGATTAACTATACAGCTGAATAGCAACCCAGTGAATCAGTTCATGATTTCAGTACAATAACAAAAAAAAATATAGCCCTTGGTTCAGAGATCCCAGGTTTAAATTCTGTTTCTTCTTCTTATGCTTTATTTATGGGCAAATTATTTCTCCTTTACTTTGTGAGAGGTCTGAACTGGATTCCCTTCCTTTTTCTACAAGGGTTAGCTAGGTACTTACCTCTCCCCCTTTTGTCTATAAAACAAGCTTTCACTTCAGAATGTAACCCTTAGTTCTCCAGGTTCTCCCTGGTGATGAATTATAGAAAGACCATAGGTGTTATACTCACAGCAATGTGGAAATGGCAATCAGTTTTATATTACAGTAAGTAACAGACTACAAAAAGTGGTCTTTTGTCAATGGCTGTCCTGCCACTGTTGCTGTCATACTCACTCTATCAATTAACTGCTAACTCTTCTCCTGGGGCAGCTGAACCACAATTAATACAGCCTGAACTCTACCTTAAACTGTAAGTGTTACTATAAACTAATTTAGCATGATTGCATTTCACTTGCTGTAGACTGCCCCTGCCCCTAATGAAAGGCCTAACGATGTCTTGCTATGCAAAATAGCTGGAGGTCAGAGTTGCCCTGGACCTCCTGAGTTATCAGTTGGCCCGTGGGAATTACTATTGGGGAAATTGACTGCCTTCCCACAAATTGGGAGACAGACATAGAAGAAGCACAGAAAGCAATAAAACAGGATGTTGCTCTTCATTCCACTTGTAAACAATAAATACTTCTGCTGAGATTGGGGAAATGTTCCTAAGGTTTGCATTCTCTGGTCTTCAGAGGCCCCTGGCCAGAAGCTCCAGGTAAAATTACAGTTTACAAGACATACTCTAGGATGACAATGACTACTTTAAAAAAAATGGATTCAGCACTCCTACTGTCATAAACCAACTAAATGAGGTACAATTGACAACATTTGTTCTTATTCCCAATCCGCTAATCTCTGGAATCCTATGAAGAATTTAGCATTGCCCTTTCAAGTGCCTCCTCCAATCCCTAGGGTATACTTAGTACTACAATTAGCACAAATACTATCTTCAAACAGTAGAGGCTTTGAGATAATAAATGTCATGAGAAATAAGATCAAAACATAATATATGTATTATGTATACTTAGACAATTTTATATATTAGATAATATTTAAAACCACACACTAAAGAAAAAGAACTGGGCAAAGGAAGCAAAAGATCTGGGTAGGACTTCTCGATGTATCCACACACTAAATCTTGGGCATTATATATATATTATCTGTTTTTTAAATAGCACAGGAAATTGTAAATTAAAGTTTGCAACTATAAGTAAGTTTTTATTAAATGACAGATATCTGAAGTGCAAAACAAATTATTTTAGCTTGCAATTTTTAACAAGTATTTTAAAATTTCTGACTTGGGACAAACATTAAAATAGAATAAATTTTTTTCATAGAAAATGTAGTATATTTTCTTCTTTGTTTCACTATGTAGTTCTCTATTTTAATAGTAGAATTTTCCATTTAGAATTTAATGAGATTGTTTCAACTCAATTCTTCAAAATAAATAAATAAATTGTTAATCCAGAAATTTACCACTAGAGAGCAGTCTTTTCCTCTAATAAAATAATTCCTGAAAAGGCAATTTAACTATTGGAATGATCTTAAATGAATTTTAAGGAATGATAGAGTGAATTTGATGAGTTATATTTATATGGTTTTTCTAAGAAGAATTAATTTAATTTAAAAAAATCTTGATAGCATTTAAATATCTGCATCTATTTTTGTATATATGTGGTACCCATAGTATTGCAGTTGATTTATTAACACTTATTTCTATGTTTAGTGTAGCATAATATGTATAAAATTATCATTTTGATAACGAAGTATTACCACAATTTTCTTGATTGTTAACTAATGATTGCTTAGAGGTGGTAGTGTTTACTGATTATAAAGGAAAATACACATACAAACACAAACACACACATACACACACACACACACACACACACACACACACACACACACAGGAAGCCTAATTCATTGCATTGACTAGAGGCTTGATGCTACTTTATGAATTAAATGAAGTTTTCTTTAGCTGAAACTTAATCTGTCTTCCTTTCTCTGATCTTCTTACCCTATCAGCATGTTTGCTTATCACATTTTTTTTTTTCCCTAAGGGGCAAAATAATGTAGTGGATTGATTTAAATCTAGCATCTAATACTTTCCAAATGTCTGACCATATACAAGTTACCTAAGTACTGTGATACTGAGTATTCTTACCCATAAAGTGGGGGTAACAATATCTATAATATATTTCACAGGATTGTTTTAAGAATTGAAAAATGATGTATGCAAATAGCAATTATTGTAGTTTTATTATTCTGGGTTCTGTATAGAGAGCAACATTTGAAAAGTATCAAATCTCATTAAACTCTCATTGACTTTGTATATTAACTTCTCCATGAATACTTTAAATATATGCATATACATGTGTATACATATATTTATGTATAAACACTTATTGTTTGCAAAAGAATAAATCATTGGTGATGACTTCTTAGGCCTTATGATACCTGACCATTCTGGGACAAAGAAGGTTTTTTTCCCAGACCTCAAATTACTATTACTACAGATGATTCTGTAATGTATCTACTCAATCAGTATCATCTATTCCTTAGTTTGCATATAAGAAAATTTAGATCAAAAGAGATTAAATGGCAACCAAAATCAGACAGGAAATAGGAATCAGAGAAGTGATTTCAACTCAGGTTCTCTGTATTAACAACCAGTGCTCGTTGAACCAAATTCTTCCAATGCTTGCTGGGAAAAATCAAACAGGATATGAAAAGCACAAGTCAAACAAGTATATAAATTTGAGACGTTTCTGATTGTGGGGAACAATGAGTGTTCCATGATCCAAAAATGACATGGCTAGAAACTAAAGAAATTTAATTCTAATGACTAGGGTCCAGATACCTCAACTTAACTTAAAATTTTTTATCTGGAAAAAATAATAATTTCAATGAAATGGCATATTTGTCAAAGTCAAATCACTGTAAAATGGGCATTATAAGAATAAGAGCTAATCAACTCCATCCTACACAGAGACATATACTAGCCAATCTATAAAGTCATAAACTTCTTCATAAAGGCTATCAGAGAGGCTGATGGTTTGTGATTGGCCATCTAATGCATTTCCTTCAGTCTGTGAATTATAACTTAGGTTAACAATAAGAGCATTATATATTTTCTGACTCCCTTCCTGAATAAATGATCAGTGTATCTACTTCCCATTGTAATTTACTTCACTGAAATAATACTTTTGCCCTTGTATTTCATACCTCATCATGTGAGAAAGGAGTAAAGGATAGGAGATAGTGGCAGATTGCATCTGAGTTATAGAAAATGAATCAGAGAGAAAAAAGGAAGCTTATGAGGAATTTTTCTCTTTAGAATAAGGCAAGGCTCTCAGCAGAAAGGGTGGCAAATGAAGGAACCATCTGGAGCCTGAGAAGGAATCTAGGATACTGAATTGATATGGCATGTAGAGAAAGATTGCTTAGCAGCAGTGAATGTCCAGTTGAGGTTGCATAACATAAATTTATTAAGTATCCAGTCAGAACAATTCTTTTCAGCCTTAATTCAGTTATACATGTGTAGGCATGAAGACAAAAAATGGTGGAAGTGATGCAAACTGAGACTAGGTAGGGAGTAATCAGCTAAATAAAAACAGAGCAAGAATTCAAAAGAAAAGGACTTTGAAGAATTGAAATGGCTCATCAAAAGCTTAAGATAAAGAGAAGAAAATAAGAGTAGTGGTACAGGGAGAGAAATTGAGGGGTAAAATACTTGAGGTCATGGTGAGAACAAAAAGCAAGATTTCAGAATTCTTTAATATGAAGATGGAACATTTATGAATGATGGCAAGATTAAGGGTTTGTCTATTTTGATATATTAGCTGACATGGAGTGGAGGAGAAGCTCATTGGAACTGAACAGGTTGAACAACGGAGTGGTTAAGGAGCTTGAGGGAGAAAGCATCTAAGTCAAAGTGGGAAAATATGCTTCTGACTTTTTAAAATTTTTGCAAGTTGCCTAATTGCTCTAATACTCATAGTCTTCATATACACAATGGAAAAATTTAGACTAAATTAATTAACAATTAAATATTTAATACACTCTGCTTAATGTTTAAATGATCTCTAAAATATTTATTTTACACAAAGATTTCCTGTCTCTATATGCTTTAGAAATGCAAGTTCTGGACTTTTATGGAATAAATTTGGTAACAAAATTTATGAGTTTCAAGTGGCCTCAGGTTCTATCTAAACCTCACACAAAATGAATCCCCAGTATAAAATATCTACCACATAATTATACAGACTTTTGAAAACCTTCAAGGGGGAAGAATCCACTATCTCTTGAGATGACCTATGACTCTTGGACATCTCAAATTGCTGGAAAAATTTTTAACATTGAGCTTAAATTTGTCTCATTATTTTTCTAACCATTTTCCCTGATTCTAGCCTGTGAAGACAAGTTGAAAAAGTCTAGTTTTGCCTCCATATGATTGCCATAAAATTACTTGAAAACATTGGGGGCTACTCCTCAAACAGCTCTCTTTTTCTCATTTTCTTCTCTTGTGTTTTGATTCTGAGAATTCTAAAACATTTCTATGTATAAAACTCAAAGTAACAGTTGCAAAAAAAGTACAAAATTGTGTGGCAAAATTGATAAGAGCAGAGGTCTGGGTTCATAAAGACCTGAGTTCTAATTCTGTATTCCAGAGACAAATACAGTCAAAAGCCTTAAATATACACACACACACACACATACATACATACATACATACACACACATATATACATACACACACATATATATGTATATATATATACACACACATATATATGTATGTATGTATGTATAGACTCATGTGTCTGTGTTTGTTGATAAAACAAAGAGACTCATCATTCCTTAGTTGATGAAGTTTAAGGAACTTCCCAACTCCATATGACTTTTGAGTAAAACTATAATCTTATACAATTTTTTTCATTTATTAGCTGTGTGAATTTAGATAAGCCAACTTTTCTGCTTTCATATGTAAAATAAAGGTGTTGAATTAGCACAATTTAAGTTTCCTGTCAGTTATGAAACAATAATCATATGAAGTCACTTTGTCATCTGTGAAGAGGGAATAAGAATATCTACATGCCTATCTTCATAAAGTTGTAACCAGAATAAAATTAGATTATTGTTGATGAATCATTTTAGTCATGTTTGATTATCTGTGACCCCATTTAGGGTTTTCATGGCAAAAATACTAGAATGATTTGCCAATTCCTTATTCAGCTCATATTTACAGAAGAGGAAATAAGGCAGAGTTAAATGACTTGACAAGGGTAACACAGTGGTAAGTATTTAAGACCACAGTTGAACTCAAGTTCTGACTCTAGGACAAGAACTGTATCCACCTAGGTACTCCTAAAATTAGATAATGCATGCAGTAAATTATTGTAAGCAATACTTAACTACCATTATCATATAATAATGAGTTACTTCTACTTTTTAAAAACTTTGACTACAAATCATGAGAAAATCCAACTATTTTCAATAGTATATTAAAAGCTGCATGAAAAGGGATTGTGAAGATGATATTTTCATTAATTTAAATTTATTAATTATGATCAACAATGATGTTTTATTTTTCTTCTTGCTATTGAAAAAAATTTTGGAAAAATAGTAATCAACATATGCCTGATTTAACAAGTAGAGTATATTTGTAGTAATTTAATTTTCTTTTAATTGACTGATCATGTAGTTATCTCAAGATCACAAATTCTCAATCTATAATATATTGTCAGCATAAAAACAGAGGATGTTTTGTAGGAGTGTGCTATTAGAAGTTCAACAGCTAACACTGCAATAAAAATGTGTTGAAATTTTTGCCGACATTTTAAACATTTTCTTCGTCACTTTCCTAAATTTATGAAAATCAATAAAACAATAAATTAAAATCTGGTTTGTAGCATTTGATGCTTTTGGTGATATAAATGCTCCCATTGAAAATTTAACAATTGATGCACAAGCTAGCTTCATAGCTTTTCTAATAAAGTTTTAGACAAAATCTCTTCTCGGAACATGGTCATGCAGTAGTTTAATTTTTGCTATTTTAAGTAAATCTATACTATATTTCATTTCTTTGGCATTTGTAACTTTTTCCATAAAAATGAAATTCAACATATACAACTAATTTAGAAAATAAAAAGGAATCTGTTGATAGGATTTCTATAATTTAAGGAAACTATAAATTTTAGGGTTAGACTATGATACTTTAACCTATGGAAAGAAAAAAAACAAGACTGTCAGTCATCTTGACAATTTTTTTTTCCATTCAAACATAGTCTACTCCTAATTCATTGGTTAATAGGAGAGAAATCATAAACAACTTCAATTTATTTTTATAACTCTATTCCAGATAGCTAGTAGCCATTGTCCTTTCCCTTATTCACTTTTATATATTTAACTTTTGTTTTTTTTTTTAAACTTTTTCTCAACCAAAACGATCAATATGTGTTAGCTATTTTGATCATCCTTTGTAGACAAGGATGTGATAGAACTACTTCCATTTTTCTGGCTACTTCACATCTTTCAGAAAATATATAGTCCACAAGCGAGAAATAACATTTTTTTCTTGTTTTGGGACCATGATATACAAAATTGATTATATGCCTTTTATATGTTTAAAACCAATTTTCAGGTGCCTATTTTCTTAGATTTCTTTAAATATTACATTTCCTCGATTTTTTCAAATGAATATAATTATATCTCCAGATAAATATTCAAACATTCCATTTATCAACTATATTATTCATAGATTTATTGTATCTCCCCATGTGTTTTCTGTGATTTAAAAAAAGTCCCTCTTTGCAATGTTCAAAAAAGCATTTAAGAAAGAACTATCCATATAAGTAGGAGCCATAGATTACTGAGATGTCATAGACAAAACAAACAGAACCATTGCCATATTTTACTTGAATACCAATTAATAGTCTAAAATTAATCCCAAAGTGAAAGTTAAGTACTGAAATAGATAGTGTTTTTTCAGAAGCATTAGATAGGCATAGAAGTTGAACAAATAAAACCAAAGGGAAGAATGCAGCTATTTAAAATAAGAAAATAAGAATATTAAAAGAAGAAACAAGATAGTCTACTGAAAGCAGATACAAAATAATATATTAAAGCTGTAAGCACCTTTAGAAACCACCTTTTAAAAATGTTTTCTTTTTGAATTGAAAGCAATTGAAATTGAGGGCGATTTACTGACTTTTCCAAAGTTGTATAGGTAGTAGACCACAGAGACAGGATTTGATTTCAAGTCTTCTAATTTCAAAGCCATTTTTGCCATTAAACCAATTAAGTGTCATTGAAGCAATTTAGTAGAATTAGGGATTAACACTGCTTCTTTCACTCAATCACAGTCTCATTTGATCAACCTATACTTGCATTTGATAATTTTATTAATGCAAATAAGTATTAAATAAGAATTTAAACAAGGTACAAAATGCCATTCTGTTAACATGTAACCATGTACATTGAGAATAAACAGTGCAATTCAACAAATAAAACAGGAAATGGTAGGTCAACCTTTCATCACTAGAAATTATTTTAGTCATTTAGCACAATGATTATAATTTCCAAGCTTTGTTATTACAAAATGTGGGTGTGTATGCATGCATATTTAAGTAAAAGTACTTGTGAATGTGGGAAAATTCACAAGAAAATTGCTGAAGACCCCCAGAACACATAGAATGGAGATCATCTTAATGCAAACTTCCCAAGCTACTATATCAAGTTGTCTCTAACCTAACAGAGAGAGCCATGATGAAGACTAAACTTCAATGCCCAATCATTCCTTGCTTTTTGAGTTCACCTTATCTAAAAGGAATGCCAATTGTGATTGTAATGCTTGTGAGGGGAAAG
Source organism: Antechinus flavipes (assembly GCF_016432865.1). NCBI lineage: Eukaryota > Metazoa > Chordata > Mammalia > Dasyuromorphia > Dasyuridae > Antechinus > Antechinus flavipes. Next base: position 126,741,384 of record NC_067400.1, on the reverse strand, counting down.
AGGATGATGGTATATTGAGTTTGTGTGTATATGTGTGTGTGTGTGTGTGTGTGTGTGTATGTGTGTAAAGCAAATGCTTATTCACTAAAAATCATCCTCAGACCACCAACTTTTCACAGCATAAAGTATTGCAGGAGAACATTTATTCAAAAAAAAAGAGAGATTTTTGTAACCTTTTATCCTAATACTTTCCAAGATAAGGATAAAGATATTTTCCACATATAATATAAATATCCTAATACTTTCCAAGACTTCCAATCTTATGTTTCCTGTTATAACTGCTCTGTGTAGGGGTCAAAAGAGGAATTTATAGGAAACAAAACCATATATGTTGACTTTTGATATTCTCTCCTCCTTCTCCATCTCTTTACCCACCAACCATCATCTTTTTTTAGAGGCAACACTTTTGATCACTATTGGGAAAAGATGTAAAGTGAAGAGATAATACTGTAATTGAATAACTAAATTTCACAATGCATAAAAATAAAATATTCATAATTCCAAACCCCTTCATGATGAATAACACAGCTTCTCTTGCTCTGATTAAAAAAAGCTAAAGGTCTGGGAACAAATGATGTGTTCATGTTCCTTAAAAATGCTTTAATGTTTCTTAATTTCCATTTCAATAATAACAACACATTTCAAAAGATCTTTATGTTTTCCAAACATTTTAAACACATTACATACTTGGAAATAACAGTAATAACTAATACAATTAAAGCAATATCAGTTTATATTCTAATAATTTTATTCAAATTCACAAGCAATAATTTTTTTCATCAGAATCACAGGAATAAAAAGTAAATAAAAATAACTGCAGAATCAAACAGCATCTTGTTTCCAGATTATTTCTAACAAAAATTAAATGAAAATAAGATGAGAACAAGGATGGTGGTGAGGACAATGAAAATAATATTTGTTTTTTTTTTTTGTTCTATAAGCTACTAACTCACCTCGGATATGTTCAATGAACTTGAAGAGATGAGTTTTTATTCTAATGTTTTGCTTTAGTATAATACTATATTCCCAAAAAGCTTTTTGTTAAATGTTTCTGGGTAGAATGCCAATCCATGTAGGATCCCATAAAGTCAAACATTAGGCTTTGTGTTTGCTTTGTATTTTCCATATCATAATCCTATAATACTCTACATATGTTAAGTATTTAATATTGTTTATTGAGTTGAAGAGGATTAACAATTCTTTATTTAAAATGCTTAATTTTCTTCATCTCTAGTGCCTACTCTACAACTGGGATTTAGGATGCCCATACTAACAAAAAATAAAAATCTAAAGAATCAAAATTCCTAGAAATTAATATTGATAGGATAATAACTTTTAAAGGACAGTTAGGTAACATAGTGATTCTGGAGTCAGAAAAAAATTATCTTCCTTAATTCAAATCTGTTACCAGATACTTAATAGCTATGTGACCTAGGCAAGTCACTTAACATTGTTTGCCTCAATTTCCTCATCTGTAAAATAAGCTGGAGAAGAAAATGGTAAACTACCCCAGTATTTTTATCAAGAAAACCTCAAATGGGATCATGGAAAGTCAGCCATAACTGAAAAACAACTGGACAACAAGTTTTGATACATGAAAAAGGTGATTTTTTTCTTAGAAAAGAAAAAAAACAAATTCAATGTCAACATGTAGATGAGACAATTGTAACAGTAATATTGCAGAAAATTTTTATGAGTTAAACATTTTTAAAAGGATTCTAGTTATCTACCTGAAAATGCCATTTTTCTTACTCCACTCCAAAACAGAGGTTTGAAAGCAGAAAATAAATTTCCTACTTATAAGCCAGAAGAAAAAAAAAATGATTCTCTTGATTTTTAAAATCATTACTGTACCAACTTATAATGTATTGGAACTCAATACAGACTCATTTGATTTCATGTTCTGAATCTGTTTCTTTTGGTTATTGAATGTATTACTTTAGCTAAATCTCTATTAAGTTTAAATTTCCTATTTTTTAAAGTTAGGAAGTTGAAATAGATGATCTTTAAGACCATTTTCACCTCTAACTCTGTGATCTCTATTCAGTGCAATAGTCATTTGTTAAGTAAGTGCAGGGGAATGTTCAGTATAAAGTACAATGGATAGAAGTCTGGATGACTTGACTTCAGACCTGGTCTCAGGCTCAGGCACTTTCTGTCCGTGTAATGCCTGACAAGTCACTTAACCTCTATTTACCTTATTTTCATAATCTACAAAATAAAGATAATAAGAATACCTTCCTTGTAGGGTTGTTGTGAAGATCAAATGAGATCCTAATAGTTAAAAAGTTTACTGTACTCCTTGGCTCATAAGAAGTATGAAATATAAAGTTATTATTATAAATATATAAATGTTAGTTATCATTAAAATCTGGAATGTAGTAAACAATAGAGTTGAAACATATGCTATTTATAGCCTAATAAATAAAGGATACTTTAAAAATAGTCAGTGGTCACCAATACATTGTTTGTGGAGTTGTGAACTGATCCAGCCATTCAGGAGAGCAATTTGGAACTATGAACAAAGAGCTATCAAACTTTACATACCTTTTATCTCTACTGGGCAAAGTCCAGTCTCTAGCAGTGTCTCTCCTTGGCCTGTATCCAAAGATATCATAAAAAATGGAAAAGGACTCACATGTGCAAAAATGTTTGTTGCAAATCCTTTTTGTAGTGGTAAGGAACTGGAAACTGAGTGAATGCCCACCGATGGAGAATGGCTGAATAAGTTATAGTACATGAATATTATGGAATATTTTTTCTTCCATAAGAAACAATCAACAGTATGATTTCAGAAAGGCCTGGAGAGACTTGCATGAACTGATGCTAAGTGAAGTGAGATGAACAAGATCAGTGTACACAGCAACAAGATTATTCAATGATCAGTTTTGATGAACTTGGCTCTTTTTAACAATGAGTTGATTCAGGATAATTCCAATGGTTTTGTGATGGAGAGAGAGCCCTCTACACCCAGAGAGAGAATTGTGGGGACTCAGTTATTTATAACATAGTATTTTCACTTTCTGTTGTTCATTGCTTCATTTTGTTTTCTTTCTCAATTTTTTTTTCCTTTTTTGATTATATATATAAAAGAATTACATCTGTTTAAAATATATTGGATTACTTGCCATCTAAGAGAGGGGGTGAGGAGAAAAGAGGGAGAAAAAAAATTGGAACACAAGATTTACAAGAGTGAATGTTGAAAACTTTCCTGGCATACATTTTGAAAGTAAAAAGTTATTATTTAAAAACCAGTGGTTTCAAATGAAACTGCCAGTGGTAGCTGTCAAATAAAATAGTTGGGAATACACAAAGTGCAACTCAGTACATAAGGAAACTTTTCATTCTAGATGAGTCATTAGTATATATTAGTATATAATAATAGTATATAATAATATAATATATATTAGTATATATTAGTATATTATATATATGTATATATATATATATATATATATATATATATATATATATATAATATATATATATATTATATATATATATATATATCTGAGGCAATTGGGGTTAAGTGGCTTAAGCTAGAAAGTGTTAAGTAGGAAATATTTCTTTAGAAACCTTAAGGAAGAAATATTTAATCCACAAAGTATAATCTTAAAATGAAGAAATGAAAGTTTTCTTAATTCTAGAGGGATTCAGTTAAATCAGAGATCAAATCATATCATTCTCACATGTTTTTTAATGTTGTAATTATTAAGTAGTGCAGGGGAATGTTCAATATGAAGTACAATGGATAGAAGTCTGGATGACCTGACTTCAAACCTGGTCTCAGACTTAGGTCTACATTATGACTATTATTACTAATATTCTTAATTTGGAGATTTGACATATTATATATACATATAGATGTGTATAGATGCATATTATATATATAGTGTATTATATGATTATAAATTATATAGCATATACATATATATAGCATATACATATATATAGCATTATATTAATATAAAATGTTAATATAATACACATATTATTATATATTATATACTAATATAATGTTCAACATTATGTTATATATTATATTAATATACTGTGCTTACCCTGGCATGGATTCTGTCAATACAAAGTTATTATTAAATAAAATAAAATTAAAATTAAAAAATAATAATAATATACTGTGCTATTATATATCAATATATTACATAATGTATACATATTGCATATGTTATTATATATTATCATATTACATACATTATATATCTATTATATATTTTGAATTATTAAATGTTATTATATATTATAATGATATGATATATAATATGCATACATGTGTTATTATATATTATATTTATTATAATAACATACATTCTGTTAATAATATTACATATATGTATATCTCTATACATATACACATACATACATAATCACAAAACTGGGAAAAAGAAGAAAAGAATTGAACCCTGTGGTATTTCAGATAGGTATTTCACCTACCAATAGACAACTATTGTGTAATGTGTATTTGTAGAGACTATATCAATATAGTATATATTAGGCAGAATATATAATGAGAGTGAAATTTATGGGATGTTTAAGAACAATTAGCATCTCTGATATGAGGGCTTGTTTAAACCCTTTTCCAAGCTGCTTACTTACTTTTGCTTTTCACCTGTCATTCAGTTCTCACTTGTGGCTCCAAGAAGTTGTAGCATACGTAGTGGCTATATCCTGGTAAAAAATATCAGAAGATATCATCATATCCAGGTAAAACCAATATTGGAAGATGGACTAAATAAGGTTTAGGGTAAATAACAGGCCTCAAATCTGTTGGTGAATTAAAGGGATTTCATTTTCCCTAGTCAAATGAGATGATAACAATTGGTTCCAATGGCCATGAAGGAAGCTAACATAGACACTGTGGAGTCTTAGAGCTTGGTCAGATGTTGAAGATGTTAAGGTCATTCACTGAATTTTTGACTTGCAATGGGGAGAATATACACACTGTTAATTAGAGGAAATCATTTTTAGCATCTTAAGACATCTGAATGGAAGGAATAAACTTGGAAAACATTTTTACAATCAAAGGTTCTGATAAAGACCTCATTTCCAAAATATATAGAGAATTGACTCTAATTTATAAAAAATCAAGCCATTCTCCAATTGATAAATGGTCAAAGGATATGCACAATTCTCAGATGAAGAAATTGAAATTATTTATAGCCATATGAAAAGATGCTCCAAGTCATTATTAATCAGAGAAATGCAAATTAAGACAACTCTGAGATACTACTACACACCTGTCAGATTGGCTAGAAGGGAAAGATAATGCGGAATGTTGGAGGGGATGTGGGAAAACAGGGACACGGATACATTGTTGGTGGAATTATGAACACATCCAACCATTTTGGAGAGCAATTTGGAACTATGCTCAAAAAGTTATCAAACTGTGCATACCCTTTGACCCAGCAGTGTTTCTATTGGGCTTATATCCCAAAGAGATCTTAAAGAAGGGAAAGAGACCTGTATGTGCACAAATGTTTGTGGCAGCCCTGTTTGTAGTGGCCAGAAACTGGAAACTGAGTGCATGCCCATCAATTGGAGAATGGCTGAATAAATTGTCGTATATGAAAATTATGGAATATTATTTTTCTGTAAGAAATGACCAACAGGATGATTTCAGAAAGGCCTGGAGAGACTTACACAAACTGATGCTAAGTGAAACAAGCAGGGTCAGGAGATCCTTATATACTTCAACAACAATACTAAATGATGAATTCTGATGCACATGGCCCTCTTCAACATGAGATGAACCAAATAAGTTCCACTAGAGCAGTAATGAATTGAACCAGCTACGCCCAGATGACTATGAACCACTACATAGAATTCCTGATCCCTCTATTTTTGTCTGCCTGCATTTTTGATTTCCTTCACAGGCTAATAGTACACTATTTCAAAGTCCAATTCTTTTTGTACAGCAAAATAACAATTTGACATGTATAATTATTTTGTATTTAGTTTATACTTTAACATATTTAACATGTATTGATCATTCTGCCATCTGGGGGAGGGGGTGGGGAGAAGGAGGGGAAAAATTGGAACAAAAAGTTTGGCAATCTTCAATGCTGTAAAATTACTCATGCATATATCTTGTAAATAAAAAGCTACAATAAAAAAAAAGACATCTGAACCTAGGAACCCTTTCTGTTTTAAATTGATTTAGGTATTGAATGTGAACCATCTCCCTCCTTTAATTAAGTCTTAATTGAACTTCCTACATGAGGCTATGCCTTATAATTATAGAGAAACCAGAAAACCCTCAGAATACACAGCCTTTTGTTTTTCTTTTAATGCTTTTTAATTTTTTCCTGCTCTTTACCCAGTTTCATAGGTAGTCCTTAGTAACAACTACCTGCTTGACTTACCTTTAGCCTGTATTTTTTTAAGTAGAAACATCATAAATGTCAGATAGAGACAAACTATTATCAAGTTATATAAAAGCCAAGGGAATAGTGGATTTTCTTAAAGAATTCACAAATTAAAATTATAGATAGGATTCTGAATATCAGAATATTCAAAATCAGCTTTATTTCTCAGGCCTAAAAAATGGGAAAGTAATACATTCTCATAGTTGATGCTATATTTGCAATCAGAGTGATATTCTTACATTTTGAGGAAAACTCTCAACGCACTACAGGTTAATATTGGTATGCATGCATTTTTTGAGTTACTGCGATTCAATGTATACATAAAATACTTGCTTTCTATAGAAATAATGGTGAACCATTGCACTTATTATCATTTTTTTTAGCTAACAAGGAGGTAAAATGCCATTTCAGAGTGTAAAGCTCAGCAAAAAGTTTGGATTCAATGGCATCTATGTATACTGTAGGATATTTTAGCTCCCATCATTCTTAATCTTAATCTTAATCTATTATCAATAGACATGACCCAGTACCTATTTTGAAGACTGGTATTGCTCTTATATATGCTTGATGGTCAGTGCTTAGGCCACTGTCTTGTCCGTAATATACTCTTTATAAATGTTTGCTGAATTTAATTGAATTTGAACTGAATATCAACTTCCAAAGAGTGATAAATGTTTTATTCATGAAATAAAAGATTTTTATATCTACAAAGCAGTTGATTTTATCTTCTCCAATTCTCCCATTTTATTGATGAAGATACAGAATCCAAAATAAAACTTGTTTATGAATTTTATTGAATTCACATCCCATTTTTCTGTGGAATGTCTAATGGAAAACTAAAGATTAGGTTAAAAAAAAAAAAAAAAACAACTTACCTTAAATTATATAACTAATAAAGAGCAAATTCAGGACTAGAATTCAAGTTTGATGAATGGCATTCTTTCAATATCTGTATATCTGTAGTTTCTAAATCTTCTAAATATCTCTCTGCATCTTCTTGAACTGGGATAAAAGAACTTGAAATTATAATTAGAGAAATACTCAGAATCTTCAAATCCATACTTGCCTCTGAATCTGAACACATGCCTTCCAAGAGAATTACTGGTCTCTACACTTCTACTAGGATTCCTTGTTTTCTTCTCCCCAAGTTGTCTCATTCAGATCCCTGAGAAAACTGGACATAGTTACTTCATTTCTACCTTCAAAGAATTGTTGATAGCATCTAGTTATTAGTGATTGCCCAATAATAACTCTAAGGTTTCAGAGAAGCTTCTGAAGTTACTCAGAAAACTTCAGCTAAAAACCGGAGGTTTCTTCAGTAGAAACTCTAGAACTTTTTAGTATCAATGGCTTTAGTAAAACAGATCCTCAAATAGTTTACATTAAAAGCATGAGTAACAATCATGATTTCAGATAATATAAAAGCAAAATTAGAACTAATTAAATGAGATAAAGAAACCCCATCTGATTAAAAATATTATAGACAATAAAACAATATCAATATTAAAAACATATGTGCCAAGTGGTATAACATTCAAATTCTTAAAGAAGTTATATTAATCTATATTCATAAAGAAGTTAAATGAGTTACAAGAAGAAATAGCAAAACTATAATAGTGAGTGAGCAAAACATACACTGTCCACTCTAAGAACTTGATAAAGTTCTACCTATCTATCTAGCAATCAAAAGTTTTGATAGATAGTGGTCCTCAAACTTTTGTTCTCAATATCTTTATCCTATTAAAAATGATTGAGGATCTGTCCAAAGAGTTTTTGTTTATGTGGTTTATAGTTATAAATATTGATCACATTAAAAATAAAAACTAATTATGAATTTGTAGACTCTCTGAAAGGATTTCAGAGATTCCCAGGATGCTCTGGACCAAACTTTGAGAACCACTGATCAAAACTATAGAAGAAAGAAACTAAGAAGATAAATAGGATATTTAAAAATTTTATTATGGCAGACCTCTGGAGAAAAATGAATGGGAACAGAAAAAACATACTTTTTTTTCCTGAGCAGACATGCTCACCTAATCACATAATAGATCACATAATGGAATAAAAATTCAAAATCAAATATAAAAAGGCATAATTATTAAGTGTACTCTTTTCAGATCATAATACAACAAAAATTACATTCAACAAAGAGCAGAAGAAAGATACATTAAAATAATTGAAAGCTAAATAAATTATTCCTAAAGAATAAGTGAACAAATTATAGAAACAATCATTTTTAAAAGACAACGACAACAATGAGACAACATACCAAAATTTATAGGATGGGACCAAAGTAGTATTTAAAGGGAAATTTATTTCTCTAAAATCTTACAATCACCAAATCAAAAAGGAACAGATTAATGAATTAGGCATGAAACAAAAATCAAAAAAATCTAGAAAAAAAACAAATTTAAAAATCCCCAGTTGAGCAAGAAATGTAAAATCCTGAAAATGAAAAGTGAGATTAATAAGATTGAAAGTTAAAATAAAATATTAAATCAATAAATAAATCTTGGAGTGGGTATTATGAAAAATAAATAAATAAACTGTTGGTTAATTTGATATTAAAAAAGATAGAAGAAATATTCTAAATATTCACTATCAGAAATGAATAGGGCACATTTTTCCTCACTATCAATGAGGAAAACAATTAAAGCAATCATGAGGAAATATTTTGCTCAATTACATTCCAATAAATCAGTCAATCTGAGCAAAACTGATGAATATTTACTAAATATAAATTACCTATTTTAACAGATCACAAAATAGAAAGCCTAAATAACCTTATCCTAGAAAAAATGAACAAGCCATTAATAAACTCCCTAGGAAATACATCTTCAGGGCTACGGGGGTTCACAAATAAATTCTACTAGAAATTTAAACAATTAATTCCAATGTTATATAAACTATTTGAAAAGATAGGCAAAAGAGTCCTATCAAATTCTCCTGATCACACAAATGTTACTGATAGCTAAACCAGGAAGAGCTAAAAACAAAGAAAAAATATAGAATAAATTCCTTAATGAATATCAATGCAAAATTTTTGAACAAAATACTATCAAGGCAATATATCACAGAGATTATGTACTATGACAAGGTGGGATTGATACCAAGAAAGTGGGATTGATTTAATGTTAGAAAAACTATCATCATTGCCCATATCAATAACAAAACCAACAGAAATCATATGACTAACTCAATAGATTTTGGAAAACCTTTTCACAAAATACAACAGCAATTCCTATTAAAATATTAGATATCAATGGAATAAAAGTAGTATTCTATAAAATGATAAGCAGTTTGTATCTAAAACGAACAGCAAGCATGATCTGTAATGGAGATAAGCTTCCAAAAGTGTTAGAGTTGAAGCAAGGATGCCCAATATCAACCACTATTATTCAGTAAAGTGCAAGAAATTTTAGTTATAGCAATAAGAAAAGAAAAAACAACTTGAAGGACTTAGAATGGACAATGAACAAACAAACCTATTATTCTGTGCAGATTATATGATTGTATACTTAGAGAGCCCTATAGCATGAACTTAAAAATATTCTTAAAATAATTAGCAACTTTAGCAAAATAAAGTTTGTAAGACAAACCCACATAAATCATCACCATTTCTATACATTACCAGCAAATCCCAATAGCCAGATTCAGAAAGAAAACTTCCACTTAAATTAACTGTAAACAACATAAAATACTTAGGAATCTACCTGCCAGAACAAACCCAAGAACCATATGAACACAATTACAAAATCCTTTTCAGAAAAATAAAGTCTGATATAAACGATAAAATAAATATCCATTGTTCATGGGCTGGCTAAGTCAATATAATGAAAAATGACTTCTGCTTAACCAAAAATCAAGCATGTCAAGAGAATTAAGGGAAAAAAAAACAAAAGAAGAGGGTCTAGCAATATCAGATCTCAAACTATATTATACTTATACTTATTATTATTATTATTACTAAGGCAATGGGGTGGGGGTGAGGTAAGTGACTTGCCCAGGGTCATCACACAGCTAGGAAGTGTTAAGTATCTGAGGCCAGATTTGAACTCAGGCCTTCCTGACTTCAGGGCTGGTGTTTCAAACTATATTATAAAGAAGTAATCATCAAAACTACCTGGTATTCACTAAGAAATAGCGTGGTGAATCAATGGAAAAGATTTGGTACACAAGACACAATAGTCAGTGACGAATGTCCTAGTGTCTGATAAACTCAAAGACCTCACATTGTGGGATAAGAACTTACTATTTGACAAAACTGATGATAAAACTGAAAAACAGCAGGATACAAACTAAGCATCAACCAACATCTCACACCATGTAATGAGATAAGATCATAGGAATACTATGCTGTTTTTCAGTTTATGGAGAGATAAAGAATTCATGGCCAAACAAAAGATGGAGAATATTACAAAAGGCAAAATAGAGAATATTCATTATATTAAATCAAAAAGATTTTGTAGAAACAATACCAATGAAACAAAGATTTACAAGCAAAGCAGATAGCTGAGAAGCAATGTGGATATAACTGAAAATGGAAATTAGAGATGTTTCAATTGTACATTGTAAGCTTATTATCTCATATTTGACATTAAAATGACTGGCAATGTTTAGCAGGCAAAGATATAAAAGTCAAAAATTACTTCTTCATTTGGGTTACTAAAAATACAGTCTCTAAGAGGTTAATGTCAAGCAAACTAAGGTCATCAGAGAGGAAAGGAAAAGTAGGGGAAAATTATTTACTAATATATCTTCCAGATCAATGTTTTTAGTTTCTAATGAAAATGCAAGTCAGTACAAGTTCTAAATAGCCTCTCTGAACATAAGAAATATATTTCAATAGTGTTTTTCCACACCAAATTTGTCTTGTTCTCACCGTGTTACTAAAATAATAGTGGCCAAGAAGATTGTTGGATATGTTTGAAGAAGTATAATAATCCGTTTCACGGATCCCTCTTTCCTCTTTGCACTTGTATTTAGGTAAAAGTATGTTGACTCTGGATCAGTTTAAAAAAACAGTTTGCTTCAGAAATACACTGAATTATTATTTATACCAAGATCCTTTTCATAATATTCAGTATATCAGTATTTTAATAGATATATATTCAATATAATCATATTTGGGTGCCATAAATTTTGTCTACAATATATTAAAATTGAGGAGCCTTCACAAAGACCAAAGAATGTCTGGTGAATAAAATATATAATATATAACATATATAATATAACATATAAATACACATTATACGCAATATGTAACAAAAATATAATATATATAATCCTCAATTTGAAAGGAATTTGATAATCATGTGAACATAAAATAATACTATTCTTGATTTGTTTTATTTTTAAGAAAATTATGATCTTTTACTACATATATGTCTGTGTATAAATATACACAATTATATGTAGACATGCATATTACAAATACAAAAATGTTTTTTCATGTGTTTAATGCTATAACATAAAATGAAAAAAATAAAATGTGATTGAATTGATTATGATTCATTCTAATGAAAATCTTTTCTTCATACATAAGATAATTTCATGGCTTATGTTGATTTTCTGTCTATATGACTTGAATATACAAAAAACTAAGATTTTCTATTTTATGAAATCCACATCTATTGCTGTCATAGTGTTCCTAAAATTAGAAAACAAATTTTACATAGACACATTTATGTGTATGTTTGTATACACATGCATAAATGAGCATGTAAAATATCACACACATATACATATGTACACAAATATATGGCCTATGTAACCTATATTATTATATGTGTATTTGTGTATGAACATATATGCATACACAAAAACTTATTTTTCCACTAATATTTCAAATAAAGGTATAATATAATTACTAGATTACAAGGAAAGTTACATGAGAGTAAGACCTGAAGTTCAAATAGAGGTAAATTTGGTTTAAAAATTATTTGAATAAGCTGCATATGTTCAGGGCCTGCAGATTTGAATTCTAAGCAGAATCACTCAGGCAATTCTTTTAAGTTAAAACCACTGATATTTTCCAGTTTTAAGTTCATTCTTCATTCCCAAAGGTGTTCAGAAACTAGAAAAGATGAATATAATACAAAAATTTACCAAATATTATGCAGAATTGGAATTTATAAGATGTTTGGAAAGCTGAATAGGCAGAAACTTCTAAGTCAAGCCTGTCATAAAATGTTTCTAAATAAAAAGTACATAAGTAACACTTTGTCCCGTCTTATTTAAAGAGCCACCCAGGGTATTGGGCCATTTCAAGTCATATGTGCTTAACGTGGGGATTTTGAAAGCAAAGATAAATCTAACTTCTTCTGACCAGTGCTAAATTAATCATATTGTCATTTTATCAATTAGTTTCCCTTATTCTTCAGATAACCATAATAACGCTGTGGAAGTGTTTCTTCAAAATAAAGTACTGAAAGAAGAATAGTAATCTGAAAATACAACACAGCCCTCCATTTCTCAGAAACACCAAAAATAACACTCTCCTTTGCTTCTCTTTGTTCTTAATTCAATCAATATTCCCAATAAACCTCCATACAGAGGCATAGAAACATTCACACATAGACATCTGTTCACACATACACATGCACACATACACACTCATGCACTTACATACACACGGTTCTCAACTTTTTGAACAGGTCACTCTGAACTACAAGATTTAACTCCTGCATTTCTGAATTGAAGGGGATTCAATCTGATTAGCTTGACTTTCCTCAAAATCTCTTTGTTGTTCTCCATCTTTCATTGAAATAGCAAAGAAAGGAACAAAGCAAAATAACAAGGAGCAGTGAATGGATAATCTACTGATTGAAAACCAGCCATTTTCTAAGGTACTTAACCCATGAAGTGACACAGAATTAGGCAGAGGAGGGAAACCTACAATGTGGTTAATGAAGGCCAGAGGTTTTCACTAAGCTTGTTGGTGGTCCTTTACTTATGAATGACAGAAAAATGGGATAAATGCTTAGGTTAAACCCACAAAACTTCCATGTGTTTATTTTTCAGAATAGCATCAGACCTTCTCTTATTTCAGTGCATTCCTTCTTAATGAGGAAAACTTCTATATCTTTTTTTTTAAATCATAAATAAGTACATTACCAATATCCCTATTTAATTTCCAATTTATATCAGAAGTCAAACTATTTAAGGATTCTAGTATGTATAAGTCTGATAATTTCTTAGTGGTAATTAAAAGATAATTCTCACTCAAAAAAGGTGATGAAAAAAGATATGTTGCTTTAAATTAGTCAACATTTGTTATTATTCCACAATTGAAAAGGATTCCTTATATTTTTCACTCCCTCTAATGCCTTCTTTTCCATGTTGCAGTATATTGCTATACTTTTGTTCATAGAAAAACACAAATCTAAAAACAATTTTCCAATGTGTCATTAAGTTAATAGAGAAATAGACACTAGAAGAATAACACAAGGGTGATCTTTATTTATTATTGTAAATTTAATACTTATTTGGGAGGCTCCTGTCTTCTTTGCTTGAAATGACTTTGTTGTACTATTTTCATACTGTATTCTTGAAAAAGAATTATCTCTGGGTGAAATCAAATTAATCAGTAAGTTTTAGCTTAGTTTTATATTTTGAAATGAATATTTGTCTATATTTGTATAATTTACAATTCTAAAAATAGAATTCAGTACAAATTTCAAATTTGCCTACATAAACCAAATGAAATATTAAATTGTCACCTAAAGACATGTCACATTTAATAAAAGAAAAACAAAATGAAAGATAATCATATATCTGTACTTTATTTTACTACATTTATTTTCATGTTATCTTATCACTTGATTTTTTTTTTTACAATTTGAACTTAACATGCACCACATAAAAAGAGAATTCTCATTTTAAAAAGAATAGAAAATGAGAAGGAATATTAGATATAATCTGTTTTTTTCTTTTAAATCCATAAAAAATTTAAAATATAACTTTCAAAACTCTCATCTTTTTGTTTCCTTATGGCATTTTTTCTATTCTAAACTCATTTTCTCAAAATACCAAACTTTATTCAGCACTTCTACATAGTCTAAAGCATCAACTGCTAGTGCAATTTTTAGTCATTCTTTTTATTTTGGTTCATCCTCAATTTTCCATTATTACTGTGATGAAAATTTTAAAATTAAGTTGGGGCAACTACATGACACAGTGGATAGAGCATCACCCCTAGACTCAGGAGGATCTGAGTTCAAATGTGAACTCAGACACTTAACAATAACAATTGTGTTATCCTCAGCAAGTCACTTAACCCTAATTGCTTTCAAAAAATTAAATTAATTTAGTTTAATTTGACCAATATTTTATTTAGTACTTGTTATAATTAAGATACCATAGTGAGTGCCTAAGATACTTATGAAAGTTATGACTCTGGAAGGAAAAGTGAGGCAGGTGACCTTGTACCTCCCTCACTTGAATCTAATTCATTTGCCTGTCATGGAGTCACCACCTTGATAATTCCCTTTGAGAAAGAACAATGGCAATGATTGTTATGAGACTGATTCTTTCATCAAGCTGCTGAGAAAGGAGCTATAAACAAATAGCTGTCATAATGAAGAAAGTAATACAGGCTAAGCAGAGATTCATAAAAATTCTACAAAAATTTGAAATAGAAAAGGATAATTTTTTTTAATGAATCATAGAATGCTTCTCAGAAAAGGTGACTCTTGAAATGAGCTGCATAGGAAAGGAGGAACTTCAAATAAGAGATCTGTAATGGGAAATAAAATGATCAAAGGTAGGAAGAAAAGAGTGGGCATTAGGAAACAGGGTATAGAATGTAGTCATATTTTTTTCTTAAAACTTAGAGTACATGGACAATAGTCATATGAGATCAGTCCAGAAAAATAGATGAAATCAAATTGTAGAGGACCAGGAATACCAGGATTAATAGTTTATTTTATATTTCATAAAGAATCAATAAATTTTAAAAAGAAGCAACAAAATCAAAGTTATTCATTTAAAATTGTAGTAGGGAAGTACTATAATAAATGGCTTAGAGAGGACAGGAACAATAATTAAGTTGCATTTAGAGTAAAATGGAAAGATGAAGGCATGAATAAATAAGGTAGTTGATGATTATAACCATTTAGAGTTTTTATTTAATAGTAGGAATTGGATGTTAACTTTTATTAAAATGTTTACCTCTCTGAAATTTAGGGGTTTTTTTAAGCCAAGAAAAGCTATGGATTTCTATTATTTTTGGAAACCTTATTTTTGAAAGATAAAAAAATCAATATTAATAATTCTAAGGCTTTATGTTAAACAAAAATATTTTTCCTTCCCCGTTCTTTAAAGAAAATTCTATTTATTCTCTAAAATGGTATAAAATTATATCTTTTCATCCCATTCAATCTAAGGAATTTTGTATATAAATAAAAGAGTTCAAGAAAAATACTCTTCAAAATGGACAGTTTCAGAAGAAACTGTTAAGGCTTCTATGAACTGATATAGACTAGACCTAATGAAAACAATTTTAACTAGGTTCAATGCAATGATAAGTCATTTGTGCAGAGGATTAAAGATAAAACATAGTATCTAAGTACTACCATAGAGTTAATGGATTTAAAATTAATAAGATGTATATATTCTGGAACATAGGCAAGGCAAAAAAAAAAAATTGGACTACTGATATTCATTGTGAGGATTTTATTTTCCAAGGGTTTTTTATTTTATCTTATTTTATTTTTTATTATTTGATGGAGAAAGTAGGATATAGAAATAATAAAAATAAGTAAATAAGAATAATTTATGGATTTATTGAACAATTTAAATAGAGTATAAAAATAATGATTTTTCATTAACTTGAAGAAAACATATATATCTTTAGATAAGTGGGCACTAATTTATCTACAAATTAGTTTCACATAAAGATAGGAGGTTCTCTGTTCGGTACTCATATTAGGGATTGTTAACCATGTTGATACTTACAGATCAATTCAAATCAAAAATGCTAAATGACTTGTCCAGTATTTCATATCAATGAATGATAGTTACAGTCACATAGTCCTTCTTTCTTATCCTCTAAGTCAGCATTCTTTTGCTATACCATAGTGCACCCTAAGAAGAGTGCTATGAGCTGAAATCATATTAATAATAAGCTTCATTAATTCTTATATCTTCTCAGGCAAGGTGAAATTGAGACATAATTATCAATCTAGATGCCATGTCAATAAAACCTCTCTTTTACCTTTTCATAATTTTCCTTTCATCAAACACATAATTGCTCCAACTCCCCACAATGACTTAATAGGCCCAAGCTGTGATTATAGGGAACTGATGTATCATTGCAAAAGAACTTCCAAATTAGACAAACACATTCTTTTTCTTAAGGAAATTTTAGGGGAATGAGTAAATTTCTGATTATTCAAAGTTCTCATTTACATTTTAATAATGTAAAAATTTTGTAATAAAGTAAAAATGTTACTTAAAAAAACAAAATGGAAGCTTCTTTGCTTCCTACTATGAAAATTTCTTATGCTATTGTGTCTTATGTTATGAATTCTACAATTCAACTCAACTAAAATGATCAAGTTCCTATTAAGTGTGAGGTGGTGTACAAAGTACAGAGTATACAAAGATAAAAATGGATCAGCCCCCATGCTTGATGGGCTTTCATTTTTTACAGTAATATGACATGGATACAAAGTATTTTAGCATAAGAAAAATATAGGAGGGAGATAGTAATAATAAATGAGATGAATAAATGAAAAGTGAAGCCCAAAATTGTATTTGGCTTACCCAAGATCATACAGATTAATAACTGGCTTTTAATTTGAGTCTTTGCACAATATAAGGTTTCTAAGAGAGAAAGAGAGAGAGAAGGGAGTGTGTAAAAAAGCTCGAGAAATAAATAAGGAAATTTCAGAAGTAGAAGATGGAATATTTCATTTTGAATGAATAAAATAAATTAGTTTGGTTGAAATATGAAATTTATAAAGAGAATTAGTATAAAATATAGATGACAATATAGGAAAGTGACTCTTTCAGTATGTTTGTTTTGGGGTCTTTATTCTTATCATTTTTTACAATTTCTTCTTATAGCAAGTGCTTAAAATTCAAATTGATAACATCCTAATGAGATTATAGGTGAACTAAAGTCAAATTAGTTCTCAATAATTATATTGCATCTTTTTCCCAAGCAAATCAGATAGATTATTTTTTCCAACAATAATGGAACCTTATGTCACTAAGAAATAATTAAACTAATTTTATCATAGTCTGAAAAGAAATATGTGTTCTAAACAGAGATTATGGCAGAATTCCAGGCATAAGGAACAATGTGAACAAATATTGATTGTTGTGAGTGTAGCATATTAATAAGAGAGCATTCCATATTGGCTTGAATAGAGCAATTACTCATGTGCCACATGTATTAGGGAAAAAAAGTAGAAAAGGGGATCCAATAAAGGAGGGATTTTTGTAGTTTACTTGCTTTCTTTAATTAGAAGAATAACATAGTTTGGTTTCCTTATTAGGACTTTTTTGTGTGTGTGAAGGAAAGATTGGAGACCCAATTTAGAGGCCATTATGACTGTCAGAGATAAAGGTGATGATGACCTAAATTAAAATGCGAGTTATCACAGGTAAAGAATGGATGTGAGAAATATTGCAGAATAGAATTGATAGAACTTGAGATTTGGAAATTAGTTATAAAGGAAAAGAAAGAGTCCAGAAGTATTGAACCTCACCAAAATAAATAAATCAATAAATAAAATAGTGCTTTCACTAATGGAGGGAAAGTGGAAATAACTAACAGAAAATATAAATATGTAATAGAACTGAGCCAAGAAACCAAAGCTAAAAACTAGATTGGAGATTTGTCAACATATAGGTTAGAATGGAAGCTGTAGGGATAAATGACATGATCAAAGGGAATAATTTGGAGATAAATGAAAAAGGGAGGAGTTTGTCAGAAATGTGAGATGTCCATATTCAGGTAATGGGAAAATAAAAGGGAGGCATCAATGAAACCAAAAGGGATAGGTCAAAGAAATTGATTCAAGAAAGAAAAAACCCTTAGAAAAAATGTGGAAAATATCAAAGAAGGATAGAATAATAGTGTAAAATGTTGCAGAAATATCAAGAGGAATGTAGAGCAAAAGTAAACATTTGGATTACAGGTGAGTTCACTAGTGAACTTTGAGGAAGTTGTGTCAGGAGAGTAATAGGTTTAGAACATAGATCTGAAGAAGGCTGAAGATGAAGTGTACCTTCTTCTCAAGGGAAAAAAGTAGAAATATAGATTACTATTTCTAGAACTTTAGAATGATCATATTGTTACTCAATTACTAATAATAAATTTTTTAATAAGATTATATAATACCATAAGTATTTTAAAGCATAAGCCAATTTTGAAACAGTGAACATTTAAAATTGATAAGATATTGTACCTGGAATCAGAGACAAACATTTGAAATTTTGTTGATAGGGACAGTTCTTAACTAAAAGGATAATCTATTCATTGTCATATGAAAAGTATTTTACATATATTATCCCCCATCTTTTTACACTGCAGTACAGAATTCCACATGGGGTGTCATAACTGAATATAGGGGTCATGTAATTATAATTTATTATCAGTAAATATTTGATTTATATATACACATACATATATATGTAAAATATACCTACATACCTGGGATCATGTAAAAATGACTCAGGTAAAAATGGTATTGCAAGTAGAAAAAGTTTAAGAAGCTCTGTATCCCATTTGAACAATATAACAAAACCGTGAGAAAAAGATTTTTATTATTACTATTTCACAGATGAGAAAACTAGAGCTAAAGGAGTTTAAATGAGTCACATAGCTAGTATGAAAAAAAAATTGAACTCAGACTTTATTTTAAAGCACAATGTTATTGTCCCCAACAAACTGTTAAAATGACCCATAAATTCCAGTGAGTAAATAGTAATTGATTGAAAACTTCAGTTAGTTACAAGAGGATGTCAGCTACTAAAAGGCCCACAAAACTTAGACCATCTTCCAGAGTCCTACACTATTTTAGAACTTTCAGGAAGAGGCTATTTGATAATAGGAATTTTATTCAAAGGGTGTTGATGGAATTTAAGCTGAATTGGAGCCAAGTGAGATTTGATTTCAAAATAAGCCTTGATATTTGCTGCTGATGTTATTTCTCAACTCCAGTTTCCTCAAATGTAAAATCAGTATTATAACTATAATACTGTTTGTGCCTATCCTCACAAGGATTGTCTTGAATCTTTAATAAAGTACTGCATGGAATCCACATTGTGAACTTTAAAGAACTGCAGAAATCTCAGAGATGATGATAATTATGAAGAAAACAAAAAAGCTTGATAGAACAAGTCACATAAATGTTGTCAAAAAGGATGATACTTTTAGGGCCATGAAGGACATCAATGGCTCAGTGTTTTTTACAGATGAAGAAATAAAGTCCAACAAAGTAATGTGCCTTAGTGAGTTATGTAGGAGGATTTGAACCATGTCATTTGACTGCACCTCCATTGGTTTTGGTGTTGGTTTTTCTTTTCTCATTGTAACACACTATCCCCACCACATATTACATTCAGAAAAGATGGGCATCAAAAGCATTACTCAAGAGGCAAAAAAAGCCTTTTTCACACCTTAAATCTTTTATAACTAGAGGTTTTTTTTAGGTTAACACAGAAGAATAATTTCAAATGCAAAGAAAATATGATTTCTTCAACAGTGAGTCAGAGGAGATATGATTCACAGTCATGACTACTTCAACAGTAAATGTAGAAAAGCTGAAGAACTTAAAAAGAGATTTTTCTCCCACCATAGTAATGGAAGAGAGGAGATTTCAGCAACTATATTCCTACAAATTCCAGGTGGTCATTTCACTGGGAAAACGTGATATAAGCATACCATTTATTTGTGCTTATTACAGAGATGCAACCATAAGAATCATGATGCCCTATATTTCAACCTCATTTAGAGGTTATGGGAAAGAGTGGGATTTCCTACTTTACTGGCTGACCTCTACAGAAATGGATATGTAGAGTCACACTAAGAACTGAGAAAGAAAAGTTTTCAATATTTTGTAATTTTGTACAGGGTTGCAAAAACCTGTAATACTGAATGCAGCTGCAGAGGCCTCTCTTGGATGACCCTTAATAAAGTTTAACCCATATGTAAATTTAAAAAAAAAAGGTTTTCAAAATAGATATTCCACATGGGCTTTGGGGAATATTGTCTATGTCTTCAGAGTTCACAAAACTTATTCCACCCTTGGACATGCTTAGAATTTGGCTCACATATCACATAATAAGAGAGAAGCAAATGTCATATTTTCTAAAGTTCACAGAAGAGGTTCCAAATTTGTTTGAGAAGTTTTTAAATGAATTTTAGAGGTAATTTATAGAACTTGCAGCTGTCTCAGTATTTAGCCATGGTGAAAATTTTATTTGTGCTTCAGATGATATTTCTATTTTATACATAAAACAATTTATTGCTATTTTCAAGAGCCCAAGCATCATTTCCATTTTCAAGCACTGAATTAAATTGTTTAGTTATTTTATATGAGAGAACTTCAGCAAGATGGGAAGAGAAGCTTGTAAATGTGAAAAGCTCAAAATCCCTTAAATAAATGTGATTGCCAGGAAACTTATTTATAACTTAAAGCTTCCATGTCTCATTTCTATTCAATACTTTGAACACTCCTAAATCTCACACCATGGAATTAGGAGGAGGAAATGGATCCTGTTTTCTCCAAATCTATGTCAAAGGAGAACAAGCTCTCAATGTTCTGCTATGATCAAAAAGAAAAAAAAAAACAGCCTTATAAAAGATTTGTGTCAGACTTTATATACTATGAAAAGATAATCCTAGAAATTAATCATTAGAAACAAGAAGAAAATATTTAGTTGATTGATGGAGTAAAATCGCTGTGCATGAAATGGACAAAAATACAAACTGGTATGTGGTCAGCCCATTACTACTTTTTTTTTTAGCTGGAAAGGCAGTCATATACAAGAAAGAATGCCAACAATATTACCATGTGTTGATTGCTTAAAACACAAGTTTAATTAGTGGAAACTTAATATTTGATTTTCTCCAATGAACAAAATGAAAATGCACTGCTGAAAAAATTTTTATCAAAATAATGTTATCCCAATAAAAACAAAAGAAAAAGATAAGCGGCAATTAGATGCAAAGATGCCATCTAGGCTATTTCAAAGAGAATTTAATAAATAAAGGGGAAAAAAATTCAAAAGTTGTCTTGCCTGGGCTAAAAGGCAAGATTAACCCATGTATCATCTTGCCTTGTGAGTTTTATGATGACCAAAGATGCAAAGACAACAGTAGAGATAAATATAAGTTTTACAATACTATTTATTAGGTAAGGAGTTGAATTTGGTTATCCTCACTCTGAGGCAAATTACTTATCTCCTATGCCATACTGTCTTTATCTAGAATCTATCAATCATCCCCAAAATATTTACAAAATATCTACTTTGTGCCCTATAATAGACTAGATACCTGAGATGCATAAACAAAAAAAGAAATAACCCCTACTGTCAGAGTGCTTGCATTACTGAGTAGTTTGAAAAGCAAATGAACCAGTAAGGAATGGAGAATTGAGAGAGAACAAATGAACATGATGCCAGAATATCTGGAGGATCATATGTAGCTTATTGACCTTGATCTCTTTGGGAAATTTATGGGAGGAAATATGGACAGCTAGAATAAAAAAGATGTTTGAGAAACTGGGATCTGTGTCAGTAAAATAACAAAATCATGACTCTTGAAAACATTATTTAAATAAAGATTAAATAAAAAAATTTTTTTAAAAGATTAAATAAAAATAACTTTGTCAGGAGACTTTAGGACAGTTGAACTTTAGGTAAATATTACCCAATATAAGATTTATTTCAGATGGAAATGACATTTCTGTGGTTTAATGTAGGTGTTTTTTTTTTCATTTTTCTTTTTTAATTGAAAAGAAGTCAGAACTTTTCTCAGATAGATGACAAATTCAGCTATTTGTTTTTTTTTCTCTCCCTGATTAACCTCACATCCCCTTTCCTCTGTTTTTGATTCAAGACCAGAAGAGTATTATTAAGTTTTTTTTTTCAATCTATTTCAAACAGAGGCAGATTTTCCCCCTCAAAGCATTTAAATAATATACATTAGAAATAATAAGCAGCCATGTCTTGGAGTTAAAATGAAAATTTTGTCTTCCTTACAGATTTCTGTTTCAGGAGATCACATATTTCAACTTAAGCATACCCAAAGAATGTCCTATCTACATATAGAAGTAGAGAACTAAATCACAATTTTGTATTACATTCTTCTGCCTAAACTTCTGTATCTTTTTTAAAAATGTTATCCTTAGCTTTTGAGAAAGGTTCAAATAAAACCTAAAATGGTTACTCTTCCTTAACACTTCCATTTTTCTGTGCATAAAATGAAAGAAAAAGTGAAAAAATAAAGAGAGAGAAAGATAGATAAAGGAAGAAAGAGAGGAAGAGAGAGAAAAAGAGGAAGAGAGAAAGAGAGAAAGAAAGAAAAAAGAAAGAAAGAAAGAAAGGCAGGAAGGAAGGAGGCAAGGAAAAAAAGAAAAAAGAAGAAAGAAAGAAAAGAAAGAAGTAAGAAAGAAAAAAGGAAAGAAAGAAAAAAGAAAAAAGGGAGGGAGGGAGGAAGGAAAAAAGAAAGTGAGGAAGATAGGAAGGAAGGAAAAGAAGAAAGAAAGAAAAAGAAAAAAGAAAGAGAAAAACTCTATAAATTCAAGGTCTTCATAGATGCTATAGAGTAGACTTTATTATGAAGACATGGAAGTTTTGAGCATTATCCAGTATGTGTAACAAAAATATCCAGTATGTGTAACAACAACAATAACAAAACAAAAATGTGCATTAAAAATTCTTTAGTCAAGGAATTTGAGTTTTTGTTCTGTCTTTGTCTGGTCCTTTGAAAAGAGGGACCTTGATGATAAAGTGATTGGGTCTTGCATCAGGAAAAGGTAAGTTCAAATCTGTTTTCAGACACTTATTAGTTGGATGACACAGGGCAAGTCAATTAATTCTTGTTTGCTTTAGTTTCCTTATCTGTAAAAAGGGTATTACAATAGCCTTACCTCCAGCCCTGAGTTGTTGTGAAGATCAAATATTAAAATAACTGTAATGCACTTAATGATACTTAGTATATAGTAAGTTCTAAGCAGCACAATGGATAAAATATAGGACCAGAAAATAGAAAAGCTCTTCTTCCTGAATTCACTTCTGGAATCAGATACTTATCTATTTTTGAGACCCTGGACAAGTCACTTAATTCTGTTTGCCTCAGTTCCTCATTTGTAAAACAAGCTAGAGAAGGAAATGGAAAACCACTGTAGTTTTTTTGCCAAGAAAATTCCAAATGGAATCACAAAGGTTCAGATACGATTGAAATAACTGGACACATATAAATGTTAGCTAATGTTGTTTTGATGATGTTGATGATGATGATGTGTGATTAAAAATGCCTTACGGCAGAATATATATGTTTATGCTTTGCATGTATGAAAACATAAAGCACAGCCTCTTTTGTCCCAGAGAATAGTCATTTTGAAATGGAGCAAGGTCAACTAACTTCATGTAGGAGAGTTGTACAAAATTAGTTATCAATGAGAGGGTTGGAGGAGATTTTTGATACTTGAGGTTGGGAACACTAGATGCAAAGCAAGGAGGCATGTTTTTATTTCTACCCAATTATTTACCCAGTTTCATTAACTGAAAATTATAAAGTAAATTAATCAAATACTAAAAAAGTTAAGCACTGCCCACACAATATTACTAAAAAGGGTAACCTGGTAAATAATCAGAAGTTATCTCATCTAAGTAAATTAAGCATATTATAGTCAGTGCTGACATCACAGAAAAAATCAGCACAATTCTACTGCTATAATAGAAAAAAAGTCATGGAAATTTAACTATTCAATCAAGTTTAAATTAATATTCTTTAAAGGTTTTCTCCATTCACTGGTTAACTTGTATAATCAATCAATCCATATCTATTAAAGACCTACTATGAGTCAAAATATTGCATTTGGTGCTGGAAATAGATGGACCAAAAGGGAAATAATCCCTATATTCAAAAAGTTTAATTTGCAATGAGAGAGAGAAAGAGTGCAAAAAATGCATTATATACAAAAACTTAACAAAAAAGTTGTTAAATACAGCATAGTTTGAAGAGGATACTGGCAGGTAAAGAGAGATCAATGAAAATAAAACTACATATAAACACAGAAATTACTGAAAGAGTTTGGAAAAAATAATTCTGGAAGACATGGAAGATAACTGAATATATTAATATATTTTGCAAACAACCCAAATAATCAACAAATTATTTTTTTAAATACAGTGTAATAATCTATTATTTTCTCAGTTCTCTGGAAATTGTACTCTTTATAGCTATATTAGATTCAATGTCTATAGATGAAATATTAAGGATAGAAGTTCAAGTCATAATGAAAATATATTATATATATGACTGTTTACAATGTATACTAAACAAGGATCCAATTGCTTAGATAACCAAAAAACTATATAAGATGAGGTAGAGGGGATAAGGTATTTATCTCAAGTAATCTTCAGGCTGCTAACATCTCTCAATTATAGATGATTTGATGTGTTTGCTATAATCATGGAGAAAGTATGCTATGTTTTAACTTACCCGGATTTTATGACCTTTGCATATCAGCATTGGTCCATTGAATTATGTATTTATATAGTATTTTGCAGTGTGATTGCAGCACTGCTTGTGAATTGCCCTTGGCTTTAAGAACACTAAATGTCAGCCAGATTTCTATCACAATCCTCTGTGTTTGATGCAGATGATAAATGTACATGTGCAATGAGTGATGCAAGCTATCTCCCTGCCCCCCATCTCTAGAAATGCTCTCTATACAATCTGCTCTACAATTTTCCCAGACATAATCAGTGAATAGTCACTCCTTTAATGTTGCAACTGATCATATGATGCACATTTTTTTGTATCTTCACCAGCTGTTAGAGCAATTCATATATTTATATTTTTCCAGTTTCTACTCAGAGATTGGAAGATAGCACAACATATTTGTGAACCTTATTTGAATATTTTTCAATAGCCCTATTCCATTCCAGTTAATATACTTCATATCTATGATTTCACTTCAGCAACAAGGATGTTAGGATCCAGGAATCTTGTCTTCATCTTCTTTGTTTCCTGGCATCCAGTTCTCTTAGCTTTTCTTCTTTCTGAATGGCTTTTTTCCCTTTCCTTTCTTTCTTGCTTTTTAGAAAAAAAACCATTCCTCTTTACTGCCTTAATATCCAACTCCTACTTGAATCAAACCCTCCTTTTGCTTTTGCACTCACTCTGTGGCAGTCTCACACAGTTGCCTGCGTCTTGCTAGTTGGCTTTCTTATAAAGCTCTTAGCTAATCACTCAGCTACTCTCCCACACAGCCTGCTATTCATAATCAGTACAAATCCCTCAATTCAATTTAATTCAATGCAGTTCAATTCAATGCTGCTGAATTCAATTCAATTCAATTCACACCACCACATGTTGGTGCCAATTCTAATTCCATCCTCCTCTTCATTCTTTCTTGGATGATCAAAGTCTACATGAGAAATAGATCTGGTAATTTGATCAATCATTCAGCTGTCCTTTCTTTGGAAGGTGGATGTTTACAATTGTCTGCCACTCTTGACTATTTCCAGTTTTCCATACATCTCTTTACTTAATGCATTGATACCCTTTTCTTTAGTGCTTTTAATATTTATTTATTACTTCCAGAAGCCTTCTCATTCTTTGATCCACTCTGAGGAACTTTCCATTTTGACTCTAAGTGACAGTTTTCTGTTGTATAAGAACTCAAATGTGCATAATGAAAAGATTTGACACTGCATCTGAAGTTTATTACAGGGTATTTCCCCTTTCATTTTTTTTTTATTAATCATCATGCCAGAAAATCTTTTGTGAATCCTTTGACTAGAAATCAGTTTAAGATATTCTACTGGAAATCTTTGTCACTCCAGTGTATTTGACCAGGTTTCTTTCTTTCTTTACACTCAGGTTTTTTTTCAGCATACTGTGGTCATCATCAACTCCCCGTTCTTCACATATGCAAGTGTTCAGTGGGATTTTCTAAAAAGAAAATTTTAAAACAAATTTTAATTTCTAAATAGTTGTTTGAAGACTATTATTCTCCATGAAATAGTTTACAGAATATTTCTCTAATTGATAATAAACATTTTAGGTGCTCAGATCTAACTTTCATTTTATGCAATTCTCCTTGTTACAATGGCAGTAAACAGAACCCAGCGATTCACAGATGAGTGCCCACTCTTTACCTCTGACCTGGAAGAAAAATCTTTGACAACTCCTCAAGGTAGTGGCAATAGTGAATTATATACAGAAATAGACAGTATGATGGATCTATTTTGCACTATTTATTGTTGTTGTTCAGTCATTTTAGTTGTGTCTGATATTGCATAACCCTATTTTGAGGTTTCCAGGCAAAGATACTGCAGTGATTTTTCTTTTCTTTTTCTGAGATTATTTTACAAGTGATAATACTGAAATAAATAGAATTAAGTGGCTTTCCCAGGGTTACATAGCTAGGAAGTGTCTGAGACTGGGTTTTAACCCACAAAGATGTAATTTCCACACTCCAGCCATGGTTCTATATCTACTTTGCTAACTACTTGGCCATATGTTGCACAAAGTAAGTGGATAATAAATGTTGTTTTGTTTTGTTTTTTGTTTTCATTCATTCATCCATGAATCTCCCACTTGGGGGCTTCTAAAGACTACATGAAGTTGACTAGGAAATCACAGAAAAACTAGTTCAGCATAGGGTTGTAGAAGAAAGTTCATAAGAACATAGATTTTAAGCTAAATAGGACATTAGGAAAAAGTTTTCACTTTTAATCACCTCACTTTATGGACAAGAGAAAAGATACAAAGAGTTTCAGACATCTGCTTAGAGTCACACTGCTGGTAAGTTTCTCAGGAAAGACTTATGCCTTAGTAAGCAAAAGCTGTCAATTTGGAAAGAAGGTACAAAAGCTTACTGAGGAAAATAATTCCTTTAAATCTAGAATTGATTAAAATCAAGAAACTACAAAACAGGGGCAACTAGATGGTGAAGTGGATAGAACATCAGCCTTGCAGTCAGGAGGACGAGTTCAAATCCAGCCTCAGGCATGTACTAGTTGTGTGACATTAGGGAAGTTACTTAGCCCCAAAAACCTTGGCAAAAAAAAAAAAAAAAGAGAGAGAGAGAAAGAAAAGAAACCAGGAAACAAAACCAAAAGAATGAAAAAATAGAAAACAATGTAAAATATCTCATTGGAAAAACAACTAACTTGGAAAATAAATCCAGGAGAGATAATTTTAAGATTATTGGTCTACTTGAAAGCCATGATTTAAAAAAAAAAGAGCTAGATATCATATTGTAAGAAATTATCAAGGGAAATGGGGCTGTTTTTCTAGATCAAGAGGGTAAAATAAAAATTGAAAGAATTCATTGATGACCTCCTGAAAGAAATACCAAGATGAAAATCCCCAGAAATATTATAGCAAAATTTCAGAATTCCCATGTCAAAAATAAACAAATCAAGTGTAATAAAGTTATGATCAGAATGATACAAAATTAAGCAGCTTCTACATTAAAAAATCAGAGGACTTGGTGTATGATAATCCAAAGAGTAATGGAGCTAAGTTTATAACCAAGAATGACCTACCCTGAAAAACTGAATATAATCCTTCAGGAGAAAAGGTTGATATTCAATGAAATAGAAGACATTTAAACATTTGTGATGAAAAGACTAGAGCCAAGTAGGAAATCTGATTTTCAATTACAGAATTCAGGAGAAGCAAAAGGAGATAATTAGAAAAAAAATAAATTATTATTATTGTTCGGTAAGAAATGACCAACAGGAGGATTTCAGAAAGTCCTGGAGAGACTTACACAAACTGATGCTGAGTGAAACAAGCAGGCCCAGGAGATCATTATATACTTCAACAACAATACTATATGATGACCAATTCTGATGGACCTAACCTAGAAGAACCAAATCAGTTCTAATGGAGCAGTAATGAACTGAACCAGCTACACCCAGCAAAAGAACTCTGGGAGATGACTAAGAACCATTACATTGAATTCCCAATCCCTATATTTTTGCACACCTGAATTTTGGATTTCCTTCACAGGCTAATTGTACAATATTTCAGAGTCCGATTCTTTTTGTACAGCAAAACAATGGTTTGGTCATATATACTTATTGTGTATCTAATTTATATTTTAATATATTTAACATCTACTGGTCATCCTGCCATCTCGGGGAGGGGGTGGGGGAAAGGAGGGGAAAAATTGGAACAAGAGGTTTGGCAATTGTCAATGCTGTAAAGTTACCCATACATATAACCTGTAAATAAAAGGCTATTAAAATAAAAAAGAAAAAATAAATTATAAGGGACTTAAGATTTATCTGTTTACATTTCTACATGAGAAGATGATACTTGTAACTCATAAGAACTTTCTCATTATTACAACAGTTGGAAGGAATATATATATATGTATATATATATATATATATATATAGACATATAGACATATATAATGTCTAAAAATAAAATTGAGGGGTGAAAGAGTAACATACTGAAGAAAAAATGAAAAAAAAGAGGTAGAACTCTGTAAATTATCTTCCATAAATGAGGCAAGAGAAAGGTTTTACAGTGGAGAAAAGGGGGACATTAGAAGGAGGGAAAAAACCTTGCCCTGTAGGAAAGTAGGAGTATAAGGAGATAAAAGAAGTGAGAGAGGTTGATGGATGGATCAGAGGGCATATTGGTGGAGGGGAAAGTCAAAAGCAAAATATATTTGAAGAGGGACAGATTGAAAGGAGAGAGAACATAGAACAAAAGAGGGATACAGTTAGCTATAGTAATTGTGAAAAGAATTACGAACATTTTTTTTTCTAATGGAGGTCTCATTTCTCAAATATATAGGAAACCAAATCAAACATATAAAAAAGAACCATTCTCCAATTGATAAGTGATCAAAAAAATATTAGCTATGCCCAAAGGATTATGAAATTATGCATATCCCTTGATCTAACATTATCACTATTAGTCATGAATCCCAAGAGAATAAAAAAAAGAAAAGAAAAGAACTATATATGCAAAAATATTTATAGCAGCTTTTTTTTTGTCAGAGTAAAGAATCAGAAATTAAGGGATATCTATCATTTGGGGAGGATTTGGTAAATGATGGTATATAATTATAAAGGAATATTGTAAAGAAGATGAAGAGCAGGATGCTCTTAGGAAAACCTGGGAAACACTCCATCAACTCAAAGAAAGTGAAATGTATTTTGTATAAAATGATGGAAATGTTGTGGGATGATCAGCTATGTATGATTTTGCTATTCTCAGCAATGTAATGATACAAGACTTATGATAAAAATGCTAACCCTATAGATGAAGTAACTAAAGTACAGAGAGACTCCTAGGATTATGTATAGAGAGCTAAAAAGTTCTTGCAGATCAACCCTGTCATTTTACCAGAAAAAATAAAACTGATATTATAGGACATGTTCACAATCACACAAGTAATAGAAATCCAAAAAAGAGCAATGAGGTGGCACAGTGGACAGAACCCAGACTGAGGCATGAGGAAGATTCATTTCAAGAATCCAAATGCAGGGGGTGGGTGGGGTGGAGCTGAGATGGCAGAGACAACTTTCTGTGATCTCCTCTGACCTTCTCTCAAACCAGCAGCAGATTAAGCCTCTAAAATGGTTTTGGAGTCAAAGAATCCACAAATAT
This sequence comes from Antechinus flavipes, assembly GCF_016432865.1. Lineage (NCBI taxonomy): Eukaryota > Metazoa > Chordata > Mammalia > Dasyuromorphia > Dasyuridae > Antechinus > Antechinus flavipes. The sequence continues at coordinate 126,711,171 of NC_067400.1, read as the reverse complement.
TTGGAGTACAGCATATTCCCAGATGAAGACACCTTGGAAGAACTTCAGAACAGGTCTGTTTCAAAGGGGCAGGGGGACAGTCTGCCGAACCCAAATATCAGCATAGGAAGACCGGGGCAAGAAGTTGAAGAGGAGAGTCAGAGCTTTGTAGCTTCCACACATCTGTGGATCTTCTGTGAGCCTCTTAGGCTACTCTGTCGTGGTTGAAATTGGGTGATTTGGCAGATTTGCTATTAAAGGGAAATTGTAAACCACTTAACCCTAGAAGAACACCAGACCTAGCCGGTATTACACAGCACCAGAAATCAATCAGCAGAACAGCACTGAACAGATCTCAAGCCTTAAAAAAAAAAAAAAAAAAAAAAAAAAAAAACCTCTTACCATGGACAGCTTTTATGGAGAGAGAGAAGAATAGACATCAAATCCTGAGGTTCGTAAAGGCAAAGCAACTCCAGAAGAAGCCCCAAAGAGAGACATGAGCTGGTCTCCATTTCACAAGGCTTTTTTGGAAGATTGCATAAAGGATCTTAAAAGAGACTAAGAAGAAAAATGGGGAAATGAAATGAGATCATTGCAAGAAGATGCCCAACAAAAGAGATATGAAAAAGACACCAATTCACTGAAAAACAAAATTTGTGAAATGGAAAAAGAATGCAATGAACAAAAAAATATTCAATTAGCCAATTACAAAAAGAGCTAAAAAAGGTAATTGAAAAAAATAATATGCTAAAAAATTAGAATTGAACAAATGGAACTGAGTGACTCAATAAGACTGCAAGAATGAATCAAAATATTTGTTAAATAAAAAAAGAAGAAAATATAAAATATCTCCTAGGAAAAACAATTGACCTTGAAAATAGATCTAGTGGAGACAATCTAAGGATTATTGGACTTCCTGAAAGCATGATGAATAAAAGAATATAGAAATCTTACTGGAAATCATAAAAGAAAACTGCCCTGATATTTTAGAATAAGGTAAAATAGTCATTGAAAGAATATACCAATCAACTCCTAAAAGAGACCCCAAAATTAAATCACCAAGGAAAATAGTGGCTAATTTTCAGAATTATCCCACCAAGGAAAAATATTGCAAGTAGCCAGAAAGAAACAATTTAAATACTAAGGAGCCACAATTAGGATTACCTAGGATCTAGCAGCTTCCACTTTAAAGAATCTGATATTCCGCAAGGCAAAGGAACTTGAATTACAGCTAAGAATAAGCTAGCCAGCTAAAATGAGCATTATCTTTCAGGGAAGAAGATGGACATTCAATGATATAGGTGAATTTCACCTATCTCTAATGAAAAGACCAGAACTGAACAAAAAATTTGATCTCCAAACACAAAATTGAAGAGAAACATAAAAAGGTAAAAAGGAAAGACCTCTTGAGAACTATATTTCATGCAGGTATAATTTGATTTTATTATGATAATATGAAAAAGAAACTAGAAGTAGAAAGGGGATCATACTGGAAGAAGAGGAAAAAGGAGGTAAAGTAAGGGAAATTACATCTCACGAAGAGGCAAACAAAATCTATTATATCTGAGGGAAAGAAGGGAGGGGAATGAGCATTGTGGGAATCTTACTCTCATCAGATTTGGCTCTAAAAGAGAATACCAGATATATTTGGTTTCACCAAGAAACTTGTCTCACCTGATAGAGAAGTGGGAGAGGAAAAAAGGAAAAGAAAGAGAGAGACTAATAAAAGGGAAAACAAGTGTTGGCAGAAAGGTGTAAGAAAGGAGCAGGGGTTCTGGAGGGGGAAGACAGTTTGAGGGAAGTGATCATCAAAAGTGAGATACTGGGGAGGCGGGAAGGAAGAAGGGAAAGAGAGGATCATAACTTGTGGTGGATAATATGACAGGAAATACAGATTTAGTTATTTTGACTGTGAATGTGAATAGGATGAACTTTCCTATAAATAGGATGTGAATAGCAGACTGGACTAAAAGCCAGAATCCTACAATTTGTTGTTTACAAGAAACACATTTAAAGCAGAGTGATACATACAGAATGAAGGTAAAGGGCTGGAGCAGTATCTCTCATGGTTCATGTGAAATAAAAAAAAAAAGGCAGGGGTAGCAATTCTGATCTCAGATCAAGAAAAAAAAGCAAAGATAGATATAAGGAAGGATACTACATTTTATTAAAGGGTACCAAAGATAATGAAGTAATATCAATACTAACTATATATGCTCTAAATGGTATAGCATCCAAATTTCTAAAGGAGAAGTTAAGAGGGATTCAAGAAGAAATATAAAGCAAAGTTTTATTAGTGGGGGAATCTCAATTTTGCTCGCACAGAATTAGATAAATTGAAACACAAAATAAAGAAGAAAGAAATTAAGGAAGTAAAGAGAGTGTTAGAAAAGTTAGAAAAGTTAGGTATGATAGATCTTTGGAGAAAATTGAATGGAAACAGAAAGGAGCTTATTTTTTCTTGTCAGTGCATGGAACCTATACAAAAACTGAACATGTATTAAGGCATAAAAATATCAAAATCAAATGCAGAAAGGCAGAAATAGTAAATACATATTTTTCAGATTATGATGCAATAAAAATCACATGCAATAAAAGACCAGAAGAAAATAGACCAAAAATTAATTGGAAACTAAATAATCTAGTCCTAGAGAATGAATGGATGAAACAACAAATGATAGACACCATCAATAACTTCATCCAAGAGAATAACAAACATGAGACAACAAACCATAATTTGTGGGATGCAGCCAAAGTGGTTATGAGGGGAAATTTTATATCTCTAGATGCTTACTTGTATAAAATAGAGAAAGAGACGATCAATGAATTGGGCTTACAACTAAAAAAACAAGAAAAAGAACAAATTAAAAACCCTTAATTAAATACCAAATTTGAAATTTTGAAAATGAAAGGGAAGATTAATAAAATTGAAAATAAGAAAACTAATGAATTAATAAATAAAACTAGGAGTTGGTTTGATGAAAAAACCAACAAAATAGCTAAACCTGTAGTTACTTTGATTGCACACGGGAAAGAGGAAAATCAAATTGTTAGTCTCAAAAATGAAAAGGAAGAACTTTCCACCAATGAAGAGGAAATGAGAAGAATAATTAGGAGGTATTTTCCCCAATTATAGCCAATAAATTTGATAATCTACCAAAATATAAATTGTCCAAATTAACAGAAGAGGAAATAAATTATTTAAACTGTCCCATTTTAGAAAAAGAAATAGAACAAGCTATTAATCAACTCCCTAAGAAAAAATCCCCAGGGTCAGATGAATTTACATGTGAATTCTACCAAACACTCAAAGAACAATTAATTCCAATACTATATAAACTATTTGAAAAAATAGGGAAAGAACAAGTCCTATCAAATTCCTTTTATGACATCGATATGGTGTTAATACCTAAACCAAGTAGGGTGAAAACAGAGAAAGAAAATTATAGACTAATTTCCCTAATGAATATTGATGCAAAAACCTTAAATAAGATATTAGCAATGAGATTACAGAAAGTCATGCCCAGGATAATACACTAGGACTAAGTAGAATTTATACCAGGAATATAGGTCTGGTCCAATATTAGGAAAACTATTAGCATAATCAACTATATCAATAACCAAACTAAGAAAAATTATATGATTATCTCAATAGATGCAGAAAAAGGATTTGCTAAAATCCAACACCCATTCATATTAAAAACACTAGAGAATATGGGAATTAATGGACTTTTTCTTTTCTTTTTTTTAAATAACTTTTATTGACAGAACCCATGCCAGGGTAATTTTTTTTACAACATTATCCCTTGCACTCATTTCTGTTCCAATTTTACCCTCCCTCCCTTCATTCCCTCCCCCAGATGGCAAGCTGTCCTATACATGTTAAATATGTCACAGTATATCCTAGCTACAACATATGTGTGCAGAACCGAACAGTTCTCTTGTTGCACAGGGAGAATTCGATTCAGAAGGTAGAAATAACCTGGGAAGAAAAACAAAAATGCAAACAGTTTACATTCATTTCCCAGTGTTCTTTCTTTGGGTGCAGCTGCTTCTGTCCATCATTGATCAATTGAAACTGAGTTAGATCTCTTTGTCAAAGAAATCTACTTCCATCAGAATACATCCTCATACACTATTGTTGAAGTATATAATGATCTCCTAGTTCTGCTCATTTCACTTAGCATCAGTTCATGTAAGTCTCTCCAAGCCTCTCTGTATTCATCCTGCTGGTCATTTCTTACAGAACAATAATATTCCATAACATTCATATACCACAATTTACCCAACCATTCTCCAATTGATGGGCATCCATTTCTAGCCACTACAAACAGGACTGTCACAAACATTTTGGCACATACAGGTTAATGGACTTTTTCTTAAAATGATCAGTAACATCTATTAAAAGCCATCAGCAAGCATCATATATAATGGGGACAAACTAGAACCATTAACAATAAGATCAGGAATGAAACAAGGCTGCCCACTATCAGCATTACTATTCAGTATTGTATTAGAAAGGTTAGCTTTGGCAATAAGAAAATAAAAAGAGATTAAAGGAATTAGAGTAGGTCATGAGGAAACCAAATTATCACTTTTTACAGATGATATGATGGTATATTTAAAGAATCCTCGAGAATCAACTAAAAACTACTAGAAACAATTCACAAATTTAGAAAAGTTGCAGGATATAAAATAAATCTACATAAATCATCAGCATTTGTATATATTACCAACAAAGTCCAGTAGCAGAGATACAAAAAGAAATTCCATTCAAAATAACAATTGATAGTATAAAATATTTGGGAATCTAGCTGGGATCCAAGGGAAAGTCAGGAACTATACAAACACAACTACAAAATACTTTGCATACAGTCAGAGTTAATCAGTTGGGAAAATATCAAGTGCTCATTAGTAGCTGAGCTAATATAAAAAAATGACAATACATTCTAAATTAATCTACTTATTTATTGCCATACCGATTAAACTCTCAAAAATAATGATACAGATCTAGAAAAACTATTAATAAAATTCACCTGGAAGAACAAAAAGTAAAAAATTTCAAGGGTATTCATGAAAAAAAAATTCTGGCCTAGCTGTACCAGACCTAAAACTATATTATAAAGCAGCGGTCATCAAAACTATTTGGTGCTGGCTAATAAATGGAGTAGTTAATTAGTGGAATAGGTGAGAATCACAGTTTGTCACAGGACAAACTAGGAAATAACTATACCAATCTAGTGGTTGACAAACCCAAAGACCCTAACTTTTAGAATAATTACTCACTATTTGACGAAAACAACTGGGAAAATTGGAAACTAGTATGGAAGAAAATAGAACCCGACTCACACCCAATACCACATACCAAAATAAGATGAAAATGGGTTCAATATTTAGCCATAGAGATATTATAAACAAATTAGAAGAATATAACATAGTTTGTGTCTCAGATGTATGAAAAAGGAAGGAATTTGTGTTCAAAGAACTCATAATTGAACACCAGATGGATAATTTGGATTATATTAAAAAGTTTTTGTACAAACAAAACTAAGGTAAACAAGATCAGAACAGAAGCAATAAATTGGGAAATTTGTTTTAAAATTTAAGGGTTCTGATAAAGGCCTCATTTCTAAAAACGTGAAGAATTAACTCAAATTTATAAGAATTCAAGCCATTCTCCAACTGATAAATGTTCAAAGGATATGAACAGATAATTTTCAAATGAAGAAATTAAAACTCTTCCTAATCATAGGAGAAAATCACTATTGATCAGAGAGATGCAAATTAAGACAACTCTGAGATACAATTACACATCTCTTAGATTGGCTAAGACGACAGGAAAAAATAATGGCAAATTTTGGACTGTATATGGGAAAACTAGGTAAAACTTACACATTGTTGGTGGAGTTGTGAGTGGATCCAGCCATTCTGGAGAGCAATTTGGAACTATGTCAAAAAGTTATTAAACTGTGCATACCCTTTGTCCCAGCATGTTTCTATTGGGTCTATATCCCAAAGAGATCTTAAAGGAAAGAAAGAAAGCCACATGTGCAAAAATGTTTGTGGCAGTCCTTTTTATAGTGGCAAGAAATTGAAAATTGAGTGGATGTCCATCAGGTGGAGAATGGCTGAATAAGTTATGATATAGCTATACTATGAAATATTATTGTTCTATAACAAATGATCGGGAGGATGATTTTAGAAAGGCCTGGAGAGACTTGCATGAACTGATCCTAAGTGAAATGAGTAGAACCAAGTAGGTCATTGTACACGGTAACATCAACATTATACAATGAACAATTCTAATGCATGTGATTCTTTCCAACAATAAGATGACTGAGCCAGTTCCAATGATCTTGTGATGAAGAGACTTATCTACACCCAGAGAGAAAATTGTAGGAACTTTATGTGGATCACAACATAACATTCTCACTCTTTTTGTTGTTGTTCATTTACATTTTGTTTTCTTATTCATTTGCTTTCTTTCTTTGATCTGATTTTTTTGTGCAGCAAGAGAATTGCATAAATGTTTATACATATTGAATTTAACATATATTTTAACATGTTTAACATATATTGGATTGCTTGCCATCTAGGGGAAGGAGTGGGGAGAAGGATGAGAAAATCTGAAACACAAGGCTATACAAGGGTCAATATTGTCAAATTATCTATGCATATGCTTTGAAAGTAAAAAGCTTTATAAAAAAATAATCCAAATGCAGCTTCAGATACTTACTAGTTGTGTGAACATGAACAATTCACTTAATCTGACATCTCTGTTCCAAATCTGTAAAATGAGCAAGAGAAACAAATAGCAAACTACTCCATTATCTTTGTCAGGAAAACTCCACATAAAGTCACCAAGAATCAGACAGAACGTGAAATGACTCAATTTATATACATATATATATATATATATATATATATATATATATATATATATATATATATATATATATATATATATATCATTCTATACTATCTTTTTTTTTTTTTTTACTTTGTTTTTTTTTTTTTTCTTCCTTGTTTCATAGGATCATTATATAGTCTTCTTATGGCTGTGTATAATGATTTCCTGGTTCTGCTCATTTCACTTAGCATTGGTTCATGTAGGTCTCTCCAAGCTGTTTCTTACAGATCAATAATATTCCATAGCATTCATATACCATAATGTATTCAGCCATTCTTCAATTGATGGGCATCCACTCCAGTTTCCAGTTTCTTGCCACAAACATTTTTTGTACATGTGAGTCCCATTACCTCCTTTAAGATCTCTTTGGGATAAAAGGCTAGTAAAAACACTGCTTGATCAAAGAGTATGCACAGTTTGATAACTTTTTAAGCATAGTTCCAAACTGCTCTCCAGAATGGTTGGATCCGTTTACAATTCCACCCACAATATATCAGTATCCCAGTTTTCCCACATCCCCTCCAACATTCATTATTATCTTTTCCTGTCATTTTAACCAATCTGACAGGTGTGTAGTGGTATCTCAGAGTTGTCTTAATTTGCATTTCTCTGAACAATAGTGATTTGGAGGACCTGTTCTTGTGGCTACAAATAGTTTCAATTTCCTAAACTGAAAATTGCCTATTCATATCTTTTGACCATTTATCAACTGGAGAATGGCTTGATTTCTTATAAATTAGAGTCAATTCTCTATATATTTTAGAAATGAGGCCTTTATCATATCCTTTGGATGTAAAAATGTTTTCCTAGTCTATTGCTTCCCTTCTAATCTTGTCTGCATTAGTTTTGTTTGTACAAAAACTTTTAACTTAATATAATAAAAATTATCTATTTTATGATCACTAATGATCTCTACTTCTTCTTTGGTTACAAACTTCTTCCTCCTCCACAAATCATGAGTTCTCCTTGGAAAAATTAAGGAATTAGCAGAAATGTTATATCAATGTGCTTAAAGAATACAAGCTACACAATTTCAAGGGGCATATGAACATTATGTGTTAAATGTTTATAATTTAGTATTTGCAAATAGATAGCCATGAAAATAAATATAAGTTGTGCACAAATATCTTTTGCATTAGATAGAGAGATAAATAAATTCTATGAAGAACTTCAAAATATTTCTCTTATAATTAATTGCTATTATTATATACTCAAAATATGGGCATATGAATAAGCAAAAATACATTGTTAAATATGGTTAAAAATAAAAGGAAACAAAGGCTTTTGACCTATATAAAGGCCTTATGCTTCATATTGCCTTGTCTCTTGTGAAAAGAACCAGCTTGTACTGGATGCAACAAACACTAAATAACATTTCCAAAATAAAACTAATTGTATTTTGTCAGAACATAATACATTACTGACATTACATACCTTTTGAATCATGTCTTTGTTAAATGACGTCATTGAATTTTTAGAACAAAAATTGTAATTTTGACAGAAAAAATAACAAAAAGGAGAAAAATATTTGATTTGCAATTAGAATAATTTGAAACTAATTTATTTAAAGAAACCATTCATACATAATGGGAAATGGATTGGGGAAATGATAAGGACACTGAGCATAATTAATTTATGCAGAAGTTTAACAAAGTAATATTTAACCAGAGTGAGAACAAAGGAGTCAAAAGAGAATATTAATCAGGAAACATTTAACCTTCTTGACTAATGGATATGTAGCAGCAGATTAGAATTTAAACAAATTTTTAACATGTTACAATAAAGGATGGTAGAAGATTATGAGCAACCTTATAAAGAAGCAATAAGTAGTGCCAAAAATAACAAATTTTAGGAAAGCTTTCCTAGAGAACAAACTGAACAAATTTATCTTAAGATAGTTAATAATGAGCCTGAAAAGAGGGTTGACAATGAGAAATTGGGTATAAAAGTCTAAAATATTCTTTTAAAATATCTTTTTTATGATCACAGACAATGAAATTATTACAATTGATCTCACTGCGTCTAATTTATTCACAGAAGAAAGTGCACTTAAAACAAAGATGAAAAAAGTTACTGGAATAGATCAAATGCATAGAAAGGAAGTTCATGTTAGAAATGGTACAGTTTTACGGATGTCAAGGGATAAATGCTTAAGATATTTAAAAGGAAAGAATATCCAAAAATAAGTAAAAAGTCTTGAATCTTATTCTTACCTCACCAAAATAGATCTAGAGAACACAGTTGCCATTCTTTATTTATTTTTTCTATGTAAATGTTTTAATTAGAATAATATATACATGGATCCAGGACGTCATTAAAAACTTAATTAAAAAATTAAGTAACAGACAAATTATAGTTGTCTATACATTATACAGTAGACTATATCTTTACCATTGTACATCTGACTTAAAGAAATAGAGGGGGAGAAGTAGCTGACTAGCTATTTTTTTAAGCTCTTGTTTGATTCAGCAGAGCAAAAAACTGGGTTACAAGCCCTTCTCTAACATGGTCCCCATATGGTAAACAATAATAGCAAAGGACTAGAAACAGCAGAAAGAACATTGTTTGGTGATCCTCTTAACATTAATATTCAAAAAGATGTTAAAAATAAGAGTATAAATATACCCCAAAAGTGTTTACCACCATCATGGAGAACTAGCAGAACGTCCATGTCAAATAGAATTTCCCTAAAATAAGTGAAGTTCTAGCATTAGTACATTATTTTTGTAATATAAGCATGAACTCATTATCCCAAACCCCACTTACATGGACAGTTAAGATTTCCATAGAAGAAGTGGCTAATTCTACTCTTAAAATTTTGGCACCAACACTGAAAGATTGGGAGAGGGGTACAATTTCTAAAGAAAGATGGACATTCCAAAACAAGACTTTCTAAATGAGGTGTTATTTGTCTTAAACTCCATTAGAAGTATGTTATTTTCACCTTCTAGAATGTAATTGGACTTTTGGGTAGTTCTATAAAACACCAAAAGTGGCTATAGGGGAAAAAAATCAGGAAAACATTGAATTGAATTAAATTACTTCTTCCCTAATCTTCATTCTCCCATAGGAAATCGAGAAAAACCATTCCATTAATTCTCCAGACTGATCTCTTGTTTTGGGGGAAGGGAAATAATAACTTTCCTTTTCCAGCATCTGTCCCCTTTTTTGAACTGCCTGAGGCCCTTAGAGAGCTCCACCCTCAGACCAAATCTCTCTGGACAATGAAAACATACATGAACTCATTCTTCCTTGATTAACAAATTCCAGCTGGCTATGCTCTCCCTCTCCATCTCAGTAATTCTTCACCACTGCTGGCATCCTTTAAATCCCCGTTTTCACCTTGTCCTCATACAAGGGTATGTCTACCTGAATATTGATCCTTTCTTAAATATTCAAACTTCAGAGCACCCCAAATGACTTATTTTACAAGATCTATACTCTACCCTATATCAGGCAAAACGAAATATGGCCACCTTCTTGATATTGCCATCTTTCACAAATACAGTGCTTCAATATTTGTAATCTCAGAAATTTCCTCAAAACACCACCATCTATTGTCATTGAAAATCTCCCTCTTCCTTGTAACCACGAATCTTGTTCTTTATCCATATTACAACCTCAAATACCTTGACTTCCTCAATTCTTTCTCAGGCTTTGCATTAACTAAAGTGTCCTCCCTTAGCCAATTTGACCCCTTGGTGAACTATTTAATTTCTACACTGTCCTTTTCTATTTCTCTTGTTCCTTCATCATTTCATGGATATGATGAGCTCAGACTTGAATCACTTCCACCATCCACTGTTTTTACAGATACATGTATGCTGTTGAATGAAGCTAGAGAAACATCACAAGCTGAATCAATTGGATACACTTCAAATTTGTGCTACATTACTTCAACTAGGCTCTCACTGCTATAAGTCAATCCTTTTATATTTGCCTAATTAACTTATTATGCTATTCAAAGCAGTGGCTCTTCAAAAACTTTTATCCATGCATTCTCAAATCTCTCATGGCTAACACTCCCCTAACATTTCAACTGAGAATTTTACCTCACTGAAAAAAAGTGGGGCTATTCACTTAAAACTTTCTCATCTCTTCATCTCACATTGCTCAAACATCTTCTGCCACTACATCTTCCTTAATCCCTGCCTCATATTATGAGATGGCCTTTCTTTCTCCAAAGATCAAGCCCTCAACATGCACAGTGAGTCATATTCCATTCTACTTCCTCCAAAATATTTTTCTATCATTTCCACTTATCTTTGAAATCTTCCTATATGCTGTGTGATTCTTCTACAAAGTTGCCCATGACTTTACGATTCTCAGAAAACTCTCATTTGATGAATCTATCTTCAATAACTATACTGCCAATAATCCCATACCTTTTGTGGCTGAACTTCTTGAGAAGGCCATCTAAAACAAGTGCTTTCCCTTCATTTCCTCTCATTCTCTTCTTGTCTCAAATGAGGCTTCTGAACTCATTCAATTGAAACTGCTCTCTACAAAGTTATCCATGATTTCCTGGTTGCCAAATCTGATAGTCATTTCTCAATCTTCACATTTCTTAATCTTTCTTTATTATTTAATACGTTGACCTCTTTATGTTTTCTTCTTTCTAGATTAGATAGTTTTTTTTTTTTTTGACATCACTCTCTGGGTTCTAATCCTATCAATATAAAGATTGCTTGAACTCTTTTACTAGATCTTTATCTGGGTCATCTGAGGACTCTGTCCTGGTCTCTCGTCTGATCTCCCTCTATACTTATTATCTCTATGCAGATGATTGTCAAATTTACTTAACTGGTATTAACCTCTCTGTTGACCTCAAGTACCTACTGGACATCACAAACTAAGGTCGTACAAAAATTTTAAACTCATCATATTCTAAATTGAACTCATTATATTTTCCCCAAAACCCAAGAGGTAGTGATAAGAAAAGAGTTAAGTTCAGGTATAGGGGACAGCAAACTTAAGTTTCTGTCACTGGAGATGTGAAAGAAATATAAAAGAGACTCATGTTACTAGTTTGTTTTATATAAAACCTGTTAAAGTGCCTATTGGACATCACAAACCAGATCTCCTATAAAATTTTAAACTCATATTACAAATTAAACTCATTACATTTTCCCCAAAACTCTCCCATCTTCCTAATTTCCCTGTTACTATTTGGGTTCCACCATCCTCTGATTCACTAAGGTTCACAACCTAAGTGTCATCCTCAAGTAACCATCATGATTATCTATCAAATCATCATACAGACTATCTTCTCCCATATACAATATTATGGCAAGATCTGTTTATTTTACCTTTGTGCCAAGTATCATGTTCTCACCTGATACTGCCACTAAAGTGGCACATAACCAATGAATCTCATTCCTGGACTATACCAATAACATCAAGATCAGTCTCTATATTTCAAGTCTATACTCCAATCCATTTCTCCACTCAGCTGTTTTGATCTTCCTAAAAAGTATCTTTGACGATGTCACTCTTGCTTGGAAAACTGCAGGGAGTCTCCCTTACTTCTAAAATTAAATATAAATTTTCTATTTGTCATTAACAACTTTGTATAGCCCAATTTTTTCCTACCTTTCCAGTCTTCCAACACCATATCTCTCCATTCATTATAGACTCTTCAAACCAGCAACATGGCTCTCCATGCTATTTGTCTCACATCTCAGAGTCAGAAATTTTAGTATGATTTCCCTTAGACCTGGAGTGCTCTCCTTCCTTATCACTACTTTTTGAATTCCCTGCTTTGATTGAAGTCTCAGCTAAAATCCACTTTTATCAAAGTTTCAAATGATTTTTTTTTCTAATTAATCCTGTACATTTAACTCATTTTTTCATAATTGTTTTCATGTTGTCCTCCCATTATTATGTGAGGTTCATGAAAGTAAGAACTGTTTTGCCTTTCTTTATCTATGTTCTAGCAAAAGGATAGCACATAATGGGCACTTACTAAAGTGAGTGAACTAAATTGATAAGTTAAAATACTGATTAATTTAAATGATTCATTCACATGAAAAAGTTAAATTGGATCTTAGTGATAAATATAGAATTTCTCTGGATAAGCACTGAAAACTCAAATATTTCTAAGTAATAATTTAAAAGGGAAATTATTTCTTTCCATAAAGTCAGAGCAATCGTGATATATTGTATGATCTACTGTTTCAGGAAACTATACCAAAGAAAATGTAATCTTTTCTTTTTTTATAATAAATAGATCAATTATGAAAAGAACAAATGAAAATGTGTGATATTAAAATATATCTCCTTTTTTAAAGTAATGTACAGTCTTTCTTGACATTTTCTTGAGCACTTTCTTGATACTTTCTTGGCACTTAAAAAATAAAACTGAGGATCAAGATTCAATACCATAAAAAGTGTCAGTTAAACTATATTTTGTGGGGGCTATTGTAAATACATGTGAATAAGTTTTGGTTGCCCTCTAGTGGTAACTCTAAATAAGCTCTGTAAAGCCTTTATAGAAGGTCTCTATAACCAAATAAAATGCTTATTATATGTGGTAGCAGATAATTCTGTACAAGAGAAAATATTTTAGATGATGACATATCTTAGCAATTTTCAGAGTCTTTTCTCTTAAAACTAGTACACATTGTTATTATCATGTCAATTATATATGGTATATTATAAAGGATTGCTTTTATTTTATATTGTGAATGTCAATAATGCTTAGAGAATGAAGAGACCACCTCCCCCCAATTTTTTTTTTAATCAGCAGGCAAAAAAAAATCATAAAATTTCATGCTGAACAGTATATTTTATTCATTCATTTATCCATTTGATACAATATATTTTGTGGAGTAACAATGTTTTGAGGATAGCAAACAGAAATTCCAGAAAAATTACATTTTTTTGCAATTTTTAACTGAAATAGTTTCTAAAGATGAAATTAATGTTTCAAATGATATGAAGAATTGTAGGAATATTTTCCCAAATGCACTAGGTAAGAATTAATACTGCCTTCTGTAATATTTCTATCTAAAAATGGGAAGAAAATAAATATAACAAATTCTTAGCTGATTCTGTGCTTTTAAAGTATTTGATCATTGGTTAACCATTATGCTTTGTTTTGTTTCTCAGAATGCATTTACTGGTTTGTTGTTTTGAGGTAAAAACAGAAAAGTAGGAGAACATAGCAGAAGTATGGATAAGATGAATTTTAGCTGTTACATATCAGTAGAAAATTTTCATCATATTTTTGATTTTTAAAAGTATATTTGTACCTATATTTTTCATTGTATTAAAGATTTAAGCTGATGTTAAGAATAGAGAATTAAGGGTAGCTGTTCAGTTTCATTGCTGTTGGAAGATAATCGGTAAAGCAATGCATACAGAGGAAGCATTTATTTTAATTCATAGTTTGTTTTAATTAATGGAGATAATCTAAGAAAAACTTTGAGCTGTGTGACTGAACTATTTGGAAATAGGATGTAAGTCTAAGTATATTCAGACCACTCTCTCCTTTTTTTCATTCTTACTGACATTCCCCAGATCTGAATTATGAAAATGAAAGATAGCTTCATCAGGGAGCTCTTTGCTTTGGAATTCCTTCCCTTATTCAGGCTGATGTAGTCCAGTCTGCTGATCTTTAGAACATTCCAGGAGCATTATCTCTTCTTCACTGAAAAATATCTTTAATGATTGGATAGTTATAAATTTGCATTACACACAAAAAGGAGAGAAACTTCATCCAAATGATGCACTAATTTAATCCATTTCACATATTAATGACAATTATATTTTGATATTGTCTATGGAATTTCAAAACCAAATGTAAATACATGTGTCTATATAATTTTATTCAATTTCCAAAGTAATTCTTATGTATGCAGTTAGCAAATCTCTGAACATTTCATAGGTGGAATGGTAAAATCAAATAAGATAAATCCAAGGTAAAAAACAACTATCAGGGTTGGAAAGACAGAATGGCAAAGAGCCATTGTTCAATCAAAAATATATTTCAATAAGAAATATCTCAAATTTACATTAGTTATGATCCATAAGATATTTTATGTTGTCTCATTTTATACTTTTACAAACATGTAAAAGAATTGTGATTACAAATGAAAAACTGATATACAGAGAAGATAAGTGATTTATACAAGTTTATAAAAGTAATAAGTGGCACATTCCATTTACATAAAATAAGATGGAAGATTTAATTAAAACATTGATATTTGGGGATTTTTTTGCATTCTCTGACACAGAAAAAACTTGGTCCACACAAAATGCTTTTGGGTGTCTGGTGAGGAAAAATTGTAATATATTATTAATCAAGTATTACATTAGGATTAAAGCTTTTTCTCTTTATTTTCTCATTCAAAGATCCATCCCTATAAATCAGTCCATTATTTTCTGAAGGACATTGCTGATAAATGAGATTGCCCCCAGATCCTCAAAGAACATGTAAACATACAGACTACCAAGATTTAAACCATATTTCCAAACTCTGACTCTAAGGTTCTTTCCATTATCATATTGTTTTATTTTGCTCAGATCAAGAAAATTTTATGGCCATAAATCAATTAGTGATTCAGTGGATTATAAGACCCTTTCCAGGAGAAAAAATGTTAGAAAAACTCATAGGTGAAGGAGTAACATTTTTAATTTCCTGATAGCTTTTACTTAGTTTTAGAATAATGTCTGACCATACAACGCTTACTTTATTCTGGCACTTAATGGAAAAGATGGCATGTACTTATATTCATACAAGCTAATACAATCTAGAATACAAGCTAACTAATCATTGAGGTGTGTTAAAGAAAAACAGAGATGCTGCTGATTAGTGAGATTAGGATATTGCCCATTCTAAGAAGGAAGATGGTTATAGCCTGTTCTAAAGCTTGAAGGGGAAGATGTAGTGCTCATTAGAAATACATCCTGTGTTAAAGATTGAACTAGATAGAGATCATGAACTAGAATGTAATAAAATTAGGCAGTAAAATTATGGAGAAGCAAGATTATGGAGGATTTCAACTAAAAGCTGAGAAGTCTATATTTTAATCTATTTTTTGTATCCTCTACAGTATTTTAGTAAAGAACAAATTAGGCATTCCATTAATATTGATCTTTAAAAACAAAATCACTGTTTGACAAAGAAACAAGAAAGCTACAGTATACATATGTACATATACACACATACACATATACAAATATAATACATGTATATGATGGCAGAATATTTTTGAGTTGAAAACATTAGCTTGTGGTGGGTGGATGTTCAGAAAAGATTTCATGTGTAATATAAGATTTGAACTTAGTTTCAAAGGAAGGCTAATCTTCAAGATGAAAAAGAGGAGAGAGGATCTGATAGGCATGGGGGGAGACTATTACAAAGACAGAGACAAGATGACAGAGTAAAGGTGGGGATTTGTCTGAGCTCTCCACAAAACTCCAAATACCTTTAAATGTAAATAGGGGTGGAACCAAGATAGCAGGAAGAACTTTGAACTCTCCCAACTTCCCTCAAAAACTGCATGCAACCAAACATCTGAACAGAGTCTGATGATGCAGAGTGGTTTCATTCTGCAACTCAAGATAGATTGGAAAATCTTCAAGAAAGGTCAGTCTCCCTGGGGTGAAAGGGGTATTCAGCTCAGCTTAGATAGAGTCTGGGAAAACCAGTGAGAGAGTCTTATTAATAACAGATCATCAACTGAGACTCTCAGTCCTGCTTCAGTAGCAGAGCAAGTCAGGAGATTAGTTCCTAGTCCCAATCAGAAGGCAAATTTTGGAAAACCAAGCTATTTCCTGCAAAGATCAGGCAAAGCTACCACCTACAAACACAAGAGGCCCTTGTGTGCAAAGATAAGGCTGAAAGCTGCACAGACTGCTTAGGACAGTGCACCTTTACACCAGGATAGAGTTTGACCATAAAAAAACGGAAAGAAAATGGGCAAGAAACAGGAAAGAACTTTGACTATAGAAAGCTACTGTGATAGCAGGAAAGATCAAAACATCAATTCAGATGAGGACAAAATATCCACAGAAGAAATCTCAAGGAATGATATGAATTGCTCTCAGGCCCAAGGAAGATTCTTGGAAGTCCTCATAAAAGACTGTAAAAGGCAAATAGAAGAAGTAGAAGAAAAAAGAAAAAGAGAGAGTCAACAGCTTGAAAAAGGAAGGCAACTCCTTAAAAAATATAATTGGCAAAATGCAAAAAAAAAAAAATCTACTGAAGAAAACAACACCTTGAAAAGTAGAATTAAACAAATGGAAAAAGAGATACAAAAGCTAGCTGAAGAAAATCACATGTTAAAATTTAGAACAGGGCAAATGCAAGCTAATGACTCTATGAGACATCAAGAATCAGTCTTTTTAATGAAAAGAACGAAAACAAAGAAAATATAAAATACTTCTTTGGAAAAACAGCTGATTTGGAAAATAAATCTAGAAGAAACAATTTAAAAATTATTGGTCTACTTGAAGTCATGACTGAAAAAAAGAGCCTGCACAGAATCCTTCAAAAGATCATCAAGGAAAATGCCCTGATATTCTAGAGACAGAAAGAGAAATAGTCATTAAAAGAATTCATCAATCACCTACAGAAAGAGATTCCATAAGGATAATCCCAAGGAACATTGTCACAAAACTCCAGAACTACAATCTTAAGGAAAACATACTGTAAGCTAATGAACAAACACCCAGAATCTGGCAGCTTCTACATTATTAGATTACAGGGCCTAGAATATCAT
This sequence comes from Antechinus flavipes, assembly GCF_016432865.1. Taxonomy (NCBI): domain Eukaryota; kingdom Metazoa; phylum Chordata; class Mammalia; order Dasyuromorphia; family Dasyuridae; genus Antechinus; species Antechinus flavipes. Next base: position 126,693,555 of record NC_067400.1, on the reverse strand, counting down.
ATTCCAGAAGACAAAGAAAGTTGGGTTACAACCAATAATTAATTACCCCCCAAAAAACTGAGCATTATCTTTCAGGGAGTCAATGGATCTTCAATGAATTCAGAGACTTTTAATACTTTCTAATAAATATATACATATGTACTAAATGGTACAGTATAGAAATTATTAGAGAACATATTAATCCAGTTATAGGAAGAAATAGACAGTAAAACTATATTAGTGGGGGATCTCAAACTTCCCCTTTCAGAATCAGAAAAGGCTAATCACAAAATAAACATGAAACTAGGAAGCTAAATAGAATCCTGGAAAACTTAGATATCACAAACCTCTGGAGAAAATTGAGTAGAGACAGAAAGGAATACATTTTTTCTTAGCAGTACATAACAACTACCCAAAAAGTGACCATATATTAGGGCATCAAAACCTCATAATCAAATGCAAAAAGGCAGAAATAATAAATGCTTCCTTTTCAGACCATGTTGCAATAAAAATTAAGGGCCAGGGAAAAGTAGACTAAAAGTCAAATCGATATTAAATAATTTAATTCTGAATAATGAGTTTGCCAAACAACAAATGAAAGAAACAATCCATAATTTCATCCAAGAAAGTGACAAAAATGAGACAATATATCAAAATCTATGACAGCCAAAGTAGTACTTGGGTGAATTTTTCTATCTCCAAATAGCTACATAAATAAAACAGAGAAAAAGAAATTCAGTAAACAAGTAATGAAACTAAAAAAATAGAAAAAAAATAAAATCCCCCAATTAAAGACCAAAATAAAAATTCTGAAACTCAAAGAAGAGATTAATAAATTTAAAACTAAGAAAGAAGAGTTGGTTTTATAAAAATAAAAACAATAAAATAAATAAATCTTTGGTTAATTTGATTGGAAAAAGGAAAGAAAAAAATCACCAGCATAAAAAATTGAAAAGGGTGAACTTATCACCATTGGAAAAGAAATTAAAGCAATATTAGGAGCTATTTTGTCCAATGTATGGCAGCAAATGTGACAATCCAACTGAAATGGATCAATATTTACAAAAACATGAATTGCCCAGAGTAACAGAAAAGAAAATTAATTACTTAAATAGTCCCATTTTAGAAAAGTAATTTGAACAAGCCATTAATGAACTTCCAAAGAAAAAAATCTCCAGGGCCAGATGAATTAGCAAGTGAATTCTACCAATCATTTAAAGAACAATCAATTTCAATACTATGTAAACTAGTTGGAAAAATAGATAAAGAAGTAGTCCTACCAAATTCCTTCCATGACACAAATATGGCACAGATACCTAAAGCAGGAAGGACCAAAACAGAGAAACAAAATTATAGAACAGTCTCCATTATGAATATTTATACAAAAATTTTGAATAAAATACTAACAAAGAGATTACAGCAATTTTTCAACAGGAGACTATACTATGACTAAGTGGGATTTATATCAGGCATACAAGATTGCTTCAATATCAGGAAAACTACTACCATAATCAACCATATCAATAACAAAACCAACAGAAATCATATGATAATCCCAATACATGCAGAAAAACTTGACAAAATACTCATTCTTTTTAGAGCAGGAGGATAATGAGAACTTTCCATAAAATAATAAGCAGCTATCTATCTAAAACCAACAGCAAACATTATTTGTAATAGAAAGAAGTTGGATGCATTCCTAATAAGAATATGGGTGAAATAAGAATAACCATTATCATCACTATTATTTATCATTGTACTAGAAGTGATAGTTTTAGCAAGAAGAAGAGGAAAAGAAATTAAATGAATTGGAATAATCAAGAAGAAATAAAGCTATCATTCTTAGCAGATGATATAATGATACACTTAAAGAATCTTAGAAAATCATTCAAAAACTTACTAACAATAGTTTAACAAAGTTTCAGGATACAAAATAACCCCACACAAATCATTAGCATTTCTATATATTACTGACAAAAGTCCAGCAGTAAGAAATAGAAAGAGAAATTCCCTTTAAAATAACTGTACACAAAATTAAATATCTGGGTGTCTATCTGCCAAGAGAAACCCAGGAACTCTATGAATACAATTATATAAAACACTTCTCACACAAATAAAGTCAGATCGAAACAGCTGGAAAAACATCAATTGCTCATAGGTAGGCCAAGGTAATATAATAAAAATGACAATTCTGCCTAAAATGGTCTATTTGTTCAATGCATACCAAACAAGCAGGCAAAAAAATTATAGAACCAAAAAAAAAAAATTCATCTGGAGCAAGAAAAGGTCAAGAATATCAAGGAACTTAATATCAGACTTAAAAGTATATTGTAAATCAGGAATCATCAAATCCATTTGGTGCTGACTAAGAAACAGAATGGAATCAGTGAAATAAATTAGATACACATGACAAAATGATCAAGGCATATAGCTTATAGTATTTGATAAACCCCTAAATTCCAATTTCTGGGATAAGCACTCACTATTTGACAAAATTTACTGGGAAAATTGGAAAATAATATATCAGAAACTCGACATAAACCTACATCTCATACACCACACCAAAGTAAGGTCAAAATGGGTACAAGGTTAAAGCATAAAGTGTGATGCCATAAGCAGATTAAGAGAGCAAGGGATAATTTACTTATCAGATCTTTGGAGAAAGTAAGAATTTAGGACCAAAGAAGAACTAGAGAAAATTATGAAAGACAAAATGGAAAAACAAGTTTGAAAGGGCAGGACAAAGTTGGGAAAAAATCTTTACAGCCAGTATTTTTTATAAAGATCTCATTTCTAAAATACATAAAGAATTGTAGCAAATGTATAAAAATACACATCATTCCCCAATTGATAAAAGGTCAAAGGATATCAACACTTTTCAGACGATGAAACTAAAGCCATCTGTAGTCATATAAAAAAAAATTTCTCTAAATCACTATTGATTAGAGAAATGAAAGTTAAAATAACACTGAGATACCATTTCACACCTTTCAGATTGGCTAATATGATAGGAAAAGACAATGATAAAAGTTGCATGTAGATGTGGGAAATTTGAGAAACTAATGCATTATTGATATAGTTGTGAAATGATCCAACCATTCTGGAGAGTAATTTGGAACTATATTCAAAGGGCTATAAACCTGATCATACCCTTTGAGCCAGCAGTGACAATAGTGGTTCTGTATCCCAAGGAAATCATAAAGAAGGGAAAATAACTCACAATCTGCAAAAAAATGTAGCAGCTCTTTTAGTGGTAGCAAAGAATGAAAAAATGAATACATGCTGATCAATTGGAGAGTGCCTGAACAAGCTGTGATATATGAAGATAGAGAAATATTATTATTATTCTATAAAAAATGATTAACAAGCTGATATTAGAAAGGCCTGGAAAGATTTACCAAATAAATATTAAGCAAGACAAGCAGAACCAGGAATACATTGGACACAATAACAGCAAGAAAGTGAGAAAGTGTGATGATCAACTATGAAAGACTAGGTCTTTCTCTGTGGTTCACTGATACAAAACAATCCCAACAGACTTGGACTAGAAAATGCCATCTACATCCAGGAAAAAGAAAAAAAAAAAAAAAACTATGGAGATTGAATGTAAATCAACACATGCTATGTTCACTTCTTATTTTCTGTTTTCCCCCTCCAATGATTTTTCCCTTTTGTTCTGATTTTTCTCTCCCAATATGATTTATAAAGCAATATGTATTTAATTAATTAATTAATTTGAAAAATAATATATCTAAAATTCTAGAGTAGTAGAAGACACAAAAAAAGATGGAGTAACATGATTTTTGAACCCAAAACAATTTTAAAAGTCAGCAGGAAATGTTTAGTGTACATGGTTAACAGTGGAGCACAGGTAAGCACAGGCCATCCATCATCATCTTCACCCCAGCAAACTAGGAGTAGGTGTTGGTAGCCACTGAATCAGAAATGAGAGAATTTGCTTTGGGAGATCTTAGCCCATAAACAATAAGGGGGCCAAACAACCAGTCTGAAGCAAATTAGAAAGGTCTCTTTACTAGAACTAGGGAAGGACACTGTGGCTTTGTCCCTCCTTGAATCTGGGTTACAATCCTGGGTGCCAGTCCTTGAGTGAGATAGAGCTCTGGATTACCAGAACTTGTAGTCACAGTGGAGAGGAGATCCACTCCACAGTTCTAAGGCAGAAAAGTGTGCATGTGGTTACTGACATACCAGAGCACAGGTCAGGACAGTAATAAAAATGACTCATCTTAGATCATACCATCTTGGAAAAATGGGAAACTGAACAGATACAGAAGTATCTCTGGGAATAGTTAATACAAAAACTCTGAAGTTTTCCATAGCGCACCCTCCACCCGGGAAGGACAACTCAACTTTCACAAAGAGTTAAAAGTCAAGTAATAAGCTGAGAAAATGAGCAAACATAAGAGAAAAAGATTCTGATTTTTTTTCTTATAGTACCATTACCAATTAGCACAGTTCCTGATACATAGTAGGTGTTTAATAAAAATTTGCTGCTTATTTATTTGACAAGTAAGAGAGTGGTTTTATTCCTAGAGAGTAAAAGGAAAATATTAAAGATAGGAGGGGAAATAAAAAAAAATTATATTATACAGGAAGTAAGAGATGAGAGAGTTCATGGATGATAATCTTTATCACCTCAATAAAGATGTCATTTCTTAGAAACATGGAGATTGAGGGTAGCATTAGAGTTTGAGGAATAATAATAGCTCAAGATTTGATAGTGAAATATAAATCAATTAAAATATTGCTGTTATAATAGTGAGAGTCTATTGGATTGGCAATATATTTGTAGTGAACCCAATTAACATGGTTTTATAACTTCTAACATTGTGTGATTACTCTTGAATATAAGTGGAGAAGGCAGAAGAGAATTTCTGAGATATATATGTCAGAAATTATTTTCTATCTAACATACAGGTACTTACAAATATGTCTATTGTTGCTCAACCATTTTTCAAATTGTGTCCAACTCTTTCTGATACTATTTGGAGTTTTCTTGGCAAAAATACTGGCATGATTTTCTATTTCCTTCTCCAACTCATTTTATAGATGAGAATAATAATGTTAAGCAACTTGTCTGGAATCATACATTTAGGAAATGACTGACACCAGAAAAATGAACTAAGGAAGAAAAGTCTTCCTGACTTCAGGGATGTCACTTTACGCACTGCTTTACCTAACTGCCTACATGTAGGAGAAAATATTGCAACAAGGCAGAAAGAAATAATCCAAATGTTGTGAAGCACAGTAAGGTTTGGCAGCTTTGACATTAAAGGATCAGAGGGATTAGAATTTGATGTTCCAAAGGGCAAAGGAGCTAGGATTACAACCAAGAATCATCTATCCAGCAAAAATGAGTATAATCCATGGGGGGAAGGGCAGGAAATGGATATTCATTGAAATAAAGGATTTTTAAGCATTCTTGGTGAAAACAGCAAAGATGAATAGTAAATATGATTTTCAAATACCAGTCTCAGGAAAACATAAGGAGGTAATCAGGAAAGGGAAATCACAAGGGACTAAATAAGGTAAAACTGTTTGCATTCCTTTATGGGTATGCAGGATACTGTATGATACTTGTGACTCATAAAAACATTCTCATTATCAGGGCAGTTAGAATGGGTATTTATAGATAGAAATAGATAGAAGGCACATGTGTTAGTTGAATGTGAAGAAATGGTATCTTAAAAAATAGAGAAAGGGAAAGGGAGAGGTGGAATGCCATAAATTTTTACCAAAAAAAAAAAAAAAAAAGAGGCAAGAAAAAACTTTTATAGGGGAAGAGAAGAGGGAGAAGAAAGGGGGAATTAGCAAATCTTAGTCTTATCAGAATTGATTCAAAGAGGTTATAATACACATACACAATTGGAAAGTAGGAAAGGAAGAAGATGGGGTTGGTGATAGAAAAAAAGAACAGTGGCAATGGCAATCAAAAGTAAAACACTTTTGTTTCTGTAGCGATATGAAGTTTGTAGTATCTTAGTGTTTCTATGGTTTTTTGTAGACATGCTTCTAGAATTTGTTCCTCAGGTGCACAACCCAATATATCATCCATATAATGTAATAGCATAACTTTTGGAAATGCTTTTCTTATTGGAGCAAGAGCAGCAGCAACATACATTTGACACATAGTGGGGCTGTTCTTCATACCCTGTGGCAAAACCGTCCATTCATATCTTTTATAAGGCTCAGCTAAATTGACACTGGGCACCGAAAAGGCAAATCTCTTCATATTCTCCTTATCCAGAGGAATGGAATAGAAACAATCCTTGATGTCTATAACCCAAAGAGGCCATTCTCTAGGAAGCTGAGTAGGAGATGGAAGTCCAGGCTGAAGAGTTCCCATAGTTTCCATCTGTTCGTTCACTTTTCTTAAATCAGTGAGCATCCTCCATTTTCCCGATTTCTTTTTTACAACGAACACTGGTGAATTCCAAGGACTTAGAGAAGGTTGTAAATGCCCTTGTTCAAGCTGCTCCTGTACTATATCTAATAAGGCCTGAATTTTATCGCTACTTAAGGGCCACTGTTCTATCCACACTGGTGTATCAGTTTTCCATTGGATAGGAATAGGTGAAAGTGTTGGCAGGCCTTCAACAGCAGCCCTGCTTAAAAAACCGAAGTACTCATTTTTAACCCCAATTGTTGTAAAACGTCTCTTCCCCACAGATTGATGGGGATTTTTTCAACTATAAAAGGAGTAAAAACTCCTGTTTTGCCTTCAAAAGTCCATCTCATAGGGGCAGCACTAACTTCAGCTGCTATTGATCCTCCTACTCCAGACATATAGGTATCTGCTTTAATCTTTGGCCAGTGACTGGGCCAACTGGCACCTCTAATAACTGTACGATCCGCACCTGTGTCTACCAATCCTTCCAATGGTAGGCCATTTATATAGATAGTGAGCATAGGTCGGTCAGCCGTTACTGCTGCTGTCCAGTATATTTCTGGTTTTTGTGGTCTGGAGTCAGAACCTGGGTGACTATCACGAGGCTGCTTATTAGGATTCTGTATGAGTAACCCTGATGCTACTACGTCTCCTGGGTGATAAGTCACACATTGACTACCTGTATTAGTGACTGGGATATTATCTACACATTCCCCAGTTTCCCACATCAGTGTGTGGATGGACACTGTTTTGTACATACAAGAAGGTGAAAGGGTCAAGCCTACTGTGCCTGGAGGTAAGGGATCCATAGGCTGGAGAGGAACAGATTTCACCTCTTGAGGGTTCAAACGTTGGAGTTTGTTCTTCTCAGGGCACAGCCGGTTTAGAGGCTTAGAGCCCTTCGGATGTCTCCAAATCCAAAGGTCTGGTCCTTCAGCCTCTGCCTCTGCTTTCTTCAGCCTCCCCAGCTCCAGTCTTCATGTCATTCCGGTGAAATCTCGACTTGTAGCGTCTTCACTCTCCAGCACCTCTTCGACTGGCCCATTGGCCTATTTATGCTCCTTCCAGAGAGAGGGATTATGGGTTTTCTCCCATAGTGCTCTCTGGCCCAAAGAGCTTCAAGGGAGGTATGAACTCATTGAACTCCAATGAGTAAAGGTGTGAACACAAGCCTTGTATTGATTAGTTCTACTTAGTACCTAGTTTCAGGTTCTGGCCAAAACATCTTCTTGTAAGATTAGATCAACTCTAATTAGTTAGCAGTTAGTAAGGATTCCAACACTTTTGAAAAGAGAAAAAATAGAATAAATGGCGGGAAGAAGAGATTTAGCAAGAGTAACAGTGAATAAAATATTTAGAAGCCACCCTTTTCTGATAAAAAGCCTCATCTCTCAAATACAGAAAGAATTAAATCAATAAAAATAAGGGCTATTCCCAAGCTAATAAATAATCAAATTTTATTTTCAGATTTTCAGATGAAGATATGTATAGCCATATGAAAAGATTCTCTAATTCACCATTGATTGGATGCAAATCAAAATAATTTTGATATATTAGCACATTTCTATTCAATTGGCTAATAGAACAGAAAAAGAAAATATTGGAGAACATGTGGAAAAAATGAGGTATTAATGTATTGTTAGTAGAGTTATGAATAAATTCAATGCCCAAAAGATGTAAAGCCATGCATATCCTTTGACTTAGCAATACCTACTACAATTTGTACAAAAATATTTATAACAGCTTTTTTGGGGAAGGACAAAGAATTGTTGATTGAAAGATGCTCATCAATTCAGGAATGGCTGAATAAATTATGGTATGTAATTATGATGGAATACCAGAATGCTATAAGAAATGATGAGTAGGATACTCTCAGAAAAACCTGGAAGATAAGCTCATGTGAAGGGAAAGGTATAGTGAATTTTAAGTAACAAAAATATTGTAAGATGATCACTTGTGAATGATACAATCATTCTCAGCAGCAGAATAATATAAGGCAACTCTGAAGGACTCATGATGAAAAATGCTATCCATTGATTTCAGAGAGACCTGGAGACACTCATGAACTGATGCTAAGTGAAATGAGCAGAAACAGAAGATCATTGTACACAGCAATAGCAAGATTACACAATGATCAATTCTGATGGACATGGTATTTCTCAACAATGAGATGATTCAGGTCATTTCCAATGATTTTGTGATGATGAGAGCCAGATCACCTAGAGAGAGTGAACTGTGAAAATTGAGTGTGGATCACAACATAGAGTTTTCATTTTTTTTGTTGTTGTTTCCTTGAATTTTATTTTCTTTCTCATTTTTTTCCTTTTTGATCTGATTTTTCTTGTGCAGCAAGATAATTGTATAAATATGTATGCTTATATTGATTTACATATATTTATACCATATAATAGATACTGGATTATTTGCCATCTAGGGGAGTGGAGGGGCGGAATTGGAACACAAAGTTTTTGCAAGAGTCAGTGTTGAAAAATTATCCTTGAATATGTTTTAAAAATTAAAAAGCTTCAATAAAAAAGATTTACTCACAGAATTTCTCTCTCTCTTCCACTCTTTCTCTCTCTCTCTCTCTCTCTCTCTCTCTCTCTCTCTCTCTCTCTCTCTCTTTCTCTCTCTCTGTGTGTGTGTGTGTGTGTGTGTGTATGTGTGTAGAGAGATAGAGAAAAAAAATTCAGATGATATCTGAATACAAATTGATGCTACTTTTTAACTTTATTTTTCTTGAGGATTTGGGAGTTTTTTGGTATATATTTTCTTTTACAATATGACTATTATGGAAAACTTTGAATGACATACATACAAATATATACCCTATATCAAATTGCTTGCATTGTCAATAACAGGGGTAGGAAGGAAGGAGCAAATGTGAAACTCAAAGATCTTAAAATTGTTTTTATATGTAACTTGGGGGAAAATAAAATATTAAATTTTAAAGAAAACTCTGCTCCAAAATATGGTCTGGGAGATGAGATGCCCTCTACAGAGACTATCTTAGTAAAGGTGCTTACTTTGAATAGTGGAATACTAGAGAGTATGGATTGCTGGGAAGCCATGAGCATTCTGCTCCTGAGCTGTATTAGACTCAAAGGCTATCATTGTTTCCAGTACACAAACATTAAAGCATTAATGAAATGAGGCAACACACAGATACAGATATCCATTCATTTTAGTTAATAGAGCTACTTCTGTGTACCAGAAATGTATCAGTAATTCACTAAAGTATATTAGTGCCAGATTGCAGATCCTTGATCCAGATAATCTTTAAATTTCCTTCAGGGTCTAAAATTCTAATGGACTGACTTTGCCATAGCGATTTTATTCAGCTAGAGTTGTCCACTTTAGTCATCCTCATAATGTCCAAATCCAATTCAGAAAGGTGATTAATATAGGACTCAAATGAGAATTTTATCCAGACCCACCTACTGAACCCAGATATTTAAATAGAAATGTTTATATCTTAGAGGGAAGAATAAGTAGGGGTGGGATAAGGAAGAAAAGGCACTTGTAATTTAGAAAGAACAGTCTCACTATGGTGTAGTCATGCTGGGAGGAAGACAGATAGGGTTACATAATTACTGGAGAGCTGGACTTAGTGTGAGCAAGTCTGGTCAATCACATCCTGCCTCTCTGACCTGGCAAGTAAGCTGATGTCATTGATATTAGTTTCTCATTTGTAAAATAAAGTATTGGAAGTACAGGGTGTCTAAACTGCCCTCTTCAACTCTAAATCTATAGTTTATTATACTGCTTTCATAACCATACCAGTTAAGAGTTAGAGAATTAGAGAAAAATGAAAAGTGAAGTTAGAAAAGTGAGGCAGGCCCTGGGAAAGAAGTTACATAGAGGAGCACCCAAAACTTAGGTTGCACAAAAACAAAAAAACTCAATCATGAGTTAAGGCACAGGGATGGTGGTTGCCATAGTAAGGAAGCATACCACCTTCAAGTCCTGTGGATACCAAAGTCCTTGGATAATGAGCTATCCATTTGGCAGTGGGAATGGCTTTGACCATGTTTCAGTAAACAACATGAATCTGAGAGCAAGTCTTCTGCAAACTTTCCATTTTCCTTAGCATTTAGCACAATTTTCTATATGGGGTAGCAATAAATATGCTATTTATTGTTCCTTAATTTCAAAAAGATACCACATTCCTGCTTGTTCTCACTGGCTCCAGTAGTTCTACCTCTCTAGAATACATCTTTGGATATGGTAGCTTTCCCTCATCACTTCTTTTATTATCTTTGACTGAAAAATATCTTAAAATGCTTCCAAGCATTAAGTGGCACATATTCAAAGCAATTCTTTGTTCTGTCTTAGATTTCTGTGGTAGAACCTGACATCTTCCTCTGACAATTAAATCTATAACCTAAAAAACTTATCTTTTAACTTATATTACATAATAAGGAAGATGCAAATGAAAACCAAGCCTACAAAATGTATCCAGTACTAAGCAAAATAGATCCTTCTTTGCATATGTAAATATTTGGCAATATTGATAGTGACCTAATTTCTGATGCAAAAATATGTTCACAATTGCCAGTCTTAAATCTGTGACTCCCAGAGGTCCAAATTCCAGAGCTTATTCTTCTGCCCAATGAGCTCATGGATTTATTTAGTATTCTTTTAAAAATAAATAAATTAATAAATGTAGGATTTACAAACATCACTAATTTGGATTGTTTCTTTTTATGGGAGAAAACATTTTGTCCTTTTATGATCTGATATGATTTCTTAGCTGCATGGAAATCTTTAGTTGACTAGTCCCATGTCAAGAGTCACTAGGGAATCAAAAAGATGTTGTACTGAAGTTTTACAAAGTTTGTCTTTTAAGTAGAAGAATAATATTGAATTCAAAGCTTCCATTCCTGCTTCTCTCCAGCCTCCCACCTATATCAAAGCATAGGCAAAAAGAAACTAGGCAACAATCACTCCCCTCCCACCCCTTAACCCTCACCAAATACCCTGTTTTTTTCTCTGACGATTTCAGAAAAGACTTAATTTGAGACAGGAAAGGATTCACTCCCAAGGAAATGAATCCCTTTTGGCATCTGAATGCAGCAGTTCAAGCACTTCCTATAATTAAGTCCAAAGAAACACTTATTTTAGGCTTAAATCAATCCCTTTGGAATTGTCCATGAATAACTTCTGGGGTTGGGGACCTGGGGAGTTTTCCTGAGTGCCTCATTACCCATTAACCTTCAAAACACATTTATTTTGAATATCTATAATATGATATTTGATTCTGCACAGGGATAAAGAATGCAACAGGAAGAGATACTTAAGAAATCCTATATGAAACAAAGGGCATTATCTATCGTTTCTTAACACAGAGTAGCCAACTTAAGGTCAAATTATTTGTAAGGGTTTCCCTTTCCCTACACCCCCCCTCACATCTTTTTGCCAGATTTTAAAAGTTTTTTTTTTTCCCCCAACTTGCACTCCTGAAATTAATACATTTGAAAAGTTTTATCTCCTACTGGTGCTGTGGTGTCTAATTACTAGTGAGAAAGTTCATTCATCACCCAGGTGTTAGAAAGCTTGGCCCACTAAAGATAGATCATTGCAGCTCATTGAACTTGCACTGTGGGAGCCCTTCCTGTCCAAGGCCAGGCTCAGGAAAACCTGCTCACAGCCAGATGGAAGAAGCTTTGGGTTTTGTTTATTGCAGGACTTGTGGAATTCCTACTCTTCCTCTCTCAGCCCCATAGAGATATTTCTCTAACCTTACTTTCTGCAAGAACACCAGATGCTTTCAGCCACCTGTCCAACAATTCTTTCTGAAAGAATGTCATTACTGACTTAAAAAAAAAAAAGGCAAGGGGACATTTCATCACTTCCAAATGCCTGCTAGAATAAAGGAAGCAAAAGTTAAAGACTTGAGCATGTGCTTGATGGCATAATATAAGAATATAAATTCCTATATTCTCATGCCTAGATCACAGAAATAAAATTTCTGCTGCTTAGACCCAACTTAAAATTGTAATTTTTCAAGGTTCTTGGTACCAAAAGCAAAGAGAAATTATTTTTATAGTCTTATAAAAAACTTTTTAATAATTTGTTTTTAATATATGAACATTTCCAAATGTATTTTCTCCCCCACACACAACATCTCTTAAAAATTATCTTTTTCAACAAAGAATATAAAAGGGAAAATGTTATGTTTTTTAATACTAGCAATATATCAAAAAAAAATCTTGAATTTAACTCCAGTGTTTCATACTCTGGTTCCTACCAGAGAAAAGAACCTCTCTTTGGACTCTTGTTTGGAACTAAATTTGGTCATCATGATTTTTTAACACTTGCATTAAGTTTTATTGTTGTGATTACTTCCATATATATTATTGTGGTGACTGTATAGTGTTTTTATTGTTTTTGATTACTTCAATTTACATGTATCCTGCTTCCCTTTATTTATTATATTCATTTTTTATGACAGTGATGTCATATTTTATTGAACCTTCAATTGTGGTGAGCTTCTTCCCAAATGCAGCCAGGTGATGGAAGTTCAGATCTTTTATTATCTCCAATATAGCCCGGTTAGCTTAGAGGCCTATCTCTCTGCTTGGTTCCAAGAGCTCTTGCCGCTTGGTCCTTTGCTTTCTGCCTCTGCTTTCTTCAGCCTCCAGAGCCAGCACTACTCTTCATGTCATTCCAGTGAAATCTCGACTTGTAGCTTCTTCACTCTGAAGAACTTCCTTGACTGGCCCATTGAAGCTCTATTTATGCTCAAGAGAGGGATTGTGGGTTTTCTCCCATAGTGCTCTCTGGCCCAAAGAGCTTCAAGGGAGGTGTGAACTCATTGAACTCCAATGAGTAAAGGTGTGAACACAAGCCTTGTATTAATTAGTTCTACTTAGTACCTTGTTTCAGGTTCTGCCCAAAACATCTTCTTGTAAGATTAGATCAACTCTAATTAGTTAGCAGTTAGTAAGGATTCCAACATCCAATTGTTTGTTTATTTGTTTTGTTTTGTTTTTACCAATTCACCAGTTGTTTAGAACCTATTTATTTTTTAGTGCTTTGGCATTAGAAAATGTGCTGTTCAGGGCCAGGAGATCATTATATACTTCAACAACAATACTATATGATGATCAATTCTGATGGACCTGGCCATCTTCAGCAGTGAGATGAACCAAATCAGTTCCAATGGAGCAGTAATGAACTAAACCAGCTACACCCAGCGAAAGAACTCTGGGAGATCACTAAGAACCATTACATTGAATCCACAAACCCTATATTTTTGCCTGCCTGCATTTTGGATTTCCTTCACAGGCATCAGTTCTTTCTTTTTGTCTTTACTTTCCTTATTCCTTTACATCCTACTTACTTCTTTATTTCCTTTGTCCTTTAATAGCACTTAATTTTGTTATCTTTCTGTCAACTTTTCAACTTCCTTTCCTTGTTTCTGTATTTCCCTCTGCCTTCACCAATATTATAAAATCATTGCCTTTTATTGAGCATCCTTTTATTTTTCATTGACGAGCATTCAATTTTGGGTTGCACATTAAAATTTTTTGTTGTTGTAACATTATACCGTTCTTTTCTGCATTTTATATTCTGATTCTTTTTGTACAACAAAATAACGGTTTGGTCATGTGTACTTATTTTGTATTTAATTTATACTTTATTATATTTAACATCTACTGGTCATCCTGCCATCTGGGGGAAGGGGTGGGGGAAGGAGGGGAAAAATTGGAACAAAAGGTTTGGCAATTGCCAATGCTGTAAAATTACCCATGCATATAACTTATAAATAAAAAGCGATTAAAAATGCAAAAAAAAAAAAGAAAAGAAAAGAAAATGTGCTGTTGTGTTGGTATATGTCATATGCCTAGCAATGAAATCTCTGGGACAAAGGTTACTTTGCAGGATTCCAAGTTGTTTTCCAAAATGATTGGACTACTTCTCATCTCTAACAACAGTGAATTAATTTCCCTCTTTTTCTATTACCCTTTCAACTTTAACTATTTCCATTTTTTTCCTTTTCATTTTAATCAGTTTCCACCCATTTCCCAAGCTGCATTTAAGGTGAAACCTCACAGCTATTTTGATTAATGATTTGGAACATTCTTATATGTGGTTATTAATTGTAATCCTTCTTTTGCTAATTGTTTGATAATATCCCTTGACATATATCTGTTCTGCTAAGGTTCTAGTTCCTTTACAGCCTCCAATCTTCATCACTGTTTTATTAGAGATTGCAAGTATTACCATCCCTTCATTCAATCATGAACATAATAGAATATACCACCAATACATTCTCTTATATCATTTTATGTACCCTCCCATTGTGCTATTCTGTACCCACAAGATATTGATTCATGGGCAGGATGAGGTTATGATGTTCAGTCCATCTTGCATCAGTTCTTTCTTTTTGTCTTTACTTTCCTTATTCCTTTACATTCTACTTACTTTATTTCCTTTGTCCTTTAATATCACTTAATTTTGTTATCTTTTTATCAACTTTTCAACTTCCTTTTCTTGTTTCTGTATTTCCCTCTGCCTTCACCAATATCATCAAATCATTGCCTTTTATTGAGCATCCTTTTATTTTCCATTGACGAGCATTCAAAGTCCACATTATTTTGGGTTGCACATTAAAATTTTTTGTTGTTGTAACATTATACCATTCTTTTTTGCATTTCATATTTTACCATGTCCAATTAATTTTTCCTCTATTTTTGAAAGGACTTAATCCTGATACTTTTTTTAAAAAGCATTCTTTATTATTCAAATAATTAACTTTATTGAGTATAAAAGTTAAGAGTTTTGTTATCTTTTGGAATTAACTTCTTCATTCTTTCATGATTATCTGTTCTCTGTACTCAGTTCTGAGAAACTTCATTTTTTGTTTGTTTTGCTACTATTTATTGCATTGTGGCTTTTTTTTTTTTTTTTGGTTTTTATTTGTTTTTTACTTTCCCCATTCTTCAAGGAGATCTGAATTGCTTGATTTGGCTCTGTGCATCCTATCTTCTTTCTTTTAAATAGTATTTTCCCCCAAAACATGTAAATACATTCACCTTTGCTTGTGTTCCAAACAATTTGTGTTGCAAATTTTTTTCTGCCTCTCTCCCTCTACCTCCTCTTCCAGACAGCAAGTTATCAAATATATGTTAAACTCATGCAATCTTCTAATATATTTCTATTTTCATTATGCAGCACAAAGAAAAATCAGATCAAAAGGAAAAAAAGAGAGGGAAAAAAAAACAAGCAAACAAACAACAACAATATAAAAAGATAAAATTACTGTGCTTTGGTTCACATTCAATCTCCACAGTTCTGTTTCTGGATTGATGGCATTTTCCATCACAAGTTTATTGGAATTACCATGAAAAATCCAAATTGTTGAAAAAAAAAACAAGTCCATCACATTTGATCAACACATAATTTTGCTCACTTCATGTAAGTCTTTACAGGCTTTTTTGAAATTAGCCTCCTCATCATATCTTATAGATCAATAATACTCCATTATATTCATATATCATAACGTATTCAGCCATTCCCCAACTGATGAGCAACCATTCAATTTCCAGTTCCTTGCCACTGCAAAAAGGATTGCTACAAAGTTTTTGCACGTGCATCATTTTTCCTCTTTTACAATTTTTTGGGGATACATACCCAGTAGAGACACTGTTGGATCTAAGAGTATGCACAATTTGGTAACCCTTAGGGTATAGTTGTGAATTGTTCTCCAGGATTGTTAGATCATTTCACAACTCTAGTAAGAATTGTGAATCCTCTCTTCAAAATAAATTTCTATGGCTTATATAACATGCATATGATCTTGTAAGGTGCCCCTTTTCATTCATTTCATTTTTTTTGTTTTCCAAATATAATAACTCTTATGATAAATTCATCACGGATTGAAGTTTTTTAATCTGCTGAGTTTTTAAATTCTGTTCTGAGGAGTCTATGATTTGGCTTCAATTTATTCCTACATTTCTCTCTTAGGCATTTTATTTTTCTTATTAATAACTTTGGAGTTTCTTATTATGTTTCTATGGTTTTGGAGAGTCTATACTCTACATTTCATCAGGCATTAGTTCACTTTGCTTTGTTTAATAATACTATCAGAGCTTTGTATTCTTGGTGAAGACTGAATATCCATATTCCTTTTTGTATTATGTGATACTATCTTTTCATTTCCCCTTGTCTCTATTTCTTTCTTTATCATGGACTGCTTGATCTTGCACATTATATCTATATCTATATTTCCATCTATATCTATCTATTTATCTGTCTGTCTATCAATACATTAATTAATAATACTTATTCATTTTATTACATATAATATTAATAATTATTATTATAAATTATAATATGACAATAAAAATTAAAATACATATTAATTAATAGAAGCTTAGAAAGAAGATTTTGGACAGTCTGTTACTCTGGAGATCCCTCAGGAATGAGTCCTAGTTGAAAAGCATTACATTTTCAGTCCCCCCTTTCTTCTACAAATGACTGGGAATTCAGTATCTCCTGTTTGCTAAAGGTAAAAGTAAACTGGGTGTGTTGTTAAAATACTTATAATAGGAGAAAGGGAAGAATCCTTCAATGGGCCACAGGCATGATTATATAAATTGACTTGTGTTCTCAATGCCAAATAATGAGGGCTGCTAGAAATAAGGATTTTAAGAAATACATTCCTAATTATCTTCACTTCATAATAATTTTACATAATTGAATTAAGGAATGAAAACAATTATTAAGTGCTTACTATATGCAAAGTACTTTGCTATGTGCTAGGAATATAAATAGAAAAAAAAGATAGCCCCCACTTTCAAAGAATTAACATGCTAATGGGGACACTATATGTGAAAAGTTTCACTTGTAATTCAAGTAGAAAGTTTCTGTAGTCCCTTCAACAAAGCAGGTGAAAATTTTCATAGCATTTCCATTACAAAAATCATATCAGGTTCTGATATTTAGCCATTTGGCAGTTCCAAGGATTTTGATGATAAGAACTTCTTTCCCTGGACCTTCAAAAATTTTGACAGTAGTACTTGCAAGAGCAATTACTGGATTTCAAATCCATACGGGTAGATTTCCAAATTTATGGCTTCAGACAATCAGAACTAGAAGCATTACTCATCCCAACCCTTTCAGTTACAGAAACCTGGGCTGACAACATCAGGGTTTGAAGGGAGATGGTAGTCAAGATAGTAGTGTTATTTGATTTGCTTGGCATATACTGCCATCTGTAGTGTTCTTTTTCTTTTTTAAAATAATATAAAGGTTCTCTCTGGAAGAGAGAGTAGGTTTCTCAGGTAGGTTTTCTGGAGGCAGCCTTAGTTTCAATTAAGAGTAAATAATCACCCAAAACACAGCCAGGTGATAAAAGTTCAGATCTTTTATTGTCTCTAATATAGCCCGGTTAGCTTAGAGGCCTATCTCTCTGCTTGGTTCCAAGAGCTCCCTCCAAATCCAAAGGTTTTGTCCTTCAGCCTCTGCCTCTGTTTTCTTCAGCCTCCAGCCAGCACAAAGATGGAATGAATCTCTTGTCTCCTTCACTTGGGGCTTGGCTAGCTTTCTGGCAAGTCTTTCAAACCAGCTTGGTCTCAGTGAGGGAAGTGCAGGAGCCCAGCCACCACAGTGAGGGGAGATGAAGATGAATCAGGTTGTGCCTCTGAGAGAGCCTTCTCAGTCTTCAGTTCAACTCTCCCCAAGAGCCTCTGTCTGTTTTATATGAGAGAGAGGAATTGTGGGATAGGAGATAGAGGGATTATGGGTTTTCTCCCATAGTGCTCTCTGGCCCTAAGAGCTTCAAGGGAGGTGTGAATTCACAAAGTTACAAAGTTTGCTTTGTGAATCTCCCATACTTGTGAATTCCAATGAGTAAAGGTGTGAACACAAGCATTGTATCAATTAGTTCTACTTAGTATCTTGTTTTAGGTTCTGGCCCAAAACATCTTCTTGTAAAATCATATCAATAATCTATCAACTCTAATGAGTTAGCAGTTTGTAAAGATTCCAACAGACACCTGTTTCTTCCCTCAGCACAATTTATAGCTTCAGTTAAGATGACTTTCCTGCTTTGTGAATGATAGGTGTTTGGCAGTTGATGGAGATTGCTTTTTAGGCAAATAGTCTTTGATCTTGATTGGAAGCAGCACCAGTGAGCTATGGGGTGCTGACACATGTTGGTTTCCAAGCACTTTTCTTCCTGTTGCCAGTGGCTGGTCAATACTTGTTGCTGGTTAGGGTGAAAAAAGTTGAGCCCATTTTCCCCAGTGATTTCTCCTATCAGTAATGGAGTTCTCTCTTCTTTGTCCTGTGGATTCAGCTGTGATTATACTACGTATATTTGGCACATTATTATTATTTTTTTAGGATTGACGGGTTCTGGAAATAATTATTTATCTTCTATCTTGCTCAACAAATGGTCCTAAAACCTCCAAAAAGTTGTTTTTGTTTTTGTTTTTTTTTAATTTCTCCCTCTTTTTGCAGTTGCTGGCAAAGGTTTACAGTGACCTAAATTGAAATCAGCTGAAAACTACAATATTGATTTCATTCAACTGAATGACTTTATACTTTGAAACTGATATCAATGCCAATTTCATTGATCTTATGTCATCTTTGAGTTGTGAAAATTAATAAATTGGTGGTACTGATGGAACAACTCAATTTTTTGAGATGTTTAAGTCTCAAACAGAATTATGTTATGGAAGTTGCAAAATAACAACAAGAATAATAATATAGTAGTTTTGAAAATCATGAAATTAGTAACACTCAAGAAAGAATGAAATAAAATAGTTTATTATTGGTGTGAAATTGGTAACAAGAATAACACATTTTAATTATTTTATTTCTTTATTTCATTTCTTTAAAATGCCACTTCTTCAGCATTGTTCTTTAATAACCATTGTGAAGACTTATTCCAGTGTTATCTATTTTATTTGTTCTATGACTATGATTAGGAATAGCATTTTCAATGGAAAAGCAATAACTGCCTTCTAGCCAGTATGGTGATGTATCTGTCTAAACTCAGCCAAATTGGTTTTCTGGCAAAAGATTTTAAACTATGATATATTTGAAGCCTTTCTAGCTCAGGAAAACTACCTAATACTTATACGCCGATGGAACAGTTTAAAAAAAAAAAAAAAAAGATCATTCCCATGCTATGATTGTGAAGTCCAAGCTAGCTCCCTGGAGGCCTCAGGATCAGCCAGAGTCAGGATAAGCAAAAGTTCTTGGTCTTTAGGGGGAAAAGTGAAGGAGATGGACAAAACTGCCACAAGCTTAACACTAACCTCCCTTCTCCTCCTCCTGTTGCAAAGTGAGTCAGCCTTGTTTCACACCATCCTCTATCTAATCCCTCCTACGATTATCTGTAATACAGATAATCACCAAAACATCAAGCCAGTACAGAATAGTGAGAAGGGCCATTTTCCAAAAATATGCTAATAGAATCATTGTCCAATACGTAATTAGCCTTAAGTGCTTAGTTGTCTGATTCAAGCACACCTTTTAAGAGTTTCAGTTCTTTACATCTCTAGCTTTTTTTGTTTTGGAACACAGGTAGTCACGCCATCCCTGACTTCTCAGGAAGAGAGATGAAAAGCACCAAAGGGAGTGGGGAGTCAAGACAGATATTGTTAGCAGGTTTCTAGGATGAAGGGTCTTATTAGAAACATATATGCACAAACCCATCAGCATGGGAGGTATTACACAAGCACATAGCAATAAGGCACAGGCTAGCAGTGATAACTCTCCCCAAAGCTGGTGCAGGCTCAATATGGTGTAACAAACATGAATTGTACATGCAAGTAGCAGTATAACAAACAATAAAAGATTTCCAAAAGTCCTTGAAGAAGAATATTCAGCAGCCAAGAGATAGTCCAAAACCAATCTATTTTCCCTTGCTTCACATGTCAGGAAATACAATGGTCTCTACAAGTTTTTGTAGTCCTGCAACAGTCTTTTTATGTGCTAGGGAATCCAATGAGTCCAGCAGATTTTGAAGTCCTGCAACAGTCTTATCATTTCTCAGAAAATCCAATGATTCCTGAGGGTTTTCAAGTCCTATAACAGTCTTATCATGTCTCAGAGAAACCAATGATTTCTGTAGGTTTTCAAGTCCAACAATTTTTGATGTCCATGACTGCCATGCTCTTTCAGTGGTGGGCACAATCAGTGATAGAACCACCCGATGTTTCTTGGGTTTTCTCCTTCATTTCAAGGGTCTGCTCTGTCTTTCTCTGATAGACAAAGCGAATACAGCTCATTGACACCCATCTGATTCCTTCTCTACCTGTAGAGATACAAGCAAACCTTCTCCCCAAGCAGTAAACCTATCTGGTCCCTTCCATTCACCACTTTCTGGGTCTCTCCACATCACCTGGTGATTATCTAAAGATAGTGGAGCTGCTCACACTGGACACTGCCCTTCTGGTGGGTTATAAAACCTGTCTGCTGGAGTCAGTGCATCTTTGTCAAAAATCATGAAGTTAATAATATAAAGAGCTAAATTTAGAAGTTCTGTAGGGTTACCTGTGGCTTCCCCTTCCTTTTGTTTTTGGAGGAGCATCTTAATGTCTCTGTTTTTCCTCTCTACTATTGTCTGTCCTTGAGGATTAAAGGGTATTCCAGTGGTGTGTAAAATCTTATACTGTGCACAAAAGTGTGCAAAATGTTTAGAAGTATATGCAGGTCCATTATCTGTTTTTATTGCTTGTGGCACAATCATAATTGCAAATGCTGACCACTCAAGCTGTCTCTTTTGCTGCTGATATTGCAAAAATGAATCCTGAAAAAGTGTCTACCACAACATGTTTAAAAGACAGATTGGCAAAAGATTTATAATGGGCCACATCCATTAGCCAAATTTCACTGGGTCTCAAACCATGAGGGTTTTTCCCTAGAGAGAGCATAGGAGTGTGGAAAGTAATGCAAACTGCACACAGGCTTTTACTATGTTCTCAGTTTCCTCTCTTGTTATCCCAAATTGTAAATGTAAAGCTCAAACAGCCTAGTGATATTTAGAATGAGATTATTGGGCTTCTTGAAATAAAGGAGTATTGGCCAACATTGTTAGA
The DNA here is from genome assembly GCF_016432865.1 of Antechinus flavipes. Classification (NCBI taxonomy): domain Eukaryota; kingdom Metazoa; phylum Chordata; class Mammalia; order Dasyuromorphia; family Dasyuridae; genus Antechinus; species Antechinus flavipes. The sequence continues at coordinate 126,672,108 of NC_067400.1, read as the reverse complement.
AGGCTATCTGCCTTTGAATTACCATCAAAAATAGGATCTGGAAGTCCACTTTAAGAGTGTGGACATGCAAGATATAAATCTTACCTGGATGCTGTCTCACTTGCTCTTGAAATTCCTTAAAGAGCTGATATATATTAGAAGATACAGATTTTATTTGGGCTGTAGCAATTCTTTGTACCACACCTACTGAATAGGCTGAATCAGATATTATATTTATATCTCCTGGATAATAAGTAAGAGCTAGAATGGTTGTATACAATTAATTGTGCTGGGTGGACTGAAAAGGAATTCTAACTACTCTCTTTATAGTTAAGTCATGAGTGTATACAGTGCAAATATTATGTTTGGATGCATCTGTAAAGATAATTGGTCCTTTAAGAGGAACTTTAGAAACCTTTACTTCAAGAATCCATTGACAATTATGTAATAGTCTGGGTATCTTTAATAGAGACCCGTGTGTAAAATTTGGAGCCATGGCTAATAAAATTTGCCATTCTGGGATGGTTTCACAGCATACATTGATTTGTGTGTAGTATAAAAAGTGTATAACTTCTCAGGTCTTATCCCAGATAATTGTACTGTTCACTTAATGGACTTTAATAAAATTCTAGCCACAAGCAGTGGGTAAGAAGTAAGGCTTTGTTCTGGTTGTGCTGGGAGGTTCACCCACTCTATCATACTGTCTCCTTGATGAAGGACTGCTGTGGTTTTCTCTTGTGTTGCAAAAACTGGTATTTCCAAGGATTTTTGAGTGACTCTTTCAACCACATTGGATAAAGTCAGTTCAACTTTTCTCAAAGCATTTTGAGAAATTATTATATACATTATTTGTAAGCTGGTGTGGTGAGTTTAAAGCACTGTCTCCCCTTAAAATGTCATATAATGGTTGCAACTGATAAGTAGTCAAGACTAACACTAGATGGATCCATTGGGTATCTCCTATCAATTTCTGAAAGTCATTTAAGGTGTTGAGAGTCTCTGTTCTCAAGGAAAGTTTTTGTACTGTAAGCACCTTAGGGAATACTTCATATCCTAAATATTGAAAAGGAGTATGTTTTTGAATTTTTTCTGGAGCTACGTGCAATTTTTAGTTCCTTAGTGTTTCTATGGTCTTTTGTAGACATGCTTCTAACATTTGTTCCTCAGGTGTGCATCCCAATATATCATCCATGTAATGTAATAACATTACTTTTGGAAATGGTTTTACTGGAGTAAGAGCAGTACCGACATATATTTGACACATAGTAGGGCTGTTTTTCATTCCCTGTGGCAAAACTGCCCATTCATATGTTTTAATAAGGCTCAGCTAAGTTAATGCCAGGCACTGAAAAGGCAAATCTTTTCATATCCTCCTTATCTAGAGGGATAGAATAAAAACAATCCTTAAAGTCTGTAATCCAAAGAGGCTATTCTCTAGGCAATTGAGTAGGAGATGGAAGTCCAGGCTGAAGAGTTCCCATAGATGCCATCTGTTCATTTACTTTTCTTAAATCAGTCAACATCTTCCATTTTCCAGATTTCTTTCTTACAACAAATACGGAATTCCAAGGAGTTAGAGAAGATTGTAAGTGTTCTTGTTCAAGTTGTTCCTGTACATATCTAATAGGCCTGAATTTTATCACTAGCTAAAGGCCACTGTTCTATCCACATTGGTGTATCAGTTTTCCATTGGATAGGAACAAGTGAAAGTGTTATAAGGCCTTCAACAACAGCCCCACCTAAAAAACTGAAGTACTCATATGTAATCCTTATTGTTGTAAAATATCTCTTCCCCACAGATTGATTGGGATTTTTTCAACTATAAATGGAGTAAAAACTCCTGTTTCTCCTTCAAAAGTCCATCTCAAAGGGGTAGCACTAACTTCAGCTGCTATTGATCCTCCTACACCAGACATGTAGGTGTCTGCCTTAATCTTTGCCCAGTGACTGGGCCAGTTGGCACCTCTAAACTTATGATCTGCACCTGTGTCTACCAAATCCTTCTGATGAAATGTCATTTATATAGATAGTGAGCATAGGATGGTCAGCTGTATTGCTGCTGTCCACAATATTCCTGGATTCTGTTGCTTGGGGTCAGAATATGGGCAACTATTACCAGATTGCTTATTAGGAGTCTGTATCAGTAAACCTGATGCTATTACTTCTCCTGGGTGATAAGTCACACATTGTCTACTTGTATTAGTGACTGGGATATTATCTACACATTTCCCGGTTTCCCACATCAGTGTATGGATGGACGCTGTTTTGTAAGCACTCTCAAGAGGTAAAATGGTCAAGCCTACTGTGCTTGAAGACAAGGGATCCATAAGCTGAAGAGGAACAGATTTCACCTCTCTAGGGGTTATCTCAGTTGTCCCAGTTGCATACAATTCTATTCTCCCCAGTTGTAATTCTTTTCTCCAATCAGGTTGTTTCCTGGCTGATTGATTGTATAATCCCTTTCTCCCATTAGATTGCTTCCTGGCTGATTGGTCATGTCTGGGTATTGAACTTCTAAAGGCTCTCTAGGTGTAGCATTGGCTGCCATCATGCCCCAAATATTTTTTTGCCTTGGGTCCTGGGGCTGGACCCCTCTTCCTGTTTCCCTGAAATAGTCTACATTCTGATGCCTGATGGAAGCCTCTGTTGCATTTTGGACATGGAGTTTGGGGTCTTGTTCTCCCACCCTATTTTCTCACTCTGTCTCTGTGCAAACATTGAGCTTCAGATGCCCTACTTTACCACATTGAAAACATTGATGAGTCTCTCTGGAAGTCCCTTACCAAAAGGGACTCTATATTCCCATGTTTGGATATTGGGAAGTCTGTGTCATAACCTGGCTATAAAATGTATTTGTGTCCACTGTGCACAGCATTTTATGATCTCCCTTAAAGGAGTATCCTTGTGTAGTCCTAGTATAATTCTTTTACAAACCTCATTAACATTTTCTTTAGCAAGTTGCCTTATCATAATTTTTGTGGTTGTATTTTCACCAATAGTTCATATGACAACTGTCTGCAAATGTCCCACAAAATCAGCAAAGGGTTCATTTAGCCCTTGTGCTATTTTTGTGATGGCCTCTCCTCTGTCCTATTTACCTGAGATAAAACCTCATGCTTTGATAGCATTAAAAGCAATTTGCTCATATGCTACTATGGGGTAATCAATCTGTATTGAAGTGTCTGTGTAAGATCCTACACTTTTTAGTTGGTCATAGAGTATTAACTCCACTTTGACTATTTTGTTGGGCTTGTATCCTACAGAGCTCACTATATTCAGAAAGCCACAACAAGTTTTGTCCAGGTTCTAAGCATATCCTTGCTATAGATTTCCAGTCACTAGGAGTTAAGAGTTCATAAGCCAAATTCTCTAATAACATCTTAACATAAGATGATGTAGCTCCATGAAGAGTGCAAGCCTTTTTCAGGGCTTTGAGGATTTCTAGATCAAAAGGAGTGTATCTTTTACTTTCTTGACCTGAAGAGTTAAACTCTTGTATTACAGGATACATTTCCATTCACAAATCAGCTGTATTCTGTCCTTCTTCTGTGGCTTTAAGTAGTGCCTTTTGCAATCTAGTGATAAGAAAGGGTCATTGCTGAGGGGAGGTGCTGGTGATATCACTGCCCCTCCCACTACTCCTCCTCCCTCCATCCCAGAAGGGGATGGGGGGGGGGGGGGGGTCAAGGACCTGCTCTGGTGTAGGTGGGGTTGAAACTGGACTGTGAGAGTGAGAATCACCAAGCCCTTCAAGTTCACTTAAGTTCTCATGCCCTCTAGCAATATTGTCATTAATCTATCCTTTGTCTCCTCTTTTTTCTCACACTTCCTCATCTGGCTATTCTTAAAACTTTTATTTTTTCTATAACTTGTGAGATTGTTTAAGGCCAATTGTATTAAGTTGTACATATAGAATATTCTCTTGGAAATTGAATCAGGACCATTATCATTATAATATTCACATAGTTGATCTCCTACTAGTTTCCAATTATCAGCTTCTATTTCTTCTTCCTTGAAGAACCAACGGGACTTACATTCTAATGTAATCCAAGAGTCCATCAATCTGCTCCTAAGTTACAATCAAACCCTGTCTCTTTATCAGTCTGAGTATGCTTCCTGTAGATCTCCTTCTGGGTGAGGTTGGGGGTGGGGGTGAGGGAGAATCTTTTCCTAATATCTGTCCCATTTCAGCTAGAAAATTGGAGTTACTAGTTTAGCTCTTAACAAAGTAACTTCCCTGTCTGTCTATTAAAATACTCATCCTATTTCCTGATCACCTGGGACTGCTTCAGTGAAATTAGGGTACTTGGTTCACAAGTTGGGCACCAAAATGTGAAGTCTGAGCTAGCTCCCTGGAGGCTTCAGGATCAGCCAGAGTCAGGATAAGCAAAAGTCCTTGGTCTTTAGGAGGAAAAGTGAAGAAGATGGGCAAAACTGCCTCAAGCTTGCCACCAACCTCCCTTGTCCAATAGGTAATTAGCCTTAAGTGCTTGGTTGTCTGATCCAAGCACACCTTTTAAGAAATTCAGCCCTTTACATATGATAATGGATAAGACATCAGAGTAAGACTTTAGTGAATGTATTCTAATATAGTATAATGTATTTAGTCATTTCCTTATCACTGAATATATTTTAAAAATATTTTAAATGTAAAATTTTAAATATTTTACATGTAAAAATAATTTTATCATTCATTTAAAAATGTTTTGAGTTCCAAATTCTCTTCCCCTCTTCCCCCCCCCACAATGGTAATGGAAGAAATTTGATACACATTATATATATATGTAATCATGTGAAACATATTTCTACATTAATCATGTTGTAAAACACACATACATATATCCATGTATATACATACATACAATAATAACAATAATTAAGAAAGCAAAGGAAAAAGTATTCAATGTGCATTCAGACTCCAGTTCTTACTCTGGGGTTAGCTAGCATTTTTCATCATAAGTTCTTCAGAATTGCTTGAATCATTGTGTTGCTAAGAAAAGCTGTCATTCACAGTTGATCCTTATATAACATTATTGTAACTTTATATGGTATTCTCCTGGTTCCAATCATTTTGCTTTGCATTATTCATGTAAGTCTTCCAAGGTTTTTCTGAAAGCATCCTGCTTGTTATTTTTATAAAGAGAATTCTATCACAATATATAACAGTATGTCACAAAACTTTTAGCCATTCCCCAATTGATGATGTCTCCTCAATTTCCAATTCTTTGCAATAATTAAAAGAACTGCTATAAGTATGTTTGTACATATAGGTTATTTCCCTTTTTAAAATATATTTCAGATACAGAACTATCAGTGGCATTGCTTGGTCAAAGAGTATGCATGACTTTATAGTCCTTTGGTCATAGTTACAAATTGTTCTATGAGACGATTGAATCAGTATACTCTTTATAAACTATGCATAAGTATCTCATTTTTTCTTTCAGTATCCACTCCCATATTTCTCAATTTCCTTTTACAGGAATATTTAACCTAATAAAAACTCTTGTGATTTCTTTGCTATGTTTACCTTCATGTGCTTCTCTTGAGTTTTGTATTTGAAAGTCAAAATTTCTATTCAGCTTTGGGCTTTTCATCAGGAATGCTTTAAAGTCTTCTATTTCATTAAATATTCATTTTTTCCTCAGGAAGAATTATACTCAGTTTTGTTGAATAGCTGTTTCTTGTTTATCATGGTAGCTCCTTTATGGTCTGGAATATCAGATTCCAACCTTTTTGATTCTTTAATGTAGAAGCTGCTAAACTTTCATTACTCTGATTGTGATGTCATAATATTTAAATTGTTTCTTTCTGGCTTCTTGCAATATTTTCTCTTTGAACTGAGAGATCTGGGATTTGACTATAATACTCCTGACAATTTTTCATTCAGGGATCTCTTTCAGGAGATGATTAGTGTATTTTTAAATTTCTTTTAACCTTTGCTTCTAGAATATCAGTGCAGTTTTCCTTGATATTTTCTTGATAGTTTTCCTTGAAAATTTTTGAAAGATGATATCCAGAATCATTTTTTGATCATGACTTTCAGGTAAATCACTAATTTTTAAATTCTCTCTCCTGTATCTATTTTCCAGGTCAATTGTTTCCCAAAGAGATTTTTCATACTTTTTCTATTTTTTTTTTCTTTATTGTATCTTGAGTTCTCATAAAGTCATTTGCTTTCATTACCTCAATTCTATTTTTTTGAGGAATTTTTTTTTTCAGTGAGCTTTTGTTTCTTCTTTCCCAACTGGCCAATTTTGCTTTTTAGGGCATTCTTCTCATTAGCTTTTTGTATTTCATTTTTGCATTTCAAGTCTTTCCCTAATTTTTCCTCTATTTCTCTTACTTGACTTTCAAAGTTCCTTCTGAGCTCTTCCATGGCCTGAGCCCAATTCTTATTTTTCTTGGAGGCTTTGGATGTAGGAGCTTTGACTTTTTATCATCTTCTGAATATGTGTTTTTAGCCTCCTTGTCACCATAATAAATTTCAATGGTCAGAAACTTGGTTTGTTTTCTGATCATTTTCCTAGTCCATTACTCAGCTTTTAACTCTTTGTTAAAATAGGGCCCTATTTCCAGTGTAGAGGGGACATTATCTCACCCTTCAGGGGTTTTGTGCATCTCTTTTCAGAAATCTTTCTAGGAATCTGACCACAAGCACTCTTTTCTATCCTGAAGTCATAAAGTGTGTCCCTGCCCTACTTAGCTGTAAGATTGAGTGTGCTCATAGGGACCAGAGTTCCACTGACTGAATCTGTGCTGGGAATACATACTAGATTCCCACCTTGTTATCACAGATCCTCTCCATTGAGCTTCCTCTCTGGTGTCCCCAGGTTGAGAGGTCCAGAAGCTTCCAGAACTACTGCTATTTCAGAGGCCCTGCTTTGCTAATGCTGGGGTTCCAGGCAGGAGCAAGGGTGAGGGCTGTGTTTGCACTTGGATTATGGACTGGGTTCCTACTCTGTTTCTACAGGTCTTTTCTGTTGATCTTCCAGGTCTTCTTTGGTATCTCTGGGCTGATAGGTCTGGAAGCCTCCAATACTACTGCTGATTCAGAAGTCAGAACAGTCTGGGACAGGGACTGAGTACAGGACTGCATGGGGCCTCTGAATCAGAACTGCATCCTGGATTCCCACCCTGGTGTCACAGAATTTTTCTTCTGAGCTTCTAAGTTGCCTTTGGCTGGAAATGTTCTACTCTGTCTTTTTGGCATTCTGGTAATCTAAAATTTACATAGAGTCATTATTTAAAGGAATCTGGAGTAGTTTGGGAATGAAGTTCCTGCTTTTACTCTGCCATCTTGGCTATTCTGAGGCGCCATTTTTGGTGGTATTTTCAATTACAAAATTCCTTTGAACTTTTGGGGCATTCCTTTTTAGCAGTAGCTATAGTAATCCTATAAGAGACAATAGGAAGAGAAGAACAAATTTCAAGCCCCTTTGTATATATTTTCCTCAGCAGAAACTGAACAGTGATTCTGAGAGATAAATATTGTTGGTAGTAAGTGATTACTTCATGAGTTTGAGAAGTGAGGAATTGTTGATTGTCCTTCATTCTTGAAGAGGATGCTGACGTCAGGGAGGTGATACCATGACATGTAAGTGAATTGGATTTAAGTGAAGAGAAGATATGCAAAGTCACTTGTCTCATCTTCCCCTTTGGAGCCATCTGGATCCAGTGGCCAGATATAGATTAGGAGGACTGAAGATGCCATGGTTATAACTTGAGACCTTGGACTTTTTAAGCTAAAGTCTTGAGTGGATCTCATTTTGATAAGGACACACTCATTCAGAGATTAGGGTAGGGTAGCAATTGAGATTTTAAAAAATCCTCTTTCCAGTAATCTAAAAAAAAAAAAAAAAATCAAAGTAAACAAATAAGAGAGGAGAAAACCCTCAATGTTTAAAGTCAAAGCAAAAATGACTGTTACATTCAATCTGAGTCAATCAGGACCCAAATAATGACGAAATGGGGCTTGGTCTAGGACTTACCGATGGTCAATTAGAATCAGATTGGTTTTGGATTAAGACATGAACCAAAAAAAGAAATCTAGCCAATAAACCCCAAAATATCTTGGGAGGGTTCCGAGGTACAAAAGAGAGGAAAATGAACAGAGAGATAAAAGGATAAAAAGAAGAGAAGAAGGGAAGGAGGGAAAGAGGAAGGGAGGAAAAGAAAAAGGGAAGAAGGAAGGAAAGAAAAAAGGAAGAAAGGAAAGAAGGAAGGGAGGGAGGAAGAAAGGGAGGAAGGAAAGAAAGAAGAAAGAAAGGAAGTGAGGGGAGGAAAGAATGAAGGAAGGGAGGAAGGAAAGAAGAGAAGGAAAGAAGGAAGAAAGAAAAAGAGGAAAGGAGGGAAGAAAGGAGGGGGGGATGGAGGGAAGGAAGGATGGAGGGAAGGAGGGAGAGGAGGCAGGGAAGAGTCTTCCAATTGATAGATTCCAGGCCAGCTTTACTCACAAAAGTTGCTGGGTTTTTTTGTTTGTTTGTTTGTTTGTTTGTTTGATATCAAGAAGGTGATTAAATGAATTGTATTTAAGTGAGGAAGGGCTTTATCAAAGCAAAGGAGTACCTTCTCTGCCATTTATGATTTTTTTTTATTTTTTATTTAATGATTACTTTATAATGACAACATTATTCCTTGCACTCGTTTCTTTTCCGATTTTTTTTCCCCCTCCCTCCCTCCACCCCCTCCCCTAGATGGCAAGCAGTCCTTTATATGTTGGATATGTTGCAGTATATCCTAGATACAATATATGTTTGCAGAACCGAACAGTTCCCTTGTTGCATAGGGAGAATTGGATTCAGAAGGTATAAATAACCCGGGAAGAAAAACTAAAATGCAGATAGTTCACATTCGTTTCCCAGTGTTCTTTCTTTGGGTGTAGCTGCTTATGTCCGTCATTTATCAATTGAAACTTAGTTAGGTCTCTTTGTCAAAGAAATCCACTTCCATCAAAATATGTCCTCATACAATATCGTTGTCGAAGTGTATAATGATCTCCTGGTTCTGCTCATTTCACTTAGCATCAGTTCATGTAAGTCTCGCCAGTCCTCTCTGTATTCATCCTGCTGGTCATTTCTTACAGAACAATAATATTCCATAACATTCATATACCACAATTTACCCAGCCATTCTCCAATTGATGGGCATCCATTCATTTTCCAGTTTCTAGCCACTACAAATAGGGCTGCTACAAACATTTTGGCACATACAGGTCCCTTTCCCTTCTTTAGTATTTCTTTGGGATATAAGCCCAATAGAAACACTGCTGGATCAAAGGGTATGCACAATTTGATAATTTTTTGGGCATAATTCCAGATTGCTCTCCAGAATGGTTGGATTCGTTCACAACTCCACCAACAATGCATTAGTGTCCCAGTTTTCCCGCATCCCCTCCAACATTCATAATTATTTTTTCCTGTCATCTTAGCCAATCTGACAGGTGTGTAGTGGTATCTCAGAGTTGTCTTAATTTGCATTTCTCTGATCAATAATGATTTGGAACACTCTTTCATATGAGTGGTAATAGTTTCAATTTCATCCTCTGAAAATTGTCTGTTCATATCCTTTGACCATTTATCAATTGGAGAATGGCTTGATTTCTTATAAATTTGAGTCAGTTCTCTATATATTTTAGAAATGAGGCCTTTATCAGAACCTTTAACTGTGAAGATGTTTTCCCAGTTTGTTGCTTCCCTTCTAATCTTGTTTGCATTAGTTTTGTTTGTACAAAGGCTTTTTAATTTGATGTAATCAAAATTTTCTATTTTGTGATCAGTAATGGTCTCTAGTTTATCTTTGGTCACAAATTTCTTTCTCCTCCACAAGTCTGAGAGATAAACTATTCTATGTTCCTCTAATTTATTTATAATCTCATTCTTTATGCCTAGGTCATGGACCCATTTTGATCTTATCTTGGTATATGGTGTTAGGTGTGGGTCCATGTGCCATTTATGATTTTAATTAATTTCCCAAAAGAGTGAGAGTTTAAGTAAACTGACTATATACTCAAATAAAGAGCATATTAAGGAAGAAACTTGAATCTAGCTGTGATTTCAATACTACCCACTCCATTAATTGAGTTTTAAAGTTTTAAAATAGTATACCTTCTGTGATCTAGGAGCCTATGTATATGTATCACTTTCCAAACATTGAAGTAATATGTATCTTCTTGATCATTAAATATTGTTAAATTTTATTTGGCCATTATATATTAATACATGTCAATTTTGTATTTTATGAATTAGGAATGCTCCCAATATGGGACAGCTAGGTGGCGTAGTGGATAGAGTACCAGCCCTGAAGTCAGGAGGATCTGAGTTCAAATTTGGTCTCAAACACTTAACACATCCTAGCTATGTGACCCTGGGCAAGTCACATAACTCCAATTGCCTCAGCCAAAAAAAAAAAAAAAGGGAATGCTCCCAACAGAAAAATGGACAATATGTTTCTGTACTATTTGCAAAACAACCATGCTAATATTTTCTACAACTTATCTCTATTGTGTTCTAACAGAAGAAAAATAATTACAGAAAACATCCTAAAGACATCTGGATTCTTAAGGTTTATATAACATTCAAATGTTTTCATCTTTATTTCTTCTTTCACTAAATCATATGGATTACTATATATTGCTGATATTATGTTGTTATATTTAAAAACTTTCCCAAGACTCTGCTTCCTGTGTGAAGACACAGATTTCTCACTGCCTTATCTCTACAGCTCCCAGGCTAATGTGGAATCATTTTACAGTTGACATAGAAAAAGTATGCTTTTGAGTCATCTGCTGACAAGATAAAGTATTATCTTTTCAATTCTATCGTCCTCTTCTTTCTTCCCCTCGGGAGGAAAACATCTGTATCTACAATGAGAAACTTGAGCAGTTTGCCTTTCAAGATTAAGATTACTTTTTTTACCCAGATCATTGTGCACAAGGGGAAGGTTTAAAAGAGAGGCCTTCCTCAATTACCATAATGCTTGAATAACTCCTTTTGGTACCACACTGAATCTATTCTCTCTCTCTTCTTGAATTTTCCTCAATTTTCCCTTTATTTAGTACTTAAGAAGTAGATAACAGCTCAACAGCTTAACTGTATACATATGGATATTGTTCTAAGGGAATATACAAACAAAAATCAATACCCATTAATAACAAGGACCTTTGTATTGTCAGTACTTTATAAGGAGCTTACATAGCAGACATACATAAATATAACCATAATAAACATGAAGTGAATAAATATAAACATATATAAAAAAGTTAAATATATTCTGCTTTGGGAACTATATCAGTGGCATTTGGATGTATGAGGAAAAGCTTCATGCAGAATATAATATTTGAATGTATTTCAAAAGAAAATAGGGATTTTCTGAAGCAATGATAAAAAGGGAGCATATTTCAGGCATGAGATAGGGATAGCGTAAAGACATGTAGATAAAAAATGTAGTATCATATATGCAGAACAGAGAGAAGATTTTTCATGGATTAAAGGAAGAACAACATCCAAAAAGGGTAAGAAGATAGGTTGAATAAGTTGTGTAGAACTTTAAAAGTTCTTTTAAAAGACTTAGTGCAGGATATATTTGTTTTATGTTTGTTTATTCCAATAATAAACCATTAGAATAAGATGAGTATCATAAGGTCAGATTTGTGATTGAGGAAAAATACTTTGGCAATAGTATGTAGGAAGTGGAATAAACTCAAAGCAAAAGAGGCATTAGGAAACTATTGCAATAACATAGGACTGACATAATGAGGGCCAGAACTAAAGCCACAGTTGTGTGAATAAAGAAAATGGATCATATATGAAAACTGTAGTGGAAGATTTATAATGGTAAGATTTGAAAATTAATTAGATATGTGGTTTGAAGGAGGATGAGCAGTCATAAATAATCCTGAGATTATGAAATAAGCAATAAAAAGTCAGTGAAGCTTTTTGCAGAATTAGGGGACTAGGGAAGAGAAGTTATTTAGGGAGAAAGAAAAAAAGGTCAATTTTTGGAATGTTAAGAATGTTAAGAAATAAATTTAACTTATGGCAAGAAAATCAAAATGGATGTGATTCCTTTTTCTAAGAGAACCCTACTTGAAATCAAGGAATCTGATTTAGAATACTAACACTGAAATTTACTAGCTTTTTTACCTTGAGTATATCATACTAGTCCCTTAATTTTATTTCTGTCTTTTAGGAAATGCAGATATAAATACTTCTATTATATTAGCTACTATACAAGTTTCTGAGGAAAGTGCCTCAAAAACAAACTTCTATATGAAAAATGAATGAATATTAATATTTTAACATACTCATAATAATTATTGCTCCTGGAATATGTTGACTCTTGGACAAAACTTATGTGCTGAGAATTATTGGCTAAATTAAGACTTATAGATAGTATAAGGACTATATATATAGAATATAAATTCTTTCCCACTTTCCAACACATTGTGACCATCATTTCAAAAGAATGTGGTTTTCTGTTTCACTGGTTCATACACAAACACATATACACACAAAAATGCATGTATGTATATGTATGTATACATATACAAATATATATAAACTTATGTGTATGTGTGTATGTATATTTATATACCCATATCATACACACACACACACACATATATTCTGTTTTTTATTTTCTTTTGAAAAATGTCATAATTTGACAACCAAATTTCTGGAAATTAGTTACTATACTAAGCCAACATACTTTCATACTTACATAGCAGAGATTTCTATTTCTATATCAATGAATCATATTTAGAGCTGTGAAGGATTCAAAAGGCAACATAATCTAACCCCTTGATTTTATAGGAGATGAACCTGAAATCCAGAGGGTAAATGACTTATCCAGATCACATAGTAAAAGGGAAAATTGAGAATCAAATGTCTCTGATTCCAAATCCAGATCTCTTTACTGATTGTTCTTAAAATATTGTGGAAAATGAATGAATGAAAAATATTTTTAGCACTTAATATAAGCCAAGCACCATGCTGAGTTACTAAGTGTTAGAGATGCTAAAAGAAACAATAAACTATTCCATTTCAAGGAACTCCTACTCTACCAAGGGGAGAGACTACATAAGACAATGTTCAGCTGTATGGTAAAAAAAAATAATAATAATAAATTAAATAAATATGGCCAGAGTACTTAAGTAATTTAATTAGAATGAGAATACCATGGATACAAATGGTTAAGTGTTATCATCTTTGATCTTATCAAAAAGAATCATCCTGTTGACTTTCAGCTTGTTCAAACTCTGTGAGTAGTCAAAAATTTAAGACAAGGGGTTAGGCTACCATTAGTGATGGCATTATTCTGAACCAACCAGTTGGGTTTGGGGACATTCCAAGCCAGGGGAAAAAAACAGAGTAGCTGTCCTTAGGAATGACAATTCTTCCTGCTTCCTGACCATCCCAAATGAATTCTGAGAAGGACCATAACTGAGTGAGAGAGAGAGTAGAATTAGCAGAGTTGGGAAGTTAAAAAACCTATCAAGAATGCTGATAATTTATGTTGTACTGGAATGACCTTTGTTATCTTGGAGTTTACTCCCACATATACTGAGGTAGGATTTTCTGGAATGTACATTATTAAGAATTGATTCATTTTAAAGAGACATGTTAGAAATTATAACTCGAACTTTCTTTTATCTGATTTTTTGGATTAGTGAAGTAAGCAGGTAACATTCTAAATTGAGTTTTAAAAAAATTTCCTTTTATTTAATATAAATGAGGTCTCTGGTTGACATTACACCATGTTTATGGATTCAAGAGTTTATTTCCAGAGTTTATATTTCTGAAGTCTAGGGGCAAAATATAACTTTGAATTTTTATAATTCCCTCAAAATAGCAAAAACTATGCATACATACACACACATATGTACATTCACATTTTACACTGATACAGTATTTCCAGTAATATTTATCATGTGTGTATCATATTAAAAAAAGGCATGGGGGAATCTCTTTATTTTGTTATTATTTTTTCTTGTTTTAAAATATAATTCTTTGGCAGTTTGATTTGTATGGCACTTAATAAATAGACTAATTTAGATAGAATCATTATTTGATTATATTAGCTTGGCCTATCCTTGAACAAATTATATTTGTTCCAATTGTTTAGATCTGACTTAATTTGTGTGAAAAGTGTCATGCAATTCTGTTTATATACTTCCTGGATTAGTCTTCCAAATTTTTTATTTTGTTTACCATTATTTTGAATGGAATTTGTCTTTCTATCTCTTGCTGTTGGATTTTGTTGGTAATATATAAATATAAAATAAATAATATATAAAATGTTACTTATTTATATAGATTTTTTTATATCTTGCAATTTTGCTAAAATTGATCATTGTTTCAGATAATATTTTTAGTTGATTCTCCAGGATTCTCTAAATATATAAATATTATCTAAATAAATATATAATTGTAACAATTTGGTTTCCTCATTGTCTATTTTAATTCCTTCAATTTTTTTTTCTCTTATTGATGAAGCTAATATTTCTTGTACAATATTGAATAATAATAGTGACAATGCATATCTTTATTTCATCCCCAAACTTATTGGGAATTTTTCTAGTCTATCCCTCTTACATATGTTTTCTGATAGTTTTAGATAGATATAGAGGGCCAGAACTCTGAAAAGGTATACTTAAATCTAGGTCAGCATGCGTTGAAGTATTTAAGCACTGGAACAACTAGGAATGCCCTCTCAGCCACAGACACAAAGAAGACTTCAGGCTCCAGACATCAGAGGCCAGACTCCATCTTTGACCAGCCATGTGGTAGCTCTCCTGATTCCTTCACTCCTCCACTAAGACCAAGGACTCAGACTGATCCCAAGTTGCTCCAGAAAGCTAGTTTGGACGTTACAGATAGGTACTACTTATCATTTAAGGATAATTTCCTTTATTTCTATGCTCTCTAGAGTTTTTATTTGGAATTAGTTTTGTGTTTTGTCAAAAAAAAATTCTGCATCTATTCAGACAATTTATTTTTTCTATTAGTTTTGTTATTGATCATGTCAATAATAGTTTTCTTATAATGATATAAATTCCGTTTGGTCATAATATATTATCTGTTGTAATCTCTTTGCTAATTTAAAATTTTTGTATCAATATTTCATTAAGGAAATTAGTCTATAATGTTCTTTCTCTGTTTTGGCTCTTTCTGGTATCAATTTCATACCTGTATCATAAAAGGAATTTGGCAGTACTCCTTTGTCTAGTGTTTTTTCAAATATATAATATTAGAATTAATTGTTCTTTAAATGATTGGTAGAATTCACTTGTAAATCCATCTGGCTCTGAAGATTTTTTCCATAGGGAATCTATGGCTTGTTCAATTTCTCTTTTTTCTAAAATGGGATTATTTAAGCATTTTATTTTCTCTCTTCTTAATTCTCTCCTAATGGGCAGTTTATAGTTTTGTAAATATTCATCAACTTCAATTAAATTGTCAGGTTTATTAACATACAGTTGGGCAAACCAGCTCCCAGGTATTGCTTTAATTTATCTTCATTCTTAACAAGTTCACCCTTTTCATTTTTTATACCTGTCATTCAGTTTTCTTCTTTCTTTTTTTCCTAAAGAAATTAACTAAAACTTTATTCACCTTGTTTTTTTTTTTTTTTTTTCCTAAGAACAACTCTTGGATTGATTTATTAATTAAATAATTGTCTTACTTTCACTTTTATTAATCTCTTCCCTGATTTTCAGAATTTCTAACTTGATATTTAATTGAGTAATTTAATTTGTCTTTTTCCTACCTTTCTTTTAGTTGCATTCCCAATGCATTGATTTCATCTTTCCCTATTTTATTCATGTAAGTATGTCGAGATATGAAATTTTCCCTAAGAACTGGTTGGGCTGCATCCCAAAAGTTTGGGTAGAAACTTATTGGCATTCTTGGTTTTTTTCTGGGAGAATGGTATCATTCTCTTAGATGAAATTATTGTTTCTGTGACTTACTTTTTGAAACACCCACTCTTTAGGATTATATTATTTAGTTTTTAGTATATTTTCCCATGGCCCTTTATTGCACATAATGTTTATTGCATAATGATTTGAAAAAGAATGCATTTGATATGTCTAGCTTTCTGCATTTAGTTGTGAAGTTTTTATGCCCTAATATATGGTCAGTTTTTGTGTAGGTATTATATACTACTGAAAAAAAAAAGATATAATTACTTTTATTCCTATTTAATTTTTTTCAGAGGTATATCATTACTAACTTTTCTAAAATTCTATTTACCTCCTTAACTTTTTTCTTTTTTTATTTTATGATTGGATTTATCTAATTCTGAGAAAGAGAAATTGAGATATCCCACTAATATAGTTTTTCTATTTATTTATTCTTGCAACTAATTTAACTTTTCCTCTAAGAATTTTCTTCCAAGTGGTAACTTTTTACCTCTTGGTGCATATGTTTAGTATTAATTCATTATCTATGGCACCCTTTAGCTAGATGTAGTTTCTTTAGTAAATCTGATAATCTAAGTGAAATGGATGAATACTTACAAATAAATTACTTAAATAGTCCCATATTAGAAAAAGGAATTGAACAAAAAGAGTGAACTTTCCACCAATGAAGAGGAAATTAGGGCAATAATTAGGAGACTATTTTGCTCAACTGTATACCAATAAATCTGATAATCTAGGTAAAATGGAAGAATATTTACAATATAGGTTGCCCAGATTAATAGAAGAGGAAATAAATTACTTAAGCAGTCCCATTTTAGATGTAGTTTCCTTCCTTATCTCTTCTAATTGGATATATTTTTGCTTTTGCTTTTATTAGGATAAGACTTAATAGCCATAATGGGATTTTTGTTGTGTGTTTTTTGCCCTCTTCAATTAAAGCATAATATAATCTGTTCCACCTTTTTATCTTTATTTCATATATATCTCTCTGCTTCAAATGTGATTCTTGTAAACAACATACTGTAGGATTCTGGCTTTTATTCCACTCTGCTATATGCTTTCATTTTGTGAGATAATTCATCCCATTCACATTTATACTTATTATTACTAACTTTGTATTTCCTTTCATTCTATTTTCCCTATTTATGCTTTTCTCTCTCTTTTTATCCTTTCCCTCCTCACCAATATTTTGATTCTGCCCCCGTCCTGTAATCTCTCCTCTCTTCTATCAGTCCTCCCATTTTTCTTACCTCTTTCCCTTTATACTTCTGCCCTCTCTTCTATCAACCTTTCCTCTTCACTTTTCTTTCCCCATTCCTCTCCTACTTCCCTATAGGGTACAATAATTTTCTATTATTTCTTTTGTGAGCCAAATCCTATGAGAATAAACTTCAAATAATGTTTATCCCCCTTTCTGCTTTCCATTTACTGTAATATGTATTTTGTTCTTTTCATGCAATGTGAATTACCTCATTTTACCTCCCTTTTCCTCTTCTCCCAGTACAATCATTTTTTGAAATCTTAATTTCTTTTTTATATCATCATATCAAAATTAATTTATATACACACTCTTTATGTCTATTCTTCTGCCCTAAGAAACAGAGTTCAATAGAGTTGCAAATATTATCTTTTCGTGTAGGGATTTAAACAATTTACCCTTCAAATTATAAATAGATAGCTATACATATGGATAGATATAGATATAGATATACAGAAACATATATATACATATAAAGACAGATGAAACAGATATAGACATAGATAGATGTATTTATTTTCTTGTTTATTTTTTCATGTTTCTCTTGGTTCTTAGATTTTCTGTTCAGCTCTGTCTTTTCATCAGAAATTATTAAAAATTCACTATTTCATTGAATGTCTATCTTTCCCCCTGAAATATAATGATCAATTTTGTTGATTAGTTGATTCTTGATTGTAGTTCAAATTCCTTTGACTTCCAGAATATTATATTGCAGGCACTCTGATCCCTTAATATAGAAACTGTTAGGTGTTGACTGTGACTCCTTGACATTTGAATTATTTTCTTCTGTATGCTTGCAACATTTTCTCCTTTTAATTCAAAAACTTGGCTACAGTAATCCTTGGAGTTTTCAGTTTGTGGTTTCTTCTTGGAAGTAATCACTGGATTCTTTCAATTACTATTTTACCCACTAGTTCTAGGACATCAAGACACTTTTCCTTAATAATTTCTTGCAAGACTTAAAAAGCTAGAAAAAAAACCCAAATTGAAAACCCCCAATCAATTACTAAACTTGAAATTCTAAAATTAAAAGGAGAAATTAATAATATTGAAAGTTAAAAAAAAAACTATTGAACTAATAAATAAAACCAAGAGTTGGTTTTATGAAAAAAACAATAAAATTGATAAACCTTTGCTGAATCTGATTAGAAAAAGGAGAGAGGAAAATCAAATTAGTAGTCTTAAAAATGAAAAAGGAGAACTTTCCACTAATGAAGAGGAAATTAGAGAAATAATAAGGAGTTACTTTGCCCAACTTTATGCCAATAAATTTGATTGCCTAAGTGAAATGGATGATTACCTCCAAAAAATATAGGCTTCCCAGATTATCAGAGGAGGAAGTAAATTGCTTAAATAGTCCCATTTCAGAAAAAGGAATAGAACAAGCTATTAATCAACTCCCTAAGAAAAAATCCCCAGGACCAGATGGATTTACATGTGAATTCTACCAAACATTCAAAGAACAATTAGTGCCAATGCTATATAAACTATTTGAAAAAATGGGGAATGAAGGAGTTCTACCAAATTCCTTTTATGACACAGACATGGTACTGATACTTAAACCAGGTAGGATGAAAACAGAGAAAGAAAGTTATAGACTAATATTTCTAATGAATATTGATGCTAAAATGTTAAATAAGATATTAGCAAAAAGAGTACAGAAAATCATCCCTAGGATAATACACCATGATAAAGTAGGATTTATTCCAGGAATGCAGGGCTGGTTCAATATTAGGAAAACTATCAGTATAATTGGCCAAATTAACAAAAACCATATGATCATCTCAATAGATGCAGAAAAAGCATTTGATAAAATCCAACATCCCTTCCTAATAAAAACACTTGAGAGTATAGGAAAAAAGTGGACTTTTCCTTAAAATAATCAGTATATCTATTTAAAACCATCAGTAAGCATCATATATAATGGGGGCAAACTGCAAGCATTCCCAATAAGATCAGGAGTGAAACAAGGTTGCCCACTATCACCATTACTATTCAACATTCTATTAGAAATGCCAGTTTTGGCAATAAGAGTTGAGAAAGAGAGTAAAGGAATTAGAGTAGGCAGTGAGGACATCAAATTATCACTCTTTGTTGATGATATGATGGTATACTTAGAGAATCCCAGAGATTCTACTAAAAAGTTATTAGAAATAATTCACACCTTTAGCAAAGTTGCAGGATACAAAATAAACCCACATAAGTCATCAGCATTCTTATATCTCACTAACAAAACCCAACAGTTAGAGTTACAAAGAGAAATTCAATTTAAAGTAACTACTGATAGTATAAAATATTTAGTAATCTATCTGCCAAGGGAAAATCAGAAACTTTATGAGCAAAACTACAAAACACTTTGCATACAAATTAAGTCTGATCTAACCAACTGGAAAAATATTAAATGCTTTTGGATTGGGGGAGCAAATATAATAAAGATGACCATACTACCTAAACTAATCTATTTATTTAGCGCTATACCAATCAGACTCCAAAAAAACTATTTTGATGACCTAGAAAAAATAACAACAAAGTTCATATGGAAAAACAAAAGGTCAAGAATTTCAAAGGAATTAATGAAAAAAAAAATCAAATGAAGGTGGCCTAGCTGTACCAGATCTAAAATTATATTATAAAGCAGTGGTTACCAAAACCATTTGGTATTGGCTAAGGAATAGATTAGTTGATCAATGGAATAGGTTAGGTTCAAAGGACAAAACAGTCAATAATTATAGCAATCTAGTGTTTGACAAACCCAGACACCCCAGCTTTTGGAATAAGAATTTACTGTTTGACAAAAATTGCTGGGAAAATTGGAAAAAGCATTGACCCACAATTAACACCATACATCAAGATAAGGTCAAAATGGGTTCATGACCTAGGCATAAAGAATGAGATTATAAATAAATTGGAAGAACATAGGATAGTTTACCTCTTAGACCTGTGGAAGAGGAAGGAATTTATGACCAAAGAAGAAATAGAGATCATTATTGATAACAAAATAGAAAATTTTGATTATATCAAATTGAAAAGTTTCTGTACAAACAAAACTAATGCAGACAAGATTAGAAGGGAAGCAATAAACTGGGAAAACATTTTCACAATTAAAGGTTCTGATAAAGGCCTCATTTCCAAAATATATAGAGAATTGACTCTAATTTATGAGAAATCAAGCCATTCTCCAATGGATAAATCATCAAAGTATATGAACAGACAAGTCTCAGATGAAAAAATTGAAACTCTTTCTAGCCATATGAAAAGATGCTCCAAATAATAATTAATCAGAGAAATGCAAATTAAGACAACTCTGAGATACCACTACACACCTGTCAGATTGGCTAGAGTGACAGAGAAAGATAATGCATGCGTGGAAGACCTTTGTACCTTTTCCATTTGGCCAATTCTATTTTTTTTATTATCTTTTTTTTTAATAATAATTTTTTATTGATAGAACTCATGCCAGGGTAATTTTTTACAGCATTATCCCTTGCATTCACTTCTGGTGTGATTTTTCCCCTCCCTCCATCCACCCCCTCCCCCAGATGACAAGCAGTCCTTTACATGTTGAATAGGTTACAGTATATCCTGGATACAATATATGTGTGCAGAACCAAACAGTTTTCTTGTTGCACATGGAGAATTGAATTCAGAAGGTATAAATAATCCAGGAAGAAAAACAAAAACAAGCAGTTTATATTCATCTCCCAGTATTCTTTCTTTGGGTGTAGCTGCTTCTGCCCATCTTTGATCAATTGAAACTGAATTAGCTCTCTTTATCGAAGAGATCCACTTCCATCAGAATACATCCTCAAACAGTATCATTGTTGAGGTATATAATGATCTGCTGGTTCTGCTCATTTCACTTAACATCAGTTCATGTAAGTCTAGCCAGTCCTCTCTGTATTCATCCTGCTGGTCATTCCTTACAGAACAATAATATTCCATAACATTCATATACCACAATTTACTCAACCATTCTCCAATTGATGGGCATCCATTCATTTTCCAGCTTCTAGCCTCCACAAACAGGGCTGCCACAAACATTTTTGGCCAATTGTATTTTTAAAGAGTTGGTTTCTGCAGCAGATTTTTTTGCCCCACTTATCCAATTCTATTTTTAAGGAATTGTTCTCTTTGTTCAATTTCTGTGCTTCCTTTTCCAAGCTGTTGACTCTTTTTTCATAATTCTCCTGCATAATCCTCATTTCTTTTTCACATTTTTTTCTTATGCCTGACTTAATCAAAGACACTTTTTTTTTAATTTAAAAATCTTTTTGAGTTCTTCCAAGATTTTGGGGGCTTTGGAACAATTCATATTGTTTCTTGAGCCTCTCCATGTAGAATTTTTAACAGTATTGTCCTCTTCTGAGTTTGTGTCAGTCTTCCCTATTGCCATAGTAGCTTCCTAATATCAGATTTTGTTTTTTTTTATTTCCTGTTTCTTACTCACCTTTACCCTATGTGACTTTTAAATTTGAGCTCTGTCCTCAGGCACAGGGTCCCAAGCTTTAAAGGACCTGTTTTCTGGATTTCATGCAGGAAATTCAAAGGCTTATGGCTTGCCCATTGTGTTGGAGACCCTGGTCTAGTTGTGGTTGTGTGGAGCATCTATGGTTCACAATTTGCCTTTGAGGAGTGAAGCCAGGGTCAAATGTTCTAATATGATGATCTGTACTGTTATTAAGAGCCTGTTGCTGGCTTGCCCAGGTACCATCTGCACTGGACTGCGCTCTCTTTTACCCAAGTAAAACATTTCCTCAAGTCCTTTGAAGTTATCTTAAGCTGGAAAATTGTTTCACTCCATTTTTTTAATGAACTCTGTCACTCCAGAATCTATTTAGAATTTTGATTTCATGTTGTTTCTGAGGGAGAGTGGGGAAAGCTCAAACTACTTCTTCATTATCTCCATCATTTTGGCTCTACATCCTAAGCTTCTTTTTTAATATTTTTATTTTAATATTATGAAAAGAATGAGATCTATGGAGGATAGAATTAAGGGGGGGGGAGGATCAATAACCTGATAGCAGAGGTACAAAACTTTACTTTGCTAATGACCTCCCTAGAATTAGAAAGAATTGCATAGAAATTAAGAGGCAGACTGCTGGATGTTATTTTCAAGAAAATGTTAAAGAAAAGTACTAAGACATTAAAAAAAGAGGGCAATATAAATATAGAAAAAAAATCTATGGACCATTTTCTGAAGCAAATTTTCAAATAAAAACTCTCATAGATGTCTTTGCAAAGCACAAAAAGCTAGGAAAAAATTAAATATTGAGATACCACAATTATGATTAGGATTTAGCAGTCCTGACTATAAATTAAAAGACAATGTGGAATGATATATAAACTCAAAGGATGGTAGAAGATGATTTTAAAAACCAACTATCAACTAGATAACAATAATTAAAAATTAGTGGGATAAAGAACAAATAAATGAAATTATGGATGCTATTAAAAATAATGACAACAATGAGAGAACATATTAAATTTGGAGGATGCAATGCAGAAAAAGTCTGAACACCTTTATTACTAAGAATATATTGTTGATCATTGAATTGGGAATAAAACTAAAACTACCATGATACCAAAAAAGGAAAAACACTAATTAGCCAAGAAATAATGAAATGGAAATTCTGGAATTCAAATAAAATATTTATTAACAAAATTGAAAACAAAAGAATTTAAAATGAATTGATAAAATAATAAAATAGAAAAGCCTCTAATCTGGTTTTGGAGTGCATTTACTTAGCACTAAAGAAAATCAAATTATCAGTATCAAAAATTATTGGAATACACAGGAGAACTATTGGAATACATGAGAGCCACTTGATAGTGGCTATTGGAGGTCCAACCCAGAATGGATCTCCTCTTGAGAGAGGATGATACAAGGACTGAAAGGAAATTGCTCTTCTATGACCTCTCTCCTCTTCCCTCTGCCTCCAGTTTATCTCATTCCCAGTTTACAACTCCTATGTCATCAAAGACTACCCTGTAACTCCTTCAGAAGTTACGATTCCCAGCTGTGGAGGCTCTCAGAGAATCAACCTCTCCCTTAACAAAAAATGAAAAAGTATAATTCATTCCAAATAAATCATAAAGGATATTATCAGAAAATATTTTGCTCAATTAGATGCCAATTCAACTTTTGATCCTTTCCTCATCATTTGCATTAAACTGTTTTATTCTTTCTTGAATAATAAAAGACATTTTTTCATGAGTTTTCAATTGTTTCAAAAATTATGTTATATAGAACTGGAAGCCATTTTTCTACCAATGATGAATAAGTGACCCTTTAATTTCACTTTGTCATAAGCATTCTTGAGCTGGTTTTCAGTTATAACTGCAAATATATTGCATAATTTGGAGATATTAACATTTTCATCAGTTATTCCTTTATGAAAAGATTTCCCTTTTAAAATATTTCCAGATGTTTGAAGAGCATCACCTGATTGAATACTAAAATTTCAATGGCCTTGATGACTGTTCTATATAATTTACCAAACATATATTTTACTTAAATTAAATTATGCATTACTTTGAGGAAGTTTCTAGAACTTGACTTGCCTTTTGTTTGGTTTTATAAGATTCAGAAGTATAATGAATTCCTATATAGTATGGGAGTTTCCCTTAGAGCTACTAAATCATACAATTTTATCTTATTCATCATTCATTCATTCATTCATTTGATTGTTTGTTTCTTTTGATTCTAGATATTCTATCATCATGTACATAAGCAAGGAAAACAAAAGGATAAGAAGGAGAGAGAAAGGAAGGAGAGGCAAGGGAGGCAAAGAGTGGACAGGGCTTGCTCAAATAACTAATAAAATTTCATATAAAATCAATAATAGCAATGGCATAACCACGTGGTGAATTTTTTGGTAATAGCAAGTTATAAAGACCAAATATTAAATAGCAAATGAGTTATAATTTGAGTTGATGGAGACTATTCATACAAATTAGAGGTTCTTAAAATAACATATAATATATTATTAAATGTTCTGATAGGTAATTCAGTGGGCAGAATGCTGGGCTTGGAATTGGAAAGATCTGAGTTTCAAACCTGGGCTCAGATATTTACTAGTTGTGTGACCATAGGCAAGTCATTTTCTCTTGCCTCAGTTTCCTCATTGTAAAATGGATATATATAAGGTAGTAGAATCAATGGGATCCTAATAGGATTCTATTATCAATAGAATATCACCTACCTTTTAGAATTGTTGCTAGAATGAAATGTTATTATAAATGTAAAGTGCTTAGAACAGGGCCTGGCACATAGTGACCACTATATTAGCTCCTATTATTGATATTATTATTATTATTTTCATTCAGAATTTTCAGTTATAGAAATAATTGATACATATGTAAAATTTTTGTAAGGAAAAAAGAAAAACACTTTAAAATATGATGATATCTACATCATGATAAAATTATTGTGTAGAAAAATGGCATGAATTCAACAAATTTGGATTTTGATTCTGGCTCCAAAACTAAATACTTATATGACAATAAAAAGGTAGTCACATGGAGCTCCCTCTAATTCTTTTCTAATCTGCAAAAGTAAAGATTTAATTTTGTAACATCTAAAATCTTAGCTGGAAAATGATATTGTCTCCCCAAAACCATATTCTAATGTGGCATAGTAGCATGAATTTAATTGTGGTTTCTAATGGTCTCAATGACAAAAAACTAGTGGTTACACAAGTGGGAGAGAGCATTTTAGAATCCTGACAATTAGAGAGCAAATATGTGAATACATTGGAAAAAATGAATAATTTGAGTAGAAAGTATAGCATTCAATATAATTATTTTATACAGAATTTATGAGCTTATTGTTAATATAGTACTTACATAATTTGAATGCTTAATTTAATGCATTCTGACTAATGTAAATTAATTTTGATAAAAACTATAAAGCATTGATCAGCAAACATGATGTGTTTTCCAAGAACACAGAGATGGTGTTTTAAGTCAACACCAATTTAAAACATAATTATATTTTGTAATCTTATAAAGAAAATTAGTAGGACAATATGAGCAATATTGTCTCATAAAACAGAAAGAATCCATGGATCATAAAAATAATTTAAGCAAAATTTAGATAAAGACCCAGCCAAAAATATATTCTGAAGGTGTTTAAAGTTGTAAATAGGAACATAACAGAAGAAACTAGAAAAGATATGTAAATTTAAAAAAAAACAATTTTTATCATTATAGAGGTGTGAGTTACTACCGTGTTTCCCCGATAATAAGACCTATACCAAAAATAAGCCCTCCCCTTACTGTGTAAGATTCCTCTAAAATAAGCCCTCCCCCAAAAATAAGCCCTATTGGGATTGCTACTGTAGTGAAGGTACTTGCGCTTCACGCTACATTACAGTACCCTCTGTATGCACCGCTTCCCCCCCGCCTCCCTCCCCCTGGGTGAAATGCATGCCGTGCTCTGAGCTGCATCCAATCAGAGCTGCAGCAGTGAGCGCGTCATCCTGTTCTTCCCCAGTGATTTGCTTGCTGGCGCCATTGAGAGCAGTGCCACAGAGGAGAGCTGAGGCAGGACAACATAAAAACCCGGTATGTAAGCGGGAGTGAGGGGACATGATGGAGGATAAAAGGGGCATGATGGAGGATAAAAGAAGTACTCAGGGGGCATGATGGAGGATAAAATAAGAACTCAGGGGGCATCATGGAGGATAGAAGGAGTGTTCAGGGAGCATGATGGGGTTAAAACATTATTGAGGGGCATGATGGAGTGAAAAGAAGGACTGATGTTCATAATTTTATTATTCTGTCTGCACGGGTCACCTGTGTTTTGGCAATTCGTTTGGATGGAAAGAAAGCCACACCTCTAATCATCAATAAGGGCAAGAAAGATAAGACTGAACGTGTATCAGGCATTTACATTCTTGAAACCGAAAAAGCCTGGTGTACACAAGCCGTTATAAGAAAGTGGGTTGATTTAATGCAGCCACTTGTTATGCAAGGTAACCAAAGAGGTCTGATAATCTGGGATTCAGCCAGCACTCACCGCGCTAAAGAAATGAAGAACTTCCTTGCAGAGAGAAGAATAGATCAAGTAATGATTCCTGCAGGAATGACTGCCTATCTCCATACCCTTGATATTGCAATAAACAAGCCAGTCAAGGACCATTTGCGCATGGAAGTCAATGACTACATTGAAAATAAAATGGAAAGAAATCAGCGTGGAAACTTTGTGAAGCCCTGTCTGCAAGAAGTCGTGACTTGGGTGAAGAAGTCATGGGATAAAATTACTGACAGCTGTGTCGCCAAGGCACTATGAGCAGGTTACCTGGACAAGACATATTCATTTAAAGAGAGCTATATTGCTGGACATGACAGATTGGGTCCACTTCTTCTGAAGGAAATAGAGGCACAAGACATCCAGGATGGAATTCAGGGTATGGACACTTATGACGATGTTGTTGAAGAAGATGACATGATCATTATTGAATAAAGGTACTTTTTTCTGTTCACATTTACCTGTTTATTAAAATTGCTGTCAATGTTCACTAAAATAAGCCCTCCCCTGAAAATAAGCCCTCTGGTGTTTTTCTGTCCAAAAAATTAATAAGACAGTGTCTTCTTATCGGGAAAACACTGTACCCTTAGATACTAACATTCTAATCCAAATGTGGTGGTACTAGCGAAGAGCTATATTAGGTGACACTAAGAAAACAATTACATATGCCCAAAAAGTTATCAAATTGTGCATACCCTTTGACCCAGCAGTGTTTCTATTGTGCTTATATCCCAAAGAAATACTAAAGAAGGGAAAGGGACCTGTATGTGCCAAAATGTTTGTGGCAGCTCTGTTTGTAGTGGCTAGAAACTGGAAAATGAATGGATGCCCATCAATTGGAGAATGGCTGGGTAAATTGTGGTATATGAATGTTATGGAATATTATTGTTCTGTAAGAAATGACCAGCAGGATGAATACAGAGAGGACTGGCGAGACTTACATGAACTGATGCTAAGTGAAATGAGCAGAACTAGGAGATCATTATACACTTCAACAACGATATTGTATGAGGATGTATTTTGATGGAAGTGAATTTCTTTGACAAAGAGACCTGAGTTTCAATTGATAAATGACGGACAAAAGCAGCTACACCCAAAGAAAGAACACTGGGAAACGAATGTGAACTATCTGCATTTTAGTTTTTCTTCCCGGGTTATTTATACCTTCTGAATCCAATTCTCCCTGTGCAACAAGAGAACTGTTTGGTTCTACAAACATATATTGTATCTAGGATATACTGCAACATATCCAACATATATAAGACTGCTTGCCATCTAGGGGAGGGGGTGGAGGGAGGGAGGGGAAAAATCGGAACAGAAATGAGTGCAAGGGATAATGTTGTAAAAAAATTACCCTGGCATGGATTCTGTCAATATAAAGTAATTATTAAATAAAAATTTAAAAAAAAAAGAAAAAAAAAAGAAAACAATTACAGGAAAAACAATCAGATTAGTTCAAACATTTACACATTATATCTATGTTGCACACCACACAATTATGATAGCTTTACAACGTATCTGAAAGAGATAGAGATATGAAAGTTGTTGAATGTATCTTAAACTGGGATTTATATTAAAATGTAACTAAGAAAGCATTTTTTACCACTGCTGACCTTTATGCTTATTTTTATCATGAATATATAATTTTTGTGAAACATTTCTACATACATTCTCAGTGAGAGTATTATTAGGGAACAAGCAGATATCACAAATGATTTTTGAGCATATTTGTAGTACAAATATAAGTATAATATATAATATGTAGAGTGAAATATAATACATGATATTACTGCTTACTGTTTGCTTTTTTTTTTTTCAAGCATATAACTTGGGGCAAAGCCAAGATGGCAGAGAGCAGACATTATTTTTTGTGACCTTCTCTGACTTTCTCTCAAACAAAAAGAAGATTAAGCTTCTAAACTAGTTTTAGAAGCACAGAACCCACAAATATTGGGAGTATCACATTTCTAGAAGAAGATACCTTGGAAGAACTTCAGAACAGGTCTGTTTCAAATGAACAAGGGGACAGTCTGCTGAGCCCACACCACAGCACAGGAAACCTGGAGCAAGGAGCTAGCACAGAATCAGAGTGTTGCAGCTTTCACACTCTAGGTAATCTTCTATGAACTTCTTAGGTAACTCTGTCCTGGCTGCAAGTGGGTGATCTAGTTGATTTGCAATGAAAGGCAAATTGTAAACCACTGAGCCCTCAGAGAAGGACCTAACTTCGATTACCTAACACTAGAAATCAATCAGCAGAGCTGTCCCAGGACAAACTGAAGCAGTTATTGCTCCTTTGCATTAAGAGCAGACCTCAAGCCTTTAAAAATGAACAAAAAACCAAAAAGAACTCTTACCATAGACACCTTATTATGGTGAAAGAGAAGAACAGATCTCAAATCCTGAAGTTCCTAAATCAACTCTAGATGAAGCCCCCAAAAGAGTTATGAGCTGGTCCCCATTTCACAAGCCTTTCTTGGAAGAATTCAAAAAGGATCTTAAAAAGAGAGAGAGAAAAAATATGGGGAAAGAAAATAAGATCTTTGCAAGAAGGATGGGAAAAGCATATAATTCCCTACAAAATAGATTTGATGAAATAGGAAAAGCATATAATTCCTTACAAAATAGATATGGATGAGATAAAAATATGTTGACAAACAGAATTTGTGAAATGGAAAAAAAAAAACAATGAATAAAAGCATATAACTTAATAGATTATAATTGCCATCTTAAAAGTTCTCTTCTAATGAGGTAACTTCCCTAAATATATCAAAATCATTAAAATTCATTAAAAGATATTACAACAAAGAGTTTTACTTCAATAACTCTTTAATGATAAACATAAGAAGGAACATAAAATAAGAATAAGCTCAACACAAAGATTCACTCATCTGTCAGAAGAGACCATGCTAAAAGTTCAAGTTGAAACCGGATTCTCTAAGAATGATAGAGCCTCTTAAATTGTCCTGTGAAGCACAGCTTTGTTTCAGTTTTAATAAAGTACCAAATATTGCAATCTCAGAGCAGAGATCAGCAATTACTCAAAACAACTTGGCCTGACCATTTGTGTAGAAAAATACATGTGACACAGAATATTTATTTATAGATATTTGGGGCACCTAAGCAAACTGTCCTAAGCAAACTATACATGGAATAGATACTATAAGTGACAATTGTACATGGAATAATTAGACAAATAGAATAATTGAACTTGAGATAAAGAGAAAGAATAAAGCAGTCTAAGTTGCTCCCATAATATTGCAAAACTCCTTTAATCACTACAAGCTTCTCCTTGAAATTAAAAAAAAAAATCATCTTTTTAATACCAAAATTTGGATAGTATATTTGTGAGACCTTTATCTTAATTGACCTGAAAATTAATATCACACAGAATGATAATAATTCATCCATGTTTCTTTTGTAATTCTTGTCCATGTTTCACCCAGTAAAAATCTTCTAAGAGTGGTATTAAAGGATGTTATTAGGAAATTTATGATAGGGGGAAAAAAGTATGAATAAGTCATGTAGCCAGGCAAGGGATAATAGTTGGACAGCCTAAATGCTCTATTTTTATTCTCAGAGGATCTAGAAGAAAGGAAGGTCATTAGCATTCTGGGAGTCCCCAGCCCCACCACTTAACATGTTTAGCATGACTTATAGTATGTTATAAAAGGCTTGAGTAAGATTCACATAAGACAGGCAAATCTGTGAATTTCTATCTACCTCATTGACTATTCATTTCTGCATTAATTGAAATAAAAGCACATAGAAAGATCTTTATACATCATAAAGTCCAAGCTGTTTAAAAAATAATGACTGAATACTAGTAATGTGAATTATTTGACAATACTAGTTAAATAAAACAACTTTTTCAAAAAGAAATTTATCACTTTATTTCCTTTAATTTTCCTCTTTACTTTTTTTTTTTCTTTTTTTGCATTAAAAAAATCTGTGTCTGTGAAAAGCATTATTGAACCAGGGACAATGGTGGGTCTGCTCCAATTTTGATGGCTGGGCCATTCTTTTGGACACAAAGTACTTTTTGTTCTAAGAAATGTTTGCACTCATTTCAAATATTTGAAACAAAAATGTTACATCAGTTCCTTGCACAATCCTCATCCTCAATAAAGTCAAATTTATCCTAGTACAGAATAACAGTAATCCAATACACATTTGTTGATTAATCTTAATAAAACTGTTTGCTCAATTAAAAATCATAGTTTCAGAGATTATTATATCTGAATTATCAGATATGTGTGGCTTATATATGTTTCAGTTTAATGTCTCAGATATAATTAAGATCATATATGTTGAACACACTTTTAAAGTATCACCTCATTCTGCTCAATACCTCCTATTTGGTCACCAAATCACTAGTGCTCCTAATAAATAAGCTTACTTTTACAAAACACTTTTCTCCCTATAATTTTGTGAATAAGCAATATATCTTTTATTGGTTACATTTTACAAGGAAGGAAACTGAAGCTTTAAAAAGATTAAATGCCTTGAATAGGGGTAATTGGCTAATGACTGGCAAGAAAGAAATTGTTCTGCTTGCTCAAAGTTCGATTTTATTTCCATTATACCATACCTAACTATCAATGAAGAAAACAGTTTTTTACAAGTGTCATGTCAGTCATGTGTGATGACATTCCTGACCAAAAGTAAATGTAAGATTACCATGATGTCTCAAATAAAGACTCATCATTGGAACACCAACATTTTTGCAGAGATTCAGTCTTATCCTTCTTATTCCTATATGCACTATAAATAGCATGCCAATGATCAAGAAGACCTAGGTTTAAATTCTCTCTCTGACACTTTTTTTTCATGACCACTGACAAATAATAATTCTCATATTATTTTTAAAATCTTCAACTAATCTTCTTGCATCCAATATATTTCCTCTTCCTATTCATGCTCCACATTCCATTTTCCATTCTTGTAGTGCTCTCTATTGTTCCATGTTGTCCTTTAAGTCTTGAATGAAATCCTTTATCCAAGTCTATTTGTTAAATTTCTTGTAAACTGAAGGAACATTTTCCCTAGAGGGTATTTTTAACTCTATGGCCAGAAGACAATTTCTCCTCATATCTATGACAGCACTTTACCTAGATGACTATTTTATACTTTCATTTGTATTATAATTGTTTATATATTTGCCAATCCTCAGCAAAACTATAATTTTTGAGAGTAGGGCTTTGTAATATCTTTCTACAATGAGGACCCATGACAGTATTTTTCACATAGGAAGCATGAATTAAATAAATAATAGAATAAAAGCATATAAAATACATTGTTTCTCAAACTTGATCATTCACCAGCCTTACAGATTTCCCAGAGATATTCTCCCTAAAATGTAAATATTTGGGAATATAGTCTCTTTTTATAGAGAGTAATTACAATGGGAAAGAACTATTTCTTATTTTATTTATTTAGCATCTTCTGATTAGAAGACAGCATAAAGTCGTGTAAAGGGTTCATATCCTATACTCATAAGAGACCTAAGTTTGAATCCCTCTATCCACAGGCAAGTTACATCATCCCAAGCCTCAGTTTAAAGATCTTCAACTAATTTTCCTGCATCCAATATGTTTAGTTTACTCCTCCATAAAGGAGAAATAGTAAGAGATAATGATATCCATATTTTTTTTCAGAAGTGTAATAGTAAAGAACAAAAGTCATTGCAAACATTAAAGCAGAATATGTGGCGGCTGTCTATTTTTCAGAGTCTATCAGAAGAGTACAAAGTTCCTCACATCATACAATACCGCAAAGACTGTCTTGAGCTTAGTATTGTCAAACTGCAGGTTTGTAGTCCAGGGACTAGCGTAACTGAACTGGAAGAGACTTTTAAGATGATGCATTTTTCAGTTACAGTTGAATATTCCACAACAATCCAAGACAACATAGAGGGCAAAAGCTGGTAACCACAATGACAAAAACATAGATCCTTAAAATATTTTTCCCATCTAGGATGATCAAAAAAGATAGTATTTGTGTTATAGAACTTATTCATTTAAATTGGAATGACATTTGATAGGAAGGGAGGAAAAACCATCTTGATGTTCCAAAAACTAGACTGTGACAAAATACTTTACAGCAATATGTGGAAAATATAGTTTAAGGAATATCTGCTGTTTTGATGATGCTCTTTTTCTATTAAGGTAGAAAGTAATTAACAATCCTTACTTTTTAATTATTCTGTGATTTTCTTTTTAGTTGTTGAGAACTGATTTTTGAATAGCATTTGGAGGAAAATGTAACTTTATTCAAACATTTTGTACAGATTGATAAAGATATGAAAATATCATATAGATGCATATATATGTATACAAGTTCACAGACACAAATACTATTCACATACATGTATATATACAAACCGACATGTGTATTGTGTACAGGCGAATTGGTATAATGATTAAAGTCTTAGAATTAGAATTCAGGTTTTAGTCTTTACACATAATCACTGGCTGTGTTATCATGGCCAAATCATTTAATCTTTCAATACTCTAAGCTTTATAGCTAACTATGAGATGCTAACATGTACTGGTAAAGAATTATTGAGAAGAAATGGGGAAGCATTTTTTAGTGTATACTATGTATCAGGTGCTATACTAAGCTTAATATGAATATTATTTCATTTGTTTCTCACAGCAACCTCTGGAAACAAATGCTATTATTATCTCCATTTTATAGCTGAGAAAACTGAGGCAAGACAAAAAATAATTTGCCCTGAGTCACACAGTTAGTAGATGACTGAGACTGGATTTGTATTCAGTTCTTCCTGCCTCCAGGCTCAGTAGTCTACACAGTGCCACCTAAGTACCTCATCAGGGAATTTCTTCTATTCATTGAAATCACAGGTCCAATCCTCCTACATATACACATATGTATATGCATACAAATAAACAAGTGTGTACATACTTATGCACATGTGTAGTATGATATCTTGATCCTACTGCACATTCTGAAATAATATTTCTCTGATCCTAGAGTCAGAATGTCTCAGTGCTCTTGACAATTTTATCAGCAAATGCATATTCAGAACTTAACTCTGGATCATATCACTGTAAAGTTTATAGAAAAAAAAGCAATATAACTCTGTCCCTAAAGAGAGGGGGGAAATGCAAATAAGCAAGCTATCAATCAGTATGCATTTACTATTTTTTTGTACTAGACACTGCGCTAAGCCATAGGTATACAAAAACAAAAACGTTCCCTGCCTTTAAATAGTGTGTATTTTAAAAGGGGGAAACATATAAATAGATAATATAGAGAGAATATATACAAAATGAAACAAAGTGGTTTGTGAACAGAGGAAACTAATAGCTGAGTTTTTAAGTCTTCATATTGAAGGAAGGAAACAGACTTTTAAAAGTAGGAGTGAAAAGGGAGAGTATTCTAGTTATGAGGGATAAACAATGCAAAATGATAGAGTGGAGGACTTTCAATAGTGAAGAAATATCAGAATATGGTTTTGTGTGTGTGTTTGTTTGTTTTTTTTTATTTTCGAGGACCAATGACATCATAGGGTGATGTACTGACTTTGTGTGAATTGGATTTAAGTGAAGAAGAGTTGCAAAAGTCCTCAGCCTCATTCTCTCTACCAGAATTATTAAAATCTACTGTCAAAACAAAAGTCAAGATGACTGGTGATAGCCTGGAATGCAATGGATGACCTTAGTATCTTGTATGTCTGACAAAGCTCTAAGCACTCCACAGCACCTGTTGCCTTCATTGCCACTGGGACAAGTTCTTCTTATCCACCCATTCAACTGGGGAAGACTTCAGATGCTTGAGGTAGGTTTCCCCTAATTCATCAATAGGTTTGAGGCTAATTGGTTGCTATCACTCAACTAGAATATAAAGTACATAAAAAGGAATACATATTAAAACACTCTAAAGATAAAGGGGATCATGGCCATGAAGAGTTTTAAATGAAAGACAAAGGAATTTATATTTGATGCTAGAGGTAAGAGGGAATAACTACACTTTGGGGGTAGGGATGGAAGAAGTGTGACATGACAGATCACTTTGATAGATATATGGAACAAAGATTGGAAGGGGAGGCTTGAGGCAATGAGAAGCAATATGAAACTATGACCAAGGGAAGTTGACAAAGCCTTGAATTAGAGTATTTGACTATAGGAATGAAGAGACAAAGATACACATAAAAGATGTGAAATATTACTGATTTAAAGACTGGTGCTTTGTGCATGTGCCATGCGATAAAGGAAAAAATTATGAATGATACTAAGGTTGAAACTGAGTGACTAGGAGGAAGGTGGTATTCCTCAACAGAAAAAGGGTAATTTGGTAGAGGTAAGAGTTTTGGAAAGAAAATTATGTTTAGTTTTGGGCATGCTAAGTTTGAGATGATTATATATAGATAGTTCAAAATGTCTAATAGGAGTTTTCATGGGACTGAGTTTAAGGGAAAGAATAGGGCTTGCACAAAGATCTGGAAGTCAAATGTATAAACGTTAAAACTGAACCTCTGACAACACTGAGAGAATGTGTAAAAAAAAAGAAAAGGGGAACCAGGAAAGAGACTTTGGAGCATTATATATAAAACAGTTAGCAAGTAAAACAATTTATATTTATATATACATATAGTAGGAATGCAAATGCACATATATAAACACATAAAATTAACTGACCAATTAAATGCTAGGGACAACCTGACCATCAATAAATCCATTTTATTTAATTAGTTCAGGGGGAAAATCAGTTGGACTACTTGATAAATATTATATGAGCATAGATTAAGAATTAAATAAAAATAAAATAGTTTTAATATTTCTACATATAATATTAATATAATATATCATAAGAGAGGAAGGAACTTAACAGAGGTTGAAGTTGTCACAGAAGACTTCAAGATGAAACTTGGGGTTAAACTTTCAGAATGGGTAACATATGACATAAGAAAGTATGGTAGGAATGGCATTCCAGTCTAAGAAAATGACATGAACACCAGTACAGACCTGGGAAAGAATATGGTGTGTAGGAGGTGGAGGAACACTAAGGACATTTACTATCTTGATGATGAGTATTTATAATTTTTAGAATTTGTTCAAATGCAAAATTAGCAAAAGAATTAGCATTTAACAAAATGTATATATCATCTTAAAAAATAAAAGCTAAATTATGGGGAAATATTTTCTGTGAGTGTTTTTTAATTAAATAATAGAGTTAGAGGAAAAAAATTGAATGTTTTCAGTCAATTCCAATATTAACTTGGACAATTAAAGAAACTCTAATCCTTATAGTGAGAGGTTTTTTTTTTTTTTATTTTAATAGAAGAATTGATTCAAGAGCTTTATACCAAATTTCAACAAAATAGAATTGATTTTGCCTTTTTATATGGTTCTATTAAATTCTACAAAATGCTCCTGTTTTAGTTGTTTGAGCTGAAAAAACAAGTATATTAAAGTTTTCAAGGCATTCATGAAAAAATTCGGAATATACATGCAAAAAGTTTAGCATCATTTTTTAAAACTCCTTTTGATAGGCTAAATGTACTCAGGACCTCAAAAATACTGTAACGGTTCTAGAACTAATATATTAGAATTGTATCAAGTTCATCCTCTTTTATGGAGACAAAGAAACTGGAAGGGAAAATGTATAGTATTACAAATGAGAACTCTAGAAGAAGCAAACAGAATAAAGGAGGAGATGCTGACATATAGATTGGTTGAAATCAGGGAGACACTTATTAGGACAGTATCAGGACAGGAACCAGAGAAAAACTGCTCAGTTTGTTAAGTAATTCATGCTTTCTCTGCTCCCTACATTTTTATTCTTGTTATTCACTTCCATCAAAGAATGAAGAGGGTTCAACTGAGTATAAAGATCTAATAACAACATTAATAGTAATAACCACTCATTTCTCAAGGATGACTTGAGTACTTTTACCCTGGCAAGGATAAAATATGCTCAGTAAAGTATATAGATAACTATAAAATTGTGCAATTATTATTATACATATTTATACTCTATTTACATCATATATATTTCCTGTGATATGTGTGTATTAGAACCCATGACGTATGGATTCTAATGTCCAGCCTTCCAAAAAGAAACTGTATGCTTCATTGGTTATCTATATTCCGAGTTCAGTATCTATCCTCTCCTATCAATCCTCCTTGAATTGAATCAATTGAATTGATATTATGAAAATACAGGTGACTCCTTTATCCAGAACCTTCTATGTTTCTTTATTACCCCATGATTAATTAATGAATGAATTAATAATAATTCATTCAATAGCATAATTACAAAAACACTGTCCCTGCCTTGAAGACATTTTTTTGAAGGAAACAACACATATAAGGTAGTAATGGTAAGAAAAGTTATTTTGTTTTTGAAAGGTACCAACATGTAAATGGAGCTGTAAAGGAGCTGTCTTTTTAAGAATAGTCACAGTATTTATTTGATTATAGCTCTAGAATGAGAAGATACAAGGAACAAAGAGTAATTGACAGGACAAATAGACAAACCAAGGACTGCACTAGTCTCAACATAATCTTAAAATATCTAGAAGACAGCTCTTCTTATTGAACAGATGTTCCATGAATGCCTAAAGGAAAAAAAATGGACATAAATTTTGCTGGGTGAGAAGTCATAGGTGACCTGTAATTTGTACTGCTATGATTAATGCATGGACACTGAAGTTCATACTGACACAGTGATTTATAATATAGAGATCACATATCCCAGTCTAGTGAGGTAGGTACAAATATTACTATTCCCTTTTTAATAAGGAAATTTATATTTAGAAACAGTTCTATTTGAAACAAATTTCCATGTTTACTAAGTGTACTGGAATTGAGTTCTCCCTACTCTATTATTTCACAGTTTTCAATTTTGAGAAAAAGAAAAAAAAATCAGGTGATATTTCTATAATATAATAAATCTGATAAATATTTTACATTGTTAAACTAATAATGTCACTTTCTCACTCTAATAATTACCCCATATTCTAAGTTTTAGAATACATATATAATCTTAGTCTATTTTATTATGAATCATTAATTAAAATTTTGAAGATCAGAGTTGAGCATCTATCCTGAAAAGTTAAAATATTCACAAAATTTTAATTTTTAATCAATCATGAATTCATAATGTAATGATTGTATATTAATTTAATTTTGTATGGGGATGTTGGAAAAAGAAAGTGGAAAAGGATATAATGACAAAACGACAGAATATAAAATGCATGTGGGATGGCTGCATCTCAGAAAAGCCCAAGATTTATGCAACTTGTGGTAGTTTTTCAGTCTGGTTACTAGTTAAGGTATCTCTTCTGTCTTCTATATCAAGAAAGAAAATTCTTATGATCAGGTATTAAACAATATTTTTATTATATTTGCTTATTTTTCATTTTATCCTACTCATTTTTGTGCTTGTCTTGTAAGAGTTTGGACAAAATAAATTAGGCCTCTTCAGCTTGAGGCCATTAAAACATTTCCATGCAGGAGGAAGTCTAATGGGCCTTCCTGAATTTACCTCAGCAATATCTGCTGGAGCGATTTTCAAGTACTGGCTAAAGTGCATTCCTGTGTATTTCCACTTAAGCCATCTGCCAATCTTAATACTTATTCCTGAGGGAAGAAAACTTCCAGAGCTGTTTTTCATTTAATTTGCAAGGACATCCTGTTTAGGTACTTATCAAAAGAACAGAAGAATCAATGCCAAATACCACAAACCCTAGTTTAGAAAACTTAATGGGTCAGGCTAAAGTAATAACCTACATTTAAAAGAAGCAGCAGCTTTCTTCCTTTCTATTTAGTAAATATTCTGCCTATTGGACTGTTTGGTCTAAATACTTTTTCTTCTGTCTCTAAAATTGCTGTAGTATGTTAAAGACTTTCTGGGGAGGGAAAAAGTTACTCTCTTTTGCAAGGATAGGAGCATTTACTACGAAGGTGCTGTGACACTATTTATATATGCCATTGATCCTAACTCCTGTCATGTGAGAAAATTAATTCTCTAATCACCAAGACAACATTTCTAAACCTAGTAAATTACAAACTATAAGCCATCAACTTCATTTGGTGAAATGGAAAAATTGTTGGATTAGGAATGAGCAAATGTAGCTTCTGAGCTTGATTTTGCTGCTGTCTGGTTTGGGGTAAATTATTTAATCTCTCTAAGCCTTGATTTCTTACCTATAAAAGAGCAGCAATAAGCCTTGTCTTTGCTAAATTGAAGTATTGTTATATATTATAAACTAAGGTGCAATAACTTAATTTCACAGTGCCTGGTACAGAACTAGGTACAGAAAAGTGTAAAATAATTATGCATGCATTTTGTTGAATAAACTACATAAAAGCAATGAGAGATAGAATGGCATAGTGTAGAGCACCTACCTGTAAATCTAAATATTTTTTTTTTAAAGAAAAGACAAAGAGCATAGATTTTTGGGAACTAGAGTTAGTTTAAATCTACATAATACTAAAACACCTGTTTAATGGACTCATTTCAATCAAATGAAAAACCATATTGATTAGGAAGTACTAAGTTTGTGAGTTACTTAATCTCTCTTAATTTCAGTTATCTCATCTGGAAAATGAAGAAAATAATTCCTTACATGCCTATTGATCTATTGCCAAGGATGTGAAATTAAATCTGTTTTAATGCATTTGGGGGGCATGGAGGACAGAAGGATCTGTACTTCTATATGAGGAGCCCCTAATTAGGAAATCTTTACTAGTAATGATTAGCACTTTATAAATTGATACTTCAGTAAATTCACTGGGGCTTAGGTAACAAGTAAGTTGCCCCAGATCATACAGCCAATATGTATTAGAAGAATTGAACCCATTTTTAAAGTCAGCTATCTATATACTAGCCCCAAGATAATTTAAATATATGTATTTGTGTCTTTGCTTTATGTAAGCTTTTTCAGAGGGCTATAGTAACAACAACCAACATCAACATTAGCATCAACAATAACAACAAATAGTGTATGTATATATGTGTGTGTGTGTGTGTGTGTGTGTGTATGCACATACACATATGGATATATAATACACACATACACATATATGTTTAGTTGTGTATATATGTCTATATATACATACATATATCTTTGATATTAACAGAATTGAATATCAATTAAGACTACATGTATACATATTTATGTATATGGTGTCTTAAACATAAATATATGGGCACATTTTCACTTTATTCTCATAACAGTTGTGTGAAATAGACAGATAGGGCAAGTATTATTTTCCTCATTTTGCAGATGAAGAAACTAAATTCTAGGAAGCTTAAATGATTTCATATGCAGTGTCTACCAGGATTTATAATTTGCATTTTTAACAATGTAGACAGACTAACACAAGTTGCCATCACTTTACCTAACTGATATCTTTTCACCTTTGTGTGAAGAAAAAGGATGATGCATCATAAATGAATATAATAATGTATAAGTGCTTCAT
The DNA here is from genome assembly GCF_016432865.1 of Antechinus flavipes. Taxonomy (NCBI): domain Eukaryota; kingdom Metazoa; phylum Chordata; class Mammalia; order Dasyuromorphia; family Dasyuridae; genus Antechinus; species Antechinus flavipes. The sequence continues at coordinate 126,632,467 of NC_067400.1, read as the reverse complement.
GAATCTTTTTTTTTTTTCATTTAGGTATTGATGTCCATGAATCACAGACACACACACAAAGAGACAAAAGATATATGCCTATCCCAACTCGATTCTCACACAAAAAACCTCTTTCTTCACTATTATCTACTATTTTTCTAGGAGAGGGCCTTCCTAAGGCTAAAGGAAGTCTAAAGGGTGTTTGTGAACACCAATGACCAAATTACCATGGAGAAGGGAGAAAGAACTTCTACGGGAAAAAAGGAAAAAATGTAGATATTGGACAACTCTTAGATTTGGATGATGTAATTAGCATGGAGAACAGCTAACTAAGATAATAAATATGAATTATATGATGCTGATGATGGGAATTTGGAATAGGAATTTTTTTGTTTTCTGAGTTTTTTGTGGAGCTAATCCTAAAATGACCATTTGATAGTCAATAGTTTTCCATCCTTTACTGATATCTTGGATTTGTTTGAAGGAAAGATTCCCCTTCTTCATAGGTTTATACTTTTTCATACTTTATATATGCTTTGCTTTCTCCGGAGTCTGGCTCATCTCTATCTGTTCTCTTAAGTGTGTGTTGTTCCTTCTAATATGGCCCTGAGACAGTAGACCAGGAAAAGTCAACACAATATATAACAGAACAGAACACTACCACTTTAAAACATTCCATTGATATTGCTCATCTTTCAGCTTTTTTCAACATTGACCCTTGCAAAGCCTTCTGTTCCCCTCACTCCCTCCCCTAGATGGCAGGTAGTTAGATATGTTAAATCCAATATATGTAATACATATTTATACAGTTCTCTTGCTGCACAAGAAAAATTGGATCAAGAAGAAAAAAAAAACTGGGAAAGAAAACAAAATGCAAGCAAACACAACAGAAAGAGTGAGATTGCTATGTTGTGGTCCACATTCAGCTCCCACAGTCCTCAATTAAACATTAGTAAGTGACAGACACTGAACTAAGCAATGGAGATAAAAATATATGAAACATTATCTTCTATCAAAGGATTTAATTCTCTTTTATGCTTTTTCTAATTTATTCATCAGGTGTTAAGATACTCCTCAGTTTTAGCTCTTCAACAATACTTAGATTCCTCCAAATCTCAGTTCAAATGCTTTATCTAGAATAATCTAGATTTTCTCCCAAATATTATGCCCCCTCCTCTAAAAGAATCTTGTATTAATTCTGAATGTTTTATACTTGTTTTGCATGTTTGTATATATGTTATCTCTTGAAAGAGAATTAAATCCTTTGATAGAAGATAATGTTTCATATATTTTTATCTCCATTGCTTAGTTCAGTGTCTGTCACTTACTAATGTTTAATTGAGGACTGTGGGAGCTGAATGTGGACCACAACATAGCAATCTCACTCTTTCTGTTGTGTTTGCTTGCATTTTGTTTTCTTTCCCAGTTTTTTTTTCTTCTTGATCCAATTTTTCTTGTGCAGCAAGAGAACTGTATAAATATGTATTACATATATTGGATTTAACATATCTAACTACCTCCCATCTAGGGGAGGGAGTGAGGGGAACAGAAGGCTTTGCAAGGGTCAATGTTGAAAAACTATCCATGCATATGTTTTGTAAATAAAAAGCTTCAATAAGAAATAAAAAAAAAATGTTTAATTGATTGATCTACATTATCCTGTCCAAGTCATTGTTGCTGGTGCTTCCTATCCTTAGGACTTTCCTGTCTTGAGGAATCTGGAATTTCATTCATATTCTTTTTCTATAACTCTAACCCTACCCCTACTCTCAGGGAATTCATTTTTCATAATGATAATAATCTTGAATCATGATTTCTCACTTTATCAATCTCCTCAATTCCAAGGACTTATATTGCCACTATAGCTCAGTTATCAATATAGTTGAGCACACCTATAGCACAATGGCTAGGCAACAAATTGTGTCATATTCATCATATTAAATTTACAATGATCCCTCTCTGATCATAGTTTCTGTTATTTCATTTCTCTCTGAATTGCTTTTAGTCATAAGACACACACATCATCTACCATTTATTTGCTACTACTTCTGAGCTACTGGGCTTTTGTAAAGATACACAATGAGACTGACCATGTTCAGTAAAAAGTTATCTTATTTGAACTTATCCTTCCCTACTGCAGATAAATATTCATGTCCTTCCATAATTCATTCTTTCTCATCACCCACCAAACAACTATCTTAACTGTTTCTCTGTTTTCTACAAACTCTTGTTACACTGAAATCCTAAATTTCAGTTATAAATTTGACTGCCATTTACTAGAGAAAATGAAATCCATCAATGTGTTGGTTTGCTTTGATTAACTTCACTTTATTACATGCGAGAGTTCTCTGGAGAATGAGAAAAATACAGATGTCACAGATAGGCAAAAGTGAAGCAAATAAAAGTCATATATGGTGAGTCACTATGTTTCCATTGTTCCACAACTAAAAATACTACTAAAGAATACTAATATAAAAAATAATATTAAATAAATGGAACAAACATTCCAACAATAAACAAAATCACAAGAAAATAGATGACTAAATGGAAAGATACATCAAAGATTCTTCTTAGAATATAAAAGAATTGGTTGAATTTGTTTTATTATTTTTCCAAATTTACTTTCCTATGCTCTGTACCATATTTTCTTTATCCTAGGTATGTTTCTGAAATAAATATAAAATATTTCAAAAAGTATTTTAAAAACATAAGATGTGATAAAATATAAAGCACTAAATTATGTTACAAAAAATATTGCAATCTAACTGACAGAAAACTGCAGTTATCAACATTTTTTTTTTCAGAATTGACTTTGTAGCCAGATGGTCTGCTATGTGCTAGAGATACAAAAAGGACAAAGAAAGACAGTACCTATTCAAAAAGTTTTCAACCTAATGAGGGAAAAGAACACACAAAAGGAATCTAGAAAAAGTGGTCTCAGAATCCTGGACATTTCTTCATATCTTGACATTTTTTTCAATATATGATATTAAATCGCAACAGCAATCTTTTTAGTGTTACCTGACTAATGCTTTTTTCTACCATCTGCTGAAAATTTTTTCTCTCTCCTCAAACTAATTACATTATCCTCATCTCCTTTAGTTCCCAGCTCTCATAATTTTTTGAGAAAACAAAAGAGAGATAGCAACTATGCCTCATGAATTCTTCTTCTCCCCAATTCCACCTCTCAAATTAATTTAACTTCATTCTCCAATCTCTCTTCCTATATTCCAGAAGAACAAGTTACTTTTCTCTTTGCTAAAGCCAATTCTTTTATGTCCTTGATTTTTATCCCTCCTCATTTCTGGTTGGAGCTTGCTCCTTGATTTAAACTCTGTATTTAAAAATCTTCAGTTTCTCTTTATTCAAAAGCTCCTTTCCTTGCACTTTTACCATTTTATAGGGGCCCTTATTCTTTTGCCTAAAAATACCTCTATTTTCTTCTGTTTCCCTCTTTTTAATCTACACAGACATTAACCAGACATTCCTAAAGTATGTCCCTAATATCTCACTTTCTTGTTCAAGAAACTTCAACAATTTTCTGTTGCCTTTAAAATAATATGAACTTTTCTCCCTAACTTTGAAAGTTCTTCATAATCTGACCCATCTATCTTTCTAGACTTGTTTAACATTGCAACTTCCTCATATAATTACAATTCCAGCCAATTGGCCTAATTGTAATTTTCTGCACATGACAGTCCATTTGGCATGTCATGCCTTTGAACAATATAGCTACATACTTTTAATGCTTATCCCAATCTCTATCTCTTATAGTGCTTTTTAAAGTTCAGGTCTAAAGTCCTTTATTTATATAACCCATCCCCTAATTATTAGTGCTCTTCTCTCTCCAAAATGACTGTATTTATTTTGCACATTTTTATTTTTCCTTATATACAGATGAACACCCATTTCCCCTACCACCAACACCCCAAGCAGGATGTAATTTCCTTCATTGAAAGAAGAGACTCTTTTTATCACTTTATCCCCAGAATATAGCACAAAGTGAATGCTAAATCAATGCTTGAGAAATCAAGCACAAATCAATCTGACCTCACCTCCTTTCCTCCCAACCACTATTCAATTTAATGAAAGACAGTGAATGTAAGATTCTATTCTGTAATTATCCACTGATTATGAAAAGTAATTTTATACAGCAGAACAAAAGCTACCCCCACAAGTTTTAAATATATTTTGCATACATAACAAAATTATGGAAGATTCTATGAAATATATAACAGCAATTATCTCACTATTTCTTGCCCTTTTGATGATAAACTATACATGAAGAAAAAAAAGATAGTGAATGCTTCCCAAAAATATTTGTTATGATGGTAGAAGAGAATTAGATAAGATTCCAATTCGAAGAGACATTCTTCATGGATTTTGAGATTCTCCAGATGCTCTTAATTGCAGATGTTAATATAATTTTCAACACATTTTGGGATCTTGAAATTTTTCAGAAAAGATCTATAGTCACTCAAAAGAATTCATCCAGCTTTGCCATCCAAACAGGAAAGACTATATAGATTTAAAAATCACAATACATATTTATTTACATGAATAATCCATAGAGCAGAGAGTTTGATTGCATTTAGGAAAGTGTATGCATGCACACATGTATATATGCATGAATGTGTGTATGTATGTAGGAGTACATATGTGTTCACACATATAGGTAGACATATTTATTTATAAAAGCATGCATATGTTGTCATAAGATTTATGTAAATTGTTATATGTAAATATGCACATACAACTATTGTACCCTAATTAGTTTACTTTTGATAATATGTATTTTATCCTGTGTATTTAAAAATATTCTGAGAAGTCATAGGTTTCACCAAGTGTACCACCTCAGTCTTTCAGAATTAGTTTATAATTTAACTTAGTTCCTATAGAGAAAGTTCTAGTTTCAAGTGCAAAACCTGTTCCAAGGTCCTTCATGTCTCAGGCATCCTGGCTTCCCAAGGCTTCCATGCTGGGCTAGCTGGTACCACTTTGCTAATTGCAATCATGACTCCAAGGTCAACATGGCTCAAACTTCCAGTCCATGGGGATCACATAAAAGACCTGAAATTAAGAAGTATAATTGATATAGAAAAAAAAAAAAAAAACCTGAATCCGTCACACACATATACCTTAGACCCATTTCTTAGAACTATGGTAAAAGAGGGAGAACAGGAGAAAGAAATCCTTCCCCCATCACGGGTTCAATTCATGGCATCCATATTGTATGGTAGAAAGGAGTACATAGGAAGATGGCTCTTAAAAAGAGGCAATAAAAACAAGCAACTGACTTGGTCTTTCCAATTTTAAACACTCAAATAGATAATCAAATAGGTTATCTACTATCTAAATAACAAGGAATTCATGCACCTCAATGTTAGATCATCTAAGGCCTTAGCTAAGCCCTGAGAAGCCCAGGTTACTCATAAATCTAAAGTCTCTCATTATATTCATGAGGATAAGATGGAGAGCTATGGGATATATAATATGGTTTAAGTACATCAAGAAAATTTTAAAAAACAGACAATAAAATAGTGATTATGGATTGATGTCTACCTGGAAGGTGAGTTTTACAGCATTAATACACTATGGCATAGATTTTTGGTTTCAACATTTTTATCAGTAGCTACAAAGTAGAGATATCAAACTGTTCACAATTTCATAAATAAAACAAGAAGATTAGTATGTATGACAAAATTGGAATATAAAAATAACAGACTAAAATGTTAAAACTTCTTAAAATGTTTTGCCTTTTGAATGAAGTCTTATATTTGGATAAAACTTAAAACAAATAAATAAAAAAACACAAATACAAGCCGGTGTTTGAATAGTTAGATAATAATATATATTTTTAAAATCTGAGTAATTAAGTGAATTGTCAGCTCTATGCAAATCATCACTGTGGCATGGAAGGCCCTTGAAAATTCAAGATAATCATGATCTTCTAGCAGAGTCATTTTTTCAAGATCATCAAAGTGATTGTCTTACTGTATTTTGTCTTAATCATATCATGATTCAAGTAACATATTCAATTTTTATTGAGAATAGCTAATAAGCCAGGGTAGACGTGCTCAATGAAGAGTAGAAAACATTCAGATAATTTGAAAGAATTAGGGATATCTTGAGAAGAGAAAAGTTAACAGAAATATAAAGGCTATCTTTAAATATTTTAAAGTCTTCATGTGAAAGAGAATGTGTCTCTGTATTTTTGTGTGTGGATACTCGTGTGTTTGTGTGTGCACATCTAGAATGCAGAATTCAAAGGAATATAGAATTCAGACAGATTTTGCTTCAAAATAGGAAAAGTATTTCCAATCATTAGTATTATCTAACACTATAATGGGATGCTTTGTAATGTAGTAATTTCACAATTAGTAGGGGCCCTGAAATGTAGTTTGTATAACCACTCACTGAGGATATTATAAAGTGTTTGTCTATTTGAGTATAAGTTGAATTAGATGGCACTTTCAGCTTTTAAGATTTTGTACTGTGAAAGTAGAGAATTCAAGTAATTTATGTTTGAGGGACTTTGACATTTAAACTAAATCTTTGACATGGAAAGAATTTCATAAGCCAAGTTTTTTTAAGGCATTCAAATAAACTAATAAATAAATATTTGTTAAGTATTTATTGTATACCAGATTTATTGTATGCTGGGCCTTAAGCAAACAAAACAAAAAATGAAACAGCCCCTATCCTTACAATTTATCAGAGGAGAAAACACACACACACACACACACACATATATGTATATACAAAATATGAAATACATCAGAATAAACACAAGTAACAGACAGAAGGAAAAGACTCATGTAAGAAATACGATTTGAATGGTCTTTTAGAGGCAACAAAAAAGTAGGGAGTTGATTTTGAGTACTACAGAAAGTCTCTGAAAAAGCAAAGAAAGATGAAAACATAAGTGCTGTGGGAGGAACTACAAGAATTCTAGTTTGACTTGACCATAGATTATCCAAGGAGTTATGTATAATTAGCCTGGAAAGATACAGTGCCAGGTTGTGAAGCATATTAAATGCCAAATAGAGGAATTCACATTTGATATTAGAAGTTATAGTAGTGGTTAAATTTTTTGAGCCGGAGCAGAAATACTCAGAATGGTGCTTTAAGAAGGACATGTTTGTAGTTTTATGGAGACTGCGTTAGAGAAGAGACAGACTTGATGTAGAGAGAACAATTAGAAGGCTTGTGCATAGTCTAGGCATAAGGTGATGAAGGGAGTAGAAAGAAGGGGAAGGATAGATGAGAACCATCCAGAACAGAGGCAAAGATATGCAAAATGTTGGGGGTATATTTTTGAGAAAGTGAATGTTAGATTTTATTGTAGCATGGACTTCAAGAAATGGTGATCTTTCATAACAGAACTTGATTCATAATGAGAATCTTGTTTATGAAAAATGCTTAAAATACATGAAACCTCTGAGATCCACTTAAAAACAAGTGGTTTGCTTCATGGTACTAGCGTGAGTACTAGACCATGACTAATACTCAAACCAAAGACATTCTGTTGGATCTCCTTAAATGGTTATTATTTTTCAGCATACAATGGAAAGTTCCAATCTATTTAATAGGGAATACTACAGGATGGCTTATAAATTCATCCCTCTTTGATTTTCTCATAAAATTTTGGACTTCTTTAAACATCTGTCATTTAAAATTTTAAGTTTGTAATAGATCTATAAATTGTTAGATTCTTAAGAGGCAAAATGTCATCCTGTCCATCTTGCTCATTGTGGAAATTAAAAAAAAAAAAGATGTTTGTGATGTTCACTTGCCCCAAGTTATACAACTATTTAATGATGTAGCTTAAACTTGAACCCAGGTGACTTGACTCCTAGGCCAGTGATATTTAATGTGTATTATACATTATTTTTAATAAATGCTTATTTTTCTCACAGATTTTGAAATCCTCAAGATGATTATATCCAACTTCATAGTATACATAAGTTAATTTCAATTTTTTGATAAGGGTAGCCTATCCATTATAAATAGATTTTATATGAACTTCCACTCACAAATCAAATATAAGGGGACAGCAAGCTATACCTGATTCTAGAGATTTCCCTGAACAAGTATAGAGGTTTTTCTTTCCCCCCCAATACTCTTGGTTTCAGTCCTTGCTCTTTTCAGTCCTTGCTCTTTTCAGTCCTTCTCTCATGTGTTCTTCCCAATATCAATTTCCAGTTATAATTAATTTATCCCCTTATGTCATTAAATAGCATCCTGGTGGCATTTAACCAATGAATTAGAATTTACAAAATTATATTTACTGAACAGATACAGTAAGAACAAAAATAGAAAACTATTTCTAGCTGTATTCACCTAAAGAAGATAAAATGCTATAAGCCTGCAAGTACTAGACTTTATCTCCCCACTAAAGTCATTACTATATAGCAAACTGCTTGACATAATTTCTATTATTTTGGTTTCCATTGTGTCTTTTCTTTTCTGAATTTAGGTGAAGGAGTATTAAATATCAAATTGACTAAGAAACATAAAAATCTGCAATTTGGTAATTAGATATATAATGTGGAAAATTTTGAAATCTGCTACTCCAACACCAATAGTCTCATATCTGTACAAGGAAGGAATCTGGAAATTTGCATATATTTTCTTTAGTGATTCACTTAGTTATTATTATTACAGAAAATTTATTTTTATTGGTATATTATCATTTCTTCTATTTATATTATTGTAGTCATTATACACACACACACACACACACACACATATATATAATTTTCTAGGACTGTCACTTAAACTTTTATTTGTATAAGTTCATATAAGTTTTTCATGCATCTTTGTATTCATCACATTCATCATTTCTTATAAAATAGCATTATTACATTATTCTCATATACCAAAACTTATATATCCCTTCTCCAATTGCTAAACATCTAATTTAATTACAGGCATTTTTTACAGTGCAGAATGCTGTCATAAATATTATGGTAAATATGAAGCCTTTCTTTTTGTCATTGATTCTGCTGGATCCCTCCCATTTATAACATTCTGTGTTCTAAAGCCAGAAAACTAAGAACTTGACAAACCAGATGTTCCACATCAAAAGAACAATTAGGTAGATGTTTATAAATATCTATTTTCCATAACTTTTACATATGTTTTCCTCAGTATTACAATTCAAAATTAAAAAAAATAATAATTAATTCACATTCTAAAACCTCTAGTCTATACAATGTAGTTTGTAAGTCACAGAAGTAATTACCAGGAAATCTATAGAAGGTAACAGTCTTTTCTTAATTTATATTTATCTGTGCTTTAAGTCAAATCAATTTGGCTGAAGGGAAAAACATGAATAATTTATTAATTTATTTTACATATTTGTTAATTGTGTGTTATTAAGTAAAAGGGGCTGATCTCAGTCAGAAAGATTTATGATTAAATACTGCCCCTTGATTACCTGAAAAGGGGAAATATGTTTAACATCTCAATGCCTCAAGTAACTCTATAAGACTCTAAGTTATAGAAGAGTTATTGATCTGCATCAGTGAAAGCAGTTTCCACACCAAGATTTCCTAATACTTAAGCAATTAGCATTCTGTCTCTTCATTCTCCCCTTAAAAAAATCAATAAATGCTCTTATTTTGTTACAGAATGATATGTTCCTATTCTATTCTACTCAAATAAACTGCAAGGATCTATGATTTCTTCACTTTATACATTAACTCCACTGATACAGTTTGCAACTTCTTCTTCTCCAGGTCTTATTCATCTTATATGACTTCTCTATGCCCTGGAGTGGAAGAAAAACTATATCTTATAACTTTAAATATAAGAGTATAATTTCCAGCATATGAAGCAGTATGCTTGTATCAGACAATGAAGTTTTGGGAAATGATTTTTTTCTCCAGACATTTATTGGTTAATGTCTTTTGGCAGAAAAGCAACCAAAGATAATGCATTTTGATTAAATGGATTATTGTTGTATGTGTGTCAGAAAGCAGTGATAAAAATGGTAATCACTAATTACCAGTAATTAAATAAGTAATAACAAAAATTCTGCAAGTTGTAGATTAGAGCAAAGAAAGACAAATACTTTCTTCCAATCTATCACCTGATGCCTTTGAAGCTATAGATCTCATCTAAGCACTACTTGGACAAGGAAACAAATGTATCCCCTGTTTGATACCACCAACAGAGTGCTAAGCAGCTTATCATGGGATTTCAAAATTTTTCTTATGAGGGTAGATGAATAGGAAATAAAGATTAGAGTGAAATAACTGTAAAAAAAAAAAAGAAGAGAAAGGAAGGAAGGAAGAAAGAAAGAAAGGAAGGAAGGAAAAAAGGAAGGAAAGAAGGAAGGAAGAAAGGAAGGAAAGAAGGAAGGAAGGAAGGAAGGAAGGAAGGAACGAAGGAACGAAGGAAGGAACGAAGGAAGGAAGGAAGGAACGAAGGAACGAAGGAAGTAAAGAAAAAAACAACAACATAAAAAGAAAAATTAATCGCTTTTAGAAGAAATCTTTTAAATGCCTCAAAGCAAAGGGGCAAGTTATATAAGCACATTATGGTTCTTCCCCACACACACACACACACCTTTTCCTCTTATGCCTTCTATGAAAACTATTTAAACCCAAAGAATTAAATTGCAATTGTTCATGAATTCCTATGCATCCAGAGGTTGTTCCTCTCAATCAACCCTTTATGCCTCTCAGTAGAGGCCGGATGTTTGCAGTGGCTGGCAGCTGCTGTCCAAGTCCCAGCTAACAGCTGATAGACTGGCAGTGTACATTGAAAGAGTGAAGCTCAGAGCCTGGGAAAGGTCCTCATGCTGAATGCTCTCAGCCCTGCTGGGTAATTAGCTTACTATATACAAGATTAGAAAACTAGTCCTGAAGATACTCCATCTGACCTGTTTTTCAAAAGTCATTAGAATTTAGAAATGGCTATATTTATTAGCAAAAAGAAATGTAAAGAGTTTATGTGAATGGGTTTTCTTGTGGTATTTGCTGGAGTGAATAAGTGATGGGAAAGGTAGAATGAGTTAAAACTATTGGAGAAAAAAGTGGGGAATCCTCTGTGTAAAAAACCTTTTACTCTCTGCTCCCCACCCATCTCTGTCTTGCATTTTGAAATTAAGAGAACAAATTACAATAGGAAAGAAAATACTAAAGAGAGAAAAGAGAAAAGACAAAAGGAAGAACAGAAGAGAGAGACAGAGAGAGAAAGACAGAAACAGAGAGAGAGAGAGAGAGAGAGAGAGAAAGGGGGAGAAAGGGAGGGACAGAGCAAGGGAGTAAAGAGGGAGGGAGGAATGGAGGAAGGGGGAAAGAAGGAAGAAAAGAAGAATGATAAAGGAAAAAAGGAAGGAAGAAAAGAAGCAAAAAAAGAAGGAAAGAAAATATTTTTTTTCTTTTTTGGGAAAATTTGGCCTTCTAGAAATGTACAGTTCCTATCTGTTATTGCAAAGTAATAGACTCATTGTATCAAATATAAACATAACCATTTATATCAAATTAAAACAAAATCTACTTTGCCAAATTTTAACAGTAAATATCCTTTTCATACTAGTTAACGGAAATGAATTAGTCAGAGAAACATCAGTTTCATATGGAAATGATAAAATGGTAAAGCAAGTAAACAGTGAAAAAAATTTCCATCTTCTTACCTATCCTGCAAAAAAAAAATTAAAATTAAAATCACCAGGAGAACAACATAAGTTTGAAAAGATCTTGTATTCACTCCGAGGCGAGGGCTTCTAGCCATAAGTCTTCTATTATCTTATTTGCTACTGTTGCTGACAAAAAGCGAAGTTTGTAAAGTTCAGTGACCTTTCTTTTTACTTATATGATGGAGGTAAAAGAGAGTAAACTAATTGGGGGGAAAAGTAAGCTGTTTTAAGTATTAGCACAGTTCTATCCAGTGTTTATGCCAGTTATTCTGGAGTACTCTGCTCATTATTCCAACTGGTAGGCAGGCATCCCCAAAAATGAAACCTGATCATATTGGTTAAAAACTCCCCATCAGATTTTCTCAAAACTTTCAAAACAACTTTGAAAACCAGGTTTTTTTTTTTAAGTTCTAAATCATACTAGATAAAAATGAGTATATTTTTAGAAGGAAAATCTTCTCTGATATACCTCTGTCTTCCTGCATTTGTATACTGATTTACAGAGCATGCCTACTGCCAACGCCTCGGGGTATGTAGGCAAGTTGGCACAAATGTGCATGCATCTAACTTCCCCACCTCCCCACCTGTCTGGCAGAAATCCCTGCATCAGTCATACAAAGTCTAACTGAAAACATGGGCCCAGTACCATGTCCTGAAGGCTAAAAAGCTTAGGCTATGATGGACGAGGAGTGAAAGCCAGTTTTGATGATGAGGACACCCCCCACACCCAGTCCCCAGGAGCTTTTCAAATTAATTGTGTGCTATTAAAAATCATGGGTTATAAATCCCAGGGCTAAGGGTATGGTGGGCAAGAAAATAGTTGCCCTAATTTCTTTTCTGTGTTTAACCTGTAAAGAAAGTATTTTTTTTCCTTTTTCTTCTTTTGATACTTATAGAAAAGGTCATATCTTAACATTTTAGTCTATGCTAACTATGCATAGAGTTTTGTTATAACTTTAAAATTGATAAATGATCTGAATTAAATATGGTAAAGTAAAAAATATAGTTAACATTTTTGAAAACCAGATGTCAAAAAGGAAAATACAAATAACCTGTAAAAGGAGAAAACTAGAAGGTGGGGAATAATATAGTTTTATTTCTACAGAATGCATTCTTGCATATAACTGTTGATAGTTTGCAGTACATTTTGACTGTATTCTCCTTTTTTTTGTTTGTTTTTGGTTCAATATATTTTAGTGTAATGACCGCATATTTAAAATCAGCCGGAGTCAGGAATTCAGGTTGAGGGGAAAATCTTGAATATTTATTGAAGTGAAGAGGTGAATAAAGATTGCAATAGAAATATGGGCAAGAAAGATTGCTATAGCAACATGGGCAGCTGCAACAGGAAGCCAGCTAACAGAGAGCGATCTGAGCTGAGCAAACCGTTGCAATAGCAATGCCAAAAGTCTCTCCTTCCCCTTCCTTTTCCACTCCCCTGCCTCCACCCACCAAAATCGTCATTTCCTATACAACACATCAGGACTTGCACAAAGAGTGGGCAGGGGCCATTCTTTCTCCAAGCTTATATATTAATAGATTATGGTCCAATTACTATTTAGCCTCATGTGCTTGGGACCTCAGTGCATCAACTCAAGCCTCAGCCCATTACATCTCCCGCTTTCTTTTGTTTTAGAACACAGGTGATCATGCCATCCCTGACTCCTCAGGAAAGGAGGTGAAAGCACCGAAAAGGAGGTGATCACGACCCCTCTGACTTCTCAGGAAGGGAGGTGAAAGCACTAAAAAGGAGATAATCACGCCCTCCCTGACATCTCAGAAAGGGAGATGAAAAGCACCAAAGGGAAGTGGGGGTTGCTAGCAGGTTTCTGGGCTCAAGGTTCTTATTATGGACAAACCCATCAGCATGGAAACACATAGCACATAGCACATAGCAACAATGCAGAGGCTATTAGTGATGACTCTCCCCTCAGTCAGTGCAGGCTTGATGTGGTATAACAAACATGAATTATACACCCAAGTAACGGTATAACAAACAATATCAATCAACATTATGATGTAAAAGATTGCCAGAAGTCCTAGAAGGAGAGTATGTAAACAGCAGTCACACATACCTCTTCAGCAGCCAAGAGATAGTCCAAAACCAATCTATTGTCCATTGCTTCACATATCAGGGAATCCAATGATCCCCCCAAGTTTTTGAAGTCCAGCAAAAGTCTTTTTATGTCTTAGGGAATCCAATGATTCCAGCAGATTTTGAAGTCCTGTAACAGTCTTATCACTTCTCAGAAAATCCAGTGATTCCTGAGGGCTTTCAAGTCTTATGTCTCAAAAAATCCAATGATTCCTGAGGGATTTAAAGTCCTACAACAATCTAATGTCTCAGAGAATCCAATGATTTCTGAGGGTTTTGAAGTCCAATGATTTTCTATGTCCATGAGTCAAATGCCATAACTGCCACACTCTTTCAATGGTGAGCACAATCAGCAAGAGAACCACCTGATGTTTCTTGGGTCTTCTCCTTCGTTTCAAGGGTCTGCTCCGTCTCTCTGCGATGGTCAAGGCGAATACGGCTCGTTGGCACCCATCTGATTCCTTCTCCACCTGTAGAGATACAAGCAAACCCTCTCCCCCAAGCAGTTAGCCTATCTGGTCCCTTCCATTCACCACTTTCTGGTTCTCTCCACATCACCTGGCGATTATCTAAAGATAGTGGAGCTGCTCACACTGGACATTGACCTTCCGGTGGGTTATAAAACCTGTCTGCCGGAGCGAGTGCATCTTTGTCAAAAATCAAGAAGTTAATGGTATAAAGTGCTAGATTTAGAAGTTCTCTAGGGTTACCTGTGGCTCCCCCTTTCTTTTGTTTTTGGAGGAGCGTCTTAATGTCTCTGTTTCTCCTCTCTACTATTGCCTGTCCTTGAGGATTAAAGAGTATGCCAGTGGTGTGTAAAATCTTATACTGTGCAGGACCATTGTCTGTTTTTATTGCTTGTGGCACACCCACAAATGCTTGCATGAGGAATTCAGTGACCACTCGGGCTGTCTCTTTTGCTGCTGGTATGGCAAAAGTGAATCCTGAAAAGGTGTCTACCACAGCATGGATAAAAGACAGACGACCGAAAGATTTATAATGGGTCACAACCATTTGCCAGATTTCATTGGGTCTCAAATCACGAGGGTTCTTCCCTGAAGGCAGTGTAGGAGCGTGGAAAGGAAGGCAAGCTGTACAGCTTTTTTACTATGCTCCTAGCTTCCTCTTTTGTTATCCCAAATTGTAAACGCAAAGCTCGAGCAGCCTGATGGTATTTAGAATGGGATTCCTGGGCCTCCTGAAATAAAGGCATACTGGCTAACATAGTTAAAAGGCTATCTGCCTTTGAATTCCCATCAAAAATAGGGCCTGGGAGTCCACTATGTGAGTGGACATACAAGATATAAATCTTACCTGGATGTTTTCTCACTTGCTCCTGAAGTTCCTTAAAGAGCTGATATATATTAGAAGCTGCAAATTTTATTTGGGCTGTGGTAATTCTTTGTACCACACCAACTGAATAGGCTGAATCAGATATTATATTTATGTCTCCTGGGTAATAAGTGAGAGCTAACATGATTGCATATAATTCGTTCTGCTGAGTGGACTGAAAAGGAGTTCTGACTACTCTCTTTATCGTTAAGTCATGAGAGTATACAGCACAAATATTGTGTTTGGATGCATCTGTAAAGATAGTTGGTCCTTTAAGAGGAACTTTAGAAACTTTTTCTTCAAGAATCCATCGCCAATTATGTAAAAGTCTGGTTATCTTTAGTGGAGACCCATGTATAAAATTAGGAGCCATGGCTAATAAAATTTGCCACTCTGGGATGGTCTCACAACACACATTAATTTGTGTATTGGTGTAAAAGGTGTATATCTTATCAGGTCTTGCCCCAGATAATTGTACTGCTCACTTAATGGCCTTTAACAAAATTCTAGCCACAAGCACTGGGTAAGGAGTAAGGCTTTGTTGGTTGTGCCGGGAGGTTCACCCACTCTATCACACTGTCTCCTTGATGAAGGACTGCTGTGGGTGCCTCTTGTGTGGCAAAAACTGATATTTCCAAGGGTTTTTGAGTGACTCTTTCAACCACATTGGATAAAGCCAGTTCAACTTCTCTCAAGCCTCTTGAGCTTCTTTTGTAAGCTGGCATGGTGAATTTAAAGCACTGTCTCCCCTTAAAATATCATTTAGTGGCTGTAACTGATAGGTAGTGAAGCCTAACACTGGTCCCATCCATTGGATATCTCCTATCAATTTCTGAAAATAATTTAAGGTGTTTAGCTTCTCTGTTCTTAAGGACAGTTTTTGTACTGTAAGCACCTTACGGTATACTTCATATCCTAAATATTGAAAAGGAGCATGTCTTTGAATTTTCTCTTCAGCTATGTATAATTTGTAGTATCTTAGTGTTTCTATGGTCTTTTGTAGACATGCTTCTAGCATTTGTTCCTCAGGTGCACATCCCAATATATCATCCATATAATGTAATAGCATAACTTTTGGAAATGCTTTTCTTATTGGAGCAAGAGCAGCAGCAACATACATTTGACACATAGTGGGGCTGTTTTTCATTCCCTGTGGCAAAACTGTCCATTCATATCTTTTATAAGGCTCAGCTAAGTTAATGCCAGGCACTGAAAAGGCAAATCTTTTCATATCCTCCTTATCCAGAGGGATAGAATAGAAACAATCCTTAATATCGATGACCCAAAGAGGCCACTCTCTAGGCAATTGAGTAGGAGATGGAAGTCCAGGCTGAGGAGTTCCCATAGTTTCCATCTGTTCATTTACTTTTCTTAAATCAGTGAGCATCCTCCATTTTCCTGATTTCTTTTTTACAATGAACACTGGGGAAATTCCAAGGACTTAGAGAAGGTTGTAAATGCCCCTGTTCAAGCTGCTCCTGTACTATATCTAATAAGGCCTGAATTTTATCGCTACCTAAGGGCCACTGTTCTGTCCATACTGGTGTATCAGTTTTCCATTGGATAGGAACAGGTGAAAGTGTTGGCAGGCCTTCAACAGCAGCCCTGCTTAAAAAACCGAAGTACTCATTTTTAACCCTAATTGTTGTAAAACGTCTCTTCCCCACAGATTGATGGGGAAAAACTATAAAAGGAGTAAAAACTCCTGTTTTGCCTTCAAAAGTCCATCTCATAGGGGCAGCACTAACTTCAGCTGCTATTAATCCTCCTACCCCAGACATATAGGTGTCTGCTTTAATCTTTGGCCAGTGACTGGGCCAATTGGCACCTCTAATAACTGTACGATCCGCACCTGTGTCTACCAATCCTTCCAATGGTAGGCCATTTATATAGATTGTGAGCATAGGTCGGTTAGCTGTCACAGCTGCTATCCAGTATATTCCTGGATTTTGTGGTCTGGGGTCAGAATCTGGGTGACTATCACCAGGTTGCTTATTAGGATTCTGTATGAGTAAACCTGATGCTACTACTTCTCCTGGATGATAAGTCACACATTGTCTACCTGTATTAGTGACTGGGATATTATCTACACATTCCCCAGTTTCCCACATCAGTGTGTGAATGGACACTGTTTTGTACGTACAAAAAGGAGGTGAAATGGTCAAGCCTACTGTGCCTGGAGGTAGGGGATCCATAGGCTGGAGAGGAACAAATTTCACCTCTCCAGGGGGTATCTCAGTTGTCCCAGCTGCATACAGCTCTATTCTCCCCAATTGTAATTCCCTTCTGCCATCAGGTTGCTTCCTGGCTGGTTGACTGTGTAATCCCCTTCTCCCATCATATGGCTTTCTGGCTGATTGGTCATGTCTGGGTACTGGACTTCTAGGCACTCTCTGGGTGCACCATTGGCTGCCATCATGCCCCAAGTGTTTTTTGCCTTGGGCCCCTCATCCCGTTTCCCTGAATCAATCTACATTTTGAGGCCCGATGGCCTCTGTTGCATTTTGGACATGGGGTATTGGGTCTTGTTCTCCCACCTTGTTTTCCCATTCTATCTCTATACCAACATTGAGTTTTCAGATGCCCTACTTTTCCACACTGAAAGCATCTACGAGTCTCTCTGGAAGTCCCTTGCCAAGAGGGACTCTGTCTTCATGTTTGGATTTTGGGAAGTCTGCACCATAGCCTGGGTATAAAAGGCATCTGTGCCCACTGTGGCACAGCGTCTTATGATCTCCTCTAAAGGAGCATCCTTGCGCAGTCCTAGTATAATTCTTCTGCAAACTTCATTAGCATTTTCCTTAGCAAGTTGCCTTATCAAAATGTCTGTTATTGGATTTTCTCCATTTGTTCTTGTGATAGCTGTCTGCAAATGTCCCATAAAGTCAGCAAAGGGTTCATTTGGCCCTTGTGTTATTTTTGTGAAGGCCCCCCCCTTGTCATCTTTATTGTGGAGGGAAGCCCACGCTTTGATAGCATTAGCAGCAATTTGCTCATATGCTGCTATAGAATAATTAATTTGTACTGTGACATCTGCATAAGGACCAACACCTGTTAGTAGGTCATAGGTGACTGCAGCATGAACTCCACTTTCACTATTTTGTTGGGCTTGTATCCTACAGAGCTCACTATATTCAGAAAGCCACAAGTAGTTTTGTCCAGGTTCTAGGCATATCTTTGCTATAGATTTCCAGTCATTAGGGGTCAAGATTTCAAAAGCCAAATTCTGCAATAACATCTTAACATAAGCTGATGTAGCCCCATAAAGAGTGCAAGCTTTTTTCAGGTCTTTGAGGATTTCTATATCAAAAGGAGAGTATCTTCTACTTTCTTAACCTGAAGAATTAAACTGTTGAATAACTGGAAAAATGTGGTGTTGGAATTCCAATACTTTCTCCCTTCTTCTTTGGCCTTAATTAGGCCCTTTTGCAATCTACTCAAAGGAGCAGCTGGATGCTGGGAGGGAGGTGCTGGATGCTGGGGGGGAGGTGCTGGTGCTATCACTGCTCCCCCCACTACCCCTCCTCCCTCCATCCCGGAGGGTGGAGTTGATGGAGGAGAGCCAATTATCTGCTCCTTAGGTGGGGCTGAAGCTGCCTCAGATTCACCCTGCCCTTGAGCTTCACTTAAGTCTCCATGCCCTGTGGGGATATGGCCATTAATCTGTTCTTTGTCTTCCTCCTTTATCTCAGGCTTCCCCATTTGGCTATTCTTAGAGTTTTTTCCTTTTCTCCTAGAACTTATATGGTATTTTAAGGCCAACTGTATCGTATTGTATAAATAGAATGCCTCGAAGGAAACTGAATGAGGACCGTTTTCATTGTTATATGCGGAGAGCTGTTGACCAACCAATGCCCAGTTATCTAGAGAGATTTGCTCTTCCTCTAAGAACCAAGAGGAGGTGCGTTTTAATATACCCAGAAGTTCAGCTGCTTGTTCCCAAGTTACAAGTAGCCCTTGATCTTCTATCAGCTTAAGCAGGCTTTCTATAGCACCACTCCTGGGTGGGGCTGGGGGTGGAGGGGTTGGGGTGGGGGATGGAGAATCTTTACCTAGGATCTGTCCCATTTCAGCCAAAAAGTTACTGCTTTAGTCTTTAAGAAAATAAGTTCCCTGTTTGTCTTATACTCACCTAAGTTCCTGGTCACTGGAGACTTCTTCAGTGAAAGTAGGGTCCTTGGTTCCCACGCTTGGGCGCCAAATGTAATGACCGCGTATTTAAAATCAGCCAGAGTCAGGAATTCAGGTTAAGGGGAAAATCTTCAATATTTATTGAAGTGAAGAGGTGAATAAAGATTGAGATAGCAATATGGGCAAGAAAGATTGCTATAGCAATGTGGGCAGCTGCAACAGGAAGCCAGCTAACAGAGGGGGATCTGAGCTGAGCAAACCATTGCAATAGCAATGCCAAAAGTCTCTCCTTCCCCTTCCTTTTCCACTCCCCTGCCTCCACCCACCAAAATCGTCATTTCCTATACAACACATCAGGACTTGCACAAAGAGTGGGCGGGGGCCATTCTTTCTCCAAGCTTGTATATTAATAGATTATGGTCCAATTACTATTTAGCCTCATGTGCTTGGGACCTCAGTGCATCAACTCAAGTCTCAGCCCATTACATTTTAGATATATGAGTTGATCAAATTTGGAATGCTGCCAAGAATAAATTACCCTGCTGAAGTGAACATTTTCTTTCAGGGAAGAAGATGGACATTCAATGAAACTAGTGAATTCCATTTATTTTTGATGAAAACACCAAAGCAAAACAAAAAAAAAAAAAAATTGACCTACAAATATAAAACTCAAGAGAAGCATAAAAAGGTAAAAAGAAAAAAAAAAAACTCTTGAGAACTGTATTTCTGTTATGGGTATACATTGAGAGTACATGTATAAGCTGATTTTACAGTTATAATATAAAAAATGAAACTAGAGATGGAAAGGGGATTTTAACAGAAAAAAGGGGAAAGTGAAAGTAAAATGAGGGAAATTACATCTCAGAAAGAGGCAAAGAAAACCTATTATAATTGAGGGAAAGAAGGGAGGATAATGAATTTTGTGTGAATCTTGTTCTTCTCAGATTTGGCCCAAAGAAAGAATATTAAGTATATTAAGTTTCACCAAGAAACAACTCTCAACTTATAGAAAAGTGGAAGGGGAAAGGGAAAAAGTGAAAGGGTAGGCTAAATAGAAGGGAAAAGAGAAATAGTAGGGGAAAGACATAAGAAAGGGGGAAGATCTCTAAAGAGGGAGGACTGCTTGAGAAAAGTAGTGCTCATAAGTAAAATACAGGGGAGAAGAGGAAGGGGAAAAGGAAAGAGAAAAGTTTAATTTGGGGTTAACAAAATGGCAGGAAATACGGAATTAGTAGTTTTAACTTTAAAAGTGAATGGGGTGAACTCTCACATAAAACATAAATGGATAGCAAACTGGATTAAAAGCCAGAATCCTACAATATGTTGTTTACAAGAAACACATTTAGCTGAGTGATACATGCAGAGTAAAGATAAAAGGCTGAAGCAGAATCTATTGTGATTCAGGTGAAGTAAAAAAAAAGCAGGGATAGCCATCCTCATCTCAGATCAAGCAAAAGCAAAAATTGATCTACTTAAAAGAGATAAGGAAGGAAAGTATATCTTGCTAAATATCACCATAGATAATGAAGCAATATAAATATTAAACATATGTGCAGCAAGTGGTATAGCATCTAAATTTTTAAAGGAGAAATTGAGAGTTGCAAAAAGAAATAGACAGAAAAACTATAATAGTGGGAGATCTCAACCTTGCACTCTCAGAATTAGATCAAACACAAAATAAATAAGAAAGAAGTCAAAGAGGTAAATAGAATACTAGAAAAGTTAGATAAGATAGATCTCTGGAGAAAATGTAATGGAGACAGAAAGGAGTAAGTACACTTTCTCCTCAGCAGTTCATGGAACCTATACAAAAATTGACCATATATTAGGACATAAAGACCTCAAAATCAAATGCAGAAAGGCAGAACTAGTAAATGCATCTCTTTCAGATAATTATGCAATAAAAATTACATTCAATATAGGGCCAGGTGAAAATAGACCAAAAAAGAAATTAGAAATGAAATAATCTCATCCTAAAAAATGATGGGTGAAACTGAAAATCATAGGCATAATCATAATTTCATCCAAGAGAATGACAATAATGAGGCAACATACCAAAATTTATGGGATGCAGCCTAAACAGTAATAATGGGAATTTTTATATCTCTAGAGGATTACTTGTATAAAATAGAGAAAGAAAAGATCAATAAATTGGGCCTGGAACTAAAAAAGTTAGAAAAAGAACAAATTAAAACCCCCCAATAAATACTAAACTTGAAATTCTAAAAGTAAGAGGAGTGATCAAAAAAATTGAAACTAAAAAAACCTATTGAATTAATAAATAAAACTAAGAGTTCATTTTATGAAAAGGCCAACAAAATAGGTAAACTTTTAGTTAATTTGATTAGAAAAAATAAAGAGGAAAATCAAATTGTTA
Source organism: Antechinus flavipes (assembly GCF_016432865.1). Classification (NCBI taxonomy): domain Eukaryota; kingdom Metazoa; phylum Chordata; class Mammalia; order Dasyuromorphia; family Dasyuridae; genus Antechinus; species Antechinus flavipes. The sequence goes on along the minus strand of NC_067400.1, from coordinate 126,610,903 downwards.
GTTTCAAAAATGAAATGGGAGAACTATCCACCAAGGAAGAGGAAACTAGAGCAATTATTAGGAGTTACTTTGCCCAACTTTTTGCTAATAAATTTGATAACCTAAGTGAAATGGAGGAATGCTGTTAAAAATATATAGATTACCCAGATTAACAGAAAAGGAAATAAATTACTTAAATAGTCCCATTTTAGAAAATGAAATAGAACAAGCTATTAAATCAACTTCCTAAGAAAAAAATCCCCAGGACCAGATGGATTTACATGTGAATTCTACCAAACATTTAAATAACAATTAACTCCAATACTATGTAAATCATTTGAAAAAATAGGGAATGAAAGACTCCTACCAAATTCCTTTTATGATATAGACATGGTACTGATACCTAAACCAAGTAGGACAAAAACAGAGAAAGAAAATTATATACCAGTCTCCCTAATGAATATTGATGGAGAAATCTGAAAAAAAAATATTAGCAAAGAGATTACAGATAATCATCCCCAGGATAATACACCATGACCAAGTAGGATTTATACCAGGAATGCAGAACTAGTTCAATATTAGGAAAACTAGTAAAATAATTGACCATATCAATAACTAAATTAACAAAAAACATGTAATTATCTCAACAGATGCAGAAAAAGCATTTTATAAAATCCAACATCTTTTAAAAACACTAGAGAGTATAGGAATAAATGGACTTTTCTTTAAATAGTCATAGCATCTGTTTAAAACAATCAGCAAGCATCATATGTAATGGGGATAAACTAGAAGCATTCCCAATAAGATTAAGTGTGAAACAAGGTTGCCTACTATCACCATTGCTATTTCACATAGTATTCGAATGCTATCTTTGGCAACACGAGAAGAAAAAGAGATTTAAAAATTAGAGTAGGTAATGAGGAAACCAAATTATCACTCTTTGTGGATGATATGATGGTATACTTAGAGAATCCCAGAGAATCAACTAAAAAGCTTTTAGAAATAATTCACAATTTTAGCAAAGTTGTAGGATACAAAATAAATGCACATAAATCATTAGCATTCTTATACATCACTAACAAAATCCAATAGCAGGAGATACTAAGATAAATTCCATTTAAAATAGCTTGATAATATAAAATATTTGGGAATTTATCTGCCAAGAGAAAGCAAAACTACAAAACACTTTCCATACAAATAGCCAGATCTATGCAATTGGAAAGTGTTGGAATCCTTACAAAGTGTAAGGTCATTAGAGTTGATAGAGACAATAATTATCTAATTTAGCATGGTTCAATATGCTTGATCTGATCTTACAAGGAGATGTTATGGGCCAGAAGAAACAAGGTACTAAGTGGAACTTATAGAAACAATACTTGTGTCCACACCTTTAGAGAGCTCATATAAGCAAGAAGCTCTTAGGGCCAGAGAGTACTCTGGGAGGAAATCCATAATGCCACTCTCAGATCCCACAATCCCACTCTCTCAGAGAAGGAGCATAACTAGAGCTTCAGTGAGCCAGTCAAGTTAGTTTAGCCGAAAAGATTGAGAGGGGAGTGTCAAGTGAGTTCATCCAGAAGCCCTCTCTTGGAGGTTAGAGAGATTCATTCCATCTTCCACCTTTGTGCTGGCTGAACGCTGAAGAAAGCAGAGGTAAAGAACAACTGCAAGAGCTCTTGGAACCAAGCAGTGGCTCAGCAGATTAGTTGTGAGACATCCAACACAAAAAAAGGCAAATAGTAAGCCTCTGAACCCCAAAATAACATGGGACTTTGTCACACCCACCCAACACCAGAAAAGCATCACCAGCACTGTCTCAGGGCAGGATAAAGCTGCTGTTGCTTAGAAAGTTAGCTTGGGACAATCTCCCCTTTGTCCAAAGAACAGACCTCAATCTTAAAAAAATAAATAAATAAAAGTAAAAGCAAAAACAGCAAAAAGAACTCTGACAATAGATAGCTTTTGTGAGAAAGAGAACAGACCTCAAATCCCAAGGAGCCTGAAGGCAAATTATCTCAAAATGAAACCCCAAATGGTGACATGAATTGGTCCCCATCTCACAAGACTCTCTTGGAAGAATTTAAAAATTATCTTTAAAAAGAACTAGAAGAAAAATGGGAAAAGGGAAATGAGAACTTGGCAAGACAGTTTGGAAAGGAAAAGACAGAAATTATTTGAAGAAAATTCCTTTAAAATAGTGAAATTTTTAGTGAAATGGAAAATCAAATAACTTTTTACAAGTTAGATTTGAAAAAGAGAACAATTTATTGAAAAATAGAAGTTGTATCCCTTCTTATTAAAAACACTTGCAGGTTACAAAATAAGCCCATATAAGTCATCAGCATTGTTATATATCACTAACAAAATCCAACAGTTAGAGTTACAAAGAGAAATTCCATTTAAAGTAACTACCAATAGTATAAAATATTTAGAAATCTAGCTGCCAAGAGAAAATCAGAAATTTTATGAGCAAAACTACAAAACACTTTCCATACAAATAAAGTCAGATCTAACCAATTGGAAAAATATTAAATGCTCTTGGATAGAGCAAGCAAATATAATAAAGATGACAATACTATTTAAACTAATTTATTTATTTAGTGCTATACCATCAGACTCCCAAAACAACTATTTTAATGACCTAGAAAATATAACAAAGTTCATATGGAAAAACAAAAGGTCAAGAATTTCAAGGGAATTAATGAAAAAAAAAATCAAATGAAGGTGTCCTAACTGTACCAGATCTAAAATTATATTATAAAGCAGTGGTTACCAAATTTATTTGGTATTGGCTAAGAAATAGACTAGTTGATCAGTGGAATAGGTTAAGTTCAAAGGACAAAACAGTCAATAACCTTAATACTCTAGTGTTTGACAAACCCAAAGACTAGCTTTTGGGATAAGAACTCACTGTTTGACAAAAATTCTGGGAAAATTAGAAATTAGTATGTCAGAAACTAGGCATCGACTCACACTTAACACCGTACACCAAGATAAGGTCAAAATGGGTTCATGACCTAGGCATAAAGAATAAGATTATAAATAAATTAGAAGAACATAGGATAGTTTACCTCTCAGACCTGTAGAAGAGAGAAGAACTAGAGATCATTATTGATCACAAAATAGAAAATTTTGATTATATCAAATTGAAAAGTTATTGTACAAACAAAACTAATGCAGACAAGATTAGAGGGGAAGCAATAAAAGGGAAAACATTTTTACAGTCAAAGGTTCTGATAAAGGCCTCATTTCCAAAATATATAAAGAATTGACTTTAATTTATAAGAAATCAAGCCATACTCCAATTGATGAATAAAATTCAAAGGATATGAAAAGACAATTCTCAGATGAAAAAATTGAAACTATTTCTTACCATGTGAAAATATGCTCTAAGTCATTATTAATCAGAGAAATGCAAATTAATACAACTCTGACATAATTACTACATACCTGTCAGATTGGCTAGAATGATAGGGAAAGATAATGTGGAATGTTGGAGGGGATGTGGGAAAACTGGGACACTGATACATTGTTAGTGGAATTGTGAATACATCCAGCCATTCTGGAGAATGATTTGGAACTATGCTCAAAAAGTTATCAAACTGTGCGTACCTTTTGATCCAGCAGAATTACTACTGGGTTTATATCTCAAAGACCCTTAAAGAAGGGAAAGGGACCTGTATGTGCAAGAATGTTTGTGGTAGCCCTCTTTGTAATGGACAGAAACTGGAAACTGAATGGATGCTCCTCAATTGGAGAATGGCTGAATAAATTGTGGTATATGCATATTATGGAATAATATTGTTGGTAAGAAATGAGCAGCAGGATGATTTCAGAAAGGCCTGGAGAGACTTACATGAACTGATGCTGAGTGAAATGAACAGGACCAGGAGATCATTATATACTTCAACAACAATACTATATGATGATCAATTCTGATCGACGTGGCCCTCTTCAACAATGAGATGATCCAAATCAGTTTCAATAGAGCAGTAATTGAACCAGATACACCCAGTGAAAGAACTCTGGGACATAATTATGAACCACTACATAGAATTCCCAATCCCTCTATTTTTGTCCACCTGCATTTTTTATTTCCTTCACAGGCTAATTGTACACTATTTCAAAGTTCGACTCTTTTTGTACAGCAAAATAACTGTATGGACATGCATACATATATTGTGTTTAACTTATACTTTAACATATTTAACATGTATTATTCAACCTGCCATCTGGGGGAAGTGATGAGGGGGAAAAAGGGGAAAAGTTGGAACAAAAGGTTTTGCAATTGTCAGTGCTGAAAAATTACCCTTGCATATATCTTGTAAATAAAAAGCTATATTAAAAAAGGATTTAGAACATGTTTTTCACAAAGAAAAAGACAAGAAAAATAGAAGTTGTGAAATGGGAAAAAATATCCAAAGAACAAAACATCTCATTTAAAAATTCAATTGTCCAAATGCAAAAGGAAATTAAAAAGCTAACTGAAGAAAATAGTTCACTCCAAATTAGAATTGAACAAATGGAAGTAAATGATCTAATGAGACTCCAAGAACCAATCAAACAAAACCAAGAAATAAAAAATAAAAAAAAAAATAGGAAAAAATGTAAACTACCTAATTGGAAAAACAACTAACCTGGAAATAGAGCCAGGAGAGACTATGGATTATTGGACTACCTGAAAACCATAATTAAAAAAAGAAAGCCTTGACATCATCTTTTAGGAAATGAAGAAAAACTGCCCTGATATTCTAAGAAAAAAGGTAAAATAGCCATTGAAAGAATGTACCAATTATGTCCTGAAAGTAACTTCAAAATGAAAATTCCAAGGAACAGCATAGCTAAATTTCAGAATTATCACATCAAGGAGAAAATATTGCAAGCAGCCAGAAAGAAACAATTCAAATTTCAAGGAGCCACAATCAAGATTACCCAGAACTAACAGATTCCACTTTAAAGGACTGAAGGTCTTGGAATATGATATTCTGGAAGGCAAATAAACTTGGAGTGCAGTCAAGTATTATCTTTCAGGGGCAAAGATGGACATTCAATGAATCAGTTGAATTTCATTTATTTTTGATGAAAAGACCAGAGCCAAATAGAAAATTTGATCTTCAAACACAGAAATGTAAGAGAAGCATAAAAAGGTAAAAAGGAAAGAAAAATAACTTTCTTTTAAAAGTTAAAAAGCTTATCTCTCCATATGGGAAAATGATATATTTAATTCTTGAGAGCTGTATCTCTGTTACAAGTATACTTACAGGGTGCTGGTATAATTTGATTTTATTATGATGATATAAAAAAGAAACTAGAGGAGGAAATGGAATTCTCTGGGAAAAAGAAAAAAATGAAGTTGAAATGGGATAAATTACATCTCATAAATGAAAAAGAAGTTAAGGAGATAAAAGAATTTTAGAAAAGTTAGGTATGATAGAACCTTGGTGAAAATTGAATGGAGACATAAAGGAATGTGCTTTTTTTTTTTTTTTTTTTTTTTTTTTTTTTTGGCGGTATATGAAGACTATGCAAAAATTGGCCATGTATTAGAGCAAAAAACTTCAAAATCAAATGGAGAAACTCTTTTTGTGGTAGGAAAGAAATGGAAAAGGTGTGTATGCCCATCAATTGGGGAATGCCTGAACAAGTTGTGGTATATAAAAGTAGTGGAATATTATTGTTCTTTAAAAATAATGAACAGGTTGATTATAAAAAGGCTGGAAAGATTTATATAAACTGATGCTGAGTGAAACAAGCAGAATCAGGAATAAATTGTACACAATAACAACAAGAATGTGTGATGATCAACTATGAAAGGCTTGGTTCTTCTCAGTAGTTCAGTGATCCAAAGCAATAAACTTTGGACAAAAATGCTATCTGCATCCAGAAACAAGAACTAAGGAGGCTGAATGAACATAAATCAGAACATGCTATATTCACTTCTTTTTTTTTTTTTAATCTCTCAGATGTTTTTTTCCCCTTTTGCTCTTATTTTTCTCTCCCAAGATGATTCATATACATAATTGACTACATCAGTAACCAAACTAAAAAAAAAATCATATGATTATCTCAATAAATGCAAGGTACCCACTATCAAAATTACTATTTTGTATTGTAATAAAAATGTTAGCTTTGATAATAAGAGAAGACAAAGAGATTAAAGTAATCAGAGTAAGTAATGAGGAAACCAAATTAACGCTCTTTGTAGATGATATGATGGTATACTTGGAGAATCCTAGAGAATCAACTAAAAAACTACTAGAAACAATTCACAATATTAGCAAAGTTTCAGTATACAAAATAAATTCACATAAATCATCAGCATTTTATATATGATCAACAAAGTCTAGCAGCAAGAGATACAAAGAGAAATTTCATTTACAATAACTGTAGATAATATAAAATATTTGAAAGCCTACTCATCAAGATAAAGTTGGGAACTATATGAACACAATTACAAAACACTTTCCACACAAATAAAGTGAGATCTAATCTAATCACTGGAAAATATCCAGTGCTCCTGGGTAGGCTAGTTAATATAATAAAAATGACAATATTAACTAAGTTATCTACTTATTCAATGCCATACTAACTCTCAAGAAATTATTTTACAGAGCTAGGAAAAATAATAATAAAGTTCTTCTAGAAGAAAAGATCAAGAATTTCAAGGGAATTAAGGGAAAAATGCTAATGAAGATGGCCTAGCTTTATCATACCTAAAACTATATCATAAAGTAGCAGACACCATTTGTTTTGTGAGAAATAGAAACAACCAATTTAGTTCTTAGTCCCTTAATATCAATTCAAGCCCAACATAAAAGAGTGATCTCAAGGAAGCCAAATCTCATTTTACATACTACACCCAATCATGAAGTAATTTATATCCAAATCCCTAACTTCCTACTCTCCTACTTCTACCTCCCCAACCCCCCAGATGACGAAACTATCATAGATCCTCTCCCCTCCCCGTAAAGTGTTCAACCAAGACTACATGATACAAAGGTTTCTTGGGAACTCACTGTGTGTCAACATTTGGTACTGGCTAAGAAATAAGAGTAGTCTGTCAGTGGAATAGGTTTAGTTCACAGGACAAAATATTCAATTATTATAGTAATCTAGTTTCTGACAAACCCAAAGACCCTAGCCAGTATTGGGGACAAGAACTTATTATTTAACAAAAACTGCTAGGAAAATTGGAAATTATTATGGCAGAAACTAGGTATTAACCCACATCTAACACCTTATACCAAGATAAGGTCAAAATTGGTTCATAATTTAGATATATAGAATGATATTATAAGCAAAGTAGAAGAACAAAGATCTTTGGAGAAGGAAGAAATTTGTGGCCAAAGAACTTTCATTATCAAATATAAAATGCATAATTTTGATTATATAAAGTAAAAAAAAATTGTACAAACTAAACCAATGTAGACAAGATTAGAAAGAAAGCAATAAACTGGGGGAGGGGGGAAGAATTACATTCAAGTGTTCTGGTAAAGGCCTCATTTCTAAAATATTTAGAGAACTGACTCAAATTTAGAAGAATTCAAGCCATCAATCAATTGATAAATGGTCAAAGAATATGAATAGATTATTTTCAGATGAAGAAATTGAAAACATTTCTAGTCATATGCAAAGTTGCTCTAAATGATTAGAGAAATGCAAATTAAGACAACTCTGATGTACCACTACATACCTCTCAAATTGCCTAAGATGACAGGAAAAGATAATGACGATTGTTGAAGGGGTGTGGGGAAAAAAGGGACACTATTACATTAAGACATTCTTGATGGGATTGTGAACTGATTCAGCCATTCTGGAGAGTAATTTAGAACAATTATCAACTGCACACTCTTTGATCCAGCAGTGTTTCTACTGGGTTTATATCCCAAAAAGATCAAAAGAAGGAAAAGGATCCCATGTGTGCAAAAAAATTCGTGGCAATCCTTTTTGTAGTGGCAAGAAATTGAAACGTGAGTGGATGCCCCTCAGTTGGAGAATGGCTGAATAAGTTATGGTATATGAATGTTATTAATATTATTGTTCTATAAGAAACATAAGCAGGATGATTTCAGAGAAGACTGGAGAGACTTCTGTGAACAGATGCTAAGTGAAGTGAACAGAACCAAGATATCATTGTACACAACAACAGCAAGTTTATATGATGATCAATTCTGATGGACATGGCTCTTTACAACAATGAAGTGATTCAGACCAATTCCAAAGATATTGTGATGGAATGCCCCCAGAGAGAGGACTGTGGGGAATAAGGGTGAATTACAGCATAGCATTTCACTCTTTTGATTATGGTTTGCTTGCATTTTGTTTTCTTTCTATTATTTTTTCCTTTTTAGAACAATGTTCAAAAAGTTATCAAACTGTGCATACCCTTTGACCCAGCAGTGTTACTACTGGGCTTATATCCCAAAGAGATCTTAAAAGAGGGAAAGGGATCCACATATGCAAAAATGTTTGTGTCAGCCCTTTTTGTAGTGGTAAGAAACTGGAAACTGAATGGATACCCATCAGTTGGAAAATGGCTGAATAAGTTATGGTATATGAATGTTATGGAATATTATAGTTGTGTAAGAAATAACTGACAGGATAATTTCAGAAGTCTGGAGGGACTTACATGAATTGATGCTAAGTAAAATGAACAGAACCAGAAGATGATTATACATGGAAATAGCAAGACTAAAAGATCATTATTTCTGGTAGATGAGGTGATTTAAATCAGTTCCAATTGTTCAGTTATGAAGAGAGCCATCTACATCCAGAAAGAGATCTATGGGAACTGAATGTGGGCCACAACATAGCATTTTCACTCTTTTTGTTGTTTGCTTGCATTTTTGTTTTCTTAGGGTTTTTTTTCCTTCTTGATCTGATTTTTTTTGTTTAGCAAGATAACTATATAAATAATAAATAAAATTGATTTAACATATATTTTAACATATTTAACATGTATTGGACTACCCATCATTTAGGAGAGGAGGCAGGGGGAAGGTGGAATAGAAGGTTTTGCAAGGGTCAATGTTGAAAAATTACCCACGCATATGTTTTGTAAATAAAAAGCTATAATAAAATAAATTTATCAACAACAACAAAAAATTTATATTCACCTAATAAAATACAGGAATCAAAGGTTAGAGTAATTTTGGAGAGTATTTGGATAAAATCAAGAGAGACAGAAAGAAATAATAATCTTATTGTCATATGAGCATACTTTTGACCATCCAAACAGTAAGAAGAATTATCTGGAGTATTGAGCAAACAGATCAGAAATTTTGTACACCATGACAGTATTAGGGAAATTCATTTATTTATCTGTATAAGCTTTCTTTCTGCCAAAAATATATTAGTAAATTATTTCTGAACATCTCCTATTGATTTTGTCCCTGAAAAAGCAGAAAAGTCAATAAAGATAACTGGTGTCAACAGAAAAAAATATATTATATATACACATATGTATGAAGATACATGTGTACACACATATATAAATATGTACATATGTGTGTGCATGTATCATGAATCTCACAATAAAAATTAATTTTACTAACATAAAATAATGGGAGGCTATGGGGATTTGGTCAATTCAACTGAGAATGTACGATCAAGATGGAGAAAAAATGTTTTTTATATCAAAGAAAATCTTACATATAGTCTAGAATTGGGTAAAGTAGATGACAAATATTACATAGACTAATTACAAAGCTCAGAATCAGTATGGCTAAACTTATTCAGAAAGTCAATTCAAGAGAGATGGAAAACACTGAAGAAAAAAAAAGTAGGAAAACACAAAAAAAAATTTATATAAAAAAGGAAAATAAGTGATTGTCTGAAAGGCCAAATGTAGATGCATAAGAAAGTTATGTATCAACTTGGATTCCTAAATGGTATAATTATATCTATATATACACATATGACAAAACCACAAATGGGTAATGGAATGTGAACGTGTGACATGGTTTTATAAGATCAAAACTCAAAAAGAGCTGAGTTTGGTAAGGAACACATGAAAGCAAAAGAAGCACTTTTATACCAATATTTGGGAAAGAAAAGAATCCCCCCCAAAAAAGGTATGGAATATCCACTTAATGTGAATGAGATAATAAAAATAAATGATAGAAAGAACATATTCTCTTTTTGCATCATAGTTTGGCTTTCTCCATCAATGAAAATAATCTTTGAATTATAAAGGAGGTCATAAACATAAAAATGATCAATAGAAAAATGATATCTAAGATACTTAGACCATAAGACAGCAACGATATATCCTTGTTTAGCTCAAGCAATCAGGCCCTGAAGGAATACAACAAGATATTAAAAAAAACTAATGTGCATAGTTGTTGGCCCCAAGTCAGCCATCTTTGAATGATAGTGGTGGAGAATACAGGGAAAATGATAGAACTGGTCAACTCTCCTGACCACCAAGCAGTAAAATTGAGGAGTACCAAAAAGCTAAACAGTGATATGAGTAGAAAAGGAAATAATCCATTACAAGGTAATTCTTAGAGAAAAATAAATTAATACCTATTACTTCTTCCAGTCCTAGTCATTTAATCCATAGTGAGGACTAGATGTAGCAGTTTAATTCATCAGTTTATTTTAAGAGTTAGCATTTTCCCCAGTGATACTTCTTCATGTATCTAGAGCCCAGGCCTGTGAATCTTATCTTGTCCATAATCTAATAAGAAGGAAAGGGAAGTAAATGTTCAAGAGTAAGTAGTTCTATAAAGACTTTAGAGGAGGTAGAAAACCATAAGTAGGTATGACCCATACCTCATTGAGATATCACAATAAAAAGATAGAGAAAAGATTCAAGTGAAGGTTTTTTGGGATCCTTTTCAGTGGTATTCTAGGAGATACTACCTTGACCTGTTTGTGACAAGCCTTGAGAATTACCTAAAGAAACTTGTCCAACCCTGCTAGTTTGACAGAACAGAGGATAGACAGCAAGTCACAGGAAATGTGGAAAATATCACTGAAACTTAAAAAAATGAGAAAAATCAACATTGTAAAGCTCATATTCAATAATAATACAACATAAAAATCAGTAGAATTAATGATAATGAGAAAATGATTGATAATGAACTATAAAACTTCTTTCAAGAAGATGATAATCTCACAGAATCATAGGTTCATGCAGCTAGACTTAGCAAATAAAGTCAAAAATCTCTTGAGAAAATATCCATGATTGGTAGCTAATAGCAATGTTCTTTCACTTTATATTTGTTTAAAATAAATAAGAACATTTAAAATACAATCATACATAGTAAACGTCTTTCATTTTTTAGTAAAACTTATGATGAATAACTAAAATGTAATTCTGAAAGCTAACATGTTGGCTAATTTGTTTAAATGGGGGAAAACTTAGTAAAATTCTATTAATTACAATTATGAGTAGTAGTTATATAGTACTGTAACACCTTGGTTATCTCTAAGAAATGAGTCAGTTGTAGCAGTATAAATATCCTATTAGGAAATCAATTCAACTTACTCTAAGCAGATATTTAAATATCTGCATTGATAAGAAATGTTCCTTTCTGGACATTTCCTATGCTAACATTATTCCAATACCAGTTTTAAAACAAATTAAAACATAGGTTGGTGGAAGAAATAAAATAAGGAAGAAAAGCAAGCAAATAAATTCAGTCGATTAAAATTTAATTAAACAGAAAAAATAAGAATAAGCCATACACTTCTAGGGAATACAGACACACACGTATTATCTGTTCTCCAAAAGAAAACACATCCAAAACATACCAAAACAATAAAAAGAAAGGAGGAAGACGAAAGAGAGCTAGTCTTTCTCTCTCTCTCTCTCTCTCTCTCTCTCTCTCTCTCTCACACACACACACACACACACACACACACACACACACACGGAGAAGGAGAGGGAGAGAATATTTCAATTGGCATTCAAAGTTCATGACTTCTCTCTCTAAAGGAAAATAATATCATGATTTATTTATTTATTTATTTTTGCTGAGGCAATTGGGATTAAGTGACTTGCCCAGGGTCACACAGCTAGGAACTGTGATGTGTCTGAAGTTAGATTTGAACTCAGGTCCTCCTGACTTCAGGGCTGGTGCTTTATCCATTGCGCCACCTAGCTGCCCCCAATAGTATTTTTTCAACATAGGACTTTGATATGGTTTTGGAGCATTGTCTTGAACAGAGTATGTAAGTCTTTCACAACTGATCATTATTACAATATTCTATTACTCTCTACAATATTCTCTTGATTCTGCTCACTTCATATTGCATGAGTCTGTATATAGCTTCCTCTGTTTTTCTGAAACCACAGTGCTTATAATTTCTTATAGCATAATAGTATCCCATCATAATTATATGCTACAACTTCATTAGCCATTCCCCAATTATTGTCATCCCTCAATTTACAATTCTTTGCCACCATAAAAAGGTGCTACAATTTTTTTTTTTTTTTTGGTGCAAATGGGCTCCCCGCTCCCCCTTTTCTATCTATTTGGGATACAGAGCTATTGCTTTATAGCCTTTTGCTTATAATTCCAAGTTGTTCTCCAGAATGGTTAGACCAGTTCACAACTCTACCAAAAGTGCATTAGTGTCCCAATTTTTTTAAACATTCCCTCCAGCTCTTTATTGTCATTTTCTTTTTCTGTCATGTTAGCCAATCTGATAAATGTGAGATGATATCTGAGTTGTTTTAATTTGTATTTCTATAATTATTTAGAGCATGTTTTCATGTTCCTATTGTAGTTTTAATTTCTTCTTCTAATAACAACTTGTACATCTCCTCTGGCCATTTGCAACTGGGAAATGACTCTCATTAAAAAAAAAAAATTTGGCTCAGTTACCTAAATATTTTTGAAAACATATTCATTAGAGAAAGATGTTATAAAATATTTCTCCACTTTCCCATTTTTCTTCTACCTTTGGCTACATTAGTTTTGCTTGTACGTTAGTTTTTTTCTGTTTTTTTTTTTTTTTAATTTCATGCAACAAAAATCATCCAGTTTATATCTCATAAAGCTTTCTGTCTCTATTTTGGTCATTAAATTCCTCTCTGTTATCCATAGTCTGACTGATACAACTTCCCCATGCTCTTCTAATTTACTTTTGATATCACTCTATTTCTATTTCTAAATCATTTATCACTTTATCTCAATTTGGTTTATGAGATGCGAAGTTAAACCTCTGCCTACTTTCTGCCAAACTGCTTTCCAATTTCCCCAGTAATTTTTGTTAAATATGGAGTTCTTGCTCTAAAGATTGGATTTGGGGGCTTATCAAACATTAGATTACTATGATCATTTATTATTGTGTATTGTGAACATAATATATCCCATTGATCAACCACTCTATTTCTTAACCAATACCAGATTGTTTTAATGATTACTCTTTTGTAATATAGTTATCAAGTATTGTATATTGTCTGCAGTTATTTTAAATGGAATTTCTCTTTCTTTTTAAAATAGTATTGCATTTTTTCCAAATCCATGTAAAGATAGTTTTCAACATTCATTTTTGTAAAAATGTGTTCCAACCCTCCTTACTTCCTCCTTCTTCAAACAGCAGGCAATCTGATATAACTTAACTATATATAATTCTTTTAAGTACATTTCCATATTTGTCATGTTGTATAAAAATCAGAACAATAGGGGGAAAAGAGGGAAAAAACTAAGCAAACAAACAATAACAACAAAAAAGATGAAAATATGCTTCGATTTACAGTCTCCATCATTCTCTTTCTGGATAAAGGTGGTATTATCCATTCCAAGTCTAGTGTAATTGTTTTTAATCATCACATTGTTGAAAAGAGCCAAATCTATCACAGTTGATCATCATATAATCTTGTTGTTACCATGTACAATGTTCTACTAATTCTGTGTACTTCATTGAGCAGCAGTTCATAAAGTGTTTCCAGGCTTTTCTGAAGTCACTCTGCTCATCATTTCTAATGGAGCAGTAATATGGAATTTCTCTATTTATTTCTTAACATAGGGTTTTGAAGGTAGTATGTAGAAATATTGATAATATATATGGATTTATTGTATATCTTGAAACTTAGTTGTAGTTAAATGTTTTTTTTTTCTATTTTTTTTAAATTTAATTTTATTTAATAATAACTTTGTATTGGCAGAATCCATGCCAGGATAATTTTTACACAGCATTATCCCTTGCAATCACTTATGTTTCATTTTTTCCCCTCCCTTCCTCCTCCCCCCCCCAAGATGGCAAGCAGTCCTATATATGTTAAATATGTTGCAGTATATCCTAGATACAATATATATTTGCAGAACCGAACAGTTCTCCCGCTAAACAGGGAGAATTGGATTCAGAAGGTAAAAATAGTAGTTAAATGTTTCAAGTAGTTTTTGTTTTTCAGTTTTTTTCTTTGGGCTTCCCTAAATAGATCATATAATCTGCAAAGAATGATAGTTGTGTTTCCTCATTGCTGACATGAACCTTTAATTTTCATGTTCGTGTCTTATTATACTTAATATTTATAGTAAAATAGTGAATAATAATGGCAATAATGAATATCCTTCTTCACTCTGGATTTTATTGGGAGGCTTCAAGTTTATCCACATTATAAATAATACTTGCCCTTAATTTTAGATAAATATTTCTTGTCATTTAAAGAAACCATCCATTGACTTCTATGCTTCCTAGTATTTTTGATTGGATTACATATTGTATTTTATCAAAGGATCTTCTGCAATTATTGATACAATCATATGATAGTTATTGTTGTTATTGATATGGTCAATACTGATAAAACCAACCCTGCGTTCCTGATATAAATTTCACCTGACCATAGTATGTGATGTGTGATATACTGCTATATTTTCCTTTTTAGTATTTTATTAAAAATTTTTGCATTGATATTTATTAAACAAAGTTGTTTAATTTTATATATGATATATAATTTTCTTTCTCTGTTTTTTGCTCTCCCTAGTTTATGTATCAAAAACATGTTTGCACCATAAAAGGAATGCATAGGAAAACTTTACTTATTTTTTCCCAAACAGTTTATATAGTATTGGTATTAATTGTTCTTTAAAGAATTCACTTATGATTCCATCGAGTCTTGGGGATATTTTCTTAGGGGAGATCCTTCATGCTTTGATCAATTTCTTTTTCTAAGATAAGATTATTTACCTTTCAATTTTTTCTATTAATTAGATTAACCTATTATTTATATAAATTTATTTTTAAATATGCAAATATTTCACTCAAATTGTTGGGTTTTTGGCATATAATTGAACAAAATAACTTCTAATTATTCTAATTTCATCTCCATATCCAAATTCTTTTGATTTTTGATACTAATAACTTGATTTTCTTTTTGAATGAAATTAATTAATCCATGTTTTATCTATTTTTTTTTAATTTTTCCCATACACAAAACAGCTCTTAATTTTATTTACCAATTCATTGTTTTTTTTAAATTTTAATTCTTTTATTTTTAATTCCATTAATCTAGCTTTTGATTTTTAGGTTCTTCATTTTGAGGTTCAATTGGGGTTTTTAATTTGTTGATTTACTTGTGTTATTTTTATTCAACAGCCAATTCATTGATCTTCTCTTTCTCTCTTTTATTAGCCCATGCATTTAAAAAAATTTTTTTTCTTTAAGTACTGTGTTGTCTGCCTTTCATTCTTTTTAATTATATTATTGATTCTTTCTATGATTTATTCTTTTATCTATTCGTTCTTTAGCATTAGATTAATTATTTTCCCATTGACTTTTAATCTATGTTTCCACAGCCCTTTATTAAATTCAATTATATAGTATTATGGTCTAAAAGAGTACATTTGGAGGGCAGCTAGGTGGCACAATGGATAGAGCACCAGCCCTGAAGTCAGGAAGACCTGAATTCAAATCTGACCTCTTCACTTCCTAGCTGTGTGCCTCTGGGCAAGTCACTTAACCCCAATTGCCTCAGCAAAAAGAAATAAACAAATAAATAAAAGATCTCATTTGATATTTCTGCTTTTCTACATTTGGATGGGAGGTGTCTATTCTTTAATGTGGTCAATTTTTGTGAGGGTAGCATGAACAGCTGAGAAAAAGACATAGTCCTATCTATTCCAGATTTTTATCTTAACTAGATTTTTCTAAGATTCTATTTATCTTTCTGACTTCTTTCTTATTTATTTTGTAAATAAACATATCAGAAAATTTTCTGAGAGGGGAGAGTTCAAGTTCCCATATTATAGATTTCTGTTTATTTCCTCTGAAATTCATTTAACTTTTCCTTTAAAATGTTGCACTCTATAACATTGTGTGTGTGTGTGTGTGTATTTAGTATTAATATTACTTCACTGTTTAGTGTTCCTTTTATCAAGAGAATTTCCCTGCTTGTCTCTGTTCATTCCATCTATTTTCTACTTTTTCTTTATATCAGATCATGATTGTTAACTATGACTTAAAAAAAAAAAAACTTTTTGAATCAGAACAGATTCTGCTTCATCATCTTTAACTCTATGGATGTTTCTCTGTTGAATATGGGCTTCTTGTAAACAACATAATATTGGATTCTAGTTTCTAATGCATTCTGCTATTCATTTCTGTCATATGAGTAAGTTCATCCCATTCACATCCACAGTATTAATTACTGTGTGTTTCCCTCCATTCTATTGTCTTCTGTTTCTTTCTTTCATCTTTCTTCTTATCTCTTTCTTCATTCTTGCCCATCCTCTATAATATGTTTCCATTATGCCTACTGACTTCTTTTATCTGTTTTCCTTTTTATAATCCTCCTCTTTCTCTAATTCTCTTCCCCTCTTACTTACTTGTTGAATAATGCTTTCTCTTACTAATTGAGTTTCTAGACATATTTTCACTTTTTGAACAAATTTACTTGGGATTTTTGCTCACAAATCATTTCAAATTCATTTATTACTTGTATATGAGAGAAATAGCTGATAAACTTATAAGAAACAGCTTTATTTTTACATGGTAGTTAAAAGTAATTGAAATATCATGACACTTTCAGTGAAAGCAACATTTCTAATTAAAAATGTATCTTAGAATCTCTATGGTAAAGCTGAAAAGCCTTAGGCAAAAGCACTAAGAGAATAACAGTGCTTCTTCAGTCATCACAAAAATTAAAAGCTAATTTACAGTTGATATGTGAAAGTTGAGACAATGATACAATGTAATTTTCTGTACAATTAAATGTGAAATAAAGAGTGTTCAGGATGAGCATTTTTGCTATAATGTCTAAATAGGCCTTTTGATTAGCTATCTTTATCAAAATTTCTGTAAGATTTTGAACCAATTTAGATAAAAGAGATGTTCAAGTATTTCCCATCCTTTCCACCACCATTTCCCCCTTCATTCTAAAACTCTTTCTTGCATATGTCTTTGATGTAGGATCACTGTCCTTATTCTTCTTCTCCTTTCCATTTCTACCAGTGCTATTCACTTTTTTTTAGCCTCATTTCAACATAATCAGCTCATTCCTTCACCATTTTTCTATGCAGAATCTTTCTAACTACACTCATAATTGTAATGGGCTGAGGCTTGAGTTGATACACTGAGGTCCCAAGCATATGAGGCTAAATAGTAAAATTGGACCATACTCTATTAATATATAAGCTTGGAGAAAGAATGGTCCCTGCCCACTCTTGTGCAAGTCCTGATGTGTTGTATAGGAAATGACAATTTTGGTGGGTGGAGGCAGGGGAGTGGAAAAGGAAGGGGAAGGAGAGACTGCTTGCTTTTGCCATTGCGATGGTCCTTTCAGCTCAGATCCCCCTCTGTTAGCTGGCTTCCTGTCGCAGCTGCCCATATTGCTATCGCAATCTTTCTTACCCATATTGCTATTGCTATCCTTATTCACCTCTTCACTTCAATAAAAATTGAAGATTTTTTCCTTAACCTGAATTCCTGACTCCGGCTGATTTTAAATATGCGGTCATTACACATAATGATAAAGTTCTTGAAAGATACATGTATCATCTTCACATATAGAAAAAATAGAAAAATAAATTGAGTACATATGATTTCTCTTTCATGCTTGCCTTTTTATATTTCTCTTGAGTCTTGTATTTGCATGGTCATATTTTCTGTTCAGCTTTTAATTTTTTCATCAAGAAAGCCTGAAGAGCTCTATTTTATTAATTACCCATTTTGGTTGTAATCCCTGTTCTCTTCCCTTCTTTTAATATGACAGTGACTGAATCCTGATTTTGGCTCCACAATATTTAAATGGTTTCTTTCTTGTGCTTCAAATATCTTTTTTATAATCTAGGAATTTTGGAATTTGGCTATAATACTTCTAGGGGTTTTCATCTTGAGATTTCTTTCTAAGTAGAGAACAGTGGATTCTTTCCCACTTGAAATATCATATCTAGCCTCTTTTATTGATCATGGCTTTTAGGCAATTCCATAATTCTTAAATTATCTCTCAATCTTTTTCCAGGTCAATTATTGTATTTTTAATAAGATAGTTCATTTTTTCCATTTGTTTTATTGTTTCTTGATGTCTCATAAAGTCTTTAGATTCAGATGTCTAATTCTAATTTTAAGTGTTTTCTTAAATCAACTTTTTAAATCTCTTTTCTTCCATTTAATCAATTCTGTTTTGGAAGGAGTTATTTTCATCAACATTTTTGTACTTCTTTTTCCATTTGGGACCTTTTATCCTTTGAGGTTTCAACTGATACTGCTCTTCAGAACCCCTCTTCCCTTAGGACCAAAAATGATACTGTTTCCTAGTATCCCTAAATCTTGAGGATGGTAGTGAAGCCTCATGGCTTCCATTCACTCTTGATTTAGAGTGCTTCTCTTCAATATTGAACTATTAAGAAGAAGTGGCTATAGACAATGGAATTGCCAAACAGCATCCATTGTTAGCACACTTCTGCCCTGTTATCTAATTCCAATTAGTTGCTAGGACTCCTTAACACCTTTGGCTTGAGAGCTCCAAACCTATTTCTTCTTTTGTCACCTCCACATATTCCCACCACTAGTCTTTCATTCTCATGCATTCTGGGTGAGCCCATACCCAGTTTTCTAACCTGAGCTGGAAGAAAGGTTATGGGAAAATAAGCTTCTCCATTTTACTCAATAAATAACATTGAATATCCTGGGGTGGGAACTCAGAAATTAATAATCAATAAGACGATCTTCCAATTTTACCTATTAAAAAGCAAATGCAAAAAAACAAAAAGGAAATCCCCAAACATACCCCAGAATTTTCTTAGGACTTGAGAGCATAAAAATAATAATGATTGTATGGAAATAGTAGGTTGGGCGACCACTCCCTGTAAGCTACATATAAGAATAGGAGGACCTAATTCCCTAATACATATAAATTGTGCCTTACATTTGATTTTTTTTTGACCTTCCCTTCAAAAATACATTTTTTTCTAGGCTGAAGTCCATGTCTTCTTTATCTGCCAGCTAAGAAATAAATGCTAATTTAAAAATGAGTATCTCCTTTTTAAGACTTCTAATCACTAAATCAGTGAATGCTAGAGAGATTGTCACAAAATAAATTTAGACCAGTTCTTATACCTTACCATGATATATTAAAATTTGACAAGAAATCTATAAAAATGATTTTGTAAAAATAAAAAATGAAGTCAATTCTATATTTGATTAGAGGGTAGTGAAGAATCTTCAAATAAGGTATAAAGATCATAAAGGATAAAATGAACTTATGAATGTTTAAAGATTTAAAAGCTTTTGTAGTAATAAAATCAGTGGTGATAAAACTAAGAAAAATAGTAGAGCATGAACATATTTGCACCAAATATAAATTATTTTCTCTCTTAAATATGTAGGGAATAAACAAAATAATATGTAATATCAAGAATTCCTCAAATGATCACTGTATAAAAGGAGGAAAATGTATTTAACTTTAAATTTAATTTTAAAACACAGTAGAAACTTCAGTGATTCTCTTATTTGTACCTATATAAATAAAATAAGACATCAAAATGCTAGCTCTAGGACCCAAGGACTCCCTTTTTTCACCATATGGAATTTTTTGTGTGCTTTGGTTCATTCCTATAATCTCTTCAATGAAATGGCCTTGATCATATTACTCAGAAGCTTCTATCTTTGTCATCATATATTGCAACTATAATTCCAACAAGAGGTGAAATAAAAGTTTTACTTGATTTTTTTTCCTATTTTCCCTTTAAAAATATACTTAATGTCACTCTCCTTACTCTAGGCACCATCACATCTTTCCCTCCATCCAAACTTAAACTCTGATTTCCCCTCCAATTTTCCTTAGCTCTGTTGGGTAAAATTTCACCTTCTCTTATTTGATATTTGACTTCAACACCATTTTCTTACCATATTTATACCATATCCCATTATTTGCCTGTTTCCCTATATGTAGTTTCTACTCTTATTTGAATTTAAGCTCCTTGTAGGAATAGATTATCTTAATTTCTTGAATTTATATATTTAATAAATTATGTCTCTACCTACCTTTCTTCTCTTCCTCTTCTCTTTTCTTCTTTTCCTTCTTTTTCTTCTTTCTTTCTTTCTCTCTCTCTTCCTATCTTCTATCTCATAGCTATCTACTTATGAATCACTTACATCATCTATTTTATTTCTTTTCTTCCTTTCTCTTTCCTTCCTTCCTTCTTTCTTTCATTCTATTTCTTTATATACATCTGACTGCTGCCATGCAGTTGCTTTCCATGGTAAAAAAAAAAAAATAGACAGAAGAAACTCTTATCAGAATAATAAGAGAAAATTGTCTATGAGGTTCTTAGCATTATTCATGTTCACCTATTTTTTTATTCTAACCAAACTATACTACTCATTACTCTCTACTTCTTATTTACATTAAAATCTCTCCCACTTTTGTGCCTTTGCTAGCTACATCATTTATATATATTCCACTCTTTGTTTTCTATCTCCTAATTAAATTTATGTTTTCCTTCAAACTCTAACTCAAGTTTCATATTCCTCAAGAAACCTTTGTTAATCACCTCCCTTATCCATCCTTTGACCCCTCATTTGTTTTTTTGAGCATCTTATATTCTGTATTGTATCCTGCTTATTTGTATGCATGTTTAGTATCTTCCCCTTTCCCTGATTAAATTGAAAACATCTTGAAAACATGGAATCATTTTTCTTTCCTCAGCACTTTACATATGTTTGTTGACTTGAAGCCAACTTTCCTTTTTTTTTTTTTGTCTTTTAGCAATGATATGATCTTTAATTTAGTGTATTCTTACCTCAGGTTGCATCTCTATAACTGTAGTAAGCCAGAACAAAATATCCAGTCAATCAGCTGCTGAATCATTTGGATTTTATGAGACTCAGAAAATGGTCAGACAGATATTTATGAATTAACTAGCTATTTCGGCATCAAATAGACAGAACCTAAGAGAATAGTGCTGTCTTTGGGCACATTACTTGTGGCAAAATCCTTCATTTTTATTGTATGTCAATGACAAGCATCCCATATCCTTTCATACTTCAAGATCTGCCAGGAACAGCAATAATTTTTACATTCTTGTCCATATTCATGTACTGAGCTTACACAATGAGCCTCCAGTTCAAAATATACATTTTGCTTTAATACTGCTTACTAATTATTTGGCACTCTTGCAAAGATCTAAGTTGACTTTTCCTCCCTACCTGATTTGGATCCATTAAGGCCCTCCTTAACTGCTCTGGCTCCTCTTCCCCTATCATTAAACAGACAGTCAATGTCATTGAATACTTGGTACAGTTGCAGAATCCCAGATTTTAAACTTAGACTTGTTTCAAATTCAACCTCTCTTTGAGAGTTGAATGTAACTTCTTTATTTCTGTAGCAATTATGCAGCATTTACTGTTTCTTTTCAAGGAGTATTTTGACCAAAAGCCATTATACCTCAAATTTAAAAAATTAATTATACTCAGAATCCTTTCTCAATTCAAACATTGATGATCTGTAGAATATTTTGTCTAGATTTAGCACTTACTAAATGGGTACTGATTCCTCAATCTACACTGATCTGCTCATTAGTAATGAATCATGTAAGTTTCAATGATAGTGGACAAGGTATTTGAATGAATTTGGAAGTAAGAAGACCAGGGAGTAAGTCTTACATGTATTAGCTCTGTGACAGTTCAGATCAGTTAATGTCATTTTTCTCCTCTGTAAAATAGGGACAATAATATCTATAATACTTTTTTTCTCAAGGTTCTCATGAGGTTCAAATGATTTACTTAAAGTATTTTGCAAACTTTAAAGAACAAGATACATATTGTGTAGATGTATGTACAAATATACAAGATACCCAAGACAAGCATTATTTTTATCATAATAGTTAAAGCACTTGAGTATGAAGAGCTTGCCTGAGTTAAATTTTACTCTTGACTGAAAAAAAAAATTACTTTTTGATGATTGGGAAGGGAACAAAAACTCCTTAGAGCTGCATGGGAAAATAAAAATTATTTTTAAAATGGAGCCAATTTAAAAAAAACAATAGTCTTGAATGTCTTAAATGATTAGGATTCTAACTGGCTTCTAATACTGTTCCTATATAACTGTTTTCATAAGAAGCTGTTTAATGTTGAAACTTTCATTAAAATTATTTTGATAAGAAAGAAAGATTTCTGTTCTATGCTTAAAGGATGTAATATATTACTCTTGTTATAGATAAACATTTTATTGGCTAAAGTAGCAAGAAAATAAATTTTTAAGTAGAGTTTTTTGATACATGTGTATTAAGAAAAATGTTTCAAATAAGATTTTAAGCAACTGCTATAGAAAACAAACTTATACCAATATGAAAACTTAAGACACTTTGAGGATGATGTCAAATGCCTGATATATGTAATCAGATTAATGTTTTGAAGAAGATAAAGAAATTTTATTTGTTGAAACCTGGAGAAAAAAGTTTATGGGAACATAGTTTCAGAAACAACAGAAAAGTTAGACTTTCATGAAAGTCTTAAAATTGCAGAAAATTATGGTACCTCAAGTAAAACTAAAAACATGAGAACTCATAACTATTTGGAGACATATTAAAAGAAAACTATTCAACTTATATTCAATTCAAAACATTTTCAGTTCAATTTAATGACAGAAGTGTCATTGAAAGTCAGTGGGATAGCTTTTAAGTTATTTTAGATATAGGAAGAAACATGAAGAATTTTTGTTAACATAAGCATAGCTCTATTGACAGCATGTGACCTTAGGTAGTACATTTCATCTCTATTGACTTCAACTTCCTCATCTGCAAAATGAATAGTATAAATTAGATAAACACTAAAGCCTACATACTTCTCAAGAATGTTTCTGTGAATGTTTTTGTAGCAACAAGGCCTGAGAACTTGCTAGGATGATCACCTGTGCAGATAATCTGTCTTTATTATTTCCCTATAGTAATGAAAAAGATGGAAAAGTAAGATGCATATATCAGGGATGCCCCCCAAATAAATTTAAAGCAATAAAAGGATTCTCCTCCCAAATGAAGCTTTTCACAGAAATATGAATATGTAGTAATATTTGAGTAATTCATCCTAGTTTTGTTACCTTTTCTCCCTTTTTGTGCTTTCGAAGGCAAGACATGGAAATATAATACTAGTCAAAATCACAAAATCAAACAAACAATGACTAGAGAGGCATGTGTGAGACTGAGCTATTTTGGTATTGCTGCTTCAAAGGAAATGCTCTCCTTATACTTTTTGTCTGAAGTGAAGGGATGAGGAAGTACTCATCTAATAAGGATAAAAAGTATGATAGGGTCATCTAAGCTTTAGATAAGTTAGGTTGTGCAATCCTATCCAAAATATAATTAGATTGTATGATAAATAGGGTGCTGATTCTGGAGTCAAATGTAGTCTCAAACACTTAAAGCTATGCAACACTCAGCAAGTCATTGAATCTATGGCTGTCTCAGTTTCCTTATTTGTAAAGCAGGGATCATAGTATTTATGTTCAACTGTTTTTATGAAATAAATGAGATATTGGTAAATAATTTAGTATATAGCTTGGTACATAGCAAAGGCTTGTTCCATTTATTTTCCTTCACCAAAATATTCAAGTCACCATGTTGAACTGTCCAACATGCTTCTATTTATCTTTCTTAATGAACATAGTAAATTATAGCCAAGAATGGTTACTTGACCTATTCATAGTCCTAGAATCAATAAATGTCTTTTTCCAATAGAGAACTTAGATACAATTTCCAATAAAGTGGAGTCCTCTAATTTGTATATCCCATTATTGTTTAAGAATCACAAGCAAACTACTGGGCTTATACCCCAAAGAGATACTAAAGAAGGGAAAGGGACCTGTATGCGACAAAATGTTTGTTGCAACCCTGTTTGTAGTAGCTAGAAACTGGAAAATGAATGGATGCCCATCAATTGGAGAATGGTTGGGTAAATTATGGTATATGAATGCTATGGAATATTATTGTTCTGTAAGAAATGACTAGCAGGATGAATACAGAGAGGCTTGGAGAGATTCACATGAACTGATGCTAAATGAAATGGACAGAACAAGGAGATCACTATATATTTCAGCAACGATACTGTATGAGGATGTATTCTGATTTCTTCAACAAAGAGAAGATCTAACTCAGTTTCAATTGATCAATGATGGACAGAAGTAGCTACACCCAAAGAAAGAACACTGGGAAATGAATGTAAACTGTTTGTATTTTTGTTTTTCTTCCCGGATTATTTTTACCTTCTGAATCCATTTCTTCCTGTGCAACAAGAGATCTCTTCGGTTCTGCATACATATATTATATCTAGGATATACTATGACATATTTAACATGTATAGGACTGCTTGCCATCTGGAGGAAGGGGTGAAGTGAGGGAGGGGAAAAGTTAGAACAGAAGTGAGTGCAAGGGATAATGTTGTAAAAAATTACCCTGGCATGGTTCTGTCAATAAAAAGTTATAATTATTAAAAGAAGAAGAAGAAGAAAGAAAGAAAAAAGAAAAACTGAAACTCTTGTAACCAAAAAAGAAAAAAATATCAAGCAAAAAAAAAAAAAAAAAAGAAAAGAATAACTTAGTTTTTCCATTGTCCAAAGGACATGATACTATTCAGTTTCTTAAGAGAAGCAGTTGGTATGCTGTCTTTATTAACAAATCCATTGAAAAATATTCCCATCTATCATTAAAACTATGTCTTTTTTATTAAATATAAATCATGTTGAAGGGGTGAGCATAAAGGAAGGGCAGAAAAGATTAGGGCTAAGTGTGTCTCATCATTTGACATCACATAAATGATCTAAAATCATCTTTGCCCACACATTTCATTTGGCTGTCTGACAGAGTACAAGTGTACAATTTTTGGTTTTGGTCATGGAAGAAAGAAAAGTTGGGTAGCTTTAACAATGAAAACATCATTTTCAGACAATTCAGGCTATTAATCAATTGTGTCACTAATTTATTATATGAAATTATTATTATTTCATATTATTATTGAAATAATATTATTATATGAAATGTTTCTGCCAAAAAAAATCACAAGCAAACTGACTGGCAAAACAGGGCATATAATTATTATTTTTTTATAAATAACTTTTTATTGATAGAACCTGTGCCAGGGTAATTTTTTGCAACATTATCCCTTGCACTCACTTCTGTTCTGATTTTTCCCCTCCCTCCCTCCACCCCCTCCCCCAGATGGCAAGCAGTCCTATACATGTTAAATAGATTACAGTATATCCTAGATACAATGTATGTGTGCAGAACCGAACAGTTTTCTTGTTGCACAGGGAGAATTGGATTCAGAAGGTATAAATAAGTTGGGAAGAAAAACAAAAATGCAAGCAGTTTACATTCATTTCCCAGTGTTCTTTCTCTGGATGTAACTGCTTCTGTCCATCCTTGATCAATTGAAATTGAGTTAGATCTCTTTGCCGAAGAAATCCACTTCCATCAGAATATATCCTCATACAGTATCATTGTTGAGGTATATAATGATCTCCTGGTTCTGCTCATTTCACTCAGCATCAGTTCATCTAAGTCTCACCAGTCCTCTCTCTATTCATCCTGCTGGTCATTTCTTACAGAACAATAATATTCCATAATATTCATATACCACAATTTATTCAATCATTCTCCAATTGATGGGCATCCATTAATTTTCCAGCTTCTAGCCACTATAAACAGGGCTGCCACAAACATTTTGGCACATACAGGTCCCTTTCCCTTCTTTAGTATCTCTGGAGTATAAGCCCAGTAGAAACACTATTGGATCAAAGGGTATGCACAGTTTGATAACTTTTTGAGTATAGTTCCAAATTGCTCTCCAGAATGGCTGGATGTGCTCACAATTCCACCAATAATGTATCAGTGTCCCTGTTTTCCCACATCCCCTCCAATATTCCACATTATCTTTCCCTGTCATTCTAGCAAATCTGCCAGGTGTGTAGTGGTATCTCAGAGTTGTCTTAATTTGCATTTCTCTGATTAATAATGATTTGGAGCATATTTTCATATGGCTAGAAATATTTTTAATTTCTTCATCTGAGAATTGTCTGTTCATTTCCTTTGATCATTTTATCAATTGGAGAATGGCTTGATTTCTTATAAATTAGAGTCAATTCTCCATATATTTTGGAAATGAGGCCTTTATCAGAACCTTTGACTGTAAAAATGTTTTCCCAGTTTATTGTTTCCCTTCTAATCTTGTCTGCATTAGTTTTGTTTGTATAAAAACTTTTCAATTTGATATCATCAAAATTTTCTATTCTGTAGTCAATAGTGATCTCTAGTTCTTCTTTGGTCACAAATTCCTTCCTCTTCCACAAGTCTGAGAGGTAAAGTATCCTATATTCTTTCAATTTATTTATAATCTCATTCCTTATGCTTAGGTTATGAACCCATTTTGATCTTATCTTGGTGTATGGTGTTAAGTGTGGGTCAATCAGGCCATATAATTATAATCAAAGCCAAAAATATTATATGTTAAGAAGAGAATGATAGAGCATGACAACCAACCTTACAGAGTAGGGGATGGAATAGAGCAAGACAAAGTTCTAGAAAGCATTACTATTTTCCTACACTAATGAGGAATATAATTAATGGGTGTATCCAAGGGGAGGCAGAAAATGAAATGTTTCTCTCAGACAGACTTCATAGTTCTTTCTAGGAAAAATAAGTGATTGTGGCATAAAAAAATAGGAAACCTTCAATTAAACAAAGCAATGAAGTCTTAGTAGATTTAGGATACTGAGGTTTCTGCTTTTGTTTTGTTGTTAATATTTATGTGTCATTTTCCCATATTCATTATTTACCATATGTAATTTCCCCAGATAGAATGTCAACTACTATCATTAGTACATAGTATAGTACTTATAGATTCTTAATAAGTGCTTGTTCATTAACTGATTGGTTGTGTATTTTGATATGTCTCTGCAGAAATCAATTATGGGACTATATAATGTTTACTTCACTGATCATATCTTATATCTGGATGTCATGGGTGAATGGAGAAAGGGGGTTGAATGTGAAACATATCAGGATGATAGAAATGTCAACTAGCAATTAATTAGATATGTGGGGTGAAGGAAAGTAAGAAGTCCACAATAATATCAAATTTAGATACTTAGAGACTGGAAGTATGGTAGTAATTTCAATAGGAAAAAAATTTTTAACCTTCAGGAGGTAAAACAATGAGTTCAGCTTTAGATATCTTGGTTTTAACATGTCTGCCATGTGTGCAGTTCGAAATGATGAACAACAATTAGTTGATGTGCTGATGGAAAAGATCTCATGGGGATTTATATCCAGTTGTGAGAGTCATCTGTACAGAGACAATAGTCATGCTATGCCTCAGCATTTAACTAACTGCATGACTCTGGGCAGGTTACTTACCTGTACCTCAGTTATTTGATCTGTAAAATGAACTGACAAGATTTTAACATATTTCTTTAAATTAAAATACAGTGGCCCTATGATCTAGGTTTATATCTTACTTCTAATACGTTGCCTTTAGCAAAGCTTTTTATTCATCTCATGCTTATTTTCTTCATCTACAAAATGGGTGTTATAATGTTTGTATTGTATTATCCTTTTTCATGTTATAATTGTGAGGATAAATTAGATCATTTTTGTGAAATGTTACTTAAATGTGATTATTTTTTATTATTAATATTAACCAAGACAATAAAATGCAATATATATATATACACTCACACATCCATACATATATACATATATATTATGTCTATCTAATGTTTTAAAAAGCATTATTACATATATAATCAGAATTTTTTTAAAAAAAGAGAGATTTTGGCATTTTTGAAGTTAGAAATATATGAAATAAAAACAACTGTCTGCTTGGTGAAATTATTAAGTCCATGATAAAACAAAAGCCAGGTGAAAAATCATAGCTAGATTTTTATAGAAAAAAGTTTTTTTTTAATTTAACTGCATTATTCTAACATCAGAGATCTCTTTCAAATGATACATACTTGTAGGCTGAGTTATATGCCATATGTTCATGAGAAGTCTTGTTATTCTAACTAGAAACTATTTCTGTTGAATATGGACAATTTCCTAGAAGCCTTAGGTCTTATGTAAAGGTCCCATTGGTATCATACACACTAATCTGGCTAGAACATTCCAATATTTTAAGCTACACACCCTCATTCTCCGTGTTTAGATTGAGTCACAAAAATCCTATCACTTAGGAAAACATGTTTTTAATTTTATTTTTTCCACATTTATGAAGTTGTCAGTTGTTAGCTGAGGTGCTGTTATTTGATGTAAGTTTTGGGACAATTGACTCTTTTTTGTTTTTATATAGAATCTACTATTTTATTCAAAGCCAGATAGTTTAAAATTTTAAAACACTAACTTAAGAAACCTTATAAAATATTAGTGTGCAAATACTTTGAAATTGATAGCCAAATACAAATGAAAATAATTATATTTTGTATAAAATATAAGCATAATAAGAACCAAATTTCTCCTTTAGAAGAAAAAGTATAAGAGTTTAATTTCTATGTTGCTATGTTATTTAGGTCTTAAATAGTGTCCCTTTCAGAATCTTATGTTTTACAAATATATTTGTGGGGTGTTTGATAATTTTATCTAGGATGTAACTTTGCTTACATGGATAGATTTGAATATATAATAATTTAAAAAGTGGAAGATAGAACCTAAGAGGTACATTCCTAGATCATGAACTCAAAATAGGATCTTTTGGTTATATATTATAGTTTCAAGAAAGCTGGGTATGCTTGGAGTACCATGTTGGATATTCTGGGGTTTGTGAAGAGTTCTAAAGTTTCAAAGATGTGCCTTATTCTGCTACATTGGAAGAAAATAGGGGGAGGGGTGAGAAATTAAATGAATTAACTTTTTCCATTCTGAAAACCTATGTTTTAGTTATTAAGAATACAAGAGCTGTAAATAGTTACATTTCACAGTTTTTGTACTAGGAGGAAAGCACAATAAATTCTGAAGTCCTACCTTTGTCAGGAGTTTCATGAGTTTCTCTATTTGGAATTCCTCTAAGAATGGCTATTGAAGCCAAAGTAAAAATCACAGAATCTCAGAGTTGGTGAGAGAAGAAAATCAGAAGTTAGCACCTGAACAAACATCTCACCTGCAACAGCATCCAAAGAAGTCATTTACCCTTTCTTTCAGTGATAGGGAGCCCATCACCATGCAAGGTAGCCCATTACACTATTTTTTCTTAGCACTAATTATAAGGCAGTGCTAAATCACCATTGTTTTTGGTATCTTCCATTTCTTGCTTCTAATTCTGTCCTCAGGGAATACGGGCAACAACTCCAATGGTAATTGCATTTGCCACTCCTTTAAATACTTAAAAACAGCTTATATTTCCTCATAAAGTCTACTCTTATTCAAGCTAAATATCCCCATATCCCCACTTCATTTCATTATTATTCATATTTTATGAAATGGAAATCTTTCATTCTCTTGGCTAACTTCCTCCTGTATATTCTCCACTTTATAAATGCTTTTTCTAAAGCATGCTCAGAAGTAAGATCAATATTTCAGATCTGTATTGATCCAGGAAAAACCTGAATCAGGTAAACTACAGCAAGACTACCAGTGGCTTGTTACATAATATTTTTTGTATTGTCTAAGAAAAAATTTCAGGCAACAGTTTTTTATGATTAATTTTCATCCCCATCAGACTTTTATTGAATTATAAAGAGATGTATTGAGGGATTTACATTTTTAAAAAATCCTCAAAATAAATCTCTCAGTACATCACTTTTTAGTTCAGCAAAATGAAGCCTAATATTTACTATGTCTGAAAATGAATGTTTTTTATGCAATGTTGTGTTTTATCATTATTCTGTCAGGAGATGCATGGCATATTCATTTATATTCTGTAGACTCCCAGTTTATCATTGTGTTGATAAGATTTCTTTTTTTCAAAGTTCACTATAATGTTATTTTTTAAGAAATTGTTCTTTTAGATCTGTTCAAGTTTGCTCAGCTCAGCTATGCTTCACAAAAGTCTTCTTAGTTTCTTTTTAAATTTTCTATTTCATCTTTCTTATAACAATTCTGTTATATAATATAACTCAAATTTATCTATCCATTCTCCCCAAGAGTACATCTTCTTAGTTTCCAATTGTTGATTATGATGAAAAGATTGTATGTCTTGTGTATATGTATCTTTGGATATAAAAGATTAAAAGTTTAAATTTTAAAGTATTAAAAAATTAATCTTTCTAATATGTATCCTTTTGATTTTTCAATAATCTATTGGGAGTATATGACTACTACTGATATAGCTAAGTCATAGAATATGTATGTTTTTTAGCATGATTCCAATTTGTTTTATAGAATAGCTAGACCAATTCACAGTTCCACAAATAATGCACTAGTATACTAGCTTCCCCACAATCTCTCCATCATCTGTCATTTTTCTTCTTTTTTTCTCAAAATTTGCCATTCCCATAGGAATAACATGGAATGTCAAAGTTGCTCCATCACTTCACTAATTATTAATTTAATTAAATTTTCCTACAATTGATAACTTAGATTAGTTCACTTAAGAACTGATCATGCTTCTTTAACAATTATTACAAAATAGCTCTTAATTTTATATATTTTCCTTATTTACCTTGGAAATGAGATATTTATTAAAAATACTTATTGCATAGATCTTTTACCAGTTACTCTTACAATTTTACTGTATTCAGTTTGTTACTATTCAGATAGTAGTATTCAGTTGTACATTTTATCTTGTGTTATCATCTCTATATCTCATGTAGTTATGAACTCTTCCCCTACCCAATCTGAAAAGCAAAATTTTCCTTGCTCTCTTAATTGTTTATGATGTGATTTTTCATAACTAAGACATTTGTACATTCGGAACTTTTCAAGATGCATGAGACGAGATATTGGCCTAAATCTAATTTTTGCCAGACTATTATATAGTTTCTCTAACTTGTGACACTGATTGATTAACTTACCTTACCTTACCTTCCTTGCCTTCCTTGCTTTCTCCTCCCCTCCCTTTCTTTCCCTCTTTGATTTTTAAATGGAATTTCTGTTCCTAGCCCTTCTTGTGTTTTGTCAGTTATACGTTGGAATGCTGGAAATTAATGCAGATTTATGTTACAAGCTGCAAATTTGCTGGAGCTATTATTTCAATTAATTTTAGTTGACTCTCCAAGCTTTTTTTTCACTATTTCAATTGCAAGATGTAATAATTGTGTTTTCTCTTTTATTATATTTACTTACTCAATTTCTTTTCCTAAGTCTCATTGCTAGAACTGGCATTTTTAGTGCTATTTAAATAGTCATGATGATAATGGAAATTTTTATTTCCCCCAAAAGTCCCTTATTTAAAAGATGTCTAGCTATTTTACAAGATACATAGTTTTCTCTTGAATTTAGATAAATCTTTCTAGTCATATTAAGGAGTGTTTCATTTATCTCTATGATGTCTAAGGTTTTCAAGAAAAATGAGTCTAGAATTTGTTAAAAAATTTTTAAATCATCCATTAATACTATATATTTTAATATTTTTATTATTAATATATTTTATTACATGTATAGTTTTTCTTATGATGAATGAACCCTTCATTTCTGTTATAAATTCAACTTCATTATAGTCTATACTATTTCTAATATTTTATTTTATTCCACTTGATAACATTTTGTTGAAAATTTTGCATCGATTTTCTTAAATGATATTTGTTTCCAGCTGTTTCTTTGCTTTGTGTCTAACAGTTTTAGATATCATGACCATATTTGTAGCATATAAAAATGATTACAAGGATATTTTGTTTTCAGAGTATTTCAAAATATTTCTGTAATATAGAATATAATTATTTAAAAATATTTGATAGAATTCAATTTAAATTTCCTTTTCTGTCATTAATTAAATAATCTATTCCTTCTTTTGCTATTTTAGGTGTTTTGTTTATTTGTATATATTCATTTGTTTTCTCTGAACAATTGATTTTATTAACATTCAATTGAGCAACATTTTTCTAAATATTTCCCTTATTTCCTCTTGTATTATTATGTTATCATTTTTAAAATTTTTCATATACACAATTTGCTTTTCTCTTTCTTTTTAATCATTATTTAATTATTTCTCTACTGCATTGTTTTTTCTTTTCTTATTTATCAATTCAGTTTTTCTTATGTTTTCAGTTTCTATTAAAATCTTTAAGTTTCCAAATTTATATTTGGTTATTAAGTATATATGTATGTATGTATGTATGTATGTATGTATGTATATGTGTGTGTGTGGTTGTATGGTAGGAGATTCTTTTTTGAATGGTTGTTGTTCAGTTGGTTTTTTTGTTTGTTTCATGATCAATTTATTATTTCATTCTTTGTTTAAACTGATTTAAGAATTTAGAAATATAGCTTCACCTCAACTATTTTTGCTATCTCCTACAAGTTCTGATACGGAATCTCATTGTCAATATTTTGGTGACATTTTTAATGACAATTTTTTACATATTTTGCTTTTTTAGCTGTGCTATTTAATCTTTTTTTTTAAATAATTTTTTTATTGACAGAACCCATGCCAGGGTAATTTTTTACAACATTATCCCTTGCACTTGCTTCTGTTCTGAGTTTTCCCCTGCCTCTCTCCACGCCCTCCCCCAGATGGCAAGCAGTCCTATACATGTTAAATAGGTTACAGTATATCCTAGATACAATATATGTGTGCAGAACCGAAGTTTTCTTGTTGCACAGGGAGATTTGGATTCATAAGGTATAAATAACCCGGGAAGAAAAACAAAAATGCAAGCAGTTTATATTCATTTCCCAGTGTTCTTTCTTTGGGTGTAGTTGCTTTTGTCCATCCTTGATCAATTGAAACTGAGTTAGATCTTTTTGTCGAAGAAATCCACTTCCATCAGAATACATCCTCATACAGTATTGTTGTTGAGGTATATAATGATCTCCTGGTTCTGCTCATTTCACTTGTGTACTATTTAATTTTGAAAAAATTTTAAATTCTTATTTCATGGTCCTTGATTGAATAAAATATAACTTCATTATGATCAATGAAACATTTTTAATCTTTCTGGTTTTTTACATGTTTTATTATTGTTAAGGAATTTATTCCTCAAAATAAAGTCAATTTTTGTAAGACTTTTATAGTTTAGTATTTAATTTTTAATTACATTTTTATTAACATTCATTTACTAACATTTGTTTTTCTTTATATTTTGAGTTTCAGATGCTCTCCCCAGTTCCCTTCCTTCTCCTCTCATTGAGAAGGCAAACAATTTGATGTAGTCATGCAAAACATATTTCCATATTAGCCATGTAGTGAAAGAAAACACAGATAACACATACATAAATCAAAAGAAAAAAAAAACATAGTATGACTCATTCTCCATAAAGATTCTATCAATTCTTTCTCTGGATACAGATAGTATTTCTCATAATATGTCCTTGAATTTTTAAATTACTTAGTATTACTGAGAATAGCTATGTCATTCACAGTTGATCATTATAAAATATTGTTGTTACTGTGTATAGTTCTCTTGGTTCTACTCACTTCATTTTGTGTCAGTTCATTTAGTCTTACCTGTTTTTTTCTCAAAGTATCCCACCCGTCATTTCTTATTGTACAATAGTATACCACAGCCTGTTTAACCATTTCCCAATTAATGGGCTTCCCTACAAATTCTAATTCTTTGTCATCTCAAAAATGGCTGCTATAAATATTTTTGCATAGATTAGTTGTTTCTTTCTTTCTTTTTAAATCTTTTTTGGAATATAGGCCTAGTAATGGTATTACTGAGTCAAAAGGTGTGCACAGTTTTATAGCCTTTTGGACACAATTTAGATTTCTTTACCCAGTGCTATTCCTATTATCTAATACTGAGAATACATTGCCAGGTTAAGAAAATGAAAAAAATTAAAATTCTTCATTTTCTCTAGACCATAGAAGTTTGTATTTCAGAATCTTTAAATTTCATCTGAGCAATCTGATTCTAATCTCATTGAACAGACCATCTTTACCAAAAAGGTAATTCCATATTTAGTTGCTTTTATTGTGACACTTTTTGAAATAGGCCAGTAGAATCTATTTAGTAAGTGTCTATTTAGCAAATGTCTTCTCTAGACAACAATATGTCCTACAAAGAACAAAAGAGATAATATAATTAAATCAATTAGAGTAACTTTAGGGACTGGGTTAGTCATATTTAAGAATTTAAGTTGTTTAACAAGGGTAAGAACCTCATCACATTTCATTCAATTCTCTTTTTCTGTGGAACTAGGGAGGGAGTATTGGAAAATGATACATCAGCTGATGACTAATGACCTCTTGAAATATACAATTGGGAAAAGATGATGTGGAAAGAGTCATGTTATATACCATGTATCATTTGCATCATTTTCCAAATGTGTTTTGAGTTAGTATAACATTCTTAAACACTATAAATAATAACTTGTTAAAAAACTGTATTTGTAAAGAAGGAATTTCTCCAATATTCCTTCTTATATGTTTAAATGTTTGCAGATTTCTTGCTTCTAATAATACTAACCAAAGGAAATTTTACCAAGCAATTGTTCACATGGTTTGAAATGAATTTTTTCATTTAATGAATTCCCATTTTTCTATATAATTGAGTAACCTCTCAGAGTTAAAAAAAAATAATAGCTACAAAAGATATTCTTTTTTAGTTTGTTATATTCCTCAACACATTGAATTCCTGAGAATTATATTCACAAATGAAAAGAAAATCAACTCTTTGAATTAGGTTTATCCAAAGGAAACAACATATTTTTTAAAAGAAAAGAAATGAATTTATAATCAGTATTGAGTTTAAATATTTTTCAAAATATGAAAATTTAATAACCACCTATAATATGTCAGGCATTGGGATTTCCCAAAGTAATCTTTACCCAGAGATACAATGCTTAAAAACATTGCCCTTTAAAAAAAAATCACATACACTAATGAAATTGAAATGAAGCCTTATTGTTATTGATACTGTTTTCTAGCCTTATAATTCCTTTTAGACGCCTACTCAAGGTGGACATCTGAGAAAGTTCCCTGCCTGACCACCCAAAATAGTGCTGGACTTGAAGACAGTATACCTGAATTTGAATAATGCTTTTTCTACTTACTTTTCCGCGTTGGGCAAATCATTTAAATCTCTCTGAGCCTCCATTACTTATTTGTAAAATAGACTAGTTGACTTCTAAACTCTCTTATTTATTATATGTTCCACCAATAGTTTTGGCTATGAAGTAGAACACTAATCTATAATGTGCTTTGCTTCCTCCTAAACAACTGTTTTGGTACCTACTTAAGCCACATATACCAACCCCACCCCAGTGTATATATACTAACTAGCAAAATGTAGACATGAAAATATACATCTCAAAACAAACAAAATTTTGATATTGGAGTAAAGATGGGGAATAATATGAGTTGGTCATATTGGGAGGGAGGTGTGGGCTAAATTATTCATACTATCAGCACTCAATTTACCCCTCTGCTATATACCCTAACTCTGAACTCTAGCTCATGTCTTCCTTTCACTCATAGCCTCCCTGCAATGAATCAACTACTATTCTTATCTTTCTTTTAAAAAATGTCCTGCATTTAGTACTTGCTATAAATGTTGGTTATCCAGATCAAAAGAAAAAAAAAATGCAATCTGGGAAAGGAATTGCCTCAGGGAGAGAAGATGATGGAGTGGATCAGTAACTCCAGGCTCTCCAAATTTCCTCCACAAAGAAGAAAAAAGATAACTTCAAAGTGAATATTGAGTGGCAAAAATGAATAAAAATTGGGGTAAACAAGAAAAGTCTACTTCTAAAGACAGAGGGATGAACCAATTAAAGCACAAATACCTCTAGGTAGATGCTGCTGAACCAAAACAAACACTGAAGTAGTTAGATGAGGAAGCAACCTTGGTCTCAGAAACTTTCATCTTACAAATAGGGTAGGATTAGAGATGAATGAAGGAAAATTGAAGACCCTTCTGTCATCTTGTAATATCAGGTCCAGTTGTGCTGTCCACACTAAATCCCAGGCTGCAGCTGTGGGCAAGAAGGAGCTAGCACATACCTAGTAAATGTGGTAGCAGAGGAATGGGGACCTTGCTGACTGTGGAAACTTGCAGGATATTGGAATCCCTGGTTTCAGTTTGAAAACAGAAAGAAAAGCTGTAGTTTACAGACTAGGGAGTAGGAAGGGGCAATAGGGAGCAAAAGCTTTTGCAAGAGAGCATGGCTGTTGGCCTTAATCATGGCTTAGGGACAGAGAAAAATGCCAGAGGTTAGGCCCTTCTACAAAATAACAAAATTTTCAGAAAATAACAATACAAAAAAAAGTAATAAAACAAAAACAAAAACAACAACAACAACAACAACAACAACAACAACAAAAAAAAAAAAACCTGAAGCCTGGGAAGTTTTTACCTAACCTTAGAACTGGAAGCTGATTATGAAAATAGATTGTCAAAAATAAAATAAAATAAAATAAAATGATCAAACAAACCTAACTATAGATGGGAGCAAGGGAAAATTAGGGGCTAAAATAAAAATAATTCAAAAAAATTATAAAAAGAGTCAATAAGAAAAGAGATACAAGATATGAAGACAAAAAAGTAACTCCTTTATAACTAGAATTGGGCAAAGGGGGAGATAATGAGATTATAAGACATCAAGAAATAATAAAACAAAATCTGGAAAATGAAAAAATAGAAGGCAATATGAAACAAATAATTAGAAAAACAACCAGTCTTGAGAAGAAACTGAGGAGAAATCTCAAAGAATTGCTGAAATATCTGGAAGTTAAGATTTTTTAAAATGTTTGATAGAATATTATAAGAAAAGGAAAATTGGACTTCCGGTTAAGATGGCGGAGAGGAGGCTCACAGCTGCATAAGCTCCACGCTTTCTCTCACTATCCATTTCATTACAAGCCTCTGAATCAATGCTTGACTGAAAAAAACCCACAAATAGTTACCAAGAGAAGCCATCCTTGAGATCCGCCACGAAAGGTCTGTCTTTACTGGAGGGCTGGGGCAGTTTTACATCGGGCGCAGGCGGCGGGCAGCGGCAGTGAGAGCACGGGAGCAGACTGGAGAGGGGGTGGGGAGTGATCGCAGCCGTCTCTGCGGGGAGAGCTTTACTACAGGTTTGGAACCTGCAGCAAGTCAGCAGCCCAGCAGAGAAGCTAAAAACACCGGGGCTGAAGAATACAACCCCAAACAGCTGGAGTCTCTCAGGACCTGGCCGCCCCCTCCCTTCCCCCCCCTCAGTGACTCAGCACGCTTTGGGATCTCAGAGCGCAGGCGCAGCACAGTCCTGCTAGTGACTCACTATTGCGCCCTGCAGTCTGTAGAGGAAGCTCGATAACACACACAGCCCCCCCCTCCAAAGAAAGACTCCAGTTTTTTCTGTTTTTCTTTGGTAGTTTGTCTCTGATTAATAGACAGAATGAGCAAGAAGCTGAAGAGGACTTTAACCCTTGACAGCTTCTACACAGATAGAGAGCAGACTCTAAATCCTGAGGAGACTAAAAACAGACAGTCCCCAGGTGAATCCCCAAAGGAGGAGATCGTCTGTTCCTCAGCACAGATGAACCTCATAGAAGTGATTAAAAAGGCTCTCACAAGGGAGCTAGAGGAAAAATGGGGAAAGCAGAGTGAAGCTTGGCAAAAGGAGAGAGAAGCTTGGGAAAAGGAGAGGGAGGCTTGGCAAAAGAGCCTGGAGAAGTCAGTTAAAGAGAGAGTGGATAAAGAAGTAAAATCCTTGAAAAATAGGATTAGTGAACTGGAAACAGAAAACAGCTCTCTAAAAAACAAAATTGGCGAAATGGAAAAAAATTCCACAGAACAAAAGAACTCAATTGGACAATTAGAGAAAGATTTTTTAAAAAGTGAGTGAAGAGAATACTTCACTGAAAATCAGAATTGAACAAGTGGAATTGAATGACTCGAGGAGACAAGAAGAATCAGTCAAGCAAATCCAAAAAAATCAAACAATGGAGAAAAATGTGAAATACCTTCTGGGGAAGACAACAGACCTGGAAAACAGATCCAGGAGAGACAATCTGAGAATCATTGGACTCCCAGAAAAACATGATGAAAAAAAGAGCCTGGACACTGTCTTCCAGGAAATTATCAAAGAGAACTGCCCAGAAGTCATAGGAACAGAGGAAAAAATAAACATTGAAAGGATTCATCGATCACCCACTGAAAGGGATCCTAAAATCAGAACACCAAGGAATATAGTGGCCAAATGCCAGAACCCTCAGATGAAAGAAAAAATATTGCAAGCAGCTAGAAAAACCCAATTCAAGTATCAAGGAGCCACAATAAGGATCACCCAGGATCTGGCAGCATCCACATTAAAAGATCGAAGGGCCTGGAATATGATATTCCGAAAGGCTAAGGAACTTGGTATGCAACCAAAAATAACTTACCCAGCGAGAATGAGCATCTTTTTCCAGGGAAGAAGATGGACATTCAACGAAGTAAGCGAATTTCATCTATTTCTGATGAAAAAACCAGAACTTAACAAAAAGTTTGATCTACAAATATAGAACTCAAGAGAAATCTAAAAAGGTAAAGATTAATCTTGGGAACTATATTTTGACTATATAGATGTATAAAGAATACATGTATACCTTGTTCTAGAAATTGATGTGGAAAGGACATTGTACCAGAAAAAGGGTAAAGTGGGGGTAGTACATCTCATGAAGAGGCATAGGAAACCTATTATATCTGAGAGAAAGAATGGAGGGGGATGAATATAGTGGGTATCTTACTGCCTTCAGAATTGGCTTTAAGTGAAAAATCTTAAGACATATTCAATCTATGGTGAAACTTCTCCCATCTCATTGAAAAGTGAGAAGGGAAAAGTGGAAAGGGAAGGAATAAGCTAAGCGGAAGGGAATACGGGAACTGGGAGGGAAAGGGGTAAGATAGGGGGAGGAACTCTAAGGCGGGGGGAGGGACACTAAAAAGGGAGGGCTGTGAGAAGCAAGGGGTGCTCACAAGCTTAATACTTGGAAGAGGGGGAAAGGGGAAAGAAGGGAGGAAAGCATAAACCGGGGTTAACAAGATGGCAAGTAATACAGAATTGGTCATTCTAACCATAAACGTGAACGGGGTAAACTCCCCCATAAAGAGGAAGCGGTTAGCAGAATGGATTAAAAGCCAGAATCCTACAATATGTTGTTTACAGGAAACACACCTGAAGCAGGGAGATACATGCAGGTTAAAGGTAAAAGGTTGGAGCAAAATCTACTATGCTTCAGGTGAAGTCAAAAAAGCAGGGGTAGCCATCCTGATCTCAGATCAAGCTAAAGCAAAAATTGACCTAATTAAAAGAGATAAGGAAGGACACTATATCTTGCTAAAGGGTAGCATGGATAATGAAGCACTATCTATATTAAACATATATGCACCAAGTGGGGTAGCATCTAAATTCTTAAAAGAGAAATTAAGAGAGCTGCAAGAAGAAATAGACAGTAAAACTATAATAGTGGGAGATCTTAACCTTGCACTCTCAGAATTAGATAAATCAAACCACAAAATAAATAAGAAAGAAGTCAAAGAGGTAAATAGAATACTAGAAAAGTTAGATATGATAGATCTATGGAGAAAATGTAATGGAGACAGAAAGGAATACACTTTCTTTTCAGCAGTTCATGGAACCTATACAAAAATTGACCATATATTAGGACATAAAAACCTCAAACTCAAATGTAGTAAGGCAGAAATAGTAAATGCATCCTTTTCAGACCACGATGCAATGAAAATTACATTCAACAAAAAAGCAGGGGGAAGTAGACCAAAAAATAATTGGAAACTAAATAATCTCATACTAAAGAATGATTGGGTGAAACAGCAAATCATAGACATAATTAATAACTTCACCCAAGAAAACGATAATAATGAGACATCATACCAAAATGTATGGGATGCAGCCAAAGCGGTAATAAGGGGAAATTTCATATCTCTAGAGGCCTATTTGTATAAAATAGAGAAAGAGAAGGTCAATGAATTGGGTTTGCAATTAAAAATGCTAGAAAAGGAACAAATTAAAAACCCCCAGTCAAACACTAAACTTGAAATTCTAAAAGTAAAAGGTGAGATCAATAA
This sequence comes from Antechinus flavipes, assembly GCF_016432865.1. Lineage (NCBI taxonomy): Eukaryota > Metazoa > Chordata > Mammalia > Dasyuromorphia > Dasyuridae > Antechinus > Antechinus flavipes. Next base: position 126,570,396 of record NC_067400.1, on the reverse strand, counting down.
AATTGAAAGTAAAAAAACTATTGAATTGATTAATAAAACTAAGAGTTGGTTCTATGAAAAAACCAACAAAATAGACAAACCCTTAGTAAATCTGATTAAAAAAAGGAAAGAGGAAAATCAAATTGATAGTCTTAAAAATGAAAAGGGAGAACTCACCACTAACGAAGAGGAAATTAGAGCAATAATTAGGAGTTACTTTGCCCAACTTTATGCCAATAAATTCGACAACTTAAATGAAATAGAAAAATACCTCCAAAAATACAGCTTGCCCAAACTAACAGAGGAAGAAGTAAATATCCTAAACAGTCCCATCTCAGAAAAAGAAATAGAACAAACTATCAATCAACTCCCTAAGAAAAAATCCCCAGGACCAGATGGATTTACATGTGAATTCTACCAAACATTTAAAGAACAATTAACTCCAATGTTATATAAATTATTTGAAAAAATAGGGATTGAAGGAGTCCTACCAAACTCCTTTTATGACACAGATATGGTACTGATACCTAAACCAGGTAGGCTGAAAACAGAGAAAGAAAATTATAGACCAATCTCCCTAATGAATATTGATGCTAAAATCTTAAATAAAATATTAGCAAAAAGATTACAGAAAATTGTCACCAGGATAATACACTATGACCAGGTAGGATTTATACCAGGAATGCAGGGCTGGTTCAATATTAGGAAAACTATTAGCATAATTGACTATATCAACAACCAAACAAACAAAAACCACATGATCATCTCAATAGATGCAGAAAAAGCATTTGATAAAATCCAACATCCATTCCTAATAAAAACACTTGAGAGCATAGGAATAAATGGACTTTTCCTTAAAACAGTCAGGAGCATATATTTAAAACCATCAGTAAGCATCATATGCAATGGGGAAAAACTGGAACCTTTCCCAGTAAGATCTGGAGTGAAGCAAGGTTGCCCACTATCACCATTATTATTTAATATCGTATTAGAAACACTAGCCTCGGCAATAAGAGTCGAGAAAGATATAAAAGGAATTAGAGTAGGCAATGAGGAAACCAAACTATCACTCTTTGCAGATGATATGATGGTATACCTAGAGAACCCCAGAGATTCTACCAAAAAGCTATTGGAAATAATTCATAATTTTAGCAAAGTAGCTGGCTACAAAATAAATCCCCATAAATCCTCAGCATTTTTATACATCACCAACAAAACCCAACAGCAAGAGATACAAAGAGAAATTCCATTCAGAATAACTGTTGATACCATAAAATATTTGGGAATCTATCTACCAAAGGAAAGTCAGGAATTATATGAGCAAAATTATAAAAAAGTCTCCACACAAATAAAGTCAGACTTTAATAATTGGAAAAATATTAAATGCTCTTGGATCGGCCGAGCGAACATAATAAAGATGACAATACTCCCTAAACTAATCTATTTATTTAGTGCTATACCAATCAGACTTCCAAGAAAATATTTTATTGATCTAGAAAAAATAACAACAAAATTCATATGGAACAATAAAAAGTCGAGAATCTCAAGGGAATTAATGAAAAAAAAATCAAATGAAGGTGGCCTAGCTGTACCTGATCTAAAATTATATTATAAAGCAGCAGTCACCAAAACCATTTGGTATTGGCTAAGAAATAGATTAGTGGATCAGTGGAAAAGGCTAGGCTCACAAGACAGAATAGTCAATTATAGCAATCTAGTGTTTGACAAACCCAAAGCCCCTAACTTCTGGGAAAAGAATTCATTATTTGATAAAAACTGCTGGGATAATTGGAAATTAGTATGGCAGAAATTAGGCATGGACCCACACTTAACACCATATACCAAGATAAGATCAAAATGGGTCTATGACCTAGGCATAAAGAACGAGACTATAAATAAATTAGAGGAACATAGAATAGTGTATCTCTCAGACTTGTGGAGGAGAAAGAAATTTGTGACCAAAGATGAACTAGAGACCATTACTGATCACAGAATAGAAAATTTCGATTACATCAAATTAAAAAGCCTTTGTACAAATAAAACTAATGCAAACAAGATTAGAAGGGAAGCAACAAACTGGGAAAACATTTTCACAGTTAAAGGTTCTGATAAAGGCCTCATTTCCAAAATATATAGAGAACTGACTCAAATTTATAAGAAATCAAGCCATTCTCCAATTGATAAATGGTCAAAGGATATGAACAGACAATTTTCAGAGGATGAGATTGAAACTATTACCACTCATATGAAAGAGTGTTCCAAATCATTATTGATCAGAGAAATGCAAATTAAGACAACTCTGAGATACCACTACACACCTGTCAGATTGGCTAAGATGACAGGAAAAAATAATGATGAATGTTGGAGGGGATGCGGGAAAACTGGGACACTGATGCATTGTTGGTGGAGTTGTGAACGAATCCAACCATTCTGGAGAGCAATCTGGAATTATGCCCAAAAAATTATCAAATTGTGCATACCCTTTGATCCAGCAGTGTTTCTATTGGGCTTATATCCCAAAGAAATACTAAAGAAGGGAAAGGGACCTGTATGTGCCAAAATGTTTGTAGCAGCCCTGTTTGTAGTGGCTAGAAACTGGAAAATGAATGGATGCCCATCAATTGGAGAATGGCTGGGTAAATTGTGGTATATGAATGTTATGGAATATTATTGTTCTGTAAGAAATGACCAGCAGGATGAATACAGAGAGGACTGGCGAGACTTACATGAACTGATGCTAAGTGAAATGAGCAGAACCAGGAGATCATTATACACTTCGACAACGATATTGTATGAGGACATATTTTGATGAAAGTGGATTTCTTTGACAAAGAGACCTGAGTTTCAATTGATAAATGACGGACAAAAGCAGCTACACCCAAAGAAAGAACACTGGGAAACGAATGTAAACTATCTGCATTTTTGTTTTTCTTCCCGGATTATTTATACCTTCTGAATCCAATTCTCCCTACGCAACAAGAGAACTGTTCGGTTCTGCAAACATATGTTGTATCTAGGATATACTGCAACATATCCAACATATAAAGGACTGCTTGCCATCTAGGGGAGGGGGTGGAGGGAGGGAGGGGGAAAAAATCGGAACAGAAACGAGTGTCAATATAATGTAATTATTAAATAAAAAATTAAAAAAAAAAAAAGAAAAGGAAAATTGTTCTTAAGTCTAGGATAAAAGGATAAAATAGAAATGGAAAAAAAAAATCCACTGATCACCACCTGAAAGAACCTCAGGATAAAAACTTACCAAAAAAATCATAGGCAAATTCCAAAATTCCCAGAATAAGGAGAAAATATGACAAGCAACTAGAAAAGAAAATTTAAACATTTCAGAGCAACAATCACAAGATCTAAGTAGCTTCTACTCTACTAGACTGAGTAGCCTCTACTCTAAAAGATCATAGGTCTTGAAACATTTTATTTTAAAGAACAAAAAAGGTGGCATTATAATCAAAAATAACTTAGAAAAGTTGAGTATCCTACTGAATGAAAAAAGGATACTTAACAAATTGAAAGACTTTCAGTCATTTGTGAGAAAAAGAATAGACTTCAGTAGAAATTTTGACATATAAAATCCAGGGGAAATGTCAGGTAAACACTAAAGTTGAATTGTAAGGGAGTACATAAGGTCAGAGTGTTTATTTCTTATATACGAAAATGTTATTAGTATGCCAGGACTATCATTATTAATTAGTTAATTTGAAAAAAAAAAGCTTGGAACTGATCTATTTATGATGGGTGATCCTTTAAAATAATGAAACTGTTTAGAAAAGAGTAAAAAAGAATAATTATATTATATAAATGAGTCATGAAAGGAATCACCTGATACAGAATAAGTAGGTGGTTGTGGAGGCAAGTAGTGCTTGAACATTAATTTTATCAGATCTGGGTTAAAAAGGGAACTATATATATATATATATATATATATATATATATATATATATATATATAGTTTTTTAAAAAAACTTTTAAAAGGGTATATAGATTAAACTTTAGGAAGATTAGGGAGGGATTTTTAGAGTAGCTTGAAGAAAGACAGATTGTAAGGGAGTAAATAAAAATAGAATTTGTAAAATAGTATGAATTAGGAAAGTAATGTTTTGAAAAAAGTAGATTTATAAGAAGAAAGAAGATAAAAAAGAGACAGAGAAGAAAAATAGTGAAAAAAAAGTAAAAAGGAAGGAAATACCAAATAGTAATTATAACTTTAGATATAAATGGGATTAATTCACCCACAAAAAGGATGGTTAAATAAAAAAAAAGATAGAATTCAATAATATGTTGTTTACAAGAAAAAAATTTTCAAAATGAAAGAAATACAAAATTAAAATAAAAAGTTGAAATATAATTTATTATGCTGCAGCTGATGAAAAACAAAGTAAGTTTAGCAATTATATTCTCAGAATTAAGGCTAAAATTGATTTAATTAAGATATAAACAGGGAAATTAGATTATGATAACAAGTATTCTAGAGAATGAAGGAATATCAATACTAAATCTATATCCACCAAATGCTATAGCATCTATATTTTAAAAATAAAAGTCAGGAGGATTCTGCAAAAATGATGAAGTAGGTCAGAAAATTCCAACTAAGACAAAGCTGCCCCTAAGGGCAAGCACAGAGCAGTTAGAAACAAATCGGAATTGGAGCAAAAAAGTGATCCTCCCTGGATAATCAGAGAATATTTAAAGAAAGATACCAGAAAGGAGATTTCACTCTTGTGAAGTATAAATATTTCCAAGCTATTTCCATTGAAACAAGCTAGGTATCCTAGAGTTACTGGGTTGGGAGGTATCTGCCCCAGCCATAGGAACTCTCACTTCCCAGTGTGGGAAATTGGCAATCTGAGTCCAGGAAGATTAAGGGAACTTCCATCATAAGGAATCCTAGGCTCAATTGTGCTGTAGAAACAGAAACACACAGGCCTTGATAAGAAACATTTAGCATCCAGTGGATGAGTGCGGAAGCAAAGGAGCAGAAAGACTGTTGAGTACCAGCACATACATGATAGCAGAATACTTACTTTCTAGTTAAAGGTTTGAGGCAAAAACTGAAGCAGTATATAAGGCCAGAGACACCATCCAACCTCGCCACTGAACCTAACAAGTTCTTATTTTAAAAAAGAAAAAAAAAGCAGGCTTAATAAAAATAACCCAAAGATAAAACATTACCACTCGAATAGGCAAAACAGGGTTCAATGTCACAGAAAAACACTGAAGTTAAAAAGATTCTTCCACCCAAAGAGTAATATCAGATAGTCACCTATCCAAAATAAGAGCAATCCAAGAAAAAGAAAATTATGGAAAGAAAGTCAACCAACTAGAAGAGAAGATGCAAAGTCTTAAGGAAGAAAATGACTTATTTGAAAATTAGAATGGGGGGATTCTGGGAAGATAGTGGAGTAAGTTGGTAAATTTCGAGCTCTCCACATTTCCCCCACAAATAAAACAAATTTGCACTTCAGAGAAAACATGATTTTTCTAATGAAAAAATTAAGAAGATTTGTGTGGAGAAGGAGAGGAATCCTGGTACAACCCAACAAAATTTGAAGAAATATCCCAGGCTGGGTTAAACTCCTATGAAGTGCAAACACTCTTGGGCTAGCGCCACAGAAATAACAAGTGGAGACAGTTGGGCTAGCTGGTTGTGACTGGAGCCTCAGCAGAAATCATCTAGATTTTTGCTTCCTGGAATACTTATGGGGTTGGGGTCTGAGACCTGGAAGACTGAGGGAATCTTGGCTGATTAGGATCACCAAGCGCAGCTGGGCTAAAGACCCAGCATAGGGTGAATGCAAAGACAGTGCATCAAGCACTCTGCTGGCTGCTGGCATTTGCAGAACTGGGATTCCTAGTTAGAAGGAAGAATTGAAAGGAAGCTTGAAGCACTATCACCTCACCCTATAATTAGAGATGCTTACATTCACATCTCCTTAAAAAAAAAAAAAAAAAAAAACTGGCAGACTCCACCATAGAAAGCTACTATGAGAAAAGGGAAAACCAGGATTCATCTTCATAAGAGGGCACTGAAGTTAAAAAAAGCTTCTACTCCAAAAAGTACTATGAAATGGCACCCTGCCCAGAGAGAATTTGTAGAAAAAGTCAAAAAAGAATTTTAAAATCATATGAAATACATTGAGGAAAAACTAAAATCAACAAATAAATACCATCCAAGAAAAACAAGAAGATTATGGAAAAAAAAAGTTAAGCAACTAAAAAATAGGAAATAAAGAGTCTCAAAGATGAAAACAATTCTCTGAAAATTAGAATTGGGCAAGGGAAAACCAGTGAAGCTATGAGAGACCAAAATATTAACAAAACAAATGATAAACAATAAGAAAATAGAACAGAATGTGAAACATAAGAAAAATGGCATATCTGAAGAATAAATTAAGCAAAGAAAATAGAAGAATAATTGAACTGTCTGAAAGTTGTGACCAAAAAAAGAACCTTGACAGAATCATGCAGGAAAGAAAAAAAACTAAAAATAAATTGTCCTGGAAAGATAGAACACGGGGGGAAAACAGAAATAGAAAAAAAATCCACCAATCACCACCTCAAAGAGATCTTTGCAGAAAAAAACAAGGGAATATTATTGCCAAATTTCAAAAAACCCAGATCAAAGAGAAAATTTTGCAAGCAACAAAAAAAATAATGTTCTCTTTTGTTTTGTTTTATTTTGTTTTTATTCCTTTTTTGTGATTTTCTTATTCTGTTTGTTTTTTAATAAAATTTTAAAAATGAAAAAAAAGAAAGAAAATTAGAATTGGTCAAAGGGAAGCCAGCAGTCTTAAGATACAGAGAAATAATAAAACAAAATATAAAAATGGAAAAAATAGAAGAGAATGTGAGACATAAGAAAAACAACACATCTGGAGAATCGATCAAGAGGAGAAAACAAGAATAATTGGACTTCCTGAAAGCTATGATTGTGAAAAAAATAATAATCTTGATATAATAATACAAAAAATAATTTTTAAAAATTGTCCTGACATGTTAGAACAACAGGGGGAAGTGGAAATAGAAAAATCCACTGATCACCTGAAAATGACCTTATAAGGAAAACCTATAGGGACATCATTGCTAATTTTTTAAATCTCCCAGATCAAAGAAACATTTTTAGAAACAATAACAAATAAATAAGTGATTCAAATATGTTGTAGCCACAATGAGAAATAAGCTCTACTGGCTACAATAAAAGAACACAGGGAAGCAAAGTCAAGATGGCATAGAGAAGCTAGGAAATTGCTTGAATTCTCCCCAGTTTCCCTCAAAAATAATACTAAATCAAGTGTAAAGTGACAAAATCCAAAACAATTTTTAGTGAAGCAATTTTTTATCTTAAAATATCTTGGAAGGACTTCAGGTAAGGCCTGTCTCACTTGGTGGAGGGGTAGAATGAGTGCAATGTAAGAAAACTAGCAAGGAATTCTTAATCACATCAAAGATCAGCAGCAGAGGCTCCTGAGTCCTGGTTCATTCAGATAGTGGCTTATAAAGTTAATTGTTAAGATCTCCAGCTGCAGTGTAGAAGACAAATTATGAGCCACAAAACCTTGCATGACAAGGCAGGCAAACCCAACACAGTGAGAAAGCTATCAGAAATTTTGGCCTCAGCATGGTAACCTAGTGAAAAGTTCCTATCCCTTTGCAAAAGAAGCTTGGGAGAGTGTTCCCTGTGCCCCAGAAGCAGAGCGCAACTTTAAAAAATGAGCAAAAAAACAAAAAATAGCTCTGACCATAGAAAGCTACTAGGCCTCAGGGAAGATCAGAACAAAACTCAGAAGAAAAGAGCAATGGCAAAATGCCTACATGTGAATCCTCAAAGAGAATATGAATTGATTGCAAGCATAAAGTATTATCTTGGGAGAGCTCAAAAAGAATTTTAAAAATCAAGTAAGAGGCAGAAGAAAAATTTGGGGAAAAATGAGAGCTATGGAGGAGAATTATGAAAAAAGAGTCATTAGATTGGGGTGGGGGCGGGGAGCCAACAGCTTGGAAAAAGAAGCACAAGAATATATTGAAGTAAACAGCAACTTTAAAAAGAGATTTGGCAAGATTGAAAAAAAATATATACTGGAAACCAAACTATCACTCTTTGCTGATGATATGATGGTATACTTAGAGATCCAGAATTCTACTAAAAAGCTATTAGAAACAATCCACACCTTTAGCAAAGTTGCAGGATACAAAATAAATCCACATAAGTCATCAGCATTCTTAAAACCAGCAGTAAGCATCATATGTAACGGGGACAAACTGCAACCATTCCCAATAAGGTCAGGAGTAAAACAAGGTTGCCCACTATCACCATTACTATTTAATATTGTATTAGAAATGCTGGCTTTGGCAATAAGAGTTGAGAAAGAGATCAAAGGAATAACAATAGGCAATAAGGAAACCAAATTATCACTCTTTGCTGATGATATGATGGTATACTTAGAGAACCCCAGAGACTCTACCAAAAAGTTATTAGAAACAATCCACACCTTCAGCAAAGTTGCAGGATACAAAATAAACCCACATAAGTCATCAACATTCTTATATATCACTAACAAAACCCAACAGTTAGAGTTACAAAAAGAAATTCCATTTAAAGTAACTACTGATTGTATAAAATATTTAGGAATCTACCTGCCAAGGGAAAATCAGAAACTTTATGAGCATAACTACAAAACACTTTCCACACAAATTAAGTCTGACCTAACCAACTGGAAAATATTAAATGCTCTTGGATTGGGTGAGCAAATATAATAAAGATGACAATACTACCTAAATTAATCTATTTATTTAGCGCTATACCAATCAGACTCCCCAAAAACTACTTCGATGAACTAGAAAAAATAACAACAAAGTTCATATGGAAAAACAAAAGGTCAAGAATTTCAAGGGAATTAATGAAAAAAAAATCAAATAAAGGTGGCGTAGCTGTACCAGATCTAAAATTATATTATAAAGTAGCAGTTACTAAAACCATCTGGTATTGGCTAAGAAATAGACTAGTTGATCAATGGAATAGGTTAGGTTCAAAGGACAAAACAGCCAATAATTTTAATAATATAGTGTTTGACAAACCCAAAGACCCCAGTTTCTGGGATAAGAATGCATTATTTGACAAAAATTGCTGGGAAAATTGGAAATTAGTATGGCAGAAATTAGGCATTGACCCACACTTAACACCGTACACCAAGATAAGGTCAAAATGGGTTCATGACCTAGGCATAAAGAATGAGATTATCAATAAATTGGAAGAGCATAGGATAGTCTACCTCGCAGACCTGTGGAAGAGGAAGGAATTTATGACCAAAGAAGAACTAGAGATCACTATTGACCACAAAATAGAAAATTTTGATTATATCAAATTGAAAAGTTTTTGTACAAACAAAACTAATGCAGACAAGATTAGAAGGGAAACAATAAACTGGGAAAACATTTTTACAGTCAAAGGTTCTGATAAAGGCCTCATATCTAAAATATATAGAGAATTGACTCTAATTTATAAGAAATCAAGCCATTCTCCAATTGATAAATGGTCAAAGGATATGAACAGACAATTCTCAGACGAAGAAATTGAAACTATTTATAGACATATGAAAATATGCTCCAAATCATTATTAATCAGAGAAATGCAAATTAAGACAACTCTGAGATACCACTACACACCTGTCAGATTGGCTAGAGTGACAGAGAAAGATAATGCATGCGTGGAAGACTCTCTCTCTTCCACTCTGACTACTGAACTGCTGAATTTCTTTAAGTTCCAACTAAAACATCTTGTACAGAAAGCCTTCTCTAATTCTACGTAATTCTTGTATCTCAGTTAATTATCTCCTACTTATCCATATATAGCTAGCTTTGTAAATATTTGTTAGTATATTGTCTCCTCTATTAGCATGTAAGGTCCTTAAGGACAGGAATTGCCTTTTGTCTCTTTTTTGCATTCCCAGAACTCACCAAAATCTTGGCACATAGAAAGCATTTAAAAAATGCTTATTGATTGAAGTTCTTCATTCCCCGACAGGTTGAGCATCTTCTGCCTACTGTATTTTATTTTGTTTTGTTTTGTTTTAATATCACAATTTATCTTACCCCTCCACTAGGTTCTATATTCAAGATGTTTTAGGGAATGGAGTCTTAATATTTTGTGTGTGTGTGTGTGTGTGTGTATGTGTGTGCGCGCGCGCGCGCACGTGCATATGCACACACACCGTGTGTTTAAGGAAGCAATTTCTAGATGATTGCATGATTCTTTTGAATTATACAAATTATACAAATATACAAAATTGTATACAATCAAATTATTCAAAAAGAATAGGCACTTTGACTTTTCTAAGAATGAGGGTTTCAATATTTTTAAATCTGGTGATTCTCAGAATCACTTCTCTGAATAATGTTTTTAAATGTATAAAATGAAACCTTAGGTTCACAAAGAAAAATTATACTATTATAGATATCAATTTTTAAATGCTTTATGGACTTTTAAAATTAAGAATATCTTATTTAAGAGAATGATTTTGTGATTTCTTTCTTTATTCACTAATATAAACTATCTGACCTCAATTGGGTTTTAAAAGATTTATTTATTGCAAGACAACATGGGAAACCTATTTGAGGGTAAATAGATTAGAGTAACAAACATAAGAGTTTTAAGTTTTGAAGAAAAAATGTTTAGTCATGATCTGTAGCACTTAACAAGATGTTTGACCTCTTCCATAGAACATCTCCTTTCCTGTCACTAGACTACAAAATCTAGTTTTCCAGTCCTTTCCAGAATTCACTGTAGACTTCCTTTATTATGCCCTCAATTCTTTAGCTTTAAGTGTCACACTAGCACTTCAATGATTACGGAGGGAGATCTCTAGTTGGATAGCTCCTTCCAGAATCTCCACTTAAAAAAAAAAAAAAAAAAAAGGTGTTCATGTTTCATTCCTTTCCAGGCTGTTTTACACATTTTCTCTATCATATTTCCAGTCACCTCTTTTCATCCCCTCTTCATATTCACCTTTTACTCCCCCTTTTGGCTCTCTTTCTTGTATTGTCTTCACTGTAATGGGCTGAGGCTTGAGTTGATGCACTGAGGTCCCAAGCACGTGAGGCTAAATAGTAATTGGACCATACTCTATTAATATATATGCTTGGAGAAAGAATGGCCCCGCCCACTCTTTGTGCAAATCCTGATGTGTTGTATAGGAAATGATGTTTTTGGTGGGTGGAGGCAAAGGACTGGAAAGGAAAGCAGAAGAAGAGACTGCTGGCTGGTGTCTTGACACAGCTGCACGCATTGCCTTGAGATGGCCCTTCAGCTCCCAATCTCCCTCTACTAGCTGGCTTCCTGTTGCAGCTGCCCATATTGTTATTGCAACCCTTCCTGTCCATATTGCTATCGTAATCCTTCTTGCCCATATTGCTATCACAATCCCCCCTCACCTCTACTGAGAATAGATTGAAGATTTTTCCTTTAACCTGAATTCCTGACTCCGACTGATTTTAAATATGCAGTCATCACACTTCCCCTATTAGATTGTGAACTTCTCCCAAACTGGAATTGCCTTCCTAATTGTATTCTCAGAGATTAGTAAATGCTAGTTGACTGAATGACTTACTGAAAACTGAAAGTAATTGTCTAGGCCAAGGAAGATACTTTTTCTCATAAAGACTTCCATCTTTACTATTTTATAAAACTGAAAAAGCACTGGATTTGGAATAAGAGAACTTGAGGCAAATTCTACTCTGATACTTTCTATGGGTATGTCCTTAAACAAGTTGCAACCCCTCTGAGACCTTTGTTTTTCCTTCTCTAAAATGAAGGGCTGTGCTTTATGTCTAAAATCTTTATCAGCTCTAAATTTTTAATCTTAAAAGCCTCTATCATGGTTTGGGAAATCCCTTCCTGTGGTACCACCACAAAAAAAAAAAAAAAAAAAAAAAAAAAAAAAAAAAAAAAAAAACCCTGACTTTCTTCCAGAAAGGCTTTTTCTTCTTTGATACAAAAATGTTTGCTCTCCTCTAAGATTTCAAAGATTGCACCTTTCACTCCTCTATATGTAAAGTGACATTCCTTTCAAAGTTTATCTTCTCACAGCATCTTACTATTCCCAATTTATTCCCTTGCAATAAATTATCCTAGTCAAAACTTCAACCCTTGACAGCCAAATTTAATCTCTTACCCAGGTTGCCAAATTGCTTAACTTCTTTCATCACCCACCAATCTGAGGAGAAGGAATTGTAACTCATAGCAAATCCATGGTAATATGCTCTCTTCCAACTTTCCACCTTACTTGAAGAAATCAGCTCTGTTTACTGGCACACTATAAAGTTCATTAGTATAATCATGCCTTCTTAATCCTAAATAAATCTTAGAAATCTTTTTAAAGTGCCTCCTGTGGGTGGAGCACTATGTTAGACATTGTAAGATAAACTTAAGTCTGACCAACTGGTGCATTTGAGAGGGAAATTTTGAAAATAAAAAGCACCAAAGATGAACATAATACACAATATTGCATGACTAGTACACAACAAAATTATAGAACAAAATATTATAAAATCTTGGAGAGAAAGGTTAACAACTGACAGGATCAATTCTATATCTCAATATCTATATATTCTCAATGTTAGTGTAGTTAGAAAGTGCTTGGCTAAGAGTTAAATTAGTTTAAATCTTGTCTCAGACATTAACTACTTCTACATTCTAATAGATTCACTTTACCTTTGTCTAAAACAATCTCTTCATCTGAGAAATGGGAATCATAATAGCACTTATCTCCAGCAGTGTTGTAAGGGTCAAATGAGTTAATATGGTAAAGTACTTTGCATAGGTTCTGGCACATAATAGGTAGTTAATCAATGATTTACCCTTTCCATTCCTTTATCTTTTTTTCTTCCTTACTTCTCTTAAATAACTGTGCAAGTTTATAACAACAAAAATATGTAAAAATTTCTAACTGACCCATAGACTACAATATAGCAGAATATTAACATAAGAATAAAATTTCATTACTATTTTTTTATCATGGTTACATTTCACTAAAATTCTACTTTGATACGTCATTATGATATAAAGATTAGCCTGCATTCTGCATTCTCATAGGTATGACAGTACATAGTCCAATTAGATTGGAAAGTATTCAAGTGAAGGTCTGAGGTTGGACTGTATATGGTCTAACATTTGTTAAGTTTGAGGAGAATCATTATCATAAGAGAGTCAGTGGGCTAAGAATATCCCCCTCTTATAGCAATTCATAAAATTGTCATTTTTAAATTAAGGTCACATTAAATTAAATAATCTAGATCTGGAAAGGAAATTTACTTACATCAGTGAAACTATTGATTTTTAAAAGTAATTATCTTTATAGGTGGAAAAGAGTTATCTGGTTTAGTTTACAGAAAATAAGACTCTGAATCACAAAGACCTGAGTTCAAATGACATTCCTGACATATACTAGTTGTGAAAATTTAGATATACCAAGTAATCCCTCATTGTCCCCAGAAAATTATCCTGAAAAATAAGTTTGAGAGAATGATCTAGACCCGCATGAGTGAAGAGAGCTTCCTCAGTTAGTTTCCTATAAAATTATTAGATTGCACCACCCCAAGCCTCCCAAAAAGAAGTCTTAAGGATTTCATGAAACAGCTGAATAATTTCACATTATTTCATTCATCTCAATATCATGAAATTATAATAACATGGCGTTAGGAACCAACTGATACTGTTTTCTGTCCTGATTTAGTCACTAATGGTACTGTATGATCTTTGGCAAATGACAACATCTATGGACTTCAATGTCTTTATAAGATGATAGATGTGAACTAGATATATCAAGAATATCCAATAAATGTGGAGTCCACGAATTTATTTAAAAAAAAAATTATATTATGATATAATTCATTTCCTTTATAATCAATATATTTTATGCATTTAAAAACATTATTCTGGGAAGCATTCCATAGTTTATTGTAATGCCAAAGAGGTCTTTAACACAAGAAGATTAAAAACCCCTGACCTTGATGCTTTCTGAGTTCCCTCTTAGTTCTAACATTCTCTAATTCTATTTTTCCATGTCATTCACACAGCTAATCTATTCTTAGAAAAATAAACTTTCTCATGACACACAAACTTCATGATTATTTATTTTAGGAAAACATGGCAGCTACCAGCATTACTATTTTAAATACACAATGTAGCTTGGCTTGCCTTGGAGTTTTTAAATAATATAAGCTACACTAATGTAAACATGCTTCCATGTTGAACTCAATGAAAATGTAGGATAATCCTCATCACAGAAGGACAGGTCTGCAAGGGATTGTGTGGTTTAACTATATTATTTCACAGATGAGTGAACTCAGCTTTATGGGAGTTCAGGGATTTGCCCAAGGAAATAAGTCATAAAACTGAAGTTCAAACATAGGTTATCTAACTCTAAATCCAATGCTTATTCCCTTTTCTTTATTATTCAATATACTAGGTGATAACTGTTATAGTTCCAGATCTTAAATGAACTAGTATGGAATTAAAATAGATTAATAGACACATACAAAATAGACAAGAGCATCCCTGAATTATAGTTACCTACTGAAAAGAAAACAGTGAAAGAGATGCAGAGTGACAGAGAGATCAAGTAATAAAGGAATGAGGAATGAGGGAAAGCAAAGCCCCTAAACCTTATAAGTCAGGTCAAAGCAAATGTCAAAACTGCAGGATTTCTCTATACATAAGATTCAGTATAGACAGAGTAGCTGGGATATATTCAAAATGTCACTATAGGGATGAAAGAAAGAGTTATGACAAATTGAGAGCAGGGCAAAAGGAACTTGCTCTGAATGTTTTCTCAATCAACAAGTTATGTATAGGAACTATATTAGATGCTAGGGAATCACAGACTAAAATGAAATGATCTCATTCTTCAAAGAACTGGGATTCTAAGAGAGCCAAGAACTTGAAGATAAATAAAAGGATATATAAAATTTAGAAAATGATGAGGGCAAATCTGATGGTATTATAAGTATAGGAAATTCCCAAATTCCTGCCAGGAGGCAGTGACATGGTATAATGCATAGAGCACTGGGCTTGGAGTGAGGAAAGCCTAAATTCAAATCCAACTCCAGATACTTAATTATTATGTGATCTTAGGCAACTCACTTAACTTTTGCCTCATCATCTCCCTCAATTATAAAATGGGGAGAATAATAGCACCTATATGTTGGAATCTTTACAAACTGTTAATTCATTAGAGTTGATAGATTATTGATCTGATCTTACAAGAAGATGTTTTGGGCCAGAATCTGAAACAAAGTACTAAGTAGAACTAATTGATACAATGCTTGTGTTTACACCTTTACTCACTGGAGTTCACAAGTATGTGAGATTCACAAAGTAAACTGTAACTCAATTTCCAAAGACATACTTAATACATATAATTTAATACAATTAGCTTTAGGAAATTTTATAAGTATTAAAATAAGGAAAAAGAAGAAACAGCAGCAGGGAGAGGTGTCAACTATACTAGGTGAAAAGGAGCAAGAATCAGATAACAATGGAGTTAAGTACAATTCTGAGTGTGATACTTTACAGCAGTAGGAATTAGATCATTCCACATCTCATGACTCTCCCCTCTCAATTAACCCTTCATGGGTAGAGGAAGAAGTGGGAGGAAGAGAGGCAGAAACACAATCAGCGTCTCCTGTAAAGCACAATATGACAACATTAGAAGAGGCATTAATTAAAGCAAAAAATGAAGGAGAAGATATATCTGATTTTATAAATGCATAGCCTGTTATTGAAAACTTGATTCTTCAGGTCAAAAAGAGAGAAAATACACTACTTTTAATTTGGAAAAAATTAAAGATTTGAAAAAGGGTTGCACTCTTTATGGGGCTACATCATCTTATGTAAAGATGTTACTGGATAATTTGTCTTATGAAATTTTAACCCCGAATGACTGGAATTCCATCGCTAAGACATGTCTAGAACCAGCACAAAATTTGTTGTGGCTTTCGGAGTTTCATGAATTATGTAGGATTCAAGCCCAACACAATAGGCAAACAGGAGCTATTATACAAGTTGCTTTTGACCAAGTAGCTGGTCAAGGTCAGTATGCAGAGAGTTCAGAACAGATTTATTATCCCATAACAGTGTATGAGCAAATTTCTAAGTCTGCAATAAAAGCTTGGAATTCTCTCCATGGACAGAAAAATAGAAATAATGCTGTCACAAAAATAGAGCAAGGTCCCAATGAACCTTTTGCAGATTTTGTGAGAAGTTTGCAAATGGCTGTAATAAGAACCAATGGAGACAATGCAGCAACAGAAATAAGGACTAGACATCTGGCTAAGGAAAATGCCAATGAGGTTTGCAAAAGAATTATATGAGAGATAGACAAAAATGCTCCTTTAGAGGAGATCATAAGACACTGTGCCACAGTGGGCACAAATGCTTATTATGCCCAAACTATGATGAACATGGAAAGACAAGGTCCTTCTTGGCAAAGGAATTCTACAGAAACTCGTTCAGTGTGGAAAAGTTGGACATCTAAGAGCCCAATGTAGAAATGGAGATAGAGTGAGAAGACAGGGTGAGAGAAAACCCAAAACCCCATGTCCAAAATGTAATCGAGGCTTTCACTGGGCCTCTAAATATATAGGACCCAGAGGAATGAGAGGCAGGACCCAGCTCCAAAGTATCAATCAAAGGACAGATGGGGCATGATAGCAGCTGAGGTTACACCCAGAGACATTTTAGAAATTCAGGACTCTGATGTCATCAACCAACAGAAAAGCAATCAGGATTACAGTTGGGGAGAATATAGGTCTTTTAAGACAACAAGGCAATATCCAGTGCAAACAACTCCAATGTAATTACCAGATGATGAGGAGAAATCCCAAAAGTGGTAAATAGAAGGGAATTGGATAGGTTAATTGCTTGGGGAAAAGGGTCAGCTTATATTTCCACAGGTGGAGAAGGAATCAGATGACTGACAATGAGACTGTCAAAAGAACTTTAAAATCTTCAGCTTTCAGTTCCTGAAAAACCAGCAATAATCACTGCATTTCCTGAGATGAAATAGAAAAAGAGAAAAACTTCAAAACAAAGGAAATTTAAGAAATATCTGACACTGAAAGAGCATGACTGACAATGAGACTGTTAAAAGGACTTTTAAAATCTTCAGGAATCATTGGATTTCCTAACACAAGATGAGACTGTTTTAGTTCTTGAAAAAAACAGCAAAAATCATTGGATTCCTTGAGATGAAAAATTGTTGATGAGACTTTTTGCAGTACTTCAGAGCTTACAGGAATTATTAGATTCCTGGCACATGAACTAATGGACAATGGATTCTTTATGGACTATTTCTAGGACTTATGGACATGTGTAAATTCTCAAGTTGATTCATGTTATTTGTTACATTACTACTAGCCTGTGTTATACTGCTATATGCTTATGTGTTTTATGTAACTGCAAGAATCACTGGACTTCTTGAGATGAAAAATTGTTGATGAGAATATTGAAGTACTTAAATTTTCATGTTGATTCATGCTATTTGTTACATCACTACAAGCCTGTGTTATATTGCTATGTGCTTATGTAAATTATGTATAATGCCTCCCATATTGATGGATTTACGTATACCATGTATATCTGTTTCAAAGTTCTGGCCCATATTGATGGATTTATGTGTACCTGTTTCAAGTGAGCCCCTTCAGAAACCCGCAAATCTGATTTGACTTCCTATTATTAGTATTATCATGAGGAACAAGTGAGATATTATAAAGTGCCTGGCACATTCATTTAATAAATGTTTTTTTTCATTCTTCCCAAGTGAAGGGACTCCCTCTACATATATAGGTCCTTTTAATCTTCAAGCACTTATAGTCTTAAAGAGTTGGCTAGAGCAGTGAGAGTTTAATGAATTGCTCAGGGTTTACCCTGAGTACATATCAGAACCAGGATTTGAATTTAGGTTTCATGAATTTAAAACCAAAATAAATAATTGCTATATACAAAGCAAGAATTCACAGACTCTATTTATGGATTAAGTATAAGGTGATGTTTTAATGAGAGGCAATAATAGCTGGGAGAATCAGGAGCCAGCTTATGCTGAAATTGACTCCAGATATTTCCCTTCTATTTAGCCTACCTCTTTCTTTTTCTCCTTTCCTCTCCCACATTTTTATAAGGTGAGAGAAGTTTCTCAGTGAAATCAAATATGTCTAATATTTTATCTTTGAGCCAAATCTAATGAGAGTAAGATTCATACCATATTCATCACCCTCCCTTCTTTCCTTCAATTATAATAGATTTTCTTTGCCTCTTCCTGAAATGTAATTTCTCTCATTTTATCTCCACTTTCCCCTTTTTCTAATACAATCCCCTTTTCACCTCTGGTTTCTTTTTCATATTATAACAGTAAAATCAAATTATACATGCGCTCTTTATGTATACCCATAACAGAAATACAGTATTCAAAAGTTATTTTCCTTTTACCTTTTTATGCTTCTCTTGAGTTCTATATTTGAAAGTCAACTTTTTTGTTTAGCTCTGGTCTTTTCATCAGATATAAATGGAATTCATCTTTTTTCATTGAATGTCCATCTTCTTCCCTGAAAGAAAATGCTCAGTTTAGCAGGGTAATTTATTCTTGGCTGCATTCCAAGTTCCTTTGCCTTTCAGAATATTAGATTCCAGGCCTTTCAATCCTTTAAGGTAGAAGCTCCTAGGTCCTGGGTAATCATTATTGTGGCTCCTCAGTATTTGAATTTTTTTTCTGGCTGCTTGTAATATTTTTTCCTTGGTCTGAGAGTTCTGAAATTTATCCACAATATTCCTTGGAGTCTTAATTTTGGGGTCTCTTTCAGGTGATGTTTGGTGAATTCTTTCAATGGCTATTTTACCTTCTGATTCTATGACATCCGGGAAGTTCTTTTTGATGATTTCCTGGAAAATATGCCTAGGCTCTTTTTTTCATTATGGTTTTCAGGAAGTCCAGTAAACCTTAGATTGTCTCTTCTAGATCTATTTTCCAGGTCAGTTATTTTCTCAAGTAAATATTTTACTTTTTTTCTATTGTCTTTTTTGTTTGTTTGTTTGTTTTGCTTGACTGATTCTTGATGTCCCATTGTGTCATTCATTTCTATGTTCAGTTCTGATTTTTAGTGAATTATTTTCTTTTTTTACTTTTTTTTTGTATCTATCCAATTGAATCTTTAAATGAGTTCTTTTGTTCTATGGATTTTTTTCCATTTCACAAATTCTATTTTTCAGGGAGTTGTTTTCTTTTTTCATTTTGTCAAATTTATCTTTTAATGAGTTATATGCACTAAGTCTATTGTGTGTTGCCTTTTCCAAACCCTCTTGTAAAGATCTCATTTTCTTTCCCCATTTTCTTCCAGCTCTCTTTTAAGATCCTTTTTAATTTCTTCTAGGAGAACCTTGTGTGATGGGGACCAATTTATATCACCTTTTGGGGTTTCATCTGGAGACAATCTGCTTTTAGTCTCCACAGGGTTTGAAATCTGTTCTTCTCTTTCACCATAAAAATTACCTATGTTCAAGGCTCTGTTTGCATTTTTAGTCATTTACAAAAAAGTTGTGATCTGCTTTTAGAGCAAGGGCATTTGTTCAACCATTTTCTGCAAGTGGCAGTATCTTGGCTGGGTCAGTGCTAACTCCCTCCAGATGCTGTGTGCATGGCCAGGTCCCATGAGATTCTGACATTAATTAATTACCTTTTGTGTTTTGTTGGATATTTTATAAATTCTCTGCTGATCTACTGGCTTGTAGCCAGGGCAGAGTAGCCAGCACTGCTGTAGATTCCTCCCATGAGATTCTCTGTTGTGAAGTCTGCATCTCTCCAGGACTCTGCGCTGCCTACACTGGCATCTGTGCTCAGCCTGCTTTTGTTGACCTGCCTCTTTCTGTGCCCTATTGAAACAGACCTTCTCTAGTGATCTTGAAATTATCTTCCACTTGTAATTTGTTGCACTTCCAATATTCATGGGTTTTGCTGGTGCAGAGGTAATTCAGAGGCTGGATTTACCAATTAGTCTGAGGGTCGTGGGAAAAGATCAGAAGAAAATGTGTATCCTTTATGCCATCTTGGCTCTGCCCCCCAACCAACTCTTCAGATATTATAGAAACTATAGGAAAAGTTAGGAGGCACTTCATGGGAGATCATGGGGACTGGAGATGAGTTATCATGTATGACGAACAGCAGAAAGACTCTGACTTAATGTGCCTTTTTCCATGACAACTGTCTTCTGTTTCTTAATGGGATACTTATATACCCACCCCCCTTCTCCACAAAGCACAGGTGTTAAAAAGCAAAATAAAAGCATATGATACAGGTGAATAGATCATGAATTGACTTTTTAAAATATTTACTAGAAAAATACATGCACTTCTTTACAATGATCTCATCAGAACAAATATTTCCTTTGCATTCTCTTCCTATCAGCACATGTTAATAGCAAGGCCATGCACTTAGAGGATATATCAAAAGGAGTTCATGAGAGACACAAAATCAATAAAGAAAATGGATTCCATTTCCATAATCTCAGAAAGAGAAAGCAGTAAGAAGTTATAACTGATGAACAACAACAACAACAAAAAAAAAAAACAGAAAATATTACCAAATCATCAGTGATATTCTTCTATTCAGTTTACTATTTTAAAATTATATGCTGATCATCAGATTGCATAAAAAAGACCTTTCTTTCATACATATTAGATAGTACATTGCATTGTTTATGATATTCAAAAGTTATAGAACCATAGACTTGAAAAGTATCTTTAAAATCCACCACCAAACCTACAGAGTATTCAAGACAGATTTTTATGTAGCTGATTTTTAAAGGTCACAAGAGATATTTTGCCAACTTCCTTGGTAGTATATTCCAGTTTTATTCATTCTATAGTCATTTTTGTTTTTCACTGTATCTAACTGAATCTTCCCTTTCTAAAATTTATATCATTGTTTTTTAGGGATTTGGCATTTTTTGTTTGGTTGGTTTTTTTTTTACAAAGTATCTTCCTGTTGTAGATTTGATTAATGAAGTAGTCTATCCTTGGTACTCCTATATAATGCAATGGTAACCACAGCTGTTTTTCTTTTATTTGGTACTAAAGTCAAAACTCAATTCATGTTTCATATACAGGTTATGAGTGGGGAAAAAAAAATCAAAGATCATCTACCAAAGATCTAATCTTCAGATTTTCACAGTTTAAGAAAAAAATTTAATGCCAAAAAAAATGCCAAAAAAGGAGTTGAACAAGATTATAAGATTATGATTTTACCACTTGAAGTGAATAGTCAGAGACAAGTTCGAACACTGATCTTTTGACCCTATACTTACTGTTAGAAAGAACAAAGTAACAAAGTTCTCAAAGTTTGTGACTCAAAATTAGTGTTTCCTTCACTATATAATAAAAACTATCTTTTGCATGAAGGCTACCTTGATATTACCAGCTCACAACTTCAATAGGAATCAGTTTTGTACTACATAATTATACTTGTGTGTATATGCATGTCTGTATACACATAGACATATATATATATATATATATCCAGTGTTATGGGCCAGAACTTGAAACAAGGTGGAGGAGTAGATTCATTCCAACTTCCACCTTTGTGCTAGTTGGAAGCATTGGATTCCCAGGGAGCTAGAGTCTGAAGCTGGCAGAGGCAAAGGACTAGCAACAAGAGCTCTTGGAACCAAGCAGAGAGGCCTCTTATAAAGCTAACTGGGCTATTTTGAAGGAGAAAATAAAATATCTGGACTTTAACTCCTGGCTACATTTGAGGTGATCGTTACTTTGGACTGAAACTAAGGCTGCCTCCAGAAATCCCCCAAGAAATCTGCTCCCAAAAAAATGATTATATTTTTAGAGAAGAGAACATTACAATCCAGATATATTTTTTATTTTAAAAAAAATATTTTGTTTTCAGAGCAGATTTTTAAGCTTCTTAAAAGCAAGACTGTGTCTACCATTTCTCCACCTCTGGAACTTCAAATTTTATATGTCCAAAAGATAAATTCAGCTACCTACTTTTTATTCTGACTCCTCTATTGCTGCCAATGATACTTCAGTCTCTTTGTCATTCATGATGGAAATATTGCTGTCATATTTGATTCCTGTCTTTGTATAAACAATTACAATGGTTCCATGCCATCCTTCATAAACCTTTAAAGCCTCCAAAGTGTTTACCATATATTGCCTGTACTCCTTAAACTGGCATTTAATAGCTATAAATAAAATGTAATCTCCTTTTCCAACTTTATGTCTTTCTAGTCCCCTTACCATATTCTATGTGCTGGTCAAACTGAAAGACTCATTTTTCCCAAACACTGTCCCAGTACTACTTGACTTTGTTAAAACGATTCCCTACTATACCAATGGCTAGTATTTCTCCTCTTGCCAGGTAGACATGACTTGTTACACCATTTGGAGAAACAGAGAAGCAATAACCACTATTGTTTTGTTTATGGGGCACTTGTGGGTTTTACTATGTGACCTCCCAAACCTAGGACTTTTCATTTAATTTGGCCAGTATACCCTAATTGCAATTGATTTAGAAGATGCGTAAACCTTTCTAGCCATTCCTTGGGACAAGTGAACCTTCCTTTTGAGCCTTTAGATAAATGAATATATATATATATATATTAATCATATTGTTATTAATGTTATTAATTATAATGTGGATCACTTGAGAGTAAGGCCTATCTTAATTTTCTGTTTTTATTCCCAGAATTTATTATAATCCTCTGCACATAGTAAGGATATATTATTTTTTTAAATTCTTCATTTACTCATTCTTATGTAACACTATCCAATTTTTACAAGTTATATAGCCAGTCTTATAATGGTTGAAATCTGGCAAATGGGTCAATTAATAATGTTGGTTCATCCTGGCATCTGAACATAGGAAAACCCTAATTTTGCTACACATACAGAAAATTTATTTTTGCCGCCCCTTCTCCCCTATTTGAGCTTTCAAATTGCCAGCAAAATAGAAATAATCAAATGGATCTTAGACTATTATATGGGAAAACCTTGAATGGAAGTTGGCAGTAGCTCTTTTTTTCCATCTCTTAGGTGATTAATATTATTTTAGAATATGTAAAAATCCATTTCTCCCTTAAACAGCAATTCTCACCAAGTTGCTTGATGACACAGTGTGTAGAAATTAAATCTTGAGTCCAGGGAGACCTGTGTTCAAATGTAGCTATAAATATTTACTAGCCAAATAACTCTAAGCAAGTCATTAAATTGCTCTTTGCCTCAGTTTCCACAATTACAAAATAGAGATGATATTAGCAATAATCTCCTAAGCTTGCTACAAGAATCAAATGAGATAATATTTGTAAAGTGCTTAAAATAATTAGGGGGCACATATTAGGTGCTTTATAATGCTTGTTCTCTCCCTCTTTCTAACCCCCAAATTCTAGAATAATGCATCTCAGGCTGAGTTAACTTTTTCTCATATGTTTACTAAATTACTAATTTATATCTAGGACAATCCATTGTGATGATTTTCATTTTATCTATTATAAAAAGAAATAATAACACTGCCCTCAAATGGATGTTGTATGGATTAGAAAAGAATGGCAAAACATACGATGATATGAATTGCTATGTAACCCACACACATAAATGCTAAAACGAATTATATAAAAAATACTGTAGTGTTCACAGTGTAGTCAATAAAATTCAGACTTTAAACAATAAGCTGAAGGAAGGATATTCTTGACTTTATAACTTATAAATATACTTATATGTCCTTTGAAATATTTTTGATGCTTTCTAGACATCTTGGAAAATATAGGAATCCCATACTTCCATGAAGAATTATAATTTAAGCTTATCTTTTTAAAATATTATGCATTAATAGGATAATGCAAATGAAATCATTTTTAGTTTCTTTTTAGGCTTTCTTCTAATTATGACACTAATCATTCTATGTATTACTTTAATCTATAGTAAAAATATTTAATTCAATAATTTGCTAGAAAATACTAGCTAGCATATACAAGCATTAATTTATCACACATCCTGTTTTGGGTACATTGCAAAATTTTTAAATGTGTTCACTTAGCTCTGTGAATTGGCAATCTGCAACAGAAGGAACCGATACAAATATACTTCCATCAAAATATGTAACTATTCATTTCATTGTTCACACAATGAATAGTCATACAGATGGAATCCCCTGGGGTTAACTAGTATATAATATAACTATATCCTATTGAATAGAATTTTGTATGAAGCAAATATGTATTAGAACCTTTTCAAAGCAGTACATTTATTGAACGCTATAAGGTATAAGCTAGATTCATTGACAAATCCTGAGAACTGCTCTATGTATTTATAGGAGAAAAAATACTTCACAGCAAAATGAAACTTTCTTAGAAATGGGCAAGAATAAATGATGATTCTACCTGTGATGTACATATGAATAGTTTCTTTAATGAGAAAAATTTGCTCTACTAATCCTTTTGGATGTAAAGAAGTACACAATAGTCTACCATGCATCTCTAAATCAGTTCACATGATTATAAAAGCATTATTAAAAAAAAAGATTTAAATCATTTCCCTTGCTATATTGCAATTTTGCATCATTATCATTAGTGATTTCTTATTTCCACCCATTATTTCCAGAATATCTTAGCCATGGTTCATTTTACTTCTTACTCCTCATCTATCTGATGGTCAATAGTTTCAACAGTAGCTGGTTGTACCCTTCTTCAGTACTAGAACTATGGTCAGACAACTCTCCCATTGTTCCTAGAAAGGGGTGTGTTAATTTACTCTTCTATCATCCCATTCATGATCCATATAACTCTGAAGACTAAAATGTTCTTTTATGGTCATAGCTTCTCTAAAAGATAGAGAATATTATCTTTATTTGTACTTATATCACCAGTCTTAGGACAATAGTTGGCACAAAATATTTTATCATTTATTCATTCTTTAAGGCATTAATTTCATTTATGAGTCAATAGACAAATGTCAAAAGAAGCAGCCATACCAAACTAGAAACACCTGGCCTCAAGCCCAATATCTAACATACACTAATTGTGTCACCTTGAATAAATCATTTAACTTTTAACTATGCTATTGTATAGGCAACTCTCTAAGAATTACTTCCTGTCATTTTCCATCTTCCAAATCACACATTTAGACCAAAAAATAAACATAAAACAAAACATTCAAGGTGTTAAATACTAGTTTGGTATACTGGAAATGTCTAAGTAGATAGTGAGCATAGAGAAAGAGTTGTTACCTTATTTCAAGCTAGTAAAGAAGTTTTTATAATAGGGTGAGATTGTGGAAGTTCTTTGGATAGCAGAAGAAAGTTTTGAACTATATAAGGTTCTTATGGAACATTCCAATCTAAATAAAACCATATTTTGGATTAGCTGAAAATAACCTTTCTTTTTCCATACAGCACAACAGAAATCTCAAAATACAAAAAAGCATTCCAGCATTTAATTTACTGGACCCTATCATTCAAATATTAACTAAAGATTCTTCCCCAGTTAATGATTTCACATTTGCCAAAATAACATATAATTTTTAAACTCCTGATTGCCTATTGGAGTGAAGTAGGTAATTTGTGTGTGTGTGTGTGTGTGTGTGTGTGTGTGTATACATATATATATGTATATATGTATATATATATATACACACATATATATGTATGTGTGTATGTCTATATATGTATGAATTGGTATAGGTGTATATGTATATGCATATATATATATACAAAGAGAGACCGAGAGACAGAGAGAGGAGAGGGAGAAAAAAAAAAGGAGAGATAAAGAGAAAGAGAGACAGAGTCAGAGACAGAGTATTAAAACAAATGGATGAATTTTCTATTCCTTCCCTGAGTCATAGAGAAAAATACATTTCCTTTTGAAGATTTTTTTAATACAAACATCTGTGTAAATCAATTGGAATATAAATGGATCACTAGGAATCTTTTTCAACAAAATTATAATATATAATTTTTGCTAGAAAAATTAGATAGTAGTGAGACACTCTGACTTTCATTTTCTACTAGAAAATAAGAAAAATATTTATTAATTACCCATTGGTTGAAAAAAATGGCCCACTGTTTGACAACTAGGAAAACTCAACAAATAATTGACTTAGTATTGAAGTTTGAGAGGAAAGTACACACATAAAAATGAACACAGAGTTTTAGCAATCATAATCTCAGCCTATTCCAATATTTCAGTTTACATGTAGAACAGGAGTAATCTTTCACTTTAGTCTCAATTCTTGTGTGCCAATTGACAACAATTCTCAAATTATCAAAATGGAAGATGTTCCCAAACAATTTCTCCAACAGTATGGTGATTTTTTTTCATCATAATGGTATATTCTTTACTAATTTTTCATGACTTAGTTTGTCATCTTTAGTCTTAATGGAATTGACTGACTCATTAAATACTCAAGTAAACAAGAGATTCCAATAATTCTAAAATATCTTTCATAATGCAATTTGCAAACTAAAATTATATTCAGGTGTTCCCATGTTTTTGTTATTGGAGATTTTATTAATTGTTCTAGCTAATTTTCTTGCTAATACTAGCTAATACTCTTTCATCATCATGAGAGTAGAAGTAAAATATGCTGGCTACCTACCTATCACATCTTTTCTTGTCTTGTGACCAACCTATGTGATTCAGTTCTTCCTGCACTTATGCTCACTCTTTGTTCATTAGAAAAGAATCCCATATTTAGAGGACAATTAGTCAAATTTCAGTTTATTGACAATCTTTAAAAAAAATGTTTCAACCCAAATGTATACTGCCCCCTTTCCCACAACTCCACAAACAACATTGAAGAAATAGAAAGGAGCAGTATATACTGACTTTTTCTTCTCTTTGATTTTTGGATTGCCATGAAAAATGCTGTTATTAATAAGATTAGAGACATTTAGGGGTTCAGTAGATAGAGCACTGGTTCTAGAGTCAAGAAAACCTGAATTCAAATCTGGCCTCAAAATTTTCCCAGCTTTATAACTCTGATCAAATCACTTTAACTTCTGATTACTTGATAAAGCAGATGCACTGGAGAAGGAATGTCAAATCATTCCAGTTAAACCACTTTGTTAAGACAAAGGGTCATACATGGCTGAAATGACTGAACAACAACAACAACAACATCAACTAATGATAATTATAATCCTAATACCTTGGTTTTTATTTCTTTAGAGCTATATCTGTGTATAGTTAACTAGGTAATTGCTACTTGGAAAACAGAGTTGCTCAGGGACCGGAACTGATGTGGAAAGACCATGGTTTAGAAAAATCTTCTTAGTAGCTGTGTAAAGTTCTGGTTAGCTTTCTGGAGAGCCTTTGGACCAGCCTTGGTCTCAGCAGAATAATAACCATGAGAATAGTCAGGAAAAGAGTCCAAAGTCTTTATTGTCTCCTTCAGTCTCCCAGTCTGAAACAGTCTCTCCTAAAATGCAAAAGGCAAGAGAGCCACCAGGAAGCTGATCAAAGATGGAATCACTGTGGCGGATTTTATTCTCAGTTTAAATACTCTATTACAATTACATCAACTATAGAACTATTACATCACCATGCTAAGTACTAAGTATATGTAAATTAGATACTCATTGTCTCATCAATTCCACTGAGTTAACACTTTGTTGTAGGATTAAATCGATCATACTGAGCCTTAAGTTTATCTTTTCAGTGTTCCTGCCCTTTACATCTCCTGCTTTTTTTGTTGTTTTTGTTTTGTTTTAGAACATACACGGTCACACCCACCCTGACTTCTCAGGGAGGTGAAAACCCCAAAAAAGAGGGGATCACGCCCTCCCTGACTTCTCAGAAATGGGGTTGAAAACATCAAAAAAGGATGTGATCACATGATCCCTGAGGTCTCAGGAAGGGAGATGAAAACACCAAAGGGAAATGGGGAATCAAACCAGATTTTGTTAGCAGATTTCTGAAGGGTCTCACTTGAAACAGGATACATAAATCCATCATCATGGGAGGTATTACACAAGCACATAGTAATATAACACAGTCTAGTAGTGATGTAACAAACAACACAAATGAGGAATTATACATGTCCATAAGTCCTAGAAATAGTCCAAAACCAATTTATTGTCCATTACTTCATGTGTCAAGGAATCCAATGATTCCTGCAAGTTTTGAAGTCCAGCAATAGTCTCATCATATGTCAGGGAAGTCAATGATTTCTGCAGATTTTGAAGTTCTGTCTCAGTCTTATCATGTCTCAGGGAATCCAGTGATTCCTGCTGGTTTTGCAGTTTTGCAACTTTTATCAGCAATTTTTGATGTTCATAAGTCAATTTCCATATACACTGGGTTAACAGTCATGATTTTTCAGTGGTACATGTAGTCAGAGATGGAAGCATATGATGTTTTTTGAGTTTCCTCCTTTGTTTCAACGTTTTTCTCTTTTTTATCTCTCTCTCTGATGGACAAGGTAAATACAGCTTGTTGGCACCGATCTGATTCCTCCTCCATCTATGGAGATACAAGCAAACTTTCTCCCCCAAGCAGTTAACCTATCTTGTCCCTTCCATTTACTACTTTCTGGATTTCTCCATATAATCCAGATATCTAATATCCAGATATTTAGATAATCTTTGGCAATTATCTAAAGATAATGGAGCTGCTCGCACTGGACACTGTACTTCTGGTGGGTTATAAAATCTGTCTGCCGGAGCCAATGCATCTTTGTCATAATAAAAATTAATGGTATAAAGAGTTAAATTTAGAAGTTCTCTAGGGTTACCTGTGGCTCCCCCATTCTTTTATTTTTGGAGGAGCATCTTGATGTCTCTGTTTCTCCTCTTTATTATTGCCTGTCCTTGAAGATTAAAAGGTATGCTAGTGGTGTATAAAATCTGATACTGTGCACAAAAGTGTGCAAAATCTTTATACATATATTCAGGTACATTATCTGTTTTTATTGCTTGTAGCACACCCATA
This sequence comes from Antechinus flavipes, assembly GCF_016432865.1. Classification (NCBI taxonomy): domain Eukaryota; kingdom Metazoa; phylum Chordata; class Mammalia; order Dasyuromorphia; family Dasyuridae; genus Antechinus; species Antechinus flavipes. The sequence continues at coordinate 126,541,428 of NC_067400.1, read as the reverse complement.
ATTGTAAAAGCTTGTATAAGGAATTCAGTGACCACTTAGGCTATCTCTGGTATCGCAAAAGTAAATCCTGAAAAGGTGCTACACAACATGGATAAAAGACATACAGCCAAAAGATTTAAATGGTAAACGTCCATTTGCCAAATTTCATTGGGTCTCAAACCAAGAGGGTTTTTCTCTGGAGGGAGCATAGGAGCATGGAAAGGAAGAGAAGCTGTACAGACTTTTACTATGCTCTTAGCTTCCTCTTTTGTTATCCCAAATTGCAAATGTAAAGCTCTAGCAGCCTGATGATATTTAGAATGAGATTTTTGGGCTGCCTGAAATAAATAACATAGCTAAAAGGCCATCAGTCTTTGAATTTCCATGAAAAATAAGACCTGGAAGTCCACTATGAGAGTGGACATGCAAGATCTAAATTTTACCTTCATGTTTTCTTACTTGCTCTTGAAGTTCCTTAAAGAGCTGATATATATTAGAAGTTTCAAATTTTATTTGGGTTGTGGCAATTCTTTGTACCACACTTGCTGAATAGGCTGAATCAGATATTATATTAAACACAATAAGCAGTTACTTGTTTCCATGTAACATCACCTGGCGATTATATTGTAGTTGCTTGCACTGGACACTGCCCTTCTGTCAAGTTCTAAAACCTGTATTCTCCCCAACTATCCCTTTCTCCTATCAGAATGCTTTTTGGCTAATTGAGCATATAATCCCTTTCTTCTATTAGATTGCTTTTTGGCTGATTGATCATGTCAGAGTACTGAACTTCTAAAGACTCTCTGGGTGTAACACCCACCTGTTTTTTTCCACCCTGGAGCTGGCCTGGCTTTCTGATTTTCCTCACTTCCCCATTCTGATGCCCAATGAAAGCCTCTGCTATATTTTGGACATGGGGTTTTGGGTCTTCTTCTCTCATCCTGTCTTCTCATTCTATCTTTATGCTAACATTGAGTTTTTAGATACCCTACTTTGAAAGCATTGACAAGTCTCTCTGGAATTCCCCTGCCAAAAAGGACACTGTCTTCCTATGTTCTTCATCAGTCTAGATATAAAAGGCATTCGTGCCCACTGTGGCACAGCATCTTATGATCTCCTGTAAAGGAGCATTTTTGTATAGTCCTACTAAGTTGTTTTATCATTAATCCTGTTGCTGCATTTTCACCAATAGTTTTATGACAGCTGTTTGCAGATGTCCCATGTAATCAGCAAATGTTCATTTGGACCTTGCTCTATTTTCATAAAGGCTTCCCTTCTATCTCATTTTCCTGGAAGGGTGCCCCATGCTTTGATAGCAGCAGCAGCAGCAGCAGCAGCAATTTGCTCATATGATATCAAAGGGTAATTAATCTGTTCTAAAGTGTCTGCATAATGACCTATACCTGCTAGTTGATCAAAGGTGATTGGTATATTAACTCCAGTTTACCTATTTCATTGGTCTTGTAATCTACAGAGTTCACTATACTCCAAAACCCACAACAAGTTTTGTCCAGATTCTAAACATGTCCTTCCTATAGATTTCTAATCATTAGGGGTTAAAATTTCAAAAGCCAAATTCTCTAATACCATCTTAACATAAGATGATGTAGCCCCAAAAGAGTGCAACCATTTTTTTCAGATCCTTGATAATTTCTAGATCAAAAGGAGTGTACTTCTCCTGGCTTGACCTGAAGAATCAAATTCTTCAATCACAGGTTATGCTTTTATTCTTAAATCAGATATATCCTGTCCTTCTTTTTTAGCTTTAATTAATGTCTTTTCTAATCTTGTCATAGAGGGTGGACAAAGCTGCTTCATGTGTGGTGTTAATTGTGTCACTGCCTCTCCCCCTCTTCCTTTTCCCTCCATCCATGAAGGGTTAATTGAGGGGGGTAGGTCAGGGGATGGGGAATGTCCTAATGGCTTTTGCTGTGAAGCACCACATTCCTTAATTTCCTCATCATTGTACTTAACTCCTTTCTTGTCTAATTCTTCAGGCTTTTCAGCTATTTTGTCAGAACAAAGGAGACATGTATTGTAAAATTTCTAAGAGTTCATTGATCTGCTTCCAAGTTACAATCAAACCTTGATTTTTTTTTTTTTTATTAGCTTAACTGTGAACCCTACTCACTTTCCTTGGGGTGGGAATGCTCTTTTCTAAGCATTTGTCCCATTTCAGCTGAAACAATAGTTTAGCCCTTACCAAAGTTTCTTGCTTGCCTGTTTTTGTACTCACCCCATTTCCAGGTCATGGGGACACTCCACTGAACTCAAGGTCTTGTCAATTGGATGTAGGTCCTTAGTTCACGTTCAGGCGCCAAAATGTAAAGTTCTGGTTAGCTTTCTGAAGGTCCTTTGGACCAGTCTTCGTCTCAGCAGAATAATAACCATGAGAATGGTCAGGAATAGAGGCTAAACATTTATACATATATTGTATTTAACTTACATTTTAACATATTTAACATGTATTGGTCAACCTGCCATCTGGGGGAAGGGGTGTGGAGAATGAAGGGAAAAATTGGAACAAAAGCTTTTGTAATTGTCAATGCTGAAAAATTACCCATGCATATATCTTGTAAATAAAAAAAACTATTTAAAAAAAAAAGGAATAGAGTCCAAAGTCTTTATTGTCTCCTTCAGTCTCCCAGTCTGAACCAGTCTTTCCCAATGTGTAGGAGGCAGGAGAGCTACCAGGAGGCTGATCAAAGATGGAATCTCTGTGAATGATTTTGTCCTCAGTTTAAATACCCTATTACAATGACATCAACTGTAGAACATCATATCACCATGCTAAGTACTAAGTATATGTAAACTAGATACCCATTGTCTCATCAATTCCACTGAGTTAACACCTTGTTGTAGGATTAAATCAATCATACTGAGCTTTAAATATATTTTTTCAGTGTTCCTGACCACTACACAGCTGAGTACCAGAAGGATTGGAGAACAGAGAGACTAAAAGCAGAGCAACTAATTCAAAAATTATTGCAGAAAACCAGGCTAAAAAAAATTGGTGAAGACCTGAAATGGGATATCAGTTGTACAGTGGAAAAAGTGGTAAACTTGCAAGGGATTTTGTGAATACAGAAACTGTAAGATTTTTTGTAATGGATTGGCTAAATGAGATAAGTGAAGGTAAGACCAATGAAAAGCAAGTTAGAAATGAGACTAAGCTAAAATAGTTTTAGTCTTCTACTTTGTTGGTCATGAGCACATGCCAATTTAGTTATAAAGATAGATAATAATTTGTACATACAATTTTTAAGGTCTTTATTCAGTGTCTAAGGAATAGATTACCTTTCCAGTTTCTGACAAGATTTTCTAGCTCACATCCTTATGCTCACTACAAGAGGGTGACGTCTATCATGTTTATAATAAGAAGCACCACAACTAAGTGCATTATTCTTAGTTTGAAAATAATAGAGCTTTATTTCTAAAATCATAAGCAAACATTTCATTTGCAATTTCATTTTCTAAAATGTTCAAGGCAATATTCTAGTTTCATTTGTTATATAAGGCAGGAATCAAGTATGACAAGTATTTCTTTATCCACAAAAAAACTTCCATTTTTGTATTATAATGCTAATGAAAGCAACATGACTCATCTATGACTCATTGCATATGAAAAATGTCATTTTCACATAGCAAAAAAAAAAAAAAAAACTTATGCAAAGGAAGTTTTTTTTTTTTTTTAAATATAGACATTGTTTTTCTATCTCAGATGACTAATATCTTTAGAAAGGAATTTGATAAAGAAATTAATAAAGATTTTTTTTGAAAAATTTCTATTGGAGCTTTCCTGAAACAGAAGAATATAGTACATGTGTATATACTATATACTTGAATATATATGTTTATATACAAACACACATATGTATTAAAATTAACATATATTTGTCATGTTCCACATACTAGGCATATGAAGATGAAAATGAATCTGTTCCTACGCTCAAAGAGCTAGTATTCATTGGAGACATAAAACATATACAAAGTTAAGTTTAAAAAAAAATACAGTAATGCAATGGAGTCTCAATGCCATTTCAGCAAATTAATACCTGGAAAAATTAGAAGCTTTATGTAGGTGGCCCCAGAACTGTGGTTTGAAGGAAGTTAGGGAGTTTTCCAGGCAGAGATGAGTAAGAACAATTAATTAAGCTGTGGGTGTAAATATGTATGCAGATAAAAATGTATACACAGACACACAGGCACACATACACATTCATGCCATAATACATAAGCAAACCTTTTCCCATCTAGGAAATCTTAATTCAAATAAAACAGTAGTTTCTACTTTTGGATACAAAATGGAACATGTTTTTATTTTATGAGTTTTTTAAAAATTTGACCTTCAAATATAAAAGTTTATGAAGTTCACAGCACAGTCATATTTTCCTCTTAGTCTCCAAGAATTTTTTTAATGCCCCAAAGTTTGAAATCATGTTAAAACAAAAGAAAACCTTTGTTTCAGTAACTAGAGTTAAGCATTACTAAGTCATACAATGCACAGCAGCATGAGGGATGGAATATCAGTACCTTGTACAAACCAGTATTTTACTTACTTCAATCATGCTGCTTTCAGGCAGTGAATTATTTCAACAGCTTATGCCATGAACTGTTCATTTCCTGTGACTTTAGAAGAGGCAGTAGTCAGTGCTGTTCAGCTTACTCACTTTTATTTTGCATCTGTTATACACTCGTTTTCCATTGACCAAAGGGCAAATTACTATTGCTATTCCCCCAAAAGACATCAGCAGTCACAGATGTTTTTAAAGGCATAGTATGTTGTTTTGAGATTATCCTAATAGCTTGGGAGCAATCAAATTCAGGCTATACATGTGTAGCCATAAGCTAATGTAAGCTTTGTGTAAGAATGGGAAATACTTGGCCCCACTACATAAATCATTTTGCTTTTACTAGTATTTGTTTTTATTAAAAACTATTTTTCCATTGCATTTTGTTTTGAATAAATTTCATCTCAGAACATTTATGTTAAGAGTAACTTATATAAATTTTTTTACCCCACCATAATGTTGCATTCAATATCATCCTTCAAATGATACCCATTAGACTATGAAAACTTTATTAGAGAATTTCCTGGTTTCATTATTTTGTTTTCCCAAAAGTTACCCCTGATCTCAAAGGTGTGGCTATTGGAACACCTTATAGTCACTGGGAGAATTAATTTACAATGAATCACCACACCCATCACTCAATTTCATCTTAATACCTAAAGGTAGATTTTTAATGTCTCTTATTTTGAAAAGATAATACTCATTGCATGGCATTGTTCTTTCATAAGCTAATTGCTTTACTGTTCACTCAAGATCCACGGATTGTTTTTGTATATATTTTCCCAACTGTTTTTTTTTCTTTCTCTAACTTTACTTAGCTCTTTTTTTCCTTAAACAGTAACTTTAAAATGTAGCTCCCCCTATTTATTAAATTGTATCTATCCTCTAAAAACTGACTCACATATTTGATTAAATTCCTTTGTGTCATCAATCAATGGTCTTTTCCCCTGTCCTTACCACAAACAAAAGAAAACCAGTTCTTCACTCTCAAATGTCAGGAATTTATTAAGACAGTATATTTTTCTTTCTTCGAATTATTACTTTATTAGTGATATGGAATCTTTCTATATCTAATATCTTTGCATGTGTAACATGAAAGTAATCTTTCCCTAAAGGAAAAAGGAAAAAAAGTAATAAGGGAAGGGTACAAGAAAGGGGAAGGGATTCAAAGGGAGAAGGGCGGGATCCTTAAGAGGGAGAGCTGCATGACACAAGGGGGACCAATAAGTTTAATACTAGGAAAGAGGGAAGGAGAGCAAGAAAAAGAAAAGCATAATCTGGGGATATTAGGATAGCAGGAAATACAGAATTAGTCATTTTAACCGTAAATGTGAATGGGATGAACTCTCCTATAAAGTGGAGGCGGATAGCAGACTGGATCAAAAGTCAGAACCCTACAATATGTTGTTTACAGGAAACACATTTAAAACAAGGAGATACATACAGAGTAAAGGTAAAAGGCTGGAGCAGAATCTATTATGCTTCAGGTGAAGTCAAAAAAGTAGGGTAAAAAAAAAAGAAAATAATCTTTCCCTTTTCTCAAGGTATCTAAAATTTTACAGATAAACTGTTTTAATATTGCTTTACATTAAAACGTCATTAAGAATTAGGTTTCAATCTATCCTCTGACCCATAATAGCTGAATGACCAAGCATTAATCACTCTTAAGCTGTTTCCTCATTTATACAATTGAATCTACCTGTAGCATGCATATCATAGGTTTGTTGAGATGTTCAAAGAAGATAATGTACATTTCAAGCGCTTAACAAGCCTTAAATCTTCATATAAATATAATTTGTTATCATAATCACCATTATCTTAACTATCTCATCATCATCATTATTATCCCATCTCAAAAAACTGAATCTTGTGGAATTGTGTAAGGAAAATATTATTTATTTTCTTCTTAATTGCCATAAATTGGGAAAGAAAGGGGAAATTTCAACAACAGAATAATAAACAGTATGGTTAAAAAAAAAAAAGCTATCCTGAGAGGCAGGGGAGAAAGTACTCTTAAAAAAAATAGTAAATGATTGGCTCAATTTCAAAAGCTTCTATCACATTGATTTTATTAGTTGATTAGGTAAAAAATAGCAATTAATCTAAAATAAAAGATGAATTAAAATGAATAAACCTAATATTGTTGTCCTTAATTAAAGATGGGGCTGTAGATGTTGCTCATCCTTTATTTTGGAAGAAGACCAATGACATCACAATGAGTGATGTCTTGATTTTAGTGTGAATTGGATTTGTAAGGCAAAATTTTTAGTTTCACTCTCCCAGAATTATCAAAATTTGATGGCAATAAAAGAAGTTAAGATAACTGGTGATGACCTGGGGTGCAATGTATGACCTTTGCATTTTAAATGTCTTGCTTACGTATTGTTTCACAGGGATTGTTCCAATCACCTTCAGGTTGTTGGAACAGATTATTCTCATCTGTCTCTGGGTCTCCCTGAAGTCTTCACATAAGTGGGGTAGGCATTCCCCTAACTTATCTATGTGTTTGAAGTCTGTCAGCAACCCTGAATTTAGTTTAGCCTATTTGCCAAGACATTACTAGGATGTGCATGTATAAATTCTTGGAATTACAAGTAAGAGATCTATAACTATATATATATATATATATATATATATATTGATGTTATCATACTATATAGGTGTGTATGCATTTATATGAGTGTACATATACTATATGTATGTATGTGTGTATAGATGTGTATAGATATGTCTACATATATTTGTGTATTCACACACATACATACATAATCTGTGGCAGAAGAGGTTCCTATTAGGATGAAGTAGAAATTAAAATAATATAAATTTAAATCTAAGCACTTTTAGCAAGAATGACTTCCAAGTTTGACTTCCAATCAGAAGGGGAAGTTTAAAGGAAATCATCAAACCATATTTGTCGATCTCTGTTTCAGTTGGAGGATGGACTAATGCCATAGAGAATACTATTCTCTGAGCACATTAAAAATTCCAATAAAAGAGAAAATGGCTCAAATCAACACTGTTACCTAAATGGAAACATTTCAATTCCTCTATCTTATTTTTCTTTCACATTTTAAACCTATTTTAATCATTCATTAATATACAATTTTTCTCTAAGTGCTAATAATTGGTGTTACACTAAAAACAAAATAGCCAAAATTTCTGTGTTTACTTATTAATACTGAGGGAAGGAAAACACAGCTATTTGATTGTTTAATCTCACTAATTTATATTAGAACTTAGATTTAAGCTACTTATTAATGCTTTTTTATACTTTCTTCTCCCCCCTCTCCTTTTTACATGCCAATATGCATATTTCTTCCTTATTGTCATTATCTGTCCTTGTAATCACATGAATTATATCATTAATAGGTACATGGTGATTTTTCAACCTGTTTGTTTTTTAGAAATGTTGATACTCATAAAATTACCTCGAACTCACTTTTTTAAACATACACATACCCCAAGCTCAAAAGTTTTCTTCAATATTACCAAAGGGCAGATTATTTGCCACCACAAAGGGAAATATTTACTTGTAGGAACTTGTCTTCATGGAGCAAAATACAGAAGGATATGGTTTCTTAATTATATTTCCTTCAAATCAAGGTGAGTCACCATGTGACCTACTTTTTTGAAACATGTGAAAAGTAGTTTTTTTTTTTTTAATCCTTTCTCAAAAGTAAAGGATTCTAAGAGATTCAAACAATAAAATAGCAGTGAAATGGCCACATTTCTTTCAATGGTCATTATTTTCTTATATTATCATAATATGAAGACAATGCTATTTTCTAAAAGGAAAATAAAAATTCTATTGATAGGAAAAGAATTCAAGTTTTAAACTATTGACATCATTGAACTATTTTTATTAATGAATTCAACTGAAATTTTTTGTTTTTATATCAATTACATTGCCCAAGGTTTTTACTAGAGTGCTTCTGGAGACCAATAACTTTCAGCAAAAATTAAATAAATTAAGAAAAGAAAACCCAATAATAGCATTTGATTCATATATTGTTGTGAGGATCAAAAGAGATAATATTTGTAAAGTGTTTAGGACATGGCCTAGCACAGAGTAGATATTTCCTTTCTCTTTCTTCCTAACCACTATAGTGGACATTTTAAAAGTACACAATCTACATTAAACATCACTTCATTTGTGACTTTTAAAAACTTATTTTAAACAACAATTATTGTCCTCTTCTCACTTTCTCTTCAAATTTCAGTTTCTTTGTTAGTGTTTTCATTCCCAAGTATAAATCATCTAACTTCCTTGTGACTTTCTTCCAACTCTAGATAACTATGTGACATTTATATTAATTATAATGTCCTTGATTTCAGCCCTTGGTTACTTAATTATTAATTTTATCTTCCTCTCTTTCAAGGGGTCAACCCCTTTCTTGAATTATCCCTCTATGAGGGAATAACCCAGGGAAGAAAAGCTCCTGTCAAACCCCTTCCATCTATTCATGATTCCTGATCTTTCCTTGTAATGAGGAAGGTAGAGACTAATAATTCCACTATTTAATTATATATGTTCAGACATTAGGAAAAAATCATTTCCAAATCTTTTATTAATTTCAGGTTTGCAGTGTCCTGATAATTGTGAATCATTTGCATGGCATGAAACAAGTTATTGCTTTTTGCAAAGTTGAATAGTAGTCTTATTTAATTAAGTTGATTTATTTTAATTTGTGAGTACACCAATGTGGATGCTCTTTGGTATAGCACTTGTACATGTACTCTTATAAATCCTGCACAAAATAAATACTCAATGGTTTGGGTGAGGGTTTTTTTTTTTTTTTTTTTTTTTAGAATACCATGATCCTCAAAATAGATAGAGAAAAAGAACAGAAGAGATGAAATATCTTGCCTAAAGTCATACACAAAGATATTTGAACATGATTCCTCAACTCTAAATCAAAAGCATTTTCTGCTGTGTTAAATGTTATATAAACACCAATGTAGCATGTAGATTCAACATTTGTTAACTCTTGCTCTAGCTATATGATCACTCCATTAAGCCTATCAAATAAAGAAAATTTCAGTTCTCTAAATTTCACAATTTTTCTGGTACATATAGTGAATTAAACAATCTTTCTTTACTTTTAAGGATGTGAAAGCTAACTAGTTTTAAAAATAAGTCTTTTTTCCAATATCAAGGCCTCAAAAAGATTTTAAATTACCAAACTGCAACAGTGAAGGTATGTCTTAGTTTTTCAGTGATAATTTCAATGGCTCACAAATTTATTATCATATTATAAGGTTAGGATGACATTGTTTTTAAGAGGATAATAAGGTTTTTATTAGTAAGGATAGAATTAAAATTTAAAACTAATGACATCAGTATTAGTTATAGAAGCTTTCACCAAACACCATTTAAAAGCACTCAATTTGTTATATTTTTGATCATTTTATTTTAGAAATATGTGAAGTAAAATTAAAATTTTAATGAAAACTATACTTTTAATGTTACTTATTTTAAAACATAATATTCCTTATTATATACATATATGAAGTTTTTGAATTTTTTCATAAAGTCTTAGAACTCAGAATTTTTAAATGTTTCTAATTGCTACAATCTATAATATTGATACATTTCTTCATTATTTTATCTTTTTTTCCCTATGGCATCAAAACTTTCAATTTTCAACTATATTTTGGAATCCCCATTTGGAATGCAAATTCTTTTTTAGATCTATCTCATTCTAACTTCTACATTTTCAGAAATACTCTTTTTCTTTATTTCCAATATAATTTATATTTCCAATACAATTTTAAAGCAACATTCTGTAAGCTACAATTGTCTCAATTATTTATATTGGAACAAAAGGTTTTGCAGTTGTCAATGCTGAAAAATTATCTATGCATTTATCTTGCAAATAAAAAGCTATAATTAAAAAAAAAAACTATTTTGCCCACTGATTCACATTTCACATATAAATAATCAAAATATTTAAGTAATTCATTTTTTCCCTACTATAAAATCTTAGCTTTAACTTGGGAATCACATTAGAGGCTAAACTAGATTATAATTCTCTATTATGCCATCTACCAGAGTTACTACTAGAACAGAGTGACTACACTTTGTCTTAGGGCATGGAAATTTAGAAGGAACTACATCAATGTCAGAACAGCACTCATCTTGCTCTAATAGGATATAAACCACTGAATTTATCACTTAGTTCACAGGAAAAAAATAGAGTAAGTAGAAGAGTGGCAGATAATAATAGCTTCTCTACCAGAAAATCAATAGTTGCCCAAGCAGTTTGAGAGCCTATTTTATTCGGCTTTTCCTAGGCACAGAAAATACAACTTAAGAGTTTTAACTGGACTTTACTGTCAACTATATTAAATTTATATTCTAAGCCCCTTCTATAGCATTTTCTTCCCTACTTATTTACTTAAAGGTCAATAATCCTGTTCTTTATTTTATTTTTTTTTATTTTCCAGCTTATACAGTGAGATGGGAAACCAATAGGGAGAGCAAAATATAGTCAATGTTCATATCTTTCCTATGAGGCTCACTGACTATGTGTTAGAATATAATTCTCTTGGCACTACACTTAAATTTTACTGTAAGTCTATTTGGAAAGGATCCAGTCAACTAAACATAGGCTAAAAGACAGGAAAAGGGAATAAACAATCATCCTGCCATTCATAATAATGTTTTAAAACAGCACCAAACTTAAATAAATGTTTCATTAGACATGTCTTTTTTTGAAAAGGATGACTCAATTTATGGGAGCTTATAGAGAAGACATCCATTACCCAGCAATGACCATTGAGATCTATATGAAATTTAATAATTTATTTGTTCAAAATTCTCATCTCTGGCGGAAGCACATTACAGTGATCATGAGGTTATTGTGTGCTATGCACTTATTACAATATAAGATGAAAAATTCTGAGACTCCGAGTTCCCATCAAGCTTCAAACATATTCTAAGGCCAACACATTATTATCTTAGACAAGTAACCTAACCTGAATTCAATTCAACCCAATTCAAATCATCAGACATTTTTGGAGCACCCATGACCCAGAAAGTACTTTGCTAGATAAGCACACTCAATTAATACTTTTCTGGTATTCCCTGTATTCTGTATGAGGTTGAGGAATTGTTAAGTCCTCTGATTTCTCTTTAGTTTGCTTTTTTTTTTTTAGGAGGGAATACATTCTAAGAAAGGGAGATAGCTAATGCAAAGGCACATAAATGGGAAATGTAATGAATTACATAAGGAACAGTAAGAAGAAAAGTTTGGATGAATTATAGTATCTGTGGAATGGAGTGATTTGCATGTAATAAAGCTGGAAGAGTAAGATGGCACCTTTTGAAATGTAAAACAGAAGAGTTTACATATGATAAAGTCAATAGGGAGACACTGACATTTAATGAAGTAGATTAGAGTTTTAGGTTAAACCACTTTGGCAAGTGTGAGAAAAATGGATTTTAGAGAGTAAACACTTTAGGCAGAAAGGACATTAAAATAACCAGACAAAAAATCATGAGAGTCTTTTCCATATGGGAAATGAGAAAAGGATATGAGTGATATTGTGATGATAGAAAAAAATAGAATTTACCAGCTAATTGGATGTATTGAGTGAATAACAAGCACAAAATGATATACTTCAGTGTTTTCCTAATCAATTAATAATAATATTAAATTCTATCTATGTTGTCACTAAAAATAATATTAGCTGATTTGAGGAACTTTTAAGTAAGGTAATTAAATTAAGTATGTGCTGTATATTTAGAATACAGAATATATAGAATACAGCATTACCAGCCACTTGGATGTATTGGGTAAATAACAAGCACAAAATGATATACTTCAGTGTTTTCCTAATCAAAGTGATAATATTAAATTCTATCTATGTTATTACTAAAAATAATGTTAACTGATTTGGGGAACTTTTAAGAAAGACTGTATATATAGAATATCTGGGTGTTGATTGTTTTCATGAGTAAGCGTAGTTATCTATTCATATGAGTTTTCTCATAGTTCTGACTCACATAGTTCTAAACAGATCTATATTTTGAGAAAAAGGGATAGACTCATACTTGGAACACAGTTCCATAATCGTTAGTGAAACAGCAATTCTCTGCTTCTCACTGTAGTATATTTTGCTTTTCTTTAGAGTTCTTCAGTGCCCCGAAGGGGTTAAAAACGTCTTTTTTCTTTGCCATTGGTTAGATTAGCAGTGATTATGTTTCCCCAGTTTCAGCAATCCAATCATTCCAGTTCTCTTTAATCATTTAACAAATTCTCTTTTACAAAGGAATATTTATTTCAACATACACATATTTCAACTCAAATACTTTTAAGTATATTTCTCCTACACCACCTCATTTTATAATTAAGTTAAGGAATTAGGCTTATGATTTAAATCAATTACTACATAATGATAGATCCACAAAGTTCTACATCCTCTTGAACTAGTTTCCTGGTATTCTGGCTTCTCAGGGCTTCCCCCATGTTCCAGATGCAATATCTGGTCTGAAATCCTGTGCTCCGGGAATTCAGATCAGGAATTCTACTCTTTTCCCAGAAAACCTAAAAGGACAACCTAAAAGGACAAATGAAAGAGACTAAAACCTCAAATCCATTTTTCAAGGCTATATATATTTTTGGCAACTATTATGTGTGAATAAGGACTTTACGCTACATGCTGCCAGAAAAGAGAGTGACTGTTCCAGTCACTACACAATAGTAACAGACTGCTCAAAACCACAGGATAGGCCAACTCAAGATGTCTTTGCATGCACTAGTGATCTCATTTCCAAGAAGCAGGTCTCCAGTTCCTCCCATTTAGTAATACCATTTTAGATCATCTTTAAAATGTACCAAATCTCTGTGACAAAGAAATCAGGCTCACAGAACAATAGAAGCACACTTATTAAAGTCACATGATAATGTATGAAGTTCTTTGGGAAAAGATTGATATGATTTATGTTTCTTTGAGATCTATTCTAGCTCTGAAATTCTCATGAATAGGATGTTAGGCCTGATTTTGAATCTTTTCTCATTTACTGACTTTTAGTAAAGAGTAAGGAGTCAAATATTCTGCTGCTTGTATTAATTTTGGCCTAACAACACAAAGAAAATAAAAAATAAAATTCCTCTATCAGTCAGCACCACACCATCCATATGTGGTATTATCAGTTAACAGTAAATGGTTATCAATTATTATGCTATGGATAAGTTATTTTGCCTTGACAATATGTTAGGTCACAAATGAGGAGACAATATCAAATACTGAGTCTCATACCAAAATATAAGGTACTTAAGGATAAGAATTATTTGGCATTTTGTATTCCCAGACCTTGTCATGGGAGAATGAAGAAGAGGTAAGTTACTGATTTATGAGAAAGGTTTGTCTATTATAAAATATTTTCAGCAATAAATGATGGAGTTATGAGAATAGTCAGCAAACATTTACTAAACATTTACTTTGTTCCAGTCACTGTGCTTAAAAATTTCGTTATATTGAGGTGCCCTTGAAGCAAGCTATTTAAATACAAATATTGTGATATTCAATTATATTGGGGGGAAAAAGACAAGTTATAAATTTTGGAAAGTCATATGTTGGGAAGGAAAGTCATTGACAACTTGAGACTTAACCAGAGGAAAGCTACAAAGTTGTAAAGAGACTTATGATTATTTTTCATAAGACTTATTCAAAAGAAGCAAGACTGTTTAGATTGAAGAATGGAAGACTTGGGGATAGAAAATTACACTATATTTGTTTTCAAGTATTTGAAGAGATGAAATAAGAAATATACTTTAAACTTATTATATATGGCCACAAAAGCCAAACAAGGAGCAATGGATAGAAATTTCTAAGGCAAAGATTTATATTTAATATAAATAGAAAATTTCACAAACAAGAACTGTCCCAAAGCAGAATCTTCTCTCTTCAAAGAAATGAATCCCCAACTCCAGGAGTCTTTAAGCCAAAGCAAGATGAAATATCAATCAAGAATCATGTTTAAAGTGCCTACTATATGCCATTCATTCAGGTATGGAATGCATTGGCAGACCTCCATTGCTGGAATCATATAAGCATTCAAGTTCACAGAATTTCAAAACCTAAGCTATATGCTTTAAGATTCTTTTCTATGCCTTCATTTCCTTCTTTTATAACTCCAACATTTCTTGTCATAAGTTAAAAAAAATGTTTTTCTTGTATACTTTCGTTTTTGTGCCTTTTCCATTATCACTCCCTTGTTGGGGAACCTTCACCCATCTGAAGAACTATCCTAATTCTTAATTTGAATATAAATTGTTGTAAAATTAAGTTTTCCAAAGCAGGGCTTTTATTTCCTTGTTCAAAAATGATCAGAGATCCTTGATATTAAATTTGTCAAATGAATTTAAAATAAATTAGATGGTATAATATGTAGAACATGAGATGAGAAGAAAGATTTCAGTTCTAATATTACCTCAGATATTGACTGTATGACCCTGAACAAGTAACTAAAAATCTCTGCCTCATTTGTGAAATTAGAAGAATAATACCTTTTTTAAATCACTTCCTTTAAAACTAAGAAGAACTCTCTAATTCTTTTAGTTCATATTAATATTTCTCCCCACTCTTTCCCCTAAATTCGTATGTATTGCATCTATAGCAATCACTTAAGGTCTTTGTCATATACTGTTTTGCATTGCTATGTAATTGTTTCATTTATGGGGACACGTTTTGTCTTTCTAACTAGGATATAATTATGTTGAGGGCTTGAGGTAAGTCTAACATCCCTCTTATATCCATCCCACCCCTTATACCAAGTAAGGTTCTTTGCAAATAGCAAATTATTCTAAATAGGTACTGATTAAAATGAATTCAATTGTTTTAAATGTATTCATTTATTTTATAGGACTCCCAAGGTTATTTAATAGGTGTATTTTTCTAAAATTATATTTACATAGAAGTTAAATGGATCCTTCTAGCTTGTGTAAAAATCTTAGAAGTATCACATATACAGAATATTTATGGTTTGTTTGGATGTTTCATAAAATTGAAATAAATTGAGAAAAGTATGCTAAATCCACAAAACTGTGGTCATGTCACTATACAACATTCCTGAATAAAGCAAGTGGCCTTTTCTCATCTTTGTTTACAACGAGAATTTCTAGACTAAACTCCATTAAGTTGGAGAATCTGGTGGCCTTTTGCTATATACAAACAGTACATTCACTCTAAACACAATGAGGGAGGTAGGAAATAGAAGCCCATGATTGTACAAAAAGGAACTGACCCCTACATATTTTGATAAAGAAACAAATTGGATCAACAAAAGGTAAAGAAAAGTTTAATGGCTAATGAGTTAAAGCCCTCTCTCCCCCCCCCCAAAAAAAAAGGAAAAAAGGGAATGGCTCTCCCCTCCTGATTTTTGCAATATTGAATCCTACAAAGATTTCGTTTTCAACTAGAAACAGAAGCTCATTTAGAAGTGAGTTCTGTAAAAAACATTCTATGTTTGCATATGTAATTGATAAGTGACCCTGCCGTACCAAGCAGAGTCATTTTGGTTTTAACTTAGCTTTCAGTGTTTACAAAACTTCCAGACTATTTCCTATGAACTAGAAAAGCTGTTTTATATTCCAAAGCTTTCTACTATACAGGCTTTACATCTTTCATAGTGTTGAGGGTACATTTACATAACTTTTAAAAAAATCTTTCCAAAATATATTAGTCTATGAAACTTCTAGTATCTTTCTTCTAGTTGGCAGCATTAAAAATATTTTCAATTAAATTATACCTAGAAGCTACTTGCATTTTGAGGACTGTCTTCTTATTCTTTCATGTACATTTGAAATATCAGAAACATATCATTTTGTGATTATGATCACAAACCGTCTTGTCCCTATTACTCATTTAAGCTCTAAGACTGTAATAAACAAGTTTTTGTTCCCATGATTAAAAAGCAATAGCCTTCTAGGCTGCCACTGGTCCATTGCATAGGATAAAATATTAAATAAAGCAGTAGATAAGATTCTTCAGTTATTTATATGTGCACGATGCATCAAATTATTCAGTCATCTATTTTTCACCACAGATGTGAAGTCAAAATTGTTTTTTAAGCAGCAGTCATTGACTCTATTTATTAAGGAGCATTTCAATGTATGATTTTTTTTTTATTTGGGATTTGAGTCTAGCCTAAGTTTTCCTATATCAAATCAAGCACCATTGTCATAAGAGTTTTCAGGTGAATACCTTTCTTGGGAGGTTGGGGAAGTTTCAAAGATTTGTAGAAAAGCAATGAGCCTTTACCAAATTCAAAAATCAACTTCTGTCTAAATGATTTCATCAGTCTGTTGAAAGGGAAAGAGAAAATAACAAATTCAGAATGGCTGAAGATTTAACCACTTTCTTCCTGTCTTTGGCTTCTCGTCTTCCCAGGAGACAAGAGGAAAAATGATTGTAGTTAATGGCTGAAGAGAGAATTAAAATTGTGATCAAAACTGTAGGTTATTCATCTCTTGAACAAAAAAGTACTTCAAGGTTTATTTTATGAGATCTATTATTGTTTATCTTCTATTTCTTGGGGAAAGGTATGGGCTATTATCATTCATGATTAACTTGAGAAATGTCATTTCTTTTCTAAGCTCCTGAATTCAGATCTACAATAGCATATACTATTAGTTATAGAGGGTATAAAATATTTGGCTATAATTTAAGATCAGTCCCTGACATATTAATTTTAATTTAATAAAATTAATTGTACCATTGAGTGAATGAAATAAGAAACTCATGCCGATTCTATAAATTAACATAATGATAAGGCAATTTCCTTATAAGAAGTTCTTAATATTTACATGGTTTATTTTCTTTAGTTGAGGAGCTTCTGTCTGCTTAAGCAGAGAAAGTATACCCTAGTGCAATTCTCAAAATAACTCAAACTCAGACTGAGTGGCAATGAGGGCTGGTGTCCAGAAGCAGCAAAAAACTCTTCAGTGTGCTTTGAATCTACCATGTCTCTCAATCTCTCCTACTTTAGCTTTTGAAGTGGGGTAAACTTGGCCATATAAGCTGTCATGCACGAGAAAGGATTCCTTCTCAAGCAAGCACGGGTTGTTTACCTGGAGTAGAAAATTCAGAAATGGGCAAAGAAAAAAAAAATTCAGCCACTCCAGGACACAAAAGAAAAAAATGATATTCAACAGTCCTAAGCACAAACAAAACTATTGCCTTTATTAGGATGAAGACGTATAAAGTTTTAACATGGGTTATTCATTTAGAAAAATAAAGGCACTACATACACCAAAATGATTATAACACTTTCTCTGTTAGCAAAGAACTAGAAACAAAGTAAATGCCCATCAACTGAAGATGGCTAAACACATGAATGTGATGAAAAATTATAGTACTATAAGAAATAGTTAATATGATGAATGAAAAGAAATGTGAAATGATTCATATGAATTGATACAAAGTAAACAGAGCTGGGAAAACATTGTACACATTCGAAACAATGATGTAAATGGAAAGAACAATAACCACAAAGCAACCGGACCTAATGTTGTAAAATTATAATAACCAAGCGTGATACTGGAGAAGATATATGGGAATATAATTATTCTTTCTCCTTTGAAGAAGTGAGTGGGGGGAGTTGGAAGGCTGTGGTGGTCATGGGTAAAGAACACTACATATAATGTAAAATTTTTTCCAATATCTTTAATGAATTTCCTTATTATTTTTCTCTGTTTAGCTCATTTTTCATACCCCAAAAATATCATAAAGCATCTATCACTGGGAGGAAAAAAAGAGTAAAAAATAAAGAGAAAAAGAAAGTGATATAAAAACAAAAGATACAGATAAAAATAATTTTAATTGATTACCTAAAACTACTCACAAGCTGCAAGTTTCTGTAGATTAGGTGCTCATCTAATGAAAGAGTAAGCCACTATTTTAAAATTATACTTAAATAAATATACATGGTTTTTTTAAAATGCTTATTTTAAATATTTTTTAAAAGATGATAATTAAATCCATAAAAACTAATGAAGCAACCAAGAGAGAGAGAGAAGATATAGAGGAAAAAATTAAGCGAGTCTTGGTGTATACCCACAAATAATAAACATGATGGGGATAATGAACCAGAAAAATTGATTATAAAGGAAGTTGAATTAAGAGACTGAAATATAGTAAAAATCCAGGGAGGAAAATGTGTATAGAAGAATGCTCTCAATGCTACAGGGAAGATGAAGAATGAGAAAAGTTGAGTTAGTCAACTAGTCAATTAACATTAAATAAGCCCTGACTAGATGCCAGGCAGCTTGACAAGCATTAGAGATATACAGAAAAGAAAAGTAAAACAGACCCTGCTTTCAATGAGTTCACAGTCTAATAGTAATGATAACATGTAAAAACTATGTAAGAAACAAGATATACACAGAGATAGTCACAGATAACTGAAAAAGACCTTGCAGAAGACAAGACTTTGGAGGATGAGGTGAGGAGAAAAAGCTATAGGCATGAAGAGTCAGCTAGAGAAAATGGTCAAAGTTTGAAAAGGGAACATTTTGTGGAAGAAATAGTAAAGATGCCATATCATTGAAGCTCAGAGTACATAAAGAGGGACAAGTTTTAAGAAGATTGGAAAGAAAGGCAGAACCTTTAAAATCCTATTCTGGAGATAATATGCAAAAACTGGGGGCAGTAGTATGGTCAGATCTGTGCTTTAGAAAGAAGAGTTAGTTGAAAAGAGATCATCGATAATATTTGAGAGATCTGTTTCAGATGAGATGATGCTATAATATTGGAAGCCTGATTACAAAGAGTGACAAGAAATGAAAGGATAGCCATTGGAAGTAATGAGAATAAAGAACTTTTTCTAGAAGTTTGACTGGAAAGAGAAGAAGGGGTATGGAATATTACATACACTGAGGAGATAGTAGGGTCTAATGAGAGTTTTTTATTGTTTTGTTTTGTAAGTGTGTGCGTGTGTGTGTGTGTGTGTGTGTGTGTGTGTGTTTGTCATACAGAAAAAACTTGGGCATTCTTACAGTTGGCAATTAAATCAACAGATAAGAATAGGCTTAAGATTGAATGATTTGAGAGCCATGCACAAATGAAACTGGGAATGGAATCAAGAAATCAATATTTGGATTTGAAATGGATAACTCACCACTTGATCAGAAATTTAGGGAAAGAAAAACTGAATTATCAATGATGCAAAGGGGTTCTGAGATATAGAGAAGGGGAAAAGAGGGAATTTGTGGTGAATAAACTCAGTAAAATATGCAATGGTCATTTAAAAAAAAAAGATTGTTTTCTGAATCATATCATAGATAATTCCTACCAATATATCTATATTTTATTGTTTTGCTGCTGCTGCTGCTATTATTGTTGTTGTTGAGTCATTCAGCCTGACTCTTTATGACTCCATTAAGAGTTTTCTTGGAAAAGACACTGGCATGTTTTACCATTCCCTTTGCTACTTTATTTTTACAGATGAGGAAACTAAGGCAAATAGGGTTAAGAGACTTGTCCAAGGTTACACTGCAATTACGTGTCTGAGGCCAAATTTAAATTCAGGAAGATGAATATTTCTGATTCTAGGACTGATTCTCTATACACTGTACCACAAAGCTGCCCATGGCTTAAATAAATATAGATGAATTTATACATATCTAAAACCTTAAAAAGAGACAACAGATAATTTTGGTAGCAAATTATTTAAAATTTAAACAGGCCTTTAGCCAAATTTCTTCCAGAATGCTATAAAGCTACCTTAATAATACCCAACTTGTAGAAACAAAGACCCATCCTTTTTTTAATTGATATTCTCTAAGAGTGAGACCATGATTGTAAGTCATAAAAATTCTATAAATGGTAATGAAAAAGCCCCATGATTGGTGTGAATGGGGTGTAGTTCATAACAAATAAGGAATAAAAAAATAAGAACAAAAGTGTTGCTTTGCAACAAGTCTAAGTCTGCTTTCTGTACTTTCTACCCATTGCTCCCATTGCTGCTCTCTCATTTCAAGTAGAACAAGTGTAAACCCCTTTTCATGTGACAGTCCTTCAAATATCTCAAAATCTTCTCTTTTTCTGGTTAAATAGTTGAATTCCTTCAACCAAGCTTTTTTCAAATATTCATCAATCAAACATTTAATTCACTATTATGTTCAAGACACTACTAAGTGAGGGAGATAGAAAGTTTTAAAAAATTAGTTCCTTCCCTTATTGAGCATTATGAGGGAACAACATGAAAACAACTATGTACAAAGAAGCTGTGTCCAAGACAATTAGGAAACAATCAACAGAAGAAATGCATTTCTCTGAGTATATTAGCCACATGATTCTGAATACTCTAAAGCTTTTTAAAGTTTCTTTAAATATGACAGCTAGAGTTGACAAAACCCTTCTTAGGATTTAACCTTTTCATGGCAAAACATAATGGAAATGACCATTCTATTGACCTTCAATAGTTAACATTTCTTCAAAAACCAAGGTGGAAGAAAACAAAATCAAACACTCGATGGACATTGTTATCTAATACCAGGATTTGCCAAAACAAAATTATTATTAATATGTATCACCACAAGCAGTTCCTGTAAATTCACCTCCAGTGCAATGACAGTTAAGTAATGTAATAATAGTCAGAGGCCATGTTGTAGGCAGGGGAATCAAAACCTAAAATCTGAAAAATCTATCAATTAGATTAAATGTTATTGAGGAGTTACCAAGAATGTGATAAGAGACTGAAATTTATTAGCTGTCTTCAAACATAAGCACAAAAAATGAAGACCAAGAAATAAAACAATGTTATTTCATAAGCATATCTGCCTATCTGGCAGGGTTTATTTCAACAAATCTATGAGTATTTGGACTGAGGAAGACCCGGGTTTGAATTTGCTTCAGGCCTTAAATGTGTGATTATCAGAAAAATTTATACTCTTTCAGCATCATCTGTAAAATGTATATTATAAAAATAGTCTCTACTTTTGTTGTTTAGTTGTGTCTGATTCTTTGTGACCCCATTTGGGGTTTTGTTATCAAAGTTACAGGAGTGGTTTACCATTTCCTTCTCCAGTTCATTTTACAGATGTGAAAATTGAGATAAATAGCATTAAATAATTTGCCCAAGATTACATAGCTAGAAAGTATCTGAAGCTATATTTCTCTACTCAGACCTTCCTGACCCCAGGGTCATGGATCTACCCAATGTGCCACCTAGCTGCCCCGACATATACTTCACAAAAGAGTTTATAGTTTGATCCTGGAGGAGATGACCCTTCAAAGGTGAGTTGATATTGAATAACAAATGTTATCAGATATTAAAATGTTTCCAAAATTTAAAACACAATATACATAGGAACTATTATTAAAATCTTTTCATCTAATTTTATGAAAATTTGATGTCTTTTCTAGACCAAGTACTTAAAACCCAGTATGTTTTCTGTACACAGTAGATGCCTAATAGTTATACATTTAATGAAGTTAATAAATCAGTGAATAAATGGTTTATAATAGAGAAAGAAGAAATCATCAAAGGATATTTCATAGCACCTACTAGGTATGTGGACTACTTCAATGAATTACATATTTAATTTCAGTCCAAATTGTAACATTAAAGAAAGAAGATAATATACAAAGTGGAAGATTTTTTTTTTCCATCTTCACTTTTTTTCTTTTAAGAAATTGAGACACTCAACTCTGGCTGCACTAAGCAGGGTTTTAAAAATCTTGTCATGAAGCCAAAGCAATGACTGAACAGCACTGTCTGTAGTCTCAAGTCCATGGAACATTTTCCATTTCATACATCATTCCCCAAATGCATAATCATACCTCATATCCACCAAAAAATGTACAACGAAGTATTAAAGATGCTCTTGGGCAGGTTCTCACTAGGGCCAGTTTTCTGGATCATGTGCCTGTTTAAAAAATTATTCCCTTGCTTTTCCCACTTGTTTTCAAATTATCCATTTCCAAAAACATTAAAAAGTGTGAAAAAATGCTTCAGATGGTAAGTACATTTGGAAAAGGGGCCTGAATTTGTGGTTGCATGTCAAGTTTTCACGAGCACACATTTTAGTGGAGCTGAATTCTTTCCTCAAGTAACTCTTTGTATTCGTGGAATCTTCAGTAATTTTTCTATCACTGTGGTTGGTTGCTCACACTCTTTGTCTCTGCAAAAGGGATAGAAACTTCACTATATCTACTAAAAATGTCTTAAGGCTATTAATAACATTGATATCACTTCCACTTAAAGTTACATTGCCTGTGAAAAAGGAAATATGTGATGGGGTTTCTAAGGAATTCCTAATGAAAAAGCACTTTACACACAGTTCTGCATTGGAGTCCAAAATTTAATTACCTGATTACCCTGAAGACTCTCATAGAATATATACACATATACATAAAAACATAATGTCTTTCAAGAACTAAAACTTTACTTTTCTATGACTCTTCAGAGTTATAGTTAGATGATGCACTTAAGTGCTGGGTCTAGAGAATTGAACTCAAATCTGGCCTCAGACACTTATCTAGCTGTGAAGTCCTGGGTAAATCACTTAATCTGTTTGATTCAGTTTCCTCTGTTCTAAAATCAGGATAAAACTAGCACCTATTTCACACAGTTGTAAGGGTCAGATGATATATTTGTAGTATGTTTAGCATCGTGCCTGGATGCTTGTTCCTTTCCTCTATAAAAAAGTGTACAGGTCCTTGGAATAGAAAACTTAAGTTCAATCCAATATGCTTACCTCCTATATCAACTTAAATCATTAAAACTGCCTTAATTTCAGTTCATTTGTAAAATAAATAAATGAATAGACATGAATGAATGAATGAAGCATTTATTAAGTGCATCCTTTGTGATGAGCATTGTATTACATGCTTGCATTTTAAAAACAAAAGAGAAAACAGTTCTCACTAGCAAGGAGTTTTCATGACTATAGAAGACAATATCTACAGGGAAGTGTTAGGAATGGGTGTTCTGGTTTGGAAAGTTACCAGGAAGATGAGTACAGCTATAGGAGATTTGACACATACTTTCAAGAAATAATTACAACATTGATTTGATTATAGGAAAGATACATCTGAGGTTAGACAAAAGAGTAAAAACCATAGTCCATGTTTGCCTGAAATTGTGGTCTCAACAAATCAGAACAGCAGGATCTGAGTACAGAAAGTTTCTTAAGTCTGTTCCAGCTCTAAATTTGAGAACCTTTAAATTTGCCTTCCATTTTTTATGTACTGTATTCTTTTGTTCTTGTCCTGTCTCCCAGTTTCTTTGGTCTATTCACATTTCATCTATTTTGCCACAAACTTTCACTTCATTCTATAGTTTTCCCTTTCTAAATCAGTTGTTCTCAAAATGAGATTCATAGAACCTACATGAGGCCTCCCTGGTAGCATTAGGATGGAGGAGAATGGGTCCCTGCATTTCCACCCACTACTACTACATAGCCTGTGTGTTTGAGGCCCCATAATTACCTCCAACTTCCTTTCCTTACCAGGCTCTTTCCAGGCCAAGACTAACATGCTTACCCACAGAGCCCCAATGTCAACCTTCCATCTATCATAGAAATCCTCTACTTACTTTTGCTGGCTGGTGTGTCCTGGCTGCTGGTCTCTGACCTTCGAAGTCTTGCTGGAGGGCAAAACACTTATGTGAAGATCAAATATGTTGCCTTTGGTAGCAACTTTTCATTTGGCTAAAACTGGTAAAACTTTCTCATTTCTCAGCTAAGTCACCCAGTATAAAAGTTCACAATATTTTCCAGTGCTTACTGTCTTTCTGGCAACTAGTACATCTAGATCCTATTTATGGGGCCATATTTAAAGGATGCCAAGATCTAGTGTTGGACCCTCATTCCACATGAGCTCATCCACTTTCTAAAATACTAATCTAACTCTTAAGCCCTGTCAAAGAGCTTGTACCAGTAGTCCCATGACTAGTATATCACCTTGTATGCTATACTAAATTGTTCTAATCTCTGAACCACAACTCAAGGGATTAAGACTCAAGCCTTTTGGGAACTTGTACTGATTTGATTCCTGAGATTAAAGATCTTTTTCACCTGAAACAATTATCTATTCCCTTTCCCTGCTATTGCCATTATACTCAGGGACCCTTAGCATCTAAGTTCTCTTCTCCATATATAAGACTATATGAGCACATTCTCTAGTGTTTATTTATAAGGGAAATGAAACATATAAATTCACAGATAGTATATCAAGAGAAGGTTATAAAATAAATTTAGATTGAGATGAAAATTCCATAACACCTAGGCTAAACATAACAATTCTTCTTCAATCAACTTTATGGCCCCAGCTGTGAATGGCATTTTTATATGAACATGCTTGTGCCAAAGTTGGAATCTTATCATCTCACATCTTTAAACCGATTTCATTTCTTAAATATTTTTTCAAAGTCAGATACATTCACATATTCCTTCTATCTCTAGATCTACCATCCACGTATGTTAAGAGTTTCATGATCTAAATCATTGTAAGTCATCTACAAGAGATACAACCCATTTTCTCCAATCTTGATAATGTTCTTCCATAGATAAATCTTTCAAGATCCATGCAACCAATTAGAAGTCTCCATCTATGTGTTTTGTTGTTGTTATTGTTGTTTTATAGTTTGTGGATACCTAAATGAGTATTTCAGTTGCCTGCTAATTTTTCTATGCTTTTGCCATATGACCAACTAACTTTATTTTCTCTTAAAATATATTATGCATAACATTCTTATATCCCTTATTGAATGAGAAACACCGTTGTTTTTTGTAATACTTGCATCTGCTTGAGCTCATCCTGTGTCATTGCACTCTACTTTGGCTCACCAAAGTATGGAGAAATTATTGTCCTTTCAGACAGAGATGCACATTTCTATATTACCCTAATGAGAATATTGGATTGAAAAGATGTTTTTTTTCTGCTCTATAGAGCATATTGGAATGATTAGAAGAACTGACAATTATTACAGAAAATACTCCAATTTCTTTTTCATTAGCAAAAAAAAAATCCAAAGGAAAAGAAGACTAGAATGAAATTTGACTTTGAATTATTTAAAAAATTTTTACAACATTGCTTCAATGATTTCACTAGGATTGTTCATATGCATAATCTAGATCTCAAGCTAAAATTAGGCATTATTTTCACTCTACCATTATCATGTTATCATTAAATCATTGTAAACTAATTATTGTTCGTTGCAATTATAAAAAATCCACTCAAATTGTGGGAAAAATTACAAAATTCCAGATATGAAAGGAAATTAAGAGCTCAATTAATCCAACTAGTATTAGAAGGAGAATGATTCTTTCAATATCCCTAACAATTGTTTATCCAAATTTACCTTAATAACTTCATGTGAATTAGATTCTGCCAG
This sequence comes from Antechinus flavipes, assembly GCF_016432865.1. Classification (NCBI taxonomy): domain Eukaryota; kingdom Metazoa; phylum Chordata; class Mammalia; order Dasyuromorphia; family Dasyuridae; genus Antechinus; species Antechinus flavipes. The sequence continues at coordinate 126,515,532 of NC_067400.1, read as the reverse complement.
TTTCTGATATAGTATATTTAGCTTTTTAGAAAGTTACTTAGGAAAGAGAAGAAAATATATATTCATAGTACTTATGTGCTAGCCCTAAGCACTTTTATAGTTAACCCATTTGATCTTCAGCCTCTGAGGGGATGTGGATTGTATTACATCCCCATTTTATAGATGAGGAAACTGATGTGAAAAGAGTTTAAATGCTATTCCTCAGGTTATACAGAGAGTAAATGGCTAAGGCTGAATTTTAATTTGTCTTCCAGGCTCCAGGTCCAGCACTCCATTTACTGAACCACTAACAAAAAAAATAAATAAATAAAAGATGGGGTGGGGTGAAAAGAGGGACAAAAAATTGTGGCTATTGTATACATAATCTGATGAAATGGGGAAGATAGCTATTACAAAGAGAGCTGGAATATAGACATGTCTTAAATATAACCAGGATGGACTAAAACTATAGGAACAATAAAAAGTGAAAGCAGAATGAAACTGGGACAAACATTCTAGAATCTGTATAAATCATTATTGGTGGTTTCAAAGTTCCTTAATTCTTTATTATGGATTTCAACAAATATATTAAATCCATTTTAATTAAGAAAAGGACACACAAGTGCATATTTTACACATTTTTTTCTTGTTATGAGCCTTGCTGCAGGAAGACTGGGGAAGATTGAAACTGCATGTTTAAATCGTGGATGTTTAGACAAGTGTCTTGTTGGAAAATGAACACTGAATGCTTGTTTGGAATTTCTTTTTTTTTTTTTCAATTTCTGTCCAGACCTGTGATTTCACCAGTATAGGTAACTCCAGAAGTAAAAATTCCCACAATTAATGAAGATCAACAGCTCCTCTGTAATTCATAATCCTAGAGAGCTTTCTTGTTTATACTGAAAATATAGTTGAAATATTTTATTTCACAAAGAGGAATTTAGATTGAAGTCTTCAAAATTTCATGTTCTTCATACTGGCAAAGTGAAGAAATGTAAAGTAAATGATGATATGATTTTATGGATTCAAAAATATGGGAAGTATTTATTTATAAATCAATGTCAACAGGGTGAGATGTCTCCAATAGAAAAATCCAAGGATCAACTTTTGATCCTATGCTATTTTTATCAATATTTTGTCAACTTTACAAATGACATAAAACTAGGGGAAAGCATATGGGTAAAGGTCAGCTTCAGAATAACTTGGACAGGTTCAGAGATCATGTGACCTACTAAATGATAGGATGGTTAGTTTCACCCAAACCCCAAAACTTGACTTACACAGGATCACAAAGCCAGTATATGTCAGTGTTTGAACAAGTCCAAGTCTTTCTGACTCTGATTCTATCACAATATTTCTTTTATCATGAAAGAAAATGAATCAAAATGTCTTAAAAAAGGAAGACCACAATGATATTCAGAAATAATGGAACACCACCAAAAAATTATAGAAGGGTGAAAAAGACAAATAAAACTAGAATAAAAAAGCCTAGAAATCAGAGATCTTGATGTAAATTTGAATGACAAATAGCAAAATACAAAACTTAGAAAGGGGAAAGAAGGAAACAATTATGTTTCCAAGAACTGTGCTAAATACTTTACAAATATCATTTTATTTGTTCTTCAAAACAAACTTGAGAGGTACTGTTATTATCCCCATTTTTACAGTTGAGAAAAGTGAGGAAAACAGAGATTCAGTGATTTATCCAGGATCACACAGCGAGTGCATATATCAGGCCCAAGGTAGATTGAGCTCTTCCTAACTTAAATAAATAATTTACACATTTTTTTCTTATTTTATATGAGGGAGAATAGATCAAAAAAAAGTACTGAAAAATATTAGTAGTTAATGGTGAAGCAAAATTTTAAAATAAAACTCTGGAAAAATATAGAAATAAATCCAAAAAATATTCATGAAGATAGATTTAAATAGAGATGCCATAATGAACTATCTACAGAAAAAGTTAACATAATAATCATATTAAAAAGCAAACACCCACTACTAATATCACATGATGAGATACAATTTATTTCTCCTTTAAAAGTTTACAAGTATCAACTATAAGAAAGTTCCACAACAAAAAATAGATAAATAAATAAATTTGCTATAGTTAAAGTAGTTAAAAAAAAAAAGAAAGAAAGAAATTATTTAAAAAAAAAAAACTGTTTCCCAATTATATACCAAATAAATTAGTGAGAAAAAGAAAGAGGTCAGGGAAAGAAAAAGAGAGAAGCGGGGGGGGGGGGGGGGGCGCGGAGAGGGGTGGGGGGAGAGGAAGAGAGGGAAGAGGAGAGAGAAAAAGATGGAGTGGAGAGGAAGTGGGGGGAAGAGAGAAATAAAAAGACAGAGATAGAGAAAGAGATGGAGAGAGACAGAGACACAGAGAAAAACACAGAGACAAAGATAGAACAAAAGACAATTATGGTCTTTTATGTATATTTAGATTTTTATTTATTATTTAGACTTAGATTTATGGGTGAAAAATATCAAAATATCCTAGAAAATTAATTGCTTTATTACATTGTTTAGCAAGAATTTTGAAAGAATGCATCCTATTCAATTCTTCTGTCAATCAAATATATTTAAAATATACAAAGCACAGAAAAAGAAAGTAAAGAAATAACAACAATCATTACAACCATATCTAATGAAAATGAGCTATTTCCTAGAGTTGTAAAGGGATTAAGATAAGATGTGTATAAAGCATGTGCAAATCTTAAAATCCTATATAATATGCATTATTGATTTTGATGCAAAATATGTAAGAAAATATCAAGAAAAAGAGTGAAACAGCATAGTTGCAAAATTATATTTATTATGACCAGGTTATACTTAAATAATTATTCTATAATTCATTTTAAAATAAGGAAAAGTATAAATATAATGGGCAACTACATGGCACAGTGAATAGAGTTCCAGTCTTATATTCAGGAACTCATTTTCCTGAGTTCAAATCTAGCTTCAGACATTAATTAATTCTGTGATCCTAGAGAAATCATTTTATCCTGTTTGCTTCAGTTTCCTGTAATCCAGTAAATCTGTAAATGAGGAAGAAAGGAGAAAACAAATCCATTATCTTTGGTAAGAAAAGTACAAATGGGATCACAAAAATTAGGACATGATTGAAATTCAATTAATGTGTTGATGAGTTTTGTTGAATTTATTTTCTTCTTCTCCTCCTCCTTCTCCTCCTTATTTCTCTCTCTCTTTCTCTCTCTCTCTCTCTCTCTCTCTCTCTCTCTCTCTTTCTCTCTCTCTCTCTTGTTGAGGCAATTGGAGTTACGTGACTCGCCCAGGATCACACAGCTAGGAAATATTGAGTGTCTGAAGCCGCATTTGAACTCATGTCTTTCTGAGTCCAGGGCTGCCACTCTATTCACTATATCATCTAGCTGTCCATGTTGAACTTAAAAAAAAATCTTTAAATATTCTCCAGCTAAGCAAAGTGAGAGAGAGGTATTTATATAAAAATATTAAAATGCTAGAAACAGGAGATGAAACTAATAAAATTCTATTTAATGTAAAATCCTTGTACTAATTTTTTAAATTATAATTTTATTTTTAAAATTAATGGTTTTCATCAGTAAGCATCATATGTAATGAGGAAAAACTGGAACCTTTCCCAGTAAGATCTGGAGTGAAGCAAGGTTGCCCACTATCACCATTATTATTCAATATTGTATTAGAAACACTAGCCTCTGCAATAAGAGTCAAGAAAATGATTAAAGGAATTAGAATAGGCAATGAGGAAACCAAACTATCACTCTTTGCAGATGATATGATGGTATACCTAGAGAACCCCAGAGATTCTACTAAAAAGCTATTAGAAATAATTCATAACTTTAGCAAAGTTGCAGGATATAAAATAAATCCCCATAAATCCTCAGCATTTTTATATATCACCAACAAAATCCAACAGCAAGAGCTACAAAGAGAAATTCCATTCAAAATAACTGTTGACAGCATAAAATATTTGGGTATCTATCTACCAAAGGAAAGTCAGGTATTATATGAGCAAAATTACAAAAAACTTTCCACATAAATAAAGTCAGACTTAAATAATTGGAAAAATATTAAGTGCTCTTGGATAGGCTGAGCAATATAATAAAGATGACAATACTCCCTAAACTAATCTATTTATTTAGTGCTATACCAATCAGACTTCCAAGAAAAAATTTTAATGATCTAGAAAAAATAACAACAAAATTCAAATGGAACAATAAAAAGTCGAGAATCTCAAGGGAAATAATGAAAAAAAAAATCAAATGAAGGTGGCCTAGCTGTACCTGATCTAAAACTATATGAAAAAGCAGCAGTCACCAAAACCATTTGGTATTGGCTAAGAAATAGATTAGTTGATCAATGGAATAGGTTAGATTCACAAGACAGAATAGTCAACTATAGTAATCTAGTGTTTGACAAACCCAAAGATCCTAACTTTTGGGATAAGAATTCATTATTTGACAAAAACTGCTGAGATAACTGGAAATTAATATGGCAGAAATTAGGCATGGACCCATGCTTAATACCATATACCAAGATAAGATCAAAATGGGTCCATGATTTAGGCATAAAGAACGAGATTATAAATAAATTAGAGGAACATAGGATAGTTTATCCCTCAGCTTGTGGAGGAGAAAGAAATTTGTGACCAAAGATGAACTAGAGACCATTACTGATCATAAAATAGAAATTTTTGATTATATCAAATTAAAAAGCCTTTGTACAAACAAAACTAATGCAAACAAGATTAGAAGGAAAGCAACAAACTGGGAAAACATCTTCACAGTTAAAGGTTCTGATAAAGGCCTTATTTCCAAAATATATAGAGAACTGACTCAAATTTATAAGAAATCAAGCCATTCTCCAATTGATAAATGGTCAAAGGATATGAACAGACAATTTTCACATGATGAAATTGAAACTATTATCACTCATATGAAAGTGTTCCAAATCACTATTGATCAAAGAAATGCAAATTAAGACAACTCTGAGATACCACTACACACCTGTCAGATTGGCTAAGATGACAGGAAAAAATAATGATGAATGTTGGAGGGGATGTGGGAAAACTGGGACACATGCATTGTTGGTGGAGTTGTGAATGAATCCAACCATTCTGGAGAGCAATCTGGAATTATGCCCAAAAAGTTATCAAACTGTGCATACCCTTTGATCCAGCAATGCTACTTCTGGGTTTATATCCCAAAGAAATACTAAAGAAGGGAAAGGGACCTGTATGTGACAAAATGTTTGTGGCAGCCCTGTTTGTAGTGGCTAGAAGCTGAAAAATGAATGGATGCCCATCAATTGGAGAATGGTTGAGTAAATTGTGGTATATGAATGTTATGGAATATTATTGTTCTGTAAGGAATGAGCAGCAGGATGAATACAGAGAGGACTGGCGAGACTTACATAAACTGATGCTTAGTGAAATGAGCAGAACCAGGAGATCATTATATACTTCAACAATGATACTGTATGAAGATGTATTCTGATGGAAGTGGATTTCTTTGACAAAGAGATCTAACTCAGTTTCAATTGATCAAGGATGGACAGAAGCAGCTACACCCAAAGAAAGAACACTGGGAAATGAATGTAAACTATTTACATTTTTGTTTTTCTTCCTGAGTTATTTTTACCTTCTGAATTCAATTCTCCCTGTGCTGTTCAGTTCTGCAAACATATATTGTATCTAGGATCTACTGCAACATATTTAACATATGTAGGACTGCTTACCATCTAGGGAAGGGGGTGGAGAGAGAGAGGGGAAAAATCAGAACAGAAGTGAGAGCAAGGGATAATGTTGTAAAGAAAAACTTACCCTGTCATGGGTTCTATCAATAAAAAGTTATTATAAAATAAGTAAATAAATAAATGGTTTTAATTAACTGAAAACTGTATAATTCTACCCATTCATCCTGCTTCTACTTTCTGATGGCCAACCAAAACAAGTAAAATCTATCTCCCAACCTACTAAGTACTTTGAAAAGCATTATGGCCTCCATCAGTCTTTTATTCTCTCATTCTAATAACACTAAGTTTCTTCAATCCATTCTCATATGATAGTCATTCTTCAAAATGAAAGGACGCTTGCCCCACTTTTTGTTGTTCTCCAGTTTATCAACAACCCTTCTAATATATAGTGAATAAAACTGTATTTGCGAATCCAAAGGTAGTATGTCTTGGACAAAATATAATGAAACTTCAATTTGATAATTAAATTAAATCTACTTTGTAAAATCTATTCTACTAAGCTTTAGGAAAACAAAAACAAAATTGAAAAAAAAATCAGTCCCTGTCAAGGAACTGACATTCCATTAGATTCCATGTTTCTCTTTAAGTCTGAATTAAATTTTTTGCTGAACACACCACATTGTTCAAATGTACTCTCAATATTACCTCTTTTTTTGCAAAAAAAAAAAAAAAAAATCAGTGATTTGCCTGAGTTCTTCTCCAACCCTTCATCAAATATCTTTAAATCTTGCCACAAAACAATTTCTGCAGCAAAGCTCAGAAAAGGCTTGAGTGGAATAAATTTTTAGCCAAAGACAACTTAGAAGATCAGCAGGAGAGATCTTTCACATGTGGGAAAGAGTGACACACAATATAGAGCAGATTAAGAGAGCCCAGACCCAATCTCAACAAACCAGTAGTAGGCCTTGGGAATCCCTGAAGCAGCCACAGCTGCCTCTGGAGCTTTTAGCCTACTCCAGGCTACAAGTGGAATGAACAATTGGCAAGAAGATTATACAGGTTTCTTTTCTAGCAATGAGCAGGGTTCTGTTGCTTTTTTCATATTCAATTCTAGATGACAGTTCTGGATGAGCAGGAGCACTAACACACTAGAACTTGCTGCTATAGTGGAGAGGGGATCCCTGTCACAGTGTCAGGACAGAAAAGAGTGCTTATGGCCACTCACAGACAAGAGCATAGGTCAGGAGAGTAGTAAACACGCATCTCCATAGATTATATCATCTTAGAAGCACTGAAAATTTACAGATCCCTAGAAGTGTCTGAAAAGAGCTGCACAAAACCTCTGACGCTAGTTCTTTTCATCCTGGAAGCAGAGATCTACAAGATCAATTTTTGTGTAGGTTCCATGAACTGCTGAGAAGAAAGTATACTCCTTTCTGTCACCAAGAAATATGTGATAAAAATGAGCAAACAATAGAAAATACTGTGACCAAAGAAAGTTATGGTGGTGAGGAAGGAAAATCAAAACACCTTTACACTGAGAGCAGAGTTCAAATTCAAAATTAAAAAAAAAGAAAAAAAAAGAAGAATCTGGGAAAATTGGGACACTAATATATTATTGGTGGAGTGGTGAAATGATCCAACCATCCTGGAGAGCAATTTGTGATTATGCCCAAAGGGCTATGCAACTGTCCCTACCCTTTGACACAACAATGTATCCCAAAGAAAATATAAGGGAAGGGAAAGGCCCACATGTGCAGAAAATGTTTGTTGCAATTTTTGTTTTTTGTTTTGTGGTAGCAAAGGATTAGAAAATGGGTAGATGACCACCAATTGGGGAACGGATGAATAAGTTGTGGTATATGAAGGTGATGAAATATTACTATTCTATAAAAATGATGAACAAGCTGTTTTTAGAAAGGTCTGGAAAGATTTACATGAATTGATATTGAGTGAAACAAGCAGAACTTGTACAAAATAACAGCAAGATGATGTGATGTTCTACAATGGAAGATTTAGTCCTTCTCACTGATTCAGTGATCCAAGCAGTTCCAATAAACTTTGAATAGAAAATTTCATCTGCACACAGAAGGAGAACTATGGAGATTGAACATAAATTAACACATGCTATATTCACTACTTGTTTCTGGGTTTTTTTTTTCTCTCTTGTGTGGTTTTTTTTCCCTTTTGTTCTAATTTTTCTCTCCCAACATGTGATTCATAAGGAAATGTGTAATAAAAAAAAAAAGCTAATATACATGTATAATCAGAAAAAATATTTTTAGAAGAATTTTAAAAAGAAGAAAAAAAAAAGAAAAAATAGCAAAAGAGAACCTGATCATTGAAAGTTATTATAGTGCTGCTAATACCTACAGCACCAGGGCAGGGTTTGGCTTGGGGCAGTGACACTCTCACTGCTAAGTGTCTAGCCCCAGGGCAGTCATTATCTCACACAGCTGAGGTTCTTTGAAAGGCACTTTTCCAGCCCGGCCCTGCAGGCCTGAGTTACTTTCTGGTGGGGAACTCTTTCCCAGAGCACTCCAGTACCTCGCTGCTTTTTGTAGCTGGTTGGTAGGACAGCTACCCATCCATATACCTTTCACTGCTCTGTGGAGGAAGCTGGTAACCTCCTGGCTCTGAAGGCAGACCTTACAGGCTTTAACAAAATGAGTAAAAAAATCAAAAGAACGATTGATAGTTTCTACCCAGAAAGAGAACAGCTTTTCAACCCTGAAGAGACTAATAGCAGACAGTCTCCAGACGATTGTTGGTCTCCAATACAAAAGGCTCTCCTAGAAGAGACTATTCAAAACCTTAAAAGAGAGCTAGAAGAAAAATGGGGAAAGGAAAGAGAAGCTATGCAAAAGAGTACAGAAAAGGCACATAACTCATTAAAAGAAAAATTTGATAAAGTGGAAAAAGAAAACAACTTCCTGAAATGTGAATTGGAAAAGGTAAAAAACAGAGTTTACGAATTGGAAAAAGAAAATGACTCACTAAAAAAAAAAAAAAAAAAAAAATTAGTGAAATGGAAAAAAATTCCATAGAGCAAAACAACTCAATTGGACATATACAAAAAGAAGTAAAAAAAGCTAATGAAGAAAATAACTCACTAAAAATTAGAACTGAACAAATAGAAATGACTGATTCATTGAGACATCAAGAATCAGTCAAGCAAAACCAAAAAAATGAAAGATTGGAAAAAAATGTCAAATATTTACTGGGAAAAACAACAGATCTGGAAAATAGATCTAGGAGAGATAACCTGAGGATCATCGGACTACCCGAAAATTATGATGAAAAAAAGAGCCTAGATACTATTTTACAGGAAATCATCAAAGAGAACTGCCCAGAAGTAATAGAACCAGAAGGGAAAATAGGTGTTGAAAGAATTCATCTGAAAAAGACCCTAAAATAAAGACTCCAAGGAATATTGTGGCCAAACTTCAGAATTTCCAGACTAAAGAAAAAATTTTACAAGCATCCAGGAAAAAACAGTTCAAATACCGAGAAGCCACAATAAGGGTCACGCAAGATCTGGCTGCCTCAACATTAAAGGATCGAAGGGCCTGGAATCAGATATTTCGAAAGGCAAAAGAACTTGGAATGCAGCCAAGAATAAACTATCCAGCTAAGTTGAGTGTTTTTTTCCACGGAAGAAGATGCATATTTAATGAAATAGAGGAATTCCATCTGTTTCTAAGGAAAAAACCAGACTTAAACAAAAAAATTGATCTTCAACAATAGGAATCAAGAGAAGTAGAAAAAGATAAAAGGAACTCTTGAGAACTGTATTTCTGTTGTGTATATACATAAAAATCATATGTATAATTTGATTTTACCGATATAACATAAAAAATGGAAGTAGAAATGGAAAGGGGATAGTGCCAGAAAAAGAGAAGAAGGGAGATAAAAAGAGGGAAACTACATGCGACAATGAGGCAGAGGAAAGCTATCATATATGAGGGAACTTAGACAGGGGGAGGAACATTGTGTGAATCCTACTCTCATCAGAGTTGGCTCAAAGAGGAAACAACTGACATATTTGTTTTACACAGATTCTTCTCTCACTTCATTAAAAAGTAGGAGAGGAAAAGGGAGAAGGAAAAAGAGTAATAAGGGAAGGGTACAAGAAAGGGGAAGGGATTCCAAGGGAGGAGGGAGGAATACTAAAGAGGGAGAGCTGTGCGACGTTAGTGGGACCAATAGAGAAGAAGGGAAGGAGGGCAAGAAAAAGAAAAGTATAATCTGGGGATATTAGGATGGCAGGAAATGCAGAATTGGTTATTTTAACCGCAAATGTGAATGGGATGAATTCTCCCATAAAGAGGAGGCAGATATCAGACTGGATCAAAAGTCAGAACCCTACAATCTGTTGTTTACAGGAAACACATTTAAAACAGGGAGATACATATAGACTAAAAGTAAAAGGCTGGAGCAGAATCTATTGTGCTTCAGGTGAAGTCAAAAAAGCAGGGGTAGCCATCCTTATCTCAGATCAAGCAAAAGCAAAGATTGATCTAATTAAAAGAGATAAGGAAGGAAACTATATCTTGCTTAAGGGTACTATAGAGAATGAAGCAATATCAGTATTAAATATATATGCACCAAGTGGTATTGCATCTAACTTCCTTAAAGAGAAGCTAAGAGAGTTGCAAGAAGAAATAGACAGCAAAACTATAATAGTGGGAGATCTCAATCTTGCACTCTCAGATTTAGATAAATCAAATCACAAAACAAATAAGAAAGAAATTAAAGAGGTAAATAGAATATTAGAAAAATTAGGTATGATAGATCTCTGGAGAAAACTGAATGGTGACTTTCTTCTCAGCAGTTCATGGAACCTACACAAAAATTGACCATATATTAGGACATAAAGACCTCAAAATTAAATGCAGGAAGGCAGAAATAGTAAATGCTTTTTTTTTAGATCACAACGCAATAAAAACTACATTTAACAAAAAGTTAGGTGTAAATAGACCAAAAAGTAATTGGAAACTAAATAATCTCATCTTAAAGAATGATTGGGTGAAACAGCAAATTATAGACACAATTAATAATTTCACTCAAGATAATGACAACAATGAGACATCATATCAAAATTTATGGGATGCAGCCAAAGCAGTAATAAGGGGAAATTTTATATCCTTAGAGGCTTACTTGAATAAAATAGAAAAAGAGAAGATCAATGAATTGGGCCTGGAACTTAAAAAGTTAGAAAAAGACCAAATTAAAAACCCCCTATCAATTACTAAACTTGAAATTCTAAAATTAAAAAGAGAAATTAATAATATAGAAAGTAAAAAAAAACTATTGAACTAATAAATAAAACTAAGAGTTGGTTTTATGAAAAAACCAATAAAATTGATAAACCTTTGGTAAATCTGATTAGAAAAAGGAGAGAGGGAAATCAAATTGGCAGTCTTAAAAATGAAAAAGGAGAACTTACCACTGATGAAGAGGAAATTAAAGAAATAATAAGGGGTTACTTTGCCCAACTTTATGCCAATAAATTTGATAACCTAAGTGAAATGGATGACTACTTCCAAAAATATAGGCTTCCCAGATTATCAGAGTAGGAAGTAAATTGCTTAAATAGTCCCATTTCAGAAAAAGAAATAGAACAAGTTATTAATCAACTCCCTAAAAATAAATCCCCGGGACCAGATGGATTTACATGTGAATTCTACCAAACATTCAAAGAACAATTAGCCCCAATGCTTTATAAGCTATTTGAAAAAATAGGGAATGAAGGAGTCCTACCAAACTCCTTTTATGACACAGACATGGTACTGATACCTAAACCAGGTAGGTTGAAAACAGAAAAAAAAATTATAGACCAATCTCCCTAATGAATATTGATGCTAAAATCTTAAATAAGATATTAGCAAAAAGACTACAGAAAATCATCCCCAGGATAATACATCATGATCAAGTAGGATTTATACCAGGAATGCAGGGCTGGTTCAATATTAGGAAAACTATCAGTATAATTGGCCATATTAATAATCAAATTAACAAAAACCATATGATCATCTCAATAGATGCAGAAAAAGCATTTGATAAAATCCAACATCTATTCCTATTAAAAACTCTTGAGAGTATAGGAATAAATGGACTTTTCCTTAAAATAATCAGTAGCATCTATTTAAAACCAGCAGTAAGCATTATATGTAACGGGGACAAACTGCAACCATTCCCAATAAGATCAGGAGTAAAACAAGGTGCCCACTCTCACCGTTACTATTTAATATTGTATTAGAAATGCTAGCTTTGGCAATAAGAGTTGAGAAAGAGATTAAAGGAATAAGAATAGGCAATGAGGAAACCAAATTATCACTCTTTGCTGATGATATGATGGTATACTTAGAAAACCCCAGAGATTCTACCAAAAAGTTATTAGAAACAATCTACACCTTCAGCAAAGTTGCAGGATATAAAATAAACCCACATAAGTCATCAGCATTCTTATATATCACTAACAAAATCCAACAGTTAGAGATACAAAAAGAAATCCTATTTAAAGTAACTACTGATTGTATAAAATATTTAGGAATCTATCTGCCAAGGAAAAATCAGAAACTTTATGAGCAAAACTACAAAACACTTTCCACACAAATTAAGTCTGATCTAACCAACTGGAAAAATATTAAATGCTCTTGGATTGGGTGAGCAAATATAATAAAGATGACAATACTACCTAAATTAATCTACTTATTTAGCGCTATACCAATCAGACTCCCAAAAAACTACTTTGATAAACTAGAAAAAATAACAACAAAGTTCATATGGAAAAACAAAAGGTCAAGAATTTCAAGGGAATTAATGAAAAAAAAATCAAATGAAGGTGGCCTAGCTGTACCAGATCTAAAATTATATTATAAAGCAGCAGTTACTAAAACCATCTGGTATTGGCTAAGAAATAGACTAGTTGATCAATGGAATAAGTTAGGTTCAAAGGACAAAACAGCCAATAACTTTAATAATATAGTGTTTGACAAACCCAAAGATACCAGTTTCTGGGATAAGAATGCATTATTTGACAAAAATTGCTGGGAAAATTGGAAATCAGTATGGCAGAAACTAGGCATTGACCCACACTTAACACCGTACACCAAGATAAGGTCAAAATGGGTTCATGATCTAGGCATAAAGAATGAGATGATAAATAAATTGGAAGAGCATAGGATAGTTTACCTGTCAGACCTGTGGAAGAGGGAGGAATTTGTGACCAAAGAAGAACGAGAGATCACTATTGACCACAACATAGAAAATTTTGATTATATCAAATTGAAAAGTTTTTGTACAAACAAAACAAATGCAAACAAGATTAGAAGGGAAACAATAAACTGGGAAAACATTTTTACAATCAAAGGTTCTGATAAAGGCCTCATTTCCAAAATATATAGAGAACTGACCCTAATCTATAAGAAATCAAATCATTCTCCAATTGATAAATGGTCAAAGGATATGAACAGATAATTCTCAGATGAAGAAATTGAAACTATTTATAGACATATGAAAATATGCTCCAAATCATTATTAATCAGAGAAATGCAAATTAAGACAACTCTGAGATACCACTACACACCTGTCAGATTGGCTAGAATGACAGGGAAAGATAATGGGGAATGTTGGAGGGGATGTGGGAAAACAGGGACACTGATACATTGTTGGTGGAATTGTGAACACATCCAGCCATTCTGGAGAGCAATTTGGAACTATGCTCAAAAAGTTATCAAGCTGTGCATACCCTTTGATCCAGCAGTGTTTCTACTGGGCTTATACCCCAAAGAGATACTAAAGAAAGCAAAGGGACCTGTATGGGCCAAAATGTTTGTGGCAGCCCTGTTTGTAGTGGTTAGAAGCTAGAAAATGAAAGGATGTCCATCAATTGGAGAATGGTTGAGTAAATTGTGGTATATGAACATTATGGAATATTATTGTTCTGTAAGGAACGACCAGCAGGATGAATACAGAGAGGACTGGCGAGACTTACATGAACTGATGCTGAGTGAAATGAGCAGAACCAGGAGATCATTATATACCTCAACAATGATACTGTTTGAGGATGTATTCTGATGGAAGTGGACCTCTTTGATAAAGAGAGCCTTAATTGATCAAAGATGGGCAGAAGCAGCTACACCCAGAGAAAGAACACTGGAAATGAATATAAACTGCTTGCATTTATGTTTTTCCTCCCGGGTTATTTATATCTTCTGAATTCAATTCTCCCTGTGCAACAAGAAAACTGTTTGGTTCTGCACACATATATTGTATCTAGGATATACTGCAACCCATTCAACATGTAAAGGACTCTTGCCATCTGGGGGAAGGGGTGGAGGGAGGGAGGGGGAAAATCGGAACAGAAATGAGTGCAAGGGATAATGCTGTAAAACATTACCCTGGCATGCGTTCTATCAATAAAAAATTATTAAAAAAAAAAAAAGAAAGTTATTATAGTGACAGAAAAGACAAAGATATAAACTGAAAAAAGGACAAATATGTCAAAACATCTATGCTAAAATCCCCCCAAAAAAATGAGAAGTGGAAACAAGACCAGAAAAAGCTCTTGGAAGAACTTAAAAATGAACTTTAAAATCATGTAAGAGAAAAAGAAGAAAAATTGGGAAAAGAAATGACAGTTAGGTGAGAGAATTATGAAAAAGAATCAATAGCTTGGAGAATTGCTTCAAAGATTGACCTGGCCAAGTGGAAAAAATACCAAATGTGAAGGGAAAGAAAAAAAAAAAACATTTTAAAAGTTAGAGTTGAGCAAGTGAAAGCCCCTATGAGATATCAAGAATCTATCAAACAAATTCAAAAAAATGAAAAAATGAAAGAAAATGTAAAATCTCTCATGGGGAAAAAAGTGACTTGTAAAACAGATTCAGGAAAGAAATTGTCAGGAGAGAAATTCACTAGATTACCTGAAAGCCATAAACAAAAGGAGGACTTAGACAACATCTTTCAAGAAATTATTCAGAAAAACTCCCCTTATGTCCAAAATCCAGAGGACAAAATGGGCATTGAAAGAACTTACCAATCACCCCACATAAGAGAACCCAAAATAAAAACTCCAAAAAATATCACAAACAAATTTCAAAATTATCAAGTCAAGGAAAAAATACTGTGAGTGACCAGAAGAAAATAACTCAAAAATCAGGGAATCAAAATTAGGAATGCACAGGACATAATAGCTGAAATATTAAAGGATCAGAAGGCACATGATATTCCAGAAGACAAAAGAGCTAGCCCTACAACCAAGAATCACTTACCCGGAAAAAAAAAATAATGCATCAAGGAAAACAGTCATTCAGTGAAATGGAAGGTTTCATGCTTTCATAAGAAGAGCAGAACTAAACTAAAGATTTAGCCTCCAATATCAATGCTCAAGAAAAGCATAAACAAGTAAAAAGAGGAAAGAAAACATAAGGATTCAGCAGAGATAAACTGTTTGCAAAGCTATAGAGGAAGATGATACTTTTAATTTTTAAAAACTGTATCACTAATAGTACAGAGAGAAGGAATACACAAAGACAGAGGGTATAAGTATGAGATAAATTTGAGGGAATGACATAAAAATAAGTAATAGAAAGAGGAATACACTGAGTACAGAAGGAAAGGAAAGGTAGAATATGATAAATTATTTCACATGACGTGGACTAGTTCAATATCAAGAAAACTATCAACATAACTGGCCTAATAAATAAGAAATCATATGATTATTTCCTTAGATGCTGAAAAAGTTTTTGACAAAATACAGCACCCATTCATATTAAAAACACTTTAAAAAGATAAATATCTATCTAAAACCCTCAACAAGTATTTTCTGTAATGGGAATAATGTAAAAGTTTTCCCAGTAAGATCAGGGATGAAGAAGGGATGCCCATTGTTAGCATTAGTATTCAATAAGGGGCTAGAAATGTTAGTAATAGCAATAAGAGAAAAAAGAAATCAAAATTAGAGTAGGAAAAAAGTAAACAAAAGTATCCCTCTTTGCAGATGATATAATGGTATTTTTAAAGAATCATAGATCATCAACTAAATTTTTAAAATAATTAATAACTTTAACAAAGTAGCAGGATATAAAATGAATTCACATAAGTCATCAGGATTTCTTTATATGACCAACAAAGTCCAGAATTAACAGGTAGGAAAAAATACCATTTGAAATAGCCGAAAAATATAAAATACTTAGGAGTCTACTTGGAGAAATAAACACAGCAATCATATGAACACAATTATCAAACACTTTGTCCATGAATGAAGTCAGTTCTAAACAAATGTAAAAATATCTATTGCTCATGGGCAGGCAGAGCAAATATAGGAAAAATGATAAACTTACTTATTCAATGTCATATTAATTTTAAAAAACTATCTGACTTCCGAGGGCGGAGCAAAGATGACGGAGCAGGCACACACGACTCTCTAAGCTTCTCACATTCCCCTCATAACCAACTATTTAATGCAGCCTCAAAAATAACTCTTCACTACTTAAATTCATGAAGATTAGAAGCACTACAATTTACCAGCCGAAGTCAATCCAGAAGATCGCCAGGAAAGGTTTGTCCTGAGGAGCCAGGAACAGACTAGCACAGGCAGAGAGAGGCTAGCCTCCTAAGCACACCAGGGGCGGGGGTGAACTCTGTGGCTAGAGAAGTTATAGAGACGATTCTGCTATAGGCTAATTGCTCTGCCTTGATTACAAAGCAGTAAACTGGCAGAGAAGTTAAAGCCTGAAACAGAGGGTCCTCTAAAAAATGCCAGAACCTAATGAGATCAGGCTGTAACCCCTCAAACCCGGAAGTGACTCAGGTAGACTTTACCACAGCCCTGCGGCCACATCCTGCAGTTCGGCGCTTTTGCGGGGGGCAGTTACTAATCTGCACGGCAAGGGGCCACAGCCTGGGCAGCTTCTAATTGCCAGAGTGGGGGGGCTCGGCCTGGGGCAATAGAACCTCCCCAGCTGACTGCGCTTCAGGGTCCCTGCAAATTCATTCACTGCTCAACTGCTAACACCCACAGCCCCAGGGCAGGATTCGGCTTGGGAAGTGAAACTCTCACTGCTCAGCGTCTAGCCCCAGGGCAGTCGTTATTTCACAGCAGCTGGGGTTCTTTGAAGGGCATTTTCGCAGCCTGGCCCTGCAAGCCTGAGTTACTTTTCAAGTGGGGAACTCTTTCCCAGAGCACTCCAGTACCTTGCTGCTTTTTGTAGCTGGTTGGTAGGACAGCTACCCATCCATATACCTTTCACTGCTCTGTGGAGGAAGCTGGTAACCTCCTGGCTCTGAAGGCAGACCTTACAGGCTTTAACAAAATGAGTAAAAAAATCAAAAGAAAGATTGATAGTTTCTACACAGAAAGAGAACAGCTTTTCAACCCTGAAGAGACTAATAGCAGACAGTCTCCAGACGATTGTTGGTCTCCAATACAAAAGGCTCTCCTAGAAGAGACTATTAAAAAACCTTAAAAGAGAGCTAGAAGAGAAATGGGGAAAGGCACATAACTCACTAAAAGAAAAATTTGATAAAGTGGAAAAAGAAAACAACTTCCTGAAATGTGAATTGGAAAAGGTAAAAAACTCCCAAGAAGTGCAGTGAAACAGAGTTTGCGAATTGGAAAAAGAAAATAACTCACCAAAAAAAAAAAAAAAATAGTGAAAT
Organism: Antechinus flavipes; assembly: GCF_016432865.1. Taxonomy (NCBI): domain Eukaryota; kingdom Metazoa; phylum Chordata; class Mammalia; order Dasyuromorphia; family Dasyuridae; genus Antechinus; species Antechinus flavipes. The sequence goes on along the minus strand of NC_067400.1, from coordinate 126,498,189 downwards.
GGAAAAAAATTCCATAGAGCAAAACAACTCAATTGGACATATACAAAAAGAAGTAAAAAAAAAAGCTAATGAAGAGAATAACTCACTAAAAATCAGAACTGAACAAATAGAAATGACTGATTCATTGAGACATCAAGAATCAGTCAAGCAAAGCCAAAAAAATGAAAGATTGGGAAAAAATGTCAAATATTTACTTGGAAAAACAATAGATCTGGAAAATAGATCTACGAGAGATAAATTGAGGATCATCGGACTATTAATTATGATGAAACAGAAAATTATGATGAAACAAAGAGCCTAGATGCTATTTTACAGGAAATCATCAAAGAGAACTGCCCAGAAGTAATAGAACCGGAAGGGAAAATAGGCGTTGAAAGAATTCATCGAGCACCTTCTGAAAAAGACCCTAAAATAAAGACTCTGAGGAATATTGTGGCCAAACTTCAGAATTTTCAGACTAAAGAAAAAATTTTACAAGCAGCCAGGAAAAAACAGTTCAAATACCGAGATGCCACAATAAGGGTCACACAAAATCTGGCTGCCTCAACATTAAAGGATCGAAGGGCCTGGAATCTGATATTCCGAAAGGGAAAAGAACTTGGAATGCAGCCAACAATAAACTACCCAGCTAAGCTGAGTATTTTTTTTTCCATGGAAGAAGATGGACATTTAATGAAATAGAGGAATTCCATCTGTTTCTAAGGAAAAAACCAGACTTAAACAAAAAATTTGATCTCCAACAACAGGAAACAAGAGAAGTAGAAAAAGGTAAAAGGAACTCTTGAGAACTGTATTTCTGTTGTGGAAATACATAAAAACCCTATGTATAATTTGATTTTACTGATATAACAAAAAAGGGAAGTAGAAATGGAAAGGAGATAGTGTCAGAGAAAGGGAAGAGGGGAGATAAAAAGAGGGAAACTACACGTGACAGTGAGGCAAAGGAAACCTATCATATATGAGAGAACTTAGAGAGGGGAAGGAACATTGTGTGAATCCTACTCTCATCACAGTTGGCTCAAAGAGGAAACAATTTACATTTTGTTTTACAGAGATTCTTCTCTCACTTCATTAAAAAGTGAAAGAGGAAAAGGGAGAAGGAAAAAGAGTAATAAGCGAAGGGTACAAGAAAGGGGAAGGGATTCAAAGGGAGGAGGGAGGGATACTAAAGAGGGAGAGCCGCGTGACATTAGTGGCACCAATAAGTTTAATACTAGGGAAGAAGGGAAGGAGGGCAAAAAAAAAGAAGAGTGGAATCTGGGGATATTAGGATGGCAGGAAATACAGAATTGGTTATTTTAACCATAAATGTGAATGGGATGAACTCTCCCATAAAGAGGAGGCAGATAGCAGACTGGATCAAAAGTCAGAACCCTACAATCTGTTGTTTACCGGAAACACATTTAAAGCAGGGAGATACATACAGAGTAAAGGTAAAAGGCTGGAGCAGAATCTATTATGCTTCAGGTGAAATCAAAAAAGCAGGGGTAGCCATCCTTATCTCAGATCAAGCAAAAGCAAAGATTGAACTAATTAAAAGAGATAAGGAAGGAAACTATATCTTGCTTAAGGGTACTATAGACAATGAAGCAATATCAGTATTAAACATATATGCACCAAGTGGTATAGCATCTAACTTCCTTAAAGAGAAGTTAAGAGAGTTGCGAGAAGAAATAGACAGCAAAACTATAATAGTGGGAGATCTCAATCTTGCACTCTTAGATTTAGATAAATCAAATCACAAAACAAATAAGAAAGAAATTAAAGAGGTAAATAGAATATTAGAAAAATTAGATATGATAGATCTCTGGAGAAAACTGAATGGTGACAAAAAGGAGTATACTTTCTTCTCAGCAGTTCATGGAACCTACACAAAAACTGACCATATATTAGGACATAAAGACCTCAAAATTAAATGCAGGAAGGCAGAAATAGTAAATGCTTTCTTTTCAGATTACAATGCAATAAAAACTACATTCAACAAAAAGTTAGGTGTAAATAGACCAAAAAGTAACTGGAAACTAAATAATCTCATCTTAAAGAATGATTGGGTGAAACATCAAATTATAGACACAATTAATAATTTCACTCAAGATAATGACAACGATGAGACATCATATCAAAATTTATGGGATGCAGCCAAAGCAATAATAAGGGGAAATTTTATATCCTGAGAGGCTTACTTGAATAAAATAGAAAAAGAGAAGATCAATGAATTGGGACTGCAACTTAAAAAGTTAGAAAAAGACCAAATTAAAAACCCCCAATCAATTACTAAACTTGAAATTCTAAAATTAAAAGGAGAAATTAATAATATAGAAAGTAAAAATACTATTGAACTAATAAATAAAACTAAGAGTTGGTTTTATGAAAAAACCAATAAAATCGATAAGCCTTTGGTAAATCTGATTAGAAAAAGGAGAGAGGGAAATCACATTAGTAGTCTTAAAAATGAAAAAGGAGAACTTTCCACTGATGAAGAGGAAATTAAAGAAATAATAAGGGGTTACTTTGCCCAACTTTATGCCAATAAATTTGAAAATCTAAGTGAAATGGATGACTACCTCCAAAAATATAGGCTTCCCAGATTATCAGAGGAGGAAGTAAATTGCTTAAATAGTCCCATTTCAGAAAAAGAAATAGAACAAGCTATTAATCAACTCCCTAAAAAAAAATCCCCGGGACCAGATGGATTTACATGTGAATTCTACCAAACATTCAAAGAACAATTAGCCCTAATGCTTTATAAACTATTCGAAAAAATAGGGAATGAAGGAGTCCTACCAAATTCCTTTTATGACACAAACATGGTACTGATACCTAAACCAGGTAGGTTGAAAACAGAGAAAGAAAATTATAGACCAATCTCCCTAATGAATATTGATACTAAAATCTTAAATAAGATATTAGCAAAAAGACTACAGAAAATCATCCCCAGGATAATACACCACGATCAAGTAGGATTTATACCAGGAATGCAGAGCTGGTTCAATATTAGGAAAACTATCAGTATAATTGGCCATATTAATAATCAAATTAACAAAAACCATATGATCATCTCAATAGATGCAGAAAAAGCATTTGATAAAATCCAACATCCATTCCTATTAAAAACTCTTGAGAGTATAGGAATAAATGGACTTTTCCTTAAAATAATCAGTAGCATCTATTTAAAACCAAAAGTAAGCATCATATGTAACGGGGACAAACTACAACCATTCCCAATAAGATCAGGAGTGTAACAAGGTTGCCCACTATCACCGTTACTATTTAATATTGTATTAGAAATGCTGGCTTTGGCAATAAGAGTTGAAAAAGAGATTAAAGGAATAAGAATAGGCAATGAAGAAACCAAACTATCACTCTTTGCTGATGATATGATGGTATACTTAGAGAACCCCAGAGACTCTACTAAAAAGTTATTAGAAACAATCCACATCTTCAGCAAAGTTGCAGGAAACAAAATAAACCCATATAACTCATCAGCATTCTTACATATCACTAACAAAACCCAACAGTTAGAATTACAAAAAGAAATTCCATTTAAAGTAATTACTGATTGCATAAAATATTTAGGAATCTATCTGCCAAGGGAAAATCAGAAACTTTATGAGCAAAACTACAAAACACTTTCCACACAAATTAAGTCTGATCTAACCAACTGGAAAAATATTAAATGCTCTTGGATTGGGTGAGCAAATATAATAAAGATGACAATATTACCTAAATTAATTTATTTATTTAGCGTTATACCAATCAGACTCCCAAAAAACTACTTTGATGAACTAGAAAAAATAACAACAAAGTTCATATGGAAAAACAAAAGGTCAAGAATTTCAAGAGAATTAATGAAAAAAAAAATCAAAAGACGGTGGCCTAACTGTACTAGATCTAAAATTATATTATAAAGCAGCAGTTACTAACACCATCTGGTATTGGCTAAAAAATAGACTAGTTGATCAATGGAATAAGTTAGGTTCAAAGGACAAAACAGCCAATAACTTTAACAATATAGTGTTTGACAAACCCAAAGACCCCAGTTTCTGGGATAAGAATGCACTATTTGACAAAAATTGCTGGGAAAATTGGGAATTAGTATGGCAGAAACTAGGCATTGACCCACACTTAACACTATACACCAAGATAAGGTCAAAATGGGTTCATGACCTAGGCATAAAGAATGAGATTATCAATAAATTGGAAGAGCATAGGGTAGTTTACCTCTCAGACCTGTGGAAGAGGGAGGAATTTATGACCAAAGAAGAACTAGAGATCACTATTGACCACAAAATAGAAAATTTTGATTATATCAAATTGAAAAGTTTTTGTACAAACAAAACTAATGCAGACAAGATTAGAAGGGAAACAATAAACTGGGAAAATATTTTTACAATCAAAGGTTCTGATAAAGGCCTCATTTCCAAAATATATAGAGAATTGACTCTAATTTATAAGAAATCAAACCATTCTCCAATTGATAAATGGTCAAAGGATATGAACAGACAATTCTCAGATGAAGAAATTGAAACTATTTATAGACATATGAAAATATGCTCCAAATCATTATTAATCAGAAAAATTCAAATTAAGACAACTCTGAGATACCACTACACACCTGTCAGATTGGCTAAGATGATAGGAAAAAATAATGATGAATGTTGGAGGGGATGTGGGAAAACTGGGACACTGATACATTGTTGGTGGAATTGTGAACACATCCAGCCATTCTGGAGAGCAATTTGGAACTATCCTCAAAAAGTTATCAAACTGTGTATACCCTTTGATCCAGTAGTGTCTCTACTGGGCTTATACCCCAAAGAGATACTAAAGAAGGGAAAGGGACCTGTATATGCCAAAATGTTTGTGGCAGCCCTGTTTGTAGTGGCTAGAAACTGGAAAATGAATGGATGCCCATCAATTGGAGAATGGTTGAGTAAATTGTGGTATATGAACGTTATGGAATATTATTGTCCTGTAAGGAATGATCAGCAGGATGAATACAGAGAGGACTGGCGAGACTTACATGAACTGATGCTAAGTGAAATGAGCAGAACCAGGAGATCATTATATACCTCAACAATGATACTGTTTGAGGATGTATTCTGATGGAAGTGGATCTCTTCCATAAAGAAGAGATAAGAAGAGATAAAGAAGAAAGCTCTCCATAAAGAGAGCTAATTTAGTTTCATTTGATCAAAGATGAGCAGAAGCAGCTACACCCAAAGAAAGAACACTGGGAGATGAAATTAAACTGCTTGCATTTTTGTTTTTCTTCCTGGATTATTTATACCTTCTGAATTCAATTCTCCCGGTGCAACAAGAAAACTGTTCGGTTCTGCACACATATATTGTATCCAGGATATACTGTAACCTATTCAACATGTAAAGGACTGTTTGCCATTTGGGGGAGAGAGTGGAGGGAGGGAGGGGAAAAATTGGAACAGAAGTGAATGCAAGGGATAATGCTGTAAAAAATTACCCTGGCATGAGTTCTATCAATAAAAAGCTATTAAAAATAAATAAATAGAAAACTATCTGAAAGAGCTAGAAAAATAACAATAAAATTCATCTGAAAAACAAAATGTCAAGAATATCAATGGAAAAAAAAACATAGGAAGTTGGTCTACCAGTACCAAATCACAAACTATTTTATAAAACATTCATCATCAAACTGTTTGGTAGTGCCTTAAAAATAGAGTGGTGGATCAAGGGAATAGATTTTGCTACTAAGACATTGTAGACAATGGCCACAGTAACTTACTGTTCAATAAATCCCAAGACCCAAGATTCTCTCATTAAAAACTCATTATTTGATGAAAATTACTAGAAAAACTAGAAAACAACAGGAAACAAACTGGATATAGGCCAACAATCCATATCATATACCACTATAAGGTCAAAATGGGTATATGATTTAGACATAAGGAATGACACCATAATCAAATCAGAAAAGCAAGGCGGTCTCCCTGCCAGATCCATGAGGAGGGAAGAATTTATTATCAAATAAGAGTTAGCATTATAAAATGCAAAATAGATAATTTTATTATGTTAAATCAAAAGGCTTTTGTACAAACAAGACCAAAGAACCAAGATTAAAAGGATTCTTTAAAGCAATCTTATAACAAGTGTCTCTGATAAAGCCCTCATTTCTCAAATATATAGAAACCTGAGTCAAATGTATAGAAACACAAGCAGTGTCCAATTGATAATTGGTCAAAGATATGAATAGGCAATTTTCAGATGAAGATATCCAAACTTTCTGTAAGTATATGGAGATCTCTAACTTACTTTTGATTATGGAAATACATATTAAAACAACTCTGAGATGCCAACTACAACCATCAGATTGATAATATGACACAGAAGGAAAGTGATAATTTTTGGAGACTATGTGCAAAACTGGGAAACTAATGCATTATTGGTGGAGTTATAACCTGATCCAACCATTCTGGAGAACAATTTGGAACTAGTCCCAAAGAGTGAGCAAATTGTATATAACTTCTGACCCAAGCAATACTGCTACTAAATCTGTATCCCAAAGGGGTCATTGAAAAAGGGAAAGAACTTACATTTGCAAAAATAGTTATATCAGCCCTTTTCATGGTGGAAAAATATTGAACTAATTCATTCTTTAGAGAAATTTGGAACTATGCCCAAGGGGCTATAAAACCATGTGTACCCTTTATAATAGCAATACCACTACTATGTCTTTATGGTACAGATTTTTAAAAAGAAAAGGAAAAAGATATATACAGAGATATAGATATATATGTACATAGCTATATTTCTTTATGTATTTGTATATATATATATATATAATACAGCAGCTCTTTTCTGGTGGCAAGAATTGAAAATTGAATTGAAAATGGCCATCAATTGAAGAGTGACTGTACAAATTGTGCTATGGGTTTATGATGGAATAATATTATGCTACAAGAAATGATGAACAGGATACTTTCAGAAAAACCTGGGAGTACTCACTTGAGCTGATATGAAATGAAATGTAGTATCTATAAAGTAACAGCAATATTGTAAGATTATTAGCTATAAAATGACAACTATTTCCAGCAATAAATGATTCAAGACAACTGCAGAAGTTTTGATGAAAAATGGTATCCATCCCCAGAGAAAGAATTGATGGTGTTTGAATATTGATTGAAACGTATTTTTTACTTTATTTTTCTTGAGGTTGTTGTTTGTTTTGCTCTGTTTTCTTTGTCAACATGTCTAATAAGGAAATGTTTGGCATAACTATACCAAAAGGGAAAAAGGGAGAGAATCTGGAATTTGAAGTTTTAAAAACAAATGTTCAAAAATTGTTTTTATATGTAACAGGGAAAAATAGCCTTAGGAAATAGGTGCTTTTGTTAACCTTGTTGTACAAATGAAGAAATAAACTTTGAGGTAAATTAAGTGAGTTGACCCAAATAATCTAGCAAATCTCTGAGACAGGATTTGAGTTTATGTCTTCCTGATTTTAAGTCCAACAGTCTGTCAAATATGTCACCTCCTTAGTTAATGCTTAACGAATTTTTGTTTAGTGAGAGTTGGAACTAATGTTATTCTATCATTTTGCATGTAGCATGTATAACAGTTATGATGAGTTAATTGATTTAAAATATGTTTATTTAATATATCCTTTTACTTAATATTTTATATATGAATGGGATTAGTTTTTTAAAAGTTCATGATGAAGAATGAGAAAAACAATAAAAGGAGATGAACATTTTATTTTCCTTACATCATCTCTCCATATAGTCATAATTTAAATTTTCTGTTTGATTTATTGAGCTGCAGGACTAATAAAAACAGTTTTTATTTCTTTCTAAAAATATACCTACTAAGTGAAGATGTCACCAACAAAATGATGATTATAATTATAAATCAACATCAATGTTATACGATTGTGAACATGTAATCATTTTGAAAACAAATCATATCTTGAATATGTTGCCTTCAGGTGATTTATTTCATCAAATTATTACTTGATAGAAAATAATTTAACAATGTTATAATCTGTTTAGTATATAGAAGACCCTCTACGTTATGCTGGGGATATGAACATGAAAAATAACTCATTGTGACTTTTGCTTTTTTTGGTCATTTTTAAAAAAACAATTTGCAGGGTGTAAGGTGAAACCTCAAAAGCTGACAATATATTGAGGGTAAGAAAGAAAAATTACGAACACATATAATGATAATTCATATTGTGATGTAATGAAGGCTAAACAAAAGAGATTAAAAAGTACTGTGGAAAAATTTGAGGAAGTAACCAATTTAAATAAATTTTTGGGAAACTCCTACATCATAATAATAATTTTGAAATTCAATTATTTTTAAACAACTTTAATATGTGCACTTTTTTGTGTGTTGGCAAAGCATTGAACAAAGTAGGTACCCAGCTAAGGGTACTATCTAAATTTATGGTAGTACATAAATGTAATAGGAGATTGATGATCTGCAAGAGATGACAAATATGAGAAACTTAGAGAAAAAACAGCATATTGTAGTAGAGTGTACTGAGAAGTCACTCTAGGTCAGACTGTGAGAATTTTAAAAATACCACCTCTGACAGCTATGTGACCTAGTCTTTTCACTTTCTTTGTCTTTACTTTCCTCATCTGTTTTTCTTAATGTTGGTTGTTTCACTCTGCAACGTAGAATTATAAGTACAAAGTTGAAATGAACTTCAGAGGTTTTTTTATCCAAACCATCATTTTACTGACATTTACACAATGATTTCAATGATGTAAAAGAAAAGACAGTAAAATTAAATTGAGTGCAATATAATTATGATGAACAAGCTTGGCCTTGGGAAAAAAAATGAAAAAAAAAATAACCTTCCTCTCCCTTCATTTAAGGACGAGGTAGAGAGCTTTCAGTATGGTATGCTTCATGTTCTGTCAGACTTAATGGATTTATTAATTTTGAATTGCATGCATTTTTTTGTTTGTTTTTTTTTGTTTTTGAGGCAAGGAGTGAGGAGGAGTTAAGGAAGTTGTCATAAACTATACAAGGAAAGTATCCCTGAATAGGATTGAGGGAGGATTAAGTTGAAAGTTCATTTTATATAAAAGCAAATGATTTCAATAAAACGGGAGGGGGGGAAGTAGTGCATTACTTTTATGAATAGAACAGTCACTGGCAAGTCTCAGACTGCCTTAAAATTGAGCCATGTTAGTAAACACCTGGGCATTTGTAGTTTTCTCTGAAACTGGGAAGAAATAGATTTTTTTTTGCATGCTATGGTTAGACTAAATGGGATTACTTAACCTAGAGAATTTTTTCACCTAACTGAAAGTATTATATTAGCAATCCTTGTGGCAACAACAAAATGCATTAATTATAAAGCAGCAGTGTACAATGCTATACAGAATGAGTGACCTAAAGCTTTAAAGAAATTGGAAGCTTTCCCCCCATCACTTATCACTTCAAATGTTCAGAAATATGAATGAGTGAATGAATTGTGCCCACCTTAAAGACATTGCAAGAATGATAAAGTTACATCTCTGCTTTTCTTTGTTTCATCACTGCCTACATACAATCAGCATTGTTGTTTGGGTTTTTACAATGGTTTTTCTAGATTAAAAACAACTTTTTTATGTATGTATGTATGTAACACTTTGTATGTATGATGTGGGACTGAAAGAGCAGGCTTCTGGATAATTGATTAAGAAACTTGAAAAGCTAGAAATGTCTCATTTCTAGCTCAATAATCTTTTTGTTCAGCTAGCCATTCATGATTTTTTTTTATCAATAAGCTTTATTTTTTTAAGTTTTTTAGCTTTGCTAAGCAAATAAGCCACTTAGAACAAGAACCCTTGTTGTCACCAAAAACAAAACACAGAAAAATAACTTTATTATTTAATATTATTAATGAGGAAACATCACTGCATTAAAGGGTTTTTGGATTGTCTGCTTCTCTGGGTGAGTAAAGAATTCAAGAAAATTGGGATTTTGGAAATTGTAATTTCTGGAAATTACAAAGTCAGAATAGGATTTGATTAAGGAAATACATCATAACAATTGGAACCCTTAAAAAGCTGAATGGACTTCTTGAAATCTACTTTTTAGAATTCTTCAAAGAAAGGTTATATGATTCCTAGAGTCCTTCAAACAAAAACTGGTTATGTTGTAGAAGTATTTTTGTTAAGTATAAATTGTACTAGATGACCTGAGGGATCCATTTCACTTCTAAAAGTTGGTAACACTTAAAAGATGATTTGTAGTGGGAGGGAGAAAATGAAAATAGGAAGAGCTATAAAATATTAATTTCTGAAGTTCAGAGGCAAGACAAAGTCAAAATTGGGCAAAGAGAGGAGCAAGACAGAATGAATCTTTGCACAATTCTGCCTCACTTAAAGCCAATTCACATGTAAGTCAAGCTATCACTCATGATGTCATTGATATTTTGAAAAATAAATGGTGAACAACAACATTATTAAGGAAGATCTAAGCTAAGGTATGTGAAATTATATTAGGGAGGAAGAATTGAGATATACAATTTTTCTCCCATGGCTCACAGTGATTTTATTGAGCATTCAATATCACCAGTTATAAATTAGTTTTGACTGAAAAAAATTTGAAACCCTTTTTTTTTGTTGTTTTAGGGGAAAAACATTGGGGAAAATTACACCAGGAATTGATTTAGAAAACTAATAGTCCCTCAGGACAATTCATTTTTAAAATTTGTGAAGGTATATAAAATTATGTATTTTATATTTTTTATTTTTATTTTTATTCTTTTTAATATTTATTTATTTAAAATTAAATACAAAATAAGAAAAAATAGAAAAAGGAAGACAGGAAAGGAAAAATTTTAAAATTGTCATGTGTACAAGAACAACACTGTGGGGGTTCAAAATATGTAACAATAAATTTCCATGTCAAGAAGGAATACATAATAATAAAAGAGATTATATTCATGATGGTCCATTTTTTATTTACTTCATTGTGGTTTATTCTTTTGTTCTCTGCTGTGCACTTTTTACTTTATTCTTTTTTTTCCCTTTCATTTCTTGGGAAATACATACATATACAGCATACATATATACATATACATATTCACAACTACATCTATGTATCTATCTATATCCACATGCATATATAGACACATATACATACATATACATTTACACATATGTAAACATGAATCTAAAAAAATATTAATATAGAATTTTCCCTTGATTGAATCTTTAAGTTTGATTTTCTCTGAGATCAATGATTACTAATCCTATCTTTTTTTTTCTAATAAATTCTCCCTGATCCTTGCTATAGTGTTTGTGCATATTTCTTATTTCCTATCCCTTCTAATTCTTGTACTTTAATTTTATACTTTAATTAGCCTTACTTTACATAACCTCTTCCTACCCTTGGATACTCCCTTATCTTCTTCCCCCATTCTGTCCCTCCCTCTTTATCCCATTCCCATTAATCTAAAAACCTAATTCTACTCCTATTCAGCTAAACACCCTTTTGCACCCTACTTTAGCCTATCTGACTCTTTCCCTCCCTCTTTATGCCTTTTTCATTAATTTACACATCTTGTCCCATAAATCTATCTCATTTTGTCCTATCTTCTCTTCCCTTATTTCTTTATAGATTTTGAAGGATGATACACCCTTCAGGGTATATGTATGTATGTGTATGTATGTTTGTTCTGTGCCCTATTTAATACATTCTAATGTGATTACTAGCTATCCTATTAGCTAGCCTATCCAAGAGCACTTAATATTTTTCCAATTATTTAAGTCTGACTTTGTTTATGTGGAAAGTTTTTTGTAATTTTGCTCATATAATTCCTGACTTTTCTTTGGTAGATAGATACCCAAATATTTTATGCTGTTGACAGTTATTTTGAATGGAATTTCTCTTTGTGTCTCTTGCTGTTGGATTTTGTTGGTGATGTATAAAAATGCTGAGGATTTATGGGGATTTATTTTGTATCCTGCAACTTTGCTAAAGTTATGAATTATTTCTAATAGCTTTTTAGTAGACTCTCTGGGGTTCTCTAGGTATACCATCATATCATCTGCAAAGAGTGATAGTTTGGTTTCTTCATTGCCTATTCTAATTCCTTTAATCTCTTTCTCAACTCTTATTGCAGAGGCTAGTGTTTCTAATACAATATTGAATAATAATGGTGATAGTGGGCAAACTTGCTTCACTCTAGATCTTACTGGAAAAGGTTCCAGATAAACAATATATTCTTGTTGGGTCCCTTGAAATTAACTTTTAATGTTGACTCTTGTATATTAAATTTTCTATTGAGTTCAAGGTAGGTTGAGACAAAGTCCTGAAAATCTTCAAGTTGTTGAATATCCATTTTTTTCTGTTTAATATTGTTCTTATTTTTGTTAGATATGACATTTTTGACTGCAGACCTGGTTATTTAGATTGTTGATATATATTATTCTAAGACCTGTGGTCTTTTATTGTAGTTGTTGATAAATGCTGTATAATTTATATTTGAATTATTGTTGTAGTTTTAGTTGAATTAATGTTGAATTATTGTGTTTCTTGCAGAATTTTCTCTGATGGAGTTTTGAAATTTAGCAATAATATTCCTATGTGTTTTCCTTAAAACATCTCTTTGAGATGCTAATATGCAGATTTTTTCTATTTTTACTTACATCTTCTATAATTCTAGAACCATTTTGTTTGATTATTTCTTGAATTATATTGTCAAAGCTCTTTTTTTGATCACAGATTTCTGGTAGTCCAATTATTCTTATATTTTTTCTCTTCTTGTTTTATTTTCCATATGTGTTATTTTTCTTATATTTCACATTTTCTTCTATTTTTTATTTTTCATATATTTTGTTTCGTTATTATTTAGTCTCATAGCTTCATTGGCTTCCCCTTGCCAAATTGTAATTATTTTCTTTTTTAAAACAATTATTTATTTACTTTAATATATTATTTTATGAATCATGTTGAGAGAGAAAAATTAGAACAAAAGGGAAAAAACAAGAGAGAAAAAACTTGAAAAAGGTGAACATAGAATGTATTGATTTATATTTAGTCTTCATAGTTATTTTTTGGATGCAGATGGCATTTTCTGTCCAAAGTCTATTGGAATTGCTCTGGATCCTGAACCACTGAGAAGAACCAAATCTTTCATAGATGATCATCACAATCTTGCTGTTACTATGTTCAATTTATTTCTGGTTCTGCTTGTTTCATTCAGCATCACGTAGTGTAATTTTTCCAGGCCTTTCTAAAATCAGCTTGTTTGTTATGTTTTTATAGAACACTAATATTCCTTTACCTTCATATACCATAGCTTATTCAGGGATTCCCTAATTGATGATCATCTAACCATTCTTCAATTCTTTGTTACCACAAAAAGAGCTGCTCCAAATATTTTTGCACATGTGGGTCCTTTTCCCTCTATTATTTCCTTAGGATACAATCCTAGGAGTGGCACTGCTGGGCCAAGGGGCATGCAAAATTTGATAAGTCTTTAAGCATAATTCCAAATTGTCTTCTAGAATGATTAGGTCATTTCACAACTCTACCAGCAATGTTTTAGTGTCCCATTTTCCCCAGATTCTTCTTTTTTTTTCTTTTCTGTCTTTTTCTTTTCTTTACATCACTAAAGGAAAAACACCTTATTTCTAATAGAAAAGTGCATAATAACCATATCAATAATGAAATCAAGAAAAATCATATGATAATTTCAATAGATTGAAAAACCTCAACAAATAGAAAAATAATTTGACAAGGGCAGGACTCCTTATTTACCTATCTTTCTAAATAGTTTACAAAGTATTGGCATTACTTTTTTTTTTTAAGTTTGGTAGAATTCAGATGTGAATCCATCTGTCCTTGGAGATTTTTCTTAGGAAGTTCATTAATGACTTTTTCAATTTCTTTTTTTTCTGAAATGAGACTATTTCTGTAATTTATTTCCTCTCCTATTAATCTTGGCAATTTATATTTTCTAAATATTCACCAATTTTCATTAGATTTTCAGCCACGCAGTTGGACAAAATAGCTACTAATTATTGCTTTAATTTCTTTTTCATTGGTGGTAAGGATACTCTTTTCATTTTTGATGCTGGAGATTTGGTTTCTTACTTTTCTTTTTTCTAATCAAATTAAACAAGGGTTTCTCTATTTGTTGACTTTTTCATAAAACCATCTCTTAGTTTTATGAATTAGTTGAATAGTTTGGTTAGTTTCAATTTTATTGACTTCTTTAAATTTCAGAATTTCTAATGTGGTATTTAATTGAGGGTTTTAATTTGTTCTTTTGCTTTCTTTTCTAGTTGTATCCCCAATTTGTTGATCTCCTCTTTCTCTATTTTATTCATGTAGCTATTTAGAGATATAAAATTTCCCTTAAAAACTGTTTTGGTTTTGATATCTTGTCTCATTATTGTCATTTTATTGGATAAAATTATGGATTGTCTGTGATTTGTTGTTTGATCCACTCATTTTTAGAATTGTATTATTTAATTTTCTATTAGTTTTTAGTCTATCTTTCCCTGACCCTTTCTTGAATACAATTTTTATTGTGTTGTGATCTGATAAGGAAGCATTTAGTATTTCTGTCTTTCTGCATTGATTGTGAAGTATTTATGTCGTAATACATGGTCAATTTTGCTGTAGTGCCATGTACTTCTGAGAAAAAGATGTGTTTTTTTCTGTCTCTAATTCAATTTTCTCCAGGGGTCTATCATATCTATGTTTTCTAGGATCCTATTAACCTCCCTAGTTTCTTTCTTGCTTATTTTGTGGTTAGATTTGTCTGATTCTGAGAAGGGAAGATTAAGGTCCCCTCCTAATACAGTTTTGCTGTGTATTTCTTTCTGTAAGTGGCTTAATATATTCTCTTGGAATTTGTATGCTCTACTACTGAGTATATATACCTTTAATCTTGTTACTTCATTGTTTATGGTACCCTTTATCAATATGTTATTTTTCTTCTTTATCTCTTTTATTTAGATCTCTTTTTATTTTTGCTTTAACTGAAATTAGAATTGCCACCTCTGCTTTTTTTTTTATTTCACCTGAGGATAATAAATTTTGTTTCAGCCTTTTACCTTTACTCTGCTTGTGGCTCTCTGTGTCAAATGTGTTTCTTGTAAACAACATGTTGTAGGATTCTGTTTATTTTTTTTAATCCACTTTGCTATTTCCTTCTGTTTTATGGGAAAGTTCAAACCATTCAAATTCACAGTTATGATCACCAGCTCTGTATTTCCTTCCATCCTATTTTCTCCCCTGTATATACTTTTATTTTCTCTTTCTACCCTGTCCTTAGTAGTGTTTTTTTTAACCCCACTTCACCCACTACCTTATCTCTTAACATTACTCCGTTCTTCTCTTAGTAGTGTTTTTTTAATTTTATTTTTGATATTTTAGTCATCTTATTTACATGATTCCAAATTGATCTCTAAAATTGTAATATTATATCACAATTCCACCAATATGGTATTAGTGTGTTTGTCATTCTACAGCTCCTCAAATTGTGAGTATTACTATTTTTGGTTATTTTTTTAAAACAATTTGCAGAGTGTAAGGTTGATGTGATTTGCATTTTTCTCTTTTTTTCAATTCTAAATTTTTCTTATTAAAGCTTTTTATTTTCAAAACATATTCATAGATAATTTTCAATATTTACTCTTGTAAAAGCTTATGTTTCAAATCTTTTCCCTTCCTTCCTAGATGGCAAATCATCCAATATATGTTAAAACATGTGCAATTCTTCTATACCTATTTCTACAATTATCATATTGCACAAGAAAAATCATATCAAAAAGAAAAAAAAAGAAAAAAACAAAATGCAAGCAAAGCATCACTAAATAAGCTATAAGAGTTTCTGAATTTTTTAATGAAATTTAAGTTTTATATTTTTATTCGTATGTTACCATCAGGATCTTTAGAAAGCAAAACAAAGTTGTATATCCTGCTAGGACAACAATATTGAAAGCCAAAATTGAAATTAATCTTTGATACTGGATCTTATATGTTAAGTTTTTGTTTTTATTTTTTAAAGTAAGTTTTGATTTGATTGGTTTCCCCTTTCCCAATTCAAATTTTTAAAGAATTATTTTCTTCTTTAAAACTATGTATCTCCTTTTCTAGTTAGTTAACTTTTTAAAATAATCTTCTTGTTTTTTTCCAGTGGTTTTAATTTTTTTTATTTTTGTTTGGTTGATGTTATTTTTAGTTTTTTCCTCAATCTCTCTTATTTGATTTTTAAAGTTGTTGGTTTTTTTTTTTTTTTTGGAGTACTCTCTGGGCAGGGAGTCATTTAACATTACTCTTAGGGGTAGAAGAGGCTTTTTTTTTTATTACTTCACTGTCCTACTCTAAAAATGAACCTGGTCTTCTCTTTCCCCATATTAACTTTCTATAGTTGGGTTTTTTACAAAGAATTCTTTGTACTTTTTTTTAAAGGACATCTATTAGTTTAACTACCTCTAATTGTGTAGAGAAGGGGAAATGACTCTAGGTTCACTTCAGCTCTCTCTCTTTGATCTGGAACCCCAAATCAAAAGTTTTTTTTCCCTTTTTCAAATGCCCAAAGCTAATAGAGTTTCTGATCCACTGTTTCTGCACTCAACCAGTGTGCTGATTTCTTCTTTCCCAGGACTGCATCTCTGTGGCACAGGTGGATCTGGCATTCTTAATCAGCAGAAGTTCCCTCTGTTTTCCTGGACTCAGATCCCCCATTCTGAATGCTATCCTTGGAGATGAAAGTTTTTGTGGTTCCTGATGAAGCGCCAGTTAAATTCAACTAGCCCACTGGTCCTTACTTGCTGTTTTTATACAGCTAGCCTGGAGATGTTTGTACTTTATAATGGTTCATTCTTAGCCTAGGGTCTTTCTTTGGATCTTCTCAGATCTTCACCATCGTCTTATTTTTTCACCAGTCTGTTTTCACTTTGAGGCACAAATTTATTCTGTTTGTGAGGGAAATTTGGAGAGCTTAAAATTTACTGACCTATATTGCTATTTTCCCAGAATTTTTCTCTTCAATTTTAAAACAAAATTCTACTTTGTAATAGCATTTAGAATAGATGCCTGTTCCCTTTACATACCTACATCAAGGATACCTTTTAAGAAAAGTATGGATTTTTTTCTGCAAAAAATTATTATAATCTCCCTGAAGACATAAATTATTTTAACTCTGTGTTCTTATTTTGACACTTAACACATAGTTCAAGACATAAAAAAATTAATAAGTGCCTTTTTATTTATTCATAGTACAAGGTTCATTCAATTCAACTCAGCAAGTCCTTATCAAGTATATACCATATGCAAAATACTTTATTCAATATTGAAGGATATATAGAGATATATACATTTATAGTCCTTGACTTCCACATAGTACCTAATAACCTAGTATAGGAAGATAATATCAGGACCCAAGGAACTTCAAAACAAATGAGAAATAATTGTTGTACAACTAAGGGGCAACTACACTTAGTGGAGTATATCACTTGGAGTCAAGCAGACTTGGCTTTCCATTTTATTTCTGATATTTCCTTTGTGAGGAAGGGCAAATCACTTAATCTCTCTAAATTCCTGTTTCCTTGTAAATGTAGGTGAAAGAAAGTAGCTTTGATACATATCAGAATTTTTTTTGAGGTTCAGACAATGAGATCTATGTAAAAACTAGTTTGTAAATATTAAAGTGCCAAAATAATGTCAACTATTATTTTTTATTATTTTTGCTACTTTTGTTTTCAAAAGAATCAGGTAAGTAACGTGGATGAATACAGCTATGTAGGAAGAATGCATATTCACAAGACTAGGTGTCCATTTAATGAAGGCAAATAAGAAGATACAAGTAAAAAGTGATAAGATTTCAGAGAAAGAACATGTATTGACTGATAGATGGCCAGTTTCCTTTTTTTCTTGCTATACTAAAGTATTTCCATAAATACATTTGTACATATAAGCTTTTTTTCCCCTCTTTCTTTGTTCTTTTTGAGATTTATGTCTAATCTTTGTATCACTGCCACTTCACTTTTCTGTTGTCTTTGGCTGCAGAGGGCTGGAACTCTGAAAAGGTGTACTTGAATCGAAGACAGCAGAGCACTTAAGGCTAATTACTTACTCAATATGAGATAATGGTTCTATAAACATATATTTAGATAATAGTGATGTGATGGCTTGCCTCATGATTGGTGCTTGCTGAATATATTGTGGTGAGGTAATCAGAAGCAAGGATTGGAGGGGTGAGAGAGAGTGTCAGAGTCAGTTGCAGTACTTTAAGGAGAGAAGACTTCAGCTGTGAGACTTCAGAGTCCAGGATTCATCTTAGATGAGCCTCCTGGCAGCTTGCCTGCCTCCTTCACTTCTCCTCCTAAAGACCAAGGACTTTGATCCTGAATCTGACTGATTCTGAGGGCCTCCAGAGAGCTAGCTTAGACATTATATTTGGCAGTCTAAGGGACCTAAGTAGAACTTCATAGCTGTCTTAATGTGCAGTTCTTTAATTATTACTAATTTGAAATATTTTTCACATGATTGTCAATAGTGTAGATTTCTTCCTTTGAAATTTTTTTTCATATATTTTGGTTATTTATCTATTGAAGAGTGATTATTTTTCTCCTGTATTTGAATCAGTTCCTTATTTTATTTAGGTATTAGACAATTATCTGAGAAACTTGATAAAGAGATATTTTTCCCTATTACTTTTTCCCTTTTAATTTTAACTCTACTAATTTTGTTTCTGCAAATTATTTCCAATATTAAATAATCACATATTCATTTTATCTTTTGGATTTTTTTATATAACTTTTCTTATTTGATCAAGAATTCTTTCCTTATCCATTGTTACAAAAAGGATCTCTTCTAATTGTTTAGGATTTGATTTTTGCATATCTACGTCATATATTTATGTCTTCTCTATTTTCTAACTACCAGTTACCCCTAACTTTCCTAGGCTAGTGTTTGCCCATTTCTAATATATCTTCCTGTTACAATTCTTGTAAACATTAGCTGCAGTTTGTCATGTTTATACCCTTGGTCCTATACAGTAATATTTTATTTAATAGTCATTTTAGATGGATTTCAAATTTATAAAAATGTTAGGCAGGTATCTTCTCCAATGGGATTTGCCTCAGGACTTAACTTGCACCAAGGAATCCTATAATAATAATAATAATAATAAGCTTTAAAGTGTAGCTGAGAGGAATAAAAAATGTCATACCTCTCTAATGCTTTGGGGAAGGGGCTGGAAGGAGTGAAGGTAAATGTTTAAATTTTAGTGGCCTGAACATTTCTAGGTTAAGGACAGACAACCCATACTCAATGTGTTATGATTCTCTCCCTCTGCTTTTCCCATTGTTCTGCTCAGCGTATTTCAAGCAGTCTTCTTTTAGAAACCTTCAGAGCAAAGGAACCCAAGAGAAAATAACACACAAAGATCTGGTTAACTTTATGGTTTTATATATTTCTCTGGGCTATTGACTCTCCAGACAGGGATTTTTATCATTTGTTATATGTAACATATCCCATGGTTTGAACTGGACAACTGGGTACATATGGTTACAATATTCTACATATGTGGAAAACATTTTTTTCTTTTATTCTTTCACTCTATTTCATATGAATAAGAAACTTCAGTTGACTCAAAAGGAAATATTTTTTTCAGGGAGAAACTATATAGCTACACTAAAGGGAATTTGAATAATAAATTAAGTAAATGGTATATATTAAAATGATTTCTCTCATTCTGTTAAAATCTTCAAGTTGAATAGAAGAGATTTGGAAAACTGTCTAAAATTTCTGTTCAAAAGTCTGTGAAGCAGAAAAGAAGTACTGAATATATTTTCCAGTGTCAACTATTGCCAGATTTTTAAAGTCAATCTGAGAAAATCATTGCATGAAATACAAACATTTTTGCAATACCATAAAAACTGATTGGATAAAAATGGCTAGGTTTCTAGTGATTTGTATGTTTGAACTAAATAAGCCTATGAGTAATAAACTATTTGATTACCTCCAATCATTTTTTTTTCCTAAATGGTCATTACATTCTGGAATTGATTTGAAAGTCACCTTCTAGGGCAGAATACTTAATAATAGTTCAGTCCAAATACTCTTCTACTGTTAAGTCATTTAACAGATAAAGTATTGGGATTGGAGCTGAAAATAGTCCAAATCATACAAACTAATGCATTTATTTCCAGAATAAAAATATTATATTATGTAAAACTACAAACTAGGAAATAAAATGTTCAGACATTTTTCTTAAGTTTTGAGTTTAAAGAAAAGTCAACATTTGAATGAATAATATTCTAGATACTTTGCCTCCAATTATTTAACTCTATTGGCATTCTCCAATTTTTTCAAATCTTGGCAACAACATACCTATGTGTTTTCCACAAAGAATCTCTTTGAGGTGGTGATTGTTGGATTTTTTCTATTTCTATTTTATACTCATGTTCTTTCACTCCAGGACAATTTTCTTGAATTATTTCTTGCATTATTGTGTCAAGGTTTGGATAGTTGTTAATTCATAAAGATGTTCATCATAATATTTGGTATTTTCTTTTTATTAGTATCTACAGCCTCATTTCTTGATTTGAATTTTGGATGAGAGTTGGACTCCAGTACTTCTTGTAGCTCTAGATGGAAAGATAAGACTCCATTTAGTCATAACCATGGTTTCTTAGGTTCCTTCTACTAATTCCATCTTTCTTTGGTGTGTTTATGCTTATAGTGGTATTTAGTTTTATCCCTACTTTGCTCTGATCATCTATACCCAGGATACTTAGGTCTTCAGTGACTTAGAATATCAGAATAGACTTCCATTACCCCTGGATGATACTGGTTAGAGTAACAACACATCTTGAAGTTGTATAAATGATTAGAGGAAGTCAAGAACTGTTTATTTTCAATTCACCCTGAAATTTCACTATCTGAATATCTGAAGCATTTTTCTTCCCAGAAGTAGAGCACTGTAGAGCTTAAGTGATCATAGTCACCTGTTTTTTGGTCAGTGTTAGACAACCGACATTGAACATGGTTTCCTTGACACTTCCTTTACTGCCATTTTTTTATGTAGGCCTAAGCAGGAAAAAAACCTACTATTGTTTAATTGTATTTCTTGGTCATTATTCACTCCACTTGTTCTTTTTAGATTTTTATTCGAATATATGTCAATGATCTGACCTCCTCTAGAAATTTTCACACCACTATCTTTTTCAGAAGTGATACCATGTTTCTTCTACTTTAAGTCACTTAGCAGATAAAGTATTGGGATTGGGGCTGAAAAGATCTGGATTTAAATCTCCTTCAAACACATAGTAGCTGTTAAACTCTTTTAAAAAGAAGATGATGGAATTTGGTGATAGCTAAGATACCTTTCAGCTCTAAACTTTATAATCCTACTATATCATGCTGTTGCTAAATATCTAATTCTTTATCCTAATGTCATACAGATCCAAGTGAAAATAAATATGGGAAAATGTGAAGATAATAGAGACAGTGAATTTTCTCCCATTCTTTTTCTTTTGAAGGCAAAGCATGTATTCAAATGGAAAATTAGAATAACAGAAGCTACTCTATCATTGTATAATTCACTTCAGAAACATGTCTTTTAGAATTTTACAAAAAAAGGATATTGGTCTGCAAAAGAAATGTTAGTATGAGTAATGAACATTTTTTATTTCATTGGCAAACCAGTGTTTGCAATGGATGTCTGATATTAACTCAATCATGTAGTACTGCTTATGGGTACTTTCTAATATAAATGTATATTGTGTGTGTGTATCATACACACACACATACACACACACACACACATACATATATATATATATACACACATACACATCTAACTATCTCTCTCCTGCAATGGATCATTCACAGCATGATTGCAGTGCTCTCTCATAGAGGCAAAGAAATGGCAATTGCAGAGATATCCATCATTGGGGAATGACTGAATCAGTTATGTTCTATGATTGTGATTGAATACTACTTCACTATAAGAATTATAAATATAAACTAAAAAGCCAGATGTGTACATTTCATTTTTTTTCAAACACATAACATCTATCTAAGAAAAATTCATGTTGTAATGAAATGTATCATGAAATGAGGAAGGAAGGTCAACTTCTGCCCTTGAGACCATGTGTATGCAAGACCAATAGCAGGACTTGGTGGTGGAAACAAAAATGGCATATCTTTGTGAACTCTCAAACCAGATATAGTAAGATGTGTAGAGTGTTGACACTCTTGAGTCGATGCACTGAGGTCAGGACAGCCGAGTATTTGAGGCTAACTACTGATTGGACAATACTCTATGGGCATATGCTTGGAAAATGGGCCTTCTCACTATCTTGTGCTGGCTCAATGATTGGTGTATACAGAGGATTGTAGGAGGGACTGGGAGGTGGAGTGAGACTAGCCAGAGTCACTTTGGCAGTGGACGATGAAGAAGGTGGTTGCAGAAATACTGCTTCCATCCCCTTCACTTCTACCCCTAAAGACCAAGAATAAAGACTAAGGACTTTTGCTTATCCTAACTCTGGCTGATTCTAAAGTATCCTTCCACCCAAATTCTGAGTATAGAGCCCAACTTTGATATAAATTCAAAATCAATGAATAGGCTAGAAAAATTAGCAAAAAACAAACAAAAAAGAAACCTGGACATAAAAATGTAGTCTAGTGAGAGAAAAGATTAAACCACAAATTCAAAAAAAAAAAAATACAATGAAGTCAAAACAACTAAAAATAAAGCCTCAAAGGGGAAAATACAAATTGGACAGAAGTCCCTAAAGAATTCCCGAAAGAGCTAAAAATTATCTTTAAATTCAAAAAAGAATGTAGAAAGAAAATAGATTTTAAAAATAGAAGAAAATGAAGAAATTTATGAAAAGCCAATTAACAGTTTCATAGAAAAGGAACACATAGAACCCAAAGAAAATAACACCTTAAAAAACACAGTTGTCAAATGGAAAAAGGACTACAAAAAATTGCTGATGAAAATAAATCCTTAAAAAGTAGAATTGCCCAAAATGAAAATTATGCAGAAGTTTACTGTAAAAAAAAAAAAAAAACCTCTTTAACAATTAGAATTGTAAATCAAAGTTAATGACCCCATGAGATCTCAAGAAGCAGTAAACAAAATAAAAAGAATGATAAATAGAAAAAAAATCACACTTATTTCAACAGAAAAAAATGACTAACTTGAAAAATAAATTGAGGAGGAATAATGTAAGAATTATTAGACTACCTGAAAGCCATAAGCCAAAAATAAGCCTAGATATCATGTCATGAAACTATCAAAAAGAACTGCTCTGATATCCTGTACCAGAGGGTAAAAAAGAAAATGAAAGAATTCACTGATCATCACTTAAAGAGAGGTCAAAATGAAAACTCCCATGAATATTATAGCCAAATTCCAGATTGCATATTTGACTACCAGGTCAAAGAGAAGATACTTCAACAGCCAGAAAGAAACCATTCAAATATCATGGACTCAGTGTCAACTCACAAGATTTAGCAACTAACATTTTTAAAAAGTGAAAAAGTTGGGATATGATATTTCAGAATATAAAAGATCTTGGATTACTACCAAGAATGACCTACTCAGCAAAACTGAGTATAATGTATTAGGGTGCAAAATAGACATTTAATGAAATGGAGTATTTTCATGCATTCTTGATGAAAAGATGAGAGCTGAATAGAAAACTTGACTTACAAATATGAGATTCAAGAGAAGCATGAAAAGGTAAACATTTAAGAGAATTTATAAGAAATAGTTGATTGGGCTGGGATAATGTAAAAACAAAAATGGATGGATGAGAAAAGGATGCTTGGGAAAATAGAAATGGAGAGGAATAATTAGCCAATTATTTTAGAAACTTGATTGAGAGATTTTTTTTCCTATTAATTTTTCCCTTTTAATTTTAACTCTGTATTTTGTTTTTGTTTTTTGTTTTTTTTGTTTCTGCATATGATTTCCAGTATTGAATGGGAAATTATCTCACATAAAAGAGACATGCAAAGAAAAGCATTTACAGGGAAATGATAGAGGAATGGGCTACATTTGCACCTCTTCATCTAAATTGGATTAAACAGAGAGAAACATAAACATACTTTTGCACAATTGAATATAGAAATCTATGTTGCTCAATAGAAAAGAGGAGAATAAGAGAAGAGATAGAGGGGAGTAATAAAAGGGAGGGCACATATAAAAGAAAGCTGTGGTCAGAAGTAAAACAGACAAGGTAAGAAAGAGAGAAACAGAGAGAGAGAGAGAGAGACAGAGAGAGAGAGAGAGAGAGAGAGGCAGAGACAAAGAGAGAGAGAATCAAAAGAAAATAGGTGGAAGAAAATTCACAATTAGCAATTATAAACATGAATTTAAATGGAATATATTTATCCATACAACAGAACCAGATAGTAAAATAGGTTAGAAGCAAAATCCAATGATATGTTGTTTACAAGAACACTTGAAATAGGTAACAAGTAAGGGATTGGAAACAGACTGTATTATACTTCAATTGAAGGTTTAAAAACAAAGCAGAGGCTCCTCATCTCAAAGTAAAAACAAAAATAGACATAATTAAAGGAGCTAAACAGGGAAATAAAATAAAAAGTTAGAAATTAAAGATTTTGTTGACTCAATGTATACATGATTGGAAATAGTCTTTATCCTTAGACCTTTTCTAGAAAGTGATGTAAATCTTATATATATATATATATATATATATATATATATATATATATATATATATATATATATATATATATAAAGAATTAGATATGTTGAGCTATGTCAGTTGCAGTCCAACAAGGGTATTTAAGAGTAATTGGAAGAAAATAAACAATAAACCTTGGAAATGAAATATTTTATAGTCTCAGTTTTTTTTCTATCAAAAATATTTACAGTATTTTGTAGTTTTTCCAATGATAAACCCAAAAGATCCTGTCAGATTAAGCTTCTAAAGTATCACATAGTTATTTATACATTGAAATTTCCCCTTATAATCCTAACCCCAGCAAAAAAAAAAAAAATCAAGTGACTATAAGTTTTCACATCATTCTTTTCTTTTTTTTTATTTTAACTTTTAAAATTTTAGCTGACTAAAAAAAAAAAAAGATATACAGAAAAGGAAAAAAAAAAACCATTGTCATGTGCCCAGCAGAACATCAGAGAGAATTCAAAATATATAATAATAAATTTCTATTTTAGGAAAGAATGTAAATAGAAGGAATTATATTTCCTTTGATTCATTGTAGGTTATTCTGTTTTCTACTATGTACTTTTTACTTTACTCTTTTTTTCCCCTTTTATCTGCCCTACCTCTCCCAAACAGGTTATAGTTAAGCATGGATATATTTATATATACATATATAGACTTATATTCACATTCATCCATGCACTTACACATATACATATATCTACATACATACGTATATATACTCATATGTACTTGACATATACACACACATATATATACATACATATTTACTCATATGTAAACTTGCCTCTAAAATGATATTAACATAACTGACATATAAGATAGATTTCTCTCTTAATTGAATCTTCATGTTTGATTTTGTCTAAGATCAATGGATATTAGCCCAACTGAGGGTAAGGGAGAGAATGAGGAGAACAATTTATAAAATGATAACTTTGAAAGACTTTATAACTTTGATTAATGCAAAAAAGTGAAAATGAAACGTGTCATTCATCTCTTCACAAAGAGGCAATGAAGTTAAAATGTAGAAGAAAGATTTATTTTCAGATGATTTATGTAGAAATTTCTTTATCTAGAAATTCAATATGTATTAATGGTTTCAGTATTTTTTTTAATTTGCTTCTTGAGGATTGGATAGCAGGAGCAACAAATTATAAGAAAAAATAAGACAAAGTGAGAGTTATACTATGATATGTCACATTTATTTTAACATTATTATTACTGTGTTGTGAAGTGTTGTTCTGAATTAAAACCTTAATTCCAAAGAAGACCAGTTAAAAAGAGACCTTGAACTTAACCAGAGTTCCAAGGAAGAACAGTTTAAAAAAAAAAAAAAAGACCTTGAAACAGTAACAACAAATGTATTGCAAAGCACTGCCTTGATGGGGTAACATTGCTATTGATGCTAATATTACTGGGAAATTTATTGAAAAAAAGCCCAATATGTAAGATGCACAGAATTTAGACATTATTTATATTTTAAAATCATGATGCTAAGATATTTTCTCTGTAATAAAATGAAAAAGGAAAACAATTAAAATTCTAAAATATTAATTTAAGTGATTCACATTCCTTTTGTCTTCCTAAATTATATGTTCTTGAAGGAAAGGAGTATGTATTATATATTTTTTCTCCTATAATGCATTGTACCATAGTGACCAAATAGTAGTTACTCAAGAATTACTTCGGGACTAATTGGTTAATATCTGTTATAATATCATTATTGAGGTGAGACAACCATATTGCTTACAATGTTTTGGTTATGTAAAAATTTAGCTTTTAACAAACTAAATTTTGTTTAGTTTTGTTTTGTTTCTTTAGTCTCCTCTCTGTGATGTTAAGCATTTGACTATTAAAGTGCTTAATATGCTGAAAATGATATTATGTATTATACAATGTGTTGGTTTTGGGATACAAATATGCATAAAGCACAATGCCTGCTTATGAGCTAGACTAGGAGATGTTGTACCATCTAAAGTATTCCAGGAGTATCATTCATTTTCAGTTAATTCAATTCAACAATTATATAGGCTAGGCATTTTGCTAGGCATATAACAACAAAATCAAAACCAGCCTCTGCCCATTTGAAGGGGAACATTTTACTTTTCCTTTATCTTTGATTTCTTTTGGGATATATGCCTAGTATAGCTAGGTTAGAGGATCTGTAAAATCGAATAAATTTGATGAATGGTTCAATATTCCTTCTTTAAAAGACTAGATCTTTTATATAGTTCCACCAATAATGCACAGATGTTCCTGTTTTCCCACTCCAAAAGTTGTCATTTTCTGGCTTTGTCATCATTGTTATTCTGATAGTTTTGTTGAACCTCAAAGTTGTTTTAATTTTTATCTTATTATTAATAAATTTGGATTTATTACCTGCATAATATTCCATTCCTATCCTTTGGCCATTCATTATTGTAGAAAACTACTGCAACTATTTCCCCCAGTTACTTGGTTCCCTTCAATTTTTCAACTACATTTGTTTGTGCAAAATATTTTTCATTTTGTATAAGCAAAATTATGTACTTTATCTTTTGTAGTGCTTTCGATTATTTGTTAATTCATGATGTC
This sequence comes from Antechinus flavipes, assembly GCF_016432865.1. Classification (NCBI taxonomy): domain Eukaryota; kingdom Metazoa; phylum Chordata; class Mammalia; order Dasyuromorphia; family Dasyuridae; genus Antechinus; species Antechinus flavipes. Next base: position 126,470,935 of record NC_067400.1, on the reverse strand, counting down.
TTCCCTTAGCAATAGATCTGAAAGTTAATTTCTTCTTCTCTATTTATCACCTGATATTTTATATCTAGTTCATATAGCTATCAGATAGCATTCCAGTTTTCTTAAAAGATTTTATTAAAAAGTAAGCCTTGCCCCTAGTAATGAAGGTTTTTAAATTTATTAAAAATCATTCTTCTGTGTTTCTTTGTTTCTTTATGATTTGTATATTCCTCTGATATACCACTTTTTGTAGCCAGTAAAAAATCAGTTCAATACTTACTACTTTGTAGTTCAATTTTAGATTTGGTACTGATTCACTTTTTTTTTTTTTTTACGTTTGTTCATTATTGTACTTGAGTCTCCTAACCTTTTGTTCCCCCATTAAAAATTCTGTTATTTTTTTAAGGTATAAAATATTCCTTCTGTAGTTTGACATGAAATTGAATATATAAATTAAATTAACTAATATTATCATTTTATTATATTGTTTTATTATATTAACTCAACCTTTTATTATTATTATGTCATTCAGTTGTATTCAGATCTTTGCAACCCAATGGACCATGCAGAGCATACCATCCAAAGTGATTTCTTAACAAAAATACTGGAATGATTTCTCATTTTCTTTTCTAGTGGATTAAATCAAACAGAAGTTTCTTGACCTTATACAGCTACTAATAAGTATTTCAGTCTAGATTTGAACTTTGGTTAGTCTTTCTGACTCCAGAGTTAGCACTCTATCCACTGAGCCATCTCACTATCTACAAATTATCATTTAATCATATTACTTCAAAATACTCATATGTTTCTCTAATTATTTAGTTCTTCAACAAACTTATATTAAAAGCCTACTACTTTCAAGAAACTGTGCTAGCCATAAGAATTGAAAAAGGATCATTTTCATTATCCCAAAAGAGTTTATGATTACTAAGAAAGCATATATCATATAGCTTTAAAATTATAAGATTAAATAATAATAATAATAATAACATTTACATATTGTAATCATTGAACCTTTTCAGAGTGATTTCTTCCCAACTACCTTTTGAGATGAGTAATACTTATATTGTTTTTGCTATATTCTAATGAGAAAACTGAAATTCATGTGATTTGTCCATGGTCTTATAACTAGTAAATATACAAAGCCAAATTTGAATCGAAGTACACTGAGTCCATGCCTAGAATTTTTGTATAATATCAAAACATGAGAGTGAGGAGGGAAAGATCTATACAAAGGATTCTAAACAAATTTGGAAAGGGAGAGATAACTTCTTATTGTTGGAATAAAGAGGGTTTTTTTTTTTTTTTTAACAAGAGTTGTCACCTAAATAGTCTTGAAAGAAAAATAGTATCTCAGAAAGTATCATGACTAAGGATTGAATTCCAGGTATCAGGGAATTTGTATAAATATTTGAAAATCATAAATAATAAGACAGTACTAAGAAATAATTAATAATTCAGTCTGATTGGAACAGAAGACATAATGGGAAATAATATGGGATTTGGCAAAAAAAAAATCTAAGTTAGAGTCACATGGAAGTGTCATAAATGCCAAGCTAAGACATTTGCATTTTATTCTATATGTTGTAACAGTCACTTAAAGTTTTTTTTTTTTTGCTTTTTTTTTCTTTTGTTCTCTTTTTCATTTTAGTGGATTAAGTGCTAGGACTGAAATCAGGTACACCTGAGTTCACATCAGGCTTCAGATACTTATTAGCTATATGATTCTTGGCATATCCCTTAACCTCTGTTTGCCTCAGTTTCTTAACTGAAAAATAGGCATAATAACAGCACCTATTTTACATGGTTGTTGTGAAAATCAAATAAGATAATGTTTATAAAAGCACCTAGCTTTTATAGTTAGTTCTGGTGATATGTAATTGCTTATTTCCCCCCTCCTCCTTTAAATCAGAGAAGTGATAGAGTCATATCAGAGGATCACAGGATGTTTAAGACTCCAAAGTTGTGATCATGGGTAATTGGAAGGATGGTGATGTTATTAACAAATGTAGAGAAGTTAGAAGGTGATTCATGTTCAAATAGGAAAGGGATAAATTAAGTGTTCTACATTTGAAGTAGAGAAAGTGTTAAATTACCTGATAATGAAATTAAATACAGGAACTTGTAGACTTGAACAGTAAGAGAAAATGCCACAGGGATAAAAGGTATCTTAATTGAACCTTGAATGTGTATTGCATTGGAGCTCATCCATGCATATTGGTTTACTGGCTAGATTTCTTTAAAGACTAGGCCTTAAACCAAAACCAATCTGATTCTAATTGGCCACTGATAGATCCCTTGGACAAGCCCCATTTAGTCGTTGTTTGGGTCCTGGTTGACTCAGATTGAATGTAAATAGCAGTCATTTCTGCTTTGGCCAGAAACCCTGAGGGTCTTCCCCTCCCAGATTCACTTATTTATTTTTTAAAAGAAATTTTGCACTCTTTAACAGAAGATATTCTTTGCCTCAATTGCTACCTAACCTTAATTACTGTATGGGTGTGGACTCAGTCAAACTGAAACAGTTAAAGACTTTAACTTAGAAAGGCCCAGGTGTCCCATTGAATCCATGTTATTTCCAGTCAAACTGATCTCTATTTGGCCACTGGAGCCAGATATCTCTGGAGGGGAAAGTGAGGCAGGTGATCTTGCACAGCCCTCCCTCACTTAAATCCAATTCACTTATATGTGTTTGGTTTCACCTCCCTGATGTCATGATCTTCTTGGATACACAAACATGAACAAATGAAGCACAAACAATAATGACATTACCAAAAAGTTCAAGGGGGTATGAATGGGCATGGAATGAATAAATGGCGGTAAAGAGACCAGCCTAACCAAAACAGAAATACTGTGTTGGAAAATAGTGTTTGGACAAGTAGGGTGGGGCAGGACTATAAAGAGTCTTTAAATCTGAACAGAGGAGTTTGGACTTGATGTTGCAAGCATCGTTTTAGGTTCTTAAGAAACCGGTTAATAAAGACTAGTCTGGCATTAGCAGACAAGATGTATAATAGCAAGAAATGACTTAAGGCAAAGAGACCAGGACAAAGTTTGCTGCACTCATTATGACAGAAGATAATGAAGCTCTGGAGTAGAAAGGAATAAGTAAAAAGAGTACTAGATCTGATGTCAGAGGACCTAAAGTCATTTATTGACTCTGATGCATATACAATCTAGATAACATTGGACAAACTATTTAAATTTCCTATGTTTCATTTTTATCATCTCTAAAATGAGATTGAATCAGGTGGTCTCTGATGTTCATTCCAACTCTAGATAATTAGATCCTATGAATGGTACACAAGAGTAAAGATGAGAATGAATCCAAGAAAATTGTGAAAGAAATAAAGGCAATGTTTAGAGAAAATAGGTAAAAGGAATGAAAAGTGAAAGCATTGAAGAGAAGTAATGGTGTTACCACTGAAAGAAATTGAGTAATTAAGAGAAAATGCTAGTTTGAATGGGATCAAGGTAACAATGGGTAGGTATAAAGTTCATTTTTCAAAGGAACATAACTAAAATAACCAAGTTACTTAGGAACTGTTTCAAGGTGTCTTTATAAAAAAAATCGTTCAGGAAAAAGACCTGTATGTGCAAGAATGTTTGTGGCAAGTCTCTTTGTAGTGGCCAGAAACTGAAAAGTGAGTGGACCGCCATCAATTGGAGAATGGCTGAATAAATTGAGGTATGAGAATGTTATGGAATATTATTGTTCAGTAAGAAATGACCAGCAGGATGATTTCAGGAAGGCCTGAAGAGACTTACATGAACTGATGCAGATGAGTGAAATGAGCAGGATCAGGAGATCATTATATACTTCAACAACAATACTATATGATGATCAATTCTGATGGACGTGGCCCTCTTCAGCAATGAGATGAACAAATTAGTTCCAATGGAGCAGTAATGAATTGAACCACCCAGCTACACCTAGCGAAAGAACTCTGAGAGATGACTAAGAACCATTACATAGGATTCCCAATCCCTATATTTTTGTCCGCCTGCATTTTTTATTTCCTTCACAGGCTAATTGTACAATATTTCAGAGTCCAACTCTTTTTGTATATAGCAAAACAACTGTTTGGACATGTATACATATATTGTATTTAACTTATACTTTAATATTTAACACGTATTGGTCAACCTGCCATCCGGGGGAGAGGATGGGGGGAAGGAGGAGAAAAATTGGAACAAAAGGTTTGGCAATTTCAATGCTGAAAAATTACCCATGCATATAACTTGTAAATAAAAAGTTATAATAAAAAAATAAAAAATAAATAAAAAGTCCTTCCTAAACAGAAGAAAAAGCATGAAGAGAAACAGCTAAACTGAGTGGTAAATATTCATGACTACCGGCCATGACTCCAGAGGAATTCTACTAATGCTTGTTTTAGGTTTATTGGACACAATCAAAATTAGTGCATTTACTATTGGCCTTAATTCCATTTATAAGCATCAGTATGAAACTGCACACCTCTAGGCTCATATCTAACAGATGCTTGGACCATTTTTGTCTGAATAGATCTTACTCTCTGGAATCAGTTACATATACACTTTCATTTCAATAGTACAGACAAGACTAGTATCAAATAGGCATACCTATGACGTGGAACAATGATGTCTATAAATCTTATTTCTTATGTGTATGTATGAATGGATATGTGCATGTGATTTGCATTGTTATTAGTACATCCAGTATTTAGATCTCATTAAAAAATCACTTTAGATCCCCCCCCAATGTTCTTTAAAATCACAAACTTTATCAGTACAAGAACTTCAAAAATGTTATTGATTACTTTATTTATACAGGTTCCTTCTCTTCAGCATCATTTCACTAGGCAATTATTTTGTTTTGTGCCATTTAACTTTTGTGAATTAATATCACATACCCATCTAAATTGTCAGGGACTTAAGAGAAGGGACTCAGTCTTCTACATTTTTATTTTATTATCTTATTTATCTCACTGAAAACATAGTGAATGTTCAATAAAAATATTGTTTTGATTTTTCATTTGATATTAGGAGATTTAAAAAACCTCATGAGAGGAAATTGACAGTTATAGAATCCAATGGATAGAAGCTACCATGCTCTATAGGAAGGTGGTAGATTTATGGAACATAATACTATTAAGTTGAACATATGAATAAGGTCATGGGAGGTTTAGATAAAATTATAATGACCCATAGACCCATATAATAGACCCATAACTGGAAATATTCAGAAAGCATTCTTCACATTTTCTAAGATTGGTATCACAAAAAGTCACTATGCTTTCTAATATTCCTTGGTGACACCATTAGGGACAGAGAACTAGGCCAGTTTGACTTCTAGTTTCCTCTATTTTGGAAAATGTGATGAGCTCTTGAGATGCAGAGATGGAATAAGACAGCCCATGCCCACAAGAAGCTTGAATTCTAATAAATCTTTTTTTTGTACTTAATCCTGAAAAAAAATGCTTATTTATCAAATACATCCTATAAAATATTACAACTATGTAAAATCCACATGTTTAAGTAGGAGGAGGAAAAAACAAACATTTGTACCTGTTTATATATCAAAACCAGAGATTAACAGCTCAGGTTTAATCAAGTTCCTATTTGACTTATTGATTATAGGATGTTGTCTATTATCGTGTATTCTAGGAATTTGGAATTCTTTGCATGAGGGATTGATACTCATAGTTTTTTAGCTTCTTAAATCCCTGTACCTTTAACAAATATGTTTCCTAAGTGGTCTATGTATGTTATTCTTAATCTTACTCAAACAAACAAGCTGCAACTTGAAGTTACACATTTTATGCACAAAGTACCAAATGTGGTCTACTCAAGCACATTTGAGAAAGAACAGCAGTAAGGAGAGAAGTTAGGCTTGCACAATCTGTCAACAAACTAATAAATTATACAGGAGAGGGGAGGAAGAACTTCCTCTCCATGACCATCTGTTCTGCACAGGGGAATAATTTAGTACTTGGGGTTCCAGAAAATCTGGCAGCTCCAAAAAGATAAGCAAAACCTCTTTACCTAAAAAGTTAAGGTCTAATCCTTTTAACAACTGATTAGAACAAGCCCATTCTTTTTTTTTTTCTTTTGGCATGATTTATATACATTTTAAGGGTTTAGTAAGAAATATAAGTACATAGTTGGAATGTCCATTTAGAAATAAACTGTGAAAGCAATATGAGTGTAGATTTCTCCTGACATCAATAGGAGTTATACCTGTAATACAGAGATACACTGTGGTGCCATCCTAATTTTTTCCAGTGTTGAAATGCTTCATTCTAAAAGAGCTGATCATTTGAGGTTAATATTATGACTTCCTTTTCTAGCTAAGGATTCTGTTAGATTTTTGTTTTTGTTTTTCTGGGCTTTTTGAATTATTTTAGTAGACTCCTTCCATTAAATTTTCTAGACTAAGGTTTGTGAGAGGAATCCCAGTTTTTTTCCTTAGTTTTTCATGTTATATACTTGATTAACAGTTCCTATGACAATCAGTGTTCAATGAATATCTCACATGTAAGCATGAAATTGCATAGTGATCTTATCATCATTTCAATAATTTGTTTCAAATTCAGTTCTTTGTAATGGCTTTTAAGTCTATTAAACTTGTTCATCCCAAAGAATTTGAAATTTCACTTTGAGAAAGGAATAAGCTATCTTTTCCCCCCAATGTGAAATGCTAAGAAAACAACTTAAATGTTGTAACATTATCATTAAATCACCAGGTATTTTTGAGGCATACCTGTAAACCCTACTACTACTGAAGCTGAGGCTGTAGTACTTCTTGAGCTTGGAAGTTTTGAGCTTCAGTGGGCCAAATTGATAGTGTCCTACTTAAGTTCTTGTCAATGTGATGAGGTCCCAGGAAAAGAAACCACCTGATTGCCTAAGGAAAGATAAAACAGCAGAGACTGAAAATCTCCCTTGCTGATCAGAGTAGGATCAAGCCTCTAAGAAGCACCTGTACTTTTTAGTCTATGAAAGATAGGGAGACTAAGATTCAAAAGCAAACAAACCATTAAATAAACCCTCCAAATCATTAAATTAATAAGACTAAAGAAATATAGATTTCACATATGAAAACTTGAGTGGATTAATGTGGATACTCTATCAAATCATACTGATTCCATGTGCATAATTTGGTCCATTTTTCTGTAAAATATAGTTATATATATATTATGTGGATACTAAAATGGGTATCATAACATCACCTATTTCTCTGTATTGCTATGAGGATCAAATAAGATCATATTTTAAAGTGCTAATCTTAATGCCTGATTCATAGTACGTTCTTAATAAATTCTTGTTCCCTCTTCCTTCCCCTTTCACTACATGAGCAAGTATACAAGTCTTCATTGGTAATATATTACACCTAATATACACACATCCAGATTTTTTTCCCTTGCACTTTGGGCCATTCTTTTGAAAATCTAAAGGCAATTCTTGTTAATTCTTTTGAAAATCTAAAGGCAATGAATAAAGTAAGTTTGTAATATTTGCTTTGTTTTTCACTAGTGAACATCTCTGATAATGTTAATATTAGACAACCAGTATTGATAATGGCTGAAGTGTGCTGTTTCAATATACCTATATGTGTGTGTATATTTCATTTAAAATAATTTCTTATTAAATTTAACTTGTTATATCCCATTCAAGATTAGGGACAAGTCAGTGACATCAAGAGTTATAATGGTATACCAATAGCATTCAAACTATTGGGTATTCCTACATTCAGAGCTTATTATTTTATATCTAGTAGTTTGAGAGTGGTGGGAAGAAAGTGTTAGCACAGTTAAATAGCTTTTCCTTTATATCCTGGCAATCTCAGGTCACCCCCTAGAGCCTACATGTCTACTTTCTTAAGAGGATCTCAAAGTCTCCAGTGAATACCAATGCATACATATTTCCAGACTAGCCACAGAAGCCAATGTCATCAGATTGATTTAATATAGAAATATAATTAAAATCAGGGCAAAATCATTTCCCCTGAATTCTACAGATTGGTTATAACCACTTCCTTTTAGGATTAAATCAGAAACTAGCTTAGTTACCAAGATAACCTAGACACACATTCACACACACTATTGCCATGCAGCATCTAATGCCTCCATGATCTAGTTCCATAACTTTAGGAATCCTGATATCTCTTTGAAACCACATTAAAAATCAGGAATCCAGGCCAGGGGTTCTCTTTTTTTTAAATTATAATAACTTTTTTTTGACAGAGCCCATGCCCGGGCAATTTTTTACAACATTATCCCTTGCACTCACTTCTGTTCCGATTTTTCCCCTCTCTCCCTCCACCCGCTCCCCCAGATGGCAAGCAGTCCTATATATGTTAAATATGTCACAGTATATCCTAGATACATTATATGTATGCAGAACCAAACAAATCTCTTGTTGCACAGGAAGCATTGGATTCAGAAGGTAGAAATAACCGGGAAGAAAAACAAAAATGAAAGCAGTTTACATTCATTTCCCAGTGTTTTTTCTTTGGATGTAGCTGCTTCTGTCTCTCATTGATCAATTGAAACTAAGTTAGATCTTCTCTTTGTCAAAGAAATGCACTTCCATCAGAATACATCTTCATACAGTATCTTTGTTGAGGTATATAATGATCTCCTGGTTCTGCTCATTTCACTTAGCATCAGTTCATGTAAGTCTCTCCAAGCTTCTCTGTATTCATCCTGCTGGTCATTTCTTACAGAACAATAATATTCCATAACATTCATATACCACAATTTACAGGGGTTTTCTTAGTACAGTGATGCCATGGGGTTTTATTTTTGTTTCTTTGTTTTTACTGAGGGAGTTGGGGTTAAATGACTTGCCCAGGGTCACACGGCTAGGAAGTGTTAAGTGTCTGAGGCTGAGTTTGAACTCGTGTCCTCCTAACTTCAGGGCTGGTGCTCTATCCACTGTGCCACCTAGCTGCCCACATAGGTTTTCTTTTAGTCATTCAATCAAACATTGCTATAATAATAATTATGGCCTTTTGATCTTTAGTCAGATAATTAATTTCCCTTTAAATATTCAGAAAAATTTTGTCTTTTCTATCTGAAATGTTGAACATTATGCTCGACCACACCAGCAATTAGATCATGATATAATTGCAAAATATTCAACAAAATAGATAATAATACAGTAGAATACAGGTAATGCTATACATTGTTTTATATATCAATATGCTCCCTGTGTAGTGCCATAAGGCTCTACAAAAGCCATAAACCATAGAGTTTAGTGACGCTTGTTTATATTTGAATTTGGTACCATTGCTCTATACCTTTTATAGTCAACCCTGTACCTTTACAAAAGTAGAAGAGGATCACACTGAAATGAGAGCTATTACATATGTGTTTGTTTTGTGGGTTGCTAGGCCTTACTGTCAGCACCTTGTGGCCATTCATCCAGGTATGAGGTTCTCAGCACTTGGCTAGGCTGATGATCCTCAGATGAAAGAAGCTCATCAGGACTTATATTTAAAGCTTTATAGGAACTTGGCTGGTATAGGCTTTAAAAATTCAAATGTTACCTCCATGCCTCAATCGGTGAGTGATGAAAAGATATTAGTTTCATTGGATGAAAAGAGATAATTGAGTTGTCATCTTACATGTGTGGCAAGAGTGCTCACATTGAAAGACAATGAATCATTTAAAATAGCAAATTAAGTATATTTAGCAAATATAAATACAGAGAGGGAAAATAGACTCCTTCATCCATTCAATCCATCATCCTCCTACTACTGCAACCAACCTGAGTTCCCGGCAGAAAGAAAAAACAAGTACCCTAGAGAGCCAATTGGCATTCTGGGACTATTTCTCTATATTCAAATCATAGACTAGAACTCATAGAGTAAGATTTAGTATTCATAAATATAGAACCATTTGGAAGAAAATAAGCAATAGAATCTCTACATAAGTCTTGAAAGAATGAGTTAACAGAAAAAAATGATACAACCCATTGTATAGAATTTCATGGCTCTCAACTCTCATCATTTCTGATCTGTCTTTTTTGCTGGCTCCTAATTCTATTATGGTCTCTTAAAAATAATAGTTCCATTGTGTGGAAGATTAAAAAAAGGTGAAGTCAGATGCAGAGGATACAAACACACACACACACACACACGTATATATATATATATATATATATATATAATATATATATATATATATATATAATATGCATGTATATATGTATAACCACAAAAATATAAAGAAAAAGATTTCAAAAAGACAAAAGGAGTTAGAGAAAGTGCAATGATTAATATTGGTTCCAAATTATTAATATTGAAATATACTTCCTTCTACTTCTTTGAAAAGTGGCAGACCCTAGGAACAAAATTCTCCATACTCTGTGATGGTCACTATAGTGGATGGTTTTAATTAACTTTTTTATCCCTTTAATGGATTGCACTGAAAAAACATGGCATAGTTAAAGATTCATTGTTCAATTTTATTTAAATTCAACAAATATATTTAAGAAAACCCACTATTTGTAGAGAACTTTGCTACATTATGAGGATAGAAAGACAAAAAGTAAATGACTCATGTCTCTAAGGCCTTTTAGATTTTATTCTTTGCATTTTTCAAAATATGTCAACAATACATTTAATTTTAAAAGACTTAAATGTCCCCTTCAGTCCTAGTTCCTTTTTTTTTTTCCTGAGGCCATTGCGGTTGTTACTTGTCCAGGGTCACCCAACTAGGAAGTGTTTAGTGCTGAGACCAGATTTGAACTCAGGTCCTCCTGATTTCAGAGATGATGCTCTATCTAATGTACCACCTAGTTGCCTTGTTATCTTTTATTTTCAATCTCTACTTTCCAATAATGATTTCGTCCACTTCCATGACTTCAGCTATTACCTATATGTACATGACTCCAAAAATTGTTGCCTCTGTCACCTACTCTTTTCCCAGAACTTCACTACTATCGGATTTCCAATAAAACTCATTTACAACTTAGTGTATCTTACTTAATCTGTTATAATTCCTTAGGTTTAGTTCTTACCTGACCCATCTTTTATACCAATAGCCAACCAATCTCTGTAATACCGTTTTTTGATTCCACCAATTAAAACAAAAGGCCAGTAGCTTTTCATTGCCTCTTAATTAAAATACAAGCTCTTGATCCTGCTATCCTTGATCCTCCTTGATCTAGCCCAATAAAAAGACAGCTGGGTTAGATTCCTAGGACTTTTGGTTTGAATATTGATTTTATCATTGCCTGTGCTTGATAATTTCTCAATATTCAACTTCATTTTAATACTAGAACTCATTATTAGGTTATTAGTCCTAAATAATTATATGAACGTACAACAAGATCTTTTTTCTTAGAGATAATATGATACAGTGAAAAAAAATTATATGTATATATATATATAAAATTTCTACTAGAAAGAACATAAACTTCTTGAGAGCAGGTTCTTTAGCAGATCTATCTTGCAACCTCAGCACTTAGTACATTGTCTTATACATAGAAAGTATTTAATAAATGCTGAATTTAATTGCTTTAGAATTTCTGAATAGAACACTTCTAATATTGTTCAGGAGTACTCTAAGATTATTTTCAGATAGGAAAAGATTCAATCAGTAGGGAAGATTCTCCCTGCTGTGTTTTATTACTTGACTTGAAGCAGACAAAGGACCAGGAAAATAAACTCTTGAATTGGGGTGGGAAAAAAAAAAAAACCTTGCTTAATACAAATTAAGAGCATTAGAGTAATTTCAGGCAAGTGAGGTATACTATAAGAAAAAAATAAATTCTTGATTATGAATTGTTAAGTCAACAGTCCCAAAACTGTAATGAAATACTTTAAGGAGTCTATCTAGTTTATTTTCTTCCAAATTTTTCTCTTACACAGTCTCTAAGTGATTCACAAATCCACAGAGATCTCTTAGACATGGTCAACACAACTGATTATTTTTCTAGTCCAACTAGAGCAGGTGCTGGAAAACATAATTTTTTAAAAAAAATCTGAATGTCTTTTGGAGATTGTCCAATAACCTAGAACTCAGGCCAAAGTTATTAACTTTTATTAAGTTATTAACTTGGGACACATCAATTTTTTTAATTAAAAAAAGTTGTTTGTAGGTGGGATAACATTATGTATTCAGACCTCTGTTTCCTAAATATAAGCAATCATTAATTTATCATTTGGGATTTTTTGTGATATACAAAGTAGTGAAATATTTTCATAAAATAAGAGATCTAATCAGTACAATAGAAATGATATCCACTGTGAGCTGAGTTGAATCTGTAGAAGCTATAATATTCAAACAAAGTGGGCTGAAACATATGTGAGTTGTCTTTTAACATACAACTCTTTCATTTCAGGAATGTATTAATTTCTTCCCAGTAAATATAAAATATAAAAGACAATTATAGAAAGAAAACAGAAAAGAATTAGATGGAAGCATGTAAATTCTTCCTGTGGAAAATATAAAGTTGTTCTTAATTTGAAAGCATTCACAAGGGACAACTCATTACAATTTGACTCATTATCATTTGAAGGACCAGACTTGGAATCAGGAAGAGCTGAGTTCAAATACTACTTTAGACAATTCCTAGCTGTGTTATAGTAAATGAGTTGCTTAACTGCTTGCCTCACTTTCCTCCTCTTTCCACTAATGGTCATAATAGTATCTATACCCTATGGTGTCTGTGAGGAGTAAAATCAGGTAGTATTTGCAAAACACTCTGCAAACCTTAAAATATTATATAAATACTGTTATTATTATTCTCACATCTGCTAAAATTCCAATTTTATAGATTCATTGATTTTTAACAAAGAATCCACTTCATTCAATAGTATCATCGTAAGATTCACCATGTTTAAAATATTCTTCCCAAACCTTTCTTGAGTGAATTTCTCTAATTTTATTCCTGGGTTTTGTTTGTTTGTTTTTGAGTTTCTTTATCTAAATTTAGCTATTATAGAAACACTGTTTATTTGTTTATTGCTCTTAGCAACTAGTTGCTGTCTAAATACAAATATTCCACATTCTGGGATCCATCTGCCAGTGTTGATGGAAAGAAAAGATGTTTGACCTCAGTTCCAGAATATTCTACATCCAGAATATGTCATTGTCCTTTATTATACTTTTTCCATGAATTCCTGAACCTTCAGGCTCCCCACATTTTCCCTGCCAACAAAACCTGTATCTCCTTCCAATTGTCAAACTTAAAAATTTCTATTGAGCTGGGCAATATTCCCTACTCTTCAAAGATCCTCTGAATAACAACTTTCCATCGCATCCCTCTATCTTTTTTCTTTTCTTTTCTTTCTTAAAGATTGTCATTTTCCAGTTATGGATAAGCCCTTTTATTATGATTGTGACATTTGATGATGAAATTGACCTTTTCCTATATGAATGGTTTCCTCCTGCTTTCACAAGTTCTAAAATTTATCCCACCCAGTTTACAAATGGCTGATTACAAGCTCTTTTGATGTAATGCGACAAATATATAGCTGCAAATATGCAAATCAATACATTTTTTTAAAAATCAAGACATATTTTAAATAAATCAAAGACTGGATTTTTAAATAAATCTTGTGAATTCTTGTGTAAAATAGTTACTGGCAGTTTATTTTTTGTATTTGAATTGATACATATAAGCCTATCAGTCTTAGTGCAGTTTTAAGTTTAAAAAAGTTTTTCATGACACCATATACAATACTTCCTACTAGCAAATTATGTATAGAATAAATACATAAACTTTTACTCTTTCAATTCTAACATTCTATTTATAACAATAGTTAATTTAATTTATTTTTCTCCACATAAATAGTATTGTTTTCAGAGTAACCATATTAATTTACAAATTTCAAATGTGATAAAAAAAATATTTCACTAATATATCTTCCTAGCATGTGAATTTCAGTGTGTGAATTATTTATTCGACTCTACAAATGTCCTGAGCACAACTACCCCATCAACTGCTTATTATATATCTGAAATTCACCATGACTGAAGGTCATTATTTTCTCCAAAATCAATTCTTTTCCTTAATTTCTATATATTTTCTTAAAACACTATGATATTTCTAATCACCCAAATTAGCCACTTTTTTTCATCCTTACTTTCCCTTACCCCCATGTCTAATTAATTGACAACTTTACCTCCTTAACATTTCATATACAGCTATTTCTTTAGTCATTCACTAATCTTAGTCAATCACTAATCACTTCTCACAAAACCTATTCCTTCTTGTATCTTCTTTGGTATATGATAACCATCACTAGAGTAAGGGGAGAGAGAAGGAAGAAAAAAAATATGATAATTTTATTATATGTTTGAAAGGAAAAGCAAGTTTATTATATGTTTGAAAGCAATAGCAAAGAGGTTTGCAATTTCATATGTAATCATCTTTTTATTATACTATGTTACAGAAATGACTGTTTTATTCCATAAATAAAAAACAATAAATTATAAAAATCTCACTTTCCTAAAGCTTATCTCTGACATCATTCTTTTGTTCAAGAAATGCTGGTGCTATTCTATCATCTCTACTATAATGCAACACTCCTCATTTGGACTTTGAAGATCTTGACAGTCTCACCCTAACATATTTTTCTAGACTGATTTCACCATGCTATTCCTCTAGGTTCTTAGCATTCTTACCTAGTTACTAAGGTATGGTAGCACTATGTCCCACCTAGGTATCTTGACATAGTCTTCCACCTCATCTGTGGAAGATTTTCTCTCTTTACTCTGTTTTTTGGAATACCATTCTTTCTTCCAGATTCTATTCAAGATCACTTCCCACCAAGATCTTTTCTTTATCTCCAAAGTTGTAAAAATTTTATACCATCATAATTCATTCTTCTGCCAAAATTTCTTTGTATTTGTGAAATATATGTGTGTTCTTTGGTGGAAGGAGTTATCATTTTTGTCTTTGTATTCCCAATGCTTGGCATAGTGTTTGGCACAAAGTATTCATTTAATAAATGATAGCTGAATTAAATTAAATCATTAGTATTTAATCTATTTCAGCATCAGCTGTGTTTGAATTTATCTGTGTTCTAGTACTGATCTCTGGGGAGTGTCTATATAAGATTTTACAACTTACATATCAGACCTTTACATAGGAATCACATTTTGCTTGTCTCACACAACAGCCTTCATATATCTTTATAAAAAGACACAGAAGGAAAATCCCATACTAAAGTTTCAGAGAGTACATTATAGTAATGTACAAAAGAAAAATTAGATGTTGAAAAAATACTGTAAAATTGCTTGATAAACCAAATATGGTTTCTTTAATGTGTAATGTGATTCTGTCCTATGTTAAAAGGAACCACACTATCTCAGAATTGGAAGACACTTCAGTGGACATCAAGGCAAACAAACTAAATAAACAAATAAATAAGAATGCTTTCTCCATCATACCAAATGTTCATTTACTATTTGTCTGAAGACATACATCATAGAGGGAACCAACCATTCCACTTTTACTTTGCTCAGTGAAAAGAAATTGGTTTTAGAGTCACAGAGTCTGTTTCATAACCCATCTCTGATAGTAACTATGAGTAATAACAATGAACTATGTCAACTAAGATGGATCTAGGTCCCTTTATGTGTAAAAGAAATAGGTTGAACAAGATGGCCTTAGAAATCCTTTCCAATTCTTGCTAACTGAAAAAAAAATATGTGTATATATGTATGTGTGTATGTATAAACACATTCATATATAAATGTGTTCATGTGTACATATATATATGTTTATATACATACACACAAATTTTTCTTGAAAAATATTGAAATAAACAATTGAAAATTTGAGCAGTAAAAGGAGAGGTAAATGATTTCCTTTGGGAAAATGACAGGAAAAATTTTTGAATATTCTTAATGAACTAATATTCTTAGGAACATAGATAATCCTGCTGGTTCCCAAATCTCATAGTTTCCATTTTCACAATATTTCCTGCATCTGAACCTAAATTATCATGAACCAACTACTAACTAGTGTCTCTACCTCAAATCTTTCTTCACTCCAGTATTTCCTACATGTGGGTGTTGAATAAATTTTACCTGGGTACAGAACTAACCATGTAACTCCCCTATTTTTTCAATTCCAATGAGAACATGTCATGCTGGGTGATCCTGTGCCAGTGTCTCCCATGTCATACAATTAATTCTAAAGTTCTAAAGACGTAGCTTGAGTGTGTCCTTATGTCACTTTTCTGGACCACTTTGTAAGAGCTTGTCCTCTGTGTGAGTTCTCCACAAAATAATTTTTTTTTTGTAAGCATACATTTGGCATTCAAACAATGTGGCCAGAAGAAACGTGAGATGTACAAAGCTAGAGAAACCACCCTAAATGTTCATGTGGACTATTTGTGTCCCATCTGTGGCAAAGCATTCCAAACTCATATTGGTCTGATCAGCCACAGTCAGACACACTGTAACTCAGCTTTTAACATAGTGATGTCATTTTGGTCCTCTTTGAGAAGAAAGGATGACCAATTACAATGGCATCTTATTGACTTTAATATAAAATATAATTTTTTAAACTTTTAAAGCATTATAAAATTTATCCCTAGTGTATTTTTCCTCTTCACTGGATACCATATTTTGTGATCCAAACATCTCTGTTACTCACACATAACACATCATTTTTCATCTTTGTTACTTGGCATAATATATGCTTGATATCTTCTACCTTATTTCCAATTCATTGAATCACTTCCTTCAAGACTTAGCACAAGTAAAGTCTTTTAAATGAAACATTTCATTATCTATCCAATACCAGTGCTCTCCCACAACCAGCTTTGCTTTTAGTTATTGTATACATTTGTAATTATTCAGTTTATAGTTATACAGGTACTTATTTTGAAGCTCTATGTGAATGCAATTGTTTCATTCTTGGCATATGTGTTTTTAGCACTTAGTATAGTACTTAAAACACTAAATACAAAAAAAAAAAATTGGTTGATAATAACAGATCATCATATATTGTTTGATATTCAGAATAAAAAGCTGAGAAGAAAAAATTATTTCCAAGGAGACAATAATTCATATAAAATAATGCACATCAATGATTTATACAATGTCTCTTGCTATTTTTTCATCTCATTGTACATTATTTTATCATTTAATTGTCTGTGCAAAAGCAGAAATTTTACATTTTTTTTTACATTTTACATAATCCTAATAAAAATTCAAGCCTGGATTTTAAGTTTTTTCAGCACAAAGGTAAAATATTCAACTGCAGGAATATTTCTTTCCCTCTATGACCACTTCTTTCACAGAGATGAAAAGAAATCTTTCATCTGCTGGTTATCTTTTTAATAGGTATCATCCTATGCCATTACCTATCATGACTCTGAATAGGTATGCAACTAGAACAAAAAATGAAGAATTATATTTCCTTGCCCTGGAACAAGAATTAATCTAAAAAAGCCAAATCCCTAGATAGGCATCCTACTACAGTTGACAGAAAATTTTTCTTGAAATGAAGAAATGCTAGGTTCTGGTGCCACCTGTTTACCTGGGAATTTTGAATTTAATCTCTCAGTATCTCCTGACAACTTTTAAGTTGGAGAAAAGTTGCTGAATCTGTGTTGGTAAAGCAAGTTTCTTCCCTAGAGTTTCATACACCAAAGAAAGCACATTTCCAGAACCCGTCACTTTTTTCAATTCACCTCCAAAATTTAAAAAAAAATTCCTGATGAAATCACAAAATCTAATAAAACAAATCATGAACTTTTTAGCTGATAAAATACTATATACACTGAGAAGATCTAAGAAAAAGACATTGGCTACAGCTTGTCATTTCATTTATTTTATTGCTCAATGTCTACATTAAAACTTAGATTCTTCATTATATTTTAGATGGAACTTCTTCTTGTGGGTATGAATCAGCACTTGAGCAAGATTTTCCAAACACTCTCCAAAAAAAAAAATCCCTTTTCCTCTCAAACATTCAAATTTAATCACTTTAACTTACAGCATAAATTAATGTCTCGGACATGTCAACTGGAAATCTCAGTTATTTCTCAAAGCTGCAGGTGCTTGCAGTGGTGTAATGAAATAGAGCCAGCTGCAGTTAGATTTCCTCACCAACTGGAATTCATCTTCCAAATGATACTAAATGTAACAGAACCTTACAGTGTTTTCTTCCAAAAAATTTTATCACAGTAATGTAAAAACCATCAAATGGGGGGAAATATACTTTCAAAAAGCAGTGGAAATCTATTTTTCTCTATTATGTCCAGATACACATTATACATAGTGTCCATAGGAATCTGAAATGTTAGCAAAATTATCTTTATACATT
The DNA here is from genome assembly GCF_016432865.1 of Antechinus flavipes. Taxonomy (NCBI): domain Eukaryota; kingdom Metazoa; phylum Chordata; class Mammalia; order Dasyuromorphia; family Dasyuridae; genus Antechinus; species Antechinus flavipes. The sequence goes on along the minus strand of NC_067400.1, from coordinate 126,452,677 downwards.
ATATGCCCAATAATTATCACCCTTTCAAGAAGAAAAATTGGAAGGAAAAATATTTGAAAGTTGAAATTAATCAAGACTTTTGCCCATCAACTTGTGAAGAAACTCAGCCTTAAGCAGAAGTATTCTTTTGCTATAGTTAAATCATAACTAAAGTAAATTACCAAATAAGATATTATGTCATTTGTAGTCTTTCTTCTCAAACTAAATGTAAATATTTTAACTTTACTACAATATTGCCTTTACTTGTATAGGATTCTTAATTAAGGACAAACGTGAATAAAGCTACATGAAATGCTGAGTACCCAACATTCTGTGTTTTTTGACAGTCACAATGGGAAATAACCACTCTGTTTATAATTTAGTTTAAGTTTGAAACACAAACATTTATATAGTCACATTATCAAATAATGATATTAGTAAAGTTTGTTGGCTGTAATAAATTTATTTGGAAGATAGGATGATAATTGCCTATTCTCTTTCAATATCTTTAATCTGTCCATGTAAAAGACAGAAAAAAATTTCTTGATTTGAAAAGATATAACTTAATAAGATTATTATATTGACAAAGCTCCCTTAAGACAGTTTAACTTAAGTTAAAAAAGAAAAATGAAAGCATAAAATCCTAGTAAATTGACTGTCCAATTACAAAAGAGCTAAGCTATAAGAGCAGCAAATTTTAAATTATATGTGTTATATACATATACATATTTTCATATATGTGTACATTACATGTATATAATACATATATGTATTTGCATAACATATTAGTTATTAGCTAAAAGAAAGCTGCTAGCCATAATTAAATTTAAAATGAGTCTGATTAATTATATGAGAGCTAAATAATTGCTAAGTTATTCATTCAAAGAAAATGGGAGCTTTTCTTGATTGGGCTACTAAATACCAAGGCATCTAGGGTTTGTTTGGTTGATTTTTTCTTATTCAAACGTCTTTTTTATTCTTCTTTGGGCAAAGTCATTATTGTCTGAACCTCAGCAGTTCTAGGATATGTATCTAGGATATCAAAGTATCTCTTGTGTTCTACCAGCTATGAAACTCCCCAATTAAGGGAGAATAGTTTGTTAAGCTAAAGGACAGAATCAAGCAGAATACATTTGTCACATATAGAAGAAAGGAACTCAAGAATGGGTCACAAAAGTGTTGAATGGAATTTGAAGTCCCATTAGCTTAAGCCTTTAGGGATAATTAAAGGCAATGAGTTCAACCTTGGTTATCAAAACTAAACAACTTTTACAAAGCCAAACAATGGATTTGAAGTCAGAAGAATTAAGTTTTGGTTCTATTATTTATGAAATTAGAAGGCTTTAATCAAATCTCCTAACTTCTCTCCTATTCAATTTCCCCATCCATATAATAGAGACATAAATATCTAGCATATATTTCAGTAGTGCGGCTCATTAGTCCTCTTGAGTGAGATTAACTTGAAGAAGATTCACATATGTGCCAGAAATCTTAAACAAAGACAAACACCACTATAGTACAAGCTCTATAAATTCTACAATAGTCATATTGAGTTCTTTGTTTACCTGGACATTTATTGAATACTTGATTGATGTTGCTGATTGGGTTTCTTCTTGATACCTTATGACTTATTCCTATACTTCATCACTGAACTCTCAGGGATATATCATTGTTGAGCCTAGGCAAATCTCCCTGATCTGTTCTTTCTTTCCTCCATGCCTATAGCTTCAGGAGTACCTCTCAGTCAAACCTTTACTTAGTCTTTTACATTCTATATCAGTAAAGAGCAACAGATCCAGAGGTGTACAAGCTGTCAAAAAAAATGGTAATTCTTTGCTCTTTGTTGACCTTATTTTATCTTTCTTTTCTTGAGGAAATTGACTACAGAATCGGAAGGAACTGTTCTTTCCACGAAGTCTGAGAAAAAAATACAAAATAGAATTCCCTAGCAGAATTGCAAATGAACAAAAGTTGTACAATAGGTCCATAGCTTTAAAATTGAATGCAAACTTGGAGGGGACTCCATCATTTTACAAATGGGTTATCATACATAGGCAGAATGGCAAAGTTCAAATCCAGTGCTTTTTTCAATCTTGTAGGCTTTGTTGACATGCAAATCCAAGTTGGTTATGGTTGGAAGGCTTCATAGACAACTGTAGGTGGGGCAATAGAGTGCTTGACTTGGGATCACAAATACTTAAGTTCAAATCAAGCCTCAGACGCTAGCTGTGTGACCTTGGATAAAATCACTATTTATGAAAGTTTCCTGCACTGTAAAATAAGGATCCTAACAGCAGCGACCTAATAGATTTGTCTGTTTGTTTTTTTCTTGGTAGGGAGAAGGCTGAAGATCAAATAACATATTTGTAAAGCATTTAGGACAGTGTCCAGTACATAGTAGGTGCTTTATAAAGGTTATTCCCCTTCCCTCTCCAGCAAGGGATGGCTTGACTTCATAGCTGATCCAGTTTCTCTCATATAAAATTAGGCTAGTTGGCAAAGAACTGGAAACTGAGTGGATGCCCATCAGTTGGAGAATGGCTAAGTTATGGTATAGGAATGTTATGGAATATTTTGGTCTATAAGAAACAATCAGCAGAATGATTTTAGAGAAGTCTGAAGAGACTTACATGAACTTATACTAAGTGAAATGAGTAGAACGGGGGGAACATTGTACACAACAAAAGCAAGATTATAGAATGATCTCTTTTCAACAATGAAATGATTCCGACCATTTCTAATGGTCTTGTGATGGAGAGAGCCATCTGCACCCAAAGAGAGGACTGTAAGGATTGAATGTGGATCATAACATAGTATTTTCACTTTTTTGTTGTTGGTTGCTTGCTTTTTGTTTTCTTTCTCATTTTTCCCCTTTTTGATCTGACTTTTACTGTACAGCCTGATAATTGTGGAAATATGTATAAAAGAACTGCACATTATTGGATTACTTTGTATCTGAGGGAGGAAGTGGGGGAAGGAAAGGAGAAAGAAATTTAGAATTGGTTTTGCAAAAAATTAAAGTTAAACTATACATTTGTTTTGAAAATAAAAGCTTTAAAATAAAATTAAAAAATACTACTAAGTAAGAGGGGCAATGACCAAGGTTTGACAGAAATTCAAAGACCCACTGGGATATGAAAATATGAAAGATACAGTCAACAAGTATTCAGAGAAAAGTTGGCTGTCCAATCATTTTAGCACTCTCTTCAGTAGAACTCAAATGTCTGCTTATTCTTCTTTATACATTTTTTATTTTAATTTTATTTTATTTAATAATAACTTTGTATTGACAGAATCCATGCCAGGGTAATTTTTTTACAACATTATCCCTTGCACTCGCTTATGTTTCGATTTTTCCCCTCCCTCCCTCCACCCCCCCAAGATGGCAAGCAGTCCTATATATGTTAAATATGTTGCAGTATATCCTAGATACAATGCATATTTGCAGAACCAAACAGTTCTCCTGTTGCACAGGGAAAATTGGATTCAGAAGATAACAATAACTCGGGAAGAAAATCAAAAATGCAAATAGTTCACATTTGTTTCCCAGTGTTCCTTCTTTGGGTGTAGCTGTTTCTGTCCATCATTTATCCATTGAAACTCAGTTAGGTCTCTTTGTCATAGAAATCAACTTCCATCAGAATACATCCTCATACAATATCGTTGTCGAAGTATATAATGATCTCCTGGTTCTGCTCATCTCACTTGGCATCAGTCCATGTAGGTCTCTCCAAGCCTCTCTGTATTCATCCTGCTGGTCATTCCTTACAGAGCAATAATATTCCATAACATTCGTATACTACAATTTACCCAGCCATTCTCCAATTGATGGGCATCCATTCATTTTCCAGTTTCTAGCCACTACAAACAGGGCTGCTACAAACATTTTGGCACATACAGGTCCTTTTCCCTTTTTTAGTATCTCTTTGGGGTATAAGCCCAATAGAAACACTGCTGGATCAAAGGGTATGCACAATTTGATAACTTTTTGGGCATAATTCCAGATTGCTCTCCAGAATGGTTGAATTCGTTCACAACTCCACCAACAATGCATCAGTGTCCCCGCTTTCCCGCATCCCCTCCAACATTCATCATTATTTTTTCCTGTCATCTTAGCCAATCTGACAGCTGTGTAGTGATATCTCAGAGTTGTCTTAATTTGCATTTCTCTGATCAATAGTGATTTGGAACACTCTTTCATATGAGTGGTAATAGTTTCAATTTCATCCTCTGAAAATTGTCTGTTCATATCCTTTGACCATTTATCAATTGGAGAATGGCTTGATTTTTTTGTAAATTTGAATCAGTTCTCTATATATTTTGGAAATGAGGCCTTTATCAGAACCTTTAATTGTAAAGATGTTTTCCCAATTTGTTGCTTCCCTACTAATCTTGTTTGCATTCGTTCTGTTTGTACAAAGGCTTTTTAATTTGATATAATCAAAATTTTCTATTTTGTGATCAGTAATGGTCTCTAGTTCATCTTTGGTCACAAATTTCTTTCTCCTCCACAAGTCTGAGAGATAAACTATCCTATGTTCCTCTAATTTATTTATAATCTCGTTCTTTATGCCTAGGTCATGGACCCTTCTTTATACATTTTTGATGAAATGATATCTTTTATATATAATAGTTGTATGCAGCCACTTCACATCTTCACAAAGGTATAATTTACCATTAGTAATAGAAAATATAAAATTTGGCTGTTGCTGTGGATGTTTTTATTTTTTAACTTACAATAAAAATCTCATTCAAAATTTCTCATAAAAATGAAAATTTGAAGGATCAGTTTAGAAAAACTGATATTGATATGTGCTGTTGCTCATATAATAATAAAGCTTTCATATTAAATGTATGATCCAATTACCACTAAAGGTGACTACCCAGTCAATTCATGGACCCTCTAAAATAATTTCCCAGACTTTACTCTGGAAACCAGGTTCCATGTGATTTCCAAACAATGTGCCTGATGACTAAAAAGAGTTATATTGATAATGTGGACTATATCTCCATTAAATGAGCTGCTTTGCCATGGGCCCTCAAGTGTGAAAGGACATAGAAAGCAATGATTGTTTATAAGAATGACTAACCTTACAGATCAATCTCTTCTGAAACATACTTCCTCTGGCATTCTCCAGCATTCTTTCCATCTGGCTTAAGGTCTCTGACCACTGAATCCTGCTGATTGAAACTCAACAGTACTCTTGAAGACTGGATAAATTCAAGTAATATTGTGTCCACAAGAGTATCTCCTAAGTGTTTCCAAACCTTTTCCCATAATTTGTGATCTTTTATGTTTTCATATGGCCTAAAGGAAAGACAACTGGCATTGGAGTCGGAGATATTTAGATATGAATCCTACTTGCTGTATGATGTGGACATAAGTTTTGTTATTTTCAAAATGCAAAACTTAGAATAGATTGCCACTAAGTTTTTGTCTACCTCTAGGTTAATTATATAATTCTTCAATAATTCTATTTATTTCTATAGAGCTACTCATTAGGTTGGTTTAGTGGTGTCCTAAGTTAATTTTTGCTACTGGGAAAAGTTGCCTTCAGAATTGAAAATTAATAATTTTTTTATTCATTAATTCTTATTTTTCATTCCAAAACATTGTCTGACATGGAGGTTGGTGTTTTTGTCATGCATATGTAAAATAGAATAATGGAAATTTTATCTGATTCCCAGTATTGTACCTAAAACAAAGAGAATAATTCCAAATCAGTCAATAATCATGACAGACCATTGTTTTGCAATATAAACCTTACCTTCAATATTATAAATTTATTATTAAAGTAAGCAGAACCAGAGTTTCAGCTGTACTGCCACAACATCTTATATAGTATTACTAAATTATCCCAGTCATGACAGAGTAAAAATATTAATTCAACCAACCAACCTTCACACTTTATATAAATTCCTAGAAACCATCACTGTTGAAATTTTCCAACATTCCATTCTTCTCCACTAGAGTTCTGATATTCTTTATTTTTTAGTTAGAAATTTAAATTGTGTCATAATTTCTAGATCATGCGTTTGAGCCATTACTATGCTCCAAATATCATCCTTACAATAGACAATATTGTTTTCTTGGGGACAGCCTAAATAGAAAAAAGAACATCAACTGTATGTTGTCTTTTAAGTAATGAATTCTTTGGTCACTGCAACCTCTGAAAAAAACCAACAAAATTAACAAACGGCAATTGTGCACAGATGATGGCAGAATGACAGAGATAAGATATTATTAATGAGAATGTCACAATATGGGAATTTTATATAAAGAATAATTTACCTGTTGTTTCTAAATATGAGATTCTTGTCCAGCAAGGAAACCCCAAAGAGATATACTATCGGAGGAAAAGAATCATTTTAATTCTGACATCCTTGGGAAGTGGTAGCTAAGTAAAAGCACTTAGCTTAATAAGTACCTATTTGCTTCTTCCTATTGCAAGAGACTCCTGTCTGGTCTCCCTGTCTCAATTTTCTTTCAATACAATCCACATTTTCAGCTCAGCTGCTAAAATGATTTTCCTAAAGTGCATCCCCTGTTCCCCAACCTACTAAGTAAAATTCATTGAGTCCATATTACTTTCAAGATCAAACAGGAAATCCTTTACATGGTATTTAAAGTTTTTTTATAGTCTGAAACTTCTCTATCTTTCAAATCAACTTTTACTTCAGTAACCTCACTATACTCTGTGATTGATCTAACCTTCCTACTGCTTCTTGAATATGACATTCCATCTCCCCACATTTATACTGTCACAATTGCCTGTAATGTTTTTCTTCCTCTCCTCTGCCTCCAAGCTTTCTAGACTTTCTTCAAGATTTAGTTCAAATTCAAATTCTATCTTCTCCCATCTCCTCTTTTTTGTTTAAAAAGTTCAACTAAGAGCTGCCTCAAAAATATGCTACTAGTCTTCTAAGTTTTCTTCTTTGTTTTAGTTTTATATTGATCTTGATTTTTTTTATCTAAAAAGTCAATTGTCTGGCTATCTTCAGAAAGCTAATAGGGAAATAAATTGTACATTGCTACATGATTGTTTCTGCCCATTGGAACAATATCCCAATTCTTCCCACAACTAATGCCTTCTCAATGAAATTACCTTCTGTTTACCCACCAGATAGTTAGGATATGCTCACTTATTTGTGTATCATCTCTACATTAGAATGTAAACTCCTCAATGGTTGGAGCTATCATTTACTTTCTTTTTAACCCCAGCATTTGTCACAGTTTTGGTTGGCACAAATCCTGTGCTTTTGAGCTCAGAGAGTGACTTGAATCTTTGCTTTCTTTAGATTTAAAAAAATAATTCCTAATGTAATACATAGGTCAAAGTGATATCAAAATCCAAATGTGGCAGCTACCTTGATATTGATGAAGAAAATCTTCATATATGTCTTTATATATTTTTCATATATCTCGATGGGAATCTTCATATATTTCTTCCTTTTTAAAAGTTGATTTGCTGTCATTTCACTTTTATTCTGAAATTTTCCTCAAAATAATCTGGCTTAAGTGGGTCAAAACTTCCTCTGGATTTGTTTTTCTCCCATTGCTTCTCACCTTCTACCTTGTTTTGTAAGGTAGTATTGCTCATAATCTTCTATCATCTTCCTCTGTTAGATTTCACAGAAGAGTTTATATTCTAAAATAGTGTTGCTTTCAAGCACCATATGTGCCTACTTGGCAGGGATATAAAGAGATTTCTGGTTTCTAGGCTTCTATGGTCTACCAGTTTTAGCTATGAATTATATATTAAAAAAACTTTCTTAAATAATGATGCTAATTTATATTGATATCTGCCACTTAATCTCTCCTATTTCACCTTTTTTCATGCAAAACTTATTTTAAATGGTCAGTTACAAATTGCTTCCCACATGTACCTTATAGCTTTTTCATTTTTCTTCTTTATTTTAGTTCATTATTGATTTTTATCTTTGCTCTGAAAAGCCAGTTAAATGGCTATACTCAGAAAGTTGATAAGAAAATGATTCCCCACTTGGAACTTAATGCATATTATCACATAATTATTTTCATTTATTTATAGATGCTATTCTATATTTTCTATGTCCAATACTTCCAAAATTGAAACTTTAAGATCACATTCATATATATGTGTAGAACAATGCAAAATTTTCTAAAGAGGTTTGGCCTTTTTGCTGTCTTACTCCTGTACCATTATGTTTTTGCCTTCTGCTCATCTATAACTTTGCATAAAATAAGCAAGTATTAAAGTCAATGTTGATTCAATTTGATTTAATTTATTTAGTCCTTTCTATTATTATTAATTCATTATGTAGAAAAACGAATAAACATGTTCATATGAAAGAAATTAATTGCAAACAACCTCAAAACAAAAAGTCAATGATTTCCAGTGCTCAGAACCTCAAGTAATACATTTTTATGTCTATTATCATCTTAGACTATAATATTAAGTGTTATTTGCTTAATTAGTGTAAGAAAAACAATATACCTAACTGGGACTCTTTTGTACCTAATTCAGATATAGTCATATTATATATTCATAGCACTTTTTAATCACAAAATTCTTTTGCCAATATTATCTCATTTGAATTTTTCAATAGTCCTGTGGAATTGAAAAGATAGTTCTTTGTAGCTTTATTTTACTGAGCAGAAGACTAAGGATTAGGGTGTTTAAATGCTTTGGTCAATATTCTGAAACTTTTAAATTGTGAGATCAAAACCTAGAGCCAAATCTTCTATCTCCAGTTTCAGGATTCTTTTCAATATACCACAATAGTCCCATTAATACAATGTTGCTTAAAGAATGCTTCTATTTTAGGTGAGAATCTGGTACCTTCAAAATCAAATATCACTCTTAAATATTTGTATATTGTCCAAAATTAAAGTTTGGCTGTCAAAAGATTATAAAATTTTTCACAGTAATTTTAATCTTTTTTTCCTACTTGGCTGCAACACTTTAATTAGTTCTACTAGAGGTGTTAATGCTTTTCAAAAATAAGCCACATGTTCCCTAAAATATCATTTATAGTTAAGGATAGGGCAGTAAGAAAGGAGACTGAAGAATAAAATTAGACTTGGAAGATATGAATGATTTTAAATGAAATTTACAAGTCTAAATGTTCTCTATACAATTGAGAAGAGGGTAAGCAATGGACTTAGATGTGAAGCTTTAAAGAATTCCCCTCTATATTTTGTTGAATCAATGAATTTGGGGATTGGGAAAGAACTCAGTAACCATTTAGTCAAAACTCTGAAAAGAATCCCTACTAAAAATACACATGAGAAGTAATCTTTAAGACTCTGCTGAAAACCTTTCCCAAGGAAGAACCTGCCACCTAGAAATCAGACAATTCCACTTTGAAATGGTCCTTATTTAGGGAAAGCTCTTCATTAGATCAAGTAGAAATTTATACCCAAAACATACCTTTACATTTAGCACTATTAAATTTCATCCCAATCTTGTAGCTTATCAAATTCTTTTTGGAAACTGACTCTATTCAATTCATTATCTATCCTTCTCAGCTTCATATATAAATCTGTAAAATTCTGTAATCTGTAAAATTTAAGAAGGAAGGTAAAACTTGAGAAATCCCTTTTATAACACCTATAATTTATAAGACAATAGAGATCTTCAGGAGCACATAGGGCAGTAGGATCCTTTGTTGGAATACATTGCAATTGGAAGCAATAATTACACAGAAGAATAGTTATAGAACTAAGAACGATTGCTAAACAGAACACATTCATTCTATGTATGAGATATGCTTCCCATACACAGGATGAATATCTAACTGTTCCTTCTCAATATCCTTTGCTGGATCTTATAAAAGGACATGCCCAATGTAGATGTCCTCAAAGGCTCTCTCCTGGGTCTGCTTCATCAATTCTTATATACTATTTTACATGATCATCTCATTAGCACCCAAGGATTCAATTTTTATCTTTTCCCAGATGATTCTCAGATCTGTCTTACTTCTTTTCCATTCTTAGCCTCTAGTCTCATATCAAGTGTCTATTGTACCTCTTGAACTTGATATTCCATAAGTTACATCAATTACATCATGTCTAAAACAGAACTCATTGCTTATCCTTCAAAGTCCTATTTTCTTCAAAACTGAGATATTACTAGTGATGGAGACACCATTCTACCAGTCACCTAGGATCATAATCATTAATTTACTATACTCCTAACTTGCAGTCAGAAAACAACTCAATAATCTGTTACCAAATATTATTATTTCTATCTTTACTTACCCTCTGTGTAGCTCATCTGTAAAAATGGGGTCATAATGGAACCCACTTCACAGGGATGCTGGGAGAATGCCATGGATTAATAATTGCCAAAGCACTTTCCACAACATCTGCCCCATGACTCTGGGGCAGAATCTCATCAACTCATGCCTGAACTATTAAAATATGCTTATTATTATTAAAGTCTCCGTTACTCAAATTTCTCTCCATTTAGTATATATGGCATTTAGTTTCAGTTGATAAAGTGATTTTCCTAAATCACAGGTCTGATCATGTCTTTCTCCTACACACATACACACCAATAAAACTGAGTAGCCTCTAAATAACTCCAGGGCTATTTGTGAAACATCATTTGTCTTTTGAAGATTTTTACAAACCGACCTCTTCCTATCATTAGCATCTTTTTACTTTTTTCTCACCTCCATAAACTATGACGTCCTTTCTTCCTCATAACACTCCATTTTCTGACTGCATTTTTGCTCACTATCTCTCATGTTTGAAATATTCTTCTTTGTTATCTCAACCTTCTGATTTCTCTGATTTCTTTCACCATTCAGGTCAAATCCTACCTTCTTCAATAGGATTCCCCATCCCATCCCTCTCTCACCCCAGTGCTTTTTTTCTTAGATTACCTCTCATTTACTTTAAATATTTTATGTACATATATAAATTTATTTTATATATTAATAATATACATAATTAAATGTAATATATAAATTATATTTTAACAATATAGAGATTAGGCACACACATTTATAATGGAAACAAATAAATATACTTTATACATAGTAATTGCTATATATGCAGCATATGTGTATTTGGTACTTTAACCTCCATTGATTATTATATTTCATACATCCCCCAGACTTTTTTCTCTTCCCCCACACATGGGTGGCTCAAGTCCCCACTTAGTTTATTTCCCAAACATCCCAGTTCCATTTAATTAATTGAAAACCAGATTAGCTTTTACAAAGGAATATTTGCAGAAGAATACAGAGGAATATTCAAAAGTGTAGCAAAAAAAAAAAAAAAGCCCAAAACATATAAACATTTCTTCCTATCCCTCAAAGGCATAAGCCTTCTTTTCACACATATATATCTTGTTTGCCTCAGAAGAGGGAAGGATTAGGTTCACAGTTTAGTTCTTATTAAAACCTTGAACACAAGTTTCTAAATCTAAAGTTGGGTTAGAGTACAGTACATCAGAGATCCTATATTCTTTGGCCTTCCCTATTGTGTTTGTTACATCTTTCCTGCAATCCTTGGCACCAAGATCCCTATGGTTCAAAGTTTCAAGTTAGGGACTATACTCCCTGCATATAGAACTGAAAAGGATAAAAGCAAACTAATTATTTGGGACCACAGAATCTAAAAGGAGATGAAATAGCTTTCCAAACTTCCTTTTTACCAATTCACTGCATAAAGTCTCTACTTTGGTGAATGAAACTTTTAATCTTGGAATTCTCTGGAAAGAAAGAGAATGACTATGTTACAGTCAGGTAGATTTAAAGAAGTAGGCTGTCCCATATATTCAGTCTGTAGAGAGCAGCTAACCCTAACTATATGTTAGACAAGCAAAAAAAAAAAAATCTTTTCCCAGAAGTAAGTAATTTCCAGATCGGTGCCTTCATTTTAGGTGATCTGGGCTTACTCCAAAGCTCCATTAAAACCTTCTAAATACAATTGTGTGATGTTTCTCCCAGAATAATGTGAACTCCCCAAGGTCAGGGAAACTACCTTCTTGGTTTTTGTTTTGTTTGTTTTGTTTTAAATCTATATTCCTTACAACAGTGCCTAGCCCAGAGTAAACAGTAAATGTTTGTTGATTTACAGCTGAGTCACATACTAATTAATGATGTTATGGAGGTGAATGGAAAATGACACTTCCTTTCATCTTCATCGCCAATGCAATGGAGAAAGACAGGTTTTAGCACACTTCTGAATAGTAAAGGGAGAAATGAAGCATAATCTCAAATGTATTATTTGCCACTGATTAGCCATAAATAATAAAAGGAGCAAGGTAGAGGATCATAATAAGTGAGGAACTCTGGGAAAGGCATACTTGAAGCAAGGATACTTACAACAGGGTGTTTACTCACTGTGATTGATGAGATAATGGTTTTCACATATACTTAATGGGATGCATTGATATAATCTCTCTAGTTGTCATATACTTAATGTGATATAGTGATGTAATGATTCTACAGTTGGCACATAGTCAGTGTGTTGCAGTGATGTAATCACACTAAGTTATTTAAGGGCTAAGAGGACTTGAAATAAAGAGACGCCATCCTTGACCATCCTCATGATGGCTCTTCTGCCTTTACTTCTCCACCTAAGACCAAGGCCCATCCAGAGATCTTCCAGAAAGCTAGTCCAGACATTACATTTTGGTACCCATGAGCAGAAGAAGGAGGAGGAGTGGGAGGAGCAGTGACAATATCAGCACCACCCATGCAGCAGTTTTGTCCATCCCTTATACCAAGATTACAAAAGGCACTAGTTAAAGCTAAAGAGGAAGGACAGGATACATCTGATTTGAGAATAGAAGCATACCCCTGACTGAAGAGTTTGGCTCTTCATATCAAGCCAGGAGAAGATACATTCCTTTTAATCTGGAAATTATCAAAGATCTGAAAAAATCTTGCACTTTTTATGGGCCTACATTGTCTTATGTTAAGATGGCATTAGAGAATTTAGCTTATGAAATTTTAACCCCCCAGTGACTGGAAATCTATAGCAAGGACATGTTTAGAACTTGGACAAAACTTGTTGTGGCTTTCTAAATGTAGTGAACTCTGTAGAATGAAACAGGCAGCCTGGATAATATAATATGCCAGTCATCTTTGATCAACTAGCAGGTATACATCCTTATGAAGACATTTTAGCGCAGATTAATTACCCTATACGAGCATATGAACAAATTGCTTCTTTTGCTATCAAAGCTGGGGCATCCTCTCAGGAAGACAAGACAGAGGGGAAGCCTTCACAAAAATAGTGCAAGGTCCAAATGAACCCTTGGCTGATTTTGTAGGCTGTCTGCAGACAGCTGTCATAAAAACTATTGATGAAAATGTAGCAACAGAAATTATAAGAGAAGTAGAAGCATCAGGGTTACTGATACACACTCCTGATAGGCAATTTGGTGATATTTATCCAGATTTTGACTCCTGGCAAAAGAATCCAGGAATATTCTGGACTGCAGCAGTTACAGCTGACCATCCTATGCTCACTATATATGTAAATGGCATACCATTGGAAAGGTTGGTAGACACAGGTGCAGGTTATACAGTCATTAGAGGTGCCAACTGGCCCAGTCACTGGCCAAAGATTAAGGCAGACACCTACATGTCTGGCACAGGAGGATCAATAGCAGCTGAAGTTAGTGCTACCCCTTTTAAATGGATAGTTGAAGGTGAAACAGGAATTTTTACTCCTTTTGTAGTAGAAAAAAAAATCCCCATCAATCTGTGGGGAAGAGACATCTTACAACAGTTAGGATTACAATTGAGTACTTCAGCTTTTTAGGCAGGACTGCTGTTGAAGGCCTGCCTGCATTTTCACCTGTTCCCATTCATTAGAAAACTGATACATCAATGTGGGTAAAAAAATGGCCCTTAACAAGTGAAAAAAAAAATCCAGGCCTTATTAGATATAGTACGGAGCAACTTGACCAAGGACACAACCTTCACTAAGTCCTTGGAATTCCCCTGTATTTGTTGTGAAAAAAGAAATCTGGAAAATGGAGATTGTTTTTGATCTGATTTAATATTTGATTTAAGATTGATTAAGATCTGATTTCTGATTTAAGAAAAGTAAATGAACAAATGGAAACTATGGAAACTCTTCAGCCTGGACTTCCATCTCCTACTCAGTTGCCTAAAGAATGTCCTCTTTGAGTTATAGACATTAAGGACTGTTTCTATTCTATCCCTTTAGATAAGGGGGGATATGAAAAGATTTGTCTTTTCAGTGCCCAACATTAATTTAACTGAGTCTTTAAAAAGATATTAATGGACAGTTTTGCCACAAGGAATTAAAAACAGCCCTACTATGTGTCAAGTGTATGTGGCTGCTGCTCTTACTCCAGTAAGAAAAGCATTTCCAAAAGTAACATTATTACATTACATGGATGATGTTTTGGGATGTCCACCTGAGGAACAAATGTTAGAAGCATGTCTACAAAAGATGATAGAAACACTAAGGAACTACAAATTGCAGATAGCTCCAGAAAAAATTCAAAGACACGCTCCTTTTCAATATTTAGGATATGAAGTATATCCTAAGGTGCTTACAGTACAAAAGCTCTCTTTTAGAACAGAGAAGTTGAACACATGAATGACTTTCAGAAATTTATAGGAGATATCCAATGGATGTGAACAGTGTTAGGCTTAACTACCCATCAATTACTACCATTATGTGACATTTTAAGGGGAGAGAGTGCATTAAACTCACCATGCCAGCATACAAAATAAGCTCAAGAGGCTTTGAGAGAAGTTGAACTGGCTTTATCCAATGTGGTTGAAAGAGTCACTCAAAAAGCCTTGGAAATATCAGTTTTTGCTACAAAAGAGGCGCTCACAGCAGTCCTTCATCAAGGAGACAGTGTGATAGAGTGGATGAACCTCCCAGCACAACCTTACTCCTTACACAGTGCTTGTGGCTAGAATCTTGTTAAAGGCCATTAAGCGAGTAGTACAATTATCTGGGATAAGACCTGACAAGATTTACACATTTTATACCAATGCACAAATTAATGTATGCTGTGAAACCATCCCAGAATGGCACATTTTATTGGTCACAAATCCATATTTTACACACAGTTCTCCATTAAAGATAACTTGACATAATTGGCAATGGATTTTTGAAGAAAAAGTTTCCAAGGTTCCTTTTAAAGGACCAACTATCTTTACAGATGCATCTAAACATGGCATTTGTGCTGTATACTCTCATAACTTAACTATACAAAGAGTAGTCAGAACTCCTTTTTGGTCCACTCAACAGAATGAATTGTATGCAATCATGCTTGTTATCCAGGCGATGTAAATATAATATCTGATTTGGCTTATTCAGTAAGTGTGGTACAAAGAATTGTCATAGCCCAAATAAACTTTGTAGCTTCTAATATATATCAGCTCTTTCAGGAACTTCAAGAGCAAGTGAGAAAGAATCCAGGTAAGATTTATATCTTGTATGTCCACTCTCATAGTTGACTTTCAGGTCCTATTTTTTAGTAGAAATTCAAAGGCAAATAGCTTTCTAACCATGTTAGCCAATACACCTTTATTTCAGGCAGCCCAAGAATCTCATTCTAAATATTCAGGCTACTCGAACTTTACCTTTGCAATTTGGGATAACAAAAGAGGAAGCTAGGAGCCTGTACAGCTTGCCTTCCTTTCCATGCTTCTATGCTCCCTCCACGGAAGAGGTTTGAGACCCAATGAAATTTGGCAAATGGATGTGACCTATTATAAATCCATCCTTGACCATTCTCATGGTGGCTCTTCTGCCTTTACTTCTCCACCTAAGACCAAGGCCTGTCCAGAGATCCTCCAGAAAGCTAGTCCAGACATTACAGAACAACATAAAGAGGATTATAGGATTAATGAAATATTTGGTAAGAGTTCATATTGGAAGGACATACTAAATACTATGAGGTTTAGAAATTAAGGTTTTATTACCCAGAACTCAGGAGAGTAGAATGTACATTGTCCCCCCTGCCCAACTCAGTCTCACTGGACAAGTATGTGAGTGCAGAATGTAATGGGTGTTTTTGTCGAGACTGGGCTTTATGAGATTGTACAGGAAAAAGGATTGCCCCATAACAACATATTACAATTACCAAGGAATGAATATCCTCAAATAATATAGAGTACATTTTTTGGTTTTGACTGGTTCTTGGTGTCTCATTGAGTCATTCATTTCCATTTGTTCAATTCTAATTTTTAGCGAATTATTTTCTTCAGTTATCTTTTTAGCTCCTTTTGTATTTGGCCAACTGAATTTTTTAAATGAGTTGTTTTGTTCGATGGACTTTTTTTCCATTTCACAAATTCTGTTTTTCAAGGAGTTGTTTTCTATTTTGTAAGGAGTTATATGTTTTTTTTTATTTCACAAAGTCTATTTTGTAAGGAGTTTTCTTCAAATAATTTGTGTTTCCTTTTCCAAATTCCCCAGCAATGTTATCATTTCTTTTCCCCATTTTTCTTCTAACTCTCTTTTAAGATCCTTTTTGAATTTTTCCAAGACAGCCTTGTGGGATGGGAAACAAGTCACATCACCTTTTGGGGCTTCATCTGGAGATGATCTGCTTTTAGTGTCCTCAGCTTTTGAGGTCTGTTCTTCTCTTTCTCCATAAAAATTATTGATGGTCAGACTTCTTCTTGCTTTTTTTGCTCATTTTTAAAAGGTTGAGATCTGCTATTAGGGCAAAGGAGAGACTGTCCAAGCTTCCTCTACAGGTGACAGTGGCTGTGTTGGGTCAGTGCTGGGTGAGCATGATCAGGTCCCACATTATTCTAGGGTTCAGGGGCTCACTATTTGCCTTTTGTATTTGTGTTGGATATCTCACAGCTAATCCATTGATCTAATGGCTTGCAACTAGGAGACAGTAGCCAACAGTGCTGTAGATGCCTCAGAGCACAGACCCTACACTTCCCTGGGTCTCTCCTCTATGCCTGCACTCGGCCACTTCCCCTCCTTTTGCCCCACATTGAAACAGACCTTTTCTGAAGTTCTCCCAAAATACTTTCTGCTGGAAATTTGTTACTCTCCACTGGATTCTGTCCCTACAAAACCAGTTCAGAGGCTTGATAAGAGGGACATAAGGGAAAATGTAGATTAAAAATGTGTTTCCCCTCTACCATCTTGGCTCCACTCCCCCCCCCCACTCCATACACATCATTTATTACAGTATAGTAATATTCCAAAACCTTAATTGGTTTTGCCCATTAGATGTCCCCGGTGGTGAAAAATGTACTTTCCCCCTCAAATCTCTGTTATTATAGAAAAAAAAAATACTCCTATAAATAGTTTATTATATTTTGTAACTTTCTCCTTATCAGGGCCCATTTTGCTATGTAAATCTACTAGTGAAATCACTAGGTCAAAGAGTATGGACTCATAACCAACTTCATTTGTTTAATTCCAAACTGCTTTCCACAGATTTATAGCTCTATCAACAATGTACTAACATGCCTATTTCACCACAACACTCCCATTTTGAGGGGTAAAGCATGAAATAAAATCTTCACCTGAAAAGTATGAGGGAAGGGACACTATGGGATCATCCAAAGTGGTAAGGAGTAGTTTGTAATGTTTCTGAGGTATATCCTATAGTTAAACACTTAGGTATAGAAGGATTATTTTGCCATAATAGTGAAGGCAAGAAACATAAATTTTTAGTGGTCCTGGCCAACCAAGATTCTCTAGCTATGTTCAGCAATAGTTGAATAGGCAGGAAAGAAGTAGATGATAAGAATTCTATAGTTGGGGCTTGGCAGGGAATTATTTGAAAAATAAAAAGAAAGAGACCTAGTGAAAAGGATGTTCCAAAGTTGAGCTGTCTTATTAAAGTATAGAAATAAGGGAAGAGAGGAGAGTACAATCAGTAAAGTGTTAAAGGAGTTGGGAGTGGATGGGACTGAAGCATAGATATAATGAGGATGAAGAATGCACATTGTTGTTTTAAGGCTTAAGGAAAGATGGACTTGGGAAACAAATTAGGATAAGGCAAAAATATTTTAGATATGGAAGGGAAATACTTCATAACAGAAATCTGAAGGATACAAGTATATCTGTATACTGTATGCTGAGATGTATAGCTGAGATGAAGCAGAAAAAGAGATCAAGGGACTTCAGTATATTTAAGAATTTGGATATAATAACTATATAATAGCCTTTTTATGTATATTGAAGTTACTTAGTATGAGGACAGTTGTTGGCTGGGTATACTGATCCAGGCACAGATCTTTCATCAAGAAAGAAGAAGACTACGCAAGGGGTTCAACAGGATTTCTATTGGGCATTAAGTTTGGATTTACTGAGCTTCCAAGGCAAGAGTTTACTGAACAATGGTGGTGCAAGAAGCATTTAGAAGTAGATATAAGAAATAATAAGTATTCTGACTACCTCATCATAACCAGCAAAATCATAATCAAGGTTATGAGTGAAAATACAAACAATACTAAAAAGAAAAACAGAGGGAGCTAGATTTGAGGAAGAGTCAAAAGTTAGAGGAAAATATTTAATATGGAAGTATAATGATATTGGAGAAAAATTCTACACAGCACAATTTAAAGGATGGAAAGATAGGGATGTGAGGGTTGGAAAATGTTGTTACTGGATTAGCAGGTAGACATTCAGAAATCATAAGAAGGTGAGAGTATGAAGAGGTGGGAGCGTGACATTTATTTAAGAATGAGTGCATATTGAATATCAATTTCTAGAGAGAGGTCCTTTGAAGGAAGTGGTGATACAAAATTCAAAACACTCCTTATATAAAACATTATGTGGACATTTGGAGAAAAAGAGCAAAGAGAATAACAAAAGCAGCAACAGTAATAATGAGCTACTAAAAAATCCAGAAAACAGGATACAGCATAGCTTATTAGCCTCAAGATTACTTATTCTTATTGTTATTGTCTCTACAGCCACAGAAAGAGTTCACACATTTAATAGTAGCATTAATAAAATTCATTTCTCTGTCAATCTATCACTAGTAAATTATGGTGTAGAACAATAGCTAGTAATTTTTGCCCCTAGCATAAACATACTCATTTAAATTGGTGTAATCATGATAAAGATGTCAGGACACCATAAAGCCATTTCTAGAGAACCCATTGCTTAGGAGAGAACAGAGAGCAGGAGTGGCTCCCAGGGTAGAAAGCAGCTTACCTTAAGTGACTCATGAGGGAAAAGCAGAAGTAAGTTGCCAGTTATTTTAAATAATATAGTTCTTAACTAGATTCTAAATCTAGGTTTCATTATTTCTTTTTTGTGTTGCTAAATTACTAAAAGTGCTGTAAGTATTCTCTAAATTTCACTCTCCTACATTGAAGCTCTGGTCACTCTGATTCAGTTATTCTTTTAGCACTGTCATTGCTGGTCCCGTATCTCTTTTTTATCTCTCTGCATGCTTTATTCTAATAACTGCATTCTTGTCTCCATTCATCACCTAAACTTTATTGTCCTAGCTATGGAAATATATATATACTATCCATATTCTCCTCTCACATAATTTATAATTTAGATATTCATTTTTAAAACAAATTTAACATGGCACATATTTCATTTTATGTTAATAAAATTCCAGTTGAACCAAAATCAATAAGTGATTGTATTAGATCAACAATTTTCAAATTTTATCCTTATTATAACCATTCATTTCTATTATAACCTAAGATATACAAACATTTATATTGTTGATTTTGGGAGCAAATCTGCTTAGTAACTGCTAATATGTTTATGCATCAGGTGTTTATAGAAAGGAAATAGAACCAACAGTAGGCAGGCAAATTGCTATAAAATACCAGAAATGCAAATCAAAAAGAGGTGGTGTTTAAGAGTAAGAAATGAATGGATAAGAGAAAGCAGAAAGTAAGTAGAAGTTGAAAAGATGAACTGAAGGAGAAAAGGAGAGAGGAAATTAGGATATGGTGATTTAGAAACAAGGATCTAATTCATTTAGGAAAAGGATTGGAGAGCTCCTGAGAGAGTTTATGATTCGGGTCCTGGGAGTAAAGCTGGGTCAAGTTATTCCATGTGTGAGGTCCAGAAAAGATAGAGAACTTCATACAGGTGTCAGATGGCTATGGGATGAGCAATTTGAATCTGACTTTGGGGAATGGATCTGAGACGTAGCCAGGAAAGATCTTGATTTTTTTTTCCTTCTTTTTCTGAAGTACTTAGGGCTAAGCAAAAAATATTCTAGTTGACTTGGGAGTGAATATTCATACATATATGTATTATGTGTGTATATATACATATATGGGACATATAGATGTGTGTGTAGGTAGTATGACATTAAGAAGACTCTTGCAGATACACACACACACACAGACACACACACACACACACACACAAAAATATATGTGTAGATATCCACCCAAGATTTCCTGTAATGTCATCATTACATTGTATACTTGACATCAGGCCCTCATAAGTTATCATATAATGAGCAATAACTGAAATTATTTGATGGAAGAACATTTCTCACAATTTACCTAAATATGAGGAAAATAAATATGTTTATCATATAAACATATACACACATATATATGTATATCATACCATGGGAAAAATGAAAATCTAAATAATTAATAAGCATTATCATTTATACCTACTATGGCTATAAGAGGGAATTCATGGGTACAAGTATTTCTTTTTTCAAGAATTCTTTCAGTGAGGGTTGTTTTATTGATGCTGGGCATTCAGAATGTCTATTGAATGAGTCATTAAAACTACAATAATGTCTCTTCTAATGGCCCATTTGCTTTCTATTTTGAGAGAAGCCAAGGCTGCATTATTTATTTAGGTACTTATTGGATTTATGCTCTCAAAGTATAAATTGTTGTTAGTACATTTGGAACACCCACAGGATGCTAAACACTGAGCATAATATACACATGACATGGCCCTTCTCTTCTAATAGCTCGATTATATACTGTATTTAATATACTTATTATTTTTCTATTTGATAATATAATTCTTTAACAGCCATATGGGATTCTCCTTGGAGCTAGTTAAACCTGGAAAAACTCTTAAAGGGAGCAATGTGGGTGAGCTTTTTTTCTCCCATGAGTCACTCATGGTTGTAAACTTCTCTCCTTTCTGTTAAAACTCATTTCCTCTCCTGGTTCCCACTTTGTCTAACCTTTTATTGTAATGTTTCTGGAATCTATTTTGTAGATTTTTTTTCCTGGGCTATAATTGTGTGGCGAATTATTTTCTTTTAATATTTTCTCTTCATATGAATTCTGTCCATTTCAGAGAACAATTACACAATGCTAATATAGTCCCTTGATCCTATGGTTTGATATCCTTGGGTATGAGTCATTTAAAAAGATAAATAAATGTCAAAGATCAAATATCAGTCCTTAATTCTGAAGAATGTATATATATATATATATATATATATATTTAATTACCCATATTTCAGGATATGCTCAGAATTTCTTGCAACTAATTTATCTATGTCTGTCCTCTTCCCATTCCATCTCATCTTTAAAACCTTTTTCCCCTACAGCAGTCATATGCACATCTACTTTAGATGTCTGGCTTCCATTTCAACATAGTTGTCTCTGTTCCTACTAGTTCCCTTGACATCTAATCATAACTTTTTGTGTTCCTTCAAGACACTGTGCTTATAGTTTCGAGTCATAGTACAATCATTATCACAGCAAAAACTTGGATCTTGAAGGGAAACAGTTAAATTATTTCCATAATATAGCAGTCATTTAATATTTACTCCTAAATATTAGAGAGATACCAAATCTTAGATATGACTTCAACAGCATCCTCAAGAAACCTTCAGTCAAAAAAAGTCATAAACTTGAAACATTACAACATATAGTAATTGTGTAGCAAATGAATCAAATGAGTAAAAATCAAAGTGTTAGAAGATGTTGGATGAGTCGGACTCAATGCTTTCCTTTTGTGCATGAGAACACAGAGGTCCTAAGAGTTGAAAGGGCTTGTCAGTCCTTGCCAGAGGTGTAGAACTGTGCAAATCTGGATTTAGTGAATTCTCATTTATGCATATTACTGTGACATATTCACATTTATGAAAAGAAAGTCATCAAATACAAAGCTACAGTTTAAAAAGAAGCATAAATTACCCTATGTCCACACATTAAAGAAAACATTATTAGCCAGAGGCTTCCTTGCTAAAGACAATAACACTTACTATAAATCAGTCATTATGTTTAATGCCCTAAGAATTAAAAAAGGAAATATTGTAGACTAGATACCCTATTTTGAGAAACTTTCAAGAAGGGGGAGGTAACATGACAAATCTATGAAACATAATTTAAAACATATAAAGCAGAAAATGCAACGTTATAACATAGCCTGAGAACTATTCTAAGATATATGCACAGATGATATACAATTGGTAAAGGGACTGGGAGTGATTATAGCAAAATGGTGGCAATATGCAAAGGCTTCAAGATTAGCCTTAAATAGCATTTGGGAGTATAAAGGCAATTTTACAGAGAGAAGGGAGGGAGGAAAAAAGAAATTAGCTCAGAGGCAGAAATTATTTTTAAATAGAGGTTAAGCTCTAGAGCAAAGAGATACCATCCTGTTTGTTAATATCTTCCCAACATTTAGCACAATGTTATCCATGTACTAAGTGCTTAATAAATATTTGTTGAATGAATGGATGTATGAATATATAAGTAAATGAAGGAAATCAGGAAAAGTATTGATGTTTCTCAAACTACAGTGTAAACTTGGAATAACCATTTCTTCATCTATACTTCCTATATTTGGTTGAAAGGTGACTTTCAAAATAAAATAACTAGCCAGAAATACCATCATTTTTCATCATCAAATTTTGATTTATTCTCTGTATAATTACATATATATGTATACACATATATTTCACAATTTATTTGGGAGCAATAAGTGAAAACAATTCTTCATTTGAGTTGTTTTATTTGGATATTTCTATATTATGTTTAGACTGAATTTGGTTCCAATTCCCACTTTATATTGCCTTGTTATTTTATTTACTAGTTTCAGGAGTTCACAGCCATTCTTTGCCCTTCCTCTCCCTTTCCCCCATGCAGACACACAGTCTTTCATGTTACAGACCTTTATTTAAGATTCCTCTTTTACTTCCTCGAGTGGCTCCTTCCTGCTGTTTCATAAGACAGCTGCTCTTTGCTGGTGGTCTCAGCCACTGTTCCTGATCTTTCTGCTATTTTCTAGTAATGCAAGCAAGATGAAAAATTAAAACTTTAAAAAAATGTTTTCTGTTTTCTTTCATTGTGTTTATGATACTCTTTATGTATTTAAAGACAATCTTTTCATGATCATTCAGGTATTAGGTAGCAGAAGAGACCCCACTATAAAAACTAGAGTTGCTAAAAGTATGCTTTCATTAGAAAGTGGGCATTTGAGGCCAATCTAAATCACATATAGAAAAGGTCAATATTCTGATCAAAGGAAACTGATCTGGGTTAAATTCTTTAATTAACTGAAGTACTGGCTTCAGATGAATTTCCAGCTCCTAATAACCTGATAACGGTCTCAAACCCTAGATTTCTTTTTCCTCCTTGTTTCATGGCTGGATTATATTGTCACTCAACCTTTCTAAAAGAGTAACTCAAAGGAGCCTTGAGTAAAATAACATTTGTTTCTTTTATGGAACTCGAAGTTCTTCTTATCTCTGATTTTAAAAAAATCCTCAGTATTTGCTCTGTGGAAAAGATAACAAGAAAACTCTTTTTGACCTTTTTAGAGAGAAGGATTGAAATATAAAGAGATTAAACAAACTTTTTTTTTTTTGCTCACCACATACTGAGATATTGGTGAGGATGAGATTAAATGCAAGGCTTTATGTGAACAGGGTCAAAATCTTAGCAGCTCTAAAATGCTTCTCAATTTTTAAAAAAAAAAATTATTTTTCTTATTCATAACTGCAGATGTTAACATATTATGATGATGAGCCTATATATTTAAAATAAGTAAATGTCACTGAATGAGCAAAAAGAAAAGCAAAAAAGTTCAAATTAGTCATAATTAAGAATCATACATTAGCATCACATAGTTATAATAAACTCATTGAATAAAATAAGCTAAAGCAGAGAAATAAAGCTGGAAAAACACTACCTAAAATCTTTGCTATTTTATAATTTCTTTGACATTGAGAAACATGGGCATTTTTAAACCTTGAAAATTAACAATATGCAGAATAAGAAAATATAAAGAAACTGTGAAAAAAGAAAACCCCAAAATAGAATGGTTTGGAAACTAAGATTCTGAGAAGCATGACTTGCCAGTTACACTACTTTCAGAACAGGGCCTGAAATACACATCATTTTACTCCTGCTCCAATGTCCTTTCTACTATACTACTGTATTTTGCATAAGTTCTATCTGAGTAGAACTCAGAAAGTCTTACTGAGAGTTAACTTTTTGAATGAATCTTTTTAAGGCATGAAGACATAAGCAGGCCTATTATCCATGCTGATGGAAAGTATCACTGCTGGAAATTATCTAGATTATCAATGATTTATATTTTAATGGGTTCTATATACCACTCTTTTATATATATACATATACATATATATATATATATATATATGTATATGTATATATATACTTGTGCATGCTATTTTTATTTATTTATCCTTTCTGAAAAGCATTAATTCATTCAACAAATCTTTATTGAGCTTTTTTTAATAGTTAAAGCACTATAATAAAAAAGTCAAAAAATGTTAGCCCTTGTCCTTTAAAGGCTTGAATTTGAAAGTGTTCTAATGTCAGAATTATGCTTTGATTTTAAAGTTTATTTTCATTTGTTAAACAGATGCAATGTACTAGATAAGGAGATATAATTCAGAAGCATTTTAATAGGGGAAAATTCCTAACAATTGAAAAAAAAACTGAGCAGAAGATGATCCACAAATTTAGTAATTTCCATATACATTTATTGTTTCATCTTCCTGCCTCAGTATAAGCAATCTTATTTGACTGCAATGATCTTCTTTCTCAGCTCCATCCCCTAGAATCCCTATTTTAAAGGCTTAGCTGAAGTACTACCTCTTATATAAGTTCTTTCTTAATCACCTCAGATCATAGGGTTCCTACAATTATATTTATTTGTATTATATTTATGCATGCATGGATGCATATGTGTATATGTATCCATACCTCTATATGTTCTATATTTACTCCCCCAATAGAAGTAAGTCTTATTAGGGAAAGAATTGTTGGGGATTTTGTTGTTGTTGTTTTGTTGCTTTGCTCTTATTGTTGTTTTTTTTGACTTTGCATCCCCTGTAGCAAGTACATTGTCTACCACTCATTTGCATTTAATAAATGCTGACTGAATTAAGGAAGAGACTAAGTCTCTATAGATTCTGTTGATATTCTTCTACATTGCTTTCTACCTATGATCAGCTTCATGTGTTCAGATCTACTTTAGTTCTGATCCTCCATTGTCTCTGCCTACTTCCAGTCAAACTGTCTGAGCTGAGACGATTAGAATCTATCTATATTCAGTAGACCTAACTGTGCTCTCAGAATTCAGGCTCTACCTAATTTATTGTCATTGATACATTGTCCCTTTTTGGAGGAACTACTACATAGATAGTAGGTATATGTGAAGAAATATGTGAAGCAACACAATCAATCAATCAACAAATATTTATTAAGCATTCATGGTCTTGGCACTGTCCCAAGTCCTTAGGATACAAATATAAAATAAAACTTTCTATCCTCAAGAAACATATTCTAATGGGAGGATTACATGAATATGTGTAAGTATATTAAAAATCTATAGAAACCAAATTTTAGTTCATTTGGAGAGGAAGTACACTAGAAGCCAGGAAATGATTAAAAACTTCATGTAGAAGTTGCCACTACCCTCTTCAAAAATGAGATGAAACAAATCAGCTCCAATAGAATAGTAATGAATTGAACCAGCTCCACCCAGTGAAAGAACTCAGGGAAATGAGTGTGAACCACTACATAGAATTCCCAATCCCTCTGTTTTTGTCCACCTGCAGTTCTGATTTCCTTCACAGGTTAATTGTACACTATTTCAAAGTCAATTTATTTTTGTACAACAAAATAACTGTATGGACATGTATACGTATATTATATTTAACTTATACTTTAACATATTTAACATGTATTGATCTACCTGTCATCTGGGGGAGGGGGTGGGGGGAAGGAGGGGGAAAATTGGAACAAAAGGTTTTGCAATTGTCAATACTGAAAAATGCAAATATCTTGTAAATAAAAAAAGAAGTTGCCACTAACAGTGTTTTTGAAAGAAAACCAGAAGTGCTAAGAGGAGAGATGAGAAGGGAGAATTTTCCAGAAGTGAGGAACCAATGAAAATTTGTAGAAAGAATAGATGGAGAATTATATGATATATCTAGCAAATAGGTTAATATGGCTCAATTGCAGAATGAGAAGAGCAGAGAAAGGGATAATGATGTCAGGCCTAGGTTGCAATGAATTGTAAATGTCAAACAGTAGATTTTGAATTTAATAAGTAGAATTTTTGAAGTGAGGAGTAAAATTATTAGTTCTGGCTTTTTGAAAATTATTTTGGCAGTTCTGTAGAGGATGGATTGGAATGGAGTGAGATGAATCAGTGAGAAGAAATAGGAGACTATTGGAATAATCAATGCAAGTAGTGGTCAAGGCTTGCGCTAGGGTGGTAGCTTTCAGATTTGAGAGAAGCAGACAAATAGGGAAGATGTTTTGGAAATAGATATATCAAGATCTGGCAACTGATTGGGTCCATTTTGTGAGGTACAGAAAAGAAGTAAATATATTTTTTATTTATCACCTTCTATGTGCCAGGGACTATACTAATTACTTTACAAATATTATCTCATTCAATTCTTATAACAGCCCTACTAGGTAGATACTATTATCCTTAAAGAAAATGAAATCAACAGAGGTTGAGCCATTTGCCATGAGAGAAGAGTCAAAAGTGACATCAAGATTTCTAAAGAGATGTTGGTATAACTATAGGGAAATTTGAGAAAGGAGTTGGTTTATGGATCACATTAGTAGCATTCAAGCAAAAAGTGTACAACAAATATACAAAATGTTAATTATCAACTAAAGTAATATTCCAATGTTTAATCATGTACATAGGGGATAATAGGCTATTACAAGATATGCCTATGAAATATAACCTTTACAAAGAACTGCTAAGCTTCTAATATAGTCTGAATGGTGGGCTTTTGCCCAGGGACCAGTCTAGATAATTTTAGTGTGTTCATAACCAGATTGATCATAAGGAGCAAATAATTTCTGCCAAACTAATTTTTAAAGATCATATTCAAACTTTTAGTGAGATTATGATTTGAATTTCTTGAGAATCTTAGCCTTTATGAAAGGATGAATACATGAAAGAGTGAACAATAATCACCTGTTTTACAAATATATCAACAACTATGTCTGAATTAAAAGAATTAAGATAATATCCAAACAATTTGTTTGACTGAATTCAGTAGCCAGAATATGAAATAGGCTAAATATTTAATTTTTATTTTTGAAATAGGATTGAATGAATAAACAAATGAATGAACAAAAAGCATCTATTTTTAAATTATTAGGTCCAAAACATTGTGCCTTTTATTTTATTTTATTAGGAAAATAAATATAAAAGTATGAATTTCTCTGTTCTCATGAAGTTTAAATTCTATTGGAGAAGATTATACATGTAGAAAATTTTAACCTGCAATTCAAATGAAAAGGTACCATAGTCTGCAAAATGCAGGGATAAAACGGATTTATACAATATTGGATAGAAACCAACGGCTAACCATAGGAGATCCATGGCTAGATAAATCATAAACTTTTCTTATAGTAAATCCAGAAAGACTTGTTAGGAAATATTGTTGCTAAAAAAAGATCAGGAGTTATCAAAATACTGTTTTAAAGATGCTTTATTTAGTAGAGAAAGATGATTCAAAGGAATAATGTTTTTCTTTTCTCTTTTGGTTCTCAAAAGAGGTGCTAAAGTGAAAGATCTAATCAACAAAAAAACACAATCTTCAGTAAATGAGAATAGAAAAATAAAATGACATACAGTTCCTGCTGCCCAGAGCCATGTAAGGGGGAAATAAGAAAAATACACAAAAATTATGAATATGAATTCATTTGTGGAAGCAATGATTCTTGTAGAACCTCATTTTTGTGAAAGCAATGGTATATATACTTCTGTGGTTGACATTAGGCTGACTCAATATTTTACCTTAATAAAATGAAACTTTAGTTTGGTTTCCCCTACCTTTAATTAATCATCTAATAATTGAGTGCTGGAATCTATGCCATTCACAGGTTCTAACTGGACACTTTTGTTCTCTAATTCTATCGTGTTTAAAAACAGATGTAACTCCAAGGAAAAAAGGTATAAGAACCATCAAAAAGAATATTTAAGTGACCATATGAAATAATGCAGTGGCTGTTAGTGTGGTAAATTAAACATTTCAAGAATTAGTAAGGCCATAATGAAACAGGATAAGGATAACCTTATTTTTAATTATTAGGGAATTATGTATGCTTTAAAAAAGGTCTGAATACAATAATTATATGCATTCAAGGAAATAAATTTCACTTTAAGCATCAGAAAATCAGAAGGTCACCCAAGCTGGGCTTTGGCAAAAGGAATGGATTTTACTGTATGGATAGAGGGTGAAGTCCATAGGGGCAAGTAAGTATGCCATGTACAAAGACCTAGCGATGGGAAAGGATAGGATAAGATCAAACAGTAATTAAAATGTTTGTTCTTTCTCCATTTGTATCCTTTCTTCTTGTTGATGCTGCAGGCATATATAAGTGTGTCCCTGATTTATGAAAAGAGATGTTTCTCTGATATTTTTCTTAGTTCTGATCACATCATCATTTCATTCAAAATAACTTGATTACCTTCCCAATGCCTTGACTACTTACTGAATAAAAGACAAATTCCTTCAATCTAATGACCTTTACGATTAGGTTACAAATTACCATTTCAATCAAACTATATACTTGTTTCAGCTAACAAAATTACTTCTACTGTTCTTAATATATCCTTTCAGAAAATGCTTTTGCATTTTCTGACTATTGAAAGTCTGGCTGACTATTGAAGGTCAACACATTGGTGGGAACTCATAAGTAATAATTTTAGAAATGTGAGCACCAAGAGTATTTATATTGAGCTTTGGATAGTCAAACTTAATGCAGGACCTCCATAGATTAAACAGGATTTGATATGAAAAAAGGAAAAATAAAAGAAGACTCATAGTAATGAAAAATGATATGGTACTTCCATCAACTAAAATTTAAAAGTTGAGAGAAGAGAAAGTTGATTAGTGATCATTTTGCAGGGGTTGAATAAGAAATTTCAATTTAGTCTTCTTATGCTTAAGAATCCAAGTAGAATTTTTTTAAACTTGCACTTGAAAATCTGGGGGAGAAAATAGATTCCTAAAATAAATATCAAGAGTTGATCACTGAAGTCTCTAGAGGAAAAAAAATGTACAACTAGAAGTGAACAAAACCAGGACAACATACACTTATGAAAGAGGATAATAGAGTCAGTGCAAAATACATACAAGGAATGTATATATAGAAATATAGGAGGCAAACTAAGAAGCTACAATTTCATAGAATTCAATGGAAGAGAATATATCAAGAAGATGATTTCACAATCAAATGCAGAAAGGCAAAAATAGTAAATGCTTTCTTTTCAAATCAAAATGCAATAAAATTATATTCAATAAAGAACAGGGAAAGATAGATTAAAAATCAATTGGAAATTAATCTAATTCTAAAAAATGAGTGAGTCAAACAACAAATCGCAGAAATAATCTATAATTTCATCTAAGAGAATGACAATAATGAGATAACATACCAAAACAATTGGGATACAGTCAAAGCAGTTCTTAGGGGAAATTATATATCTCTAAATAGCTACATGAATAAAATAGGGAAAGAAGAAATCAATGAATTAGGCATGCAACTAAAAAGAGATGGAAAAAGAACAAATTTTAAATCCCTAATTAAATACCAAATTAGAAATTCTGAAACTCAAAGAAATTCTGAAATTAAGAAAAGTATTGAACTAATAAATGAAACTGAGTTGGTTTTATGAAAAAAAAAAAGATAAATCCTTTGTTAATTTGATTAGAAAAAGGAAAGGAAAAAAATCACCACCATCAAAAATGAAAAGGGTGAACTTACCACCAATAAAAAAGAAATTAAAGTAATAATTAGCAGCTATGTTGTCCAACTGTATGGCAGCAAATCTGACAATCTAACTGAAATGGATGAATATTTACAAAAATATAAATTTCACAGCTAACAGAAGAAGAAATAAATTATTTAGATAGTCCCATTTTAGAAAAAGAAGTTGAACAAGTCATTAATGCACTCCCTAAGAAAAAATCTCCAGAGCCAGATGGATTCACAAGTGAATCCTACCAAATATTTTAAAGAAAAAATAATTCTAACTCTATGTAAACTATTTAGAAAAATAGGTAAATAAGGAGTCCTGCCAAATTCCTTCTGTGACACAAATATGGTCTTGATACTTAAACTGGGAAGAGTCAACACAGAGAAAGAAAATTACAGACTAATTTCCCTAATGAGTATTGATGCAAACATTTTAAATAAAATATTAGCAAAGAGATTACAGCAATTTATTAGCTAGAAAATACAATATGAGCAAGCGAAATTTATATCAGGAAATCAGGGCTGATAAAATATCAGAAAAACTATTACCGTAATCAATCAACAGAAATCAAGTTATAATCTCAGATGAAGAAAAAGCTTTTGACAAAATACAGCATCCATTCCTATTAAAAATACTAGAGAGCATAGGGATAAAGGGTGTTTTCCTTAAAATAGTAAGTAATTATTTATCTAAAACCAACACCCAGCATTATTTGTAATGGAGAGAAGCTGGACACATAAGATCAGAGGAATTAAAATAGGCAATGAGAAAATAAAACTATCCATCTTTGCAGATGATATGATGATATACTTAGAAAATCCTAGAAAATCATCCAAAAACCTAGTGGAAATAATTAACAACTTCAGCAAAGTTGTAGCATATAAAATAAAACCATATAAATCATAAACATTTCTATATACTACTGACAAAGCCCATTAGCAAGAGATAGAACAGAATTCCATTTGAAATTATTATAAACAAAATAAAATGTTTTGGGGATCTACCTGCCAAGACAAGCCCAGGAACTATGTGAACAAAATTACAAAGCATCTCACACAAATAAAGTCAGATCTAAACAATTGGAAAAATATAAATTTTTCAATGTTAGGCCAAGCTAATATGACAAAAACTACAATTCTGCCTAAATTGGTCTACTTGTTCAGTGCCATGCCAATCAAACAGTGAAAAATTATTTTATAAAACGATAAAAATAATAACAAAATTCATCTGAAAGAACCAAAGACCAAGAATATCAAAAGAAGTAATGAAAAAATACAAAGGATAATGTATCCTTACACCTTAGCAGTACCAAACCTAAAACTATATTATAAAACAGCAGTCATCAAAATCATTTAGTACTTGATAAGAAATAGAGTAGTGGATCAGTGGAACAGATTAAATACATATGACATAATAATCAAGGCTTATAATAACCTAGTATTTGATAAACCTCCAAACTTCATCTTCTGAAATAAGAACTCACTATTTGATAAAAATTGCTGGGAAAACTGAAAAAAATGTCAGAAACTCAGCATAGACCTACATCTCACATCCTATAGCAAAATAAGGTCAAAATTAGTACATGATTTGGGCAGAAAGGTATGATGCCATAAACAAATTAGGAGAGCAAGGGATAACAGATCTTTGGAGAAGGGATGAATTTATGACCAAAGAACTAGAGAAAATAGTGAAAGGCAAAATGGACTATTTTGATTACATTACATTAAAAAGTCTTTGCACAAATAAAACAAACAAAAAAAATTTAAAAAGAAGTACAAATCTGGGGGAAAAATCTTTACAACCAATGTAAAGGTCTCATTTCTAAAATATATAAAGAACTGTGTGAAATTTATAAGAATACAAGGCATTTCCCAATTGATAAATCATGAACGGATATGAACAATTTTCAGATGATGAAATAAAGCCATCTATAGTTATATGAAAAAAATGCTCTAAATCTCTGTCATTTAGAGAAATGCAAATTAAAACAACTCTGAGGTACCACCTCACACATCTCAAATTGACTAAAATGACAAGAAAAGAAAATGATAACTGTTGGAGAAGATATTGGAAAACAGGGACATTAATGCATTGTTGGTGAAGTTGTGAAATGATCCAACCATTCTGGAGAGCTATCTGGAACTATGCCCAAAGGTTATAAAACTGTGTGTACCTCTTGAAACAGCAGTGCCATTACTGGGTCTGTAACCCAAGAAAATCATACAGGAGGGAAAAGGACCCTCATGTGCAAAATTTTGGAACAGTTTTATTTTGTTTTGTTATGGTAGTAAAGTATTGGAAAATGATTCAGTGATCCAAAGCAATTCCAATAGATTTTGGATAGAAAATACCATCTGTATCCAGAAAAAGAACTAAGGAGACTGGATGTAACACATGCTATGTTCATTTCTTTTTTCTGTTTTTTAAATCTTTCCCATGGTTTTTCCCTTTTGCTCTTATTTTTCTTTCCCAACATGATTCATAAAGCAATGTGTTTTAAATAAATAAATTTACTAGAAAAAAAGGAACTAAAATAAATTGATGAATAATTTTAAAAAAGAAAATGAATAACAATGCTAGATGCTTCACAAAAGTCAAGAAGAATCACTGAAAAGATGAAATTAGATGTGTTTTAATGAAATTACTCAAAGACTTTGGAAAGATAATATAGTGGTAAGGAACAAAATCAGAATGCAAGAAGTTGAATGAAATGGTAGTAAGAGAGTAGAGATAGTGCTTTTATATTACTCTTTTTAGATACTTGTCAGAAAATTATAGGAAAGTAAAAGGATGATAATTTTAAAGGGAAAGGGATTGAGAAAGTGTTTTAAATTACAAGATATTTGAGCTTGTTTGTGACAGAAGGAATAACTCAACAATGAGAAAGATATTAAAGATAATAGATAACTAGGATCTGTAGCAGGTAATCAGGATCATCATCTTATTTCACTACTTTAAAATATGTGCATATGTACATATGTATATATAATTATACATATATATGACTGGAAATGCATACATATGTTTGCATGAATACACACAACATACATACAGGCAGATAGATGATATAATGGATAGAGCACCAGGTCTACAAGATCTGACTTCAAATCCAGAGCAAAGATTGTTCAAGCACTCAGATGTGCACATAAACATATATACATATGTGTGTATATGAGCATATATATACATACATATGTAGTTATGTATTGTGCATATTCTTACATATGTATGAATATTACTCATGGAAGAGGAATGACAATGACACCTAAAGGGAGCTGCAATCTACAAAATTCAAAATTATAGTAACATTCCTACAAATTTGGTTTGGTTTTGCATTCATGTATGTGTATATGTCATAATTTCCAAAAATTTATTTCTAGAAAATTTAGATAGAGTTCCTCAAACAATAGTTACTATAGTGTTTTCCTTTTCAATTCTAATAAATTCAATTACCATTTATAAGACATCTACTGTTTATATACAAAGCAAGTCACTGGAGTTATAAAAATAAAGTAACACCTTATAATACTAAAATGTAAAAAGCTGCTTCATAATTTAATATTCCATAATCTCTTTCCAGTTCTTAACAGTTTGTATTCCAATTTGTCATATTTCCAGGCTGTTACTAAATATAGTTTTGTCTTTATATTTTCTGTCCCTTTAAATTAATTCTAACATCATGTAATCATACATTACTTTATCTTTAAAGCACTATTCATGTTTTGCCCTTGGTACAGAGGTTGTCCTAGGTTCTAGAATGTTATTTAAGCAGAGTGCAAATAAATTTTATTAATATTATTTATTAAAATAAATTAAAAATTAAATCATATTAATTAAATAAGCTAAATATAATGCTGGTAACAAATTGTCTCTCTTCTGAAGATTAGTCCAGGTCAATATGGAAATTCAGATTGGCCATTTTGTGATGAAGCAGAAGGACAATGCAACTCATGAAACATATGAAAATGCAAAATGATTTTCGTCCTATACAGTACCCTTCTGCTCTTGCAGTGATAGTGCCAGGATAGCTGAGAAAATAGAAGATGATGCTAACAATCAAATAGCTTTTATAATTTATTTATTTCCCAATTATACTTTTAAAAATTTATGAATAATTTCTTTTTAATTTTGAAGTCCAAATTATGTCCTCCCCCATCTTCTTGAGAAAGCAAGTAATTGAATTTCAATTATACATCTGAGGTCCTAAAAATCTATATTTTCATATTAATCATTGATTCCCTTGATATTCTTGAATTTGCCTTTTTCTAAATGATTTTTTAAAACTATTTTTCTATCTCTACAAAATAATTCTTTGTTAGTTTTGTATGGCATAGAACAAGTAAATTATCTCAGATAGAATTGTCATTTTTATTACATTGACTCAGACTACCCATGAGCAATTAATATTTCTCCAATTGTTTAGATCCATCTTTATTTGTGTAGAAAGTGTTTTGTAACTATGATCATATAATCTCTGGGTTTGTCTTGGCAGGCAGACTCCTAAGTGCTTTATATCGCCTGCAATTATCTTAAATGGAATTTCTCTTCCTATATCTTCTTTTTGTATTTTGCTGGTGGTACATAGAAAAGCTGATTATTATGTTAGTCTATTTTATATTTTGCAAATTTGCTGCACTTATTTGTTTCAACTAATTTTTAGTTAATTTTCTAGGATTTTCTAAGCCATCATATCATCTGCAAAGACTGATAGTTTTGTTTTCTCATTATCTTTTTAAAAATTCCTTTCATTGCTTTTTCTTGTCTTATTGCTAAAGCTAGTAGAATTTTGAATAATAATGGACAAATTTGCTTCATTCCCCATCTTATTGGGAATGTTTCAAGTTTGTCTCCATTATAAATAATATTTATTCTTGATTTAAATAGATAATATGCATAGATAACACTTTAGACAATAATTATTTTGAGAAAGTTTCCATTGATTTTATACCCTTTGGTGTTTTTAATATAAATGGGTATTATAATTTGTCAAAAGATTTTTCTGTATCTTTTGATATAATCATATGATTTTTTGCTATAATTATTATTGATATGTTAAATTATCTTGACTATTTTTCTAGTATTGAACCAGCCCTGAATTCCTAATATAAATTCCCCTAGACAGTATGAACTTTAAGATACATTGCTGTAATTTCCTTCTCATTATTTTATTTAAAATCTATGCATAGATACTCATTATGGGAGTTAATTGATGTTTTTTCTTTTTCTGTTTTTGCTCTTATGATTTAGTCTCAAAACCATATTTGCATCCAAAAAATTTTATAGGGCTCCTTTTTGACATTTTTTTTCAAATAGTTTAAGTAGTACTGGGATTAATTGTTCTTTAATGGTTTGATAGAATTCACTTGTAAACCCATCTAGTTTTAGCGCTTTTTTCTTAGGGAACTTACTGATAATTTGTTCAATTTTTTTCTAAGGTAGGAATATGTAAGTATTTTATGTCTTCATCTGTTAATCTAGAACGTTTACATTTTTGAAATATTCATCCAATAGATGGACAATTTTAGTGGCATACAATTGGCAAAATAATTCCTATTGGTAGACTTCATTTGATTTTTATTGATGGTGTATTCATTCTTTTTAAAAATCAAATTAAGCAATATTTTATCTATTTTTTGTTTTCCCCCCTAAAACCAACTCCAATTTTATCATTTTTCTTTTAATTATATCCATACCTCTTTTAATTTTCTGGATTTTCATTCTCATGTTTAATCAGATATTTTAAATTTCTCTTTTCCCTAGTTTTTTAGTTGCATGTTGCACCAATTCATTGACCTATTTCTGTCTTTTATTGATATATATATATATATATATATATATATATATATATATATATATGTTTAGAGATATACATTTTCTCCTAAATTCTGTGTTTTGGCTGCATCTCACAAATTTCTATATGCTGCCTTATTATTGTTATTCTCTTTTATGAAATTATTAATGGTTTCTATGTTTTATTCTTTGACCCACTTATTTTTTAAGATTAGGTTATTTATTTTCCAATTTTTTTAACCTATGCATCTATGACCCTTTAATATGATTGTTATTTATTAAATTGTGATCTGAAAAGGTTACATTTAGCATTTCTGCCCTTTTGCATTTGGTGTGAAGTTTTATGCCTTAATATATTGTTACTTTTTGTGAAGGCGTCATGTACTGTTGAAAAAAGGAAAACTTTATCCCCATTCATTTTTCTCCTTAGGCCAATCATATTTAACTTTTCTAAAACTATTTTCATTCCTTCTACTTTTTTCTTATTTATTTTATGGTTTGATTTATCAAGCTTTGACAGTGGAAAGTTGGTTCCCTTATGATTTCTCTTTCATGTTTATATTTTTATGCTTCTCTCAGGTTTTGTATTTGAAAATACAATTTTCTATTCAACTCTGGTCTATTCATTAGGAATGTTTGAAAGGCCTCAATTTCATTAAGTCTCCATTTTTTCCCTTGAAGCATTATACTCAGTTTGGTTGGGTAGGTTATTTTTTATTGTATTCTCATATTTCAATACCTCTATTTTTTTTAATGTGGTAATTGCTAACGCTTCCTAAATCTTGATTGTGACTTCATGGTATTTGAATGGCTGCTTAATACATTTTTCTTTTACCTGGGATCTCTGGAATTTAATTAACACTTCTGGAAGTTTCAGTTTAGATATTTTAAGAGGTCATCATTAAATTCTTTTAGTTGCTATTTTACCCTATGATATAGCATTTTTTCTCTAGCATATTATATGATATGATATGGGGTTTTTTTTTGACAATTTCTTGAAATATTATATTATTGGATTACTTCCTTGTCTCTTGAGTTTGCAGCTTGATCTTTCTTGTCACCATATTATCTTTTTTTTTTAATAGTGAAGTTCTTTATTCTTGTTATTTGCTTATTTTTCTGTACTATATCTTGATTTGGAACCTTAAATTAATGTTGAGTTCCATTCCCAGTACACATATGTAGAGAGTGGGGAGAGAGAAATAAAGATCTCTATTTCAGGCTTCAGACTTTTTGTGTGCTTCTGTCTGCAATTAGTTCTGGGGATTTGAAAATTTGGGGTATCTCCAAGATGTCAGAGTTTGAGGAAAGATGTGGTCATTGCTTTCTCGTTCTGCACTCTGATCCTTACTGAGGAAGGATCCTGATCCCTTAGGATCAGAAGTGATACTGTCCCTCATATTTGGCTCTGACATTACAAAAATTCTATTTGAGGCCTTTTTAAAGGTTATTTGGAGGGCAATGTGGGGAGAGCTCAACTCAGATCTCAAGTACTCTGCCAACCTGGCAGAAATTTTTGAATAGCTTTAAGAGAAACAAAAGGCGACATTGGTTAGATACATCAAACCATGATCACCATCTCCTTTTGGATTCCAAAAGAAACGATCCAAATTGTTAGATTCTCAAAATTTCAGTTAATATCAAGTGTGATAAAAGTGTGAATTTATGATAAAGAATCAAAGAATTTCTGTCAAAATCTTCTGACAGACACAAATTGTATCAAACAAACACTTGAAGCAAAAGGAAGACATTGTACATTAAAAGCTTTTAATTATGAAAATTGCAAAGTTTATTGTTTATGTTAATAGCTGTAGTTATTTTACTTTATTCCAAATAATTAATATGATGGTACATTTCAGGTGCCTACTTTGCCATTTTTACAGTATTTATTAAGATATATGCAAATACTTTGATGGTGACCTTGATCCAGGTATGAAAATGAAATAAGAAAACATTCAGATATCACATTTTGTGGCAGACAACTCCTTGTTATTCACAAAATTGACTGTAAAATGATGAAGGTCTTCCAGATATTCTTTTCAGCCAATGATATCAATACCTTACTCCCTGGAATATTTCAAAA
Organism: Antechinus flavipes; assembly: GCF_016432865.1. Classification (NCBI taxonomy): domain Eukaryota; kingdom Metazoa; phylum Chordata; class Mammalia; order Dasyuromorphia; family Dasyuridae; genus Antechinus; species Antechinus flavipes. The sequence goes on along the minus strand of NC_067400.1, from coordinate 126,414,674 downwards.
GATTATAGATAAGATCATTCAAAAGAGTTCAGTTTAACTATTAAAGGGAGAGGGGGATAAACATAAATAAAGAATGTCTGTTCTCCAGTTATGACATGCAAACTGACAATTAATTTGTTATAATAATGAAAATTGTAACTAATAACTATAATAACAAGCATTACATGATGCTTTAAGGTTTATAAAGTGATATGTATATATTTTTACCATTTGATCCTCATAACAGCACTGAAATATAGATGTTATTATGATCCATATTTCATAGATTAGGAGATTAATTATTAGATTAGGAAAATAAAGTAGTTGTTCTGTTTAGGATCACATAGTACCTAGGTAGAGCTAGGATTTGAACTCAAATCTTCCCAACTCCAGTTAAATGCTTATGCCCATTTCACTACCCAGCATTTATCTCAGACAGATGTATAATGAATGTACTCAGACTCTATTAAGAAAAGGAAGATTAAATTGACTTGTGTTTTGGAAATCACAAATTTCTTTTCAGACCCCAACCAAATTATCATCAATACTCTTCTAAAGATATTATAAGTAATAGAATAATAATCTGAAGAATTTAAGTTGTGGGTCACCCCAAAAAAAAGAGGCTGTAGTGTATTACAAATGAAGTAAGTTGTAGAAGTGAAATCAGAGTAGAACACTGAAGGCTGAATGAGTTGGGGGAAAAAGTTTTTGTAAAATGAGAAAAAGTTATAGAGCTCATGTACTCTGCTAAGATCTGCATGATGTCAAGAACTCCAGAAATCCTTCATCATATTTAAAGGACTTCATTTGTTGAATCAATTCAATTGGCAAGAGTAATCCAGGAAAAAAAAAGGACATAGGTGCATTATCATCTGAATCTTTACATATTGATGAGATCATTTATCTATCTATCTATCTATCTATCTATCTATATGTATGTGTCGTGATCTTCTTCCCAAATGCAGCCAGGTGATAAAAGTTCAGATCTTTTATTGTTTCCAATATAGCCCGGTTAGCTTAGAGGCCTATCTCTCTGCTTGGTTCCAAGAGCTCTCTCCAAATGTCTTTAAATCCAAAGGTCTGGTCCTTCAGCCTCTGCCTCTGCTTTCTTCAGCCTCCCCAGCTCCAGTCTTCATGTCATTCCGGTGAAATCTCGACTTGTAGCGTCTTCCTCTCTAGAGAGCTCTCCGACTGGCCCATTGGCCTATTTATGCTCCTTCCAGAGAGAGGGATTATGGGTAGCTCTACTTAGTACCTTGTTTCAGGTTCTGCCCAAAACATCTTCTTGTAAGATTAGATCAACTCTAATTACTTAGCAGTTAGTAAGGATTCCAACATCTCCCCCTTTCTTTTGTTTTAAAACATAGGGGGTTTCTGAGGGGGTACACATAAATCCATCAATATGGGCCAGATCTTTGTAACAGATATACATGGTATACATAAATCCATCAATATGGGAGGCATTATACATAATTTACAAAAGCACACAGCAATATAACACAGGCTAGTGGTAATGTAACAAATAACATGAATCAACATGAAAATTTAACTACTGCAAAAAGTCTCATCAACAATCTTTCATCTCAAGAAATCCAATGATTCTTGCAATTGCTTAAAATACATAAGCACATAGTAATATAACACAGGCTAGTAGTAATGTAACAACATAAATCGACCTGAAAATTTACAAATGTCCATAAGTCCTAGAAATAGTCCATAAGGAATCCATTGTCCATTAGTTCATGCGCCAGGAATCTAATAATTCCTGTAAGCTCTGAAGTACTGCAAAAAGTCTCATCAACAATTTTTCATCTCAGGGAATCCAGTGATTCTTGCTGGTTTTTCAGGAATTTGAAAGCTGAAGATTTTAAAGTTCTTTTGACAGTCTCATTGTTAGCCTTTTCCACCTGTGGAAATATAAGCAGATCCTCTTCCCCAAGCAATTAACCTAATTCCCTTCTATTTACCAAATTTGGGATTTCTCCTCATCATCTGGTGATTACATTGGAGCTGTTTGCATTGGATATTGTCTTGTTGTCTTAAAAGGCCTGTATTCTTCCCAACTGTAATCCTGATTGCTTTTCTGTTGGTTGATGACATCAGAATTCTGAATTTCTAAAGTCTCTCTGGGTGTAACCTCAGCTGCTATCATGCCCCACCTGTCCTTTGATTGATACTTTGGAGCTGGGCCCTGCCTCTTATTCTTCTGGGTCAATATACATTTAGAGGCCCAGTGAAAGCCTCCGTTACATTTTGGACATGGGGTTTTGGGTTTTCTCTCACCCTGTCTTCTCACTCTATCTCCATATCTACAATGAGCTCTCAAATGTCCAATTTTTCCGCACTGAAAACATCGACGAGTTTCTCTAGAATTCCTCTGCCAAGAAGGACCTTGTCTTTCCATGTTCATCATAGTCTGGGCATAATAAGCATTTGTGCCCACTGTGGCACAGTGTCTAATGATTTCTTCTAAAGGAGCATTTTTGTCTAGCCCCCATATAATTCTCTTGCAAATCTCATTGGCATTTTCCTTAGCCAAATGTCTAGTCATTATTTCTGTTGCTGCATTGTCTCCAATGGTTCTTATTACAGCTGTTTGTAAACGTCCCACAAAATCTGCAAAAGGTTCATTGGGACCTTGCTCTATTTTTGTGAAAGCATTATTTCCATCTTTCTGTCCAGGGAGAGAATTCCAAGCTTTTATTGCAGCCTTAGAAATTTGCTCATACACTGTTATGGGATAATAAATCTATTCTGAACTCTCTGCATACTGACCTTGACCAGCTAGTTGGTCAAAAGTGATTTGTACAACAGCTCCTTTTTGCCTATTGCGTTGGGCTTGAATCCTACATAATTCATGAAACTCCGAAAGCCACAATAAATTTTGTCCCGGTTCTAGACAAGTTTTCGTTATGGATTTCCAATCATTCGGGGTTAGGATTTCATTAGACAAATTATCCAGTAACATCTTCACATAAGATGATGTAGCCCCATAAAGAGTGCAACCCTTTTTCAAATCTTTAATTTTTTCCAAATTAAAAGGAGTGTATCTTCTCCTTTTTTGACCTGAGGAGTTGAGCTCTTCAATCACAGGATATGCATTTATAAAATCAGATATATCTTCTCCTTCATTTTTTGCTTTAATTAATGCTTTTTCTAATCTTGTCAAATTCTGCTTTACAGGAGAAGCTGACTGTGTTTCTGTCTCTCTCCCTCCCCCTTGTTCTACCCATGAAGGGTTAATTGTGGGGGGAGGGTCATGAGATGTGGAATCACCTAATTCCTCCTTCTGTGAAGTATTATACTCAGAATTGTAATTAACTCCATTCTCATCTGATTTGTCCTCCTTTTCACCTAGTAAAGTTGGCACTTCCTCCTGTGCTTTCCTTTTCATCATTCTATCACTTAAATAACTTCTTATAGCCAATTGTATTACATTATATGTATTAATTATTGAGTTAGGCCCATTTTTATCATAGAATTGACAAAGATCCTCTCCAACCAATTTCCATTCATTTAGATCTAATTCCTTATCAAGAGAGAAACAAGGACACATGTCCTTTACAGTTTGTAAAAATTCAGTGATTTGCTGTAAACTTATAATTAAACCTTGGCTTTTCATAATTTTGACAATGCTCTCTAAACATTTTCCTTGAACAGAAACAGGCTGTTTTCTAAATATCTGTCCCATCTTAGATGAAATTCTACTTTAACTCTTTTAACAAAATTTCTTTGTTGTACTCACTCTAATTTCTGGGTTGAAGAGTCTTTTCCACTGGATCAGGATCAGAGGCTTTTCCACTTGAATCAGGATCGTAGCTTTTCCACTGAAATCCACTGAGGGGTCTGTTTGTCCCTGTTCGGGCGCCAAAATGTCGTGATCTTCTTCCCAAATGCAGCCAGGTGATAAAAGTTCAGATCTTTTATTGTTTCCAATATAGCCCGGTTAGCTTAGAGGCCTATCTCTCTGCTTGGTTCCAAGAGCTCTCTCCAAATGTCTTTAAATCCAAAGGTCTGGTCCTTCAGCCTCTGCCTCTGCTTTCTTCAGCCTCCCCAGCTCCAGTCTTCATGTCATTCCGGTGAAATCTCGACTTGTAGCGTCTTCCTCTCTAGAGAGCTCTCCGACTGGCCCATTGGCCTATTTATGCTCCTTCCAGAGAGAGGGATTATGGGTAGCTCTACTTAGTACCTTGTTTCAGGTTCTGCCCAAAACATCTTCTTGTAAGATTAGATCAACTCTAATTACTTAGCAGTTAGTAAGGATTCCAACATGTATGTATATATATACATATATTTATGTATATATGTGTGTAGGTATATATGCTGAAATACAGAACTATTGACTTTTTTCTGATTTTCTACCTATTATATCCATACCCTTTTGATAATTTAGCCTATAAAGTCAATGCCTGAAAATCTTGTTATTACTTTCCTTTTCTTAGACTATATCTAAATGTATATGCATGTATATTTATGTGTATATGTTTAAATATATATATATATATATATATATATATATATATATACATTTATACACAGACATACAAACACAGTCATAGCTAGCTAGGTATATTTATCTATCTATATACATGTGTGTATCTATGACCCATAGTAACACAACAGCTTTCCAGTCATACTGATCATTTAATATTTATTATTTACTTATTATTTTTATTGAATATTATTCTAGTCTTGCCCTTTGAGTAAACATAAATATAGGAATGCTTGTTTTATAATTTTATGTATGCATGTGCAAGTATATAGTATAAATGTGTATTTGTAAGCATTTCTTTCCCCTATATCCTTCTGATATCACATTTCAGTATCTGAATGTCATACTACCAACTTCAAAACATTATTTACCCTGAAACGTTCCCACTTTGGATGTTTTGAATAAGAATTCTATTGTGTGAATATTTCAAAAGCTCTAATTGTCTCTCTCCATTAGAAAATTCTGTGAATAGTTAGAAATATGATTCAAGCATTTTTCCAAAGTGGTCCCTATATCATTCAATAAGCTGAGGGTAGCAGAGATCTAATAGGATCACAGAGTCTGGACAGAGCCTTTTTAGTCTCTGAAAAAAATCTAGGAAATGAAAATACAACCAGTTAAGTGTGAAAAAAGATAAATTGCATATTTCAGAGTTAATCATTTGGCCCAGGTTAGAAGTCTGTAAGCTCAGTCTATGAATGTCCCTTTGATTGTGCTTCCATAAAGAGATGAATAGATTCCCCTTTTCAAATGTTAACATGTACTTGGTATTTAGCAATTGGTCTTAATGCGATATACAATAAAATTGCCATGATTTGCATAATCTGTTTGTTACCATTAATAGTCAATTTTACGTGAAGTGGAAACATTTTATTTCTAATGCTTGTCATATCTATTTAAGAATACTTACTAAGAGGAATAAAATTGATTCCTTACAATTCTAAAGAGGAAGCAAACTAATCCCACTTTTATTCTGTTGAGGCCCACTGCTCACTGGGTACTTCCACGAAGCCAGTGAGAGGGAATACTTTCTTCACAATCACTCATTCACAAAAATGCACCTGTATTGTAAATACTTAGCTTATACAAAACTCTGGTCTAATCTTGGGTGGTCTCTTTACTCAGGTTTGATTAAATATGTCTTTTCACAACAGGTGACTTTTTAATTGTTTTCTTATGGCAACCCATTTATTCCTCAACCTTTGTTTGGCTTGCATTAGTTTTCAAAGTTAATGACCATGTGTGAGAACATGCTGAGTACAGGTGGCCAATGGCAGGGCTAAGAATGTGGGTATTATAGCCCATGCAGGAGGCTATTGATTTAAGTTTGCCAATTAATACATACAGTGGTTGAATCGTTCCATAACCCTGAAGGCCTTTCAAATGAGGGAAAAAGCCAAACAGGCATTTGTAATACGAGTATGAAATTAAAAAGAAAGCAGCTTGTTCTTCACATTCAATGGGTATTCTTTCATTTAGAAGGCTGGGGTTTTTTCCTTTGCACAGCTTGATAGCTACAGAGCATCAAAGTGGACTGGTTTCTTTTCTGTGTAGCAAGATCAGAGATCCACATCCCCTAGCAAAATACCTTCTTCTAACTAATTCAGAAATTGAGTTTTAGAAAAGTTAACTGGCCTTCCCAAAGTCTTTTGAGTATTTCAAAACTTCATATTTTTCCTCATCTATGTTTTAGATGACATGATCAGACTTCAGCAGATGTTTTCAAAGGTGGCTTGTCTGGGTTTCTTTCAAGCAATACACATGGGAAATTATTGTGATGACCAACATTGTGTTCTCTAAAATCCAATAGATATTGAATCACTTCTAATTATCAGACTTTTCTTAAAGTCAAGCCCTTTTATTCTCCACATGATGAATACAAAGATAGAAACTAAGGTACTTATAAGATAATTAAGTCTATGCAGCATTAAGTTAGGTGTGCCAAAGGATTTAAAAGTGTTTGGGCATTAACTAGAACATAAATACCTGGAAGTGAAGCACTTAAGAAAGAAGGAAAAATTAGTTATCCCATTGGGTTTCATTTTGATTTCTTTCCCATTCTGTCAAAGCCACATTTGGTTACAATTAGCTTATGTAAAGGAAATAGCATCTGAAATCCTATTTTCCAATTGGGATAACCCTTCTGACCTAGCATGAAGACACTTGGAAGCATTTTTGCAGTCTTAGTTAAGTATGTATAGGGTGGGGGCAATTTGAACAAGTACAAATTAATTTGCCAAGTATGTTCAAGTTACAAAACTATGTGGTACCAGCATCATGACTAACATAGCCTCTAGCAAAATATGTGGAGAGAATGTGCTGTATTTAGCTGTCTATGTTGTTGTTATGTCAGACATATAAGATCCTAAAATTTAGAGCTACAAGGGACTTATAATCAATCCACTGAATCCAACTCCCTGATTTTTACAAAAGAGGAAATGAAGTTCCAAAGAAATTACGTGATTTACCCAGTATCAAACAGCTAGGAATGTCTAAGTAGGACTTAAATTCAGATCTTCCAGCTCTTAAATTCAGCATTATATCTACTCTACCATCTTGTTGCCTAATAATTTGGATTAATTTTAAACTAGGGCATATGTGAAATAAAATAGATTATCTTGAGTCTCAAAGTAACGACCGGGATGGCAAGTGTTGTTCTGTCATGGCCAATTCTTTCTGACTCCACTTGGAGTTTTCTTGGCAAAGATACTAGTGATTTGCCATTTCCTTTTACAGATGAATAAACTGAGGCAAATAGGATTAAGAGATTTGCCCAGGGTCATAAACATACATAATAAGTGTCTGAGGTCAGATTTGAACTCAGGAAGATAACTCTTCCCAATTCCAGGGCCAGTACTCTAACCAGTACACCACCTAACTTCCTTGTGGTAGTAAGTAGCTAACTCTAAATTTCTGGTAGGTAAGAAAGGTCTTTCTCCCTCTCCTCCCATTCCCACTCCCATTCTACAGTGATCACCACCAGTGCCTTGCACATAATAAACACTTATATTTGATTTGAATTCTATGAGGATAAATTAAATTGGAAATGTGTTAAGTTTGTAAAACCTTTCTTGAAAGTTATTTTTCCCATGGCTTCTGTTCAACACATCCACTAAAGCTGGTATTTGTCATTTATTAAAGAAAAAAGAAAAGGATAAGGGATTTGACTAGACTTATTTTACAAATACATAGAATCTAAATAATCTCAAAATGTACGTGGTCAAATCATGTTCTCCAGTATTGTGATTGGCGATGAAATGAACAATGCATAGTAAGATTTTTTTTTGCTTTTTTAAAAGTTCATTTGCCCTCATCTTATCGTTGAATCACATGTTCACTGAATTTCATGGATTTAGTTAAAAACAAATTGATACCATGGAATGTAAATAAGTAGTCAACAGTCCTACAATTTGGAAGAGAACCAACTCTCAATTCTTCTACCCCTTCACATTTTGTTTTAGTCAATTTTCCCCAAATCCCAGTTTTTCAGTTCAGAGACCATAGAATAATATATGGTGATAATATGTTGAACCCAGGAACTGCAGGTCAGGTGAGGGAAGCTCAGATTATCTCCAGAAGCAACACATACCTAACTACCCTTGGAGATTCATTGAATTGAAATTTCAGACATACTTTAGGAAAAAAAAAAAAAACAATTGCTAAGAAAGGGCTTTCCTTGTGATAAAAAAGAATTTTTAAAAATTCCATCAAAAGGTAGATGATAGGGGGCCCATGGACTATAACACAGAGAGGTAAAATTATTGTAGCTATAATTCCCCTTAGCTTTATCCTTTCTTTTAACTTACTAACATGAAAACTCCATTGCCACCTCTTGAAACATACAAATTGAGAAAGACAAAGTGAAAGAACCATTCTCCTTCCCATTTGGAAAATTGCAAAGGTATCATTCTTGCAACATTTCCACAATCTCTTCTCCCTTCAGGGGTGAAGAGGGACAGGGAAGAATCTAATACAATAAGAAGAATAAGAATAGGGCTTTTTGTTCTCACTGAATGTACCAATACTGAGTACCAATACCTTCCTGTACTTAGAGATGAGAGGTGATAGAGGGAATACAGGAGACTGGAATTCCTTTTTTTTTTTTTTTCCCAGGGTTGGGACTGGGGAGGAAGGTGGAGAAAAAGCACAGATAAAAATGAAGACTAATTATCTAGTATATCATATTTGTAAGCTGCATGACAATCACTTAAACCTCAACTTCCTGAGCTTCATATTTCAGTTGCAGATAAAATCAATGTGTTCACACATTAAGTGGAGTGGAGAATTGAGACAATTGTCTGTTGGCAATTGCAGTCCCGAATCCAAATGGAAGCCAGACATAGAGGCCTGAGGCCTGCCGGGAATAAAACTTCCACTCTCTGGGAACCACCCAGATATTAGCAACACTGAACAAAAGACTATAGAAAAAAAAAGAAAGAGAAGATTCTTTGGTATAAATCATTTTGTTTCTCCTATGTGAACATATGGACATTTCCCTGTTCTAAACTGACCAAATCTATCAGGCTCATATAACACAATCCTTTGTGGCAAGTAATAGCCACAAATAATTGAAAATCTGAGGTCTTTAAGGTAATGAAGGACATATTTTCAGAGGTTATTATATCTTTCAAGTCTAAAAAGAGTCTCTCTTGGGGCTCTTTAGGATCAATAAATGATCCCAAGGCTTCAAAGAAGAATATTATAAGGCTACTACTAAAACAAAAAAGGGACAGATAATCATACCTTTAGAGAAGGTAGGAATCAAGCCAATGAAACTCCTTAGAAGCAAGAAAAACACATTCACAGTACACTCTAGCTTTCCTGAAAGCTATACACTCATTTTTATAAACAAAAATTATTTTAAAATATTTGATAGGATCATAAATTTAAGGATCTTATGATCATGTCAATAAACATTTATTGAGTATTACTCTGTGCAAAACACTGTACAAAGTGCTAGAAATAGAACTTTACCTTCAAAGAACTTGAATTCTAATAGTATAAGACAATACAAAAAAGTGTTGAAAGAGAGTGGGAGAGATGATGGTACCTGCTGGAGGATGAAGGGAGAGTAGAAGAAGAAGACAGAATGATAGAGAAAGTCCAGGAAAAAGTCAGAAGTGTAACCTGAAATAGAATAAAGATATAGCTGGTCTGGGTCTTCTCCTTGGACTGTACATTCTGGGAGGAAGCAGTCAATCAATCTAATCAAATCTAATCTAATGCTCTTTCCATAGTAGCTTTTTGGGTATATATACAAAAGGACACTACGGTTCTCTTTCTTACACACACACACACACACACACACACACACACACACACATACACACACACATTTTAAGTTATAGACAATAATACCATTTTTTTCTTAAAACAAATAATAGCCATATCATTCTATCTAATCTTTACCTGAAATATTGGCAAAATACCACAAAAAAAATAGAAAACAATTGTTTGAGAAACTGTGGGAGGCAGGAAAACTCATACATTATTGATAGAATTCTGAATTGGTCCATCCAATTCTCAAGAGTAATTTGGAATCAGCAGACCATTTGACCCAAAAAAATCTCTACTAGGTTTCTAGCCCAAAGAAGTAAAAAATCAAGAGACAAATTTATACAAAAATATTTATGGCAATACTTTGTATTATAGAAAAGAACTTGAAACAAAGTTGTGGTTATCAATTTGGAAATAAATCACAACAAAGGAAGTTAATGGAATATTATTGAGTCATCTAAAATGAGTAACTGATTCAGAAGGAACAAAGAAAAGATTCAAGTATTTATAAAGCATCTAGTATGGGCCAAAAGCTATGCTAAGGGATGTATATTATATATTATTAAATGAAATATATAACATATTGCAATATGTTACTATATATTATGTGTAATATGACAATACAATATTATATAAGTTTTAGCTTATTTTAGATAGATGTCAAAACTGAAAATCTGCAAAAAACTTATTTGAACTGATGCAGAGTAATGTACTTTGAATCAAGAGGAGTTTCATGGGTACTGTCTGTAAAAAAAAGAAAGATAAATTTTAAAACCTTATGAACATTAAAAATTAGGATGAAGAGAAGGAGGATAGCTAGCATTAATGATGGATTTTAAGTTAGGCTTTAAATTTGAATTACACTTTGCATTTGATCACATTGATTGAGTTAATGCAAAGATCAATCACAATTTAAGAACACTAATGGTAGTAAATCATGTTTGCCACCTCTTGCAAAAGTGGCAATGGACTAGAGGGGTACAGAAAAAGAAATGTTTTCAGACACATGATGAAGGTGTGAGATTATTTTTCTTTCCTAAGTTTATTTGTTAAAAGGGAAGTTTTTCCTATGGAATGGGAAAGTTGTAAGAATGAGAGTGATAAAAAAAAGAGGAGAGTGGAAAAATCAATGATTTTTTAAAAAATACAAACAATAGAATACAAGGAATTTCAGAATAGGACCAGACAAGAACACTTTTGTAACTATCATGTTAAATTTAAGTGCACAGTTTCATACATAATCCTTTTTGTTCATTTGCTGAAATATTCATATTTGTTGATATTTGTGGGATTCATTTTTTACCTTTAAAAGGAATATGGGCAAAATAATACATATGAATGAGGATGAGAGAGTTGAAACAACAATTATTTCCCTCTCTCAGAGCCTACTGATTTTTTCTTAAAAAAAAAAAAATCACTTAGATATATATTTGAATCCTCTAATTTATTTTATATGTGAATATATAGTTTAAGCAATTCCTAAATTCTTAGAATTACTGTTTGAGGTTTTTAAAAAGCCAATTATTAAAAAAAAAATTGATGTTTTCACCATTTATATTTTTCCCCCAAGAATGCACCACTTAGGTTGAGAAAGACTACCATAAATGAGATCACCAGTATATTGCCAAAGTATATAAATAGTACCTTATTTACTTTCTATCTGTTGAAAAAATATCTATATCTACAGTACACTAGAAAAGGGGGCATGGAGGAAAGAATCTAACCAATAGCTTAATTAAAATTATTATTATATATTTTTCTGGAAAATTTTTCTTTGAATTTCATTAAATTTAATAGCCATTTACTAAAATGGTGCTTGCCTTAATTAGATGGGGAACTTTTTAAGGATTAACTTTCACTTTTTTTTTAATCCTCATCATTTAGCACAATGTCTGGCACATAATAAGTGCTCAATAATTCCTTTATAAATGGCCTGCTTTATAGCAGACACTGTGCTAGGTCCTAGGGATAAAAATATAACAATGAAAGACCCAAAATAGATTTCCCTCATTTCAGTTCTGTTCCATAATTGTCTATAAAATGGTAGCACAAGTTAGTTTATCAACATAGGGTCAAAACTTCCTATGACCTTAAAAAGTGATAATAACCCTGACATATGATTGGCATTCATAATGAATTACCATCAGATTCATAACAATCAACTTCTCTATCTTAGAAACCAGTAGACTTGATAAACTTAGATCAACTTTTAAAAATAACTTTATTTTGGAAGGACATCAAAAGTAGAAATTGAAATCTCAATTATCAAAGGGGAATGAAGCTAGGGCAGCTAGGTGTTGTAGTGGATAGAACTCTTGACCTAGAAGACTTACCTTTCTGAGTTCAAATATGGCCTGAGACACTTGTCTATGTAACGGTGACTGGGCAAGTCACTTAATTATGTTTGCCTCAGTTCCTTCATCTATAAAATGAGCTGGAGCAGGAAATGGAAGACCATTCCAGTATGTTAGCCTAGAAAGTCCCATATGAGATCATGAAGAATTGAATATGGCTGAAACAGCTAAACAATTAAATAACAATGTTTGGAAGGAGATACCTTATGGTAGCTTCCAATTAGTTATTCCTGATAATTAATATAGATATAATAATTAGAATTAAGGACTCAGATACTGAAGGGACTGCAAAAACTGTCAGCACCATCAGAACTTCAACATCTTGAAACCAAGCCCCAAATGCCAGATACTAGTTATGACTGACTATCACCTTCTGAGATTCTCAAAACCTTTCCAGTTAGATACTTATAGCTAAGCTCTAAAAATTCTAACAATTCCTGTACTGATAGAATTTTCTCTTTCTAGCAATGTCTCTGATTTAGTTATATAGAAATGGTATAAATGTGTTCATCTCTTTGAAATTAATTTGAGTTAGTCTAAGAACATTATTTTTATTCATCAATAATTCTTTCATCTCTTAGTACTAGAATTAGTATTTTTTCCCTGATTGTTTCTTTCAAGACAGAATATAACAAGATTTACATATCCCTAAAATGATATGTTTCAAATTTTCATTTATTGTTATTTAATCTTCCCAAACTAAAGACTAATGGAGAATGGTTTTGTTTTTTGGTGGAGTGTTTGCTTTTTTGGAACCTTTTTAAGATTGGCTAGATGCCAGATGTTGATAGGCATTGGTCCTTGAGGGACTGTTGTAACTATGCAGCTGTATTGTTGGCTAAAGTTTGTAGTCCCTGAGATATTTTCTGGGTCTGTTATTGTTTTTGAGCTCAGGGAGGAGGGGAATCTTTAAGGGGAAAAAATCCAAAGTTTCTGTGTTTCCTTTTCCATCTTTCACAGTCACTGTAATGTCAACACCACTTAGGTCAAATTTCAGGCATTCAAAATGTGCAGACCAGTCCAGCTGCAAGAACTACAACTTGTTAAAGGACGATAGCCTGAGTAATAAAACATGTCGAAGGGTGTTAGCTAACAATTTACAGGTGTGTGCCATCCTAGAAAAGCTTTTAAATAACATGAAATTTATAAAATATATGATAAACTGAGAAAAAAACTACATATATGTATACATGTTTTTCACTTGTTTTTTGTTTCTTTTGTTTTTACTAACTCAGTAAAGAGTTTGAAAACTAAATTAGAGAACTATGAACTATCCAATTCTAAAAATTAAACTTAGAGATACATTTTTGTTAGTATTCATGTGGAGATTGGTGTGTTTATTACTTTTTATTACTTATTCTATTGCTTAGTATTTCAGTAGGAGTGTTAAATTCTTGGAAATATAGTACTGACAAAGATGTTTCATCTTTTTCATCTAATGGAATCCCTTTGGCATTTTGGCAAAAACTATGGACACCTTCTTGAAATGATGTCTTTAAGTGAATAAAACAAAACACAAATACTTGCAAAGGAAATTTGCATATTTAATATATTATATATGATATGATATTTATATTTATATTATGTATTATATCATTATATTGTATAATATGTTGTATATCATAAATATGATAAATAATAATATATTATGTTAATATTAATATATTGTATTATTATTATATTATATATTAACAATATCAAAACATTAGGAAAAAAGTACACAGAACCCAGGTTAAGAACCCATAGGTAGATGGAGAATCAGTATCTCCTTTTGACAAGCTCAGCATCCTGCAAACACTCATCTTAAACAGGTAAGAAAAGAGTCCTATTGACTGACAGAGCAAGTTGGTTCCACAAATGAACTGCCTCTGCCATACAACTCAAAACAGAGGTAGTTAAATCTATTGTAAAGTTAATGTGAAGGGAATTTCCTCCCAATTAAAGTTGTCAGGAATAGTTGAATTAGTCTTCAGAAAAGGGGGGGAAAAAGAGTTTTGAAAGCTGAAACTGTAACCAAAGACATGAATGAGGTGATTCTCATTCTCTACACAGCTAGTTCCTTCTCCCAGGCCACAATGTTTGTTCCTTTCCCTTCCAATGTACAGTACTGTGATACTGTAACCACTTACCCACCTTACCCCCAATACATAAATTCAAACCAGGGAGACAAATACACACACACAAAAAAAAAAAAAAAAAAAAAAAAAAAAACCAAAACTATTTTCTGCAATACTAAGGACAAAAACAAATAACAAAAACAACAAAAATCTCATTTTTATCTACACCAAAGAACTATACTGGCAAATATTTAATAATCAGTTCTCCAAAAAATATCTATACATTTTTTAAGTTTAATCTTCATTACTAATATTTTCCCATGACATTCCTAAACCTAGACAATCAACAGACCAATAATTGAAGTCCTGGTTTGTAGAATTTGATAATTTCCCAGTGATCAGTGCTCACACTGAAAATTTAATAGGGCCTTCAAAGCCTATTAGAACTGCTTGGAGCATATATAACCAATATATCCAGACTAGCTACCCCATCCTAATTTTCACTGTTTTAGACATTTAGTTGAGATCAGATCCCTTAGATATCAAAGAGATTGAAAATTATAAAGGCAAAAAAACTAAAAAGCATCCATTTTAATTTAACTATGGGTGGTTAATCATAGCTACATTAGCCTTTGAAATTAGCCGATGTAATGGGCTGAGGCTTGAGTTGATGCACTGAGGTCCCAAGCACATGAGGCTAAATAGTAATTGGACCATACTCTATTAATATATAAGCTTGGAGAAAGAATGGCCCCCACCCACTCTTTGTGGAAGTCCTGATGTGTTGTATAGGAAATGACGATTTTGGTGGGTGGAGGCAGGGGAGTGGAAAAGGAAGGGGAGGAGAGACTTTTGGGATTTGCCATTGCCACGGTTGGCTCAGCTCACGTCTCTCTCTGTTAGCTGGCTTCCTGTCGCAACTGCCTATATTTGCTATCGCAATCTTTCTTGCCTATATTTGCTATCGCAATCTTTATTCACCTCTTCACTTCAATAAATATTGAAGATTTTCCCCTTAACCTGAATTCCTGACTCCGGCTGATTTTAAATATGCGGTCATTACAGCCATAGTTGTAGTTAGTTGTAGTGGTACTAGTAGTAGTAGTAGTAGTGGTGGTGGTGGTGATGGTGGTGGTGGTTATTTTATGTGAATCCATATATTTCCTTGGTATAAAAAATGCTCAGGGAGGAAATTCATACTACTATTGAAGATCTATCACCACTTATTATGTAACTTACACAGTTTCAAAGTTGCCTGGGTCACTAAGATTTCTCTTAAAATTTGAGCAGCTAGGTGATAATAGATAGTGTGTTGACATAACTCCAATAATACATAGTAAATAAGCAATTATTAAGTAATTACTATGTGCCAAGGATGACATGGACCTCAACTTGTTCCCAAATGATTTTGATTTTTTTTTTCTGTTAGGTATATATATTTTGAAAGCTTTTTATTCTATGTAATTTAGAAATTGTGTAAGATTTCTCACAGGCATTCTTAAATTGTTATATATGAGAAATTATATGTGATAATAAGCTATTTCTAGTTATTAGCTTTACTTGATGGTTAAATATAACCTCCAAATAGAATTTTAATGATATTAGTCTATTTTATATTATTTTTTATTTATAGTTTTA
Organism: Antechinus flavipes; assembly: GCF_016432865.1. NCBI lineage: Eukaryota > Metazoa > Chordata > Mammalia > Dasyuromorphia > Dasyuridae > Antechinus > Antechinus flavipes. The sequence goes on along the minus strand of NC_067400.1, from coordinate 126,398,877 downwards.
AAATGACAGTTTTTATATCATTGGAGAAAGACTCTTGGAGAATCAGGCCTTCATGAAAAGTCCCCTACATCCAGCCAAAAACTGAGGATTAGGGAGAATTACTATAACTGTATGTTATCCATCTGCATAAAATACTAAGAAGTTTTGGTTCGACCGCTTTTTTAATTATAGGTAATATTGTGAGGGGAGAGCAAAAATAAGATGACAAAGAAAAGACAGCAATTTGCCTGGGCTCTTCCCAACATCTTGAAATAATGCCATAATACAATTCCTGGAATGGCAAAACCCATAAAAGAATTAAGTGAAATAATTTTCTAGACAGAGACAACTTAGAAGGTCAGAAGAAAACTTCTGTTACAGTAGAAGTGAGGGTAGAGCACAGTCTAGCACACCAGGGCCAACAAATGAAGAGTAAGCTCTGGAACCACTGAATCAACTATGTTAGCAGCTGCTTCTAAAACTCTCAGATCACAAATGGTAAAAAGATTGAACAACTTATCACAAGAAAATTACAGGGATCTCTTGGTTGGCATTGATGGCAGGACTCTGTTGCTTTGCCCATACTCAGATCCAGGTGGTAGTTCTTTGTGGCAATCCCAGTGTGAAGAGGAGTATTAGCACACAAGAGCTTCAGGCTATGGAAGAATAATAACTCTGGTCATAGTTCCAGGACAGAAAGCAATGTTTGTAGTTGCTTACAGATTAGAGCAAAAGTTAAGAAAGCAATAAAGTCCTTAGAACCTGTCATATGGGAAGAACTGAAAACTTATAGATCCCTAGAAGCATCTCTGACAACAGTGGCACAGAACCCTTGAAGTTAACAGGATGCCCTCCACCTTGGAAGCAAAGCCTCATTTCAACAAAGAGTTAAAAAGTGAAGAAATGGACTTAAAAAATGAACAAACAACAGAAAAAAATGTGACCATAGAAAATTACTATGATGACAAGAAAGATCAAAATGCAGATTAAGAACATGTTTTAAAATAATATAAAGTAAAAGCTTAAATATTCAAAGCCTCCCCCAAAAAACATGAATTGGTCCCAGATCAGGAAAGAGCTAAAAAAAATTTGAAAATCAAGTAAAAGAGGTAAAAGACAAAATTGGAAGAGAAATGAGAGTGATAAAAGAAAATCACGAAAAAAGGTAAAGGAGACCCACCAAAAATATTGAAAAGAAAACCCACTATTTGAAACAAACAAACAACACATAACAGGCTCAATAATAAACAAGGTACAGAAACTTTGATTCTCAAATACAAGACTCAATAGAAGTTTGAAAAGGAAAAGGGAAATCATCATGGTCTTAATAAAGCTAAAATATTTATATTCCTACATATGAAGATGATATTTGTAACTCAAGAACTTTTTCATTATTAGGGCAGTAAGAAGACAGAGAGAAGATGTGTAAGTTGAATATGAAGGGTATATCTAAAAAATAAATAAAATTAAGAAGAAAGAGGAATTCAGTGCAAGAAAGGGAAAGGAAGACTTAGAAATAAAAAGGCAAGGGAAAAACTTTACAGTGGAAGAGAAAATGGGAGAGCTATGGTGGTAGTGAGTAAATGAACCTTACCCTCATCAAATTAGCTGAGAGAGAAAATATCATACACATTAAATTAAGTATAAAAATATCTTCTACTCTACAGAAAAAAATATGAGGGAAAGGAGGAAAGAGAGGACAGGAAGTGATAGTCAGGAGGAAAACAATTTTTAAGTTCCAAACAATATTGTCTCATCTCTTTGTGACAGCTGCCTGCAATACTGTCTCTAATCTTTGAATTTGAATGACAAAACACGATAGATTTTTTTCTTCTTCTTCTTCCTCCTCCTCTTTTTCCTCCTCCTCCTCATCCTCCATTTTGTCCTCCTCCTCCTTTCTCTGTGTCTCTGTCTCTGTCTCTCCTTCTATCTCTGTCTCTCTCTCTCCTCCTTCTCTTTGCCTTTCAAATATCCCTTTCCTTATTTTATTTATGGAAATTAAAACCAAACTTGTCCTTATCTCCACTGATCTTACAAACCCCACAAGTCCATGAAATCGGGTCTCAGAGTCATTTCCTTCCTTGATGTTTGAGATTATATACATAATTATTTGTACTTCAAGAAGGCAAATAAACATTTATTAATCATCAATATTATAATCATATTATGTGTCAAGCAATGAGGTAAGTGCTTTACAAATATGATATTTGACCTACACAACAATCCTGGAAGTTAAGTGGTATTGTTATCTCTATTTTACAATTCAAGATATTGAAACAAATACAGGATAAATGCCTTACCCAGAGTCAGTGTCTGAGTCTGAATTTGAAATCAATATTCCTGATTCTAAGATCCACTGTATTCCTTAGATGTCTCTTGAATAAACAAATGAATGACTATCATTGCAATTTAAATGTAAACTTCAGAAAGTCCTGTGTGCCCAAGAAGAATATGGATTGTGGCCAAGATATTTAAAGCACCCTCATGTCATAATGGCCGAAGTTAGAATCACATATATGCACATAAAGTATATTGTAAGTATATAATGAATGTATAACACTGTTTCATTCTGACCCCACATAAAACACCTTTCTGGAAAGCAAGAATATCCAAAGACATGCTAGAGTTAGAGCACAGAGAACTGATTTGCAGAAGTCCTAGTTTTCATCATTTTTTTTTTGGTCAATATCCCATTCACATGGTTGTTACTATACCTCCATTCCAAAATTGTATTAACAAAGATTTAATTTTGAATTCTGAAATTCTTTGGTGTAACCTTGGGCTATCTGGTCCTTAACTTCCTCATGTGTAGATGAAGGAGTTAAAATAGATGAAGTATTAAATTTCTTTTCAATTTCATATCATTTTAACCTATGATTATGTACAACACAAACAGTCACCAATGGGAGAATTGATGTAAGAAAGTATGTCCTGAATGTTGGAGGGAGTGAGGGAAAACTGGGACACTTATACATTATTGGTGGAGTTGTGAATGGATCCAACCATTCTGGAGAGCAATTTGAAACTATACTTAAAGGACTAGCAAACTGTGCATACCCTTTGACCCAGTAGTGTTTCTATTAGGTCTATATCCCAAAGAGATCTTAAAAGAAGGAAAGGAAGCAACATATGCAAAAATGTTTGTGGCAGCCCTTTTTGTAGTGGCAAGAAACTGGAAACTGAATGGATGTCCATCACTTGGAGAATGGCTGGATAAGTTAGGATATGTAAATGCTATGGAATACTATTGCTCTGTAAGAATGAGCAGAACCAGGAGATCATTATGCACAGCAACAAGAAGATTATATGATGATCAATTCTGATGAATGTGATTCTTTCCAACAATGAGATGATTGATGCCAGTTCCAATGATCTTGTGATGAAGAGAGCCATTTACACTCAGAAAGAGAACTGGGGGAACTGAATGTGGATCACAACATAACATTCTCCCTCTTTTTGATGTTATTCTCTTGCATTTTGTTTTCTTACTCATTTTTTTATCTGAATTGTATAAATATGTTTATACACATTGGATTTAACATATATTTTAACACATATTGAATTGCTTGCCATCTAGGGCAGGAAGTGGGAGGAAAGAGGAGAAAATCTGAAACACAAGGCTATGCAAGGGTCAGTGTTGTCAAATTATCTGTGCATATGTTTTGAAAATAAAAATCTTTATTAAAAAAAAAACAGTTTATAAACTACTGAAAAAAAAGAAAGTATGTCCTATCTGGTACAAAAAAAGACATGGGAACCCAGTTAACCTTCTGATGTTTTCTAGGTTCTTTATTAAAAAAAAAAAACAAAAAAAAATGTTTACTCTCCTTTTCTTTATTTAAGAAAGAGTGAAAAGTATGGAATCAGTAAAGTGTTATTGACCTCTTCCAAATAATAGAGAAAAAATTATTAAGCATAAAACCATAAGCAAAAAGGGTTGGATGAGATTCAGATAAGTGTTCAAATATGTAGAAACTTTTCTTGATCAAACTGAACACACTTGGAGTGATCTCTAACACATCAAGTTTAAAAGTGTGAGTCAGAGGAAAGTGGGGGAAGAGCAGAGGAGAACATGACTACTGAATTACATAGTTATGGATGAAAATAGCCAAACAAGGTTAAAAAAAATCAGGAAAAACAAAACCATCGCCTGTCCTTATGCTGTGCATATGCTGATACAACATTGGAATGTTTAGTGAGATGACTATCTGGGATTTCATGACCATATTATTTTAAATGTGCTCATTAAGAATAAAAATAGATGTTAGTACATCTTTTTTAAAAATTACCAGATAAAATTTATGAAAGTGAGATTCTCTTTCTGGCCCAGTTCATAAATGATCAAAAGATATGATCTGTGCTCAAAAGGCTATAAATTCATGCATATCCTTTGACCTAACAACACCACTACTAGGCATGAATATCAAAAGAGTTTTTTTTTTGGGGGGGGAAGAGAGAAAAGGAACATAACCTATATGTACAAAAATATTCATAGCAGTTCCTTTCTTAGAACAAAAAAATTGAAAATGAAGTGATGTCCTTCAATTGGGGTATAGCTCATTAAACTGTGGTATGTGTTTGTGATAGAATATTATTGTTCTCTGGGAAATGAGGAGCAGCATACTCTCTGAAAAAAAAATAAAGAAAAGAAACCTGGAAAGTCCTCCATGAACAAAGTGAAATGTACTATATAGAAAGTAATAGCAATGTTCTGGGATGACCAGCTACTTTGGTATTCTCAATAATAGTACCATCATCCACAACTATTCTGAAGCACTTATGATGAAAAATCCCACTCCATACCCAGAAAAGAAACAGAGTGTATCTGATTGAAGAACTCTCTATTTCTTTCTCCATCTTTCTTTTTAACTAAATCTTTCTTGAGGATTTTTATTTTCATTAAGGTAGAAAATCTATGTTTTTTTCCATAACTAGATTTTTATGGAAATGTTTCACATAATTTCATATGTATTTTCTTAATTGTAGATGGGGATAAGGGAGAGAACCTAGAATTCAAAAATCTTAAAAACAAATGTAAACAAAAAACTGTTTTGAATATTACTGTGTAAACAAATTAAATAAATAAATTTGAATAAAAACTAAAGCATTTGGCAAATTTAAAAAAAATAAAAATATGACTTTCTTGTGCATTTGTCCTTTACTGATACCTCCAGTCACTAAGATTTTACCTGCCCCCCAAAAAAATTATATAACCGCGATACAATAATTATATATACTTTGTATTTGTGTAATTTTTTCCCTCAGATATAACACAAATTTCTAGAAGGCAAATACATAGTAGGAACTTAAAAATGCTTTTTAAATGATAAAAAAGAATAAAATTAGGCCAAAATATTTCCGTGTATGTATGTGGGTATAAATACCCACACACATACATACACACACACACACACACACACACACACCACATACTCATATAAAGTTGTAACTTGGTAACACATACACATGCACATAATACACATACCCACACATACATACCCACAGTGGTACCTTGGTATTTATCATTAATTGGTTCCAGAAGACACAAGTGGCAAAAATGACAAATATCCAGATAATTTTTCCCATAAGGAGTACATCTCCAGTTTACAGCCTAATCATTCCTTCCCACCCAATTCCCCAAAGTAGGAAATGGGGTTTTTAGAGAAACAAGCCAGTCTAGCACAGCTCAGCAGCTTTCAGCATTCTTAATCCAACTCACATTCTGAGAGAAACTAAATCCTTTATATTCTCTACCTATCCTATACTGAGCAAGGTTCCTAAGGGACTGGAAATGAGGTGCAAGCTACCATCCAGTGCCCTCAACTGCCCAGGGCTCTGGCAATTCCAGGAGTCCTGGGTCTCCCTGTACCACCACTACTTTAGCCATCACCCTGCTCCAGCTTCTGCTCCTGCTGCTTCTAACCCAAGCCACTCTGTGTCCTTTAGAGAATTACTGCTTTGGGAGCCAGGAGATCATATGCCGCAACCACATTATCCTGCAGGAATTTCCTCACAACCTGCAGCTCATGAGCTCCAACCAGACCCTGTGCCCCACATTGTTTGCTGGGGAGTTGCTGCCCATAACCAAGGGCAATAGGAGCTAGTGATGGACAGGTCTCACATCCTAGACTCATATCCCTCTTCATCTTCATCCCTCGCACCACAATGAGCAAAATATATTTTAATAGGGACCACATTTAGCCAAAACTTAAGTGTATTGCTTTCCAGAAAATCTTCAGTGAGAAAACCATGTTGCTGTAGCTATTATGCTACACATAAACAGGCCACCCCAATTCCAACTTCCTGAAGCTTTGCACAATTCTTTAGGACTGTCTCCAGGGGGGTAAAATGAAGATGTGGTAACAGGACTGACCAGATCAGCTGTTTCTGGGTACCCAGCTTTCCAATATGCACAGTCCCTCACACTGGCTCTTCTTACTCTCTACAGGAGTAGATTAAGTGAGGAGAGCTGACTATGGGATGTGGGCATATGTTAACACTACTATTGCATATTACACCACCCAGATAGCCATTTGAGGGAGAGCTTGGCTGCTGTTCCAGAAATAGGGCCAAAATGAAGATGAACTGCTTTTTGCCAATGGTGTGTTCATTTCTGCAAGCACTTCTCAGTCTTCACTTAAGGCTCTCACACAAGGTTCTTCTCTATTAGGCATGTGATTGATCGTGTGGTAAACCATTACGGGTGAAAATGAGTCATACTGAGTGGATTATACACTTTGGCCCACTTTGTTTATGTGCCTGTCAAGCTCAATAAAATATGTATTTTGTGCCCCAGAAAAAACAAATAAAATGGTATGAAAATGGCTTCAGCAAAGATTGATTTTTGATTTTACTATCTTAGCTCATCAGGGAAAGCCTCATACATTCAGGCTTTGTGAAATATTTTTCATACAACAACCCAAAGAAATTCTGTTATTCAAAATGTATACGCCAGGTACAGATATATTAACTGTTAAAATGTGTGTTTATGCATACTGATCTACACAATTTCTCATAGAAACAGTTGGCCATCAGTTGCTTCTCTCTCATCAAAGAAGGATATCAAGTAGATAATACTGATAATATCAACTTGCTATCAAAACTAATTTGCTGTCACTGGTGCCTTACTACACAAGTCCTGAAAATATAGACATACAGATATGTATACAAAAAAGTGGAAAAAATCATTTTGTCATCATATGTTTATTGGTCCAATGGCAAGGGATATTTACAGTGAAAAATAGAATATGTCCCCTAGGAAGGTTTCATTCCCCCCAAAAAAAATTCTTTTTTAGTTTTCAGTATATTCACTCATGTATATGCATGATATGTATAGCTCTTATTCAGCAAATACTTAATAATTTGTTTCATTCTATTATTTTAATTATTTTATCCCTACATTTTCTTCCAGGCTACAATCCAGATTTCTTCATTTTTCTGAGTACCTCTCCCCTTCAGTTCCCTTTTATGTGTTCTCTTCCCCCTGTAGAATATAAACTCCTTGAAGACAAAAACTATCTTTTTACTTATATTTATATTCCTAGCACCTAATATTAGTGTCTAGCATATGTAAGCTCTTAATAAATACTGTTTAACTGCTAGATTCAAATACTGCTTATACTTAAATGTAACAACTTATATATATATATTAACATTGTAAAATGTATTTTACTGTTTACAAAGTGTTTTATGGGCACCACCTTATTTCATTTTCATCATTACACTATAGGATAGATAGTACATGTTTTCTTCTCTCCATTTTCCAAAGATGAAATCTGAAGGTTTTAGAGGATAAGTGACTAAATCAAATGCTTGATAAGCAGCAGTGTCAGTACTGAAACCTAGGATCTTTGATTTTGAATTGCATTCTATCCATCATACTTTACTCCTCTTCTGATAATAATCCGTATATGTGTGTCTTGTATGTAGGTTAGGTAAGTAGGTATGGTTTACATATCTAATGTATATTTAATATCTAATATATGTAATCTAGATGTTATATATCTATTTGGGTTGGGTTATTTAGGTTGCATGAAAGAAAGAAAAATACTGCATTATTTTGTCACAAATAAGAAATGGTTAATTCATGATACTAGAAAACAGAATGATTCGATTCAAGGCAATTTTTAAGTAGAATTAAGAAATGTTTCTTAGCTGTCAAAGAAGTTTAAGCCTTTCTGAAAATTATTGAAATATGGCTGCTTTCAAATCTCAGATTCCTTCTGCTATTATAGAGAACCCTAGATATAGGGAAGGAAGGGAAAGAAAATAATCAAAGAAGTCTTATTAACATTGTATGAAGAAAAAGAGAAAAATAAGTGTCATGTTTAAAGAAGACAGGAAAAAACAAGAGTTAAAAAATGAGGAAAGAGGGAAACAGAAAAGCCAGACAGCACCACCACCACCCTTTTTTTTTTTTTCTGGACAAGACTCCTTATCAAGGGACAAGATTCTCAGCCACACCTCTTCTGTCCCTTTGATTCCTGGAACAAACCCCCACCCTTTAAGGCCCACCCATCCTCCCTAAACAATCCTTGTTACCAGATGCACTTGCCTCCCACACCTAAAACAGCATTGCCATATCTTTGGAATTTGTTATATTTGTTCTATTTTGCACATCTCTAAAACATTTGCCTCTCAGACATGAGGACAATAACTATTCTTCCTGCCAAGTTAGGCTCCTCTAATTCTCATTTTGAAGGAAATAGAATCCAAGATAAGGGTCTTGAGAGCACTTGCATTATTTTCAGGCTATACTGTCAGAATCTATCTGAAAAATCGTGAGGAAGGACAATAAGACTGAAGATCTTTTTTAAAATAAGTCAAAAAATACAAAGTTGAACTTGAGTCAATTTACTTTTCAATGATTCAATAACCAATCCTATTCTGAACAAAAATATCTAATGTCCTAAAGAGGCAATGTTTGGAATAAAAGATATTCTTAATAGTAAACAGATTACTTTGTCTATGCAAGTTAAAGAAATGTGATTGTGCCTAGTAATTGTTTCTAACTTTGAAAGAAAATGATAATGAAATATTTTTAACTTTCATTGGTTTATATTAAAATATCTTTAAAATAATATAGGTCATCATCTTTCAGAAGCTTAAGGACACAGATGTTAATGTTAAGAAGTTCAAGAAGGATCTAAATGTCAATTCAAAACATTAATTGTATGAATAAGACCCTAAAATCTATAAAATGTGATAATTAGACCAGAAAATGAATCAAGATGAATGTGTACTCACTTTTCTAATAATGCAGTAAGTATATGACATTCCAGATAATTACTGGTTTGTTTCTGTATAAAGAGTTTTGGAAATGAAGTATGTTTTGTGTGTCCAAAGCCCTAATCTTTGTTCCTTATTTCATGACTATATGACCTTTGGTAAAACAATCTTTGTGCTTGATTTTTTTCCATTATCCAAATGAGTAGTAGTAATATTTTTAAACTCCTGATCTATTTCCCAGGTTTTTTCATTCATTCATTGTATTCTGAAAATGAATGGAATGGAGAGCCTAGTTTCTCCCATTCCTCCATAATGGAGATCAGCTTCTTATAAAAACACAGTTAGCTAGAAATAGTAATCATTACTCAGTTGCCTATAAAAATGGGAAGGGAGGGGAATGTTTAAAAAAAAAGAATAAAAGAGAGGAAAGTGGAGGGAGAGGGAGTCTTAAAGACCTGGAAGTAATTTTTTTTTCCCTCAAAGGTTTTTAAAAGCAGTTTGTGATTATTTGATGTGAATTTCATTGAGAACATAATGACCAGAAGAAGACCCAGAGTCTCACATAAAAAATTTCCAAGTATATGTAGGGAATTTCTCTAAGTATAAGGTCTTTTGTGAGTATCTTACATGTGAAATTAAATGAAATATCCATTTTTTCTTATTGTCAACTTTAAAAAGTCAGCCAATCAGATCACCAGCACCAGACTATTCTCAGAAGTTGATTGAAATAAATCTGTGGCAGTTCTTAACCATTTTTTTCATGAACCCCTTTGGCAATTTGGGGAACCTAGAGACCCCTTCTGAGAATAATGTTTTAAAATAATTAAAATACATTTCAGTAAAAAGTTAGCAAAAATAAAGCTGAAACTTTGTTGTCCTATCCAAGTTCTTGGATCTTTTGAAACCTATACACAGCCCCAAAAAGAGTCTGTGAATCTGAGTTTAAGAATTCCTTTAGGCATAATAGACAGTACAGGGCCAACTATATCAATGTGCAAGGTTGTTATGGAGCATCTGTTCTTTCCTGATTTGCCTCACAAGACAAGGTCCTGTGTCATATGGACAAATTTTATCTTTGGTGGTTTGTCATTCTCTTTCCCCCAACTTTTTCTCACCTTTTAGAACCTCTTCTCTTCCATCTTCTCTCAGATTTAGATTCTATTACTCCATTTAATTAGTTGTTTAAATAATATTATCATTCTGATAACTAAAATTATCCAGTTTGAGCTTTAAGACTACTCAGCCTCTTCTTTGCCTCAATCCTCCCAACCTCAGCCTCAAGTAAGGATTAATCCTATTTAAACTCCTTAGATTCCAACTATGATTTCCCTAATTACTGGCATGTGCCAAAATTGCCTTGGGTGGGTCATGACATAATCTTTCCTGGGGTTATTTGTATTTTTTAAAAGTATTATGTTCAATGTATGGGGATATATTTTATTTGAAGGGGGAGGCATATATTGTAATAGTAACTGATGCTAATGCAGTGCTTTATGGCTTATAAAGGTTATATAGTACATACACAACCATATTTGATCAATCAGCCAGTATATGATAAATATTTACTATGTATTGGATACTATAGTATATGTTAGGGATAATATGATAATTATAGTTAACATTTATATAACACCTTTTGGTAAATAATATTTAATTTTTTTCTAATTACATGCAAAGATAGCTTTTCATTTTTTATAAGATACTACATTTCAAATTTTTCTCCCTCCCTAACTTCTATCCTCCTTCCCCAAGATGACAAGAAATCTAATATAAGTTACACATGTACAATCATGTAAACTATTTCCATATCAGTCATGTTGTGAAAGAAGAAACAGAACAGAAAGGAAAACACACACGCATACATACAAAGTAAAAATAATATGCTTCAATCTCTCCAGAGTTCTTCTCTGGGTGTGGATATTTTCCTTCATGCATCTTTTGGAATTGTCTTGGATCACTGAATTACAGAGAAGTGCTAATCAATTGCTGAGAAGAACTAATCTCACAATTTGATTGGTATTGTATACAATGGTATGTTCACAACAATGGTTAGGTTCACTTCACTGAGCATTATTTCATGGAAGTCTTTCCAACTTTTTCTAAAATTTGTCTACTCACCATTTTTTATAAGACAATTATATTCCATTACATTTATATACAACTTGTTCAATCATTCTCCAGTTGATGGATATTCCCTTAATTTCCTTTTTTTTTAATTTAATTTTTATTTAATAATTACTTTATATTGACGCTCGTTTCTGTTCTGATTTTTTTTTCCCTCCCTCCCTTCCTCCGCCCCCTCCCCTAGATGGCAAGCAGTCCTTTATATGTTGGATATGTTGCAGTATATCCTAGATACAATATATGTTTGCAGAACTGAACAGTTCTCTTGTTGCATAGGGAGAATTGGATTCAGAAGGTATAAATAACCCGGGAAGAAAAACAAAAATGCAGATAGTTCACATTCGTTTCCCAGTGTTCTTTCTTTGGGTGTAGCTGCTTTTGTCCGTCATTTATCAATTGAAACTCAGGTCTCTTTGTCAAAGAAATCCACTTCCATCAAAATATGTCCTCATACAATATCGTTGTCGAAGTGTATAATGATCTCCTGGTTCTGCTCATTTCACTTAGCATCAGTTCATGTAAGTCTCGCCAGTCCTCTCTGTATTCATCCTGCTGGTCATTTCTTACAGAACAATAATATTCCATAACATTCATATACCACAATTTACCCAGCCATTCTCCAATTGATGGGCATCCATTCATTTTCCAGTTTCTAGCCACTACAAACAGGGCTGCTACAAACATTTTGGCACATACAGGTCCCTTTCCCTTCTTTAGTATCTCTTTGGGATATAAGCCCAATAGAAACACTTCTGGATCAAAGGGTATGCACAATTTGATAATTTTTTGGGCATAATTCCAGATTGCTCTCCAGAATGGTTGGATTCGTTCACAACTCCACCAACAATGCATTAGTGTCCCAGTTTTCCCGCATCCCCTCCAACATTCATCATTATTTTTTCCTGTCATCTTAGCCAATCTGACAGGTGTGTAGTGGTATCTCAGAGTTGTCTTAATTTGCATTTCTCTGATCAATAATGATTTGGAACACTCTTTCATATGAGTGGTAATAGTTTCAATTTCATCCTCTGAAAATTGTCTGTTCATATCCTTTGACCATTTATCAATTGGAGAATGGCTTGATTTCTTATAAATTTGAGTCAGTTCTCTATATATTTTGGAAATGAGGCCTTTATCAGAACCTTTAACTGTGAAAATGTTTTCCCAGTTTGTTGCTTCCCTTCTAATCTTGTTTGCATTTGTTTTGTTTGTACAAAGGCTTTTTAATTTGATGTAACCAAAATTTGCTATTTTGTGATCAGTAATGGTCTCTAGTTCATCTTTGGTCACAAATTTCTTTCTCCTCCACAAGTCTGAGAGATAAACTATTCTATGTTCCTCTAATTTATTTATAATCTCGTTCTTTATGCCTAGGTCATAGACCCATTTTGATCTTATCTTGGTATATGGTGTTAAGTGTGGGTCCATGCCTAATTTCTGCCATACTAATTTCCAATTATCCCAGCAGTTTTTATCAAATAATGAATTCTTTTCCCAGAAGTTAGGGCCTTTGGGTTTGTCAAACACTAGATTGCTATAGTTGACTATTCTGTCTTGTGAACCTAGCCTTTTCCACTGATCCACTAATCTATTTCTTAGCCAATACCAAATGTTTTGGTGACTGCTGCTTTATAATATAATTTTAGATCAGGTACAGCTAGGCCACCTTCATTTGATTTTTTTTTCATTAATTCCCTTGAGATTCTCGACTTTTTATTGTTCCATATGAATTTTGTTGTTATTTTTTCTAGATCAATAAAATATTTTCTTGGAAGTCTGATTGGTATAGCACTAAATAAATAGATTAGTTTAGGGAGTATTGTCATCTTTATTATGTTCGCTCGGCCGATCCAAGAGCACTTAATATTTTTCCAATTATTTAAGTCTGACTTTATTTGTGTGGAGACTTTTTTATAATTTTGCTCATATAATTCCTGACTTTCCTTTGGTAGATAGATTCCCAAATATTTTATGGTATCAACTGTTATTCTGAATGGAATTTCTCTTTGTATCTCTTGCTGTTGGGTTTTGTTGGTGATGTATAAAAATGCTGAGGATTTATGGGGATTTATTTTGTAGCCAGCTACTTTGCTAAAATTATGAATTATTTCCAATAGCTTTTTGGTAGAATCTCTGGGGTTCTCTAGGTAAACCATCATATCATCTGCAAAGAGTGATAGTTTGGTTTCCTCGTTGCCTACTCTAATTCCTTTAATATCTTTCTCGACTCTTATTGCCGAGGCTAGTGTTTCTAATACGATATTAAATAATAATGGTGATAGTGGGCAACCTTGCTTCACTCCAGATCTCACTGGGAAAGGTTCCAGTTTTTCCCCATTGCATATGATGCTTACTGATGGTTTTAAATATATGCTCCTGACTATTTTAAGGAAAAGTCCATTTATTCCTATGCTCTCAAGTGTTTTTATTAGGAATGGATGTTGGATTTTATCAAATGCTTTTTCTGCATCTATTGAGATGATCATGTGGTTTTTTGTTTGTTTGGTTATTGATATAGTCAATTATGCTAATAGTTTTCCTAATATTGAACCAGCCCTGCATTCCTGGTATAAATCCTACTTGGTCATAATGTATTATCCTAGTGACGATTTTCTGTAATCTTTTTGCTAATATTTTATTTAAGATTTTAGCATCAATATTCATTAGGGAGATTGGTCTATAATTTTCTTTCTCTGTTTTCAGCCTACCTGGTTTAGGTATCAGTACCATGTCTGTGTCATAAAAGGAGTTTGGTAGGACTCCTTCAATCCCTATTTTTTCAAATAGTTTATATAACATTGGAGTTAATTGTTCTTTAAATGTTTGGTAGAATTCACATGTAAATCCATCTGGTCCTGGGGATTTTTTCTTAGGGAGTTGATTGATAGTTTGTTCTATTTCTTTTTCTGAGATGGGACTGTTTAGGATATTTACTTCTTCCTCTGTTAGTTTGGGCAAGCTGTATTTTTGGAGGTATTTTTCTATTTCATTTAAGTTGTCGAATTTATTGGCATAAAGTTGGGCAAAGTAACTCCTAATTATTGCTCTAATTTCCTCTTCGTTAGTGGTGAGTTCTCCCTTTTCATTTTTAAGACTAACAATTTGATTTTCCTCTTTCCTTTTTTTAATCAGATTTACTAAGGGTTTGTCTATTTTGTTGGTTTTTTCATAGAACCAACTCTTAGTTTTATTAATCAATTCAATAGTTTTTTTTACTTTCAATTTTATTGATCTCACCTTTTATTTTTAGAATTTCAAGTTTAGTGTTTGACTGGGGGTTTTTAATTTGTTCCTTTTCTAGCATTTTTAATTGCAAACCCAATTCATTGACCTTCTCTTTCTCTATTTTATACAAATAGGCCTCTAGAGATATGAAATTTCCCCTTATTACCGCTTTGGCTGCATCCCATACATTTTGGTATGATGTCTCATTATTATCGTTTTCTTGGGTGAAGTTATTAATTATGTCTATGATTTGCTGTTTCACCCAATCATTCTTTAGTATGAGATTATTTATTTTCCAATTATTTTTTGGTTTACTTCCCCCTGGTTTTTTGTTGAATGTAATTTTCATTGCATCGTGGTCTGAAAAGGATGCATTTACTATTTCTGCCTTACTACATTTGAGTTTGAGGTTTTTATGTCCTAATATATGGTCAATTTTTGTATAGGTTCCATGAACTGCTGAAAAGAAAGTGTATTCCTTTCTGTCTCCATTACATTTTCTCCAGAGATCTATCATATCTAACTTTTCTAGTAATCTATTTACCTCTTTGACTTCTTTCTTATTTATTTTGTGGTTTGATTTATCTAATTCTGAGAGTGCAAGGTTAAGATTTCCCACTATTATAGTTTTATTGTCTATTTCTTCTTGCAGCTCTCTTAGTTTCTCTTTTAAGAATTTAGATGCTACCCCACTTGGTGCATATATGTTTAATATAGATAGTGCTTCATTATCCATGCTACCCTTTAGCAAGATATAGTGTCCTTCCTTATCTCTTTTAATTAGATCAATTTTTGCTTTAGCTTGATCTGAGATCAGGATGGCTACCCCTGCTTTTTTGACTTCACCTGAAGCATAGTAGATTTTGCTCCAACCTTTTACCTTTAACCTGCATGTATCTCCCCGCTTCAGGTGTGTTTCCTGTAAACAACATATTGTAGGATTCTGGGTTTTAATCCATTCTGCTAACCGCTTCCTCTTTATGGGGGAGTTTACCCCGTTCACGTTTATGGTTAGAATGACCAATTCTGTATTACTTGCCATCTTGTTAACCCCGGTTTATGCTTTTCTCCCTTCTTTCCCCTTTCCCCCCCTTCCCAGTATTAAGCTTGTGAGCACCCCTTGCTTCTCACAGCCCTCCCTTTTTAGTATCCCTCCCCCTGCCTTAGAGTTCCTCCCCCTATCTTACCCCTTTCCCTCCCAGTTCCCGTATTCCTTTCCGCTTAGCTTATTCCTTCCCTTTTCACTTTTCCCTTCTCACTTTTCAATGAGATGGGAGAAGTTTCACCATAGATTGAATATGTCTTAAGATTTTTCACTTAAAGCCAATTCTGAAGGCAGTAAGATACCCACTATATTCATCCCCCTCCCTTCTTTCTCTCAGATATAATAGGTTTCCTATGCCTCTTCATGAGATGTACTATCCCCACTTTACCCTTTTTCTGGTACAATGTCCTTTCCACATCAATTTCTAGAACAAGGCATACATGTATTCTTTATACATTTATATAGTCAAAATATAGTTCCCAAGATTAATCTTTACCTTTTTAGATTTCTCTTGAGTTCTATATTTGTAGGTCAAACTTTTTGTTAAGTTCTGGCTTTTTCATCAGAAATAGATGAAATTCGCTTACTTCGTTGAATGTCCATCTTCTTCCCTGGAAAAAGATGCTCATTCTCGCTGGGTAAGTTATTTTTGGTTGCATACCAAGTTCCTTAGCCTTTCGGAATATCATATTCCAGGCCCTTCGATCTTTTAATGTGGATGCTGCCAGATCCTGGGTGATCCTTATTGTGGCTCCTTGATACTTGAATTGGGTTTTTCTAGCCGCTTGCAATATTTTTTCTTTCATCTGAGGGTTCTGGCATTTGGCCACTATATTCCTTGGTGTTTTGATTTTAGGATCCCTTTCAGTGGGTGATCGATGAATCCTTTCAATGTTTATTTTTTCCTCTGTTCCTATGACTTCTGGGCAGTTCTCTTTGATAATTTCCTGGAAGACAGTGTCCAGGCTCTTTTTTTCATCATGTTTTTCTGGGAGTCCAATGATTCTCAGATTGTCTCTCCTGGATCTGTTTTCCAGGTCTGTTGTCTTCCCCAGAAGGTATTTCACATTTTTCTCCATTGTTTGATTTTTTTGGATTTGCTTGACTGATTCTTCTTGTCTCCTCGAGTCATTCAATTCCACTTGTTCAATTCTGATTTTCAGTGAAGTATTCTCTTCACTCACTTTTTAAAAATCTTTCTCTAATTGTCCAATTGAGTTCTTTTGTTCTGTGGAATTTTTTTCCATTTCGCCAATTTTGTTTTTTAGAGAGCTATTTTCTGTTTCCAGTTCACCAATCCTAGTTTTCAAGGATTTTACTTCTTTATCCACTCTCTCTTTAACTGACTTCTCCAGGCTCTTTTGCCAAGCCTCCCTCTCCTTTTCCCATTTTTCTTCTAGCTCCCTTGTGAGAGCCTTTTTAATCACTTCTATGAGGTTCATCTGTGCTGAGGAACAGATGATCTCCTCCTTTGGGGATTCACCTGGGGACTGTCTGTTTTTAGTCTCCTCAGGATTTAGAGTCTGCTCTCTATCTGTATAGAAGCTGTCAAGGGTTAAAGTCCTCTTCAGCTTCTTGCTCATTCTGTCTAATAATCAGAGACAAACTACCAAAGAAAAACAGAAAAAACTGGAGTCTTTCTTTGTGGGAGGGGCTGGGTATGTTATCGAGCTTCCTCTACAGACTGCAGGAGGCAGCAGTGAGGCACCAGCAGGACTGTGTGCGCGTGGGCTCTGAGATCCCAGAGCGTGCTGAGTCACTGTTGGGGGGAAAGGGGGGGGGGGGGGCGGCCAGGTCCCGAGAGACTCCAGCTGTTTGGGGTTGTATTCTTCACCCCCGGTGTTTTTAGCTTCTCTGCTGGGCTGCTGACTTGCTACTGGAGCAAAGTATCCAAACCTGTAGCGAAGCTCTCCCCGCAGAGACGGCTGCGATCACTCCCCACCCCCTCTCCAGTCTGCTCCCGTGCTCTCACTGCCGCTGCCCTCAGCCTGCGCCTGATCTAAAACCATCCCAGCCCTCCAGTAAAGACAAACCTTTCTTGGCGGATCTCAAGGATGGCTTCTCTTGGTAACTATATGTGGGTTTTTTTCAGTCAAGCATTAATTCAGAGGCTTGTAATGAAGTGGATAGTGAGAGAAAGCGTGGAGCTTATGCAGCAGTGAGCCTCCTCTCCGCCATCTTAACCGGAAGATATTCCCTTAATTTCCAATTCTTCGCCACCACAAAAAGAACTGATATCAATATTTTTGTACATGTAGGTCTCTCCCTTTTTTAGGTTCTCTTTGGAATACAGAAATTGTAGTGGTATTTCTGGTTCAAAGGGCTATTTTAGGCAAAGAACAAATTGCACTTCAGAATGGTGGGATCAGTTCACAACTTCACCAGGAATTAGTGTGCCAATATTCCCACATCTTTTTCATCATCTATCATTTTCCTTTTCTGTCAAACTAGTCAATCTGATACCTATGAAGTGGTGCTTTAGAGTTGTTTTAATTTGCATTTCTCTAATAAATGCAGATTTAATACATTTTTATATGGCTATACATAGCTTTGATTTCTTCTTCTGAAAACTTCCTGGTTAAAGAAAAATACTTTAACTTTTATCATTTATCAACTTTATCAACTGAAAAAATTATCAACTGAAAAATGATTTGTATTCTTATCTCTATATGTTTGAAAAGTGAAGCCTTTTTCAAAAACATTGACTGTAAAACTTTCATTCCCATTTTTTGCTTTACTTCAAATCTTAGTTGTTCTAGTTTTGCTTATACAATTTTTTAATTTGATGTAATTTAAATTTTTTATTTGTTTTTCCCCAATTATTTAGATCTGATTTTATCTATGTGAGAAGTGTTTTATAATTGTGTTAAATAGTTCCTGGGTTTCTTCTTGGCAAGTAGACTCTCAAATATTTTCTATTGCTAACAGTTATTTAATGCACTTTTTCTTTGTTTTTCTTGCTGCTGAGCTTTGTAGGTAATATATAGAAATGCTGGTAATTTATGAGTTGTTTTATATATGGTGACTTTGCTGAAGTTGTTATTTCCATTAGGTTCTTTTAGCTGATGCATAGGATAACCTAAATATACCATGATATCATCTACACAAAGTGATAGTTTTGTTTCCTCATTGACTAGTCTAAATCTTTCCATTTCCTTTTCTTCTCTTATTACTAAAGCTATTGTACTGGAGTATAATATTCAATAATAGAGATGATAATGTACATCCTTGTTTTACCCCTCATCTCATTGGGAAGTTTTCTAATTGATTCCCATGAAAGATTATGCTAGGTGATGATTTTAGATAGTTACTACTGATCATTTTATTCCTATGTTCCTAGTGTTTTTTTTTTTTTAATATAAATGGAAACTGTGTTTTGTCAAAAGCTTTCTCAGCATCTATTGAGACAATCATTTGATTTTTGATGCGTTTTTTTTATTGATATCATCAATTTTACTAATTTTTTCCCCTAATATTGAACAAGCCCTGCATTCTTGGTGTGAGACCCACCTGGTCATAATGCATTATACTGGTCATAAATTATTATAATATCTTTGCCAATATTTTATTTAAAATGTGTGCAACAATATCCACTAAGAAAATTGATCAGCAATTTTGTTTTGACTCTTCCTTGCTTAGGTATCAGCAGCACATTTGTGTCATAAAAGAAGTTTGGGACAACTTTTTTACTATGTCTATTTTCCTATCTATTTTATATAGTATCAGAATAAATTGTTCTTTAAATGTTTGGTAGAATTCATTTATAAATTCAAATGGATCTGGATTTTTTTCTTAGGAAGTTTATTATTAGCTTGTTCAATTTCTTTTTCTAAAATGGGGTTGAATTTTAGAGTTTTATTTCATTTTATTTTAATATGATCAATTTGTATTTTTAAAATTAATTTAAATTATATTGTTCGATTTATTGGCATGCAGTTGGGCAAAATAGCTTCTAATTGTTGCTGTAACTTTCTCTTCATTGGAGATGTTTACCCTTTTTATTTTTGATACTGGTAATTTGATTATAGTAATAGTTTTCTTTATATTGAACCAACCCTACATTCCTGGCATAAATTCCACTTGGTTGTAGTGTATTATTCTGCTAATAAATTGCTGTAATCTCTTTGCTAATATTTTATTTAAATTTTGCATCAGTATTCATTAAGGACAATGATCGGTAATTTTCTTTCTCTGTTTTGGCTCTTCTTGGTTTAGGTATCAATACCATATCCAGGTCACAGAAGGTATTTGGCTGGACTCCTTCTTAATTTATTTTTCCAAATAGTTTACATAATACTGGAATTAATTATTCCAGTTTGATAGAATAGTTTAATCTTTGATAGAATAGTCTAGTAATTTAGTAATTCTTAAACTATCTCTCCTACATATATTTTTCAGGTTAATTGTTTGTACAAAGGAGTACATCTCATTTTCTTTCATTTTTTTCATTCTATTGATTTTATTAATCAAAAATTTTATTTAAGCTTTTTATATTTCAAAACATATGCATAGATAATTCTGCAACATTAGCCCTTGCAAAATATTGTTTTCTAGTTTTTCTCCTCTTCTCTTCCTCTCCCCAAATGGCTAGTAGTTCAGTATATGTTAAACATAGTAGAAATACATGTTAAATCAAATATATCCATATATTTATATAATTATCTTGCTATATAAGAAAAATCAAATCAAACCAGAAAAGAAGCTTTGATCTATGCAGTGGATTAAAGTCTCCTGATAGTCAGCTATGATTCCCCTTTTACCCAAGTGAGGCAGACCTTTCCTTAAGTCCTCCTATATTCTCTTGCACTGGGAAATTATATCATTCCATCTTTTTGCGAGGTATTATTAGCACCATTTTTATGGAAAGTGGATAATAAAAAATGTCTGATATATGTAACTATATATTTTATTTATATACATGCATTGTCACAACAATACTCTAAGCGTGATGTTAGACTCCTAGTGATAACTCACTGGAATTGGTAGAAACAATGCTTGAGTTTGCACCTTTGAGAATTCACACATTGGCTCACACATTGGAGTTCACAAGTATGGGAGATAAACAAAACTTTGTAACTTTGTGAATTCATACCTCCCATAATCCCACTCTCAGAGGAGGAGTCAATCTTTGGCTTCACACCTTTAAGAGATCATATATAAGAAGCTTTTAGAGCTTCAGTCAGTCAGTCAGTTGAAAAAATTAAGAAGGGAGCGTCAGTTGGAGAAGAGGAGAACCAAGATTCAGATAGAGTTGGAGGTGACAAAAAACAAGCTGCAAGAGTTCTTGGAACCAAGGACAGAGAGAGACCATTGATAAAACTAATCAGGCCCAAGGAAAGAGACAAGACTTGGAAGGAGAAAATAAACATTTGGATTTTATCAGCTGTCTGTATTTGAGGTGATTAATACACGGAACCAAAACTAAAGCTGCCTCCAGAAAACCTCCCCAAGAAACCTGCTCACAGAGAGAACCATCATATATTGTACAAAAGAAGAGAATACCACAGAATTATTTTCATTTTATTGACCAAATTGTTGACACTTAAAGAGTTTAACATGAGAAGCAACTCACTGACAAGCAAAGTACTGAAATAAATGCAGATTTTTTTTAGATTGAAAAGACAAGAGTTCAGAAACTTGTTTTTTTGTTTTTTGTTTTTTGTTTTTGGTCTCTTAGTTATGTTTTGTGGACAGATCATTTATCTTTTCTGTAATATAAGTAACTAAAGCACAGTTTTGGAAACCAATACAATAAAATGAAAAGAGTCAAGCTCTCTCACATTTGAATCATATACATCAGATACTATCGAACCATATCACAAATTCAGTGTCAATCAAGAAATGCTCTATTGATCTATGATCTGCATTGGTAATATAGTTCCCATATAGAGAGGAGTTCCTAAATGGAAAAACAAAAGAAAACAACAAACAACAACAACAAAATGGACGTTATCACTATGTGTGATAAGTGCCACTTATTAGATTACAAAAATGACAGTCTTTAAGCGCAGGACCTTTGTGTTTTCCCTCTTCTTAGGACATTCCTTGCACATAATAAACTTTTAATACATTTGATCATTTGATTAAAGCCACAAAATTATATGTGGCTCCTTTTTAATTTCTTAAGTTTGTTTCTCAAAAAGTCCCACATTCTAGTTTTTACTGTTTTTTCTAAAATGGAAAATTTTATATTTTAACATTTGGAATAATAATCTTCTTGGGTATTTATGAACTTTAGCCTGATGTCCTTTTTCTCTCCACCTAGTTTGTTGTATTTTATATGGTTCATAATAATTTTAATAATTTAATTTATTTAATAATTTAATAATGTAGCCAGCAATTATTTTATTTTTAATTTTATAGAGGATTGTTGAACTTCTAGTTCCATGATTAGTCTATTTTCTCATTAAAGAGACTAATTATTTGCCTAAATAAATGCCTAAATTATTGGTTTTATTTATACATAGTATAAAAACAGAGCATTTTCCTCATTTTTTAAATAAATCATTGAGAAATATCATTATGAGAGAAACATTAGACTTAAGTTGCATATAAAAATATTCACTTTTTTCCTTGGAATTTATTCCTGTAAATAGCAATAAATTTAAAGATGTCACTAATAACACTAATAATCTTGGTTCCTTTTTATGTCATTTATTAAAAACAAATTAAAAAAAAAATATCCAAGTTAAGTCATATTTCCTGGAACAAAAATGTAATTGAATTTCACATTTCTAGTTGTGAGTCTATCCTCAGTTATGAAGTTATCTTTTCAATAGTTACACTACTAGAGATGATAATCTTCTGCAAGTCTGTCTTCCCTGTTTAGTTACCTCATTGAATCAACCCTTCTCTTTCTAGGAAATTAATATCAGTTTAATGGTATGAAACCATGATTGAAAGAGACCTGGAGGTGAAGTATGTTTTCTTTAATTTCCTCTGCAATGGCCATGGTTTTGATTGTAGAACAGAAGGTATGGATTTATAACATGATGTGTGATTGAGCAACAGCTGTCAGCAATAGAATTCTACAAAATTTTCATAATGAAAACTCAAACCATGCAAAATGTACCTGGCTTTGGGTTTCACTACAAAGCTCTAAACTAAGTCTTGATTTTTAAAAGATCTGGTCTGAGTTATATATTTTTGCCAACCTCTTACAACCATACCCCCACACCCCAACTCTCCCTCTTCTTTCCCATTTATAATCAGTTTTGAATAAGTGGAATCCACTACAATCTATCATTTGTACATTTGTAGCTCTTGGCTTTCTTAGTTGTGATGAGATGTTGTCTTGAGATGTGGAATATTGACATTTTTTTTCACTTCCCCCAATCTAAATCCAAAGGAAAAAGGATTTGATTCTTTTATCTATCAAACATAATAGGCCCTGTGAGAGTTCATTTCAAAATTCTTTTTTTTTAATCAACTTTTAAAAGAGACTGGACCTAAAAATGGGGCAAAATATGAAAGACTATAATATTTTACTAATCATTACTTTAGTGAATAGGCCACCATATCAGAAGTCAAGAAGCATGAGCTTTGTCACTCAGCTGGTAAACAGTTATTTTGACTCCTCTATGTTACTATAATAAATGGAGTAAAAATAACCACAACTTATTTGGAAGTTGAGAGAATAAATGAGCTGATATTTACAATTCATCTCATATACCAAATTAACCCCATATTCTTTTTTTTTTTGTAGTTCTACCTTTTATTTTTAGTTTGTCAGGGATAATCCCTCCCTCCCCCCCCAAAAAAAAACCAACCCCAGAAAATAAATTGTTGAAGGAGATGTAGGAAAATGGTCATAATGTACTATCTGTGGAGCTGTGAATTGGCCTAACCATTCCGGAGTGATTTAGATAAAACTAACTGTCCCACCTCCCCCACCCCATTTGATAAATTGTTTATATTCTACAACCCAGTGATACAACCAGTAGTCACAAATCCCAAGGAAATTTTTTAAGGCAAGAATCTATATCTACAAATATATTCATATCAACACATAATGGGTTTTTGTCATTTTGTTTTTCAGCAAAGAACAGGAAACTCAAGGGGTGACAATCACTTAGGGAATGGCTAAACACATTATTGTGTATGAATGAAATTCTATATTATAACTTCACAATAACAGAAAATATAGATCTATAGAAATGGAGTAAAATTGATACATAGTGAACAAAACAAAACAAAACTATATATATACAAAACTTATACAATGACTACACTGTTGTGAAGAAAAACTGCTTTGAAAGACCTAAAAATTTTCATCAAAACAATGAATTTAGAAGATCATTGATTAAAAAAAGCTTCTCAGCTCTTTTTTTTTTTAATAATTTTTTATTGATAGAACGCATGCCAGGGTAATTTTTTACAGCATTATCCCTTGCATTCATTTCTGTTCCGATTTTTCCCCTCCCTCCCTCCACCCCTTTCCCCCAGATGGCAAGAGTCCTTTACATGTTGAATGGGTTGCAGTATATCCTAGATACAATATATGTGTGCAGAACCAAACAGTTTTCTTGTTGCACAGGGAGAATTGAATTCAGAAGGTATAAATAATCCAGGGAGAAAAACAAAAATGCAAGCAGTTTATATTCATTTCCAGTGTTCTTTCTCTGGGTGTAGCTGCTTCTGTCCATCTTTGATCAATTAAGGCTCTCTTTATCAAAGAGGTCCACTTCCATCAGAATACATCCTCAAACAGTATCATTGTTGAGGTATATAATGATCTCCTGGTTCTGCTCATTTCACTCAGCATCAGTTCATGTAAGTCTCGCCAGTCCTCTCTGTATTCATCCTGCTGGTCGTTCCTTACAGAACAATAATATTCCATAATATTCATATACCACAATTTACTCAACCATTCTCCAATTGATGGGCATCCTTTCATTTTCCAGCTTCTAGCCACTACAAACAGGGCTGCCACAAACATTTTGGCACATACAGGTCCCTTTCCTTTCTTTAGTATCTCTTTGGGGTATAAGCCCAGTAGAAACACTGCTGGATCAAAGGGTATGCACAGCTTGATAACTTTTTGAGCATAGTTCCAAATTGCTCTCCAGAATGGCTGGATGTGTTCACATTTCCACCAACAATGTATCAGTGTCCCTGTTTTCCCACATCCCCTCCAACATTCCCCATTATCTTTCCCTGTCATTCTAGCCAATCTGACAAGTGTGTAGTGGTATCTCAGAGTTGTCTTAATTTGCATTTCTCTGATTAATAATGATTTGGAGCATATTTTCATATGTCTATAAATAGTTTCAATTTCTTCGTTTGAGAATTGTCTGTTCATATCCTTTGACCATTTATCAATTGGAGAATGGTTTGATTTCTTATAGATTAGGGTCAGTTCTCTATATATTTTGGAAATGAGGCCTTTATCAGAACCTTTGATTGTAAAAATGTTTTCCCAGTTTATTGTTTCCCTTCTAATCTTGTTTGCATTTGTTTTGTTTGTGCAAAAACTTTTCAATTTGATATAATCAAAATTTTCTATGTTGTGGTCAATAGTGATCTCTAGTTCTTCTTTGGTCATAAATTCCTCCCTCTTCCACAGGTCTGACAGGTAAACTATCCTATGCTCTTCCAATTTATTTATAATCTCATTCTTTATGCCTAGGTCATGAACCCATTTTGACCTTATCTTGGTGTACGGTGTTAAGTGTGGGTCAATGCCTAGTTTCTGCCATACTGATTTCCAATTTTCCCAGCAATTTTTGTCAAATAGTGCATTCTTATCCCAGAAACTGGTGTCTTTGGGTTTGTCAAACACTATATTGTTAAAGTTATTGGCTGTTTTGTCCTTTGAACCTAACTTATTCCATTGATCAACTAGTCTATTTCTTAGCCAATACCAGATGGTTTTAGTAACTGCTGCTTTATAATATAATTTTAGATCTGGTACAGCTAGGCCACCTTCATTTGATTTTTTTTTTCATTAATTCCCTTGAAATTCTTGACCTTTTGTTTTTCCATATGAACTTTGTTGTTATTTTTTCTAATTCATCAAAGTAGTTTTTTGGGAGTCTGATTGGTATAGCGCTAAATAAGTAGATTACTTTAGATAGTATTGTCATCTTTATTATATTTGCTCGCCCAATCCAAGAGCATTTAATATTTTTCCAGTTGGTTAGATCAGACTTAATTTGTGTGGAAAGTGTTTTGTAGTTTTGCTCATAAAGTTTCTGATTTTCCCTTGGCAGATAGATTCCTAAATATTTTATACAATCAGTAGTTACTTTGAATGGAATTTCTTTTTGTATCTCTAACTGTTGGATTTTGTTAGTGATATATAAGAATGCTGATGACTTATGTGGGTTTATTTTATATCCTGCAACTTTGCTAAAGGTATAGATTGTTTCTAATAACTTTTTGGTAGAATCTCTGGGGTTTTCTAAGTATACCATCATATCATCAGCAAAGAGTAATAATTTGGTTTCCTCATTGCCTATTCTTATTCCTTTAATCTCTTTCTCAACTCTTATTGCCAAAGCTAGCATTTCTAATACAATATTAAATAGTAACGGTGATAGTGGGCAACCTTGTTTTACTCCTGATCTTATTGGGAATGGTTGCAGTTTGTCCCTGTTACATATAATGCTTACTGTTGGTTTTAAATAGATGCTACTGATTATTTTAAGGAAAAGTCCATTTATTCCTATACTCTCAAGAGTTTTTAATAGGAATGGATGTTGGATTTTATCAAATGCTTTTTCTGCATCTATTGAGATGATCATATGGTTTTTGTTAATTTGATTATTGATATGGCCAATTATATTGACAGTTTTCCTAATATTGAACCAGCCCTGCATTCCTGGTATAAATCCTACTTGAGCATGATGTATTATCCTGGGGATGATTTTCTGTAGTCTTTTTGCTAATACCTTATTTAAGATTTTAGCATCAATATTCATTAGGGAGATTGGTCTATAATTTTCTTTCTCTGTTTTCAACTTACCTGGTTTAGGTATCAGTACCATGTCTGTGTCATAAAAGGAGTTTGGTAGGACTCCTTCATTCCCTATTTTTTCAAATAGTTTATAAAGCATTGGGGCTAATTGTTCTTTGAATGTTTGGTAGAATTCACATGTAAATCCATCTCGTCCCCGGGGATTTTTTTTTAGGGAGTTGATTAATAGCTTGTTCTATTTCTTTTTCTGAAATGGGACTATTTAAGCAATTTACTTCCTCCTCTGATAATCTGGGAGGCCTATATTTTTGGAAGTAGTCATCCATTTCGCTTAGGTTATCAAATTTATTGGCATAAAGTTGGGCAAAGTAACCCCTTATTATTTCTTTAATTTCCTCTTCATCAGTGGTAAGTTCTCCTTTTTCATTTTTAAGACTGCCAATTTGATTTCCCTCTCTTCTTTTTCTAATCAGATTTACCAAAGGTTTATCAATTTTATTGGTTTTTTCATAAAACCAACTCTTAGTTTTATTTATTAGTTCAATAGATTTTTTTTTACTTTCTATATTATTAATTTCTCCTTTTAATTTTAGAATTTCAAGTTTAGTAATTGATTGGGGGTTTTTAATTTGGTCTTTTTCTAACTTTTTAAGTTCCAGGCCCAATTCATTGATCTTCTCTTTTTCTATTTTATTCAAGTAAGCCTCTAAGGATATAAAATTTCCCCTTATTACTGCTTTGGCTGCATCCCATAAATTTTGATATGATGTCTCATTGTTGTCATTATCTTGAGTGAAATTATTAATTGTGTCTAAATTTGCTGTTTCACCCAATCATTCTTTAAGATGAGATTATTTAGTTTCCAATTACTTTTTGGTCTATTTACACCTAACTTTTTGTTAAATGTAGTTTTTATTGCGTTGTGATCTGAAAAAAAAGCATTTACTATTTCTGCCTTCCTGCATTTAATTTTGAGGTCTTTATATCCTAATATATGGTCAATTTTTGTGTAGATTCCATGAACTGCTGAGAAGAAAGTATACTCCTTTCTGTCACCATTCAGTTTTCTCCAGAGATCTATCATACCTAATTTTTCTAATATTCTATTTACCTCTTTAATTTCTTTCTTATTTGTTTTGTGATTTGATTTATCTAAATCTGAGAGTGCAAGATTGAGATCTCCCACTATTATAGTTTTGCTGTCTATTTCTTCTCGCAACTCTCTTAGCTTCTCTTTAAGGAAGTTAGATGCAATACCACTTGGTGCATATATGTTTAATACTGATATTGCTTCATTCTCTATAGTACCCTTAAGCAAGATATAGTTTCCTTCCTTATCTCTTTTAATTAGTTCAATCTTTGCTTTTGCTTGATCTGAGATAAGGATGGCTACCCCTGCTTTTTTGACTTCACCTGAAGCATAATAGATTCTGCTCCAGCCTTTTACCTTTAGTCTATATGTATCTCCCTGTTTTAAATGTGTTTCCTGTAAACAACAGATTGTAGGGTTCTGACTTTTGATCCAGTCTGCTATCTGCCTCCTCTTTATGGGATAGTTCATCCCATTCACATTTGCGGTTAAAATAAGCAATTCTGCATTTCCTGCCATCTTAATATCCCCAGATTATACTTTTCTTTTTCTTGCCCTCCTTCCCTTCTTCCCTATTGATCCCACTAACAGCGCACAGCTCTCCCTCTTTAGTATCCCTCCCTCCTCCCTTGGAATCCCTTCCCCTTTCTTGTACCCTTCCCTTATTACTCTTTTTCCTTCTCCCTTTTCCTCTCCCACTTTTTAATGAAGTGAGAGAAGAATCTGTGTAAAACAAATATGTCAATTGTTTCCTCTTTGAGCCATCTCTGATGAGAGTAGGATTCACACAATGTTCCTCCCCCTCTCTAAGTTCCCTCATATATGATAGGTTTCCTCTGCCTCCCTGTCACATGTAGTTTCCCTCTTTTTATCTCCCTTCTTCCCTTTTTCTGGCACTATCCCCTTTCCATTTCTACTTCCCTTTTTTATGTTATATTGGTAAAATCAAATTATACATATGATTTTTATATATATTCACAACAGAAATACAGTTCTCAAGAGTTCCTTTTACCTTTTTCTACTTCTCTTGATTCCTGTTGTTGAAGATCAAATTTTTTGTTTAAGTCTGGTTTTTTCTTTAGAAACAGATGGAATTCCTCTATTTCATTAAATATTCATCTTCTTCCGTGGAAAAAAATACTCAGCTTAGCTGGATAGTTTATTCTTGGCTGCATTCCAAGTTCTTTTGCCTTTCGGAATATCTGATTCCAGGCCCTTCGATCCTTAAATGTTGAGGCAGCCAGATCTTGCGTGACCCTTATTGTGGCATCTCAGTATTTGAACTGTTTTTTCCTGGCTGCTTGTAAAATTTTTTCTTTAGTCTGGAAATTCTGAAGTTTGGCCACAATATTCCTTGGAGTCTTTATTTTAGGGTCTTTTTCAGAAGGTGTTCGATGAATTCTTTCAACGCCTATTTTCCCTTCTGGTTCTATTACTTCTGGGCAGTTCTCTTTGATGATTTCCTGTAAAATAGTATCTAGGCTCTTTTTTTCATCATAATTTTTGGGTAGTCCGATGATCCTCAGGTTATCTCTCCTAGATCTATTTTCCAGATCTGTTGTTTTTCCCAGTAAATATTTGACATTTTTTCCCAATCTTTCATTTTTTTGGTTTTGCTTGACTGATTCTTGATGTCTCAATGAATCAGTCATTTCTATTTGTTCAGTTCTAATTTTTAGTGAGTTATTTTCTTCATTAGCTTTTTTTACTTCTTTTTGTATATGTCCAATTGAGTTGTTTTGCTCTATGGAATTTTTTTCCATTTCACTATTTTTTTTTTTTTTTAGTGATTCATTTTCTTTTTCCAATTTGCAAACTGTTTTTTACCTTTTCCAATTCACATTTCAGGAAGTTGTTTTCTTTTTCCACTTTATCAAATTTTTCTTTTAATGAGTTATGTGCCTTTTCTGTACTCTTTTGCATAGCTTCTCTTTCCTTTCCCCATTTTTCTTCTAGCTCTCTTTTAAGGTTTTGAATAGTCTCTTCTAGGAGAGCCTTTTATATTGGAGACCAACAATCGTCTGGAGACTGTCTGCTATTAGTCTCTTCAGGGTTGAAAAGCTGTTCTCTTTCTGGGTAGAAACTATCAATCTTTCTTTTGATTTTTTTACTCATTTTGTTAAAGCCTGTAAGGTCTGCCTTCAGAGCCAGGAGGTTACCAGCTTCCTCTGCAGAGCAGTGAAAGGTATATGGATGGGGTAGCTGTCCTGTTGACCGGCTACAAAAAGCAGCGAGGTACTGGAGTGCTCTGGGAAAGAGTTCCCCACCAGAAAGTAACTCAGGCCTGTAGGGCTGGGCTGGAAAAGTGCCTTTCAAAGAACCTCAGCTGTGTGAGATAATGACTGCCCTGGGCCTAGACACTTAGCAGTGAGAGTTTCACTTCCCAAGCCAAACCCTGCCCTGGGGCTGTGGGTATTAGCAGCTGAGCAGTGAATGGATTTGCAGGGACAGGAAGTGTCTGCCTGGGGAAGCACAGTCTGCTGGGGAAGTTCTATTGCCCCAGGCTGAGCCCCCCACTCTACCGATTAGAGACTGCCCAGGCTGTGCCCCACTGTCGTGCAGATTAGTAACTGCCCCTGCAAAAGCCCCGAACTGCCGGATGTGGCCACAGGGCTGTGTGAAAGTCTGCCTGAGTCACTTCTGGGTTTGAGGGGTTACCACCAGATCTCGTTAGGTTCTGGTGTTTTTTAGAGGACCCTCTGTTTTAGGCTTTAACTTCTCTGCCAGTTTACTGCTTTGTAATCAAGGAAGAGCAGTTAGCCTATAGCAGAGTGGTCCCTATAACTTCTCTAGCCACAGAGATCACCCCCAGCCCTGGTCTGCTCAGGACGCTGGCCTCTCACTGCCTGTGCTAGTCTGTTCCTGGCCCCTCAGGACAAACCTTTCCTGGTGAGCTTCCGGATCGGCTGGTAAGTTGTACTGCTTCTTATCTTCATGAATTTAAGCAGTGAAGAGTTATTTTTGAGGCTGGATTAAATATTTGGTTATGAGGGTAATGAGAGGAGCTTAGAGAGTCGTGTGTGCCTGCTCCGCCATCTAACCCTATATTCTAACCTTAATTTTTGATAAATTGAATAATGAAATCTCATTGCTTTTCATAAGGCTTTCTACATGGATTCTTCTTCTCATTTTATGTGGTGAATTCTCCATTCTTTTGATAGTCATAATAATGTTGGAAGGAACCTTACAATAGAAAATATATTCTCCCATGTTTATGTAATAATAATTAAATGACTATAAGAAAGCAATATAGAGGAATTTCCTCATTTATAAAATGAAGTAGAGAAGGAAATGGCAAATCACTCCAGTATCTTTGCCAAGAAAAATACAAATGGGATCACAAATTTGGACACAATTGAAACATGACTAAATTAGCCAAGTTGCCTCTGATTTAAAGTGAGTTCCTGAGGGCAACTGATTGTCAAACACCCATTGCTTACATTTCTACATTAAAATCTTAGCATACAAACAGATTCACAGAGTTGAATTGTTTATTTTTTAGGACTAGATTATTGTTGTTGTTATTTTTCAATTTGAGGGACAGGAGGCATGTTTGACTAGAATTTTAGAAGTATGTGAAACTCCCCATGTGCAGATTTTATCTACCAATAACTTTCTGTAACTTATAGATTTATAGAGTTGACTGGGACAACATAATTTGCCCTAAGCAACAAAACCAAAGGTGTTGTGGTCAGGTTTACACCCAGGTGTTTCTAGCTCCAGATAGGTACTCTATCTACTATTCTAGTTCTGATAAGTACATTTAATAAATCACATTTTATTGGAACTCCTTTATATATTGGAATTATATATATCAAGAACTTGCCCAACCTCTCCCCGAAACTGTTCCAAATTCCTTTAAATAATGACTCTAAACAATGTTGGAGAACATCCGAAAAGATGTATTAGAACATTTTTCAGTCAAAGGCAACTTAAAAGCACAGCAAAAAAGGTGGGAATGGGAGTCCAGTGGGAGTCCAGCATGCAGTTCTGGTACAGGGTATGCCAGTGCAGCCCTGCACTAAGCTCTAGTCCCAGTGTAAGCCCCACTTCTGAATCAGTGGCTTCCAGACCTCTCAGCCCAGAGACACCAAAGATGACCAAGGAGATCAGCAGAAAAAGTCTGTAGAATCAGAGTGGAGTCCAGATCATAATCCCTTCTGGAACACAGAATCAGCAAGGCAGGACCTCTGAATCAGCAGTGGTACTGGAGGATTCTGGACCTCTCAGCCTGGGGACACCAGGGAGGACTCAGAAGATAAACTGAGAGAGTTTGTGATAAAGAGATGGGAGTCTTTTGTGCAGTCCCGACTTTGACCAGCACACTAGATCTTACAGCCCCAGTGGGGTGGGGATATACTTAATAGCTCCAGGGCAGAAAAGCTTGCTTATGGTCAAGTTCCTAGAAGGGTCTCTGAAAACAACTGCACAACACCACTAAATTTTGGGACAGTATACCCTCCATCCTGGAAACAGAGTCCAATTTATCAGACTCGAAATCAAGTAATGACCAAACCAAAAAAAAAGAAATGTTTTTGACTATTGAAAGTTATTATAGTGACAAAGAAATGCAAAACACAAACTCAGAACATGATAACAAAATCAAAGCTCATACTTCCAAAGCCTCCAAGAAAAATAAGAATTAGACTTAGGTTATAGAAGAGCTTCAAAGGGATTTTGAAAATCAAATAAGAGAGAGGAAAAATCAGGGAAAGATTGAGAAAAGTACAACAGGAAATACAACAAGCTAATGAAGAGAAAAATGCCTTAAAAACCAAAATTGACCAGTTGGGAAAGGAGGTACAAAAGCTCACTGAGGAAAATGATTCCTTAAAAATCGAATTGAGCAAATGGAAGCTTGGAAACTAATGACTTTATGAAAAATAAAGATGTAATAAAGCAAAACAAAAAAAATTAAAGAATGTGAAATATCTCATTGGAAAAACAAGTGATCTGGAAAATAGATCCAGAATAGATTATTTAAAAATTATTGGCCTACATGAAAGTCATGATCAATAAAAGAGCCTGGACATCATCTTCCAAGAAATCATCAAGGACAACTGTCCTGATACTCTAGAACCAGAGGGAAAAGATAAATTGAATGAATCCATCAATTACCTCCTGAAAGAGATCCCAAAATGAGAACTCCCAACTTGTATTATCCTGACTGTGGCTCCACTATACTTGAAGTATTTCTTTCTGGATGCTGACAATATATTCTCCTTGACCTGGGAATTCCAGAATTTGGCTATAACAAGATTTAACAACTTCAACATTAAAGAATATAAGAGCTTGTAATATAATATTCTAAAGAGCAATGGAATAAAGAATCACCTCCCCAAAAAAACTGAGTATAATCCTTCAGAGGAAAAGGTGGTCATTTGACAAAACAGAGGATTTTCAAGCATTTGTGATGAAAAGACCACAACTGAATGGAAAATTTGCTTTTCAAATATAGGACTCTGGAGAAGCATAAGGAAGTAATTAGGAAAAATGCTATCATAAGGGACTTAATAAGGTTTATTTGTTTACCTTCCTACATGGGAGGATGTTACTTGAAATTCATTAAAACTTTCTCATTATTATGACAGTTAGAAGGAGTACATATATAGACAGAGGGCACAGATATGAGTTGAAAATAAAAGGATAATTTTTTTTTTAAATGATGAAGTTAAGAAATGAGAGAGGAATGTACTGGGAGAAAGAGAAAAAGGAGAAATGGAATGGTGCAAATTATCTGCTATAAAAAAGAAGCAAGAAAAAGCTTTTATAGTGGAGGGGAAAAGGGGGATGAAAGGGGAAGTGAACAAACCTTATTCATCAGAATTGGCTCAAATAGAAAATAACAAATACTCAATATGGATATATTAATCTATCTTAGCCTGCAGAAAAACAGGAGAGGAATGATATATGGGAAGGGAGGAGAGGGTGATAAAAGAGAAGTAAATTGGGGGAAAGAGTAGTCAGTAGAAAAATACTTTCGAAGAAGGACAGGAGGAAAGGAAAGAGAGAATAAATGGGGGAAATACAATTAGTAATAGTAAGTGTAAAAAAATTTCAAAGCAAGTTTCTCTGATAAGGCTTCATTTCTCAAACATAGAGGAAACTGAATCATATTTATAAAACATAAGAGCCATGCTCCAAATGATAATGATCAAAAGATATGATCTGTGCCCAAAGGGCTACAAATTCATTCATATCCTTTGATCCAACAATACTAATACTAGGCATAAATACCAAAATAAATTTGAAGGGAAAAAAACAGGAAAAAAATGACCTATATGTACAAAAAAATATTTATAGCAGCTCTCTTCTCGGGCAAAAAAAAAAAAAAATGGAAATTAAGGGAATGTCCATCAATTGGGCAATGGGGAATGGCTCAATAAACTGTGGTATGTGTTGTAATGGAATATCTCTAGGAAATGCTGATCAGCAAAAGTCTTCCAAGAACAAAGTGAAATTTACTATACAAAATAATAGCAATGTTCTGAAATGATCAGTTGTGAATGACTTTGCTACTCTCAGGCATACAGTCATCCACAACTACTCTGAAGTACTTATGATGAAAACCCCTATCTATATCCAGAGAAGGAACTGATTGTGTCTGAATTGAAGCACTCTCTATTTCTCTTTCTATCTCTTTCTTTTTAATTTAATTTTTCTTGAAGATTTTTGTTTTCCTTAGGATAGGGTATCTATATTTTCTTTCACAACTTGACTTTTATGGAAATGTTTTGCATATGTTTTTTTAATTGTGGGTGAGCATAAGAGAGAGCATCTAAAACTCAAAAATCTTAAAAACAAATATGAAAAATTGTTTTGAATGTAAATAAAAGAAAATATTAAATAAACAAGTACATTTTAAAAATACAAATAAAAATAACATCTATTATTCTTATTCCTTTTCATCTGATTTTTTTTGCAGAGTTTGACAAATAGGGAAATATGTTTAGAAGAATTGCACATGTATAATCTATATCAGATTCCTTGATGGCTTAGGAAAGATAGGGAGAGGGGGAGGAAATTTGGAACACAAGGTTTTACAAAGGTGAAGTTTGAAAACTACCTTTGCATGTATTTGGAAAAATGAAATACTATTTTTAAAAGAAATATTGGTACAGTAGCTACATTAGTGAGAAAGATTTAGTCTTATTTCATGGGAAAATTTCCCAAGAATTAGAGCTACCCCAAAGTGGAATGGACTGCATAGATCCTGGAGAGGTACTGGGTCCCCTAAAGTTCTTCAAGTAAAGGATTTGTGTTCACTCTTTGGGTATGATGTTTATGAATGAATTTTTTCATGAATGGACTAGGTTAGAAGATCTTGAGAGATTCCTTCCATTGAATGATCATGGGATACTTCATTTTGAATTTTCAAGAAAGAAATGTAGACAGTCCATGCATGAGATCCCCATTTTCTACCTTTCATTTCAAGTTTAACCTTGACTAAACAAAGCAATTAAGTTTTAAGGGGAGGTTACCTAATCTGACTCTGAACTGTTAATGACAT
The DNA here is from genome assembly GCF_016432865.1 of Antechinus flavipes. Taxonomy (NCBI): domain Eukaryota; kingdom Metazoa; phylum Chordata; class Mammalia; order Dasyuromorphia; family Dasyuridae; genus Antechinus; species Antechinus flavipes. The sequence goes on along the minus strand of NC_067400.1, from coordinate 126,363,758 downwards.
ACCTGGTTTGTACATTATTTTAAAATGTTCCCTTTCCTTCTTTTTATAGTGATATAGTTTTAGATTGTTATGATTCAATATGAAAGTCATGAGAAGATAAAGCACCTAAATACTGTTTTCTAATATTATTAATATTTCCAACTCATTTCCTATTTTCCTGCTGATATTACAAAACCCTTGTCAAAAGTATTCAGGCAAGTAGTAAAGTTTTAAATAATGGACGACTCAAACAAACTTTTTTGGATCATTACAAGATTAACTTGAAGGATAAGGTAATTTTTTAAAAATTACTCATAAATAGTTGACTTCTATGGATGTTTTACTAACTAGTTAGGGAGGGGATACACTGTAATAAGAGTATTCAATTCATATTTTGGACAGCCAAAACCAGCATAAAATAACCCATTTTCATTATCTATGCCTAGAATGTGTTTGTGTCTCTTTTCCTAAGAAAAAGAGAGGAGGGAAGCCAGCTGTAGAAACAGATGTTACTAAAATATCTAGCCATCACATAGCTAGCCAAATGGAACTAGATATTGCTGGTTCCTTAGAGGAAGAATTTTAAATTCTGTAGCCATTGCAGCAAAATTGACAAATGGATTAAAAATGATTTATTCAGCAGGATGAATATATCACTTCCTGCAGCTTTGAACGTAAGTAACCCACGATGTACTTGGCCTTTTCATTCAGCCCTACTGTCCTACCTCCCTGCAAAAATGCTCAGTCTGGTGCACTTGGGAAAAGGATTATCTTTCCACACCCACAAAATCAATTTCTGAAAATTGGCAGTCATTCCAGTCTAATGTTTGATTCCTTTTTTTTAGTTCGATTGAATTGCCTTCCTACTTGAGATATACTAACATTCATCAGGTGCTTGTTTTTAACCATAAGAAGAAAGCAGAAGTTATATAAAAGAAAAAAATGCTTAAGATTCATCAAAGTAAAACAAATTACATGTATCATCATTCCTAGTATCATAGATTTAGAGGTATCTGAAAGGTATCTGAGCAATCACTTTGTCCAAATCATATATTTCATTGAAATACCTAAGCCAAGACAGGTAACAAGTTAAAAATACAAGGTTTGAACCCATGTTCACTTATTTAAAGGACAATAGATCCAGAGCTGGAAGGGATCTCAAAGGTCATCTTGTCCATCATCCTCATTTTTATGGAAAAAGAAACTGAGGCCTGAATAGGTCAACTGATTTGCTCCAGATCACAAAAGTCACAAACATTAGAGCTGGGGTGTTAAGTCAGTGTCTTTGATTCCCAAGATAGATTTCTTTCTCCTACGTGACCCTCCAGAAATCAAGTTCAAAGAAGTATGTTTCAGAGGAAACATTACAGATTTTGGAGGCAAAGAATTAGTTTCAAATCTTTATTCTGCTGCTTACTACCCATATGATATTGGTCAACTAACTTGACCTCTATGAGTCTCAGTTTCCTCATTTGTAAAATGGAGCAAATGGCCTCTTATATTCCTCCCATTTCTAAGTCTGTGATTCTATAGTTCTTTAATCTTTTTTCTTCCTTGATATAAATTAAAAATTGTAACTCAGTAAGTTCAAATAACATTAAGAAATTGTTGGAAAATACTTCTATGAAATAACATAGTAGCTTAATGGGATTTTCTAGCATTCTCACTATGCTTGATATATCTTACATTTTACAGTACATGAATAAGTAATAAGAATAGAATAGTCAAAGGCTCATAATCAATAATTATGGTATTATTATCATAGTGATGCTGATTGTAGAAACAAGGGTAGTCATAGACAAAACTATAAAGTAGTCAGATTGTGGTTTCCTCCCCTAGCTTTCTATTCTGTCCCCTTTTGTCCATTCCATAGTGCCTTACATGTCCAATATATTCTTTTTCTTCAGTCTGATTTCCTATTAAAAGCTCTTATTAGGAAAGAATCTGATAAATTCTTTCACATTAAGATTGATAAGCTACAGTATCTTATTTCTCTCAAAACATTCTTTTAATTTTCTTAGAGGAGAAAGAAATAATACTTCAGTTAGAGAAACAAATGGGCAAGGGATGTTTTAAAGCTATTCTCCCCCTTCCAAAAAATCCTTCACTTGAGCTTACCTTCCATTACACAATAATATTATACATCTTGTCCTTTTCATAGACAAATTCTAGAAAAGATATATATATATATTATATATATATATATATATATATATATATATATATATATATGATTTGTTGCTTAGATTTATTCACTTCTTACTTCTAAGTTCATTGCTTTCTGGCTTTCTATTCCATAAATATACTGAAAATGCTTGCAAGGTTTTTTTTTTTGGGGGGGGAAAGGGACAAAATAGCAGAGTAAAGGCAGAGGCACTCACCTAAACTGTCATCCAAACTGTTTCAAATATCTTCAAATAATGACTCTAAATAAATACTGAAACAATTTTCCAACTGAAGATAACTTTTTTTTGGTATTCTTTTTGCCTCATGGTTTTCCCCTTTTGTTCTGTTTTTTTCTTTTGTAACATGATTACATGGAAATATTTTAAAATGATTGTACATATATAATCTACATCAGATTATTTGCTGTCTTGGGGAGGAGAGAATAGGAGTTAAGAGGAGAAAAAATTTGGAGCTCAAAATCTTACAAAAATGAATGTTGAAAATTATCTTTACATACAATTGGAAAAAATAAAATGCTATTAAGTGAAAAAAAGTTTGGTTATTTCCTAGCACTGTTAAGCCAAAATAAAAATGTCGACATGATAGTCTATCTCCCATCTTGCTTTTCCAATTTATTTCAAAATAATCTGTTTCATTAACCCTACATTTTAGCCACTGTTTCATTAGTTTTGCCCCAGGGTTGGCATTTCCATCTTCAATTTCTATATCTTTTCACAGAATGTTTCCCATATATAAAATGTATGCTTTTAAAAAAAAAAATAACTCTCACAAAATCCCTAGCATCTATCCAGGTTCTGACCAGATACTACCTCCTGTTTGAATATTTTTAAGTCTCCCCAGCTGTTGTATTCTCGTTCTTCAAACTATCTTTTCCTTTTTTGGGCACATGTTACATATCTTATTGAATGCAAAATCTTTCAGGGAAGGGACTTTGTTTCTTTCTTATATCGTTGTATTTGTCAGCACAATGCTTTACAATAAAGATTCAATACATGTTTTTAAATGAATTTAACAAAAGATTTTTCTTGTTAACGAAGAGCTTACTTCATATAGGTAACTGGTCAAAAGTGCAGCTCTAGATGAAAAAGATGAAAGATGTTGGCAGCTGAATCTAGTTAGTATCTCTAAAAGTTGAAAATAATAGCACTCACTTCTAAGAGCCATTATGAAGATAAGACAAAATATTTGTAAAGCATTTATCTGGCTCACAGGAAATATTATATAAATAAGATACAATAATGTGTGTCTTTCTCTCTATCCCTGGAATGAGGGTAGCTCAGAATGAACAGGGAGAAATGAATGGATATGTGATTTGTGGTGGAGGTAGAATTAATTAAATGAAGCAAGTGATTGGATAAATTAAATGAGGAAGAATGAGGAGTTAAGGATAATTCCAACATTACAGTCCTGGGTGAATAGAAGAATAGTGTTAGCCCTGACAGAAGCTAGAAAATGTATGAAGTTGAGGGAAGGAGAATGCTATCTCTTTAAGATATATTAATTTGAAATGCATATAGAAATCTAGTCCATCAAAAAGATTAAGGCTGTATGGAGAGATCAGAAAATTATCTGAACAAGGATGCTAATTGAATCTATGGGATCTTCTGAGCTCCCTGAGATAGAGCATGTAGAAAACAGAATTAACATTTATAAATATTTATTAAACACATAGTATGTGCTAAGTATTGTGCTTAACAAATAATATAGTGTAATAAGAAAAAGTAGAAAAAAGGTCTAGGACAAATTCTTAGGTTGTATTCACAAGTATGGGTACACTATATGAATGATGATATAGAAAAAAAATTTTAGAAAGGGGTAGAATATCAGGTAGGAGGAAATCCAAGAGAAACCATAGTTATAAAAACCTTTAATGGAGAGACCATCCAAGGGGGAGAAGGTGACCAAGTATCAAATGCTGCAAAGAAGTCCAAAATGATGAATGTAATGATAGATTCACGATTGCCATTAGCAGGTAGGTTAAAAAAGCATTTATTAAGAATTTACTATGTGGGGATAAAATACAAACAAAAAGGACAGTCCCTGGCCTCAAAGAGCTTAAATTCTAATGGGAGAAGATCATACATAAAAAGGAAGTTGGAAGGGGACATTATTGTTCACACTAATATTTTGCCAAAGTACTGAAAACCAGATTTCAAGAGTATACTCTCCTTACAAATGAGTTAGAAAAGAATTGGTAATAATGATTAATTAATAATAATCACAGTGTCTATCTACACCAGGAACCTCAGCTTTTGCATATATTTTAGTATGTACTTTTACATGAACACCTTATTTCTTTGATAGGATGTAATTGGCATGAGGGCAAGGACGGTTTAATTTTTGACTTTGTATTCTCATATATGGTACCACAAAATAAGCACTTAGATGATCATTGAATTAGATTGAGTTTAATTCAGTTAGTATATTATGCTAGACATAAGTTCTCTACTCGTCACGTGGCTTATAGGCTATTTGTTCTTATAATACATTTATTTAAACGTAATGAAATGTTCAGTGATATCTCTGTTTTGTTTTTTCCCCAAGCTCTTTATGAACAAAACAAAACAAAACAAAAACCCTAAAATGAGTTCTTTCCCCCTTTCCTGGAAAGATTCATTATCCTTCCCATAAGGATTGTCCTTGCCTAAAGTTCCCATTCAGAGGTATATTTAACAATAAAACAAATTAACACAATGAGCTACACAAATGAGTGAATATGTGAGATTTTTCACAGCTAAGGCTTGTTACTACCTATTCCAAATAGAGAGAGAAAGAGACAGACAGAGACAGAGAGACAAAGAGAGACATAGATGATAGGTAGATGGATAGATGCATGAATGCATGGATGGATGGATGGATGGATAGATGGATGGATAGATAGACAGATAGTAGGTAGATAGGTAGATAGGTAGATAGCCAGACAGACAGACAAATAGGACGTTGCTGGGTACTGTGCTAAGTGATTTTTGTAAATTTTATCTCATTTGATTCTCATAATAACCCTGGAAGTGCTATCATTATCTTTGTTTTACAGTTGAAGAAACTAAGAGAAATAGAGTTTAAGTGACTTACCTAGCTAGATCACATAGGTATTAAATTTCTGAGACAGGATTTGAACTCATGTCTTCTTACTCTAAGACTAAAAATATTTATTATTATTATTATTATTATTACATATTAATATTTATATAAAACTTACAATATTTGATTAATGTTTTATCTATATTATCTCAGCTGATCCTAACAACTAGAGGTAAATGCTATTATTATCTGAATTTCATAAATAAGAAAATGAAATTAAATCACTTGTCTGTGGTCACACAATTATTAAATATTTGAGGGCAGATTTGAACCAGTATTTCACCTATTGTGCCTTCTAGCTACTTGGTAACATAAATAAATATGTGAAAGTCTACCCAAAATAAACTTTGTTAGCTTAGAACAACTCATTTTTCTACAAAACATTTTTCTTACAATGATTGAATATTCCTCCCATATTGTTCTTGTTCTACATGTACTTATTTTGAATATTGACTGTATTAAATCTATTGAACCAAAGTCATGAAAGTATATCCCAACATATATTTATAATTATACCATGTGTAGACATTGTTATACATTTAAGCTATGAGGAAACTGAGATGTTAAGGGTTTAGAGATCCCTAAGGTAATAGATTTTAAATTGTAGGGGAATTTAGTGAGCATTCAATTCAACCCCTTCACTTTACAAATGAAGAAACAGAATAAAAGAATTTTAATGAGTTGCCCAAGGTCACACAAATAGAAAGTGACAGATTCACCTGCAATTGCAAAAAATTGGCAACATAACTATTATGGAAGCCTTATTGTTTTCCTCCCACTTCACTAAATGGCCTCCTTAACCTAAAAGGAAGAAGACACTTCAGGTACCTGTAGATAATAGCAGCAATTCTCTGCAAGACTGCTTTTGTGACTTTCATGTTTCAACTCTGTTTGAGGGCAGGATGGAGGCAAAATCATCTGACCTCACTACTAGATGTATCTGATACTCTGCCCAGTCATATATAAACTGTGCCAGGTCTCTCAGCTTCTGACTTCTCTATGCCATTTTTTTCTTTCCTCAAAGGAGTAACTGACCACAAAAGGCCACTAATTAGAGAAAAGTGATTCTCCATTCAAATCCAAGGATGCAAATGGTTTGAGCAGGAAGGCCCCAAATGTTACAAAATAAGGGATTTCTGTTCTTATAGCTCTGGAGGGCATGTTGTTATGCTCTCTGCAGTTGGTAGGGAAGAGTAGAGGTGATTAAGTGCTATATACATTGTAAATGCTCAGTAATAATAGGCTATGTTCCATAGTTGTTAGTCACACACAAGGTATGCCTTAGGAAAAATCTGTGCATGAATGATTGTAGAGCAGAGAACTGTAATAATCATCAAATGGACCATATGGAGCAAGAAGACATACAGATGATGGTACTTAACTGAATGCATTTTTTCCCTCCTGTTCTCTAGAGTACTGATTTGGAAGGACTGAGGATGCACAGTGGATCTTTGGGATTACCAGAGCATAAAACACAGAAAAACTTGCAGTTAAAGCCAGTGACTGGAATTTGACCCAAATGAGAATAGGAAAACAAATGAGGACCTCAGAATGTCTCTATTATAAGATTTGTCTTTTATTGAAAATTAATTAGCAGGAATACCTTGGCCTCCTGCCTTCCCTCCTGCAGGGCTTGAGGAGCAGATGTAATGATCCAATCCCAATATGAAGATATCTCAGCTCCTGGGGCCTTCAACAACCCAAAACAGGTGATCTGAAGTGTTGCACACACAGTGATCTTAATCCTAAAAGAACAGAAATTATTGGACCATAAATCTCAATTTCTCCTATGAAGATTTGGTTTTTTGTTTGTTTGTTTGTTTTAATCTTGCTAAAGCACCCATTCAGTGAGAAGAGAAGAATATCACTGCCATTAAAGAGCCTGTAGGAAAGTGGAGGATTCCTCCTGACACCAAAGAATCCATAAACAAAACCAAGAAAAAACTGAAAGATGCCTTAAAGACACCAATAGTAGTTTGACATCCTTCCATAAATCTACTGCTTTGTAAAACTTTTAATCTTTCCATACCTGTATATCCACATCTCCACAAAAAACTCCTCATCTATATGTGTGTGTGTGTGTGTGTGTGTGTGTGTGTGTGTGTCATAATTTGGAGAATACCAAAGGAGATTAAAATACATTGAAAATACAATTGTTGAGGTGTTATACAGAGTATCAAACTCATCACTGAAGAAGTGATGTCAAATGTGCTTTTTGAGTATGCTAGGAACAATCATCAAAGCAATGAGACTGCTGTGCACAAAGCAAATATCAGGCAAATGTCAGATGAGTTTTTTCTCCAAAAGTGCAGGAAAATTACAGAAAACTGTAAAGATAAGAAATTAAATTGATATATCTTGATACTGCATGTTTCAATATGGCACAAGATCACTCCCAGATTATGTTCTTGTGATGTCAAACTTGTATTAGGACATCCTTCATGTCACATTGAGTGGAAACATTGCTGCCAATAAGTCACAGTTTTTTGCATGGTACACAGAACTTTCACAGACATTGATGGGAAGGACACAGCCAATTCCATTGCCCTGCTTCTGAGTGTTGTGACAATGCTGTAGCACATGGAAATGTGTGACCGCATGGCAAAAATGGAGATCGCCAACTGTGCAACAATTAAAGATGGAAAGAGCTTCTCAAAAGATTGGGAGGAAACACCAAATGCTCAGACTTCACAAAGGATATTTGTCAACAAGTAAAAGATTTAGATTAAAAGGAAATTTTTGTTAGGTGCTTTGAAGTCATTAGTACTAAAGGACAGAATAGAAAAAGTTATTGGAGACTATCTACCATCCATATACACTGGGGTTGTATATGTCTTGAAAGAGCAAACATTATAAATTGGGTCTTTTCTTAATATGCTCTATGCCCAGGCTCCCTATTGATCCTCCAGGGCCTACTTTCAATAGATTTTATTTCAAAGGTTTTGTTTTATTCATTAAATGTCTCTCTGTGTTGAACATATCTTATACACTATAAAGTTGCATTTCTGTTCTATCATTTTCCATTGTTAATCACTTTACACCTCAGTTAGAATAGCTTTTTTTCCTCAACTAAAAGACTCATTATAAATATCAAGATACTGAATTGGCAGAAGAAATAGCTAACTTTTTAAAGAAAACTGCAATTTTCCTTGGAGTATATAAAGTAAAATGAAATAAAGCAGGTATTGACATAGTACAAGATGACATTCTTATAAAAATAAATGAGCACAAAAGGAATTTATTGGGAGAGTTACATCAGAAAGAACACAGATGATATGTTTTAATGTTGTGTAGTGAACTAAGAAATAAAGATTTATTCTCCAAAAGATTTATTTTATGTGTGAATGAAGATAGCAAACCCAAAGATATATATTTTTTTTGGTTTTAAACACTAGATAACTCATGAAAAATAGCATTCTAAAAATCCTACATAATATTGTATAGTTATTTTTAAGATGGTTTAATATTTCTTTTCTTCATTTTCAATGAAGAAAAAAGTATGATAGTTCCCTAAATTCAATGTTTATTGTACATTTTGAATAAAAAAGTTTTCTCCATAGTTGTAATGGAAATTCCCACCCCAGGGAATTATCACTGTATTGGATGTGTTGTGTGTCCTGTGCCTGCTGCCCTGCTAATGAAGAAGCTGTCCCAGCTGGAAAAAGTACTGCTCAAGGTCTGTTTGTCATCTAACAGGAAACAGTCAGCTCTTAAGCTGCATTTAGAAACCCATGATATTGACTCATTCCTCATTGCATATTTTAGCATCAATTCATTCTTCTGCAGAGAACACCAAGTTGTTGCCTTTTCTGAACTAATAACAACAATAACACAACTTTCTGTCTAGCTGCATAAACTGGAGTGGCTACAGATGGATTGATAGACTAACTAGCAAAGCCTTCCTTCATGTCCCTTATATTTTTAAAGGTGGTGATTAGGTTTCTTGAGGCCCCAAAATATTGTTTGTCCTCAGGTACTCCATGCTGACATCTGAGGGCTTAGATTGATAGGAGAAGTGAAGGAAGATTTTCAGTCATCCAAAATTAAACCCCCTTGTAAGATAAATTCTCCTCACCATGTCTTGTGATTCTGTTTTGGTTCTGTATGTTAGTATATTTTGAGGACTATTAATTAACATTCCTTGCATAGCTGCATGAAACTATGGGAATAAGATGGTAAATATTTCATATCATATACTTAGAATAATTATGCTTTAGTCACTCCTCAAACCCTCATGAAGAAAAGGAAATCCCTTGGGCTTATGACCAGGACTTTAGTTTGTTCAAAGTTTACTTCATTATATTTATCTTGCTAACTGCATTTTTGGTGATTTGTGCTAAGTATGAGAATACTTGTTGGATTCAAAATAAATAGTCACAGAATTAAGATTTTAGAAACTAAAAAAAATTTATTAGGATAATATCTAAATTTTTACCTTTCTTCAAAGTATAACTGTAGTACTAGCTGTTCTTGGAATAATAATAGTTGTTCAATTAAATGTTGCTTTAAGGTTTGCTATTCACAACTAAGCATATTAGATTTAATTACTGCATGATTTTATAGATAAGGAAACAGAGTTTCCTTATAGTAACTTACCCAATTAGAAATAACTCATAGGGTTTAAACCCAGGTCTTCTTGATGCTGAGTCCAGTTATAACTCACAAAATCATACTGATTATATGTACCAGATCTGTAATCTGTGGCAATGAGCATTAATAATAAAGCAAGAATTGAAGGAAATTATCCTTACTTGGCAAATAGATTGGTGGTTATATCAAGAACATATGGGAAGTATAGCTTCCAATGATTTTCTTAGCTTCAACCCTATTTTGAAGTCACATACCCTTTTGTTCTTTCTACTTACACAGGCCTGGGCAGGGTCTGTGCTGTGTGTGTGTGCTTAGGCCCTAGTGCAGTTTGATTAGATGGCCTATTAGTAGTTACAATTAAGCTGTTCTTCCTGGTTCGCCTTGAGCTTTCAATTTAGGAACAACTCATGACTTTGTACATCTTCTATAACTGCTTCTCATGAAGTCTTCCCTGATTGATCTAGGCAACGTTAATCTGTCTCTCACTTTTCCAAATTCTTCAAGAGCTGAGTTTGCTTGATTAAATGTTAAGTTACAACTAGATTTAGCCTATGCTTTGCACTGCCTTTGAGGGAATTTCTAGTCAAAATATTTAAATAATTATTTATATAACTAATTAATATGATGCTGGTTTGCATTTGGAAACCAATAGAAAATATGCAATTAATGCATATTAATAATAGATTGAAGACAAAAGTTTTGGATTAAATCCTCCTATCCGTAAATTAAGGCAGAATGAAAAAAATTTGATGCTTACAACTTAAGTAAGATATAGAAGGATGGGACAAAATATAAAGCTAGATAATGCTGCAAATATTTCATTTATATGGATGAGATTCTATTTAAGTATTCCAGGAAGAAAGATAATACTTATCAAGATACTACAGTTTAAAAAATAGGTTGACCAATGAATTCACTAGGAACAATCTCTTTATTGTTTCTTTGAATTTTCAATTCAATAGAGAGGAATGTGAACCCAAGTTTTATAGAAATCTGGTTAGAGTGGGTTTACTCTGGGACATACCAACAATGTACAAATAAGTTAATAGCCTCCACAAACAAACAAACAAAAAATTAAAGACAGCAACCAATAAGGCAGGCACTTATGTCCAAGATCACTAAAGCCCATTGCTTGAATCCACCTGCAACAGGGGATTTGGAGCAGGAAGATAGAAAGAACTCTTGTTTTACTTGTTGCATTGAAACACATAGCATATGCTTTTTTAATTGCACAGGAAGGACTCAGTTTACTCTGTTTATGAAAACTTGAAAAAGTCATCCTAAAAAGTGCAGCTACTAAGTGATTTAAAATGTTAAATCAAATATTTTTTATTAAAAAGAAAAAAATATTCAATAATAATCCTTTTTAGAATTTTTTTCATAATACAAACATATTTACAAATGTAGATTGGTTTCATGTGGGAAAGAGAAGATAATTGGCTTTGCAGTAAATAGAGCACCAGCTCTGAAGTCAGGAGAACATGAGTTCAAATTTGGTCTCAGACATTTGATATTTCCTGGTTGTATGACCCAGGGAAAGTCACTTAACCCCATTTACATCAGCAAAAAAAAAAAAAAGGTAATTGGCTTCTTTAATACTTAAAAAGGAACCTCCATAATGTATAAATTAAATTTATTATCAAGTAACACCAATTGATATTATATTTATATACTATGCGCACTTATGTGGGTAGTTTTTGTAGTTTACTTAGAATGATATTCTGCTTTTTACTATCCTCAAAATAAATTAATGTCCCTAACAAATGTCATTTTTTTCTTATCAATCAGTTATAAATAATTCAGTCAGTTACTATATGATTAATGATGAGAAAAAAACTGGTTTAACTATGATTAATATAAATATGTCATCTCATCACTTAGTTTTACTTTAAGCTTCACATGACTATCATTTTTTTTTCTTATTTTGTTACCTCTCACAACTATTCCTGTATCAGAAGGCCTGTAAGGAAAAAATGTACAACTGGAAAGAAATAAGTGTACATGTGTTTATATATATGAATGGATGGATATATGTGTGTGTATGTATATTACTGTGCCTTAAAAGTTCCATATTAATTTTGTTAATGCTATCAAACTATGCATATGTGTGCATATATCTCTATACATATGTGTACTATATGCATGTGCATGTATATGGAAAAAAAACAAGTAAATTTCTTAATCAATGTTTTTGTTTTTTCTCTATTGAGGCCAGTGGAACTTTCAAATTTGGTCTTTTATATCATAATTCTCAATGAGCTATAAGAGGCGATAATAATAGCAATACAAAAATTAGAAATTTGAACACCAGATACACTAGACCAAAGGTACAAGGAGGATGTTTATAAAGCAATGTTGAACTCATTAAGGGGTTGAATATTAAAATATCAGAAAGAGGGAAATATCAAATGCAGATGACCATATGTTGAATGCATGGTCCTAAGAATATTTCAGAGCTTCCTAAATGAGTTACATAATTTCTCAAAATATTTGTCCTACAAACACTGTTAACAGTAAGGACCAATTCTTGTCTCTGGTAGAAGACAGAATGAAATGTGCCTGCTTGCTTTACTTGGGGAGGTAGGTTTATTTTAGGGGTCAGGGAAGACAGGAAAATAGTACAGAACATTCTGTTATATTAAAAGATGTGATAACTGCATATTCCGATTTTGCTCACCTGACTCTCTTTGTCAAAAAAGAAGGTTCACCATTGTATCTCTTACATGTGGCTTCCTCTGCCTAGTTCTTAGTTTCCAGAGTTCTATCTGCCTTTTTGGTATATTGTCAATGTGCTAGTAATCTGCTAAGTTAAATAATGAGTTCCCTATTACTAGAGGTATTAAAGCAAGTGCTGAATGGCCACTTCTCTAGAATATTCAATCAACAATCAACTAATAATCGTTTATTAATTGTCTATTATGTACCAGTGTGTATACAATGTCCTAAGGATACAAAAATACAGTCCCTGCCCTCGAAAAACTCACAGTCTGATATAGAACAGTTATTACAAAGGAATATAAAGATGTTGTAAACAGAATATATGCTTCAGGCTTAGATGGTTTCTGAGGTCCAATTCTAAGTTTGTATGATTCCATTACTTTGTTCTTCCTCCCACATTTTGGCTCATGGCTCATCTTAGTTAATTGTCTTGCTATGGTCATTAAATGTTCATTTAAACACAGGTTGAAAACAGATGATAACATGAAAATTCTCAAGGTCAATTTCTTAAGTGATTTCTGTCTGTCTTCTTAAGGAGAAGGATATATTGGGGGGAGTGATGAGAGTTAAACCTGATTGCCTTGTTATCATTTTCTCTTGTGTGGTTAGTAAATACCCCTAGGCTTCTTAGTTATGAAGCAAAGGGTCTTATTTGGCAAATAGAGATAGAATGGGAAAGCTAATGACTCTCAAATTCAGAGTGGTGAAGTCCAGAATGTAAAGAAATGGATCAACTTTGCCATGGTCTTATTTCATTACATCACTTAACTTTTCTTATTTCTTTTTCCCCATTTATAAAATAAAGAATCCAAACTACATCAGAAATATCTATTTTTTTCTTAAATTGATTTAAATGAAAAATAAAATTTCTTAGTAGAGTGCTGTAATATTGCCCAATATAAGGTTTATATATAATGCAAAATATATATTTTCCATTGTAAATGAAAAATGCCAAAACAAAACATAAAAGATAATTTTCAAGCTTAAAATTTGACAAATCATGATTTCTTTGGCTGAATATAGATTTTGGGCCTTTGGCCAGGAGATCATTCTCATAGATCCAGAAAACACCACTTTGCTGACTTTTGTCTTTAACCCTTTATTCACAGAACTGCCCCTCCTCAATTTATACATCCTTCTTCCATTTACCTATTTACTTCTTATTTGTTCTTTTCAAAATGCTACTTAATCTCTTTCTTCTTCAGCAGGTGTTGGAATCCTTACAAATTGCTAACTAATTAGAGTTGATCTAATCTTACAAGAAGATTTTGGCCAGAACCTGAAACAAGGTACTAAGTAGAACTAATTAGTACAATGCTTGTGTTTACACCTTTGTGTTCACACCCCCCTTAAAGCTCTTTGGGCCAGAGAGCACTATGGGAGAAAACCCATAATCCCATTCTCTCAGAAGATTCACATATAAGGCGAGAGAGCTATTCCAGAATACACTTTTTCCACTCAGAGGAGAGTTCAGCTGGACTGGAGAGGAGCAAGTCTGGTGCAGACAGAGAGCACTTTGCGGAATTAGGCCAGAAGCCCTCTCTCCGAGGCAAGGCAGAATATATTCCACTTAGCTGGCTGGTGGCAGACAAAGAGTTTTCAAAGGATAAAGCTACGAGTGAGAGTTCAGTGGACAACCAGATTCATCTTCATCTCACACCACTGTGGTAGGTGGCTGGGCTCCTGCACGCCCTCCACTGAGACCAAGCTGGTCTGAAAGACTCACCAGAAAGCTAGCCGAGCCCCAAGAGAAGGAAACAAGAGATTCATTCCATCTCTGTGCTGGTTGGAGGCTGAAGAAAGCAGAGGCAGAGGCTAATGGACAGGACCTTTGGATTTGGAGATATTCGGAGGGCCCTAAGCTAAACCGGCTGTGTTTTTGAGAAGAACAAGAACTCCAACATTTGAACTCATAACAAGCAGGTCTCCTCAGATCACTCTAGATGTCTTTTTTTTTTTTTTTTTGCTCCAAAGAACCATTTCAGCACTTTTTCTCATAGTGGCAGGGAAGAGAACTAAACAATGAGTCACAGAACCTCAGTACAAATCCAGCTCTGTTAATTACTTCTATTACCTTAGAAAAATCATTTTATATACATGGGCTTCATTTTTTTCATAAGCAAGAGAATTGGACAAGATGAACAAGGTTTCTTTCCAGCTCTAGCTCTATGATCTACGATGTTTCATTCTATAATCTCTTGAATTATCTTAAATTGTTGTTTTTTTTATTTTTACTGACTCAGGTTGCTGTTATGTTAAATTCCCTTTTCAGTAGCATGTTAAAGTTTAGTGTACTTATCCACAATAGTGCTAACATAGATAGGATACATATTATTAGCACATTTTTTTCAGATGCAAAAACTTAGGCTTACAGTAGCAAAGAAATCTCCAAGTTCATGTCATTAGAGAGCATCAAATTCAATATTGATAAATATTTCTATATAAGTATTTCCTTATAGAAAATAAGGAAAGTAAGTGGAACAAAGATCTTGTGAACTGATGGAATATTCAGAAAAGTCAGGTATAGTAGAGTAAATTCTAATAAACTGAGGAAGAAAGCAATATGTGATAAGCTTAAAGTCCATACCATACCTTCTTCTTCCTTAGAAGATATAATATAGAAGCCTTCTTTACCTATCCAACTTCTCCCTCTGGCCTAGTGGGGAGAAAGTAAATGTTTGTGGGATAGGAGGGTTAAGAGGTTCAACACCCACCCATACTTCTTACCACTGCATTCATATCAAAGCCTGACGTATTTTGTTTAAAATTCTACTTATACTCTTTGCCATCTGAAAATACTTTCAAAGTATGACACTATTTACCATTAATTTGGTCCAATTCATTAAGTGTACAGTTTTAGATTGAGAAAGGGGATGCTAATCTAAAAAGAATCAGGTCTTTTCCTAAGGTTGGGATAAGGCGAGATTTTGATGATTAAGGAGAGAATTTTTGTAATTTTAGTAATAGTTCAGAACCTATTAATATGCTGTTTGCTTTTCACTCCAAAATGAGACAGTATAGAAATAAGTTAGTAGTAATGATCAACATAAGTTGGTATATTTGTTCAACTTTGAACACAGAAAATTACTGTCTGGATGCTTGAAAATATAATGAATTAAGTGATCAGCTATGACCAAAGTTGAATTATTATGGTAAGAAAAAAATGGCATAAGGATTTCTGCAAGTCTGCTTTCATAATTTTGATGTCTTTTACCAAATGATTTTAATGTTTAAAGTAGTTTCTGGGGCAAGGGTCAAGAGGTGAGGTAACATGTTGGATGGCTTTTTTTACACTTAATTCACTTATCTTACTGAATTTTATATATATATATATATATATATATATATATATTCACATGCATTTTTAGAAGTATCTTTAGAAGTATTGAATTCTGATCAGAACTAGTCTTCATTAATCAAATAGCAAAAATGTATGGCTAGATTTAAAAAGTAGTTTCAAGGATGTCAATAGAAACCATATTTTTTAAAAATGTATTACTAAAGAAATAAGCTGTGGGTAGGATAAGATTGGAATGTCTCCTTGGTTCAAAGGCTGCAGACTGCTTTGTTCTTCAGCTATTCATCATAATCTTAATGGATTCTTTTAAGCTCTCAGAGATGGGAGTTGTATTGGTAACCAGAGAGCATGGTTCAATGGATTTAGCAAACAAACCCTTACTCACTAACTTCTAGCAAACAATTGGTGGAAGCTCTGACTTCAAGAATTAAAATGGCCAAATATCCAGAATAGGAAAAGATGCTTCAGAGTCATTTTAATCATCAAAATTACAAAAAGAGTTCGAGTATTAAAGTATCATTCATTTTAGTAATTGTAGGAAGGTGGTAAGAGAGACTGATATTGAATTTTATTTTCTGCAAATGTTGTTTACTTGTGTGTGAATAATGATGTACATGTATTTCATCCGCAGGTAGAGAAACATTATCTGGAGTCTCTGTGATGGAATATTTAGTGAGTTTCAGTGACTGATATTTTCTACAAGTTGGAATATAATTTTTCAGACACATAAAATTCAGTATGCAATAGGGAGATAAAGGACTAAACTAATAATCAAGAAGAAAAGCTGATTTTATATTGTACTTCTGACACTAATTATGTGATCATGGGCAAACTACATTATCTCTGGGAGCCTCAATTGAGTAAATTAATAGCTGCAATTTTACCTGAGTTTTTAGTGAGGTTCAAATGAAATAATGTATGTGAAATAAATTGCAATTGTTAAAGTACTATGGAGATATCAGAGAACTATAGTTGATAAAACTGACTTGGCATCAGGAAGACATGTTCAAAATCCTCCTTTAACACCTACTAGTAGTGAATTGCTAGGAAAGTCAATTAACATAGTTTATTCTCACTTTCTTCATCTGTAATTTAGGCATAATATTTACCATATCTACCCCATTTTGGGGGGGGGAGTGGGAGCAATTTGAAGCTCAAGAGATATGTTTCTAAAGCATAGTAAAAAAAATTGATCTATGACTTTATTCTTGCTTTTATTGATTCTTAAAGGTAATAATTCCAGTGACCACCAATAAAGCCTTTTTGTGGAAAGGCATAATTTGGATCAGACCTTCTATTCCCACTTTCCAAAGTATTTGAAATGTGTTAAGTGTTTTAATACTTTATTTTGCACCTATAACTTACAGAGTTATAACACCCTTCATAGAAACTCATTGCTTAGCAATGCTGTTTTAGCTGTCTTCCCAACCCTTTGCCTTAGAGAAATGACCCCAGGGAGAAGTGCATAAACTGTTTCATAAACAAGAGAAGTTTCCAAATTTGGGTATGTGACATTTGCAGTGAGTCCAGAATTTGCCTGAACTTGTGTTGAACCATTTTTCCTCTCCTTGTCTTTGAAGGGCTTTGGAGAGGCTGGTGGAATAGTCAAAACTTCCTCACCACTGCATAATGAAGGCAGGCTGTTCCCTTGCTCCTGTAAACACTAGAAAGAAAGAAAACAGCTGGTGCATGAAAATGAAGCTTGCTCACACTTTTCAAGATAACTTCCCTTAAGATACATCTTCAGATTACTCTAACCCACAATCCCTTGGACATAAATATGAAACATATTGAACAGTGAAGGGAAGGAGATTTGTTTTTGTATGTCAAGCAGTGTGTTCGGCCTAGCAGAAAGGTTCCTTATCCCTGTAGGCTCTCACAGGCTTGTGGGATAAAAGTGAGTTGTGCATCACTGGTCTGCTGTGGTCTCCCAAACCATATCAAACAGCCTATGACATGCTCTTCATTCAACAGATGGAAAATATAGCTTTGCTGACTGGTGCCAGAAAGGGAGGCTAGTTGGGAGAAGAGAATAGGGGGCCCAGAGATACAGACAGTCAATGTACATTCCAGTGAGTGGTTAATGGTCAAGAAAAGCAGGAGTTCACTGAGGCAAGACACCAAGGAATGTCCGAGTTGTTTTTGTGATTGATGGCTAGTGGAATGCCAAGGATCAAGAGAAAATAAGCACTAAAAGACATTTCACAAGAGAACACAAAGCATTAATAGTGAATATTATGCCTAACACTGATGATGATTTATCTTTTGGCTGGGAGACAAAACCACCAATCTGGTGCCGCTAATAATATGCAAACCATAGAAAACTCTATTTTAAAATGACAAGGGTATACAGCAGCCGCAAAATTTCTCTTGGAAGTTTGCTTCCTCTTTCAAGATTTCATGTAATCATTCAATTTCCAAGGTCATCCATCTAGATAGAAATCTATGGTGCCAGTGTGGGATTGCAATTACAGATATTTCTCAACCAGCAGTCCAGGCCAGACATCAAGGACTCACTTTAACATTTAACCAAAGCACTCCCTCTTACTTAAGCTATCTTTGAGTATGGGTATTTGTGTACTTTCTGATTTCAGTTTCTTTTCTTGAGGCTCATATGGTGTCAGTCTTTACCTAAACATTAATTAGAACAAGAGACTTATTAGAACATTTAGTATGATATCATAATATATAAACTACTCATTTGACTAAAGCTTCTTTCTTCCACTTTCATCATTCCCCCTGCTCTTAGAGGGGGCAACAGGATGTCTACAGGGTGAGAGAATGTCCCCATCCTACTCACTACATGGAGATAAATTCAATTTCTGTATGGCTTATCCCAGGAACTGTACAGTCTCATTTTGAGGGGATGGCCCAAGGCAAGGAAAGTTGTAATCAGGAAACATGAAACTTGGATCCTGTCATTATACCTCACTACTTACTTCCTTATAACCCCCAGGAGCTCATATTTTGAGGCACCATTTGGAATAATTTCTTCTCAGCCACCATATAAACTTGTGCAGAGCTAGGGGAAGTAGTGGGGGGGGGGGGCAATCATTGCAAGCCTTAGAATGGGCATAGTCCCAGTCACTTTTAAGTAATCCAGAATGGAAACAGAAAGAGTTTTTCCCAATTCTATACCTAAGATGGCATAGTACTCAAGAGCTTATCATCCTTAGTAATGGAAAGATTTTTTTTTTCTAAAAATCATTTTTGTACCTCTCAGTAGACTAGAGGGAATCTGAAATATATTTATTGAAATTATCTATATCGAAATCTTTTTACTCTGCTCAAATTCCCTCAACTTATGCACACTAATAACTTATTTTCCTATGATTTATATATATTCTACTTTTTTTAGGAGGGAGAGGGTTCATTTTATAGAAAGTCAGCCATTGCATAGATACTGGTGTGGCACAGCATATTTTTCAATAGCACATTTTACGATGTTATTGAAAAAGTAATGAATATGCAAACACCCCAGAGAGTATGAAAATGTGCAACCTTAGAACTATTAAAATTTATATTTTATGATTTTGGGAAAGATTCAAAATATTCCCTATAACTAGATGGGCAAAAGAAGGGGTACAGGCACAGTACTATATTTTATAATGGCAAATAAGGGGATTATCTGTGGATTACAGGTCAAGTATCCTAGCTTCCATAACTGTAAAGTTTTTGGAATAGGTCATTAAAAATAAATTTGCAAACACCTGAAGAATTATACAATGTTAAAATGGTACTGAATACAGATTTGTCCAAAAATTTATTCTAAACTTAATTTCCTTCTTTGACAAAATTCCTGATCTTGCATGAGAGATATGTTATCCTTTGTCCTAAATAATCTTATTTAAAAATAATTTCTTACTCTTTTCTTTGACAAACTGAATCCTACATTCCATAAGATAAATGAAAATGTTAAGAGAATAAGAGAGAAATGGGAACCAGACTTGGGAATTCACTCTTGAAATGAACTCCCAGTTGAAAAATAAGCAAAGGCAATACTAAATTCTAGAATATAACTGGAAAGATTAGATAAAAACTCTTATACTTCATAGATTTATAGTTTTGTTAGTATAAGTACATCCTCCCCCTTCACTAATCATAACTGCTCAAGATCTTGAGATTTGACTTTAAGAAATTCTATGTCCAAAAACTTCCCTATTAACATTCCTATGAACAACCTGGTTAAAGTTTGCTCCATACTTAACTGAGCTGGTTCTCTCACAAAAGACATTTTCTATTCAAAAGGTTCATATTCAAAAACTTTTCAGAATAGCTGAATCTGTGATTATAATTTTAAAGTTAGAAGGAATCTAAGAAATTAATTAATTCACCCTTCTTCTTTGACAAATGAGGAAAGCAAGATCTAGAAAGTCAATCAATAAGCATTTTTAAAGTGCTCATTATATGGCAGGAACTGTGGTAAGTGCTGGGAATACAGAAAAAAAAAAGGCAAAAAACAATCATTGATCTTGAGCATCTCATGACTAAATGAAAGTTTCATGATTTGTTTAAAGTCTTCAAACTTTAACAACCTTTTATCATGCCTGTTGCACTGAAGCATCAGAAAAATAGTAAATTACAAAACTGTTCTACTATACAGAAAATGTGTTAGTTATTTTTCTCCATTCTCAGAAAGGACCAAAATGACATCAATATGTCTAGGTACCATGTATCTGACTTTTAACTGTTAAGACAATTATGAGCTCAGAAATCTGAACCACAGGTTGGGCACAAATAGTCCACATAAACATTTGGAGTAGAGATATCTCTAAATTTGAGCATATTAAGTTTCTTTTGAGCTATTGCAATTCTGCTTCATTCATAGAGCACAGTGACTTCTTTGATGTGATCACACCATGCTGGATAGTCCTTTACAAGTGTCTTCCAGGTCACACAATTCAGAGATTTTTTTTTCATTTTCTCAGAGATTTATTGAGAATGTTTTTCAATTACTTCTTCTAACATCTATGTGAGTATCTGTCTTGTCTAAGTTCTCCATAGAATAGTGTTTTAGACAAATATATGTTTGATATTTAAACATGGCCAGCCCATCAGAATTGTGCCTCTATAGTAGAGTTTGAATGTTTGATAGTTTAGCTTGAAAATGGATATCAGTGATTGGTATTTATTTTGTTAGGTGATCTTCAGAATCTTCCTAAGACAATCCAAATGGAACAGATCCCGTTTCCTGGTATGTCACTATTATACTGTCCAGGTTTCACAAGGTGACTGAAATAATCCAGATTCTTTTAAAGTTTGGTAAGATTAATATGAATATTTTCCTTAGCCTCTATTTTGAGTAGATAGAAGGGAAACTAGAAAATTCTTTCCTGAATCACACATTTCCTCAATATATGCTCTTGTGACATTTGTTGACCTTCCACAGTGATGTTGACTGTTGGGGACTCATTAATGTGTCTCAGAGTTTCCTTCCATCTAAAATATTGTACCAGTATAACTCTGAAAGCAAATATCAACCCTGCTCTCACTTCGCCTTTAATTATGTCTTTGTGGAAATTCATTACCTAATTTGAGACCCTGAATTTGTTAACCAAAGAAATACAAAATGAACTTCAGTAAAAATGCAGTCAACAGCTTCTGCTGGACTTCTTTCTGTTCTGATTTATACACAAGGTGTTGTGCAGTGTTCACAAAAAAAAGCAAAGGACATGGATTATAATTAGGATTCTTAATATGAATCTGCCTTCAAATGAGGCTTGTGCATTAGTTAAATCACTGAGAACAGCCAATATCTTCAACGTGGGAAATCTCATTAACCAAGGTAAATCATAATCTACTTATATCTTTTAACATAAGAGAAATTTGCCTAAGGTTTAGGATAATCAGTAACTTTTCCTTGATCACACAGATAGAAAGTGTCAAAGGGAAAATTTTAATCTACCTTTTCCTGACTTTATCTACTACATTAGTTAAATCATATAAATAGGTTAGTAATTAGAGCAAAGGGCATTATATCCACTTAAGGTCTTACACTTTCCACCATTTCTAGATATAACAACATCCTCAAAAGCACCATCCTGGTAAGTACTCTGTTTATAATCTGAAAAAGAGAGGGAATGTGTCAAACATGAATGAAATGTATTAAAGCATAAACAACAGAAACATTTAAATTAACAGTGATAAGGATAGATCTCATTCACAGACTAAATTAGGCCATGTGAAAGATCCAAAATATATTGTATCAACCTGTTCCATGATGTTTCTATCTTTTTTTAAAAGTAGAGGTCAAAATCTTTGTTCCTGATTGGAGGTAAAGTTTGAAATACAAATGCCATTAAGTTAAAACTCATCACCAATAAGGTATAAATACTTGATATTGAATTTTTTCTCAACTAGCTTTTCAAGTGGAGACAGCACTAGGAATGCAAGAGAATAATCAAAAGGAAAAGAAATAGACTTAAAGAAGAGAGAGGATAGAAACTTGGTGAATAGTAACAACTTTAAAAATCTTCTTGTGGATATTACCTCTGCCCAAACAGATGAAATCTTGTCAAACCAGTATAAAGAAAATGAAGGGGGAAAGGAAGATCAGAATGAGTAGACAACCCATGTATCTTTAAAAAAAAAAACCTATACTGTTATTCAATATCTCCATTTGCTCCCTCATTTCCCTCCCCAAAGACAGGACCCAAGCTAAAAAAATAAAATCAATTTTTAAACTTAAAAACAGATGTTAGGTTTAAGTTTCCAATAGGGTTATTTTAAAAAAATTAAACTCAATGTGATTTTAACATATGCTTTTGTGTTAAGTACATTTCCTGTATTCATCTGTGACTGCCCTTTCCAAAAATGATCTATTTCTTTTGTTTGTTGCAGTTACAAAACATGAAATTCCTGTGTGTGCATGCATATACACTGTGTATACATGTGTATGTGTTATTGGAATATATTGGAAAGAATATCACAAATCAGGGTTTATATTTTCATTGCTATCAGAAAGTTTCCTGTTTAAACCAAAAAAATTAAAATATACTCAATTTAGTTACATTCAATTATATTTTAATACTCTAAAGAATTGCAGGGAAATACCTGTGATATAATATCAATTTCAATTATTTCTATATTTTTAAGTCAGTGTAGCATTTAAAGGAAGTGTGACATAATGAAGAGAGATTCACCTTCCATAAGGAAGATCTGTGTTCAAATTCTAATCCATGATACATCTTGATTGCATATCCTTGTGGACATTACCTGAACTCTCTCTGTTTCAGACAGATATCAGCCTGATGCTAAGTAGCAAACCATTTATTCATCTGCAATTTTGATAGAGGAAGTTTCATTAGTGAATCAATTGCTCAATTAACTCAATTAATAATCTTTTTATAAGTACTTACTAGGTGCCAGGCTAGATACTGGGATTGCAAAGACAAAAATGAAAGAAAAAAATTCCAGCACTCAAGGAGCTTGCATTCTACCAAGGGAGAAAAAGACACATATAGAGATATACACAAAATAAATATGAGGTGGTTTGATGTGAAGGAAGAAGTGATAGCAGCCAGGGGGATCTGAAAAAAATTTTCATAAGGAAAATGATGCTTAATCTATATAGAATTCCAAGAGATAATGAGAGAGCATAAAGGCACAGGGATAGAAAATAGGGAACAAGCCAAAAATTAATTCATACACACACACACACACACACACACACACACACACACACACACACACAAACACACACACACACACACTTTATTATACCATGGAAATTACAGGTGTGGTCTGGGAAATACATTAATATATACATATACACATTGCATCCCTAAAGGCACACATATACATGTGTGTCTACATCCTGAAATATAGGCACATGTTGGTTGGTTGGTGGTGATTGTCCTTATTTCTCAGAGGACCAAAATGACATCAACATATTAGAGTTAAGTTACAATGTGGCTGATCGGACCAAGACAAGCTTGGAATGCTCTGCCACTGGTCAGACAGAAGTAATCCCCAGAGACATTAGGATGCCTTCTCTAACTTTGAGCATCTCACATTTCTGCTGAGTTACTTCAGTTCCACTTTGCTCATAGAGTTATATGTATCTATGTGCTTATATGTATCTATGTGTACAGTGTATCTCTATCCAACTAATGTGACTACTGTGAAAGATAAACAATCTTGCTAATAGGCTTCCTATTGGAAATACTATGTTTCAAAATTAGAAAGTGTCAGTTTGTTCAAATCCTAGGTCTGGTACTTTATGTGTAACTTTGAAATCACTTAACTTCACAATTAACTGAAATCACAAAGGATGTTTCCTCATCCATAAAATGAGAATAAAACTTAAATCATTGACCTCACAGGCTTTTGTGAAGATCAAATGACCTGATGCATGGAAGACTGAAAAAAAAATGAAATTTCTATTTGTATGTCAAATCATGAGGTGATAAAACAGAATTTCTAAGAGGAAAGAGTAGAAGCAAAGTTCTACTGCCTTGGACATATCAAAAAGAAGAAACTTTTTTTAAAGCAATCTTGAAACAGAAGGCACAGCCACCAAGCTAATACACAAAGCATGCTCGTTATTTAGAAAATATTTCACCTACATCCATAAAAATAAGAATATTGTGGATCTTATTTTCATTTAGTTAATAACTAAAATACATAGGCAGCTAGGACCCAGGAGAATATGGGTCTTGGAGTCAGAAAGACCTCAGTTTAAATCTGCCTCAGACACTGTGATACCCTGGGCAAGTAACATCTGTAAGATATGATGAATAATGTCTAAGTAATGATTAATAAATATTCTCAAATAATAAATGAAACAAGGAAAATAATTACACTTATATCACAGAATTGTTATAAGGATCAAATATAATTTACTTTGCAAAGCTTAAAGCACTATACAAATGTTATTTATTATTATATAATAAAGTCCAGAAGTTTCAATAAAACTAATTTTTAAAATTCAGTTTCTTTTCAATGGTAATAAGATAAGATTTAAGATTCTTTAAAGTAATGATAAAGTTAATAAACCTAAGGCAAAAAGAAAAATGAGGTCTATTTGGTCTTAAATCTTGCCAATGAAAAATGAAAATTTTGGGGAAATTATTATTCTATATTACAGTGTCTATCTAGATAACATTTGCCAATACCTAGCATATTTCTTGAAGTTTTCATAGGTCATTCATAGGAGCAATAATTACATAAACAGAAATTATTGCTTTTTTCTTCTGAAAACCAGAGCCAAAGAAAAAAAATTTTGGAAATCATATTACAAAACAATTTAATTATCTTTACCTCCTCATCTCAACCCTATCCACAAAATTAAGTGAAATAATAATGCTAGATTACGATGTTGTGATAGCATCTCACAATTATCTGGAGAAATGAAGATAATCAAATATCCTTTTTTTTTCTTGAAGATAATAACCATTAGTTGTTGCTAGATTATGGAGATTTAACCATTGCCTTTTCAAAAATCAAATAATATAAGAGAAAAGTGGATACCAAGGAAAAAAACTATTCTATTCAATCTACAGAAAAGAGAAAAGTCTATATGACTTAGTTATATTGTGGGTATTCAAGTAATAATTTTTTACAACACAAATTAATGTTGCACTTATAACCATTGTCTTATCCATAATTTGTAGAAACCAAAATAGATTCAAAGTATTATAGCAATATTACAAAATTTATTATTGGACCTGAATCATTCACAATAAGAATACTGAAGGAAGTTTTAATGCTTAAGAACTCTTTTTACTTGCAAAACTTATTTGTTAACCATAGGAGGTGAGTATTTAATCTGTCAAACATTTGTAAAACACCAAAAACAATGTGACCTTTAACCTGGGTCACTGAAATGGCACCCACTTCTAGTGACTTTTTTGTATTCACCCAGCAGGTTTCATACATTTGTACTATGCCTTATGAAGCATGCAGATGGAGTATGATCTTTGACTTCTGGCCACCTGTGTCCCATACTTTTTGTGTGAACGAAATAAATGACAGCCTTAGAGATTTAGACCAGTCTCTTTCTCATTCTCTCTCTCTCTCTTCCTTCTCTACTCCCTGCCCCTTTTTACTTCTCTCCTTCCCTTCCTCCCTCTCCTTTTCTCTGTCTCTCTCTGTTTCTCTGTCTCTGTCTCTATTTCTCTATCTCTTTGTGTGTGTGTGTCTATCTGTATGTGTGTGTGTCTGTCTGTCTGTCTCTCTCTTTTTTCAGGTGAACAGAAAGACTCATGGGTGCTTTAAGTTATAGCTAATTTCCTCCTCATAGCTTAAAGTATGCAGCAATCCCAACAAATTATCTTAACAAATGATTCTCAAATAGTCATTTTTCAAATTATGAGGAGATCTGCTTTGGGTGCTTTTGTATATCTACAAACACACACACATACTAAAATAATCTGAACATATTATATAGATAAATGCTTCTAATACACATATAGATATATCCCTTTAATTTACTCATGTGTTTTCTATATTAGTCATCTTTTAAAAATCAGGATCATTCACATTTTGGAATGCTTTTTGTGGCTTTGCAACTAGCATTTATATTACTATTCCAGAACAAGTCCTGGTACTGATATTTTAAGGTTCCATTGTGAATAAACTTCATTTGAATAGATTCTACAAAGTGCTAGAAGAGTAAATAACTACAGGGTTTCCACACAATAACAAATCACTAAACTTGAAAGGATCTCCAGGTTTGTCTCCTGTGAAATTTGTATTATTGTGAGCTTGCCTTTTTACAATAAGATAAATTGTTTATTCCATAGAGATCTTATCATTTTTAAAAGGTTATTTGTAAACATTGATTTTTAAAATATTTTATTTTAACAAAAAGGCTTTTATGAAAACTTTTATATGATATTAGTTTCGTGAAGATAAACATATAGAAAAGGTCACCAAAACTACAGTCAGAAAACCTGGGTTCAAATTATAACTGTGCCATGAACTCACTGTCATGTGAGGCAAGGAAATTACCCTTTCTGAGTGTCTGCATCTTTTTCTGTCAAATGGCTGTAAGAATTCTTGTCTTCTTTGGATCTTTAGGAAAGCACTTTATAAACCCAAAAGTTCCATATAAATATGAGTTAGTATTATATTTGTAGGCCTCCTAGGACAAGATGATGAAATTCAGGTAGTTTTATTGCCCATGGTTGAACTCAGTATAAAGAGTTGACTCATCTTCAAGGGTGGAGCCAACTTGGTGGCGCCAGGAAGCTGCTCAAGATCTTCTAGTTTCCTTTGTTTCTCTTGAAAACCATATGAAACCAAGTCTCTAAACAGAGGACAATGGAAAGGTCTAAAATCCTGTTTAGGATTTTAAAATCTTGAAGTTTTTCCCACTCCAAATTCTTATTATTTTCACCAGTTCTCTCAAAAAAGTAAGCAGGCAGCTCAGTGATACAGAGGATGGAGGACTGGACTTTGAGTCAGGAAGACCTGAATTAAATATGGCTTTAGACATATCAGTTGTGTCCTGAGGTAAATCACTTAATCTGTGACTGACTACCACTGTTTCCTCAACCTATAAAATGGAGAAAATAGTAGAACTTTTCTTCTAGAATTGTTCTAAGAATCAAATAAAATAATATTCATAAAGTGCTTTGGAAACTTTGCAAAGTGCTACATAGATGTTGGCTAATGTTGTTACCAGTAGTCTGAGTGCCATCCAGGCCTCACTCTATCTGAACCTCTTTGGTAATAAAGGTGTTAAGGGAAATCATTTATGAAATTTAGCTATAATGAATTGTTAATCCTATTATTCCCTCTTCCATCTTTAGTTTTTCTTCATTTTATTTTACAAGTTGTTATTTAGTTATTCTGAAGAGCTAGAAAGACAAGAGAGAAGGAGAGACACAAAGACAGAAACAGAGACAGAGACACAGAGAGAAAGGCAGAGAGAGAAAAAGAAAGAGAAAGATATAGAGAACGAGAGAGAAGAGAGAGAGAGAGAACGAGAGAGAACAAGAGGGGGGAGTAGGAAGGGGGATGAAGAAGGGAAGGAGGGAAGGAGAGAGAGAGAGTCTTTGTCCTTCTCCAACTCATTTTACAAATTGAAACTGAGGTAAACGGGGTCACAAGACTCGCCCAATGTTATATAGCTAGTAAGTATGTGAGGCTAGATTTGATGTCAGGTCTTCCTGACTCCAGGCCTGGTTCTCTAATCATTGAGTCACCTAACTATCCAAGTACAGTCTAAATTATGACTTTTCATCTCCATGATTTGTAAAAGCAATAGGATGGATAGACAGGTGATATTAAATTAATTTGAGTCACAAACTTCCAAACCAATTCTGCTATCTATCATATAGATTTTTCCGAGATAAAAATCAGGGTCAAGGCCTTAAGAAAAATTGCAAAATAAACAAAACTGCCTTTTTTGTCTTCCCAACCCCATTCTGAGCCATTTACTCACCTCCAGTATTTTCTCCTCAGTCTATAATGCACCCCAGTATACTGCTTTCCCCTGGCTTCATAAATTCACAGATTCTTCCCATGTCTTGGTGATTGAATGGGGACAGCTAATTCAAGAAGAATCTTGTTAGACTCCATCTATAATGACATGAATGTCAATATTAGATGACAGAAGAGAGCAGCACCCACAGCTTTCACAGAAACTAATGATTTAGGAGTCCACAGCCCATGGCTTTCTTGTTTTCCTTGTCTCCTGACCCCAACTTTAGTCTGTGCCTTTTCACTGATTATCCCTTATGTCTGGAATGTTCTCTCTACTCACCTCTTCATCCTATATTCCTTCAAAGATCAATTCCCATCTTCTACACAAGGCCTTTGCCTTTATCTCCATCCAATGTCTACCCATTCATCTCTCCTGACTTCCTTTTTCTGCCCCTAAGGTATGTCCTGTACTCATTTCTTGTTGTCTTTTGGTTTTATAAATTCCCAAATTGTTCACATGTCTTGGTAGCTGAATTAAATTAAAAATTAATCTTGTCAGATTCCATCCAGAATCGATCTGCATGTCACTACTGGAGGATAGCAAAATTAATGGTTTGGTTTTTCCTTCCTTCTAAGATTCCCTCCCACTTATTTTGGATGAAGATAGTTGTTTGCATTTTGACTTCCTTATTAGAATATAAACTCATTGAAATCAGGGACTTTATTGTAGCCTTTCTTTGTTTAACAATAGATTATCACAACATCTGATATTAAAGGATGCATAGCCATATAACAACATCAGAATAATACCAGAGTTAAAGAAATGGGGTTTTGTGGCAACAAAATCTTGGAATTTGGGACTGCCTACTTGTCCAAATTCATTTCAGGACAATCTGTTTCCCTGATTTAATTTGGGTCTAGTACTTCATATACTAATACATCTAGTGATATATTATGGTATATTATAGATATATTATTTTCTTCCACTCATCCCTAGTATCTTGTCATCTTCTCTGCCACTTCTTTCCAATGGAAATAACACCCTCCATATTTCCAAAAAACATTATATCCCAATTTTTAACTCGTTCCTGAGAACTACCTGTCCTCATTAGAAACTCATTTAATCCACAAAATAGAGTTAGTCCTCATTTCACTCTGTCATCATGTCATCTATCTTATAATAATATAACAAATCTTTTTCCAAATATCCATTTTCTTTCTACCTAAATATATTTTCTGCAAATATCCATTTTCTTGCTATTGGAATAATAGTTAAACCAATTATACCATTGCTATTGCAAAGTGCAAAAGAATTGAGTGCCCTATTGCTTTGTTCAACATAGATTTAACTTTCCAGTCCAAAACAGCTTTCACTGTCTAATATTACCCCTATAAGCTATTTTTCTCTGTTAGAATATAAGCTTCCTAAAGGTAAGAATTGTATTATTGGTGTTTTTTTGTTTGTTTTTTGCTTACTGGCTAGCAGAATGCTGGAGACAGCTTATGTTCTTAAAAGATGATTTTTTAAATCATTAATTATTATTATTCACTTCTCTTTAGCAGTTTGATCATAAAGCCATTTTGGTACAATTAACCTGATAAGTATGTGATACAAATATTATTGTCCCCATTTTTTAAACATGAAAAAATTAAAGAAGGTAAAGTAAAATCTATAACATTGTCTCATAGTTTCTCTCACAAGAGCTGAAAATTATTCAGTTCTATATTTGAACCAAGACCTTATAACTTCAAGTCCAGTATTCTTTTCACTATATTATACTGAACATATTGAGGAACTAATTTAATATACCATCAATCCAGCTGTACATCATAATTTCATCAATTTATGTTTTTCAGAGTGTATATTTTATGAAAGTATGGATTTTTGTAATTGTCTTGGTAATGTTCTGAATCTTGTTGAAGTTACTATATTACTATCCATAAACACATGTATTTAGCAAAACTTACCTTCAACATGAAATATTTATTTTGCAAATACTCTATGAGGTGCAGCTTCTGTGATGTTGGCAAGCACCGTAAGCAAACAAAAGATTCCATGATTTATGTCTCATTTAATGAGATTTTGACTCAGTGGTATATCGAACAAAGTTCAATCATGATTCAGTAGTATCCATTAGATTTTATTTTTTAATTTATTAGTTTTTGACATTTATTTTATGAGATTTTGATTTCTATTTTTTCCTCCCTCCTTCCCTTGCTTCCCTGTCCTCAAGACAGTAATTATTCCAATATGGATTATACAGCAATCATGTTCAATATATTTCCATATTAGTTATGTTGTGAAAGAAGAATCAGAACAAAAGGAGAAAACCACAAGAAAGGAAAAACAAAACAAAACAAATAAAAGGTGAAAATAGCTTGCCTTGATCCACATTCAGTCTCCAAAGTTGCTTCTCTGGATGCAGATAGTATTTTTCATCATGAGTCTTTTAGAATTGTCGTGGATCACTGTATTGCTGAGAAGAGCAAAATATACCAAAGTTGATCGTCTATTCAATTTTTCTATTACTGTGTACAACAAGGCTGTGGAATCTTTCATTTTGATATTTATAACAAAAATTATCAACTTATAGAACCCAAGCAGTGGCAAGGATAGAGGAGTTGTACCTTGCTTTCAGCTCATTATCACTTGTGGTTGCCTTAGCCTTATACAGCCCATGAATGGATATTCCCTACCAGTGGTATAAAATGTTCTGATTCTGCTCACTTCACTCATCATCAGTTCATGTAAGGCTTTCCTGGATTTTCTGAAATCTGTCTGCTCAGAATTTCTTATATTGACCAATAGTATCCCATTACATTCATATACCAAAATCTATTCAGCCTTTCGCCATTTGATAGACGTCTACTCAATTCCAATTCCTTGCCACCACAAAAAAATGAGCTGCTACAGTTTTGCACATGCAAGTCTTTTCCCCTCTTTTGTTATATCTTTAGGATACAGAGATAATAGCGACACTATTAGATCAAAGTGTATGTACATTTTTTATAGGCCTTTGGGCATAGTTCCAAATTGCTCACCAAAATGGCTGGATTACTTCATAACTCCACTAATATTACACTGCTGTTTCAGTTTTCCAACATCCCCTCCAACATTTATCATTATCTTTTCCTGACTTTGACCATTTATCACTTGGGGAATGGCATGTATTCTTATTAATGTGATTCAGTTCTCTTTGTTTTTACAAAGTAGGTCTTTATCAGAAATACTTCCTATAAAATAATTTCCCAGATTTCTGCTTCCCTTTTAATCTTGGTTGCATTGACTTTGTGATTTTTAAAAACTTTACATAGTCAAAATTATGCATCTTGTATTCTATAATGTTCTCTCTTTCCTGTTTGGTAACAAATTCTTCCTTTCTCCATAGATCTGACTGGTAAAGTATTCCTTCTTCTCCTGATTTACTTATGTTATTAAATTTTATATCTAAATCATGTACCCATTTTGACCTTATTTTGGTGTAGGATATGATATGAAATATTAGATTATCAAGAAGGTGGATGAGTGAATATTGTCATAACTAAGATCACATTCCATTCATCATTTCAAAATGGCAATATTTATGTCCAAAAAACTGTAAGAGCAAAAATAGAAAAAATAGAGAAAAAAAAAACCTCATGAGGAAAACTCCATGGAAAAACCATTAAAGCTACTAAACAAAAATAATAAAAATGAAGAAACTATAAAGTTTCAAATACAAATACAAAAAAAAAAAAAAATACAAGAAAAAATCTTCAAAATAGGAAATAATTCTATATTCATTGTATATGGTGTGTGTGTGTGTGTGTGTGTGTGTGTATATATATATATATATATATATATATATATATATATATATATACACATATATATATATATATATATATTGTAATTGTCGGTTACCAGATGAGAAAAACAATCTCCAGAGTGGCTGAGAAGTTTGAAAAAAGAATAAGAAAAAAAGACAAGGAGCAAAAATAGAAATCCTTAAGTTTTCAAAAAGAGAATCAATTGTTTAGTACAGAAAATAGAGGGCATACACATATGGAGAGAGACAGACATATTCAACAACTTTTTTATAAACTAGAGGGGGAAAAAAAAACAACATTAAATAAACTTACAAATTATGCTTAAAGAAGGTAATGGAATACATTTGCATTATAAAAAGGAGTAAATGTGATAAATTTAGCAAAGCATGAAGGGATTTATATAAACTGATACATAATAAAGGAATCTGAAGGAGAAAAATAATACACACAAGATTACAATAATGCAAATGGAAAGAAAAAGCTGTTTATTATGTTAGAATGCCCAAACTTGATCCAGAAAAGTGTTGAGGGAATATATCCCTCTTCCTAGAAGCAAAGAACTATGTTTGTGGTAAAGGGCATATATTCTTGGAAATAATTAACATTTTTATTGATTTTACTAAACTGCCTTTCTCTCTTTGTTACAAAAGATGGCTCTAAGGGAAGTTTAGGGAAAAGGTATAAGATCAAAAATTAAAGTGATATAAAAATGAAAAGTGTTGAAAAATAGAAAAATATTTACAGATATTTTCCATTTTCTTCCATTTCTTTTCTCACTTTCATTTTTAAATGCCTTAAATGCTACCTTTGTTTAGCTGGGTTTAAGCACAAGTTTTATTTGAACTATTTTTACGATTTGCTGGTTCTCTGTTTTTATGAAATTATATTTTTCATAATCTCCCATCATATTGAATAGATTTTACAAATAAGTAGACATACATATACATACATTTGAATGTACATAAGATACACAAACATATTAAATTGTGTTGCCTTTTGCAGCCATGTCTCTCAGATAGATAAGTTGAATAATTACTAAGGAGCTTTTTAGTTTTTTGATATTCTTTTTACAGCAATTAATTTGCATAAGTTAAATATATGTATAAAATTGTTATATACTTTATTATGTCTAATTCTATTTTTCAGTATCAGTAACTTTCACCTGATCATGTATAACTTGCTTTAATTTTACATTGTATCTTTTTTTCTTTATTTCTGTTTTTCTTGCTTTGTTCTAATATTGCTCTGACTGCACAAATAACTGATTCCTACATCATCAATGAATTATTTTCTTTATATTAAAACTGGAAAAAAATCATTTTTGTGATGTTGTTCTGAACTCACTTGGTCCAGTGTTGATTGTTCTCTTGAAGAAAGAATTCATAATATGTAGTTTTAAAGCTTCTCTGTGCAAACACGTCTTCTTACATAATATAGTAGGCTTTTCTCATTCATTTTGTCAAGCCATCTTTTCAAAAATATTTTTCACCATTTTCATATATTCTCTATATTGAACATTCATATGTTCTCTATGTTAACAAAGTATCAAATATGTTCATTTAATATCTATTAATATATTAATAATACAATGATAGGAAAATCCATCAAATTTCTTTAACTTCTTTATTTGCTGGAACAGATGTTAGCACCTATGTTACGATTATTTTTATGGCAGGTTTGTTTTTTAATGCTTATCACAAGTACTATAATAGAAAGTGAACAAATATGTCATGAATTGGTATTTCTTATTTTCTTTGTATGAAACCACTTTCATCCCCCATTGATTCATGCTTTGATTTGGCTAAAACTTCTTTCTTCTAGTGTTATCTATATTGAAAATGATGGAAAGGGGTAAGGAGGAATTGTAAGAGAGAATATTTATTATTCCTTGGTTCCCATTTGATGCTTGATTCAGGGAGACCAATAAAGTGAAGAATCTTTTAAGAATATAATCTGTTTTACAGTGAATCTAACAAGACTAGCCTTGGTGAAAAATGGAAGATGGTGGCCATAGAAAGGAAATTAAGTGGGAAATTTTTTAGAATCTCTTGAAAAAAGGAATAATAGCAAAGTTAATCAAAACCATGTTGGAGAAGTGTCCCTATTTTACAGCAACAGAGGAAAACAGACCTTCCCAACTCTTTATTACACCATTCACACAACACATATACAAACAATTAAATAACAAAAGGGAGTGCATTTCCTTCTTGGAATCAGGAAGACCTGAGTTTGCATACTGTCTTTTAATAGAAGTGGAATACTGGGGAAGGAATTAATCTCTTTGTGACTCAGTTTCCTTTTCTATAAAATGGATATAATAATGCAACCTATCTCAGAGGGTAGATATGCAGATCTAGTACTTTATTCTCAAAGTGCTTAACATGCTTGTTTTCTTGGTTCTTTCTTCCCTACCTGTAATGTTCTGGCTAGCTTTTGGTCATAGTCTGACCCAGTCTCAGTCTTAAGCCAGTCTCCCTCAGCAGTCTGAATCTGACTTTCTCCTTTCTGCCTGCCCCCAGTACTTATATACCCTATTACAATTACATCATTTCATTATACTGAGTATATGCCAATTGGAATGATTATATCATTATATCAAACTAGAGTGATTATATCATTATATACTAGATATATGTGAACTAGAGAACCATTATCTCCTCAATTTTGCTGAGTTAACACCTTGTTTCAAGTTTTCTTGTTTCAAGTACACTTGGCTCTTAATCTACATCTTCTATTAATAATACTCATTACCCTGATAGAGCATCTAGTTCATCAGAACCACAAAAGTGTTGGGTTCTGAGAGATTGTACCCCATTATGTTCCTTGCTAGTCCTAACATATCATGGATTATAGATTTAGATCTGGAAGGGACTTTAAAGATTGAATCCAATTTATTCATTTTTCGGATAAGGGTACTGAGGCTGGGAAAGATTAAATATCCCCCAAAATCACAAATTTACTAAATATCTAAGGAAGGATTTGAATTCAGATTTTCTGACTTTAAGTTCAAAATTCAGTTTATTACCACTTATCCACAAGGTAGTGAGAAAAGGAGCAGTGAATAGAGATATGTATTCCTAGAATCCAAGTTTGGAACTCTGACTGTTTCAAAAAAAAAAAAAAATCCATAAGGTACAGTAGCAGTAATCTATGTGTATCCTAATATACAGTAAATTCTTAATCATTATTCACAGATTAATGAATTGATATGCTAAATAAACTTTTGTGGGCTGACCACAGCATCTAAGTACATAGCATCATTTCTATAAGAAAATATGTTCCAATGTACAAATGAATGGAATAAAAATGAATGCTATCCAGCTTTTTTGGAAGTAGGGGACTGTCCCTCCAAAGATGTGATGAAATGACAGTCTGCTTTCAATGAAGGAAGTGAGCTGAATTTGTTTCTCATTCACTTTAGTTTATTTTCTGTTTTGCTGTCTTTTAGTGGAAGAAATGTTATAGCTTTAAACTATTTAGTTGGAAGCATATAACATAAAATAAGGTTACACTGTATACAATCATAAAGGATATCTTACTTGAGTTAGCTGGCATCAATTTTCTGGTATGGTTTCAATCTTGGGGCGATGAAAATGGGCTTCCCCTTGTGCACGGATGTGCTACTGGCAAAGTATGATGAAATAAACTCCAGATTAAATCTGTTTTTCACAATGATGTTCTTTATCATAAAACAATTACTTCACTTGTTTCAGCTCTTGATAAAAATCTTTCTTAACCCCAAGCTTTCTAGACAATCCCTGTACTGTGCCATTAATGGGAATAGCTCCTGATTTCCTTTCTTTGATGCACAGGAGGCACTAAACAAGCAGTCACAAGCCCAGAGGTCATTTTATAGCATGCTACATGACCTGGGCTTGTTGGCATTTTCCACAGGGCTGGAAGCTTTTGTATGTCTCCATTCCTTTATTGGCAGTTTTTATAAGTCTAGACAAAAAAAAAAAAAAAAACTATACAGAAATGCTTTGCTACCACGTGAGTGCCAGAATGAATATGTTAAACATGACTCTCAATGGCATTTGTCAGTAACTCCAGCGAGAGCTCTGCTCTCCAAGAAAACAGGTCAAATTATTTGTGTCCATTCTTCCTCAAACATTGAGTGATTTTATAATGCAGCTAGGATTTTAAATATTTTTAGCATCATGCTCTAAACATTATCAAGTATTTAATGAATTTTTGCTATAGTTTGGAGAAATGAATGGAAATTGTAAAGAGGAAAATATCAGGTTGACATAGGAGAAAATTTATTCCCAAGGAAACTGTTTGAAAATTAATGAATGACTTGGAGAGGATTTGAATTCTCCTTTGAGGTCTTAATATTGATACCTGGATGACTGTCAAATATTTTGTCATGAAGATGCCTTTCAGTTATGGGCTAGTCTAAACGGTTAATACAACCCAATGCCAGTCTTTAATTCTGTGTTTCCATTTTTGAAACATTTGAAAGTTTCTCCAGCAAGAGTCACAAAATAGGATACTTCCCCAAGATTTGGGGAATTGAATACATGGAGTTAGACAGAGACATCCTTTAGCACCATGCCCAATACTATTTTAAAATACTTTTTGTTTTGATTCTTAAATTTTTTAAAGCTGAAGTTTTTCTAAGATGCAATAATGTAGAATTTAATGTTTAACATAAAAAGTCTGAAAGTAAGATGCAGAATAGGAGTAAGTTATAGACTAACTATGAATTAGTTCTACTAGTAGTCATAGATTTAGTTAGGCCTTTACTATATATTCTATTTTTAAATGTAGAGAAACTAGAAAAGTTTTAATAGTAAATTACAAAAATTTAAATTTCACTCAATTCAAATCAGCAAACATTTATTCAATACCAACTATATTTAAGTGGTTTTTAGAAATTCATGGTTCAGTTGTTTTTCTATCATGTTTGACTCTTCGTGCCCCCATTTGGTGTTTTCTTGGCAAAGATACTGGAATGATTTGCCATTTCCTTCTCCAGCTCATTTTATAGAAGAAACTAAGGCATACTGAATTAAGTGACTTACCGAGGGTTACACTGCTAGTAACTGTATGAAGACAGATTCAAACTCAAGAAGCTAAATCTTCTTCACTTCCTACCCAACACTGTCCACTGCACCACTAAGCTGACTCTAGCAATATACTGCAATGAATGAATGAACTGACTAATTAGGAGGGAAAGTAAAACAAAGTCCAAAAATATATATAAATAAATAAAAACTATGGTGCAAAGCACAATGAGCTGAGTGAAATAAGACTAGTACAAAATGTAATGAAAAGAAGTTACATATAATTGGAGAAATCAGGGAGTTTTATGAAGGAAGTAATATTTACAATGGACTTGGAAGAATGAATAGTATTTCCATAATTAAAAATGCTAATATGAGAGCCAGGGAAGTTCATTTCATGATAGACAATATGATGACATGGAAAGAGCATTGGACTCATAGTCAGAAGGTACTGAGTGCAAATCCCATCTTGGAAACTTATGAGCTGTGTCACATGGACAAATCTCTGCCCTCAGATTCTTCACTTGCAAAATAGGGATAAAATACCTTAAATTATCTTACTGAGTTTGAACTGTATTTTTGATGTGAGTAAGTCGTATAACATAGCAGCCAAAAAGAGCAAGTGGGACATTGGATTGCATTTTTTAAAATCACGCTTGTGTTTCTATTGGGCCCATATCCCAAAGAGATCTTAAAGGAAGGAAAGGATCTACATGTGCAAAAATATTTGTGGCAGCCCTTTTTTTAGTAGCAAGAAAGTGAAAACTGAGTGCATGCCCATCAGTTGGAGAATGGCTAAATAAGTTATGGTATATGTATGTTACAGAATGTTATTATTCTAAAAGAAATGATCAGGAGGATGAATTTAGAGAGGCCTGGAAAGACTTACATGAACAGATGCTAAGTGAAATGAGCAGAACCAGGAGATCATTGTGCATGGCAACAACAATATTATACAACAATCACTTCTGATGAATGTTATTCTTTCCAATAATGAGATGACTGATGCCAGTTCCAATGATCTTGAGATGAAGAGAGACATCTACACCCAGAGAGAAGACTGTGGGAACATAATATGGATCACAAATAACATTTTCACTCTTTTTGTTGTTGTTTTCTTACTCATTTAATTTCTTTTTTTTTTTGATCTGATTTTTCTTGTGTAGCAAGAGGATTATAAAACATGTTTGTACATATTAAACTTAATATATATTTTAATATGTTTAACATATATTGGATTGCTTACCATCCAGGGTAGAGGATGGGGGAAAAGAGGAGAAAATCTGAAACACAAGGCTATGCAAGGGTCAATGTTGTCGAACTATCCATGCATATATTTTGAAAATAAAAAGCTTTAAAAAACATGCTTTCTAGGACTAGGAAGATCTATGTATTACTGTACTATCTTTGTCAGAGTTCACCTAAATAATTATAATACTTCAGGGCACTGTTATTTAAGAAGACCTTAATAAACTGGAGAGTGTCCAGAAGAGAGAAACCAGCATGACAAAAGCCCTTGTAACCATGACATTTAAGTATTGGTTCAAGGAAGTAGGCATGTTAAGACTGGAGAAGAAAAGAATTAATGGGTACATGAGAACTATCTTCAAGTTTCTGAAGAGTTGTCATATGGATGAGGGATTAGACTTGCTCTCTTTGGCCCCAGAGGGCAGAACATGGAACAATGGATAAAAGCTACAAAAAAAGACAAATTTAGGCTTAATGTCAGGAAAAACTTCCCAACAATTATAGCTATTTTAAAGAAGCAATGGGTTTCTGCCACTTGAAGGTTTTGAAGCAGAAGTTAGATGGCTATTATTTAATTATGTTATAGTAGGGATACCTTTTGTGTATAGTTTGGAACATATGGTTTTCTGGTTCAATTCAGCTATCCCATTCAGTTATCAAATTTGGTTATTCTTTGAATTATGGGAAAAAACAAATATGGTAATATATGTAAACCACTAAAAAATGTCAATTATAATTAAAGGTAGACAGAGAATATTCTATAAAGCTATGCATTTAACTGAGGTGGAATTTAGTTTGAGGGTGTGTTTGGGGAAGAGTAAGCAGATTAATTTGAAAATGTTGGAAAAGTAGAAGCATGATAAAGTACACAATTCATTTATCCTAAAAATAAAACATTTAAAAAACCATTTATATAAACTAATAAGCATATATCTTAAACTAAAAGTTCCCATTTTGTAATCTGAAAATAACAAAATCTTTTTTTAATAAATAAAGGAATTTTAAAGAAAAATACAGGAAAATAACCTATAGTTCTATGCTATTAGCAATAATAACAAGAGAAAAGGAAAATATATTACTGTGTATTAACAAACATTACAATTTATCTATAAGAATTTAAAGAGTTTGTAAAGAAACTAATTAGGAATTATGAAGCAGTTCAGTGCAAAATCATTTTGAAAAAACTATTACTATAATGCCACTATAATAGTTTTAGTACAATACAGAAATAAATACAAGAAAGGAATCTTATTAAAAATAACTACAAAATGGATCTAATATCTAATAGTATCAAGCTATTAACTCATAAACATAATTAAAATTCTTTTAAAAAGAAATAAAGTATTATATTAATAATTAGAGAGGTATTCATTCTTTGAATTTGTGCTGTGTCACGGTTATAACAGCAAAAAGACTGAACTCTGGTCCAATCAAATTATAAGAATATAAATTATAGAGCTAAACAAAATAATAAAAATAATTTGAACAAAAATCATTAAAAGTAAGAAAAACAGAGAATTACCTTTATAGAGTACAAATTAAAAGTGGTAATTATCAAAAGTATTTTGTTATGACTTAAAAATTTAAAGTAATTCAGTAAAGCATACTATATAGTAATAACAAGAAATGGCTTGACTTCAAAAACTCGTTCTATAAACCTGAAAACATAAATTTCTTAGGGAAGAACTCCCTTCTTGAAAAGAACTGCTAGAAAAACCAGAAATTCATTTGGCAGAAAATGTATTAGACCAACATCTTACAACATAAATCACAATAATGTCAAAATAAGCATAGAATTTTAGATGGGGACAGTACCATGTACCTTATATAATTACAGATAAAGATGAAATTATTAAGTAAAAGAATGCAAAAGATAAAAGAGTTATTTTGATTACATAAAAGTAAAATTCTTTTGCATGGATAAAATCAAAATAATTAGTATAAGAAAGTGACAACTTGTGAGAAATTTTGTACCTAATATGTCTGGTAAGCAAAAAACAGGCAATTAATGTATATAATATGCTAATGTGTGTGCATGTAAAAACAGAGCTATTTCCCAATCTTTAAGTAGTCAAAATGCACAAGCAACAGTTTTTCAAAAGGAGAATTTTAAAATATTTACATTACATTTGCTCTGTATCGTTAATAATAAAAAATTCAACTTTAAATCTTCACCTGACATCTATAAAATTGCCAAAGATGATTAATTCAGTGTTTGAGTATTTGTTTACAGACAGACATATCACTTCTTTGTGGGTAAAATTGTAAACTGGTCTAAACATTCACTAAAATTATTTGGTCACAAATGACTCAGGATGATACAATAGAATCAGTAATATAAATTGGCTCGTATATGGCTTTCTGCAAACTCACATAAAGGCAAGTTAACAATCTCTTTGTCTCTGACTCTATCTCTCTGTTCCACCCCCCACACCCATCTCTCTCTATCTCTCTGTCTCTCTCTAACTTACAGTAGCATAAAAACATATATTCAAGTAAAAACAGGTGGTGCTCACTACACACCTCTCAGATTGGCTAGGATGACAGGAAAAGATAATGAGGAATGTTGGAGGGGATGTGGGAAAACAGGGACATTGCTACATTGTTGGTGGAATTGTGAATACATCCAGCCATTCTGGAGAGTGATTTGGAACTATGCTCAAAAAGTTATCAAACTGTGCATACCCTTTGATCCATCAGTGTTTCTACTGAGTTTATTCCCCAAAGAAATCTTAAAGGAGGGAAAGAGACCTACATAAGCAACAATGTTTGTGGCAGCCTTTTCTGTAGTGGTCAGAAACTGGAAACTGAGTGGATGCCCATCAATTGTAGAATGGCTCAATAAATTGTGGTATATGAATATTGTGGAATGTTATTGTTCTGTAAGAAATGACCAGCAGGATGATTTCAGAAAGGCCTGGAGAGACTTACATGAACTGATGCTAAGTGAAATGAGCAGGGCCAGGAGATCATTATATACTTCAACAACAATATTATATGATGATCAATTCTGATGGACGTGGCCCTCTTCAACAATGAGATGAATCAAATCAGTTCCAATTGTTCAATAATGAAGAGAACCAGCTACACCCAGGGCAAGATCTATAGGAAATTAGTGTGGACCACAACATAGCATTTCCACTTTTTCTGTTATTGTCCACTTGCATTTTTGTTTTCCTCCTCAGGTTATTTTTACTTTATTTCTAAATCTGATTTTTCTTGTGCAGCAAGATAACTGTATAAATATGTATGCATATATTGCATTTAACATATATTTTAACATATTTAACATGTATTGGTCTTCCTGCCATCTAAGAGTAGGTGTGGGAGGAAGGAGGGGAAAAGTTGGAACAGAAGGTTTTGCAAGGGTCAATGCTGAAAAAATTGCCCATGCATATGTCTTGTAAATAAAAAGCTATAATAAAAAAAAAAAAAAGAAAGAGAAAATAGGTGGTGCTCACTGAAATCACTGGACAAGCAACTTTGTTACCATGGTGCTTTCAGGCTTCCTAAAAATCTATAGTATCTCCAATGTCTGTCGGAGAGCTAAAACCTACAGTCTTTTACTTAAGCTACCTCTCATCACTGTCTCTTTCAAACCTCAAAGTACAATGGATATTCTCAGGGTAATTTTACTTTATTTTAAAGTCTGATTCTTTTTGTGAAGCAAAATAACTATATGGATATGTATACATATATTTTATTTATCATATACTTTAACATATTTAACATGTATTGGTCTTCTTACCATCTAGAGGAAAGGGTGCAGGGAAGGAGGGAAAAAGTTGGAATAGAAGGTTTTGCAAGGGTCAATGCTGAAAAATTACCCATGCATATATCTTATAAATAAAAAGCTATAATAAAAAAGTACAATGGATGTTGGTCTTAATTCAATAATGGCATATTAATGGCATTAAAATAATGTCAAAAAATTTTCTCCAATGAAGTTTTCCCTTCTAATTTTATCTACATTTGTTTTTTTGTGTGTATGGTTTTTTTTTAATTATGTAACAAATATTATCAATTTTATTTATTTATTTATTTATTTGCGATTTCTCTGGTCTTATTCTGGTCATGAATTCTTCTTTATCCATTCTAGATAATCAGTTATAATCAATGATAAGAATGTAACATAACTTTTTTTTGTAACATAACTCTTGACAAAGAAGTAATGAACACATTATGATGAATATATATTTTAGCACTTAACCAATGCAGAAATTTGTCTTGTTTGACCATACATATTTATTTCAAGGGGTTTTTTCTCTCTTCTTTTTTCAATTGGAGAGAGATGAAAGGAAAAGAAAAAAATTCATTAATTGAAAATAAATTAATTTTTTTAAAAGATTGATAGCTTTTAGATATTAAAGAATTTTAAAATATCAATTATCTCATGCCAATCTAATGTCTAAGAAACTTTCTGCAAACCAGATTACCTTTTATATTTGCATTTCACAAGCAATCTATGCTGTGGCCATATGACTTATTAAGATATAATAAAAATATTGCTAAACAATGATCAAGTTTTTTTCCTACAGAGTATTTTTCCAAATGTATCCCACCAACTTCCTTCCCAATTCATGGGAAATATTAAGAAACTGAGTGTTTGGGATTTGCCAGGATTTGTTATACAAACAATAGAGATGTAAGAAGAGGTATTTGTGATTGAAACTGGTTTTTTAGCAGTAGTTCACCAGATGCTAAGGTTCCATAGCCATTTTAAGTCTTGTCCTACTCCATTACTGTCAATACTAATTGATATTTTGCCTTTGGGAAAACTTGGTTGTGACACCATCAAAAGATCCCTACCTCTACAAAGAAGTTATCTAGGAATTGTGACCATTTTACCTTTATTGTTCTCAATTTGGGCTGAAATAAATTAGTGGCATAGTTTCAGGAAGCTATGATAGCTCCAATCAATAGTTTTCCATCTCTTTTTCTCTGCTTTTGGCATAATGGAATAAAGTAGAATGGTGGTCCAAAATTCTTCCCCTTTGCAAAAATCAGGAAAAACCCCAAAGGAGAAAACTCAACTTGTTCACCTGCATCCAAAAAAAATTCAGCCTAGTCTCATGAATCCTTTTATATTTTCATTGCTGCCTTGAGCCTATAATCTGGTATTCCACCTTTGGTACTTTGCTGACTCTATTTCTCTTTGGGCAGCCTTCAAGTCTCTTCCAATTGCCACAGATATGAAACATATTATAGATTTCATTGCACTATTCCAATTTTCACTTTATATCACTATATCACAACAAAAAAAGAGTAATGTAATTAATATAATTGACAGACTATGGCTATATTTAACATGAAGCAAAACTCAGCAGTATATGATTCAAGAGCATGATGACTGTTACCAAAGTAGAAAAGAGTCTTGATGTTTCTGTCACAAATCTATGTCTTCTTGTTTCAGTTTAAAGTTGCTTTGATATAATTCATCAGTAAGACAATTATTCTGAGTTGGTTACAAAGATTTCATCAATTTTGAAATTTATTTGGAAACTATATGTTGTACATATCATAAATTCATTTTATTTTCTTTGATTTTATGATGAGTCAAAATAAAGTAGGACTAAATTAAATTGAAAGCATTCTGTAATATTTATGTTTGTTACTAATTAACTTTTTAATAGGAAACAATCAGATTTGAAGAGGCTTATTTGGAAAAAAACAGCTCTGGGAAGGTTCAGAAAAACACCATATTCTAGGGCCTAAAATCCTGTAAAGCAAATCTATGAAAGACAGCAATGGCTAAAGAATGAAATTCTGAAGAAACAAAGAAAGGATTTTCATAAGAAGAAAAAGTGACTTTTCTAAATGTATTAATGTGGATGCACTAAGAACTCACCAACAGATTTATATTTCAAAAAATGACATATATATACATATGTATGCTGTTTTTTTGTGTGTATATATATATACATATATAGTTATATATATATATAGTATGTATATATATATGTGTGTGTGTATATATATATATATATGTTTATATATAAAATTCTATAAGAAATCATCAGCAAGATGATTTCCGAAAAAGCCTGGAGTGACTAATATGAACTGATGCTAAGTGAAGTGAGTAGAAGCAAGAGTACATTGTACACAGCAAGATTATATGATAAATTCTTATGAATGTGACTCTTTTCAACAGCAAGATGATTCAAGTCAGTTTCAATAATATTGGTATGGAGAGAACCATCTGCATCTAGAGAGGGGACTTGAGGGGACTGAGTGTGGATCACAATATAATATTTTCACTTTTTTGTTGTTACTTGCTTGCATTTTCTTTTCTCTCTCATTTTTTTCCTTTTTGATCTGATTTTTCTTGTGTAATATGATAATTGTGGAAATATATATAGAAGAATTACACATGTTTGACATATATTTGATTACTTGCTAAGAGTCACACAGCTTGTAAGTGTCTGATAAACTCAGGTCTTTCTGCCTTTCAGTCCCAATGCTCTATGCATCCCTCAAAAAAAGTACATATGATATGATTACTCTGCTCAGATGGATAGGATAGTGTTAATTAATGAGAAAGAAGAGATGATCAATTCTTATTTTGCTTTGGTTTTTTTCTACCAAGAAAAATAATGTTTGGACTAGAAAGGACAGGATAAAAATGAATAATAGGGCAATGATCAAAAGATTA
Organism: Antechinus flavipes; assembly: GCF_016432865.1. NCBI lineage: Eukaryota > Metazoa > Chordata > Mammalia > Dasyuromorphia > Dasyuridae > Antechinus > Antechinus flavipes. The sequence goes on along the minus strand of NC_067400.1, from coordinate 126,318,814 downwards.
AGAAAAATTAGGGAAAGATCAAAAGGAAGCACCTGGCTGTCCTTAGGCAGTTCAAGTCACCAGACCCAAATGACAACTCTGGAACTTGCTAACTTTATGGCCTTAGGAATACCACTTAACCTCTGTCAATTGCAATTACTTCATCTGAAAAAGAAGGAGATTGGACTAAACGGGGTCACTATCTATCATTGTTGAGAAAAAGCTTGGGTGAGCAAAGAAATGTTTCCATTCCTCTAAAACTGAATTATTTTTCAAGGAAAACTAGAGAAGAGAAGACCTTTTTTCTAATCAAAAATTAGATAATAGGTTTAGAGAATTGTTCAGTAACATTTAAGAATGTCAGATATCACTAGTTTAGAAGTATGGGTTCTTTCATGATTATAAATTTCATCTGTTTTTTTTTCTCATTTTTGACTTAATTATAATTTTATTTTAGTGAATAAAGAAGCTAGCATTTCTAAAGGAAAAATTATAAAACAGGGTCTTTATGAATTTTTCAAATCTTCAAAGCAAGTTTTTATTTTGACCTACCTATGCTTCCCTACCATTAACTCATGGGTTGAATATGCTTTGCTGAGCAGAAGAAAATAAAGAAAATAAATTTCATGTATTATTAACCATACTACTTCTATTCACATAATGTTTATCTCATAGCCTCTGAGATAGATAATGAAAGTATTATCTTGGGACATTTTTAGAACTAAGAAAAATGATTCTCAGACTTGATATGGAATCAAAACTAGAATGAATCTTCTGACTGAAGGACTGTCCAATGTTCTTTCAATTTACTAACCCACTTTTAATTCCCAAGATACAGCATAGCTTAATTACAGAAATATTTTTCTGAACATGCATATTGTAATGATTTAATATTTTTATTTCTATATTAAAGAAATAAGATATAAACTTCTAACTCTCTTTAACCTAGCTTTGTTTTGATAAAGTTAGAGCAGATAATGGCTTCTACTCTCCTAAAAATAATCATTGGAATATCAAAGAAGTTGTGGTTCAAATTGTATGTAATAGTAGGATCGAGAAGAGCTGGGTTCAGATTTTACCTTGAACACACTAGTAGTGTAGCAGTGTATAAGTCGCTTCCTCTCCCAGTGTCTCCACATAATTCTCTAAATCCACAAAGTAAACTGCAGGTAAAGTGTTGAATTCATTTGGTAAAGGGAATTTTCGCACCCCAAAATTTTCTATATTAATGGAATCACAAACCCAGTCCACATCATAGAATCTGGTATTAGTTTAGGGTTTTTTGTTTGTTTGTTTGTTTGTTCTTAAGCCCTAGAGAGAGTCAGATAACTCAGTTTCAGCCTTTCTTTATGCAAAATCACAAAAAAAAAAAAAAAAAACACTGTTTCAAGATCAGTTGATCTTTTTAAAAAAAATTTTTTTGCCTTAAATACAGAAAATAATATTGTCATTTCCTCAGCTAGATCTAGCTTAGACCTTCCTAATGATCAGAAATAAAACTTGGTTTTAAATCAATCCCCACCATAAAGTCACCCATGCATATTTTGAATGACATGTTTTTCTTGCTTTTTCTTTTGTAGTTTTTCTCTCCATATAAACATGGGCATTCAGGCCACATGCAGCACATCTGTTCTTATTGGAAGATTCAAGCAGTAAGAGCAAAAATAAGCTTACTTGAAAAACTGATTTCTACCCTCTTCACCTGTCACTCTTTTGCAACCAGATATTCTCTCTTAGAGAGATTTCTTGACTCTCTCCTTTCCTATAACAATATCATGCTTTTATATCACAATTTTCAATTCACTTTACAAATAGTGTCTCATTTTATTCTCACAACAACCCCAAAAGGTAAATAAATATTATTATCCCAACTTTACAAATGAGGAAACTGAGGCAAATAAAGATCAAGTGCCTGAGGCCAAATTTAAAAATCAGATATTCCAGACTCCAAGCCCGTTGTATCATCTAGCTGCTTCTATCAGCATCATAGGGGACACTGAGTAGAAAATAATGTGAATTTAGTTTCTATATTTTGCAATAATAAACCCAAATAGCCATCTGAACCTCAGGATGAATATTTCCTGAAATGAATGAGTTTCCAGGAAAGAACAGATTGTTGTTGTTTTTCATTCACAATAGTTACCTACTGATAAAAAAAAAAAAGTCAAATAAACACACAGAGTGAACAACTTCCTTTTTTGAATACCTTAGCTTTCTACATGTTAACTATTATCATTAGTCTTGATTTGATAAGCTATACCTACATATATTCTAAATTATGCCTCTCTCTCTCTCTCTCTCTCTCTCTATATATATATATATATATATGTATATATATATATATACTAACTAAATATACTACATATACTAAACATATAATCTATACATAAGAATAGTGTTTCAACCTCATTCCTTAATATCACATATTACTCGTGTCCTATTTTTATTACTATTCACGTGTAAATCTTTGTCAGATGTCCCTCCTGAAAATGGGAGTTGCTGGATTGTGGCTGTAGGATAAAGAACTGTTCACAGAAGCTGAAACAAAATTTGAAGGACCATTTATGTATAAGCCAGAAATCAGAACCACTTGGAACAATGGCATAAGGACACATAGGAAGACACATAGTCTAAAACCATGAGGATGCAAATATCAGAGGGCAGCAGAAGTCTAAGAAGCTGGAACCAAGAGGTCTGCAAGAACTGAATAGTAAAGAAAAAGAAGCAGGAGACCAGATGTGAGGCGCCAGAAACAAGAAGGACCATGGAGCTTTTTCATTACTCCTGACTAGGGCGTATTTAATAAACTTTCTGTTAAGGGGGTAAGTGGAAGCACTTGGAGAGAATGAGAAGGAAATAGACCACTGTTAACAAGCACTCTTGACAAAGACACTGAAGTAAACAAACTCTCATTTTAGTCACCAATAAGCCTTTAAGTCAAGTTTCTCCTCTAGTCTCCTAATTTCTCCCCTAAAATAGATCTAGTTTTCAAAAAGATCTTATTTGTTATTATTCAAAATATAGCCAGTATATATACCACAGAACCTATTTCCTATGAATCCTTAAAATAATCAATTCTCAGTGTCAAATGATCATAAAATTTTAAATTTTTTTTGAGATTATTCATAGTAATACATCACAAGTTGACATGGAATATACACCCAGAAATCTTGCCAGGAAATTGCTTTCTCTATCTATCCCATGACACAAGCACTAGGACACTCTGAGATGACAAAGTAATCCCTTTAGTGAGTATAGAACTGACTAGCATGAACAAAACCATAAAGATCAGAAAACCAAAAAACTCAAAAAGAAACCAAAAAACCCCCAATTTTGTTCAAAAGAAACAACAAGCCCTTTGTTTAACTGATTAATGAACTGGAAGATGGAGAAGCTATGGCAAATCTCAAAGAACATATAATTTTTTAAGTTGAAATGGATAACAAGTAGGACAGAATGCCTAACTCTCATTATTACCAGGCCATTTGACTTCAAATGTGATGTCCATTGACAAAGTTAACTCGGACTGTTAAAAGAGGCTCATAATTGTCAGCCACAGACAACAAATCATATTTTTTTTTTTTAGCAACTAATCATATCATCATCTAACATGTAGGAATTTCATATACACTAGGCAAGGGAAAATGTTTACATATAATGCCACAGGGATTCTGAAGCTCGAATTAAAAACCAAAATCAAATAAAAATTGTAAATGGTAAAGAAAAAAGGGGCAGGGGTAAATTCTTGATCTCTATGTTATGTATGTGTGTGTGTTGTGTGTGTGTGTGTTGTGTGTGTGTGTGTGTGTGTGAATGTGACTGTTTACAGAGTAACCCAAAAGCAGATTTAATGCAGTTTTAATCCATTAAAAGTCATTAAAAGTAATGAAACTTAAAACTATACTTTTTTTTTCTTTTTTTTTTTGTTACAGCCTCTAGAAGCCTTATGTTTAATCATATGATCTAAGTCTCTTTCAGGTAAAGGAGAGACAGCCACCACTTTTATAATACAATATTATATTTCATCATTTCATATTAACATTAAGACATATTTTAATTGATTCAATAAATTAAATATTTATGAAACACCTTCAGACTACCTGAACAATTATTAACAGAGAGAGTTCTTGTTTTTTTTCCAGAGGCAAAAAAAAAAAAAAAAAAAATAGAAAGGTGACTTTTCTTATGCAGAAATACTATGTTCTGAAAATTGTGTAACCCCCAGGGATAAAAAGACAAAGATAAAACTCCTTATCTTCAAGAAGTTTACATCTAACCATAAGGATTATACATAAATAGAGAGATATGCATGTACAAAGTAGATACAAAGTAATGCTCATAATGTTAGGAGAAAGAGGAAGGATTAGCAGCTGGAGAGATGAGAAAAGGCTGTTTCCATGAATCAATAACCACAAGACATGAGCTGAAGAAAATGGGAATTCTAAGAGGCTGAGGAAAGAAAAAAGATGATAGGCATAAGGGATAGCCAATGCAAGTCAGACAGATAGAAAAGGGAGCATAGTATATGCAGAGCTATCAGACATGTCTCCAAAGAGAGCCTCACAGTTGTAATGAGGAGGACTTTGCCCTGGAAGCTTTTTTGAAAAATGCAATGGTTCTCAAAGTATGGTCTAGAGAATCCTGGGGATCTCTGAAACCCTTTTAGAGTGTCTACAAATTCAGAAATAGTTTTTATTTCCAATATGGTAAATGTCTATAAATATAACCCAGATAAACAAAAATGCTTTGGAGAGATCCTCAATAATTTTTAATAGAATAAAGATACTGAAAACAAAAGTTTGAAAACCATTGTGTTGCTGTTGCTGTTGTTGTTCAGCTGTTTTGGTTATGTCTGACTCTTTATGACTCCTTGGGAGGATTTTTTTGGCAAAGACAATGAAGTGATTTATCATTTCCTTCTCATTTTATAAATGAGGAAACTGAGGGAAATAGAGTTAAGTGACCTGCTCAGGGACACATACCAATAGCTCAGACTGGACTTTATCTCAGGTCTTCTTGACTCCAAGGCTAACTATCTACTCTGCCATCTAGCTCCCCAATCATCTAATGTGTGCTTTAGTAATCATTTTCCTAGATAATTAATAATGGTGAACTACTCACCGCCATGCTTTCTCAAAAAAAAAAAAAATTGAGAATTGTATATAGCCACAAATGTTTTTATTTATATATAAATTCTTATTGCTAGCTTATTCAAAGTCAAATGCAAACCCACAAATATATTTACAACAAAAATCTAGCCATGTGAAAAGATTATTATGTAAAATGAATACTACAAACACTCAGACATTGGTTATAATGGGATTTGATCTGTATATTAAAATTTAAAAGGTTGAAAGTGGGAAATAAATTATCAGCTAATCAGTGTATATTTTTCTCTCGGCTCTCACTTCTAAATTTCCTTGCCGTCATTTCCTATAACTACATCTTACCTTTAAATTGAGCTGAGCTTTTATGAAGCTCGGCTGGGGGTTATTATTATATTAGTTTCTCACCTCTAGAAAATGGTATTGAATGTGGATTTATATCGCAAATGGAAAATTTGGGACTGATGGTGAAAGACATTTTCCATATGGCATTCTCATAAAAACACCACTTAGCAGTGTATTTTCATTCAAAGGAAGCTAACAGAAGTCTTTTAGATACATTTACAGTCCTGTAAGGAAGTGCTAATATGGAGGCTATCTATTCCACTGCTGCTGCTTGATTTGAGAAAGCATAAACAACATTGATTTGAGGGAATTCATAAATAACAGATGGAGCTCTAAATTTACAGAAGCATCATAGGTATTCATGCATTAGCTTCAATTGTAGCAGCCCTAATATCCATATTGCAACATTTATCTCTGGGGCAGACCATGATATAATCCTAACAGCTGACTTTTATACTGAATTTTAAGCTCTATAAAATACTTTTATCAGAAATACTCTGTGGAATAGGTAGCACAAAAATGATTGGCTTTGGCTACATTTGGGAAATGGGGAAACTAAACATCAATGAGGTTAAATGATTGAATTTACAGTCTAGAATGTCACAGAACCAGGACTCACATCTTCAGATTTCAAGATTACTGTTCTTTCTATTAGGCTACAAGGCCTCTACTACAGAGAAACATACTCAGAAGTGGGAGAGACGTTAGAGAGCACATAAGATAATCTACTTCTCAGATCTAGATCTATGCTTTTATCATCTAGATAGGTAGTGAATCCTCATTCTGTTCTCTTTATTCTATATCACAATACATTATCACTATCCTCCTTCCAAAAAAAAAAAAAATTAAGAAAAGAAAAAAGAAAAGAAGGAAATTCACCTCTGAGACATCTCATATAGTGAAAAGTATATTTCACTATATCAAAGTGAGCAAGAAAATTAAAAAGCTCAACTAACAAGATTGGCCCTAATATACCTGTTCTTTGATTCTTGGATGTCTATTTTTTTTTGAGATGTTATCTCAATCTCCACTAAAATACTAACAAGGACACAAATGGTCCTATGATTCCTCTGGCTAAAAATGAGACTGATGTCAAATCATTAGCTATTGGAAGTCATTAATTACCTTGACCCTATCAGTAAATTCAAGCAGCATGCATCCCATGTTTTTAGCACCTTTATTTTCACTCTTCTTGTGCTTGTTCTTATGGGACATTTAGATGAATTACTAAGAAATGAGGCCCACATAGTAATTCCAAAAAATTTCCTAGTCATTGGTAAATTATACATGTCTATCTGGAAATAGCTATTCAAGCAAAATGATTCTCTGAAATAATGTTATTTAACATCCTTCAGGATAACTTCTCAGTAGGGAAGGTTCAGAGTAAAGAGACGTCCTATGACCCAATCCGTCACATTTCCACTTTAATCTCTCGGCAAGAAGTCAATTGGTTTGGGCCATGGGAAGTTATTATGTGTCTGAATAAGAAGCAATGATAAGTCAGGCAGAAATAGAAGAAACCAGACACAGGAGAATAAAATCCTATCCAGGTATCCAGGTGGTCTGTAATTGCCTGCTAGCACTTTCTCCTTTAGTTAGTATGCAACATCTGTTTTTAAAGTGAAAGGGTGTGAAGAAAATGAGCTCCAGTAGTGAGCACTGACATATGCACAAAAAGGGAAGTGATTTATTTTATGTTATAGATTGTTACTATTACAAAAACAAAAGCAAAGCTTGAATATGCCTCTGTATGGTTTGCATAATGTATGTGTGTTTAAGGGGAAGATTGTATATTTTTATTAAATCATAACACCAAAATACAGGGCTCAGAAAATCTAATTAGCACAATGAATGAAAACAGGAGCCCCATAAAAATCATTTCAGAAATAGGTATAGGGGCCTACCAAAAGCATTTTTAAAATAAGGGGTGGGGATGCTTAAAGAAAGAAAAGCACAGTTACCTTAAAAGTTAAAATGTAAGACACTATTTTTGATTGACCTATAGAGAATAAGCACAGAAATGGAAGAATTACAGAGAAGGAAGCAAAGGTGGTCATGAATGAGATTGAATATATAAATTAATAAAAAGAAAAATACCACTACAGTACTGATTAAACAGAAAATTAATAAATATGTCATAAGAATTCTTCAATGTTTCTGACATTCCTATCAGTATTCAGCAAAAACATCATTATTGCACAAACCTATAAAGGACTAGAGACATGGGATGGAAGGAGGAATCCATAGAACTTTAAAACTGAAAAGAACCTTAGAGATCATCCCAAGATCACATTTCAGGTCCCCTAACCCAACACATGGGTATACTTCCATAAATTCTGGGCAGTTCAGTCTACAGAGTTGTGTGCACACAATTCTAAATGGTGTCATATCGGAGATGAGTTGGGATTAGAAAATGGATGTAGAATTGGAGAATTACCCATATAGATAAAAGATGATATATTTGTAAAGGAAAGCATAAAATTAAACTATATTTATGTATATACTCTCTAATACATGTTCATTAGGTTCTCTATCATATTTGAAAGATTGCTATCTGCTCATTTTATTATGTAACAACATCCTTTTATTTACTTGGTGAATATGAAAAAAGGAAAGGAGAGCTTTTCAATAAATATAAAGTATCAGAATAAAAAGGAGACCCATTAAGCCCATTATCAAAACACCACTGAGGTTTTAGATATTTAAGGAAACACATAGGTATTAAGAAAAATTCTCATTTATATACAATCTTATTTCAAAAATTAAAATCAATAAAACTATAAAGAGAGGAAAAGCCAAGAATAAGAATGCCCCCCAAAACACCCCTAGGTTATTCCTTTCCATAATATTAATAAGTGACATACATAAAGGAACAAGTAGCAAAGTTCCATAATTACAAAAAAAAAAAAAAAAAGACAAATGAATAGACCTGAAAGGAAAGATGAGTATTCATTATGTTAAAGAACAATCATATCAAATTAACAACAGATGGGGTAAAATTATGTTTGGAAAAAAAGAATGAAAATTCAGTCTAATATTTAGAAGTTACACTGTGAAAGCTCATATATCAAATCAGTGTCTGGACAGCTAGGGCACTTCTACTTTTTAGCAAACTTTTTTTATATAACCAATTCACTGATAGTTAAAGAAAAGGTTTGGAGAAAATTAGGGAGGAAGCTTTTAACATTTTGAATTACTAGATGAACATCTGGCAGCAATTAGGAAAATAAACAGGATGTTGAGGTGAATTAACAGAACACCAATTAGACATGACTGTGATAGCATTATTTTGACCAATGATTAGGAGAAGCAACAACTAGAACATCATATTCAAGGATGGCACAAGATAGCTGCAGTATAGTGAAGAAGGAACTTGACTATGATAGACAGCGATGGCATATAAAATGCCTCACAAAAAAAGGGGTAGGAATGGGAATGAAACCTATCATTTCATTTCAATATGTATAAATATAATTTACCCTTTTCCAAATACCCATCCTTCTTCCAAACTTCCTATTTCTGTCCTAAGCATATTCTTCAAAGTTTCATGTACAGAAAAAAAAAAAAAATTACGTGTGTGTGTGTGTGTGTGTGTGTGTGTGTGTGTGTGTGTGTAGATGAAAGAAAGGAGTTCTGGACATCAGTAATTTACTTGTTATTTATTTCTGCACAAGAAAAGTCACCTTTCTATTTTTTTGCCTCTGAATAAAAGAAGAAATCTTTCTGTCAATCACTGTTCAGGTAATCTGAATTAGAAAACAAATGGTTATAATCCTCCCAGGAGAGAAGTGGTTTTGAATTCAAACTTGTATGGGGATATACTTTTATGCTAGTATTAATAAAGTAAGGACTTACTATTTTCCTAAAATTGAATACATATATCTATTATACAAATTTCATAAGTCTCTATTGGGCCTGAGATGGTGGGTTTAAGTAATGAAGTTTTATTAAATTAACTATTCAGAATTTTCCTCTGTCTTTTCCTAGATCTTCCCATGAATTAAACTTAGAATAAATTTAAAGGTGGAAGAGGCATCAGAGATTCTTGAGTTCAACTATCTTATTTTGCATATGAAAAAACTGAGGTCCATAAGAGTTAAATATCTTGCTTTGAATGCTCGGTCAATAAATAACATCTGCTATCCTTGTAGGATTGTCTTCTGGTGCAGTAAAATACAAGCAGATTGATAGAATAATTAAATATAAATGTTTTAACTAGATAAACTGAAAACAACATAAGGAAATCTATCTTTCTCTTTAACCTTTCTAAACTGAAAACAACATAAGGAAATCTATCTTTCTCTTTAACCTTTCTCTCTTAGTGATCTCATTGACTTCCGTGGGTTAAATTATTATCTCTATGCTCATGATTCTCAAATCAACATATTGAAATCTCATTTCTCTCCTATATTTCAGATCCACATCATCAATACTTCATATTTTCTGTTCAAAAATCTATTGGGATTGTTTTGTATCATTGAGAAGAACCAAGCCTTTCATAGTTGATCATCACACATTTTTGCTATTATTGTATACAATGCATTTCTGATTCTGCTTGTTTTGTTCAGCATTAGTTCATGTAAATCTATCCAGGCTTTTCAATAATCATCTTGTTCATTTTTAAAGAACAATAATATTCCATTATCTTCATATAAGATAACGTATTTAGCCATTTCACAATTGATGGACATCTTCTTTTCCAATTCTTTGCTACCACAAAAAGAGCTGCTACAAACATTTTTGCACATGTATGTACTTTTCCCTCCTTTATGATTTCTTTGGGATGCAGGCCCAGTAATGACACTCCTGGGTCAAAAGTTATGCTCATTTTGATAGCCCTTTGGGCATAATTCTTGATTGCTCTTGTGGATCATTTCACAACTCCATCAACAATGTATTAATATCCCAGTTTTCCCACACCCCCTGCAACATTTATCATTTTTTCTGGTCATTTTAGCCAATCTGAATCGTGTGAGGTGGTGCCTCAGAATTGTTTTAATTTGCACCAGGCTATCTCTTGAAAATAGAGCTTACTCTTTTCTATACTTTCTATACTTTCAATTTCCTCAGAAATGTCACAATAATTTTCTGAGGGGCTAGAAGGCCTCTAGGTACATGGCTAATCTTTTACCAGTCAATGACTAGCTACCCTCTAATTCTATCAAGAACTTAATAAAACCATAGGAGGGATTAATCAATCCCTCTTAGTTTTCAGTTTAAGATATATACCTTTTATCTGAATTATTTATCTTTAATATTTTGTAATTTTATCAATGGCACTGTAAGGAAAGAGGATAAATTGATCATACTTACTCAGATCAAACTTTCATCAATCAACTACAGATTCCATCTTCCAGTTTGCATCTTTGCACAAAATTCCTTTTCTTGACTTTCATAATCTCTTTCCTCACCTCTGCCTTTTAGAACCCCTCTAAGAGTCAGGTAAGGTATTTTTTTTTAGATTTACAATGTGCCAACATAGTGAACATCCTCCAAAGTCACAGAATTTACTTTAAGAAAAAAAGACAAAATTTAGCCTTACAAAATGACATAGTACAAAGACAAACACTTCTTAAACACTCAGGTAAAAGGTTTTATGATCAGAAGCAGGGTGGTTATGGTTGTCAATGTATTTTTTTAAAAGAGAAGAAATAGCTTCATTACAAATAAAATCATACCAAGGCTTAAACTGCAGACACTAATTCAATAAGGAAACATTTATTAACTTCTTCCTATCTGTCAGACACTATGAGAAATTCTAGGAATATAAAGAAAGGCGAAAAAGGGCTCTGCTTTCACTTTCTAATTTTGGAGGTAAAAGACAAACAATTATGTGCATATAACTACACACACAAATGTACTCACAAACCTAAATGTATATATTTACATATACATATAAATTGGAATTAACTCAGAGTGAAGGCACCAGTAATAGGGGAGAAGTGGTTAAATGGAAAAAAATCTTGTAGAAGGTAGATTTTGAGCTGAGGTTTGAGGGAAAACAACACAGAGAAGCCAAGAGGTAAAGATGAAGAGGGAGATTACCCATGATATGAAGGGCAGCCAATGAAAAAGCACAGAGTTGGGAAACCAGTGTTGCTGGGTTATGCAGTATGTGAAAATAAGTACACAACAACTGCAAAGGCAATATGGGGCCAAGTTCCAGAGAATTTTAAAATCTGGAGAATTTTACATTTGCTCTTGGAGGAAATAGAAAACTATTCTAATTTATTCAGTAAACATGAAATGATCAGGAACATCAATTTGGCAGCTGAGTGAAGAGTGGGCTGGAGTGAGAAGGAGACCAACTTATATAGGAGACCAACCAACAGGCTGCAACAATAGTCTAGTCATGAGTTGATGAGGACTTGCACCAATGATAATATTATAAAAAAATTTTAAAGGGGGGCATATAAGGGAAAATCTGTGAAGATACAAAGTCCAGAATTTGTCAGCAAATTTCCCATGTGGAGGGACACTTATATTTTGAGTCTACTTGACTCACAGTGGCGGGGAAGTTTGAAAGAAGAGAAGGTGTTAGGGAAAAGATGAGTTGGTTTGCACATGTTGAGTTAAAGACTTCTACAATCTAAAAGAATGCTTGTTATTAAAAGACATAAACAGTTTGAACTGAGAGGAGAAAGAAAAGAAAGGACCAAGTAATCCAATTTTAAGTTGAATTTATTTTTTGTTTTCAAATAAAACAATTAAATGTTAAAGCTATAATACTTACATTTCTTGTTCTCATATTTCCTCTTTTGGGAGAGGAAAGGCTTGAGTAAACTAAGCCACATTGTATGAAGATATTTCCATGTAGAGAAAGTTCATTTATGCTTGAAATTTTGGCTGACTATATAACTTTGATCACAGAATGAATCAGATTTAAATGTGATTCACATAGATATGTTCTCATGAATTTTATATCATATTTTTTGTCATTCAGAAAGCACACCTGGTGATTTCTGATATGTGGGGGAGGGGGGGAGGTAGAGGGAATAACAGAGAGACACAGAGAGCCAGAGACACAGAGCCAGAGACAGATGAGGGAGAGAAAGAAACAGAGACTGAGAGATTCTGAGACAGAAAGAAAAAGAGAGACAAAGAGATGAGGGATTAACTGCTAATAAAGTTGTTTTAAAAAATCATTTACTATCTATGTATTCAGGCAAACTAAGGAAGAAGATCAGGCGTGAAAAATTATAAAGTTAGGAGCAGTGTAGAATATCATCTTCATGATAGATCTTAGTCATATGGAAAGTCAACAAATGCATCACCTGCAATAATTACTCAGTTTCAAAGTATTATTTTAGTAAAGTGGCAATTTCCTATAAAAAAAATAATAATAAATCAAAGGGAGCACTTAGTTGGTGTAATGAAGAAAGCACTAGGCCTGAAGTCAGGAGGACCTGAGTTCAAATGTGATGTCAGACACTTAACACTTCCTGGCAGGGTGACCCTGGGCCCAATTGTTTCAGAAAAAAAAAAAAGAAAAGAAAAAAAAAGAAAGAAAGAAAAGAAAATTGAATCAAGTAATCCTCTTTTGAGAACTACTTAGTACTGAGTGAAATTCCAAGGGGTGGGTCATTAAAGACATAGTATGTTAATAAAGATAACTGCTTAATTATGTGATAAGGGACCTTGACAATGACAATTTTTATAAAAAAAAAATTTGGGAATACAGTAGATTAGTATGTTATCACTGAGTCTGTTAGTCTATTTTATATAATACTTATAGTTAATTATGTCCATATAAGACTGTAAGCTCTTGAAAGTCAGGATGTCTATCTTAAACTTTGTATCTTTTCTCATTGCCTAGCATAAAACTCTTCACAAAAGAGATGTTTAATAAAAGTTTTATTTGTTTTTTAAAAGATTTGGTTTAAGTACCAATATAATCATGGAAACTTTGTTGATTTCTTTCACATACCCTGACATTGGACAGGACATGAACAAATAGAATAGTTTGCTATTTCCCTAAAGAGTACAGATGGTAGGTCCTAAATCCTATTTTCATCATTTTAGCTAAAGCAGGGGCAGGGTGGCAATTTTTTATCTCTTTAGCTCCTTGGCATTTAACTCAATTCAACAAATATTTATTATGTTCTTGTCGTGTTCAAAGACAGTGCTAGTTTCTTGTGATACAAAGACAAAAACAACAACAAAAAAGCTCTTTCCCCCAAAGAGCTCACATTATACTGGGAAGTTGCAATTAATACACAACTCAATCAATATAATGTATACACAAAGTCATATAAATTAATATAGGAGGGAGGAAGATTAACAGTGAAAAATCTGGAAAGTTTTGTTGCAGGAGGTTATCACTAACTAATCTAAAAGAAACAAAGAATTCTATGACCACCAGATATGGAAAATGTCTGGGATAAAGTTACAGTAGCAAGATATTATGAGTAAAACATGCAATACCATTTTAACAGAAATGGAGAGAGAAGTAAAGGAACTAATATGAATTAAAGCTTAGCAGCTCTGCCATAAAGGAATTAGGCTCTAAACTGAGGATGTGGTAGTTTAGCTTGGAGGCATTAGCTCCTTAAATGGTCAAGTCTATGCCATTCTTCCCTGGCTTTCCTCCAGCAAAGAAAGAATGAATCCATAACATTCTCTATCAGTCTCTATGATCTTTCCATGAGTCTTTTTTCTCCCCTGGATTCCTCAAATCTCCTTTCTTCTTCTAGCTTTCTTTTCCTAGTTTAGCTTTTTCCTTTTTCTACAAATTACCAGTTTCATTTTCTATTATTTATGCCTTCTTGCAGTCATCTTTCTTTCTCCTGAAGGGGAGAGACTAAATATCTACTATATTAATAAGAAGCAAAAATTGTTTAAAATTTAAATCTCATTTTCTTTTTTCTTATTTATCTTCAAGTGGAGATGCCATTCAGCAACCAAACAGTCAAAAAGTCATGTAACCATTGGAAAGAGTAAAATTACAGAAGGTCTGTATAATTAATTCCTATATAACTAAAACTTGGCATATATACATATATATGCTAATAGAATCCCACTAAATCCATTAAAAATTATTCAAATGCCTTTAAGGAGAACTTTTAAAATTCTAACTCCAACCACATAGAAAACAAAATTGGATATCCATCCCTAATATGTCCTGTTCATATTGTTTGCCATTTACAGATCTTTTTTGCAAACATTATGACTCTCATGCATCTGAACTACTTAAAATAGATGTGGGAACAATTTAGGTCCTGGATCAAGCTTCCTGCTTTTTTGTTGTGTTTTGTTGCCGGGCCCTGTTAAGCAGTTGCCATGTTTCACTGTAGGTGTGGAAGCAGTTCTGATTAGTAACTAACACCATTCTTGTTACAGAAATTGTTATACTTTAAGATCCAAAATAGCACCCCTGTTTTCAATTTCCCTGAACTTTCTGGGGGGAAAAATCAATCTTTGATCTAAAATTTTTAGATCTCAAGCCAGGACACTATTACATTTCTTCCCCCACCCCACCCCACCCCCACCAATAAGTCTGGGACCTGAAAAATTTCCCTATTTGGAATAAGTCTGTATGTTTATTCCTGAAATCCCTACCCACAAAAACACAAAACAGAAGTTAATAAAACAAGTGAAACCCACTAAATGTATTAGTAGAGTCTATTGTATTTGCATCCAATTCTAATATTGTTTACATAACACACATTTGCCATTTGATCCTGGAACATCTACTGGCTTTAAGAAAAGTATTAAGGAGGAACTCTATATCCTGTGAGTTTTTACATTCTCCACAGGAGATGTTCTCAGTACTGTAAACAAAATAGGTGCTCAATAAATTTTCAGTAAATGAACAAATGAATGGTTTGGAATGAGCAAGACACATTAGTACACGCAAATATGTTTCCCATATTACATCTCTTCTTCCCTTTCAACTTACATATTTCCTTATATAGCATTCCAGTAATAATAAACATGTCTCATTATGCACATGTGTTCCAAGTTTGAGCCAATTTGTTGATCCAATTTTTTTTACACAAGTAAAACTAGAATCCTGCACAAGTGGTTTAGTCCTTCCAAAAGAATTCCATTCCCCTTTTGGAAAATTCCTTAAGGTATCTTTATAGTCATTACACACAGTAGAAGAAAACTGAACAAAGAAGTAGGGTAGAATATCCAGTGATTATAAGTCCTTGTCTATAATAGGAAGGCAGCATAGTTAATTAAATGAATAGCTTATGAGGAGGGTAGATGCCATAAGTAATACAAACGTATTGTTCCTATTATTCAGATCAGAATTGTAATGTTTTCTCTAGAGTCAATATTCACAAACTTCTTTTCTATCATAGAAACAATTGGCAGATTTGGGAAGACTATGAATCTCCACTTACGGGAGAAAAAATTGTGTGATGTATATAAACATATATATATATATATGTGTATATATATTATATATATATATATGCGTGTATATATAATATATATACATATATATGTATACGTCTATATATAGACATGCAAATTTTTATTTAGAAGTTAATTTAAAAAATCAAATAACTTTTTGCCTAAGTTCTCAGGTCCTCTGAAATATATTCAGAGACCTCTCAAAGTTCAGAGGATACCAAGTTATGAATTTTTTCTTTCGAGGAATTTTTTAATGTTTCAGCAGCAAATAAGATGGTGTCTCTTATAACCTACAAATAATCCTAACTCTTTATCTAACAAAGAATTGAAAATAATACATATACCTGGGCCATTATTGTGATAGAGATAATACTTTTCATCATCCTTTATGTACAAGATTTAGTAAAATAACTTCAAGATTTCTTCTAAATTAAGAATTTTTCTTTATAGAAAGGGAAAAATAAATTATCAAATACCACTTTAATTAACTAGTACATCATGTGTGTTGACAAATAATAATTATTAGGAAAAAATCCAGGAAATCCTCCATTTGACAAACATTTGCCATATAAATTCTGATTTAAAAAAGCTCATTTATCTTCTCCCTGACAACCATTTTCTTGATACTATAATGTACTTATGTTTTTATGCAAAATATAAATGTAATCTTCACATTCTGATTAGCATACTTTGATAAGAATCAGTGCTATATATTATACTAATTAGAACTTTGAAAAAGTAACACAAAAAACACTGGTACCAAGAAATCACTCTTGAACAGCTTTGTATGCCATGAAGTATTTGATTTAATGCTTTCCATAAATATAGCAGCAATCAATAAATATTGCCAAGCAAGCAGACAGGAAGGAAGATTGAGTAAAAGGAAGAAATGAAAGAAGGCATAGAAAAATATAGAAAGAGACAGCAATAAAGAAAGAAAAAGGAAAAACATATATAGATATTTATACCTGTATTTGAAAAAATATTGAAAAAATGAAAAAAAATTGAAAACATGTCTAATTTCTTGCCTGTTTATTGATATGGATCTTAAAAATCATTTCAATATCAAGATTTACTAAATTTAAAAAGGAATATTGCAAATATTTTCATCTAAATTTCAAATAATTTTCATCTAATTTTCTACATAAAGAGTGAGAAGCCAATTTCTTCAAAGAAATATCTGAGAATTTAATCATGTTTTACTATGAAATTCCATTAGTGAATATTAAATTAGTGAATATTTGTCAAACAAAAGATGAGTCTAAGACTGTTACTCGATGGAGTCTCAAATAATTTTAACTTTTGTTTAAATGGCACTTATTTTACATTTGAAATTTTATATAATAGCAAAAAGAGTATTCTTAAGCACAAGAATTGTTGCCACTGTTGGTACACAACCATTCAGTCTAATAAATATTTATCAATCTCTTCTATAATCAAGTTATTGAAATGAACTAAGAGACAAGAAAATATGGAAAACTGGGCAATGATCCCAGGAACTTACACTATTGGCATTTGTTTAATTCTTAGTAAATTCTTTTTTTATTAAAGCTTTTTATTTTCAAAATATATGCATGGATAATTTTTCAACATTGACCTTTGCAAAATTTTGTGTTTCAAATTTTCCTCTCCTTCCCCCATTCCCTTCTCTAGTTGGCAAATAATCGAATATGTGTTAAGCATGTTTAAATATATGTTAAATGCAATATACATATAGATATTTATAGAATCATCTTGCTATACAAGAAAAATCAGATCAAAAGGGAAAAAATGAGAAAGAAAACAAAATGCAAGTAAACAACAACAAAAAGAGTGAAAATGCTATATTGTGGTCCACACACAGTTCGTACAGTCCTCTCCCTGAATGTAGATGGCTCTCTTCATCACAAGATCATTGGAACTGCCCTGAAACATCTCATTGATGGAAAGAGTCACATCTATAAGAATTAATTATCTTATAATCTTATTCCTGTGTATAATGATCTCCTGATTGTGCTCATTTCATTTAGCATTAGTTCATATCTCTCCACGCTTTTCTAAAATCAACCTGTTGATCATTTCTTATAGAACAATAATATTCTGTAACATCCATATACCATAACTTATTCAGCCATTCTCCAACTGATGGCATCCACTCAGTTTCCAATTTCTTATCACTACAAAAAGGGCTGCTACAAACATTTTTACACGAGTGGGTCCTTTTTCCTCCATTAAGATGTCTTTGGGATATAAGCCCAGGAGAAACACTACTGGATCAAAGAGTATGCACAGTTTGATAACTTTTTGAGCATAGTTCCAAATTACTCTCCAGAATGGTTGGATCCATTCACAGTTCCACCAACAATGTATCGGTGTCCCAGTTTTCCCACATCCTCTCCAACATTTGTCATTATCTTTTCCTTTCATCGTAGTCAATCTAAGAGATGTGTAGTGGTATCTCAGAGTTGTCTTATTTTACATTTCTCTAATCAATAGTGATTTGGAGCACCTTTTCATATGACTAAAAATGATTTTAATTTCTTCATCTGAAAATTGTCTATTCATATCCTTTGACCATTTATCAACTGGAGAAGGGCTTGAATTGTTATAAATTTGAGTCAATTCTCTAAATAATTTAGAAATGAGGCTTTTATCAAAACCCTTAAATATAAAAATGTTTTCCCAATTAATTTTATTGTTTCCCTTCTAACCTTGTCTGCATTTGTTTTGTTTGTTCAAAAAAAATTTAACTTAATATAATCAAAATTATCTATTTGGTGTTCAATTATGAGTTCCAATTTTTCTTTGGTCACACATTCCTTCCTTCTCCACAGATGTGAGAGGTAAACTATCCTATGTTATTCTAATTTGTTTATAATATCACTCTTATGTCTAAAAAAAGAACCCATTTTGACTTTATCTTGGCATATGGTGTTAGGTGTGAGTCAATGCCTAGTTTCTGTCATACTAGTTTCCAATTTCCCCAGCAGTTTTTGTCAAATAGTGAGTTCTTATTCCAAAAGCTAGGGTCTTTGGGTTTGTCAAACCCTAGATTTCTATAGTCAATAACTATATCTATTCCTGTGAATCCAATCTATTCCACTGATCAACTACTTTTATTTCATAGCCAATACCAAATGGTTTTCATGACTGCTGCTTTACAATATACTTTTAGGTCTGGCACAACTGGGCCACAATCTTTGGCATTTTTTCATAATTCCCTGGAAATTCTTAATATTTTCTTCCTCCAGATGAACTTTGTTATTATTTTTTCTAGGTCTGTAAAAATAATTTCTTTGGAGTTTGATTGGTATAGCACTAATAAATAGATTAATTTAGGTAGTATTGTCATTTTTATTATATTCACTTGGCCTATGCATGAGCACTTGATATTTTTCCAACTGATTAGATCTGACTTCATTTATTTGTAAAGAGTTTTGTGTTCATATATGTTATGAGTTCAAATGTTGGAGTTCCTGTTCTTCTCAAGGCAAAGCCGGTTTAGAGGCTTGGAGCCCTTCGGATGTCTCCAAATCCAAAGGTTCTGTCCTTCAGCCTCTGCCTCTGCTTTCTTCTGCTTCCAACCAAGACAGAGATGGAAGGTCTCTCTTATCTCCTTCTGGGGAGCCCAGCCACTAACTTGCCGCGGAGAGAGGGCTTCTGGCGTAGCTCCACTGAAATCCGTCAAAGTGTTCTCTGCACCAGAGTCGTTCCTCTCGAGTCCAGCGCGATCAGCTAGCCAAGAGGAAAAAATGTATTCTGCCATAGATCCCTCATCGCTGGCCTTTTATCTGCCTCTTCTGAGAGAATGGGATTATGGCTTTTCTCCCATAGTGCTCTCTGGCCCAATGAGCTTTAAGGGAGGTGTGGACTCCCTTGAAGTTAGAAAGTGTGCTTTGTGAAGCTAGCATACTTGTGGACTCCAATGAGTAAAGGTGTGAACACAAGCCTTGTCTTAATTAGTTCTACTTAGTACCTTGTTTCAGGTTCTGGCCAAAACATCTTCTTGTAAGATTAGATCAACTCTAATTAGTTAGCAGTTAGTAAGGATTCCAACATCTCCCCCTTTCTTTTGTTTTAAAACATAGGGGGTTTCTGAGGGGGTACACATAAATCCATCAATATGGGCCAGAACTTTGTAACAGATATACATGGTATTCATAAATCCATCAATATGGGAGGCATTATACATAATTTACATGAGCACATAGCAATATAACACAGGCTAGTAGTAATGTAACAAAAAACAAGAATCAATCTGAAAATTTACACATGTCCATAAGTCCTAGAAATAGTCCATAAGCAATCCATTGTCCATTAGTTCATGTGCCAGGAATCTAATAATTCCTGTAAGCTCTGAAGTACTGCAAAAAGTCTCGTCAACAATTTTTCATCTCAGGGAACCCAATGATTCTTGCTGGTTTTTCAAGAACTAAAGCAGTTTCATCTTGTTTTAGGAAATCCAATGATTCCTGAAGATTTAAAAGTCTTTTTAACAGTCTCCTTGTCAGCTATGCTCTTTCAATGGTGATCACAATCAGCAACAGAACCACCCGATATTTCTTGGGTCTTGGAATGCTGGGGGGGAGGTGCTAGATACTGGGTGGGAGGTGCTGGTGCTGTCACTGCTCCCCCCCACTACCCCTCCTCCCTCCATCCCGGAGGGTGGAGTTGATGAAGGAGAGTCAATTACCTGCTCCTCAGGTGGGGCTGAGGCTGCCTCAGATTCACCCCACCCTTGAGCCTCACTTAAGTCTCCCTGCCCTGTGGGGATATGGCCATTAATCTGTTCTTTGTCTTCCTCCTTTATCTCAGGCTTCCCCCTTTGGCTATCCCTAGAGTTTTTTTCCTTTTCTCCTAGAGTAAGTACGGTATTTTAAGGCCATCTGTATTGTATTGTATAAATAGAATACTACAATGGAAACTGAACGAGGACCGTTTTCATTGTTATATGCAGAGATCTGTTGACCAACCAATGCCCAGTTTTTTAGAGAGATTTGCTCTTCCTCTAAGAACCAAGGAGAGGTGCGTTTTAATGTAGCCAGAAGTCTAGCTGCCTGTCCCCAAGTTACAAGTAGCCCTTGATCTTCTATCAGCTTAAGCAGGCTTTCTATAGCACCACTCCTGGGTGGGGCTGGGGTTGGGGGGTTGGGGTGGGGGATGGAGAATCTTTACCTAGGATCTGTCCCATTTCAGCCAAAAAAAGTTGTACTCACTCAGTTCCTGGTCACTGGAGACTTCTTCAGTGAAAGTAGGGTCCTTGGTTCCCACGCTTGGGCGCCAAATGTTATGAGTTCAAATGTTGGAGTTCCTGTTCTTCTCAAGGCAAAGCGGTTTAGAGGCTTGGAGCCCTTCGGATGTCTCCAAATCCAAAGGTTCTGTCCTTCAGCCTCTGCCTCTGCTTTCTTCTGCTTCCAACCAAGACAGAGATGGAAGGTCTCTCTTATCTCCTTCTGGAGAGCAGCCAGCCAAGAGGAAAAAATGTATTCTGCCATAGATCCCTCATCGCTGGCCTTTTTTCTGCCTCTTCTGAGAGAATGGGATTATGGCTTTTCTCCCATAGTGCTCTCTGGCCCAATGAGCTTTAAGGGAGGTGTGGACTCCCTTGAAGTTAGAAAGTGTGCTTTGTGAAGCTAGCATACTTGTGGACTCCAATGAGTAAAGGTGTGAACACAAGCCTTGTCTTAATTAGTTCTACTTAGTACCTTGTTTCAGGTTCTGGCCAAAACATCTTCTTATAAGATTAGATCAACTCTAATTAGTTAGCAGTTAGTAAGGATTCCAACACATATAGTTCCCTATTTTCCCTTGGCAGATAGATTCCCAAATATTCTATAGTATTGATAGTTATTTTGAATGGAATTACTCTTTGTATCTCTTGCTGCTGGACTTTATTGGTAATATATAATAGTGCTGATGATTTATGTGGATTTATTTTGTATCCTGAAACTTTGCTAAAGTTGTGGATTGTTTCTAGTAGTTTTTTAGTTGTTTCTCTAGGATCCTCTAAGAATACCATCATATCATGTGCAAAGAGTAATAATCTGGTTTCCTCATTATCTATTCTAAAAGCTTTAATTTTTTTTTCTTCTCTTATTGCCAAAGCTAACATTTCTAATATAATATTGAGTAGCAATGATGATAATGGGCAAAATTGTTTTACCCCTTATTTTACTGGGAATGGTTCTAGTTTGCCTCCATTGCTTCTGATGCTTGCTGATGGCTTTAAATAGATGCTACTGATGATTTTAAGGAAAATTCCATTTATTCTTATACTCTCTAGTGCTTCTTAATATGAATGGGTATTGGATTTTATCACATGGTTTTGCTGCATCTATTGAAATAATCATAAGATTTTTGTTTGGTTGATTACTGCTATAACCAAATTTGCTAATAGTTTTCCTAATATTGAACCAGACCTGCATTTCTGGTATAAATCCCATTTGGTCATAGTGTATTAATCTGAGGATGACTTGTCTCTAACATTTCATTTAAAATTTTTACATAAATATTCATTAGGGAAATTGGCCTAAAATTTTCTTTCTCTGTTTTCACCCTAACTGGTTTAGCTATCAGTACCATATCTGTATTATAAAAGGAATTTGGTAGAACTCCTCCTTTCCCTATTTTTACAAATAATTTATAAAATATTGGAATTAATTGTACTATAAATGTTTGGTAGAATTCACATGTAAATCCATCTGACCCTGGAGAATTTTTATTGAGAAATTCATTAATAACATGTTCTATTTCTTTTTCTAAAATGGTACTATTTAAATAATTTATTTCCTCTTCTGTTAACCTGGGCAATCTATATTTTTGTAGATATTCCTCCATTTCACTTAGATTATCAATATATATAGTTGGGCAAAATAACTCCTAATTATTGCTCTAATTTCTTCTTTCTTAGTGGAAATTTCTTCCTTTTAGTTTTTGAAACTAATAATTTGATTTTCTTCTTCTCTTTTTCAAAGTTCATTTTATATTGATTGTATTTAAAAATTAATTTTTCTAACTGTTCAACCCCAATGAATTGTTACGAGCAAGTAGGCAATTTCATGACTTGCAAAGTTATGTTCACCATTAATATTCTTTCCTTTTTCTAATGAAATTAACTAAAGGTTTATCTATTTTATTGGTTTTTTCCCATAAAACCAATTCTTAGTTTTATTTTTTCATTCAGTAGTTTTCTTACTTTCGATTTTATTAATCTCCCCTTTTGTTTTCAGAATTTCAAATTTGGTATTTAATTATTTTTAATTTGTTCTTTTTCTAGCTTTTTTACATTGTAAGCCCAATTCATTCATCTTCTCTTTCTCTATTTTATACAAATTAGCACATAGAGATATAAAATTTCCCTTAATAACTGCTTTGGCTACATCCCACAAATTTTGTTATGTTGTCTCATTATTGTCATTCTTTTGGACGAAGTTATTGATTTGTTGTTTTACTCATTCATTCTTTAGGATTAGATTAATTTCCAATTCATTTTTGGTCTATTTTTTCCTGGCCTTTTATTGCATGTGATTTTTTGCTGCATCATGATCTGAAAAAAAATACATTTATTATTTTTGCCTTTCTGCATTTGATTTTGAGGTTTTTATACTCCTATACATGGTCAATTTTTGTCTAAATTCTATGAACCTCCAAGAAAAAAGTACACTCTGTCTCCATTCAAATTTCTCCAAAGATCTAGTGTACCTAACTTTTCTAAAATTGTTCACCTCCTTAACTGCTTCCTTATTTATTTGTGGCTCTATTTATCTATTCTTATCTATTTTATCTTATCTATTTCTGAGAGAGTAAGGTTGAGATTCCCCACTTTTATAGTTTTGCTAACGATTTCATCTTGCAGCTCTCTTAACTTCTCCTCTAGGAATTTGGATGCTATGCCACTTGGTGCCTATATGTTTAGTATTGATATTGCTTCATTATCTATAGTACCCTTTAGCAAGATATAGTTTTCTTCCCTATCTCTTTTAATTAGATCTATTTTTTCTTTTGCTTGATCTGAGATCAGGATTGCTATCCCTGCTTTTTTTTTTTTTTTTTTTTTTTTTTTACTTTATCTGAAGCATAATAAATTCTGCTCTAGCCTTTTACCTTTACTCTGTATGTATTGCTCTGCTTTAAATGTGTTTCTTGTAAACAACATACTGTAGAAATCTGGCTTTTAATGCAGTCTATTATCTGTTTCCATTTTATAGGAGAGTTCATCCCATTCACATTCACAGTAAAATAAATAATCCTGTATTTCCTGCCATCTCATTTACCTCAAGTTATGATTTTCTCTTTCCTTTCTCCCTCTCTCCTCCCCAGTATTTTGCTTCTGACCACCACCTCCCTCAAACAGCCCTCTCCCTTTTATATCCCCTCCCCCTTTCTTATACTTTTCTCCTACTACTTCTTTTTTCCCTTCTAATAACCTTGTCTTTCTTTTCCTCTTTCCCCTCCTACTTCCCTATAAGGTGAGACAAGTTTCTCTATGAAATCAAACATGTTTGATTCTCTTTTTGTACCAAATATTTTGAGAGTAAAATTCATATAATATTTATCCTCCTCTCTTCTTTCTCTCAATTATAATGTCTTCTTTGTCTCTTTGTGAGATGTGATTTCCCTCATTTTACCTCCATCTTCATCTTTTTTCCAATATTATTCCCTTTCTACCTCTAGTTTCTTTTTCATATTATCAAAATAAAATCAAATTATACCAACTCAGAGAGTATGCCCATAACAGAAATACAGTTCTCAAGAGTTCTTTTCTTTTTACCTTTTTTGCATCTCTTGAGTTCTGTATTTAGAAATCATTTTTTTTTTTGGTTCAGCTCTGGTCTTTCCATCAGAAATAGTTGAAAGTCACTTGTTTCATTGAATCTCCATCTCCTTCCCTGAAAGATAATGCTCATTTTAGCTGCATAGCTTATTCTTGGCTGTAATCCAAGTTCCTTTGCCTTTTGGATATCAGATTCCAGGCCCTTCGATCATTTAAAGTGGAAGCTACTAGGTCTTAGCTAATCCTGATTGTGGTTCCTTAGCATTTAAACTGTTTCTTTCTGACTGCTTGCAATATTTTTCCTTGATCTGACAGGTCTGAAATTTAGCCACAATATTCCTTGGAGTTTTCATTTGGGGGTCTCTTTTAGGAGGTGATCAGTGAATTCTTTCAAAGGTTATTTTACCTTCTGATTCTAGGATATCAGGACAGTTTTCCTTTATGATTTCCTGAAAGATAACATCTAGGCTCTTTTTTTCATCATGGTTTTCTGGAAGCTTAATAATTCTTAGATTGTCTCTCCTAGATCTATTTTCCAGGTCAGTTGTTTTTCCTAAAAGGTATTTCATATTTTCTTTTCTTTTTTTAAATTTTTGGTTTTGTTTGACTGATTCTTGAAATCTTGAGTCATTCACTTCTATTTCTTCAGTTCTAATTTTTAGTATATTTTCTTCAGTTAACTTTTTTAGCTCGTTTTGCATTTGTCCAATTGACTTGTTTTGTTCATTGCATTTTTTTTTTCCATTTCACAAATTCTGTTTTTCAACAAATTGGTATCTTTTTCATATCTATTTGTAAGGCGTTATATGCTTTTTCTATTTCATCAGATCTATTTTGTAGAGAGTATATGCTTTTCCCATTTCATCAAATATATTTTAAGGAGTTTTCTTCAGATAATTTCCTTTTCCATACTCTCTTTCAAAGATCTCATTTACTTTCCCCAATTTTCTTCTCTCGCTTTTAAGATCCTTTTTGAGATCTTCCAAGAAAGCCTTATGAAATGGAGACCATCTCATATTTCCCTTTGGAGCTTCATCTGGAATTGATTTTCCTTTAGAAACCTCAGAGTTTGAGGTCTCTTCTCTCTCTCCATACAAGTTGTGTATGGTTGGAGTTCTTTTTACTATTTTGTTCATTTTTAAAGGTTAAGATTTGTTTTTAAAGCAAAGGGGTGACAGCCACTTCAGTTTACCCTGGGGCCAGTGTTTCTGACTGACTTGCAGTGCTGGGCAATCCTGGCCAGGTCTCATTCTTTTGGGTTTAGTGGCTTTCAATTTGCCTTTTGTATTTGTTTTGGGGGGATTTATAGCAAATCTGCTAATCACCTGCTTGCAACTAGGACAGAATAGCCTAAGAGCCTCACAGGAGATTCCCCATTTTGCAAATCCCTCAACACTCTGGCTCTGCACCCCAGCTCCTTTCTCTGGGTTTTTTTACACTGTGGTCTAGGCTGGGCAGACTTTCCCCTTCCTGATTGAAACAGACCTGTTCTGAATTTCTTCCAAAGTGTCTTCTTCAGGAAATGTGTTGTGCTCCAAATATTTGTGGGCTCTGTCACTCCAAAACTAGTCCAGAGGGTTAATTTGCTGTTTGTTTGAGAGACGGTCAGAGGAGGTCACAGAAAGCCTCCCCACCATCTTGGATCTGTCCCTCAAAAAAAAAAAAAACAATTGTTAGTAAATTCTTGAATCTTTGAGAAAAGTCTGAGATCCAAAGATAACTCCCAGGTTTTTAATGATATTTCAGAACTAATTTCTATATTTGAATAATTCTATATTCAATCTTTGAAGACATATGGAATTTAACAGGCAGGTTAATCAGCTCCAATCCCTTTTCCATCACCTAGAAAATATTAAACTAAAAATATTTTTAAAAATCATAGATTTAGAGTTGGAAGATATTTTTAGGGCACATAGTTTATTCTCCTAGTTTTGCAAATGAGGAAACTGAGTCCCCAAAGAGGATTGCATAGTAGTCTACTAAAATGTGACTATTTTATAATTAATTACCTGCCCATTAAAGATTATTCAAAATAGCTCCTTTATATTAATGTAAAATAATCAAAGAATCATTATGAACATAGTTTTGAGATAAAATAAAACAACACCAAATCAATGATTCAAGCTGACTTTTGACTGAAAATCTGTGGATGACATTTTATACAACTATACCTAGGCAATGTCAACATTTTGGTAACTTCAATCTAAAATTCAGGCATTTACTTTAAAAAATTGTACTGTGTAGAGGGATGGAACTCTGAAAAGTTGTACTTGAATCAAGAACAGCATGGTGCTTATATAGTTAAGCACCTACTCAATGTGAGATAATGGTTCTCTAAACATATACTTAATATAATGGTGATGTAATGGTTGCACATGTCAGTGTGCTGTAGTGATATAATCATACTGAGGTATTTAAGGGAGTCTCAGCCTTAGAAGATCCTCTCAGCCACAGACACAGAGAAGACCCTACACTCTAGATTACAGACTCTGGACTCCATTTCTGAACAATCTCATGGTAGCTCTCCTGTCTTCATCACTTCTCTACCTAAAGACCAATTTAAACATGATATTTAAACATTATTTAAACAAAATATTGACTAAAAGTCAATAGGTTCATGTTCTAGCATTAATGTTAACATTAATTAGTTGTATGTCCTTAAACTGATCATCTACTCTCTCTGAATACTCTCTAAATAGTTTCTAAGCTCTTTTCTGGTTCTAAATCCTGTTTTAAATGTCCAGTCAAATACCATCATCCTGTGACCTTATGATTAAAAACCATGGTTCAAATTTCCTTTAACTTGTAGTCTTATAAATAAGAATGTCTAAATAATTACAAATCAATGACTACATTGATAATAAATGGCAGTCTATTGTAATGTAAAACAAAGCTAAAAAATATTTCAAGGAATATTTACAATACATAACTGTAAAATTCTATTTTTGGATGATTGGAATGTCTTCTATCATAACTCAGCACTTGTACTCTATGTATTTAACTGAATTTTATTTCTCTTGAGATGTTTGGTGCTTTTGATCCCCCACTCCCACCCCTTATATTCCTCTGTTGCTCACCTGCTACCACCTCAAAGCTTAATCAACCACCCCTGGAAAAATTAGTTTTCAGGAGCTTCAGTCCTTACTCTCTAAGAGTAGCCCTAAATGGGATCTAGGTCTTTTTCTTCAGTCCCAATAAAACTTTTTATCCTTTAGTTCTCTAATTAGGCTGAATCAGGGTTGTCCACTTTTTCTAAGGTTGAAGATGAGAAGAGTGGTTGTTCTAGGAAGTTTTCTGCCTCCTGGGGGTTCTTTAACTTAAAGGCTTATGCATAATTAACCTTTTCTCTCTTTTCCTTCCTCTCTAACTCACCTTGTCTGGAGAAAGTTGAAATTTACTTTCTATAAGACAACGGAGTAAGAGCAGGGATCCAATATACTGGAAGAGACTTCAATAGCAAGGAACTGAATAGATACTAAAACACAAAACTGAACATTTGTTTCTCTTTTTTTTACCAGGGTATAAGGCTGGTAGGGGAAGAAGTATAAAAACCTTTAAAATTTTCACTGTTAATACAGAAATTCATAATCTTGTTAGAGTTATTGCTTTCTTATCCTGTGTAAATAACTATAAGTAATCTTCTTCTAACACATAATTTCCTCCCCTTTTGAGAAATAACAGGGACTAGGAAAATGTCTAGTCATTCATTTTATTAGTCTTATGATCCAGAAGTCTGTCAAGATTCTACAGATGGCACGTTAGAAAAGGATATGATTTAATTTCTTGTCTATTTATTATCCCACAAATATGAATGAGTTCATCAAAATGAGTGAATGAATGAGTTAAAAGGTCATTTATGCTTACTTTCCTTTAGGAACTATGCTAAGCATTGTAGATACAAACACAAAAGTGAAAAAAATCTTTCCCCAGAAGAAAATTTTAGTCATAGATAAATAGATGGATAGATAGAAATAGAAATATTTCTAATGGATATACATATATCTATCATTCTATTTCTATCTGCAGATTTAGATACAGATACATAAATATGATGGATCACTGGGAAAGAGAGTAACTAAGAAATTAAATGATGGTGAGTTCACATATAAGACATTTAACATTACTTTATATATTCCTAGACACTTTTGTACATGGTGTCTATTTTATGATTCTTTCTTCTTTGTTAATCTGAATTTTATCCTTACTTTAAAACCCAGTTCAAGTCCTATCCACAATGAGTTATGCTTTGTTTAGTAGTTATCTGGCATCACTTATATATAACTTAATAGTGACTCATGAAAATTCTTTCTTGTTCATCAATCAATCAATCAAGTGCTTACTTGTGTATGTTTCATTATTTTCCTACTAGAAAGCAAAATCATTGAAAGTCAGAACTCAGTACTGCTTCAATAAAATGTTATGGTCAGGGGGAGAAGAGGAAAGTTGTCAATGCGGAAAAAAAAAGAACTAAGATATTTACAGTGATTATTTCAGTTCCTAATATAGCAGCATGCACAAAAACAAATTCTCTTTGTAAAAGTATGTGTCTTAGAGCAATTTGGAATTATGCTCCAAAGTTATCACACTGTGCATACCCTTTGATCCAACAGTGTTACTACTGGGCTTATATCCCAAAGAGATTTTAAAGAAGGGAAAGGGACCTATATGTGCAAGAATGTTTGTGGCAACCCTCTTTGTAGTGGCCAGAAACTGGAAACTGAGTGGATGCCCATCAATTGGAGAATGGCTTAATAAACTGTGGTATATGAATATTATGGAATATTGTTATTCTGTAAGAAATGACCAGCAGCATGAATACAGAGAGGCTTGGAGAGACTTACATGAACTGGTGCTGAGTGAAATGAGCAGAATCAGGAGATCATTGTACACTTCAACAGCAATACTGTATGAGGATGTATTCTGATGGAAGTGGATTTCTTCAACAAAAAGAAAATCTAACTCAGTTCCAATTGATCAGTGATGGACAGAAATAGCTACACCCAGAGAAGGAACACTGGGAAATGAATGTGGACTACTTGCATTTTTGTTTTTCTTCCCGGGGTAATTTACACCTTCTGAATCCAATTCTTATGCAACAAGAGAACTGTACGGATCTGCACACATATATTGTATCTAGGATATACTTTAACATATTTAACATGTCGAAGACTGCCTGCCATCTAGGGGATGGGGTGGAGTGAGGGAAGGGAAAAGTTGAAACAGAAGTGAGTGCAGGGGATAATGTTGTAAAAAAAAAAAAAAAATTACCCATGCATTATGTTCTGTCAACAAAAAGCTATAATAAAAAAAAAGTATGCATCTTTTCAAGCAGTACAGGAAAAAATTCCCAATATGAGACCTAACCCACCATAGGGGTTATGATTTAAGACATGGAGTCGAAACTAGGAAAAGTGGCAAAGGCAGAATAGAGCGAGCTCAGAAGTCCAGTTTAAGCCTTCTACAAAGGAAGGCATTATGAGAATTTTAGTATTTCACCCTAAATCCTCAGAGGGGAGAGGAGGATCAGAGGAATGTGTCAGTAAAGTGAGTTGATTGAGAGTAGTGAGATAAAAGAGGAAGAGTTTAATCTGAGAAGTTGGAATTTTAACCTGGTAGAGCAGTAGCAAAAAAAAAAAAAAAAAAAAAAAGACTAAATAATAAGAACAATATAGGCAGTATTGCCTATGTAGTATAGTTGAGTAGTGTAGTGAATACAGCAAATCTTCTTTCATATATAGTTTTCTTTGTAGTTAATTAGAGTATTTAAAGTAGTCAAAATTACTTATTCACTCAAAGTTATTAATATTGCTATTATTATTTACAACATTCTCGGTTCTGCTCATTTCAATTTTCATTATTTTGATCAAGTCTTTCCATATTTTTCTAACATTATGAAGCTCATTATTTTTATAGCACAGAATATTCAATCCCAATCATATAACATATGATTAGGAAATAAGGAAATTGTTCATCACCTAATTTACTACATCAGAAACTATCAGAACCGAACAAACAATATTAAATGTTTAAATCTATTTCTCTTCATATTTCCAATATTCTCTACATGCCCATCAAAAAAGGTATTTGTTATGGCGATTTTTATAGGGGTTTAACTACTTAATAAATTGCTCACTTCTATGCCTTTATGTGATTTTCCTGAAGTTTAGTTTTAGTTTTTTTTTTTTTTTTTTTTTTTTTTTAACATCTTGCAGATCTAAGTACCTTTCACTATGGACCAGAAAGAAAGCCAGTTCAGTTACTGTGGAGACCTAAATGTATGCTGGTAGAGGATTAAGCACTGATTGCTACAGTCAATTAGTACTTCAAAGGAAAGCTGACTTCTTGTTTTATACATACAGAGCATGGGATAAAAGATTGTAGTTGGATGTCTTGTAATCTCTGTTGTTTCAGGGCTGACCAGGACAGCATGATATTGGAAGGCTTTTTGGAAAGAAAAAAAAAAAAAAACAGTTTCTCATTGGCCAATTGTTGAGAATAAAAGCATTAAGAGAAACAATGACAATCTATACTTTGAACATTTTCATTTAGGATTTCAAACTCTAATTCTGTATGTTCAAATCAAAAGGCATCTCAAACTCTGAAATTTGCTGATCAAACCTTAAATTACCAGGCCAAATTATTTCCATTGTAGGAGTTCTATTTATGATTTACAATTTATTTCTTGACTGTATATAGTTCTTTTTTTTTTATAGTTCTTTTTAATATATAATCCCTCTATGGTGTGGTAAATTGAGAATATGATCCTAATTCTTAAATGTCTTTTCTTTTTTAAAGCTTAACATTGGCATCACAGCCATGGGAAGATATAAATTAATCCCTCATTTTTCAGGAAAGAGAAGAAAGGACAAATAGCTATTATTAGTCTATATATATTTATTGTACTGGGTTCTATGTGGACGTAAGTCCAAGAAGAAAATTTGCATTTACCCATTCAGGATTTTTGACAGATAGCAAAAAAGTGAGAAAAAACAAAATAAGCAGAATTCTACAAACAGAATTCATAATATGGAGCACTCACAGAAATACATCCTGGGAATTTCCATACATCTGGAATCTAGAATATATATGTTCACGTGT
This sequence comes from Antechinus flavipes, assembly GCF_016432865.1. Taxonomy (NCBI): domain Eukaryota; kingdom Metazoa; phylum Chordata; class Mammalia; order Dasyuromorphia; family Dasyuridae; genus Antechinus; species Antechinus flavipes. The sequence continues at coordinate 126,287,173 of NC_067400.1, read as the reverse complement.
CTAATATAATTATACATATGAATATGCACGTGCATATATGTGTGCATGTGCATATGTTTATGGCATATTATTTTATATTTGATCATATACATATATGTAAATATGTCTATATATTTATGCAAATGTTTATATATTTAAATTTTATGTATATTATATGATAGCATGTCATCAAAAGTAAGCACCACTTTTCCACTCTTTCTTGCTTCATTCACATCTATGTATACATGTGTATGTATTTATATATCTTTTGAAGGTCATACTGCAAGAGATTATAGAGAGGTGCTCAGTAAAACTGAGAACAAAATTTATATGTAAATTAAAGCAATTTGTAAACCTTAAAGCACAAAGCAAGTACAATTTATTATTATTATTAGTGTTGATGGTAGCAGTAGTATCAATTACAGTTGTACCAATATACATGAATTATGAGATTGGAAGTTACATTTTAAAAAGACTTAACATTTTAAATTCTGTTCTAAATTATGATGATGATGATGTTCACCATGATTTCTGAGTTGTTTTTTTTTGTTGTTGTTTCTGTTTAGTTGGTTGGTTTTGGTTTTTCACATCAAAATAGTTTGTTTCATGCAAAGAAAAGAACCTTTTCTGGAGAAGTCAGCGCTATACAATGGCATATATTCCATGGAGATCACTACTCATGAGGTATTTATAAGGAAGCAAAACATGAAGCATGTAATCAAAGGAAAGCTGACTTCTTGTTTTATACATACAGAGCATGGGATAAAAGATTGTAGTTGGATGTCTTGTAATCTCTGTTGTTTCAGGGCTGACCAGGACAGCATGATATTGGAAGGCTTTTTGGAAAGAAAAAAAAAAAAAAACAGTTTCTCATTGGCCAATTGTTAAGAGAATAAAAGCATTAAGAGAAACAATGACAATCTATACTTTGAACATTTTCATTTAGGATTTCAAACTCTAATTCTGTATGTTCAAATCAAAAGGCATCTCAAACTCTGAAATTTGCTGATCAAACCTTAAATTACCAGGCCAAATTATTTCCATTGTAGGAGTTCTATTTATGATTTACAATTTATTTCTTGACTGTATATAGTTCTTTTTTTTTTATAGTTCTTTTTAATATATAATCCCTCTATGGTGTGGTAAATTGAGAATATGATCCTAATTCTTAAATGTCTTTTCTTTTTTAAAGCTTAACATTGGCATCACAGCCATGGGAAGATATAAATTAATCCCTCATTTTTCAGGAAAGAGAAGAAAGGACAAATAGCTATTATTAGTCTATATATATTTATTGTACTGGGTTCTATGTGGACGTAAGTCCAAGAAGAAAATTTGCATTTACCCATTCAGGATTTTTGACAGATAGCAAAAAAGTGAGAAAAAACAAAATAAGCAGAATTCTACAAACAGAATTCATAATATGGAGCACTCACAGAAATACATCCTGGGAATTTCCATACATCTGGAATCTAGAATATATATGTTCACGTGTCTAATATAATTATACATATGAATATGCACGTGCATATATGTGTGCATGTGCATATGTTTATGGCATATTATTTTATATTTGATCATATACATATATGTAAATATGTCTATATATTTATGCAAATGTTTATATATTTAAATTTTATGTATATTATATGATAGCATGTCATCAAAAGTAAGCACCACTTTTTCCACTCTTTCTTGCTTCATTCACATCTATGTATACATGTGTATGTATTTATATATCTTTTGAAGGTCATACTGCAAGAGATTATAGAGAGGTGCTCAGTAAAACTGAGAACAAAATTTATATGTAAATTAAAGCAATTTGTAAACCTTAAAGCACAAAGCAAGTACAATTTATTATTATTATTAGTGTTGATGGTAGCAGTAGTATCAATTACAGTTGTACCAATATACATGAATTATGAGATTGGAAGTTACATTTTAAAAAGACTTAACATTTTAAATTCTGTTCTAAATTATGATGATGATGATGTTCACCATGATTTCTGAGTTGTTTTTTTTGTTGTTGTTGTTTCTGTTTAGTTGGTTGGTTTTGGTTTTTCACATCAAAATAGTTTGTTTCATGCAAGGAAAAGAACCTTTTCTGGAGAAGTCAGCGCTATACAATGGCATATATCCCATGGAGATCACTACTCATGAGGTATTTATAAGGAAGCAAAACATGAAGCATGTAATCAAAAGTAAGCACCACCTTCCCACCCTTTCTTGCTCAATTAAGTCAAAATTAAAAGTAGAATAAGACCACAAAACACCTGTGGGAATTAAATGGTAGACTGCTGAGGAGAGGAAAGCTTAGTTTGGCAGAAGATTGCTGGATTCATTCCTGGCTTGCCCCTCCTCTTTTTAGTCCCTGTGGTGAAATAGAGGGAAGGGAGAAGATGAAAAGAAAAAGAAAAAAAAGAGGAACAAGAGGCAGGAAGAGGTTGGGGAAAGACTCTGAGAAAGAGCTTTCAGCAGACAGAGAGTATGGATAATTCTCAGAGCCAGAAAAAGGAGATTTTATTATATATATATATACAAATGTATATGTCTCCATTATGTGTCTGTATGCATGTATATGTATATCTCACATTAGAAAAATGAAAGAATAAGGCTGCTTCTGCTGGATAATGAGCTAGAGAAGTTCAGGGAAAGCAATGATGTAGGGACTCCATGGTAAAGTCCACTTTCTTCCGCAAGCAAACACTCCTCACACCCTCCACCATAGACCACCTAACTGCTGCCTCTTTAATCAACTGGAGGGCAGAAATCACATCTGTAGAAGTCAGGGTTTCCTAAATCTCAACTATGACATTCTTTCCATATATTGCTAACTAGTACTAGCAAACTCAAGCTGTATTTACAGATTGGGGTGGGGAGGGAAACACAGTGATGGAAATGGAAAAATTTATATCTGAGATTTCTTTTTTCCTTGGGAATAAACAGGTTGTATAAGTGTGGAATAAACACAACCTTAGTGGGTAATTTGAGTATCATTTTTTCTTGTCACTCTGGAGTTAAGAAAAAAATCATTTTGAACCTTTATCAAAAAAGTACTTTCAAAATCAAAATGGTTTTCAGGCTTTGTTCACAGATTCTATAAAATCACAATGTGTGAGTATGAGATAGTTTGGCAACTTCAGCTATTCACAATGTATTGTCCCTCTCCGTTGGAAGTGATTTCTTTCTCTTTCCATTGCCTTTACATATTTGTGCAAGACCACACAAGACAAAAATCACTATTTAAAAAACTTAGGAGTGACAATATATGTGAAGATGACTTTGATAATTTCATTTTATGTGCTTTTGAACAAAAAGGGAAAAGAGCAAGCTATATCTATAGACTACAGACTTCTTGGGGCAGGAGGAATTGTAATTCTGGGTTTAATAAAAACTTACTGAATGCTTTTTAGTTATTCTTCAGTATTAATTAAAACAACCAGTACATTTTGTTCTTACAGTAAAATTTTCTTTCTTTCTTTTAATAAAATTATAGTTACTTTCCATAGTACAACAAGGCTAAGTTGGTTTGCATATAGCAGATATGTGATATTATAGAAAACCACTGTTATATACAGTGTATTCTATCTAGCTATTTACAGAAAAATCTTCCTGTTATTACAATACTGATATGCCACTGTATTATTGACAATGGTAAGGTCTAGCTTCCCAGAAGACTTTTTTTTAAAAATTTGACTCAGTATACATGAAATTTCATATGATAAGCAGAATGTAACTGAAGGGCAAAATCCTCTTCTTTCCTTCTGCCTCCACCACCCACCCACTTTGTGAAGTTTTGTGTCTTCCTAACTTTAATCCCTGGTCAGAAAGCCTCATCAGGTCTCTTGTTTAGACTCCTCATTCCTTTCGGTAGAAAGAAAGTCTTTTTAATGAAGTAGGATTGGAATACATTTTGATTAAAGTTTCCACAAAAAATCACACAGGATATGAATCAGATATTATTTTTCTCAATATCAGATTGGACTCAAAGAGCCAAACATTTAATAGTTTTTAAAAGCCTCTTTCTTTTCCCCTCTCCCCTGGGTGTAAAGTTTTCTAGATTATGTGCTCCATTATGATTTTATTCACACCAAAACAGTCAATGGACAGAAGGTACAAATCTAGACATTACACAGATGTTTTAGCTACATGATAAACAAAAACATTAACTATTTTTTTTTCATGGTATTGATCAAAAAAGGTCAGTTCTTTTGATGTTTTAGGGAAAAACCTAAAAGTTTTTTTTGCTTCTTTTCTTCCCTCCTTACCATAAACCTTGTTTACTGGGAATGCAGTAATCATAATCACTAACATTTATATAACACTTTATGGTTTACAAAGCATTCTACATACTTTATCTCATTTCACATGTCAATTGTACCGTGGCTTTCACAACTTACAAGTTGCATGGTGTTCCAAAAATGATTGTTAAATAAATATATCTAGTTTCAAAGAGAATGCCATGGGAATAACAAACTGTCCAGCAATACATTAGGTTTGTTTTTTTGAACAAACAAATTTGGCTGTATTTAAATCTCAATTTAAACCATGACCTAAACACTAATCAGGGACAGCTAAGTGACACAGTAGATAAAATATGAGTCCTAGAGCAGGAAGACCCATGTTCCTGAGTTCAAATATGGATTCACACATTTACTAGTTAGGTAACTTAGGGAAAGCCATTTAACCCTCTTTGCCTTAGTTTACTCATCTGTAAAATGACCTTCGAAAGAAATGGCAAATCATTCTAATATCTTTGCCAAGCAAACCTCAAATGGTGTCACAAAGAGGTTACAATTGAAAACAATTGAACAACAACAAGAACACTGGTCAGACAAAATTTGTTTAATATTTTTTTTCTTTTTAATTTGTGGAATAAAACAAGCATTTCCATAAAATAGTATAATTAAACATAAGATGGTACATGAAACTACAAATCCATTAGGCACACCTTTCTATCTCTTTCAATATATGACAACATTATTATATAAATTTCTTGTTCTTTTCTTCTCTTTCCTCCTAATCTAAAGAGGATTACCAATAAACAGAAATAGGTATATATGCAAAATTATTTTCTATGTAATTCTATTTATCAGCTCTTTCCCTGGATGCAGATAATGTCTTTCTTCAAATGTCCTTCATAGTTAATTTTAATATGTATAATGGACAAACTAATATTTGCTCAAAATCATTCTTAAAAAATATTACTGTTATTATATACAATGTTCTCTCCATTCTGCTCTACCACTCTTCATTATTTCATGCAAGTCTTTCTGTGTTTTTTCTAAAATTATTAATCTCATCATTTCTTACAGCATAGTAGTATTTCATCACAATAATATACCACAACTTGTTCAGCTAATCCCCCAATTCATTTCCTATTCAAGTTCAAAGTGATATTTGCTTTTTGTGAATTTCCCTTTATCTTATTTTTACTCACTATTTTCCTTCTCAGCCTCTCTTTTCACCCTATTCCAGTTACCTAACCTTCATCCTTTATCCTCCTATTCTTTATTTTACTTTCCCTTCCAAAAGTGCCTCACTTATCTATTTACCCCACCCTCCTAATCTTAATCAATTTACTCTTCTAAAAGTGCCTCCCTTACCCTTTCCCCCTGTTTTCTCAACTCTCTTGAAGTTCAGAAGACTTCTAAACGTCTTTGATCTATATGCATTATTTCCTCTTCTACCCAATTAAAGTAAGGTTCCAATATTACCAGCCTTCCATCTCCACTTACTTCCTCTGAATTAGTTCTTCCTTTTACATCCGATTTTCATGAGATGATTTCTCCTTTTAACTTTTTCTGTACTCAATTTTGTTTTTTAAAATAACTTCATCATAAACAACTCAATCCCAATCTTTCTTTTAATCTACCATAGTAATAACATTTTAGTGTTTTGCTTCTTACTATTACTACTGATAAAAAGCAATAATTTCCATATACCATAACTAAACCCAATCAATGACCTTCATCAGTGCCTTGTATGTTTTTTCTGAATATTTTATATCAAAATTTTCACTGAATTTTCATCTTTTATGTCTGAAAATTTTTCAGTTTCTCACATGTCCTCTCCCCCATTTCAGTATTATACTCAGCTTTGTTGGATAAATTATTCTTGAATGCAATCTCAGTTTCTTGACTCTTCTAAATATTATGTTCCAAGACTTACAGTCTTTTAGTGTAGAAGTTGCTAGATCTTGTGAAATATTGATTGTATTTAAATTGTTTTTTTTCTTTTTTGTTGTTTACAATATTTTCTCTTTAACTTAGAAATTTTGAAACTTGACTATAACATTCCTTTAAGTTCTCTTATTAGAATCTCTTCATAGTGATCATTGGTTTCTTTCTAATTATACTTTATCTTCTTGTTCTAAAACTTCAGAACAAATTTCCTGAATTATTTATTATATTGTGTTCAGATTCTATTTTTTATTAAATGTCTTGAAAGATATTTGCTGATCCCCCTCCAAAATACATTATTTGCCTTCTTGAACTTAGAACTTTTAATAGAAATTTTAGTCCTCAAAATGTTCTTTGGATGAATCACTTGGGAAAACATATCTCTAGAGGGATCCTTGGAAAACTCTTTAAATCTGTACTGCTCACATAGCCTTGAGGCAACTGGGATGCAGTAGATTGAATGCTGGGCCTATAGTTAAGAATACTAAATCCGAATTTATACCTCACATACATACTAGCCAACTCGAGCAAGTCACTTAAGCTCTGTTTGCCTCAGTTTCCTCAAATGTAAAATGGGAATAATAATAGCACCTATTTCATAAAGTTATTGTATCAAATTAGATAAAGTGCCTAGTGCATAGTAGGTAGTATATGTTCTAGGTTTATGGAATTTTCCTATAAAAAATGTGGATAAAGTGGGAGGATTCTGGGAAGATGGCAAAAAAAGGTTGGCAAATTTCAAGGTGTCCAGATTTCCCCCAGAAACAGAGCAAATTTGCACCTCAGATGAACATAAACTAGTGAAAAATCAAGAAGACTTGGGGCAGAGCAAGGGTCCTCCTTGTAAAACCAAAGAAGATTTGAAGAAAAACCCCAGGCCAGGATTAATCCTTGTAAAATGCAAATACTTCCAGGCTAGCTCTTCAGGAAAATCAAGTGGGAAACCCTGGGGTTATGGTGGGGTTGGCTAGAGCTTCAGTGGAAAATAGAAATTCTCTTCTCCTGGATATGGTGTGGGGTTGGGAATCTGAGAACTGAGTGAGCCTCTGCTGATTAGGAATGACAAGCCCACTTGTGCAGGCAAGATACCACCCTGGGACAGAAGGAACCAGAACACCCATGAGTGCAAAAGCAGTGGGGCAGGGATTTGTTGACTACAGACACTTGCTGGAAGATGAAACTCTTGCTTTGAGATTCTAGGGGAGAGGGGAGAGCTCAAGTGAGGATAGAGACACCATTCTCCCATCTTATGATTAGAGGTCCTTACAATAATACCTCTTGTTTAAAAAACAAAAAAAATGAACTTGCAAAAAAAGGTCTTCAGAGGAAGACACTGAAGTAAATTTTTAAAAAAGCTTCTACCTCAAAAAATAATGTGAAATGGTCCCTTGCCCAGAGAGAATTTATAGAACTCAAAAAAAAATTAAAAATCAAATGAGAGACATTGAGTAAAAACTAAAATAAATAAATAGAAAACATCCAAGAAAAACAAGATTATGAAAAGAAGTTAACCAACTAGAAAAGAAGATACAGATCTCAAAGATGAAAATAACCCTTTGAAAATTAGAATTGGGCAAAGGGAAGTTAGTGAAGCTATGAGAGACTAAAATATCAAAACAAATTCTAAAGAATGAAAAATTAGAACAGAGTGTAAAATATAAGAAAAATGACAATCTGGAGAACAGATCAAGAAAAGAAAATATTAGAATAATTGGACTGCCTGTAATTGTGATCCAAAAAAAAAAAAAAAAAAAAAAAAAAGGATCTTGATAAAATAAGGAAAGAAATAATCAAGAAAATTAGACTGGAGTGATAGTGTAATGCCAGAGAAACTGAGGCAGGAGAAAGATTAGAGAGTTTTTAATATTTTATTAATGGGAGAGTATAATTGACTGGACAGGACTCTCATCTCAAATTATCCAGTCAGACAGAGATAAAGATATACTGGGACCAAGGAATCCATGTTGGTCCCAGGGCTGGAGGAGACTGTCATCTCAAAGAATCTAGTGTCCAGCATCCAACATCCAGCCTCCAGCAATGAATGGGAGAATCCCAACTTCTTAAATACCTTTTCTCTAAACAAAGGAAGGGGTGAGAAGTGCAGGAAAACTTTTCAGGATAGGGGAAGCCATAAATCCTAAAAACCCAGAGACAGGATGTCTGAATACACAGAAATAAAGATACCAGTGAGGTATCTTGAAATATTTTAGGGGGATATTGTAAATTCTTGAGGACAGAAAAGAATCAAGAGGTCTACTCTCTTCTTTATCTTGCTAACAATTTATAACCTTAGAGCAAATAGTCCTCAGTCTTAATGGCCCAGAGCGGGGTTTACAACTAAGGGAATTGAAACAGAACAGTTAGGAAAACTGAGACAAGGGAAACTAGTGCAGGGAAACTGAGTCAAGACAGTTAAAGAGAACTGTGGCATAACAATAGGACATGAGGGGAAAGTAGAAATAGAAAAAATCCACCAATCACCACCTCAAAGAGATCCTTTGTGGAAAATACATAGGAATAGTATTGACAAATTTCAAAACCTCAGAACAAAGAGAAAAATTTGTAAGAAACAAGAAAAAAAAATATGCTGGAGTACAGGATTTATCAGCATCTACAATAATTTAATTTTATTTAATAATAACTTTGTATTGACAGAATCCATGCCAGGATAATTTTTACACAGCATTATCCCTTGCAATCACTTATGTTTTGTTTTTTTTCCCCTCCCTCCCTCCTCCCCCCCCCAAGATGGCAAGCAGTCCTATATATGTTAAATATGTAGCAGTATATCCTAGATACAATACATATTTGCAGAACCAAACAGTTCTCCCACTGCACAGGGAGAGTTGGATTCAGAAGGTAAAAATAACTCGGGAAGAAAATCAAAAATCAAATAGTTCACATTCATTTCCCAGTATTCCTTCTTTGGGTGTAGCTGTTTCTGTCCATCATCAGCATCTACAATAAAAAACTTCCAGTCCTGGAATCATATCTATCTACAATCAAAAGAACTAAGCCTGCACCTGCAGTCCAAAATGAAGAGTTCAATTTTTTTATGTCAAGTTGTCAGTAAGATAATCAGGCTAAGATTCCCATTAAGCATTTGGAAATTCAGGATTAAAGGCATGGTTGCAGGGGCAAAGGAATGGTGAGGGGATGAGGAAAAGGAGTCAGAGAGATGTCTCTATATATGTCTATAATGTCTCCAAATCTCCAAATCAGAAAACTTGATTGCAAATCCTGCTTCTAACTCTCACCACTTGTCTGAACTGTGTTCTAGTAATGCAATCTTTTAAACATTTATTTCAACATCAACAAAATGATAATGCCTATAGTTATCCATATTAGAGGACTTTTATGAAGCTTGAAAGAAACAAATATGTAGTATATTTGTAACAAAAATGATACATGAGTGTATGTGTATATATACATATATGTTTATATCAAATATATATTTAGAGGGAGAAAGAAGAAGAGAAGTAAAGAGGGGAGGAAAGGAGAAAAGAAAAGAGGAAAGGAGAGGAAAGAGAAAGAGGCAGACACAGAGACATCATTTTTTCTTTGATCTAGATCTATGATTTCATTGGTATTGGACATTTCCATATGGAAATTCCTCTCGGTAAAGTGTAGTAGCAATTCCCTTGTAGCTGGAAGTTTTAGAGGGAGCTAGAATGGGTGGAATGTTGGACTTAGAGTTGAGAGTACCTGAGCTCAAATTCTGCTTCAGACACTTAGTAACTATGTGATCTTGGGAAAGTTCTTTAATGTCTTAGCCTCAGTTTCTTCATCTGTAAAAATGGGGATAATAATTGCACCTTCTCCTAGGCTTGTTGACTGTCAAATAAATGCATATGTGCATATATATCCACTTATAAGTAAATCATAGTCATAAGAGGTAAAAATGAAACTCATGGAATGGATTCTAAGGGAATAGATTCTTGGGCAACAGTATCTAGATAACAGAGAGAATCAATCTGGAAATTAACAAGCATTGATTAAATACCCACTATGTGCTAGACACCATGCTGGTTTCTGAGGATATAAATACAAAGAGTGAAACAACCTCAACATTCAAAGAGCATCTAGGGAAGAAACATACAACTGTAAGCATATATAGAACAAATTTTAAAAATAAGTTACAAGGTGGCTAAAAAGATGGGGTTTATAAGGCATAAGAAAATAGAAAGTTCATTCTATGCAATGGTAATAGCTGGAAGAAAATCATGGAGACAAGAGATAAAAGTGTCTTGCATGATGAACAGAGAACAATTTGATTGCATTGTGTAGGACAGAAATACTGGGGACAGGCCATGAAAAGCTTTAAAAACCAGAGTAGTTTTTGTTTCATCTCAACAAGGAGTTGAGACTGGGAAAAACAGGAATGTTTTTACCAATAGGAAATAGAAACCAAGTGGAAATTATTGAGTAGAGGAATAACACAGTAACATCTGTGCTTAAGGTAAATGAAAATCATATTAGCAGCTATATGGAGGATGGTTTGGAGTGAAAAGAAACATGAATCAAAGAGAAAAATTAATAGATCAATGGAATTATCTAGCAGACAGATGGTGAGAAGTTGAACTAACTTTCAGATAGGAGAGATATTGTAGAAGCTAATAAAGCAAGATCTGACAATTTCTTGGACATGCTAGGTGAAGGCAAATGAAGAATCAAGATAACTCTGAGGTTACAAACCTGAGAAACTAGAAAAATGGTACCTTCAACAGAGACAAGTAAGTTTCCAAGAAATATATGTTTTAGTTATAGTTCTCTTTTAGTCATGTTGAGCTTTACATAACAAAGTGTCTGGCATACAATAAGTACTTAAGAAATGCATGTTCCCTGACTAAAATGATACATTTATTATGAAATATCCTGTATACGAAAATGTTCATGTGGAATTGAAGCTCAATAGAAAGTGTGATGGGAAATATAGATCTGGCATTCATTGGAATGTAAATGATAATTAAACCCACAAAAACTGATGATATTAACAAGAGATTGTAAAGAAGACTGGAGGAACTAGAAAAATGCCTTGGGAAACAATTATATTTAGGGAGTGATGTGGATGATGAAGGGTCAAAATATTCTAATCAGTTCAGTCATGTACATAGGAGAAAATATTTTCAAAGCACATACTCACAAAAATGGAAGTGAGAAAAAGAGAGAAAGAGACAGAAAGAGACACAGAGAGAGAAACAGACAAAGAGACAGAGAGAGAGACAAAGACAGACACAGAGAGACAAAGAGAGAAAGGAGAGAGAAAAACACAGAGAAAAACAGAGACAAAGAGATGAGAGAGAGAGAGAGAGAGAGAGAGAGACAGAGACAGAGAGAGAGTGAGAGAAAGAGAAAAAGAGACAGAGACAGAGACAGAGAGAGACAGAGAGAAAGAGAGAGAGAGAGAGAGAGAGAGAGAGAGAGAGAGAGAGAGCGAGCCTCATGAGGAAAGGGTAATCAATCTTGTCCTATTCAAGTGAGAAAGATAAGGACTGAAAAAATAAACTTATTCTATCTGTCCAGTAAGATGCCATTGGTAACTTCAGAGAGAATAGCTTCAGTTGAGTGATGAGATCAGAAGCCAAATTGTAAAAGGGTAAATGAATGTGAGAAAAGAAAGGAACTGGAGGCAACATGCATATTTTTTCCTATTTAGGCTAAGAATAGAAGGAGAGAAAAAAGAATGATAGAATGATAGTTTAAAAGGACTATAATGTCTTACCAAGGTTTGGATTATGTTTTTGGTTTTTGTTTTTTAGAAGGAGAGACATGGGTTTGTCAGAAGGATATGAAGAAGGAAATAAGAGGAGAATTAAAGATTAAAAAGAGAAGAAAAGGCAATCTCCTAGAGAAAAAGGAAGGAGGGTAGTTGAAAGGCATATGTAGAAACCCCTTTTCTAATTTTGGCAAAGAAAAGTGCCATCTTATTAGTAGAGACTGGAGGAAAGAACAGAAAGATAAATAATGCTATGAAGGAGTTTTGATATGAAGAAGAGAGAAGTTGGAGCTCATGGCAAATGGCCTCAACTTTCTCAGCAAAGTTTTCAATTGAGAGAACGAGGAAAGTCCAAGGTATGGGAGACAAAATAAGAAGAGAATGTTTGAAATAGCTTCTGTGGAGAGTAAAATAAGAAATCAATTAGGGGAAAGAAAAAGGATTTCCTTGTTGATAATGAAAGAGAATGACTGGTGCAGTGAGTTGTTCAAGCAAAAAAATGAGAGGGAAATAAGTTATTAATGAGTCAGGCCTTTATAAAGGATTTACTAAATGCTATGCACTATACTCAGTGCTGTGAATAGGAAAATGGAGAATGGAAAATGAAAGCAAAATAACATTTGCATTCTAGGAGCTTACATTCTAGGGGAATGGGGAAAATCAAGAAAGGAAAATGGAGGAATGGAGAAAATCAAATGCCAGTGAGTGGTAGGAATCATATAGGACAAAGCTTCTTAAACTGTGTGTGCCAATCGCATAAGAGATTGTGTAACTGAATGTAAGGGTTGCAAAATTATAATTTATTGTCAGTAAATGTTTGCTTTGTATACCTTTTTATATAGTTAAATACTTAGGGTCACATAAAAAATTTCTTGGGCAATAAGGATTCACAAGTGGAAAAAGTTTAAGAAGCTCTAATATAGGAATTAGTGCTTTAGATGAGTTTTGAAGGTAGCTTTAGATAGATATGTATGTGTGTGTGTATATATACATACATACGCATATTTCATCATGTTTCTTTTTACTTTTTTTCCTAATACTTTAATGATCAGTTTATATAAGTAAACAAGTCATTTCAACTCACTGTTTTGGTGCTACACCAATTGAGCATATATAATAAATGCCAAGGTACAATAGTAAAAGTGTAGGTAGTTGGAAAAATAATATTAAAACATCCATATGATTAATTGAATCATTACTGTCTTTTCACCCAGAATTCTATTTTACACAAAGCATTCTAACGGTTGTTGAATATTTCATTTGTTTATTGGAGAGAAAGAGAAAGAAGAGAAAGGAGAGAGGAGAGGGAAAGAGAGGAAGGAAAGGGGGGAAGAGAGAGACAGAGAGAGAGAGAGACAGAGAGAGAAACTAAGGAAACATTCCAGCCACCTGTACAAGAGAAAACACAAAGCCAGAAGATACAAAACATAAAGCAAGTGAGTCACAGTATTCTAATGGACACAGCTGCAGGCACACTTGGAACTATTCATTAACTGAAGAAAATACAGTTTTCTTTTTTTAAAAATGAAATTTTAATGGGCTTTATGTTCTATGAACATATTTGAGAAATATCTTCAGGCAGCTAAATCCCGACTACAAGAAAAGACTTCTATTTTGCAGGCAAGGCATCAGTTCAACTACTTCATTGAAGATATATTAGAATGAAAGAGGAGAAAAGACTAATTGTGTATTTTAACTGTATTTTGTTACTTTGATGTCACAATTCATCATGATCAGCTAATATTTACTGACTATGCTACTTTAGTTGGGTCCTATAACATACTAGTGCTATTTTTAAAAAAATATATTCAAATTTTTTTTAATTTGAAAGCTATTTTTGTTAAAGAAATCATTAGGCTATTTTACAATGAACAGCTGCTGCTGATACTGATGACATCTTATGAAAAGATAATGATTCAATAATGATTGCTAAGGACATATTTAAAAGCTCTTTTGTCAGATGAATACATTTCACTCTGCTCTAAAGCCATTAAGTTTGAAACCATTAAAGCAGTTTTATGCTTCTAATCTCATTCTTTTGGTCATGTAAGCATCTTTTGTATAACTTATAATAACCAAATTAAAATCACAATCTAATTCTAAGCTTCATAATAATTTAATATACAAAGCATTTCAACCATATCCCTCGATCAGTGACTCATTGACCTTTAAGGAAGTCTCAAAACTTTTTAAAAATGTTAATAGGCTTTCAGTATTCTCAGATTTTTGTGTACAGTCAAAATGTCGGATTCTTTGTGTTCATTTTGCTGCTTAAAATTATGTTGCTAATGTGCCCTGTTTACATTTCTTTGTCAGTTTTAGATTAGAAGCTCTTGAAAAGTATGTTGCTATTTCTTCTACCAAAGGACCAAACAGAATACATTCATGTGATCATTAAATTTAGAGTTTGAAGGAACCTTAGAAGTCAGCTAGTCTCCCCCTATGTTTTATTCATGGGAAAATTGAAGCTAAAAAGAGTTCAATGATTTTTTCGGTGTTACATAAGTTGGTAAGTGGCAGAATTGAGACACTGGACTCCAAATTAGATTCCAAATCCATAATTCTTTCCACTATAATTGTCAATATGTAGATTATAACAAATTCACATTGTTATTCTTATGACAACTTAAGTTTTTCTGAGATAGAAAACATCTCTATTTAAAGTTACTACTTATCCCATACTCATAATATCTCCATATACATAAAAATAAGCTTACCAATGCTTTCTATGAGCTTTTCTATGCTAATACTAAAACTAATAAATAAATAAAAATACTTCAAATATAATATGCTCTTCATATTTAGTTTTTATGGCCACATGGGGGAAAATGAGATAAACTGACCTTTTTCTAACTCCCAAAGATATATCTTGTTCACTTATACCCAGTGGTTAAGTACAAGGTCAAAGCTAAAGATAGTTTCTATCCTCAGAACAACTGTTATAAATCTCTTGTCTTACTTACATGAACCTATTTGTCTGTGGTGGGGAGAGAAGGTTTCTCCCTTTGTTATGTTTCCAAGATTTTTTGCCAGAGTCTTACTTAATAGGCTGATCCTTCACCTGGGAGAAGAGAACATATACCTGAGAACAAGTTAACTTCAGAAGGGGCCAAGGAATAGTCAATATGATATTTACTGCCCAACAACTCCAGGAGAAATGCCATGAGCAGAACAAAGGTCTGTAGACAACATTTGTAGATTTAGCCAGGGCCTTTGACACAGTCAGTTATGGGGGCCTATGGAAAATTATGTCAAAATTTGGTTGCCCAGAAAATTCATTAGTATACTATGACCATTTCATAATGACATGCTTGCCCAAGATTCTGGACAATGGACAATGATCTCGAACTTTCCCAGTCGCCAATAGAGTGAAAGAAAGCTGTAACTTCCTTTTAGTATGATGTTTTCAGCCATGTTAAATCCTTTCAATGAGGAAAAACGTAATCACAGTCAGCTACTGCACTGATAATACATTTTTCATCCTGAAAAGGCTACAAGCCAATACAAAAGTGAAAGGAATATTGGTGCATGATTTTTTTGTTTGCAGATGATTGTGCACTCAATGAAGCCTACAAACTGCATCGCAACTGAGATGCAAGAAAATATGGATCAATTCTCTGCTGTTTGTGTCTATGATGTACTTTAGAATGCCATCCCAAGTTGTTCTGCTGATATGTTCTCTCTGTCACCTCCCTTCCAAATCTTATCCAAATCTTACATTTCTGAACTTGGTGGGCTTACTAAGAACCCATTGCATCTCTTTTGAAACTCTAAATAGTATCCCTCCTCCCATCCTCTTTGCTAAGGACATTATTTCTTCATATACTGTAAAAAAAAAAAATTAAAATTAAATAAAACAACAACAAAAAAAACTCAGGCTATTTGCTGAAAATTCCTTCTCCCCCCTCTTCTTTTTTCAGATATCTTACCTAACTATGTTCTCTGATCTCAGATGAAGACGTGTCTTGCCAACCCTTTCTACATTCACTTTTACTCCTATTCCATTCTATTTTTTCTAACAGCTTGCCCCTGTTATAATCCATTCTGTTTTTAATCTCTTATTTCTTTCTACCTACTGATTCCTCTCTGGCTGAATATAGACAATTTTTTTTTTACATTAAACAAAAAACAAACAAAGCTTCATTTGCTTTGGCCATCTCTTTTAGCTATTATTCTACATCTCTCTCTTCCCTGTTTATACCCAACTTCTTGAGAAAGCCATTTATACTGGGTTTCTCCATTTCCTCTTCTTTTATTCTGCTTTCTGCAACATTTTTTACCTTATTCTATTTAAAATACCATCTTTTTTCAAAATTTTACATTACCGTTCAATGACTTTTTTTAAATGCTCAAGTTTCTTGATCTTTCCACTTTTTGACAATTTTGAACACTTTTTCCTCTTAGACACTCTAGGTTTTCATGACTGCTCTCTCTTGGTTCTCCTTCTATCTAAAAGCTCTTTCTCAGTCTCTTTTGATACTTCTTTATCTATGTAACTCCCACCAACTCTGAATTCTCTCCTATCACCTCTATTACTTGTTTTCCTTGACTACTTTCAGGTCTCAATTAAAATATCCCTTCCTTCAGGAGGTCTTTTCCCAAGTCAGTTTCCAAGCCAATTCCTTTCCAATGCCTTCCCTATGAGGGAATAATTTACATTTATGTATAATTCACAAGTTATTACCATTTACAATCCATTATAATTACAATTTACAAATTATTACAATAATTTACAATTATTATATTTTGTATATAAATGGTTATTTGAAGGTTATCTCTCATATTAGAATGAAAACTTCTTGGTGACAGTGACTTTCTTGCCTTTCTTTTTACTCCCAATTCTTAACATAATGCATGATATATAGTAAACTTTTTTTGTCTCTTGAGTATTTCCTCGTGAACTGAACAGCACTTACATCCTTTATAAACCAACTTCCTGCCAAGAAAACAAGTTATTATCTGCAAAATTTACCTGCCTTGTTCTTTTATTTTTAATCTCTCCTGGACTGCTATGTTTCACAGTCTCTCAAATTGCTTCATGACTTCAATGAATGCCACTCTATTAGTCTTTAAATTAGAAATTACTTCAGAAACTCATTAAAGTGGGTTAAAATAGAGGAACTGCACATGTTTAACATGTATTGGATTACTTGCTGTCTAGGAGAGGA
Organism: Antechinus flavipes; assembly: GCF_016432865.1. Taxonomy (NCBI): domain Eukaryota; kingdom Metazoa; phylum Chordata; class Mammalia; order Dasyuromorphia; family Dasyuridae; genus Antechinus; species Antechinus flavipes. The sequence continues at coordinate 126,270,128 of NC_067400.1, read as the reverse complement.
GGGAGAAGGCAATGAGAAAAAATTGCAACACATAATAATGCAGGAAATAACCCAAGAAAATTGTCCTAGAGTGATAGAACATGAGGGGAAAATAAGAATAGAAAAAAAATCTACTGATCAACATCTCAAAGAGATCCTTTGTGGAAAACACACAGGAATATTATTGCCAAATTTTAAATTCCCAGATCAAAGAGAAATTTTTTTTCAAGAAACAAGAGAAGAAACAATTCAAATACACAAGAGCTATAATTAGAATTGAATAAGATTTATCAGCAGCTACAATAAGAGTTCAGGTGCTAGAATCATATCTACTGCCAATCAAAGGAACTAGTCATCTGGCCATAAATATAATATCCAACACAATTATATATAATTCGGAATGAGAAAAAAATGGACCTTCAATGAACTTAAAGATTTTCAGGACTTTTTAATCCATCTAACTTGAATTTAACAGAAATTTTAACATATAAGAGTCAATATCTGTAATGTTTAGGCTAACTTTCTGAAGGGCTTTGGTCTCAGCAGGATAGACACCAGGAGAATGGACAAAAATAGAGTCCAAAGTCTTTATTGTCTCTTACACAGTCTGAGTCTGTCATAGTCTGACCCAGTATCCCTCAGCAGTCTGCCAGTCTGCCAGTCTGACTTCTGTCTGACTTCCTGTCCCCAGTTCTTATATACCCTATTACAATTACATCATTAGAGCAAACTGAATATATGTAAACTAGAGAACTATTACATTACCATGCTAAGTACTAAGTATAGGTAAACTAGATAACCATTGTCTCATCAATTCCTCTGAGTTAATACCTTGTTTCAAGCATACTTCTTTCAAGTATACTTCTCCAGAGTTCTGGCTCTTTACAAATATCAAAGATCAATTTTAAGGAACTGAACATGGATAAACTGTTTAAACATGGACAAATTGTTTTTGTTTTTGTGGGGGTTCTTTCGTCTTTGCCAGTTTTTTTCTGAGGTGTTCGTTTATTTTTACATAGGAACTACATACTATATGTTTAAGAGTCGTGTCAACAGTAGAGTAACTCAAAAGAAAGATTGGTAGAGTTAAGGTAAAAATAGTATTATACAAATGATATATAGAGGAAGAATAGATACAAAGGTATTAGAGAGAAGAAGAGGGCTCATAGTTCTGAAAACCTACTTACATCAGGAATAGATTCAAAAGACAACACTATATATATACCATGAAGGATATAGCACCTTCCAAAATCAACAAAAATTTTAGGAGAGAGGGATGGGTGGATGGAGAAGCAAAGAGTGAGGGAAGAAGACAAGAGAGGGATCCTTGGGTGGGGGGGAGGTTAAATAATAGCAAGATAAATTAGGGAGCAAAATTTAAGCAGAGTCAGTTGGGATAGGAAAGACCTATGTGTGTGTATCTACATGTGTATACATAAATATATCTTTTCTTAACTGTAACTTGCTTAGGGATAGTGAGGATATGAAAGGGAAGAAAAGGAATAAAGTAAATAAGGTATGCAACAGAGCATCAAGGAACAATTTACAAAGAAGTAAAGAAAAAAATGGACATTCATGAATATAATTTCTTCTACTAGTATATATATTTTCTCAATCTGGTAATTTGTTGTTATATATTTTGAATCCTCCTTGATATTCTGCTGGGCACATGACAATGTTCTCTTTTGTTTTGCTTTATTTTGTTTTGTATTCCTTTTCTGTTTTTTCAAATAAAATAAATTTTAAAAAAAGAAGAGAAAAGGCTGCTATTATTTATTTTTTTAAGTGGATCAATGTTCTGATCACTTTATTCTGCAGCACTAGTTATTATAGGTTAGATCAGTTTAAAGTGAACTAAAACCAGCACAACAAGGTTCTTTTAATGTCATGAGCACCTATGGCTGTCTAATAAAGCTTATAGAACTCTTTTCAAAAATGTTTTTAAATGCTAAAAATATATAGATTACAAAGGAAAACAATAAATAGTATTTTTTCACTTACGTTTAACACTTCTTGAAACTGATCGAGAGCCCCACCACTACTTCTCCCATCAAAGGTCTTAAGAACCTCTGTACTAGATTGATAAGAGAGTCAAGATGGGTAATATAAAATCCTTCAGGAGAAGGCTTGCTCTATTTTTGTCTTTATAACCTCAGGACCTGCTATGATGTCTGGCACATAATTGTCACTTATTTTTTGAAAATTAATTGCATATAAGAAGTTGCATGCTATAAGTAATAAATAATAAAACACGTACAAGTAGATGAAATATCTGATGAAAATGACAAGTGGTGAAAGTGAACTCAGGAACAAGATCCACATCAGAAGTATCCAGAAGTAACCAAACTGTAAAAGTCTTTGCAGATTAGAGGGGAATGGTACCTTGAGGCAGAAACGGATTAACAAATAAACAAGTGCATAGAAATATAAAAACATAGATAGATGATAGATTTTAAAAAGTAGATATCTAAGCAAGCTATCATTAGACATCAAGAAATGTAGATATCATGGCAGATTAATGGGGATACTGCAGTATTTGAGAATTCTGATAGTCCCTTGGAGGATTAACAAGAGTGAGAAAGGTCCCAGTATCAAGAAAAATACTACTTTGCTTTGTGATGGACATTCTCATTCTAGACATTGACCAAAATTTTTGCTATATTCTTATTTTGCTTTTTATTTTTTGTTATATCTTTAGGGAATGTTCTTATCCTTGAAACACCTAACTTATTTTACTTACCAGATCTTTCCTGCTGTGCATCCTTTAAAAGAAAAAAATAAACAAATCTGTGGTTTCATACAGATTTGTATCATCCATCAAGGAGCTCTCTTTACCAACAAGATCTTCACATTTCTACAATTTGAGTCTTAAACAAGGGTTCTTAACCAATCTGCATTTTTAAGCACCTAAGCATACCAGACACTGAGAGAGATACTCTGTAAACAAAGGAAAAACAAAATACCCTATTTCCTCTGGGAGTATACAATCTATTATGAGAAAACAACTTGCATAGAAAAAATAAATTTTTAAAATGAATATATGGTAAAAAAAAAAAAAAAAGTAATTTGTGGGAGAGAGTGTAAAACCAACTTAGGGCATCAAAATTGTGGAAACTTAAGCTTTGGAGGGATCTTAGGATTTTGCCAGACAGCAATCTATAATGTTTAATTTTTTATATTTTATCATTGAAATTATAACTCTGAAAATATAATTGGAAAAGATTATACTTTTAGGAATGAAAAAAAAAATCTTAGAAAAAGCAGGTAGACTTGTGAACCTGAGCTGGGAAAAGCATGACCTCACTGAATGCAAGATTAGCCCTCTATTTCAGATCTATAGATGACTTAAAAGGTAAAGGCCTCCATTACACAATAGGAACTTAATGGGAGATCTAAGAAAAGGAATGAGACAGAAAAAGAAGGAAAGTCAGTTTCTGGGTCTTTGTTAAGTAATCTCACTAAAGGTTCACAAGACAAATGAAAGTTAGATAAACTGTTGACTTTGTCAATAGATTATACTAATAAATTGTTCCCAATTATGTATAAATGTGCAGATTTCTCCCCTTAAACTGACATGTATAGATTTGCAAAATCTTATGAATTGCATGATAGCATACCTAAAATAATAAGTTAGGCTCATAAGGGATTTATTGCTGAAGACAAAAATAGCTATTGTTGACATTGTGGCACAGCACTATGACTGAACAACCATTTGGAATTTTGTACTCCAAAACCTCATCCTAAACCTCATCTAGATATAAGTGCTTAAGACTTTTCTGAAACAGAGACATATGGATATATGCAAAGAGTTAAATGAGAATTACAAAAGTTGCATCACTGTGATACCATGAGAAATTGCCTCATTTTTGTTGATGACTCTGAAATTGTCACACAATACTTTTTTTGGTTTTGAAGTATTTTTACTACTAGTAAGTAGTTCCTTTAAAAATGATGATATAATATGAAGGATGGAGAAAGGGTCAACGTGTACATTATCATTTTTCTTAGATGATTTCTTTTATTTCAAATAATATTTTCTTTACTAAATAGCTAAACCATGCTGAATGGTAAAGACAGATGCTCTCAATAATGACTCAAGGATGAGTGAGGGTATTAGAAAACATTTAGCTGTAGTGTCAGAAGATCTGGATTTGAATCCTTCTCAAAATCTGTGTAACTTTGGAAAAGTCACTTAACCTTCCTCTTCTTATTTTCCTTACCTGTAAAATAGAAAGTTGGACTATCAATTAATACAACTCTAAATTCTATCACTAAGATTCCACCTTTAATCAATTTGCTTTTGGGTAATAAATGCCTTCTAAAATTGAAGCTATATCCCAAAATAAAAGCAGTAATTAATTGGATAGAATATCAAATTTTAGTTTCCATGGAAAATTGTCTTTATTTAAAGTTAGAAAATGCTCTGGAATTTCCATGAATTCACTTAGCTTTGCTGTGAGGCAGTATTTCTAATGTGTGCATCTTAATCTCTTTGATTTTACTTCTTTTTTAAAAGGGTAAAGTTAAAATGCCATATGTCTGCAAATGAAACAATGGCCAAAAATAAAAGTGTATGAAATCAACTAGTCCCATTTTTATGGTAAGGATTCTCTCAAATATAATTTTAAATGAAATTTATAAAGTACCAGTCTATTTAAAAGTAGATGATTTATTTTTCTAGACTTCTAAAACTGCTCTAAAGATCCAATATAACTCCATCATTCCCATCAACATTTACTAAAATCCCAGGAGAGGAGAAAACACACATATACCCAGAGATACCCTTATTCCCTAAAAGATTATAGAAGAAACTGGAAAGTTCAATCCATGCCACTATTTGAAAATTTAGAACATGTTTGCTTCTAAGGCTCAGTGCATTTTGGAATAACTTTGTGTTAGCTACAAATAACAATCTTTTCAAACCCTAGCAACCAGGCCCTGCTTTAGCAGAGTCTTTGAAGAGGTCCTTTCACTGGTTCTGCCCCGCCTCCTTTAACACCCAAGCTAGGTCCCTGCCATCCCACTTTAAAATAAAAGCAAAACAAAACAAAACAAAACAAAAAAACTTCTGAAAAAATTATTTAGTTTATTGCCTCAAATTTTTTGAAGAATATGAAACTCAAATGTTCATTTTCTCACCTGCTTAACATGCACACTTGGGGACATAATCCCTCAGCAAACAACAGGTTTATTGATTACGAAGTCTCCAGCAGGGCTTTTTTGCCAGTGTGTGTCTTTTCTGCAAAGAAGGAGGGGGGAAGGATAGTGATTTGGAAATGAGCCACCTTTATTTTAAGTTCCTCAGTCAACATGTTGCCACAGCAACCAAGGTTCTTGCTCTCTTTGCAAAAGACAGATTTCTTTGCCTCAATCATGATGCAGAAATTGAAAAAAAGGAAAAGGGACAGGAGCAATGAAAATTCGTCATTTCATTATTTGAAATGTGAATTGCTCTAGGTTGGCACTAAGCCACAGGTCTTACCCACAGTGTCCTTCAACATTTATTCAAACCCTTTAGGACTGCAATACTTCATTTCCATTAATTAAATAATTACACCAAACTCCATCTCAAGATAACATTCAGTTGAATTCATGCATTCCCCAAACAGTAATTCAATCTAGCAGAAACTCATATTATTATGCAATGAAGTGACAATGATAGTGTTTATTTTATTACTCAGTAGTGGGGAAGTCTGGAAGTGAGGAAAAAGGGATGAGGAGTTTAAGGATTGTACAGAGGAGGATCAAGAAGTTACCTATAAAACCAGATGAATTATCTTGATAAATGCATTAATAAGAAATCTAGAATTTCATGCTAATAATTGTGTTTTGTTTTCCTTTAGACTTTTGGATGAGACTATATGGTTCTATAATGTCCATTATGTTTCCTTGAGACTTAGAAAATTTTTTTAAATATCTGAATTCACAAAAGATATAAAAGAGAGAACAGTGTCACTAAAGGAAAAAAAAGCAGTAACTTTGGAGACATTTCTGTAATGCTTTTAATGCAATTAATTTCACATTATTCCAATCTGCTTAATTCATAATTTAGTTAAGAGTATAAGTTCAATCAATTATTCAATTCAATCAATTCAACATTTATAAAGTATATGCTATCTACAAAGCACTGTATTTGATGGGAGAGGGGTACTTTTAAATACAAATTAGAGACTAGCTTCAGTGAGTTTACAATCTAGCAGAGGAAATAAAAGGAATCCATATCACTGTAATATGAAATATAATTAGGCAGTAGATGCTACCCAATACAGAGGATGCTGTGAGTATTTGTCAACTTGCTTGCTCCTTTTGGTCATGATGTTAGGGTAGCTAATGGTTAATAAATATATGATAATTTCAGAGTCAACAATAGAAATTAGCCTTCTATTGATTGTGCCAAGTTCTCTACTTTGTCTAGAGTTGTGTTTGTGTCAGAATAAATCAAACCACTCGGCTCATTTATCCTCACCTACTTAAGCACTTTCATTTATTCTTTGAGCCAAGCCTCATATTTTTGCTTCTACCATGTTTGTTACTTTATAAAAAGTTTTCATCAAAATGGTAGCAGAAATATAAATAAATTAAATTAAAAGAAATTATTGCACACCTCATGATTTATAACTTTCCACGTTGGATATATTGTGATAAAAGTATATATTTGGGTGAAACTCTGAATTGCTCTACCCAGTCTATAAAGAAGTTTGGAACTAAAGGGGAAAAGTCATTTTTTTACCCTTTTATGCTGAGATTTCATTGCTGACCACATACCACAAGGAGATCAGTGGCAAAAAGAAATGCCAACATTTGGTGTGTTAACCAAAAAAATGCAAAACAAAATAAAACAAACATTTTGAGGGAATTTATTTCCTCATTTATTGGGGAATAGTTCAACAAAATATGAATGGATGAATGGATTGGATTATTGAGAACCATTCAAATGATGAATATGAAAAATTCAGGGAAAGTTGGGAGAACTTGTGCAAATTGATCAAAAACAAAGCAGAACTAGAAAAATAACATACAGAAAGTCAATGATAATGAAAAGATGAGAAGAGATCAATGCAATGACTAATTATTTATTTGAACACATATTTCTCTGAAGAAAAAGATAGATTATTAGAGATGAGGAATGAGGCATGTGACTGACAATGTTAGTCTAAACTAACTCTTTTTAGGTTAGTACCCATGTCCACACACTTTCTGCTACCATTGCAACATATGCCAAAGTTGTGGTTATTGTAAAGAATTAATATTTCCTTTTGGCATTCTGGATCTCAAGACAAAGAATGGAAAACAGCTCGTCATCCACACACAACATCCAATGGAGACTATACTTTTTTTAAATAGTTTTTTATTGACAGAATCTATGCATGGGTACTTTTTCAACATTGTCCCTTGCAATCACTTCTGTTCCAACTTTTCCCTTTCCTCCCTCCAACCCCCCTAGAGGGCAGGCTGTCTCATAAGTGTAATACATGTTAAAATATATATCAAATACAATATATGTGTACACATCCATACAGTGAAGACCATACTTCTTGTTCATCCCTCTGAAGCAGAAATTCTTGAATCTTAAAGGACTACAGACTACTTTCAGATGCTAGTGAAGTCTATAGAAGCCTTCTCAGAATAATTTCAATTTATAAAATAAAAAACATAAGATTACAAAGGCAAACAATTATTTTGAAATATAGTTGTCAAAATTCATTTTTTAAGAAACACAAATTCATAAACTTCCATATCATGTGATCAATAAGATGGAGGACTAGATATTTTCCCTGATTCTCAGGACTACTCATATGCCTTTTACAAAAGGAAAATTAGATAAAGCAACTAATTTCAGCTCTCTCCATGGTTCAGGATAACTAGAATGAAAAAAGCTAAAAAAAACTGATGTCCATCCTAAGCTCTTGCAACATCATCTTTCCTGCCGCTATCAGCAATGGGGCTATATGAGAAAGCTGAAGGACTCTATCCACAGGCCTTCAATAAAACCCAACTTTCCACACTGATCATCTCTAGTTCTTCCCAGTACCATGTAAATCCATGCTCTGGATTGCAAAAGTTTGCTGAAAGCTTGGTAGCCAGCACTGTAGCAATGTTCTATGCCAAGAAAGATTTCTGTAGAAGAGCAGAATAACAGAGGGAGAGTTTAAGGGCACATGTGTGGACCTGAAATAGACCTTACAGTTACACTACACCTCTCCTTCCAGAGCCTTGAATATTCAAACTCTAAACAACAAAAGTAACCCAAACTATAATAATCTGATTGTGGCAGCACTCTGAATTTTCAGGTCAGAGAACTAAAGAGCAGCAGGAATAGAAAAAGACACTATTTTTGTGAATGCATGTGGCAGGGAGGAGGAGGAAACAATATTCAGCATTCCATTAAGCCTGAGGAAAAAAAGTTCCAGTCAGCTGCATCCAATTCTACCTTCCAAAAAAAAGTCATAGGTAAGACACCAAGGCTGGTCAACTACAAATTGACCAACTTAGAAAGAAGCTAAGAGATTTTGAGATCCAATCTCCATGAAACAAGTATCAAAGGAAAGAGAGAGTCAGAAAGTTTGTAATCAAAAAAAAAAAAAAAAAGGAGAAAATTATTGAAATTATCTAAGCTCTCAGGAAGAAAAAAGCTCAAAAACCTTGAATATAAAATAAATCAATAGAAAAAAAGGAGAAAATATGGTTTCCAAATCTGGTAAATGAATTCAGGTATTCATAAATAAATTCTTTAAAGCAAGGAAATACAAATCTTAGTCTAAATCTTAATGTGGCTAAAGATCCTATGGAATTTGGTAAAAAAATTGTTTTTGGGTAGTTTAAAAGAAAAATGAGAAGCAGAATTCATGACTGACACTTAGAAATATAACTGGAAGAATAGAAAAATTTGCAGGGCTGTGGGTAAGGAAAATCTGGAAAGGACTGAAAAGAGAAGGAAAAGAAGGCTTTGCTTGGTTGGAAAAAAGAGATTCCATTAATGATTGTTCCTATGAATGAAGAGATGTTCTGTGAAAGAAGATGGGGATCTTGTGCTAAGTGTTTTCTGGTACTTGAAAAGATCACCTTTTCACAGGAGAGAGTTGAGGCAACTGGCAACCAAAGAGTAAGAAGAAATGGACAAAGAGAAGGGATTTTTGAGGTAAACAAGGAAAGAAGGTAACTAGGGGAATGTTATAGATCTGCAGCAGGCTATATAATCAAGGACATGGGAGAAGGAATACTATTTGTGGGACAATGTTCTCTGTCACCTGCAGAAAATTGCATTGTAGTGGGAGTGGGGACAATGGAAAAGGAGAATCTGAGAGTCAAGTTCAGTGACTACTTATGAAGGTGATAACTGAAAGAATGCCAACATCCCTGTTGTTTCCTCACTGAGTTAAAAATTAGGTCTGGAATAGGATAAATTATATTCTGGTGCCTACTATTTTTCCTCTCTTTACCTTGAAAAGTCTGGTACCCAGATAAATCTCATCCTTCATAGAAGTATTTCTAAGGAAACCCTCTAGGATTTAGCCCCAAGACCTTGTAGAAGACATTATCTGAAAGAAATTGTAAACAAATCTCCTTACAGGTCTATTACAATTAGGTACCATATCATCTCAAGGAGGAAAGAAGTTTAAAGATTATATCTATTCAAAAAACATACCTGATCAGAATCTCAAACAAATTGTTTTTCAGTCTCTGAAAATTTTCAAGAATTGAAAAATCCATGTTATATTAAGGCAGTTTATTCCATATTTGGATATCTGTAATGCATAGGAAACATTTGCTTATATTAAGCCAAAACCTGCCCTTCTTCATCCACCTACTGTGGTACTCTTTAGGAAGAATTGGATTAAGTGAAGTGAAGCTCATTGAGTTTTCCTAATAACATCCTTTCAATGTGTGGGGGAAAAAAGATATCATCCCTTCAATTCTTTTCCTTGGGCAAATAATCCAAACTCATAAAATCAGTCTTCCTGATTTCAAGTTCCCTCCTTTATACTACAGATGAACAATTTATTTCTTAAAATGTGGTAGTAGAATTGTATCGCATATTCCAAATGTTAACCTGACTTAGACAAGACAAAGTTTAATATAATCATCATTTCCCTTGTTCTAGATGGTATATTTCTACTTATGTCACATATGATCATGTTAGGTTTGTTTGCTTTTATTGTCATGTCGTTATTTTGGCTCACACTAACCAATTGTCTAGTCATGTCTCTCACATTCTTTTTAATCTCTGATTTTTACTTTTTGATTTATTGATTTGTTTTATTTGATTTATTGAATCCAAGTAGGTCTGTATATTTGTCTCTATGATGCTTAATCAAATTAAGTTCAGCACATATCTTTAACTTGTCAAGATTTTTTTTGGATTAGCATTTGTCACTGAATAAGATAACCAGGTCTCCTAGTATAATTTTATCCACAAATGGGATAAGTAGTTTCTTTCTTCATTCCAAACAGTGGAAAAAATTTTAGAAAACATGTAAATTCTATTCCATACTCCCTACTGTATGATTTATCATTACCAGTTGCTTTAATGCTCTCAACACAAAATTTAAATCTAATTCCACCCAGCCATTCCACTGTGCCCTTTAGACCCCCTGGTTCAAAGCAAGAAACTTCTCTTCATCTTAAATCATTTCCTCTCCTATTTCTACCATCTACCTGCTTTTCCTGAAACCTGGCTTCTATTTAATGACACAGCTGCTTTGGCTACTCTTTCCAGGACTGGCTGTATGAACAAGAATCATTTTTCTTGATTTACTTCCTAAGGTAGAGGCATTGGAATACTCTTTTTTCCCTGTAGCTACTTCTAATTTCTCTTCTTTCTTCCTTCAGTAAAGAGTATTTCTTCTTTTGAGGTTCAAACTACTCATATATATATATAGCAACCAATAAAAATTCTTATGATTGTTATATACCCAGGTCACTCTTTTTTTTCTCAATGAATTTGATACCAAGTTCACAATTCTTTTTATCTCTTCATGCTAGAGGCCTTAAATATAAATACTGATTCTCATTTAAGTACCCTTACCACTCAGTTTCTCAACCTACTCAACTCCCATGTGCTATTCCTTCTCTACTGTCCTTTTGTTCCTTTTGTGAACACACACACACACACACACACACACACACACACACACATCCCAAAAGATCAAAGAAATAAAGAAATAGTATTCAGGTTGAAAAAAAATTTAAAAAGCTAAACCAATTATGATATATGAATATAATGGAATATTATTCTACCAGAAGAAATTATGGAAGTTTATTATTTCAGAAACTATGAAGCACTATATGAACTGATGTAATGAAGTAGACAAAACTAACAAGTTACACAATGTTTAAAAAAAAACCATTAAGCATAAAAAATGTTTTAAAAGACTTGAGAAATCTGGTCAATACAGTGACAGATTATTATTACAATGAACCAAAGATGAAACATGCTTCTTTCTCCTGTCAGGGAAGTGAGAGACCTAAAATATGAAATGAAACATTGGCCAATGTGGAAATTTGTTCACCATCAATATTTGCTATGGGTATTTTCTCTTTTTTTGTGTTCAATTTGATGGGTAGTGAAAAAGTAAACAAATAAAAGCTTTTGTCAGAAAAATTAAATTAAATTAAAAATAATAATTATGAGGGACACTTCCAAAATGCCCATAAGGAATAGGTGATTCCTATTCCCTTTCCATTAACTAAAAAAGAATAGAGAGGATATTCAAGAAGATGTATAGAATAGATAGAAATCCCTGGAATTTCCAAAAAAATTTCAAATGTTTCAACATAGTGAGTAATTATATATAGAATTTAATAATGAAAATAAATTAGAAAACATTTGAAGATCTTAGCGTAGATGATGGGGGGAATGTTTCCATTGATGGAAATAGGATAGAAGCTTTTTGTGGTATGGTAAAATGATTAGTTCAATGTCATGCTTGTCATGCTTGAGCTAACCATGAGATATCAAATGGAGATAGCCTTTAGACAATAAGGGATATATATACATATACGTGCATATATATGTATATATAAATGTATATGTATATATAGATATATGATAGAGTTGAGCTATTTAAGTCTACCATTTTCCTAAATTTATCTATATTTTATTTCAAATTTTAAAATACTTACTGTTTCATCACTATAGGTTTCCCTCTACCATAAAGCAGTCACTTTTGATGAATTGCCTATAAAATAGAAACTGTTAATCAAATTTCTGGTAAAAAACTTTTTTTTTTAATTTAGGGTGATCCTCATGTGTCAGATACATATTTGGTCTTATAGTTGAAAATGTCATAGCTTGGTACTACTACCAGAATTTGCACTATTATAAAATAGCCATTGAAACCAAGGAGACATCCAAATAAGTTATCCATGTCAAACTATAGTGAAGTTCTTTAATATGGCACCTAATCAGCTCTATTTTTAATTTAATTTATCTCAGGATTTGGAGCTTGAAGAGAACATTATTAACAGATGGTTCTAACGAGTCCCTAAGTATTTTGAATTTCCCCATCATGCTAGCTAGCTCATCTTGTATCCCTAATGATCCAGGGGGAGGTCTATAGTCCATGATGTTAAAATAGAATAAAGCTCATTATCTTTCATATACACCAAACCTGTGACTTGGGGATTATTGGTTTCCTATTAAAAAAAAAAAAAAAACTAAAGAAATTAGCCAACAACATTCAACCTCAATATGGCAGAAACACTGAAAACTTTTAAAGAGTGGTTCTGGTTTCCTCATTAGTACAAGTCCCTGCTCACACCTGTATAAAGGAGATCTTTTTCAAACCATTTATTTCTCCTACTGTTATAAATAAGAAAGGAAGAAGCATACCACAGTAGGCAAATACATGTGACAGTCCATGACTTCACCAAACACCAAGTGATAAACCTTCCAGTATTACAAATGATCTCTCCTTTCATAGGAGCAATTTCCATTTGGCTCTCCTTTCTCACATATGGTGTTCTGAAGCAGTTAAACAATATTAGTCACCTGGACCGAATTAGACTTAGATTACTTATTAAAGGAAAAATGTTACCCAGATCATGCTTTGTTTTGACGGATAAAGAAACTACACCCGTGTGTGGGTCACTATAATCTTGTGATTGCTAAAGAGTTCCAGAGCCCCCTAGGGAATGTTGCCAATTGACATGGCATCCCAGGGTGCCAGATTCTACATTTGGATCTTGACAATTTTGCCAAAAAATGTGTTAAAATGCATGTAGCCAGACAACTCCCCCTTTGGCTACACATCTGAGGACTTTCAGAAGCATAAATTTTTCCATTCAAGGACTGGAATAATTTACCCTCATGAAATAAATGTAATAAAATAAAAATAAGATCAAGATCTATCTTAGAAATTTTAAAGAAAAGTAGGATTTAATTGTGATGGTACTTAGAATTTGAATACAGTGGTAAAATCACTTTCCTTTAAAAAAAAAAGTTTTACCTTTGCCTTGTGTCTTTACATCATAGTCATTTATGGAAAAAAGACCCTTCTTCCCTTTACCCCCAGACTGAACCTTCCCTTATGACAAAGAAAATGATGAATAAAAAAATATCTGGCTGTATCTGACAGGGTGAACGATTTTCTGCTCCACTGATACTTCTCTGGGTGTAAGGTGGAAAATGTGATTTTGTTAGTTGATCTACAGCAACATTATTGAGTTTTCATTTAATTCAAATTCAGTTTTCTTTCAGTGATATTTTCATTTCTGCTACTATAGTTACTGTACATATTTTTTCTTTTGATTCTATTTATTTCACTCTGTACTAGTTATAAAAATCATTTCACATTTCTTTGAATTAATTTTCTCCATTTCTTAATGGCTAATAATATTCTTTCATATATACACACATATATATGCACATGTTGTATATACATATACAGGTAGCAATTGAGCCAAAGAATCTTTGGGGTTTACTACCTAGATTTCCTTTTTGATTTCCTTCCATGCCTTAAACTAAATCCACTCTGATTCTCATTGATTGTCCATCAATAGGTCCAAGTCAAGTAGCATTTGATCACTGTTAGGGTCCTGATTGACTGGGATTGAATGAAAAGAGAAATCATTTCTGCTTTGGTCAGAAACTCTGAGGGTCTTCCCCTCCCAGATTTGTTTGTTTGTTTTGACTTGGTGAAAGAGGAGATTCTTTGCCTCAATTTCCTCCATAGCCTTAATTACTGAATGGGTGAGGCTTCAGTCAAATTGATATCAGTTGAAGATCTTAGTTTAAAAAGATCAAGGTCTCCCATTGTATCCAGGGCCATTTCCAGTCATCCTGATCTGGGCCACTGGAGTCAGATGCACTGGAGGGGAAAGTGAGGCAGGCAACCTTGCACAGTCCTCCCTCACTAAAATCCAATGCAAATGAATTGATTATTCCAATAATGGCATTACTTTCCTGATGCCATAGTCATCTTTGAGAATGAAGAAAAAACAACAATCTCTCTAAGTAGAACTGGCCCACAAACTGGAATTCTCAGTTGGAAAGCTTTCTTTCTTTCTTCCTTGCTTGTTTCCTTTCCTTCTTTCCCTCCCCTACTCTTGTGTTTTAATTTTATTCATCTTCTCATTATTGGTCATGCTTAAAGCAGAGAATATCTTCAAATTTGTGGTAGCAGAGAAGAAATTGCATCCCACATTAAATCTCAATCAAAAATCTTCCAGAAATTTCTAAAACTAATTTGTGTGTATCTTTAATATCTTATTTTCCCCAGTTATATGTAAAATAATTTTTTACATTTCTTTTTAAAAGTTTGAGTTCCAGATTCTTTCCCTCCCCCCCCCCACATACCCCCACTGAGAAGGCACATGTGAGGTTATGCAAAATATTTTCATAAAAGTCATGTTGCAAAAGAAAACATAGACGTCCCCAAAAAAATTCAAGAAAAAAGATTTTTTAAGTGAGCTTCAGTCTGTATTCATGCACAATCAGTTTTTCTCTGGGTATGGACAATATTTTTCATCATAGAAAAGTTTTAGATAATTGTATTCTTGAGAATAGCAAAGTCATTCACAGCTGATCATCCCACAACTTTGTTATTACTATGTACACAGTATGTTTTACTTTGCTTCACTCATGAAGGACTTTCCAAGTATGTTTTTGTTCATCATTTCTTGTAGAACAGTAACATATCTTCATAATCACTTAACATAATTTATTCAACCATTTCTCAATTGATGGGCATCCCCTCAATTTCTAATTCTTTGGCCTGAGAAAAATGCTGTTATAAATATTTTTTGTACATATAGGTTCTTTTCCTTCTTTAAAAATCTCTTTTTGGATTCTTGCCTAGTAGTGGTTCTGTTAAATCAAATGACTTGCATAATTTTATAGCTCTTTTGGCATATTGCATATCTTTTGATCATTTATCAATTGGGGAAAATAATTTTTAAATATTTTTTTAAATAAATTTAACTCCCTTATGCATTTGAGAAATGAGGTCTAAATCAAAGAAACTTGCTTCAAAAATTTTTTTCAAAATTACTTTGCTAATTATATTTCCCCCTGTTTACTCTATTCTTTTTTTCCTTTTACTCTGTCCTCAAAAGTGTTATGCTTTTGACTAGCTCCTCCTTAATATGCCCTCTTTTTTTGTCACCTTACTCCTCTTTTCATATCCTTTCCCTCCTCCTTAACTGCATGGTAAGATAGATTTCTATCCCCATATTGAGTGTGTGTCACTTCCACTTTGAATCATTTCTGATGAGTAAGGTTCACTCACTTCTCCACCTTCCCATTCTTCTCCATTATAAGTTTTCTCTTGCCTTTTTTTTAATGGCAGATAATTTACACTATTCCACCTCTTTCTTCCTTTCCCTTTCTCACAGTATATTTCTCTCACCCCTTAATTTTATTATCATTTTTAGAATTATCCCTTGATATTCAACTCATAATTGTGCCCTCTGATTATATATGCTTTTAAGTGCCCTCATAATGAGAAAATTCTTATCAGTTACTAGTATCATCCTCCCATTTAAGAATAAGAATAAATGAATCCTTATTAAGCAGCTTATCATTTTACCTTTTCCTGATTATTCCCTTATGCTTTTCCTGAATCCTGTATTTGAAAGTCAACTTTGCCCTTTGGCTTTGTTCTTTACATCACAATGCTTGAAAGTTCTCTGTTTCATTGAATGTCTACCCCTGAAGGATTATGCTCAGTTTTTCTGGTTTCTTACTTGTAATCCTAGCTCCATTGTCTCCAGAATATCATCCTGATGCCACAAATCCTTCCTGCTGACCTTCCAAGATGACTTTGACTGGAAAATTTTTCTACTCCTTCTTTTTGTGTTATTTTGATGCTCTAAAATTTGTTTAGAGTCATTATTTAAATGTATTTGGAGGGCTTGGAGGAGAACTCAGACTGATTCCTTCTTTCTCTCTGCCATCTTGGTCCTGCTTCTCTAAAACAAAATTTTAATCATCATAAAATGCATTGAACATAGTATTGTCATCTTTTGAACATTTCATGGGACACATTTGAAAAGCCACTTAGGAGATTCCCAGATCTGTGTCATTGCCTTTAATTAGAACCAGATGAAAGTCAATCTTCCAGAGAAAATTTCAGTGTCTCTCCTTAGTAATCTGTTCCATCATTCTTCATTTTTAGCAAATCAGAATCATTTTATAGTGATGAAAACTGAGTTACATGGAGTGTAAGCCTTATTCAAGGTCTCCCTTCTAGTTGGTAATAGTGGCAAAGATAAAAACAAAATTCAAACTTCCTGAATCCCGTCTATTGTATTTAGTAAACTATGCAGCCTCTAACAATATAGGTAGATGTATGAAAAAAAGTAATACAAGACTAACTACATGGTAGGCTGAAAGCACTTGTGATTTCAACTACTGCATCACACTATTTTGATACATTAAATGCTTATTTCTTTTCCAGACATAAGCTATTTATAACATATATGTTATAAATATACATTTTCCATAATGTCAAATGTTATTAATATCAAATTCAGCATATAATTCAGCATTACTTTAGATGCTGCATAAAGAAAAATCACATTTCTTTTTTAAAGTAGATAAAGACATAGACGTACACATATTCATTTATAAAATACCAGCTATGAAGAAGCAAATATTTGAAATCATTTTTTAAAAAAGAAATACAATCTGGCATTTTGGACACTAATTAATAGGGCCTATAGCCATTCTTGATAAGCAACCATGAAAAATACTTTTAAAATTGCAATAATAAATATCTTTTTTGAGATACATCATATAATCCTTTTTTTTTCTCTTTCTCTGTAGATCTCCTGGCAATAGCTGCTAAAGTCATTTTTAGAATTTCAGTCATCAGAGGTGATCACTTAAGGCTACTCCAAATTATCCCTAACAAGGAGTTATCTTATCTATACTAGAAGGCTTTTGAGAACAGGAGACCTTTTTGCACCCCTTACCGAGTCCATTCCATTTTTGACAGCTTTAATTTGCTGTGTTATTGAAATTCTGCCTGAGTAAGCTACTTTAGTCTATCTCCCATCATAATTATTTTCCAAAGCAAGATATCTAACCACTTAGCTACTATCTCCTCACAAACTCTCATCATTATTCTGCTTTATTTTATCTATTATTATGGAAGCAGGATTTTAAAATTCTATGATATTTATTTCTGTAGCAGAGAGCCACTTATTAAAAACTCTGACTTCATGAGAGAGAAACATCCCTCCTTCCTATGGATGTAAGAAAAAGTTAAGTAAACCTAACTGTGGACATACATAATAGACTACACAATATTGTTACCATTGGCCTCTACTTCTCCATCAAGAGGAATCTCATCATTTGTCCTTAGGTACCAAAATTGGCACTGCATAAAGTCTAAAATAAAATGACCTCTTTCCATTTAAAAATATTATTATCATCATTGTATATATTGTTCTCCTTGCTCTATTTCACTTTGCATCACTTTATAGATATGGTCCCACATTTCCCTGAAATCATCTTTGTTTCTGATAGTCAAATAATATTCCATTAAAAATGGAATATGTCATATGCCAAAATGTGTTCAGAGATGACTCAACGGACAGATACCACTTTGTTTCCATTTTTTCTTTAACACAAAGAATGCTAGTATGAAAATTTTATATACAGGGTAAAAGTTTCATATATGTTTTTTTGTATTTGACTTCTTTATGTGCTGAGAAGCAAGATCACTAAATCATATCGGAACAGTTTAATAACTTCTCTTGCCTATTTCCACATTGTTTTCTGGAAAAGATGTAAAAATCCATAACTGTAATAATAGCATACTAGTTTTTTTATATTTCCACACTAGCATTGTTGTTGTTCAGACATTTTCATTCATCTTTGTAGTATTATTTGTTTTCTTGGCAAAGATATAGAGTGGTTTGCCATTTCCTTCTCTAGCTTATTTTGCAAATGAGGAAGCTATGACAAACTGGGTTAAGTTACTTGTCCATGGCCACACTGATAAGTATATGAAGTCAAATTTGAACTCAAGAATATGAGTCTTCCTAACTTCAGGCCTGGTACTTCTTTGCTGTGCTACCTATCTGCCCATGACATTAGTATTAGTATAGACTACTTGTATTTATCATTTTTATTAAATTAATAGATGTGAAATGAACCAACCAATTTTATTGGATCTATATTATTTCTCTTCTTATTAGTGATTTTTAACATTTAACAATTTTTAACATTAGAGTATTTTAACAAGGTTTTTGATAAGTTTCAATTCTTTTTTTGAAAAAATTGCATGAATTCTTTGATCATCCAACTCTTTAGTAATAGCTTTTGTTCTCATGCATTTGTATCAATTCTTCAT
The DNA here is from genome assembly GCF_016432865.1 of Antechinus flavipes. Classification (NCBI taxonomy): domain Eukaryota; kingdom Metazoa; phylum Chordata; class Mammalia; order Dasyuromorphia; family Dasyuridae; genus Antechinus; species Antechinus flavipes. Next base: position 126,251,349 of record NC_067400.1, on the reverse strand, counting down.
AGATCTTACATATCAGAAGCATATGAAAGATTTTTTTGATGCAAATATGGTTCCCAACTGGGTTCTCTTCTTATTCTAGTGGCATTAATTGTATTCATTTAAAATATTTTTTAAAAATTTTATTGAAAGGGAATTGTCTAGTTTGTCTATTTAAAATCTTTATCCTCTGTTTATGAATTTTCCCTTAACCACAAATGAAAAAAAAAGTTTTATTCTTCTGTTTTTTTAATGTAACTGTACATGTACTTGGCATCTCTACAGAGCTTACTGTGACATATGAAAAACTAGTTTCAGAGGCAACTAGTGGCCCCATGGACAGAATGTTAAGGTCCAAAAAGACCTAAGCACAAATTCAGCCTCAGAAACTTATTAATTGCATAACTCTGAGCAAGTCATAACACTATTTGCCTCAGTTTCCTAAAATATAAAATATGAATAAAAACAGCATTTACATTATCAGGTTGATGTGAGGATCAAATAAAATAATATGTGTAAAAGCATTTATCACAATAACTGGCACAAAGTAGGTACTTTATAAATCCTTTAAAGAAGAAAAAAAGACAGCCTATTTTCTTTCAAACAGATATTTAATTTTACCAGTAGTTTTGTCAAATAAAAAGTCATTTGCTCAATTTGTTGTATTTTAGAACTTGTTGGATAGGGGGATACTCTTTTCAATTGTGATTGCATCTTATTAAGCAATCTTTTGCACAATCATCTTTTGTCCTTTACAATTAGTTTTGGTGATTATGGTTTTGTAATATATTTTGAGAATTAGAATCACTTAAACTATGAGATAACAAAGAAAGGCAAAAATAGATCCTTATCTAGAAATTTACAGTATAATACAGATTATGCACAAACAACTTTGTGAAACCAAGGTATTTACAGGATAAATTGAGGGTAGTCTCAGAAGGAAGATTTTCATATTAAGGAAGACTGGGGAAGGCTTCTTAAAAAAAATGGGACTTGAAATGAGATTTAAAGAAAACTAGGAATTTAGAAAATAAAAATGAGGAAGGAAAACACTCGCAGGCATGAAAATCAGTTAGCAAAAACACTTAGAATTGGGAAATGCAGTGCCAAGTTCAAGAAACAGCATGGAAGTTGGTGCCATTGGATCACAAAGTACTAGAAAGAAAATAACATATACTAAGACAAAAAGGGAGGAAGAGGACTGGTTAAGAAAGGTTTCAAAAATCAAATGGGAGATTTTATAATTGATTCAAGAGGTAATAGGAAGGTGGTGTGTAAATGCTTTTTCCCCCATCATATTCTCACTCAGCTTTCTAATCAATTTTCTGTTTTGCATTTTGTTTTTCTTTCCTGTTCTTTAGATAATTATTCATGGTAGAGAAAATAAAAGCCAAATGATTAATTGTTCTTTCTCCCTGTTGTCATACTCCTAACTATAACAAGCATTGGGTCTATCCTTTCTTTATTTTATAAGAATGTTAGTTCATTAACGTTCAGAGTCTCCAAAATGAAAGAAAATTCCAAGGAGACCTAGTTCAACCTATACCAGAAAAATAATCCATTTCATATCATCTCTGAAAAATTATCAAGGTTCTTCTTGTCTGTCTCTAGTAATGATATCTATCTCTACTTCCAGAGATAATCTTTTTTACTTCTGGACAAGTGTTACCTTTCTACTTATTTGTTCCTAATTCTATTCTCTCTAGCCAAACATAATAAATCTATTTTCCCCATTACAGCCTTAATAAGATGTGAAGAAAATAAGCATGTTCACCCTCTACTCTTACTCTCAAGTCTTTTCTTCTGCAAAATAAACATATTCAATCCATTCAAAGCTCTTAATAAATGATTGCTTCCCTCCTTCCTACAAATGATTATTTTATTGTGTCCTTAATAAATTATTGACTGATTAACTAATATACACATGTTTTTCTTTCCTTAACCTGATCGCCCTTCCAGAGTTTATCAATGTCCTTTCTAAAATGTGATGTTCAATTCTGAATAAAATAATTCAGATTTTACTATCCTACACAAAATATATTAACCTTATCACTTCTTTCTTTTCAATACTATACCTGTTTTAATTCAGACTAAGTTTTCTTATTTTTGTCCGATAAAGGACATTGTTGACACAGATGAATTTTACAATCCACTAAATTCCCTAAATCTTTTTTCACATTAATTGCTATTTGTCTAAATATACTGCCCTATTCATACCTGATTGACATTCATCTTAAGTACAGAATTTTGATTTATTTTAATTTTATTTACCCCCAAAAAATTTAACATTAGAAACAAATCATGGCATCTTGAATTAAAACCTAGAAAGATCTATGGTTCGCGCCCTGCCTCTAACATATAATAGTTGTTTGGCCATGGAAAAGTCCTTACCGCATCAATGCTTTTGGTCAATTCTGTATAACTCATAGCTTCAGAATGGCTGATAGCACTTTAAAATTTGCAAAGTGTTTTTATAAATATTAATTTATTCTATCTTCACTAAAAATTATTATCCCTATTTTTAGTTAAAAAACTGAGTCAGAAAGAAGTTAAATTATTTATCCAGGTTTATTAAAAATAGATAACATTTATATACTTCTGATTATGTTCTGGGCCTTGTGGAAAGTATTTTATAAATATTATCTCACAACCTTTTAACAACCCAGAAAAGTACATACTCGAGTATCCTTATTTTTCAAATAAGGATTCAAACAGAGATTAAATGACTCTCTTATAGTACAACTACTAGTTTCTGAAACTGTGTTTGAACTGCTCTTGACTCAAGTCCCAGTGTTCTCATACCTGTAGGGTAAGAAGGCATCATTTTATTAGGTAACAGTCCATTGTTTTATTCAGGTAAAATCTTTTTGTATCCTGACTCCATCATTGAATGCAGTAGCTATTTTCCTCATCTTTGTGTCATATGCATCACTTATCACAATTTGCCACACTACTGGCAAACAGTAGTCATAATAATTAGGCATTTACAATTTGATAGTGACTAAGAAATAGAGTGGAATACTTTAGGTGTGCAATACACAGCAGTAAATGTAGTAATCTGTTCTTTGACAAATCCAAAAATCCAAGAGCTCACTATTTGACAAAATTTCTGGGAAAACTGGAAAGCCCTTGGGCAGAAACTAAGTATAGACCAACAAGATAAGGTGAAATAGCTTCATGACTTAGATATAAAAGGTGATATCATTTTTTAAATAAAGTTTTCTATTTATAAAACATATGCATGAGTAATTTTTCAACATTGACCCTTGCAAAAACTTCTGTGTCAAATTTTTTCCTCCTTCCCCCCACTCCCTCCTCTAAATGGCAGTTAGTCCTATATATATTAAATATGTTAAAGAATATATTAAATACAATATATGTATATATGTATATATATACAGTTATCTTGCTGCACCAAAAAAAAAAAAAAAATTGGATCAAGAAAAAAAAAAAAACCTGAGAAAGAAAACAAAATGCAAACAAACAACAGAAAGAGTGAAAATGCTATGCTGTGATCCACAGTCAGTTCCAATATTCCTCTCTGTGGGTGTAGATGGCTCTCTTTATCACTAAACAATTAGAACTGGTTTGAATCATCTCATTGTTGAAGAGAGTCACGTCCATCAGAATTGATCATCATATAGTATTGTTGTTGCCGTGTAGAAAGGTCTCCTGGTTCTGCTCATTTCACTTTGTATCAGTTCATATAGGTCTCTTCAGGCCTCTCTATTCATCCTGATGGTCATTTTTTGCAGAACAGTAACATTCCATAACATTCATATACACAATCTATTCAGCCATTCTCCAATTGATGGGCATCCATTCAGTTTCCAGTTTCTTGCTGCTACAGAAAGGGCTACCATAAAAATTTTTGCAAGAGTCCCTTTTCCTCCTTTAAGATCTCTTTGGGATATAAGCCCAGTAGAAACACTGCTGGGTCAAGGGGTACGCACACTTTGATAATTTTTTGAGAATAGTTCCAAATTGCTCTCCAGATTGATTGGATCCATTCACAGTTCTACCAACAATGTATCAGTGTCCCAGTTTTCCCACATTCCCTCCATCCATCCCCATTTTCTTTTCCTGTCATCTTAGCCAAACTGAGAGGTGTGTACTGGTGTCTCAGAGTTGTCTTAATTTGCATTTCTCTGATCAATAGTGATTTGGAGCACCTTTTCATATGATTAAAAATAGTTTCAATTTCTTCATCTGAAAATTGTCTATTCATATCCTTTGACTATCAATTGGAAAATGACGTGATTTCTTATAAATTTGAGTCAATTCTCTCTATATTTTTAAAATGAGGCCTTTATCAGAACCTTTGAATGTAAAAATGTTTTCCCAGTTTATTGCTTCCCTTCTAATCTTGTCTGCATTAATTTTGTTTGTACAAAACTTTTTAACTTATTATAATCAAAATTATCTATTTTGTGATCGATAATGACTCTCTAGTTTTTCTTTGGTCACAAGTTCCTTCGTCTTTCACAAGTCTGAGAGGTAAACTATCATATGTTCTTCTAATTTGTTTATAATATCATTCTTTATGTCTAGATCATGAACCCATTTTAACCTTATCTTGGTATACAGTGTTACATGTGGGTAAATGCTTAGTTTCTGCCATACTAATTTCCAATTTTCCTAGCAATTTTTGTCAAATAGTGAATTATTATCCCAAAAGTTGGGGTCTTGGGGTTTATCAAATATTAGATTGCTATAGTTATTGACTATTTTGTCCTGTGAACCTAACCTATTCCACTAATCAACTAGTCTATTTTTTAGCCAGTACCAAATGTTTTGGTGACTGCTGCTTTATAATATAGTTTTAAATCTGGTACAATTAGGCCACTTTCATTTACTTTTTTTTCATTAATTCTCTCGAAATTAACCTTTTGTTCTTCTAGATGAATTTTGTTGTTATTTTTTCTAGGTCAGAACATAGTTTCTTGGGAGTTTAATTGGTCTAACACTAAATAAACAGATTAGTTTAGGTAGTATTGTCATCTTTATTATATTCACTAGACCAATCCAAGAGCATTTGACATATTTCCAATTGTTTAGACCTGCCTTTATTTTAGCAGAAAGTGTTTTGTAGTTTTGCTCATATAGTTCCTGACTTTTCCTTGGCAGATAGAGTCCCAAATATTTTATATTATCAACAGTTATTTTAAATGGAATTTCTCTTTGTATCTCTTGCTGTTGTAATATATAAAAATGCTTATGATTTATGTGGATTTATTTTGTATTGTGCAACTTTGCTAAAGTTGTGGATTATTTCTAATAGTTTTTTAGTTGATTCTCTAGGGTTCTGTAAGTATACCATCATATCATCTGCAAAGAGTGATAATTTGGTTTTCTCCATATCTACTCTAATTCCTTTAATCTCTTTTTCTTCTCTCATTGCCAAAGCTAGCATTTCTAATACAATATTGAATAGTAATAGTGATAGTGGGCAACCTTGTTTCACCCCAATCTTTTTGCGAATAGTTTTACTTTATTCCATTACATAAGATGCTTGCTGATGGTTGTAAATAGATCTATTGATCATTTTAAGGAAAAGTCCATTTATTCCTATAATCTCTAGTGTTTTTAATAGGAATGGATGTTAGATTTTATCAAATATTTTTTCTACATCTATTGAGATAATCATATGTTTTTATTAATTTGATTACTTACATAATCAATATGTTAATAGTTTTCCTAATATTCAACCAGCCCTGCATTCCTGGTATAAATCTTACTTGGTCATGGTGTATTATCCTGAGGATGATTTTCTGTAATCTCTTTGCTAATATTTTATTTAAGATTTTTGCATCAATATTCATTAGAGAAATATGTCTATAATTTTCTTCTTCTGTTTTCATTCTACCTACTTTATGTACAGGTACCATGTCTGTGTCATAAAAGGAATTTGGTAGGAGTCCTTCATTCCCTATTTTTTTCAAATAGTTTATATAATATTGGAGTTAATTGCTCTTTAAATGTTTGATAGAATTCACATGTAAATTCATCTGGTCCTGGTTTTTAGGGAATTGGTTAACAGCTTGTTCTATTTCTTTTTCTAAAATGGGACTATTTAATTTATTCCTCTTCTGTTAATCTTGGCAATCTACGTTTTTGTAGGTATTCCTTAATTTCACTTAGGTTATCAAACTTATTGATATAAAGTTGAGCAAAATAAGTCCTAATTATTGTTCTAATTTCCTTTTCATTGGTGGAAAGTTCCCCTCATATCATATTACAAGGAAATGAAGGAAGTATAGAAAATTTTGCTTATCAAATCTATAGATAAGAGAAAAACTTTTGGCCAAACAAGAATAGAGAATGTAAAATGGATAATTTTAATTATACCAAATTAAAAAAGGTTTTCCTCAAAATCTATGAAGCCAAGATTAGAAGGAAAGGAGTAAATTTGGAGGTGAAGGTGAGAATGTATAGCAAGTTTTCCTGATAAAGACTTAATTTCTCAAATTTATGGAGAATAAAGTCAAATTTATAAGAATATGAGAAATTCCTCAACTAATAAGTGCTAAAAAATATGAATCAGCACAAATCAAAGGTATCTATTGTCACATTTTTAAAATGTTCTAAATCAATTATTGATTAGACAAATGTAAATTAACATAATACTACCCCAGACCTATCAGATTGGCTAATATGACAGAAAAGAAAAATGACAATGTTGGAGGGGATGTGGAAAATTTGAGATGTCAATGCACTGTTAGATGAGGTGTGAACTGGAATAACTAGTTTAGAGAAGAATCTGGAACTATGTGCAAAAGGCTATAAAACTTTGTATATCGTTTGGCCCAGTAATACTACTACTAGGCCTATATCCTAAAGAGATCAAAGAAAAAGAAAAAAAAAGACTCATATGCACAAAAATACTTATAGCAGCTCTTTCAATTTTGGCAAAGAATATGGAAATTGAGAGGATGTCAATCAATTTGCTGAAAATGGTGTAATATAATTGTGATGAAACTCTATTGTTTTATAAAAAATGATGAGCAGATTGCTTTGAGAAAAAAAGCTGGAAAAATATATAAACTGCTACAAAGAAAAGTGAGCAGAACCAGAACACTGAAGAATACTGTTGTTCACAGAAACATTAATATAGAACTATGATCAGCTGTGAATGATTAAGCTTTTCTTATCAATACAATGATCTAAGATAATTATGAAGAACTTATGATGAAAAATGCTATCCACCTCCAGAGAAATAAATGGTGTCTGAATACAGATAGAAGCATACTTTATTTTTCATATTATTTTTCTTGGTTTGAGGCTTGAGAGCAATTTGGAACTGTGCCCTAAGGGCAATCAAACTGCGCATACCCTTTGATCCAGCAGTGTTTCTATTGGGCTCATATCCCAGAGAGATCTTGAAGAAATGAAAGGAACCCACGAGTGCAAAAATGTTTGTGGCAGCCCTTTTTTTGTAGTTTCCAAGGAACTAGAACTGAATGGATGGCCATCAGTTGGAGAATGGTTGAATAAATTGTGGTATATGAATGTTATGGAATATTATTGTTCTGTAAGAAATGACCTGCAGGATGATTTTAGAGAGTCCTAGAGATATTTAGATGAATTGATGCTGAGTAAAGTGAGTAGAACTAGATTATTGTCCACATCAGCAACAAAATATACGATGATCAATTCTGATGGACATGACTCTTCAAAAATTAAGTGAGTCAGGCTAATTCCAATGGACTTGTGATGGAGAAAGCCATCTGCATCCAGAGAGAGGACTATGGGAACTAAGTGTGGATCATAACATAGCATTTTCATGCTTTTTGTTGTTGTTTGCTTGAATTTTGTTTTGTTCTCATTTTTTTCCCTTTTTCATCTGACTTTTCTTGTGCAGCATGATAATTGTGCTAATATGTATAGAAGAATTGCATATTGGATTACTTGCTTTATAGCGAGGAGGGTGGGAAAGGGGAAAAGAAAAATTTTGGAATACAAGATTTTGCAAGGGTGAATGTTGAAAATTATTTAGGCATGTATTTTGAAAATAATATATGTGTGTGTAATTGAGTAATAGCTAATCAATTAAAATATATTGATGAAAAAAATGAATAGGCACTGCACTATAAGTCTCGCCTCCAGATTGATATTGATCTTTTTAATGTGTGTCCAATAAGGCAATTTTGAATCTTTCTAACTGTACTGTTACTGCAAATAAAGAAATAGAATCCTTCAAATACTTTGATGAAATCTAGGAATACTAGATTTATAGACTTACCCCAATCTTCTCTCTGTTAAGAGTAGCAATGATAGTTTATCTCAACCTGCTTTTGACAAAAGCAAACTGGCTTTCAGTGATCTCTATTGTTATTGTTCAGTCATATCAGCTTCTTTGTGACCTTATTTGAAGTTTTCTTGACAAAGAGACTAAAATGGTTTGCCATTTTCTTCTCAGGATCATTTTAAAATTAGAGAAACTGAGGCAAACAAGATTATATACCTTGCCCAAGTTCACATACCAAGTAACTGAGTACAAATTTGAACTCAGGAAGATGTCTATCCAACTCTAGGCCTGGTGTGCTGTCCATTGTGTCACTTAGGTGTTCTTGGTCACTATGGTACTTACCTTTTAAAAACTCAAAAAAGCATTCTTTGATAATCCAATCCAGAATTTTTCCAGGAACAGAAATCAAACACATTTTCTTAAAACATGAGGCTCCTATATTTATCCCTAGCTTTAGTTTTGCATTGTTGCTACCTCATGAGGTTACTACTTCATTTATTTTGTATAACTAATTCTTTCTTACTTATTGGCCCAAATTAAAACCAGAATAATAATCCATATCTTTACTTCTTCTAGCTTTTAAAAGCTGAAATTAACAGCAAACTGAACAAAAATTTGATTAGTTGTATTGAGCACTTAATAATTTCACTTTCTAGAAATTATTCAAACTACAATCTCAGAAAACAAACTGAATTGTGCTATCTGTCCCATCAAAGAGAAGTCATAGATTAAAGATGTAGAATGAGTTGTAATTTTTTAAAATGTCCAATGTGGAAATATTTGTTTTGAGGGTTTTCACTTTCAAATTGGATGGCAAAATAAGAAGGAGAAAAAAATAAGTGCTAAAGACCAACATCCCAATCATATTTTGTTCCTTTCCAAGTTTTGTCATTGGGTAATTAATCATCTATTTTTCCCAGATAGCATGGTAATCTGTATTATAATATATATATTATATTACTCCTTTTAGTCATTTATTTGACCTCCAACAAGTAGTCCTGATCTTGCTTTGCCCTTCAAGAAGATGAATTTCCAAAATTGAATACAATCTTGACTTGCATTATTACTCTAGTATTACTCTAGTATTAGAGTTAAACAATGCTCAAAATTGAAATTAAAATGACAAAGTATTCATGTCCTAAAGAACTGCTAAATAACAATTGTTGGAGGAATGAATCTTGCATCAAATAGACAGGTCATGGTTACTGAATACAGTGCCCTACTAGCACTTAGATGAACTTATTCAGGATGATAGAACTAGAAAGGAATTTAGAAATCATGTAGCGATAAGATCATAGAATTGGACGAGGCCTTTTAGTAGATATCTCATCCAATTCCCTCACTTTACAAATGTTTCAGTTTTCACTGAAACCTCAGAGAAACAAGCCTGTACCCTGATTCCAATCCATGTCTCTTCTCACTGCTTCTCAGAGATCTTTTAAGAGTCTTTCCCTCATAATTTTTTTCTTAAAAATCTACTACTTTTTTATGATGAATATAGAGAAGGAAACTTCAGGTAAAATTAGGACATGAACATGCCTTTCTTATTTAAATAATTAAGACTTGTGCTGAAATTGATTGAATATTCTGTTTCCATACTTAAAATTCTGACAGCTCCGAAGCACAGCTCACAGAATATATAACTTGAAGGACTTAGGTCAAATCACATCAACAAGGCAGCTTATTGAGTGCCTACTATGTACTGAACAATGTGCTAAAGTCTAAGAATAGAAAGAAATGCAAAAAATAATCCCCAGTCTCAAGAAACTCATCAAAATCATTCTTCTCTGTATTAATACTAGTTTTAATAGCCTTATTGTATCTATCTCTTTAAAAAATTTAACTCTGTAAATAATAAAGTTCCATTTTGAGTTTGATAGCAGGTAAGAAATGGCATTAAAATTCCTGGAGTGTCTGGGAGGAAGTCCACAAATAAATACTAGTTTGGAAGCAAAAATTATCAGCCCATAAAAAGGCCTCCGTGGTTTCTGTTTGTGTAGATTCTCACATAGAGTCTTCAGTGATTTCTAAAAATGCTTAGCCCTCTGCAATCCAAAGATCCTTCCAAAGTTCCATGAAATTATTCCAGGGTACTCTCCTCAATTTGTATTTTAAATTTCAATAACTTTATTGGTATACTTAGATGCAAAATTACTGCCAAAGCCAACACATTAGTATGTAAAAGGAAGGAGGCTTCTGAAGGCCAAGGAGAGTCCATCCCTTATTTATATATCTGTCAAATTAAATACCAAGCTCACATATTAAGATTAACCTCTTTTTCTTCCAAAAAATATGTTAAATAGATATTTTAAAAATAAATTCATCTGCTATCTGACAACAAAATAAATTATTTGTGTTTTTGTTTGTTTCCAGTTTTGGTCTTGTGGGTTTTCTTTGCAAGCTTTTTCTGTGCTATAAGAAATAAGTTATGGAATTTGGAAACAGCAACCCAGATTGGAGTGTCAGTTTTACCACTTAATAATTATGTAATGTTGGATAAATTATTTTTCCTTTCTAAGCCTCAGTTTCTTCATCTATGTTGTAAGATGAAATAATAAGGAGTGTCAAGAGTTTCATAAGCTATGAGCCATAAACAAATGTCAGCTTCCATTATTCTTCAATTGTTTTTACTTCAACTATCCATTATCCCATCAGTTAAAATACATTATCTTTCTTCATATCCTCTTTAACTAATTCATGAGTTTGGGGAATTTTTTTATGGTATGATAATCTACTTACTATATTCTCTCCCTTCAGGGATCCCAAACTCTTTATCCTGGTATTTGTCCTTTCCAAGTATTTCAATCCTCCTCCATCTGTTACTTGTCTGCCTCTTTGTATTGGTTTATATTATTCCCCTTAATGATTCTCTGGATATTCTATTTTTCCATATCTATACCACCATGGTCTTCTCAAGTTTACTATTTCTCTAAAGCAATGTTTTTTTCCTAGCCAAAGGTACTAACAGAATCTCATCTAAGAATTTTGTTGCATAGTACTATCCAGCCAATGATGCAAAAATAATTGATATTATTCAGGAAACTAAACAGAAATGAAAATGCTAGTACAATTCCATGATGTTCTTTTTCAATGACCCTTCTTCTCATTTGCCATCTTCCTCATATTATTTTTTTATGTTTAAGTTTCATTTTGTACTCTGGGGATAATAAAGATGATTATCCACAGAGATGGCAACTAGAAGTTGCACCAATGAAATATTTAATGGTCAGAAGTATTGGGACAGCAATTAACTTTAGGACTCTGATGAACAAAGCTTGGTCAGTTAGAGGAAAAGGGGAACTTTCAAAGAAAATGAGAAAACAAGCTATTAGCTTAATGAATACAAATACCAAACCCAATATGCTAGTTGAACTTTTTTTAATTAGCTTCCTTCATTAAACAAAAGGGGCAGATAAAATAGAATTATATTCTATCAGCTGAGCCTAAACCTCTGTTTCCTTTTATTGAGCATTAAAATATATTTATATGTTCATTTTGTTCTTATTTTTCTTCCAATAATGTCTTGCAGTATTAGTAAAATTTAATAAAATTTATTGCTGTAAAGTTTCTTCAGTACAGAGTTAGGATGAGTTAATGGTTTTCCACCCACAGTATACAAGAACAGATGGACAAAGCAACCTAATCATCAGACTAGTAATAATTAGATTTCCCAAATCCACAGACTCAAAAGATGGATGAGATCACTGAGAAATTGGGTGTGAAAAAAAGACACCTGGGAGCCTAGGACATGGTCCTAGGGAATAATTTTTTATGATTGGAGTTAACCATCTGTCCACAAGACCCTACTCCACCTTTCTACTCCTGACCTTTCTTTTTTGGTTCAGTTTCAGTGTTTTCATGGAACATTTAGAACTATATGTCTTATACCTGTCTCTGCTTAATAGAGAAGTCAGACCATATCTCCTTCATCTACCCAATGTCTCAATACTCTTTTCTTATTTCATTTTTAGCATATTGGTGCCATTTTATAGTGTATAAAATCCTTGATGTCAAGAAAAGATTATCAAATTTTCTCTCCATAAAATGGCAGTCCTTCAGAGTTCACCTACACATGGCTTATTGCTGTGTGATAATTAGATAACTAATGTGTAAGACACGCACTAATTACCTAGAGAAGAGTCATTTTGTTTTATATAAACCCTTATAACATTGTGGTCATAAACATAATTCATTAGTTTTGTTTTAAAATAAACTTTACAGAACCTGAAAAATGATCTGACTCAGAATTTTAAAGTATATAGTTCCTTTAAATCCACCATTGATTTCAAGTACTAGATCACATTAATTTCAGGAATCTTAAAGTCCAAGAGCCAAGTACTTACTCTGTGATAGCATGTCTTCTACAGGTTTCATCCCTTGTTATTTTGGAAATAATTTATTATATATATTTTTTATTATACGTATATATATGTAGGTATGTATGTATACATATGTGTTATATAAATAAGTTATATAAAACTTGGAGATTTGAACTGTATATATTTACTAATCCAGAAGCTCAAAGATAGCTTCCTATTACTTCCACATATCTTTTAAACAACCAGTTCATTGATTTTGGAGTGTCATGATAGTAAAATTGATATGGCTGCCCTATTACCAATTCAGTACTCTTTCATTATATGAAAGTAGTATGGTTTCTTCATCAAATTTATGAACAGGAAGCTCCTGCCTCTTGTTTTCTTCGCCCCAATGATTTAGAGTCACTTTTGGGGCAAAAGTTCTTCCCACACACATATTTTTCTACACAGATATCCCTCCTACACAGAAATGTCTTTCCATACTCTCATTACTCTCATCTTGATTTATTTCATTTCTACTTCTTTACAATCCAGATCATATTCTTCTCTCCTATTGCATTGTCCCCTCTGAAATCCCTGTAGAATTGTTTCAAGGTTCCCTTTAGGGAATAGCACTTCAAGATTCAAAACTATATTCAAAGCAATAATTATAAACATATTTAGTACTGTTTAAAAAAATAGAAAAATGGGTCAATAGAAGCTACTAGATAAGAAAGAATAAAAAAAAAACTAATTGAACTAACAAACCACTGTTTGATGAATCCCTCCAAAACAAATTAACTAACAAAGAACTCTCCCTTCATGGGAAAACTGGGAAAGTCTGGCAAAATTTAGAATTAGATTAATGTATTATGCTATATTCCACAATAATTTCAAAATAGTTAAAGAATCTGAATATTAAACATGATGTCAAAAATTAGAAAAAACAAGATCATATGCCTTTCATGACTACAGTTTAAAAAAATGAATTCTCAACAAAACAAGTAATAGACTCAGACAGAACAGGACCCTGTTGAACTCTCACAACATTCTTCTCCAATCAACCTTAAAACAATGCCTCAGATCAAATTTTGAAGCAGCAGAACCAAGAAAAGATCAGAAGGAGACAATTTTCCAGCTTAAGACAAGTCAGGAAACCTAAAAAAAAAAGTTGGTAACAGCAGGGTGGCCACTGTTTTGGAACATAGCAGGAGTACCAGGAAAGCATCTAAGAAAAAGCCACAAAAATAGCTGCAGCAGCAGCTTCCAAAGTTCTCAGTCCAGAAATGGGAAGGGGATAAAACAATTGGTCAGAAAGAGATTACAGGGGACCTTTCACTAGCATTGAGTGCCCGCAGTGCTGATTGAAAATTCTATTGTCCATAAGCAGTTATGAGTCACAGGTCCAGGATGGAAAGGGGCACTTGTGTTGAGTCAAGGGAGGGGTAGGTGTTGGGGTAGAGGTGTTGATCCACAGTTCTAGGACCAAGAGGAACAAGAGTACTTGCAAGTGCAGAAGAATAGGATTACTTCCTGATTGAATGGCAGAGAATAGAGTAGGAGAACAGGCACCATATCTCTACCAAAATAACACCACCTTAGAAGCACCATCAAAAAAAAACAAAAATAAAACAAAACAGAATGAGCCTAATGATAATTCACTGAAGAAAAAACTCTAAATGCAAAATTAGACATATAGGGCAAAAACAAACAAAAAAAAAAGTTATTTAAGGAAAAAATGGATATTTAATGAAGTAGAGAACTTTCAACATTCCTGATGAAAAGACTAGAGCTAAATAGAAAATCGGAAATTCAAACACAAAAGTCAAGAGAAGCATAAAAAGGTAAATATGAAAATATATTCATGATGTTCACAAAATTAAACAGTTTGCAATTATTTATGGAAGCTGATACATGTAACTCCTAAAAAAATCATTATTAACTGAAAATTTTAAAGTTTAAAAAGTGTCTACATAGAGGGCATGTGTGTGAGTTGATTATGTTGTGATTATCTCAAAAAATGAAAAGACAAGAAGGGATGAATTGAGAGAAAGAGGAAAAGATAGATAGAATGGGGAAGATTTTAAGAGGACATGCCAAGGAAGAGCTTAATAATGAGTAGCTATAGTGAATAATGAATTGCTTTATAGGGGATACATTGCAGGAAATCTTTAAACTTTACTTTCACTAAAACTGCTTCGAAGAGGGAAGAATATTTTCACACATTCAGCTAAGTTTAGAAATCTATCTAACACAAAAGGAAGATAAAATGATATAAATATTGGGGGGATGAATACAAGGGATTGGGGGAGGCAGTGGCTGGAATAAGAAAAGATTTTTGAGGAGAACTAGATAAAAAGAGAAAGACAATAATAAACAGAGGAAAATGCAATGGAGGGAAATGCACAATTAATGAAAATGAAAGAGATAAGCTAACCCATAGAATGGAAATGGATAGCAGACTGGATTAGAAACTAGAATCCAACAATATCTTGTATAAAAGAAACACACTTGAACCAGAATGTCACACAAAGTGTTGAAAGAAAAGGCTAGAGTGAACCTATTATGCTTCAACTGAGGTGAAAAAGATGGGGGTATCAATTGTTTTCAGGAAAAGCAAAAATAGACTGAATGAAAAAAAAAAAGATAATCAGGAAAACTACATTTTACTAAAAGGTACCAGTGATAATATAATAATATCAAAAAGTTTTATAACAAGCTTCTCTGATAAAAACCTCATTTTTCAAATATATAGGTAACTTAGTCAAATTGATAAATTGTCAAAAAATATAAACAGGCAGTTTTCAAAAAAAAGTCAAAGCTATTTCTAGCCATATTTTTAAAAAAACACTCTAAAACACTATTGATTAAGGAAAGGAAAATTAAAACAACTCTGAGTGACATCTTATACCCATTAGAATTGACAAACATTGGAAGTAATGAGGGAAAAAAATACATAAGTAGATTATTGATTAAGTTGTGAGTTGCTCCAACCATTCTGGAGAATAATCTAAAACTATGTTCAAAGTGCTATAAAACTGTACATGCATAAAACTTTTGATCCAACAATACTACTCCTCATTCTGTTTCCCAAAGGGATATAAATCCCAAAGGGACTTATACACACCAAAATAATTATAGTAGCTCTTTTTGTGGTGATAAAGAATTAAAAATTGAGATGTTCATCAATTGGGGAATAATTGAGCAAAATGTGGCATATTGTTGTGGTGGATATTATTATGATATAAGAGATGATAAGGGAAATGATTTCAGAAAAAAAAATGCCAGGACCTATATGAACTGATGCTAAATGAAGTGAGAAAAATCAGGGGATTTTGTTCATAATAACAGCAATGTTATAATGAGGAGGAATTGTGAAAGACTCGATGTCTCTGCTCAATAGAGTGATCAAGATAATTACAAAGGACTCTTGATGAAAAAAATGCTATCCACTCCAGAAAGATAATTGATGAACTTTGGATGGAAAATGAAGTATAATTTTCTTTGTTTTTTGCTTTTTTGTGATATGGCTAATATAATATAAAAATATGTTTTGCATCAGATGGGGGGAAGTGTGAGAGAGACAAAGAAAATCTGTACTCAAAATTTAAAAAGAAAATAATGCTTAAATTAAAGGATAAATATATTTTTAAAAAGTGATAGTGATATTTAGAAAACATTAGACAAAAAGCACTTCTTATTAAGCAATTACTATATGCCAGGTATTATGTTAAACTCTAAGAATACAAATATTAGCAACATAGTCCTTGTTTTCAAGGATTTTACATTATAATTGGAAAATGCAATACATAAAAGGGAGCTAAGTGAGAAGGAAATACCCATGTAAGCACATGGTATCAAAGTTCTGAGAGTCCAAAGAATAGCAGAGTAATAAATAAAGAATGTCCAACCTAAGTTTACCCCAAGAAAGAGAACCTCAAAAAAAAATTTAATAGAAATAAGAGCTTGATTTGGTGGATCTGAGGAAATTCCAAGATGAGAAGGCAGGTGATAGAGAAATAGAGAGTCAAAAGTACAGCTAGGAGTGAAATAAAGTATGAACAGCCTTGGAACATTCCCAAGGTTCCCAAAAGAAATTCACCAAAGACAAAGTAAATATTTAAAGAAATAATAATCATGTTATGTTTTTAAAGAATTAAATAATAAATAGTAATAAAACTGGATAAGTTTGGTTACATAAAATTAAAAGGCATTTGTAAGGATAAAATTATTGCAACTAGGATAGAGAGAGAACCATATGACCTGAGAAAAATAATTTGTTTTAAACTTTGTATTAAATACCCCTCATAAATTTCTGACTTCCAGTTTTACAATGCTTTTTATACTTCTTTGGACCTTTTTATCATGTCTTCCATTCCCAGGAAACTCATCATTGGAAAATGGCATTATCCTGTAAGATTGAATCTGCCTGATATCCTTTTTACCCTTATCAGGTAAAACGCTTCCCTTTGGACCCTTTGACTGGAGGACAAAGTCATGGAATCCAGGACCTCTGTTAATAAGGGGCCTCAATACAGTCTTCCCATTTCCCACCAGCTATTTCCTGAAAGTCTTCAGACTTCTCCATTATGGCTTTGTGTACCTTTCATATACCTCTCTCTCCTTCTCAACTTTGTGTGTTGTTTTCTCTTATATTCTATGGTCCTTGAAGGCAAGAAATGTATATTTATTATTACTTATGTTTGTATTACCATCAATTATGGCACTTGATAAATACTTAAATGTTTATTGATTGACTGATATATAGGCAATTAATAAATATACAAAACCAAAAATAGTTCTGCAATACAAAAATACTAAATGGATAGGAATTAGTTTTAATAACAAATAGAGGTAAGACTTATACCCCCCCCAAAAAAAAAAGACTTGATAGTGGAGCTACTTTTCTAAACCAAATTACCACTCCAAAAAAAAAAAAAGAGAGAGAGAGCGAGAGAAGAGATATGAACAATTAAGTATTTTCAAATGGTGACATGGTCAAGAGGAAACCAATGAATTGAAATAACAAATGATTCAAATGCAGTCCAATAATTCAGTTGATTTTAAAAGACAGAGCCAAGCAAGATAGGAGAGAAAAAACAGGGACTCTCCTGAGCTACTACCAAATACTTTAAATAATGACTCAAAAATACAATAATGACAGAACACACAAAAGGACAGAGTAAAACAATTTTTTCCTACCCAAGACAACTTAAGGAAACTGAACAACTGATCAGAGGGGGATTACAGGGGTACCTTTGCTGGCACTAGTGGTAGGACTCTGTTGTATTGATTATATTTGGATCTGGGTCCCAATTCTGGGTCTCAGTTCCTGCAAAAAAGAAAAAAAAAACAACTTTAAAGCTTGGGATTATTTCCCTTTCCACTTAGGAAACAGAGTCCCACTTTAGAATAAAGTTAAATGTCAAGAAATAGGTTGGAAAAGAACTGACTATATAAAGTCACTAGAGTGACAGGGAAGATCAAGATACACACTAAGAAGACAACAAAGTCAAAAATCCTATATCTAAAGCCTCAAAGAAGAATATAAATTAGCTCCAGGTCATGGAAGAGTTTAAAAAGGATTTTTAAAATTACATAAGAGAGATAGAAGAAAAAAATCACAAGAGAAATGAGAGTGATGCAAGAAAATCATGAAAAAAGATTGAACAGTTAGATAAAAGAAGCATAAAAAAATATTGAAGAAAATAACATCTTATAAAACAGAATAGGTCAAATGGCAAAAGAGGCACAAAAAAAAATCAATGAAAAGAAGAAATACAAAAAAGCAGAATTAACCAAATGAAAAAGAAGATACCAAAAAAAAAAAAAAAAACCCACTGAAGAAAATAATCCATTAAAAATAAAAATAAAAAACTTGATGAGTGGAATCTAATGATTTTGTGAGATATCAAGAATCAATTAAACAAAATTTTAAAAATAAAAAATAGAAGAAAATATAAAATATCTCATTGGAGAAACAACTGATCTAGAAAATAGACCCGGAAGAGGTAATTAAGAATTATTAGACTTCCTGAAAGCTATGATCAAAAAAGAGCTTAAACATTATCAAGGAAAACTGGCCTGATATTCAAGAACCAGACAGTAAAAGAAAAATTGAAAGAATCCAGCAATCAGCCCCTGAAAGAAATTGCAAAATGAAAAGTCCTAGAGCCAAATCCCATGATTCCCAGATCAAGGAGAAAATATTGCAAACAGTCCAAAAGAAACAATTTAAATATCACAATCAGGATAACACAAGATTTAATTGTTTTTACATTAAAAGATTAAAAGACTAAGAGCACTCCTCAATTTATGGATGGTCAAAAGATATGACCAGTTTTCAAACAAATTAATCAGAGTTATCTATAGTTATATAAAAATACTCTAAATCACTACTGATAAGAGAAATGCAAATTAAAACAACTCTGAGTTACCACACACATCTATCAGAGTATCTAATATGACTGAGGGGGAAAAAAGACAAATGTTGGAGGAGACTGGAAAAATTCAAACTCTAATGCATTGTTGGTATAATTGTATACTGATTCAAGAAATCTGAAGAGCAATTTGGAACTATGCCCAAAGGCCTATAAAACCATGTAAACCTTTTTTTTTTTTTTTGACCAAGCAATATCAATGCTAGATCTGTGTCCCAAAGAGATTTAAAAAATGAAAAGAACCTATACTTATAAAAAATATTTATAGCAATTTTTTTAGTGGTAGCAAAAATTAGAGATTGAGAAGATGTCCATTAATTAGGGAATGACTGAACCGATTGTGATGGAATATTATTGTACTATAAGAAATGATGCATAGTATGCCCTCTCTTCCCCACACTCAATAAACTTTAAAAGCTCTTATAACTTCAGGATCTACTATCAAATCATCTTTGTCATTCAAAGTCCTACAGGATCTGACAGTTCTTTAATTTTTTTTTAGTCTCTTTATATCTTACAAAGCTCCCCCACATACTCTGCAATGAAGTAACACTGGCCTCCTTTTTGTTCAAAACACAAGAATATTCCTTTTCTAACTTTGGGCATTTTAACTGGTTGTTCCTTCATTCTGGGATGATCAGAATCCTTATTTCAACTCTTGATTTCCTTCAAGTCCCAATTAAAGCCTTACCTTTTTGGGAAGCCTTTCTCAACACCCCCTAATTCTAGTGTCTTCCCTCTGATGATCATTTTTAATTTTTCCTCTATAGATCTTATTTATACATCCTTGCTTGCATAATATCTTCCCCATTAAATTGTGAATTCCTAGGGTTATCTTTCACTTTTCTTTCTATCCTCAAGGTTTAGCACAGAGTTTGGCACATACTAGGTATATTGCCAAACAATTGAATATCCTATTTAAATAGGAAACTCAAAGTGTTCCCCTTACTATAAAACTTGAGATGCTTATTATGCTTAAAGAAGTAGAGTCATAAAAGAAACAAAAGCAATTATCCACAGGAATAAGATTCATTATGTTTCAGATGATTAACTTATCAGAAAAGGATGGAATTCCTGAATTCAAACTTCAAAGATAAAAGATGCTTATAAAGAGTTCTATCAGATAAGATTCCTTGCATTAAACATCAACTAAATATGATGAAGTAATTGTCAAAGGTGAATATTTTTGAAAGCCTATATTTGAGTGGCACTTATTAAAGTAAAATATTATGTATCTAAAATAGATACTGAACATGTTTAAACAATGGAAACTATTAATGTTGAGTCTTTATAGGGCTAACAAATTGGCAATAGGACAGGTCAGATTATCTCTTATGAGACTTTGATATAGCAACCCAGAATTTAATGAAAAAAAAAATGCCATTATCGGACCATTCAATTCCATGACATAATGGAAATAGACATCTGAAAATAAAATCTTTCTTTTCAGAATGAGTCATAGCAGTCTATTTAGCTATTGTTTGAACCAATTACTTCTAAGTTACTCTTAAAGAACTACTTCTGCTTTCATTTAATAGTGAAAAATGTCAATATGGATGTGGTTCAATTCCTGCAATATTTTGTTAACTCATGTACTTGGGCAAAGAGCACACATAAAGAGCATCAACATATAGGTTAATGTTGGTGGATGACTTAATTGTGAGATTCTTAATACCCTCATGACATACCAAACTCCTGAATAAATTAAAATTGAAAATAACGAACAAGAGAAAAATTATACTCTGAGACTAAGAAGGCTCTAACATAGTGTATATAAAAAAAATGAAGAGGCATGAAAAATATTATTAAGGTCATTAATGACTGGAAAAGGGAGTAGACTGGTTATATGTTGAGAATCATGGTATTCTGGGACCCAACGATACTAAAAATTCAAGAGAAAGTTTTTTTGGCAGACCTTCTAAGAAAGATTAATGGGAAAAATATGTAAAAAGTTTCATAAGATGACAAAATATGGAAGGGTCTATATTGGTAAAGTCTATATCTATACCAATCACATTAAGGGCCCGCCCAAGTGCCAGAGAAGCTATAAATACAATGACATCCAATAAAAACAAAAACAAAAATAGCAATATTCTATCTTCAAATTTGTAATGTCAAGGATGGGAAAGAAATAGGTATTTTTCTAGCATCCATTATGAATGAGGAACTAGGCTAAACATTTTGATCTTCACAACATCCTTATAAGGTAAAGCTATATATATGAGTAATTGGAAGGCTGCATTTATTCATGAGATGAGAGACTTTGCTATATATATGAGTAATTGGAAGGCTGCATTTATTCATGAGATGAGAGACTTTAACCATACTAAATACTTGAACTCATTACAAAATAAAGCTTGAAATTAGTTTTTAAAATAGCAATTGATTATGATAATATAGTAGCATTATATTCAAAGCAGATTTTGTTTATCTCTTTTTTTCTGATGAATAATATTAATTTCTCCCTAGCAGATCATTTACATGGCTCTTGGCGTACAATAAACCACTGCATCAGCCAACAGCTTTGCTCTCAATATTATTTATTGATTTAGTCAAACCCACTTTTTTTCCCCTCTGAATACTTACTAAAGAGAGCTGTTGTGTTTTGAATTGATTTTGCTGTCTCAGCCACATTGAGGCCTAGATGCTTTTTGGCTTTCATCTGAATGAACAATTTCCTAGTTAGACACACTGGATTTGGAGTTGGGTCAATAAAAGCTTTACTGTGTCCTTTCTCTTTCCTCCCAGAGCTCACAAAAGAGAACTAAATTCCATTCATCCTTTCACTGGCCACTGTGGAATCTTTAGCAATGCAATTCTGGCTTGGATGAGGAAACATGGCAAGAAATTGGCAGAAACACAAGTAGGAATTCTCTATTTCCCATGCTCACTGCCCTGAAGATCAGTTGCCACTGGGGATGCATATGAATTTGCTGCACTTTAGCTATTTGTCTTTGCCACCAAATTGCTTTGGAAGCATAACACGTTAGATATCAAAAGAAGGTTTAGCCTAATCCTGCTGAATCGTATGTGGTTAAGTGTAAGTTATTTGCAAGGAAGCCATTTTGATTGGTTTCTGGTCATTTAAATTTGAAGGATTTTGAATAGATTAGGGCAATGAGTTTTTTTTTCCCCAAAAAATTTGAATGAACATGGTTTATAGTGACCAGATTAATAAAAAGTCAGAATTCTATAATTTTTATGAGAATTTATAAAAATTTTTGTGAAGTTTTTGCTGTGTTCCATAATTTTATAGAAGTTCTCTGAATTAGATCTAACAAATGTGTAATGAAAATAATAATGTCAATAGTCTAGTTATTCTAGAATCACAATAATGAAGAGTTAAAAAATGGCAAATTGCAAAATAACTAACATGGCCCCAGTTGCTTGTGATAAGTGAGCAAGACTTAATGAAGGCAGTGGTAAGATTTAAGTAGGTATTAAACAATGATGGTTTTGCAAGCCTGTGCCGAAGCTATTTCTAAGCCTGTAGCAGGAGGTTTTTTTCCAGTTTGACATGGCCACGCAAGGCTCCTTTAAAATCTTGTAGAGTTATGTTGTATGTTCCCAAGACACTCACTGTTATTCTGTAGCAACATGAAAGCAGGAATAAACAGCTTTAGGATGAGCATACATATAAGATGGGTCTATTCACAGCTTTCATTCTTACTCATTTTTCCAGTTCTGCTACACATTGTGTTTGGGATCTGGAACAACACAAGGCATGAACCCATCCCAACCTTATTCCTATAAATACATACACACCAATGAAAGAAGGAGGGAAACAAACTTTTATTGAATGCTTTCTAGCTATCAATCAGGCACTGTGTGAAGCTGTAGGGATACAAATACAAGCAAAAAGAAAGATAATCCCTAACTTTAAGTATCTTATATTCTAATGGAGAGACATAAACATTAAAAAGGAGGAGAGGAAAGACATATAATTGGTTTCTTTAATAATTCTATACATTTTATGCATTGACAAACATTATTTTGATAAAAAGTTCATGGGCTTCGGTTGACTTCCAAAGGGGTTCATCACTCAAAAAAGATCAAAAATCTTGCTCTAAGGGGGATCCATTGGTGCTACACAAGTCCATATTTTGCTTTTTCTGCTTCTTTTTCCTGTTCTTCTCATCCATACTAGTGACCCCCTGGAGCTCGTCAGATTTACCCTTTAACCCTAGTCATAAATTAGATGAGAGTTGGACACATGAGATACTTGACACAATATTTAGTTCTTTGTCCCAAGTGTTTAAATACTATCCTTAAGATGTTAGAAACAGCACAATGATTAGAATTCTAAGAGGACTATGAAGAATTAGGAAAAAGGAAAAGGAAAACATCATAATATGTGGAAAGTAGAGTGAATTTGGAAGCTGAGAACCTGAGTTTAAATCTTGATTGCTACTTAATACTCGTGGAGCATGAGCAAGTCACAATTTCTCTGAGCTTCAGCTGCAAGAAAAGAAAGTGGAACTTCCAGCTAAAGATTTCAATAGGAGCAGAGAGAAAAGACTGAAGAACTGATGATAAAGGGAAAAATCATCACAAAATAAAACAATTAACAGTGAAAAGAGAGGAAATACCTGGTAATGATAGAAAGGAGGCACCAGAGGTACTGAAGTAATACATTGCTTTGGTCTTCACCAAAAAATGAATGAATGAATAAAGGAGTTTTCATTTGCCAAATCTTCCTTTGAAGGAAACAAGTACAAGATACTTGGGAGAAAAGCATAATTTTTTTAGGAATTTAAGGTTGAAATTGTAAAGTATTGGCTGAAAAGTATGATTTGTCATTACAAATGTCATTACAAATTACAAATGGGCAGAGAATGGTCAGGTTGTAAATGTGCTATATCTATACAAAGCTACAAAAATGGATTCCATGAAAGACCTTGGAACTATGACTATTGAGTATCACTTTTGTACTGTGCAAGGGGACACTTAGCAAAAAAGTAAGATAGCCAAAATTATACAACCTTTTGAAGAAAAAAAAATCATCCCTGGGAGGAAAAACTATCCCTGATTATTTTTTATTAACATTCTCTGAAAAGAGAGAGAGAGAGAGAGAGAGAGAGAGAGAGAGAGAGAGAGAGAGAGAGAGAGGGAGAAGAAAGCATACAGCAAAAGGAAGGAAGCTCAGTGAATATCATACCAAATTTAGAGCCTAGACAAGACTTCATAGATCAGCTTCTTTACTATTCTCTAATTATAAAATTAAAAAACTAAATCCTGAAGGAGTTAGGTGACTTGCCCAAAATTATACAACCTTTTGAAGAAAAAAAATTGTCCCTGGGAGGAAAAACTATCCCTGATTATTTTTTATTAACATTCTCTGAAAAAAAAGAGAGAGAAGGAAAGAGAGAGGGAGAGAGAGAGAGAGAGAGAGAGAGAGAGAGAGAGAGAGAGAGAGAGAGAAGAGAGAAGAGAGCATACAGCAAAAGGAAGGAAGCTCAGTGGATATCATACCAAATTTAGAGCCTAGACAAGACTTCATAGATCAGCTTCTTTACTATTCCCTAATTATAAAATTAAAAAACTAAATCCTGAAGGAGTTAGGTGACTTGCCCAGACACCAGGATTTGAAATTAAACCTTCTAACTCATGGTCACTGTACTTTCCACTATAGCATCCTGATTCATTTTAATTTTCCAAAAGAACTTGTAAAAAGGATTTGAAATGCAAATTATTATATGAATTGATAAGGTCCCTGACTATTAACTGGTTTAGAAATTAGTTAAAAGAAAAGAGGTGAAAGAAAATGATAAATATCTTTTCTTCTGAATAGAAATGTAGATTCATCGGAAATTGATACTATAGAGAATATAATGAAATTTCTAAGAAGGGAGAAAAGGAGAAAAGAAGGAAGGGAGACAGCAAAGAATGGAGGGAGAAAGAGAGGAAGAAGGAAAGGAGGGAAGCAAAGAAAGAAGGAGGAAAGACAGGCAGACAGGCAGGAGGGAAGGCAGGCAGGCAGAAAGGAGAGAAAGCAGGCAAAAAGGTAAGAAAGCAGGCAGGAAGAAAGACAGGAAGAAGAAAAGAAATAAAATGTTACAATTGTTGCTACCTAACAATTAGGCAGTAAATAGAGAGGGGACATTGAGGAAAATGAGGCTTATCACTGTTATAACTTATAAGTCTATAGTTTAAACGTTGCTTCTTATATTTTTAATTTATAGAATAAAGAATTTTCATAACAGTACAATAAAAAGATTATTTCCTATGAAATTATAAATCTACTATGTAAAACTTTCTATTACTTTCAAATATAAGACAAAATTATTACATAAATTTATTTTTCCCTTTAAATAGCTACATATATGCAAAATTATTCTATATATAATTCTATTTATCAATTGTTTCTCTGGAGGCAGAAAATATCTTTGTTCATTTGTTCTTTATAGTTAATTTGATTACTTATAGTAGTCAAAGTAATTTATTAATTCAGTTCTTAAAACAATATTGTTATTACTATATAAAATGCTCTCCTGGTTCTGTTCATTTTACTCTCCACTTTCTCATGCAAGGCTTTTCATGTTTTTCTAAAATAATTGAGTTCATCATTTCTCCATAACAATCACATACTATATATAACCTGTTCAGTTTTCTCCTCTTTGCTTACACAAAGAAAGTTGCTATAAAATTTTGGATAATTTTTAGCTAATTATCTTTGAAAATAGACTAAGTCATGATTTTGCTGGGTCAAAGGGAATAAGTAGTTTAATCACTGTTTGGGTACTTCAGATTACTTTTCAAAATGGTTGGATCAGTTCATAATTCTACCAACAATGTCCCAGTTTTTCCACATGTTCTCCACTATCTGTCACTTTCTCCCTCCCTATCATTTTAGTCAATATGGTAGATATAAAATGTCAAGGTTATTTCAATTTGCATTTTTCTCTTACCAATAATGATGTAGAGCATTTTTATATGATATAAATTGTTTTGACTTCTTCAGATAATTCATATCCTTTGACTATTCATCAATTAGATATGACATTCTTAGAAATTTGACAGTTCATATAGATATGAGAACCTTATTTGATAAATTATTTTTAATTTTATTTTTTATTATAGCTTTTTATATACAAAACATATTCATGGGCAATTTTTCAACATTAACCCTTGTAAAACCTTCTGTTCCAATTTTTCCCCTCCTTCCCTACCTCCCTCCCTTAGAGGGCAGGTGCCCATACATGTTAAATATGCTAAAGTATATATTAAATACAATATGTGTATACATATTTATACAGTTATCTTGTTGCACAGAAAAGATCAGATTTAGAAAGAAGGTAAAAATAACCTGAGAAGAAAAAAACAAAAATTCAAGCAAACATTAACAGAAAAAGTGTAAATATGTTGTGGTCCATACTCATTTCCTAGTGTTCTTTCTCTAGGTGTAGCTGGTTCTGTTCATTATAGATCAACTGGAACTGATTTGGATCCTCTCATTGTTGAAGAGAGCCACGTCCATCAGAACTGATCGACGTATAACCTTGTTGTTGCTGTGTATAATGATCTCCTGGTTCTGCTCATTTCACTTAGCATCAATTCATGTAAGTCTCTCCAAGACTCTCTGTATTCATCCTGCTGGTCATTTCTTACAGAACAATAATATTCCATAACATTCATATACCGTAATTTACCCAGCCATTCTCCAATTGATGGGCATCCCTTCAATTTCCAGTTTCTAGCCACTACAAAAAGGGCTGACACATTTTGGCACATACAGGTCCCTTTCCCTTCTTTAAGATCTCTTTGGGGTATAAGCCCAGTAGTAACACTGCTGGATCAAAGGGTATGCTCAGTTTTGATAAATTATTTATTATTTATTTTCCCAATTTTTTGCTTTTCTTCTGAACTCGACTATATTTATTTGATTTATATACAAACTTTTCAATTTAATGTAATCAAAATGATCCATTTTGTGCCTAACTTTGCTCTTTATCTCTTGTTTATGCATAAATTGTTCACCTGTCCAAAAGTTTGATTAGTAATATGTTCTGCATTCTAATTTTCTTTTAAAAATCTCTTTATGTTTATTATTATAATTATAAAATTATGTGAATAATTATTATATAATCATAATAATTAATAATAATTTAACTATAATAAATATATTTATATAAGTCATGTATCCATCTTGATCTTATCTTGATAAATTGTGTAAGATATTGAATAATAGAAGTTTTTTCCATACTGCTTTTCAGTTTTCCAAATTTTACCAAATAATGAATTCTTATGCCAATTTTTTTTAATCTTTACACCCTATTTATTCTCAAGTATTTTGCTACTGACCACTGCTCTCTCAATATGCTCTCTCTTTTAATATTTTCCTCCTTCCCATATTCAACTTCCCTCTTAATTTCTTTCAGTGCAAGATATATTTCTATATCCATATTAAGTGTGTATATTATTTCTTCTTTGAGCCAATTCTGATGAGTAAAGTTTATATTGTACCCTCTCCTCCTTCTCTTCCCCTCCACTGTAAAAGCTTTTTTTTTAAACTCTTTTTTATGACAGATAATTTGCACCATTCTACTTTTCCCTTTTCCTGCCTTCTAGTACATTCCTCATTTCATTTTTTCATCATTTTTTAGATATTATCTCTTCATATTCAACTCATACCTGTGCCCTCTGTTCATCTGTACTCCTTCAAACTGCCAAAATAATGAGAAAGTTCAAATGAGTTACAAGTATCAGCCTACCATGTAGGAATGTAAACAGATAAACCTTATTAAGTCCCCTATGGTATCATTTCCTGATTACCTCCTTATACTTCTCCTGAGTCCTGAATTTGAAAATCAGATTTTTCATTCAGCTCTGGACTTTTCATCTCAAGTGCCTGAAAATCCTCTATTTCATTGAATATCTTTTTTTTTCTCCTGAAGATTTGTCCTCAGTTTTTCCAGGTAGGTGACTCTTGGTGATCCTACCTTTATTGCTTTCAAGCTCTCTGGACCTTTAATGTAGAATCTGCCAAGTCTTATGTTATCCTGACTGTGGCTCCACTCTATTTGAATGTTTCTTTCTGGATGCAATATTTTCTCCTTAACCTGAGAGTTCAGGAATTTGGTTATAATATCCCTGAGAATTTTCATTTTGGAATCTCTTTCTGGAAGTGATCAGTGAATTCTTACAATTTCTGTTTTACCCTCTGGTTCTAGAATATCAGAACAGTTTTCCTTGATAATTTCTTGGAAAATAGTATCCAGTATACTGTAAACTATTTAACATGTAAAGGACTGCTTGCCATCTGGGGGAGGGGATGGAGGGAGGGAGGGGAAAAATCAGAACAGAAGTGAGTGCAAGGGATAATGTTGTAAAAAATTACTCTGGCATGGGTTCTGTCAATAAAAAGTAATTTTAAAAAAAAGAAAAAAAAATGGGATCCAGACTCTTTTTCCAGTCATGACTTTCAGGTGGACCAATAATTTTTAAGTTATCTCTCTTGGATATATTTTTCCAGCTCAGTTTTTTCCCAATTTTTTTCATTTTTTTGGTTTTGTTTTATTATGTCTTAATTTCTCATAAAGTCATTAGATTCCATTTGTTTATTTCTAATTTTTAAGAAATTATTTTCCTCAGTGAGCTTTTATATCTCCTTTGCCAACTGACCAATTTGGGCATTTTAAGGCATTCTTATTCTTGTTAGCTTTTTGAATTTCCTTTTGCACCACTCCCAATTCTTTCCTCTGTCCCTCTTACTTGAATTTCAAAATTCCTTTTGAACTCTTCCATGACCTGAGCCCAATTATTATTTTTCGTTGAAGCTTTGGATTTAAGAGCTTTGACTTTGTTATCATCTTCTTTGTGTTTTGATCTTCCTTGTCACCATAATAACTTTCTAGGGTCAGAAACTTCTTTTGTTTTCTGCACATTTTCCTAGCCTATTACTTGGTTTTTAACTCTTTGTTAAATTAGAACTCTGTTTCCAGAGTGGAGGGTGCAGTATTCCAAGCTTTGAGGATTTTGTGCAGCTGTTTTCAGAGGTCCTTCTAGGGACCTGACCACAAGTACTCCTCTGCTCTGGAGCTGTTAAAAGTGTCCCTGTCCCACTGTAACTATAAGATCTAGTGTGCTAAAGCTACAGAGTCCTGCTTTGCTGGAGCTGGGACTGAGGCTTCTGCCAGAATGTAGGGATGATGTGCTGGATCCCACCCTGGTTCCACAGCCCTTTTTTGCTGACCTTCTAAGTCCTCTTTCTTGTCTCTGAGCTGAGAAGTCTAGAAACCACCAGTAGTGAAGTTGATTCAGAAGTTCCTAGACCCGTTCTTATTTTGCTAGTATGGGGCCAGGGCTGGGCTTGGGCCAGGGCTGGGCCTGGGCCAGGCCTGTGCTGATACCTAGATTGTGTCTGCATGCTGGACTCCCACCCTAGCGTCAAAGATATTTTCTTCTGGTATTCTAAGTTGTCTTTGGCAATTGGAAAATGTTCTACTCCATTTTGGGAGGTGTCCTGATGCTTTAAAATTTGTTTAAAGTTTGTTTTTTTTTTTTTAATTTGTTATTTATTTAGTTTATTTAAAATATTTTGGAGGAGAGGTTGGGCAACTTCTTGCCTTTACTCCACCATCTTGGCTCCTCCTCAATGTTATAATTATAATTGTTTTATTAATTATTATTATTAAAATTGAGAATATTGACTGGTAGACAATGGGAAACACATCACTGAAAGCTCAAAAGTGCCAGTTCAATTCAATAAACATTAATTAAGCACCAGTATGTGCTAGAGAATGTGCTAAGTGCTGAAGAAACAAAAAGTAGGAAAAGACGGTCCCTACTCTCTAGGAACTTATGATCTAATGCAAATATATATATATATATATATATATATATATATATATATATATATATATATATATACGCACACACACAAAACAAGTTATGCACAGGACAACTAAAAAATAACAAACATGGCACTGAAATTAAAAGGATTGGAGAAAACTTCCTGTAGAAGGTTGGATTTTAGTTTGAACTTAAAGGAAGCCAGACAGGTAAATAATCTGAATGGAAAAAGAATAGCATTCTGAGCACAGGGGACAGGCAGAGAGAATGCCTGGAGCTGAAATGTGGAATGCATTGCTCAGACAGCTAGGAGGCTTTTGTCATTAGATCAAGGAAAAATGTTAGGACATAAGGTGTAAGAATAGTGAAAAGATAAGAAGAAAACTAGATGATAAAAAAAAAAAACTAGATTTAAAAAAAGACTTTAGATGTTTGGATTCCAAACATATTATTTTGTATTTAATCCAGGTGGCCCTAGGAAGCCACTAGGGTAAGAAATGGGGTAGGGTGAAGAGAAAGATAGGGAATTACATGATTGCAGTTGTTTTAGGAAAAAACACTTTAGTGGTTAAATGGAAAATAGATTGGAATGGGAGGAGACTTGATATAGGAAGTACCAGAAGCCTAGCACCCAATAAAAGCCTGAGATTAATTGTAGTAGCCATCTTCCTGGGACTCGTAGGTGAAAAGTGGAGGAGTTTTCCTAGCAGGAATAAAAAACACTTTAACATTTGAATGATCAGTATTTTTACCAGGGGTGAGGCTCCCCATTCAAGTAGATCTAACACCTCCAGAAGAACAACCAAAAGCAACTGTTTCAAAAAAAAATTACCATTCTATAACAAGGATAATGATGAACCAAAGAAAAGCTGGTTAACTGGATCCTGGACCACCTATTGTCAGTAAACTTTTTGGCAAAACTCAATTTTGCCTATGTGGTAGGACCTGACAGAACTTGAACTCTTCTAACATAGTTTTTGAGAGGCCATCTCTAGCACAAAGGTATCAAACTAGGACTTATAACAATTAATTTGACTATATTAATTTTGGCCATGGCTTCAAATTTCAACTTTAAATTACTTAACTAAAAATCAAGCCATTTAGTTTTTTTCTAACATCACTACTAACTACAAACCTTAGACATAGAACTACACTAAACCATCCAATTCCCTATATTCTTTAATTCATATGGAGTATGTATGTTCTGACCCTATTATTTCATTATTAGGAAGCCTTCATTTCTCCCTTAGACTTCCAAAGTTCTCTAAGGGATCATAGGGTCTCTTTTCTCTGTTTCCATTCATTTGAGCTCTCACTGACTATATTAGGTCCATTGTTACAAGATTAGTTTATACAAAGAGTTATTTGCTTCCAAGCTGTAGCAAGAAACAATGTAAAAAATATTTCCCCCATACCTTCGGGACATAATTCTTATACTACCTGGATGGTAAAAATAAGTTCAAAATTTAGCTTGAGATTCTAGATAATACTAGTCACTTCCTAAAATTGTAAAGAAAGGGCTAAAAAGGCTCAATATTTCTGAGCCAAATGTTCTCAAAGAGAAAGGAGACCCTAAATCTCTTTATTTTGCCTGAAACTGAAATGTAAGAGTTAAAAAGGCTCAGTATTTCTAGATCAGATGGACTCAGAAGAGGAAGGATATCCTAAGTCTCTTTATTTTGCCAAAAGGTCTTACCAGATGCTTGGAGCAAAAGAGTCAACAAGTTCCCATAGATAAAAATGGAACAAAGATTATGGTAAAACTGAGTGAAAAGCTGATAATTATAGCCACACAGACAATTTTTAAAAACCTCCTTTCAACCAACCAGAACTGGTTACAGAAGGTCCATATACGTTCCCATTGTGTCTCTAAAACAATTCTATTACATGTCATCACATCTCTTTAGTTTCCCAGCTTCTTCATATAAAGAGATACCATTCCAGATGGTCTAAGCATGCTCAAAACTCTCACTACTTATTTATCAGCTAGTATTTATTGGATACCTGCTTTTTGATTCAAAAGACATTTACTAAGTACCTACTTCTTGCAAGATAAGTACTTAGGGGAATCAAATGGGAACACTGTCTTCTAGAAGTTTATAGTTAGATACATGGCCAATGTTTAATACACATGTGTTGGGCAGATGTGATGGCTCATGTTTTTCTCCCTGCCACTGGAGAAGCTTAGGTTTAGTTTGTGGATTGAGAACCACATTAGGGCTAAAATCAATTGGACATATGTACAAAGTCCAGCACAAATGCAATGATCCCTGCAAAAGCAGAAAGCCAAAAGGATGTCTGAGAAGGAGCAAATCAGTCCACATCAGAAAAATTGAGTAGACTAAAGCTTCCTTACTTGGAATCCAGCCATGAGTGGCCACTGTACTTACAATAATGTCAAGTGAGGGAGACTCTAATTTTCTAAAGATGATGATGATGAAAATAATAATAACAATAATAAGAGCAATAAATTATAATAACATATATTTGTTGAATTGAATCAACAACTTTCATACATGATTGAAGATGAGAAGTATAATAAGAGACGTACAAACTGCTTCAAGAGGTCAGTGAGATCTATGCTAGCAAGAGTAATTAATAGGGGCTTTACTAGGGAAATACCATTTGAACTTGGACTTTGATATAGAAATAGGATTCTGTAGGTTAGGATGGAAAGCACATTTTATTTAAGGCATAAGAGCATGTATAAAGATAGAAAGTCATAATGAAAGAACAGAGAATATTTCACTATGGTTGAAACAGGATTTATGCAGGGGTGTAAGGGCAAGATTGGAAATGCAGTTTGGAACAAATTTCCTGACCTCTAATGATACTAAAGAATTTTGGTTGTGCTCTGTATGTTACTTTAAGCAGTGGTCTGACAGTGGTCAGAAAGGTAAGATGGCTAATTCAGGCAATAGTGTAAAAGATGGAGGAGAGAAGAATTGAAGGCAGGGAAATTTAAAAGGAAACTATTGAATACTTCAGAGTTTGAAATTGTTTGATACTAACAGGAATGGATTCAGGAAACATCTAACACTGCTTTACACACTGTATATGCTTAATTATTTTCTTGTAAAGGGACAACAAACAGAATGGAGAAATGGTGAGTTCCCTATATATATGGAGGGGACATGGGGAAACAAATAAGGAAAGAGTACAAGATAACTGAAGTTTTTATGTGTAAAATAAAGAATATAAGATTAGCATAAATGATATTAGAACAAGAGAATTTACTATGATTAGCTGTGAAGACAAAAAATAATGCCAATATTATTAATTAATATGGGTCAGTATCACATAGCAGAACAAACCCAATTCAAAATCTATTATTGAGTGCTCAAGAAAAAAATATTTTATTTCATTTTCATGTGCTATTGATCTGGCCACTCAATTGTCATCTATGCTTCATGTTTCCTACCCACATTTTTTTCCTTCTACTTTAAATACTCCTAGAAACTTTCAGTACTTCCCCACACTCCAGTTCTTCCCTCCCACAGTTTCCCATATTGGCAAGAATTATGAAGGACCAGGAATGTGGACAGGCTTTTAGCAGATGGAGTTGGTACCTTCCCAGCTGTTCTCTCTCCTCCCAGCAATCCCGGATGTGGGATTGGGCAATGAATAAGCCTCGGAAATGGCCTCTCCTTCCCCTGATGTTGATTCTCCTGAATCTAATACAAAAGCAGATGTCCATCTAGAGAAAAGCCAAATTCATGGTAGCCTTTTTCTTCATGTTTTCCTCCCACTGACCCTCATCATAAATATTCCAGACAAAAGCACTGGCCCTGAGTTTTTTGGCAATGAGCTAATGAATCAGGATTGAGACCTTGAGCAAAATCTCCTTCAGTCAGGGACATTGCCCAGCAAATAAAATATTTTTCCACTGCCTTGCTTTTTTTTATTTGTTAGTTTTATCCTCTAACTCAGTGTAGATTGAGCATTCTTGTTTACTTTATCTTCGTACACAGACAACAATTTGCACAATAGAAAATTTGGCCTTTTTCCTAGAATGTATGATAAATGTTTCACTATTAACATTAATGGTTTGAAGGGATGAAAGGTAGAAGAAATACTTAAACTCATTTTAGACTCCCAAGTCACATTTTCCTCAGACCCAACTAAGAAAGATCTATAGAACATGATCTCTCATTGAATTCAATGGGGTGGGGATAGAAAGAATTTAATTTATTTCATGAATTATTCTGTGTTTTGAATCCTAATATATTTTTGGTATTATAAAGAAAAATTTGGGAGACTTCATATAATCTAGTTTAATCCTATCATTTTATAGAAAAGAAAACTGAGGCTCAGAGATTTGAAGTGATTTGTATAAATAAAAAAAATTCTCAAATTCTTACTACGTGCCAAACTGTGTGCTAATTGCTAAGGATACAAATCAAAAGTGGTCCTCAGCTTTAGGGAGCTTGCCTTCTAATTGTAAAGATAATGCACAAAGGTGAATGGAGGTTGAAACACTTCCTGCAGGTGCTGGATGGTACAGAGATTGTGAGTAGGCCACAAAGCTTACACACCCCATCCAAAGACAATGAACATTTCAATGACCCAGCTAATACTAACACTGAGAATACCTGATTCACAGTCCATTGTTCATTACCCATCTGAATCTTAATCTATTATTTTTGATCTATTAAATGAAACTAATAAAACCTCACCTATTCATCTTATGATTATAAAGAACAAATTAAATAATTTTTGTAAAAAGGCTTTGCATTTGTAAATGTAATTCAATTCGATTTAACAAGCCTTCTGATTACAAGTACTCTACTGGGCATACAAAGAAATAAAAAAAAACAAATTTCTGCCAATTGATGAACAATAGACACATACACTTCCTTTTCTTTTTTACTTTTTGCAATCTAGCTGTAGGCTTCGTTCCCTTTTGGCTTCCCATTCCAAAGTCATAAATTTAATTGCTATATATATTGAACTATTCTTAATCCTCATTTTTCTTGACCTCTCTCCAATTTTTGACATTGGTGATAACCCTCTTCTTGTTACTCTCTTCTCTTCAGGTTTTCATGACCTGACTCTTTTTCTACCTACTTGATCACTCATTCACAATCTCCATTACTGGATCTTCACCCAGGTTCTGTATCTTAAGAGCAAGTATCCCCAATGGCTCATTTTAGGGCTCTCCTCTCTTTTCTCTCTCCTTATATAAGGATATGTGTATGTGTGCATGTGTACGTGTGTATGTATTCATTTTCTGATCTCATATGATTAATTCAATCATCAGCTCAACTTCTGCTGATGATTCCTTAATCTACTTATCTAGCCCTAACTGCTTTCTTAATTTCCACTGTCATTGTCCAAAACTGAACTAATTATCTCTCCCTTATTTTTTACTTTTAAATTTACATTTAAATCCCCCTATTCTTTACTTCCCTATTACCATCAAAGATACTATCATTCTCCCAAGTCATTGGGGCTTATAAGATGGGAGCTATTCTTGACCCGCCTCTCTCTCTTTCATCCTCCACATACACATTACTGTAAAGGCATGTCAACTTTCTCTTTGTAACATCTTTCAATATTCCCTGCTTTTGTCACTGTCATCCCCTGAAACATGTCCCTTCCCCCACATGTCTAAATTATTATAGTAGCCAACCGGTTGATGTTCCTACTACAAGTCTCTTCCCACTTCAGTCCATCCTCATTCACCTGTTAAAGTGATCTTTGTAAAGTGTAAAGGTCATACCATGTCACAACTCAATAAACTCAGATAATTCCCTCATACCCCTAGATTCAAATACAAATTTACTTGGCTTCTAAATCTCTATTTTTCCAGTCTTCTTCAATCTAATGATATTGATCTCCTGACTGTTCCCCAAACAAGACATTTACTCTGTCTCCTCCATGCCTAGAATGTTTGGTTTCCTCATTTCTACCTCCTGACTTCCTTGAAATCCTTTCAGCCCCAACTAAAACCCTATAGGAAACCATTCCTAATTCCTGTAGATTCTAATCCCTTCCTAGTTATATTGATGTGGTTTGCTTATACATCATTGTTCACTTGTTTTCTCCTCAGTTGGATTATGAGATCTTTGAGATCCTATAGTTCTTTTCTGTATCCCCAGCACAGAGCAGAGTGCTTATTAGCACATAGGATGTACTTAATAAATGTTTATTGACTGACGTATTTTGCTCATCATCTCCATTTCTTAGCATCCCTTATTTCCTTCAACCCAAAGTTCAACTTTTACAGAAAATCTTTCCTAATTATCCTTAATTCTAGTACCTTCCAATGTTGATTATATCCAATTTATCCCATAAATAACTTGTTTTTGAAAGTTGCTTACACATTTTCTCCATTAGATTGTAAGCTTTTCAAGGTCAAGGATTATCTTTTGCCTCTTTTTAGTCTCACCAGTTCTTAGCACAGTATCTAACACATAAATACCAAGAAACTGTCAATATGGTGTTTGCTGACTAACAAATCTAGGAGGAATGCCAGGAGCAGAACAGAGATCTGTACAAAATGTTAATTGATCAAATTAAGTCCTTTGATAAGAGTGTCTTAGTAAGACTTGAACCCAAAACTTTTCAACTACAAAGCCCTTTCTGGGACTCAGTACTTAGTACACACTGCCTCCCGGATCATATATTCATATCACCATTATAAGATAGCAAAGTAGGATTTCAGGAGGGAATGACATGCCATACCTGAATAATAATAGAAGTGCTATTTCTTGTGGCAGTGTGAGTTTCAGAAATTGATGGCATGTAAAACTAAATATACTTCATCTGTTCTGTATTGTTGAAGCAAAAATAATCTCTTTAACATTTCAGCAGTGTGCATATTTATAGCATTTTGAAAAAGTTAAACACGGTTAACTCATTTTTCTCTATTTACATAGCTACAGGACAAAACTTACTGACATTTCTGGGCACAAATGGATTTTTAAAATATATTTAAACTTAGCTTTAGTCTCAAAGTGAAAAGTAATTTTAAAACAGAATCTCTTTTTTTACTTATAATTCATAAACATAATTATGTAAATGACATGAATGAGATAGGAAAATAGCCTTCATTATTAAATGAACAATCCATCCTGCAAAGGCAAAACTGCTATATTTGGCCGCATTAAGAGAAGCACAGCTTTCAGTACTAAGAATGTGTTAGATCCTCTGCAATGTATTCTAAGCAGACCTCTTCTTTAGGCACCGCAATTTAAGAAAGACATAGATAAGCTAGAGAGCATCCAGAAGAGAGCAAATTCTCTTGATGAAAGGCCTTGAGTTCAAATCTAGCAAGAAGCTGAAGATATTAGTGATGTTTAGTCTAAAAAAGAAAATTTGGGAAAGAGTATAACTGCCGTCATTAATTGAATGGTTAATACTTGAAAGGATAATAAATGGAACAAGGATTAGACTTTTTCCATTGGATCCCACAGGGAATAAATTAGAACAAATTATATAAGTTGTAAAGATATAAAATTTGGATATTAGAGTCATCCAATAGGAGAATCAAAATGACTGTCTTGAAACATTTCCTAGCTGTGTGACTCTGGGAAAGTCACTTAACACCATTTGCCTCAGCCAAAAAAAAAAAAAAAAAACAAAAAAAAACACCATCTTGAGAGGGAATGGATTCTACCTACTTGGAGATAGATATACAAACAGAGGCTGGAAACTACTCGTCAAACAGTTTTAGTGGGGATTCCTTTCTGGTATGGGTTGGTTAGATGGTCACTGAGGTCTCTTCCAACTCTTAAATTCTAGGATTCTGCAAAAATATAGACACTTAATCCTATAATAACTATTGGTGAGCAAACTATTTTAGGAGTAAAGCACTCATCCATGTGAGGTTAATCAGACCTTCCCAAAATCAATATAGTAAATGACTTATTTCAGAGTAAGAAAGATTATCATTGGACCCTTCATATAAAAAACAGTCTAAATTTGTCAAAAAAACACACAAAAATGATGTGTGTCAGGAGCCAGACCAAATTGCTCAGGATTATGAAGTCTTGGAGAAGAAATTGAAGACTTTAGTATCTGCAGAGTTATTTCCTCACTGCTTTCAAAGACATATATAAACTAATGCAGAGTGAAGTGAACAAAACCATGAGAACATTGTACACAGCAATAATCATGTTGTACTGTGAAAGACTTAACTACTCTGATGAAGACAATGACCTCAGACAATTTCAAAGGAGACATGATGAATAATGCTTTCTCCTTCCACAGAGAAAACTGATAAACAGTACAGATTGAAGCATGTTTTTTTTTTTCATTTGCTTTATTTATTGAGACATGGCTAATATGGAAATGTTCTTTGCATGACTTCACATGTATAACTGAAATTATATTGCTTTCCTTGTCACTAATTGAGAGAAAAGGAATTTTAAATTCATTTAAACAAAAAATATGTTCAAAATAATTAATAAAAAATAAAAATAATTAAAGACAGGCTTTCAGGCAAAACCAATGTAGGAGTTTGTTTTATTTGATTATCATCCATATTAAAAGTCTTTGCTATGTTAAAAAAAAAATTCTTGTCAATGGGGGAAAGGAAATGTAGAGAGGAATTTGTGATCACATACTAAACATATTAATATTAAATTAGTATTAAACATATTAATTAAAAGCATATTAAACATATTTCCACATTAGTCAGTCACAATTGTGAAAAAGAAAGATCAAGAGAAAAAAACAAAGAATAAAAAGTAAGTGGGAAAAGTATGCTTTGATTTGCATTCATAGTCTTAGTCTTTATTTATATGTTGATAGCTTTCTTTTCTGAATCCTTTGCCTTTTTTTTTGGATCATTGTGTTGCTTACAAAAGCAAAATCTTTCAGTTAATCATCACACGATGTTGCTAATGTTGTGTACAACCTTTTTCTAGTTCTATTCATTTCACTTTTCATCAGTTTATACAAGTTATTCTAGGTTTTTCTGAAATTTGCCTATTCTTCATTTCTTATTGCAAGATAGTATTCCATCACATTGTTCAATCAATCCTCAACTGGAGGACATCTCAATTTTCAATGTTTTGCCATGATGAAGAGAGTTTCTATATTTTTGCACATGCACGTCTTTTTTTTTCCCCTTTTTTCTTTGCCATACAGACCTAATAGTGAATGGTATTGCCAGGTCAAAGGAATTGCAATTTGATTGCCCTTTGGCATAACTGCAAATTATTCTCCAGAATGGTTGGATTAGTTCACAACTCCACCAGCTATGTATTAATGTCTCAATTTTCCCACATTCTCCTCAGCATTTATCATTTTCTTTTTCTTGTCATATTAAAGGTGAGATAGTACCTTAGAGTCATTTTAATTTGCATTTCTCAAATAAATACTGATCTAGAATTTTTTCATATAAGTATAAATAGTTTTGATTTCTTCATCTGAAAACTGCCTGTTCATATCCTTTGACAATTTATCAACTGGGGAATGATTTTTTTCTTATAAATTTAACCCAATTCTCTATATGTATGAGAAGTGAAGTCTTCATAAAAAATTTTTGGCTGCAACATATTGTTTCCCATTTTTCTGCTTTCCTTCCCATCTTGATTACAATGATTTTGTTTGTGGATTTTAATTTAATATAATCAAAATTATCTATTTTATAATTATCTATTGCTATCTAATTATATCTATTTGTTTAATTTAATTATCTACCTACTTCATAATGCTCTCTATCTTTTGTTTGGTCACCTGTAACTCCCTTAACTTCTTTAAGAATTTGGATGCTATTCCACTTGGTGCATGTATCTAGTACTGATGGTACAGACCTTGAGTCTGGGTGCTTTGTTGAAGTGGTGGAATTGGGTCTGGGGGTGGCTGGTGCAGCTGAAGACCATAGGGATCTGTCACCTTACCTGTTGGGGCCTCCTAGTGGTGTTTGTCTGATATGTGATAGGGTCAGTCTAGTGTTTCTACATTTCCTTGGGGCTGCAGACCACCAGTGTTCTGGTGTCGGGAGGCTGCCTGTTTCCCTGGGACTGCTCTGTAGAATGGCAGAGTGCCCAGCACTGGCAGGCTGTCTGTTTGCTTAGGCTCCAGTAAGGTTGCTATCTATCTATTTACCAGGCAGGTGAAGGTCTGGCTACTGGAGAAAGCCTGTTTGCCCAGAACTATACTGAAGCAGGTTCTAGGAACTGGAATCAGCTGGTTCCCTGGATATGCTTTGGCACTTTCAGGGCAAATATGAGGAGAGGATGGGGTCTGGTGCTGGCCTTTACCTGATCCTCCATACTGGGGCTCAGAACCTCCCCCTGATTTGCTAAACTACAGCTTGCTATTCACTTAATGGTTCTTTCTTGTCCTGTACCCCATTTGCTTTTTACTCAAGCAAGATAGACCTTTCTCGCTGATCTTCCACCATGTCTTTTTGCAGGTTCTGTTATTCTAGGATTTGTTTGAGGGCATGATTTTATGGTTGATTGAAGGTGAATATATAAGAATTATAACAATACCCTGCCTATTGCCCCATCTGTATTCTTAAAAGTTCACAAATTTATTATATATTTTAAAAGAAAAGCTAGTTATAGAAATTCACAGTTTCATATACAATCCTCTTATTCTGTTCTAATATGTATATAATAGTGTTATGCTTTGGGGTATTTTTAAATGTAAAAAATATATTCAGATAAACTATATATTTATATCTAATTTATATCACTATAACTATATCTATTTCTATCTCTATCTTATGTCTATCCATATTCATATCCAATCTATACCTATATAAATCTAATCTAATTTATAGTTACATTTGTCTATGTCTATAGTTCTATCTACTTGTCTATTTTCTATGGCTATATTTATATTAATCCATATCAATACCAATCTATATATTTATGTGTCTATAACTTTATCCACAGTTATGTATGTATCTACATCCAAATCTATATCTACCTGTCTATCTGTCTATCTATTTTTCTATCATAAGGGCTGTTTTGAGAAGTGAGTCCTGGTTGAGGTAATATCTGAAATAAGAAATTAGAGTAGTATATTTCTGAACAACAACATAAAATATAGTAAGGTTCAATTGTTGATCAAAATAGATTAGACTTCAAAAGTATATCTATCCACAGTCTTGCAAGTAAGAGAACAAGCAGTGAGGCAGCTAAATGGCACAATGGATAGAGCCTGGTTCTGGAATCAGGAAAACCTAAATTCAAATCTAGCCTCAAGCACATACTAGCTGTAGGACCCTAGGCAACTCACTTGACCCCAATTGCCTTGCAAAAAAAATAAGATTTTAAATTTTTTTTAAAAGAACTAAGGAGATTGAATGTAAATCAACCCATACTATGTTTACTTCTTTGTGTTTTTTTTTTATTTTTCTCTCCTATGGTTTTACCCTTTTGCTCTGATTTTTCTCTCCTAAGATGATTCATAAAGCAATGTATACTTAAAAATAAATGAATTTTTTAAAAAAGAGAGAACAAGCATTTATTAAAAGACAAATATATGTGAAGCACTGTGTTAATATAACAAATATTATTTCATCTGACTCTAGGCCCAATGTTCTATGCATTGTGCCACCTGTCTTCAAACTGGAGGGAAGGGAAAGAAGAAAACTATAATTAAACCCACTAAGCTAGATACCAGAGAGTAGCTTTAATAATATTGGGGGGTAGCAATAAAGGAACATCCACAAATGACTAAAATTACTCAAAACTCAAGTAGATCTGTGAT
Organism: Antechinus flavipes; assembly: GCF_016432865.1. Taxonomy (NCBI): domain Eukaryota; kingdom Metazoa; phylum Chordata; class Mammalia; order Dasyuromorphia; family Dasyuridae; genus Antechinus; species Antechinus flavipes. The sequence continues at coordinate 126,209,920 of NC_067400.1, read as the reverse complement.
CACATTGGTTTGGATTATCAGAGTCTACCATAACAATGTAAGGCTTTAAAGAGAGAAGTTAGAAAATCCAAGCAGTGCCAAAAGCAATGGGTCTTCATGATTGGGTTTGTTCAAGCAGTGTCTCAAAAGAGAAGGACACAGAGTTTACCTAGAGATTGCCAAGGAAGCATGAGGAAATGACAAAGGAAAGAAACCATGGTAGCCCCCCAACTTTCCCTTTTCCCTGGGCTCCAGATTAACTACTCTTACCTAGGGCAGTCCACTGTCCTTTTCAAAATGAAATCAGAACTGACATCTCCAAACTAAGATAAACCAAAAACTTATTTTACACTAGGACTAAGATCCCACCCTTCCTGGAAGAGAATGTCAAATCACTCTCTACTATCTTCTCTGCAGTTCCATCCTACTAATAGTCTCCCTTACTGACTATTGGCCTGCCTGTAGATCCCCCCATCTTTCAAAATCATCACCCCGAATCCAACCATCTCTACTAAAAAAAAATCCTGTTTTTCTCCTCTTTTAAGCATTACTCCTTGAAAAAGCTTTTTCTATTTGGCAGTTCTTCCTTTTTTCTCAATCTCTTCTAAATCCTCTGGAATCTGCTTTTTTGGGGTGGGGGGAGAAGAGATACTTTGGATGCTTGTACAGTTTATTACAAATAAAATTTCCATAACAAATTGTTTTTTAACCAAATCATGTCTTGTAAACTGTTTATAGAAAACTCCAGGATAAAATGATTTGTGAGCTGTAGAAAGCTTTAAATTACAATTTTACATAGTAAATACAGGAAATAGAAGATAATTAAAATGACTAATTCAAATCTATATCTCCTGTAGCTCCTGTGATTCCAAGAAACTGTAGCATGTGTAGTAACCATTCCCTAATAAAAACCATCTCAACAAATTGAGGGTAACTGACAGACTTTAAACTCTTTGATGAGTTAGAAGAATGTCCACCCAAAGCATGTGAAGACTTTCCTCTGGTGAAATACCAGAATGCGTGGATAAGAATAATTTGTTCCAGTGGCCATGAAGGAAGCTAAATCAGGTGCTGTGGAGGGTTTAGAACTTAGTTAAACATCAAAGACACTAAGAGAATCCACTGCATCTGGACCATTTTGACTTTTGTCCTGTCACTGGACTTCAATGACGCTGGAAAAAAAAAAAAAAGGCTGATGACTATTTAAGTCTGCCTCCCTTAAATCGAATTTCCATGAAAATCAAGAAATTATTCATGATGGTATAGATCCTCTTCAAAAATGAAGATCAAACAACACTAATAAAACTAACACCTCAAAAAATAGTATGAGGAAACAACCAGGGATGTTTCCAGGAACCTTCAAACCCATTTAAAGAATTAAAAGGAAGTCCAGAAGCAATCTAATGCAATCCTTTCATTTTTTTATATATAAGGAAACATAACTAGGAAGGTTTAGTACCTTGACTAATATCAAACAGTGTCAGCAATAGGATTTGAATCTATATTTTCTGATACAACAGCTAGTTCTCAATCAATTATACCAGATGGTCACCAGGATGTGGCAAGAAGAGGGATCAACTAGGACTCAACTTTCAAATTGCTCCAAAGTCTTGATCACCAGTGGATTAAAATTCCTTAGAGTTTTTTTTTTAACTAAGTAATTTATTTTTTGCTGAGGCAATTGGGGTTAAATGACTTGCCCAGAGTCACACAGTAAGGAAGTGTTAAGTGTCTGAGATCAGATTTGAACTCAGATCAGATTTCAGGGCTGGTGGTCCATCCACTACACTAACTAACTGCCCCATTCCTTAGGTTTTTAACACACGGGAGATAGATTCATACAAAAATGACTCTGATTAGTGTCCTAATATTGAGACCACTGGTATGTAATCCTCAATTTTCTAAAAAATCTCAGTTTTCTAAACTGGAATGTTTTAAGCATGAAAGTTTGACAAGAACAATACAGAAGAGAAGTTATGTAGCAGGAAAAGACAAAGATACAACCAAGGGAATTGATATAAATGTTTAAAATATGATCAATAAGCAAAGTAAATGAAATCATAATTCAAGGACATAATTTTGATTTCATAGCATCACAAGTGGTAGGAAGGATGTGGCACTCATCTTTGGGGATGAAAAGGAAGCCTTGTGGAGAACATTTGCAGGCAAAAATTGAAAGAGAAGTGATGTCATCATAGGTTATACTACTTAGACAGAAAGGAAATTGATGTGAATTCAGGAAAAAAAGGCAAAAAGCTTGGCACAAAGATTCGATATAGTTATAATATAGTAATTGGGAACTTCAACTAATTGAACATTTGTTAGCCTTGCTGTTCACCTCTTTATTCATCATCTCATTCATTCAAAAGCTATTGATAGGGAATTTGAGCAACATTTAGGAGTTATTAATCATAAAATAAATAAGATATGGGTCCTACCAAAGAACATAAAATCAATAGAAGAATTATGTGTCTCTTTATTCCATTTTTTAATCCCTTCCTTTTTGTTTCTTACTTTCTTCCTTTTTCTTTTTTATTTTTTTCCTCCAGGTTAGATGTCTTATGCTCAATGGCTTTTTTTTTCTTTATTTTATTATAATTTTTTATTTACAAGATATATGCATGGGTAATTTTTCAGCATTGATAATTGCCAAACCTTTTGTTCCAATTTTTCCCCTCCTTTCCCCCACTCCCTCCCCCAGAATGTCAGATTGACCAATACATGTTAAATATATTAAAGTATAAGTTAAATACAATATATGTATATATGTCCATACAGTTATTTTGCTGTACAAAAAGAATTGGACTTTGAAATAGTGTACAATTAACCTGTGAAGGAAATAAAAAATGTAGGCGGACAAAAATAAAGAGATTGGGAATTCTATGTAGTGGTTCATAGTCATCTCCCAAGTTCTTTCGCTGGGTGTAGTTGGTTCAATTCATTACTGCTCTATTGGAACTGATTTGGTTCATCTCATTGTTGAAGATGGTCACATCCATCAGAATTGATCATCGTATAGTATTGTTGTTGAAGTATATAATGTTCTCCTGGTCCTGCTCATTTCACTCAGCATCAGTTCATGCAAGTCTCTTTAGGCCTTTCTGAAATCATCCTGCTGGTCATTTCTTACTGAACAATAATATTCATATACCACAATTATTCAGCCATTCTCCAGTTGATGGGCATCTACTCAGTTTCCAGTTTTTGGCCACTACACAGAGGGCTGCCACAAACATTCTTGCACATGCAGGTCCCTTTCCCTTCTTGCTTAATGTTCTTGATAAATATCTAAGCTAGTGTAGATGATGATGATGATGATATATATTGATATACACACACACACACATACATACACATAATATCTGGCAATTTTTAACATTTATACAAAGGATTTAAGCCTAATCCCAGTCCATTTATTATAATACCCATTAATAATGCCTTACATTTTCAAAGCTGGTTTATATAAAATAGATCAAATAGTTTGCTTTTTCTGAGCATAAACCACTTGATAGGAAGAAGTCTCCAAAGGGTAACAGCTGAGAGAGAAAAGTGAGTGTAGAATTCAGGAGTTGCTATACCTAATTCACTCAGCAGAAAATTCACAAATAGGAAGTAACAGTTAAGAGGTAATTCTCCATATATTATTTTCTCATCAAAATTAGTAGCAATTTATAGTGGTACCATCTTCAGCTCTGAACAAGTAGCTTGGTCTTCAGACAAAGTAATTGGAAGTGTAGTTTGCTAATGATCATTTAGAATGACATTTGAGAAAAGTCAAAGAAGAAAATGCTTGATGCTGATTTTCCTCCATGTGTCCCTGCTATTAATTTTGATAGCTCACTGAAATTTTAGCAATTTGAATCTAAAAAGATAAAATTCTATAGACGAGTTATTAGGAAAAAAGGCATCTTCTCTTAATACTGGAAATTGTGTGAAACAAACAGCAGGGATGCACTGAGTAATTTACAAAGCCCTCATTACTTCTTTAAATGAGGCATTCATCTTTAATGACAAAAGAAAAGCAAGTAGGCACTGGGCCAGAGAATTTGCATGCAAAGTTTAGTCCGAGAAAATAAACCACAAAGACTTCTACACAATTGCCTGGAGACTGTCATATATAAGTTCAAGAGGATCACAATCCTTAAATGTTTACATCATGGAAACTGCATGTTTCCACTGGAAAGTAAAGATTAGGTTTATGTTATTTATTCATTCATTCAATCAGTAAACACTTATTAAATGTTTGCACTAGAAGATATATAAGCTTATATATCCTAATAAAATTTATGATTTAGCAGGGACAGAGGGATAAAAATAGTAACATTAATTCACTTTTCTTGAGAAATTTGAAGTTTAAAAAGCACAGTTGCTCTGAGTTAAGTAATACAAATATTATTATTCATATTTAAAGGTGAGGAAACAGACTCATCCATGGTTATATACCTATAAATGTCAGAAATAGAATTCAAATCTATGTCACCTAATTTCTACACTCTTTAATTTTTTTTGCAAAATCTTTTTTACAATTTTTTTTATTTTCAAAGCATATGCCTAGTTTTCAACGTTCACCCTTACAAAACCTGGTGTTCTAATTTCTTTCTCCTTTTCTTTTCCCCAATCCCCCAAATATTAAGTAATCCAATATATTTTAACATATGCAAATTTTCTATGCATTTTCCACATTTATTATGCTGCACAAGAAAAATCAGATCAAAAATGGAAAAAATGAGGAAGAAAACAAAATACAACCAACCAATCACAACAAAGTGAAAATGCTATGTCGTGATCACACACAAAGGAGATAGAATTGTAATTTAACTGACCCATTTTCTACTAGATATATCTGTGTTTTAAGTTCTTGCCAGATATGTGGTCCAGGTATCATTATCTCTTGTTGTTTAGTAAGCCAAGGCTCAGATTACATAGTTAATCAATGTGAGGAGATGGGCAAGATGGATAATGTGGTACTAAGAAGAAATATAAGAGTTCAAAGGATCCCAAGTCAGGAAGTTCATTACTCACAGGTATACAATTGTGTGATTTGGGAATACTGTGGAATGAAATCTCTGATCCAGATTCCACATCTCGTGGGTCTCCCCACCCTCATATCTGATTGTTCTTTTATAGATTCACAGGGACTGAATGGTTGGGGGCCTTTAATGTAGTAAATCATCAAGTGGTATGGATTGCATTTCTCCCCTCCCCACTCCCAACTTTTTACCACAAGGGCACTGGGACTAGAAAAATTGGCTTAATTTGTATACATGGACTGATGGACTCTCTCACATTTTCCTTCATAACCTCTCAAACACTAAGCTAGCTCTGGAAATGCATTCATCAACCTCATCTTCTTTGTGCACATCCCTGAAAAACATACTGCTAAGGTCTGAACTTATCAATAACATTGAAAATTTCTCCATTTGCTGTAACCAATGGTTCCATGTATGAATTGTGTGGTTCTGGCTTGTGGAGAATCTGTTTTCTTGTTGGTAATTGTTGTGCCAAAATTATCACAAGCAGCAAAGAATACATATTTTGTCTCCCAAATTTAGAAGCTACAATGAGTGTTCAATCACCTGTGATCAAAAAGTCACACACCAACTATCCCCTCCACTTTAGTCTTGAAGATAAATAATTAAGTGTCAGTGTGGTATGGAACTGCCATTTTCATCTTCTTTGAAGGCATCTGAAAACATCATGCTAAAAAGCATGGCAAAAAGTATACAGCCTTGCTACACTCCATTGATGACTGGGAAGATATGAGAGAATTACCCATTATCCAGAACCTGTGTAAGCAAGCCTTCATAGAACTGGCATACAATACTGATGATCTTTTCTGGGTAACCAGATTTTAACAATCTTCCACAATGAATGACAATATCAAAGATCATGCTACTTTTGCTACAGATACCATCTAAGAATGAGATAAAATCAATTTGTGTCCTTACTCATTATTAGTTCCAATATTCACTAACTTGGATACTATCAGGAAAATACATGATCAATTATCTTTTTAGGTTAGATCATCAATGTAGAATAATTATTAGCTACTAATAAAAAATGATTTTCTATCTTATCTAAAACAGATTTCAATAAAATATACTATATAGCTATTATTTTAAGACAAAAAAACTTTTGAATTACCATTTAGTTCCAGAACCTTCAAATACGCTAGATTTTGTATGAAGTGTGAAATTTCTTAATACTCAAGCATTTTTGTTACTAAAGGAGAAAAGAACACTGTTAAGAAGGTTTGTCTTCTTAATATATAATATTATATAATATATATAGGGATATAATAAACCTTAATTATATTTTATTATATCTCTGAAACAATGACAACCAAAAGAAATTATGAGGGAAAATCTTGGATATTTTAGAGAGAAAAAAAAAATTAGTGTTTTGGAAGTTTAGGGGTTTTCCCCACACAAAATTGAGTAATCATTTCACCAATAAAATGGCCAATACTTATGTAGATGTTATATCATTTATAGCTTAAAAGTACTGACTAGACCCTCCCTAAAACTAGAAGAATGACTGAATCATTCAAAAATATATTGAATAGGCAATAAAAATACAATTTGAAAGATGTCTGATAGTAATGCTTTATTATTATATATCTCTTGGGCAAAGAAGAATAAACAAACAGCTACTCAAGTGGGAGCTAGCTCTGCTACTTTCTAAACATCACAGCAAAGTTCTTAAAGCCTGGATCTCTCACAAGTATGTTTTAATGAGTTCATTGTTTTGTTTATTCTGCTTGTCAGGAGTCAGAGCTAACTTGATATTTATATCATTAATGGTCCTAATGGTTCTCAGCACTTGGACATGGCCCATCTGGTCAATCTTAGCTTTCCATATATGGGACATTGCCTAGCCTAAGAGCATTTAGGTCATGTAATCAAAGGTGGGATAGATTGTTTGGAGCAAAAACATGATACAAAATGCAAAGTAAAGCATTAGAACTATTATCATTGATAATAATCCCATTCTCCTTTAGCTAATGCTAGCCATTATTCAAGGCTCAATTACAAAGCCAAAATGGCAGAGGAAAGACAATAAACTTTAAAATAACTCTTCTGATCACATTTTGAGGCAACAGAGACAACAAAAAGTCTGAGTAACGCATTTTTCTAGTCTAAGACAAATTAGAAAGTCAGCAGAAATCTGTTACACCAGGGTGGGAGTCAGTCCAGAACCATTGGTGGGCCTTGGAGGTTGCTGTGAGAGGGGCAGCAGCTTCAGGAGCTCTCAGACCAGAGATTGTAAAGAACACAAATGACCACTTCCTAAAAGATCATAGGGGCCACCTAGCTGACACTGGATACAGAAGATGCTGATTGGCAATTCCACACAATTCTGGATCACACTTCCAAGAAGGAATGGAGTACTTGAAGTTGGTCACAAGGGAACAGGAGCCCACAGAGGAGCATTAATATTTGGGGCCCAAAGACATGAAAATGCTTACATGAAAGGAGGAAAAGTGAGTGAGCAAAACAAAAGAACATTGTATAAAATAACAGCAATATTGTTTTCAGGATGACTTTGAGGGATTAAGTCATTTAAACTATTATAAATATACAAATTAAAAATAAAGGATACATGATTGCATTGAAAGAACTGAAAAACAGAAATATATATAAAATAAATTTACACATGTGCATTTATGTAAATATATATATATATATATATACAACCCTATTTTGCCTAATGATAGCCATCTTTGAGGGGGAGGATGGAAGAAAAAAGATAAATTCATATCATAAATTTCTTGTGTATTTTCAGGGAATAGCAAATTGTATGTGGCAGATATGCAGTTTCATGAGCATTTTTTTTCTTGTAGTGTGTTGTGGAAAAGTTTGTTTTGTTCCATGAGTTGAAAAAAAAATTAAAGGAAAGGGAAAAGAGAGGCCCTGGTCAGAGTTTCAGAGTCAAGATGAGCATTAGCACTTGTAACTTCAGGTGATCAGGGTCAAAACCAGAACATAGACCAGGAGAGCAGTGACCATCCCTCTCCCTGCATCATAGCACCTTGAATGCACCGAAAACTTGCTGGATCCCAGAACTAGCTCTGAAAAAAAGTAGCACAAAAAAGCCTAAAGTTTGGATTAATGCCTATCCAACCAAGAGATGAGAAGAGCCAAACTTTAACATAAAGTTAAAAGTCATGAAATAGGCTAGAAAATAAACAAAAGAAAAATAACTTGATTATTAAAAAAAAAAAAGTACCATGGTGTCAAGGAAAATCAAGTCAAAAATTCTAAAAAAGACAACAATATGGAAAACATCTATAAACAAAACCTCAAGGGCAAAGGCTCACTGGATCAAAGCACAAAAAGAATTCCTGGAAACTTTAATGAACTAAATAAGAATGGGAGAGGAAAAAATGGAGAAAGAAATGAGTCTTGTAAGAAAATAGGAAAATGCAATCAATCACTTCACAAAAGAGGTACAAAAATTCACTGAAGAAAAAAACTCCTTAAAGAGACAGATTTGGCCAAATGGAAAAAGAAGCATAAAAGCTCACTGAAGAAAATAATTCCTTCAAAACTATAATTGAGCAAGTTGATACTGACTCCATGAAACAAGAAACAATCAAAATTAAAAAATTTTTAAAAAGAAAATGTGAAATATACTATTGGAAAAACAACTGATTCCAAAAACAAATAAAAAGACATAATTTTAAAAATATTAGTCTGCCTGAATTCAATAATTAAGTTGGCACATGTAAAGCCTAAGAATGTCATCATTATTAGAGTAATTAGACATCATAAACATAAACATAGGGGATATATGAGTTAATTATTTATCTGTAATAAACACATGAATTAATGAACAAGGAATAAAGAAATAAAGTGAGAAAGAGAGATGCAATGGGGAAAAAAGGAGAAGGGAGCGTCGTAGAAGGGGGAATTTTTTCTAATGTAACAGAAGTGCGCAAGAAAAACTTTATTATAAAGAAGAAAAAAAGGAGGAAGTAGCAGATAATGCTTGAAACTCAATTGACCACAGAAAACTAGGAAAACAGAAAGGGATGTAGATAAGAAATATGAATTTGGTCATGAATATGACCAATATGAATATGACAATGGTCAGAAGCAAAATAAATTTCTGAAGAACTGGTTAAAATGAAGAGAAGGATAAACAAAAGAAAAAAGGATGGAGAGAAATACATGGTAATCATAATTGTGAATACAAATAGGACAAATTCATCTATAAAAGGGAAGCAAGTAGCAGAATGTTTTAGAAATGACAACCCAACAACATGCTATTTACAAAAGATATTACTTGAAATAGAAAGACATATATACAGAGTTAAAATAAATAGGAGCAAAATCTATTATGCTTCATTTCAAGTAAAAAAAAAAATAAAGGTTTAACACTCATGATTTCAGACAAAGCAAATCAAAAATAGACTTACTTAAAAGAGATTTAGGTAAACTAGATTTGCTAAAAAGATACCATAAACAATGAAGCAATATCAAAACTATTGAAGGCAAATTTCTTTGATAGAGGCCTTACTTCTCAAATATAAGGGGAACTAAGACAAAATTTTAAAAATAAAAGACATTCTGCAATTGAGAAATGAGAATATGAACAGGGGATTTTTAAAAAAAGAAATCAAAGCTACATACTCATAGCATATCAAAATGCTCTGAATTACTATTGACTAGAAAATGCAAATTAAAATTACGCTGAGATACCACCTCACACTTACCAGAAATAACAAATGGTAGAAAATAGGTACAATAATAAATTATTTGTGGAGTTGTGGAGTGATCCAAATATTTAGGAGAATAATTTAGAAGTATTACCAAATGGTTATAAAACCACACTTTTTTTATAACCACCCTTTGATATAACAATACCATCACTAGTTCTATACCCCAAGAAGATCAAAGAAAAATGTTAAGGATGTGTAAATATTTATTGCAGAATTTTTTTGTGCTGTCAAAGGATTAGAAATTGAAAGATGGCTGAACAAATTGTGGCATATAATTATGATGGAATACAATTGTGCTCCAAAAATGTTGAGAGAGTGATTTCAAAAAAGAAGAAAAAGAAGAAGAAGAGAGGAATTGATGCAAAGTGAAATGAGAAAAATGAGATCATTGTGCACAATAAAAGTAATATTTTAATGAATTGTTGAAGAGGGGTACTCTGAATAAAACAATGATGCAACATAACTTCAAAGGACTAATGATTTTAAAAATGTTATTCACTTTTGGGAGAGAACTGATGAACTCTTGAGTACAAATTGAAGTTTAATTTTCTCACTATCTTTGCTTTTCTTGGTTTTTGTGACATGGCTAATAGAGAAATATTTTATATTATTTCATATGTATAATTTATATCATGCTGCTTGCTTACTCGGTAAATAGGATAGAGCTGAGATGGAAAGAGAGAATTTGAGCTTCAAAATTTAAAAAGAAGAGAATGCTTTAAAATAATTAAATAATAAATTTGAAAATCAAAAATTTTTAAAGATCAGCTGCACAAAGCATTCGTTAAAGGGCAACTGATCATGAAAACAACTTTTCAATAATTCAAACACAGGAAACTTGCCTATAAATTCCTTTTTATGCATTACAACTATTCATTGAGTAAGTACTTGGACCATTTGGAAAGATAATTGAATATTTTAATGAAATAAAAGGAAAAGAGAAGGCCAGATTGCATGTTGGAAATTATCCAGTGCTTTTGTGACCCCAAGTTTCTCCCTAGTATAAAAACCCATCTTTAAATCATAAATGTTCCCTAGATAGTGCTGTATGCTTGAGAATCTTGGAACAACACAATTTCATAAGTATCAGTTGCAGAAAACTTAAAGAAACATAAGGAGTTAGATTGAGGATACAAATATACTACATGGTAATTTGCATTTTTTACCTACAAATAAGTCACCTAACAGAAATTTTCAAGGAAACTATGATCAAAACAAAGGAGATATGGAAGGATAACAGATGGACAACTTGAGGGCTGTGCTGGCTCCCATGAAAATTTTTTAAAAGACCTAAAGTAAGGCCTTCAGATGATGAAATTTTCTGTGGAAATTCTGTGAAGAACATGAACAAGAATCTACAGAATCCAAGTAGATAGATGCCATATTGAGGAGATCACATATCCATTGATGTATTAAATGAACTATACTAAATTTACTGCAGCTACTTCATTATAATTTCAATTTGTATTTTTGTTATTTTTATACTGATATAAAAAAGAACATAATGAACTAAAGTTTCCCCAAAAAGGAACTTGACCTCCTTCATGGAAAAAGAGAAAACATAAAATAAAAAACAGCTGTTTGGCTTACAGAAAGAAAAAGATTCCCCAATGACAAATTTACAATCAGGAGGAAACTGCCTCCAAAGGAATTAGATGCAAAAGGCCAATGAGATTTTCTCTGAATCCATATAAAATAATTTGAGTATCAAAGAAAGAGGAATATCTTTAAGGAGCCTAAACTCATCATAATTCCCAAAAAACAACAAGAAGGAAAGGGAGAATAAAATGCAAGCAATATGTATCACAGGTTTCTGAACTTCTTTATTTCTGCATTATTCACTGTCTGAAATCATGTGCATTTTGCCCTCATATAGCTCTATTAGAGCAATATGGGAAAAACAGGTAACACTGACTCATGTCAGCCTGGTATAATGGAAAAAGGACTGCAAGAAGATCTGAGTTCAAATGTCACAATGTTATTTGTCATTCATATGACCTTAGACTAGTTATAAAATCATGGATTCATAACTACAAGGAATCTAAAAAGTCACCTAATCAACTTATTCATTTTGCAGTATTGAAAATTGAGGTACAGAAAAATTTGAACAGAAAAGTAATTTTTCTACATAAGAAAAAATTTTAGTGAAAGATACATCCAGATTCTGTATGATATGCAATTGAATCAGGAAAATCTATAGAGTGCTTGACCAGCAGTTAGCAAGATCTAGGTTTAAATTTAGTTTTAGATACTTACTTAACTTCGAACCCCTATTTTGTTAGCTTTGTAACTTCTGTTTGCCTTGCTTACCTCAACTGTAAAATGGAAATAAAAACAGTACTTAACTCAATAAGGTTATTTTGAGAATCAAATGAGATCGTTATAAACAATGTTTATTCCTTCCCTCCCCTTCTTCACTACCAAAAAATACAGACGTGCACATACACATAACAACACACACACACACACACACACATACATGTAAAGTTAATGAGGGGAGAGACAAGATCTATAGATTTTCCATATTTATATACTTAAAGATAACTTAGATACATAGTACAAATGGACAGTGAACCGTGCCCAAAATTAATCAGGAAGAGGGGAACAGACTACACTCATTATCTTTGGGAAGTTTCAAAGTATTTTGGTTTTGGGTTTGGGTTTTTTTTGTCTTTTTTTTTGGGGGGGGGGGTAATGATACAAAACTTTTTCCTGAAATAGGCCTATCTTTTAACACCAATATTTTTCTATTAATGCCACATAGATGCAAAACCTGCAATACTGCAGCAAGTGGCTATATCAAGACAATGTGATGAAGACCAGCAAATTTCTTACAAGGAATGGGGTAAATTTGGGATGTGTTCTCCATTGTTGAAGGGACTATCCACAGTGATGAGCTCTATTGTGTATGGTGAATATATATGTACCTAGATGCACTTAAGTATTATAATATGTGTCCAAACTACACAAATTGCTGTAAATAATTACAGGCTTCCATACTATGTCCTGGTCATATTCACACTATGATACTTCCATTCTTAACATCATCCTTAATTTCCTCCTACTGAAAGCATTGGGGTTCCATTTCTAAGACATCAAGTTCTAATGTGTGAGAATAAGCCTTCCTGATTATATTATACCACCATTCTAAACCTATTGTTTTCCCCTTTAGAATGCCAGTTACTTGAGAATAGAGACTGCCTTTTGATACATGTTTAATATAATGAAAATTTTGAAGACCTTTGGTTTCCCATGAATTCTCACATTATCACCTATTGCTCTATATCTATTACATTTTCTTCTGATCTGTCTTCAATTTAAGGAGGTTATAGTTCTAAATTATATTAAAAAGGTGGTATTTCTATATGACTTGAGCATTACTAACATGAATGAAGATAGCATTGCCTAATTTTTTAGCTGCTTGAAAATGGAGAATTTGGGGGATACAAAAGGATTATAGGATGATAGATATATTTGAGATATTCTCCTTCAATATATTGGTAAAAATATTCCACCTCAATCTTAGTCTTTTAAAATCACATGCTCCTTAATTGAAGGCTTCAGTTATTAAAGTCATTTCCTGATTATAGAATTACAGATTTAAACAAGGAAGAAACCTTAAAGGCCATCTAGTCTAATATCCTCATTTTACAAAATGAGAGAACTGAACTAATCCCCTGTCATTGTTGGTTGTTCTTTGTTTTCTTGAAAAAGACCAATGATATCAGGGGTAGTGTTGTCTTGACTTGCAAGTGAATTTAAGGGCTCTATAAAGTCATGAGCTTTGCTCTTTCCTCCAGAGTTATCTGGGTCCAATGCCAGACATAAGTCAGGACTGGGGAAGTGACCCAGATGCAATGAGAGATCCTAGCCTTTTTAAGGTTTTCCCCAGCCCTTAGTTTGTCTGAGGCAGCACCCATGAAGAATCAGTAAAAAAATGAGGCAAAAGATAGTCTAGTCTGTGAAGATCTTCTGCCAAAACAGAAACAATTGCTATTTACATTCGTTGTGAACCTTCAAAAACCAAACAATGACCTAGTGAGATTAGGGAGGGAGGGAGGGAAGGAAGGAAGGAAGGAAGGAAAGAAGGAAGGAAGGAAGGAAGGAAGGAAGGAAGGAAGGAAGGAAGGAAGGAAGGAAGGAAAAAGTTACTTAATTGATAGATACGGAAAGCTAAATCTTCTGATTTCAGAGTAAGTGTATTTTCTACTGTAATTTCTCTGTTGACATTCTTTTAAAAAAAGTAACAGAACACATTGGGAAAAATTGGATTATTATTTCCATATTAACGGAAAATAAGACTATAGATATAGTTGAATAGTGGAATATGAATAACATTTTTGAATAATGGTATTTGTGCAATTACAATAATTAGTGATTCCTTATTCATTCTTTTCAATATACATACCTCATTTGGGCTGTAGAAGAAAATACAATGACAACTGTGTCCACTGCCTTATTACCCATGGAAAAGCAAGATTACAGATGTCATGGCTCCAAACCAGAGTAGGTTTAACCAACTAGCAAAGAAACTATGGCCAAGATTGCTAAGTACACATCCTGAATCCAAATAAAGCTGAGACTTGACAAGAGAATTCTGCTGTCCTCATGAAGGAGGTCAACTTGTGAGTCAAAAAGGGGATTCCGAGGGGGATGTGGGAAGAGGACAACTGGCAAAACTTACTCCGTTTTTCACCTGGAATTTCTTTTATTTAAAAAAATCAAACTTATGTATTTTTTTAATTAGTCAAAGTGTGTGCATATAAAGGTAGGTGTTTGTTGTATATATTGAGGTAGGGTTGAGAAAAGGAGACGTGAATGTCTTTGGGTTAAAGAGGAACATTCTCCAAAATATACAGAAGAAAAATAATTTCCTTGATATATCACTGCTTATATAAATGTGTCGCTACTAGAAAAGGTTTTTATAAGGAGATGTTAAGGGAAGGGACTGAAAAATGTGTATTATATTCTCAGAGCAAAGTTTCATATTCTCAAGGAAATTAACATAAGAAATGTCATATTAGGTCAAATCCCTATTTCATCAGGTGATATTTTGTCTCTGACAACAGCACAAAGGAAGGGTTTGTGAAACTTCAGTTTCAAAGGCCTAAGAACATAATGTACAGTATGAGAAGTAGTCTAGGGGAAGGGTGTTCCTGACTCCAAATCCAGCAATTGATTTATTTAACCAAAATTGTCACTCCAACGAAATCAAAGATGAATAGGAGATCAGCCAGAAGCAGAGGTCCAGTGGAGAATTGAGAGAGTATACTAGTCTTCAGCTCCAGGATTCAAAAGGCCAAAAGACAGCTTTTTTCCTGTGAACTGGAGATGTAGTAGCAGGTATTTTCTATTTATATCTATATCACTGCAGATTACTTTAATAATTAACAAATCAAAAATCATACTGAACACTGTGTTAGGTAATTGAATATAAAACAAAAATTAAACAGATCTTGTCGGCAAGGAGCTTACATTAATAAGACTTTCTATGGTGACACAAGAAATACCTTTAAAAGTATAGAGAAAATAAATAAATAAGAAACTGGGAGAATGAGCATCACTAGCAGCTAAGAGGATAAGAAAAGATTTCATAGAAAAGCCAGTTTTTGAACATGGTCTTTAAAAGACACAGGGATTCTGCAAGGCAAAAATGAGCTAAGATTGGGTTCCAGGGTAACAGTCAGTACAAAGGCCCAGATATGGGAGAGAAAGTGTTGTGCAAGGACCCCTTCTCTAAAGCTCTAGTCTTGAATTTCTAACTGCCTGCTGGATAGCTTCCCCTAGATGTCTCACCAGCACCTCAGACTAAAAATTTCTGAAATTCATTTCTTCATATGTGCAGCTCTCAAATCTGCTTTTCTTCTAAAATCACTATCCCTGCTA
Organism: Antechinus flavipes; assembly: GCF_016432865.1. Classification (NCBI taxonomy): domain Eukaryota; kingdom Metazoa; phylum Chordata; class Mammalia; order Dasyuromorphia; family Dasyuridae; genus Antechinus; species Antechinus flavipes. The sequence goes on along the minus strand of NC_067400.1, from coordinate 126,194,331 downwards.
TTAGTACCAACTTCCATCCTCCCAGTATTTAAAGCTTGTAATCTTGTAATCAATCATTTTTTTTTTTATTTTTTCTTCTCCCTTCCTCTCACTAAGTGGTACAGTGGATAGAGTTGTTGACCTAGAGTCAGTGAGCTTTGGATAGTTATTAGCTGTCATCCGGGATAAGTTATATTTGTATGTGTGTTTGCCTCAATTTTCTCATCTATAAAATAGGGATAATAATAGCACCAATTTTCCATGGTTATTTTGAGGATCAGATGAGATAATTGCAAAATATTTTGCATTGTGCCCAGACATATGTAAGTATTATGTAAATGTTAGCTATCATTATAATTATTATTAACCAGTAACCATAGCATATCATTTTCATCTACACAATAATGTGCACTACTCGGTACCTAAACTGGTCACCTTAATTCAGGATCAGGATCTTAACTCTCCAGTGGTTTCTAAAATAGAGTTCACATGATTTTGAGAGATATATATTTCATACCAACTGGAGACTGAGAAGATAGTCATACACTCCCTCCTCACAATATACAATTTTGAGATTTGTCTCTAAAACTATCACACCTATATAAAGCCCAATGCTCCTTTATGCTACCCTATCTTTCTCCTTCTTTGAGTATTATTCCTTTAGAGAAGTTATAATCTAATTGTAGTCTTGGGAACCTGTAGCATTTGTTATTCAAGTACTATTAAAAATACTATCCCTCCCCCCATCCTCAGAGTAGCCTGCTTCTATTTACCAGATCTCCTCTTGACTATGGCAACTACAACTCAGAGGGCAGCTCCATAATCCTAGACATTGACCACTCAGTAAGGGTCCTGTCTCTCTCCCTTACTCCCACTTTTGTTTTGAATAGAATAGAAAGGTAGTAAGGAATGAATTACTCTCTGTTTTGAAGATCTCATCCATCAATGATGTCAAATTCAAGTAGAAATTAATTTCTATAAGTATCATATTAACTTAGCCACAAATTAACATTATCTATGTTGTGTTGTATTTTTATTTATTCTGTTTAACATTTTCTAAATACATTTTTATCATATTCAGCCTGCAGTTTGCCTTGCATGAGGAGTTTGATACCTCTGCATTACATTACCTCTACCTCTTCTAGACTTTCCTATTTCTTTTAGGGGTACCACTCTCTCTCCTGTCAACCAAGTTTGTAATCTCAAAGTCATTCTGAACTCTTTACTATCCCTCACTCCATACATTCAATCAGTTGCTAAATCTTGTTTCCATTTCCATGAAATCTCTCTTTCTGCTTTTCTCCACTTCCTCAGATACCATGCTGGTTCAGATTCCTTTTCCTGAATTTTTGAAAGACTAATTACTAATGACTAATTAGTATGCCTTGCCTCACCTCTCCATAAATTTTCCACAGAGCTGCCAAAAATGCTTTTCTTGAAGGAGAGCTTTGTTGATGTCACTTATTCCTCTCCAGCACTGCCCATTCATAAAATCCAGTAGCTTCTTTGATGCTCTAGGATAAACTTCCATGTTTGGGATTTATATACTTTCACAACCTGACATAAACCTCTATTTTTTTAACTATGTGTGTATGTATATGTGCATACATAGACATATGTGTATATATGGATATATATATTCCCCTCCATCCTGTACTCTACAGACCTAACAGTTGCTGTTTGTCACAATTATACAAAATTAAAATATCCAAACAAGAATAAGAAATTAACACCCACTGAACTCACCCATTAAACAGGACTACACAAGGAAAAAAGAATGAAAGTATATGGAGAACTTTATTCTTAATTGAAATGAAAGATAATTCACTTTTTGCATTGTGTGTGGTAAATATCTATGGACAACGAAACAATGACTTGCTTAAAAAGCTGCTCATTTATACTGAAATAACATTTATAAAGCACCTTTTATGTGCCAGGGATTATGCTAAGTACTAGGGATAGAAATACAGGCAAAAACAAAGATAGCCCCTTCGCTCAAGGAAGGGAAAAGACAACATACAAAAGGAAGTTGAAAAGCCCTTTGGGGTAAGAAGAAGGTGAACTTTAAGGGGAGATGTTAAGAGAGTTCTACAAAAGTCCAAAAGTAATACAACTGCATTGCCCCCATTTAAGTAAAAGTCCTGGATCTCAGCCCCAAACTCTGCCCTTCAGTCTTAGAGTCCAATAAAAGAGACATAGGATGCTGATGAAGAAGATTCAGATTGGGAGCAAGATGAGATTTACCAATTATGAGTGTCCTGGAGAGTTCCAGAGAAGTTCAAAAACAGTGTAGTTGAGCTCACTGTTTAGATAGAGACCCTGGAGCCTAAAATCTTACCCTCCAGTCATAAAGTTCAATAAGAGGAGCAGAAACTACTGGTAGATGTGAGTACCAGATAGCTCACTGTTACTTAGGACATACTATTTGATTACTTCATTGTGAATCTTTCTATTAAAAAAAAAAGTAACTGAAAAAATTCAGATGTTTGGTTAATTTCATTAATCAAATTTATTGAAAAAGTAATTATTAATAAATAACTAGTAGTAATGGTCTGACTTAACCCCAGATATATAGGGAGTTGATAAACTTAAGTATGTTCAAACATTTAAAGAAGGGGTTTTGAATAGTGTGTGTGTGTGTGTGTATGTGTGTATGATAAAATCTTGATACTGTGGTGAAGCCTATCGAAAGAGCACTTCTTAAAATAAGTTTAAATGCATACAATAAAATATATAACATTATAAAGAAAACCAACGTTTAATATAAATATATATATACATATATATATATATATATATATGGATCCTTCAAATCTATCCACAGAGCCATTGACTCCAGGTTAATAACTCTGTATTCAAATCAATGAAAACACCAAAACATTTGGGTATTTAATCATACTTCACTATAAACAAATCAAACTCATTCTTTTTTATTTCAATGTTTGTGTCTATTTCATGATTTACATAATGTGATAGTAAAATAATAATCTTTTTTAATATATAAATTAGTAAATATAGAAAAAATCAGGGGAGAATGCTCTCAAAAAAATTACTAAACTCATTGGGGATGAGTGATCAAAAGTTTGGAATCCAGTAACCTAACAAAAATTATTGGCCAAGAACAAGTTTGAAATGTGGCTTACATTAGGCATCATTCCCTTATGTGAAATATGTATCCTTAAAATAAATAAGTTTCACAATAATTCTGGCGGGGATTTTTTAGTCACTAGAGCTTAAGCTTCAGTGTCCAATTAAACTTTACTTGTTTAAAAATCATCAGACACATCTTCCCTCATGTATGCAAGAGCATATGTCTTTTTGTATCCATCTGTATAAACACTTCAGGTTTGAAATCTGACTGCAGTAAAGAAAAAAATTAAGGAAGGTTTGAGCATAAGGATTTTTCCTCTGTCATTCAAAGGAAAAAAAAGGACTCAAGGTACAAATTGCATTTAGAGTATAAATATAAGCATGAGAGTCAGGTGATTCCATTCTTAATGTCTTTTTATATCATGCTCTTCATCTCTTAGAAAGCATGATGTTCACACAATCAATTTAAAATGATTATTCATGTTCACCAAGGTTCTACCTCTTGTTTTCTGCCTGTATGTCTGCAACAAAGACTGAGAGTGAGGTTGTTTTTCTCTGACCTTCCTTAGTCATCAAAATAACCAGGGATCCTCCTAATGAGATGGCCATGAAAAGACTATTTGAATACTTATATACTTATAGCGCCTTCATCCAAACAAAGAAGAGACTTTTCCCAGTTACCTGGCAAGAGTGTTGCTAAGGGGATTATGCTTGATTACATTTTAAATTGCAACCATTAAAATCAGAGTTGAGCACTGGCATACTCTGGCTACCTGATACCTTAAATTGGTTCCACCTCCACACTATCTCATTTCCTTCCAATCACAATCTCAGAGTTATCCTGAAATCTTCATTCTCAATCACTTTCCATATCTAATTAGTTCCTATTTTATCATTTCTACTTCTAAAACTTCTTTCTGGTCCATCTTTTCTTCTATCCTGACATAGCCACCCCATTATTTCAGGTCTTTATTTTCTCCATTTCAGTAGCTTCCTATTGAATTCCCAGCTTTCAATCTTTCCATTCTCCAGTCTATCCTTCGTAGAGCTGCCAAAATAATCTTCCCAAAGCCTAGGTCTAAGCATATCACTTCCCTGTTCAAGAAGATTCAGCAACTCCTTATTGTGGGTAGGATAAAATAAAAGCTTTCCAACTTGGCATTTAAAACCCCTTACAGTCTGGCTCCATCCTATGTTTCCAGACTTATTTCCCATTATTACTCTTCATGGATTTTTTATTTCAACTAAATTGGCCTCAATTAGCTGCTGCATGAATTTCCTGCCTCTCTGTCTTTGCCTAGGCTAATTACCCTACATGCCAGAAAGTACTTTTTTCTTTCTTCTACTTCTTGGAATCATTACTTCATGAATCATCTCAGAGAAGTCAGACATCCTAATAGAAAGTAAGATGCTTGAGGACAAAGACTATTTTTTTAAATTTTGTCATTGTGTCTCTAGTAACAGGCACAGTAAATTGCACAGAGTATATGATAAATAAAGTGCTTTTGAATAAAAAAAATGACTGGGCTGGATTAAAAGGTAGTTTTCTCACTATCATCACTGCCAACTTTGAAAACCAAGAAATAAAGGCATTCTAACATACCACCAGAGATGTTCACATATGTTTGTGGATTTAAAAAAAAATTGAAAAGTCCCAAAATTTATAACTCCTCTAGATTACAAAATCAGGAACTCATATGCTGCTGGCATGTTACCCAATTCTCTTGTTCACCTTAAATACACCATTACATTTCATAGTTTGAAATTCTTGCCATGATTCCTTTCAAAGGTCCCCATAATCCTACTGTGTGGACCATGTGTTTCTTCTTCCAGTGTTCCTTTCATGTGACTTAAATCTTCCTTTTCTTTCATTTCCTACATGCCTTGATTCTCATTCCCATTTCCACGAGCTTACATGTTAAAAATTATGGTTTTACTTCTTCCATAGCAGCCTGTCCATATAATTTCTCTTAGATGTTTTCTTGTCATTATATGTTGTTTCTTTCAATTATACATTTCTTTTGTGAAAGCAATTTTAGGAATACAATACACCACTGAAAATAGTAAAGAATGAATAAAACAGTAAGAAGATTAACTTTTCTACTGTTTTGAAGTATTTTAATCACTAGAAAAAAGGTAAAGATAGTTACCATAATTGCTAGATTTTGTTTCTCTTCAATAGCTTCTCTTCTCCATACTAATCTTGAATTAGTTGTGGGTATAACTTCTATGTGCATTCAAGTCTTTACCTGATACACTAATGTTCTTTCATAGTGTCTAACTTCATCCTGGAGAAATTCCAAGTATCAACACTCATTTTAAATCACTTTATTAGAAACTTTATTGAAATATTCCCTCAAGGAGCACACTGGAGCAATAAGAGTTGCCTGATATAAAACTAGCCCCAGAGATCTCATTCCCAAGAGTTCTCCCTAGCAACCTAGAATGCTCATTTTGGATTTACAGGGTATTTTTCTTTTTAACCTTTAAATCATCAGATTCCTCCTTAGAAAGGCTTTTTTCTTACAACTTGGTTATATGGGCTAATGTTTTTCTAAGTCCTATTGGAGATTTGGGAGTGATCATTCCACCAGTCTGACAAGCTGCCAACTGAATAATTCTGCCAGTACTTATAGGACAGACACAGATTTCTAAACTGGGCCCCCAGCAAATGTCAAGTGACCCCTGTCAAGTCATAAGCCAAAGAATTGCCTAGTAACTTAGCCAAGCTACATTCAGTATCTTTTAACACAGAGAAGACAGACACATTATCCTTAACCTTTATATTATTTACTATCTGAATGACAGTTTTGCCTTTTCGTTTTTTTAAAACGGAAAAAAAATGTTGCCTTGCACTCTCCCGACTCCATAAAGACTAAATGAGATGATGGAACGATATTTTTGTTGTTAAAGAAGAAAACACACGTTAAAATGCATAAATGGTTTATGACAACAACAAGAAAACGATTGTATCAGATGGAGAATAATGGAGGCTTTCAAAGGCCCTTTGCTGTTCTCTAGCAAAACCCTTTTCACATTTTTGTCCAGGGTTTGATTGGCAGAGTAAATCTCTGCCTGCTGGGGAAACAACTTCACTCAGTGCTGATTGCCTCCGGTCTGATTGCAGCAAAATCTATCTAGAGTAACATCTGCTAATGTCTAGAGGGAAGTTTTTTCTATCATCATTTTATCAAGGTAGGATGTGAAGTGTGTTAAATCATTATATAAATTGCTGCTGTCTTGTTGAATGCAGTCACTGTTCCTGGTTTCACTTAGTGATCATTTGTGTGACGTATGCCCCCACTTCAGCTGAAACATTAATTTATCAAGTGCTTATAGATTTATTCCTTAAGAGGCTTTTTGAAAACCTCAGGATAGTATACTTGTTTTCAATAAACTAACAAGCTATTCTAATTGCATGGTAGACTCACTGGGAGTCAATAAATAATTCAAGCATTTGGAATCTATATAGCAGTTGTCATGTTTAAGTAATAAAATACACTCAGTTCTCCAAAAAAAAAAGTGAAAACATGTATTGCTACTTATAGATTACACATCTTTTAAGCCTATAGTTAATTACAAAATCTGTTTTCTATACACTTTAAATTCCTACTACATGGTAGACACTGAGTTAGGTGCTAGGCACATAAATTCAAGAATAAAAACAATTCTAGTTCTTCAGAGCTTGCATTATATTTCTGAGAATTAGGAAAGACATGCACAAAGATAGTTGAATTCAAAATATATACAGTGTTGATGCAAAATAATGTTTACTTCTTTTTAGTCAATGTGGGAGGAGAACACCTGGAAGCAGGGAGAACAGAAAAGTTACTTATCTGGGCCTTGTGAATGGGGTTTCTAAAAAGATGAAGAATATTACAGACATAAGGACATTAAGCACAAAGACAGGGATATGGAATGTAGAATAAGGGACAACAACTAGACTAGTTTGATTGGAATTTAGGCCTGAGATAAGGAAAAAATTCTTAACAGAAAGAGCTAACCAAAATGTAAGGATCTGACAAGAGACAGTGGTTTCCTCTTTATTAAAAATCTTCAAGCAAAAGTCATTTGGAATATATTCATTAGATTATCCAAAATAATTTTATTTGGGAACAGGTTGTACTGACTATATTGCCTTATAGGTCTCCTCTAGCTCTGAGTTTCTATGATTTTATAATTTAGGATACTGAGAGTCAGAAAGCTCAGTTTTATCTTTGGCTATCATCTCATCAGACATGTCAAGGACAAAAAAAAGGCATGATTTTGAATGTCACTATTTTTGTCAGGAGGGCGTGGGATGGGGAACAAGCTCTCACAACACACCTACATAGCTGTTAAAACTCTTTCCTTAAGGAACCCAGTAATGTCATATTCTAATTGGCAGAAAGTGCTTTTCCATCCATGTTTCACAAGAACAGAGCTACCTACAAAAAAAAAATGCCTTTTTATTTCCTCACTTATATTAGAAAATAGAGAGGGGAGCAATTAATTTCCATTCCAAGTTTTCTTTCTGTTAATTAATGGGGTATTTTTCTATTGTTACTCTTGGTCAGATTGTTTGTCTAATAAAGATTGATTGGTTTGGCCTTCCACCTATGAAGATCTGGAATCAGTTTACTAGCTGTTATCCTGATTCGGCTGACACAAATAGCAGTGGCTGGATAATTTATCATTGTGTTAGTCCTGATTTACTAATGAAATTGGATGGATGGCCCTAACTTTCCCGAGGAAGCATTAATTGAGTCAGATCTGGGAGCCAAGACTCACTACAGAGTCTCTTATCACTCGGTCATTTTTCAAGCTCTGCATTTTATTAACATTACCAGGTGGACAGATGCTGTCCAAGTCAATACATTAGAGTGAAATGACTGGAAAAGAGGCTTTGCAGTAATGGGATTTTGTGCCATTTCCTGTAACTGGGCTCTTCAGAATCAGTGACAGGATATGTTGTTCATGGTCACCAATGGTGACCACTGGGTCTAGCCTCTCAGACGCTTACAGATGTTTCCTATCTTTGATTCTATACATTTCCTTATAATGACAATCAAGAGTTCCGCTGTGATGTTTCTTGTGTTTCTTTAGTTTCCTTTTTTAATGTGATTACAGCCTGTGGGTTACATTAGTGTCCACACAATGTCAGAAAAATTAAACCTGGCTTCCAGTACACCTGGAGCATTGGAAGGAAAATTTATAGGATAGAGATCAGAGTCACAGGGGATGGGCAAGCACAGATGGAAACTGCAGTTTTGGAGGGAATACTAGAGTCAGTGAAATCACAGATCCATCAAAGTATGAGGATAAGGTAAACAAGCACCAAAAGATCACATTGTATTCCTTGAGACTCCCTCCCTACATGTAAACCTTTCTACAAAAACGGTACATTTTTAAAGGCATCCATCTCTTTGCCAAAAATAAGGAAACCAAGGCTAGTAAAATTCAAACCACTTCATGAGCAGGAACTCCCATTTGAAGCCATGATTTCTTAAAAAATAATAATAATAATAATTAAAGTCACTAAATGTGGCATGGGTCTTAATTTTCCAGTACAAAGTTTTCTTTTCTTTCACAGTGAGGAAAAACAGCCATGCCCCTTTATAACATTCACTTACACAGCAAGAGATGCAAACAGATATTTTAGTGACCTGAGCTTTTAGAACAGCTCGTTAGCTCCATTTAGCATGTAATAGATATTTTGGCTAAAGAACTTTATGGGTTTTACAAATAATTTCTTCCTCCCACACACAGAATTTAACAGTTTTACAGTCTTTTACAACTTCCACCCCCTATTCATGCAGCTTGCCTTTATGCCGGGAAGCATAGTTTTAATGATTTGGATTGCCTCTCGCACCTTATACATATTCAGAAATGATGCTCCCCAAACTCTGCATTTCATGCCAACATCTACTGATGAAAAACAGGTCCACTGAACTAGTAATAATGATGAGTGAGATTCCATGTCATTTGACTGCCAACAGACCATCAGAAATGGAGTTCAGTTCATATAAAAACAGTACTGAACCAGACAAGTCAGCCTGGTTGGCAGCCTTGTTAGGCATGTAAATGAACTTGATAACCCTTTTCATTCACAGAATTCACATAAAATACTCTCCTGCTGGCTTTATTTAGCCCCGTTTAAAATTTCATGGGTTCTGCAAAGGGGCCCTCAGCTTCTGAACTGATTATGTCAGTACTGCTGACCAGTAACTTCACTGAGATCCATCATGTGCCCTAAGCCAAAGATTAGGCACAAAATAATTTAATGGCTTACCAAAAAAGAGCAAAGAAATGGGAAATGCACTATTAGTTAATACAACTATTAGACCACAAATGTAAGCATGTGAAAGCTTATATCAAATGGATGACATCATATCACACCTTGGCAGATGGGACTTCTGGCCAAATAAATCATATTATATATGACAACAACCCAGCAAAGCAATTTTAAGGAACTCATCTAAATAATGTATCTCATCACTAGGGTATAGGTATTTTTCATTCCTTGTAGTACATTATTTAGTAATATCTTCATTCATTTAGAAATTTAGTAGTTTCCCACATTAAGCTTCTAAGGGCTCCCTAAATCCAATTCAGTTCTCAGCTGGGAAGAACAATCTTATATCAGATTCCTAGATCCCATAATGAATGAAATATTTAGGGTCACTGCTACGTGAGTTTTTGGCTTGTGTGAAAGCTGACTGCCCCACTCTCATTCTGTTGCTTCTTTAGCAGCATGGGAAAGTTTTAAGCAAAATTAAAGGGTAGGCAGAAATATATTTTGACAATGGCGTGGGAAAGAGAGTAACAGCAGATGAGCTAGAAATATGGTGGTGATTGAATATATGAGTCTATCTGGCTGACTAGAGAGGGATAAAAATTAGATTTCTCCCTCCTGTATTTCTCCCTATATAAAAAATGAGTATAAAGAGTGGTGTGGTATAGTGGAGAGAGTGTGTGACTTGGAATTCAAACAGACTTGGATCTATATTCCACCTCCAGTATGTCTTAGCTGGAATTTTAGGCAAGTCACTTTACCTTGCTTAGTTTCAGATTCATCATCTTTGAAGCAGGTATACTCTTACTTTAGAATCTATCCTTTGCCTTTGTATCTGCTATGATATCACCCATGGATTCAATGATCATTCTGTGAAGGTAAAGTCCCAGATCTATAACTGCTTCCTTGAGATTTAGTTTCATATCACCAATTGCTTCTCATCTTAAGACATCTTGAAATGGATTTCTCAGACACTTCAAATTCATGTGTGTATATATACAGACATGAATGTGTGTGTATATTTTATATACACTTAAAAGTAGGAACAACAAGAAGTGTATGTTAAGTGTCAGTAAGGAATAAAAAAATAACATAGAAGTTTTTGAGTCTGAGTGCCTGGCTGTCTCCCATACTTAGAATTCTCTTTCCTCTTCTCTGTCTCTTTATTTCTCTAGCTTTTTTTTATATATTTCAAATGCTTCTCTTTTTTATTTTGATGAAGTTCTATAACTTTTTATTGATTAGAACCATGTTTGCATCAAATATAAATTTGTCATATCTTGAGATATTTTACTTTTTTTAATAATTATAACTTTTTATTGATAGAACCCATGCCTGGGTAATTTTTTACAATATCCCTTGCACTCATTTCTGTTCCGACTATTCCCCTCCCTCCTTCCACCACCTCCCCCAGTTGGCAAGCAGTCCTATACATGTTAAATATGTCACAGTATATCCTAAATACAATATATGTTTGCAGAACCGAACAGTTCTCTTGTTGCACAGGAAGAATTGGAGTCAGAAGGTATAAATAACCCGGGAAGAAAAAAAAATGCAAACAGTTTACACTCATTTCCCAGCGTTCCTTCTCTGGGTGTAGCTGCTTCTGTCCATTGTTGATCAATTGAAACTGAGTTAGATCTTCTCTTTGTCAAAGAAATCCACTTCCATCAGAATACATCCTCAAACAGTATCGTTGTTGAAGTATGTAATGATCTCCTGATTCATTTCACTTAGCATCAGTTCATGTAAGTCTCGCCAGTCCTCTCTGTATTCATCCTGCTGGTCATTTCTTACAGAATAATAATATTCCATAACATTCATATACCACAATTTACCCAACCATTCTCCAATTGATGGGCATCTCTAGCTTTTTTCAAATCCCAGACAAAATCCCACCTTTTACAATAAGTCTTTCCTAATTCCCTTTAATCTATATCTTGTTTGCATGTTACCTTTCTATTAGACTGTGAGCTGAGGCAGGTTTTGTCTTTTGTTTTTTAGTTGCATCCCCAATACCTAGCACATGGTAGGTACTTAAATGCTTCTTGACTGATTTACTAATCCCATAAACATAATTGAAAAATTGAGAAGAGTGAAAAGTCTAAGAGAAAATTTGAATTTTATTTTGAGCAGTTTGAGTTTTATTTTGAACATTTTCATTTTGAGAGGTCTACAAGACATACAATTGCAATCTATATGGATGGAAGGAATACTCAAGTCAGCAATATTGTGAGTCCAGTGCAATATTATTCTATTAGGACTATGTGACTGTAAATCATTAAATAGCCTTTCAGATGAATGAAAACTATAGGTAAGAAAAATTTCAGAAGAATCAAAATTATAATTATCAATGGAAAGATACAGGATTATATAACATGATATGTTGTTCATCCACATTATGATTTAGTCAACCTGGCTTTCTTAGCTTTCCTCGCATATAACACATCATCTCCTATTTCTGCTATTTTCCACTAACTGTCCTCCATGCTTAGAATGCACTCCTTACTCATCTCCAACACTTAGAATTCCTAGTTTTCTTCAAAATTCAGCTTTAGACCATTGTTTTAAAATGTAAACAATTTCTTATTGCTTTCCCCATATAGACCTCCAAATACCTTGTGTTTATTTTGTGTATATATGTGTGTTATGTGTGCATATGTATATATAAGTATATGAATATATAAATATATTTATATGCTTACATATATACATGTAATCTGTCCCCAAGAGAAAGTAGGCTCCTTAAAGTCAGAAACTACTTTTTTCCCCTTTGTATCTACAGTGTGTAGAACAGTAATTGTCACATACTAAGCCAAAGATTATGTTTTTATTATGTCTTTAGACTTAATAAATGCTTATTTATTGTCCATTTTGCATCCAATCTTTTTGCTATATTATGTAGTGAAGTGATGAAATTCTTGAGGGTCTTAAGAATATTCAGAGGAAGATTCATAAGCAATAATATATAAAACCAATAGTTAGTAGGTACATTTTAAATCACTAGAGTTATAGGCTCTTGGATTCCAGGGCAAAGATCATGAGCAAAGTAGTAAAGATCAAAAATCATTCTCTGATGCTCAGCACTAGGAAGCCTTCATAGACTAGTTGCATCTTAGGAGAAGGTACACATTTTAACTTAAGTGATCCATTTTTTTAAAAGCAAAGAGAATAAAATTGATTCACAGCTTCAGATAAAAGTTAATGAAAAGCAATCTCCATTCCTTGAGTTTACCTGGACTAAGAGATATGGAAAATAAGAAAGCCTACCTAAAAGAAAGCAGTGACTTGATGGGCATAATTGAAATCTTAAAAAAGAAAAAAACTGTCAAGAAAATATGGACGTGATTAGGATGCCAAAGTATATCTATTCTAACATTATGGAGGAGGCAGAAAAAAGGAATAAAAGATGAGGAGGGAACATTGTATAAATTTAATCTGAAACAAATGAAAATGATCAAACTTTGCAAGATGGCATCAAAAAGCAAGGGAAGATGAATGAAAAGGCCAATATTAGAACCAAAAAAATACAATAATAAAACTTGAAATACTTCTAGATCAACTTTTGAACATACTATTATATTATTCTCACTGAAAGACTTTTGTTAGATAGCAAGTAAAAAATCAAATGTATGCTTCAAAGAGGCTCCTAATTCATAAAAAAGAACTTATTTATGATCCAGAACTTGGAAAATTCAACCATGAGAAAAGCCTTAGGAAATTTACTACTTACTGACAAAAAGGAATTGATTGAGAATGGGAGGAAAAAATGAACAGCCTTATGCTCAACAAACATGAACTTCTTAAAATGAGTATAGTCACATTAAAAAAAAAAAAAAAAGATTGACCATCACATTATGAGAATATTAGCTAACAAAAAAGCTTATTTTAGGGAATTTAGTAATATCACTACATTAATATTGGCCTCCATATAGCTTTTACTCTACTGGAAATATAAACCAGAAGCTTCAAAGATAATTACAGAAAAATAATAATAATAATAAGGATAACTAGAAATTAGAAGATAGATTTAACTGTTAGAGAAAAAAGAATAACTCACTGAAGTTTAGGTCTTTGAACTGACAAAATACTTTTCTCACAACAATAGTAGTACAAGTTTGACTATTTCCATAACAAACAGACTCAGAGATTAAATAATAGGACTTAAATCTGGAGAGTCTCATTTTAAGACAAATGCTCTTTTTTTTAAACCTTTTGTAAACATGTTCATTACTACAAAGTATTGGGATCTGTGAACCAACAAGAACTTGTAGCTATTTAATCTGTGCTTTTCACAATGATGGATGCTAGGAAACTTTTATAGAATGTTTAAATTCTCTATGCTCAAGGAGTTTATAGTTTGATTTGGTTTGGAAAATAAAATAAATATTCATTCAAAAGTCAAAAAGACCTTCACAGAGACAGTGGATCTTAAGCTAGGTCTTGAAAGATGGATAAGAATTGGTTAGAGAGAGGAAAAAGAGAGGACATAGAAGGGAGGGTGAGAATTAATGAATCATAGAGAATCCAACTATTTAAGGGGAGTTGTGCCCATTGCGTTAAGATTTTTTTTCAAGTTAGGGATAAAGATCTAGATTTAATCTAGCACACAATGGGAAGTCACTAAATGTTCTAAAAAAAGAATAAAAGTATTATTACTATTTTTATCTTTTTTTGTTTTATTTTCTTTCTCATTGTTTTTTTCCCCATTTTGTTTGGATTTCAACATGACTCATGGAAATATGTTAAATATGTCTTTTTCAACATGACTCATATGGAAATATGTTAAAAATAAATGTACACATGTAAGCTATATCAGATTGCTTCCTAGTGTGGGGGGGGAGGAGAAAGGGGGAGGAGATAAAGTAGGGAGGGAGGGAGGGAAAAAAACCTGGAACTCAAAAGTTTTCAAAAATGAATGCTGAAAACCAACTTTATTAGTAACTGGAAAAGTAATGTTACTAAAATAATTTTTAAAATAATAAAAGTATTGTTTGAGAAAGATATCTAATATCTATGTGTAATATGGTCTCAAAAGAGGGCAGAACAAAGTCAAGGAGGACAGCCTAGAGTTTGTTGAAGACATCTTGGAAAGAGATGATAAGAATTTGAAATAGAATGGAGCCAGTTTAGAAGAAAATTATGGAGAAACAAGCCCCATATGAATTGGTTTAAGGATACTCTGGTTATGAATGCCCCAATATACACTTATATATTTTGAGTAGTCTCTCATTGCAATTAAGCACTATTTAGCGAACAATACTGTTCCCTAAAGAAGAATAGAGACAAGGGAAAACAGAGCAATAACAGAAAGACATTGTTTTATGATATCTTCACTCTATTTGTTTAATCTAGTTTAACCACAATGAAAGACCGCTGCTTATATGGAATGAGAAAGAATTTGGAGGTTATTCTCACTGATGGCTCCAGAAGATATATTCTAGCATCTTTATACCTGGGAATGAAAGAAGAGAATTATGAGTGATAGCCAAATTGGGAATTACCTAAAAGAAGTTATAACTATGTGAAAAAAAGTACAAAAATAAATAATGGTTGTGTCAGGAATAGAGTAGGTACTTGATTACTATTACTGACTACTGAATATATGTAATAGAAAACATACATATTTTAAGAGATTAAATCTGAAGATGATGAAAAATAGAAAGGGAATGATACTAATCAGGTTTTTGAAAAGAGGTGATTTTGAGAAGAAAGTAGAAGGAAAAATAGTTTTGTTGTTATTTTGCTCCATTTTAACTATATAACTTTAATCTGAATTATTTATATTAGTTAACAATTCTATACACATACATGTATATGCTGTCACATTTGTTAAATTATTTTTCCCTAGTCCCCAGCACATTATCATGTGGAAGATAGATTTAAGATTCAGGGCTATTGTTCAGTATTTTTTTCTGTTCTTTTTTTGTTGTTGTTCAGTATTTTTAAATTCATTTAAAGACAAGTTGAACATTATCTACTTTTTGCTAGACTTGCACCTGAAGCAGCAAGAACTCTAATGACATGAGCCATTCTTTTCAGAAAGACTGACTAGGTCAAAAATAAAGAGTAGATGGTTCAACAGTCCTATCAAATATGCATCCCATGTATAAAAATTGTTCTGACCTTATCAATATCAGCTATGTCTTCCAGATATGGATTATTAAATTCAGTTGTTGAACGTGCTAGGAAAAGAGGTTTAATATTGGAATTTCTGAATCCTTACTTATCAAAAAAAATTAGTTTGACTTTAATTTTTCATTCATATCCTATTTTTGTGCATGTTTGTGTGTGTGGATATGTATGTATATGAGTATATATGTGGGCAATAATACTGAATACTTGTATCTTTTGAATTTTAATAGAATCACAAATTAATTGTACATACCAATGTTTATTTTTAAAGCAGTTCACATAAAAATTTTGACATGAGGACCCTTAACCAAGTTTCCTCAGACCTAACCTTTAGCCATAAATAAACAAAATCTTTACTCAAATTTAAAGAAAAACAAATCTTAACTATTGTTACAGAAAATAATCTTAATGATACAGATTGTTCAATTCTTTGTATACTCAATGCCTAGCACAGTGTTTGACACATTGCTAGGTACTGAACAGATGCTTGTTAATTTATGGGTTATAATCTATTTTGTCTTTTTTCAAAAGAACATAATTCCATCTATGAATGTCTATGTCAGTCATACACATACGGATATTTGGGAACATTTCAGCCCAACTGAAATGTCATCACACTTTGAAACCCCATTTTTAGTAATACATCATGTCCAGCTACCTATAAGCAATACAGAACAATGAAACTATTAAATGGTATTTCTGAGACATTTAGTCATTAATAATTAGATTTTGATTACTCTAAAAAAATTATTTATAAGATCCATAAAGGAATTGTTTTTATTTTTCTAAGTTCAAATTTCAAATGTACTTAAGTATTCCCTGAGTTTCCCTCATTTGAAATTAAGTTCACCTCATTTCAAATTCTCATAATATATGCTGTAACAAAATAATTTCCAGATTTGAAATCGGAGAACATAAGTTCAGGACTCAGTTTAGTTATTTAACACGTAATATTGGACATGTCACAACCTCT
The DNA here is from genome assembly GCF_016432865.1 of Antechinus flavipes. Taxonomy (NCBI): domain Eukaryota; kingdom Metazoa; phylum Chordata; class Mammalia; order Dasyuromorphia; family Dasyuridae; genus Antechinus; species Antechinus flavipes. The sequence continues at coordinate 126,177,880 of NC_067400.1, read as the reverse complement.
CTGGATCGCTGTTTCCATGTTTGTCAAATAAAAGGGGATGGACTGTATCAAGGGTACCAAATATATAACCTACAGGTCATAGGTAGACACAAATCCTCTCACTGATGAGAGCTACAGCCCAAACCAGATTGAAATATAATTGGGAAATACTTAACAAAATAAATTAAAATACATTCAAGTATAGAAAATGTTAGTATGTGGTATTTAAAGTCAATATATCCACAAGACCTTCAAGACTTTAGGTTTAGTGGCTCCCATTTCTATTTGAATTTTACACTTCTAACTTCATGATTTCAATGTGTCTTTCTAGTTCCAACTCCAGAATCTTATGGAATAAATAAATATGGTAGGCACAATAAAAAGACATGAAGGTTGCTATGATATATAACTTTGAAATATTAGGACAGTAGCAGAAATCTTGTAACATGTGCAACCAAGTGACCAGGCCACAAATAATGACTCTACAAATGGCACCAGAGAACACAAAGCAAAAGACTATTCAGATGTAAAAACTACCATCAATTAAAACCATATTTATTGTTTACAACTATATTCATCCATGTAGTCATTCAGCTGGCAAGAACAGTATCCTCTGTTCAAGAAAGAAAAAAAATGAAAAAAAAAAAAGATGTCAGTATTCACATGTACAATATCTCATAATATATAATTTATAGGTGAGCAAAGTTTTTCACATAGACATAGGAAAACGACATAGAAATATAGAAAAATGGCAAGATAAAGGTTTTACTCATTTAAAGACACAAGAAATCTGCCAGTTCTGGAAAGTCAATTATTCAAATGGCCAGTAAATGGCTTCTACTTTATAGCTTTCTCACTCAGATGGGTGGCTCCTAGATATAGAAATAATTGCCCCATTTTATAAAAGAAGAAACTAAGGTTGGAAAATATCAAAATTAAAGTAGTTATCTTTGATGAATAACCATTTAAGAAAGTGGCAGGACAAGAAGCTGAACCCAGGTCTTTTGACTCTAAGTCTAATAGTCTTTTTACTCTATGTTGCTATCTGTATTTATTTGCTAAAAATAACTAATTCTAACTACTGGATTTGGTTTGTCTGAAAAGAAATTTAAATAACCACAAAATGTAAACAACAAATGTTTTTGTTAAAATTTTTCATCCAAGTTGTGAAATGATCCAATCATTCTGGAGAGCAATACAGAACTATATCCAAAAAAACTATAAAACTGTGCATACCCTTTGATCCATCAGGGTCACTACTGGGTCTATATCCCCCACAAAAAAGAGAGGAAAGAATCCACATGTGCAAAAATGTCTGTAGCAGACCTTTTTATATTGGCAAGAACTGGAAATTGAGTGGATGCCCATCAATTGAAGAATGACTGAATAAAATATGAAACATGAATGCCATGGAATATTATTGTTCTATAAGAAATGATGAGCAGCCAGAATTCAGAAAATCCTGGAAAGACTTACATGAACTGATGCTAAATGATGTGAGCAGAACCAAGAGAACATTGTACACAGCAATAGTAAGATTATGAGATGATCGATCGACTGTCATGGACTTGACCCTTTTCAACAATGAGATGATTCAAGGCAATTCCAATAGACTTGTGATGAAAAGCCATTTGTACCCAGAGAGAGAATTATGGAGACTAAATGTGGATCAGAGCATGATATTTTCATCTTTCTGTTGTTGCTTGTTTGCTAGCTTGTTTTTTTTTTTCTTTTTTGCTTGCATTTTTTCCCTTTAGATCTATTTTTTCTTGTTCAATATGGCAAATATGGAAATACATTTAGAAGAATCGTACATGTTTAATCTATATCAGATTGTTTGCTCTCTATGGAAAGGGAAGGAGAGAAATAAAAATTTATAGTACAAAAGTGAATGTTGAAAATTATCCTTGAAAATTTTGGGAAAATAAAATACTATTTAAAATTTAAAAAAAAAACTTTTCCATTCAGAAACATATTGATATGTATGCTCATAAGTCACTTCTTAAGTATCCTATAAATAAGAGATTTGTGATGGAATTTTTAAATAACTATGATTAAATTAGTGGCAAAAAAAGGAATAACTTAAATGTTTATGGTAAAAGCAATGGAAAAAGGATCCTGTTTAATAAACATAAAAGGAAATATACAACATAATTTGTATCATATCGGTAAACACTCCTTTTTTTCTTAAGATCCTGTTCATTCATTAGTTCACTCAATAAACAATTATCATGTATTTACTCTATATTGTGTATTGTACCAGATGATGAATGATGTATCAAATTTGAGCTAAAACTTGGTACCTGGTCCTCATAAAGCTTAAATTCTCAAAAAGTGGTCTATTTTAAAGAGATCATTTTTAATATCAATTATTTAGAACTTACATAAAATTCTAACTTGAAAAGAGGTAATCCATCATCTGCTCTCAAGTAGGGTTCCAATTACCTCCATGGTTTTTTTTTTTTTTTCTGTTAGTATATGCTAAACTTACATTGCAAACTATTCCTGTTTAAACTAAACAGGAAAGGATTTTTGATACCCATTGATTTTTGCTTCTTCCAGGAAGGAATTTAACCATTACAACTACATAAATGTTGAAGGAGGGATTTTTTTTTATCATGGAGCTCATACAAAACAGTAGCCAGTACATCCTCCTTCAAATGTGTTAGTCTTTCTGCAAAACTTGAACTTTCACTCTCTTCAAGGTTAACAGTTATTTGACTGATCAGTCTTAAGTCTCAACTCAAAGTTACTTCTTTGGAAGCAAAATGCTAATGTCATCTGTTAAATTAATATAGGGAGGAGGCAGATAGGTGGCACAATGGACAGAGCACCAGAGAACTCAGGAGGACCCACGTTCAAATTTTGCCTCAGATATTTAACACTTCCTAGCTGTGTGACCCTGGGCAAGTCACTTAACCCCAATTGCCTCAGCAAAAAATAATAATAACAATAATAATATAGGGAAAGTCGCTCAATTTTATTCTGATATAGCTATATAATGCAAACATAACTATGAAAAAGATATATTTGGGATTTTCAATGGAAAGGTAATCACCCTGATTTTTTTTTTTTTATGTAACTATCCATACCATTGTTCATATTTGTCTTTTACCACGGAAAACCATTTTGTTCAAAAATCTCTTTTGGTTATGGTCCATCAATTAGTCCCAATGCTCACATTATTTGAAATAACAAATTTATTTCTTTTGTAAAATACTAAAGATTTCACTGTTGCATGTGGCCTGAGTGGCCACTTTGCCTTTTGTAAATTTAAACTACAAATGTAAACATAAGAGAAAAAACTGCAAAAACTATAACAGCTCTCTTTCACTAATTACAGTACTAAGTTACAAAATCTTTTAAAGAAATCTAAAGAGTAAATTGTTCTGCAAATCCTTAAATAATTTTTAAGTCCAAATATCATTAATAAGGCTGAAATTTAACTCAAATATCCAAAGGAACTCCATAAATATATTAAAAGGTCAAGAATATATGCATATGAACAAGATGCCAGTGGCATAAATGCCAAGAAAATTTCTAACCCCCTCCTTTTTTTGGCCAGAACTATGACTTTCTTAGTGATGGAAAATCCTAACAGTATAACATATTCAATTATTAATAAGTTTTAGAGCGTTATCTGAAGGCATTAAGGAACGTAATCAGAGTTACACAATCAACATTCCAAAGTTAAGTCTTGAAACCAAGTTTGCTTGACTCTCCCATCAGACATCAGTCAACTCAGCCAAAATGCTCTCTTCCTCATGGAAACAATAGTTATTTCCAATGAGGAAAGAACATTCTCCATCTGAACTCTGAGGACGATGCTTTGAACCACAGGAGGCTTGGAAGGCCATCTAATACAATATTCATTTTACAGATGAGGTAAATGAAAACTAGAGAAACTAAGTGACTCGAATATAGAGGAATGGTAGGTAGTAACCCCAATGGGAGGCAATGTTATTTGAATGCCACACAAATATTTCCCTCTAGACTATTTTATAGAGAATTCCTATAAAACAATAGCAGGATACTCTGACAAACTGGGATTGATTGTTAAATTTTGGAGACACTTTCACAGATCCATCCAACATGACATGTCTGTCCTTTGTAGGCAAAACAAAATTTACAGTAGCTTAAAAGAAAGGTGAGATGTACAAATTTAGAGAGAGTACCAACTCAGATGTTCATATGATTTATTTGTGTTGACATGTGGTAGAGCCTTCCGAGCTCATATTGGTCTGATCAGCCAGATTCGGATACAATATACCTTGACCCTGACAAAGTGATGTAATTTTGGTCCTCTTCAAGCATGAAGGACAATAATGAAGTAGGCACTAAAACCAAGACTCTAAATTTGGTTCCTTTAACTTCTCATGCAGTGTTCTTTTCATTTTACCATACCATCCCATAACATTTATCATTTTTCTTATTCTATCTTTTGCAATGCATGAACTTCTTAACAGGGAAAAAATAAGCAGTATCTTCTATTTTCACATTATATCAGTAAGGTTGTGTAGATCACTTAGATTTAGTGAAACTTTGTGCATATATCCACCTAAGAATCACTACCTCAAGTTCTGACAAATTTCAGCTTCCTTGGTATTTTTTTTTTACTTAGTCCTATTTAAGGGTGAGATCATAGTTTGAAAGATTATCACCAAAGAGAGGAAAACAATGTTACTGTATTAATTCCTCTGACTTCCTATGGCTCATTTCACAAGGCTATTAGAAAAGTTCAATAAAGGTAATGTTCACTTGTTCTATAGATAATTGTTCATTTGGTGGTTGGGTCACTTCCAAATGGCTAATGCTAATAGCAGAATCAAATAAAAATATTTTAATTTAGTTAGGATTTTACTTACTTTTAAAATTATATTCTGTTAAGAAAGCAAGGGGAAAAAGCAATGGAAAGTGGCAAAGAAAATTAAAATATATGACTCTTTAGGAACTAAATCCCAAACTATTCTTTTTTATTAGATTGATTATGACTTGATGAGATTTGGAATTTAAATAGTACTATCAGTGAAACTACATCATTCACTCCAAAAGAAATGTCTTTCATGAAAAGAACAATCTCAATTTTATTAATAGATATGGGTTTGTTTAATCCAATTTTCAGGGCAATTGTGAATTATTGGCATTAATATTTATATAGGTAGTGCTTATTTTCTTTTGAGAAAGTGGGAGGTTACTTATTTGCCTTTTCTTTCTCATTTTTTCTGACCAGATTATAAGGAACCAAAAGGTTTTTTTATAAATTTTAAACCTAAAATGGAGCAAGTGTTGAGATTTGTTATTATTACCAAAAGTGTTCTTTCTACAGTAAGAAATATTTGAGTTTATTTAACAGCTTAATAGTACAAAGCATAACAACTAATTAAATTGAAAGGTATCACTATCCTGAATTATGTATATTGCATCTGCCTCTCATAGCATTTAGATAATTGTGATGATGGGTGCCCTAAAAAGATAATAAAATAGTGGTATAAATTAACTGAAAAACATACTTTTTTCCTATTGATGGAAAGGCATGCAGAAGAGTTGTTGATGTCCTTTTAACTTTCATACTAGATTCTTCTCCAGAGGTATGCAGGAACCTACTTGAATTACATGAGAGAGAGCAGATTGTTAAATTTTCTGTGTGGGCATTTGCACCTCAGAAATCAGCAAATGCTTCAAATCAAGACTTGCGTTATTGCTTTGTTTATTATAGAAGCTTAAGAAAGTGATGGTGAAAGTGCTAATAATGCCAATCAAACTTTATTTTGTAAACTCTTTTTTTTTATAATATTAGTTTTTTTTTTTCAAAATACATGCAAAGGTAGTTTTCAACATTCACCTCTGCAAAACTTTGTGTTTCAAATTTGTCTTCCTCCCTCCCCTCTTCCTTCTCCCTAGACAGCAACAAATCCAGTACAGGTTAAACATGTGCAATTCTCCTAAATATATTTCCACATTTATCATGATGCATAAAAAAAATCACATCAAAAAAGAGAAAAGTAAGAAAGAAAAAAAAAGCAAGCAACAAAAAAAAAAAAAAAATGAAAATACTATGTTCTGATCCACATTCAGACCTAATAGTCCTATCTCTGGATGCAGATGGCTTTCTTCATCATGGATCTACTGGAATTACCCTGAATCACCTCCTTGTTGAAAAGAGACAAGTCCATTACAGTTGATCATCACATAATCTTGTTGTTTTGTACCATGTTCTTTTGGTTCTATTCACTTCACTTAACATCAATTTGCATAAACCTTTCCAGGTTTTTCTAAAATCATCCTGTAGAAGACCAAACTTTAAAATGTGCCTTGAACACATTTCTCTCCATCTCTACTCTCCATTCCTACCCACTTCCATCACTCTTAGAGAAGTGCCTATAATATATATACATATATTACCACAGCTATACCTTCATCAGTATGAAGAATTCCTGGTGCAGAAATTATTTCCTCCCTGATGTTTCCAATTTATCTGTAATTTATATTTTTAGAGAGATTCCTGGTTCAACTGACTTCTTGAGAATCATATAGTACATATGAGACAGGATTTTAAAACCAGGACTACCAAATTCAAATCTGATTCTATCCACTGTATCAAACTATTTCTTCAGAGTAGTTTTGACAGCTGATGGCCTAGTCTACTTTAATGTCAGATAAATATAAAATACCATGTCTGCTTCTTATTGCAATATGGTGATATAAAAACATGCTATATATTAACATACCTGGGTTCTAATTACTATAGACATTATCTTTCTTTTTTCCTATCCTTATTAAAGATAACATAATAAAAGAATCATCTAATGTTTATTTCTTCGTATCTTTTAACTCAGCTTCTGCAATGAAAATATAATCAATAAAAAGACTTTTAAGGACAGTTTTAAGTTCAGTGAAGAAAACTAATTTAATATTGAAGAAATAATGCATAAAAAAACAAATCAGAGGAAGAAAAGGATATTTTAATGAAATTAAATGACAAGTGTGTTGTCTCACTGTTGTCATCTTCTTTTATGACAAGTTCACAAAAGAAAATAACAACATAAAGTTAACAAACCAAGGATACAACTCAAGCAGTCTTAAGAGAAAACTTTAAGTTTCTATTTTAGATTTGGATCTCTGAAACTTTTAGAACATACATAATAGAACATAAACTTTTATCAAAAAAAAGAAAAGAAAAGAAAAGAAAGGCAAAAAAAGAAAAAAAAATTAATGTATGGGGCACCCAACTAAAAAAAAAAATAGTTAACATTTACATGGAACTTTCTATGCCAGAAACTGTACAATTATTGTCTTACTTGATCCTCACAAAAGCCTCAAGAGATAGGTGCTATTATTATTCTCATCTTGTAAATAAAAAAACTGAAGCAAATAGAAATTAAATGACTTCCTGAGGATCATTTTCCCCAGTGTCACAGAGCTAATAAGTGCCTGAGACTGGATTTGAATTCAGATTTTACTGACTCCAGGTCAAAAATGCTATTTACTATGCCGCTTTGTCATCCAGATTGAAGATTTAGAAAATCCACATTTCATAAAGTCCCAACAAAATACTAATATAGGAACTTTGAAAATCAGAGAAGAGGCTAGCAAATTTTAAAGCAAAAAAAAGTATTGAAAATCTAGGCCCTTTTTTTAAAAAAGCTAATATAGAAATGGTTAATATGATTTTTAAAATTAAGAATAAGAAAAAATAAGAAAATCAAAGTACATGCATAGAAATGATAATTCACATCAAAGGAAAAGAAAAAAAGCATTAGAAATATTTTCCCAAATTTTTGATAATAAAAAAACTTAAATAAATCTTTATAAAAGTTATAAATATATAGGGTATCAACACAAGAAAGATATGATCTAATTTGCCCAATAGCAAAGAAAGAAATTAAATAAAACATCAATGAATAGTTAAAGAAAGACAATTTCAGGCCAGTAAGATTTACAAGTAAATCTAATGTAAAATACAAAGAAAAATAAATTCAAATATTATAGAAATTATTTGGAAAAATAGAAAAGCCAAATATAATCTTGATACCTAAACCAAGGATAAAAACTACAGAGGGGAAAAAAGATATATGCACCCATATTCCAGTGAATTTGAGCACAAAAAATATTTAAAAAACAATTAGGAAAGAAGCTATAGCAGCATATTTGAAGGATTATGCACAATGACTCCAGTTTGGAGTTATATCAGGAATTCAGACTTGGTACCATATTAAGAAGTTTATAAACTTAAGAGAACATAGTAATAATAAAAACCAGATGGTTATATCAATAGCAAAAAGGGGGGAAAAAGCTTTTAACAAAATATAATACCCATTTCAGTTAAAAATACTAAAACAATATAAGAATGGCTAGACCTTTCTTTGAAATATCCAATAGAATTTACTTAAAACGAAGAGCCAGAATTATATGTAATAAAATAAAAAAGAGTAGAGGTCTTTTCAATAAGTTTGAAGTAAATCAAGTATATCCATTATCACCACTATTATTTGATAGAAATGTAGAAATATTAGCCTCAGAAAAAAATTTTTTTAAAAAGTAAAAATTAAAAGAAAAAGAATCAACAAAGTAGGGACACAAATACTGCCTTTTAAGAAAATATGATAGTCTACCTAGAGATTTCTAGATTCAAGTAAAATAACTGAAATGTCTTTAGCATAATAGAACATAAACTCATAAAAATAATTGCTTTTCTGTATTTTCTAATAAAATCAAGCAGAAAGAGATTTTAGAAAAAAAAATAAAATGTATGGTTTCCTTCCTTTCCTTTTCCTTCCTTTCTTTTCCCTTCTCTTCCTCTCCCTTCCCCTTGTTTCTTTTCCTTCTCTTCCCTTCCCTTTATTAGAACTTTGCCTCCTTTACTCTCACTTAATTGGACGTATGTAAGGACATAAGTAAACCTTTAGTATATTACATATTATAGCACTATAATAATTACTGATAAGAAACAGAAAGAAATTTATCTACTTCTCTCATAAGTGATTGTTTGTCATTGTTGTTGAGTTGGTGGACCAGTTCAGACTTGGTTTTTTTTTTCGATTCTGGCCAAAAAAAAAAAAAAAAGTATTTCTAAAAGAAATTATCATGTGGAATTTATTATATATTTTTAAAATGCAAATTATAATAGAGATTCATGAGAAGGAAAGTAAAGGGAATGAAAAGGAAGGGAGACATATAGTACCAACTATTTGCCAGAAACTGCTAAATATTTTATAAAAAATTATCTCATTTGATCTTTACAACAATCCTGTGGAGTAGGTGCTGTTATTTTTCTAATTTTATGGTTGAGAAAACTGAGAAAAACAGGTGACTAATTACTAAGGATATGAGGATCGATGTTGAGCTCTTAGATTCTAATTCTAGATCCAGTGATCAATCCAACAAAAAGAGCAGAGAATTTCTATTGGTGAAGAGTAATCTTTGAATCATTATTCCATTGATAGAGTCATGGTATCTCGTGGGGAAAGTTGTAGCTCCCAGTCAAACTATAAAGCACCACTCTCCCACCGCTCTCCCTATTTTCTATACACCACCTCTCCACAAGAAATATTTTTTTAAAGATTCTATATGTGTGTGTGTTGCTAATTCCTTCAACATTTTTTATAGCATAGTTTCTAATCCCCTCATTTTAGGAACCCTTTTGATGGACTATAGTCTGTCTTCAAGCCATCAATAAAATGCTCTACAGAATAAGCCAGTGGACAGACTACTAAGAGCACCCCACTTGAAATCATTCTTCAAGGAACATTGGCTCATTAATCAATATAATCAATATCCTTTGAGAATATAACTTGTTGTCAAAGAAGGCAGAATGAAGCCAGGAAACTGCTCAAACTCTCCCAGTTTCCTCAAAAACTACATGAAACCAAGTCTCTGGACAGACTCTGATGGAATGAAACCATCTTTCAGTATTGGAAAAACTTCAAGAAAGATCATTTTCATTGGTGTGAAAAGCGGTATTTAGCTCAGCACGGATAGAGTCTGGGAAAGCCAGTGAGAGGGTCTTAATCCCAGCCAATCAGCAAATGAGACACTCAATCCTGACTGAGTAGTAGCAGAGCAGATCAGTGGGGCAGCCTCCAGTCCCATCTCTGAAGGGAAATGGATCTTCAGTGAAGTAAGAAATCAAATTTTCTCTTTAGTTCTGATTTTTTCAATCATTTAAATCTGAAAAAAATCAGAATTAAACAGAAAACTTAATTTCCAAGCACAGAACTCAAGAGAAGGACAGAAAGATAATTATTTAAAGATTAAACTGTTTACATTCCTAGATGGGAAAAAGATACCTAATTCTTGAGAATTGTATTTGTTATTGGGACAGGTGGGAAGCATCATTTATGGTTGTAAATGAATTCTAATATCAGAGAATATAGCTTGTTGTAGTAGAAAAGTCATTGAATTTGAAATAAAAGAAACTGGTTTTGAATCTTGATTTTGATGGACTTTGACCTAGAAGAGGGATTTTTAACTTTATGTGTGCATGTGTTTGTCAGGGACAACTATAACAATCTGGACTCTGTGTACTCCTTACTCAGAATAATGTTTTTAATGAATAAAATAAAATATATAGATTATAAACTAATTATATTGAAATAATTATCAAAATTTTTTTAAAGTCCAGGGTTTCTTTGCTCTAAATACCACAGATTTCCTATCTTTAAAATGAAGATTATTGGAACGGATGACCTTTAAGCTTATTTCCAACACTAGATCACATGATTTGATGATCTCAACTACTATATACAGCCACTATTGTTCAAGAATCATTTTTTTTCACTGAGATTAAGGGAGCTATAACTTCCTTACTGGTCTTTCTATCTTCAATCTATCTCTCCTTTCCTTCTACAATTCACCCTTTATACCATATGACAAATAAAAAAATATGAAAAAACCCTTTGGAAAATATGGAAGTAAAAATTTTAATATTAATAATAGTCAATGTAGGTGATAGTAGATAGGATTGGCCTGAGAACTAGGAAGAATCTGATTCTATTCAAGTCTTACTTCTGACACACTCTGGCAAGCCATTTAACTTCTTAATGCTCTAGACAATTCTCTAAAATTGTAAATTGTAGAGATAAGGGTGATTCCTTATCTGGCCCTTCCCTATTAATAGTGATAAAAATGCTTATTGATATTAATTAACCATTCTGATCATGTCACTTCTTTACTCAAAATCTTCAAAATGGATACTAGAAAAAGAATGCCAGGTTATAGGAAAGCTGTGGTTAGTAGATCTGTTGTATACGTAGTGCAATTTAAAAGGTCCCTCATTTCCAGTAGATAATTGTAGTCCCTGAATTTTTTATGTCCTCTCTCTCCTAAGACTCTCTAAAGGAGCATATATTCAAGTAAAAAAAAAAATCTTTAATTTGTCTGCAAGGATTGTATGACTTCAACCTATTTCTGTCACTATGGAAGGAGCAGTAACCTAATTCCAGGCAATTTAAATTAGTTTTTCTTTAAAAAGATATTATAACCATCCTCTTTCTTATCATCTTAGCATAAAATAGCCATAGGTAGTTTCTTCTGATATTTGTGTGATGGATTACAATGGATAACTCAGACAAATGAGCTTCATTTAACTAAATCAACTTGAATTTTTCTTAATGGCCATCTTGGCTTAATATCTTCCTGCTATAGCTAAATAAATCATTTTTCAACTTTTAAATGACCTACAAATGTTGTCAGTTTGTTGTAATATCTCATTTAAACTACCAGGGAACTGACCTAAATCAAGTTTAGCCAAGGACAATGACCTATTAACTCTGACTACACACACACTATTTCTGTGAAAGTCTGGACATTTTGGAAGAAATGCTGGAGAGGAGGCTAGAGAAGCACAGAAAAATTACAATGGATTAATTTTTTTAGGTAGTTTCTTTTTCCTCCTCTTTGGGGACTTCTATCTTGAGATCAAACATAAAAGTAGTCCTTTCTTCCATGTGAAGCTAGATGCTAATATAGAGTAAGCCTTTCCTAAATCCATAAAAGATATTCTACTGTCCACTCTCCTCCATCAATGCACAGAGAGTATTTTTTTTCCTCATGGATACATGGATACAAAGTCAGTGTTATTAAGCAAGTTAGCTGCTCTTATCAAGTAACATGATTCATCCATTCTTTAAGTCACAAAGAATTACCCAACATGCCCAACCTAATTCATAGTTACTACTTCCTTACTCTACAGACCAGAAGACTGGTATATGACTGAACATACTAATCTTGAAGAGTGATATGGGTGATGGTGCATTGAAGATTAAGTCTTCATAATGGCTGGATGTGAAGATCCAAACACAGAGAAATCATGATATACCATTTGAAGTATGCAAGTTTCTAAGGAAATTTGCTGAAACTAGTTGGACATACTTTGAATTACTTGTTTAGTTAATTAGTGATGGCTCCAAAGTGGGCCACTGTAAAAAGCTTTCTCAGTAAATTGCTTTCAAGCCCTTAGGCAGTTGGTTAGCATTATGTCTCTTTTACACTTTATACAAAGTCTTCTTTGTTTAGTGGTCTGCATGTTACATGTATCCTTTCACATTTTACTAATGGTTTTGTATGCAATGCTATTTCATCATCAAAGTAACTTGACAACTTTAATGATCTACCAGTCCCTTCTCTTTTTAAAGCAGTTTTCCAGACCCAGTCTGAGAATTTTTATGACAAATATTGTCTTGAGGAAGTATATGGTTTGCTGTTGTTTTTTCCAGTATGAATATACTAGTCAAGACTGAACTAATCTGATAAGTGAGATAGTCTTTTCCAATACCAATCTATCTTAAATTCTGAATTAAGAAAGTTTCCAGTTCTCAGAATTTTTTTATCACACTCTTGATAGCATTTAATAATTATGGTGATTCTGTTATTATTTCCTTGTTATTTCCAATAATTGGGTTACATACAGAGTGACTAGGAAAGAGGAACTGGAAAATTCAAAATATCATATCTGATGAAGACACAAAATCTGTCTTCATAAAACAAAAACACAGAATAGCTATAAGCATATTCAAGTGATTTATTTCACAGAGGAATCAAAATATCAAATTCCTTAATAGAGCATCAGAGACTATATAGTTTAGTCTTTAGAGATATAGAACCATTATGTCTATAAAGAGCTCATATATAGCTAAATAAGTTTCACTAAACTCATCTTTCTTCCAATCTCTTGAAGTCTTTGTAAAGAAGAGAATAGCTAATATACCAACATGAAATTTGAATATGCTAGCTTTTGTTCTAGTTATTATTTCCTCAAAATGGCCTAATCAACAAAGTCTAAATAATTTTTAAATATCAAAAAGAACTCAAGATTATCTACAAAAAGTAATCCTGAAAAGACAATTTATATCAACACAATCCTCAGCTGCAGTTAGTTAAAAGGAGAAAATTAACTATTTCAAAATCTCAACCATTAAAATAGTTTGTTAATTTGTGACATGTAGAAAACTTATTATTTTCACATTTGGAAAATATCAGAACTTATTAAGATCATTTCAAGATATGAGAAACATCCTTAAGTGAAGAAATTAACTCATGGGAGGTAGAGGTACAATGATCCATTAAAAGTATTTCTTTATGAACAGAAACATTTTCCATATCAGGTACAACCCAATTATACCATATTCTTAGTACCCTTTCTACTTTTTTTTTTTGGTCTATCCTATACAATAAATAGTAGACCTGTTTTAAAAAAAAAAGTCTTCATTTTTCATTAGATTGAATGCAAATAAGGAAAAGTTGGTGAGGGAAGGGGTGTGTGGATAATTCATAGGGAAATGTTTAAATGACTTCCTACAACATTCTATATTCTCACTTTTGCAGGAATTAATGTGCACTTAAGGTATATTAGACCAACTTTTGATTAATTATAACAGACATAACAGAGAAATTTAAATTTCTGTAGATCAAAACCCCATGTTAACAGAAAAGGGGAACAGAATGAGTATAGAACTCTTATTTGCTTGATTTGCTAAATGGCTCCAGAAAAGCCATTTTGCCACTTACGTCTCATTTTTCTAACACAGAATACAGAACTGAGCATTCTTATCTCTGATTCTACCATCACATTTAAATTCTACAGATCATTGTTCTATGGCTAGCTCTACACAAATGTGCTGTCCTGTACTTTCCTGGAATAAGAAGGCAGATTCCACACCCATTATATGCAACATAACTAAAGAATAGATTTATAGAAATTTTTCCTCCACACTTGGACAAATGGAATATGACAGACAAGCATATACACTGAGATGGATTGGATACAAAAATTTCACTGCTATTTCAGCGTACTAAAATAAGGTATTCAAGCTTTGATTAAGCCTTACTGTAGACCCAACAAGGAGTTAGGGAGAATTCATAGTATAAACCCAGAACTTGGCAAGATAGGTCCAGAGTTTGAATTTCATCTTGACCATTGGCTACTTAGGGGAGTCTTTGAAACTTGCTTAATCTCTAGAAGTTAGTTTCCTTATCTTCAAAATTATGTCATTGGGGTTGTTGATCTCTAAAGTACCCTGAAGCATTAAAAATATGATATTATTTTCTAAAGTTAAGTAAAAATGATTCTACATAACTGTTCTGTAGCATCACTTAATTTGCCTCATAAAAAGTCAAAAATGGGATAATGATGATGGTTAATAATCATAACAGTTGACAATTTAAATAATTTTACCTTAAGTCTGAAAAGTGCTTCATGTGATTTTTTTATTTGATTTACATGAATCCATCTCTTGGCTATTTCTACTTCTCTTTCTTCTCAATCTCTCAGTCTATAATTTTGAAATATATTAAAACCAACAGATTAGTTAAAGGCTAGAGGGTTCAGATAGGAAGCAAAAACAGTCCCCATTACTAACAAGGCATTTCTTAGAGCTGTTAAAAGATTTTAAATTGTATTTTTCTATTTTAATTTACTGTTTTTGAGAACTCTATCAAAGTAGCAAATATGCTTTTGTTCCCTTTTTACAAATGAAAATGAGTAAGGATATACAGAGGTTAAGTGAGGTAAGCCCCAAATTACAGAGTGAATCAGTCACAAAGCTAAAAGCTCAGGATATCTGACTCTCATCCCATTGATCAAATTACTAGGCATTGCTTCCTTCCTTTCTGAATAAAGAATATAATTCAAATTCCAGACTAACTGTGAAACCACAGAGTTGCCAGTTTCAGCTAATTTACCATTAGTTTGTATTTCCTTCTCAGCTAAATTGCTACCATTGGAAAGCCAGTAACAGCAGATCACCTATTCATTGCTCAAGTTACAATGAACTACTACCTCCATTCCCTTTCCCATTTTTTGTTTCTCCTTCAGCATATCTTCCTTCTAAATCACATATAGAATATTTTTTCATTATTTTGACTTTATTAAGCAAAATAAATCTTTTTTTCCTAATGGAATTCTTTTCTTAATTTTGACTATATGCTAGAGTGTAGAACAAAATATATTACATACTTAATTATTTTCAATTTGAATTAGAAAATTAATCATTATGGGAGGACAATCATTAGAAAATCAATCATTTAGACATTCAGGATCAAAATGATATCTATATAATTCACTATTATATTAGTGAAAATAGAATTGGAACTTTGGTGGATTTGATTCCAAATCATATTTTGATAACTATTTTTAAAATTCAGTCTGAAAACAAGGTAGATGTTTTTGGCATAGTTTTGATGCACCACGATCTAGGAAAAAAAAAGATTATTAATTTAGACAACCCTAGAAGCTTGCTGTGTTTTCATAAATACAGCAAAAGTCATTACTTCAGTTATCCTGAATTATCGCAAAATTCCAACATTTAAATTCAATAAAAACTTCAGTTGAACTTTAACTTTTCTATACCAATGAAAATTTAGTGTTCTAAGAAAAATGATAACTATTAATTGCAAAATCATGTTTTATATCTTTTCTCCTTGGCAGAAAAACAAATGAAAACATGACAAATATCTTTGAAAGAATTGTAGAAGGTATGTATTTATTTAACAATTCATCTATTTATTAATATAACTCATTCTTATCTAGTCACTAAAATCACTTTACAAAGTCTATTAAGCAATTTATTTAACCTTTAAGCATATGCAATTTGAATCTGAATTTATTGTATATTTCAGAACATACTTCACGCTCATTCAGATGGGCTTTCTCTCAAATGGATTGAATTAGGAATAATTCATTCTTTTTAGGGATTAAACATATGATAATTACAGTTAAGATGTTTATGTACTGCTTTAAGGTAATATATCTGCTTTGATAACAATGATAATAACAATGATAGTTAATATTTATGCAGAGTTATCAGATTTACAAAGCATTTTGCATATATTATCTCATTTGATTCTCACAAAAATCCAGTGATATGGCTGTTAGTAATATGCTCAAATTGTAGAGGTCACATGATTTGTAAATGTGATCACCAGTCATCCTGATTTAATCCATATTCCTATGTCAAAGGTTCCCAAGAAAATGATTCCAACATCCTTCTGCATCAGAATTAAAATATAAAGGGAGGAAAAAACTTCAATACTATGAAGACCTTTGCTTTTATCAGTGTGGATTACCACATCACTAATGCAGATTGTGATCCCCCTACTTGATGACTATTGATATTTCTTGTGGCTGAAAAAATGCATTGGGTGTAGTGAGGGCCAATCAGGTGATGAATCTCCCTGAACTTAACTAAGTATTGTGTAGATGATAGAAATGTAGTCTATCACTTGATTTATTCAGGGAAAAGAACAAGAGAAGGACTTATATGAATAAATATGGGATGAACAGAAAATGAAGAGAAAGCAATTTTGCCAAGACTAAATAAAAGGTTTTCTAATCTTTTTAGGCAAAATAGAATGAAGCAAAAGACAAGACAGCAGGAATTTAAAGTCCTTCATTCTATAATATTTATGTTACAGAATACTTGTGCTTAAACAAAACAATAAAACATATTTAAGTGGGGAATGGCTATTAGCTAATGTGATGATGTTCAAACTGTTTTGTTCAAAACACTTCAGGACAGGTTTAATGATCTCAGTGGGGGTATTGTTGACTGAAGAACCAGAATTTAAGAATACTTCAAAAGACCAATCTGTTTTTTAAATCAATTAATGCCTTCAATACATCATTTTTAAAATATATTCTCAATAAGAAAACAAAATCAACATTAATTAGTCTAACAAATAATACAATAACAACCTGACTCCTAAAGCTCAAGTAAGCCTTTTCTCAAGGAAAATTACAATTATTTGTTTGAAACCAGAATGATTACATGGTTTGAAATCTCTTCCATCAGCCAGAACAAGGATTACCTTTTATTTTTCTTTGCATCCTCAGCATTAGCACAGTACCTGGCAAGGTACCTGGCTTGATAAGTGTTTGTTAGCTATTGACTGATATTAACAAAGTTGTGAGTACATGTTTGTGTATCTACTTAAGAGTAAATCCTGCTAGGCCCAAACTCCCAATACTATGTCACTCCTTGATTTATATTTAGAAATTTAGAAAAGTCTGGACCATGGTTATTCCAGGTTGAGGCCTAGTTTCTAATGAGATAAATTATGCTCACCTTTCTAATTGGCCCTTGGGAAATAATTTGGCTTATGGATCACATATAGGGTTTCCCTCAAAAGAAGGGAATAAAAAGGCATGAATATGAATATGAATCAATATGAATCAGGTATGAGATATTTTATTACTACACACAAAAGAAATATTAAACATGGGACACTCACAAGCATGGTTTTGACAAAAAATAAATTTAAAAGGTGATTTAGTAACCATTTATACTATATATCACAATAAATTTCAAATAAATGTAAAAGGTCACATCATGTAAAAAATAGGAAAAAATAGAGTAAAGATTATTCATAGAAAAAGGAACTTAAGAAGGGAGAAGCTAAATTGGATAAATTCAATGACATAAATTGAAATGATTTTTAACATAACAACAACACAATTAGAATTAGAAAAGAAGCTATTAAAAAGCAAAAATTTGTTTGCATAAATATCTTTGATAAAGGCTGTTAACCAAAGAATTGATTCTATATTTATTGTATGTATGTGTACATATATATAGGCATCTATACACATGCATATAAACAAGAACATTCTCTGGATAAGTGGTTAAAAGTGGACAAAGGCTATAAATAGGCTGTTTTTAAAATATTCAAACTGTCAACAACCAAATGAAAGCATTTTCTTTTAAAAGTACGGGGAAAAATAAAAACTAATACAACTCTGATATTTCACTTCATACACATCAGATTGGTTAGGATAAAATTAGTAAATGTTGAATGGTTTGTGGCTGGAAAAGAACACTAATGAGCTGCTGATAGAGCTGCAAATTAGTCCCCATTCTGGAACAAAATTTCGAATTATATTAAAAAGTTATCACATTATACATACTCTTTGACCCAGAAATACTGCTACTAGAAAGATATATAGCCCAAACAAATCAAAGGGACAAAAGATTCCATATATAAAAAATTTATATATAGCAATTTTTTAAATAACAAAGGACTGAAAGTTCCTACTGATTGTGGAATGGCTGAACAAAATCTGATATATGAAGATAATCAAATACTCAATTCCCATTAAAAATGATGAGTATGAAAAATACAAAAACATTTAAGAATGTTTATACGAATATTCAAAGTAAAGAAAATGTCTACCTAATGAACACAATAAGAAGACAACACTGAAAGAGTTCAGAACTAATCAATGTGATCAATAGCCTCAAAGATTGATGGCAAAGCATGCTTCTTGCCTCTTGGCAGAGAAATAAGGGGCTTTAATGCAGAATGAAGAATGCATTTTCAGATTTAGCTAATGTGTTGATTTGTTGTGCATTATTAAACATATTTATGATAAAAGAGGAATCTATAAAAGAAAGGGATAATTGAAAAGTGATGGCAAATTTTTTGTCATTTTTAAAGAGAATCAATAAAACATTTAAATACATCTCTTTATGAAAACTTATGATATCTGAGGAGATTGAGGTTGTTACGGCTATTTAGTTATTTGATTCATTAGGTAATTATTGTGTGGGTCAGGATTGAAATGGGGTGTCCTTATTATATGGTTGTGGTGGGTGAGCAATAGCACTGTTGGGTTGGATTTTGTTTATTACTTTTCTAGTAGTTTTCAGAAGTTATTCGAGGATTTTTAATCCTATCATCATCCTGTTCACGCCACCCTGGACAGGCTCCAAAAAATGGTCTTTCAAAAAGGTGACAGCAGAACACAGTATTATTCTTCTGTACTGGATTCATTATATACATATATTATGCCTATATTAATGCAGCCTCAGATGATATTAGGTTTTTTTATTACCATGTTACACTGTTGACTCCTATTGAGCTTTACAATCCCCTTTTATTGAGCTTTATATCCCCCTTTTATTCTGACATTCTAAAACAGCATTTCTACATTTTCAAAAAGACTGCTGAATAAACAAAATGAAAATATGTTATCTATTAATATAATAAGTTAATAAAGAATTATCTTTCTTGAATATTTTAAATCTTTTCTTATATTTTTGCTTAATTTTTTTAAAAGAGGAAAGATTTTAAAAGAATTGAATACAAAGTCATTTCTTGAAATGAAATGAATATTCTAATCACAAAAATCCATTTTCCACTTAGGTGATTTTTTTTTTTAAATGTCCATGTGAACTAGGGAATATTCAGTAACACAGCAACAAGAGAGCTAAAATTAAAATATCAAGTTAGTGATGCAGTAAGTCTTCCCATTTTAATCCAGAAAATAGAAACTAAAAGGATATATTTAGTAGTATCTGTAAATGCTCATGAAATGTGTGAAAATCATTTATCTGTATTGAGTAGTTTTGTAGTTGTTTTTTTTTTCCTCAGACAACAGGGCAACAGAAACGTCACCTGATCCATTTTTAAGACTTTGTGAGAACCAGAAATATAATGGGCTCCAAAACACCTTAAACTGTTGGCATCATGAATGCTTCCTGTCTAATTCTGTCGGACAACAGATACAAAGTAAGCCCTGTAATTACATCCCGGCCTGATCTATGCTTACGGTCATGTAATTAATACTTCCTCTGTAAGGCAATGGAATAATTTAAAGAGCAGATTTTTCAACCATCATCTGACAAAGTGAGAGAGACAGACCCTACATGTGCATTTTAGCTACAGGCCGACACTTTGCTGCTTCCATTTGCTCACATAAATTGTAACTAGATTCTCAGAGCTCTCTTTGTGCTGGGAGATGAAAATGATACTTCCTTCCTGTTTAAAAGCTAGTGGAGGAGGAGGAGGGAGAGAAGAGAGTGAAAGGGAGGGTCACTGGAGCCTATATTTATTCAACATGGGTTTATGAAAATGGTAAACATAATCTCCAGTTCCCAGCTATCTGAGCCACCGGAGTATAGTGCCAACCACACTGTAGGGCCCAAGTCAGGAAATCAGGGCAGAAATCTGGCACCAGAGGTTAGACCTTGACTTTTTGGGTAGAAATAAAATACTCCACTTTAGCAAATCTATACCGATTTCTCGAATTCATTTATACTTCCTAATGTTCATTTGTGGAGAGGTATTCAGAGAAATTTGTAAAGAACATCTCTCCATCATATTGGGCCTAAACAAAGACTTAGTGATTTTTTAACGTTCTATACCACATGGAAAGCAATGTATTTAGATGAGGGAAAGAGAAAAAGTATAAAGTGTTTATGAAGATTTCATTTTAAAAGCACTACAAATCAACTTGGCCAGGATTTGTTTTCAGTTAGATAGACAGAGATATACTTTACATATTTATTTATTTAAGAATACACATCTACATTCATTAAAATTTTTGTCTGAATGAATGTTTCTTCTCTGCCCTAAAACTAATTCTCTAAAAAATTCAGCTTTGTCTAGCATAGGTTTGGAACTTTGTTATGCAGTTAAAACAGTAACAAAAGAGGGTGGAATGAGGGACATGGATTAAGGACAGCTAGCATTACCAGATCTCCACCTATACCATAAAGCAGGAATTATCAAAGCCATTTTGTACTAGATTAAAAAATGAAAAAAAAAGTTAATTAACAGATCAGATAAAGAAAGAGGTCAAAGAAAGCAATTAAACATAATAGTCTGGGTTCAATAAACCCAAAGACAACACTTATTGGAACAAGTAAACTGCTGATAACATTAAAAATCAGTTTGGAAGAAATAAGGTTTAGACCTACACTTTACACCATATGCCATAATAAGTTCCAAATGCATGAGCTAAATATAATTTTTTTAAATACCGAAAGACAAGGAATAGAATACACTTCAAAGCCTGTAGAAAGAATTGTATTTGTACACTATTATTTCTAATGCAGTTATCATTCCTCTCTACCTTTCCTAATCACCCAATATGTACCTATACACTTATGTAAAAAATTCTCATCTATCACTGGCTTAATATTTATGTCTAAGTTAACTCACTTTTCTTTTCAATTTTGGTTCAATTGAAGAACCTATTTCTTTTCAATTTTGTTGATCTGATTAGTCCAGTTTCCTGTTTCCAAATTGAATTGTTTCTGCTCACAAATTAGGAAATTTCGTAACTCTAACCTAATAATTCTTGCATTGTATACATTAGGAGAGAATTAATTTAATTCAAATATATAAATATAGATATATATATTGTTGTTTTGCATGTATTATTTATTTATTTTAATGAGCTAATTGTTAGGCATATAACAAAGCACATCATTTGATGTGGATGCTACTTAAATGTCTTACTAACAGTACATTTGCAATCTCTACAAAGCTTTACATTATCATTAGGTTTCAATAGTAGCAGAAGTGAGGTAGCCCATAAGGCAAGGTTTAGATGTACCTTACTTTATCATTTGCTCAAGCTTTTTATTTTGACTCCTAGAGGGAAAAAAGACAAATATCCAGCTCTGAAGTGATATATATTTTTTTGCAAATGTGGATTCAGATGAAAGAACTCTGTCTCTTCTAGTTACACACACACACACACACACACACACACACACACACACACACGCACATACACATATACACAAAATCACATGAAATCTTTTGATGACTTTCTGGCTTCTACTGTTAGGAATTCCCTATGTCTCAAGAAGGAAGCTTGATGCAGCCAAAAGATTTATTTTTATATTATTCTAATATATTTATTGATTTATCTTATATACCTTTATGGTTTGTTCCTTTCACTATACTCCAATGAACAGAAACAAAGAATAAACAAAATACTCATCATAATCTTTCACAGTCTACAAAACACATTCTTATATTGGCCATATCTAAAAACATATGATTCTTTATTCACTTTAAATACTTATTAATCACCTACCATGTGCCAGGCTCTGAAATAAATATTGAAGAAATCAAGAAAAAAATAAGAAACTGCTCTTCCCTCAAAGATCTTACATTCTGTATGCAATGATTCTATGAAAACAAAAGCATTTTCATAGTGACAAGCTCAACTTAATACATGCAGAAGTCTTTTTCTGTAGACACTCTTTCCATTTCCTCAGGGAGAGGTCATCCCAAACCTGGTTTGACCTCAGATTCAAGGATATAGGAAAGCAGATATTCTGCAAGATGATGGGCAATCCACCAGATTGAAACCAGAAATGGCCAGGCAGTTCACACTATTTATTAGAAGATAATTTTTATTATTTCCATGACAATGAAGCCCAGTAGTTATGTCACATTCAAAATAACTATGACAAGAAACCTCAATGTACTTAAGTATTTGTGAAAGTATTCATAAGTGACATTTAAACATGAAGCAGGTTCACTTCAGTTATGATCTAGCAATCATTGGGAAAGATATCTTATATAATTTTTTTTCTCAAAACTAGGACAGTCAAGGTAGAATGTATTGTTCAAGTCAATAATTACCCAGCTGATGTTGCTGGAAACTATTATGAATGTATAGCATTGCTCCTTTACTGGAAAGTTGACCCATTATCATTTCAATAGAGAACAAAAATCTCTTATACCACTAGGATCCTCAACTTAAAGACATAATGCACCTGGTTAAATCCCTCATTATACTAATTGGGAAACTGAGGTCCATAGTAGTGAAGAAGTAAGGAATAAGGGCCAAAGCAAAGATTCAGCCCCTGCTTCTCCAATTCTAAATCCTGTGTTCTTTTGGTTGGTTACATCAAACTTCCTCCTCAGGACCTAGGGAATTCCTAATAGTAGAAGCCAGAAAGTCATCAAATGATTCCACAGGATATATATGACATATATAATTTTTTAATAACTAGAGGAGACTGTGTTCTTCCATCTGAATCCAACATTTGCCAAAAAAAAAAAAATCACTTAAGAACTGGAAATTTGTCTTTTTTTTTCCCCCAGGAGTAAAAATTAAGAGCTTGAGCAAATGATAAAGTTAGGTGCATCCAAAAGAGTTTCTCTTAAGGGATACCTTACTTCTGCTATTATTGAAACCTAATGATAATGTAAAGCCTGGTAGAGATTGCAAACATACTGTTACTAAGACATTTAAGCAATATCCACATCAAGTGACATGCTGTTATATGCCTAACAACTGGTTCTTCAAAAGAAAAAAATGTGTGCACAACACTCTTTCAAGTTTAATCTATTAATATTTACTCTATCATTTCTTAAGTCTAAATAATCAACAAAGCAATAAATTGAGACCCACTTTCAGTGTTTCATTATTTTGAAAGTATAAATGTCACACTGAAAATTTTTTACGGGCTTTCATGAGGTGGTATGAATAACCTCCAGTACAACCTTGCCTACATCCAGCACTTGCAATGTTTGTCTTTTGCTTTTTTATTTTTTCACTGTTCTTTCTAGAAGATATGATTTTATCCAACCCTATTAATAATTGCTTGTAGCTTCTTTCTCTACCTTCTCATAGCTTGTCTTCCTCTTCCTTATACCTAAAATGCACTTTCTCCTAATCTATACTTAATTGAATAACACTTCTCCTTTAAAGACATATGAAGCCACTAGAGCCCTCCTACTACTTTTCACTTATTTGCATTTATGCTATAAATTTTTACCTATGTACTTGTGTCTCCACCATTACAATGTAAGCTTTTTGATAATAGACATTGTGACAGTCTTCATATTTGTATCTCCAGTACCTGGCAGTGGACCTAGGACTTTGTAAGAGTATAGTGAATGCTTGTTTGTTGATTAATGGTATTACATTGCCCAAATAATTAAAATTCAGGAAGGAACCTTCAGTTCAGTTCAGAATTTGTGTCAACTCATAATCTTCCAATGCTTCATGAAAATGCATTCTGGAATTCTAGATATGGTACATATTTTGAGTGACATAACAATAACAATAGTAACTAACTAATTATATGCAAATAAATAAATAAGTAAATAAATGAAGGGGAATGTGAAATTAAAACTTCCTAAGACCCCATAAAGTGTTTCTATTGTGCCAGCATAGCTGATTTTTAACCCCCACTGTCCATAAGTAGACTAATCTCAAAACAAAGCAAAAACTTTGAACCTTCCAAATGTTGTTCAATTTCCATGAAAAAGGAAACTACTTATCAACTATTGATAAGAGGCTTATTTATGGAATCAATTTTCAAATTATTCTATTCAATTAACATTTATTAAAATCAAAGGGCACATAATTAAGCACTCTTAGAAAGGTAATATATAAAAGAAAGATGAATGTGTTAGGGTTGGGGAGTGGAAAAGGGAAGTATTCTGGGAGGAATAGACCAAAGGAAAGGATTATAGGCCTGGCATTTACTTCTAGTGCTAAAACTTTGTGAATTTTCAGGGTAAGAAGGTAATTGTAACACAAAGAAGAATTTGAGGAAGTAAGCTATGAGGAATTAAACATTATATGCTAGGCATTTATATTTGAAATCAATAAAGTAAAATTTTCAAAGCCTCAATAGCCACCAATTGTTTTTCAATGAGTTGATTATCTTGTTACTTAACATCTCCCCTTTTTCTTTCAAAAAGTGCAAAGACTTTGTTTGATTTTGAAAGATACTATATAGATCTCTGAATTTAATAATATCTCTATGCAAATGGAGATACTTTCTACAAATATAATATAATCATACAATGTCAAAGATGAAAGGAGTTTAGAAATTATTAATTCTAATCCCATCATTTTAGAGTTGAAGAAACTGCGGCTTATATATGAGAAATAAGTTGCCCAAGATCATATAACTTAACTAGTTGCAAAACATAAACCCAGGATTGTTATCTTGGAGCTCTTCATAAAACCAGCTATGTTTTATGTCATTGGTCAAAGTTATTTCATTCTAGGATTTCATAATTATTGTACAATTATAAAACCAAAAAATCTTAGAAATGGAAGAACTCAACATTCCATTTCCTATCACCATGCCTTTGTACTGTTTTTGTCTATCCCCTATGTCTAGAATTCTGTATTCTTTCATTATGATCTCTTAGCTTCCCTGGCTTTCTTTAAGCCTCAGCCCACTTTATACCTATTGCAAGAGATATTTTCTGGTTTCCTTAGATGCTAATAACTTTTCCTTTCAGTTATATCTTCTCTGTATAAGTCTTATATGCATTGA
The DNA here is from genome assembly GCF_016432865.1 of Antechinus flavipes. Lineage (NCBI taxonomy): Eukaryota > Metazoa > Chordata > Mammalia > Dasyuromorphia > Dasyuridae > Antechinus > Antechinus flavipes. The sequence continues at coordinate 126,152,363 of NC_067400.1, read as the reverse complement.
TTTGTTTTATTATCTCCTTCATTAAAATATACTCTCTAAGAGTTCTTTCTCCTTCCCCCTCTGTGTGTGTATGTGTATGTGTGTGTGTGAAGCCTCTTTTGCATCCCCAGCTCTTAGCATAGTGCCTATCACTTTATAAGCACTTAATAAATCCTTATTGGCTGACTGATCAAATGTGAGAAGTCATAGGGTCCAACACTGTCATTTTATGGAAGAAAAAAGACTATAGAAGTACAGAACAGCAGAGTTATCAAATATTTTGTAGATTATTAAGAGGCCAGACTCTAAAAGAAAAAAAAACTTATTTTAAAATTATATTCATGTTTTCAAAGCCTTTTATTGGTAATGGGGGAAATTTGACATAAATGTCAAAGGTCCTTATCTGTAAAACTTAATGGATGAAATTTAGCCTACTTAACAGTCTTTTGTCTGTGAAAAGCCGTTATCCAATAAATGTTCTTAATACCATTAAAAAGTGCTTACACTTTTTAACAATGTTACTTAACCTCCTTCTGTGAAGTAATTTCTTGTCTCTACATTTTAATAAGTAGTGGAGTTCCTTTAAAGTGAATGGATGATCATGTCATTAAATTTAAATTGAATGTTATGGGTGAGAATGATTTTCTCCAATTATTGTTCAGAACAGTGCTTCAAAGAAAGGTGATGTAAGTCCTTATGTTCTTAATGTGATAATGGTCCCACTTCAGAGTGATTTACAGATTATAGTCATGTTAAAAATTCCATGCAAATACCATACCATTTCAAAAGAATTCTCAAGACATAACGAGATTAAGTAAAAGAAAAACAATTCACGGGAAAACAGTTTTTTGTTCTTTTAAAACACTAAGTTTCTTTGACATTCAATGAAACTAAAGACACATATTGACCCTAAATGAAGAAAAGTTCTTAAAACATCTATCTGAAAAAGCTATCTGAAAGTGAGGAGAAAAGTACAGTTATAGATCTATTTCTTCTCATAAGGGAAAAATTCTCACCCAAAAAAAGATTCAATGGTCAGATCAGCAATCCTTGAAAAATTGTTGAGTAAGTCTCCAATTGCTTCTGCTTGATGCACTGAGGAGTAAAAGATTCTCAACCTGAAGAGACAACAAATCATTGGGTAAAACTCCAATTGGGGGACAACAGAGCTGATCAAGAGTGACACTCCAGTCAAAGACCCCAAAACAAGACAGATCATGTAACCTACTTCTGCTTCTCACAATTGGCCACAATTCTACCCAGGCAACAGAGAGAGGAGTGTGTCACTGCCTGCATGCCAATTTGGGATAGTTGTTGCATAGCCAACTGGACATGCAGAATTTGTTGGACAGGACTAAACTTCCCTGTAACTATACCCTAGAGTAATTAATTTTGGGAGAAGCAAAAGCAGTTCATTCAGAAAGAAGGATCTAGTAAATAAGTAGAGACAGAAGACCCCTATTTAAGTTTATATTTTCTGACTCCCTCATATTAAAAGTCTAACCTTGTCCTCCAAGCTCTTTATAATATCTCATTTTCAGTGATGCTTTGTATGGATGAAAATACAAGAAACTGAGAAAATCTCTCAAAAAAAATTAGAGAGCTATCCATGACCCTTCAGCACATTTGATGAAGAAAAGGAAGAGAAAGAAAGGGGGGGGGGGGGAAGGAAGGAGGGAAGGAGGGAGGAGTTTTTCAATTGTAAGTACCTATTTCACAGGGTGCTTGTGAGGACTCTGTGAAGTATTTTGTAAACCTCAAGCACCATAAGAATACCATTTATAATTTTATCATAATTATTCATCTATGGATATCTGAGTGCTATTAATGTAGATAGAAGAAAAAAGAAAAAGTAAAGGTAAAAACAAGAACATAAGAAGGAAAGAGAAGAAGGAAATGCAGAAAGTAGTATATGGGGGAAAAAAGATGAAATTCACTCACAAACTTTTCTTGTAAATAAGTAGAGCTGAAGGACTACTAATAATACCCTAAGAAATTACAATGTGGCTCAATATCCTGAATAACTTGCCCTTGCTGGATAAGTCTTGTATAAAGTCAGAAGAGTAAGTGATGCCTTAGTTTGCTGTTTAATATGCAACCAATAAAACTTTGGCTTTTTATAATAAATTATTTCCCGATTATATTGTAAATCTTTTGTTATTATTATGATTTCCTCCTTTAATAATTTTCACTTCATTTTAGCTTTTTAGTCTCCAATGAACCATCTATAGATTGGTTCAGAAGGATAACCTCCATTATGTTATTAGTTACAATTCATGTCATATAATGCAAGAAAAAGCTATGGAATAAAAGGAGGACTCAGATAATGGAGCTTACAATGTACACTTAAACAGTCAAAATCTTTTCAAGTAGAAATTTGACAGTTTAACCCACTATCAATAAAATGCAGTGAAATATTAGAATAACTGTTATATTAAAACTAAATTCATGCAATAAATAAAGAAAATAGATTACAATGCAACTAAAACTGAAGGGAAAACAATAAATGCATGAGGATCATTAATGATGGGCCAATGTTAAAGTTTTAACATTTTCAGGAAATAAAATATTCATTCATAATATATAAAATACTTTTTCCCCTAGAAAAATATATTTGTCTTTCATCACAAAATGACATTTTTCAAACTCTACATTTGATAATTGGTGCTTTTCCACATATTGTTGAAATTTTAGAGACTATTTCTTTTCTTATCTAGAGACTCAAAATTAAAATTATATTTTCCTGAGTTTTATAAATTTGCATTATTTTTATTATTCCCCCTTTAAATGGTAAATTGTGGCTCAATTAGTAATAATATAAAATAGAAAAAAGATGAGCCAGATTCTTGATTTTAAATATTTCGACTTTTAACAAATGTATTCTCAAGAATTCTGTATGGTTCTGTTGATTCTTTTATGATCCAAGATTAGAAAGGAAGTGAAAACATTACCTTGATGTCTGGAATAACCTTACCTATATAACAAATCTACTTGTATCAGGTCTTGAGATTTCCTAGTGCCTCATTCCCACATAGCTTTAAGTGGAAGTTTTCAGTAGAATAACTCTAAAAGAGTCCTTATTAACCCTAATTCAAAGGCTTAATTCAAAAGACTAAGTGGCTTCATCTGGTGGATCAAGGAAATGTACAGACATAGTTTAACTAGGTTTCAATTAAGTCTTTCATGGTACCATGTGTGCAAGATGAAGAGATGCGGAATGGGTAAATTTGGTACCAAATAAATAACCAAATTCAAAAGATAGTTTTTGATACACAATGGCAACTTGAAAAGAAATCTATGATGGAGTACCACCAGGATCAGTATTTAACTTTATGATATTAAATATCTTTATTTAAATTCTGTTCAAAGATCTATATGGGTAGGCTTATCAGCTTTATAGATAATAAAGCTGGAAAGAGTACTTAATATGATAGCAGAGTTAGAATGTTAATGTGTCTAAATAAATTAAAATCTTAAGTCAAATCCAATATAAAATTTAATAGAAATAAATATAGCTACACACATGGGTTCATAAAACCAATTTCACAAGGACAAGAGGGAGGCAGCATGGCTAGACAGCAATGTGGAAAAAAGAAAGCATTTTTAGTAGGCTCCAAGTTTATTAACAGTCAATAGTGAGATATAAAACCTTTAAAAAGTTAATGAAATTTTGATTATACTGAGAAGTGTTAGGGGACAGAATTAATATGATGATAGTTTTGCTGCCCTCTCTCAGGATCAGACCATACCTGAAGTAATATGTTTAGTTTGGGATGATATTTTTTTTTTTATGGCACTGACAAACCAGATTGTGACCAGAAAAAGAATAATTTTTCCATAGGAAGATCAGTTGAAGAAAACTAGGGAAGTTTTACTTAAAAAAGAGAAGCCTTAGGAAAATGATAGTTGTCTTTAAGTATATGAAGGTCTGTCAGATTGCAGTAGCATTTAACTTGTCCTACTTGGACCTAGACAGCAAAAGTGGGAGCAATAAATAGGTGGAAAGTACAGAGAAGCAGATTTCAGCTTGCCATAAAGAGAAACTTCCTAATAATTATACCTTATCCATGTGGAACAGGTGGCCTTGAAAGGCTGCATTTCTTTCTTTGCTGTTGTTGTTCAATCATTTTTCATTCACATCCAATTCTTTGTGACCTCATTTGGGTTTTTTTTGGCAAAGAGTGGTTTACCATTTCCTTTTCTAACTCATTTTTCAGATGAGAAAACCAAGGTAAACAGGGTTAAGTGGCTTGCCCAGCTAGTAAGTATCTAAGACCACATTTGAACTCTGATTTTCCTGACTCCAGACCTGACACTCTATCCACTGTGCCACCTAACTTTCCTTTCCCTCGCCAGGAGTATGTAAATGAAGGCTAGATGACCATTTGTTCAAGGAAATTTTAGATAAGATACAGATTGGACTAGATGGTATCTGAGGTTCTCTTCAATTCTATGATTAGTTCTAGTATTTTTAGAATCATGTATCTCATTTCATTGTCTTTCCTGTTCCTACCCTACAAATGGACTAAGACCTTCAAAACTGATCTAATTAATCCACATCCCAAACCCATTCCTTAGTTAAATGAGCTCCTTTCCTCAGCTTATATCCCTGGTGGTAATATTAGTTGTTTTTTGCCAAGCTGGATGCAATTTGGAACCTAAGACCTTACCACTCACAATGATTGTTAAAAGGTCATTGTATCACACCATCTAAAATAGCATAATGTCATACTTAGACAAAAAGAAGCTTTGTTCTAGCCTGGATTTGATTTCATTTTCCTAGGTGAGAGGTTCCTATAACCTCTTTCAATAACCATTTCCTGAGACAGCTAGCCCCTTCCTCCTCCCTGAATATTATGATTTAAGTGCTTAGCCAAGCTATTTCCCCTTCCTAGTATGAAGAAACACTTATGGTGATCAAAACCCAGCTGGGCAACTGCACCTTTCACAGGAGTCAAAGTCTGTACTATTACTAACATCCTGACTGTAATTTGTGACAATAAGTAAAGAAGTGGAGACTATCAATCAGACTGTCAGTTCCTGTTTCAACCTGAACATACTCAGGAAATGTACCGAAAAGCCAGCTCTTTCCATGCTCTGATTCAAGAAGCCTTTTCCCCCTGATTTGCAGCCCACAGAGGAAGAGCACTTACCAAGGGCTGGTAATGCTCTTTATTTAATTCAGTATAAGTTCATAAAATAAATTGCCCAGATAATTGGATGTGTCTTCAATCTACATTCACCCTGACTATATTTTTTTCCAAAAGATGCAAACCAGATTTACAGCTTAAAAGTGAAGCAATAAATGAGCATTGCTAGTAATATGTGTGTGCCAAGTCTTCTGTCAAAGTGATATAAAGAATAGAGCTGACCACTCTGAGTAATCAAATCTGTCAGATCAGCTCACTGCTCCCCCCACACTGATGGGATATTCAGAGCCTCACAAGCAACATAGACTTTTTCTACTCCAACATATGTAACTTATAAAGCCAGTCTAAGAATAGAATTTATAAAAGATTCCCTAAAGACCAGAACAAGCATCCCAAATCTTGAAAACAATTTTTTCTCTTATAACTTTCTTTCTCTCCCTCTATGGTTCCTCTTTTCTTTAATGAATGTGCAGCCCACTCACACCTGGTAACAACTGTCTCTAGGCCAAATTCCCATTTTTCTCCATGTAGCTTTTTCCACCCCCGCTTAGGACAGAGTTGCCAATTTTGTTCAGGGCTGGACTGTCTAGTCAAGATTTGTCTGGAGCCTGCTGCAAAAGGCAAATTAGAGGTCATTCCTCTGGACATTTCAGAATGGAAGTATGGCCCCCAGGAACATTTAGAGGACTCAGTGTCTTGGAGATGGAACAGAAGTGAATGGCAAAATAAATTTCTCATTCTATTCTCCTGATGGGGAGACAAAAGAAAAGCTAATTATATTTCATTGAGAAGGAAATAGAAAACATAAAATTGTCCATAAAATATGGCTGCCAGACTTTAATGAGTTTATTCTTTTAAAGCTAAATGCAAAAGACAACATGCATTGGAGACAATGAACTCAAAGAATGAGCTCCCTTCCTGAATTGAGACAAGTGGTACCAATCGTATTTGATTATTTGGTGCTATATAATGTGATATTGCAACCAATGGATTTGCATTTTGAAAGATCTGGATTCAAATGTTGCTTCAGACACTTAGTAGTTGTGAGCCACCATGCAAATTACTTAGCCTCTCCCTCAGTTTTGAGATGCAGTGCCAGGAACAACTGAGTTCAAATTATGTGTTCCCTCAAGGGGAAGAGGGTCAATAAACTTCTCTCACCATCATTTTCTTTAACAATAAAACAAGGAGGTCCAAAGTCCTTTTCACTTTTAAATTTGTGGTCCTAAAATAAATAAATGTTATTTCAAGGGAGTAACTTCTATGCTTTCTGAAAATATGTCATTAGTTAAAACTTTTTTTATTCAATTTTATGCTTTTACTTTTCACTGATAAAATAGGTTTATCTTAGGCATATGTAAAATTGAGCAAGGTGAAAAATCGGTATCCATTCATCCTTTCAGCATTTGGAATTCATGAGCCTGTCGATCTAACAGTGATTTTAGACTTTGGCCAAATTTAGCAAATTATTAAAAGTAGCTTCAGGTTGCATTTGTGAATCAAGACACATTCTTGAAACAAAAAAATGTTGCTTGGCAAAGCTTTTCAAATGGACTGATATAGATTATAAGTGTTATTAGGAACAATGATAATAGCAGCTAAATTAACATAGCACTTTAAGATTTGCAAAGCACTTGACATACATTATCTCATTTGAACCACATACCAACTCTGTGAGGTAAGTGCTAATATGATCCCTATTTTACATATGAGGAAATTGAGACTTTAAAAGGTTAAGTGATTTCCCCAGCTAATATGCAGCTACACCATGCTGCCTGCTTGCATATGTTCTCTCATTTCATTTACTGAAAGCCACAGTTCACAGAATCACTAGTGAACATAAATTAAGTTTTACTTTTGGATTGGGTCAGTGATTCTATTCTACATGTTCTTGGAACATGTTTTGAGATTTTGCATCTTAGTAGGAATCATAGAAAAATATATATATATGCATATATACAGAGATTGATTATTTTCTATGGCATCTAATATAGCTTATATAATTAGTCACTTCATATGTGCTTTCTGATGTTAAGAATGGTGGTTTAAATTTGGAATGACAATCTAGCAAAGAGAACAATGAGTTAGAAGAAAATAAACCTGAGTTATATTTTTCAGCTCCTCCACTTACTTTGTAACTTTGGAAAATCACACATTCTCCACCTTCCCACTTCACTGTTCCTTGGCTTTGCATTCTGTGCTATAGGGATAATAGTATCCTCCCCCTGAGCTTGAAAGGGACTGAAAATTGCATAAGGTTCTTGGGGGAAAAGAAAGAAAAAAAGGAAATAAAGGAGGGAAAGAGAGAGAGAGAGAGAGAGAGAGAGAGAGAGAGAGAGAGAGAAGAAGAAGAAGAGAAGAAGAAGAAGAAGAAGAAGAAGAAGAAGAAGAAGAAGAAGAAGAAGAAGAAGAAGAAGAAGAAGAAGAAGAAGAAGAAGAAGAAGAAGAAGAAGAAGAAGAAGAAGAAGAAGAAGAAGAAGAAGAAGAAGAAGAAGAAGAAGAAGAAGAAGAAGAAGAAGAAGAAAGAAGAAAAGAGAGAGAGAGAGAGAAAGAAAAGAGAGAGAAAGAAAAGAGAGGTAGGGGAAGGAGAGAAGAAAGAAAGGAAAGGAGAGAGGAAGGAAAAGAGGGAGGAAAAAAGGAGGGAGGGAGGAAAGAAAGAAGGGAAGGAAGGAGAAAGAGGGAGGGAGAAAAGGAGGGAAGGAAAAAAAGAAAGAAGAAAGTCAAAGAAACTGAATAAATCACATTACTCTCTGAAACATTAATTAAGGGAACAACATTTGAAAAAGTCATCTTTACTTTGATTTGGGGGAATGTGACCCCATGACTTCCCTCAATCAAACTCCTCATTCCCTTGAATGGTGGAGGTAAGCCCATAGGAGAACTCAATTACTGTCTTCAATTTCCTTTTCCAAGTTTGGCTCTTCTGCAAAAAAACATTCACTGTCTTAGCCTGCATTGACTCTTTCATAGCAACTTTTTCAATGGATCTCAGAATATCTCAGGAGTATAGCAGCTATTGTTTAATTCTTGTTTACCTTTGTTTCTCTAAAGGTACTCACTTTTCATCTTTATTCAATCAGGAACCCAGCGTGCTGCCATAATGACATCACCAGCTCCAGGTTTTGACCATCTTTTCCCTTGTCCACCCCTTTAATTTTACATTTACTTCTCCCTTACAACCCTTGGAAATTTAATCAAACTCTCTTGTTAAAAATGAGGCACCACACCTACATTTAGGGAATTCATTCTCTCATTTGTCTTTATTTTTTGTCATTTTCTTCAGGCATCCCATTATAGAATTATCACCTCTTGCCAAATAACCCCCCCTTCCCCATCACTAGTGAGCTATTGTTGTTAACCTGAATTCACCCCAGAACTCTAAATGTCACGCTTGTGGGTGGGTGGCAAGCCTGAGCTCTTCCCTTCTTCCTCTGTATCTGCCTCCTCTACACTCACAAAATTGACGAGGGGGATGAAATCATGTTGAAAAGAATGCATTCAGATGTATCTATGCAGCTGTGATGAGGAGCTGTCTTGGCACTCAGAGTTCTATCAAAGTTATACTGATTAATAAGAATAAGCACAATGTGATTCTTTTGAGAAAGTTGTAACCCCTTTAGGAGCATTAAACACTGCAGAGACCACACAAAAAATACATAGAATGTTGGCTACTAATAAATTTGATAGCTCAATTTTACTTTAGGTTAGGAAAGTATCTTATCATATAACTTGTTTTTTTCCCCCTCAATATATCATTGTCACTGAAAGTTGTGGCTATAATACTTAAATCATATTGTGACTCAATTTACGCATGATTCTGAAAATCATTCCTTCCTTTCTTTTCCTCAATGACACTGACTATTAGTTTCTAGTTTCTCCTACCTCTTTTCCATAGACTGGGTACCATATATCACAATTCACCCTACAAGAGAGATCACATTAAGTGTTCTTTATAAGGAAACATAAACTCCTTGATGATTGAATTGTTTCTTTCTTCTTCCCTCCTTCCTTCCCTTTCCTCCCTTTTTCCTTCCTCTCTTTTTTCTTTTTTCTGTCTTTCTTTACATTCCCACTAAAAGTATTTATATAGCACTTTCTAGGTGCCAGGCACTGTGCTAAATGCACCTTTCAGAATGTCTAACACAAACTAAGCACTTGATAAATTGATTGCTTACTGAAAAGAATATTCAATTCTTTTCTTAGATGTTTTTCAAGATTAAATATCACATGGCAAAATAAAACCATTGAAGCTGACAAATTAAAATGCCAAAATTGCCAAACTCATTTGAGTTCCTCTTAGGTCTTCTTTCTTCTCTCTGTCTCAAGGCAATGGAGTTGGTTTGGAAAAGATGAAAAATTTTCTACCCTTCTAGAACTCATTATCTCAATCCTTATCTCTTGTTACAGAATCCCTTGGTCTTAAAAGTTGTAACTTATTCTTCAACCTGGGGAGTCTTTTTCCCAAGCCCATTCATGGGTTTGTATAGAATCCTATATTAATCACTGACTTCTCAAAAAGAAAAATCTCTTCCCTCGCAGAATAACTTTTAAAAAAAAGTCTCTCCTGGAACTTCAGGTTCTCTATTCCACCTTGATACAACCATCTCATCTTTTTCCTTGGAGATCTTGAAGCTCCGGTCTTTTAGAAGTCTTTTGTGTTCTGAACCTAACTTGTCCTCTTTAGTTTTGTCTTGAAAAGATCTTTCTGATCAGAAGACCCTAAAGTGACTCCTTTTGTGTACTGGATGAATAATGACAATAATAACAATAAAAATTTACATGAACATATAATTTTAACATTTATAAAGTGCTTTTCTGACAACAACTCCCAATAAATCCAGTAATTTAAGAATTTCAAGTAATCTCAGATAAGAGAAAACCAGAGATCAATAAGGCTAACTGACTTTCTCACAGTCCTGTAGATAGTAAAAAAAAAAATTAACTCAGGTTTTCTGTCTTTAAATTCTTGGCTTTTTTCTCTTTAAGCCCTTCAATCACATATTCAGGACCCTCTACAATCTGGTTCTAATCTACTTATCCATATTTTTCTTACTATTTCCCCCTTGCACTTATAACTTATCTTTCCAGACTTATTTCATATTATTCCCCTTTATACAATCTATATTCCAGAAAAACTAAGCAAATAACTATCCCTGGTTTTTTTTCACCTAGGGCTGAAAAAAATTTATTTCTAATAGCCAGTTGCTAAAATCTTTCCTGCCTTTCAAAGTCCAATTTAAGTGCTACTTCTCATAGTTTGGAGCAATTCATTCGTGGTGAATCTCTTATTGTGCTCCATTCACTTCTTCACACTCTTTCTATTTACAAGCCCTCACTGAGACCTAGTTTACCCCAGGTGACATCATATCAATGAGATTCTACTGACTATAAATTTATTCATATGCCTTCATATACTCTGACACACTGGTCCTGAAGAGATAGGAAGAATACTCTTTACTACCCATTTACACTTTCAGATTTTCTCATTACAGCTACCACTATTCCTAAAGTTTACTCAATTAAAATTTCCCACCTTTTTAAGATTATCCTCCTTTATCATTTCCTCTTCTTTCTCAAGGATTTCACAAAGTGGATCAGCTGTGATCCACTAATTCCTATCTTTATATTGAGGACTTCAAGAACCATGTTGATACCTCCTTAAAAGCCTTTATCTCCCAATTCCTCAGTTTCTTTATATCTCTTGAACTTCTTTACTTTACTTCAGCCACACAAAGGAATGATCATATTTTGGATTATTATACACAAATATTATGTACACAAATTTCAATACACAGATATTAATACACAAAAAATAAATAATTAATTAGATCTGGTCCTTAAAGTCCTTAAGACCTTAAGACCAGAATTTAAGAATATCCTAACAACAAGTGAATTCTCCTAGTGCCATTTCCCTTAACTTCTTGTCATTCCATTTCTCTCTCTGTCTTATCCTTCCTAAAACTACTCTTTTTCATCATCATGGTCTCCAATTTCTGTATTCCTCAGTAAATTCTCAGGTCATTACTCTTTTTCTGACTTCACTTTCTTTCTTTGCCAATTTCAACACTATAGGTAATTAAACTGTATATTGTTATCTACTTTGTACTCCCCTCCCTATTCCTCCCATCTTATTGCCACTCATATCTTGACAAACTCCAGTCCTGGATTACTCCCTACTGGATGGAATTGGAGGAAGTTACACAGCTATTCTGAAAAAGGTAAACTATAAATTAAAAATTTTATCCAACTTCAACAGCACTTTCAATTGTTTCCTTATCTCACTCATCCCCACTGAAGTTGTTCCAAACCTTATCTTCCCTCCTCAAGCCTCTGAAACATCTTCCTCATCCAGTTCTCTTAACTGAGTTCCTTACCTCTTACTTTCTTAGGAAATTGAACCTATGAATGCTCCTTTACCTCTTCTTTTCATCTCCAAACCCTTTGATATCATTCATCCCACCCCCCACTTTCTCTGAGTCTCTCTCTTTCTCTCTGGGTCTCTCACTTTCTCTGTCTCTGTCTCTCTGTCTCTCTCTGTCTCTGTCTGTCTCTCTGTCTCTGTGTGTGTGTGCCTCTCTCTCTGTCTTTCTCTCCCCACCTCTGCTCTCCCCCAGTATCTGTTAGTGAGGTAGCTCTTCTTACCTACCCTGCTATCTTGTCCAATTTCCTCCAGAAGATTAGCTCCTCAATCATCCTTTCTTTTTCTAATTTTTAACCTCTTTCCATGTTCTATTTATTTTATGACAACCTTCAAACACATGTAAGTGAATATTTAGCTTCTCTTTCTAGTTTTGAATCCTTTCACAAAATAATCCCATCTTATCTTTTTAGCTTCAGTGAACATTTTTATCCTCCCTCCTTCTTTAATCCAGCCAGACTTAACTTTTCTCAATTCCTTAACTTGGCACTATATTGAACTGCCTCTCCCTCATGTCTAGAATGCCTCCTCATCTTTGTTTTGTAGAATCACATTTTTCCCTTCACTATACCTTTCCTGATAGTGCTAATTAATAATTTCCTTCTCTATCTTGGGTTTATTTACTTTATTTTCATTTGTATTCTCTTTATATTTTGAATATATTTATATTATTTGGCTATCTCCTCTAATAGAATGCAAACTCCTCAAGAGTAGGGATTGCTTTTATTCTTTGCTTGGAATAGTGACTGGACCATAAAGCTTGGTCAGACATCAAAGACATTAAGCATCTCAGGCCATCACCAGTCATCCTGACTTTTGTCTTGTCACTAGACATAAGTGAATGGAAGATAAAGCAAGGCTGAGAGCTTCGTGTAACTGTCTCACTTAAATCCAATTTATCCATGAGTCAAGACATCACTCCATGATGTCATCAATTCTCTTAAAAAATGAAGGATAAATAACAATCTGGAACAAATTAAGAACTTAGTAATGTGTGTTGATTGCTTGCTTCTTTGATGATTTTGCCTGTTCTATTTACTAGTCCCATTCTAATTTGCCTTCTAGCTATTTGTATCCTTGGCTATTCCCTCCATTAGACTATAAGTTTTTCTAAATAAGAGACTATCATATTTTGTTTTCTACCTCTAACATTTTACAAGGTGCCTTGCATATAATGTGTTTTAATACATTTATTTGAAATTAAATTAATTTGAAAGAATTCTTTTAAATGCTTAAATGATTGGTACCCTTCTTTTAAGAAGTTGATTTCTCTATCCTATGGCCATAAACTAAGAGGTTGATTCCCTCCTTCTGGAGATTTTGTACATCCCTCCACTTTCACCAGAATATCTTCTTTCCCCCTTCCCAGAACCCTTCTCTTCCTCTGTACCAAGTTCCCTCATCTGCTAGTAGATCAAACAAAGTAAAAATCCCTTCCAGGTTACATCCTGCACCTCTCACTAGCCCTTATAACAGGTTGCTCTTTCTGAGGCCTCCCTATTCCCATTTCATTTGTACACTGGGGATAACACATGCACCTCATGGCTAATAAACAATTTACAACTTCTCTTGCCATTTTCTTGCCATCCCCCCTCCTCTGCGCCTTGGGGAAATTGGGAATGGGAAGGTAGGGAGGTGTGAAATGTTCTTGAGACTCTAGGGATCAAGGCAAGGAAAAAATACTCGGAACAAAAAGTACTTAATATTAACAACATCCCTTGCCCCTTCTGCCCCCTCCTCCCTCCCCAAAGAAAATCAGGGTAGGGTTGTATTACTACACATTTATATTAAAATTTCAGAAATGTTATAGAGCATGCATTAATTAGTTTGTTATATAGAAATTCAAATTCTACATGTTGTTGTTCAGTTGCTTTTAGTTATGTCTAACTGTGACCCCATTTAGGATTTTCTTGGAAAAGACACTGGAGTAGTTTGACATTTTCTTCTTCAAATTGTTTTAAAGATGAGGAAACTGAGGAAAACAAGATTAAGTGATTTGCCCAGGATCACAGAGCAAAATATGTCTAAGGGTATATTTGAACTCAGGTTTTTCTTCCAAACTCTAAGCCTGGCACTTTTTTCACTGTACCATCCATATGTATGTATATTATTACATAAACATACACACACACACACACACACACACACACACATATATATATATATATCATGTGTGTGCATGCAGTCTTAAAAATCAGGTTTTGTCTTTGACAAATACTGGCTAAATGATCCTCAGTAAGTCCCTTTCTTCTTTCACTCATTAGATCGATATTAATAGCTTTCATCATCATCATCATCATCATCATCATCATCATCATCAAAGCTAACATTTATACCATGTCTGCTATGGCCCAGTACTACGTTAAGTTTACAAACCAATATATGTCTGTATTTGTAAAAACTTCTTCACCAAATTCCTAATTCAGTGCTTTATTGTGGACAAAGATGACCCTAAATTCTGAAAAACTATTCCAAACTGGTTTTTACCAAGCTAGAAAGATTAAAAATACCTATGTACAATGCATGAGAATGGGGGTGAGATGCACATAACTGTGTACATACTGTGTATATAATATATATACATACTACAACAAAAATCATATTTTTCTCTCCAAAAAATACAGAGACAAAGCATTAAGAATTGAGCCCTAACAGGAGAAAGGTGAAGTTTTCACCATTTTGCTTTATCATTAAAATTTTGGTTTTTATTATCCTGGGGCACATTATCCTTTTGTGTTTTCCTCCTGAATACTGCTATTTTCTATTACCCGTTATTCAGTTTCATTATTAATTAGCATTTCTGACAAAAGGCAGTTGAGGAAGTAAAGAGCTAAATACTGATACTAGGGCTTTGTATTACCTTTATACTGGGTTTGATTTGTCATTCTTTGTCCTTGGCTTCATCCATTGCTCCTGATAGCTCAAACTTAAATAAACTTTGATTAATCAAAATAGCCTTTAAAAGTTCAGTAAGAGTGCATGTCATCCCAATTCTTAAATGTAAATGAAGTGGGTTTCTAGGGCCTCCTATAGCTGAAATGAATTTCCTTTCCAGGAAGAAAAGCAGAGGTATATAAATAGTTACTTAAGAGCCATGAGAAACCAATTTGCAAAGTGGATGCAGTGGAATGGGAGGTATTCACTGTCAGAAGCACAACAAACTGACAGGGCTATGAAAAGGAAGGCTATGGAAAATAATAAAGGAAATTATAGTACCTGAAAACAGAATCGATGCTAATGATTTTCCCCAAAGATAACATTTCTGTTGCCAAAAAAAAAATCAAAAATAAACTAAGATGACTGATTTTTATAACTCAGTTGTTGCCGGTGCTCTAAAGGGGAAAGTTTAAAGGTCTAGACCACATGGATCATTTAGACTGCATTCTATTAAGAGAAATAACTATTGGAAGTTGTTAGACTCCATTTATTGAATTCAATTCAACAAGCATTTATTCAATACCTATTATATTCCAGGCAAGATGTAGTATATATAGTAGCTAAGTGGTTCATTGCATGAAACCCTGCACTTGAAGTCAGGAAAATCTGAATTTAAATCTGGTCTCAGATGCTTTCCAAGTGAATGATCCTGAGCATGTCACTTAATTAGTGTTGTTCAATAGTATCTACCTCCCAAAGTTTTTGTAAAGATAAAACTTTTGCATTGTTTATAGTCTTTTGCAAATTTCAAGGCATTATGCAAAAGTCAGATATTGTTGTTATTAGAAAATTAGGATAGGATTCATGAAACCTAAGGTACATGTTGACTGTTTGATTCCATCTCAATCCCCTAGGCAACCTTTTAAAACTATTAGTTACATCAAAAATTGCAGATCTTCATTGAGAGAGAATACTTTAGAGCAACGAACTGATCAAAAGGCGGGGAAATGTGCCAAGAATTATATAGAGAGACATAAAGCAAACATTCTCTACCCTCAAAGTTCTTAAATTGTTCTATAAGAAAACAACAGGTACACAGATCAGATAATAATAGCATTGATATACTATTTTAAGGTTCCTTAAAATAGTATATCAATGCTATTATTATAACACTATTATTGTTATAAATTAGAAGATATATTTGCATATCTATCTAACATGAAGATAGAAGGTGAAGTGTTGTATGTAAAGATGATTAGTCAAATAGTTGTTGCTGGAACATAAAAAAAAATATGAGGGGAAATACTTGTCATAAGGCTGGAAACATAGCTTAAAATTAGATTTTGAAGAGCTTTAAATACCAGTTAAGTTAGTATTTGATCCTAGCATTAGGTTTTAGGCAATAGGAAGACATTGGATTTTCTTGAGGAGTGTGGGAATTAGTGAGGGAAGAAGCTAGGTGCAAGTAGAGTAATTCAATTGAATCCAATAAATATTTATGAAATGCTTACTATGTGCTAAGCACTAGGGATACAATTAATTAAAAAGAGAATTCCTTCCCTTAAAAAGTTTAGAATTTAAAGGTGGGGGTAGGGGGAACAAGACACAAAAAGGATACCTGACAGCTGGGTCATTTATTCTGAGGAATTGAAACCAGTTAAGACCTCAAATGGAAAATAGAGTAAGCTAAGAGAATCCAGTTTCTTCCCTCTATAAAGGAAGACATAGGGAGGAAATTGGAAGGAGGAGAGGATGCTAAGGGAAATAAGTGTTAATCAGGGTTTGACTTAACAGCACACTAATGAATTTAAAAATAATAAGCTTCACTCTTTTTGATGTTATTCGCTTGCATTTTGTTTTCTTACTCATTTTCTTTCTCTTTCATCTAATTTTTCTTGTGCAACAAGAGAATTGTATAAATATATTTATACATATTGGATTTAGCATATATTTTAACATGTATAACATATATTGGATTGCTTGCCATCTAGGGGAGTGGGTGAGGAGAAGGAATTAATCTGAAACGCAAGGCTATGCAAGGGTCAATATTGAAAAATTATCCATGCCTATATTTTGAAAATAAAAAGCTTTTTTAAAAAAAGAAAGGAAAGAAGGAAGGGAGGGAGGGAGGGAGGAAGGAAGGAAGGAAGAAAGGAAGGAAGGAAGGAAGGAAGGAAGGAAGGAAGGAAGGAAGGAAGGAAGGAAGGAAGGAAGGAAGGAAGAAGGAAGGAAGGAAGGAAGGAAGGAAGAAAGGAAGGAAGGAAGGAAGGAAGAAAAAAGAAAGAAAGAAAGAAAGAAAGAAAAAAGAAAGAAAGAAAGAAAGAAAGAAAGAAAGAGAGAAAGAAAGAAAAGAAAAGGACCAGATAATTCAAAATTAATAAAATTTATGCCCTCTTTTCAGATATGACCATTTCATATCTTTATCTCCAGAATATTTGGTGAAAAATTTTCTCCAAACTCCCAGGCTAATAGAGCAGCTAGGTGGCTCAATAAGCAAAATACTGGGCCTGGAGTCGGGAAGATCTGAATTCATATTCAGCCTCAGATAGTTACTAGCTGTGTGACTAATCACATCATTTAACAATCATTTGTTAATGAGCAAATCAAATCATTTAACTCTGACAGAAATGTCAAATCACTCTAATATCTTTGCCAAGAAAACTCCAAATCGGATCCTAAAGAGTTGGACACAGCTTAAATGATTGGACACAGCAACAAGGATGTAACCATCTATGCTTATGGAGACGCTTCTACATCTTCATACCCTTACTGACCTGCAATAATCCAGCACACAGAATCACAGCTAAAGTAAGACAACAGGGGCTTTGATTCATTGAAAGGGTGCTGACAGAACTTATACCCCTTTTTTGTAGAAACAACTGAGTTTATAGCCTGGCAAACAAGAATAATTAGATAAAATAGTATACTATCAGGTGGCTAGCTCTACCACCCCCTTACCTATGTTCCAATCCACCCTTTTTTTCCATCCTTCTTCATAGGGCACCTTTTTTCAGCCATCTGGTTCCAATTTACCTTTATATGCTTTCCTCACCCTCCTACTCTTCACATATTTTATATCTCAGCCAAACCTGATCACTAACCATCCCTCAGACTTATCCCACACTTGCCCACCTCCACATTTAACTCATGTTTTTCCCTATAATGGAAATCCTTTAAGGCTCAATCCAAATGCCACTTTCTCCATGTCTTTCCTGATCTTCTAGAACCAATGACCTTTCCCTTCATCTGAAGGTATAGAACATTGTATGTCTCTTAAATACTTATAATTATACTTGCATTATATTCATTTGTTAGTCTAATCTGTCCTAATTTCAAAATTTCTGCAAATAAATGCTGTATTTTGGTGTCTCTATCTCTCCCAATACACACGTTGAACAAATAGGAATTTGATAATTCATTGTGAAATGAATGAATGAGTTAATTAATTAATGATTCAATAGGCTTGGAAAAATAAACCTGCCATAACAGAGAGCTGAGAAGGAATAGATGTAGAAGATAAGACCAAAAATATGCCAGAATCTGGTAGCAGACTGAATATATTAAGTACAGGAAGTTTTTACTTGAAATATTATTGAAATAGGAACATGATTCACTATAATGTAGAAACCAAACATCGGGACAAGATTTTAGAAGCCAAATTAATGAGATGAGCTCCTATGTTTAAACTGTATCTAGTTTATGTTAGTAATGGAATAAATTATACAATAAAAGAATGTTAAGACTAGCAGGAACTTCATAATTTAAATCACTCGTTTTTACACATGAGGAAACTGAGGTAAAGATAGCTTGGGTGATTTGCCCCAAATTAACTAACTACTAACAGAGGTAGTAATTTAATCTGTGTCATGGATCCCTTTCAGAATAATTTGTTTTTATCATTTTTTTAAAATTTTGTTTCAAATTCTTTCTCTCCCCCTACTATCCCTCCTGCAACTACTATGAAGGCAAGAAATGTAATATCAGTAATTAGATGTGAAATCAGAATAATGTTCTAAAATGTATAAAATACATAGGATTAAAAAGGAAACCAATTGAAATGAAATTCAGTTATCAAAACTTTTTAAAAATCACAAATCCCAGTTTAAGAGCTCCTGATGGGTACAATATTCTTTCTATTACACCAATAAATCAATTATTATAAAATGCCTATTTTCAAAGAACTGTAATGGGTGGCATAAGAGAGACTGATCCAATAATTACATTCATCAGTGGAGTATAATGGAAAGAGCACAAATCTTATAATAAGAAAAATGGGGCAGGAGGAAAGAATGGAGTTTGACATTTCCTAGTTATATGACCTTGGATGAGTCATTAATCCTCAGGGGAGAGCAAGACTGTAGTTGGCATTGGTAGAAATTATGTAAGAGAACAAAATCATGTATTAAAAGTCAAAACTAAATAAAAATATTATGAATATATATTTTTGCATTTTGTCCTCCCCTTTCCCAAATTATACTGCAACTGCAGTATTGTATGAAACTTCATCAAACAAAAAGGTCTATTTCCTGAGCTGATATAATTTAGTACAGAAAAATTATTTTGATTGTTTTCTCCAGACTGACACCTGTAAGTAGTCAACTGAAGGGCAAGGAGATAATGTTCATAACACATTTTCAATACCAGAGTTTCCCAGTCATAAAACTGCTTCCCAGACACCAGGTGGGGAACAATGGGGCTTAAATTCACTCTTTCACATCCCTGTGGCCTCTCAAATGAAGGAGAATGTAATTTAACTTATTCTATGATGAGAGAGGTATTGTATTCAGAAAATGAAATTACAAAAGGAGATATTAAAACCAGGGAAATAAAATTACTTAATCTTATTTTCTAAATGGTCATAGTTGGTGACTAATGAAAGAAAAAAAAACATGGAAGATGCTTTGGTTCTTTCAGGATATGGTTTGGTACAAAAAAGTAATAACTTATTAAATAGCACCATAGTGGTACACAGAATAGAATGACCCATAGTAACTCGGAGTGTGTGATATCATTGAGTCACCACAAACAACCCAGAGCTCACCCAGAATTTAGCTCTCCTCATAAAACTACTAGAAATGCCACACACTGAGTCAAAAGCACCAAAAGAATTATTATGAAAAGGAAGTTTTGGCTTTCTTAATTGAAATGCCAAAAATCTAAGGATGTATTCTAAACCTTTTAAACAACCCATTATTGATCTCCTATAATTCCTCCTATAAAACCTCTTTTCAGTTTCATCTAGTTCGTAAGAGATTTGAAATTCATAATGCTATGATATGTCAGAGATATCAAAGAAAAGAGGCCCAAAACATTCCCTGAACTAGATTAAATGTAATTTAAGAAATACTTGACAAAATAAATAAAAATACAATAAGGCATAGATAATATATTGAAACTAATTAATTTTGTAGCACAGTGCCTGGAACATCATTATAAATACTTAAGTTGAATTGTTGATTAAATGTCTATTTTGAATGGCATTAATGGTTATATGCCTCCTCTATATTAATGTTCTCTCTTTCAGGGAACTGTTTTCTTTTTTGTTTTTGTATCATCACGCCTAGCATAATTCCTTACACATAGGAGGAATTTAAGACATGCTCAATGAACTTTATTGAATAGGGCTCTAGAGATCTATTTGATTTTGCACCCAAAGAAAGTGCTAGACAACACATGTTGTGAAATAAAAGATGGCATAGCCTCAATTTGGCAGAAAGAATCCAGTCCAAAATCCAAATTTGTCTGACTCATCATAGATAATCCGTATCTATAGAGTATTTGCAAGAGAACTTTAAGATAAGTATTTCTTTCGAATCTTCTGAAGTTTCTGTCAGAAGCTACATCCCATTTTTATGAATTGAACCTTTTGGCAGCAGTGACAGTAAAGGCACTTCAAGTAATTGCTATTTTTATTCTATTATTATTATCATTATTATTATAGTATACCATGATATACTGCATATATTGCTAGAATTTAGCACAGTTCCTGGCACATAGTAAGCACATAGTTATAAGCATGTAATAAATACTTGCTAAATTGTTAAGTGCTCATTTTGAATGGCATAAATTTTTAAGTGCCTTCTCTATATTAATACTGTTTAACTATCATCTACCCCAACACCTTCATGAGTTCAAATCTGGCCTCAGATACTTACTAGCTGTGTGATCCTGGACAAGTCATTTCACCCCATTTGCCCCCATTCTTCATCTGTAAAATCAACTGGAGAAGAAAATGGCAAACTTTACTCCAGGAACTTTGCCAATAAAAACTCCAGATGGGGTCACACAGAGTCGGACATGACTGAACAACAACTCCCTGTTAGTTGAAAGCCTAAATGTTAAATTTCACTCTGGGGGCGGAAAGGAAGAGGCAGGGCAGGATGCCCTAAATTAAGCTTAAATATTTTTCTAACATTATATAACTGCTTCTCTCATCACCGAATCATTAGCCTGGGTCTGAACGACAGAATGTATTACCTTAAAAATGATTATCAAAACTGAATAATACTCTGCTATCAGATATTCAGGTAAAGGATATATGTCTAAATAAAACCCATCTTGAAACCAGAGCTATTTTGGAAGTAAAACAAAAACTGGTTTTGGTAATCTTCCTTGTTAATTGACATCGAGATAATATGGCTAGGTTGCTGTGTCACCCTGTACAGGCATTTTTAATTGATATGCCCTCTGTCTTTCATTAATGTATCCTGTTTCTCCTATTTATCTGTAAAAGAAGCAAACGTTCTTTCACCTCTAAAACTGGAATACCTCTTCCGGATAGAATCGAATGGATACTAACCCCTTCTAAAGAAAAAGGAAATTGCTTTTCTGGCTGTGAGCCATCCTGAAGCAGTGAGCATGTCTTAACATAAAGGTAAAGCTTCCTAATGAATGGCTGACTTTTGAAAGAAAAAGAGACAATTCCTACAGTCAATCAGAGGAAACTACTGCTCCTTAGACTATAATGGTAGAAATCAAAAAAATCAACGCACAGCTTTCCATTTATAGCTGTCATCCATCCCATGATTTAGGGAGTCATTTGCCACCAATCAACATTATGAACTAGGTGACTCAGTGTTCCAAGCCTACTTGAGATTATTTTCTTTTGTTTTTCAGCACACCAAGAAGAAACCTCCTTAGTTTAAGCTCTCTTTCTTCAAACAATTCATCATGAACTAAACCACAGAAAAATAACACCAAATTTATAAAACTGTTAAAAACTCTTTATAGTATATCTGTTTTGAAATTCAGTCACTGCCGTCACTCATCTTTCTATCCTTCAGATAATGATGTTAAGAAGTGCAAATGTTTATATATTTTGTTATACTTGCTCAATAATTCATTTCTCCTTATATATCTTAGCTGAGGCAAAGTAGAATAAATTAAAACATAAGTAATAACTACTCTGTCATTGGATTTCAAAAAGTGAAAATGAAGAAAAAATTATTAGCATGGAAGGTGTTTTGCTTGAAAGCTTGAGGACAATGCAAGATGGAGGAAATGGTACGTATTAGTAGGATCATACATTTAACACCTTAGAGATTATCTGGCCAAAACCCTTCATTTGACAGATGAGATAATTAAGGTACAGAGAAATAAGTGCCTTGCCCAAGGTCACATAGGCAGTGAATAGCAGAATTAAGTTTTAAATTGAAGTCATCTAACTTCAATGAAGTGTTTTTTTCTATAGTACACACTAACCTCTATCATTATGAATAGAATGTAAAGTGAAAGATGAAGGGTAATATGAAATTAAGGTTAGAATCAAATTGTGGAGTTAATTATCCATCTCTGTCTCTCTCTTTCTCTCTTTCCCTCCCTCCCTCCCTCTCTCTTTCTCTTTCTTTCTTTCTCTGTTTCTGTCTTTCTGTCTCTCTGTCTCTGTTTCTGTCTCTCTGTTTCTGTTTCTCTCTGTCTCTCTTCACTCTCTCCCCCTCTCTTCCTCTATATGTATGTATATAACCCTTTTGAATGTAGATATCTTGGATGTTGAAAGGGGAATAAAAATATTATTATTCTAAAGAAAAGTAGCTTGAGAAAAAACAGCTTCTCATATACAATGTTGAAGAAAGATAGAGACATTTCTGAGGACCTGAAAAATTGCCCTTCAAATAAATGTATAGAGAAAATATATTTAAAGGTAGAATGACTGAGATAGTAATGACTTAGGGAATTGTAGTCCATTAGCTCTTTTGCACATGCCTATTTTCTGAGTTTTGGAGTTTTCAGGGAGAATCAATCGAATATCAAAGTCTAGAAAGAAGGTATTCTTCATGCACAGCATTATCCCTCTATGAACAACTGGGTCAACTTTTAAATGTGATTATTGCCATGAAGGGGTTCCCCCACAAATCCTGGCATTTAATATAATCAGAATAATGTTGTTTACAAACGAAGAGACATAGCTAGTAAGTGTCTGTACTCAAGTTTTCCTGACTCAGGACCCAGGTTCTCTTCTATGGACCACCTAACTACCTTTCAATTTGTTCCTCTTCCATTTGCAGTCTATTTTGAACATCCTTCATGACAAACATCTTGAGAAATGGTCCTTTAATGTCTCAAAATTGTGTAACCTCCAGCATATACTCCTCCTATGTAAATTTGTGCTGAAAAAGCTGTCATTTCTTTAGTTCTGTTTCTATGCCTTTATATATCATGCACCAGATACCAACTCATAGTTAAACTGTGGTGATTTCCATTGAGATGGAAGTAAAATAGCAATTTTGGAAGTTATTTGGAGGAATCAGTGGAAAAAAGAAAAGAATGAGGATGCCAAGTTTTCAAGCTTAGTAGAAATTAGAAAGAAAAAAGATGAGATATTCCTTTTTGTAGACTGTGAGTTTAAGGTAATCATGAGATATTTGGTAGCAATATCTATTGCTGTGAGACCTTGAATCTCAGGGGAGAAAATAAGGTATAGGTAGGTAGATAGATAGATAGATAGATAGATAGATAGATAGATAGATAGATGATAGACCTATAGATTTATATGTATATAGATAAATATGAGTACAGATAAATATGGGAATAAACTAATAATTGAATCAATGGAACTAATTTTCTCCAGTTAAAACAAAGAAATATTTTAGCTAATGAATTTTAACAAATTATATAAAAACTCAAAAAACTATACATGCATATGTGTGAGCATTATGTTTACATATTCATGTTTTTTAAAATGTCTCACGTAAGACAAAACAAGTAAAATGTATATTTTTAAAAAACATGAATAAATAAAACAACTAAATATTATTTCTTAACCATTTGTGGTTAAGTGAAAATATAGAGAAGTACAAAGGAGACTTGGAACATTAGTATTATTAAAGTCAGCACCAACTTTTTTTCTGGAGTTATTTTTCATTTCCCACGAACAGTGGGAAGTTGTGTTGACAGTGAAGTCTCTGTAATAAATGCACGTTGACTGATTAGGAGGAAATAGGTGAGATGCTGACAGTAAGTCCTTGAATGGAATTGGGAATGAGAACAATTCTCATATAATGGAGGAAGGGGAGGCCTGGCAGGAAGGGAGAATGTGACAGTAACAACAGCCTTCTTTGCTAAGAACTCAAATCTAATTTTAGGTCACCTAAAAGTCATGGAAATAAGCACTAACTCAATCACTATGGGCTATTAAAAAAAAAAAAAACCCTTGGGGATTTGAGCCACTGAAAACAGCCCTAACCAGCCTAGCCTTAGACAAAATGTAGGTTGGTTGTTTGTCTTTAATGATTATTGTACTCCACTTTCTGGCCTTTTTTACTTCTTTTAAGTGTCTCTTCCAGATAATATTTCCTACTATTCTCTGAATCAGTCTCTACTTTTGATCTCTCACTCTCTCTCTCCCTCTTATTTCTATAGTTACTGTTGCTTCTTCTCCTTTTCACACGCATGTTCTTTCACCAAAATAAGTAAATACATAAATAAAGTGTCACAGAAAGATCCCTGAACTTGAGGTCAGGGAACCTGAATAATGATCATAGCTTCACTACTTTTACTATTTTTATCACCTTGAGCCGGACCTTTAAGTTCTCTTGGACTCAACTTCCTGGATTATAAAATAAAGCTTGGATTAGGTGCTTTCTAAAAATCTTTCCTTTCTAGCTTTGAATCTTAAGATCCTAATAATATTGTTCTTACTTTCTTGTGTCTCCCAATTTTCTTTCTCTCCATCCTTTAAACTAGTTGTTCCATTTGTTTATTCAGCTATAAAGAATGGTTAGATTCTGGCTCTGATTAGGAGAGGGAAGGGGAATAAGCATTTGTACTGCATCTACTATGTACCAGGCAATATGCTAAGCATTTTTTACAAATTTTTTTCTTTCAATCCTATAATATAAAGTGTTTCCACTCTGCCTAACAAAATATCTTGTGTAGAGTTAGGTGCATAGGTCCGGATGGGGAGAGAAAAAGTCCTTCTCAAAGTGCCTCTTGAAATAACAAAATGCCAATGGAAGTATTTTAGGAAAGCTATTTAGTTGGGGGGTGGGGAAGGAGGACGGCCTCTGATTCATACAACTTGATAGCCGGAAAAGACCTTACTTTCTGGTCAACCTTTGTCTTACAGATGAAGGAATTAAGTCCCAGACATGAAATAAATTACTCAAAGTTACAAAACTAGTTCACAGAACTGGGATGCTATCAAATTAGACCAGTTGAGTTCCAGGCATGACCTCTTCGACTCCATTGCCTTTTTCTACCACTGCCACTGTCCTAATTTAATCATATCAATCACTGCCATGTAAGGTCTGCCTTGGCCCTAACTCAAGGAGGAAGTCAGAGTTGAAGGAAATTCCAGTAAGTGATACTTCCCTGGCATTCATGGCACAGCCATTGCCTGCCATTCATTAAAGACTATTTATAGGCTTAAAATAGCCAAACTGAGACTCTTGAGAGTTCACATGCCCCCACAAATCTAAAAAGGGCTGGGTCACAGTTCCTCAGGGAGACAGCGGATAGAAGCAAGAGAAAAATGAATCGTTGTGAAGGGATTGGTTATTGCTTAAGATGCTTCCTAAATTTTGATTCATTCCTAAGGATTGTCATTGGGGAAAATGTGAGCATAGTTTGTACCCAGGGCTTATTAATTTTATCAACAACTGCAGTGCTTTCTCCTCATGTTTTAAACTTGTAATTGAAACTGATCTCATCCAATTTTTTTTCAGCTTAGGCTATAATTTATGGAAATATTTGGAAAAGGTTCTTTATCCATCTCAGTTTTAAATAAGTTTTAAACAAGATACATTCCTACTGATCCAACTGATTTCACTTTGGCTTAAATTGAGAGAAAAGAGACCTGCCTTTGGAGGCCTGAGCTCCTTTTTTGGGCAATAGTTTATGTTCCGCTTGTCCAAGAATCTGAATACAGCCTTTTCCTGTTTGTCTCAACAACCAAATCAAATGGACCACAAAATTGCTATTATTTGTAAATTACAGAAGAGTCTGTTGGAGGGAAAGTCTTGTCTGCAGCTTTAGATAAACTTCAAATAAGTGTGCTAGGATAGCAAAACATTGGTCATGAACTTATGAACTTAGAAGTCTTACATCTCTGTCTCATTTTGGCTGCAACTGATATGAATAAACATCCTCAAGATAGTGTATATAATTGGTAGCCCAATCATTCCAAAGCTCACATGACCCCATGGGGAAACAAACAAAATAGGGCATGAAGAATCTGGAGAGGCAAATTAACTAACATTAGCTTCTTTCAGTGACATATATGGCCTTTAAAAAGCATAGCATAGCAAGTGCCAGAAATTAAAGGAATGGGGCAGGTGATCAGTGTAATTAATTTTCCCCTTCCTGCCCCTTTACTGTTCCTGCTTCATCTCTTCATTACATTAAAAAAACAAAAACCAAAAGCTCACCAACAAATAAACAAAAACAAAAAAAAACAAAAAAAAAACTTTCTCTCCCTAAAAACAAAAACTTGATTAGCCAATGTGATAATAGAAATAACCTCAAACCTGTAGTCAAGAGACTTGGGTTGAATCCCAGCTTTGACAATCATTTAGCTTTCATGATTCTTGGTTTCCTAATCCAAAAAAATGAGGATGATATCACTTATTATACCTTTTCTGAGGGACTGTGGTGAGGAAATTGGTTCATAGACCATAAAACATTCTGTAAGTGAATTATTTCTAAACAAGACTGATGAGGACAGAATATTGTTATTTAGCAAGGACAACTGAATTTAAACTAGTTCTCCTGTTGTCCTTCATGTTTCTTTTTCCCTCATATTTTGTGTTACTAACATTTACTGAGTGTTCATAAGGAAAATGTTCTTCATTCTATGCTACATCCAACACTTTCTATGACAGTATTTTTAAGCCCTGATTGACGATTTTTTTTAAGTTATATTTTTTGATGATCTCTTTTTAAGTGGAAAATTTCATTTAAAAGAAAAATGTTCTAAATTATTTTATTTAGCACAATAGGTATTATTCTAGATAAAAGATTATTAACCTAGAGTCCAAGGACATATTTTTGAAATATTTTCATAAATGGATTTCAACATAGTTTTCTTTGGAAGTTTACATATTTTATTTTATGCATTTTAATTTTTTTTCCTGAAGAGTACAAGGGCATCATTAGACTTCCAAAGGTTTCCATGATACTCGAAGAAAAGTTAAGTTATAAATTCAATGTATCCCTATTTCTGTCTTTTTCCTGATCTCCTAAAATTGATTAAATTTAGATCAATTCATCTGATCTATTATGTGCAAGACGCTGTACAGAAAGAGGTAGTGTGTGTGTGTGTGTGGAATAATAAATAAGTCACTTTATCTTGACTGTAGAATATCTGAAGGGAAGTAGATTATAAAATGTTGCAAATGGTAAGGGATGAGTTGATTAAATTAATCAAATTATATCACCCTACATAAAGTAAGTGTTAAAATGCTATGCCCAGTTATCTTTCTCAGGTTACAGACTCCTTAAAATTAGATTTATCAAATAAAAATCAATGAATGAATAAAGTAATAAGAAATACTAAAATAAAATTGAAAGAATAAACAAAGAGAAAAGATGAAGTATCTCATTAAAAATGCTTAGAAAATAGGTCAAGAAGAGATAATCTAAAAATCATCACAATAACTGAAAACTTATTACCACAAAAATCTTAGATACTATATTTGAAGAAATCATAAATTAAATGGTTAGATAGATTGAAATTTGAGAACAAAGTAAAAATAGAAATAATTCACAAACCACTTCCTGAAAAAAAAAAAACTAAAATGAACATTCCAAGGAAAATCATAGCAAAAATCTATCACTTTCAAATAAATTAAAAATATATTAAGCAGTCAGAAAGAAAAAGTTCAAGTCCCAAGGAGCTACAATCAGGATCTAATAAAACCTGTCAGTTTCAAACATAACAGAGCCAAGTACTTCCAAAAAGGAAAAAAAAAAAGCTTATAATCAACAATAACATATCAGTAAGTTTGGAATCACTCATGGTACAATGAGAAAACAGACTTTCAATGAAATAAAAGATTTCCAAGTATTCCTAATTAAAATACCAAAGTTAAGTATATGTTTGAATTTCAAACACAGAAGTCAAGAGAAACACAGTAAGTTTTGTTATATTCTTACTATGTTAAGAAAAAAAGAAAAGTAAAAGCATATATCAGAAATTCAATATTGTTCAACAATAGGAAAACTATAATCATAATAAACCACATTGCTAACAAAAACAATAAAAATTACATGATTATATTAGGACGCAGAAAATCTTTTGACAAAATACACTTTGTTATTCAAAAATATTAAAAGCACAGGAATAAATGGACTTTTCCTTAATATCAGAAATGGTATTTATCTAAAGCCTATAGTGTATTATATGTAAGAAAGATGAGATCTAGTTTATACAAGCTATACTTTTCTATAAAATCAAGGATAAATCAATAATGTCTATGGCCACCACTAATATTTAACATGCTAGCATTAATAAATGAAAGAAATAAAGAAATGGAAATATATTCACAGGCAAAAGAAATAAAGAATTAGAAGTGCTATCATACGCAAAGGAGAAGTAAAATAATCACTTTTGAAGATATGGCATACTTTTACAACTTAAAAGAACTAATTAAAATCTTATTTTAAATAATCTGCAACTTCTGAAAAGTAACTGGACATAAGGTGAATCCATACAAATCATCAATCTTGATGTTACAACAAAAAACAACAGAAAGAGGTATAAAAAGATATATCATCCAAAATAACTATATAATATATAAACATTTTAAGAGTCAATCTATAAAAACACACATAGGAACTATAGATTAATACAACCACAAAATACTCTCTTTTTTTCGAACTACAGACCTAAACAAATAGAGACATTCATTGCTCATGATTGAGATTTCTCAGTATGATAAAATGAAAATACTTCTTAATTTACTTATTCAATATCATGTCAATCAAACTAACAAAAGATTACTTTAGCGATCTAGAAAAACAAATAACTGAGGGAATTTATTTGGTCAAAGTTCTAAAGAAAAATACTAAAAATAAAATTATGTAGAAAATGTACCTATCAATATCACATCTCAAGCTATATTATAAAGTGTTAATACCATAAAAAAGTATTTAACACTGAGAGAGAGAGAGAGAGGATAAAGCAGACAATTTCATTAGATAAATTGCTCTCATCAGACTACATCTGAAGTACAAAATTAAATTTTGGACCCCAAAGTAAACATAGAGGACATCAGTAAGCTAGAAACTGTTTATTGGAGGGCAACCAGGATCCTAAAGGGCTTTAATTTTATGTCATACATGGATCAGTGGAAAAAACTGGGCACATTAAGCCAAGAGAACACTCAGGGAGAACATGACAGTTATGTTCAAATATTTGAAAGGCTGTCGTGTGGAAGAAAGATTAAACTTGTTCTATTTAACCCCAAAGGGCAGATCCAAAAGCAATGAGTAGAAGTTGTAAAGAGGCAAATGAAAGCTAAATGCCAGGGGAAATTTCCAAATAATTATAGATGTCCAAACAAAATGGCCTGCCATACATAGATGATGTGTTTCCTTTCCTTGAATATCTTCAAAAAGAGAATAAATATGTATTTATTAGCAATATTATTCATATATAGGTTTTGAGGACTCTTGTGATACTTGTCAACTTTCAGATTGTGGGATTCTATGATTCCATGAGCATCAGTTTAAAATATAAATTAATTTGCAAAATATTATGGAAGATGGTGTGAAATAATAAACAGTATCAAAAATCATAAGACTTTTATGAATTTGCAGAAAGTTTGATATAACTAACTAAAAACGATCATCCCAAAAGCAATAATACATGAAACTAAAAAGAGAACAACAACCACATAGAAAATGAAATAGTTGTCAGCCTTTTAAGTACCATTAATATATAACATTATATATAATTTTTCTCATACTATATATGTGTATACATAATAGATAGATACATGTGGCTATATGAATATATAGACATAGAAAAGTACAAATATAATACACAGATAAAATAAGTAATAAGCTCATATTATATATATATATATACATGTATATTTATAATATGAATAATAATTATATCTCTATATCTGCACATATACAGAGACCCATTGCCTTTTTCTATAGCTCTGGGAAAATAATTTACTTTTTATTTGCCTAAAATAGTTCCCTGAAACTAACTTACAAAATCATATATGAGTAACAATCTGTGATGTGATTCTAGGATAGAAGCTCCTAGTGCTAACCAAATCACAGATCCTAAGTTTTCTAAAGGCTCAACTCAAATGTTACTTCTTTTAAAATGGATAGCTTTCCCATTTGCCAGTGCCCCTACCTTCCAATATTATTTTGTATTTCTTTTGAGTGTATATTGTATTTACTAATTTATTAACATGCCACATTCCTCTGGTACTTTGTTAAATTCTGAAAGACAGAAACTGTCTCAATTTTGTATTTTTATTCCTAGAACTTAATAGTTTCTAATAGAATAAATATTTAATAAGTTCATCGTGATTGATTGATATGATTCCTGTATGAGGTAGCTTGAAAGTGATTCTGGGTTCTCAAAATCTATGCTAATGGAGTACAAACTCTTAAACTGGTCCTTGAATGGATTTCAAGAGATTCATGAACTTGAATGAAAATAAAATTTACATCTTTCTTTTAAATAGTTTTACTAATTTAAATATAGTATTTCCATTCAATTGTAAATTTTTATAAATTAAAAAAAATTCTTTAATGGAAAAATGGTTAAGGACCTTTACCTATCAAGAAGGTCCTACAAAGTTAGAAAGTCTTCAATGGTAGATCCTTCAAAAGACTGCATATTAGTCATCCAAATACCATCCATCTAAGTTCAAAAGTACATCATCCATTTGCTCCCAGGTGGATGATTTTTTTGGCCACAACAATTCTTGACAACCTTTTTCCAAGATATAGAAAAATTACAAAAAGTATTTATAGAGAATGTATTTATACTGACAGAATCCTTAATTTGATGATTTTTTAAAATCTGAATGTATCTGTGTATGTGTCATTTGTCTGGATGAGATTTTCAACATCATTAGGACAAAGGACCATGGATTATATAAATTTTCTATCTCTTCAGTTGTAGCAGATGTTTAATAAATGTTTGTTAAATGAAATTGAAGATGGAATCAGAATCTGAGAAGAGAAATCAGAAGTTGATTAGGCTATTTCTTATCTAACCCATGAGTTTACTCTATACCATCAAAAGGTTTTGCTTAGTAAATGCTTACAAAATGCTTGTTTGAAAGTTAAAGAAACCTTAAATTTGATATAAGAAAAAAATACCTAATTACAAAGAGCTGCCTAAGGAATTAGTGGGCTCCCCCTTATTGAAGATATCAGTATGAAGTCTGGGTAACTACATATTGGATAAGTTCTATTAGGGATTTTTTGACTGCTGAGGTCTGTTCCAAATCTGAAATTCTACAATTTTATGATTCTTTGATGTCCAGTGATGAGGAACTCATAGGGAAGTTCATTCTCTCTTGATATAGTTTTACGCAAATGATATAATAGCCTAAGGAAATCATTGAAGATTAAATTCCTAGTTTACTTAAGAATAGACATTCCATATCTTGAATAGACTTGATTTAATTTAAAAAAATTTTCCATCCCCTACTATATCATATGCTTGGTTTAGGAGATTTAAAAAAAATTCTAATCTTTTTGAAACCTCTTCAGTTTAAAACTCCTCAGTTTTTTTCATCTAAATAGTAAGGAATTCGAATAGAAGATCTCTCAGGTCCCTTTAAACACTAAAACCTATGAATCTGTAAAGTGTGCTCTCACAGAACTTTCCATATGGTCAAAACTAAAGAAAAATCTTAAAATTTAATAAGTAAGAAAAATTATGTAGTTGTAGCATCTCAAATTTTAATTTTGAAAAGTATTGACATGTTTTGTGTTTGTTACCTACACTTTCCATTTTGCTCATGAAATTTGGTAAGATGAAACTCAAAGCTAAAATATGGCTCTGCATAGGCATACTATATTTAAAAGAAAAAGGATAAGTAAAAAGGAAAAAGGATAGAGATCATTATATCTTTTAAAGGTATACACATAGGAGTAAAACCAGGATCTGTAAAGGACAAGCATTAATAGGGAGCATTTGAGTAAAGATCAATGAAAAAAATAAATAAATTATTTTGTCACTGAAGTACATAACCAACCATCTGCATAGAAAGAGGTTAGAAATGAGGGTTTGAGAAGACACATCATAAAACTGGCACAGATGTAATATGATGATATTTGGGAACTTCATTATCTAGATATTTACGGGAATTTTCTCTACCAAAAATCAGAGCAAGTAAAAACTACTTGAATACTCTTAACAATAATTGTGTTCTTCGAAAGATATAGACTCAACAAGGGAAATCCTATTCTTCATTTAACTTCATTAACAGGGAGCACCTGGTTGTCAGAATGAAAATGGAGAAAGGAAGAAAGTAAGCGCTCTTTTCTAGAGTTTAGAATACAGAAGGAGAGGAAAATGAGGTAGAACCAAACATAATCAAACCTCAGATTTTAGGAGAGCAGTTTTCAAAGGGTTCATAAGAAGGCTTTTAAACCTTTTGGGCGTTTGATTTAGCAGTGTCTCTACTGGGTCTGTATCCCAAAGAGATCATAAAAAAGAGAAAAGGATCCACATGTGCAAAAATGTTTGTAGCAGCCCTTTTTATAATGGCAAGGAACTATAAACTGAGTGGATGCCCAGCAATTGGAGAATGGCTGAATAAGTTATAGTATATGAAATGTAATGGAATATCATTTTTCTATAAGAAACAATCAATAGTAAAGGCCTGGAGAAACTTATACAAACTAATGTTAAGTGAAATAAGTAGAATTAAGAAAACATTGTACCCAGCAAAAAAAAAGATTATGTGATGATCAACTATGATGAATGTAGCCAATCCCAATAGATTTGTGATGGATAAATCTGCATCCAAAGAGAGGACTAAGGGACTGAATGTGGATCACAACATAGTATTTTTGTCTTTTTTGTTATTTATTCCTCGCTTTTTTCCTCTCATTTTTCCCCTTTTGATCTAGTTTTTCTCATGCAGAATGATAAATATGGAAATATATTTAGAAGAATTGCACATGTTTAATCTATATTGGATAACTTGCTATCTAAGGGAGGGGAGAGGGAAGGAGAAAAACTTGGAACACAGGGTTTTACAAGAGTGAATGTTGAAAATTATCTTTGCATGTATTTTGAAAAATAAAAAGCTATTATTAATTAAAATCACTTTTCCTCAGTTTTCTCATCTATAAAATGGAAATAATAATCACTCCTATGTCCCAGGATTGCTGGGAGGACCACATGAAATAATATTTGTAAAGCACTTAGCATAGTACCTGACATATACTAAGTTCTATTCAAATGTTAGCTATTATATTCTTATCTGTCTTTGTAATCAGCATTTCTCTCATAGTAATGGGCTCCCAAGCTACCTCTCAACTTTGGAATTCTGCGATGTTTTTTCCCCTTTACTTTTAATATCCCTTTACTTCTCCCCATATTCAATCACTTACATATATTGTCAGTAAAATCTAGAATCTATGTGCTTTATAAAGTGCTTTATAAATTAAAGTGTTATATATTATTATTATTCTAAATCTAATTGATTCTATCTCCATAAAATCTTTCCCTTCCCTACCATTCTTTCTTCTCCTATGGCCACCACCTTAGTTGAGTCCTCATAACTCTTATCTCAACTATTTCATAATCTTTCAATTTTATCTACTCTCAACTATTTCCTTTCTTCTCTAATCTATAATCTAGTTCCCAAAATGATCTGTCTTTTGTCCTTGCCTGATAAAAAATTCTGGGGTATCTATTTAAGACTCCTATTTATGTTTCTAGCCATTTTCTATAGGGGGCAGAGAAAAGAATAAACATTTATTTACCATGCACTATGTGCCAGGCATTATGCTAAGTGCTTTTTAAAAATACTTATCCCATTTGATTTTGATAGCAACCTAAAGAGGTCGATGCTATTATTATACTATTTTACAGTTGAGGAAACTAAGACAAACAGAGATTAAGTGATTTGGCCACAATTACTTGGCTAGTGAGACTTCTTCCTGAACTCAGGATTCTATCCACTGCCCCAGCAGTTATTGTCTTCTCTCTTCTTTTTCTCTCTTCATCTTCCCTCTTCTTCATCCTCCTCTTCATGATTATAGTTGTTATTATTGTTGATTTTGTTTCTCCCATGTCACAGCTAGGAGAGAATTATAAGCTCTACTCTATCACACCCTAGAAGAACACTTGGAAGATGAGAGAACTTACTCTGAGTCAAGGTATCTTTAGGTAACATAATCCCTCATTCACTAGATAATCACAGAAAACCTTGGAGTTATTGGCAGTGTAAAATATGGTAGAAGAACTATAGGACATTAGTGTTTTTGATTTTTTAGAATTTTTCTTAGAGTTTTTCTTTTGTTGCATTCCCCCAATTATATTCGGCAGTAATTTCCTGGAATGAGATTTTGTTCCATCATAATTCTACAGTAATGTAAGATTGTCCTCTAAAAGCCTGATTGTATTTTTTTCCTGATAATTGACACAAGACATATGAAGTGATATGGATTTACCTAGCCTTAAAAAAATTCCAAGGAATCGCAAGAAATTTTTCTTTTTTTTTTAAGAGCTCTATGTCAATTTTGTATTTATCATTAGTCCTTATCAGGACTATCAGGGATAGAAGTGCTAAGAGACAGAAATTATAAGATAATGTAGAGTAGAAAAACCTTCGGGCTCTGACAAACTTCCATTAAGAGTTATTTGAGAATTGTAAAAAGTAGCCAACAAGACTAAGATAGCATGAAGGGTCTTCCCTATTAGACTTCTTTGTTTATGTGCCTCTGGCAGGAGAAAAAAGTCGTTTTCTACAAAAGCCTGGCTCAGAGAGATTGATGATGGATGGCCTAAAAGATGACCAAGTAAAAGTGGAGTCTCAGACATTCTGAGTGAGGGCTTGAACTAGTAACTGAGATTTTGATCAGAGTTTCAAATTGCTATTGAAGGACACAGACCAGGAAAAAAGGTCAAAATGAAGTGGGGAATTCAGCAGCTATACCAATAGACTACACATTTAAAGATATTTCTGGACAACTTTTTTGCCATTTTTTCTTCTTCCCCTCTCCCATCCCAAGCTAATCCAAATCTCCATTTTATGTCCAATGCATAAATAGCTACACAAACATGCTTGGATCTTTGTTCTATCATTGCTATTTTAGTAAAAATCATTTCTAG
Source organism: Antechinus flavipes (assembly GCF_016432865.1). Taxonomy (NCBI): domain Eukaryota; kingdom Metazoa; phylum Chordata; class Mammalia; order Dasyuromorphia; family Dasyuridae; genus Antechinus; species Antechinus flavipes. Next base: position 126,117,172 of record NC_067400.1, on the reverse strand, counting down.
GAATTTGAAATGTGATATCAAATATCAACCCAGAGTATATTGCTTGCTTATTCATCTTTTAAATTGGTCCTAAAGTTTTCTGTATGTAAAATCAATTTTACTCACAGAGTATGATATGATGTTCTGGACTTTGTGAACAAAGATCCAAACACCCTCCTACCTACCTACTGCTAACTGGTGTTTTAAATTCCACTCTTCAAACTCTATCCCTTTACCTTTGGTTTCTTAATCTGTTTAAAATACAAATACTACTAGGAGGAGCACTACCTTAAGCTCTTATCAATTTCACCTTAATAGGAAAGAAGATTCGAAGAACAAGCAGTACACAGGGCCAAAGAAAAACTCCTCATATGTAAAATTAAATCTGAGCATGATCCTGCATTCAGCATTATGAAAATGAAGAACTGTCATTGTGATTGTTGGGGTACTTGAGTTTTCCTCCTAATGTATCCTCGTGCCTGGAAAAACATTAAAGCATATTTGTAGAATTTTCAAAGAATACAAATATGTACATCTGAACAAAATTTGAGAGAGGAACTGGGAGGGGATGGAAAAGGATGGAAAACTGAATGATTTCCTTGTGATTCTCTTGGATCAAGTCAACTGGGGGAAAAAAAGAAGAAAAAAAAGAAATGACAAAGAATGAAGGATTTTAAAACCTATTTTATCTGACTAATGAGAACTCTAAACAAGTAATCTATTAAAGAGGTATAGGAAACTTTCCAAAGAAAGTTACTGTAAAATGAATGATACTAAAGAGATGGAATTTGGAATTTATCTTTTTGTAACTGATGGATGATTTCTTCATTATTTTACTTAATTCTTTTAGAGAAAAATGTTAATTTAAAATTACACATAGCAGGAGGGTGTTTAATAAATGATTGTTGAAGCAAGGGAAAAATCATTAATCAAATAAGTAGAATCTAAGCAAAATTAGTTATTCAGAAAATAAGCCAGACTCTCCCAATATGCTGGCTCATCAGATCACAGTATTTTAAAGTTGGAAAGGACTTTAAAGATCATTTTATCTTGAAGTATGTATTCTACCAATAAGAAAAATGTTAATATGTATAAACCTAGCCCTTACTATTCTGAAGCTGGGAATGTCATATTTTTGATGAATAACTCTTGTGGAGAACTCTTCCCTTCCCTTTTTAGGTATTTTGTTGTGTTCCCAAATGAACATGAGCCCTAAATGAAATAGAGGTCAACTTTTGCTGAATTAGAAACGCCAGAGTATTAAGAACAAATCTATTAATTTTTTAAAGAAAAGCATTTTAAATGATTCCCAGATTTGTATATTTTGTATCACCCCAGATGTTCAGTTCTGATCTTTTATTTTTTTATTTTTATATAAGCTTTTTATTTTCAAAATACATGTATAGATAGTTTTCAACTTTGATTCTTGCAAAACCTTGTATTCCATTTTTTTCTCCCTCCCCACCTCCTTCCCTAGACAGCAAGTAATCCAATATATGTTAAACATGTGCAATTCCTCTATACATATTTCCACAATTATCATGCTGCACAAGAAAAATCTGTTCTATTTTTTTAAATAGATTTGTAGTTGAAAGAGACCTTGGGGATTATCTAGTATAAACCCTAAATAAATTCTGAATTTAAAATGCTGTCTACAAAAATTCCAACAAATAAAGGCTGCTTTAACCCTCTCAATTTAAAAGCATTAATGCTGTTTTACAATATTTTCATTTCCAAATATATTCCTGCCCCCTCCCCTATCCATGAAGAAAAAATAAAAAAGAAAGAAGAAGGTGGAAAAAAGGAGATAGAAATAGAAACAGAGACAGAGATTGGGGGAGGGGGTTAAAATTTTATTTTAATTTTTTAATTAAAGCCTTTTTATTTTCAAAACACATGCATAAATAATTTTCAACATTCACCCCTGCAAAATCTTGTGTTCCAAATTTTTTTCTTTCCTTCCCCCTACCACCTCCTCCAAAACTCAAACAATCCAATATGTTAAAAATGTGCAATTCTTCTATACATAGCTCCACAACTATCATGGTACACAAGAAAAATCATGTTAAAAAAAGGGAAAAATGAGAAAGAAAATAAAATACAAGCAATGTGAAAAATACTATGTGGTGATCTACACTCAGTGCCCCCAATCCTCTCTCTCTGGGTGCAGATGGCTCTCTTCATAACAAGATCATTGGAACTGGCCTGAAGCACCTCACTGTTGAAAAGAATCACGCAGAGACAGAGATAAACAGAAACAAAGAAGAGAGAGAGAAAGAGAGATAAAGAAACAGAGAGAGAGCGCGCTGTGATTTCATGAATGTGGAGAGTTGCTTCAATACATTAGAACATAAGAATCCTCCCCTACTCTGCTGCTAAATTAGACCTGTTTTATATCACTCTCATCCTTGATTTCCCATAAGTTTTCCCAAGGAGGTCCAACCAATATTTTGGAGGTTTTACCCAAGTTCTCTTAATATTGCATGAATACCAGTAGAGTATATGGCATGTCATCAGTCCTCCAAAATCCTCTAGATATTACAAAATCATCAGTTTTTTCCAGTCACAAGTTTTGCTGAAGATATCCTTTGCACCACTTCTCTTAGGTCGTTCCTAGCTTGTAATGTGTAGTAGAAGGTTAACATGTATTTTACATTATTCATTGAATAATAATCTACTTAAGTTTTTCAAGGACTATAATTTTCCACGACTGAAATTCCTCAGCCAGTACTAAAATCTATTGAGAGTTACATCCTTTCCCATGCCAGCACTATCAATAAAATGCTCTATAATCAGTCACAACTACATAAATATATAGAAATTGGCATCAGAAAATTAGGCAGCTAATTGGAACAGTAGAGAAAGAGTGGGACTTGCCATCAGGAATATCTAAGTTTACATTCTGCCCCAGATATTTGCTAGCTATTTTATTGTCTCTTATATATAAAAGAATGTTAACAATAACACTTGCCTCAAAAGTATTAATATCTTATTAAATATTATTATTAATCATTAAATAATATTAACTATTAAAAAGATTTAATATCTTAAATGACAAAATAGGTATAGCAATTCACAAATCTTGAGTACTACATAAATGCTTATGAAGATTTCCCCAGTTAAAATAAGCAAATGAGAACAATTTGTTCCAAAAGTCACAAAGTTAACTAAACAAAGTTATATAGAGTGCTTAGAGCTTGGTCAAACATCAAAGACCCCAAGATCATTCACTTCATGAGCCATCACCAGTGATCTTGATTTTTGTCCTGCCAGTGGACATCAGTCATCTAGAAGAGAAAGAGAGAGGCTGTCAATTTTGTGCAATTCTGCCTTACTTAAATCTATTTCATAGGCAAGTCAAGACATCACCTATGATGTCATTGGTCCTCCTCAAAAATGAGAAACAAACAATAGCCATTAACATCACTGCAAAAGAAGTCATGTTAAACAGATATTCCATGGTTTTGATAAAAAGTCATTATCACTAAAATAACTTTCAATTTACCAAAAATAATCCATCTCTCTCTCCTCCTATTCAATTATGAACCTAGCTCACTGTCCATTTGCACTGTGTGTCCAAGATATATATATATAGTAAAGAGCTCTATAGATCATCCAATGAAATGAATACCATAATCTGGAATATTTGTATCTTTGTTTATATAAATATAGAGATAGAGATACAGAAATACACATAAACAAATGTACATACAGATAGGTAGATAGATAGAGATCTTGTCTCCCTGATTAGAATATAGTCTCCTTAAGGACAGGAAATATTTTCACTTGTAATTTAAATCTCCATTGCTTAGTACAATACCTGACACCTGGTATGAACTTAAATACTTATTGTTTTTTTAATTGATATAAATTCTCAGCATTGGGAAATAGTTTGATCATCTCAAATTATTATTAATATACATCCCCTTTTACTGGTTATATAAAAGGGAGGAAACAGAACTAAAAGAAAGTTCAAAGAAATTTAGAAAGAAAAGATTTTCCAATCTTATACAAATTTTTCCTGAAACCTAAATGTTGAAAACACTATAAGCGGTTGTTTGGAGAGATACAATAGAAATAAAAATACGTTTCTTTATATCTAAGGAAGTACAATCTAGAAAAGGAGACAAAATGTATCTAAGGAATAATATCAGAACACTTTTCATAACAAAATTTCAAAAAGTAAAAATGTACTATTAGTATATGGTATAGGTACTAGTGAGAACCTTAGTAGACTGGAACCTTACCTACATGACACAGGTGAGGCTCAATAGCCAAGGACAACAGTGGCCTTCATTTTTATTCCATCTGTATTATAATTATGTCCTTTCCTTCCTTCCTCTGATTCACACTACCTTTGTAGGTTGAATTTCAGAATATACTGCAGATTGGCTTGTGCCATTTGGAAGGAGCTTGCATTCCATCTGTTGTTGATGAAGGATTGGCAAGTGGCATAATTCCATATTTTCTTAAGGATTTAAGATGTCACTGGCTTTCAACTTGCTCTGCTGCAGGCTTTTTGCCAGATTCTTACTTAATGCCAATTTTCAGTCCATCTCTAAATGTTCATTAATTTGATAGAGCACAAGTTCTCCTTCAAAGCGTTGAGCACACCAAAGTGGGCATTTGCTTTTCTGTTTCTTTATATCACACTTAAATCCTTTATGTAACTATGTCCACACCTAAATCTGTCCCATCTTGTTGATTTGTAAGTAAAATTCACACCCTGTCTTGTGTAAATGTAACCCAACCATGAAAGTAATTTGTTCATGAGTCATACCCTTACAAACATTAAGGCAATTGTAAAAGCATCTCTTGTTAGTTTGCAATTAGAGTATTAAGTTCTGATATCGTGCTGGATTAGACCTTAGAACAAAGTCCTAAAGGGTTTTTTGGTTACTACCTAATAAGGTTTAATCTTAAATGTATACAGACAAATGTAAAGGTATGCCTATTTCAACACCTATAAAAATAATTAGTTCCCTTGATTATTCAGTGGCTACAACTTTTCTGAGATCAGTGGTTATGGAAGATTTGACCTGAACAGGTATTTACAGGTATGATACAATATGTTGAAGTATCTGTGTATTAGGTAAACATAACATCTTTTAAAAGTGAAAATTTGACCTTCAATGTAAATGTAAATACATGTACACACATAGAGGAGCATCCTTGATTTTCAATCAATTGTGTTCTTTTCTATCATGAATAGAGTTGTGTCTCTAAAGTTGAATCTGGTGAATCTGCATAACACAAATAGCCAGTAGAGGACCTTGGAATTTTTTGTCCAAAATACCAAAATTGACTCTCTGAAGTTTGTTTTTCCTCTGTGGTCATCTGACAAAGACTTTCAGGAGAGGCAAAACATAATCTTAAATCTGGGGTGAGGGAGAAATGGAACGTGAACATATTCCTTATCATTATATTACAATTTAAGATTCTATGTTTTTGAAATAGTTTGGTTGCAAGTATTTTCTCATTCTAATATAGATGTCTTTAGAACTTCTTTTACAAGCTTCCAGTGACCTCAGGATGCATTTATCAAGTTCACATCCTTGTCTTTTTTTGGCCAAGACTCAAAAACATATCCGGACTGTGAATAAGGTTCTTTGTTTTTCAAGGCAATAATAGAAAAATGGATGTTTGTAGCTATGGATTCTACTCAAAACTAGGAACAAGAATTTGAGTAGATGTCTAGTTCTACATGACAGAAATTATAAAGGGTACCTCATAACAGGAATCAGGAAAATGCCAGCTTTAGCACATGCCAGCCATGATTTTCATGGCAATTTCATGCAGTAATATTATCTCACTAGATCAGAGGATCATGTATTTAGTGGTGGAAGAGATCTTAGAAACAATCTAGTCTAACCCCTTCATTAAACTGATGAAAAATTTGAGGCACAGGTTAAATATATCATTCTCAAAATTCCACTTAACTATGGAATACAACTGGGGAAGATTCTGTTTCTTAACTATAAAAAATAGTTACTAAGATCAGAGGATATTCCTGCTTACAGACATTACTCATAGCGCTGATGTCCAAAGGCCTTACAAATATTAAAGGAAACATTTCCCTTAATTTACTTTATAAGAAGAATGTCTTCAATAAAATATCCCCTTCCTGAAAAAGTGATTTTCCGTTAAGGAAAGTGGTCTAAAAACAGCCAATAACTTTAATAATATAGTGTTTGACAAACCCAAAGACACCAGTTTCTGGGATAAGAATGCATTATTTGACAAAAATTGCTGGGAAAATTGGAAATCAGTATGGCAGAAACTAGGCATTGACCCACACTTAACACCATACACCAAGATAAGGTCAAAATGGGTTCATGACCGAGGCATAAAGAATGAGATGATAAATAAATTGGAAGAGCATAGGATAGTTTACCTCACAGACCTGTGGAAGAGGGAAGAATTTATGACCAAAGAAGAACTAGAGATCACTCACTATTGACCACAACATAGAAAATTTTGATTATATCAAATTGAAAAGTTTTTGTACAAACAAAACAAATGCAAACAAGATTAGAAGGGAAACAATAAACTGGGAAAACATTTTTACAATCAAAGGTTCTGATAAAGGCCTCATTTCCAAAATATATAGAGAATTGACTCTAATCTATAAGAAATCAAACCATTCTCCAATTGATAAATGGTCAAAGGATATGAACAGACAATTCTCAGACGAAGAAATTGAAACTATTTATAGACATATGAAAATATGCTCCAAATCATTATTAATCAGAGAAATGCAAATTAAGACAACTCTGAGATACCACTACATACCTGTCAGATTGGCTAGAATGACAGGGAAAGATAATGGGGAATGTTGGAGGGGATGTGGGAAAACAGGGACACTGATACATTGTTGGTGGAATTGTGAACACCATTCTGGAGAGCAATTTGGAACTATGCTCAAAAAGTTATCAAGCTGTGCATACCCTTTGATCCAGCAGTGTTACTTCTGGGCTTATACCCCAAAGAGATACTAAAGAAAGGAAAGGGACTTGTATGTGCCAAAATGTTTGTGGCAGCCCTGCTTATAGTGGCTAGAAGCTGGAAAATGAATGGATGCCCATCAATTGGAGAATGGTTGAGTAAATTGTGGTATATGAATGTTATGGAATATTATTGTTCTGTAAGGAATGACCAGCAGGATGAATACAGAGAGGCTTGGAGAGACTTACATGAACTGATGATGAGTGAAATGAGCAGAACCAGGAGATCATTATATACCTCAACAACAATACTGTTTGAGGATGTATTCTGATGGAAGTGGACCTCTTCGATAAAGAGAGCCTTAATTGATCAAAGATGGACAGAAGCAGCTACACCCAGAGAAAGAACACTGGGAAATGAATATAAACTGCTTGCATTTTTGTTTTTCTTCCCGGGTTATTTATATCTTCTGAATTCAATTCTCCCTGTGCAACAAGAAAACTGTTCGGTTCTGCACACACATATTGTATCTAGGATATACTGCAACCCATTCAACACGTAAAGGACTGCTTGCCATCTGGGGGAAGGGGTGGAGGGAGGGAGGGGAAAAATCAGAACAGAAGTGAATGCAAGGGATAATGCTGTAAAAAAATTACCCTAATATGCGTTCTATCAATAAAAAGTTATTTTTAAAAAATCTATTAACCTAAAAAAAAAAAAAAAAGGAAAGTGGTCTATATTAAGGCCTAACATTTCCAGATTACAATGTAAAAGGAGAAGTTTTGGTATTTTAAATATCTATGGAAAACACTGGAGATTTCCGAGATGAAATGATGATGCAAATGTATAGCATGCGTCTTTTGACAACAACATGAGGGAATTGGGAAAAGTTAGATGATTAGACTGAAAAATTGATTTTAATGGTTCAATGGCAATTTGGCAACAGATTTATAGAAGCATCCAGAGATCTATGATTGGCCCTATGCTATTTAACATTTTTACCAATGTCTTGGATAAAATATACATAGCATATTTATCAAATTGCAATGTCATTTTTAAAGACATAACTAACACAATTTATTTATAAGATAAATTCAATAGGAATAAACACAAAGTCTTAGTATCAAAGAGACAATTCCACAGGTACAAGATAAGGAAGATCTCATATAATAATTAATTATATCAAAAGATATCTAAAAATTTTATGGAATTGCAAATTAATATAAATCAATAGCATAATATGCCAATCTCTCAAAAAAAACTATTGTAATCTTGAAGTTTAGTAAGCAAAATATAACTTTTAGGCATAAGATAGTAGAGTCTCTGTGGTATGTTCCAATCAAACCACATCAATTCGAGGCACCGTATTTTAAGAAGGACATCAATAAACAAGTATACAAGTATACAAAGGAATCCAATTAAAAATAGGAAGGGTATTGAATCCATGATATTTGAGAATCCACATGAATTAGACTTATACCATTTGTCACAAGCAGGCAAAAACAAGAGCAATAGATGGAAGTATCAAGGAGGCAAATTTAAGTTTGGTTTCAGGAAACACTTAACATTGAAAGCTGTCCAAAAGTTGAGTGGTCTTCTTTAAATTATAAGGGATTCCCTTTTATTTGGGATGTTAAGTAGAAACTGAATGGCCACTTACCAGGAATAATAAGAATTTCTTTTCAGATGTGGGTTGTACTGGGTGATCACTGAAGGACCTTCCAACTATAAAAACTCTGGGATTCTGAGATGCCTATAAGACATTCCGATAAACACTCTAGAACCTATAATAATATAAGAATGGAGTTCACATATTGGGACTGGGTATAGAGTTTTTAAAATCTTTAGTATAAATGTGGTAACTGAAAACATCAGGGAAAGGAGATGGTCCAAAAAAGACTTAGAATGAATGAACATCCTGTGCAAAAATGTTTGTGGTAGCCCTTTTCATAGTGGAAAGAAACTGGAAACTGAGTGGATGACCATTCAGTTGGAGAATGACTGAATAATGTTATGGAATATTATAGTTCTATGAGAAATGATCAGGAGGATGATTTTAGAAAGGCCTAGAGAGACTTACAGGAACTGATGCTAAGTGAAATGAGCAGAACCAAGGAGATCATTGTACATGGCAATATCAGTTTTATAGGACGATCAATTCTGATAGAGGTGACTTTTTCCAACAATGAGATAATTGATGCCAGTTCCAATGATTTTGTGATGAAGAGAACCATCTACACTCAGAAAGAGGACTGTGGGAACTGAGTGTGGATTACAACATAACATTCTCACTCTTTTTGTTGTTTGCTTGCATTTTATTTTCTTACTCATTTTCTTTCCTTTTTTGATCTGATTTTTCTTGTGCAGTAAAAGAATTTTATAAATATGTTTACACATATTGGATTTAACATATATTTTTACCATGTTAAGCAAATATTGGATTACTTGCTATCTAGGGGAAGGGGTGGGAGAAAAGGATGAGAAAAATTGAAACACAAGGTTTTTCAGGGGTTAATGTTGGAAAATTATCCATACATATTTTTTGAAAATTAAAAATCTTTAATAAAAACCATAAATATATATATATATAAAGCAATAAATTTCCATTTCAAGAAAAAAAATATCTCTTTGGATCTTCTTAGCAATCCTGAGAGATAGATGTTATTATGATCCTCATTTTAAAAATAAGAAAACTGAGTCAGAGAAAGGGTTAAGTAATTTTCTAAGGTCCCTCATATTTAAGTAGTAAATCATATTTAAATTTGGGACTTCTTGATTCCAGGCCCAGAGTTCTATCCTCTATGCTACTATCTGTTTATAGCATGGAGAATGACCCATTTATAAGCACCTTCACCTGAGAATAGTATTAAAATGAGCTGTCATCATCAAAGACTCAGGATTTCATATGATATGTCAGTTTCCAGATGAACCTCTAAAAAGTTATTTTCTATATGTACCTCTAAGTTTGATTGAAGACACTGTTAAGATGGTACTTCTGGGAGCCAAGATAGCAGAGTCAGATATGCAGCTCTAAACAACCAAAAAAGCACCCCAAGACAAATAAAGAAACAAAAAACTAAAATCACACAATAAATCAAGAGCTCCAGAGAACATCAGGGAATGGAATGGGAGGCTATACATTGTAATATATAAAAATAAGCAAATGGGAAGAAATAGAAGGAAGAAAATAGTAAAACCAGAAAAAATATGGGGTGAAACAATCATTTAGCCCAAGAAACTTGAAAATTTGACAAGAAAGGTCTGTCTCAATCAGGTAAAAGGGGAGCACAATCCAGGGCAGGAAGTGTCCTAGCTAGCCAGCACTAAGCCTTATCTAAGCAAACCAGGAGGAGATTCTGGACCCCAATATGGAAGACTAGGGAAATGTCAACACCAGGACTCCCCAATGTGCTTTAGAATAGCCAGAGGAATCAGTAAACTCCAGCAGGCTCTAGTTCCCACCTTGGGATTTAGTGTAACCCCAGGCAAACAGCCATCCTCCCACAATCAGACATCCATGGACTTAAACATATCCAAGGGAAGCATAAAATCACCCCACATGCCAGAGAGCACCACTAGCACCCCAGCTTAGCACCAAGCTGCTGAATTCCTAAAGCCTTGCAGCACCAGTTATCCCCACAACACCCCCTCAGCACAAAACCAGATGCAAGGGTCCTCTGTGGGCTTTATGGCAACATCACTGCAGCACCTGGTAAACAGCCAAGGCCTACAGGCCCTGCAAGAATCTTGAAACAATACCCCTTCCACCCTTGGAGCAGAGCTCAAATTTAAAAGAAAGAAAAGACCCTGTGACCCTGGGCAAGTCAGTTAACCCCAACTGATGAGCAAACAACAATAATAACAACAAATCTGACTATAGAAAATTATTGCAGTAATAGGAGAGAACAATACACAAACTCAGGAAAAGACAGCAGAAGGCCCAAAGTAAAATAGGAACTCATGGAAGGACTTTACAAGGAGCTTAAAAATCATATAAAAAAAAGAAGAAAATGGGAAAAGAAATGAGTGATACAAGAGATTTATGAAAAAAGAGCCAACTTTAAAAAGAAAACTATATAAAAATAGTAGATAAAAAATTCCCTGAAGAAAACAATAAAAAGTATAATTGGCCAAATGAAAAAGAAAATACAAAGGCTAAATGAGGAAAACAACTCCTTAAAAATTAGTATTGAGCAAGTAGAAACTAATGACCCTATGAGTTACCAAGAATCCATCAAACAAATTAAAATAATGAAAAAATAGAAGAAAATTTAAAATACCTCAATGGAAAAACAACTGACCTAGAAAATAGATTCAGGAAAGACAATATCAGAATAATTGGATTATTTAAAAGCTATAATCAAAAGGAAGATGTGGACAGTATCTTTCAAGAAATTATCAAGGAAGAGAGCCCTGATATCCAGGAACCAGAGGGTAATATAGGAATTGAAAGAATCCACCAATCACCTCAGAGAACATATTCCAAAATAAAAAGCCCAAGGAACATTATAGTCAAATCACTGAAATGCCAGGCCAAGTTAAAAAAATACTGCAAGAAGCCAAAAAGAAACCTAGATAAGAAAGATATTGGGGAACCAAAATCAGGATTAACAGGACTTAACAGCTTCAATATTAAAGAATCAGAGATCATGGACAACAATATTCTGGAAAGCAAAGAAGGTAGGACTACAACCAAGAACCACCTGTTAAGCATAATAATACTCCAAAGAAAAAAAGTAGTCATTTAATGAAGTAGAAGGATTTCAAACTTCATAAGAAGACCAGAAATGAACAAAAATTTGATGTTCAATTTTAAAGCTCAAAAGAAGCCCAAAAACAAAAAAGGAAAAGAAAACATTCAATGGAGCTGAATTGTTTATGATCCTCTTTGGGAAGATGATACTTGCAATTCTTAAAAATTGGACCACTAATAGTAGAGCTATAAGGTACATACATAAATAGAGGGTATAAATATAAGGTAAATGTGAGGAAATAATTATAAATATAATTAAGGTACAAGAAAGTAGTACACTGGTATAAAGGGAGAAATAGAATGAGGTAAACTCTTTCACATGGTTAGTTGATTGATTCTTTACAGGAAAATAAGAAGAAAGGAGACTCAGTAAAAATGGGGAAAAAAGGGAACTGACAAAAGAAGGGCAGATGAGGGAGGTGGTAGACAGAAGCAAAACACTGTTAAGGTAGGAAAGAATGAAAAGAAGGGAAAATAGGAAGGAAGAAAGACTTTAAGGAAATACCCAGTAATCATAACTATGTATGGGAATGAGATTAAATCTCCCATTAAAAAAATTGAATAGTATCAAAACCCAGAATCTAACAATAAGAAACACATTTGAAGCAAGAGACAGACACAGAGTAAAAATAAGAGTCTGGAGCAAAATCTATTATCTTTCAGCTGAAAAAAATAAGCAGAGGTAGCAATCCTAATCTCAGACAAAGCAAAGGCAAAAATAAACTTAATTTTAAAAGATAAGGAAGGAAACTAAATATGATTTAAAAGTACCATAGACAATGGAGTAATAGCAATAGTAAACACATTTGCAGCAAAATGGTATAGTGTAATATTCTTCTCTAAAATGTAATCTTCTCTTGTTGCAAACCTCAACAAGACCTTGGGGTCTCTGGAGGGAGCCTTTGTTTCAGTTCAGTAATCACTTCAAATGCAGCCAGGAGTTAAAGTCCAAATCCTTTATTGTCTCCTTCAAAGTCTTATCTCCTTCACTTGGGGCTCGGCTAATTTTCTGGAGGCCTTCCGGATCTTGGTTTCAATCTTCTCCACAGGACAGCCTGCCACCACTTCTCTGTCTTCCTTAGTTCTGCGCAACTGCCTTCTCTGGCTTCTGAATCTCCTCAACTGAATCCTGGTTGAGGCTCCTAGTTTATATATGCTCTATCAATTCCACTGACTTAGCACCTTGCTTCAAGTTCTGGCCCATAACATCATAGCATCTGAATTCTTAAAGGACAAGTTAAGTGACTTTCATTAACAAATAATAGAGAGCATTCCAAAATGAAAATACATAATTTTGATTATATTAAATTAAAAGCTTTTACACAAATACAACCAATACAACTATGATTAAAATGATAGCAGAAAGCTGTAAAACAATCTTTATACAAAAAGTCTCTGATAAAGGTATCATTTCTCAAATTTATAGAGAACTGAGTCAACTTTATAAGGATATAAGCTATTCTCTAATTGATAAGTGTTCAAATGAACAAGCAGTTTTCAAATGAAGAGATCAAATCTATCTATATGCATATGAAGAAATGCTCTAAATCATTTTTGATTAGAGAAATACAAATTAAAACAACTCAGAGATACCACCTCGCAATTATTTTGATGAATATACCCCTCAAAAAAAGGAAAACAATGAATAGAGAATGTTGGAAAGCATATGGAAAAATTGGGACACTAATACATTGTTAATTGTAAAGGGCCAGAACTCTAGAAAAGTATACTTGAAACAAGTTTTTACTTACATTAGTGTGTTTACTCGGTGTGTTTGGTAAGATAATGGTTTTCTAGGTCACATATACTTAATACTTAATATGATGATGTAATGGTTCTACAATTGGTACATGCTCAGTATGCTGTAGTGATGTAAGTGTACTAGGATATTTAAGGGTTGAGAGGATTGGAAAGAAAGAGTGTGAGGAGAGTGTATGTGTATATGTGAGCTCAAGCTCAGACTCCAGACTCAAGAATAAAGACTCCAGACTCTATCCCTGACCATCCTCGTGGTGACTCTCCTGCTAAGACCAAGGCCCATCCAGAGATGCTACAGAAAGCTATCCCAGACATTATATTTGATGGAGTTGTGAATTCCACCATTCTAGAGGGCAATTTGGAACTATGCCCAAAGGGCTATGTATATTCTTTGATCCAGGAATACCAAAACTAGGTCTACATCCCCAAAAAAGATGTAAAAAGGGGGAAAGAACCTACAGTTTAAAAATATGTATAGCATTTGTGTTCCAAAATATTGGAAATTGAGGTCATACTGGTGGCAGTGGCGGTGGCCATAGTTTGTGGTAGTAGTAACAGTGGTGGTAACATTAATACTGGAAATGTTCATAGTAATTTCAATATGTGAACTTTTTACTCTCACCTTCTCTCCCCTTCCTAGATCCAGATTATATTTCTTTTGAAGCAAAATTTCACAAACAAAAATATATCTTGCAATCATTTGAAAAGTTATCCTGGAGTAAGGGGAAAGGGATATTTAAGATTTATTTTAAGTTGATCTAACTTCTGGTAGCTGATACAAGGACTTCCCCATTTTTCAGAGAGTAGATGAGCAATGAAAGAGTGATCAAAAAAATAGAGAAAGATGAACCCTGGGGACGTCTTCTCAAAGAATCTTTAATTAAAGCTCAATGTAGAGTGAATCCTGATGTCACAGTTCCATCCATTGAGATCTGTTGGGCAATCACAGCAACCTAGATTTAGAGATAGAAGGTATCTCAGATGTCATCTTCTTACTTCACAAAAGGAGAAACTCATAGTTAAATCCAATCCAATAAAAATTGGTAAACATCTACAATGTTAGGCACTGTGTTAAGAGTTGTGGATACAATGAATAAAAAAAGAAAGGCAGTCATTGACTTTTAAGGAGCTTGAAAAGTAATGAGAGGAGACAGCACACAAAAGGAGGTAGAGAAGTGGTAAGAAGGTACTCAAGATGTACTGGAGCATCTTGTTTCATGAAGTTGAAACCATCCTAGGCAGTAGGTACAGAAGTGAGAGAGCTGAAAGTCCAGTTTCTTTTTTCTATCAAGGAAGTCATTGGGAGGAATTTGGTACTAAGGAAAGTGATGTCAATTAAGACTTGAGCTAACAGCAAAGTGGTAAAATTAAAGGTGATGTGCTTAACCTGGAAGAAGCATCTTGGTCGTTGGAGTTGAAACTAAGCAAAGAAGCAGATAGAAGGAAGTGAAATGACCTGCCTGAGTTCATAAAGAGAAAAAATGATATGGCATGGATTTGTGTTAAGATCTGATTCCAACTCTAACACAAATCCAGACAAACTAAGAGGGAATAACCAGAGAAAATTCATTTCAAGCATCAGCCAGAGTTTAAAATGAGCATGAGGGGAAGAAAGATAGAAAATCAATCCAGAAAGAAACACTAGAAATGCCTTCTAAGACGCCAAATCCACATAATGGTGGACTTTAGATTTTTTTTTTGATATAAGGTGATGACTATCTTTCATCTCCCCTAAGTTTTATTTACCATTTCTTATGTAAGTAGATAAGGACCAGTCATTTGCTTTTTTTCCTGGCATAAGGAAGGGTTTTGCAAATGACAATAGCTAGGATTCAGAGCATAGATGAGAGAACTATAGGATCAAGCATTTAATGCTGAAAGATTCTATGGGGTATTTTTAGTTATAAACTCCTTTTCTCCCAAGAGTCAGCTAATGGATAGAGTGTTGGATTTACAGTCAGGAAAATCTCATTTCTACTTCTGCCTCTGACAATTAGTAGGTGGATGATATGGGTAAATAACACTATTGTCAGCCTCACTTTATTCATTTGTAAATTGAGGATAAGAGTAGTACTACCTCATAAGTTATTTTGAGGATCAAATGATTTAACATATGTAAAATATTTTACAAACCTTAAAGTGCTATATAATTTTAGCTATTATAGTATTATGAGGCTTCACACCTCTTTGGGGTCTTGATTTGTTAGGGTAGCCCTGATGTAAAAAGTATAGCCACCTTGACATGCAAAATAGGTCCTCTGGGCTAAATTCTGGCCTTTCTAGTTCACCAAGTAATTGAATTCCTGGGTATTCTTTGAGTTGAGAATGTATTTGAGGTGATATTCTTCCTATACCCTGAAATATGATCTCCCAAATACTTCAAAGAAGAATGTAGTCAGTTCACTCTTTTTTCATGGAGAATAATTTGGAAAAAACAAACAAACAAACAAGTATATACAGGGATGTGCTGGATTCTGCTTTTCAGAGATAATTATCAAAATTTCAGTGTGAAAATTTATACCTTAGAAATCAACAAAGACTGCAAATCAAGGTTTATTTTATTTATTATTTTGATTGATTAGATTTAAGAAAATGATTGATATTGCACATTGAATATAATGCAGATTAAATATATGTGTGCCCCGCTTACTTTTTTTTAGAGAACTAGTTGTTAAACTTACCAGTACATATCAATAAACCTTTCCAGGCCTTAAAAATATCTCTACTAAAATTGGGTTGCTTCAAGTAATTTTTTGAAAAAACAATTCTATGTGAATTACCATATTAAATTTGAATTAGATGATATAAACATGATATCTGTTATTCACAGATTCACTTGAAATCCCCTTTTTCTGCTCTTTTTTGTTTAGTGAAAGTTTGTATTTATCAGTGTTTCAAAAGTTTCATAATAACAAAAAAAAATATTTTAAGAAAAAATTAAAAGTTTCCTTCTTCACCACGACTGTATAAAGGAGTAAGGTTCATGAATGTTATAGAACAGTTTGATTTGAAGGAGGACTGAGTGTCTAGTGATTGAGAATAAGTATGAGGTGAAGCTTAGACATTATGCAATATCTGTGATTTCAAAAGTACCCAAATATAAGTGGACTTCACTTTATTGATTTTAACTTTTATGTCTCCTATGAAAAAGCAACTACTACCTTGGAAGGAATTATTTTAAATGTAAAAGAATCTGACCGTTTTGAAATTTATCATTCCTAAGTATAAAGCAATCTAAAAGCATCAAAATACCAAATTCCTTCCTTTAACAGAAAAAAATGATCTTCCAACTGTAAAACTGAATGTCTTTGGACCCAAATAACCTGTCAAGCTCAACATTGATTAAATGTGTGGCATAAAATATGTCATTGGCACTCTGCTACTTCATTTGTAGACTAGGTGTAGGAATGCTTACTTTAGCCTTACTCCCTTATGTTTCCCATGGATTGTGAAAACTCAAAGATAAACACTAAGTATAGTTAGAAATATCCTGCTATAACTGCAAAAAAATGACTGGGCAAGAGTAGGCAAGCCAGAATAAAATGATAGGGGACTTGAAAAAGCACAGAAAAGGAGCTGAAAAGCCAAAGTTAGGTTGAATATGATTGTCTGTTTGTTTCTCTTTTAAGTTCAATTTCCAGAGATAGAAGAGGAAAAGAAAAAGAAAGGGGGAAAACTCAAAGGGCTTGGGAGTAGAAGAATCAATACTTAAGAAAGATAAAAATAAAAGTGCAAAAGAAGGGAAAGGACAACAAAAAGTGTTCCTGTTATTAATGCAATATCCACTGATTAAAATCACTAAAGGAAAAAAGAAATCAGAGCAAAAGAGAAGAATACACCAGGAGCAATTTTTTGAAACACCATTGTTTAAAAATATATATTCAAGGAGGTCAGTAGTTACTCATATATGGATTTTGTTGTGAAATCTTGATTTTAAAGTCACAGGAAATAATTTCAAGACTTTTTTTAGTGACTTAAAGGCCAGGCTTGAAAAGATATGATGTAAACTTTGGGAATGATGCAATGCATGATATATTTTCAAATATATTTGGAAAAGATAAAATAATAGAGCTACAGAGTGAAATTTGCAGGGATCTCTTGTGCAGACCAAATGTCCATTTAAGTATCATACCTAAAAATTAAATAGCCTTTAGAGTTAGTGTAGCCTTGTGTTCAAAGAATATTGCACTGGTTTTGCTTAACCAAGATAAAAGAAACATATCTAAGGATATGGATACAGAAAATATAAGTCCGGAAAGATCTTAGAAAGAGCAAGCTAAAACAGTCTACCCAAATATAGCAGGTAGTCATCCTCTTTGAGTTTATCATTTTATTTGGGAAAATAGAGAGAAATGAGGGAATAAGAGGAAATCTTCCTAGCATAAATCAATTACATCAAGTCTGATGATCAATATAGTGACATATATTGAAACCCTTACATCCAACTAGCTTTCTTTGTTTGGGAGCACAAAAGAGTCATGGGAATAACTCACTAGCTTTGTATGTTGGGCAACCACAATGTAGCCATTTGCAAATGTTCATTTAAAGACCAAAGTCGCAGTCTCACACTGTAATATTTCAAATAAGGTAAGAAGGAGAATGATAGTTGGAACAAAAATAGCATTCCTTATAATTAAAAGGAGCCCATTTTCTCTAGCTATCCATACACAGAAAACCAAAGGCAGGAAGAAACGAAATTAAAAGGAAAGAAAATCCCTGGACAATGTAGAAACTGCATAAGGTAGAAGAGTTAGAAAGAAAAAAGGAAAAACTTCAAACAATGGAGAAGTCAAGGAGAGAAAAGACAGATCTAAAAAAAGAGCAGAGAAGATGGGAATCAGCAATACTGACCTTTCATGCATGAAAAGAACAGTAAAGTCTAGAGTGGCCCTGATGGAAACATTCCACCTGCTGCAACTCATCAAAGAATGGAAACAGAAAATTCTGCCCTACAAAAGTACATGGAAAGAAGCTTAAGGAGATTTACATGCAATCTTCACAATGCAGTGAAGAATAAACAGTAAGTGAAACTGGAAGCTCTTAAACATAAAGGGGGAAACAATTAAGGGGAAAAGAGAAGAAATAATTTGAAATAAGCTTTGAAGTTGGAGAGACTGGAGAAAGGGTAAATACTGGAAAAAGCACAATTAAGAGTAGAGATGATCAGTGATAAGGAAAGTTAGACTAAAGCCAGAGACTACAAACAATATTTAGAAATACTCTTAGGCTAACTACTCAGAGGGGTACTTTGACACAAGAATTAATTGTATCTATGAAGTTTTGTTTTGGTCTGTGAAACAAAACATTACATAGGAATGCATTTCTAGTTTTCCCATAATTGAGAGGCATATTAAGTTCTTTACATTTTTGGCTCAAAGACACATAGTGTTGAACATTATTATATGGGAAGAGTAAAGGATAAACAGGCTCTTTGCAGAGTTGACACTACACACTGAGAATGACAAACACTACAAAGAAGATTATACTGACAAAGAAAAATCAACATATTGGCAAAGTTATTCTTTCTATTAAAAAGACAGAAATGAAAGATCATAGAATTTGGAACTAAAACAGACCTTAGAGATTATCTAGTCCAAAACTATTCCTTTTTTAACATTTGAGAAAACTGATTTCTAGAAAGATGAACTAACTTGATCAAGATTACACAGGTAGTAAGTAGCAAAGCTGAAATTTAGTCAATCAGCAAGCATTTATTAAGCCCTTGCCTATTCTGTGTTAGCCATCAAATAAAGAATTAACAATATAAAGAAATATAAAACAGTTCTGCTTTCAAGGAGTTTACGATCTAAAAGAAAAGATAACATATTAAGAATAGTATACAAATACAATATATACATGACAAGTTGGAGTTAATCAACAAAGGGAAAACATTAGAATTAGGGGAGATTGGGGAAGACTTCATATGTAGAAAGTAGGATTTTTTTTTTTGCTGAGACTTGAAGAAAGTCAGAGAATTAAAATCTGTTTGATAGACAATCCAAAACTACTTCCACTCTATCAAACTGACTTCATACTTCATGTCTCATAGCAACTTTTTTACTTGGGAGAAAAAAAAGAAATTTATAAACAATTGACATGGAAAAGCGAATGACTAAAAGTACAATGGGGGTGCATTTAAATATGAAGTGTACTAAGAATTCAAACATATAAAATGTCAAGAATTGAAATACCTTTAAATCTTACAAACATGTTAGGGGAAAAAATGCTCACTTTTCTGATCAATTTTATTTTGTTTCATAATAGATTCCTTTTATTTTCTAATTTTAGCCTTATATCTCCTTTACAATTAATTTGGATATTTGTGATAGTGAATATGATTTATTTTAGTCATTCTTTTGCTATATACAATATCCTCTTCATTCTACTCATTTCATTTTTCATTATTTCCTTCATGTCTTTTCATGTTTTTCTAAAATCTCTGATCTCATAAGTCTTATATAGCACATAGTATTCCATCGCAATCATATATCACAATTTCTTCACCTATTCCCCATCTTTGCAGTTTCCATTTCTTTGCTACCACATAAAAGCTGCAACAAACATTTTAGAACATATGGATTCTTTTCCTTTTCCTGTCATCATCTTTAGAAAAAAACAAAATGAAATTTTAAAGGAAATAAAAATTTTTTTTTTGTTATTTGTGATTCTGAGTAAGTCTAATAATTATCAAACACACACTTAAATCAACAGAGGATAAAGACTGTTCCTTGGTATATGTAAATCTTAAGGAAGTGCTTAATACAGGTCAGTAGCTTTTCTGCTTCTGGGAATTTTAGACAGTTAGCTCTATGTATCTTTTTTCTATAGTATACTTAAAGGTGATCATTAACTCTGAAAAACTATAAAATTTAAGAAGAGAATGTTTAGATATATACAATATAATATTCACAATCTGGTAACAAATGAGATCAGACAAAATATTCTATGAAAATTGAAATAGTAGACTGCATCATCAGAAGGTGGGGGAGGAGGGACAGAAAGAAAGGAAATCTTTAGCACATTAGCTTAACCTTGAAGGAAGAGAAGATTTTAAAAAGTATTGATGGAGAGGAAATTTCGTCCAAGCAATAGTAATGGCCTCCATGAAGACAAAGAAGTAGTGGATGAAAAGGCTTTTATAAGAGACAAATAGTTCAATTTTGTAGCAAAATGAAATATATAAGATGTCCTCAAAGTAGCAATTCAGTGTTAACTTAAATCTATTAAAGAAGCTTTAAACTGCACTAGGAATTTTGTGACACCCTGTCTGAAAAAAAAAAAAAGTTGTAAAGGTAGATTGAAACCGGACTATGGAGGAGCTCAAATATCAAGAAAAGGATTTTGTATTTTATTATAAATAGAGAAGGGAGGTGTTTTTGCTGTTTTTTTAGCAGAACAGTTAATATTTTTTGCTTTCGACAGAATATCGTGGGAGTCTAATTTACAGAAAGATTAATGAGGAAAGAGCTAGAAGGCAACTAGAAAGCAATTAGGAAGCTATAACAAAAATTGAGGTGAAAGGTGACAAGAACAGAAAATAGGATGAAGGTAATTTGAGTGCAGAGGAGAGATATCATGGAGACATAATCAATACTTGGCAACAGATTGCATGTGGAGAAGAGAAAATTTTAAATGTCAAAGATAATTCAGGAATTTGGAAACAGTGACTGGGAGGATATCTATCATTAACAGAGATAGTGGAGTAAGGAGGGGAAGATT
The DNA here is from genome assembly GCF_016432865.1 of Antechinus flavipes. NCBI lineage: Eukaryota > Metazoa > Chordata > Mammalia > Dasyuromorphia > Dasyuridae > Antechinus > Antechinus flavipes. The sequence goes on along the minus strand of NC_067400.1, from coordinate 126,096,018 downwards.
TAGAGGAAATGATGAATTTAGTTTTGAAAATGTTGAGTTTGAGATACTAGCAGGATATCTAAATGGAGATGTCCAGGAGGTAGTTGGAGAAGATAGGCTTATGGTTCAGGGAGTCATTCGCTTAGATGTGAATATTCAACCAATTGAAAATATTGAAGTCATCAAAAATAGGTGGAGAGGAAGAAGAGCAGAAATCTTGGGGAAAATTCACCTTTTAAGGAGAATAGAAAGATAGAAAAGAAGATAAAAAGGAGAGACCAGACAGGTGTAAGAATTAGAAGTTATCAATACTTCTATACCAAAGTGGGTAAAAACAATAATAATAATGGGAGAGATATTCAGTAATATCAAATGATTCGCAAAAATCAAGGAATCAGGAATGAGAAAAGGCCTTTGGACCTTTGAAAACATAGTTGAGGCAAAGTAGAGATCAAAAGCCTTAATTTGTAAGGAGCTGGAGAATGAGCTGACAAAGAGTAAGTGGAAGTGTTAGGTGTAGAATTTTTTAAGTGATATATAAAATAATAATCTGGTGGACATGGCAGGATCCATGGAAAGTTTATGTTTTACCTTGTTTTTAGTTTAATAGAGACTTGAGGAATATTTGTAGGCAACCTGAAATGATCCTAGTGTATAGGAAAAGATTGAAGTTGAGACACATTGAGGAAATAAGCAATAGTACACAAACTTCCAAAGAAAACATGGGAATGAATTAAAGGCATAAGTAGACATTTGAGATTTAACAAGGCAAATTTCAATTTATCATCTGAGAATGGAACAGATGAGAGAACCAGGGAAGTTATAGACATATGGTTGGGTGTGGAAAAAGAAAAATGCTGGGCCTCAGAACAATGAATTTTAATCTCAGTGAAGTAAAAGATGAAATCTGCTAAAAGAAAGGAAAGTGAGGGTGGCATTAAGAGCTTCAGGGGGAAAGGGGTTCACAAAAACTTCTAGAATATAAAATGGATAAGAAATAAGTGTAATCCTTTTGGATTGTCATACATGGAGGACGCAATTAAAGTAGCTGAGGTTTTTTTGTTTGGGTTATTATTTTTTGCATTTGTAACATGAAGAGCAATATTCTCAATATTTCAGTAGCAGTCCAGAGATGAATAATGGTGATGACTCAGGATTTATAATTAGTAGGGAGAATTAATGATGGAGAACCAAGGGGAGAAGGGTTTCAAGTGATTTTTTGAATTGTCAATAGAGTAGTGATTGGATAAAGGAAGGAAAAGGAGGTGAGAGGTGAGAGAATGGACTGGGGGGAGTGAGTGAAGAAATGAAGGAAGGTAGGCCATATTGAAGGAAAAAAATCAAGTTTGAGCATTGTGGGTAGAAAAACAGAGTTCATTGTCTTAAAGGTAAATAGTTTTGAATGATTTTGTGACGACCTCTGCGGGGCTGAAAACAAAGAGGAAATAGATCATAAAAATTAAAGAGCTATATGAACTGAGGTGGGTGTGTGTGTGTGTGTGTGTGTGTGTGTGTGTGTGTGTACTTTAAAGATAATCAATATAAATGCTGCAGTTTCACAAAGAACAGAATTTTGGGTAGAAGAGAAGACTGTATGTGTGATCTGGAAATAAAAAGCTGACAATTCTAATGATCTGTGTCTGCTTGAAGTATATCTTAGAAGATGTTTTATCTTTGTATTTTATGTTTAAAATGGAAATTTAATGGAGACATGAATGGAGACTTCTCATTCTATCACCCCTCTAGTTTAGTACCAGACAATACCTGCAAATGAAGGTCTGCAAATGGCAGACCTATATGAGCTTCAAATAAGCATATATAATCCAAGTCCACCTGAATTATTCTGTCACTAATGCAAAGGGGGACAGTAAACCAAGTTTAGTCTTCATGAAAATTTCTTCTTTCATACCCATAGGGATATGTTTCTTGCAAGTGTCAACATTTTGACAGTGTGGGAAAAATTTTAGCTATTTCCTGGAAGTTCTGTATCTTCTTTGGAATCTCATGCTTCTAGCCATGGGAATTCCCCATAGTTTTTTTTTTCCTTCCCCTCTGCACTCATAGATTGGTGTTCCAATGAGAAAATCAGGGCATTGTCCTTTTCCTTTTAGTTCCAAGTCACGTCCATTATTCACCTCTGGACTCCTACTGAGACACTGAGAATGTTGCTGTTCATGTTACAAATACAAGCAACTTAATCTCAATTGGGTCCTCAACTGCATGACAATCCAAAGGACTGCATAGATCTTTCTCTTATTAGTTATCTATCCTGGTTTTTCTGATCCTTTCCCTCTAGTTCCCAACTCAACCATTATTTCCCTTTCTCCCAGTAGATGACCTCATTTTCCACTATACTAAAATTAAGGTCAATTGTTCTGAGCACCTCCACATTGAAGAATAAGATTATGGCTTCCCTCTATTTTCTTTTATGTTATATTCTCAAATGATGAAGTAGCTTTATCCATAATTGTACCCTTTCAACAATGCAATGGCAAAACGCAAGCAGAGGCTTCAGGATTCCATTCCTGGCATACTGAACTATCCTTGGCTCCAACTAGGTACAGTTACTTTAGGGAAGAGGTATTTCCCAGAGAGTTTGGTTCTTACTACAGCATTGTAATTAATGACTCTCCATCATTAGCACTGAATTATGGAAGCAACAAGCATCATTTCCTGTCATTTGTTCAGAGGGTGATAGGAAGGCAAGTTTGGTCTTAGAGATAGATGTCAGAAGAGGAAGACATAATTGTCATCATCTTCCTCAATCCTGATACTAGATAAGAATGCCTTGGTGGTCTGTGATGCAAGATCACCCAACAGAAGTACTGCCAGCCTCCCGCGTATAGAAATATGCCCCTCTAAATTTTGACATGGTAGGGGACAGCCTTAGTCACCTTGCCCTAATTATGGCTCTGACAAATAGTAAAGGCAGCTATTATTTGTATTAGAAAACTGGCAGGACTATGCAAATGAAAAACCAAGGACCAGATAATGAGGAGGGAAATGTGACTACAGAATTAAGAAAAGACAATAGAAAGTTTTTTAAAGCTTTTCTTAGGAACCTATGTATCAGAAAAATCAGTTATTATATTATGCCCTTTTACAGATAAGGAAACTGAGGTTCTAAAAGATCAGGTTACTTATTTGTGGTCACACACCAAAAAAATGTAACACGGAGTGGGATTTAAACCTGAGTCTCCTTGAGTCTTCTGCCTTTGGAATAGGTTCCAGTAATCATTTTCTTTCCATTATACTTTATAGATTACCTTATTCACTTTTCTGCTATAGCCAAGTAACAACTGTCATACAAAAAATGCAGGATGGTCTCCTGTAAAATGATAGGATCAAAGTAGTGCAGACATCAAGTTATAGGAGTAGCATGCTGAAGTCTGGAAGATAAAGACTCAAATACTGTCTCAAACACTTAGCTTTGTGATGGGAAGAAAGTCACTTCCTTTGTCCTATAAAACAGAAGTTGCACTCAATGACCTCTTAGAATGTATGACCCATCTTATTAGGCAGATAATTGATAGCTATGTGGTTCTGGGAAAGACACTTTACTTCTCAATCTCATTTTCATCTTTAAAATTGGCTTTATAATATATTTACTTTACTGTGGTAGTGTGAAGATTAAATGAGATGTTATTTGTAAAATGTTTTGCAAACTTTAAGCACTAAATAAAGGCTAGCTATCATTGTTATTAGAGAGAATGAAATAGAAAAGGAAACACACACACACACACACACACACACACACACACACAAGAAAATCCAAATAGAAAGTTATCAAAACTGCACTGGGAGATGGGGAGTAAGAGAATGTGACATCATAAAGAAAAGGAAGCAACAGATATAAAATTGTTCTCATAAAAGGCTGGAGCTGGAGTCTCTAAAAAGAAACTCTTTTTTGAATTCCACAGAAAGATGATGAACCAATACCGATGTAGAAAAGACAGCAGGTACTGGTCAGAGAAAAAAAAGGAAAGTGGTGGTGATTGCTGACTCCCTGCTGGATAGCATCTGGAACCCATTTGCTGACCTGATATAAATAATTGAGAAGTATGCTCTCTTCACAGAACATGTGCTGTATCTAGGAAATGACGTAAATCCTCTGATGACTTGACATACCTGATAACCAGTACTTATTTCTGGTGATTTGCATGGAGACCAGAAGGAAGAATTTAGAAATCTACTCTGGTGCTTTTAAATTAGTGTATAGAAAATGGAAGAATGTAGCCGATGATGATGATGATGCTAATAGTGACTTCTGATTTGGGGAAATAGCATAATTCAAGAGAAAAAAGCATTTACCTTGGATTCAAGAAGGGCTTGCAATCTTATGCTTACTAGTTTTATAACCTTAAACAAGTCACTTAAACCCCCTGGACCTTGATTTCCTCTTCTATAAAACTGTTGTATTGGACTACAAAGACTCTAAAGTCCCTTCCAGCTCTAGATCTATGATAATATGATCTGATGCATATGGGAATGAAATACCTGAGGATAGTGTAAAATAATGAGATTTAGATTTGTGAATAAGAATTGCATATGCTGAATGATGAATTCATGTCCCTTGTCCAGGAATAAAGTACATCTAAAAAGTTTTAGGAAGAATATATTTGTGTAAAGACTATCAAATCTTTTCAAGAAGGCTTTAAAATAAAAATGAAGGAACATTCAAGAAAATCCGCACTTATATTTGCTAAATTAGATATCACAGAAAGTAGCAGATATGACATAAGAAGTAGATCGAGCAATTAACTTGCTGAAAAACTTCAATGAAAATGGACATAAGAATACACATAGACCCTATATATACTTGATAGAACATGTCAAAGGAGAAATGACAAAAATCTTGAGGCAAATTGATTCTGTTGTCTTAGAGTTTATGAAATGCAAAAAAAAAAGATACAATAGTTTGATACATACATTAAACAGTTGGAATGATTTCATGGATTAGAAGAAAAAATTAACAGGTCTCACAAATATATTCTTTATGATTAAAATAGACACTGGATACAGCAAGGATAAAATAACACCACAAAAAATGAAGCCAACACTCTTCTAACAAACAATAACTATCTTATTACCATTGTGAGAGTCATTCCAAATAAGAAAATAATAAATATATGGGGTGCATATGATGTAATATCAAAAGTTAAGTTGGGTGTTAAAATACCTGAAAATTGGAGGTGAATAAAAGAATAGACATAGATAAAAATTACCACCACTTCCTAAGAAAGCATCACTAATATAAATCAACAGCCAGAATGAGAAGTATAAAAGAGCTAAGGGACCAAATCAATCAGCAAATATTTGATTTTTTTGCCAAGAGAAAAAAAATTATGATAATCAGGGGAAATACTGATTTGGAGGAGGAAAGGGGAAGCTTATTAGGAATATTACCCTATAAAACAGAAAGAAGAAATGAGGGAGAAACCAATTCAGTAATAATTTCCCATCAGTCTAGCAGAGCCATCCCATTTGGGTTTATATTTCCCAAAGCACTACATAAGGAAAGAAATAAAAGTGTCACTAATGAAAACCAAGATGGAAAGAGCAATTGAATTAGAAGTATGCACAGAGGAGATTCATGTTGGAAGGACCTCTATTTTGAGGGTGTTAATAGATTGATTTTAAGATATCATAAAAAGAAAAAGATGTCAAATAGTTGAGAACAAAGTGCAGACCTGATTTTTTTTAAAGCTGAGAGAAAATATAAGTAACAATCAACCAATGTGCTTACTTTCTCATCTCCAATCTTCCATCTTCCTCCTCCAAATCAGTATTTCCCCTGATTATCATAATTTTTTTTTCTTGGCCAAAAAAAAAAAAAACATACGTGAAGGAGCCCTCAATGAAGTTATGACAGAGGAACAAAAAGACTGTAATCAGCATTCTATAGTAGACTGTATTTTTATAGCTAGGCAATTAATTGAAAGCTGATAAAATACAAAATCTCCCTATGCGCGTTTGTTGATTCACACCCTCAAAAAAAAAGTAGAACAAAATATAGTTTTAAAGTTTTTCCTCCAAAGAAGTATTTCCTTTGTACATTTCAAAATCAAATAAGACTTTATGAAAAATGTGGAGACAACTTTGATTACCCTTTATTAATATCAAGTGACACAAAAAGGAGATATTTGCCAAAGATCTTTTTCACTGTCATAGATATTCAATGCATGATTGAAATGGAAGTAGTATCCTCTACAAAATGGTGAGCTCTCTCAGATATTCCTTTTTTCAAAAGACATAGTCCTATTTCAAATAGAGTCACACATTTAGAGATGGAAGGAATGTGAATGTCTTGCCAATTAGCAACATCATAAAGGATGTAAATTAAGAAATGATATGAAAAATGAATATTTCTTATATTTAATAACTAATAATTATATTAGGACCAAGATTTTTCCACTTTTATACTTTCTCATCCAGAAATCAAGCAGGATAGCGCATTCCTCTTAGAGATTTGCCCAAAAAGATCTAATCAGACAATAAAAGAAATTCTAAGTTTAGGCTAATAGGTATATTCCTGCTCATTGCATTTGCTCAAACAGACCTTGGGAATGGGTTGATTCTCCCTAATATCAAGACAGGTAATATGGAAATTGATGTCTCTTTGGACAAAATTTGAGGAACCCAAGTCACAAACCCAAGATAGCCCACTTTTCATTTGATTTATCAATCAGAGGTAATTATGCATTTCTCAGGAATCCCTCCTCTTTGAAAGGAATATAAATTGTGACCCTATCACCATTAAGGGTCTTTGATCTGAAAGAGATGGTCAAATGACCATCCTTTTGTGAACAATCTTTTGCTCTGTTTAATAAAGTGACTAAATTATCCAGACACTATGTCTCCTGAACCTTTTTACACATCATAACCGGAAAATAAGATGATCTGGTCATAAAATAAAAGTGATGGATAGCCTATAGATATTGATATATGAGCAACATCAAGACATCAAGAAGGCTAATTAGATATTGGATAGGCTACTAGGGAGAATCTTTGGAAGATCATGAATAAAAGTCACAAAAGATTCTAAAGAATGGGTTAGTTGCAATTAATTCAATTTGATTCAATACATTTATTAAGTCTCCATTCACCTCTCCCTCTTACTTTACTTGACTTCCTACAAGACTCCTCTCAAGTCTCGTCTTCTGTATAGAAACATTTCCTGATCCTTTCAGCTAAAGCTTTTCCCCCTAATATGGCTTTCTGTACAATCTGTAAGTATCTGGCAAGTATAGTTATTTACATGTTTCCCACAATACTATGGGAGCTTCTTAAGGGCAAGACAGTGATGGAAGAGAGTTGTTTTGGTTATTGGTATTGCTGGTGTTGCCTTTCTTTGTATTTCCAACACTTAGCAAAGTATCTGCCACATAATAAGCACTAATAAATGTTTGTTGACCGACTGACTACATTCTACATGCTAACACTCTGCTAGTTGTAAGAAGTGAGTAGATATCAACCAGTAAAATAACTATAATGCACAATAACATATAAGTGCACTAGTGAAATACAATGCAAATTGCAAATCAGAGATCTAAAGAGAAAGAGAGGTCATTAATTATGGGAATTATGAAGATTTCCTGAAGATTTAGCATTTCCATTTTATTTTTAATAGTGGATAGGAATTTAACTGGCAAGGAGGTGGGAGGATATTTCAAGAATAGAGAATAATATACCTGGCTTCCTTCAAATCTCAGTTTAAATCCTATCTTTTACAAAAGGACTTTCCTATCCCATTCCTAACATTAGTAGCTTCCTTGTGATGTGAGTTACCATCCACTCTGTATATATTTTATACGTACCTAATTGTTTGCCTCTTGTTTCCTCCATTAGAATTGTCTCTCCAATTAGATGATTTCTCTGAGGGAGGACTTTTGTTTTTTTATATCCCCAGCTTTTGTTTTTATTTGTATCCCTAGTACCAGTGTCTTGCACATAGTAAACACTTAATAAATGCCTATTGACTGATTAAGAATGAACACAGAAAAGGGCAGTCATGTAGAGAGGGCAGACAGTTGTCCAATGTGACTATAGAATTTTAAAGTGAATGGATGGGAGAGAAAAGGAAGGAAGTAATATGAGATAAGATTAGAAAAGAAACATGATGATAGATTGGGGAGAAATTTAAAAGTCATATGGAAGAGCCTGAATTTCCCTCAACAGGCAATAGGAAATCACTGGAAATTGTTAAGAGGAGTAATATGACCATATCTATGCATAATAATGTCTTCATGTACTTGATGTATCCATCATTTTAGTGCCCATTATATACAAGAACTGGTTTAGATAATAGAGAGAATTAAAAAATGACTAAGGTTAAATTCCTCCAACAGATGCTGTTCACCTAGCACAGAAAATAAAATCATGTTAAGTAAACAAATAATTGTAATACAAGAGAGAATGTGATGCTTCAGTAGAGAGAGAAATGCTTTCAAGGAGAGAGAATTCACATCAGGTTTTTCCAGAATCAGGGAAGTTTCATGGAAAAGATTTCATAATATTTTGGTCTTCAAGTATGAAGAAAAAATTTTCCCTTCAATTAAACAAAATATCTTGTAAGTACAATCTCATCCATTAGCTTTAACCTTTCTACCCCCAAGAAAGGTTGAAGCATTCCCTACCTTTCACTTAAAAAATAATGATTACAATATGAGATTATGTAGTGGAAAGAGTACAGGCCATCAAATCAGATGATTTGGATTCAGTTCTTGCTTTGTTACATATAACCAAATATGTGGTTCAGTAGGAAAAGACAGCTAGTTCTGCAGTAAGAGAACTCGAGTTCAAATTCCATGTACTACCTGTGTGATCTGAAACAATTAACTTTACTGGACTTCAGGGTTTTTTCCAACTATTAGATGATGGGTGGTGCTGGATGGCTTCTCAGGTCCTTTCAGATCTATATCTATGATCTTACAAATGTACAAATTATTTAAATTCTCTAAGATGCAATTTCTTCAGTTTCATAGTAATGATACTAATACTACTTGCCTCCTGAAGTTGCTATTGAGCAACTTTGTTACCTTTAAAATATTATATAAATGTCAACCATTATTAACCCATGTACTCAATTGTTCCCAACAGAGCAATGGCCTCCTAAAGAATTGGAGAATCTAGGGCCTTTTGAAAAGGAATTTGGATCTGATTCTTTGGCAAGAATCTTCTTTGTCTCTCCACCCACCAGCCACATGAGACTTTGTGCAAAAATGTAAAAATAACCTAATGAGAAAAATGTTCAACTAATCATCAGTTGGCCAAAATTAAGCCATGTTCTTTCTATTTGTTAGAGGCCATAATCCAATGAAAATCAATTGTTGTTATATAAAAATAGAGTGAATTCTGTTACTTGTTAGACATTACAATTCAGAGGAAATAAAAAATAACCTAATTGCCAAAAAAGATGTATAATTTTCAGCAGAAATGTTTTCCATGCTGCCAAAATTTAAGAGGCAGCATGGTGTCATGGGAAGATATTAGACTTGGATTCAGAAATACCTAGGTTGAAATCCCAACTGGGTATCTACTAGACCTAAATTAACCTATCTGAAATTCTCTAAATTGATTTTATTAATAGGCTGAGATCTGCCTTAGTAGAGGGATAAAACCATAACTCCTCAACATATTAATGTCAATATTTTAACATTTCCAATACATTCATTACTTATCACATGCATCTTGTGGAGAGGGAGCAGGAGAATGGAGAGATGTTGCTTAGGGTCTAATTCAAGGTGGTAGTTACTAGGGTTGTCTTAGGCTTGCCCCAGATTGAGCCTCAAATCCCAGGAGAATTCAGAAAATCTCTCCCACCCAAGTCCTCTGAATGAGGATGACCAAAGTTTAAAATTATCTCTTTTTTGTTTTGTCTTATTTTATATTTTTTAATAATAGCTTTTTATTTTTATTTTCAAAATACATACAAAGATAGTTTTCAATATTCATCTTTGCAAAACCTTGTGTTCCAAATTTTTCTCCCTTCCTTCCCCCCCACCCTCTCCCCTGTACTACAAGTAATACTAAATAGGTTAAACTTGTACAGTTCTTCTATAGATATTTCCACATTTAGGATGCCACACAAGAAAAATCAGATCAAAAAGAAAAAATAGAAAATAAAAAAGCAAGCAAACTACAACAACTACAAATGGTGAAAATACTATGTTATGATCCATATAGAATTATCTCTTTGCACCATTGTTAACTCAATCAAAGCTCTCAATTTTTCTCAATACATTAGTTGTTTGAGTTAGGCAATATCCTTGGGTAGTTGGAAATTTTATTTTATCACATTCACAGCATCATTCAAGTAATTACCATTTTATACAACTATCTCCTGTATCTCCTACAGCTGTTTCTTTCTGAGATTAAATCTGGCTATTTTTTTCCCTCTTTTTATCCTTCATTAATATGTGGACAATACAGATAGAGGACATAGGTCAAGAACAGAACAAGGAAAGTAGATTGGATTCTTTTTGGAAAACTGGAAAGTTCCCTTGATTCCTTTAAACTTCCTCTAAAAGTAAACATCCATCTTTTAAAAATAAATTTCTACCACTATTGATATATGGAAGTGAGATATGAAACATAATGTTTCTGAAAAATTAAAAATGACTATCACGTAGGTAGTTATGGAGAATAGTATGGTAAAGTAAATAACCAATGAGGATAGTTGAAGAAAAGGAGTAAAAGATACGAACAAAGAATTGTAAAATAAGTGAGGGCAAGGGAAGGCCAAAGTATTCCACTGGGATCTTCACAAAGTCATGAAAAACCTAGACAAAAGTCTGGGTGGGCAGGCAGAAATTAGTTATGATCTGTATTGTTGGAGGGAACTTCCAAATTGTTGGGATCACAGATCTATCTGAACATCTCTGAAGGTTCTTCATGACTTCAGAACTTCAGAGTACCTTATTCTTGTAGAAAGTCTGCTAACACAGAGGTGATGGTTCATAGAAACCTTATCCAGTTGTTATTCTTTCTCTTTTCCATGGGCCCACTATAAAGAAGGTAAACCCAATGAATTAGAATCATAGTCTAGTCCTTTTTATTATTTCATGGTTGTCAGTCACATGAAACTTAAATCCTGATTTTCAAAAACCACTAAGTTCCCTGTGACTTAAAGTCTTTTTTTTTATTCTTTCAAGAATCCAAGGCTATTAATAGTGTATTAATAGATTTGATATATGAGCAAGAAATTCATAGAAAATTATGAGATATTAAGTATTAATAATTAAGGTATTAAGTATATTAAGCTGCCTTTGGCAGCTAGGTGGTGCAATGGATAAATAGGTAGACCTGGAGACAGGTGAGTCATTTCACCCTGTTTGCCTCGGCTTTCTTATCTGGAAAATGAACTGAAGAAGGAAATGGCAAATTGGGGTCATGAGAATTTGACATGACTGAACCACAACAAGAATTGCCTCATTCAAAAAGGGGAATGTAATGACAAAGTTATTATAGAATGGTTGGATATGATTTAATGTATATTATATATATATAATATTTATTCAAAAATAGTTTCCTTTCAAGCAAAGGAAAGGATTAAAAACTCACTCTCCTAAATATTCTTATTTTTCCCCTCAGTCAAACATATGTTCAGTCAAACATCAAAAGCCAAGTTGACCTATCAAGGTACTTAATGCACAGTCACACAAGGGGAAAAAAAAAAAACCTTTCTTTTCCTACAATGGAGTTCAGTTGTGTAAATGTGCTACAATAGGAAAGAAAGAACACACAGAACAAAAACTCTAGCCAAGTTGAATTACTGTACAAGGAATGTCAAATTCTGCTTGCATGCACAGGAAACTATTTGCTTTACCAAGATCCAACCATAGGATTCAAGTGCCAAAGTCTATCTTCTTCCCAGGCTCTAGGTCCATTTTTTTTTTCTTTTTTGGTGTGAGTGGGGGAGATTTTAGAAATTTTAATTTAGTGATAGCTAAATGTACTTAAATAAAAAATTATTATTAATTCTAATTTGAAATGCAGATTTTTCCTAAGATTTGTTTTAAGGCCTATGAAACATGGAAATAATAGATGTTTGTGTTTATTTTGATAGTCATGGTGACAATATAGCATTTCTAAAATTCTATTTTTTGACTCTGATTTTTTTAAAATCCCTGGTATCATTTGCATAAATCTCTACATCACTTGTCCAATTGCTACAAACTTACAAGGTAGATTCTTTTAAGAAAGCATCCACCACAAATAGAAAAAGTGAAAATAACATTGGACTTTATACATGTAATTATAAATCATTTACTCTATTTTCCCCTTTCATATTTTCTTTGTTCATAGTGTGACACATGCTGGAATTCTTAGTATAAATTTCTATGGGCATAGATATTTATAGGCATCCAACTAAATGTATATAAAGTCTTTTTAAAATTAGAATCATATAAAGGGAGATTGTGTCAATAATGATAATGTGAATAATAACAATAAATAATGCTTCTAAAATATTTCAAATATTCCTAAGTTAGGTTCATGGATTCTAAGGGTTCTAAAGATAGATTTTAGGAAACCTGTGAACTTGGATTTATTTATTTCATTTCATTCATTTCAATATTTCAATATTTCAATTTTTTTCATTTATTTCAATATAATAGGTCTCTTCTGAAATCCTTTGCATTTTATTTTATATCTTTAAAAACATTCTGAGAATGATACTACAGGTTTCATTAGACTGCCAAAGAAGTCAATGACACACAACGAAATTCAAGGTATCCTATCACCTCTTGGCAGAGAAGTGATGGACTGTTCATTTTGAGAAAAACCCAACCTGTGACTTAAAGTCTTTTTTTTTATTCTTTCAAGAATCCAAGGCTATTAATAGTGTATTAATAGATTTGATATATGAGCAAGAAATTCATAGAAAATTATGAGATATTAAGTATTAATAATTAAGGTATTAAGTATATTAAGCTGCCTTTGGCAGCTAGGTGGTGCAATGGATAAATAGGTAGACCTGGAGACAGGTGAGTCATTTCACCCTGTTTGCCTCGGCTTTCTTATCTGGAAAATGAACTGAAGAAGGAAATGGCAAATTGGGGTCATGAGAATTTGACATGACTGAACCACAACAAGAATTGCCTCATTCAAAAAGGGGAATGTAATGACAAAGTTATTATAGAATGGTTGGATATGATTTAATGTATATTATATATATATAATATTTATTCAAAAATAGTTTCCTTTCAAGCAAAGGAAAGGATTAAAAACTCACTCTCCTAAATATTCTTATTTTTCCCCTCAGTCAAACATATGTTCAGTCAAACATCAAAAGCCAAGTTGACCTATCAAGGTACTTAATGCACAGTCACACAAGGGGAAAAAAAAAAAAACCTTTCTTTTCCTACAATGGAGTTCAGTTGTGTAAATGTGCTACAATAGGAAAGAAAGAACACACAGAACAAAAACTCTAGCCAAGTTGAATTACTGTACAAGGAATGTCAAATTCTGCTTGCATGCACAGGAAACTATTTGCTTTACCAAGATCCAACCATAGGATTCAAGTGCCAAAGTCTATCTTCTTCCCAGGCTCTAGGTCCATTTTTTTTTTCTTTTTTGGTGTGAGTGGGGGAGATTTTAGAAATTTTAATTTAGTGATAGCTAAATGTACTTAAATAAAAAATTATTATTAATTCTAATTTGAAATGCAGATTTTTCCTAAGATTTGTTTTAAGGCCTATGAAACATGGAAATAATAGATGTTTGTGTTTATTTTGATAGTCATGGTGACAATATAGCATTTCTAAAATTCTATTTTTTGACTCTGATTTTTTTAAAATCCCTGGTATCATTTGCATAAATCTCTACATCACTTGTCCAATTGCTACAAACTTACAAGGTAGATTCTTTTAAGAAAGCATCCACCACAAATAGAAAAAGTGAAAATAACATTGGACTTTATACATGTAATTATAAATCATTTACTCTATTTTCCCCTTTCATATTTTCTTTGTTCATAGTGTGACACATGCTGGAATTCTTAGTATAAATTTCTATGGGCATAGATATTTATAGGCATCCAACTAAATGTATATAAAGTCTTTTTAAAATTAGAATCATATAAAGGGAGATTGTGTCAATAATGATAATGTGAATAATAACAATAAATAATGCTTCTAAAATATTTCAAATATTCCTAAGTTAGGTTCATGGATTCTAAGGGTTCTAAAGATAGATTTTAGGAAACCTGTGAACTTGGATTTATTTATTTCATTTCATTCATTTCAATATTTCAATTTTTTTTTCATTTATTTCAATATAATAGGTCTCTTCTGAAATCCTTTGCATTTTATTTTATATCTTTAAAAACATTCTGAGAATGATACTACAGGTTTCATTAGACTGCCAAAGAAGTCAATGACACACAACGAAATTCAAGGTATCCTATCACCTCTTGGCAGAGAAGTGATGGACTGTTCATTTTGAGAAAAACCCAACATGTGAATTACAGTCATTTTGTTTGACTATTCTTATTTTACAAAGGTCTTTTATTTGGGAGAAAAGAAGCAGAAAGAATGCAACGGGAGAATTTGAAGATCATGATAGTGATACCAAAAAAAAGAAAGAAAAAGAAAAATAGTGGAAAGGACATGTGAATTTTCAAAGGACCAACCAAGTCAGATGAGGCTTTATCACGAAGCTGGTTTCGGGATAGTTCATTTTTTCAACCAGAGCAACTCTCAAAAACCAAGTCAGAGAGATACTGAGATTTGCACTAATTGAAGTAGTGCTCCAAAGAAAAAACAATGAACCTTTGAAGTAAAGAACTTTTTTCTTCAATACAACCTACCAGATTCAGTACAATTTACCACTAATAATTTTGAGCTAATACTGAATTTGTAACATAAGAATTTCTTTATATGTTTTTTACTGACTAGAAATTCCCTGTGTGGTCACTGTACATTTGCTTATTTAATGTACTCATCTAAATTCAGCTGTTAACCTCTGAGAATGTGTTCTTCTATCAGAAAAGCCAGGCTTAACCCTGATTATTACTGACATTTGCCTTCAGTTAACCTGATATTGGGTGGAAGGAAGAGGAATTGGGAGAAATTTTGCTTTGAGTGGAGTATTTAGCATATTGGGACAAAGTTTATTTCATAAAAATAGTATGTTATATTATTTATACCAAATGGTCAAGGATTGTTTTCTCTAAACACAAAAAAGTTTTCTCCTTGTTGTTTCAAGATAATTCTGAAACGTGCCTCTGAGCTCCAGGGCAGGGTTTGATTAATGCATGATTTCCTCTTTAAAATTAGAAACAGGAATCATGAGTGATGCTTAATAATTTTCATTTGCTTGTCTGCTCTGTTTTCCAAGCCATCTAATTAAGGCTTGGTTCCCAAGCCTGATTAGACTGCTCTTACATCTGACTGTAGTTTGCAGATACAGCTCCAAGGCAGGAACTCAAGCTTATTTTCAGTAAATGGGAACAAGCTGGGAAGAAACAATAAGTTGAAGTTTTTTTGTATGTATGTATGTGTTTTTTTTTGCTTCTGTAATTAGAGACATTACAATGTCTTCCACAGAGTAAAATGATATCATTTGACAATGAACATTAGAAAGTAGAGTTGAAGCAATAAACCATCCTTTTATGATGTTTAGAACTCTGTGTCTCAGACATATCCTAAGTGACCATTTTCTTTGCACTCTAAACATGTTGAATAAAATAGCATTAAGTCTCTGTAGATCCATGTTGAGTTAACTTGTACTGGGAAATAAAAGATTTACATGACTCTTCTTAGTTAACCTCCATCTCTGATGATTAAATTAAATGGAAAGGTATTCCTGATAACTTTCCAAAGCAGAGTGGCTAGAAGCAAAAGGATCAAGTAGAAAAAATTAACAGAAATTTGGAGTTTTTCAAATATAGAAATGGGGAAAAGTGGAAAACATGCAGAATTTGGATTCATGAGTTTCAACCCTAATTTTGATAGCTTCTCCCCATGTGACTTTAACCAAGTCACATCACTTCTCTACTCCCTAATCAGTTCTTCATCTGATGCTGATGAATATTGCAGCAGAATTTCTATAGGACAGAGCTAGAAAAGAGCTTAGGAAGCAGAGCTACTCCTAAAAATATAGACAAACCAGATGCTTCTTTCAGAATCTTGGGGATTGGGATCTAGACTTAACTTTTCCATGTTCTGTCTTTACATAAGTATTTTATTCATTTTAGATAATTGACCTCAATCTTGATGTGTAACTGAATGGCATTTCTTCCTTAAATTATGTTAACCCTTCATGTGCAAGGAGTGATCAACTTCTCACTCCTGATTTACTACAGAGGTTTCTAAATCCCCTCCTTCTCACTAGTCTTCCTTTTTTTAAGCCCCCTCCCCAGACATTTTTGCCACATTTTAATTTGGTTTAGCATCCAACAGTGGAGAAAACTTCCATATCTTTTTATCTTATGTGATTCTCTCACATTTCTCTCCTGAAATACTTAATAAAAGATTGAAAACTTGTATAATGAAATTAACCTATTATAGTCCGAGTTCTTAGTCTTATAATATCTCAAAGGTACCAATATATCTTATAATTTTATTCTTTCTATATGAATAACCCATCTCCTTTTTTAGCATACTCAAATATGTAATCAGTGATCCCTTCAATTTTAGAATTCTTTCTTTTAATCCAAAATATATGTATATGACTATTTTTGCCCATCTTGCGTACACTCATCCATGTTTTACCAAAAGTTTGCCACAGGCATACATCCAGTCTGCAAGAGGTCTTCTCCATTTCCCTCCAACATCAGGATACAACTGCAATTCTTCCAGCATCAGAATAAAGCACTGTTGCCATATCATGTGTCACTATAAGACTAATCTATCTGCTCTCCCCCTTGTACTTTACTCATATTCTTCATTAGTTACATGCTGCAGTCTACAAGATCCATGATGCACTTTTTGATTGTTCTCTGTGTGATATCAATTTTTAGTTCTTCATAGACAGGAATATTTCATGTCTCACTATCATATAGCAACACTTATAAAGTGTTTGCATTGAAAAGAAGGGCCTTTGTTTTCATGGGAAGCTTGGTATTAGTAAAAAAGCTTTGTAAAAAATAATTCAGTTCATTCTCCTCATTTTGAAGTCTAAATTCAGTTCATTATCCATCTATACTGATATATCATATAATGTTATGTTAATGTTATGCTATATTATATTGCATATATTATATCATATTATTTGTGGAGAGAGTCTGTCATATATAGGTATATGTAGATAATATATTGTCAATATATAAGTATATGTAGATAGAAATAGAGACAAAGATATAGATATATGCACGTATAGCGATATATACTGTTGGACAAATTCTGTGGGTCATCCAACCAAATGTTATCAAAAATTTGAAGTAATAGGCAATCTTCATGCACTCCAATTTTCCTGTGTGGATGGATGAGACAAACTTTTTTGAATGGGTATACATATATGCCAGGAGATTTTGTTCCCCAAACTGAAGAATCTGAAAAACTTCACCATCTATGATGAATCCTTTAAAGACTTTGTTAGATCTGCCAAAAAAATAAACCTTTCAGTGGCTTCTCAGTATGGTCAGAATAAAATTGAAATCCTCAGATTGACTTTCTAGGAAGACTATAATCTGGTACTAATTTGTTCATCCAGCATTTGTAATTATTCAATTCCATAGCCAGGTCAGCTTCTTCAGTATTCTATAAACTCAGAATTCTTTACTATTTTTTTATATGCTGCTTCCCAGTGCCTAACACTTAACAGAACCTCAATAGATTTTGACTGAATTGGTTTAATTTGATTCTTCTTAAGAGGCTAAATTACAAAGAAAAGTTTTGTCTACAGTAATCTTTTTCTAATACTTTATCTTCTGGATTCTCTTTATTCTACCAACAAACCAGGCTCCTGCAAAGTCCATTTCAGCATCTGAATCACATTGAATTATATATTACAATAATTTTATATTTTTCTCATTGTTTTAATAAATAAATATCTAATCTATTTCCAAAGATGATTAGGGGAAAGAAAAAGAGTCCATATGTTTATAGCAGCTCTCTTTGTGGTAGTAAAGAACTGGAAATTTCAGAATACCCATTAGCTGGGAAATGGTAGGATAAGTTGTAGTATATGATAATGATGTTATATTATTGTGCTATAAGAGCTCAATGATCTTAGAAAAACAATGAAAGACTTGCATGAAATAATGAAGAGTGGAATGAGAAGAACTAAAGAACATTATATACAGTTACAGCAATATTGTTTTAAGAAAAACATTGAATGAATAGGTCATTTTGACTACTATAAATACCCAAATTAGAAAAAAAGAAAGTTGCTATCTGCATCCAGAGAGAAAACCAATAAAAAGAAATATGTGTAGAATAATTATGTGTGTCTGGGTGTACCTATTTGTGTCTAATGGTAGCCATCTCTAGGGTGGGGTGGAGGAGAGGGTAGAAAAATAGCTCAATTGTCTCCACTTTTAGTTCTACATATTGCTCTTTATTTTCATCATCATTTCACACTTAGATTTCTCATTCCTATAATGTCCTATGCCAACTTCTGTAAGATGTCACTTTGACCAATGTCCCACCAGATTTTACTTTTTCCTAAGCCTTTGACAAAACAACCCCCTGTATCCCATGCTATTTTCCTGTAAATTGCAGCTTAAGTGCCACATTTATTTCTTATTGATCAATCCCAATCTCCACTCACTTAGATGAGCCCAGATCTGTCTCTCATGTTTAATATAATCTTGTAATTAGTGTATTGTGCATGTGGAGATTTATATACACTATCATTATAAATCTTATCTCCCCTATAACATTGTAAATATTTCAAAGGGAAGAAATCTTGTCTGTTTTATAATGTGCCTTTACACGATGCCATATATTATGTGAGCATAATGTAGTCTGTTAAATATTTATGGACTGATGGACTGAATTATGGAATACATTCTTCTTTTATGCTGCTAGTGATAAACTAAAAAGCCAGTAAATTCAAAGCAACATAGTTTGTGCTGTCATGTTTATATAGCCATTGTATGTTTAGGTTTCCATGATTACGGAAATGGGTCAATATAATCACCATATTAATGGTGATAATAATAATAGCAGATACTAATATGTTCCTTTACTATTTGCAAAACATTTTAAATTTAAAAATCTCTTTTTAACCTTCTGCCTTGTGAGGTAGATCATGGCCAGTGTCATTATGAAGGAAATAAAATCTGCTAAGTAATTTCAATTGGGAATTAGCCTGTCCCTGTTAGGTTTGCAGGCTGTCAGCTGCTTCTAACCAAAGGAAACTTCCTTCTCAGGAGCACCAAGCTACCAGGACTAGACAAGCCTATCACTGACTCCAAAAATCACCACTTTTGAATCATTATTATTCAGTATTCATTCAAAGAATATTTAATTATCTTTCATATACAAAACATAGTACCATACAAACACTAGGGATAAAAAGATTAAAATTAGACAATTCTTGACTTCAGAGCACTTATTACACTGTAAGAATCAAATAATAAGAAGTCAGCTGAGTGAGAGTGCCAGGCCTGGAGTCAGGAAAACTCATCCTCCTAAGTTCAAATCTGGCATTAGTCACTTACTAGCTGCGTAACTAGGGGCAAGTCACTTAAGTCTATTTGCCTCAGTTTCCTCATCTGTAAAATGAGCTGGAGAAGGAAATGACAAATCATTCCAGTATCTTTGCCAAGAAAACCTCAAATAGGCTTACAAAAAGTTGGACACAATTGAATAATGAACAACTGACTTTTTGTTGAACTGAGGCTACTAGCCTTCCACCAGAGTTCAAGTGCAGGGTAAGGACAACATGGTCTTCATAAAGGAACAATATCCTGTCCTAATCAGATCAATAGACTACAGGCAGTTCAAGGTTCTGACTCTACCCTGGGCATTACCAACTTAATGTGAAGTTTCCTGTTGATCATTATAAATGTTTTATTCCCCTAAATTTTTTTCCCAAAAAGGATAAATGAAGAATCATTATATTCATAATTCATGTGGAAAAAATTTAAAAAACAAAAGTAAAAGTATATTTAATCTGAGTATAATTTGGTAGAACATTTTGAAGTTCCTAAGATTATCAAAATCATTAATATTTCTTTCCTGAAGATGGGCCAAAGTTTGTGGTTTTGCAATAGTGATTGCCAGCTTCCAAAGTAACAAATATAAAAATAAATCATTTGGTTAAGCTATGCCTGAATGTTGTTCTTCTTTCTAGCTTCCATATATCATGTGTTTATTTTTTCCTTTCCCTCAGTTACTGCTCCCTTACCTGCAATGATCCATGAACTGGATTCTTGCCATCTGTTTCAGAGCTGTGAGTGCAGGCAGCCCACCGTGGATCATACTTCTTGCCTGGGTTTAATCTACCCACCACTGACAGACTGTAAGAAAACTTTAGAGCAGCCCAGTGTTTCTAAATTTATATGTTTTTGTTTAATTTCTTTTGTTTGAGCACAGACACGATTTTTCTACATCATTCTCCATCTGTACCTTTAATAAGATCAGTATTTCAGTAGATTCAAATCAAAATTTGTTAATCATCTATTAACACAGTCATTGTCAAATATATTGTGTCAGTTTTTAAAGGTTTCACGGCTAACACCAAAGCTCTAATTTTGTGAACTGCTTACGGAAGTTCACATCTCACAGAAAGGAAAGCAGAGTCATAATTTTTGTAGGCTTTACATAAATACACTATAGTTCTGATATAAAGGAAATCTTATACTGGAATAATCTCAATTTAAGTCCTATTAATGAAAAGTTATAGAGAATTCCTCCAATTATTAATAGTTAATTCTCTCAGTACATGCTTCTAATGGATGTTTCCTTACTTGGTGGTTTCCTTCCATTCATATATATATATTATTAATTAGGTTTTCAAATTTGACTTTTTTTCATTTTTGCTGGATAAGTTTTACCACAAAAGTCAATATTATCATATTTAGAAGGCCTGCTTAAAATTTCTTAACATTCCACCCTGATAAAATGTATTTTCCATTTTTCTTTTTCAATCCATTCATATATTGATGGATACTGCCTTAGTTTCCAATATTTTGCCAACCTACTTTTATTCCCAGGGAGTAAAAGAGAGAAATAAAAAAAAATTAATTCCTACTAAATGAAAAAAATAAGAATACTATAATATCAATTGTACCTTTCCTGTTATGGAAATTACTAAGAATGTATCCTCCTCTATTATGCAGTTACTTGCTCGGGGATGATATCCCTTGTAATCTCACTCCTTCCATATATACCTTCTTAGAGAGAAGAGCTCTTACTCTTAAGAGCTTGCTTCTTTTTTTACATTTACCAAAAAAAAAGCATTTTTATTGCTTGCCTCAAAGAATTCCCAAGGAATATTTATCAATATGAATCAATTATTGAAACCTACTATGTGCTAGACATTATTCTAAATGTGATGGAGAATACAAAGAAATGTAAGAAGACATGGCTCCTGTTCTCTAGGAACTTATAGTCTAGTCAAGGGATGATAAATGAAAAGTTTTGTA
Source organism: Antechinus flavipes (assembly GCF_016432865.1). Classification (NCBI taxonomy): domain Eukaryota; kingdom Metazoa; phylum Chordata; class Mammalia; order Dasyuromorphia; family Dasyuridae; genus Antechinus; species Antechinus flavipes. The sequence continues at coordinate 126,074,501 of NC_067400.1, read as the reverse complement.
TTAAACAAGAATTATCACAAAGAAGTATATGATTAATTGAAAATGAATAGGAGGACTAAGAGAAATAGAGAAATTTATATTAATAAGGATAATAAATAGGTATAGTATAAATAACAAGTCAAAACAGTGAAGAAAATTCTCTGAGTCCGAGCCATATTCACAATCTAACCATATAATTGTCATTATGACCCTATTGGGATAAAACATATTTTGGTTCAAAAGAGGGAGAGATCATTATAAGCTAAGAAGGTTTTTTTGCAGTAGGTGAGTCTTAAATAAGTAGGATTTCGATAGAGAGGAAGAAATAAGTATTATTAATTAGCTGCTATGTATAGAATTAAGAATTTTGCAATTTTACAGTGACAATTTTACAAATATATACTGAATCTTAAGAGAATCTGAGAGATAGATTCTATTTTTATCTCCATTTGAGTTGAGGTTGACATAGAAGTGCTTTGGCCAGGATTACACAGCTAATAAGTTTCTGAGGCTAAATCTGAACTCAGGTCTTCTGCCTATATGTACAGCACTGAGCCACCTTATTGCCTTAACAGAGTATGATAGGAAAGGCATTTCAAACAGGTGGGAATGGCCTAAACTAAGGTAAGGCAAAAATGATTTTGTTCTAAGGGGGGAAAGAGCATATTCTTTTGGCTGGATTGATATGTGCATTTTGATCAGTAAGCAAGATCAGACTCAGTTCAAAGGAGTAAATAGATAAGCAGCTGGAGAGCAAGGTCCTGAGTTCTAAGCATCAATTCCACCCTGCAACAGTAAGGGCAGAAGAGAAGTAGAAATAAAAAGGGAAAAGGATGAGAAGAAGGTGCTAGAAAATGCCTCATTTTAAAATATAAATCAAAGGATAAATTTTGCAGAAGTTTACCTCAGAATCAAATCAGCTAACACATTACCTTTCTGAATATAGATGTGTTTCTATAATTTCTATGCACTTGGTTAGAATAATATTCCAGTAAATCAAATTCTATTGTATATGGTTTTAAAAAATAGCTAATCTTTGAGAAAAACCATGAACCAACACTAAAATGCACTTAAAAGCAGTCCGGTTTCATATCCTATTTAATTCCATGGGAAATGGTATTTGCTACACTAAGAAAAACAGATGGTGGAGGAAGAGAGGAAAATGAGACTTTTCCAAAAACTGGGAGGTGAAGGAAAAAGCTGTTGTTAACATTTAGGGTGCTTTTGACATATTCATCTATAATGTTACTGCCTCTAAAACAGTCGTTTTCATGTGATGTGTATATTTATATGTGTGTAGATAGATAGATAGATAGATAGATAGAGATATAAGTATGGGTGTATTTGCCCTCCAGATGAAAATAGTTTTGTGGAATTAGGTTTTTTTTTGCTTTTGTTTTGTTTTTAAGAAAAAAAACTAGTGATACTTTGGCCCTTTTCAAAGACATGTGTCATGGGGAGAGGGGACAGCAGGGGTCATTCAGTAACGTTGTCACTAGATCTTTTGCCAGAATTCACAGTGATTCATCTTCCTTTCAAACACAAGTACATCAAGTCCCCTGTTTTGCTCTTAGTGCACATTTGTCCTCTTTAAACCAATGAGTCATAAGTTGGAAATATGTATGAAATAAGCAAGAAGAATATGTCACTGGAGTTATTTCTGGTCTTTCAATATACACATACCATAGCACAGTGCATTTAAAAGGCAAGATTTAAAATATAAGAGGTTTTATATGGCAGCTATGCTTGGTTTTATAAGAAGAAAGAAAATAGGACATTTGCTTAAAAAAAAGAAAGAAAGAAAGAAAGAAGCCTGGTGTATCGATTAACTTTGAGTGAATGTGAGTGAAATATTTCTTCATACTCTCAGAAGTATAATTTTCTTCAGAGGAAATTGCCTAAATTCTTGGTCACTAGAAATAGTGGGGGCCTTTTCTTGCCAAAGATTAATACTGGAATACAAATGACGTTTGAACTTCCATAAAGCTGTCGCATCTCTCCAATACAAATATGAGTTTAATACCTAATGCCTTAAAAATAAATTTTATATGTAAAGTTCCCAGACAAACCTCAATCATTAGCACATTTGGGCCACTGGAGAAGTTCATCATTAGATGAATGCATAATAGGAGGGCAAGTATACTTTTGGAAACTACAGTGTCATGTAATCAAACACCTTCCCTTTAAAATTATTAGCTTAATGCCTCCTTTGCCTCCTTTGGTAAGGTTTTATAAAAAGAGAACACAAACATAACACTTTCTCCTCATAGCTTAAAGTTTAAATAAGTTATGTTTCACACACTGGACAAATTCTGTTTTCTGGTTGTGGTTGTTTGTTTAGTCATTCAGTCATGTCCAGTTCTTTATGACCCCAAAGACATATAATCCCTTCGTGGCAAAGATATTAGAGTGATTTTCCATTTCCTTCTCCAATGTGTCCCCATTTTACAGATGAGGAACTGAGGTTAAATATAGGGGTTAAATGATTCGCTCATATAGTGAGAGTCTAAATTAGATTTGAACTCAAATCTACCTAACTCTAGGCCCAGGATTCTAGCCATTGTGGAGTAGCAGAACCCACAAATGTTTGGAGTGAAGTAATTTTCCAACCCTCAACAATTTAGACAGCTAGCAAGAAAGGTCTATCACACTGGGAAGATAATGAAGTTCAGATTGTGCAAGCCCACTCCAAACCAAGCAAATTACTAGTAGGCTATCGGTAAATGAATCAGCTTCTGAATCTCTCAGCCCACAGACAATAAGGGTGGACAAGTAAGTGTCTGGAAAGAGATTACAGGGGTCCTTTTGATATCCTAGGTGGAAAACACCATTGCATTGTCCACATTTGGATCTGGGATACAGTCTTGAGTCTTGATCCTAAGGTGATAGCAGGGTAGTGAATACCTGGTCACATTTTCAAGACAGAAAAAAGTGCTTGTGGTTATTCAGAGACCAAAGCACAGGCTAGGACAATACATCTCTCCTTAGATAATACCATCTTGGAAGACATGAAAGATTGCAAACCCCCAAATTGGCTGAACCATAAAAATGAATCTTAAGATAATACTCCCTCCCCACCAGGAGCATAACCCAATTCTAATGTAAAGTTAAAATTGAAGAAAGATACTGGAAAAATGAGCAAACAACAAATAAATATCGTGGCCATAGAAAGTTATTATGGTAGCAAGGAAAATCAAAATACAGACTCAGAAGACAACAAAATCAAAACTGCTACATCCTAAACCTCAAAGAAAAAGGTGGATTAGTCTCAGGCCCCCTCCCAAAAAAATCCTGTAATAGTTCAAAAAACATAAATAAATAAACTAAGAGAAATAGAGGAAAGTTTGAAAAAATAAGTCATAGTGATGTAAGAAGATCATGAAGAATCAGCTTGGTAAAGATACACACACATACACACACACACACACACACACACACACACACACACACACAGACAAATATTAAAGAAAATAACACCTTCAAAAACAGAATGGACCAAAGAGGTACAAAAATGTAATGAAGAAAGGAATGCCTTTAAAAAACACACCTAGCCAGATGGAGAAAAGATAGACAAAAATTCTTTGAAAAGAAACATTAAAAAGCAGAACTGGACAAATGGGAAAGGGGGTAAAAAAGTTCTCTGAAGAAAATAATTCCTTAAAAATTAGAATCGGGTAAGTAAAAAATAATGCCTCCATGAAACATTAAGAAGCAATAAAACAAATTCAGAACAATAGAAAATAGAAGAAAATGTGAAATTTCTCTTTGAAAAGACAAGTGATCTGGAAAATATATTGAGGAGAGATAATTTAAGAATCACTGAACTACTTGAAAGTCATGAGGAAATAGAATGCCTAAAAGACCTCTTTTAGAAAAACAAATTGGGCAAGGCTTAAATGAGCTTCCTAAGAAAAAATATCAGAACCAAATAGATTTAAAAATTAATTCTGTCAAACATTTAAAGATTAACTAATTCCAATAAATAATTTGACATAATATGCAGAGAGCCTACCAAACTTCTTTTATGAAATAAATATGATATATACTTAAGCCAGGAAGAGTAAAAACTGAAAAAGAAAAATATAGATGAATTTCATTAATGAATATGTATGCAAAAATCCTAAATAAAATCCTAGCTAAAAGATTACACTAATATATTGCAAAGATCATACATTATAATCAAGGAGGATTTATACCATGAATATAGGAATGATTTAACATAAGGAAGACTATCAGATAATTAATTATAGTAATAACAAAAAAAATAATTTTATTATTATAGCAATAAAGGTAAAAAAAATTATCCAATACTCATTTCTATTTTTAAAAAAACATTTGAAAGTATAGGTATAAATTTATTTTTCCTTAAGTTAATGTAAAGTATTTATCTAAAAACATCAGTAAGCACTATTTCTAGTAGAGAAAAGCTAGAAGTCTTCTCAGTAAGAATAAGGATGAAACACTTTCTCCCTTATTCCCACTGTTTCCAATATTATTCAATATTTTATTGAAAATCCTACTAAACAATGAGAGAAGAAAAAATAATAGAAGGAATCAGAATAATAAATGAAGTAGTTAATCTCTGCTTACAGACAATATAATGATATATTTGAAAAATCACAAAGATTCCACTAAAATCTTCAGCATTCCCACATATTGCAAACAATAGGCTTGCAAGAAGAGAGAGTAGGAGACATACTCTATGTAAAATAACTCTAGCTAATATAAAATATCTGGGAATACACCTGCCAAACAAATCCAGGAACTATATAAACAAAATTATTTTAAAAATCCAAATTAAATCAAAATTAAATAATTGGAGAAATATTAATCATTTGTAGATCGGTAGGGCCAATTTTACTTAAAATTTTACTTAAATTTTACTTAAAATAATTTACATATTCAATGTCATCTCCATTAAATTGCCCCTAAATTTTTTTTTACTGAATTAGAAAAAATAACAACAAAATTCATTGGCAAGAACAAAAAAATCAAAGGAATGAATGGAAAGGAATATAAAAGAAGGGGCAGCTAGTTGGTGTAGTAGATAGAGAATCAGTCCTGAAATCAGGAGAACCTGAGTTCAACTCTGGCCTCAGTCACCTAACACTTTCTGGCTGTGTGACCCTGGACAAGTCACTTTAACCTAATAGTCTCAGCAAAAGAGAGAGGGGGGAATGCAATATAAGGAGGTTTTTACCTTAAGCTATAAGGCAGATCTTAAGCTAGATTACAAGGCAGTAATTATCCCAAAGTTATCTGGTACTGGTTAAGAAATAGAAGAGTAGTCAACAGGACAGAGTAGAAACAATCTACAGCAGCAAATTCAAAAACCTTGTATTTGACAAATTTAAAGACTTTAGATTTTAGAATAAAATGTCATTATTTGATTTAAAATTGTTGAGAAAAATGGAAAGTGACATGGCAGAAATTGGGCATAGACCATATCCTATACCATTTACTAAGATAGGGTCAAAATGGAAACATGACCTAGATATTACCAAAATATTAGAACATGGAACATATTATCGGATTTATGAATGGATAAACAATTTATGAATAAATGAGAAATAGAGCATAATGAGGTACAAAATTGATAATTATGATTACATTAAACTACATAAAACAAATGATTACATTACATTAAAGGGCTTAGCATAAATAAAATATGTAGCCAACATTAGAAGGAAAGCAGAAAATGGTGGGGAGGAGATTTTTAATAGTTTCTAAGATGAAAAACTCATTTCTTGAATATATAAATAACTATAAATACTATAAGAATAGGAGTCATTTCCCATTGAAAAAATGGTCAATGGATATTTTTAGATAAAGAAACCGAAACAATTTATAGTCATGTGGGAAAAAAATGCTTTAAATCATTATTGATTAGATAAATGAAAACTAAAGCAACCTAAAAATATCATTTTACAAATGTCAGATTGGCTAAAATGATTGAAGGGGAAAGTGACAAAATGTTGGAGGGAATATAGCAAAATTGGGACACTAATTCCTTGTTAGTGAAATTATAAGCTGATCCAACCATTACTCCCAAAAACCTATTTAGCTGCCTATGCCTTTTGACCCAGTAAAATTACATCTTTTTCAAAGATGATTAGGTAAAAGAAAAAAATCCATATACTCTAAAGTATTTATAGCAGCTTTCTTTATGGTAGCAAAAAACTAGAAATTGGGGAAAGGCTGAACAATTTGTAGTATCTGATTATGATGAAATATTGTTTGTGGCAGCCCTCTTTGTAGTGGCCAGAAACTGGAAACTGAGTGGATCTCCATCAGTTGGAGAATGGCTGGATGTTATGGTATATGAATGTTATAGAATATTATTGTTCTGTAAGAAATGATCAGCAGGATATTTCAGAAAGTTTTGGAGAGATTTACATGAACTGATGCCAAATGAAGTAAGCAGAACCAGGAGATTATTGTATAGAGTAACAAGAAGATTGTACAATGATCATGACTCTTTCTCACAATGAGATGATTGAGGTCAGTTTCGTTGATCTTGTGATAAAGGGAGCCATCTACACAAAAGAGAGGACTGTGCAAATTGTGTATCACAACATAACATTCTCACTCTTTTTGCTGTTTGTTTACTTGCAATTTATTTTCTTACTCATTTTCTTTTCTTTTTGATCTGATCTTTCTGGTGCAGCAAGATAATTGAACAAATATGTTTAAATATATTGGATTTAGCATATACTTTAACATGTATAACATATATTGGATTACTTGCCATCTAGGGGAGGGGGTGAGGGAAAGGAGGAGAAAATTTGGAACATCGGGTTTTGCAAGGATCAATGTTGAAAAATTATCCATGCATATGTTTTGAAAATAGAAAGCTGTAATAATAGAAAAAAAATTTTCAAAGAAAGGCAACTAGTCTATGGGAGGTGGGAGTCAGAAGAAGGAGGAAAGGGGAATAGGATAAATGGGGGGAAATAGGATGGAGTAAAATCCAGTTAGGAATCATTCTCTGATAAAAGCTTCATTTCTCAAATATCTAGTGAGCTGAGTCAAATTTATGAGAATAAGAGCCATTCCCCAACTGATAAATGGTCAAAGGATATGACTAGGCAGTTGTCAGACGAAAGCTATTTATAGTCATATGGGGGGAAATTATCTCAATCACTATTGATTAAAGAAATGCATTTCAAAATACTTCTAAGTGGTTTTCAAACTTTTGTTCTCTATATCTTTACACAATTAAAAGTTTTTGAGGATCTATCCAAAGAGTTTTTGTTTCTATTTTATTTATAGATATTGATTATATTAGAAATAGAAGCTAATTTTGAATTTATAAATCTCCTGAAAGGTTTCAGAGACTCCCAGGATTCTCTGAACCACACTTTGATAATCTCTGCTCTATGATACCACCCCACACTTATTATTTTGATGAACATGACAGAAGAAAATGAAAAATGTTAGAGGAGATGCGGAGAACATTGAGATACATACATATATATATATATCAAAGATATAAACAACAAAAAGAAAAGGACCTTACAAAACTTTTTATAGCAGTTCTTTTAGTGATGGCAAAAAAAAATGGAAATTCAGGGGATGCCTATCATTTGGGGATTTGCTAAACAAGTTATAGTATATGATTGTGAATAGAATATTATGTACTGTAAGAAATGCCAAGCAGGATGCTCTCTGAAAAACCTGGGAAGAATTATATAAACTAATGCAAAGTGAAATAAGTAAACCAAAAGATAAATAATAAAAAATAAAAGCAACATTATGTAATAATCAACTGTGAATGACTTAGCTATTCTCAGAAATAAAATGATCCAAGACAATTCTGAAGGACTTCAGATTTAAGATGTTATCCATATACAAAGAAAGAACTGATGGAGTCTGAATGCAAATCAAAATATTATTTTTTTACTTTTTTTCCTGGATTTTTTTCATGACATGATGTATTAAGAGCTATGTTTTGCATCATTGCTTATATATAACCTAAATCAAATTCTTCATGAGAGAAGGAGTACAGAAGGGTATTTAACACAAAAAAAAATTTTAAATGAATGTTTAAAATTGCTTTTATATGTAATTATGGGGGGAAAAAAACATTGTTCTGAGATGGGGATCATAGGCTTCAACTGAACACCAAAAGAATTCATGATGAAAAAAGGATAAGAAGCCCTGCAATAGCTAATCTCTAAATAAAAATCCTATAAGCTCTAAATCCTAGGACCCCATAGCCAAAGAAAGTTGAAGAAAACAAGATTAAAAAGCAAGTAGCCAGAATTGATAGGATTTTTATCAGAGAATCAGGAAGAAGTACAGGAAGTACTTCTTTAAAATAAATGAGACAATAATACTTATATTGCCTACCTTGCCTACCTCATAGAAAGGTTCTAAAAAAAAATTTTTTTTAAGTATGTGAAATGAAAAAGTCTGTATACTAAACAAGACTCTAATCTTAACTGATCCTTTTCTTCACTACAGTGGGAGACAGGCAGGATTTGAAGCAATAAAACTGAGGAAAGACAGTGACAGTAAAAAATAGGGATTTGACATAGAAAAAAGGAAAAAAGCAAAGGAAAAAATGTTGTCCTGGTCTTCTTCAAATATCACATGAACCAGCACTTCTATTTAAAATAAAATTGCCAAGTTTAAAAGGAATCTATCACAGACACTAATCTTCCATATTATTCTCCTTAAATATCACTTCAAGAGCTTACATGCAATTTAGAAAGAAAAGATAGAGCCATTTTCATATACTGCCATATCCATCCAGTTATTCTCTCTACTGAAACTTGCCAAGAAAAGTTGCCAATTAGGTCAACAAGCGGTTGTCAGAAGCAAATGAAGGAACTTTCAGTCATCATCAACTTGGATTTAATTCAGACTATGACAGGACACCATAACCAATCCTTCAAGTCATCCTTCCTTCATAATTAATAGGACTTCAATTTTACTCATTATAAAAAAGAATTCTTAATTTGCTTTCAAAGTACAACAATCTTTACATTAAAAGAACAGATCATTTTAAAAATCAGTTAAAAGTTTTATAAATATTCGCTGAGAGACAGTTCATAAGGTGCCAAACTTGGAATCACAAAGGCTTAAGTTCAATGATTCTGCCACATATACTAGGTGCCTTTGATAAGTGATTTAATCTTTCTGAATTTCAGTTTACCTATCTGCAATATGAAGATAATAATAGCATAGACCTCATAGGTTTTCAATGAAAATAGAATCTCCCTGCAAACCTTATAGTTCTATAGAAACATTTGCTTTTGTTGTTGTTATTAAGTGCACATATATTAACAACAATATCCATATTTTTGCTGATTCCCAGTTACTTGCCTAAACACATGAATAGGTTTTTAGTAAAAAAAAAAAAAAAAACTATGCAACTTCCTTAACAACTTCCTTTTTGTTTCATTAATCAATTTTATATCATAAGGTATCACTACTCAATGTGAGGTGGTAAAAATAATCATCCAAAAGTATAAGATAAAGGACAGAAAGATAGAGCACTAGACTTCCCTGAAGTCAGGAAAACCCAAATTCAAATCCAACTTCAAACACATAACACTTTACTAGCTATGTGGGCAAGTCACTTAATGTAAACAAAGAAAAAATCCTCAATTCTCATAGCATGTCTCTCCTTCTTAATGTGTGTAGATTGAGGGGGGGAGAGTGTCACTTAATTAACCTCAATAAAATCTGGGAGAAAACAATACAAGTAGGTTTAAGAGCTGATCAAAGATCAAAGTTCCTAATGCAGAAAAGTCCATAGGGATAATATGTTGTATTTATCATGAGCAATATTCTTATTATTTTCCTCAAAGAAAGGAAAGTTAGTTTTCCTCTATCAAAATAAATCAAGTGAAAACTTTCAAGTTCAAAATCTTTAATATGGCTATCAAACTGTGCATACCCTTTGATTCCATACTGTCTCTATTGGGTCCATATCCCAAAGAGATTGTAAAAAAGGAGAAAGGACCCACATGTGCAAAAATATTTGTAGCAGCCCTTTTTATAGTAGCAAGGAATAAGAAACTTAGTGGATGCATTTGGAGAATGGCTGGATAACTTACGGTATGTGAACGTTATGTAATATTATTGTTCTATAAAAAATGATTAGCAGGATGATTTCAAAGAGACCTGGCAAGACTTACATGAAATGATGCTGAATGAAATAAGCAGAACCAAGAGAACCCTGTACACAGCAACAAGAAGATTATAGAATGATCACCTCTGATGGTCGTGGCTCTATTCAACAATGACAGGATTTGAGACAATTTCAAAAGATTTGTGATGGAAAGAGCCATCTGCATCCAGAAAGAAGATTATCAAGACTGAATGTGGATCACAACATAGTATTTTCACCTTTTTATTATTCTTTACTTGCTTTTTTTTCTTTCTCAACTTTTTTCCTTTTTGATCTGATTTTTCTTGTGCAGTATGATAAATGTGGAAATGTGTTTAAAAGAATTGCACATGTTTAACCTATGTTGGATCACTTGCTGTTTAGGGGAGAGAGGATGGGGGAAGGGGAGGGAAAAATTTGAAACACAAGGTTTTGCAAAGTTGAATATTGAATAAACTATCGTTGCATGTATTTAAGCTATTATAAATTTTTTTAAACTTTAATATACTTGAGTTCCCATATCTAAATTATTAAAACCCAATTTTATGTACATACATTTAATCAAATCACATGAAAAATAAACTACTAAATGTATGTATTCTGAGCACATATGTATATGCATGTGTGATCACTTAGATTTTTTTCTTCATTTTAGGGAGGATGAGTGACATAAATTCAAGCAAGTTTCACAAACTCTCTCTCAAATGATGAAAGCCTCTACAAAGCATACCATCTTTACATTTCAATGATAACTAACGTTAGTTAATATGGATTTAAATTAGATATAAGCTTCAAATGAGGGGATAAACTCAAGAAGATAGAATTTGTGAACTTCTTTATGACCCAATATAGTATGTTAAGGTATCTGGAAGGTTCCAAGGAAATTTAGCAAGTAGAATACCCAATTCCTAATAGTCCTATCCATCAAGGCTGTCCAGACCCTATTTTGACCTTCTTTCCAAGATTCTTTCCTGCTTTTTTTTCTTCCTGTTTGGACAGTGAAACTCTATTTCCAACCCTAGCAGAATAATTTTAAAATCCTACTTCTTCTTTGACTTTTAAACCTACTTCTAACTTCCCAGTAGTATGGGCCATCCTCTCAAAAATCTCCGTCCTGCAGAGCATGGACCCCAATGTAAAATAAAAACTCCTGGGCATTGCCATCTGCCCTGCAAGTGAATCCTACTATATATCTTGTCTCTCCCAATTAAAATGTAAGCTCCTTGAGAGTACACAATATTTTCTTTTTCCTGTCCCCAGTTCTTGGCAACTGATATTCACTTAATAAATGTTTTTTTCTTTCATATTGAACATAGTCAGGAAAGGAACATTAAAACTAATATTTTCTATATGACCTTGGACAATTCAGTGTTTCAAAATCTCTTTTTCCTCATCTGTAAGAAGAGTTGTGTATTTGCAACATGAGTATGAATTATTATTATTGTTCTGAAGATTTGTAGGATTTGGATCTCTGAATTTAGTATCAGAAATTCTGAATTTGATTGTCTTGTGACATATAAATAAATAGTGTGATATTTATGAGTCTCATCTAATATGTGACATCTAAGTAAATTGTGTGACATTTATTAACCTCCTCTAATAAGTAGGCATAATAACATTCTGGACAAAAAGTGAAATTCAGACTGATAACCAGTAACGCCCTATTTTTTTTTTTTCTGTCTGTTAAGTTGAGACAAGGACTAGACATGATTTCATTGGTAGAAGAAACTTGGAAAGAAAAAACTCCCTTTCTTCTTAAAGCAATAAAGGTAAGAAAGATTAATTAGTTTTGAAACTTCATAAAGTCTTAGACAGCTCCCCAAGACATTGATTTCTCCAAATGTTTTCTCCAAATGACACATCCATTAGGTATAAGAAATAGAATTCGTACCCAAATCTTCCTGACTCTGAGCTCAGCCCTCTGTGTCCTCTACTACATCACATCCAAAGTAACCTACAATGTTTGATTCCTTTGTCGCCATATATGACAGTAGCAAAATGTTATCAAAATAATTGATACTTGCTTATTCATTCATCTGATAAGAGGAAGGATTGACAAATATGGATAATGTTTTGTTTTGTATCTTTTGACACAAAAGGGTTAGGACAGATTTGGGGCATGGATAGAAGTCATGATAGCATCTTTTCAATTACCCATTAAAGCTATAACATAGACTATTTTTAATCTCTATTCTATTCTGGAAAGGGATATAACCTAAATCCAAGTAGCTCTCAAGTAGGGATAAAGTACTAGAGCTGAGGTCAGAAGATCTGAATTTGAATATTGATTCTTCCAATGATTTTTTTTTATGATTCAGAATCAGTGACCATCTCTGTAGCTCTGAGTTCTTTCAGATGTAAAATTAAGACTTTGAACTAAATGACTTTTAAAATTCCTTTCAACTACTAGATCTATAATCCTATGAGCCTCTAAGGTACTTCCCAATTAGATGTGATAATCTAATGATCATAGCAACAGATTAGGCAGGCAAATGATTCAATATATATCACTCTGGTTTTATAAACAAGAAAACCTGAAATTAAATCTTGCCTCATACTCAACTTCTCTAAGACTCAGTTTTTTCATCTGAAAATGTGGGTAACAATAGCACATACTACAAAGCATTGAGAGCATCAAATTATAAGTTGTGAGCATCAATTGAGAGCATCAAATGAGATCATGTATGTAAAGTGTTTATAAATATAATACATATGCAGATGGTACCAGTCTGATGACAGAAGGTGAGGAGGAATCAAGAGGCTTCTTAATGAGGGGAGAAGAGGAGAATGTAAAAGCTGGCCTGAAGTTTAACATCTCACAGACACACACACACACACACACACACACACACACACATACACACAATCAATTAAGATCTTGGCAAGCGGGTCTATCACCTCCTGGCAAATAGAGGGAGAAAAAAATGAAAGCAGTGTTAGATTTCATATTCTTGGGTTTAAAGATCATTACAAATAGTGACTGCAGCCATAAAATTAAAAGACACAAGTCCTTGGAAGGAAAGTTATGGAAAATCTGGATAGCATACTAAAAAACAGAAACATCACCTTGCCAAAAAAAAAAAAAGTCTCTATAGTTGAAGCTATGTTTTTCCAATAGCTATATATAGTTTTTAAAAATATACATATATGTAAAAATTAGACTATAAGGAAAACTTAGTGCCATAGAATCATACTGTTTTACTGGAGAAGACTTTTAGAGTCCCTTGGACAGCAAGGAGAGTAAATCAGTCGATACTTTAAAAAAATAATTCAAGCTTTTCACTGGAAGATCAAATACTGAAACTGAAGCTTAAATACTTTGACTATATAATGAGAAGCTAGGACTTACTAGAAAAGCCCCTGGTGATGGGAAAGCTTGAAAACAAAAAGTAAAGGGGATGGCAGAATATATGGCAGATAGATAGTATCAAGGAAAAAAATGAACATGAATTTGGACAGACTTCAAGAGATAGTGGAAGATAGAAAGACCTGGAAAGCTATGCTCTATGGAGTCACAAAGAGTAGAATATTTCTGAATGACTGAACAACAACATAAATTTTGTAAAATTTAGAGCACTATATAAATATTCAATATGATTATCTCCCAAGATAATTTTCCTTTCCTAGGAAGCAACTAGGTAGCACAGTGCTAAGCTGAGAATCAAGAAGACCTGACTTCAAATCCAGCTTTAGATACTTAATTGGTTGTATAACCCTGAGCAAATTATTTAATCTCTGTGTGGTCTAGTTCCCTGAATTGTAAAATAAGGAATAATATTAGTTTCTGTCTCACAAGGTTTTTTGTGAAAGCCAAAGGAGACAACATTACTAAGTGCTTAGTGCCTCATATCTAATAGGTATTTAGCAAATAATTTTTCCCTTATCTTAATCTAAGTAGAGAATATTGTCTATTCTTTCTCTAGACCATTCTATAACTGTACCAGAAAACATGTAAGAGCAGAAAAAATCATTTCCCCCTCCTATAAGGATTCATCTATATGTCTATATGTATATACCTATCTACCTCTTATATTCTTATCTATGTATAGTAATAAAGTGGATTCTAAATAATACATATTCTATTCTATGAGTTAATGTCCTATAATAGAAAACTCTGATCCTATGGGTGAACCTATAAACATAACCATACAACTTCATCACAGAATCATAGATTCACAAAACTGAAAGAGACCTATAAAGCTTAGAATCTAATCTGACATTCAAATTAAAGAATCCCATCTAATTACATGCTTAACAAGCATCAAATTTAAGGAAACATTTTCCACCAATTCACAAAGGCAACTCATTTTGCCACTGGATAATTTTAATTCTTAAATTTAATTCATCTCATTGAATTTAACTGTATTACTAAAACTTAAAAGTTTTCATCCTCACCCCTGAAACTACATAAAACAAATTTGCAGAAATATGCCATTGTGTTTATGGACCACAATTTTTTATGCATTCCCCAAGTAATGGGCATTTTTCCCTATTCTTTGCTGCTATGCATATTTTGGTGTATTGCAGGTGGGTTTTAATACTTCATTGAATTTAACAATAGGAGCTTGTTGGAAATATCTGACAGCCTTTAATAACTCTGAATCTCTCTTTCCATTTTTTTTCTGACTAAAGTAAAATAATTATTGGTTCTCCATTTATTTTAATGACTAAAACAATTCTTGATGTGATATCACAACTCCTAAAATTCATAAACATAATGCAAATGTTTTAAAATATATTTGTAGATGTATTATTATTTTTTATTGGTTGTTTTCTTGATATGGTTATATATTAATATATATATAACATATACATACACACAATAAGTCATATAAAATATATTAACATATTAAAATATTGTCTAACATTGTGAGAGCCAAAGGAGACAACATTACTAAGTGCTTAGTGCCTCATATGTCGTAGGTAGTTAGCAAATAATTTTTCCCTTATCTTAATCTAAGTAGAGAATATTGTCTATTCTTTCTCTAGACATCCTATAACTACCAGAAAACATGTAAGAGCAGAAAAAAATCATTTCCCCCTCTTATAAGGATTTATTTTTATGTGCTATATAACACTATCTATAAATATGTTATAAATGATAATAGTGTTACATATGAATGATATAAAAAAATTATATATGATATATATTATATACTCTATATACACTAATGCATCTATTTGTTTTTTGGTCCTTTTGATCTGACTTTGTTATTTTATGTGAGTTGGAGCTTTCAAATGAAGAAATTCTTTCTACCAATGTAGATCAGCATCATTTGCTTTGCAGTTTGCCTGAGCAAAACTGAGAGTTTAAGTGGATAATATAACTAATGTGTATTTGAAAAGCAATTTGAGTAAGACTGACTCTTCTATCCATTACCCTACCTCAACAGTGTCCCATTGCTCATATAGCATTTTTTTTTCTATTCTGATTCTACTTTTACTGCTAAGCAAATTATTTGGTTAATAAATATAAGTTACTCCTTGAGGATACTTAATAACAGAAATTTACAATGGTGATATTTCAATGACAGATTTTATAAATCAATTTAGTAAGAAAAAAATCAAAGAAAGAGATTCAGAACCATTACAGGCTGTCAGACAATTCAAACAAACTAGGGAAAAATAGATATTCATCCCTTGGGGAATACACAAACTATGGTTCATAAATGCAATGACTTATTACTGTGTTTTAAGAAACAATGAACATGATAAAGTCAGAGAAGGAGGAAGAAGACTTTCATTGATTAATGCAAAGTGAAATTAAGAGCCAGTAAAATGACAGGAAAAGATAATAATAAATGTCTAACAAGATGTGGAAAAACTGGGACATTAATATATTGTTGGTGAAGTTCTAAAATGATCCAATTATTCTGGAGAGCAATTTGGAACTCTGTCCAAAAGGCTATAAAAACATGCATCCTTTTTTTTCTGAGGCAACTGAGGATTCTGGGCAAGTCAGGGTCACATATCTAGGAAGTATTAAGTGTCTGAAAATGATTTGAACTCGGGTTCTCCTGACTTCAGGGTTGGTGCTCTATCCATTGTGCCATCTACCTGCCCCAAAACATGCATATTTTTTGATCCAACAGTGTCATTACTGGGTCTGTATCCCTAAGAGATCATAAAAGAGGGAAAAGAATCTACATGTGCAAAAATGTTTGTAGCAGCTCTTTTTTGAAATGTCTAGGAATTGAAAATTGAAGAGATTCCCATCAATTGAAAAATGGTTCAATAAGTCATAGTATATGAAATTAATGGTATATTATTGTTCTATAAGAAATGAGCAGCAGGCTGATTTCAGAAAAGTTTGGAAAGATTATGTGATGATCAAGTATGATAGACTTATCTCTTCTCAACAATGTGGTGATCTAAAACAATTCCAAAAGATTTAGAATGAAAATGCCATTCACATCTAGAGCGTGACTATAGAGAATGAATATGGATCAAAAGGTGGTATTTTCACTTTTTTGTTTGTTTGCTTTTTTTTTCATGTTTTTCCCCTTTTGATTTTTTTTTGTGCATAACATGACAAATATGGAAATACATTTAAAAGGATTATACATATATAACCTATATCAGATGCTTTGCTGTCTTGGGAATAGAAAGAAAGAAAAAGTTTGGAACACAAGGTCTAATCAAAATGAATTTTGAAAACTATTTTTACCTGTATTTGTAAAAATAAAATACGGTTGAGGGAAAAAAAGAACTATAGAGCCAAAAAATCAGTATCCATATGTATCCATCAGTATATAAATATGTAAATAGAAAAAATAACCCCTACAAAACAATCCAAACTAAAAGCATTAAAGTTAAAAAAAAAAAAAAAGGTTTCTCCAAAAGAAGGGAAATGAGAAGACAACTCCTTCCACTTCTTTGTAGAAGTAGGTGGTCCATGGATGGAAAATTTTATATAACATGGCATTTTTTCTATACATTGGTAGATTTTACTGGATTTTTTTTCTCTTCTTCCACTTTTTCTTTCTTTTTTAAAAAAAAAATTGTTAAAAGGGAAGATTCTCTGGGAAATGATAGGAAGAAGGATACAAAGGAAAATCTAGATCATGTAAAACCAAAAGGCATAAATAAAAATCTGTTTTTAAAATCCTACTCTGATTTCTAAACAGAAGCCTCCCCATTCTCTCCTCCAACCCTCCTTGACCTAAACCCAACTTGAATAAACCAGTCAATAGGTTCAGAGAGAAGAAATCTTCCCTTGTTCTTAAAAATGTTACCCAAAAGATACCACCAAGGCCAGGAAATGGAGTATTATTGTTTAGATTTCACCATTATCCTTTTGGTCTTAGATACTGTAGGAATTAGGAAGGACAGGCCTATGTATGTATCCTCTCCTAACCACTTCACAGCCCTATCAGCCATCCTCTGGTGCTTGAAATAAGTGGGCCTGAGATGCAGAGTGAAGAAAAGGGAATTATTCTTGTTTACGTTCCTTTATACCTTAAGGATCCACAGGCCATAAAAGAAAAAAAATCTCCACCCAAATGAGTCTAAGCACTACCCTTGCACCACTCCAGATCCCCAGGTAAATTGGGATAGTGCTCTTATGAACATCCCAAATAATCCTATCAGGGAATCAGGCTCTTCCTTAATCATAATGTCTGTCACCATCCAAGATTTATTGAGCTCCAGTCTTAGATTTAATAATCATTCCTTGTGCTTTTCTTCCTGGGAAGAGTTTAGCTTCAACCTCATTTCTTCATCTTAATGGAGCAAAACAATAATACCCTTCAGTGGTGTATGGAGGATTAATTGGTTCAGTGTTTATGGAGCTCTCTGGTTAGTTGAAAAGTGTCACATGAATGATAGGTAATATAAAGGGTAACATTTTACAGAGCCATGTCCTGTTTTCTCTCTGTCCTCAGCATGTCAGTGAACATGTAGGTGATCTTAAATCAGCAGATAATATGGTAAGGCCTAGAGCAATCACATTCAGTCAATATTCTCCAAATTGCTTTATTATTTAAAGACAAAACAAAAAAGGTAAAATATTTATTTAAATTATTTTCTTTTGTAGAGATTAGATAATAATCTTCTAAATACATGAAATAATATTGAAAACAAAAACAAATGGATGACCAATCACTAAATTAATAGCAATTCTCCATATACATAAAATCCTCCACCAATGCCTCATCATCCTATTAGGCCATTCATTTTAATAACTAGAATAAGGACTTCTTGAGTTGGAGAAGTATAGAAAATAAGGAGGACTACTTCCTGACAAAATGGCTGCCTGAATGGGAGTAACTTGTCTAGTTCCCATATAACAATTCATTCAAAACTCTGAAGTTCACATTAGATTGGATAATTACCAAGAAATCCAAAAAAAAAAGTACAGTAAAATTACTTCTTCCATCCCACAATTACATAAAAGTCAGCCAAAAGGACATGGGAAGTAAAAAGTGGTAATCATCAATACAGTTAGTATCAGTTGATCAGAAACAAAATACATTTAAGGAGCAAGTTTCTAAGTTCAGAGGCAACAAGAAAGATCAAGCTACTTCCCTGAGAAAGGATGATCAGAAAAGCGATGGGAGTGAGGGGAAGAAAAAGAGAAACTTTGGAAACCCAAGAAAGAAGCAGAAAGCAGAGACTGTTTTGCTAACCAATATAGTGTTAATAGAGATTGTGTCACAGTGTTCAGAATGGGACAGCCTAGAACCAGAAGCTCTGAAGTTCCAACCTGTAAAAAACAAAAACCAAATTAATAAACAAACAAAATCTTGATTTGCTCCTGTTATACCCTCAACCTACTATCCAATAGCTCTCTTCCCATTCACACACAAACTCTCAGAAAAAGCTTTCCCTAGTGGTTTCCACTTTCTCAAAACTGTACTCTCTTCTAATAGGATCATGGATTTAGAAACTCAGGCACTGGAACATTTTCTTAAGTAGGCCCTGCCCTTCAACATCTGGTTTTGTCCTAAAACTTTGTTCTCTCTCCCTCCTTCCCTGCTCTTTCTATTTCTATGTGTCTCTCTGTTTCTCTTTTTGGTTGTTTGTCTCTCTATCTTTGTCTCTCACTTTCTCTTTCTCCCCGTCCAGCTGTGTGTGTATAAATGTGTGTGTGTGTGTGTGTGTGTGTGTGTGTGTGTATTTCTCTGTCTCTCTGTCTCTGTCTCTCTCTCTCTTTCTCTCTCTCTCTCTCTCTCTCTCTCTCTCTCTCTGTCTCCCCCGTCTTCCTCTCTCTTTCTGAATATCTCCCTCCACTGTTCTTTCTCCTTATGAATCTACTTATTCAGTCCTCCTCTCTTTCCTGAATTCCAGAACCACATAAGCAACTTCCTGCTGTACATCAACAAAATTATTTCCACAATCATCTCAAAAGAATTTTGTCACAAATAGAACTCATCTTTCCTCCAAAATCCACCTCCTTCCTAACTCCTCTACTTCTTTTAATGAGACTACAATTCTTTCAATTACCCAGATTCAAAATTTCAAAGAAATATTTGGCTCTTTATTCTCACAGTTCCTTATTTGCAATTATGAAGTATAATAATAATAATAACTAGCATCTATATTTGTATGCATATACATATATATAGTACGGGATTTTTTTTAATTTGCTAAGTATTTGACAAGTAACATCTCCTCTTACCCTCACAATAACCCTTAAAGATAGATGCTATTATTATCTTCATTTTACAAATGAGAAACTGAAGTCAACAAATTAAGTGCCTCATCCAGATTCACACAAATAGTATCTGAAACTGGATTTGAACTCAGGCTTCCTGATGCAGTATACAACCATCACTCTAGATCATCTTCTCTCATCTAGATTATTACGATAGTCACCTAATTTCTTTCCCTACAATTCAGTGTATCCTCTTTCCAGTCTATTTTTCTACACAGTTGTCAAAATACTATTTCTAAATCATAGTATTGGTTCTCTATTACCTGTAGGATAGAACTCAATCTCCTCTGTTATGCACAATCTAGCTCCAGCCTATCTTTCCTAACAGATTTCACAACCCTCCTCTCACACATTTTACATTCCAGCTAAATTGGCTTAATTGCAGTTCCCCATCCACAACATTCCATCTCCCATCATTGTGTCTACAAACAGGTTGTCTGTCTCCATGCCTGGAATGTGTTCCCGCCTCCCTCTGCCTCTTGGAATATCTAGACTCAGCTCAAATTCCAATTCCTAAATTATCATTTCCCAGAGGGTTTTAATATGTTTGTATTTACTTATGCCAAAAGAAAATGCACACTCCATGAAGGCAGAGACCTTTTTTCAATTTAATTTTCTTTTTTAATTTATGAAATGAAATAAGCATTTTCATAACAGTATAGTAACAAAAGATGATTGCACATGAAACTGTACTTTATTACATACAACTTATTATTCCTTTTAAATAAGTAATAAATTTATTTTCCCTTCCCTTCCCTCATCCCAGAGATGGCTATTATTAGACAGAAGTATATATTTATATGTAAAATAATCCCATACATAATTCTATTTATCAGCTCTTTCTCTGAATGAAGATAGTGTCTTCCTTCATATGTCTTTTGAGATGAACTTGGGTATTTATAATAGTAAAAATGACTTATTTGCTCAAAATCATTATCGTTTTTACAAAGTTTTTTTTAGATCTGTTCATTTAATTCTTCATTATTTAATGCAAGTCTATCCATGTTTTTTTAAGATCATGAGTTCATTATTTCTTATAGAATAATAATATTCCACTTGTTCAGCCATTCCCCAAGTTCCAATTCTTTGTGCCACAAAGAGAGTTGCTATAAATGTTTTAGGATACATAGGTTCTTTTCCTTTTTCCTTCATCATCTTTGAAATAAACTATTGCTGAGTCAAAGGGTATAGGCAGTTTAATAACTCTTTGAACATAATTCCAAATTGTCCTTCAAAATGATTAGATCAATTCACAATTACATTAACAATAAATTAGTGTCACAATTTTTCTACATTCTCTCCAACATTTGTCACTTTCCCCTTCAATCATTTTAGTCAATCTGGTGTGTGTAAAATGATATCTCAAGGTTCTTTCAAGTTGTATTTCTCTAATCAATAATGATTTAGAGAACTTTTTTCATGTGATTATAAATTGTTTTGATTTCTTTACCTTAAAATTGCCTGTTCAGATCCTTTGACTATTTACTCACCGAGAATGACTCATTCTTACAGATTTTACAAAGTTCTTTATGTATTTGAGATATGAGCTTTTACCTGAGAACAATTTAAAATTTTTCCTAATTTTCTGCTTTTTTCCCTGATTTTGGCTTTATCTATTTTATTTGTTAAAAGAAAAACTTTTAATTTAATGTAATAAAAATTATCCATATCATATCTTACCCTAATCTCTACCTTTTGTTTATCCATGAACTGTTTAACTATCCATAATTCTGATAATTACTATGTTCCATGTTCTTCATTTTTTTTTTTTTGGCATCTTTATATCTAGGTCACGTATCCATTTTGACCTTGTCTTGCTAAGTGATGTAAAATATTGGTCTTTGCCCAATTTCTCCCATGTCACTTTTTAGTTTTTCCAGCAATTCTTGCCAAATAATGAAGTCTTATCCCAAAATCTTGAGTCTTTTTACTTGTCAAAGACAAGGTTTCAATGTTTATTTTCTGCCATTTATTCTCTTCCACTGATTTACCTTTTTTATTTCTTAGCCAGTTTCAGAGAGTTTTGATAATTACTGCTTAAGATTGGGTATTGCTAAACCTCCTTCTTTTACATTTTTTATTTGCTTTTTTCATCTATTACATTACATTCATTCTTGATTTTTTTGGTTCTTCTATATATATTTTGTCATTATTTTTCCTAATTCAGTAAATATTTTTCATAATTTAATTGGGATAGCACTGAATGTGTAAATTAGTTTAGGTAAAATTGTCATTCGTATTATATTGTCCCTGTATAACTATGAAGAAGTAATGTTTCCCCAATTATTTAAATCTGATTTTATTTATTTAAAAAGTTTTTTGTTGCTTTGTTTATACGGTTCCTGGGTTTGTTTCAGCAAGTATATTCCCAGGAATTTTATGCTTTCTGGGATTATTTTACATGGGGTATCTCTTACTAATTCTTCTTGCAGGGTTTTATTGATGATATAATAATAATATAATTATAATGACATAGGATCAATATTGATTTTCTTCATATCCTACTTTACTATAATTATTGTTTCATCTACCATTTTAATGGAATCTTTTGAGATTCCATTCAAAGTATACCATTATATTGTCTGCAAAATGAGAGAATTTAATTATCTCATTCCCTATTCCTATTCTTTTTATCTCTTTTTAATCTCTTATTTCTATTGCTAGAATTTCTAATACAATACTGAATAATATTGATAACAGTGAGCATT
This sequence comes from Antechinus flavipes, assembly GCF_016432865.1. Classification (NCBI taxonomy): domain Eukaryota; kingdom Metazoa; phylum Chordata; class Mammalia; order Dasyuromorphia; family Dasyuridae; genus Antechinus; species Antechinus flavipes. Next base: position 126,052,039 of record NC_067400.1, on the reverse strand, counting down.
CTTGTTTCATACCTGATTTTATTAGGAAGGCTTCTAGCTTATCTCCTTTATAAATAATGCTTGCTGATAGTTTAAATAATATGTTTTTTACCAATTTGAGGAAAAATCTATTTATGGCTATACTTTCAAGTGTTTTTAATAGAAATGAGTGTTGTACTTTATCAAAAGGGTTTTTTTGCATCTATTGATATAATCAAAATATTTCAAAAATCAAATATTTTATTATTGATACAATCAATTATGTTAATAGTTCTATATAAAGCCATCCCAAGAGAGAAACTTGTTTTTGCCTTTGAAGTCTTATTGCTTAACACAGTGCTTAATACATAGTAAGAACTCAATATATATTTTTTCAGTTGTATTGAGGCTATTCAAATGCTCATATCCATTGATCCAGAGATTCCATTACCTGAACTATAGCTATATATTACCAACCATTACCAACAATGACTATAATAATGTAAATAAAGTCAGCATCAAGAGGAAATAAATAAAATTAATTAGGTCAAATATGATTGTCAATGTAATTTCCCTAATTCCTAATTTAAAGATACATCTCTCCTTCCTAAACTACCATGGGGAAGGAATAGACCTTGAGAAGTATTTGCTGCACTATCTAAACAGGTCTATTAAGAACTTGTGTCAAAATAAAATGTATTAAATAAATAAATATTTACATATGCAGGAAAAGATCTTTGTCACATTGGAGCACCACTTTGCATAATTGCTCTGTTCCTGCTTCTCATGCATCATCAAGACACTACAGAGGCTCACAACTATGCTCGTACTCTGAACAAGGTAATTGCTAATGATAACAGCTGCAATTTAATCCTTACTTAGCAGCAGGATAGCCATTTAGACCTAAAGCATATATAGATGCAACTCCAAAGCTGACTCTCAGGATTTTTCCAGTCTGAGTTTTCAGAAAGCAAAATTTCTGGTACAGAGGATCAAATGTTTTGTCAAGTAAATAAAGATGCTATGTAAGGAAAATAGTCAATTGCCTGTAGCTAAGGAAAAGGCTTCAGGAAATAACACTAGTCCACACAAATTTTATATCTGTTGTTGTTCAGTTATCTCTGACTCTTCATGACCCTGTATGGGGTTTTCTTGGCAAAGATACTGGAGTGGTTTGCCATTTTCTTCTCCAATGGATTAAGGCAAAAAGTGACTTGTCCATGGTTTACAGTTAGTGAGCTTCTGAGATCACATTTGAATTCAGGTCTTCCTGACTCCAGACCCAATGCTCTAAGTTTTTCTAGCTCCCTCATTATACCTATGCTTATACCAATAATTAAACTTTGTCGCCTTTTTTTATTAACAAAATAAAGAATGCTACTGACCCTCCACCATTTCCAAAGGACTTTTGTTCAACTTAAGGCTATATTCATATAATTTTCTTTTGAAAAAAATTATTTTCCAAATTGTGAGCTCTACATGATAGTCACTGAATATCATATAATATCTGACTTGTGTTTGTATAGATGAGAAAGAAGATAGCTGATTATCAATATCTACATGTCTATATTTCAGTATATGAGTGTATATAAATACATATATAAATCATTGTACTGATGTCACAATAACAATGTTTATCTGCTAAAAGTACTTGATCTAACAAGGCAGGACCATTATTTATAGAATCATAGGATCTCACAACTGGAAGGAAACAATCTCTAATGGTGGAAGAATTTTCTCTCCAGCATCCCCAGGTCCTTCAAATGATTATAATATAAGTGAGCTCAAGGCTCTTTATCATTCTGGTGATCCTTTCCTCAACACTTTCTGGTATTATTTATATCCTTCTTTAAAATGTGGAATCAAGAATTGAACATAAGACTTCAGGAGTGGTATGACCAGGAGAAATTTATGAGGAATCAAAAGCTACTTGGTCCTGGACAGCATGCTTCCGAAGCCTAAGATTGCATTAATGTTTTAATATAACATATTTAGCTTGCAGTTCACTAAGCTCCACGTTTAAAAAAATAGTATTTAGCTATGATTCCACCATCTTATATTGTAAAAATGATTTTTTGAACTTCAGTGAAAAACTTTATATTACCCTTTATGCTATTAACATTTGAGCTCTTTCCTTTAGATCAATTCTCTCAGAATGTTGCCTTCTTCATATAGCTCTTTCCCAAAGGTGCATACATAAATCACAATTTCAAGCCAAAAAATAACTGCACCAAATGAACAACATTGAGCCATGGTTCCATCATGGATTTTTCTGTATTTCTCTACCTCCTTGTTAACAGACATCTTATCCTAGAACTATCTCTACCCAGAGACCTATTCTCCCCTTCCAATGAATCCCTAGCCCCAGAAATCATTTCATGAAGGGTTGTAGACATGCTTGGATCACTTTTGGACTTTCCCACCTCCTTAACAGAAGTCCCTCTCTTTTTTCCCCTCTTTTCAGTTCCTCTTTATGTGTTATCTTCCCCCATTACAATGAGCTCCCTGCCTACATTTCTTTTTTAATAACTTTTTATTTTCAAAATATTTGCAAAGATAATTTTCAACATTCACCCTTGCAAAACCTTGTTTTCCAAATTTCCATTTCCCCCACTTCCTCTTTTAGACAGGAAGTAATCCAATATATGTTGAACATGTATTATTTCCACATATTTCCATAATTATTATGATGCACAAGAAAAATGTCAAAAGGGGGAAAAATGAGAAAGAAAACAAAAAAACAAGCAAAAAACAAGCAAAACAACAACAGCATTAAATGCTGTGGATGAATGCTTTATTTATATATGTAACTAAAAGAGTACAACAAAGATTAATTTCTCCAAGTTAACCCCGAAAAGAAAAAAACCAACAGAATCAGTCACAGTATTATCCCCCCTGTTTTCCCTTTCTGTCCCAACTTCAGATAAAGGATGAGGACTGCTTACAAAGGGCTGAGGGTTAAAGATGCTGTACCGGAAAATGAGTAAAATGAGCACAAGAAGAAGGGCTTATGCTAAAAATTACTGTTACATAGCTAAATTAGGCTGGGAACTCTGTATCAAGAGCTGAGGGCTCTATATGATGATTTTCATATTTATGCTTACAATTGTCATCCTTTTACCAGAGAAATGGTTTCAAGCACTGGGGCTCTACACTGCAGTATCTCCAGAAGCTGTTAAAACAAGAGAAGTTTGGAAATAACAACTGACATAGTATATTTTTTCAGCTTTCCATAATGGAAGTCTACTCTCAGAAGCAATCATCACATCACTAGCAAACATTTATATGCTGAGGGATACAAATACAAAGAGTAAAATAATCAGTATTCCCCAGAAACTCAGTTGATTTCATTCCTCTTTTTTCCCTAGGAAAAAGAGGAAGGAAAAATTTTAAATTAAAAAAAATTAATTTAAATGTATTTTATGTAGGGAAAACAAACTACAATCATAACTATGAAAATGAATGGGATTTAAATTCCATAAAAGAGTGGAAGGATGTAGAAGGATAGAATAGGAAGCAATAATAAGGATTTCTTTATTTGCAATAAGACATAAAGAACCATACAGAATTAAGTTAAGGAGGGAGCAAAACTGAATTTATCATGCATTAGGTTAATACAAAAAAAATGGGATTAGCACTCATTAACTCAGATATCTAAGCAGCTCATTGTATAGAGTACAGGCCCTAGAGTCAGAAAGACCTGAGTTCAAATCTGGCTTCAGACATTTACTAGCTGTGTGGCCTGGGTAAGTCACTTAAACCTGTTGGTCTCAGTTTCCTCATCTGTAAAATGAGCTGGAAAAGGAAATAGCAAACCACTACAATATCTTTACCAAGGAAACCCCCAAACAGAATCAAGACAACATTGAGTAGACATGACCAAAGTGATATTTCAGACAAGGCAAAAAAAAACAACAATAGATAGAGTTAATGGAACTAAGCAGAGAAAATATATAAAGGGATAATTGATAATAATACTTTCAACTTTAAATGGATACATACTGTATATTTATTTAATTATTTAAATACGATATAATTATTTAAAAAGTGAATTAAGATAAAAACTGTCTAAACAATAAAACAATAATTAATAAAAAAAATCTTGCATGCCTCTTGCATGTCTCAAAGTTCGATGATCCTAACAATAAGTAAAACAAGAAAGAATTCAAGAATTTGAAGTAAACATTCATGAGGTGGAAAAGGGAATACATATAATCTTATTTCTTGGCAAAGTTGAGAGCTCCATAACTGTGGAATATTGTGTTCATTTTCAGATTTTTTGTGACTCTTGATGATAATAAAAGATAGAAATAATAATAAAAATAAAAACTACAACAATAGCCTAGAATTTATATAATGCTTTAACATAAAATAGCATTGTACATATGTTAATCTCATTTGATTCTCAAAACAATCTTATGAGATAAATACTATCATCCTCATTTTAACTAATTTTTCTCACTCTTTTTCTTTTTTATGGGAAAATGATAAAAATTGCAACGAGGACTGCTTGTAATGAATAATAATAGAAAATTAGATACAATATAAAAGATAAGCAACACAGAAAAACAATGAAATCCAATATTTGACAAATCCAAAACCACAAACCAACAGAATTCCGTTTTAATAAGAACTATTGGCAAAATGGAAAAATTCTGTTTTGCAGAGATTGGGTTTAGAATTAGTCTTATATTATAGACCAAAATATGATTTGAATGGGAAAGTGACATTAATATAAAAGTTTGTCATTTAAAATAAGATAAAATAGAAACAAATGAAAGATGTATCTTGCAAATCCAGCATTTTTCTTTTTTCGTTTCTCTAGGAAAAACAGACAGGAAAACTTGTTTCTCTCACTTACTGAAAAAGAAAAAGAAAAGAAATCCTTGTAATAGATATACATAATCAAGAAAAATGAATTCCTTCATTGATTAAATAGAAAAATATCAATATTTCAATATGTCCTAAATCTACCTGAGTAAATGGCACAGTGGACAGAGAAATAGGCCTGGAGTCAATAATACCTCAGTTCAAATCCCACCTCACATCTCATTATATTTTCTTTATTAATTTTTCATCATTCCATTATGGCAATTTATTTTTATAATATATAATATTTTCTTTTTCCTAAATACATGTTAAAAAATTTTGTTTTTTTAAAGTTTTGAGTTTTATATTTTATCCATTCCTCTCTTCCTCCCTCCCTGAAATAGAAAACAATCAAATGTAAATGATACATGTGCAATCATGTAAAATGTTTCATATTAGTCATTTTGTATAAGAAGATGCAATTTTTTTAAAAATGAAAGAAAGAACAAAAGTGAAAAATAGCATGCTCCAGTCTGTATTCAGATAATGTCAGTTCTTCACTGGAGGCAGATTCATTATTAGTCCTTTAGGATTATTTTGGATTATTGTATTGCGAAGAATATCTAAGTCATTCACAGTACTTTATTGTACAATATTGCTATCCCTTTGTACAACATTCTCCTAGTTCTACTCACTTCACTTTGCATCACTTCATTTAAGTCTGTTCAGGTTTTTCTGAAATCATCCTGCTTGTCATTTCTTAATAGAACAAAAATATTCCACAATCATATACCACAGCTTGTTTAGCCATTTCCCTAACTAATGGACATCCATTCAATTTCCAATTTTTAGCCACCACAAAAAGAGCTGCTATAAATATTTGTTGTATAAAGAGATGCTTTCCCCTTTTTATGTCTTTGGGACCACCTCAGATACTTATTAGCTGTGTAATATTGAGCAAGTAACAGCCTCTGTCTTCCTCATTTTCCTCCGCTGTGAAACAGGGTAATAGCACCTATCAACTACCTCTCAGGTTGTTGTAAAGATCAAATAAGATCATATTTGGAAAACATTTAGCACAATGTCTGGAATATTGTATGGGATATATATGTATGTATAATTTATAAAAAAATACTTATCCACATCTGACAGAAAAGTAATAATAATAATCATGAAAAAGCTAATATAAATAGGTATGTATATATACCAAATTTATCATCATTTTGTTTGTGTTGTTTGTATATATACTACCTTTATTATCATCTTTACTATCATCATTATTAACATTATTATCATCATCATATATTACAATATAATGGTATATCATAAAGATGGTATATCACAAATAATCATTGTTTTGAACATGTCTTACACCTTTCAAAGCTGTTTGCTTTTAGAGTTTATTAATATATTAATTGTTGAAGTTTCATTTAATTCTTTCTCAGTTTATAAGTCTTCAAATTCATTCATTCTTATAACATTGATGTTTGTAATGTAAATTATTCTATATCATTTCATGCTGCATGCATTTTCCTCTGTATCAATTTATACAAGTCTTTCCATGTCCCTTTAAAATCATCTCTTTCCTCATTTCTTAAAGCAGAATAGTATTTCATCACATACCACAAGTTATGGGTATCCCTTAAACTTTGGGATTTGCTACCATAAAAATGGTACTTATATTTATATACATACATACATCTTTTCTTCTTTCTTTGATTTAATATAGTGCTACATGAAATCCTAAGCCTATATGCAAAAGAGATTCAACAATCCTTCTACTTTTATTTTCCTTCCAAAATGACCCCATAACCATTGGTTTGTATTTAAATTTTTGGAATTATCTACATTAGCATTTATTGTTCGTAGGTACTAATAAAGAAAATGGGGGGGGGGCAGAAGAACATGCAGAAAAAACTAATCTTTATTGAAGTTATTTCGTTTATGTCTGACTTTTTGAGAACCCACTTAGAATTTTTGTGGCAAAGATAATGGAGTTTCTTTGCCATTTCCTTTTCCAACGCAGGATTACACAGCCCTGTGTCTGAAGCCATATTTGAACTCAGTAATATGAGTCTTTGTGACTTTAGACCCAGTACTCTATCCACTGAACCACCTAAATGCCTCAATCCAATCCTATCCACTCATAATTGCCAAAAGATATAAAACAAATCTTATTCCATCCCTAATTACCAGAAGAAAAAGAATTATGATATGACACCTCTAACATTCTATTAGATAATATCAATTGTTCATGCTATCTATTGGAAATAATATGATCAAACCCATAACATACTACAATTGGCAAATATCAATTGAGTTCTATCTATATAGATACTCATTTTTCTCAAGCAAGGTAAAAAAAAAATCAGCACAGTTGGGGCTCATACCGATTAAGCCCCAAAAGATTTTTTTTTACAACTAACTAATAAATCCCTGAAAATAGAGGGATATAATGGAAATGTTGATGATAATATCATAAATATAAGCCTGCCTCTGAAGAATTTCCAAAATTTCCAGTTCATAAAAAGTTTAATGTTTCAATTGAGACTTACACCAAACTTCAAATAATAATAGCACACTACAAATTATTGTAAGCATTTCACATAAAAGAACCAATTTGCTCACAGCATCCATGCCTGGGAACTTCTTTGTCCCATAAGTGAAAGCAAGTTAAAGGTAGCAAATAGCCCACATCCTGTGAAAAACACATTTGTGTCCAGCAGGCTTATATTAGATTTGGACTACAACCAACACTATACTCCTTCCTGCAAACATTTTAATATTGTAAAATAAATAATTGCATTTGCAAGCATGACTCCATGGTAAAATTAGTTTTATTTTTGATAAATTCATTTCCACAGGAGAATACTAATTTTTATACTCATATTTCCTGTGTCCTCTCAGCCAATCTTCTGAACAAATTATCATTCCACAATTGTTACTTCATTCAATAATATTTCTAAAACTGAACCATATTTTTGTATATATGTAATAATGTACATACATGTATCTTCATGATTTTTTTCATATTGTAAAATATCTTCACAATTATATGAAGCATCCCCAATTTACAAATAAAGAAGGTTCAGAAAAAGGATACAATTTGCCCAGGGTTACAGAGAATTAGTTCATAGAAATGTCAAACTTAGATTTTAAGACCTAATCATCATTAATCCTATGTTCTTTCCATGATTTTTGACCTACTCACAGAACTAGACTACTCAGTCTTTTGACCTCTCTATTCACTATTGAGATTTCAACTCAATTTGAAACTGCTAAATGATATTATCCTATCCAATCTAATAAATATCTATTAACTGCCTAATTTTAGAGAGCGAGACAGATAGGAAGACAGACAGACACAAAGAGAGACAAAGAGAGAGACAAAGAAAGAGAAAGAGAGAGACAGAGACATATGTATATATTCTGGGGCTAGAAATATAAATGAAATATAAAATAAAGCCTCTGTCCTCCAGATACTACTACAAGGAAATTCATGTGTTCCCTTCAAATAGAAATAATAAAAAATAATATTTAATATGTTTCCTGACATAAAATTTGTGAAGTGTTTTACCATTATTATTTCTTCAATTCTCACAACACTGAGAATTTTTTATTTTTTTTAATCTCCATTTTGTAGATTAAAAAACTGAAATAACAATGTTAAGTATCTTATTTAGTGTCAAGCTAGTAGGCTAACAGTGTCTAACTAGTGAGTATCTAATAACTAGTTAGTAGGTATCTGAGGAGGAGTTTGAATTTAATTAAGGTTTCTTGACCCCAGGTTCAATGCTCACTGTCCATTAGGCCACATAGCTGCCTGGAGCCAGGAAACAAACCAGAGATTTCACAGTGTTAATTTACATTTCTTTCAGTAATAAAACTGTTGGTCTTCTCGATGCTCTTCTTTTTAGATAATTGATATAACAACAAAATCATCAATTCTTCAAAGATTGCCTGAATGATTCTTTTCTTCTTTTCTTACAATTAACTTTTGGCCATCTTTCTACTGTAAGCAAAAAAAGAAAAAAAAAAAAAAAGAAAAAAGAAAAAAATAGGATATAAAATTTTAAAAATCCATCATTTTGCTACTACAAACTTTAAAAATGGCCAGTATAATACAACTAAATTAGAAAAACATTCAAAAATTCATTTTAGCCTTTTATTTTATTTGGTTGTAAAATTCCCTTGGAAGACAATAAAGCATCCTGATTTACTGACGTGGCAAAGGCTAAGAAGATAACAGCCTGAAGGGAAGATACTACAGCCAGGAAATGCAATCCAGTTGTCACTATCAGGCAAGGGTAATCTACTGGCTAATGACCCTGAACCATAAGACATCATTAGATTTCAAGGAAACTTTGAAATCTTCAGAAGAGAAAGTCCAGGCTACAGATAAATCAAGAAATCTAATCTGCTGTAGGATCACTCCTAAATTGCATCCTAAATTTCATTGGGATCTATCTGGCTATAGGCAGATTATAAATATATTGGGAGGGGGCCTACCTTTTCAGGGTAGAAATCAGTGGCCCATAATGAAACTTTTTGAGTGGTTCAAGATTGAAATAAATCTCCTATTTCTTCCAAAATTTGAACTGTAATCCTCTAAAACTTGAGATCATCCCTATAGTTAAACAATGTCATAGTTATTTTGGCATATAAAGTGGGTAAATATATATAATATCGAGCAGTTGCAAAAATACATTCTGGCCTGGACTATGCTGACATGATTCTATAATGTAAATCCTTTTATTATTGCATCATTTACCAGCAATAAAAATTTTAAAAATCCTTACCTATCTTTTATTCTTAAAAGAATAAATTAAATTTATTCTTAAAAGCATATCTTTTATTCTTACAACTCTGAAATCTGTATGAGACAACAATGAAATGGCCCAATGCAGATACCATCAACAGAACTTCAATCTAGTTAATCAAATATTGACTAATTAAATATCATTCTCCATTAATAAAGATTTGTGTGAGAGATTTGAACTAAAATAGATTATGGAAATGATCGACATACAATATCCTTGTTCCTCACTACCATGATTGCTCCTATATATCAAAGGTTATTATGAAGATCAGGTGGTATCTTTGATCCAGCAGTATTTCTACTGGGCTTATATCCCAAAGAGATCTTAAAGGAGGAAAAAGGATACACATGTGCAAAAATGTTTGTGGCAGCCCTTTTTGTAGTGCAAGAAACTAGAAAGTGAATAGATGCTCAACAATTGGAGAATGACTGGATGAATTATAGCATATGAATGTTATGGAATATTATTGTTCTGTAAGAAGTGACCAGCAGAATGATTTCAGAGAGTCCTGGAGAGACTTACATGAACCGATGCTGAGTGAAATAAGCAGAACCAGGAGATCATTGTACATGACAACAGCAAGATTATACGATGATCAATTCTGATGGATGTAGCTCTTCTCAATAATGAGATGATTCAGGCCAGTTCCAATGATCTTGCAATGATGGGAGTCATTATCACCCAGAGAGAGGACTATGGGAATTGAGTGTGGATCCCAGCATAACATTCTCACTCTTTTTGTTGTTCACTTGCATTTTGCTTTTTTTCACTCATTTTCTTTCCTTTTTGATTTGATTTTTCTTATGCATCAAGGTATATGTAAACATAAGTATGTTTACATATAGTAGATTTAACATGTTTTTACATGAAAAAAAAGATCAAGTGGTATAATACTTTATGTAAATTCTTTGAGAAATCTAAAAGCACAATATAAATTTTAGCTGTTATCTATCATTAGTATTACTACATTTACAAGGATTTAATACATGCAAGACACTGTATTAGGAAAGAAACAGTCCCTAATTTTAGTGGAGAAACAATAGTCTGTGTTGAAATATTGCCCAGCACTTCAAGAGTTAAGCTACTGTGGAAGCAAGGTAATGCCAAAACTGTCCACTAAGAGGTAGCCAAGAGCCAGAAGCAAGTGTAACCAAGGTGATGGTGACCTTATTTCAGGTGTCTTTGGCAAGCCAAGGATAAAATTGAGTGGTCTAGAAAAAACTCAAATTGAAATTGGCTTTATGGAAACCAAAAGATGAAGCAAGGAATAAATGCAAATCAAGAAGACTCAACGCTATGAAGGTCACAGAGGAAAGAATTGTGTAGGTGAAAGTCACAAGCCAGAAGATCAAAGCTAGGCTAGTAATATATGTATTTACCTGCGGGAAAGAGAAGGTTGGTAATGGATTCTGGGAAAGTTGGTCTAGTAGAGTCAAGGTTATAGGGTATTAATTATATCAGAAATCTTACTACTTTGCTTGAATGTTGTCTTTTTTATCTTCATTCTATTTTATAACTGCCCTATGCAAAAGAGATTTAGGGGTCCTTTACCTAGGATAACAAGTAAAACCAGATCAAAAGCAAAAGGATTTGAAAGTGTGCTACTTTCTGAGATTTATCATTCAAGATGAAAAGTATAGTACCTTGGCAAATGAATATTGTTGGTTTCCTATCCCATCTATCTCTTTTATTAAATCTCTTTCTTATTTAATCAGGGATTTGTATGCAGGAGTTATGAACATCCCCATTAGCAATGGACTTTTAAGAGGCAGTGTACGTGCAGTATAAAAATCTCATTTTGGAATTGACATCTGGGTTCTGGTCCAGGATTCATCGCTTACTAGACGAATCATTTAAACTTTTAGTATCTCAAAAACTTCATAGGTAAAAAGAAGATACTGTTACTTATATTATTAACTTCAAAGGTAATTTCCCCCCCCTAGAAAATGCTTTGTAACACTTTAAGTATTATAAAAATGCAAGTTGCCAGGCAGAGTCAAGATAGTGGAGTAAAGGCAGGAACTCGCTCAACCTCTCAACCAAACCACTCCAAATTTCTTTTAAAAAATGACTCTAAAAAAATTCTAGAGCAATGGAACACTCAAAAAGACAGAGTGGAACATTTTTCAGCCAAAAGCAACTTAGGAGGACAACAGAAAAAGTCTATGATACCAGGGTAAGAGTCCAGTGTATAGATCTGGTACAGGCCACAATCCCAACAACAGTGAGAAGGGGCCTCTGACTCAGCAGCAGTGCTGGAGGCTTCTGGACGGTAAAATAGAAATTGAAAAAAATCTACCCATCACCTTCTGAAAGAGATCCCATAAGGAAAACACTGAGAAATGTTATAGCCAAATTCCAGAATTCCCAGGTCCAGGAAAAAATATTGCAAGCATCCAGAAAGAAACAATTCAAGGATAATGGAGCCATAGTCAGGATTACATACGATTCAGCAGCTTCTATATTAAAGGAGCAGAGACCTTGGAATATATTCGGGAAAGCAATAGAGCTAGGATTACAACCAAAAATCACCTACCCAGCAAAACTGAATATAATCCTTCAGAGGAAAAGGTGGTCATTCAATGAAATAGAGGATTTTCAAGCATTTGTGATGAAAAGACCATAGCTGAATGGAAAATTTGATTTTCAAATACAGAACTCTGGAGAAGCATAAGGAAGTAATCAGGAAAGTGATATCATAAGGAACTTAATAAGGTTTATCTGTTTATATTCCTACATGGGAGGATGATACTTGTAATTCATTAGAACTTTCTCATTATAATGGCAATTAGAAGGAATATATATAGACAGAGGACACAGGTGTGAGATGAATATGAAGGGATAATTTTTTTAAATGATGAAATTAAGGGGTGAGAGAGGAATGTACTGGGAGAAAGGACAAGGAAGAAGTGGATATTATCTGCCATAAAAAAGAGGCAAGAAAAAGCTTTTGCAGTAGAGGGGAAGAGGAGAAGGAAAAGGGGAGTGAATGAATTTCTCAAAGAGGAAATAATATACATACTAAATAAGGATATAGAAATCTATCTTACCCTGCAAGAAGGAAAGGTATAGAATATGAGTGGGGGAGAATGAGAAAAGAAAAAGCATTTTGAAGGAGGGAGTGGTCAGTACCAAAATATTTTTGAGGAGGAATAGGGTGAAAGGTAAGAGAATAAATGGGAAAGGGAGGAATTCAATTAACAATAGTAATTATAAAATTGAAAAAAAAAAACATTTGAAGCAAGTTTCCCTGATAAGGTCGCATCACTCAAACATAAAAGAAACTGAGTCAAGTTTATAAAAATAATTATATATATATATATAAAAAATACAAAAATAATTATAATAATAAACCATGCCCCAGTTGAAAAATGATCAAAAGATATGTGTGCCCAAAGGGCTATAAATTCATGCATATCTTTTGACCTAATAATACCACTATTAGGCATGAATATCAAAAGAGATTCAGAAAAAATAAAGGAAAATTATCTATCTGTACAAAAAGTATTCAGAACAGCTTTCTTCTCAAGGCAAAAACAAATGGAAATTGAGGGGATATCCATCAATTGGGGGATGGTTTTTGTGATAGAATATTGTTCTATGGGAAATGATGAGCAAGATGCTCTCAGGGGAAAAAAAGCTGGAAAGTCCTTCATGAACTCAAGTAAAGTGAAATATACTGTTATACAAAGTAATAGCAATGTTCCAACTGGTCATCTGTCAATGACTTTGTTATTGTCAGGAGTACAATCAGCCATAACTACTCTGAAGGACTTATGATGAAAAACCCTATCTGTATCCAGAGAAGGAACTGATTGTGTCTGAATACAGATGGAAGCATTCTCTCTTTTTTTCTCTCTCTCTTTCTAACTTATTTTTTCTTGATTTATTTTCATTAGGGTAGAATATCTGTTTTCTTTCGCAATGACTTCTATGGAAACGTTTTGCATAACTTCACATGTGGTTTTTTAATTGTGGGTGGGGATAAGGGAGAGAACCTGGAACTCTACAATTTTAAACACAAATGGAAAAAAAAGTTTTGAATATAACTAGGGGAAAATATTAAATAAAGAAATAAGAAAGAAAAAAAGTGGGAGATAATCCATGTAGTGTTGCATGTATCATCACAAGTGGTCAAAGTGTCAGTATTACTTAAGTTTTTTTTTTTCTTTCTTAATCTTAGCTACAAAGGAAGGTGCAGTGAATAGAGGAGTGGGAAGACCATATTTACAAAAGCTTGTAATCTAACAACAAAAGGTATCAATAAAACAAGATGAAAGAAAACTTACAGAAAAAAATGCAAGTTGTTATTTATATTATGATGCAAATTTATTAGGTATTTCATATACTCTTAGAAATAAACTATTCAGAAACAAGAGGTTGAACCTTTCAAATATGGACAATTTTTCTGATAGAAAGAGCAGAAATGGGGGGAAAGGTGACAAAATAAGAGAGAAGACAGTGGTTTTATTTGTATATGGGTCTACTTTACATATGAGCAATATGAGCACTTGGTGAAAATAGAAACTCAGATTTGGAACAAATAGATATAGATATAGATATGTGACAGAAATGTGGATTTTGGTTTATCACCACCATATGGAGGTTAGTCTTCTCACAAACAAGATCCTGCTTTAGATTAATTATATAGCCAAGTTTAAGGTTCAAAGAATAATTTAATCCTGAGTGTAAATTTCAGGAGAAAGCCCTGGTTACTTCTCTTCTAGCTATACTAATAGAATATGAAAAAGAAATATGAAATATCAACAATCAAACTCTGTTATAATACTAGTTTGTAGAGGAAGGGAAATCAATCCAATTAAATTTAATAAATATTTCTTAGGTATTAAATCAAAGGAAACCTCAAATCCTAGAGTTTAGAAATCTAATCTAGAGATCAAAGAGGAATTGCTTCAAATCTATCCATGGTTCTTTCCCTTACCTCACTCTATGAAAATTTTTGCCTTATTTTGTTGGAACCTAAGACTTCCATATCATTTCCTGGCTGTTTTCATACTGTGCTGCTATGCAAGAAACTCTCCTTAAATTTGTTTTGTTTAGAGAACTGTTCAGTTCTGCACACATATATTGTACCTAGAATATACTGTAACCTATTTAACATGTAAAGGACTGCTTGCTATCTGGGGGAAGGGTGGAGGGAGAGAGGGGGAAAATCAGAACAGAAGTGAGTGCAACGGATAATGTTGTAAAAAATTACCCTGGCATGGGTTCTGTCAATAAAAAATTATTTTAAAAAAATTGTTTTGTGTGTTCAATTGAATATAGTTTTTTTTTTAAAATAACCAAAGAAAAGATGATTAATAGACTGATTGTGCCCTGAAAAAAAAATTAGAAATCCAATAAATCATCCCAAAATAAGCAAAAAAAAAAGCATGCTGAAAATTACAGAAACATGATTTGGAAACTAAGACAACTAACCAACAAGAAACCAACAAGAACATTAAAAGCTAATTTTAAAAAAAAAAAACCATAAGCCTTTAGTTTTAAATTTAAAATTTAAAAGAATAGAATAGAAAATCAAAATTCAAAACAATAAGATAAAATCCAAACAAAACCAAAAGAAATTTTAAAAATTATCATATCCCACTATGTACAGTTATCTGTATTCCCAAACTGAAAAAGAAATGATTACTTCCCAAAAAGTTAATATCTAAGCTAGCAGAATATTAAACCAAAAGTTTAGTAATATTATCTAAATAATGGAAATAGAATTAACTACACAAGAAGTACCAAAATCAAAAGAAATAAAGCAAAAAAAAAAGCCTAGTGCTGATGATTTGATAGAAGAAATCTCTCAAACTTTTATATTAATCTATGTCCTAAATTAGAAAAGGATAAAACAAAGAACTATAGGGGTGAAATATCATCACAAAAAAATTTAATTCATTCCAAAAAGTCTATATCAAGAAATGAAAGAAATCCATTTCATTCTGATCAAGGTGGATTTACATCAAGGAAAGAGAGAGAAGGGAAGTAGGGAGAAAGGAAAGGAGAAGGGGAAAGAGGAAGGGAGGAAGAGAGGGAAGGAATGAGGAAGGGAAAGAGAAAGGGAGAAAGGGAGACAAAGAAGGTTTTACTGTACACCAAGCAAATTAGCAATAACAAAAAATGCAAACAGTTAATGCTGGATGGATTGGATGGATCCTAAAGCCCTGTTGGTGAAGGTATAAATTAGTACAACCATTACAATAAAAAAAAAATCAAAATAATGAAAATTCAGAGGTTCAAATGTTCATACTGTTTGGACTAGAGATTCATCATTTCAAGGCACATCATATATAAGCATATATCCCAAGGAGCTTACTAACAAAAGAAAGGTTTCATATACACCAAAAATATTAAAATAGTAGTTTTTTGTAGTAGCAAAGAATTGGAAACAAGTAGATATCCATCAATTAGGAAATGGCTAAACAAATTATGGTGCATGAATTTAAAGAAATATTGTTGTTCTATTTTTAAAAATGATAAACACAACAAAGATAGAAAAGTTTGGAAAGATTAATATGAAATGATACAAAGTGAAGTAAGCAAAGCCATGGGGAAATTTTATACACACACACTTATTACAGCAATGTAAATGGGAAAAAAATAACTATATAAAATAACTGAAACTGAATGTTATGAAAAGTTTGTTTAAAGAAAAAAGAAAAGAAAAGAAACAAGGTTGGTCCCAAAGAAGGGATGTGAAATGTAATCTCATCCTGCTTTGCAGAATTTAATGGCAGAGGGTCTATAGGAAATAAGCTATTTCATATAATATCAGATTTTTCAATAAATTAGTAGGATTTAGGGATTGGTTTTATGTTTTAACGATGTGTTTATACATATGAATACATTACAGTGTATTACAATTACAATATAATTACAAATATATTACAAATTAAATGAACAATATGTAATTCATGTAATATATACAGTGTAATACAATATACATATAATTATATTGCATGAGATACAATACAATTGCATGAATTGTCATTATATCTAAAATATATTACAAATATTTACAGATTACCTCCATAAAAGGTCTATTATAAAATAGGTCTGTATATAAAATAAAACAACTATGCAAATAATAATATAGTAATCCATCTGCAAGCATTACAACATTCCACATCTAGAGAATGAACCTTCCAAAAGCATTATTTTTAATGTTGTTTTAATCAACAGAAGACTTTTTTTTCTTTTCTTTCTAGCATCACCACCAACAACCACCTCACTAAAAAGAGAAAGGGAAGGGAAAAACAAATTCTTTGTAACAAATATTTATATAAAAAAATTTCTCTTTGTTGTTCATATAAAAATATATGTCTTCTGAATTCTAAATCTATCATTTCTCTGTCAGAATATATAGTATAGTTCATCATATATCCTTTGGAATTATGGATGATTATTGCTTTACTTAGAATTCTTACAGCTTTCAATATTGTTTGTCTTTTCAAATTCTTGTAATTGCATAAATTGTTCTCCCAATTCTACTCATTTCATTCTTCATCAGTTTTTAAATCCCAAATCATTCATTTTGAAAAATTGATTTTGTAATATGAATTATTCTTTTGTTCTGCTTATTTCTCTCTGCATCAGTTGATTTAAATCTTTCTCTTTAAAATAATTTATTTCCTCATTTCTTATAGCATAATTAATAATATATCATCACATTTGTTCACCATAACTTATCATTATATTTCTCACTAAATAAGCATTCCATTACTTTCCAGGTTTTTTTTGACATCACAAAAAGAATTTCTATAAATATTTTTCTACATATGAGATCTTTTTATATTTCTTTGATAAATTTTGTTGATTTTTTGCTCCTTTTATCTGGTATTATATTTAAATTCTTTTTTTATAAGGGATAACTCTCTTGGAGGAAAAAAAGGGAACAATTATAGAAGGAAATACAATATAAAAGAAAAGATATCAATAAAAAAATCTTTTTTTTAAAAAAAATACAACATCCTTCAGAGTGAATACTATCTTATTTATTTATATTCCCAAATGTTCTTTTTGTGGTAGCAAAAGATTTGATATTACAGGGATCTTCCTCAAGAGGACAAAAAATCAATCTAATCTAATCTAGATTCTACATAGATTAAATAATAAAAGTGGCTATATGATCATAAAGATAATAATGAAGACAGATGATTAATAAAATTATTTTCATGCTGCTTTTAACACCTTGCACTTTTGACTTTTGCTTTAAATTGTTGATTGAGGCAATCTAAAACATCAGATAGACTTTTGTTTCCTTTCTGTGTGTTTTTTATTTTAAATACAAACTCCAGAAATTATATCCAATAATGAAATGGATAACAAAAACAGTAATGATATCCCAGATGATTGTGCAAAACAGATGAGTACATTAACTAAGATTATAGGAAAAAAAACTTTTTCTTAATTTGATGAAATGAATCCAACTTTCAGATTAATTTTATCAAAAAAAGAATAATTTTTTAAAAACCTAGGTAATAATTATCAACATATTGAGCCTTCTGCAGTATTTGAAATTAAGTATACAGATATTTTAAGACCTGTACAAAATGGAACATGCAGCAGTCATTATCACAGTAATGTGCAAGCTTAGTGCTGATGCAATCAAGGAATACCCCTAAAGAAAGGCCTCAGACTCAAATAAAGATTGTGTCATAAATGGAATGGTTGAAGAAATGGGGGTATTTAACAAAGAGAAGAGAAGACTTGGAGTGATATGATAGCTGCCTTCAAATATTAGAAGTGCTTTCATGTGGAAAAGCAATTATACTTACTCTGCTTAGAAGCAAATTTTGGCTCAACATAAGGAAAAACTTCTTAATAATTTGAATTATCCAAATGTAAAATGGGCTGCCTCAGGAGTTATTGGGTTGCTCATCACTAAAAGTCTTCAAAGGTTCTAGGATCATTTGTCAGGGATATTGTATGGGGGCAGTTTGGACTACATAACTTCTGAGATTCCATTCAAGTCTGAAATTTTCTGTTTGTATGCTACTCCATGAATTTATAAAACCAGACCTAAACACTAGTGGTGAGGCTCCATACCCTTTTATACTTTTACTTTCCTTCAACCTGCTCCCACTAATCAAAAAGTATGCCTTTATGCCAGCCAGTTTGTGTCCCCATTCCTTGAAGTAGAGGGAAATTATTTTACTTCCATTTACTTAGATTTAATACAAATAGGAAATAATCTTCCCATTTTAATTTAGGAGATATTAAACTCAGGAAATAATTTTTTTAATTTAAAAATTTCTTTTAAAAAAGACTCTTCTTGGGCTAGCCAAATCAAAGACAACATTTAGTCAAGATAAAAGAATTCATTTAATGAATGAATATTAAGTATCTACTAGGTATAGGTGCTGAGATATGAAAATGAAAATGATCTAACCTTTACCCACAAAACACTTCTAATCTAATAGCAGAGATAATATGTGTATTTAAGTAATTATGATAGAAGAAAAGTAGTTAAAAGTCTATGAATTCTGATGAAAAACACCAAACAGGAAATTTTTGAGCAACTCTTTTGTATCCCAAAAGATAACTCTCAAAACAAAATTTATTAAATCTAGGTTCTTGTATGGGATCTTTTTGCTTTTTTTCTTTCTTTTCTGGTGGTTCAGGCATCCAAAAAGTTTAAGGAAAGAGAGATTGTTTTAAAGAAAGAACTGGTACAACTCTTCTTAACCCAAATTAATGTTCCAGTCATTTAATCTGGTTTACACTATCCAAAACAGGTTATCTCCTATCATAAAGCTTTCCTCTCCTGTTTTTGATCCATCTGGCACTATAGTTCCCATCATTTTTTTTAATATCTTGGAGAAAAAAAACAAATCAGACTTGCTCTAATCATTCAAATTCATGCATATGCTGCTCTGTGAGTACAGATATGAGCATGTATATAGAGAAAGGTTTTCTTCATAATTTAGAGCAGCATAAAATTGTAGAGCAAAGCAATGCATGAGGACTAATTTAAAAAAAAAAAAAAAACTTGGCTTATCCTCTCTTGCTATGGATCTAATGTTTTGCCTCTGAGAATAGAACATATTAACAGCCCTAAAGTCAAAAAGACAGGATATTTTTTAACAAGAGCCTCCCCTTCGCCAAACATCCAGAGTTTGTCTCCAAGGACTTTAAAAGAAAGGAAAGAATGAAGAACCGGAAACCATAAAGCATGCATTATGGCTATCATCTAATTACTGAATGAATAGCACAGTTGTTTTGTCTGATTGCACTAAGCTAGTTATCCACTGCTAGCTTCATTGACAAAAAGGGAATCTACACAAATTATAGGGAAATTCAAGCACTAAAGGAATGTTTTGGTTCAGGGGTTTGCAATGACTATTGGCTTTGGTTTCTGGCAAAGTTTGTCTTTGCCATATGAACTCGGCTGGGCTGGGTCAGCCTAAAGCTTTCCAAAAAGCCTGAGAAGAGGACAGACTTCCTTGTCATCTGTATCCCATAAATAAATTAAAGTGATGTTCTCCAGCTAGTGTTTGTTTCTTGGCAGGCTAATCTGCAATCAGAAAAAGAAAAGCCTTTCATTTGTGGACTCCAGCTAAAGGAAGGAAGCTTTTGTATGTGGATTCACCGGAGACCAAAATATTAAAAAGTGGAAGAGGAAAACCATATGTTGCTGTTCTCTTAAGTAAGCAGCTCAAAAGTGCTGGTTAAAGAAATATTCTAATTCCTGATGCTGAGGAATAAGTGTTTTACTATAAGTAGAAGGTGCTTTCATTGTAGGATTCATACCTCTGTACACTGTACTGTTTTGTCACATTTCAAATATTTGTTCTAGATTAAGTAATCCTTCTAAACCCTAGATTTTTTTTAAAAAATCATAGATCATGGCTATGATGATCACTTTAATGTCTTAAAGAAACCCCAAATTGTCAAATGACCATTTCTGGAATGTTTCTTTACATAGCATTCTGAAAACATACAGAGAGAATGAAAAATGAAAAGCAATAGAAGATTGCTTTCAAATATTCCTTGCACCCTAAGTTATGGGATAAAAGTAGAAAAAGGTCATCATTTTAAAGAAATCAAGAATAAAGAAAATGTCTATTTATGGGGTATTTAGTTCTGAGATCCTCCTATGGAATTCATGGGAAAAGGCATATACTTCAACCTCTTGCTGAAGGGAATGTGTGACCAGTGATTCCTATTTGATCCTTGTGATATAGGGAGACAGGAGAGAGTTATTCCAAAGAGGACAAGCAATTGAAATAGGTTGAGCCACCAATTTCATAAGGAATGAGGAAAGATCGCTTCCAGTCTCTTTCAAAGCAATTTTATTTTGTTTTGTTTTGTTTTGTTTTTTTGGTTGGGACGTAGCCAGCATCAGCTTTCCTTGAACTGCCCATTAGAGAAAGAATAGATGTCTCTTTTCTTCTCCTCCCCAACAGCAGTTATAGCAGTTATAAGCACATGGACATGAGACCATGTGCTTTTCTAGCTAACCTTGAGTGTCTAAAGCAGTGGTCCTCAAAGTGTAATGCAAAGAATTATTGGGGTCTCTGAAACCCTTTCAGAGGGTCTACAAATTCAAAATTATTTTTTATTTCTAATATAGTAAATAACTATAAGTATAACCCATGTGAATAAAAACTCTGTGAACAGATCCTCGATAGTTTTTAAACGACATGAATATAACTGAGAACAAAGGTTTGAGAACCATTGGTCTAAAGCTTAAATCCTGAGCTGTCTCTTTCTGCTTTACATTTCTTTTTCCTAGGCATAAGTGACCAAATAGTGGTACATTTTCAGCCTTGGCAGTTACTTGATGAGCTCACAAGCTCATGACAAGTCATTAAATTGGTTGTTTACCCAACAAACAAGAGGTGCTTTCTGCAACCATATCCTTGTCAGAAGAAAAGTTGATCTACCATGAGAAGAATGAGCCATGCAAGTCTCACTACCCAGAAGACACTGCCTTGTGCTATTCCTTAGAAAGGAGAGAGTTAGATGAAATCTCAGGGAAATCTGTTTAATCATCCTACAAGTTTCCTTAAATTCTTTCCTACCCCTAAGAGTGTATAAAAGGAATACCAGATTCATGTTTCATGTTTTACTGCTTCATCAATATTGCTTAAGGGTCTTTTGTGTATTTTTTAAGAATTTCTCTCATGATAGAAAAAAAAGTGAACAATTGTCTTATACATATTATTTGCTCTTTGCACCATAAAAATTCTCTTTTCTATGTAAATGGTCTTCGTAGCAAAATTGGGATGTTTTACAACAAAACTATATCTAGAAGGGACCTTCCCATCCTTCATATTGAAGACTCTAGACATGAGCAGCTAGATAGTACAGATGTTCCTTAAGACAGGAAGAGTTGAGTTCAAATATGGCCTCAGAAACTTATTTGCTATGTGGTCTTGAACAAATCATTTACTCTTTGACTCATTTTTCCCAACTGAAAAAATGGATTGTTGTATTATTTCCCCAAAAAATGGACAGAGTAAGCATATTAGATAAAAACTTGTTATGACTACTGTTAAATAATATTCAACTGAACGTAAACATATATAGATTTGTGGGTAATGTGATGATTTAGGTGTTGGGATACTAGAAGTCAAAGTTTCTTCCTAATGCTGCCTCTCTTGATCTTACAAACTTCAACAAATTAGTTTCTTTGTGTTTATATTTCTACCAATGGGAATCAGGAAGGAGTGATCCCTCTTTCACATCTCATTTTCTGATTGTAAGGATAAATGAGATATCCCCTTTCCTTCTTGTAGGGAGATTACAATGAAGCCTTATAATGTGTCAATGTGTATAACCTTGCTCTATTTTGCCCACAATTACCTAGATCGGGGGTCAGCAATGCTCAAAATCACATTTGACTCTTTTAAGTAATAATAGGAACTCAAAATAAATAAATGTGTCTTTACTTTTGTTGATTCACATCATTAAGATTCAAGTGTTTCCTATATTTCTAAAAACCACCTTTGGAAGGAAAGTGTAAGGCATTCATGTTCCTCCCTATGAACTTTCACTGCTCTTTAAAACACAGAGCCCCTATTAGTGTGCCTTATTCAGATCTTCTCTACTTGGTCATTAAACCAGTTTAGTAACATTCAACAAACTCCTCTTCAGCTTATTATGGATATGATTCTCTCCTTCTTCCTCTGTATCTGACTAACCATACTTCATAATCTCATGACCACATACACTCCTTAGATTCATAGGAAAAATCTAATAGACTCACTATATTTTCTTGCTAGTGGAAAAAATTATAAGACTTGTTCGGTTCTTCATCCAATTCTCATACACACAAATACATGATAACATTAGCTTTCTAAGGATGATTTAATATTATTTGACCTTTTTAGAGTAACTTGTAAATGTGACTAAGTCAAATAACATCCAAAAAAGAGGCATAAAACACTACAAAGGAGATCGGTCTCTAGTTTCTCTGGGATCAATAGGTAAAGTTACAAATACACATATTTTTTGGCTTTCATCTATAATTCAAATCTTGCCTAAGACAATTGCTGTATGAACCTAAATTTTCTCATTTATAAAATGAAATTATTGTGCTTCTTCCTGTTTGTTTTCAAAAGATGGCTAATGTACAAATACGTTTTGCATGACTTCAGATATAGAAAGAGTACTGTGTTTCTTGTCTTCTCAATGGGTGAGGTTGGATGAAAAGAGGGAGACAATTTGGAACTGAAAAATAAAATTGAAAAAGCAGGAAAAAATTAAATTTAAAAAATGAGGATATTGAACTAGTCAGTCTCTGACGATCATTCTAGTTCCAAATCTATGATCCTACTAATATAGGGACTTCCCAGTGAGGAAATGTTCTATAATGGAAATCAGTAATTATTCTATAATGTATTTTCTGAGAATTGCCCAGATCATTTAAAGGTTAAGTGACTTGCCCCAAATTACATAGTCATTACATTTAAGACACAGGCATGATTCCTTGCTAGCATGCCACATTGCATCTCATAAACATGCATATATTCACATATATTCAATTTGATTCAACAAAACATTTGCTGAATGCTCACTTTGCAAGGACATGTGTTAGGCACTGGGGAGGTAGATAGATAAATATACTTTTTTTTAAATGACAGCTAAATAACACAGTGGATAGAGTAGCAGTCTGAAATCAGGAAGAATCTTCTTCCTCAGTTAAAATCTGACCTCAGATATTTATTAACTGTATGACTGAGGCAAGTCACTTAAGCTCTGTTTGCCTCAGTTTCCTCATCTGTAAAATGAGCAGGAGAAGTAAATGGCAAATCACTTCAATAGTTTTGCTAAGAAAATCCCAAACGAGGTCACAAAAAGTTGGACATCTAAGGGCACAGCAATTGATGATGGAAGGTCAGTTTTTGAGGACCCAATCTAGTAGACATAATATAACATGGTACCTTAAAGACACATTCCACCAACATTATCCTAAATGCCTCTTCTCTCCAAGAGTTTCCTGACCCTGGCTTAGGTACTCAAATGACTCTGGCGGTATGATTGTCTACAAACAAGCTCTCAAGCAAAAATTTGAAGTAAAAGTGACAATTGTCTGCCAACTGTTTCAAGCCATTGGCAGCTGTGTGTTTCTTCCCCTTTACTTGATTCCAGGGGAAAATGCAAAAGTAAGCTCAAGGAACTTTTTCTTTTCTTTAAAACTTAGAAGGATAGACCTTTCCTAAGAAGGTACCAAACTGGATATATATATACATATATATATTTCATATATATTTCATATATATATATGAAAATGCTTTGGAGATCTTTTTACAGAACTGTTATATAAAGCCAAGATATTATTAGGTTTTACTAAATGCTTTCTTTCATCAGAATTCTTTATTGTTAGTAATGAAAAGTTTATTTGCTCTGAAGGAAATTTTTTATAGCTGGAAACAATCTCAAAAGGGGGTCCCTCAGCTCTGTTTTTTATCCTGATACCTGATGCAAATTATACTAGTGTTCAGGCTGTTAGAATAAAATTGGACTGAAGATTAATGCAAAATTACTATTTAATTTATTTAATGTATTGTATGTATAGACTAAATCAAGGAGTGGCCAGAAGTTCTCAAGATCATACTCTGGTTTTCATCGCTGGCTGTGGTTAATGTAAGCCATTTCTATTTTGTCATTTTCAGCCTGGGGCTGAATCTTCAGGCCCTCAAAAATTGAACTTCCATCATCAGTTGCTGTGCCCTTAGCAGTCTATCAATTTGCTATTACTTTCCCATCTGGACAAAATTCCCTCAAGTTTTGCTTCAGGATTTCCTTCTGTTTGATATGCTTGTGACTAAGCAGCTGACTTCTCCAGTTCTTAAAGTATCCTGAGGGCTTCCTGACATCCACAGAGTTCTATTAACACAGTCATAATTTTCACACAGGTGTCCAAGTTCTATGCCAAGATTACATTTATAAGTGAGTTCAGGGCTGTTCTCTAGTGAAATTGTAAAGATAGTAATATTAGTCTTCGGTGCCTATTTCTGTCCTATTTCCTGTCTTCTCCAATCTCCAAACTTTGCCTTTTGAATGTTGCTTTAACTTCCATTTGTCTAAGCTCTCATACTGGTTTCTTTCTCAAGTTACTGAAAAAAGTAATTTTGACAAATTCATTCACCCAAAAATATTAGGAACCAATTAGTAGCTATCCAATAGCTATCAAGAATAACTATATTTTTAACGTCTGCTAATATAGAACAAAGTTTCAGACAAATTAATGATTAATTTATGATGGAATTTCAGCCAATAGTGAGGAAGATAAGACTTTTATGGGCAGCTAGGTGCTTCAATGAATATCAGTAAGATTTGAATTCAAATCCAGCTTCAGACAATTACTAGTTGTGTGATCCAGTACAAATCACTTAATCCTGTTTGAGCCAGTTTCCTCATCTTAAAATTAGAAGGAAATGTCAAACCACTTCAGAATTTTTCCCAAGTCCAAAAAGAATCACAAAGAATTGAATACAATTGAAATGACTGAACAATATCAAAATAACATGGGGCTTTTCTAGAAAATAGATAGAGCTAGAAGGGACCTTGAGTTTGGTTTTTGGCAAGGGGGTTTTCCTTATACATTTCCAGTCACACCGTATTTTCTGTTACATGTAAGGTCAGATGTAGGTGATCCTCTATTCTTAATGTAAAGTACAATTTATTATTATCAGTAAATGACAATGATATCACTGAGGTCATCAGATATCAACTCCATTCTTTGAATTCATTTCTATCCTTCTAACTTCTAATTTCCTATTTTTGCATTTCTTCCTGGAATCAAATATAAGCCTGGCTTCAGAGGCAAAGCATACAGCTGCCAAGGACCTGAAACAGTTGCTGGCAGAGGGTTGTTAATACTCACTTCAAAATCTTGCTTGAGAGCTTGTTGGTAACCTCAAAGAAAGTCACTTATTTCTCAAAAATTAACCTATGGTTTCAATCCCATCCTTTCCTTATTCACCAAGGAATTTTGCTATTATATTTAATCCACAGTCTCTTCCCCCAACCTCCCACCAATATCTACAATGTCTCCTTTTCATCAATTAGACTTTTCTTTTTGGCTATCAAATTTAATAAAGTCTCTCTAAGCTTATTTTTAAGTGAAACTTCCCTTATCCTTGATAACCTCTTCCATACACCATGTTTTTTCTATTCTTTTCTTTCCTATCAAGTCTCTCATAATATAAGCATTTGATCCCTCCATTTTCTCAGCATACATTTAATCTTAATGACTCATAATCTTGCCTAAAAAGCTATGAAAACTTCTTTCCCAAAGGTCACAACTGATCTTCTAAAGACCAAATCCAAAGGCTTCTTCTCATTCCTTTCAGTCCTCATTTTCCTTCATTTCTATTAAAACTACCACTATACATTGTATTTTAAATAACTCTGCTCCCTTATGTTCTATGACTCCAAAATACCCCATTGCATCCCTTCCCTTGTCTGTGTACCTTAAGAGTTATCCCTTCTTCTCTATTCTTTTTTCTCACAATTTTATTCCAGACCTTTATCACCTTTTACCTAAATAATTAGATTATCCCCAGCTCATCTTCCTGTTTCTAGTCTTCCCCTTTAATCCTTTTTTAATATCCCTATTAGGTTAAAAATCCCTATATTCTACTTTCACCTATAATTATTCCCAGTACCTACCTTACAACATACAAATTGCTCTGTCTTACTTTCAACAACTTTAAAATGTGATTCCATGGCATAATTCCAACTTTATTTCTCACTGCTCTCCCACTATAAACCTTATTCTTAAGTCAGGTTAGTCCAACAGGACAAAGACAGCATGGAAAGCAAGTCCAAGTCATACATAATGACTAGATTGTGCTAGACCAAGCAATAAATTTCCAAAATTAATGCGAATCTAATTCAATACAACACATATTAAATAGCTACTATGTACAAGGAAGGTTCTGTGCTAAGCAATGGAAATATAAAAAACAATTTTTTAAAAATTACTGACTTTAAAGAGCCTTTATAAGTCTACTAGAATGGAATAAGGGTGGGGGAAAGAGATGGATACATTTAGGCTAAGTATCTAGTTGTATTTCTAGTGATGCTATGACTAATAGAACATCATAAATGATAAAAATTAAGATTGGAGGTGGCAAATATGACAGTAGAAAACTGTTGTTGGAATAAACAGGTTGCCAACTGTGACCTACAAAAACTTGTTAATTTAACATATACCTAATGGAAGGTCATAGTTTATATATATATACATATATATATAATTTTTTGTTCTTTTTAATATATACAAATATTTTTCTTTGTTGATTAAGTTCAAAACAAAAAAATGAAAATTTTATATTTCATATGATATATATGTACAAATTAATATATTAAATTAGCCAACAGGTATATGATGGGAAAAGAAAGTGGGTCAGTTAGGTAGCAAGAATGAGGGAGAAAGATGGAGAGCATAAATGTTACACTCATAAAGTCAAAAGCTTGAAAAGAAATTATGCACTATGCTGAATTAAACTTATGGGATATTAACAGAGGACAAGGTTGGGAATAAGTAGGCATGAATGGATTTGAGAACGTATCCATAATGAAGAAAGATCAGAAATTCACTGAATTAAATACTTTACAATGCTTTTCCACTTATACCCACGTAGACTTTGTCTACTACATAATTTATCCAAATCAAAGAAGCCATTTTTGATTATTTCAACTACTACCTTAGTTCTATTTAATAAATCAGAAGTGATTGATAGGGATCTCCTACCAAGAGAGAAAAAGTTTGAGTGTGGATAGTGTGACAGACTATGTATAAGTTTTCCTAGGATCACTAACCTCTGGAAATCCCATCACCAGATTGACTAGATGATATTTAATGTCATGCATCAGCTACTCTCCAAGACTGTCTCCAAGTAATGGGCATAGAGATGGGGGAAAGAAAGATTCCAATACACCTCAGATAAAGATTTAGTCTAAGAGTAAATAAGCCTAAGGTTCGAATCCTGGCTCTGACACATACTGATTGTGTATGACCACTGCTAAGTTCTTTAACTTCTTGCCTGAGAAAACTTTCTAATAAGATGTTTAAAAATGAGTTACTGAGTAGCATTGGTGGCATTTCAAAAGTGGAAATCATCAACATTAATAATTGATTTCATCAATACAAATCCAAAACATACACACACACACACACACACACACACACACACACATACAATATCTATTTGTTCCATAAAAAGAGCAAGTTTAAGTATAAATAGATCCATTTCTATATAGTCATACAATCTAAATTTTTTTAAATATTTAAAAATATTTTTACAATGAAGAAAGAGAAAATATAGGCAAGAATTATTCTAAATAAATAAAGGAAATGTTTGTATATAACTTAGTTTTCATGAATAGTTCATGTAAGGAAGAATATGAGGCTTGTACTTTTTGAATATAATAAAGAGAATTCAACTGATTAACTGCTTTCAAGTACATGAAGGCTTTTCATATAAAAGGGAATAGTTAGCAACTGTTTTATATCTTCTCTTAGAGAAGGACCAGAGAAAATGTATATAGCATGAAGAATTTAGGTTAGATATAAATAACTTCTTGAGAGCAGACATTTTCTAACACTGGAATTGGTTACTAACAGAAATTATAGAATCTCTTTTTCTGGAGGTCTTTAAAAAATTATAGCTACTTACCAATTTAAGATAATTTAGGCATATTCTTTCTTAGAGGAATGGCTCCTATCATCTCATGCAAGATCTCTTTTAGTCATCTGCTCCAAAGGGAATTTGTTGTTTTGGGTTATATATACCACCCCAAAGAAAGCATAGACAGAAGATGTGGTAGCCTACATTTTGAGATTTAAAGGATACTAATATGGCTCAACTGGAAGTTGCTTAACCAAAAATCTTTCTTACACTCCTCACTTGGGCTTGAAATTTCATCATTTAATATCCATTCCTTTAGATTAAGGAACTGTTTTTAATAGTTAAATATTGAAGGCGATGGAGAGAAGGAGCAACTAGCAAGATGCAATCTCTATGATTCATGAACAAATTGTATGATTCATGAAAGACAAGTCCCTGTAGGAACCCTTTTTACCAAGAGATATCATAAGAGGGCTGAGGTTCTAAAATAACAAGAGAGTATAGAAAAAGTCTAGGAAACTTCACTAGGGACACTATTTTGTCTAGGGCCAGTCATCTGTAATAGTTCTCTAAAAAAGGAAGCAATAGTCCCTTTCTTTTTGACTAATATTCCTAAATTCAATTAAACAAATCCTCAGCAAGTTTTCATTAGTAGCAATTTTTTATGCTATGTCTTCAAATACTTCGCAGAGTTATGTTTCATGTTTTAAACAATTACCATATATAAGATGAGGTGACTATACTATGTTGTTAATTAAAGTATGTAAATTAAGAAACCAAAAAAAGTCAGACTTAGTCAAACTCATCAAGTAAATATACAACTTTAAACCCAATTTTAAAAGTTATTCTCTACAACTTCAAAAGATTTGACCAACTTGTTCTGACTAGTGGTTATATCTAAACCACAACTGTTCTGGTGCTTACAAATATTAAAAGCCCAAAAGGCTGAGTGTTAGATGAAATACTGATGTAGTAAACTGAATAAAGAAGAGTATCTTACTAAGAAAAACTCTAGGAATATATTTTTGAGAATAACAGAAAAATCAAGAAAGTCCCAGAATTTTCCTAGATCTATTAGATACAATAAAAAGCCAGGGGCCTACACATTTATACATATTAACTTTGAATTTTGCAGTTCAAATGAGGGGCCATTACATTTAAAATCCATATTGATAATCAGCTTCACCTTTCAATGATTTTTCTGATGATTAATATGAGAAAATAATTTATTAATCTAGGTATTTAACAAAAGCCTTTTTCATTTGTATTAAAACACATATAAAGACATTTGAATTTGAGAATTTTACAGCTTCTTTCAGAATAATGCAGAAATACATGTTCTAATTCAGAACCATTCCTTTCCATTCCCATATTGTGTCATTACAGGAATTACCATGCAGCTGGAGATGCAGCCTTGCAGAGTAGACAGAGCTCCTTCCAGCCAGGGAGATCTAGGTCAAGTCCTTCCTCTACACTGGCTATGTAACCCTGTGCAAGAAATTAATTATCCAAATCCCCATTCGATTCATAAGAGTGATATAAATTGTAGAATAGAAATCAAACTGCACTAGGAGAGAGAAGGAGGGGAGGAAGTAGGAAGGAAGGAAGGGAGAAAGGGAAGGAGGGGGGAGGGAGGGAGGAAATGAGGGAAGGAGAGAAGAAAGGAAAGGAGAGAGAGGAAGGGAGAGAAGGAGGAAGGGAGAAGGGAGGAGAAAGAAGGAAAGGAGGGAAGGAAGAAAAGGAAGAGAGGGAAGGAGGGAAGGAGAGAAGGAAAAAGGAAAAGAGGGATGGAGGAAAGAAGGAAAAGAGGGAGGAAGGGAAGATGGGAGGGAGAGAAGTATGGAGAGAGGAAGGAAGGAGGGAGGGAAAAATGAAGGGAGGGAAAGAAGAGAAGGGATAGGACAGAAGAAAGAGAGAGAGGAAGAGGGAGGGAGGAGGAAAGGAAGGGAGGAGAAAAGGAAGGGAGAAGGGAAGGAGGGAGAAGGGAAGAAAAGGAGGAAGGCAGGGAGGAAGGAAGGAAGGAAGAAAAGGAAGGAAGGAAGGAAGGAAGGAAGGAAGGAAGGAAGGAAAAAAAGGAAGGAAGGAAAAAAAGGAAGGAAGGAGGGAAGTAGAGAGGAAAAGAAGGAAGGAGGGAGGGAGGAAGGAAAAGAGGGAGGGAAGAATGGAGAGAGGGAAGGGAAGGAGGGAGGGAAGAATGGCCAGAGGGAAGGAAGGGAGTGGGTAGGACAGAAGGAAGGGAGAGAGGAAGAGGGAGGGAGAAGAAAAGGAAGGGAGAAAGGAAGGAAGGGAAGGAGGGAAGAGGGAAGAAAGAGAGGGAAGAAGAAAGGGAGAAAGAAAGGAAAAAGGAAGGAAGGAAGGGAAGAAGGGAGGAAAGAAGGAAGAAGTTGCTAATTGTACAGAGAATGTCACCCTATAGGTCATTCAATTAGGCTCTATTCAATATTTCTTTACCAATTTCTAGTGAGAGGATATAACACATAAAAAAAGATTTATAATACAAAACTATATAATAAGTTAATAAAATAAGTGTTAAAAGCATGTCATTATCATTATCATCAACACAATATATATATATAGTTTTAAATACTTTAGAGTTTTGAAAGATTTCCATATATATATGACGTCATTTAATTCTCAAACATCCTTTTAACTTAAGGAATGTAAGTTTTTTTAACATCCCATTTTACCAAAGGAAAAACTTCTCATTGGACATTACTATCCTTCCCTCATTCTATTAACCAGCTCTACTAGCCTTCTCTTACATCATGGGTACATCTCACCTTAGTGACTTTGCATTGACCATCCTATATTTCTGAAATTCACTCTCTCCTTATTTCCTATCTTTTGAAAGCTAGGTAATGCAGTGCTAGATATCAGGAATCTGGAAGATTTGTGTTCAAGTTCAGGATCAACTATATTACTAACTGTGTAGTAGGCAAATAAATTAACCAAAATCTGCCATTGTTTCCTTAAACTGTAAAATGGAGATAATAACAGTTCCTTCATTTTAGGGTTATGATGAGGACAAAATGAAATAATATTTGTAAAGTACTTAGCACAGGGCCTGTACACTTAACAGCAGGCACTTTAAAAATGCACCTTCCTTCTTTCCTTCTTTTTTTCTTTTCTAATAAGATGAAGCTCAGTTATCATGACATCTCTCCTGGTTCCCTCCAATTACTGGTATCTTCCCTCCCAAGTTACTTTATATAGATATATATAGATATATAGACATATCTATATATATGCATTTATATACTTTATATTGATGCTGTAGATACTTGTTCCTCCCATTAGAATATAAACTCCTTTTGATTGTTTAATTCTAAACTTGTATCCTCAGAGACTAGGAAAGTGCCTGGAACATTGGGGCATTTAATAAAATAATTTTTGGTTGATTTATTGGGGAAAAAAAAGATTGGGTAGATCTGTAAAAATCATTTTAGTTCTTGAACCTATGAACAACTAAATAGGCCTACTCACAATAATTTCATTAAAAACATTATGTAGTGAAAAGAATAAAGTAAAGAGATTTAGGTTTACATCTTAGCCCTCACACTTATTAATCTTGCATACAGGTAAATTGCTAAAAAAAAAAAAGTATAAAATTGGGGTATTAATAGTTGTATTATAGTGGGGTATTGTGAAGAATGCACTTGGTGTCCTTTAAAATGTTCTATCACTTATAAGCTATACAATAGTTATCTTTTCTTGACATGGATAATTTAAATAAAGGTTATTTGAAAGTCAGACTGACTAACAAAGATTGTGTACAAACCAGCTTCAGTCATTTACTTTTCCACTATAACAAAACAAATTGTGTACTTTGGCTTCTTTGAATAATACAGAAAACTAAACTTCCTTGAAGATCTCCCTGACCTAGTTGAATGAGTGTAAATATCCTATTTTAATTGGATAAGATTACAAATGTGACTTTGGAAGTTTGAGAAAATTTCTCCAACCTTAATATCAAAGAATTTGAAGGTATTTGTGGAAATACGATTATAAAAGCATACATTTTCTTATTTTCTTCTCTTCTATTTAAGGGTAAATCCATTCTGTTTGGTGCCATAGTATTTATTCTATTCCATCCTGTTAGAGAGATTAAGATATTTAGTTCTGAAAAGAGATGGAAGTAAAGGTTGTTCTCTCTGGCCTTTAGTTTACTGGGCAATAGAGCTTTGCAGATAATGAAGGTGAAATGTATAAAGAAAAGCTTTAAAAAACTGTAACATTGCCAAAAGTTCGAGAGCTCTATCTTGTGCAACAAGGCCACTGGCTCTGAAAGGATGCCACAGCTACAAATTATTGTGCCAGATACTACATTTACTCAGGGTTATTTGGGCAAAAGTAATGAGAAGTATTAAAGCAATATTTACGTAGCTGAAATGTAATATCAATCATGCTATGTACTTTGGTGATAAGAATAAGGATTGAGCTGTTAGAGAAAAAAAAACTAAAATTGACTCTTAAGAATGGAAAAGTACTAGGTAACCTGTGCATTCAATTCTTACTCATAAATTATTTTTATGCAACTCTACTCCAAATCATTTTGACAGTACAGAAAAATTATATTCCCAAAAAACAAGTGATACGGCCATGTAAGAAGCATATGGTAATAAACAGTGCTTTCAAAATTATCTAACTGCTTATTTTTAAAATGAGGCAAATCCACAAAGTATGTGGATCAATACAATTGTAGAGAAATACAAACAGGTTTGCAAAATGATTTTTTAATCATTAAGCCCACAGAAATATATTGACCTTCACCATTTACACTTGCTTTGTCCACCACCAGCAGCAATATTATTATTTCCACACCCATTATCAATTCCCTACTTCTACTACTTCTCTCAGTTTCACTAAACTAAAAGAAAGGAAGCATTTCTCTACTTGAAATACTTTTTAAAGCCACACTGTACCATTCCTCTCAACACATATTCCAAAGAAAATAAAACCAAAGATAGCAAAAAGCAAAAGCAGAGTACATAAAGTCACTATCTTACAAATAAGTTGTACTCCAGGAGTTCGTTTATAAATCAGTTATTTGGGAACTTAGAACATACTTTCTCACTGGGGAAAAAATGTAATAAATGATGGTGAGGTTACCAGACATGTCCACAAAATTCCATTGCATCTATCTTGTATTTGAAGTACAATACTGTTAGTGCAGTAATTCAATTGTACCTTACTATCATCTGGAAAGTTTTCTACGAAATAATAAATTATTTTCATTTATTTTTATTTTCAGTTCCATATTTTCTCCCTTTCTCTAACTCCCTTGAAATGCTCACTGAGAAGGCAAGAATTACAACATTCATTATGCATATACAGTCCTGCAAAATACATTTTCTAATTAGCCATGTTCTAGATAAAAAGAAAACCAAGAAAAAATCAAAAAGGAAAATAATATATATGCTTTAATCTGTACTCTGAATCCATCAATTCTCTATCTGGGGGTAGAGAACATTTTATACCATAAGTCCTTTGGCATTGTGGTAAATCATTGTAATGATAAAAGCCTTTCATAATATTTTTAATATTTATATTTATATTCTTTATAATATTGCTATTGCTTAATAGATGTTTGTCCTGGTTCTGTTCATTTTATTTTGCATCAGTTCTCAGGGATTTTTGTTATTGTTGTTTCTGTTTGTTTGTTTTCTGAAACCATCCCATTCATCATTTGTTGCAGCACAATAGTATTCCTTCACATTCATAGCCATAACTTTTCAGTCATTCCCCAGTTGATGGATATCCCCGGAGCTTTCAATTATTTGCCAAAAGAACAAATTCTAAGCTCAACTAGGGATACTGGGAATATTTATCTTCTCCTTTAATGTCTTGTACATTTGAGAAAAATGATATGGGAAGAAAGTATTCATGAGCCCAGCGACTTCATCAAGAAGGAGAAAAGACCTAGGAGACCTAAGTGAGGATCCTTAACCGTTTTTTGTAATGGATACCTTTGGCAGTCTGGCAAAGTTTATGGACTCCTCAGAATAATTTTCAATGACTAAAATAAAATGCATAAAATTACAAAGGAAATCCAATTGTGCTGAAATACAACTATCAAAATTGTTTTAAGGAAAAAGCATTCACATATTCTTGCTTTATAGAAAGGCAACTTTCTACAAGAGAACACTATATACTTCTCTATGAAAGTCATTCCTCAAATGTTCTGAATTGTAGAACAAATAGCTGTTGCCACAAGAGGGAAAAGGGTAAAATTGAAGGAAAGAGCGTTGGTTAAAATAACTCCCCATCTACCTTTTAATATGCACTGGTGTACTCACTTTGGTAGAACATAGACTAAAAATCAATATGTATGTATAACCATCCCCCCTTTGTGATTCCAGGAAGATCATGAATAGAACACCAAGTCTCGGAGAAGATGGGTTCAAAGCTGGTCTAACTGAATAACTGAATGTTCATTCAACACTTCAGGGACTTCATCGATAAAAGGAGTGGATTGAACTAGATGGTCTCTAATGTCACATACAGCTCTAAATCTGCAATTTATTTTAAACAATTAGCATGCATTTGTTATTTGCTATGTGATGGGTACTGCATTAAATGAATGGGAAGATACAAAGGAAAAATAAATACTCTCCACAAGAAGCTTACATCTAATGAAATAGAAATAGAATTTGAAAGAATACAATGCATTGTTTTAAAGCTTTTTTAAAAAAATCTTGTTTCATTAAATGTAGAAACATCAGGGTGTACATATTCTATTGGCTATGACTGCAGTTTAAAAGGCATTTTTATACTGGAATAAGAAGAAATATTTTGGAAAACTTTATTATCCCTGATGACTCCTCACAGAAAAAATGTTAGTGTAAATAAAAGAATTCAAACATTGCTTTGAGGTCATATGCCTATTACTTCTGTCATCAGTACATTAAAAATTTCAAAACACTGTTGTAGTTCCTCAGGGAAAAAAATACATTGTACTTATTTATAATAAGTAACACAAACAAAAAAAAAACCTTATTCTTAAAGGGGCTCTTAGACACTAGAGTTCATTGCATCATTGCATATGTCAGGGAGGCTTCATATAATATCCAGCACTTCTTCAAAAATTATTTCTATGCAGAAGAGGACAGAATCTCAACATTTGGGTAATGTATATAGGTGAAATTTCTTGCCTTCCCTAAAGGAGACCTAAAAGTCAGAGTGGTTTCAAAATAAGTTAGACTCTGAATAGTTTTCCTACTTATGGATAGACAAATCTCTGGATCTCTTCTCTGTGCAGGAATAGATGAGAATGAAACTAAACTCTCCGTGTAGCCAGGGGAAGGATAATAATTTTTTAAAAGTATATAGCGTTCAATAAAATTTATAATAAAATGAACAACATTTAGAAACATTCAATATTTTTCTTAAAAACCCTAAAACCTCAAGCTATTCCTCTACATTACAGTTCCTGAAATGTTCATTAATATTTAAAAGTTATGCTAACTTATCTGGTGTCTTAAAGCATAGTAGTGCTATTTTAGCACACAATAAAGTAGATATATAAAGTCTAGAACTTATATTAAAACATATTTCTGAACAGTTTTTCCCCTAATTTTGTTGCTGTTGCTTATTTTTAATCAAGATTTGCATTCTAGGTAACTATAACTACAAGTCCCTTTTGTCTAAATTCGGGGTGGGGAGAATGGATCATTTTAATATTGCAGACTGAATAAGTCCAAACCCCTCCCTTGCCTTGGTGGGGTAGGGGTGAGCAGATTTGCAAAAACAAATTTTAGTATCATCAATCCTACACACACACACACACACACACACACACACACACACACACACACACATACACACACACACACACACACACTGCTCTATGATATGTACATAGCCCTGGGCATCCATCTCCAAATGAGAATATGGACAGGTGCCTAGCAGGGGAGGGGAACAGGAAAGCCAGAGACAAAGATCAGTTTTCCAATTCAATCACCACTTTTATTTTATTTGGTGGGGGAAGAGAAAGAAAAGCAGAAGTTTTTGTGGCTTTTAATGAGAACCAATAAATCCTTCAATTCATCCAGACTGAAAAAGGAGTATATGGAACAGGACAGAAAAGGAAACTCTTTTTCCCATCTGCCTATGAAAAAACAAGCCTCTTCCAATAGAGGAAAAAAGTCAACCCTAACAAATGTTTAATAGCAAAATATTAGTTAAAAATGACAACAAAAAATGTGGCTGTTAACTATCGTCTTATTTTGCTAAAACTCAGCTCTTTTTCTAGTATTTGCTGACATATTTAAGCAATATTTCCCCAAGAAATATTATTTCCCATTAAAATTAATGCATTTGTTTCTCACGCAAAATATTATAATGTATTATATTAGTAAGAACTTCGCCAACATTGTACTTACACCTACTCATTCTCAAGTGCTATCTGAAGGAGGGGAAAGGTACTTTACCACCCTCCATTTTCTCCCCCTTTTCCCCATATTCTCTACTTTGGCCCCTAGCCTACATGACTATTGGCAAAAGAGCATTATTACACCACTTGAGGAGAAAATGTGATAACATTATTATAGAGGCATAGGATGGTAGCCAGTAGCAAAAGAGAAAAACTGATATTATACAACTGACAGTTCTATCCTGGGATTGTCCCTAACACACATTTTCTCCCATATACAGTAAATCTCAGGAATTCTAAACCCAAATTGTGCTCTCTGTTCTTCATAAAAAACATTCTATCTCCTCCTTTTATGTCTTTCCATTGTCCATCCCATATTCCTGGAATGTACCCATTGCCTAGCTCCACATCATAAAGTTCCTCTCTTCCCTTAATATGTAGCTCAAGTACCATCTTCTGCAAGAAGTCTATCAAGATCCTTCCAAATGCTAGTGAAATAGCTACTTTAGCACACAATATAATTGTGTGCTATATAAGATATATAAAGTTGCTATTTTGGTGAAGTTGTGAACTGATTCAATTATTTTTGGAGAGCAATTTGGAACAATGTCTAAAGGACTGTAAAATTGCACATACCCTTTGATCTAGCATTCCCACTGCTAGATTTATACCCCAATAAGATTTTAAAAGGGGGAGGGCCTATATAAACAAAAAAATTTATAGCATCCCTTTTTATGGTGGCAAAGAATTGGAAATTGAGAGAATGGCCATCAACTGGGGAATGGACTAATAAATTGTGGTATATGATTATAACGGAATATTGTTATGCTATAAGAAATAACAAGCAGGATGGCTTCAGGAAAAACTTGGAAAGACTTACATGAACTGATGCAAAGTGAAGTGAACAGAAGAACGAGAATATTATACACAGTGATAACAATATTGTATGATAATCAATGAATGAATGATTTAATTATTCTTAGCACAGAGTGACAATTACAAAGAACTTATACTGAAAAATGACATCCATCTCCAGAAAAAAAAATTGATGGAGTCTGATTATAGATAGAAGCATACCATTTTTCACTTTTGTGTATATGTGTACATTTGTGTATGTGAGGGGGGGAGAATTTTTTTATGTGGGGGGGAGAATTTTTTTATCTTATAAATCTTTATTTTGTTATCTTATAACATCAAATACATTTCGTATGATTGTACATGTGTAACCTACTTCAAATGACTTACTCTCTTGAGGAGGGAGAGGGAAGGAAGGGAGAGGGAATTTGAAACATAACCTTTAAAAAATGAATATTAAAAATTATTTTACATATAATTGAGAAAGAATAAAATATGCAGTCAAAACAAAACCAAACCAAACCAAAAAAACACCAGTGATCTCTCTACTTTGTATATATTTACTTTGTGTCTGTGTCTATATATGTATATATATTATGTATATATCTTGTAACACATATTTGTATATGTTTTATATTTATTGTTTCTATAGAGAGAATTGCTATCTGTATTTATTTATTAACTATATACATATATATTTCTTTATTCTGTAAACATCTTATATATACTTATCTCTTCCATTAGAATGTTAGCTCCTTGAGAGTAGAGATTGTTTCAAGGAGAAAATATCTAAATAATTTGAGGTTAAGAGGAGACTCAAGAGAACATTCTACACAGTAACAGCAACATTGCAACGATGACCAACTGTAAAAGACTGAGCTAAATGATCAAGACAATAACAAAGAACTGATCATGAAAAATGCTTTCTATCTCCAGAGAGAGAGATGATGAACTCTGAATGCAAATTAAAGCACATTTTTAAAAAAATTTTTTCTTTATTTTTCTTGGTTTTGTATGTCTGTTTTTTCTTCCTCCCCTCCCTTTTCTTTTTTTTCTGGCAAGGCAATAAGGGTTAAGTGGCTTACCCGGGGTCATACAGCTAATAAGAATCAAATAGTTGAGGTTGTATTTGAATTCAGTTCCTCCTAACTTCAAATCTAGTGCTCTATCCACTGTGCCACCTAGCTGTCCCGTGTCTGTTTTCTTTTGCAACCTGGCTAATATGGAAATATATTTTACATAATTTCACACATATAATCAATACCATATTTCTCCTCAAGAGGCAGGAGAAGGAAGGGAGGGAAAGAATTTGAAACTCGAATTTTTTAATGTATATTCAAATGTTTTACATATAATTAGAAAATATCTAATAAATAAATGTATCTTTAAAAATATTCTTTCCCCTTTTGATTTTAGCGCACACACACACACACACACACACACACACACACACACACACGAAGCTCTGTTGTTTCTTCTGTGACCTGTCTTAACATTTTTCTTTGCTGCATCTTCATCAAAGTCATTTCCTCTAAGAAAGGATTGTCCTGGACTCTAACTTCTTGTTTTATACCATCACATTTAGTAATCTTATTAGATTCAATTGCCATCCCTACAATGATAATTCCTAGATTTGATAGACATAGCCTTAAACTCTCTTCTGAGTTCCAGTCCTATATTATCAACTGCCTTTTAAATGTCTCAAACTGAATATTCTAGTTCTAAAATTCAATATATCCAAAAGGAAACTTGTTATCCTCCCTCCAAAAAAAAAAAAAAAAAAACACCCTCCCCTTTCCTCAATTTCCATGTTACTGTCAAAGGCACCACCATTCTCTTAGTCACTCAAGTTTGCAACCTTGGTGTCTTCTACTTTTCATTTGCATTCACTTCTCTTCATCCCATTCATATACAATTCATGGCCAATTTTTGTCATTTCTATTTTCACAACTTTCAACTACATCAGGGTTTCTTAAACTTTTTTTTTCCTCACATCCCCTTTTCATTGAAATTTTTATGAGTTATAGATACAAAAAAGAATATATAAATCAAACATCTACTGATAATAAATCACAATTTCACATCTCCCCACATTCAATTACAAGAATCCATATGGGGTTGTAACCCACAGGGTAGAAAGCCGGGCTCTATGTTGTCTTCTCTCCACTTACAAATCCACCATCCTAGTAAGGACCAACATGACTTCATGACTAGACTACTGCAATAACCTTCTGATTGATCTTCCTGCCTCAAATTTCTTTCCACTATCATCCTTCCACAACTTCAGCCTAAATGATCTTCTGAAAACAAAAATCCTAACATGAAATCCCTTACTCAAAAAGCTCCAGTGGCTCCTTAATACTTCTAGATCAAATGCAAAATTCTCTTTGCAACTTTGAAAATACTGTATAACCTGGACTCATCCTATCCTTCCAATTTTCTTACTTTTTATTCCCTTCTACATACTCTATGATCCAGAAACACAACCTGATTCTATTCTTCATATAGAACACCCCACTTCCTAATCGGTTACTTTTCACTGAATGATCCCTATGCCTGGAATGTTCTTCCTCCTTTCCTTCATTTCTTGCCTTCCTTGACTTTTTTTAATTTTCAACTCAGATATGATCTTCTGCTGTAGGTCTTTTCTTCCACTATCCTCATTCAGATAGTACTTCCCTTCTTCTTTTACACTTGAAATAAGTATTCAGTCCACACTCTTTCAGAGTGAGATCAGCTACATCTCCCCCTCAGGGTTTTAGAAGAATCCTTGAGGGCATGAGATACCTATCTCTATTGTTATTGGCTAAAGTCTCCAATGCTATATTATACCTCAACCAACACTTTGGTTCCATTTAACCAATTAGCATCAATTAGTTTTACAAAGGGAAATTTACTTCAAAGAAACAGTAAGTACTGAAATGCAAACACTCCATCACACTCCAAGACACTTGGGGAGCACTTTCTCCCCAAAACCATAATCCTCCAGTTGGAGAAAGAGTTCTAATTTAACAGTCTCTACAGACCACTTGTCTCACCAATTTCAAGTCCAAATGAAACATCCCAGTTGGATAAACTGTCATCTCAGCTATCCCTGAGCTGGATCCTTGCTCTTCAGGGTCTCAATATTATACTGACTCGCTACAAAACTGAAACAAGGATTATGCTCCTGGGTCCACTCAGGGACTAACTCTCCTGACTGATAAATTGTGGCTTTCAGCCTCTTTCAGCTAAAATAAACAAACAAACATTAAAACAAAGAAACAAGCATGTTCATCAACAATATGTCTACATACAGGAAGAGCCCAAGGTCTGTCATCTTACTGTATTATCTCTCTTCTGTCATCAGAATGCCAGAAGTCAGGAAGAAATCACATCAAAAGAAGGCACAAGCTCTAGATGCCGTTTGAATGTCCCCCGATTTCCTGCTACACAGACCGTCAGGCTCCTGCTTACCACATGCTTAGCAAATAGTAACGAGTTACACAATGTTGTTGTATGCTTCAAATTCCACTTGAAAATTGCCTCCATGATCAGTTTTCTAAAAACATCATAAAAGAAGGTTAAAGACCCACATGTGCTTTTGCATGTTTGTAGCAGCTCTTTTTGTGGTGACAAAAAATTGGAAAATGAATATTTACCCATCAGTTGGGGAAAAGCTGAAGAAGTTATGGTATATGAAAGTAATGAAATAATATTGTTCTATTAAAAATGATGAACAGGCTGATTTTAGAAAGGCTTGGAAAGATTTACATGAACTGATGCTGAATGAAGCAAGGAAAACCAGGAAAACATTGAATAGAGCAACAAGATTGTGTGATGATCAACTATGATAGACTTGGTTCTTCTCAACAATTCAGTGATACAAAGTAATCCCAACAAACTCTCGATGGAAAACGACATCTGCATCCAGAAAAAAAAAATCTATGGAATCTGAATGTGGATTAATGCACAAAATTTTCTCCTTTTTTTTTCCTTCTCATAATTTTTCCCTTTTGTTCTGATTTTTCTCTCCCAACATGACTCGTGGAAATATGTTAAAAAGAAGAAGAAGAAGAAGAAGAAGAAGAAGAAGAAGAAGAAGAAGAAGAAGAAGAAGAAGAAGAAGAAGAAGAAGAATCATTTACATACATAACCTTAAAAAATTAAAAAGAGAGAGAAATATAGAGTGGATAAGATTTGGTATCAATAAAGGGAGTATTAATAATGATCAAAAAAAAAGAGAAAGAGAAAATTGTCTCCATGGATCACTGTGCACATCACTGTAAAGACTGGACTTTATACACAATTTCATACTATAATCATGCATTTGTTTTAAGCTTCATAATGGCTCAGGATGAGAGAGGACAAAATCCCTGTTAAATACCAAATAAATCTTAGATGTACAATTTTTTCATGTAATCTCTCTCTTTATAGTGTAAGATCTTTGAAAGAAGGAAAGTGTTTTTGCCCTTCTTCATATTTCCCTGCACCTCACACAGTGCTTGGCACATAGTAAATGTTTAATAAATACTAGTTAATTGGAAGAGATCATAAAGTATATAATACTTGCCTTGGTGGATCTTATAACCTAGTTAAGAATAAAATACATAAGAAAGTGACTATAATGAAATATATACATATACATATACATGTACATGTATACACACACACACACATATATATATATATACATATATATATATATAAAACCAGATAGATATTATACATGATAAATGAAAACAAAATATCTTGCAAGGGTAAGAAAGAAGATAACCTAACAGAATTTGGGTACTAGTGAGATTAAAGAAAATTAAAAGGAGTTGGGCTTTAAAGGATGGGTAGAAATTTAAAAGATAAAGAAGAGATGGGGAGAACATTCCAAATGTTTAAAACCATATGAACAAAAAATCTTAGACTTAAAGCTGGACAGGAACTTAGGGTCATATAAATATGAGTCAGAAGAGTTAAGTGATCACCTGAAAATCATAGTGATAGTAGATAACAGAACCAAAGTTTTGAATATAGGTTTGTCTGTCTAGCTTCAAGCTACCTCCAATACTTTCATTATTTTGCAAATGAAGAAACTGAGGCTCAAAGAAGTAAAATGATTTGACAAAAATAATAATAATAATAATAATAATAAGTACCATGGCCAAGATGCAAACCCAGGGCTTCTTACTCCAAATACAATATTCATTCTACTGCATAAAAGGAATGAAAGGAGAAGAAGAATGCAAGTGAGCATCAATAGCCCCATTCCATAACAAATCTAAGTCCACGTGAAAACTCACAATGTTCAAAGTCTCACAATGGGATATCCCAGACAAGAAATGAGATAGTTATTAACTCTCTTCACTAAACAATATCTGTTAAATGAGGGGTCAAGAATCTGTGATCAAGAAATAACAAACCTCATTTAAATAGAGGAATCTTTTTCATGTATTCAGTAAGGAAGGAACTCAGCAACAAATGTTATCAAATACTGATTAATGTCAAAGAAAACTGTTCACACGGGTTTTTGTAATTATTATTATTATTTCATTACATAAACTACTAAATACCACCTCAAAAAAAAAAAGGACCATAATGAAATTAATGATGTATACAGAGGCACTCCTAAACCCTAATAAATGGCATTCATTATAGTGTTACTATTCTCTTTGTGAAGCTGCTAGAAAGTGATTTCTATTACCTGTTGATAAAATAATTGAGAGCTATCATGGTAACAATGCCATAGCTGAATGTCCATATGTGTCAAGGACAAGAGCACACATATATAAGCATGCACATAATGAATAACTTGTTTCCAAAGAAGATTCCCCAAGCATGTGTACTATAAAATATTAGTTGCAGTGCAATTATGTTGGTTTCCATTTTAAATATCTACTTTCACCTTCTTGATTTAATTTTCAAAGTCATGTCATTTTTTAAGAAGTATATTTAAGGGTAAGCTTGATGGTGAAGTGGATAGAGCATTTCCCTGAAGTTGGAAAGATCTGACTTCAGAACCAAACTCAGATACTTGCTAGT
Source organism: Antechinus flavipes (assembly GCF_016432865.1). Taxonomy (NCBI): domain Eukaryota; kingdom Metazoa; phylum Chordata; class Mammalia; order Dasyuromorphia; family Dasyuridae; genus Antechinus; species Antechinus flavipes. The sequence goes on along the minus strand of NC_067400.1, from coordinate 126,008,117 downwards.
TGTGTGACCCCTGTGCACGTCATTTAACTCCAAAAGAAGGAAGGAAGGAAAGAAGGAAGAAAGAAACGAAGAAAGGAAGGAAGAAAAGAAGGAAGGAAGGAAGGAAGGAAGGAAAGAGAAGTACACATGTTTATATACAAATACTATTATATTTAATATTTAATCCCCAAAAGTTTGAGGATTAGATCAATTCACTTCAATTCCACAATTCCATAATATACTCTAATTCCAATAATTCCATTATTGGTTTTGCTACTTAATACACAAATAACATGGGACAGATTATTTAACCTGTCCGATCTTCAGTATCTTCATCTACAAAATGAAAAATTAGACAATAGAAGTCATTAATCTAGTAGTACAAGAATTTGGGAGAGAGAGTTAGCATTTTGATAACTACATTCCAATATAATTTATTTCCTTTCCTATACTAGGAATGATTAAAAACTCCAGGACTAGATGATCAATAAACTTCCTTTCAGCTTTCTATCAGTGATTTCATTGAGAAAGCCAAACCATGATTCAGCAACTTCTGCTTAAATCCCAGAAAAGTGAGAAAATAAAAAGCTGGTGATCCTTGTTCATTGCAAATTCAAGTTTTTGTTAAGTACTTAGTATATCAGGTGTCATGTGCTAGGGAATCAAAGATGAATAACTCACTGTCCCTGATCTCAAATAAAGAAGATAAAATGAGCACAAACATAACTCCACTATTAAGCAAAAGATAAAGGAAAAATCAAGTGTGGGAGGGAAGAAGTACAGGGGGTATTTGTTGGAATGAGAGAACACATTCAATTGAGAAAAATACTGAACAGTTCCATAAAGTACAAAAGCAAAATAACTTGCATATAAATCATTAAAGATTATTGAATTAAGAAAATGGTGTATGAATTATGTTTTGAACAATGGAAATCATAGGATCATAGATTCTGAGCTGGAAAAGATCTTGAATCCAACTCCTCTATTTTCTGAATTAAAAACAACAACAATAAAAACTTTAGAATAGAGAAAGATAAAATTACCCACCCAAGATAACACTAACAGTGTCTGAGACAAGATTTGAAGATTTTTCTATCTCAGATTCCAGTGCCCTATACATTTCACCATGCTATCTCTCTAAAATAAAATTAGAGACAATATTTCAATAAATGGAATTGAAAAGAGAGGGCATTCCAGGAACTGAAAATGACCACTTTTTTTTAAATGTGCAAAACATATTTAACCTATATCAGATTGTTTGTTATCTTGTGTAGGGGAAAGGTAAGGGAAAAAGGCAAAAAATTTAGTACACAAAGTGTTACTAAAATGAATGTTGAAAATTATCTTTACATGTATTTGGAAAAATAAAATACTATTTAAAAAGAAAAAAAGATTGTTCAAGAATATTGGCATATACGATTAAAAAGTCAACCTGAAATTATATTGCAGAGATCCTTCCATGCTAGACTACAGAGTGTAGACTTTATGCTGTAAACAGCAGGAGGCTGACAATGTCTTTTGTTGCTTTCATTGCTATGCTGATTCACTATAATCACCTTCTAGCTTCAGCATGCCATATGAGTGTACTCAGAGACCTTTGACATTGCTCTGAAAGGGGCTCCAAAATGGAATAATTTAATTCTAACATCAAATATAGTCTCTTTTTATCAATATTAAAAAGTTCTTCAAACCTTGTTTCAACCTATCTTTTGAATTTTATATGCATTATCGACTTCATCCTCACTGTAATCCAGTTAAATTGTATTTTATATTGTCCCTCTGATGGTATGGGATTTTCCATCTCCAGCTCTTTCCAGTTTGTCTCCCATCCCTGGAATGCATTCCTTCTTTAGCTATTCCTCTTAAGAATTCTTTGGGTCCTTCAAAGTTCAGCTCTTCTGCCACCTTTGACATTAAGCCTTTCCTAATCCCCCAGATTCTAATGCTTTTACCTCAAAATTACCTTTAAAAAAAACTTTTTTAAGGGACAACTAGGTGGCGCAGTGGATAGAGCTCTGAAGTCAGGAGGACCTGAGTTCAAATGTGACCTCAGACATTTAACACTTCTTAGCTTGTAATCCTGGGCAAGTCATTTAACTCCAATTGCCTCAGCCAAAAAAGAAAAAAAAAAAAAAGATAAAAGGAAAACTTTTTTTAAAACATTTCTGATGAATAATAATAATAAAATAGCCCAAATTCATAATATGCCTTAAGGCTTACCAAGTACTTTATATGTGTTGCTTCATACAATCCTCACAAACCTGTGGAGATATTTTTACTACCTTCATTTTACAGATGAAGAAACTGAGACTGGAGTAACTGTTCTAGAATTAAATAAATAATAAGAATCTGAGGCAGAATTTGAACAAAGATCTTACTGATTATAGGTCCAATTCTCCATCAAGGTTGAGGGGAAGAAAAGATTAGCACTAGTGATGCCAAAAAATAAGAGGTTTCATTAAATTTTTATTTTAAATTTATTTTAAATGCACTGAAAAGAGGAAGTTCATAAGGAAATGCAAGCAATACAATTATGAAAGTTATGAGTAATAAGTCATATTACTATTACTGTGGGTTACATTTTAAAGCCAATGAAATGAAAAGAAGATATAGAGAATGTTATATGTAGAGATACAGAGAATTCTATTTTTTGCCAATCACATCCAGAGAAGCAACTATGGGGACAGAATGTGGATCGAAGCACAGTATTTTCACCTTCCAGAGAGGAAACTATGGAAACAGAATATGTATCGAATCACAGTATTTTCACCTTTTTGTTTGTTTTTTCTTTCTCGTTTTTTTTCCTTTTGATCTGATTTTTCTTATACAACATGTCAAATATGGCAATATGTTTTAAAGAATTGCACATATTTAACTTTTATTAGATTGCCTTCGGTCTTTGAGGAGGCAGGAAGTAAAGAAGTAAGAGAGAAAATTTTAGAATACAAAGTTTTATTAAAACCAAATATTAAAAACTATCTTTACATGTATTGGGGGGAAATAAAATACTATTAAAAGGTATACTACAACATATTTTTTAAAAAGAGAAAATTCAATTTTTTCATTCTGCTATGAATTTTTTGTACTTGATAATTTAAAATGAACCAATTTAAGTTCTATAAGTGGAATTTTTATGTCCTTTTATTGAAAATTCACTGCACTATGATTTTATTCTAAACAAGAATATCCTAATTGATCATGATGAGGGGATTCTTTCTCCTTGAAGGAGTTTTAGAGAGAGAGTTTCAGGCTTCCTTCATCAATATGATAGGTATCAGGATGCATTGAGGTAAGGAAACACCAGTCAACAACTACTGAGGTCCTAAGATGGGTCTAGCACTGAACTAAGCACTTTTTGCTGTATAATCTCACAGGAGTATAAATAACTCCAATTTTCTTCAAGGATTGAGCTAGAAGAGCACAACTGGATGCTAAACTATGTAGAACTAACCATAAAATATGTAGGTTCACAGAGAAGAAAGATCCCTGAAGCAAGATCAAACTTAGTATGGGGAGAATTGAAATGTATACAAGCTACTTGACAGTATGCAAAATATTATAAAAATATATTTTTAATCATAATAAGCTTTTAAGGTACTCACTAAAGGTAACACCCCATTTTTATGGATTAGAGAGACTTCCACCTATCTTTCCAAAACTGGTCAAAATTGCCTGTACCTAAATATCTCTTATACTCTCTTATCTTGCAGCCAAAATTTCAACCATGAGTTCCCTGAAAGTTTTCTTTAATGTCTGCAAGAGTCCTCTATTAAGAATGCCAAATTATTAAACCTTTCAAAACAAACTAACCCAACTCCCATTTCTCCATTTCTGGTAAAGACACTTAAAAAAAAAAAAAAGAAAGAAAAGAATAAATGCACCTTTCTTTAATATGGTAAATAGTACATAACAAGAACCAAAGAGAACTTTTCACATTTAGAAAATAGAACAGAAGGAAGCAAAAAACAAGCAAGATAGCTTTGAAAGGCACATATTGAATTTATTATGTACTTTAAAGGAAACTCAAGATAATAGAGATTTGTGATTTCATGTACAATCCTTCGTGTTCTAATTTGTAATCATTGTTGTTGCTGTTGTTGACTCGTGTTCAAGTCTTCATGACCCCATTTAGGGTTCTCTTGACACAGATGCTGGAATGGTTTGACATTTCCTTCTTCAGTTTTTTTTTTTTTTTTTTTTTTTTTTTTTTTTTTTTTTTTTTTTTTTTTTACATTCTATTTTACAATTTACAGATGAGGAGACTCAGGCAAATGCTTTGCTCGGGATCACACAACTATTAAGTGACTGAGGACATATTTGAATTAAGAAACTGACTGTAACTGACTCCACGTCTGGCATCCTATCCATTGAATCACCTAATTGCACAGCTTTCTATATAGAAATTCCCATGTTGTTTAGTATTTAAATTGAGAGTTCTAAAAAAGAACAAGAAAAAAAAAAAAGAATAAGATGTTTTCAGAATCTTTTTTTTTTAATGCAAAAAACCTGAACAAGGCTACACCTTAAACCTTAGCAATTGACACCTTGAAGGAGTTAGTGAGATAATAGATAGAAATAGAGATAAGAAAAGGAAAAGGGGACAAAACACCAAAAGAGGAAAAAAGGAAGAGAAAGGTCTCTCCCATCCTGAAAGGGAAGGTGAGAATTTAACAAAGACAAACTTCCCTACTTCACGGTTTTGCCTAGGGCTAAACCCTGCTTTAAAAGAACAGAAGTTCAAATTACAAAGGGTTTCACTAACAGTCAACATTATTTAAATACCTACCTGCTATTTATGTGGCATCTTTCTCGCTACAACTCTGTGAGATAAATAGTGACATTCTGACTTTCACTCTATACCTTCCTTAGGATGTAGAGCAAGCAGGGAATAAGATCAATGTATTCTATCTCTAAATCAAGTCTTGACTTTTTTCGAAATCTGTGATGACTCAAATTGTGTCTAAACACACAACTATTTTGAATTACAGACATGTCATATATAAATACCAGCAAGGTTATCTGTTACTTTCTTAGCTGAAAGAAAGAAAGAAAGAAAGAAAGAAAGAAAGAAAGAAAGAAAGAAAGAAAGAAGGAAGGAAGGAAGGAAGGAAGGAAGAAAAAAGGAAGGAAGGAAGGAAGAAAGATGGAATTAAAAGGAAGGAATTGTATTTGGGATTGGTTCTTTCCAACAATTGCTAAGTAACTACATAGTATGTAATATGACATCCTGGATACAGAAGTTGATCAAATTCAAGTGGCAACTCCAATGTCTTCTCTTTCCTTTACGCTGTATAAACTACTCAGAGGCTGTGTACAGAAAAATTTTAATGATAAAATATGTCCCATTGATAGGCAAGACATATTTGTACCGCTTGATTTCTTAATGTTTCTGAGTACTGAGATGAGTTTTAGACTGAGAGACCCAATTGAAAGAGATCTATCACTGAGAATAAACTGATATTAACTTACCCAAATAAAAATAGCAATTAATCTTGACAATCTTTTGTATTAGAAAAGAAAAAAATGATATTTTAAAAAGCAATACAGGGAAAAATAGTAGACAGTTGACAACTTCATGCAATCATAGAGTTGGAAAGGATAGCCCAATTAAATCAGGATGTCAACTTCTTTTATCTTGTTATGGAACTCTTTGGAAGTCTAGTACAATCTATAGACTCCTCAGAATAATATTTTAAATTTGTAAAATAAAATTCATATGATTATGAAAGAAATTAATTATATTAAAGTAGTTATCAAAAAAATTTTTTATAGCCTGCAGGTTAAAATCCACTGATCTAAACCAACCCTATTCATTTTACAAAAAAAGGACACTGAGGCTTAGAAAAGTTATGCAAAATGCTTAATAAGTAGTGAGATGAGTAGTGTGTGAATTGAGGTCTTAGGATTCCAAATCCACTGTCCCATCTACTGCCTCTCCTAGGAAAGATATCCATGTGGTTTTAATCAGTACACTTGAGGAGAAAAAAAAGTAGTTTTCATGAGCAAAAAAAAAAAAAAAAAAAAAGATAATGATTTCTGCTGGTCAGTGAAAAAGTAAACATATAAATTATTTGAAATACAAATAGTAACCATTTTATTAGGAATCTTTTCTACTTCTCTCATGCCTGTGACAGCTTGTTCCTTAACTGCTTCAGGAAAGCCAGCAGAGGGAGCACAAAGCACTGTGTTCTGGTCTTTGAAAACAAAAGGGCCTGGTCTTTTTTTGTTTGTTTTAAAAGGCTATCTAAATAATTCAAGGTGTTTAATACTTTTTTAAAAATATTTAATAAATATTCTTAGCAATAGCTAATTTCACTGCATCCTAATCTATTTTTTTAATTGTTTTAATTGTTTTAAAAACAGAGCCAAAGAGAACTCGGAGAAAAGAGAAATTCTTCAGAACCAGCTATCCTTCAAAACAAAGGTAACATCAAACATTGCTCCATCTGAAATGCTGGATGACATAAATACATGGGGGTAGTATGACATATATTACCATAAATGCATATAGGACCCAAAGTATTCAGAAATCAAAAGAATTAGGTAGCCTTAACATCCATGAAAATGTATGAAACTCTATGTTAAAGAAACTCTAGGATGGTCTAAGGATATCTATTGATTTGAAGTCAAAAAAGGAAATGTAAGACCATTTAGATATGAAAAGAATAAATGCACAAGTTGTAAGTTCTAGTCCTGATTCTAATATTTCTTGGGTGATTTGTGCATTTGTTTCATCAGTAAAATAAGGGAGTTGGATTAAATGGATCTCATCAGCTATTTTTTTTAGATTCCTTTCCTATCCAGGGTTGCACTTCTTACATACATATGTTGGAAAACAAAAAAACAACAAAAAACAAAAACAGACAAGTATAGAAATACAGATTTTCTCTATCTTGCTAAAAAAAAAAAAAAAAAAAAAAAAAAAAGCCCTTAGATTGCAGAAAGTCATTCCCCATGTCCCTGCCTATTCCCCAACCCCACCCCTTCACAGAAGGAGCCCCCTGAATAAAAGGTTCCATGCCCCAGAGGCCAATCCAACCCTGTTTGTGTGTGCATAGCCCTGAACACAATAAATATGCACACCCTCTTTCTGCCCCTATTGTCATTCTTCCTACGGCATCCCGACCTTACTTGTCACTCAGAATACCCTTCACTCAACAAGCCACCATCACCACCACCCCCACAAATCTGGTTTCTTTCCTTCTTCTTTTCCCCCCTCCAAGTTCTTCTACCCAGAGACAAGGTGTGAACAGACCTTGTTCAACATCTGAAAATGTGTCTGCATTTCCAAAAATGTGTCCACATATCCAGAAAATCTAGCAAAACCAGAAAAAAGACACCAAGATAATTTGAAAATTCATGCTTTGTTTGATGAATTGTAGGGAGAATGGTTTCTTGAAACAATGAGCAATCAGCAGTGACTCCTGATCTAGTTTTTAAAAGGATGAGGATGTCTGCCTTACTTGACTAATTTTTTCTCCCTTCCTGAATGTTCTAAGCACATTTTAGATATTTTTTCATTAATACACCACATCTTTATGTTAAAAAAAAAAAAAAAAAAAAAAGATGATTTCTACTTTATAGACTGGGGGAGGGGTGAACTAAGGAATAGAGAGGTCATTTAGGAAGGCTGTTCCAAAGTTAGGATAAGAACTCCAGGCTCTTGACTCCAAGTCCTTTACTTTATCCACTAAGCAAATACAAGCAGTCTAGATTGGTTATCTTGCCCCCTTCTGTCTCAGAGACTGAGTGACAAAAAAAAGTTTAGTGAGATACTGAGTGTAAATGACAGCACAGGAAATCCATTCTTGGGGCAAGCTGTGAAATTGGCAACTTAATAGAAGGCCAGAAAGCAAGTCTGAACACTACATAACAGTATACACTCGGATCCCCACCCCTGCCCCTGTAGCCCAGCATTCACAGTAATCAAGCATAGGTAAGACTGTAGGAGAATCAAGGTAGTCACTTCAATAAACCTATTCCTGGGCACTTACCTCACAGCTAGTTGGAAAGTTGTTGTCACATTATAAGAGAAAATGTGACTTATGGTGCTAGATATTCACATGTTAATACATATGTTTATCTATCTGAAGCTAGGAACTGGATCTGTAAATTCACTAGTATAGGGAATTCCCAAATAAAAAAAAATTCCCTTTTATCAATTCATATTTGCCACCACTGGTCTTAGAGCATTGAAAGGCTCCTACAGCCAGGATGGAGCAAACAGAGCTGGAAGCCCATTTCTTTCTAATTCCCTTGCTGTTTCTCCCGTGGCTATATATCAGAAATAAATAGATATCAATATATTATAATACATACAAAATGCTAATCCAGTAAACTCTACCATTTTGAGTATTTCAATTAAAATTTCTCAATAAATTCCAACCCCTGCCAAGAAGGCCAAGTGAGGCATATTTGAATATTAAAGCAGAGAAGGAACAAATTATACATGACAACAGGTACAGGAGGAATGCCAACCATATTTGGAAGAAACATTGATATAGAAACCCCACCCACTGCTGGATTTGCAGACATCCTTGCCAAGACAAACACAGCATGTATACACTGGATGTTAGTACACCTTTATAGCACAAAGATGAACTTATCTGCCCTAGTATGGCATTTTTACCTATTGCAAACAAAAAAAGGAGAATTGTGTCTAGATTTATACACATCTTTTGCACAATGGAATTTCATTGTTAGTTTCCTATAAATATACCCTTTCCTACAATGGTTTTTATTATAAATGAAAACTTTCCTTGAAAAAAATTAATAATAAATTAAGAAAGAAAAATAGATGTATTGTCCACCTGAGGAGGTATCCCAAACTGTACCCTATAATTGGTGATTAACTGCCAACTTGAGAGCAACAATCCTTTTTTTAAAAAGTTATTGAAAGGGACTTTAAATGTCAATGTAGGCAAATTCCTTGGACAATTGAACCCCAGTGTTAATATTAACTTGGTTAGGTCACATTTCACTTAAGTTAAGTGGATTTATGTCAATTTTTACCATAGAGATTTAAAATATTTGGTGGTTCTGGGGTGAGGGGATGCATTGTTTTTTATTTAATGTGCCAATCTTAAAATATAAAACTATTCATATTAAGAGGCACATGAACTGAGTTTGGGTTTCTAAGTCAATGAATAATTAATGGCTTTATCTTCATGATTCCAAAATAGGTAATCTCAAGAGAAAAGAGTATTTATGAATATAGGCCCTCACTCTTCCTTTGGGAGGAAAACAAATGACTGTATGATAAATTGAGGCTCTTGACCTATCCATTAGAAAATACACAGGAAATAGTCTAGGAAAGAGATATTAAATTCCTCTCACTCTTGTGAGTTGTTTTTTTTTTTTGTTTTTTTTTTTTTTGGGGGGGGGGGAGGATAGGGATAAGGGATATTCCTTACATCAAGAGAGTAATGATATAAAAATTCAAAAAGGAAAAATCAAAATAAGAAAGACTGATGAAAGCATAACAGTGGGGGGGGAAAAAACGTGTTTAACTGTTAAATCATCCAAATTGTTTTGCCAAATTTTGACATGCTTGATTTCCTGTACTAAAATCTCTTTCCCTCCCTATCTTTGTGTGTGTGTGTCTTAAAAAAAAAAAAAAAAAAAAAAAGTGAGGAAAAATAACCAGCTGTTCCTTGTATGGTTCAGGAAACAAGTTTGATTTATTACTTTAAGGTTATTTTTGAATGAGCTGCTTGTGGCAGCCAGAGTGTAGGAGAAGTCACTGAGGCCTGTCCACTTGAAGGACTCAAACTGTTTCCTGAACAGTCCTTCTTTACTCCTCACCTCCGACAGCTATTATTGACAACGTGTGACTGGGGCCTTCCAGTATTTTAAAACAGTGGGGGGGCCTGGCCAAACAATCAGCCTGTCAATTACCTTTTCCCCTGTTGTGAAAAGGGGGCCCAGGACAATGCAACTTCTCAGCAGGGGGTTGTGCAGCTCCAAGTATGGAACCCACTCGCACAGTGCGGCATTCAAAACCAAATAAATGGTTGGTGCCTTTGTTTTTGTTGAGTTTTTTTTTTTTTTGGGGGGGGGGGGTTGGGAGAGGAGGGCGGGTGGTAGAATGGGGAGTGTCCCTCCATTTCAGAGCGGAATTGAGTAAAGGTATAAAGGTGTCTCCACAGAAAGAAGGAAAACTGACTTCGCACAGTTATTTCTCAAGGCTTCCTGCATTTGGGATGTTGGTTTTTGTTTTTGTTTTTGTGTGTGTGTTTTTTTTCTCACAATGCTCCCACAGAGGCACAAAGAATTCCCCCTTTCCCCACCCCCTTCAGTAGGCTTGTCCACAGGGGAACGCCCAAGCTGCTCTACCTATATTGTGTCTTAAAAAACTTCCTGTGGGCATTGATCACTTGCTGAGAGGACTGTCCATCATACAGCCCCTTTGTTTAGCAGTCACTTCCATTTGAATTTGACTGACTGAGGAAGCCTGAGTTATTTGTAAAGAACAACAAGGCTTTTCATTCATAATTTCAGTAGGGGGACAGGGTGCTAATGACTGAGCTTGAATAACTAGGGAATGTGGTATTCAAGGCAGGAAGAAGCCCAACGGGCTGCCAAATGAGGGGAAGGGAAGGATGTAGGTGAAAGTGCCTGTCAGACAATGAAATTGGGATCTCACATGTATACAAATACAAATCAGGTTTTTAAAGGTGAGACAAAGCAAAAAGATGGAAGCCGGAAGGAGGGCAGGGAAAGTCTAACTGTATTTCATTAGCTTTAGTGTCAACTTACATACCAGTTTTTATGTATTCCAAAACCCATAAAGTGTCTGCAGAGGAAGGAATCTTTTCTTTTCAAAGCTGGTTCTCCTAAAAAAAAAAAAAAAAAAAGAATAGCTTTCACTTTTTACTTACATTGCAATAATTTATATGACAGAGTTCTTAAGTTTGACAAGATTATGAATTACTGTTTTCCAGTAGTATGCAGTTTTGACTAAAGGCCAGTGAACTAAAGAGCTAACTTTGGGGATCTCTGTTTCATTTCTTATAGACATGACACAGAAAAAAAATCTATAACACATATGAAGATTCTGCATATTTGTATGGGGATACATATTAAAATACAAATTTGTCATACAATATAATTGTTCAAATAAAAATCAGATCTTTGTTTTTTCACTAAAATATGATTTGGGGAGAAGTGTTTAATGAAGAAAATAGTCAAATCCTAAAAGTGCTACTTTAAAACATTTAGCTTTCTGAATGAATATACTATTCTATTAATCTCGCTATGGAACAAGTTCAATAAATACTCTCTGAAGTAAAGAAACATGATGCATCTACATTACTAACTAAACAAAGTTCTACTTTTGTTATCTTATTTATTTTTTATCAAAATTTGCCTTCAGTTTAAAAAAAATACATGACATATGAACCAATCATGAAGTACTTATTAATAAATTGATCTTTAATAAAAAGAGACCCTAAAGATAAGTCATGTAGTCCTATACCATTAGCACCCCCTCCAGGTCCTATGCAGGAATCCCCTCTAAAACTAAAGTCTAGAATGTTAATGGTTTTAAATTGATAATAAATTCTGGTTACAGAAAAATTATCAAAAATAACTATTTTATAACATTCGTTATTAGAAAAGATTGTATTTTTATCCAAATATTGCTGATAACATTCCATAAATTATAAGTACTTTGATTACAAATAGCAACTTCTGCTATTCCTAATCCTTTGAAATAAAGTATCATTGATCAGGGCATGTTCTTTTTTGTAGGGCAAAAAAAAAAAAAAAAAAAAAAAAAAATCAACAACTATTCAGTTTAACTCTCTGGCTATATTCCTACAAGGATGGTTAGTTCAGTTAATCAGAAAATAGTGCTAATGAGTCTGAGAATATGAATTCAAACCCTGGACAGGCCAGTTAACTTATCTGTGGTCTATGGTCATAAACTGAACCACTATTGGCCATGCCCCAAATTAGAAATGTGGAATGTGTGTGTGTGTGTGTGTGTGTGTGTGTGTGTGTGTGTGTGTGTGTGTGTAAGAGAGACAGAGAGAGACAGAGAGAGACAGACAGAGACAGCGACAGAGAAATAGAGCAAACTCTTTTCTTTTTTTTTTTTTTAATTATACCTTTTTATTTACAAGATATACACATGGGTAATTTTATAGCATTGACAATTGCCAAATCTTTTGTTCCAATTTTTCCCCTCCTTCCCCCCACTCCCTCCCCCAGATGGCAGGTTGACCAATACATGTTGAATATGTTAAAGTATAAATTAAATTCAATATATGTATACATGTCCATACAGTTATTTTGCTGTGCAAAAAGAATCGGGCTTTGAAATAATGTACCATTAGCCTGTGAAGGAAATAAAAAATGCAGGCAGACAAAAATAGAGGGATTGGGAAGTCTATGTAGTGGTTCATAAGTCATCTCCCAGAGTTCATTCGCTGAATTTAGCTGATTCAATTCATTACTGCTCTATTGGAACTGATTTGGTTCATCTCATTGTTGAAGAGGGCCACGTCCATCAGAATTGATCATCATATAGTATTGTTGTTGAAGTACATAATGATCTCCTGGTCCTGCTCATTTCACTCAGCATCAGTTCATATAAGTCTCTCCAGGCCTTTCTGAAATCATCTTGTTGGTCATTTCTTACTGAACAATAATATTCCATAATATTCATATACCACAGTTATTCAGCCATTCTCCAATTGATGGGCATCTACTAAATTTCCAGTTTCTGACCACTACAAAGAGGGCTGCCATAAACATTCTTGCACATACAGATGAGAGCAAACTCTTTTCAACTAACTACTCAACTACCTATGTAACTGCATGCATTCTCTTGTTGAAGTTAATTACATATGTAAACCAAAGGTAAGAATAAAGGAAGTAAGAAATTCTGGCTTAGTAGAAAGAGAACTCACTTTCAGGGAAGTCAGAGACCTGAATTTTAATCTTCTTTCTATCATTGTAGATCTATAGAGGTCTTCTTCAGCTCTAAAATTCTGTAATTCTAGATCATCTCAAGCAGGACAGCCCAATGCAAATTCCAAGTAAAATGATGAAAATTGTCTCTATCTCTCCATCTGTCCCTACTGCCAACTATTCCTCTGCTCTTGCCTGTGTCCCCATTCTTGTTTCCAATTGACTACTAATTAATTCTTGATATGGTATTAACTAATAAAGAGAATACTAATTACCACTAATAATAAATCCTACTTATTTTGTAAAAGAGAGTATTTGATGGATTTTTTTAAAGTTTAAAAGCCCAAAGAAATTATTCTAAAGTAGTGGAATGATAAGCAAAAGAATTAAAAATGATTGGACATAGTAATAGTTATGTTGCATAGTTGAAATATTTATAACTCATATAATGGATCTCCTCAACTGCTGATATTCCCTGAAAAATTTACCTTATATTTACTGTGAATATATTTTCTATATATTTAGGGACATATTATCTTCTCCCACAAATAACAATGTGCTCATTGAAGGCAGGGATTGTTTCATTTTTGTTACTGAATTCTCAGTATCTACCACATTATCTGGCATGTGGCAAATCTCTTAAAAATTACTTCTAGACTGACAGATTGGAGGACAGTAAGTTTATGGAGCCATGTATGGGGCATAGTAACTAGGGTTATAAAATTTGTACAAATGTGGGAAGGAAGCCTATCTCACAATTCTCTTCCTCTTAAAATAGGATTTAGAGTTGGAAAGGAAATCAGAGATCACTTAGTTCCCTTCTTTTCTAGACGAAAATATAAAGCCCCAATGAAGTTAAGGACTTAATAATGAAGATTAGAAGGGCAAGAACAATGAAGTCAGGCTTTCTGGAATCAAATCTAGTGTTCTTTTCCATATATTGACTCTTATCTAGTTGCAGGTAACTTTCTTATCAACCTTATACCCTCTCTTCCCCATCCCCCTACCCAATGTTGTTTTTCTGTTGCTTCAATTATATCTGCCTCTTCATTTGGGGTTTTCTTGGCAAAGATACTAAAATCGTTTGCTATTTTCTCTCCAGCATATTTTAGAGATGAGAAAACTAAGTCAAATAGAGTTAAGTGAGTTACCTAGGAACCCACAGATAGTAAGTATCTGAGGCCAGATTTAAACTTTTGAAGATGAGTCTTTAACTCTAAGTCCATCATTCTATCTACTGCATACCTAACTCCCCCTAGGATATGAATAAATGAAGACTTGGAATACTTATTTCCTATGAAATGTGCTCTCCCAAATCTATTTGTAGCATTATTGTATATAAAACACCACATATTATCTCAGTAATAATAGTGAATGGGCTATTAAATGTGATCCAGTAGGGATGTCATAGCACCATTTCTCCCCCTAACCAAACCTATGATTTCATCTGGTATGGAGAACACTCAATGACAGAACTCTATATACTAATGTCAAGCTCAAATAGAAACAGAAGCCACTGAACCCTATATAAGGAACTTGTGGGTCACATATTGACTTAGAAAACCACACATGTTTATGTATTTCTTTTTTATGAATACATCAACACATTAAAATCAGATAGGAGCTACATTTTAATCTCATTCAAGCCACACCTAGGACATGAACCATCTACCAACAGCATATTTGATATCTCTGCTCTACACTAAGGCAATTCAGTAGCCTCTCAACAATTTGGTCTTAAAAGGTGGAGGGAGAGATTTAGTGATCCTTCCAGAGATACAGAGCTAGGATGTGTCATATGTGGGACTTAAATCCACATTTACTAATATCCCACCTCTTAGAGAAAGGCTTCTCCAATCCTTAATTCCAGTGCCTTCCCTCTGTTCATTATTTCCTATTTATCTTATATGTAGCTTGTTTGATATATAATTATGTGAATGTTATCTCCCATTATTCCAAAAGCCTCAAGGGTAGTGACTATATTTTGCCTCTTTCTGTATATCAAATACTTATCATCGCGCCTGTCACGTTATGTTGTAATTCAGTGGAGTTCATGGACTGTAGCACATCAATATTGTCCATGGGGTCTTCTTGACAAAGAAACTGAAATAGTTTATCATTTCCTTTTCCAGTTCATCTTACATATAAGGGGACTAAGGCAAATAAAGTTGAATGTCTTGCCTAGAGTTACACAGCTAATAAATGTCTGAGGCCAGTTTTGAACTCACAATGAATATTCCTGACTTCAGGTCCAACATCATCCACTGCATTAAAAAAGATTGGAGCCAGATAAAGATGGGATTCAAATGACAAATAAGGGAGTTTATGTTTTAAGCAAGAAGTGATAGGAAGCCACCGCTGTTTATTGTGTAGGAGTGGAATATGGACAGATCTTCACTTAAGGAAAATCACTTTGACAGACATCTGGAGAATGGGGAGAAACTTGAAAGCAAGGAGACCACTCTGAAAGTCATTATAATAGCCTGGGTGAGAGATGAGAAAGGACTGAATAAGCATAAGTGAGTGGAGAGAAGGAGACAGTTATGAGAAAGATTGTGGAAAGAAAAGACGTGATTTGGCCAATGCTTTGTAATACTGTTTTTGTGTTTAACTCTTTGTAACCCCATTTAGAGTTTTCTTTACAAAGATAGTGGAATAGTTTGCCATTTCCTTTTTCAGCTCTTTTACAAATGAGGAAACCAAACTAAATACGGTGACTTGACCAGAGTCACACATTTAGTTGGTATCTGAGGCATATTTGAACTATGGTCTTCCTGATTTTAGGTTTGAGATTCTATTCGCTGAGCCACTTAACTACCCCAAAAAATAATTATTTAAAAATAATTCAGGGGACATCTAGGTGGCACAGTGGATAGAGCACCAGTCCTGAAGTCAAGAGGACCCGAATTCAAATCTGGTCTCAAACACTTAACACTTCTTAGCTGTGTGACCCTGGGCAAGTCACTTAACCCCAATTGCCTCAGCAAAAATAATAATTATAATAATAATAAGTCAGCAAAAAAAGTTCTATACCAGCTATCAATCTATAGCAACACCTAGATATACAAAAGGCGGCATTGTTGCTCCAAGGGCTTCATTTGCAACTGTTATTACTATGGAGAAATAGAATGTGCATGGAGAAAATGAACTAGAGAGCTAAAGCAACTAAGAGCAAAGAAACTCTGTTATGGAGTATTACCCAGTGTAGATAACACAACTGAATATCTTAGATAATATTTAATTTCTGTTTCATTGTGTTTGAATTGACATGGTCTCTACCTAAAAAATTACCACAAAGCTATATGAAAATAGAGTACAATCCAACCTTAGGATCAAATATATCCACTCTAAAAAGTAAGACATACCCACAAACTTAGAAATGTTCTAAACATCTCAATAGGAAAACCTGAACTAAGGCTTCTTAATAATATAAATAATGATTGGCTTATTTTAGAATAACTTAGAGTCAATTTCACCCATTTTAGATATATGATTTTATGGTCCTCTAATGTGTATGGTCTTGTTTCCTCTAAACTCCACAAAACATCTACTTCCCTACACAAATGCCCTACTCTATAAGTCACAAGTATTTGCTCTCTCAAAAATCTGACAGTATGAATATTACTATAGTCCATACAAAAGACTATAAACATTGAAATAGAGAAAGACAGACCTAGATAATGGACTCTCTGTATAATTTAGTAACAAAACAATAACTAAAGAGAAATTATAATCAGATGTTGAAATGGACATTTGGTCAAAGTCAAAGAATAAAATTCTTGAAAGCAAAGTTAGTCCCTATCACCAACAACTGATTTTACTCATCATACATTAAAACAAGATATGAACGATTACTACACTCAAAAGGGAACCTTACTCCTTATCTACAACAACAACAACAAGTCTTTTGTTGTTCAGTCTCCAACACCACCTAGAAATACAAACAAAAAGGTTGGAACCTAAAATGACCTGTTAGAGTCTACTATAGGGAATTCTTAGAGAATAGATGTCAAATTCTTCTAGACAATCCATTTGTCTATTGCCAAAAATTGTGTCTCTGACTGAAGCTGAATGACCCATTGCAATGTTTCCTACGTAATTATAGGACACTTTAGGAAAACTTAAATTGTGATGCTCCTGTATAGAAGTACATAATCTGAATTTCATTATGAGGTTTCAATATAGCAAACATCTTGGTCTTTTCCACCTACTATGTCATTTTACATTCAGGAAATGTCAACTTTTCAGTAAGTCCCTGAAAATCCTGTTATCTCTATGACTCCATCTTCTAACAATATATGATCATGATAAACCAGAGTCATAGAAAGGAACTTAGAGTATATGTGGTAACCTTTCTTCCTCTTTTTCCTAGTTATCAGCTCCAACTATCAGATTTTGTCATCTGACCAGTAGTGGTTCAAAGCAAAAAGTGTTTAAAGGATATGAAAGAAGTGGTGGCTGAGTTTCTAGCACTGATATAAGATCAGCACTAAGTTCTGTAGCAGTGAAGAAAAAGACAAAGTCCAAGAGGAAAAAATACTCAATGGCAAGAAATAGGGGAAGAAAAGTCCTGACTCTTGGCCCAGCTTAGGTTTGCGGGCATGAAGAAACGGGAGTGATATCACAGGTCGATGTTTTGCCTTGTTTTCTATTTATGAGTATCCATATAATGGTGGATGGCAAAATCTGATAGTATTAACTTTCATATGGACTCAAAAAGAAGAAAAAGAATTAACAAGGTTATATATTCTCTTATATCCTTATTTCCAGTAAGCAACAGTTAAATGAGTCAGCAGAGAAAATTCTTCTTCTAAAGTTATGTTAAAATTTTGATTTCTCCAGGAACCTGACAGCTCTCTTCCTTCTAATTCATCCCACACATTGATGCCCAATTAATCTTTCTAAAACAACACTTTTATCTTGTCAATCCTCTAAGAATTTACAAGGGAACCTTTCTCTTTCTTGATCAAACCTGAACTCTTCAGTCTGGCATTTGATGCTCTTCTTCCAGTGGTTGGAACTTTACTTAGCTAACATTCTCTCCAACAGTTTCCCAGTATTGCCATTTAAAACAAGTAGCTTTCTTGAATATGTACACATACTTTCTCTTTTTTTAGTTCTCTTTAAAATTTTTTAACATTTATTTTAAACGTAAATACAAAATAGGAAAAAAAGAAAAAAATGTCACGTACATAGCAGAATATAAGAAATATATTCAATATAAAATGCAATATAAAAGAAGAAATTTCCATTTCAAGAAAACCTATATAATAAATATCATATATTGTCTTCAAAGCTGCCTAGCTTTTCTTTCCTTCCTTATATTCTTTTGTTCTCTGCTGTGCCCCCAAAGAAGGCTTCAATTAAGTGTGGAGATATATGTATAATTCACAGAGACATAGATATCTATAAATGTACACATATATACCCATGTACACATATATAAGATTGTACTATGCTTACCTCCATTTGTCATATGTTTCTCAAAAGGTGGAAAGCATCTCCCTTTCTAAGTCTAGGTCTTTAGATGCTTTTCTGAAACAATTAACTCATTCAGCAAAATTCCAATCCAATCATTTTTTTTAATGTTTTTTCTTTATTAAAGCTTTTTATTTTTCAAAACATATGAGTGGCCCTGTTTGTACTGGCTAGAAACTGGAAAATGAATGGATGCCCATCAATTGGAGAATGGCTGGGTAAATTGTGGTATATGAATGTTATGGAATATTATTCTTCTGTAAGAAATGACCAGCAGGATGAATACAGAGAGGCTTGGAGAGACCTACATGGACTGATGCTAAGTGAGATGAGCAGAACCACGAGATCATTATACACTTCGACAACGATATTGTATGAGGATGTATTCTGATGGAAGTGGATTTCTATGACAAAGAGACTTAACTGAGTTTCAATGGACAGAAACAACTACACCCAAAGAAGGAACACTGGGAAATGAATGTGAACTATTTGCGTTTTTGATTTTCTTCCCGAGTTATTTTTACCTTCTGAATCCAATTCCCCCTGTGCAGCAGGAGAACTGTTCGGTTCTGCAAATATGTATTGTATCTAGGATATACTGCAACATATTTAACATATATAGGACTGCTTGCCATCTTGGGGGGGGGGGGTAGAGGAAAGGAGGGGAAAAAACGAAACATAAGCGAGTGCAAGGGATAATGTTGTAAAAAAAATTATCCTGGCATGGATTCTGTCAATATAAAGTTATTATTAAATAAAATAAAATTAAAAAAAAAACATATGCGTGGACAATTCCTCAACATTAGCTATTGCAAAACCTTGTGTTCCAATTTTTCCCTCCCTTCCCCCATACCCTCCCCTAGATGACAAGTAGTCCAATATATGTTAAAAATGGTACAAATATATGTTAAATCCAATATATGCATACATATTTATACACTAATCACATTCTTTCTGAGAGATTGTCTATGAAAGCTTTCTGCCAGTTTATTGTATTCTTTCTATATTTCTGCATAGTTTCATTTACACAAGAAAATTTTAATTTAAAATAATCAAAACTATCCATTTTACACTTCAACAATGCCCTCACCTTATAATATAGTTTGAGATCTGATATTACTGTAATTCCTTTACATCTTCTCCCTCCTGGTTTCTTTTAAATTCCTGACCTTTTGTTATTCTAAATAAGCATTGTTATTATTTTTTCTAACTTAGTAAGAAAATTTTTAATAATTTAATTAGGATGACATGACATAAATAGAATAGTTAAGTCTTCTTATTATATTGGCTTTACCTACTCATAAACAATTATTATTACTCTATTTACATCTAACTATTTATATAAAAAGTATTTTCTGGTTTTATTTCTATAGTTACTGTGTCTGTTTGGCAGGTTTCCTCTCAGGTATTTTATACTGTCACATGAAGTGAAGCTGAGTGAAGTAAGTGGAACCAGAACGTTGTACCTAGTAACAACAGTATGTGATGGTCAACTGTGATGGACTTGGCTCTTCTCAGCAATGCAGTGATTCAAGATAATTCCAATAGACTTGGAGTAGGCTATACCATCTGCATCAAGAGAACTATGGAGACTGAATGTGAACCAAAGCATTGTATTTCCATCTGTTTGTTTCTTTCTTTCCTTTTTTATCCCTTTCTTCCTTCCTTCCTTCCTTCCTTTCTTTCCTTCCTTTCTTTCCTTCCTTCCTTTCTTCCTCCTTTCTTCCTTCCTTCTTTCCTTTCTTCCTTCCTTCCTTCTCTTTTAGGCTGATTTATCTTGCACAACATAACAACTATAGAAATATGTTTTGCACATATTTAACCTACATTAGATTTCTTGCTGTCTTGAGAAGAGGAAAGATAAGAGAGGGAAGGTGAAAAATTTGAAAAACTTACAAAAATGAAAGCTGAAAACTATATGGTATACTATTGAGGAAAAAAAGAAAATACTATTGAAATTTATATATATATAATTAGTTTCCCTTTGCCTCATTCTACTTTTCAAGGAATTATTTTGTTCTTTAAGTTGCTGATTCTTTATTTCAAGAAAATTTTTATTTCAATTATGAAATTTCAAAATTTTCTTAACTTTCTTGGTTTGCTCTTGTTTTCTTTAATTTATCTTTTATCTCTCTTATTTGATTTTTAAAGCCTTTTTTTAAAAGATATCTTTCCAAGAAATCTTTTTTTTGTGCTTGGGATCATTTGATATTTCTCATTGGAAAAGGAGTGTGTTTTTTTTTTTTTTAGCTCCATTATCTTCCTCTTAATATGAATTCAGATCTTCTCTATCCCTATAGGAGCTGCCTCTAGTTGGGTTCTCCTTTGCTTACTCATTTTTTATTTTGTTTTTAGTAGCTATATGGTACAGTTCTAGGTCCCAAGCCTCAAATCCTTCTTACTATTATTTTCTCAGGTCTGGCCTGGAGCTCATCCCTAGGCTCTCCTCTCCATTCCTAAGCTAGATCTAGGACACCCTCTCCTTTCCAAGAAAATGATCTTATATGTATAGAAGAATTGCACATGTTTGACATATATTGGATTGCTTGCTGTCTAGGGAAAGGAGTGGGAGAAGGAAGAAAGAAAAAAAATGGAACACAAAGTTTTGCAAGGGTGAGTATTAAAAATTATGCATAGGTTTTGAAAATAAAAAGCTTTATAAAAATAAAATAAAATAAAAAGACTAAAAAAAATCACGTTCATAGCAGAACATAAGAAGATTCAAACTATAAAGCAATAAATTTCCATTTCGAGAAAAAAAAAGAAAAGAAAAGAATCTTACTTCTTATGGTCTCTATAGTGGCTGCAAACTGTAGCTTGCCCTGTCTGCTCTGGAACTGAAACCAGGAATTCTCCTTTCTCGCAAGTGCCCACAGCCAGCAGAAAACCTGTCCCCTCTGCTACTACACATATCAGGTATTTGCTAGTTCTTCCCTACAGTTATAGCCTGGATCATGTCAGGTCCACACAGCTGTACTTAGTGTCCCTCAAAAGTGGAAAATACTTCAATCTTCTCCTATAGACTGTTACTCCTATAGATGAAAATCTCTGAGACTGAGGCTGCCTCCCAGTTCCAACTGCCTCCAGGGCTTATTTTTTGCTGATTCAGTTAGCTTGGAGGTGTTGGCTTTTCACTCAGGCTGAAGCGCTACTCCTGGAGGTCAAGTCCTTCCAGGGGTCTTCTTAAGTGGTCTTAGGAAAACTATTGCTTTATCCTGACTTTTACTCCTTTTGACTTCTTTATATTCCCTTTAAAACTATGTTCTATCTATTTCTGTGGAGGAAGTTTGGAGAGTCAAAAGTCTTCTGATCTACTCTACCATCTTCTCAGAATCCTCTGCCACATATTTATTCTCAATTGTAACACTTTGGCCATATTTTACTTCTTGACTTGATTCCTTTCTCCTTCATTTCTAGGTATCTAAATCCCACACTGTATTCTAAAATCTGCCTCTTGCATAAAGCTTTCCTTCATTAAGCATAGACTGCAGTTCATAGCTACCATTCCCTTCTTTAAATTTTTATAGCCCTTAGGTACCCAAGGCTAGGATAGTATCTCTTGAATTATTATCTAATTGTTTCATGTGATTTTATCTTGCCTAGCCAACTAAACTGTATACTCCTTGAAGGTAGGGACCATATTTTTTTTTCTTTTATATCTCTCATCCTGCTGTAATTAGTGTATATTGCTAACTTCCCAACAGTCAGTAAGTACAGTTCAATGCTAGGTGAAGAGAACTTTCTTCTGAGGCAAACAGACAACCCCTAAAAACTCCATGTCATTGCTTTAGAACGCACACAGACAACTAGTCTGTATTCAGCAGTTCTATTCCATAGAACCTGAATCAAACTGATGTAATATAAAAATGGATGATTATGGAGAAAACAAAAATTAACTAGTCCTCTATCTAGAGATTGGGAAGCATCTTGGTACAGTAGAGGAAATAAAATAGACAAAATCCCCTTGAAGTAGAGAATTTAGGTTCAGATCTTACCTCCCCCACTTGGGTAACCTGGAGAAAACTCACAAATGTGCATACTCTAATTCAAGTACTAAGGTTAAATTCCAAGATCCTACACAGAGCGATGGAGAAATCTTAGGAAAAGATTCCAACTCCCTCTTAGATGAGGAGACTGAAACCCAGGCAGTGAAATTGATTTATCCAAAAGTTGTATCAGAACTTTTTTATGTACCCAGGTTCTCTGAGTCTATAGTCTCTAATCCTTTTCCATTATATACCCATTTATTTGTTCAACAAGCATTCTAAACTACTTATTAAATGCAAGGCATTAGGAGATATAAAGATAAATAATATTATGTCATAAGGCAGGGGTCCTCAAACTTTTTAAATAGGGGGCCTCAGATTGTTGGAGGGCCCGACTATAGTAAAAACAAAAACTTTGTTTTGTGGGCCTTTAAATAAAGAAACTTCATAGCCCTGGGTAAAGGGGATAAATGTCTTCCCCTGCTGCATTTGGCCCGCGGGCCATAGTTTGAGCACCCCTGTTAGGTCATAGATTTAGAGTTAGAAGAGACCATAAATGTCATCTAGTCAATCCTACAGCCATCCATTTTTAAGATAAAGAAATAGGAAGTCAGAAAAACTAAATGAGTTGTACTTGGTAGAGCTAGAAACTGTGTCAGGGGCAGGATTAAAGCTTCAAGTCCGACATATCATCCACTGATTCATACTATAATCAAATTTACATCTAGTAGAAGAATATATCCAGGCAACTAGATGGCATGTTAGAGTGCCAGCCCAAAGTGAGGAATACTCATCTTCCTGAGTTCAAATCTGACTTCAACTACTTCCTAGCTGAATGACTGAAAAGGTAACAACAAAGAATAATATATAACTTCTCATTTTGAATGATTTAACCTACATTTTCTTAGTGTCAGATGAGCCCAGAGCATTATGAACAAAGAATACATCACTGCTACTAGATAAATCATTTTTGTACAACCTTTAACAAGCATAATTCCACTAAAGTCATTGTTAGCTTTTGTTTTTTGTTTTTTTTCAATTTTGCAATAACAGGGTAATTGATCTCAATATAATTTCAGAGTCGCTGGATTTCTTCTCTGAAAACTACACTTAAATTCAGTGCTAAGACATTAGTAAGACAATTATGGCTATGGACAATTGAATTATAGGCTTAAATTTCTCAAGTCTACAAATTTCTTGCCAACTAATTCCATGATCATACATTCCAGTTACTAACATCCACATCAGCTAAATAGGTCCCTTCTCCCCTTAAGTGCATTATCTTTTTGAGAGGGTCACATGTGAAAGCCAAAAATCAATGAAAGGTTGAGGTTTCTAAGGAAATACTGATTATTAATAGCTGAATATCACAAATCAAGTCATTAAAACATTTTCTGAATCAATAATTTTTATTTCTACATAAGCTCAAACAAAATTATAAGAAAAACATTCATTGTGAACACCAAATATACCCATTAATAAATCAGATTCTTTTATATGGCTAAAAAATCACTCAATACAAATGCTATTAACAAAAAAAAAATCAGATTGTAACTTTTGATTTCCAGGAGGCTTCAAATAGTGAGTGCATGATGTCCTGAGATAAGAAATAATAGTACAGGAGGGAAAGACCTGAGTTCAGATGACAGAATTAATATTTACCAAGAGTGTGCCCTAACACTGGGAAACGAATGTGAACTATTTGCATTTTTGTTTTTCTTCCCAGGTTATTTTTACCTTCTGAATTCAATTCTCCTTGTACAAGAGAACTGTTCAGTTCTGCAAACATATATTGTATCTAGGATATACTGCAACATATCTAACATATATAGGACTGCTTACCATCTAGGGGAGGGGGTGGAGAGAAGAGGGGAAAAATCGGAACAGAAGCGAGTGTAAGGGATAATGTTGTAAAAAAAAAAAATTACCCTGGCATGGATTCTGTCAATATAAAGTTATTATAAAATAAAAGAAAAGAAAAGAAAAAGAAAAGAGTGTGCCCTTTATCAAATTACTTAAGGAAGTGAAGCAATGAGTCTTCTAGAATGATTTTCAATTGTTTAAAAACTCACTATGAGTGTGTGAATCTTTTTTTTTTAATTCATCTTTTTTCATGAATTAAAGCTTTTCACAACCTGACTCCAACAAACCTTTCAAGTCTCATTGTCTTACATTCCTCTTCATGCACTTCAATTCAACCAAATTGACCTTCTTGCTGTCCCTCATACCCAACTCATGTCTCTTCCATTTCTTTACCTTTACACAGTCTCTCCTCCCTGTCTGGATTATGCTCCCTCTCAAACCCGAATTTTCTCTGAAGCTCAGCTCAATAGACGCTTCTGATGAGACCTCTCTGATCAGACCAATTGCTTGTGCCTTCCCCCAATTACTTTATATCTATTTGTATATATTATAAACATCCTGATTTCAGATATCCTTATCTCTATATATGTTATGTCCCCCTATAAAATGTAAGCTTCTTGAGAAGGATAGTTTCATTTTGATCTTTCTCTTCCCAGTACCTAGCACAGTACCTGTAAGGTAGGCATTTAATAATTGTGTATTGATTGACTAATTATTTGAAAAATGATAAATATACTTTACCCTTTCACTTCTATGTCATATAGAGGGTACAAAGGAATTAATAATGGGTCAGAATAAAGCCAGACTAGGACTAGGAGATAAGCCAGGATGGTTTTGTCAGTGGAAGAAGGTCCCAGGAGTGAAAAATTAATCAGTGAATTAATTAATATTAATTAATTAGGAAACCAGACAGAAGTGATGAATATCAGGGAAGTTCAAGAGTAACCTACAGATCTGTAAACCGGAACTTGAAGGGGTGGCCTTCAGTATCATCAGATATATCAGAATCATCAAATAGCAGCCAAATTAGTCAGACAGGAAGTCTTCAGAGAGTCTGACAGCAGCCACAGCACAGAGACTTCAGTCCCTGTCTAAGAAAGATTGTAAAGCAGAGTTCTGGTCTCAGGATGATGTCGTTCTTGAAAAGGACCAGGACATTAGGGAGATGATGCCATGACATTCAACTGAATTGGATTTAAGTGAAGGAGCACTATGTAAGGTCTCCTGTCCTTCTCCAGAGCCCTCTGGGTCTAGTGACCAGATATATATCAGGCAAGTGGAGATGGCCCTCAGTCTCAGGGTAACAAGAATAAAGAATAAACATTATTAAAGAAGTTTAAGAAACAAGGAATAAGACTAGAACCTAACTGAAGAGAATAAGGTACAAACCATAATGGAATATTATAAAATCCATTATGAAATGACAAAGATGATAACAGTAGAATTACTGATGAAGAATAAAATAAGCAGAACCAGGAAACTAACTTAAGTATGAGCAACAACATTAAAAAAAAAGTTCTGAAAGATTTAGCTGATCAATGCAATGACTGGCCATATCTACAAAGGACCTGTGATGTTGCATCTTATCCATCTCCTGATAGATAGCTGATGAACTCAAATTGAAAAAAGAGACATATAGTCTTTGCATGTGGCCACCTTATAGATTCATTCTAATTCAAACATGATTGTTGCAAAATTTTTTCTCATTTTTTAAAAAAATAAAGGTGGAGAGATATGGAGGTAAGAAATGTTGGCATTAATAATATCAAAGAAAGGGCCATTGATATATGTGTGTGTGTGTGTGTGTATATATATACATACCCATATAGAAACATAGCTATCAATTTTTATTACAAATACACAAAAGAGAACAAAAAGGAAGTTCATAAGGAAATGCAGACAAGTAGAATAGTTGTAGCATGTGGAATTTGTTATACACCCTTTTTAAGCAAGTAGAGGCAGCTAAATAGTACATTGGATAGAGCACTGACTCTAGATTCGTGAAGATCTGTGTTCAAATGTAGCCTTAGACACTTAACACTTACTAGCTGTGGAACCTGGGCAAGTCACTTAACCCCAATTGTCCAGCCCCCCCCAAAAAAAAAAACAAAACAAAAAAAAAACAAGTAGTATAAAATGAATAGTCACAGTTTCAAAAAGAACTTCTTTGTATTCAGCTGTGAATACTAAAATGTTTTTTCACTTTACATTCAGAATAAAACAATAACAAAAGAGAATGACAAGAGATAGAAGGTGAGGACTTTCTTCTTTTGAAAACTATTGGTTGTGGGATAGGGTGAAGAATGGGAAAACAGAAGAACCCTCACAAAACTGTTCTTATAATCAAGGTACAAAGAAAGCAAAGCTATATATGGGCTGACTTGACATTGATTTATAAATCCTTAGGTCATTATATGTTCACTGTTTAGGGGGTCACACTGATCTATGGGTTGAGACTGGGATAACATTACAAGCAGGATTTACATGGTACCACATAGAAGGATTGGGTTTGGGAGAAGAACAAGAAGCCAGGCTTGTAATTTCAGAAATTTTCATAAAGTCGTACAAAATGTGACTAGGACACATATGTAGGTCATCAAGTTGTGGTGATTTATATGTATAAAAACCAGGAAGTCAAAATTGCACCCCCTCATTTAGAAGCTTAATTGAAGCCATTCAAGAATTTGCCCAGATAAATTACCAAACTGCTTATCTGCTAAATTGAAATTGTGAGGGAACACCTAGTTTTTCCATTCTCCACCCTATCCCACAACCAATAGTTTTCAAAAGAAGAAAGTCAGCAAAGGATACTTAAAACTGTATTATCTACACCTAGTCCATAAGTCTAGTTTCTTTATTTCTTCTTTATACACTTTAATAATTGTTTTTGCCTGCAGTCCTCATTTTGTTACATACAATGTACATCTTCATAAGTATTTTTATATACTTTTTTTCATTTTATTTTGCTTCCTAATAGGAACAAAACTAACATACTCCTTTTCATTTACTTCTCAGTTCATTCTATAGAATAGAGTGGCAACTTTATCAGTGTGAACAGTATGATTCTTATACAAAGTAATAATATTATGAGTTTTTCCTTTCATTTTTGACTTCATGAAAATCATTATTCTAGAAACATTCTAATCTTCACTTACATCAATGATATTATATCAATGACATGATATTAGTTACATACATTCATGCACTCATTCATTTACTCATTCAATAAGCATATAAAGAATGTTTCCTATGTACAAAGATTCAAATGAAACATTTTCCAGATGAAAAAGTCAAAAGTCCCATGCCTTTTGTTCAAATACTGGTCCCACCTACACGCCCAAAATACCTTCTCTAGGGAGGCATTAAGGATGTTTATAGAATTGAAGTAGCAGCAAAGATTTACAGAAACTTCAGTAAAAATTCCACCAATGTGAACTAACAAGTTAAGCATGTATGTGACAATTCACATTTAACCAGCCTCTAACTGTTGTTATTGTTGTTTCAACTTTTCAGGAGTTACAGCCACATGATTCAGAGCTGGCCCCAAGTTTCAAAGAAATCAGGTTGAAAGCTCCCTCCCAAGGGTCCTGATTCAGCTTTCTCTCCTTTATTGATCCAATGTTACTTAATGAGAAGCACCAAGCTTTCTGTTTTTACAGTAGCTGAATGCTTCCGCTGCTCCAAAGTGTGATCAGCTAGCTCCATTATGAAGGTTTCATAAGAATGTCAATGTATGGATTTCACTTCATTTAGTTTTAGTAGCAAGGGGAAATGGAGAAGGGGACAGAGGAAGGAAATAAAGAGAGATTATTAGGTTATCTACAGAGTAAGCAAATGGGAACATGAACAAAGTAAAGAAAGAAAAAAAAAAAAAAAAAAAAAAAAAAAAAGGAGAATCAGGGCATAAGGTAGAATTTATGACCTCGCTCTGGAAGTGATATCTCCTCACATCCTACCATGGGGTATCCTTGAAGGGTTGGAGTGATTTTTTTCTAATGCTATCAGCATGAGATCCCCTTCAGCTATCCCTTTCATAGCTATCTGTGACTACATTCTAGATTCCATTAAGTCAATTAACATTGATTAACTTTTACAAAGAAGTATTTACTTTGAAGATTTAGAAAGAATAGATACATACAAACATTTCCCCCAGCATCATAGTATTCCCTTATCAAAAGGCAAAGAGCAGAGATCTTCCCACATCACCTGTCAGCATCCGATAGAATAGATTCAATAATTCTCTCTTGTTTCTCTGGCTAAAACACCACAGGTAGAAACTAGTCAAACAGACATTTGGCTCTAGTCATCTAGTAATTTTTGAATGCATCCAAATTCCAGCTCCATAATCAAACAAAAAGCCTCTTCTTTATCTTTGTGGTTGAACAGGCCGGCACCAATTACAGAATGTCTGCAGTTCTCCAAAGTCCACCTGGAGGTTGTTTCAGAAGAGAATTGTAAAGTCTTAAAGACTGGGCTCAATAGCCAAAACCCACTTAACAATGGGCATTGTGTACTAATATACCCAACTTATTCCATATTTTCTTTGCACTTCACCTTGATTAATTACTTCTACGAAGAAAGTGGTGGTTGGTTGGTTGTTTTTACAGGCCAAATATAAATTGAAAAATAGAAGAGGCTTTTGAAGACATAACATCCTACTTCCTCATTTTCAGAAGAGGTTTCACTTGATAATTAAATAACTTGCATAAGCATACAGCTAGTATCTGAAGCAAGATTTAAATCAAAATTTTCCAAAGTTAGACACCAAATCTAACACTCTAACCGCTAGTCATCCTGACTTTCCATTCACTTGACTGATATTCTAGCCTAAAGAGAGCCATATTTATTTTACAAAACAGGAAACATACACATGTATGTGATATCTTTATGTATCTCCAAAATATTAGTCCAGTTTTAATTTAGAACTGCAATAAGACTTTAGAGAATCTATTATAAATGACTTCTTAAAATTCTGTTTATTCTTTATTTTATATATATATATACATTTTTAAATGTGTGTTATTTTGAATATATATATTCATTTGCATGCATTTTCAAGGGATGTTCCAAAAGTCAAAGATTATTAATATATTATTCAACATAATATATAATCCAAAGATCACAAATTAATATATAGAACTTATAATAAGCATACTCCAGGCTAACATTTTAATTCAACAAGCATTTTTTATTTTTCAATAAAACTTTGTGTTCTAAATGTTTCTCTCTCTCCCAAGACAGCAAACAATCTGACAAAACTTAGACATGTGCAATTCTTCTAAACATATTTCCACATTCATCATGCTGCCCACAAAAGAAAATCAGCTCAAAAAAAAAAAAAAAAAAAAAAGAGAGAAGCGCAAACAAACAAACAACAACAAAGATTAAATACTGTGCTTTGATCCACATTCTATCTCCAGTTCTTTCTCTGGTTATGAATGACACTTTTCATGCCAAATCTATTGGAATTGCCTTGAATCACCTCATTGTTGAAAAGAGCCAAGTGCATCACAGTTGATCATCACATAATCTTGTTACTATGTACAATGTTTTCTTGACTCTGCTAGCTTCATTTAGCATCAATTCATATAAGTCTTTTCATACTTTTCTGAAATCAGCCTGTTCAGCATTTCCTGCAGAACAATAATATTCCATTACAATCATATACCATAACTTATTCAGCCATTCACCAACTTAAGGGCATCCATTCAATTTCCATCAAAAAGCAATTATTAATTACCTATTAGTACCTAGGTACTAGATGTACAAATATAAAAAAAAATAAAAATAAAAAGAACCTATCCTCAAAGAATTGACATTATGCCAGTGAGAAACAATACATACATAGTAAGTATAAAAATGAAATAACAAAATCAAATTAAAGACATTTGGAAGATGAGCACTAACAATGAGGGAGGGGGAAGGCAGTAGTCAGAAAAGATGTCCTGTAAGAGGAGGTGGTGTTTGGTATGAGCTCTGAATGAATTTTGAAGTAAAGAAGGGGAGACCCAAATTCCAGGTACATAAAAAGCAGATGTACCAGATCAACTGGATCTTTGAAGTCTGAGAGGAAAATAACAGGAAATGTCTGTAACAAGAGATCAACAAAAAAGATGGCAAGAAGTGAATATGGTACTTCTATGTCGGTGAGAGAACTGACTTCTAACGTCCATTTCTTAATAGAGTAATAATTCTCTAAATATTGTGTAACTGGACAGGGATATCTTTTCCTCTAATAACTACAACTACCTGCTATTAGGAGTATCTGCTTTCTTATATAATTTTTTTTTTGTCCAAAAATAAAATTCCACACCCCAGAAGATTCCAAGTAACTAGACAAAATGGATTCCTTTACTTCTCCTAACAGAACCTCTTAGAATTTCCTCCACTCCCTTTTCTTTTTCCCATTAGGAGAAATGATGAGCCATAAACATTCTTTAGTGACTATTAGTAGAACTGAAGGGACACTTCCCATAATAGTCTTGGAAAGCAACAGGATCCCTGCCCCGGCTTTACAATCAATAGAAATTGAATATAAATTCAGATCAATACTTGTTCCATCCCCATAAAGCACTATGGAGAAAAAGAGTTCAATTCAACAAGCATTTATTAAATGAAGACTATATACAAACTCAGGTATTAATCACCTTTTTGATGAAAGCTTTTCTGAAACTCTACAATAGTTACTGCTCATGACCTCCAACTTTCCCTCTTCTCTGAATGAACAATAATTAGTTTAGAACCAAAAAGAATCTTAGAGTCCCACAGTCCAATCCCCTCATTTTATTTTTTTAATGAGCTACAGTTTATTTAATCCACCATGTATCTCTAAATTGTCTATTGGATCAATATAATTATTGGATCTTAATTTTCCATGCTTTAGATGCATAGATTATCCACATAGCTACAAAACTTTGAAAATTATGACCACTAATGATTTGGAACACTCTTTCATATGAGTGGTAATAGTTTCAATTTCATCCTCTGAAAATTGTCTGTTCATATCCTTTGACCATTTAGCAATTGGAAAATGGCTTGATTTCTTATAAATTTGAGTCAGTTCTCTATATATTTTGGAAATGAGGCCTTTATCAGAACCTTTAACTGTGAAGATGTTTTCCCAGTTTGTTGCTTCCCTTCTAATCTTGTTTGCATTAGTTTTGTTTGTACAAAGGCTTTTTAATTTGATGTAATCAAAATTTTCTATTTTGTGATCAGTAATGGTCTCTAGTTCATCTTTGGTCACAAATTTCTTTCTCCTCCACAAGTCTGAGAGATAAACTATTCTATGTTCCTCTAATTTATTTATAATCTCGTTCTTTATGCCTAGGTCATGGACCCATTTTGATCTTATCTTGGTATATGGTGTTAAGTGTGGGTCCATGCCTAATTTCTGCCATACTAATTTCCAATTATCCCAGCAGTTTATTAATCATTATTGATCAGAGAAATGCAAATTAAGACAACTCTGAGATACCACTACACACCTGTCAGATTGGCTAAGATGACAGGAAAAAATAATGATGAATGTTGGAGGGGATGCGGGAAAACTGGGACACTAATGCATTGTTGGTGGAGTTGTGAACGAATCCAACCATTCTGGAGAGCAATCTGGAATTATGCCCAAAAAATTATCAAATTGTGCATACCCTTTGATCCAGCAGTGTTTCTATTGGGCTTATATCCCAAAGAAATACTAAAGAAGGGAAAGGTACCTGTATGTGCCAAAATGTTTGTAGCAGCCCTATTTGTAGTGGCTAGAAACTGGAAAATGAATGGATGCCCATCAACTGGAGAATGGCTGGGCAAATTGTGGTATATGAATGTTATGGAATATTATTGTTCTGTAAGAAATGACCAGCAGGATGAATACAGAGAGGACTGGCGAGACTTACACGAACTGATACTAAGTGAAATGAGCAGAACCAGGAGATCACTATACACTTCGACAACAATATTGTATGAGGACATATTTTGATGGAAGTGGATTTCTTTGACAAAGAGACCTGAGTTTCAATTGATAAATGACGGACAAAAGCAGCTACACCCAAAGAAAGAACACTGGGAAACGAATGTGAACTATCTGCATTTTTGTTTTTCTTCCCGGGTTATTTATACCTTCTGAATCCAATTCTCCCTATGCAACAAGAGAACTGTTCGGTTCTGCAAACATATATTGTATCTAGGATATACTGCAACATATCCAACATATAAAGGACTGCTTGCCATCTAGGGGAGGGGGTGGAGGGAGGGAGGGGAAAAAAAAATCGGAACAGAAACGAGTGCAAGAGATAATGTTGTAAAAAAAAAAAAAAAACAATTACCCTGGCATGGAATCTGTCAATATAAAGTAATTATTAAATAAAAATTAAAAAAAAAAAAAGAAAAGAAAATTATGACCACTAAAGAATCAAAATTATTTTATTTTTGCGATAATAGCTTATCATTAGGGAAATAATAGCTTATTATCAGTGAAAATGCACATTTTCCCAAATGCTATCAAATTTTCTCTTTTTTATGTATAAACATATTTGTACAATTATTTTGCTGCACAAGAAAAGTCAAATCAAAAAGGAAAGAAAATGAGTAAGAAAATAAAATGCAAGCAAAGAACAATAAAAAGATTGAAAATTGCTATGTTGCGATCCACACTCAGTTTCTCCTCTCTTTGGGCGTAGATAGCTCTCTTCATCACAAGATCATTGGAAATGGCCTCAATCATCTCATTGTTGGGAAGAGTCACAACCATCCAAACTGATCATTGTATAATATTGATGTTGCCATGTGCAATGATCTCCTGGTTCTCCTCATTTCACTTACCATCAGTTCATGTAAGTCTCTCCAGGCTTCTCTGAAATCATCCTCTTGATCTTTTCTTATAGAACAATAATATTCCATAATATTCATATACCATAACTTATTCAGCCATTCTCCAACTGCTGGACATCCACTCAGTTTCCAGTTTTTTGCTACTATATTTTTGCACATGAGGATCCCTTTCCCTCCTTTCAGTTCTCTTTGGGATATAAGCCCAGTAGTAACATTGCTGGGTAAAAAAGAGTATGCACAATTTGATAACTTTTTGAGCATACTTCCTAATTGCTCTCCAGACTGGCTGGATTCGTTCACAGTTCCACCAACAATGTATCAGTGTCCCAGTTTTCCCACGTCCTCTGAAACATTCAGCATTACCTTTTCCTGTCATCTTAGCCAATCTCAGTAAGATTTGTAGTAAGCCCCTCATTTTATATAAAGAAACTAAGGCCCAGAAGAGTCCAAAGATCATTTATTAAAGATATATAGGGACCTAAAATCCATCTAGTCCATTAGAAAATAAAGCCCAGGAAGTTGCTCAAGATTATATTTGCAACAACAGGAAAGATATGAAATCAAGTTTTCTGACTCCAAAAGACAGTAGTACTCTATAGCACATTTCCCACCCAGTTCTACCTACGTAGTATTTAAGTTCTTTTGAATAAAAAAAAAAAATGAGTTTCTGTCTGTTTTGCTCTATATGTGTGTGTGTTTGTGTATATGTATTTGTCTGCTCTGTGTTATCTCTGTCTTCTTTTCCTCTCTATCTCTGTCTTTGTCTCTATCATTCTGTCTGTCTTTTTCTCTGTTTCTTTCTCTCAGTCTCTCTCCCTCTCTCTCTTTCTTTCTCTCTGCTCTTTCTCTTCCTCTCTGTCTCTGTCTCTCTCTGTCATTTTGTCTGTCTTTTTCTCTCTGTTTCTTTCTCTCAGTCTCTCTGTCTCTCTGTCTCTTTCTTTCTCTCTGTTCTTTCTCTTCCTCTCTGTCTCTGTCTCTATCTGTCTCTGTCATTCTGTCTGTCTTTTTCTCTCTGTTTCTTTCTCTCAGTCTCTCTACCTCTCTGTCTCTTTCTTTCTCTGCTCTTTCTCTTCCTCTCTGTCTCTGTCATTCTATCTGTCTTTTTCTCTCTGTTTCTTTCTCTCAGTTGCTCTACCTCTCTGTCTCTTTCTCTCTGCTCTTTCTCTTCCTCTCTGTCCCTGTCTCTGTCTGTCTCTGTCATTCTATCTGTCTTTTTCTCTCTGTTTCTTTCTCTCAGTCTCTCTATCTCTCTGTCTCTTTCTTTCTCTCTGCTCTTTCTCTTCCTTTTTATCTCTGTCTCTGTCATTCTGTCTGTCTTTTTCTCTCTGTTTCTCTCAGTCTCTCTCTACCTCTCTGTCTCTTTCTTTCTCTCTGATCTATCTCTGTCTCTGTCTGTCTCTGTCATTTTGTCTGTCTTTTTCTCTCTGTTTCTTTCTCTCAGTCTCTCTAACTCTCTGTCTCTTTCTTTCTCTCTGCTCCTTCTCTTCCTCTCTGTCTCTGTCTCTGTCTCTGTCATTCTGTCTTTTTCTCTCCGTTTCTTTCTCTCAGTCTCTCTCCCTCTCTGTCTCCTTTCTCTCTGCTCTTTCTCTTTCTCTCTGTCTCTCTCATTCTTGCTTTCATCTTTTCTTAATACATACACACAAGATGTTTGTTGAAATGAAATGAACTTAATTATAAGGTCCTAATTAAGGCATTGAGAGCAGCACTTGAGGGCAAGATCCCTGAAGAACTCTTGTAGTCTGGAAGCTTTCGGTGATTATTTTTTATTAACAAATTTGAGCATGCAGCATGCATGCATAATTTAGTTGCACACTTGGGGATAGGATGGAGTAGGAGAAAATGTTTTCAATAGTACATTAGCCCTGGAATCCAGAGGATCTGAGTTCAAATTCAGTTTTCAGTACTTCTAGCTATGCAATACAGCATAGTCATTTTAACCTTTTTGAGTTTCTGTCTCTTCAATTGTAAAATGGAGAAAATACCTGTAGCGCTTATCTCACATAGTCATTGTGGGAATCAAGTAAAATAATGCTTATAAATGCTTTACAGACCTCTAAATGTTATATAAATGTCTGATACTGGTATTGTCATGGGCACCCAGGTGGCACATGGATGGACTGCCGCTCCTGAAGTCAGGAAGTCTTACCTTCCTGAGTTCAAATTTGGCCTCAGCCACTTCCTAGCTGTGTGACTAGAGGCAAGTCACTCAACCCTGTTTGCCCTAGTTTCTCATCCATAAAATGAACTTCAGTGTCTTTGTCAAGAAAACCCTAAAGGGAGACACAAGGAGTTGGATATGACTGAACAGCAACAATGACATTGCTATTGTAATGTGAATGTGAGAGAACAGAACAGTTAAAAGAATCAGGAAAACTATGTCTGGTACCCATGTTTTTTGCCAATTTCCTAGCCAGATATAAAAGAAAATCAATATGTTACATGAATATTATATATGTGTGTGTGTGTGTGTGTGTGTATAGAAATGGAAAAAAATGATTCCATGAAGTTTGCTACTAATTATTCTGTGGTTTACCAGACACAAAATATATGGTTCTGTACATTGTCAAAAGCACTAATTATATTGGATGGTATTGTTAAACTTAATATTAAAAAAAAAAACCACCTTGATATAAGAGAAGGCTTTTGTGAGAGATATATTTAGAAATATGATATAATGCAAAATACATCAATAAAACTTAAATAGATACATATATGTATAAACATAGCTACAGAGAGATAGATACACACATACATACACATATAAAATTGTTTTAATTAGAACAAAGCATCAGATTATTCTAAATTACTTCACCTGGTGCCTGTGCTAACCTTCTACCAAAAAGGTGAAGAGATTTCCCTTGTCTCAACTGCATTTGTAGCAATTGTCCTACTCCATTGAAAGGGTCTAGGAGATGAATCATTCACCCTCCACAAGCTACATTATCATTAGACAAAAAGGATAAACAGACATCGAAAATAATCCCCTACTCCTGAACTTCAAGGTTTGAAAGCATTTTGCTTTGGAGTCCTTCTTAGACCACACTTGGATTAGAGAATCAGAAGCTGCAGAAGTTATAAGTAGATTTAATTCTATACCTGATGCACTCTTATAGTAAACAGCATTGGTAGTAGAGTTGTTGAGCTCATCAAGTAAGACAGCATAAAGAGAAAAGAGAAAAAGCTCAGGATAGATCCTTGGAGGAGACATCTTAGGTCAGTGGATATGACCTAAATTTAAAAAAAAAAAAAAAAAAAAAAACACAATGCAAGGTACTATATTGAGTTTTAGTTATAAAGAAAAATAAAGCATGGACTGGTTTTCAGAGCACATAAAATCTAATGAAAAGGCAGACAAGTATCCAAATAACTGATATAGTCCAGAAAGTAAAGTTAGGTCCTGACAAGGAGTTATCAATTGATCATTCAATTAATCAACATTTATTACATGTGAGACAAAGTTCCAAGTGCAGAGACACAAATCCAAAACAAACTTTTTAAACTCTCAAAGAATCTATGTTTTACTGTCTAAAAGCTATTTCAAATTTTCTATTGGACAGCCTTTGGAAAAGATCTTTTTGGGGTTTGTTTGCTTTTTTTAGCAAGCCATTCTCAAGACAGATAAAAGTCTCAAAGTTATAAAATCAACATTCTTTGAACTTCAAGAAAAAATGATTAAAGCTAAAAGAAAATACTTTTAATATGAAAAATGAAAATGCCAAAGCAACATGCCATTTCCTGGGAGACAGTGTTACTTGGTTATGAAGACTAGGTAAATGCTCTTCTTTGGCATTTTACACAGATATGATTCAGCAGCCAATGAGATTCTTGTCTGCCTCAGTGGGGAAAAGCATGATTCTCTGGGCCCTCCAAGAGGAGTCAGGAATACGGCTGGAGCAGGTTTGAGTGGTTGGAGTCGGAGAGGACACACTGGGATTTTATAAGGGCCAATTTAGTCCAGATGGTTCTGTGAACATAGCCCATGCCTTCCACAAAGTACTGTAACTTTAGAAGCAAATTGCAGCTTAATCAAAAGAATGGACTACAGGAGTTGTGATTTCTGAGCACTTTAATAATGTACAAGATCTAAGGTGGGATCCAGAAGGAGAATTTATCTTGACTGTGAAAACTTATCAAACAGTTTGACTCTGCTCTATGGAAGAAAAAAGATGATTCAGAGATAGCAGTTTCCATTATTATTTCTATGCAAATGATTCTCAGACTTATTTATCCAGTCTGTCTTTCTCTCTTTGTCTCTCTGTCTGTCTCTCTCTCACATACACATGCACATCCAAAATAGAACTGTTTCTTCACAAATACTATAAAATGGGCATTTTATGAGATTCTACCTTTTTCCTACTATATGTTTTTGCAGGATTGTGAAATGACTTTTCATTTTTTACTGAAAAGTTAGTCCAACTACTTTAATATATTATAAAATTTAGTATGGTGCTTCATAACCTAAATAAGGAGAATCTGTCAATTTTCAGAGGTATGCCAAATTTATTTTGAAGTTCTATATGCTAGCTAAAAGTAAACTGACTCTTGATGACTTAAAAGAAAAGCTCAAGATTTTGAAGTGACAATTTTGACTGTTTGACACTGGACAAATCACTTTCCTGAGCCTCAATTTTGTTATCTGCCAAATAAAAAACTCTGAAAGCTTTATAAATCAAATTCAATCCAATAAACATTCATTAAGTCCCAGGTGGTAAGCACTAAGACAGGAATATAAAGATAAATGAAAAAACCATTTCTTTTTCCCAAGGAGCTTATATTTTCCTGGGAATGAGGCGGTGAAATAATACAATATGCAAATAAATAAGT
Source organism: Antechinus flavipes (assembly GCF_016432865.1). Lineage (NCBI taxonomy): Eukaryota > Metazoa > Chordata > Mammalia > Dasyuromorphia > Dasyuridae > Antechinus > Antechinus flavipes. The sequence goes on along the minus strand of NC_067400.1, from coordinate 125,970,243 downwards.
GTATATATAGTTTTGAGGAGAGAAAAAGCACTAACAACATGGTTCCTTCTAGCTATAAATACGATCCTGTTTCTCCTTTTTACCAAGTTTTATATTTTATCAACATTCTTGATTTCTCCAATTCTTCTGCACCAGTGTTAGTTTCTGTCCATTTGCCCCATCCTCGCCATCTATTTACAAACTTTCCCACTGAATACTACATCTATTCCCTCTCATATTCCTAAAAGAGTGCAATTGAATTAAAATGATTATTGGTACCACCTATTTTATACAAATTGAAAAGGAAGTGACAAAGTGAATAGTTAACATGCTTACTTGTGAAGATATGGGTTCAACTACTGACTGAATATAAGCATGTCATTTGCTTTTGGATAAGAGGAGTTGAATGGTTAGCCTTTGGAAAAGATTTGTTTTTAAGCAAACAATTCCCAAGGGTATTAGATAAGAATCTCAAAGGCAACTCTAAGACCAAATTGATTTGCAATGACAGGAGGAACTTGTTGGGGGGAAAACAAGAGAATGAAGTTTGAGACTTTCTTCCATTAAATGTTGAGTGTATTAATCCACCAACACAATATGAAAGGTTATCTGCCATAATATTGACCCACCTAATCATCATCAGAAGTACATAAACTTAAGTTCCACATCCAACCCATATTGGCCACGTGACCCTAGACAAGTAATCAAATTTCTCAAAGAGCTAAGAAAATGTAAGTAACACTATAAGTTATAGAAAAGTTACAGACACACATCGTTAGTGATGGTTTTTTCCTTGATAGACTGCCTATGTCAAGATATCACAAGGCTCCAAGAAATATATGGAATAGGTCTAGATCTGTGATTTAATTGGTATAGGAAATATTGTCTGAGCAAATACTAACATTGCAGATCCATTCCTGGTTTATTAGATTATGAGCTCCTTGAGGGCAGGAATTGTTTTGGTCCTTATTTGTACCCCCAGCATTTAGCATAGTGCCTAGCACAGTCAGTGTTTAATAATCTGTTGATTATGACCAATTTATCCTGTATATATCTTGTTAGTAAATAGTTGTTTGTATGCTGTTTCCTCCCACTAGACTGTGAGCTCCTTGGGATCAGAGGTGATAATTTTTTTTTGTTTTTTTCCTTTCTTTGTAACCCCAGCACTCAGCAAAGTACCTATTACCTTGCTTGCTCTTAATAAATGCTTGCTATCTATTGATTTGGTATAATAGTACATCCAGTGTTGCCTGAGGCACTTAAAGATTAAGTGACTTGTCCAGGGTTATACAGGCACAGTCCTTGATACATAACTGGAACTTAATAAATGCTTATTGGATTAGATTGGATTTGTCAATTTTACAGACATTTTATTTGATGTACATATACTCTATGTCAGTGATTCTCAAAGTCTGGTCCAGCATCCTGGAAATCTCTACAAATTCATAATTAGTTTTTATTTTTAATGTGATCAATATCTATAACTATAAACCACATAAACAAAAACTCTTTGGACAGATCCTCAATCATTTTTAATAGGATAAAGATATTGAGAACAAAAGTTTGAGGACCACTGCTATGTACCCCAATGACTTAAACTCTTGTCTCTTCACCTCTGCTGTCTTTTTTCTCACCTAAATCTACTTTCTGCAAGAGTTCTTTCCCAGCCTTTTCTCTGAGATTATTTCCAATTGTCTCCTGTGGTGTTTATATAGGGAAATAGGTGGTACAATGGATAGAAGAACACTGGGCTTGGAATCAGGAAGCTCTGAATTCAAACGTGACCTCAGAAACTTATTAGTTGTGTGACCCTGACAAGACATTTAACCTTAATTGCCAGTTCATATCTGTAAAATGGGGACATATTAGAGACCACACCAGTAACTTTACTAGTAAAATCCTATGGACAAAATCTATGGGTCACTTAGAGTCAAACACCATTGAACAAGTATTTATGTATAGTATCAGTTTGCATAGTATCTCCTCCATTAGACTGTGAGCTCCTTCAGAGAAATTTTTTCTTTTCTTTGTAACTCCAGTGCTTTTTGATAGCTGTATTTTATGTTTTACATTCTTGGGCTTGCTTGCAGGTTGTCTCCTTATTAATATATGAGTTCTGAGGGAGAAGTGACTGTTTTTGCCTTGCTTTGTTTCTCCAGTTTAGCTGACAGTAAGCACTTAAAAACATTTTAAAAAATAACAACGCTTGCTGACTATATGGCAGAGGAGGAGTTTGAAGTCGCTCTATATCCATTAAGCCACAATGCCGGTTATACGTACTTTTATACAAATATGCATATATATACATATATATATAAATAGATGTATGCACTTGCCATCTATCCCTTCGTGTGTAATGTATTTGTAGCCATATATGAGTATGTTACATACTAGCCAAAGATATATAGATTTATAGGGGCAGACTTTCTTTCTGAGCCCACTGAGCATAACAGACCCTCGGGTCAGTGGGCACTACTTCGTGAAAACCCGCTCTAGGCTTTCTTCAATGGGGAGGGTGGGGCGAGGGCCGGTCTCGTCCATTAGCCAGCGCTCAAGCACAATGGCTATCTCCTAGGAAGCAGCCATTGGGTGCAGCAAGCTCGAAACACCACCGGGGAGGGAGGCGGTGCTTTTACCTGCTCCGCCTGAGACGGCCTGGCCAGACGCCTGCAGCGTGTTCTGTAACCCCAGAAGCAGCTTCCAGCCAGCATTGCACAACCTGGCACTGCCTCCTTCTATTTCCCCCCCTCCCTCCCCTCTGCTTCCCCCTTACTTCCCTCCCCTCCGCCCCCCACCACGCCCTTCGCGAAAACCCAGGTTTCGCCCTAACCGGGGTAGCTCAAGTTCAAGGTGGATGCGCCGCTTTGCCGAGCCAGCCGATACCATTTGCCTTATAAGGTGCTCACGTTATCGTTAATTAGGCTTGTTATTAGTTCTGATGGAGCCTGCCTGCCGCACGTTTTGGAAGGAGAAGCCTTCTGTGATACGTGACTTCAGAAGAAAGCAGTAGCCCTCCCTTAATGTCCCTAGCTCCAGGTCCGTTCCTCCCGCCGAGGTCGAGCTCCCTCTAGTGGACAGCCTGGATTTCAATGTACCGGCGTCTTCATTCACTAGGAAGGTTCAATGGACGCCCGCGTTGATAAAGGCTAACCCATAATCTTAGAGGAAGGGAGGAAAAAACCCCTTGTGCAACGCTCGGTGAGGGCTCGGTTAATTTGGAAAACGAATCCGTAGATAACTTCCCGGGATACTTAAGCGGGGGAGAGAAGGTAGGAAGAGAGAGCCTATCTGAACGAGCTGGAAAGATAATGGACGCCACTTTTCCCCACCATCTCTTTTTGAAAAAAGCATGAGGAAGAGATGGAGGGAGAGAACTGACTGAACGTGGAGAAAACAGTGTGCAAAGAAAGACAGTGAAAAAATTAAAAGGAAATCAGAGATTACGAGCTCCATTTTTTTTTTTAAATAGCGTTAATGTGATTCGGATTCTCTGTTTACACTGATTGTGTACAGAGTTGAACTTAGTAAAATGAAATAATTCACGTTTTCAAACATTTTGGATAACCTAATAATGTGCAAAATCAAAAGCTGAATGTATACGCGTCTTTGGTATTACAGAAGACAATTCCATCTAAAGTGGAAACATTTTAGCTATGCCTGTTACCAGTATGCCTTGGAAAGAATGGTCTTTAGAATTCCCTCCCCTCTTCCCCGCCTTCTCCTTCCCCCCTCCCCCCCATCAGATGCATACACACTAAATGTGAATGAAAAGGTTGAAAAACTGCACGTCCATGGATGTGTTCATTTTACAGTATGGCAAATTGGATACACCTTTAAATGAACAATATTTTATTTTCTTTGGAAATTACTTTAGGTATTGCAAAATGGGTAATTAAGGAATGTACTTTTTAAACAATGTTTGCTAAAAGTTCCAAACCTATGGCTCTAACAAAAAACACCGTCAACTATGTAGGTGACACAGGATAGATAAATTATCCAAAACTCAGAGGAAGAGGTAAATAATCCTAGGTACATTGCTTATAAAGGCTCTGATAACTTGTCAAGCACGAGTTTTTTCTACCTTTACACAGATGCGGGTGCGGGGAGGTGGTGGTGGGGAGGGAGGAGGAAGGAGAAAGAGACCTACTGTGTATGGAAAGAGAATAGGTGTGTTGAAGTGGTTTAAAAAAATCACCTGCATTTCAGACGGACACTGAAGTAAGTAACCTTAAAAAATGTAATTGTTTTATTGGATGCAAGATGAAAGTTTGGGCTTTTAGAGATCTCTTTATTTTTTTTAAGTAACCACTGAGAAACTAAGTCAAGAAAAACATTTTAAATTGTTCTCTTTCAAATTTATTGTACCCCCCCCCAAAAAAAAAGAAGGGGAGGGGAATACCTACCCCAAACTGCGCGGGCACACACACATATGAACACTCTCTCGGTCTTTCACTTAGACAAATCTGAGGCTGGAAGATGGTTTGTCCTGGTGCACGGTTTATAATCGGGTTAATCCAGCAGACAAAGAATAAACCAATAATTCCTCCACCTCACTTCCCGCTCCCTTCTCCTAGTCTTCCTACCTTCAGTTCCCCTCACCCAAGCTTTCGGAAAAGCAAGTGTTTAAAACTTAAAGAAAAAAAAAAAAAACAATGGGAGAAATAGGGTTGGGCGACTGGAGTGAAAGTCGATTTGAAATGGATTCCGGATCAAATATAATCACCTACAATTTCTTTTTAGTTTTAGTTCTAACAATAAATATCCAAAGTTTATTTAAATGCTAATTTTCATAACCTGGTGTCTAGGGGTAATACCAGAGCCCCATATTTTGCCTGGCTGTTTCTGCCTTTGGAAAAACCTACGATCTGTGTTTCGTTGAAACTAAATACATTGACATTGCACTGCATGGAATGGCCCTGGCTTCAAGAAAACTGTATGTGTAACTGCGGCTGCTGCCCCTGCCAGAGACTTAGTGGGGTAGATGGGCCCCGATTAGGCGGCTGCAGTTGCAGTAAGTCGTCAGCCCTTCCCTCGTTCACTCGCTCAGTGCAGTTGCCCTTTTGAATGCCTCCTGCGGCTCGGAGCGCTGGCAGGGCTCTGGGAGTATGAGTGAATGTAGCCCCGCAGAGCCAATGAGCTGGGACCGGATGCGATATATCCTCTGGGACAACAACTGCTCTGTTCCTCCTCAGATCCACATGACGCCATTTACTGCTGCTGCTTTTGCAGAGATCCCTACCTCCTCCGGAAAGAAAAGAGAGCAGAAAAACGCTGAGCCCCCCCAGCCCAGATCTCAAATCCTCCTCCTCCTCCTCCTCCTCCTCCTCCTTCTCTTCCTCCTCCTCCTCCTCCTCCACTCCATCTACCTCTACTCCCCCTCCTCGCCTTCCTCCTCCTCCTCCTCCTCGCCTTCCTCCTCCTCCTCCTCGCCCTCCTCCTCTCCTCCTCCTCCTCCTCCTACTCCAAACACACAACAACAACCACCGCCACAAACTCGCTGCTGCTCCTCCGAAACGCCCAGATTGCAAACCACAGAGCTGCCTGCAACAGAGAGAGGGAGAAAAGGAGAGAGGGAAAAGGAGGAGGAAGCAAAAGAGCGGAGAGCAGCTGCAGCCAGCTTTCACGGGCAGAAACGACTGCACATTGCACAGGCTGTGTCTGCCAGGAGGAGGTCGATACGAAACTTGGGGATTTTGCTTAACTTCATTTTCAGGTCGTTTTCTTGTACGGTTCTATCGTCTCGCCAGAACTACAAAGTAACTCGGTGTTGGCGATTCGGCCTTCTGTTCATTGAGAAAAAAAAAAAAAAAAGAGGAAATACTTCTTGTGTTTTTCTTCTTTTAGGAAGAGAGGAGAAAACGAAAAAGAAGGAAAAAAAAAATACCTTTCGCCCTTAACCCGGAGTGTTTTTACTTAATTGAATCTCTCGGAGGCTTTCTTCGCTTTGGATTTTCTTTTCATTTCTATTTTTTTCTCCTTTTGATGGCTTGCAAGTTGGACTGAAGCAGAGTTTGGAAAGCAAAAGTTTGTTTTAGGGCTGGATTTATTTGCAAACCACAGGAAGAAGAAAATACAAGGGAGAGAGGGGTTGGTGCAGAGCCGCGATCACGGTGAGATACTTTATGCCGCTTTCCTCCCAACCCCCACTCGTATCCCCCTCCTGGCCCCGGCTAACTTTAGCCATTTATTCCAGGAAACATGCAGTAGGTGTAGGTAAACCTGAAGCTTTAAATCTATTCCTCCACATCCATTCCTTTTCTTTCCATCTAGCAGGTTCCCCCAGGGAAGTAATAGAAAATTGGCTCCACTCGAGGGTTTTTTTTTTTGGGGGGGGGGGTGGAGGGGACGGTTTTTGCACGTACTTCCTAGCTGCTTGCTTTTTACTCTCGGGAACCCCACGTTATACAGAGAATTCCAATCTTTGCCAAATTGACTTTTGGGCCTGGGAGCCCCCAATCTTAGCTATTCCGTGCCTGGGGGGTGGGGGTGGGGGACGCGATGCACGGTTTAGGCGGCGGAAATCTTACACTTCACGTTTAGGCTTTTACTGAGACAAATGTCGGCTCACTTGCTGCGAGTTTAATGAACTCGTGTCACACACACTCGTGTCACAAACACACAAATCCCCCAAACTAGAAAACACTTCATTGTGCTTCACAGGTCACGGAGCTAAACGCCCAGATTTATATAACCTGTTCCTCATCTTTGAGGAAAGGAAATTCCTGCTAGATCCTCTTGAAGGCATTGACTAGCTTCCAGGGTGATTTATTTTCTTCACTTTACATTCTTTGCGTGGGTAATCATATACAACCTACATTAAAATGCTAACGTGGGTAACAGGGAAGGTTCCCTCTTATCTTTTGCTCCGAATGTAACTAGATAGCAATACTTGATAGGCAAACCCGGTTTTTGTGTTGAAGGATTACTGTGTTGGTCTGCAATTCGGAAGTGTGTTCCTTTCCCCTACCATCAACTCCGCCACCCCCACTCCTGTATGGTCGAATATAGGTCATCTTTTTTTTTTTTTTTTAAACTTCGACCCACCTTCTAGCGCCGGAAGAAAGTAATCAAGAGCTCTAGATCATTTTCCATTTCCATTCTCTGGTCAGTTGTTGATAAAAGAGGCCAGTTTGGGGTTTGGGTATATTTTTAACCTCTTAAAGTCTACTTTTGGTTGAAAAAAAAAAACATATCGGAAACTTTTGGGATGTTTTCTCCCTGAAGGTTGGTTGTGTGTCAGTTTTGTGCCCCACCCCAGTGGTGAAATCCTTTCCCCCTAATCCACAGTCTGATCACACACTCAACTCTTAAAGGGGGTTTCAAAGCACTTTCAAAAGGGGGGGGGAAGTGTGGAGGAGGTCCTGGATTGTGGGGTGGAGAAGGGGGGTTGAGATATACAGGCAGCCGGGGAAGAGCCAAACATAAATTTTCTGACTAGAATGTTTTCCCTTAGTAAAGGCTTTTTCTTTACAATCTGCCTAATAGTCGCTAGATGCAATTTTCCCTTTGCAGGCAGAAAGCTTTGCGCCTGTAAAGAGACCAGATTACCGGTCTGTGTTCTCTACTAAGCTACTTCCACTACCACCAATGATTCTCCCCCACCCCCTCTCCTCATCGCGCCCCAGCAACATCATTTCTGCTAGTCCATTAATGTATAGATTGAGGTTTTGCTTTTGAAATGAAATCAATTTTTAAAAAGTGTTTCGAGTCCTATTGTTGCTCTAGAACACATTAAATGCTTACTATGTGCCAAGTACTGTGCTAAACGCTGGCGATACGAAGAAAGGATATATCGATATATCTATAAATATGTGTATACGGATAGATATACACATAAATACTACAAACACAAGGACATCACAGCTCAAGATAATAAAATAGATGGAAGAGGGGAAACTGAGTCGAATTTATTAGGGAAATACTGTCAATATAATTTTTCAGAAGGTTGACTTGTAAGGTCAAATGACTTGAATAGTGAGATTTATTTCCCTTGATGTATTTAAATTCCGAGATAATTTGCTTAAATTCTGTGTCATTTTGTAATCTATACACAAAATAGAGAAATCTGCGATTAGAAAGGAGGGAGAGAGGGAGGGAGGGAAGGAGGGAGGAAGGGAGGAAAGGAGAGGGAGAGAGAGAGAGAGAGAGAGAGAGAGAGAGAGAGAGAGAGAGAGAGAGATCCAGAGGCTATGTAGATAGTCAGGCATGCTGTTCCGGTTGCCTAGAAGGGCAAAGGACCTGAAATGCATTCAAGGGAAGTTCTCTGAATGAGAAAAGTATTGAAAGACGTTTTACTTAAACCTAAGACTGTAGGGAAAACTCCTGGCATCTGGGGGTGAGGGATAGGGAGGCGGGGGCAGAGCCGAGGTAAAAGGAAGTGTGGTCTTGCGTTTCGTGACAAATCGACTTTAGAAGTGCCCCCGCCCTCCTCTCCCCCTCCCCCTACACCCCGGGATGTTGCCTGTCTATCTAGAAGTTGTCTGCATTTGTGAGCCAGCTTGTCGCATTTGCAGCGTCAGTCAGCCCTGAGAAAAGTCCCAGGGGTTGCCGCTGGGTCCCACCTGCTGGGTACGTTGTTTTGGGCAAAGATGAAGCTGATAAAAGGAATGGAAGAAAAGAGCAATGCTGTCTTTTTTTTTTTTCTCCCTGCTTTTCTGTTGTTTAAGGTGAGGAGATCCAGTTTCCAGATCAGCATTGTTAAGGATTTAGAGGTGTATGTCACCTGCATGGTTCAAACAGGTTTCCTCTTTTCTAAAGGGCAAAGGCCAGTTTTTTTTTGTTTGTTTTTTTGGTTTTTTTGCTTTAAAAAAATAGCATTTTCACCCAAATTTGGGAAAAGGTGGAGGTATTGTAATTTAATCTTATGCAGAGGTCTTGAGGTTTTAAGAAATTAGAATGCTAAATTCACATTACTTTCTCTTTAAAAGTAGAGTGAGTTTGAGTCACAGCAAAGTTAATTTGTGTGGCAAATTTAAGAAGATTACAAAGCAAGCAAATTAGAGGCTTTGCCTTTATCTGGACAAGACCATAGGTTTGAAAATCAACTTTTTACTTGAAATACGGAATAACAGTTCTTCCCCCATATGCATTTCTACCATTCTGCAAAATACATGACTTTTGGTGCTTTTCCCCCTTCATAGTATGAGACTGTGACTTGTGTGAAGCTTTCAGTTAATATGATTTTCATTGATATGCCCTTCAATAATCAACTTTGGAATGATAGTAAACAGTTTCGTTTATTAATTTTCTCATTTTATAGCTATAGGAAACTAATGATAATATATTTTCTAAGATAAAAAGTTTTGCTCAATACCAACTTAGAATATTACAAATCCTTCATAGATAATCCTAGTTTACAATATTTGAAATGTTATAGAAGATATTTAAAGGTAAAGAGCTTTGAGATTTCCTGGATTATATTTATTGAATGATGTTTAAAAGCAGAATTTCAACTCAGCTGCCAAGCATGAGACCTCTTTTAGTTTTTAAAAAAGCTTTAGACTCATTTTGGTGTTTAGACTTATTTGAAATGTTGGCTTAAAATATTTAGAAACCTCGTTTTCCTGGAAACAGTTTAAGTAAAAATTTGCTGTTTTATGTTATCTGTCATATGAAGAATTTATTATATTATTTTTCCTTTAAAATCAGGGATTCTAAAAAAGTCAAGGTTATTTTAAAAATTCATTTCATATATATATTAAGCACTTGGTACGATGACTAGTTTTCCTATTCCAAATAGCATTTTCTTGAATAAGAGCCTGTAAAGTAAAGACTCATTCAGGTAGTTGAAGAGTTAATCGTGTGTCATAGTGAACCATTTTCTCTTTGTTCCTGCAGGAGTTCAGATGTGTTCTAAGCCTGCTGGAGTGATCACCCTTCAGAATCCTGATGGAGACAAGAGCTCAGAATGGCAGTGGGTCCCAGCCCTTGTTACAGGCTCCCCGTGACAGTGGCAGGCAGCATGGGGAGCCTGACCTGAGAGATGCTCTCACACAGCAGGTTCATGTGTTGTCACTGGACCAGATTAGGGCCATCCGAAACACAAATGAATATACCGAGGGACCTACAGTAGCTCCAAGACCTGGGGTCAAACCTGCCCCTCGACCCACCACTCAACACAAAAATGAAAGACTCCATGGATTAACTGAACACCGTCAGTTTAGCCGGGTCCAGCATTCACAGACACATTCTTTTGTTCGAGCACCTCTGTCTCGATCCATTAGCACTGTGAGCACGGGATCCAGAAGCAGTACAAGGACAAGTACCAGTAGCAATTCCTCGGAACAAAGACTTTTAGGATCATCCTTTTCTTCTTCAGGGCTAGTTGCTGATGGGATAATCCGGGTGCAGCCCAAATCTGAGCTCAAGCCAGGTGAACTGAAGCCCTTGAGCAAGGAAGACTTGGGTCTGCATGCCTACAGGTGTGAGGATTGTGGGAAGTGTAAGTGTAAGGAGTGCACCTACCCAAGGCCTCTGCCATCAGACTGGATCTGTGACAAACAGTGTCTTTGCTCAGCTCAGAACGTGATTGATTATGGGACTTGTGTATGCTGTGTGAAAGGCCTCTTCTATCACTGCTCCAATGATGATGAGGATAACTGTGCTGACAACCCCTGCTCTTGCAGTCAGTCTCATTGCTGTACTCGGTGGTCTGCCATGGGGGTCATGTCTCTCTTTCTGCCTTGTTTGTGGTGTTACCTTCCAGCCAAGGGTTGCCTTAAGTTGTGCCAGGGGTGTTATGATCGAGTTAATAGGCCTGGGTGCCGCTGTAAAAACTCAAATACAGTTTGTTGCAGGGTTCCCAGTGTCCCACCTAGGAACTTTGAAAAACCAACATAGCATCATTAATCAGGAATACAGCAGTAATAATAAGAATTCTCTTCTCTACTTCTCTCTTTTTCTGTCTGTCTTTTTCTCTTTCTTTTTCTTTCTCTGTCTCTCTTTTAACACATATGCAACCAACTAAACAGTTATAATCTTGGCACTGTTAGTAAGAGTTGGGATATACTTTGCTGTTTGCAGTGAAATGCTTTTTTTGTGCGTGTGCCATCTTAACTGATAGGCTTGTTAGAACACAGCTAATGGAGCTCAAAATATGGGATACAGAACTTGGTGACCCACATATTGCATAAGCTAAAGCAACACAGACACTCCTAGGCAACTTTATCATTTGTGAATAGTACTTGCAAAGTTTGTAAATTAGCAAATGACTCCTTTTTCCATTGTTTTCTGCCAGAGATAATGTGCTATATTTTTGTATATACAATAATATTTGCAACTGTGAAAAAACAAGTTGTGCCATAAGGCATGGCACAGTCACAAAATATTATACTAATATGTTGTACATTCGGAAGAATGTGAATCAATCAGTATGTTTTTAGATTGTATTTTGCCTTACAGAAAACCTTTATTGCAAGACTCTGATTTCCCTTTGGACTTCATGTATATTGTACAGTTACAGTAAAATTCAGCCTTTATTTTCTAATTTTTTTCAACATATTGTTTAGTGTAAAGAATATTTATTTGAAGTTTTATTATTTTATAAAGAAGAAGAATATTTATTTTAAGAGGCATCTTACAAATTTCACCCCTTTTATGAGGACATGATAGTTGCTGCAAGTAAGGGGTTACAGATGCATATGTTCAATATAAAATAGAAAATATATTAACGTTTGAAATTAAATTGGGCTGTTTGTCTTCTTTTCCCTATGTTTCTGTGAGATTAAAAATTTGACTATGACATTACTTACCAATTTTAATGGCACAAAGCATTTTTTCACAATTTATTTTTAGCATATGACCAGGCCATCATTTTAAAAGGGAAATAGATAATGATCCAGTTTACCTTGGTGACTAGCAAAACATCATTCTCTTTGTGATGGGAGTCAATGTTGTATATCATTATTTATGTTCTAGTCACTTCACTAGATTTAAAGTAGACTTTCAATACTTGAATTGGTTATAAAATCTACTATTATCAAAAATAATAATAACTTATATTATGCATGAATTGGTAAATTGAGGTCACTATTTGAATAATTCAGCCCCCCCAAAAAAAAAACCCAAAACCAATAATCCTTACAAAGTATTAGTTGAATATTGACTACATCTCTCCACTATATTTGTATCTGTGAATTAATATCCAATATTTGAAAACATCTGGATGATTAATTGAAATCTTTAGTTTTGATTCAAATGTCTGTCATTATGTAGATACAGTGTATGTGTCAATTTAAAAATTAAAGCCAAGAAGTCCACCTGAAGAACCTGGATTAACTGTCTTAACTGATTAGATTAGCCCTGACATTTGCCAAAGCTTCATTTGCACTTTGTAGACAATGGTAGTGATTTTGGAATTACTTCTTGTAAGCATAGAGCTAGCAGCTCAATAAAAAAGAAAAAAATACTACATGTCATATTATGTGCATAGCATGTAGTAGACAGTGAATAAAATATTTATGAATCCTTATTTTGAAAAAAGCTTTTTGTTTTATAACTTTGTAACTTGCCATTTGCTGAGGTCAGAAACTGTTTACTTCTAAGACCTGCCAAAAGTCTAGGAAATGATTTACTTGTCTTAAATTTATCATTTCCTGATATGAGTATTTATCTCTTTAAGTTTAAAGGTCTTAGTGCAGACTTTTTTTTTTTTAAATAAAGGGGGGGTGGTGAAGGAAGAGCTGTTATGTTTTTAAAATTAACTTTCGAGGAATCTTATCCCTCTAAACTCAGACATAGCATGAAAGACCTTCAATTAATTCTGAACCTTCTCCAAGAAAAAGATTAAATTATTTGAGAATTTGTTTTGTGAAAAAAGCTGATGTTAAGTTAACTGGGTATCATAATTCTTACAGCCATATTTAACTGTTGGTCCAGGTTTGGGATCTGGTTGTTAGAACAGTACAAAGATGCTTGACATTAAATAGTTTAACAAAATTTGCAAATATAAACAATCGCAAGCCTTGATCTGGTTCTTCAGAAACTTTACCCTGTATGCATATTGTTCTTTCTGGTCTAAAGATGGCCAACAAAAATTCTCTTTCTCAGCATCCAGAGACTACTTCCTAATAGAACACTCATGCTATTATGAAGTAGCTAGAAGGCAATGGTGGGTAAGGCATTGGGCTTGGAATCAGGAAGACTCATCTTCCTGAGTTCAAATTTGACCTCAGATGTGTAATCTTAGGCAAGGTAATTAAATTGTAAAATTGTAAAAATGAGAGGGAAATGACAAACCATTCCAGCATCATTCTCAAGAAAACTGCAAATGGGGTCACAAAGAGTTGGACATGACTGAAACAACTGAACAACAGCACTGTTGTGAATCGTAAGCTTTTACATAGCATTTATGACACTGATAATCAAACCAAAGTAGGCAGGGATTTAGTATTTTTTTTTTCTATCACAAGAAAGACAATTTGTTTAGAGATAAGAAAGAAATAAAGTTACCAAAATAACCTTTTAAGCATTATAGTCCATTCTTGCATGGAACCAGAATACCTTGTAAGAATGTGGAAAATTGGGTATAAATTGAAAGTGGTCAGTGCTACAGACTATGCTGTTTACTTGAGGGGGAGTTTTTAAAGGATTATTGCTTTCAAGATGTAACCATCTCACTCTAGGCAACTGAGATTTACAGCAAAGATACTTTAAATTCTTATAATTTCTATTAAAAGAAAATAAACCTGAAAAGGTTTGCATTGCAAATGAAATGAATACATAAGTTAATGGGTAAAATCTTTCCAGTGATGTGACAAGCTAAAAATTAATTGTTAACCAATAGCATAATGGAAATAACTAAACATTTAGGGGAAATGTTCGTTTATGTTGATTAAGATGTTAATGTTTCCAACTGATCTTTTTGCAAAAACTTTTGGTGGAAAGGGTCATCTGTGTTTGGTCTTCATCTTAGAATGGTTGTCAATTTAATTCTTACTTAAAAACCTTCATCTATATCTTTTGAGGAGGTGATTTAAGGCCCTGACAAATTTCTGCCATGTTGGAGCATGCTCTGGAGATTATTTAACATTTGTCTATGAAAGCAAGGAGAAGGCCAAAGAAAGGGAGGAAAAAAAAACACTTCCCCTAACTTACCCAGCTTGCCACTTTCTTTTGTTTTTTCTTTTTCTACTGGATCAAGAACTACTAGATACTAGAGTGAAAGCTAAAGTATGAATATTATCAAGTAAGTGAATTTGTACTTTGCAAGGTTTTACACATGGCATTTGATAGCTAGTGAGGAATTTCATGGGATTAACTGCTAGTTGATTGATTGGTCTTTAAAGCCGTAAGACCAAATGTTGAAAAGTTTAATACATGTAGAGTTTTCCATGGTTGCTTCCACTATGGACCACTTATACTCTTATCTCAAGGCATCTGTCCTGAGCAGAACTTTGGGTAAGAAAGGACTAAGCTTTTTTTTTTTTTTTTTCTTTTTATTGAGGTAATTGGACTTGTCTTGCCTAGGGTCACAAAGATAGAAAGTATTAAGTGTATAGAATTTGAACTCAGGCCCTCTTGACTTCCAGGAGGGTTCTCTATCCACTGAGCCCTCTAGTTGCCCTTTGATTAAGCATCTTTATAGGACCTATACTAAGATGTGCTAAACACTTTACAGATATTTCTTTTGATCTTTCCAACCACTCTGGGAGGTAGATACTATTGTTATTTATAATTGAGGAAACAGGCAAATAGAAATTAAGTGGCTTGCCCAGGGTCAAAGAGCTACAAAATACCTGAACCCACATTGTAACAAATCTTTTTGACTCCAAGTCCTGCGCTCAAGCTTACCTAGCTGCCTTTCGGAAGAAGTTGGCTAAATTTATTATTATCCTGTAGCATACAGCCTGCTTTTGAATATGAACAGCTTGGGGATATGACATATAAGTAAAGCTTACTAGTCAGTTTCTCTAAAAAGTCTTTGGAGGTTAAAAATCCACTTCAATTTTCTATTTCTTTTGCAAGTTGGACACATAGGCAACATAAATTATGTCTATAGACCCAAAATGAATTGGAGAATTGAAGTACTTACCTGGATAACTAAAACAAACTCACTTTTGCCCCAGTATCCAGTCATTTCCTGGCTTTTTCCATAAACTGAGGTGACACTTCTGAAGAATTCAGGTGATTGCCTCATTCTTCCTTCTGTATTGGCTCATTCTAAGGTTGGGTCTTTATGATAACTGCAGCCTACACCAAGACTTTAAAATGTGGCCTGTCTGGTTTGACCTGAGTGATCTTCACAGTGAAGGCATGCAGCTGCTATCCATAAGCACTGGTTCAGCCACTCTCTTAACAGGATAATAAGCCAGACAGACCATATCCACTTTGACTGCAACTCATTTCACTGCAATCATAAAGACTTGTGCTCAAATTTCCTTGGCTGAACTAAAGACTTTTATACACTTAGAACTAGTAGCATGAAAGAAAAATACCAAAATGATAGACTCAGAGTAATATCTCTATATATGTCTCTAAAATAAAACTAAAATCTGACAGTAAATTGAAAAGGACCATTCTTATTTGCTTAAAAACACACACACACACACACACACAGTTGTATAAAACAAACACATATATTAGACTCTATCAGTGGTTATCAAACATTTCACACTTATTTAGTACTATAGATTGAGTACCCTGAAAAATTCTTAAATCCTAGCCTAATTTGACAAATACTCTTTGCTGTATTTTTTTTAATGGACTATTAGAGGAGATTATAAAGAATATGTTGACTTGGCCCCTGGCTTGGCTAGATAGGACATGTAAGAGTTGAACATAACTTGCAGAAGTTTATTTCTCAAAACACTCATTAATGTACAGAGAACAAGAGCTATTTGACTGAACACAAAAGTCCACTTAGAAGAGAAGTTGGGTAGTATTTCTTATCCAATTTGTTGATATTTCTTTAATGATACACAGGTAAAAATGATGGTGCTAACCTTAAATTTTTGATTCTTAATATAAAATAAGAGACACAATATTATAACCTAAAGGCACATTGTAAACAATAGAAATTTGGGAAGATATTTAAGAGGGGAGGAAACTTATTGGTCTCAATTCTCTCTAATAGCTTGATCACACACAAAAATGAGATATATTTTGTGATCTTTCCTTACTTATTTTTCTCAAAGGTAGCAATTCCTACTTCCACACTTAATTTATTTTGCTTATATATGTCTTCATTTTCTCTTCTATTAAAATGAAAGTCCCTTGTAGATAGGGATTGTTTATTCCTTATATTTATATCCCCAGTGTAACATACTGCCAGGCATAAAGTAGGTGTTTAATAAATATTTGTTGATTGAGTGATTAATTCCACGTTCCTGGGTTGTCCTTAATACAGATACAATCTTCAGTGAAGCTCATCACAACAAGCTTTCTTATCTTGTATGATTCTTGTTCTTGTCCTATATTTTCCCAGAGGATCCAGTTTACCCAATGTGGGGTTCTTCTCTATATCTTAACATTAAATCCAAAAGGAAGAATTAGCACTCACATTTTAGTGTTACTATGTCTATCAATCAATTTCATCCCATTGAATTTTACATGAGTGTCTGTGTATCTGTGTGTGTGTGTGTGTGTGTGTGTGTGTGTGTGTGTGATTTGGGGTCTTGCCAAGTTTATCATAGAAGTTTTCTTCTTCCTTGTCTAGAACAGAGGTTGCTACAAAAATTGTAGGTATTTTGATAATGGTCTGTTTTGTAAAAACTTTCCATGGGCACACTAATATAAAATGAACAGCCCATGAAATTATGCTTTTCGTAAAACATAATTTCACATGATGAAAGCAACCCTACCAACTCCTTTCTTTGACTCTTCCAAGATAACCTATGAGCTAGCCTTCCATTTTGGTGAAATTTCTTTCTTCTGGTTTCTTTCAAAGTTAGAATGTCAACATTGATATGATTAAGCATTTCACATATAGGATAACAACAAAATTAAAAGTAACAAATGATCTAAAACTATGTAACTCTTATCAGCCTCTGTCCACATTTCTGCACTCTACCAATATTACTATAGAAGTTATTGTACAGGATTGAGTTCTATCCTGTATTTCTCCTTATGATTATTATGATCAGATATTAATCACTAACTTGCAAGTCTACTGCTGTCAGCCTGATACTTAATTAATCTTATCCTCTGAACAAAGATGAAGTTTGATGCTAGAAATCTATTTAATTTTTTTTCCCAAAATAGTGGAATATGTCAAAGTTTGGGGTCTATGGGTATAACCTTTGAAATCCCAGGAAATTTCAAATTTCCTATGACAAAATGAGGCATTGACTGGAGTAGTACTTTTTAAAGACAAATATAGTTGAAATCCACAGTTTAAAAAATAGATTGAATGAATGAAAATAAAACATTTTCGCTAACATCTTTAATCTACTAACAGAGCTGCTATGATTCATTTAAAAATTATTCCTACAATTGACCTTTTCCCTATTATTTTCATTTAAGATGCATAAAAATAGTCAAAAGATGGGTTAGGCTGGGGGAGCAATGAAGAGGCAAGAGCTAAAAGGTTGAAAATCTGCATATCTGAATAATCAGGTCTTGACTAAAATTGTAATAGTCCCCTCTCCCCCCACCACCTTTTTTTTTTTTTTTTTTTTTTTTTTTTTTTTTGGTCAATGTGACCTAAATTTTGTCCGAATTATATCCATTGAAGGATCACATATGGTGGGAGGGAAGGTATTATACTATTGCCGCTGAGTATTAAAATACTATGCAACTATAAGTTGTCAGAAGATCTAATTGTTAGAGAGAGACACAAATGCTTGTTATTGAGAGAGAGAGAGAAATGGTGTATGTGGTTTGTTTCTTTCCATTGTGTCTTAGCGTTTGCAAGCAAAGTTTATTGAAAGGAGAAAACTCTTCTTTAAGTCAGACTTTGGCCTGGTCAAAATGTAAAATGTTTTTCTGATTTCTATAGCTGTCAATAGTTTTTTTAATGCTGGAGAGTTACATTATTATATAGTATCGCATTTTAATAATTTTGCATTTAATGCATTAATTTGATTGTAACACTTGCATTTAATAATACATTTGAGTATATTTATAGATTTATAAATATGTAATATTTTATAATATAATGTTTAATATTATCTATGTGATTATAAATAACATATATTAATTATTGAAGTATATTTTAAGATAGATAGATAAATAAATAAATAAATAAGTTAAAATAAAATATCTGATTTCTTCTTAGTAACTTAGTCCCAAGAAATAAAACATGCTTCATATTTGGCATATAAGCGATATGATATTTATTGAATATCTTATTACACTAAATTCTCCCCAATCCTTCCTTTTTTGTAAATTTACCTCATCCCTTCTTTTGTAATATGAACCTTCAAAATGCTTTGGAAACTGGGGAAATCAGATCAGTCTACATACATACACATACACACACTCCTTTTAATGGAAAGAATAACATTGAGAGTAATAAGAGTCACAACTCAAAATTAAATCTTTCATCAAAATGCTCATACAATAAGAATACCCAAACACCTTAAAGACATAACTTTAGGGACTATTTAAAACCTCTAGTAAACATTTATTAAGTATCTACTATAGGTCTTTCACTGGGCCACACACTAGGGATACCAAGACAAAAGTAGAAAAATCCTTATCCCTCAAGATATTTACATTCTAATTTTTTTAAAGAGCAAAAGTAAATTTATTTTTCCACAACATAGAAAGAATATTAGGAAAGAATGCAGCATTGAATGGACCTACATTCAAGAGAGAGAGACAAGATGTAAACATGTAAGTATATATATCATAAATACATATAACCCTAGAGGTCATTATGTTAGTGTTGTGGTCTGATGAGGGAGATTTTATTAGGACCTAATGTCAGGTAATTTTGACTTTGGAACTGTACTTATGAAATTTATAAATTGCTTTTGCCCCAGATGGAGGATAGAAACTCTCTTAACAATGTACTGGGGAAAGGGGGAGTGTGTGCTTTAAGATGTTTATGAGGAAAAAGTCAGATGTAGACTAACAGAATGCCATGAAATAATTAATAATCAGTGTCAACTGTACTTTTCTGAAATAAGACACAGGGTAAGGATTGCCATTTCCCCATGTCTGCTTTTTCCTAGGTGTGCCAACCATCTGAGCAAGTGCCCAAGATTAAAAAAAACAAAGCAAACAAACAAAAAAATTACTCTTATCTCTCTCTCTCTCACTCTCTCTTTTTAAATTTTCACCTCTTGAAATTTGATCTTGAGAAAAGGAGTAATGAATGATGCTGCTACAGGCTGTCTAGGCCACCACAATTGTACGGCTGCTCCAAGAGGAGGAGGAGGGGACCATAGCTCCATCCAAGCTCTTTTAATCTCGTTTCTTCTTTCTCATAAAAGCCTTACAACTTCTGCTATGACTGGGAAAACTCTCTCTACTTTCCTGATTTCCTGTTAACATCCTCTTTCTGCATTGGGAAATATAGCCTCAGGGTCTTTAGGAACATCTTTAAAGGTTTCCAAGAAGAATCCTATTTAATTGTTTACTGAAGGGCTATTACATACACAAAATATAAATAAGAGATTTTGGGGACAAAATGCACTAGTTGCTGTGGCTCTAAAAAAACTTCTTATAGAATGTAATGTTTGAAATAAGTCTTGAAGGTAAGTAAGGATTCCAAAAGGTAGAGAAGGGGAGAAAATACTCTAGGCATGTGGGGATAGCTGGTGCAAAGACACTAGGATGGAGGACAGAACATTTTTGTACATGTAAAACAGATAATACAGTTAATTAATGAAGAGTAGTCATTTATAAGAAGACTTGACAGGCAGAGTTTTAAATGCTAAATATGGAAGTTTATATTTACCTTAAACTACTAGGAAGTAAAGTAATAGAGAACCACCTGACTTTTAAAGACCAGAACTATGCTTTAGAAAGATCACTGTGTTGATTATGGGGAATGTCAATTGGAAAGGGGAGAGGCATGAGGCATGAAGAGCAAATAAGAGGCTGTAAGAATTAGAGTTAGAAAGATAACTTAAAAGTTTTGCTGTGTTGCTGTGAGAGAGACCATCCTGGCTTGGGGAACAAATTAATGTAGTGTGGCTATAGTTTCTAGCTGAGACATGGCCAAGGGACAACCATTGATTTTGTATTTTGTCCTCCTACATGGGATAAAAATTTCGAGGCCTTTTAACTAATAAAAGTACTGCCAATCTGAAGTCTTTTTTTTTTTTTAAGTGAACTCAAGTGGTACCTATGTGAATAAAGATAAGAAGACATGTAGGAGAAATGTTTTGGAGCTGGAAAGGAAAAGATTTGGCAACTTTGTGGATGTGTGGGATGAGCAAGAGTAAGAAATTGAAGATAATGCCAAGGTTGAAAATATAAGTGGCTGGAAGTTTGATTATACTCGTGACAAGAAATAGAAGGGTTCAAGGGAGGGATAAGTTAGGAGGGAAAAGGTAATATGTTTTGTTTTGGACATGTTACATTTGCCATAGTACATCTAGTTTTAATTATATAGTAGGCGGTTCATAATGAAGGCCTGAAATTCAGTAAAAGGGAAGAAATAAAGTTATGAAGAAATGAACCTTACTATGCTGGGAAAAAAAAAAAAACCAACAACCTTATCTAAAGGCATTGGCTCAGAGTAAGAAAAACAAAGTCAGAGACTAATGTGAAAGGATGAAGTATGTATTAGAACCAGAGAGTAGTATAGAGGCCTAAGTTAGAAGAAGACTTCAGCTTGATGTCATCTGATACTGGAAAAAGGCGGAGATATAGGACTGATATATATGCAGGGAAAAAAAGAACCCTCTAACAATCTGAACGTTAAGGAGAATGCCACCTTGAAAACTATTTGTTAAAACAATTGAAATTGAATGTTTAAAATTAAAATGGCCAAAGATGGACCCAAAGAAGAGAAAATTTCTATTATACCATATTACCACCACATAGGAACAGAATTATAATTACTTTCTTATTTTACAAATGGGAAAAACTGAGATACAGAGAGGTAAAGTGACTTTCTTATGATCACATAGCAATAAGGATATAGTATTTGTATAGTATTCATAGCATCATAAATAGTACTAAATTAAAGAATATTTCAAGCAAGATTTTAATTATTTGAAGTTTGTGATAAGTATAATAATTTTAGTTTCTATTTATTTATTTGGGGAATAATATGTGAACCTTGTTTTATTCTTTTTAACCCCTTCTGCCCAATTTTCAGGACTCTGAAAGAAAAGAGAGTAGGTGTTATGTGTCATGTGTAGCCAAAATTGATGCTGTTCAGAGAAAAGGGCTAAATTCCCATTTCAATGGGTTTGGGGCTTGTCATAGTGAGATATAGAAAGGAAAGCTAGCTACTTCCTTTTCACCTTCCCAACTGCTACAGGTGCCAAATAAGAGGGGAAAATCCAAAATATCAGAATTTTTACAATCAAAGCCATCTGGCTTTTACCGTCCCACTGGGAAAGACCCAGGCAGAAAAGAAACCAAAGCATCTGTTTCTTCTCCACCCACACCACTTCAAGAATCTCAGGGATTTATCTTCAGTGGACATTTGACTCAAACTTAAGAGTTTAAAAATGCTTTCTCTCCTAGAACCTGATAGAAAAGAAGAGTAATATTCAAAAAAATAGTTTCAGTTCTAGATTCCATAATTTAATATTGTGAAACAGAGAGAAAAATGTTACTTTTCAGAATTAACAGCTTTGTTGGGGAAAAGTTGAAGGGAAAGTTATTTTAAAAATGTAGTTACTCAGCTCCAAAAGAATCACTTTGAATCAGGGACACTAAAGTATTAGATAGTTATGACCTAGGGCAGATCCTTTCTGGACAATGAACCATTCATTGGTATACTTTGCTTTGTTCCCCACATATACAAAACTTCTACCCACATCTGTTGCTTCTTTCCTCCTGGGGCTCATTTGAAAAGGGCCTCAAAGAAGAAAAGTAAGACTATCCACTGTCTGGCTTCATGTATGAGAGGTTGGTTAGAGATCCCACTGCCCAGTCAGCAGTGCTGTGAATGTGACAGGAAGAATATGACATCCTCGTATACAAAGTCCAATATATAGATAATACATACTATGGATGGATCATTGTGCCACCTGTTATCCTCTGCCTTGTCCCTCCATTTCTTAAACCACTTCTGCCTGTCACTTCAACTTTGATTGTTACAGAAGTCCCTTCCTGTGTATCCAGCATTGAATTACGTCATTGATTGAATAATAGCAACCCTCAGACCTGCAACTTAGTAGGGTAGACTGACTCCCCTGTGTGCTTACTTCAAATTTACATTTTTATGTATCTTGCATGCACATAATTGGTTGCATTTTGTCTTTCCTTTTAGAATGAGAGTTCCTTGAGGTCAGGGCCTAATACCTTTCTTTGTATTCCCAGATCAATGCCTAGGACATGGTAGTTGTTTAATTAAAGAAGGACCTGAGTTTAAGAATACCTGGAAGGATCAAGCTTGATCATTTGATGCAATGAATTTATTTTTAATGTATGAGATTTAAAAAATAAAATTATAACATTGGCTTGTAATTATGTGTAATGAAGATGCACAGATAGGAGAAAAATATTTATCTCAAATATATTTCCTTGTAATGACTTAACATTTTGAATATATATACACGTGTGTGTATTTACACACTGTGTGGGTGTTTTTTTTGTTGTTGCACATGTCACAATTGTTTTGATAATGAAGTATATATGGCTTTTTTTCAATAATAAGGTGAGTGGGGGCAATTAGACTTGTGATGGAGAGAGGACCACATGCAGCAAGAGAACTATGGGGATTGAATGTGGATCCCAGCATAGTCTTTTCACCTTTATTGGTGTTGTTTGCTTGCTTGTTTTTTTTTTTTTTCTTTCTCATTTTTTCCCTTTTGATATGATTTTTCTTGTGCAGCATAATAAATGTGGAAATGTTTAGAAAAAATTGCACATTTAACCTATATTGGATTACATGCTGCCTAAGAAAAAGGGGAAGCAGGGAAGAGGAAGGTAGAGAGAGAGGAAGAAAAATTTAGAATACAAGATTTTGTGTTTGTGTTTGAAAATTATATTTGCATGTATTTTGAAAAATTACAAACTATAATTGTATTAAACACAAAGAAAAAAGATAATGAAATATATAGTTGTGGTAATTTCCCTTGCAGAATCCACAAGTGCAATAGCTAGACTTTATATAATATATGCTATGAGCTCACTTTTGTGTTAAGCACTTTATAAATATTGTCTTGATCCTAACAACCTTACAAAGTATTATCCCCATTGTTAGTGAAACCGAGGCAAACAATGTTAAACAACTTCCCAAGGTCACACAGCTAATGAGTGTTTGAGGCCAAATATGAACCCGTCTTCTTGAGCCCAGCTCTAGTCATCTATTTGACTAATTTGGAGTCTCTAAGAATGGCTCATTTGGACTAATATGCATATCTTCAACCATAGTGGATGGGATTTCCATTTTGCCAATCTCAATTATATGTAAGAACAATCAGTTTTTCTAATTAATCCAGTATAATAGGCAGTTAACCATCTTTGCTACTTACTGACCCTCAGCATTTGTACATTACTGAATATTTTTAAACATTGGCTCACTAGATAAAAATTCAAGAAAAAAAAGAATTTTTTTCAGTGATCTGTGTGGAAGACTATGAAGTAGGGCTAGGTTGAAATATAATATTTAGCAGTTGTAAACATCCTCAAATAGCTTAAGAAGTAACATTCTATTACCCAGAAGAATCTTACCTTTCTTCTTTAAAAAAATTTTTTTTATGAACTTAAGAAATAAAATAAGCATTTCCATAACATAGAACATAGGAGAATAGAAAAAAAAAAGAAATGATTATACAAACAACTGCAACTCTATTATGTACTTGCTATTTTTAAAAAATATGTATCAAAGTTGTCATGTAATTTTCTTTTTTCTTTCCTTATCCTTACAATTACTACCATTAATATGTATTTATATATTTATGTTTATATTTGTATATATATATATATGTATATGTGTGTAAATATATATGTGTGTGTATATATATATATACATATATATGTATTACCATTCCATACATATTTCATTTATTAGTTCTTTCTCTTGATGCAAGTAGCATCTTTCTTCGTATGTCCTTTATAGTTAATTTGGGTATTTATCATAATCAAAATGATTTAGTCACTTAAAGTTAGAACCTCACTTTTTAAACATTGTGGTTCTTTACCTCTTTTGTCATGAATTTGGGTCTGACAAGAACTATTGTTCATTAACTTTTAGATAGCTATAGAAAGAACTTCACTGATGAACTAATTGTCACTGGAATAAAATGATGGATGCTCTCTCTTATACACAGAAATTGTAGCATTTACATTATTGAACTCACTATTTAGAAGTTTACTATTAGATGAGTCAACTGGGATATCTCTAATTTTAAGCATATGTATCATTGAAATAATCTGATCCTCAGAGGTAGAAGCACATTTTATTTCTCTCATTTTTGAAATGTCTTTAGAATGCTAAATAAACAATATTAATATCAAAGATATAAAAAAGATAAAAAAATATGAAGTATGAACCAGAAATAGGCAAGCATTAAGTGTGAAAAAAATTTCACATCAATTGAATGCTTGGTCCTTCTAGCATTATTAATATTTGTTGACTTCTCAAAGAATGGCAAACCTGGTCCCTGTTCTTAGGGTTCTTCCTGGTGAAGAAATATCTATAAATTTGGGCCCTGCCCTTGAGGAATATATAGCTATGGGGAGAAGGAAAGCTCTAGAGTGCTATTCCTGAAAGTCTCTCAGATTTGAAGCACTGTCTATGAGCTCCAACAATATAACCCTGCAAAGATTTGGCCCCAGGACTTAAAGGTTGTATTTCAGTTAAATAAATGCGTATTTTGTTTGACCTCCCTCGGAGAAAGGCAAAAAGCTTGAGAGCATCAGCTACTGAGGAGTCTTAGAAGCCCCATAGATGATCAGCTCTCAAATCTTTAGCAATACTTTCTTCAGCAACCTGGAGCACCCTAATACTATGTCTCACATATTTTTGAGTAAGTCAGCTCTAGGTTCAAAGATGTTATTGAGAAGTTGCTGGAGGAGGCCTATTCTCTGAGTAGTAGACATTTAATCTTCCTTTATACCTTGTGTTCTTTCTCAAACACATTTCTTCTGATGATGGGAGATGTGGAGAGCATTGGGCTGATTATGGCAGATCCCTAGGAGGTTACCTTGCTCCTAAGAATTTGAAGTCATCAAATAAAGACAGATAATCTGTAGTTTCTGCCCCAATCTTTCCTGTATTGTTGAGACAACAAGAAATTTCTCAAGCCCCAGAATCTATCTATTTCAGATCCGGAGAAACAGAATACCCATGCAACAGATGAGGAAAATGAGACTCAGAAAATTAAAGTTTTGCCCAACACACAGGTTGTTCAAAGTAATAGAAGTAAGATCTAAAGTCCAGTCTTTTATCAACAAATGCAAAGGATTCTCCCTTCCTTCCCTAGTATAACATACCCTACCCTTAGTATTCCAAGATAAATGGACTTAGTTTAAGAGTAGCCTGGGCACATTTAATTTTTTACCTAACATTAATCAAAAAAAATTAGAATAACTAAAGGGGGAAGAGACTAAAAACAGTGATACTGGTTAGGAGAATATTGCAAGTAGTTCATGAAAGAAGTAAAGAGTGCCTTAAAATTAAAAAAAAAAAAAATTCTGGCAATGAAAAGGAGGGGAAAGGAGTAGATGCATTCCAGAGTCAATGTGGACTTAGAATCAGCAGACAACTGATGACTAATACATCGTGGGAGGGTGAAAGAAAGGGAGGAGACAAAGAGACACCAAGATTTTGAGCCAGGGTGTAGAGAAAGATATTGGTGTCATTAACAGAAATGGAGAAATCAAGAAGAGAAACAGGTTTGGGTGGGGGAAATGATAAGTTTTTTTTTTTTTTTTCCTCCCCCCCCCCCCCCCCCCCCCCCCCCCCCCCCAGTATGTTGATTTTGAAAAGCCTGGGAATATTTGAGAGGAGGTATCTAGTAAAGGAAACAATGTGGCTCAGGAAAGAGGTTACAAAGTAGATGTCTAGATTTGGGAGTCATGGGCATGTAGTTAATATCTGATGTGAAAGAAAATGAATTCATGAAGAAAAAGTGTAAAGAAAGAAGAGGAGATGGTCAAAGTGGAGTCTTGGGAAATATCTGCATTTAGAAGACACAAAGAAAAACCAGCAAAGTTGAAAAAGGAAGTCCTAGTGGGGAAAAGAGTAAGCTTGTTTCAAAGTCCACTTCACTAAACAGAAGATAGGACCAGAAGAAATCAGATAAGCAAGACAACTTTGAAAGTACTGTTTAATTCATTATATACTTTAAAAAAAAAAAAACTGTATATAATAGAGATTCATGGTTTCATATATAATCCTCTCCTACCAATGTTGATATTTCAGTTGACTAATTTTCAAGTGAAAAAAAAACAAAAAAGAATAGCTCCAGAAGTAGTAGATAAACTAGGGAATCATAGTGTATTAGAACCCATGGGAGAGAAAAACTTCAGGAAGGAAGAGGCTGTTAACAGCCTCATAGGTTCAGAGATTTCCAAGAGGAAGTAGTTTGAGAAAGGACTATTGAATATGGTGCCTGAGAGGACATTTATAGCCTGTCAGAGAGTCCTTTCATGGAATTAGTATATATGAAAATCAGATTGCAGGAGGTTGAGAAGTAAACAGGTTGTGAGGAAATGGAGGCAGTGAGAAGAGACATTCTTTTTTAGAAGTTTGGCGTTGAAATTGTGCATAGAACATGAAGTAATTGCTCAAGGGAGATGGTTTCAAAATTGGAGAGATATAAATGTGTTTGTAGACAGAATGAAAGAATCAATATCAAGGAATAAACTGAATATAAAACAATAATACAGAATGAAAAAATCCCAGAGGAGGGAGGTGAGAGAGAGAATGACTTTAAGAATACAGATGACAATTAAAAAAAATTAAAACCAAAACAAGGTTTTACTTTACACTCAGCACATTGTCCACAATGACAAAAGATGGGATTTATAAGCATTGGAGAAAATAGACATGCTAACATATGGTTGATGGGACTGTGAATTACTTCAACCATTTTGAAAAACTATTTGGAACTGTGAAAATAAAATTATTAAAATGTCTACATTTTCTGACTGAGATTCCACTACTACTTTATATCCCAAGGAGGTCACTGATAAAAAGAAAGTATAATATGTGTTAAAATATGTAGAACATCACTTTTTGTGAAGCCAAAGAATTGGAAACAAAATAGGTATCCATAAATTGGGAAATGGCTAAACAAGATGTGGTACAAAAAAATGATGGAGTATTACTTTGCTATGAGAAATTATATGTGTGATGCCTATAGAGAAACATGGAAAGATTTACATCAACTGTTCTGTGATAAAGCAAGCAGAGTCAAGGAATCAATATATAGAATGATTGCAAGATTAACAAAAGGAACAACCAATCATACAATAATCAAGTGAATATTGAAAAATTACAAAGAACAAGCATAGGTCCAAAGAAGTAATATGAGAAGATACTCGCTCTCTATTCTTTTGTACATTTGAAATATTTTTGAGATTTATTTGGTGTATTAATGAACTATGTTGATTTTTTCTTTAAAATATTATTGATTACAAGCATAGTTTTTTGAGAGGGAGAAGAATAATAAAGTATTGGTGATATAAAAATCAATAAAATTTATTTTTTTAATATTGAGATTAATATTGATAAAAAGAAAAAGGGGGGGGGGGGACAAAGTTCCAGAAAAGTTTTGATGTGTGGGGAAGTTGAGAGAATTTATGCTGAATAGATTTTATCTTCTCACACAAGTAAGAGACAAAGCCATTTGCTGAGAGAGAAGGGTTTGGGAAAGAGATTTAAAGCTTGAGGAGATTAGAAAAAGTTTAGAATAGCAACTATCAAGAGTATAAACAATGAGACAAAAAGAGGGATTAATGAACAGGAGGTAGGGCCTACCTAAGG
Organism: Antechinus flavipes; assembly: GCF_016432865.1. Classification (NCBI taxonomy): domain Eukaryota; kingdom Metazoa; phylum Chordata; class Mammalia; order Dasyuromorphia; family Dasyuridae; genus Antechinus; species Antechinus flavipes. The sequence continues at coordinate 125,942,258 of NC_067400.1, read as the reverse complement.
TTAGATATCATGAATTTAAAAAAAAAAACTCAATCAGAAAGATTTCTTTGCTTTTTTTAACGATACCAATTGGAGGAGGGGAAAAGATGATAGACATGAGAATTGTCACATAGACACAATTGGGTCAAATAGATCAAGAGATTCTCCAGTGTTATAAAAAGAATAGTTGGGGGAGGCCAGGCTGAAAAGGGAGCCAAGATTAAATAAATCAGATGACCTAGGTTAATGAGGAAAAGTTGAGGAACTTTATGATGATCAGGCAACATCTTTGTTCAGTGGGAGTTGGAGAATAAGATAAGTAAAAAGGATAGTTTGTTTTGTTTTGTTTTTTTATAAAAATGAGAATTCTAATATCAAAAATCCTAGAAGAAATATCGTTTTAAGTAATGTGGTTATCATGGTGGAGAGCTAAAGAGAACTGGAGGTGAAGTTTTTTGGACTTGAACAAGTTGAAGATTATTATTGTTCATCCTTGAAAAGAACCAATAATATCAGCAGAGTGACTGCAAGTGAATTGGATTTAAGTAAGGCACAGCTGTGTAGCATTATTAGTCTCACTCTTTCCTTCAGAGTCATTAGTCCAGGGGCAAAATACAAGTCAAGATGATTAGTGATGGCCCTAGATGTAATGGGAGATCTTGGAGTTTTTAAGCTAAGGTTTTTCACTGGTCTCAGTTTGTCTGAGGCAATGCCTCTTCTGTAGCTGAAAACTAGATAAGAATTAAGGCAAAAAAAAAAAAAAAAAAAGGCCTAGTTTGCCTAACAAAATTAATGAGAGATTAGAGTTAAGTCATCAGTATTAATGACACAGAAGTCAGGGAGGAAAAAGACAATGGCAAGATACAAATGCTCAGACTTTCTGAAAAGTGTGAGGGTCCCTTTTTCTTTATTTCTACAGTTCAATTCTTCAAAGGACACAGATCATATCTCAAAAGATCATTCATGAAGTTTTAGAGCTGGAAAGGACTTTAGAAATCATGCTCTCTCACTTTATAGATGAGTAAATGGAGAATCAGAAAGATTTAAATTATCTGCTTTGAGTCATATAGCTAAGTGTCCTACGTGGAATTTAAACCTATCTCTTCTAATTACAAGCAATACTTTATGCACTACTCCATGTTGCCTCACAAGGATAGAAACATAAACCATAGCACAAATTGTAAGCTTCAGTTGTAAGGTCAAGGGATGTGTCATATTCATCTTCATCCATCTTCTTTGCTATCCCCATATCCCACTAAAATGTCTTATCATGGTACCCTACACATAGTAAGTACTCAAAAAATAAATTTGGACCAGATGACCTCTATTGTTCTTTCAGCTCTAAATTTATGATTCTGTGTATTAGAAAGTAAGCAGAGAGGACAAGGAGAAAAGTTCAGAGCACTGGATGTTGATATGGTAAAAAGTGATTTTGCCCTGGAATAGTTGTTCCACCACTACCATCACCTAACAGTATCTACCACTTTGAAGTTCCAGTGTATTTGACTAATTAACAACTCTCTTCACCATCCTAACATGCCCTTCAACCCGAGAAACACTGATCTAATAAAGTCAGAGGAGTTCTTTGCCCCAAATACCATTTGGTTTATTCACTTTGCATAAATAAGGAGCAAAAGGAAGCATAGAAAGCTCTGGAGAATTGCCACATTAATATGATCTTTGGCTTCTCTTCCCTCCCCCAATAGGCTTAGTGCCATACAACCCTTGAGTTTCTGTGCCCAGAGTTATATATGATTTCAAAGTTGCCCTGTAGCCAAGGGTGATTTTTTTTTTTTTTTAGTCATATTTGTAGCTCTCCCTTTTGGTGAAGCCTGAGCAGGAGAGTTGGCCAGAAGGTAGCCTTTTCACCAAAGTTCTAAAAGGACAGTTGTGTATACAGAAAAACATTTAATGGCTATTTAATAAATAATCCTGATAATCATTGTGAAATCTAGTGATTTTTTCCGCCAGCAGGATATTTATCATACACCATCAATATCTCACACAAAGCCTTGGGCTAAATGAAAACCTGCTGCTTTGGAAGAGCAAATGGCTAAGACACCAGGGTTATGCCCCCACTCTTTCCAAAGCATCCTCAGGGATCTTTAACTCTGACCCAGACAGCTGCTGGTGATAAACAGAAGGGGTGTCAAGGAGCTGAAACATGAGCAACATAACCAATGAAAACCCTATTCTAAGTCCTAGTCTCTGCAATTCACCTGAATTCTGATTTAGGTACTCAGAACATGGCCAAAATGACTTAATTCCAAATGTTTTTTGAATCTACAAACTTGTCTCATTGAGAAATGCAACCTAGATATTTATAAAATATTCAAGAACTAGTGGTGCAGGTTAAGTGTTTGAAGTTTAAGTACTGTTGTGAAAGATGGCATGATATACACCTATACTGGACCTTCTGGATCAGGCTGAACATGAAAAATAAAAGTTTCATTCCAGGATGTTTAAATCAGCATTGAACAAGCAGATGTATGTTAGAGAGATCCTCTTGAAGGAAGAGGTTCTTAGTCCAAAATCTCAACTGCAAATCTAAGTTTGCAGGTTGTTTGTGGAACTTTGGGACACTTCTCTCTTATGTCTACAATGGCAGGGTTCAGCTGATGATTTTCAAGGGTCTTTCTAACTTTAGTTCCCCAAAATTTCCTGATACCATTTCCTACATTTTGTTACATTGTTCAGAAGCATTGTTGGTACTACCATAGAAGGAAAAAGGGGTGGGAGGCAGAAGGGAAAGTAAAGAAGTAACCCATCTATTACTTGGTAAGGAAGGTCAGTGGCTAGGAAAGGGATTGTCCAAGGGCAATTAAGTGGCACAGTGGTTTGAGTTGGCCTGAAGTCAGGAAGACTCATCTTCCTAAATTCAAATCTAGCCTAGACAACTATAAGCTGTGTGATTCTGGGCAAGTCACTTAACCTACTAAGTTCTCGTCTTTGGAATTCACCTGGCTTCTTGTCTAGGTACTCATGTGAACAAATTAATTAATTTCATATGTTTTTTGAACTTACAAACTTGTCTCACTGAAATATGCAGCCACAACAACAATGTGATTCAAGGCAATTCCAAAAGACCTGTGATGGAAAGCATCATCTATCTACATCCATTTCCACATGTTATTGTTATTTGTTTGCTTTTTTTCTTTCTCATTTTTTTTCTTGCTCTGATTTTGATTTTGATTCTTTTTTTTTGCTCTGCATGATGAATATGGAAATATGTTTAGAAGAAGTGCCATATTTAACCTACATCAAATGGCTTGCTATCTTGGGGAGTAGGAAGAGGAAAGAGAGGGAGAAAAATTTGGAACACAAGGTTTCGTCAAGGTGAATGTATATATACACACATATCAGTTCCTCATCTATAAAATAAACTGGAGAAGCAAACGGCAAATCATTCTTATTGTCAAAATTTCAAATGAGGTCATGAAGACTCAGATTTGTCTTAACCAAAAAAACAATAAAAATAACAACAGAAGAGACGTAGGAGCAGCTAGATGACTCAGTGGATAGAGCACCAGACCTGGAGTCAAGAAGACCTGAGTGCAAAAAAAAAATCCTTAGACACTTATTAGATGTGTGACCCTAGGAAGGTCACTTAAGTTCTGTTTGCCTTAATTTCCTGGAGAAGGAAATGGGAAACTATTATAGTTACTTTGCCAAGAAAACCTCCTAGATGATAAGGTCCATGGAACCATGAAGAGTGGGACATGAATGTATCCATTGAGCAAAAACAAAACAAAAGAAGAGATATAACAGAGGGAACACAGAACAGAAAAAGCATTGGATTCAGATAATTGAAATCAGAAGACTTGGATCCAAATCTGAGCTTTTCTCTCTTCCTTTATGAACAAAGTAATTTTCAGGAAAATTGCATTTTGTGCCACCACCTTTAAGCTTTATTTACTACTATGTTGTTTAGTGATTTCAGTCATGCCCAACTCTTTGTGATCCCATTTGGGGTTTTCTTGGCAAAGATAATGTAGTGGTTTGTTATTTCCTACTCCAGCTCTTTTTGTAGATGAGGAAACTGAGGCAAACTGAGTTAAATGACTTGCCCAGGGTCACATAGCTCATCAATGTCTGAGGCCAGATTTACCAGATTTAAACTCCTGAAGAGGAGACTTCTTGACTTCAGACCCAGCATTCTATCCACTGTGTCACCTCTCTACCCATTTTACCTTCAAAACATAATTAGCATATAGCACTTGAAGGCTTGCAAAACTTTTAAAAAATATTCTCTCTTGATTCATAAAATCCCCATTCGTTCACTTTATATTCCAAACAAACTGGTCTATGCAATAACTCTCAAAGATAACCAGTCTACTTTGCTTCTGTTAGTGTTATTCCTTCTGTTTGAAATGCCTGCCTTTCTTTCCTTTCTTAGCCTTTTGAATTGTTACTTTTTTTTAAAGGTTAAAATACATCCCTAGGAAATATTCCCTGATCTTCTCCCTAGACCCACCTCTCACTCTATCCACCTTAGTCAGTAAGAACCTTCACCATCTCATACAACTTTATCTCACAGAACTCAATTAACATTTTACTTTGCAACTTTCTAATGCATTCATCATATTAATAATGTTTATTTTATGTAGATTTTTTTGGTATGTTTTCCTCCTAACCTAGATGTGTACCATATTATCTATCATCATCAGTGCTTAGTACAGAACTGTTTGTCAAAAGTTGAATAAATGAATATATATAACTTGAATGATAAGTTTCTGGTGCCTTCACATTATCTTTATAAAAATAGCTCCCCCTTTTTCTTCTTCACAGTAATCATTTGTGATTGAATGTCAAGAACTTCATTGTTGAAATGATAAAGATTATAATAGTTGACATTTGTATAGTGCTTTAATTTTTGCAAAGCTATTGATATATATTATGTTAGTTGATCCCCACAGTCCAATATAGTATATATTACTAGCATAAATATGCTCATCCTCTAGATAAAGAAACCACAGCCAGCAAAGTTAAGTGACTTCTCTGAAAGTCTCTTGAAAGTCTCCCCTGTCTTTTAGGCTGACTTACCCTGTAAAATTTGAGAACTTCAGCAAATTAAGAAATTATAATCTGTTCTAATTCCATTAAGATCTCTCACACATGTCCAGATAATAGCTATATCCCAAATACTACTATATCATGCCTTTATTTCAGGTTTCCAATTTGTTCCTTGAGTATATTATTCATTTCCTCTTTTTGTTAAAGTAATCAATAAATTCCCATCATGGGTATTGATTTTTTTTTATTCATTCATTGATTCTCACACAAAAATTCTGTTCTAGACATATTGGGTTTTAGATGCAGATGAGGTACACATATCTGCAAGTATATCTAGAACAGAGTTCATTTATCTTCTCTCTATAACCTATACTCCTTCCTAACTTCCCTATTTCTATCAGATAAATTACCTACCATTCTTCACCCCAGTTTTACAACCTTAAAAATCACACTAAATGACAACTTCTTTCTATTTTATAACCAGTCACATCATATGATTTCTAATTCCACAACATATCTAACCTCCATCCTCTTCTCTTTCCTCGTAGAAATTCAATCCTTTATTATTTCTCAACTGAAGTAATTTAATGACCTCTTTATTGGGCTCCTTGCTCCAGTATTTTTCCTCTTCAGTCTATCTTATTCATAGCTGCCAAACTGATTGATGTTCACAAAACCCAGTTCTGACCAAGGTATTCTTGTTCTCAAAAAGATTCAATGACTTCCTATTGTCTCTAGTATAGAATGAAAATGCTTCTGTTTTGCCTTCCCAATCTGGCTCCAACATCTTTTCAAAGTGATTTCTCACTATCTCTCTCATGGGTTCTACCTTCCAGACAACCTTGCCTACTTATTCCTCAAATAGGAAGGCCCAATTCTTGCCTCGTTGTGTTTGCGTAAGGTGCTCTTATATGTCAATATTTCTCTTCTTTCTCACCTCCATTTTTCATAATTCTTAGCTAACATGTCACCTCTACTCTACATAAAGACTTTCCTGATCACTACAATTTTGGGGACTTAATCATTAAATCATTAAAAATTTATAGTGGAACCCATTTTCCCCCCATTACAGACTATGATGAAGAGTGCATTGGCCAGAGCTAGAAGATAGTACTATCTTCCAAGCTTACCCTAACAATTTCTATTTCCCTTTTCTTCTATATTAGACATTGATTCTTCACCTATGTCTTTGAAGGAAAAATCTTTGAGCCTTCCACTTTTTTCCCAATGGTGATGACCTTGTTCTGTGTGATATCTCTGATGCCACAGAAGAATTAGCAGGTATTATATTAGATTTCTTGCTGTCTTGGGGAGGAGGAGGTAAGGGAGAAAGAGACAAAAAAAAATGGTACTCAAAATCTTATTAAAATGAATGTTAAAAGCTATCTTCTCATGTAATTGGAAAAATAAAATATGATTGAGGAAAAAAAAAGAATTCTCTGGTACTGGCATCTACCTTATAGCTGACCTATTAGAATCTTCCAGCCTTTTTATTTGCCTTATTTCTATACTTACCTACACGTGTCATTGTAGTATGAACTCCTTGAGAGCAGGGGTGGTTATCTTCTTCAATTTATATTCTCAGTTATTTGCAGAGTTTCTAGCACAAACTAAGCACTTAAACGAAAACTAAGAGTACGCTCATCATTTGGAAAATGGCTTAACAAATTGTGGCATACGAATGAAAAGAAATATTATTGTGGCAAAAGAAATGATAAAAGAGATGGTTTCAAAGAAGTGTGGAAAAATGTATTAATTGGTATAGAGCAAAGTGAAAAGAACCAAGAGATGAATTTTAACTATAGTAAAAACATTAAAAACTAATTTTTGATCAATGAAATGACTGTCCAGAATTTCAGAGAAACAATAATGAAGTATGTTAGACTCGTCCTCATAAACAAGTGATAGATGTAAGATGCACAGTGAAATAACCATCTACAGAACCAGCCAATGTAGGAAATTGTTTGGTTTGATTTGTGATAAAGCTTGCGTATGTTATACCTGTTTGGTATATAAGATCTTACATATGATGCACATATAAAGCATACATATTTGTTCTTATGAAAATTTAATAACAAATATCTTATGTATTAATTTGCTTTTGATATGCATATTTATTATATTTTTATTTTTTCCACAGTGGGGAAAATAGGATAAAAAAGAGTATCACTGCATTTTTTTCTTTTAAGCACAGAAGAAAAAAGAAAGAAGACCAGAAGGAAACACAAACAGGCAGGATAACATTGAAAGTCACATATTGGATTTATTGTATACTTAAAAGATAAACAAGCCTATAGATAATAGAGAGTCACAATTTATTATACAAGCCTCTTCTGGTTTATTTTGAATATGGAAATGTTCTTTTTATTTAGGATTGATTAGGTTCACCATAAAGAGTTGCTAACTGCTACCATAGCTAAAAACTGCATGTTTTATATTTAATCACAAAGGATTCATCCAATGAATTGAAGGCTTTTCTCAATTTCTCCAGACATAAGGATATCAATAGAACCCTTTTATTTGTTATTCTACTTTCTGGCCATGTGATTATCTGGCCAACTCATCTTTTTTGCTCAAACATTTCCTTGATGACATCCTTTACTCTAGTTCTTCAAACTTCCTTATTTGTCACGTTGCAGCTTGCTCACACCCATCACAAAATTCTGTCTTAGTTCTGTGTAAGATATATACACATAGATACACACACACATAGGAGATTATAAATGATTCTGTGATATATAGTCCTCTTTAAAAAATTGTAATCTATTATTAGTAGAAGTTTTGTCTTTAAATGGAACTTTTTTTTTTAACCTTGAATGTTAAGTAAACAAGAATCTTCTTATAGGACAAGTCTGAATGTCTGGTTTTTAGAGTTAAACAGTTTCTTCCATTTAACCATTTCACTGATCTAAGACACACAGCCAATTTCTTTTTTTTTTCTTTTTTCTTTTAAATTATAGCTTTTTTATTTACAAAACATTTGCAAGGATAATTTTTTAGCATTGACCCTTGTAAAACCTTCTGTTCCAACTTTTCCCCTCTTTCCCCTTCCCTTCTCCCCCCTCCCCAAGATGGCAGGTAGACCAATACATGTTATATATGTTAAAGTATATGTTAAATACTATACACACACACACACACACACACACACACACACACACACACACATCCATACAATTATTTTGGTGCACAAGAAAAATTGGACTTAGAAATAAGGTAAAATTAACCTGAGAAGGAAATCAAAAATGCAAGGGGATAAAAACAGAGGGAGTAGAAATGCTTTGTTGTGGTTCACACTCCTTTCCCAGAGTTCTTTAACTGGGTGTATCTGGTTCTCTTCATTATTGAACAAATGGAACTGCTGTGGTTCATCTTATTGTTGAAAAGAACCACGTTCATTAGAATTAATGTTGTTGAAATATATAATGATCTCCTGGTTCTGCTCATTTCACTTAGCATCAGTTCACGTAAGTCTCTCCAGGCCTTTCTGAAATCATCCTGCTGGTTGTTTCTTACAGAACAATAATATTCCATAACATTCCTATACCACAATTTATTCAGCCATTCTCCAACTGATGGGCATTCATTCAATTTCCAGTTTCTAGGCACTGCAAAAAGGGCTGCCACAAACATTTTTGCACATGTGGATTCCTTTCCCTTCTTTAAGATCTCTTTGGAATTAAGCCCATTATAACATGCTAGATCAAAGAGTATGCAGTTAGATAACTTTTTGAGCATAGTTCCAAATCACTCTCCAGAATGGCCACACAGCCAATTTCAAATAAATTGTTACATCCAGTTGCCTGAACTGTCTTAGAAATACCTATTGATAATTGTATAGAAGAGAGAGTATGGATGGATTATTACAAATATATCACCATTTATGGGGAAATAACTCTGAGCACATACTATGCTGCAGATGTATTGATTCACAAGTTACTGTGCATATCTCCCCCAAAAGCATGTATACTAGAGAATGGCATTGAATTTTTTAAAAAAATTTAATAGCCTTTTATTTACAGGTTATATGTATGGGTAACTTTACAGCATTGACAGTTGCCAAACTTCTTGATCCAATTTTTCCCCTCCTTCCCCCCACCCCCTCCCCCAGATGATAGGATGACCAGTAGATGTTAAATATATTAAAATATAAATTAGATACACAATAAGTATACATGACCAAACCATTATTTTGCTGTACAAAAAGAATTGGACTTTGAAATATTGTACAATTAGCCTGTGAAGGAACTCAAAAATGCAGGTGTGCAAAAATATAGGGGTTGGGAATTCAATGTAATGGCTCTTAGTCATCTCCCAGAGTTCTTTTGCTAAGCATAGCTGGTTCAGTTCATTACTGCTCCATTGGAACTGTTGGTTCATGTCATTGCTGAGGATGGCCAGGTCCATCAGAATTGGTCATCATATAGTATTATTGTTGAAGTATATAATGATCTCCTGGCCCTGCTCCTTTCACTCAGCATCAGTTCATGTAAGTCTCTCCAAGCCTTTCTGAAGTCATCCTGTTGGTCATTTCTTACCAAACAATAATATTCCATAATATTCATATACCACAATTTATTCAGCCATTTTCCAATTGATGGGCATCCACTCAGTTTCCAGTTTCTGGCCACTACAAAGAGAGCTGCCACAAACATTCGTGGCATTGAATTTAATGAAATTAAATTAAATAAGAATAAATGAAGAATCATATTCTTGGGTTAAAAAAAATCATCTCCAGAACAACAAGAAAATGATAGCATAGTTAGGTAGTAATTTTTCTGAAAAAGATCTGTTTTGTTTTATTTTGTTTTGCAAGTACAATGTGAGTCAGAAGTATAACATGACATCCAAAACTGCAATCCTAGGCTACATTTACAAGAGCATAAGCTTTCCTCTCTACACTCAGTTCATGACAAACCACATCTGGAGCATTCTGTTTCGCTATGGGTGTCATGATTTAGGAAGGAAATTGAAAAGCTAGAGAATGTTCAGAGGATGGCAACCAGAAAAATCAAGGATTTTGAGTCAAAGTCTTGAACATCAGTTGTAAAAATAAAAAAACATTTAGTCTAGAGATGTTTGGGGAATGAAGATGAGAAAAGGGTATGTATGATCTGTTCAGTTATGGGTGAAAGGGATTCTATCTGACAGCTAAGTTCAAATATTTGAAGAGCCATAACTTGAAGGATTAGATTCACTCTGTTTGAACCCAGAAGGCAAAACAGGCCCAACAAGTAGTAAATGAAGATGCCAGAGAGAAAGAAGAAGATACTTGAGTTAGAAAAACTTCCTAACAAATAGAACTATCCAAAAGTTGAATGGGCTATAGAGTAAATTCATGGATCCCCATCATTTAAAATCTTCTTAAAGCCCCTCAAAAGCCAAATATCTTGTATTTTGTAGTAAGAATTCTATAAAAGAGTAGAAATCTTCCTATATTTGAGATAAAATTTTGGTTTCTAGAAAATTTAAGGAGAATACCAAAAATGTCTTCTCATACTGGTTTTTACTAATAATTTTGCTTATTATTTGGGAAAATATTAAATATTGAATAGTTTCTTTGACAACCTCCTATTTAATGGAAATATAACTTAATAAATTTTGCATTGATTCCTTTCTCTAATTGTTCCTGCTTATTTTTGTGAAAGAAGCAAAGCCTTGCAATGCCATTTAAAAATTTAACCTTTGAGTCTGATTTTTTTTTTGAAGTAGATTAGAAGAATACAGTTCCTTCACAGAAACCAAGCAGCAAATTTTGTAGAAAAGTAAAGAAATAAGCTTTTAGATATTCTTTTGTTTTGCTTTTTGTTTGTTTGTTTGTTTGTTTCCAAGGAAAGTTCAATGAAACTGGAAGATCAAAGGAAAAATGGCATGTAGAAAATTGAAATTAAATCAGTAAAACTAATAGTAATAAAAATAAAGGTGAAATACCAGTTACTTTTAAGTAAGAACTATTTTCTGTTGTTTTCTTTATACCCTTAAAATGTCTTGCAAAAAGGAGGTGTTTAATAAATGTATGCTGAATTAAATTAGAGAAGAAAAAGAATATATTACTTTTAACTGGTCTTAAAATTAAGGAAAAAAAAAGAAAGTAAATTAAAAAGTTGAAAGCCAAAAGGGCAAGATCTCCCTTCTCTTCAATTTTAGACATCACAAGCTAGCTCAGTTATAGGTTATCACTCTCCACCAAGAAAGAGAGACTCTTATAAAAATGAATCTTTGAGCTAAGGGTTGCAAGATGTTAAATTTGTATTTTCTTTCAATTTTTTAGGCAAGGGAATGCTAAAACTAGCTTTTAGTACTTCTGGACATCTGATTATTAAATTTTCAGTGTGATCATTTATATTTTGAAATGGACAAATACTAATTTGCTTTACTGGTTTATTTAATCAAAGTTTGATTTTTTTGACTGTCTAGACTTAAGACTGAAATAGAGAAAAATTAATGATTCAGATTAAACTTAAAAGTAATATCGTGTATACTTTCTTGCCCCCATCCCTCAGGATTCCAGTTGTTAAAGATTTACCAGTATACCCCTATGTGACAGGAATGTCATTCTCCCACTAATGAGATCATAAGAAACCCCCCCCCCCAAAAAAAAATGACTGGGCAATAATTTAAGGGCTGGATTTTATGTTGAAGATTATATTTGCTTGAATTATCTTGCTTCTTTTTTCATACTTTACAAATTTTCTTATTTCTACATTTAAATTTTAAAAAATCCAAGCACTTCCATATAAAAAATTGAACAGAAAAAGAGGATTCTCCATGAAACTGAAAATACATACATAGACATAATCTTGCTTTAAGTCACAACTACAATCTCTTCTTCATTCTGTTAATTATTCCCTAATTACCTTGTATATAGCTAGCTTTGTATTTATTTGTTTGCATGTTATCTCTTTCTTGAGGGTAAGGATTATCTTTCTTTTACTTATTTGTATTTCCAATACTAAGCACAGTTTCTGGCACAGAGTAGGTTTAAGACCAGTTTAATTTACAAAGACCAAGGTCTTCCACTTCATCCTGGGCCATCTCCAGTTGGCCTGATTTTATCTTGCTACTGAACCCAATTGGTTCTGGAGGAGAAAGTGAAACTGGTGACTTTGCACAGTCCACCCCAACTTAAATTCAACTCACTTGCATGTCATGGCACCATCTCCCTGATATCACTGTTCTTTAACATTTTTGAGTAAAGCTGCTACAATGAGGACCTAAATAAACTGGCCAGTAAACAACATGACTCTCTTCTCTCTCTCTCTCTCTCTCTCTCCCTCTCTCTCTCTCTCTCTCTCTCTCTCTCTCTCTCTCTCTCTCCCTCCTTTTCATATCTTAAAGCCAAATTACTCTGGCTTTCATTTATTGACCAACAATAGCTCCTAGGGCAAGTCAAAGTTTTTCTTTGGGCCTGTTTTTTGCCTTAATTCTTACCTAGCCTTAATCTCTGAATGATCTTTGCCACAAGCAAACTCAGACCTTTTGAAGACCTTCACTTAAAACCAAGGTCTCTCGCAACATCCAGAGTCATCGTTAAGTCATTCTGATCCACATTTTGCTATTGGACCCAGATGGTTCTGAGGAAGAAAATGAAACTGGTGACCTTGCAGCTCACTTCACTTAAGTCTAATTCACTTGTGTATCATAGCATCATCTCCCTGATGTCACTGATGATGTCTTCAAGAATGAAGAACAAACAACAGCAATATTTATTGACAATTATTTGTCATTACATTGATGAAACTTCTTAAATCTTTCAAAATTTTCTTAAAACATAATTGTTGCATGAATTGTATTTCTGATTCTTCTCACTTCACTTTGCATTAATATATAAACTAATACAAAGTTTCTTTAAAATTGTCATTGTCATTTTTTTTTGTCATTTCAAGAATATGAACAGTGTGATAACTTTTTAGGTAATTCTCTTACTCTACAAAGTCCATACTTGGGTAAAAAAGATGCTGACCCACTGGAAGTTCCTGACCTATTCTTAGGTTATCTCATTCTCTTTTAAACCTTAAGATTATCATCCATCACTGTGTTTACCAAAAAGGAGAAAAACCCAACATTCTTCCTATAAGCTTAGAATAGTATGTTGTACAATTCTTTTGTAAATAATTGTTCTTCTCCTTCAAATGAAGGTGTCGTTTCTTAAGATTTTATTTTATTATTATTTTTTTAAAGTAGGAATATCTATCCTGAGCTTTGAAGGGGTGAATAAGATGGACTTTCATTTGACTAAAAGACCAAATCTTCTCCTAGATACCTGCCTAAACTTGGCACCATGCCTCTACTTCCGTTTAAACAGTTTAAATAGTAAATAAATTCTGCTAATAGCTATTAGATTGCTGACTGGGGAGATTAGTGTGGAGAGTAATTCTAATTAAATAAGTGAACATTGAAGAGAGCTGAAACATTTCAAGACTAGATTTTGTCTCCTATGCCTCATTAGGAATGTAAAATTAGCTTCTATTGTTGTTGGGGATAACCTTTCAAAAGACTGCTCTTTTACCATAAAGAAGTTGCACAACCTGCATTTTATAACCTTACTTTGGTTATAAAGACACAAAAGGTGTTGTTAATTCTCAAATCCAATCAAAACCATGTTAACTCACCATGTTCTTCTTTAACTTAGTAATAATTGATGCTACATTTAAACACATAAAAATAATACCCAATCTATCCTGTACAATTTGAAAATTCATGGTTACCAGTGTTCATTATCTACAAATTGAATGAGTGTCCCTTAAAATGTTACTTTCTTTCTCTTACTTTACTTTCTTTCTCTTCTTACTTTTTGCACCCATAGCTCACTCATTGCTTAAAGGTAAATGTATCTTTGTTGAGTAATCCATTAGGTTTTCTTTGGGAAAAGAGTTGGGGGTGGGGAGAAGGATGGAGAAGAAAGTGGAATAGATTCTCTAGTTAAGTCCTAGTCTTTCTGAAGACTTTTTTATTTAAAGCCAATTAATTACATTTTGCCTAAGCTATTAAATAATGAAGTGTGGGTTGGGGGATGAAAGTTGCCTGAGTTTTAGGATAATCTTTACTAAGTGTTTTATATCTTCACTATTTAGTTAACATCTAGTCTTTCTACTGTTGCTGCCTAAATCAATTTTGTAAGCAGTAAATGAATACATTCTAGTTGTGCAGTAAATTTTGGCTGGGTAACTACTACTGTAACTACTGCAGTGCACTGTTCTGTGTCCTAGGAGAGAAGAATATAAAGATTAGTAAGAGATAGTCCTTGAAATCAAGGACATTACAATCATGTAGGGCATAAAGATATTCCATTACAAAAATCAAAAGACATGAAATTAATTATATGAAGAGCAACTCAGATCTATCCTGAGCTTTGCTTTTTCAATATGTTGAAATAAACCAAATTTTTGAAAAGTGCTTTCAAAATTATATATTTAGGAAAGTGGATACAGTGTTGGAGTTAGACTTTAGATCCAGGAAATAAACTATGGTTGAAATGTTTCTCCTAATACATACTAATTATGTAACCATAGGCAGATAAATCTCTGAGTATCATTTTCCTCATCCATGAAATGGGGGTGGGGTGGGAGGGGTGGTTAGTCCTTTCTAGCTTTAATTCTAGCATCTTATGACATTTATTCTCATTAATGTTAGTCTGTTCCTCTTTTCCTCTGTTCTTACTTTCTTATCTTCAATCAGGAAAATAAGTAAGGACTGGCAAGAGGAAAAGTATTTCTAAAATAAATTGTTTTTTATTTTTATTTCATCCTCTTCTTAAGAAAACAATTAACTCACAGGGTTAACCTTTTGATCATTTTCATTCAGAACTTGATTTAAACTCGTGAGCTGCAATCTTCCCTCTCCCTGTTCATCTTCCAAGTGGGCTGTTACCTTTCTTGATACCTAGAAAATTGACTGTTCTTTCTCCCAAACCCCCACTAGTCCTAATTTTGCAAATTCTCACTTCCATCTTTCCTTTGAATTGTCCAGACATCATCTAGAACAGATTCATCTTGGAGGATGAAAATTCTCCTGTATCTATCTAATAACAAGAGTTAAAAGATGGTAGAAGAATAGCTTCTTAGGCAACTATAGGTATAAAGCAATCTTATAAAAAAACCAAATAGAAACATTTTCATTTCATCAATAGAAACATACCAAATGGTATTTTCATAAAATTATGCAACAGGTAAAGACCTATATATTGAAGGTAACAGTTTACTCCTGGATAGATGATTATTCTTTGATTAGGGAGGTACTGTGTGTACTTTGGGAGGATCACAGATTTTGGGAGATAAAAAGAGCTAGTGCCTTTTCTCAAATTATTATATCTACTTGACATCCACTTTGTATATCTCCATAGTTTGTATGTGTACTTCTGTATATAATGTACATTTATCCCCTGTGATAGATGGTAAGCCTGGAAAGAATTATTTCATTCTTATTTTCAATATCTAGCACTGTACTTGGTACAAAGTAGGAACATAATAAATGTGTACTGATTAATTAAATTGCTTGAATGGTGTACAAGTAGGGCAGGCAAAGATGAGACTCATTTGGAAGAAGCCAAGTCTGAAAGAAATATTGCCTCAGTGCTCATATTGAAGAATTAAATTAATATTATTGCAATGTAAAATTTCAGAGATGAAATTGTAGCAGGTAAGACATTTTGTAATTATAAAGAAATTATCTATCTACTTTTGTTACAGAAACCAGATTATTCATTCAGCTTCTTAAATTCCTATAGATTTTTGTGACTGTTACAGTACAGAGTTGAGCAGTAAAGTTAGGTCACTTCCATGTTTTGGCCAGAGGATCACCATGGTATTTGTACCAGGAGGCAATCTTAAAACCTAGAGTACTTCAGATTAAAATAGAACAAAGCAAGAACTTAAAAAAATTTTTTTTCTTAGCAAAAAAATATTTAATATAAGAAAGATTGTTATAACTGGGGAGGAAAACAAGGTAATTAGATGAAAGTTTTAGAGTTATACTCTGCTATGTGTGGAAAAAAAATTCAATACTCTGTGGTTTAGGCACAATTTGCCTACCAACAAATTTATTAATTAAATTCTAAGCAAGGTAGCTTAGAGAAAGAAATTCATAGCAACGTAGATCCAACTTTTAAAAAATATTTCTTCTGACACATAATTTTTACTAACAATTTATAGAGTTTCTAAGAAAAAAGACAAAATTGTACAATAAAATATCTAACATAAGTTTAGGTAAAAATTCATTTGAGAGTTTCGATTCAACAGACAAAGTTATAGTCAAAACTCTTAGTACATCTGGAAAAAATTATTATCCTAAAATTATTCAATTTTTCTTTAATCATTCCTTCTAAAGAATCTGTCTCTGCCTGGTCAAAGGTGAACTCAAGAGATAATTGAATTAAAGAATTCTTTCCTTCCTTCTCTAAATCTTATCATTATTGTAATCATTTTCTGGGAGAATTCCTTCCTGAGTTGATGAGGTCTCTCCCTTTAGAACCATGGTGGGCCTTTGATAAGAGGAATGTAAAAAAGATTTCAGTGCAAGACATTGTTTCAGAATTGATAGCTAAAGACAGATAAAGTTATTTAGTCAGATTAGACCAAAGACTTTAGACTCAAATACTATCCTAAAATTACTTTGCAAAGTACAATTTTGTCTTTTTTCTTAGAGTGAGATGATCACTTAGAGAAGAAGGTAGTAAGGGGAAGAAAGGAGAAGTGATGGCTGATGTTGGAGAGGAGGTCAGTACATTTCCTCATACTCTAAAGATTCAGGTCAACTCATAAGTCAGTGGAAAAATCTTTTTATTTTTTTGAACAGTTACATAAGCATAATGTGACATATACAAGCAGTATTCAATAAAAAAGTAGCTGAAATAAATAATGATTTTTTTTTAAAGTCTGGCAAAGGAGTCCCTTCTTGCAAAAGATCATTTATTAAATAGATATTTGTTAAATGTCTACTGATCATGATACTAAGCACTTTGAAACTAAAAAGATATACAACATGGTTCTAACCCTTATAGAATTTTTAATCTTAGAGTCTGATAAAACACAAATCTACATAGCTATGATATGTATATGATAAGCGCATTTGAGAAATACTAAACAAAGAACTATGCTAGTGCAAAGTTGACCAAGGTAGGGGAGGAGTTAAGGGGAAGGATTAAGAAAGATTTCTTGGAGAAGAATGCATTTGAGCTGAGCGGAATGTATGTGTGGGAATTCAACAGATAAATCTGAATATTTTTTCTTTCTTTTTCTTTTTTGGGGATGTTTATAGAACCTTTTTATAAAATTTGGGTTGTCTTTGATCATAGGCTCTGTATCATCTGCTGGCCTTTGCATGTCATCTGAAGCTTCCACTAAATTCTCATTTATACTGAGCCCTTTTATATTGAAACTGCAATGGAAAAAAGTCACAATGTGGAAGAGGTAACTATATATAGATTTTGTAGTTATTTTCATGTAGCAGGTAGTTTAAATTCTTGTAAGAGGCCACTGCGAATAAAATATTGTTTTAGGTCCTAGTGAAATAAAGAAAAAAAAAGGTGCGAAAATTTCAGATTAGGCAGTGCCCCTGATTTTCACGATGTGGGAGGGACTACTCTACTCTACTCTGACCAGAATGAAGAATTTGAATGTATTTCCAAGAGAGTGTGTACAGAAAATGTATGAGGTTGTAATAGAGTAGAAAAAGAGAAGAGACCAGAGATTAAGGCACCTCAAGAGAAAGGGAATTCATTGAATGATATATAGAAGGAGTAGTTAGAGGAACCAGACAAGAACAAGAAGGAAGAGGAGAGGATGCTTCCTTTAGAGGGATCAAGGAAGATAAGAATTACAAAATAGTCAAGGATTTGAGGATTGGAGAATAACTGGTGACCTTTCAAGAGTGACTCCTGTAATGATCTGAGGCAGAAGCCAGATTGCAAAGGATAAAGAAAATCATTAATAGTAAGAAAGTGGAACGAATAGGTATGGATAACTTCCTCTCACACATACATTTTTAAGTTCAATCTGCATTGCTAAGAGTTCCTCCATCATTTAAGTCTAAACAATCAGCCAAACAATAAAATGAGCCTTGATTTATACTATTTACAGGTTTCAGAGATATAAATGTTCACATTGAAAATCTGACAATCCCTTCTCAAACCAATATATGAGCTGCTCCAGCAAACTCCTGTCTACACTAAATATTGGTGAATATGTTTTAAAATTGTGTTTTATTCAATTATTTCAAAGATCAACATGTAAAAACCTAACACCTGGAGAAGCATGATCATTGAAATCATTTTCCAAGACAGGTTCTTCATCTTTTTCTGTCATGAAAACTTTGGCAGCCAGATAAAGCCTATAAACCTCTTCTCAGAAGAAAGATTTTAAATAATTAAAGGAAATGCTAACATTCAATTAGAGGTTATTAAAAATAAGATATGATTTTTCTTTCCCATCCAAGTTCAAGAATTGTAAGAAACCAATTCACAGAAACTCACCAGCACTAAGAGAATCGGAGTCCACAAATGAGTGTGGTATGGATACACTTTTTAAAAAAAAGTTTAACCATGCAAGAAACTGGAAACTGAGTGGATGCCCATCAATTGGAGAATGGCTGAATAAATGATGGTATATGAATGCTATGGAATAGCATCTTCTGTTTGTTCTGTAAGAAACGACCAGCAGGATGATTTTAGAGAGACTTTGAGAGACCTATATGAACTAATGCTAAATGAAATGAGCAAAACCAGGAGATCAATATCAAGACTATATAACAATCATTTCTGATGAAAGTGGCTCTTTTCAATATTAAGATGATTCAAACCAGTTCCACTTGTGCAGTGATGAAGAGAGCCATCTACACCCAAAGAGTGTGGAATACAACATAGCATTCTCACTCTCTCTATTGTTACTTGCTTGTATTGCTTTCTTTCTCAGTTTTTCTTTTTTTTTTCCTTCTTCATCTGATTTTTCTTGAACAACAAGATAATTATATAAATATGTATACATTTATTGGATCTAACATGTATTTCAACATATTTAACATGTATTGGACTATCTGCCAGTTAGGGGAGAGAGTGAGGGGAAGGAGGGGAAAATTTGCAATAAAAAATTATGTAAGGGTCAATGTTGGAAAAATTACTGATACATGTGCTTTGTAAATAAAAACCTTTAATTTAAAAAAAAAGACTTTAGCCATGAAGAAGAAGAAAAAGTGCGATGCTAGGTAGAAATGGGGTAGAAGGATGAATTGAAGTCTCTGTTAGGATTATAGGAGATATAAGCATGTATGCAAATGTGTTGAAAGAAGCAAAGAGCAGGAAAGATGGAAGGTGCATGATTCAGGAGGGAAAACTGATACATCTGTGTCCTGGCAGAGATGGAAAGGAAGAAGATGAAAAGCACAAAGAAAGAGATTAGCCTTAGAATTCCAATGTTCTTTTCCTTATCATTCAAGAACTTGAAATAAAAAGTTGATAAAAATCATATACTCTATGAGCTGGAGAACTTAGAGATCATCTAGTCCACTTTCTTCACTTCACAGATGAAAAACTAGCAATGAAGGGCAGAGGAGCAAAATAATATACCCCAAATCACTGAGCTTAAAGAGTTAGGTCCCCTGACTTCCAGTGTCAGAAGAATGGGAAAAAAAATATCCAACTTAGACTTGGTTTCAAATCCTAACTCTGTTGCTTGTTATCTCAGTGATGACCTTAGATGAAACAATTAATCTTTCTAGGAACTGGCTTTTTTTATCTATAAAATAAGGATGATTGGACTAAATGATATTAAAAGTCACTTTCCCAAAATAAATCTATGATGATGTTAATAGATAAGCAAACGCCTCTTGTCCTCAAGTCCTAAAACTTGTATGTGTCCTTAACCCATTTTGTCTGTATTGTCTTACACAAAGTAAGTATTTAATACAAGTTTGATTAGTTGAATTGAATTGTGGAACAAGAGATGATGCAAGAACAATTATATCATACTGTGATTGCTTCTCTAATGCTGTGCTATTCTTTGTACTTATTGCTTTCTAGGGAAATAAGGAAGCCAGGACATTTAAGAGACTTGATAGAATTTTTTCCTTCGGGGTATATTTAGTTCTTTTTGGCAATATTACTTAAAACTTCCCCTTTATAACTTCCAGCACAGAAAAAGACAAAGTATAAGTAAGTGTACAAAGAATGGCTGCTTAAACAATTGAGTATCCCAACAGTTATATATTTGTTTCATTTCTCAGTGAAATGTTTCACTTATAAAAATAGTCCTGTACCAAAAGGTTGTACTTTATCTAACCCTTTTTGACATTATGGGAGAAGTATATATGTATATATTGAATGTGTGTATATACAATATGTGTATATGTTCAATTTGTGTACATACAAGCATGAGAGTAGATAAAGGTATATTATAGGGCCAACACAAAAAAGGTTATATGAAAGGAAATTAATTCTGCCACTCAATTATGACCCACAAGGCTTTGTTCATCTGTTCAATATAGCAAATAAACAGAAAATTCTTTGCATTATAAATGGAGACTAGGGAGGGAGGGAAGGGAATAAACATTTATACAGTGCCTACTATGTATCTAATACCATCTCATTTGCTCCTTTCATCAGCCCTGAGAAGTAGGTCCTATTATTATTCCCGTTTTGCAGTTGAAGAAACTGAGGTAAATAGCTTTTAAGTGACTTGCTCAGGGTTACATAGCTAATAATTGTCTGAGAAGCCAAATTTGAGCAGGGGCTTCTTGACTTCAAGCCCAGTGTTCTACTCACTGTCTCAATTAGCTGCCCTTAAAAAAAAAATAAACACTTAAATCAATTTTTCTTTCCTTCCTGATGGGTGTTTCTTCTGTCTAGAGATCCACACATCCATTCAGACTTATCATCTACATTTATGGTTAAGGACCCCTGAGAAAGAAAAGGAACTAGGAGTGCTAGAGAATCAATAACCCCTTTCTAACTCAGTGTTAGTGGAACATAAGGTCTAGATTTGTTTTTTTCATATAATGTCTTTGTCCCTTTTTATTCCAAGGTTCTAGTTGCTACTCAGTCTGCAATTCCTCTATTTGATCTTGAAATTATATGAATCTGAATATGTGTATACATGTATATGGGTACATACACATACACACACACACATATATGCCATTGGTCACTGCTATCTCTAGAACCATATGGTTCCCCCCTTTGTTGCAATCACTTTGTTTCCCATCCAGGAGTTTCTTTATTACATGTCCATGACTTTCCAATATTTCCATTTCTGGATAAAAAATTTCTTGAACCACAGATTACATAACATTTTGTGTAAATGTGTACCACATTTTGTGGTAGAGAAACTTTATTATAGCAAGAGATATCATTTAACTTCATATTCTAGCATAATAAAAGATAAATGATTCTCTGTTCTCAAGATGCTTAGAATCTAGGTAGAAGTGATAAAAACAAATCCATAAATAAATTTAAAATGGCATATGCCTAAGAAAGCTCATAATTATGAAATATAAGTACAGATGGAAGTACAATGGACAGACTGCTCACTTGGACTCAGAAAGCTCTGACTTCAAATAATGACTTTGACAAGTGTTAGCTGTGTGATCATGCACATAGCTTTTAGTTACTGTTTGCCTCAGTTTCCTTAACTGTAAAATGGAGATAATAACATCTACTTCTCAAGGTCATTATGAGAATCAAATGAGATAATATTTGCAAAGTGCTTTGCATAGTGCATGGGTCATAACGAAGTGTCATATAAAATGCCTATTCCTTTCTTTTCCACATATGGGAAGAGCTTACTCCTGATACAACTGAAACAGAAAATAATCAGGAACTGATTACTAGACTTCTCACAAAGTATGTAGTTAGAACCTTATTATTCAATGAATAAAACCGATTTGTATGCCTGGAAACCAGTTATCTGAATTGACCTGGAAGGAAAGGTCAATTAAGGAGCCAGGGAATCTATAAATGATGATAGACCTACTCATTATGATACTGAGTTAACTTTTGTAGAGTTGTGTCCCATCTCATTCAGAAACAAAGGAAGAAAGTGGAGGGGAGAGGAGGAAGGAAGAAAAGGATGAGGGGGTGGTGTAAGAAAGGATGAAGAAAGACTAACAGAATCTTCAACCCTAGAATGGCTCTAGTCCTCTATCTACCTTTCCCTATGCTTCCTAAGTTAGTCCACAGAACTTAATGTTTTCAAAGAAAACAATCTATACTGGGGATAAAGGTAAGGAAAAAGGTAGAAGGAAGCCTCTAAACCTCACCCAGTGAGATCAAGGGATGTTTCTGGAGATCGCCTGTTAGAAGATAAAGAAAATCCAACTGATAATGGTGTCTGGGGGTAAGGATGGGGGAGGAAGAAACGAAAGAAAGGAATAGGGTAACATCACAACCACATCACACTCAGAATGACTGACATGGAGTAAAATCAAGTGAACCATGAGAAAGTCTTAATGAATTAAAAATGTTTCCCAGACCTCCCTATAGTTGAAGGTGAAGAAAGGTTGGAGACCAGCAGGTCTCATACAGAGATGGCACCCCCCCCCCACTTCTCATATATATATATATATATATATATATATATAATATATATATATATATATATATATATATATATAGCTGAAAGATCCAGAATACAAAAGAAACAGCCTGAAGAAGGGGAAGATTGGTTTTTTGTTCGTTTGTTTGTTTGTTTTTTGCATAGTACCAACTTTCTATACCAATAAAAAAATGTCAGTAGATAAAGTTAATGACAACAGAGGTACACAAGCAAAGAAATCAAAACAGCCTGATCACAGTTTATATTGATTTTATCAACTTCTTAGTAGAATTTTCTACCACTTAATCTTCAGTAACATATTTGTTGGTCAATAAACATTTGTTAACATTATGTTTCAGGCATTGTATTAAGCATTGGGAATGCAAAAAGGGGAAAGGAAGCTCATAAGACATAAAAAGAAATTGAAAAAAAGGGAAGGAGGGTACCTGGACAGGGGCATAATGAAGCCCTGAAACTGGATAGGAAATAGTGAGATGAGTATTCTGGGCTTAAGAGACTTTCTTCAAGTAGAGGGAGTTAAAGAATTAAGAGTCTCAGGAGTTGGGTGTATTAAGAAGGTATGTTTGCAAGATGATGAATTTCTAGAAATAATAATGAAGTCCAGGAGAGCAGCCAATTGAGTATGGAACCAATGGTTACTTGTATTTTGTTTTCAAAGAGGACCAATAGGATCACAAGATGATATCTTGACTAAATGAGGCAGAGTCACACAAAGTCATAGGCTTCACTCCCTCCTCCAGAGTTACCAGAATTTTAGTGGCAAGACAAAAGTCAAGAAAACTGGATATTTCTTGGGATGAAGTGGATGACCTTGGCATTTTCCATGCTGACCAAGCTCTAAGTGCTCCCCACTGTCTACTTCAGCAGCCTTCCTGACCATTGCAATAAATTGTTTTCAGCAGGGAAATCTCCACATGCTTTGGGTAGACACCCCTCTAATTCACCAACATTATTTACCCTTAATCTGTTTTAGCCCATCTGCCAACACAGTTTTACCAGAATGTGGCCACTCTTATAGCTTCTTGGTAAACAAGCTGCAGTTATTTTCATGCAAATACATACCCCTTGTGTTGTAGTATGTGATGACCATGTATTTTATGAAATGATAGTCCTCATTGCCTCTAAGCATGCAATAAAACCTATTCTGCAGACATTTTTCTTTGTCTTTTCAAGCAGTCTCTTGGAAGACATCCTTGAGTTTAAATACAACTTCCTTCTTTCTGTTGGTTTTGCTTATAGCAAGAATGTAAAGAGCAATATGATCTGGGTCCTCCAACAATATGCCAGCCATTTAGTCACTGGATAAGGATTTCACAATTAGAATACCAACAGCCAAAATGAAGTCTGTCAACGATCCAGGAAGCATTTGATTCTTCGCACCATCTGCCACCTCTGTCATCACTGATGGTAAAGCAACACAGGACTAAAGACCATTTTAGAATGTTATTTATTTTGTACATTGTCTTGACCAAAAAAAAAAAAATCATCACCAGTTGACTTGCCAATTATTGGTGTGAATCTATAGTGAACCACTTTGGTCTTCAGAAAGTAGACTTGATTTAAAGCTGGAACCATACTCAAAACTTGTTCTTTAATGATAGAACCTGCTAGAGTTGATAGTTTGTTGGCATAGCCTTAGAGAATCTAGAGACAGCTTTATGCCATGATAAAGCTTTGAGATAGGATCCTGTGGAGATGACAATTCATCTACCTGTCAAATTAAGACATAGGTTTGACTATATCACTCCTCTACTTAAAAATCTTCAATTTTACAATTCAATTCAATTCAAAATCTTCATTCAACTCCCTATTGCTTCTAGGATGAATTACAAACTTCACAGTCATTTGAAGCCTTTTATTTAATTTTTCATATTTCTAGGTTTTTTTTCCCCAAATTACTCTCCTTTCCAGTCAAAACTAACCTACGAACTGTTTAGATAAAGCATTTCCCATCTTGATCTGTGTCATTCCCTACATCTAGAATGCCCTACTTCCTCATTTCTACTTCTTAGAATTTCTAGCTTCCTTTGGGGGTTCATTTAAGTTACTATTTCTTACTCAATCTTTTTATTGCTCCTCCCTTGTTAGGTGATCTTTCTCTCCTAAGTTTAACACACACACACACACACACACACACACACACACACACTCATATGTGTGTGTAAATATGTGTCCATTTTACATTACCACAATGAAATATAGTTAAATGAGATCAGGAACTATTATGTTTTTGTATTTATAACCTCAATATCTAACAGAGTACTTTAACATATCATAAGTATTCAAATAAAAACTTGTTGAATTTAAATTAAGTTTTAATTGCTTAAATGTTGAAAAAGCAAAATCACTGTTCAAAAAGATCATGATGGCCCATGATATTGAACTGAAGTATATATGGAAACATTTAATAAAAGTAAAATAAGATATTATTCTCGTGTTGAAGAAATTCTTTGCAAATATACAGATAAGCGAATGTACCAGAAAAACCTAAGGCTTTTTTTAGAAGACAGTAATGTCAATATGAGTTAATGGTATAACATGGCAACTAAAAAAAAGAAAACTAATGCACACGGAAGTCTAATAACCACATGCATAATAACAAGAAAGATGGAGGTTTTAGTACTACTCTATCCACATCAGGATATTGTCATCATTTCTGAGTATCATGTCTTAAGAACAACACTGACAAATTGATAGTGTTCACATAAGAAGTTATCCAGACACAAGATTTATCAGTGGTGAATGTTGAAAATTATCCATGCATATATTTTGAAAATAAAAAGCTTTAATAAAAATTTACATATTAAAAACCAAGTTATCCAAAAACTTGGATCAGAAGGAATCAGAATCTACTCCATGAAAGCATGGAGATAAATTTAGCATGAGGAAGAGACAGTATAGCTTTCATATAGAAGAGGATTTCTATCTGTTTGACTTGGCTATAAGAAAGAACTAAGAACTAAGAGAAGCAGGATTTTATTCTATAGAAAGAAAATCTTCCTAATAATTAAAGATGTTCAAAGAGAAGTTAGAGTATTTTGATAGGCATTATATTACCATTGTTTGAAATTTTTAAGCAAAGATGATTGATCCTTTGGATTCAAAATGAATTGATACTATTTGATTTACCTTCCAATTTAGAGGTTCTGAGATGAAGTCTTTAATATACTAAAATGATACCACAATGTCTTTATTGGGATTAGGGGCAATCTATTCCTTCTGGATCCAGGTCCTTAGGCCATTAGGAAAAGAAAATGTTAACCATCTTCTAATTTCTCTAGTGTCTGTGTCATGTATCAGGTTGCTGAATGTATGACGAGCATCCTCCTCCAAGGACGGTTTGAAAAGCATTGTACACAGCTGTGGAATCTCCCAGAAGGAAGATTTTTGATCTCTTCATGTTTTAAAGGTTAAACTTAGCCTAGAGAAACACCTGCCTCTTCGAAATGGAATAAAGCCACATTTCCTTCCAATTTCCTGTAGACACTTTTTCAAGCCATTGCAGACATTATCCAATAATACTTCTAACTCTTCTGGGAAAAAAAAAAAACTGAAGGATAAACAAGACTTTTCAATCTATCTGCTTCAACAGCTGAAGTATTAAAGATAAGTTCCTTCAATACCACACATTCATTTATTCTTTGGGGATTTTAAAACATTTTTTTTAAGGTTGCTTGTTTGGGAAGAGGGGGGAGAATGCAAATGATGAAGTGAACATCAAACCATACAAGAATCTTTTGGGCAGTTTAAGAAAACTAAATAATCTTGAATAAATAGTACTATTTCCAATAACAACAAGAGTCCTCAAAGCATTCTTTAAAAAAAATAAAATAAAATGAAGCATGAAAATGCTGAATAAATCAGTGAAATATCTAAATAAAAAATGCTACGTAATTTCCTGGTCAAAAGGTCTTTTTACTAATTATGTACTTGCAAAAACTCACAACAAATGTATCATTTCTGAACTATAAATAATTATAAATTCTCAAATAGAATGTCTAGAGTTATAAACTATTGAATAATGTCCAAAAGTTGAACATTGTGTAAAGAAAATGAAATTTAAAGTCATATCTTAAATTTGCTGAGATGTCCTAAGAATTTTTTTTCTGTAGTTACTATAATAACTTGATTGTAAATCTGTTTAAATAAAAGTCAGGTTTTTCATAATTAATTTGTCAATTGGTCTAATACTCCAATTAATGGGTCAAAGAGAGATTTGGTATAAATTCTTAGAAGAGAGTCCTCCTGGATTACATGCTGGGAAAACTAGCCTTTCTTGGTCATTGTCTGCTCAGGAAATGAATTACATTTCATATGGCCCAAACTCTTGCTCACTTTTTCTCAAATAGCATAATTGGAGTATTAAGTCAGTTAAGAGGACAATCCATTACTTTTCATTTTCTATCTCTTAAATTGTTGCTTGTTAGTCTTACTCAACTATGCTAGGGAGGGAGTGTCAATGAGAGAAATTGTCTAAGCTGGTTGTGGTTAAAAGAAAATAACAGGGAAGAGAGCAGTTGCCCTTGAAGCAACATGAAGTAGGAAACAAACAAGATGAATGAGGTACAAGTAGAAGATGAAAGAGGTGTGGTTAGACAGTAGTTTATCTGAAAAAGATTTAAGGATTTTAGTACATTGAAAACTTAATGAGTCAACAATGTGATATGGCAGCCAAAAAATAGTTATATGATCTTAGGTTGCCTTAAGAGAGAAATACTGTACAAGACTAAAAGAAGAATAATCTTATTACATTTTGTCCTAGTTAAAATATATATGGAAAAATTTTTTAAAAAAGAAACATATATGGTTTTGGATGTCTCATTTTCCTTTTCCCCTGCATTTTATTTTTATTTTTTAAATAATGTTTTATTTTTCCCCAATTGAATCTAAAAACAATTTTTAACATTTTAAAAAAATTCTGAGTTCCAAATTCTTTCTCTCTCTCCCTTTCCATCCCCCTCTTTCCTCCCTGAGACAGTAAATAATTTGATATGTTATACATGTGTAATCATGCAAAATATATGTTCATATTAGTTATGTTATAAAAGATTATACAGAACAAAAACCCATGAAAACTCAAAGTAAAAAATATTGTTTTAATCTGTATTCAGACTCCATCAGTTCTTTATCTGAAGGTGGGTAACATTTTTTCTATCGTGAGTCTTTCAAAACTATATTAAATCATTAGATTTTAGCTCTCAGCAACAGCTAAGAATAGCTAAGTCACTCACAGCTAATCATTGTACAATATTGCTGTTAATATATACAATGTTATCCTGGTGCTGTCCACTTCACTTTGCATCACTTCATGTAGGTCTTTCCAGGTTTTTTGAAAGCATCCTGCTCAACATTTCTTACGTGAATGCCTCATTTTAGGAAGGACATTTAACTATAAAGCATCGTAAGAAGGTTAACCAGGATAACAAAGGCTCTTGCAATTAAAGAGAATGGGTATATTTATCTTGGGTAAAAAAAAAAACTTAAGAGGGGACATGATAGTGATCATTTAGTAGTGAGATTAGATTTGCAGTATATGGTCCTGGAATATTGAACTGGAAGTTGAAAAGAGGCAAATTTGAGTTTGATATATAGAAAGAAAATTTCATAAAAATTAGGATTATCTAAAAATGGTAAAGAGGAAAGGCAAAGCAGTTCCCTCACTAAGGTCTTCAAACAAAGGCTGGATGACAATTTTTCTATTACGTTATAGGGTACATTTTTCAGATAAATGTTAGAGTAAATGATATCTGGAGAGAATTAAGGACAAAAAGAAGAATTATCTTGACAAAGTCCATTTCATTTTTCTAAGAATAATACAAGCAAGAAGAGAACAAATAAAGATGCAAGGGCACTAAAAAAATGATAATTATATTATCTTTTTCTATATCATTCAGGTGGTATTTAATATTATTCCATATTGTATTGATTATTGATATTTTTTTGGGGGGTAGGGGGAGGCAAGCATTATATCTTAGACTTCTTTTTATCTTTAATATATATATCAAGTTCCTTAAAGAGAAGGTTCTTAGATAAGTGGTTCTTAACAAATGTTGCATCTGTAATGGAAAGAACACTGTGATCCATAGTGACCCTATTGAGTTAATTCATCTCTTGAAATATGTTGTCTAGTAAAAGAGTATAATTATTCATGGGAGATAATTATTCACTAGGCTTTTGTTGTTGTTTTTGTTGTTGTTTTGTTATGTTTCTGCCTACATACAGAGATGATAAGTAGGTGGTGAACTTTCTAGTTCATGTTCTTCTGTCCACCAGAAAACTGCCTAGTCTTCACTGATTTTATAAAGAATGGTCAAGAGATAAAAACTAGTTACCTTTAGACTGACTTTTTGCATACTCCAAGGAACACCAAGGAGCTGGAGATTGTCTCTATAAGATTGACACTGCGGCAGCTTTACCAATTCTTTCATTTTATGTTATTCACCCTTTAAGTTAGTCAATAACTTGTCTCAATTGAATTTAAAGGCAGAATAAACATATGATAAGCATTTTTTTCTTTGTAATCTGATTGACCTAAATCTCAGAGATTACACTATACTATTGATAAATTCCAGAACTGGCTTTACCATGATTTAAAAAAATGTATGTGGATAGCAATATGGTTTATGAAATATCATTAATTTTTACCACCTCTAGTAGTGTTTACTTTTGTCGCTGAATTCTGCCTCATTTAAATCCAATTCATGGTAGAAAAATGAAAAGGCAAACAACATTTGTGCAAGAAAAGAGAAGGGGAGGTGAAAGAGGCATCCCTCACTTTAACGTTTGATTTTAAGATGTGGTTTCTCATGTATATGTTTAAAAGAAATAACAAGTTGTACATAATGGATTTGCAGTTTTGTATGCAACCCTGACAAGTAACTTGCCTCAAATAATTTAGATTAGGATTTCCAGTTTCTTTGACTCCACTATATTAGTCCTCAGTCCACTATATTACATTTAGTCCTTCTATTGTTTTTTCTATATAATAGGGATTTCATATTGATGGTATAGAATTACAGGTAAAAAGCAGTCAATAAAACAGATGTCTCAAAAACTCAAAATAAGCAATTCTACTCTATAAATGGTACACACAGCTTCCTAACATGATTAATCATCCACAATGAAAAGTATTGTGTTTCTGAAGATTAATTTTGTCATGTTCTTCCTATGGTTCTCTTTTTAGTCTCTACTATCTTCTCTGCAAAGCTACAATGGGTCAGCTCTCTCCCATGCCCTTTTAACTCTATGGATTATTGAGACCAGTAGTTTTTTTTCCCCTTTTTTTGGGTTCCCCCACAGGTTATAGGGTTAGAGTAGGACATAAATCTGGATCTCCTTCTTGGAAGGGTTTGATATGGATGCTTAAAAAATCCTTGCCTGAGTAAGGCTGGCTTTTGTAATACAAATATGGTAGCTACTAAGGAGAGTGAAAGGAAAAGCTATAGTATTATCAGTAAAAAGGTAGCTTTTGAGTAATCTCAACAAAAAAATGAGCATTGAAGGATGAGAAATCAGAAGACATGGCATCTAAACTGACTGGCTGAAAGACCTTGGTCAAGTCAGGAAAACTCTGGGTTTTAGTTTTTAAAATGAGGTGTGAACCCAGGAGATCTCTTAAGAGTTCCTTTGGTTTTTCCAAATTCTGCCATTAAGAGTGGTTGTTGTTAAGTTCTCAAGTTCTCTTGAACTGTGTCCTCATAGGTAAAAATCAGGAAACTGAATGAGATGTTCTTGATAATGTTATTTCCTAACCCTGAGATAATCTCTCATTTACTCAGTCTATATCTTGTTTATATAGAAATGTTTGCACTTGGTTTTCTTTTAGTATATGGAAAACTCCATTGAAGACAGAGTTTTTGTCTTTCTTTTATCCTCATCACTTAATCACAGAGCCTAGGACACAGAATGATGAGGTTGGCACCAAATTAATGAGATCAGAGTAGCAATTCTTACTTCAAAATATGAGGTGAAAGGAGAAAGGCATATGTGAACTGGTTTTCTCTTTGCCCAAAAGAGAAGAGGTAAAATGGACACCAGGAGTGGTAAATGTGAAATAGTATTGGGAGAACATTAGAAAGATTATAATTAGCAAGGAAAGGACTTTTAACAATTAACAATGGAAAAGACAAATTCCTCAGTGGAATTAACCAGGAAAAAGGGAATATAACAGGAAGTAGGAATGTGCCATTAACTGGCAGACTAAATCCATGGAGACATTTAGCAGAGTAATCCCAAAAGGGGTTAGTAAGGAAAGGGGATTACATCTTTGATTATTGGGCTAACCCTAAAAGGTACTTAGCACCCTAAAAGAGTTAATTATAACAAAGAGAAAGACACTGTGAGACATGGGGGAGGGGGTGAGAAGACACCACAAAGTATAGGAGAGGGAGTGAGAAGATACCACAATAACAGAATGAAGAAGTGGACTAACACCAAAAGGGATTCCGCAAAAATGATCTAGACCACAGGTAGATTTATAGGAGAGATTTATAGGGATTTGACATCATAATTTGGCTGTCATATTGGATACAGTCAGGTGGGATTTCCCAAGACCTCCACAGGGGTAAGACTGTAAGGCTGAGCTGATCCCCATCAATACACTTCCCGGTTTGCTCAGGGAGTAATATAATCTTATTGGTACTTCTGGCTTTCTCTGCCAACCCCACCTGGTTAGCTTGTATCTCTTTACAGAAGACACCTAATAAATGCTGTTGACTAAATTTCCTATTTCTAATAGATACTAAATGATGATACGAAACCTTTAATTTGGAAATCCAGTTTTGAAATGTATTGCCATATCTTCCTATTTAGTTTACAGCCAAGGTCTAGCACAGGAAAAAATCAACAACAAACACACACACAACACACACACACACACACACACACACACACACACACACACAAATACATACACATACATACAAACCCCTCATGAATTTTGACTCTCTCCCTTTCAGTAAATAAAATCTTTCCCATTTTCCAACTCTCTGGTATACCCATATTCATCTATTTATCAAAATAAGTTCTTATATGGCTATACAACCAGGGGACACTCAATAACTGGGAAGATTGAGATCTAACTAAAAAAATAAAATTAGAGCTATAACCTAAGTATACCTCAAAAGTCAGGGCACAGTCAAGTGTAAGTATGACTAAAAGTAATAGTAGTTGAAAGAAAATGCATGAGCTAGCCAACGGGATTTTCGTTTGAAGGATTGCAAAGATCCCCCAGAAATCTCATACTATGACATCATTTATTTCATTACCTTTATCAATATCATTGCTGTGTTTAATCATAATTTTTATTGCTTTAAAAAAATAAACCTAATATTCTCCCGGGTCCTAAATCTAATTTTGTATTACTATGCTTTAAAAAAAAATAGAAACCCAGTACTTTTTTTTTTTTTTAACCTTTAGATCTTAATTGCAATGCATTATTATTTTTGTGAAGGGTAGTCTCACTGTGGCAAAGAGTTAAAGACGTCACTTTAAATAACAAAAGCTGAACACTTTACCCCACTTTCAGTCTCTCATCTATTCATCCTTTTCATTGTGAACTTTGCAATTTCAGCTTTCTAAGCTCTTCAACTACCTGCCCCTAATTTGTATTCCTGGGAAGAGGCCTGGCTGGTTATTTTGCATTTGTGTGCTAATGTTGATGAGCTTGCTTCTCAGGGGGGAGAGGAGGGCAGGAAGGTCCCCAAGGGTTGAAGTGGGGGTGGGGGGGTGAAGGTACCAGAGGGGTTGTTTGCTGGGAGAGTCATGCTGAATTTTAACCTTGAATGCTTTCTTATACAATTCAGCACAAAGCCTTCTTGGCAGAACTGAGGATACCCTGTGAAAAACCTTCCTGTTTATATACACCTTCAAATAAAATAAATTGCTTCCCCGAGACTCTGATGTGGTAGACCCCAAAAAAGTCTTTAGCCATTCTGGAAATAACTGAGAACAGGAAAAATTCATGTGTGAAAAAAGCTAAATAGGAAGATGCTAGAGAGACCTTATCAGTTTGATAAAAATAAAACAAAACAAAACAAAAACCCCTTAGATCTGGAGACTCTGAGGGAGGAAAAGAGGGATGAAATGCTTAACATTTTATTAACACCAAGTAAGGGGTTACTATGTGTTTGAGAGAAAATGATCACCCCCAGCAAAGAATGTTTTTTGTTGTATTTAAAACATTCCAAGTTCACAGAGCTTAATGAAAAAATGTTAATCAAAATAACTTTATCAAAGGAAATTTGAGCTTACATATATTAGTGCTCAGATTTCCTTCTGTTTGGTTGTTCTTTGTTTCATTGTATTTGGGTGACCTACATAGAGCACGCAAATTTTATCAATTCTAATCAAACATTCTAAATGTCTCTAATACATGCACACATACATATGTAGATATGTGTCAGAAATAATTTTAAAAAGTTAAACACTTTATAGGCTAAATACTTTAAAATTTTATTTAGTACATTTTTAAACAGACATTACAGAAAAGAATGCAATCATTATGAATAATTAGTAATATAAATAATTTAGTTTCTAATTAGCCAGGATTATGCCAAAATATGCATTGGTAGGCATTGCAGTTGGCTGCTATTGAGGTGAGTTTATTAACCAATGTTACTCCAGGAAA
Organism: Antechinus flavipes; assembly: GCF_016432865.1. Taxonomy (NCBI): domain Eukaryota; kingdom Metazoa; phylum Chordata; class Mammalia; order Dasyuromorphia; family Dasyuridae; genus Antechinus; species Antechinus flavipes. The sequence continues at coordinate 125,909,099 of NC_067400.1, read as the reverse complement.
ATTTATTTTCTTGTCCCCAAATCAGCCTTTTATTGAAGGGTGAAGGATATACACATACAATAAGCTTTCTTAGGATTGGTTGGTTTGTTTTTGCTGCTATGATTGAGTGTGAGTCTCCTTAAAGTTGGATATATCTTGTAACATTTAACTGAATATTAGCATTAAAACTGAAAAGAATTCAATCTTTTTTCTTCTGAAGAATTCATCTTATCTCTTACTTTGGAAAAACAGCCATTAAGACAGACTTCAAAAATAAAGTAGACAGAGTTCTGGAAGAATGAATCTGAAATCATTGCTCTAATTTCAACTAGTTAGTAGAGACTGTGACACTAAAGAAATGTTGTTAATAGTTTTAAAAATCATCAGATTTACAAACTCATCAGGTCTGTTTTTTTTAAAAAGTTGAGTATACTGAAACTCAGAAAAGCCAAATTACCTGTCTCAGATCACATAACTAATTGTCAGTCAATAAACACGTAGTAAGTGTCTACCACATTCTAGGCATGGTGTTGGGTATTGGGCAAACAGAAAAGGGACAAGAGCTAATAATAACTAACTTTCACATTGGGCTTTAAAGTTTGCAGAGTTTTATATGTTTATCTCACTTGAACTTCATGATAACTTTTTGAGAAAAACACTCTTTCGTGTTTTACAGATAATGAATCTGAAATTGAAAAGGATTCATTTCCCAGTCCTCTAAGTTCTAATGCCTCTACTTTCATATTACTTTGCAGCTGCTCTATAAATATCTTACGTTACTTCCCACATTAGGATATGAGCTCGAGATTATGAACTTTTTTTGCCATTCTTTATATACCTAGAATTTAGCATTGTTCTTGGTACATTATATATGTCTAATAAATGTTTGTTGACTATTGACTAGAAGATTAAGTTATTTGCCCAAGGTCACAACAGATAGATAATAAATGCTGTGGAGAGATTTGAGATCATTTTTTTTTTCCTATCTCCAAGTCCACTACTCTCTACTATACCAGTTAGCAGAGCTGAAATTCAAATCAAGTCCTCTAATTCCAAATAAGTTCTATTTTCTTCTTTCTTTCAAGGCACTTGGGGTTATACAGGGTCATACAGGTTGGATTTGAACTCAGATCCTCAAGACTTCAGGGACTCTTATCCACTGTCATCCAGCTTCCTCCCAAAGATTCTATTTTCAACAAATGATTGATTTGTTAAATTCTTAAATGTCTTGTGATTCCATTCTCTCATTTATAGAAGATGGATATTAATTCTAAAAGTTACCTGCAATAGTTTTAAAAATTTTAAATTTAAAAAATTAAAATAAGAGATTACAAGAAGGATTACTAACAATGGAAACTGAATAATTCCATTATAGACTCCATTATGTGGATAATAATTAGTTTACCTATATTGTTATATTAGACTTCTTTTTTTCGGTTTAATTGATTTATTTTCTAATAGAGCTGAATTCTAAGTACATAGGTATTGAGCTTAATGGGTGTTCTACTTTGAGGCCTGTAGACTTCCATTGACCTTCCAGTCACAGTATCTCAGAGAGATAGGAAGCAATAGATTTCTGTTTTATCTACCATTATCTAAATCATCATTCCCTGGAAGACATCATGAATCATAGGCAGTCATGAAGCTTTAAGCTGTATCTGCCAACCTATCCCTGAGAGTCCCTCTCCCAGAGAGAATATTAGACCCAGGATGTAACAGAATAACCAGACCAAATGGTCTATGTGTTATACTTGCCTATAACCTGGAGCGATCTTTGAATTTAGATTTTTTTTTAAGAGTAGAAAACAAACCATTTCACTTTTAAGATTATGAGTCAGTTCCCAATTATTTTGAAACTCATCCCTGAAGGCATTCTACTTCAGAGATTTGTGATAAAAGTATCTCAACTTAAATGGTGGTAAAAGGGCATGAAAAAGGGATAGCTAGGTACACTGGGCTTGGAATCAGCAAATCCTGTCACAGACACTTAATAGTTATGTGACTCTAGTCAAGTTACTTAAGCCTCTATTTGTCTCACTTTCCTCATCTGTAAAATGGAGATAATAGCACTTACCTTTTAGAATTGTTGGGAAGATCAAATGAGATAATAATTGTAAAGGGTTTTTAGCACAATGCTTGGTACATCATAAGTTCACTCTTTTTGTGACTCTCTGTCTCTCTGTCTCTGTCTCTAACTCTCTCTATCTCTCTTTCTCTGTCTCTTTCTCTCTAACACACACACACACACGCGAGCGCGCGAGCCTTGAGTTATTAAAAACAAGATAGAGATTTTAAGGGAATTTTTTTTACTTTTTGAGGATATAATATATGCTTTGAAAATCACAGGATTTTGGAACTAGAAAGAACTTTAGGATCATAGACTCAGAACTAGAAGAGATCTGAGAGGCCATCTAATTTATTTCCCTCCTTTTACAGATGAGGAAACAGAGGCCTAGAAAGGTACTGAAATTATATAATTATAATCCTAGAGCTAAAAAGAGACCCAGAGACCATTTGATTCTAAATTCTTATTGTACAGATGAAGAAACAAAGATCTAGGAAGGTTTATTAATGACTAGTCCAAGATCGTACAAATAGCAAATATGAGAGGTGACATTTGAATCAAGGCCCTCTATTTCCAAATTCATTATCATGTTGCCTTTCTGGCAGCATAGATTTAGTATAAGTTCATAATTTTTTTTTCATATCATGGACCCTTTTAGCAAACTGATAAAGCCTTCTTAGAACATTTTTTCTTTAAAAAAAAAAGACTAAATTGGGATTACAAAGGAAACTAAATATATTCAAATAAAGATGCAATTTTTTTCATATTCAAATTCATTGATTCTCAGAAATCTATCTATGAATCTTTTGGAAGAGAAAAAGAGTCTGTGAATACCTGTTTAAGGACCCTTGAGTTAGTCCAAACTCCTCATTTTATAGATAAGGAAATTAAGATACAGCAAAAACAACACATTGTTCATGCAAAGAATGCTTTGGAAACAATACTAAAGGAGCACTGGTCAGGACTAAAAATTAGAAGTAAAGATCCTTGAATTCAAATATTTAATCTTGAAATTATTAGATTATGCAAAAATTACACACACATTATTATTCTGAATCAAGATTTCTGATGCTTAAAAAAATCAGGTGGGGAGTAACTATAGCTACTATCTTGATTTGGTTCTTATAAAATTCCTTTATTACTTGGATCATCATAAGGGATAAAACAGGAAAGGTTAAAATCAATTGAGGTGAGAATTACAAGGTATTTAGGAAAGGAGTCATTGAAATATGTTAACATAAGATGCAAATCTGTGCCAGAGAGGATTCCTAGCCATTAAGGTGGAGTTCAGATCCCACCTTCCTACCTCTATCAACTTCCAAGTTGTACTGCAATATAATACTCCAGCTTGGAAAGTGTTGTAGAATGTGGCACTTGGCTCATAGTAGCCATAGTAGCACATAGTAGCACTTACCACCTGGTTGTTGAAAAAATAATTAATGATGAATACACCTGACAGATTGGATTGATGGGTATTGAGGATTGAGCATCAACAACTTTGGTGTTTCCAGATGACCTGTTTCATGCCAAGCAGCCATACAATGTCCATTATCTGTCTTTAATCCTTTTTCCTGCACTCTAGATAAAATGCCTTGAGTTTCTGAGCAATATAAAAAGAAGCATGTAGAGGAAAGAAAGAGTAGAAGTAGCAAGGTTTGAACAGCTAGAGAAAACTTCACAGTTAAGGAAATAGAGTCCTTTTTTTTTTTTAAATAACTTTTTATTGATACAACCCATGCCAGGGTAATTTTTTACAGCATTATCCCTTGCACTCACTTCTGTTCCGATTTTTCCCCTCCCTCCTCCACCTCCTTCCCCAGATGGCAAGCAGTCCTTTACATGTTGAATAGGTTACAATATATCCTAGATACAATATATGTGTGCAGAACCAAACAGTTTTCTTGTTGCACAGGGAGAATTGGATTCAGAAGGTATAAATAACCCGGGAAGAAAAACCAAAATGCAAGCAGTTTATATTCATTTCCCAGTGTTCTTTCTTTGGGTGTAGCTGCTTCTGTCCATCCTTGATCAATTGAAACTGAATTAGCTCTCTTTATCGAAGAGATCCACTTCCATCAGAATACATCCTCAAACAGTATCGTTGTTGAGGTATATAATGATCTCCTGGTTCTGCTCATTTCACTTAGCATCAGTTCATGTAAGTCTCGCCAGTCCTCTCTGTATTCATCCTGCTGGTCATTTCTTACAGAACAATAATATTCCATAACGTTCATATACCACAATTTACTCAACCATTCTCCAATTGATGGGCATCCATTCATTTTCCAGCTTCTAGCCACTACAAACAGGGCTGCCACAAACATTTTGGCACATACAGGTCCCTTTCCCTTCTTTAGTATCTCTTTGGGGTATAAGCCCAATAGGGGAAATAGACTCCTTATCCAAACTATTTAGTATCATACCTCTGCAAAACCTGGATGAAGATAACAAAAGAGAGGAAAACCCAGAACTTTTATTTTTACTATTTTATTTTTTAAAGCTTTTTATTTTCAAAACACATGCATTGATAGTTTTCAACATTCACTCTTGCAAAACTTTGTATTCCAAATTTTTTTCACCCTCCCTTCCCCCATTCCCTCTCCTAAATAGCAAGTAATTCAAAGAAACATATGCAATTCTTCTCTACATATTTGCACAATTATCATATTGCATAAGAAAAATTGGATCAAAAAGGGAAAAAAAGAAAAAGAAAACAAAATGCAAACAAAAAATTTTCACCAAAAAGTGAAAATATTATGTTGTGGTCCACTCTCAGCCCCACGGTCCTCTGTCTGGTTACAGATGGCTCTCTCCACCACAAGATCTTTGGAACTGGCTTCAATCATCTCATTGTTGAAAAGAGTCACATCCATCAGAACTGATCATCACATAATCTTGCTGTTGCTGTGTACAATGTTTTCTTGGTCCTACTCATGTCATGTAGAATCAGTTCATGTAAGTCTCTTGAAGCTTTTCCAAAATCATCTTGCTAATCATTGCTTATAGAACAATAATATTCCATTACATTCATATAACACAACTTATTCAGCCATTCTCCAACTGTTGGGCATCCACAATTCCTTGCCACTACAAAAGGGACTGCTACAAACATTTTTGCACATGTGGGTCCTTTTCCCTTTTTTTTTTTTATGAACTCTTTGGGATACAGGCCCAGTAGAAACAGTGCTGAATCAAAGGGTATGCACAGTTTGATAACTCTTTGGGCATAGATCCATATTGCTCTCCAGAATGGTTGGGTCAGTTCACAGCTCTATCAACACTATATTAAGATCCCAATTTTTTGTACATTTCTTCTGACATTCATCATTATCTTTTTTTGTCTTCTCAACCAATCTGAGAGGTATGTCATGATACCTAAAAGATTTCTTAATTTGCATTTTTCTGACCAATAGTGATTTAGAGCATTTTTTTTCATATAACTAGAAATGGTTTTAATTTATTCATCTGAAAATTGTCTGTTCATATACTTTGACCACTTACTTATTGCTTGGAGAATGACTTGTATTCTGATAAATTTGAGTCAATTCTATATATTTTAGAATTTAAAAAATATATATATTTTAGAAATGAGACCTTTATTAGAACCCTTGGAAGTAAAACATTTCCCCCACTTTATTGCTTCCCTTCTAATCTTGTCTGCAATGGTTTTGTTTGTACAAAAACTTTTTAACTTAACATTTTGCATTCTATAATGTATTCTATTTCTTCCTTGGCCACAAATTCATTCTCCACAGATTTGAGAGAAAACCCAGAACTTTTGAACTCACTTCTAGTCTTGATAAATGAACAGATGCACAAAATGAAAAATCTGCCAAAAAAAAAATCTGAAGAAATTTCTTCCCTTGGGAGCAAATTTATATGTTAGCCATTTGAAAATCTTAAATACTTCTTTAATGATCCACAACATAGGAAGTGAGGATGTGTCAATAAATGTTTAACAACTGATTCTCTGGGGAGATTATAATGCACACACACATATATATATACCCACATATTCAGGTCAGACTTTTAAATTTAATTAAGTTTAAATTTAATTTAATCTGCATTTTCTCTATTACTTTCTTAAATCTAGACCCCAGATTTAAACAACAACCACAAAAATCAGGTCTTGCTTCATAATGTTTGCTGTTTTTCATGGTATAAACACTTGTATTGATAATTCATCCTCAGAACCTATATGAGTTAGCTCCAGCACATCCCGTAGTTGGAAGCTACATAAAGTAAGGATATTATTTGCTGCTTACAAAAGAACCATGTGTACAACATCTTGAAATTCAATTCAACTAAGCAAGTATTTATTTGTGCCAGGCATAGCGCTAGATGCTAGAGGTGCAAAGACAAAAACTTAAAGTTCTTATCCTCAAGGAGCTTACATTTTCCTGCAGAGAATTAGAGTCTAACCTTGGAGCAAGAGTAGACTTTCCTAAATAGTTCATTTATATGTGTGAAAAGATTTTAGGTAACAACAAAAGAAAATCAGCTCCTAATTCAGGTCACCTTTGATGGAAATATTTAGATAACAATGTGTATCTTAATCTGCTTTGGTTTTGCATTTTAAGTGTTTCATTGATTTTCCCTTTCTCTTTGTCTCTATCTCTCCGGTCTCTTTTTCACACTCTCTCTTTTAGAATCTTATCATTTCCTATTGACGATTCACTAACAGGACCTTTTCTTCTTTTTTTTCTCAATAGTATTTTATTTTTTCAATAAAGTATAAAAAATTTTCAACATATATTTCTATAGGATTTTGAATTCCAAAATTTTCTCCCTCTTCCTTTACCTTCTACTTCCCGAAGACAGCAATCTACGTTATACATATACAATCATTTAAAACATATTTTCACATTTGTCATGTTGTGAAAGAAAAACCAGAACAAAAGGGGAAAACCACAAGAGAAAAAAAAGCAGATTTTTTTAAAAAGTGAAAATAGTATGCTTCCATGTACATTCAGTCTCCATAGTTACAGATGGTAAGGCAGATAGCATTTTCCATCCCAAGTCTATTGGTACTGTCTTGGATCACCATGTTGCTGAGAAGAACTAAGTCTATAACAGTTGAACATCACATAATTTTACTGTTATTGTGTATAATGTTTTTCTGGTTTTGCTCATTTCAACAAGCAACAGTTCATATAAGTCTTTCCAGGCTTTTCTGAAATGATCCTGCTCATCATTTACTATAGAAAAATAATGTTCCATTATATTAATATACCGTAACTTATTCAGCCATTGCCCAACTGATGGGCTTCCACTTAATTTTCAATTCCTTGCCATTACAAAAAGAACTGCTACAAACATTTTTGAACATGTGGGTCCTTTTCCCTCTTTCATGATCTCTTTGGGATACAGACTCAATAGTGACACTACTGGATCCAAACTGGGTCACAGTTTTGCCTTTTGGATATAATTCCCAAATTGCTCTCCAGAATGGCTGGATCAATTCACAACTCCACTAACAATGCATTAGGGCATGACTCTTTCTTTAACTGAGAGATAGTCAAGCAAAATATGTCAGTACTTTACTTATGTGAAAAAAAATGTTTTAAAGTGTTAATTTCTATCAAGATCTTGGCAAACTGCTTACACACACAAAGAATACAAATGATTTTCTTGTAAATTTATTTATAAACATATAAATACATTTCTTATAAATCTTTTTCTTAACTAGAATAAAAAAGAATTCAAAAAACCTCCAAAATTTTGGAATAGATTATTTTGTATAGAAGAACTTCAGCATAATGGAAAAGAGAATTGTACTTAAAATCAAGCGAGAACTGGGTTTGAATTCATGCCTGAAGTTTTCTCTGTGTACTATGAAGACAAAATCACTTGATCTCTCCGAGGCTCTGTGCCTCTGTTTCCTCATTTGGCATCTTCTCTAATTTCTCTGAATATCTTTTCCCACTATGGCTCAACATCCTTCCCAAGTTGGAAAATCATTCCACCCCTGCAACTCTTGCCTCTGATTGGTTAGTTCTTCTTGGAATTTGCATGTCAAGGAAAGTGACCAAGTCAGCCAGATTTATACTTTCATTTTGGAGGGGGCTACTCTCCTGATTCTTTGAATTTGTTTCTCCTCTCCTCTCCTCTCCTTTCCTCTCCTCTCCTCTCCTCTCCTCTCCTCTCCTCTCCTCTCCTCTCCTCTCCTCTCCTCTCCTCTCCTCTCCTCTCCTCTCCTCTCCTCTCTCTCATTCTTTTTAATGTGTTGTCTTTCTCCACAACAAAGTAAATTCCTTGAGGGCAGAGATTGTTTTGTGTTTTGCTTGTAATTTTAATTCCAGAGATTAGGACAATACCTTGCATACAGGAAGGTCTTAATATATGCTTTTTGATTTGACTTGTTGGATTAACATAAAGTTGTTGATAGCATCTACCTTCAAGATTGCTGTGAGAAACAGATGAAATAATATATGTATATTACTTTGCAGATTTCAAGGTGTCATGTGAATGTTAATTATTCTAATTATTTTTAAAATCAACTTATTATTAAATATTAAAACTGGTTCTTAGTAACATAGTTTCATAACACCAAATGAACTTTAATTAACCAAAATCCTAATGAGGCCTAAGATATGTTTTCATCTTCATGCTCATGTAGATATAAGTATTTCCTGTTTGGTAGTTACTAATTGTACAAATCATGTCAGGTTATCTGTGGATGTTTTGAAACAAGTATCCAAGTTATTAAATTCTGTGCAGATTAATTTGGTTCAGAATAGTGCATTTATGTTGGATACACATCACAAACTTCTGCAACATGTGGGTCTAGACTCAGCAACTCTGTTTCCTGGTACTCATTGTTTTCATTATAAATTATTTTAGTGATGCTTTTAATAGGAAAAAAAAAAGGACAATACTTTACAGTCAACTTAATTTTCTTAATTTTCTTTTCTTCCATTCTGGATGGGGGAAAAGCCAAATGAGCTGGTTTAAGAATACATTAGAATACACTCAATGTGCTTTCATGTACTCTGATCAGAGATGTCAAAAGGAGGGAGAAAAGAAAAGTATAAGGGAAGAATCTCTACCTTACTGCCCATATGCACAATAATCATTATTGTTCAGTATAAATTCTTGGCATTAGTTATAGGCTTTGAGTGTGAAGTTCAATTCTTCTACTTGCTAATTATGGGACTTTGGGCAAGCTTTTCTACACTAGAGTTTCCTGATCTTTAAAATAAGATTTTTCAAATAGGTTCCAAGGTCTCTTCCCATGCTTGAATATGTGTCCCAGACATAGGTATGTTTGAGACTTAAATATTTCAGTATAGGTCAGAAGCCCAAGGAATTTACCTGTAATTCTGCCTCTCCTTTAGAAAATAGTAAATAAATTCTCATAAGTAGGAGCTAAAAAGTTTTGTCCCTACTTCATTTGGATAGATCCTCTGTGGAATATAGGATCAGCAAGTCGTAAATTTAGAAGGAACCACTAGAAGTAATCTGGTCCAATTATAAAGAGGAAACAGGCTGAGAGAGATTGACTGATTTGCCCATGTTCACACAAAGAGTAAGTGGCAAAGTTGGGATTCAAATTTAAATCTACTAACTCTAAATTTAGAGCATCTTCATGATTTTTGTTTGTTTGTTTGTTTTTTTACTGGAAAGATAGAGATGAGAAGTGAACAGGATAAGGCATCAGTAATTTGCAGCAATCTGTAAAGGTGAATGGAATTCCTAAACTGATGAGATCTGGAAGATAACAAAGGCCTGATGCACTGATTCTGAAGATTAAAGAACTTTGCTACAGGAAAAAGTGTTGGGAATATATTAAGGGACACAAATAATAAGATCACCAACAAGAATTTCTCACTGGTATTTTACTTTTCCAAATATATGCAAAGATAGTTTTCAAACATTCACCTTCACAAAACCTTCCACAATAATTTATTGAGCAGTAATTTCATTGAATCATAAAAAAATGACAAATGTGAAGAATTCAAAGAAACTTGGAAAGACTTTTTAAACAATATAAAGGAAAGTAATCAGAACCATAAAAAACACTGAACAAAATAAGGTAAAAGAAAACTCCACTGAAAGACATCAGTGCAGTGAAAGATAAGATTGCAAACACAAAAGCAGCATCCTTTCATATATACCAAGCTGAGAGAAATGTCCATTTTCCCTCTCTTCTTAAGGACATGTTATGAATTGCTTCTATGGGCATGAGAGAATGCTTTGGACATCCTTTCTGCAAAGCAGGAGATGTCTCCTGGCCTCAATGTATACAGCTGGTGAATAATCTGGAGACACCCTCCATAGAGAGAAATGGAGACAGCAATGGTGGGAGGGTGGAAGAAGCTAGGTAAGGTAGGCTCACTTGCTTTTGGACTAATATGACTTCACAGGTTGGGGAAATCATGAGCATACTAATGCTCGTGCATCTTTCTTTGCTTCTTTGCTCTTGGGATAGCAATAGGTGCTACTTGGCATCTACAGATTTCTTTTTCTCCTATATCTGGAACAGACCTTTCTGGGCCAAATCCTTGCAGAGGAAAAAAGGCAGTTTCATTATTTTCCCCAATCTGTGTTCCATGTACTTTAACTGGAGAATTTTATCTATTTTTGTCATTAATAAAAAGCTGTTATTTTTTTCAGTGTAAATCAAATGTAATAATAACTGTCCCATTTATATTATTTAGTAATCATAAAACTTTTCTTTCTGACTACATCAGTTATTATCATTTCTATTTAAGAAGTTGAGGAAAATGGGCTCAAACAAATTAAAAGACTTGTCCAAGTTCAGGTCACCAACTCAATGAAAGAGCCAAGATTCAAACAAAGGTCATAAGATCATAGGACATAGAGCTGGAAAGGACTTTGTGAATTATCTTCCGCCTTGAAATTCAGTGCCCTTTTTACTACATCATATGTCAATTGTATCGAACATTTCAGAATGAAAGATAGGATATTATAACATTTCTAATAGTAAATCTTAAATAAGAATCTCATGTGTTATCTTTTATTTGGGAACTAAGATTTGGGTCAGATCCCTAAAATGAATAATTTTGCTATAACTATATCACCATGAATTCATTATAAACTCTAGTCATAATATAGAATGCCACAAAGAATTTGCGGCAAAACTAATACTTGAGTTACAAAAACACACTGATTTACATAACCAGATATGCAAACATTACAGATGATATGATGGCAAATAATAGATTCAAGACTGCAGCAGACAACAAAAGAAATTTTCTCATTTCTAATCAGGGTTGCAGTTCAGGATGAGATAATCAGTCATAGTTGAGATAGAGGAAAGAAAAGCAAGAGGTTGACATATTTTGGCTTGATGATTAGTTCCAACTAAGGTTCAGATAGTGGGAAAAACAACTAAAGCAGGTCTTTGCAAAAGAAAACAGATGCAACATAGAAATGTAAAACCCAACTTTGTTTTCTAAAAAGCTAAGTAAGCACATTCTTAGTCTTGAAAAAAAATTTTTTTTTGATAATGTTTCCAAAAGGATTTCATTTGATAGCTTAAATACAGTTTGAAGAGTGATTGTTTTCATTTTAGTGCTCCTTTCTAGTCTCCCACCCAACAGACTTTCTCATATAGATTTCTTTTAGTAGTATTGCCTCAAGCAAAGCCCTGCTCCTACACTGGGAGACAAACATAGCTACAGATAGTCTTGCCCCATAATCCCACTGTATACTAATGCACTATTCTGTAGGGTGATGTGCCAGTTCATCTGTAAGAGACTGTAAGAATACTTAGCATGCTGATTTTGTATTCTCTAACAGTCAGCATTACATCAAATGAGTCTTTTGAGAGGACCTTGGATAGCAAGAAACTCATTGCTTACGATATTGTGATTTTTTCTGACAGGCAGCTAAAAGGCATATGTCTTTGAACATGCTGGCAACATAAGCTGCCCTAGAAAAGTTCAGAATAAAGGAGAAAAATAAAAAAGGTAAAAAATAAACAGAAAAAAACTCTACAAGATACATTTCAAATTTTTGCAGGTATCTTATATGTGTATATGTATACATACACATCTATGTCAAAGGGAATTTATATTAAGCATCAAAAGCCATGTATGCATTCTAAAGTGTATTTTAAATATCTCTGCACACTATACTTATATTATAAAAAATAAACCATTGTCTTAATTTAATTTAGATTTAAGATCATGGCAGTAGCTACCTGATTTACTTCAAGACTTCAGTAGACCATAATCTCATCTGTAAAATTCCCCCAATTTTTTCCCTTTTTCCAACATATGTGAAAAAGACCAGAAAGCAAAGTGTATGGCTAGCTACTCTAGCACATTTTTTTTTTTTAAAGTAAGTTTATAACATTTATAGAGTTTCCTCATCTCAGCTGATTGGAGCAATTTTATTTCTGCAGATGCAGTTGAAATGGGCAGATCAGGAAAGGTCCTAAACATCAGAAAGAATCATAAAGAAAAAACCGAAAAATACTAATAACAATGGTTAGGATAACCATATATATATATACATATACATATACATATATATATGTATATATATGTATATGTATATGTATATATATATATATATATGTAATTCACATACCACTCTTCTGTCACCCTTCTCCCTCCTCCCACTGTCTCTTCCCTACCCCCACCCCCCTAAAAAATGAGGCCCTCGACATAAACAAGAACCTGGATGTTTACTGTGCTTTGTGCACACCCTCCAGTAGGGCAGGGATTCGGACACCCCCTCCCCCGTAGTTCCACAGTTCAGTGGCTTGGCTTAGGTGGGTTTGGAAATGCCGTAGAATGGCTCTTTGTTGATTTTCGCTTGTGCTAGGGCCTAGTGTTGCCGTGAAGCAAAATGCTATTGAATTTGTTCACTCAGGCAGAACACTCAACAGGAAGGAAGGAAGCAGCCATTCTTTCTGGTCCTATTGTCTGACCACCAGGCTTAAGCAATCAAACAGCTCTGTGGCCAGGGCTCGGGTGCTTGCAAGCCTGTCTGTTTTCTGGTGGGCGTGGGGGGAGGGGGGACACAGGGATGGATGGAAGCCCGGCTCCTTATGGCTTTTACTTTGTTCTTGATACACTCGAACTGCATCTTTTCATGGCTCAGACACAGGTACCCATTTTCCAGCCCTGGAGAAGAGAAAGGAGAGCAGGACACAGACTGAGAAGGGGGTCAGAATGTGCGTGATTTGGAAAGACAATTAAGTTCTGCACTGGATTTGGCCGTGCCTCCGGATTTTCATTGTAAAGAGTCCTCAGGGGCTACTGGTACAGCTTTTTAACGAAATTCTTGTTTAAGGTTAGTCAGCATTCTGCTTGCCTACCGCCCGAGGAAGCTATGTCACTATTTAAAGTGATTAGCCGAAGAAAGTGCCCTTGATACTTAAAGCTGTAACAAAATACTAATTTGCAATGATAAATCTTGCATTTTAATGTATATTGTGTTTTTAAATCCAAACTTCAGCCTCTTGGGAAAAAGATTCCCACTCACAACACAAGTTTTGTAATTTCCCCCAAAGGATCCATGTAGTGAAATTCTGACTCAATTCTAACACTTGTTCATGGTAACAAATTCTATTAAGATATATTAATTCTTTCCTAAGTATATTTTTCAGTTGTTGAGTACAGTTTCAAAAAACCTTTTTTCTTTTTTTTTAAAGAGCTGAAATTTCACATGATTAATCTCTATTTATATGTGATTTTTAGGGGGAAAACCAAGAATGGTCTATCTAGTTAAATTTGATTAATAGCTTGGCAACATTTTTTAAATGGCTCTTACATTTCACTCATAGAGGTTTGAAGATGAACTTTTAACTTTTATGAGGTTAAGCAACTGTAATGCTTAACACAATAATTTACAAATTTCAGTCACAAGCAGTTGCTTAATTTGCCTTTGTAAATTAGTATTTTATGCCACAATGTGCCTTCAGCAGGAATAAACACCAAAGAGGTGTAGATCATAGGATCCAAGGGCTTAAAGCTGCAAGGGAACTTATGGGTCATGTAGTCCAAGCTCCTCATTTTGCAGATGAAGTGCTTGACAAGGAACTAAACCTTCTTTTAAAGATGGATGGTTAAATCAGATAATCTTTGGTTCAGTAGAGTTCTAAAATTCTCATTCTAATAATAGAGTTAGAGATAGAAGGAGCCTCAGTCTAGCCCTTTTATCTCAAAAAAGTTATATCTCATTTTTACATTACTTCCAGTTCCTAATGAATATCCCTTCCTTTCTTTCTATCTGTCTATATCTTTATCTGTTTCCTTTGAGTCTGCCTTTGCCTCTGCCTCTGTGTTTCTCTTGATGTCTATCTATCTCCTAGAATTATCCCCTATAACAAAAGAACAATAGTTTGAAAAGAGACAGATTTTTAAAAATTGTTTTTCAGTCATGTCCATTTCTTGATGACTCCATTTGGGGGTTTTCTTGGCAAATGTACTACAGTAATTTTGTCATTTTATTCTCCAGCTTTCTTAACAGATGAGCAAACTGAGGCAAACAAGACTCAGTGACTTGCCTAGGATCACGTAGCTAAGTAAGTGTTTTTAAATTGAATTTGAACTCAGGACTTCCTGACTTCAGGCCCAGTACTCTATCCATTGTGCAATCTTTCAGCTTGAAGAGGGAAGGGCCTTCTACAAAAGATAGCATTTGACCTGAACTTTCAAGGAAGGATAGACACATTTAAATGAGGACTTTCAAAAGCATTAGTTGGGACATAGAGTATCACCTATGGGAATGGCAGGTAAGATAGCTGGATTGAGGAATAAGGTATAACTACACTAGAAAAGTGGAAAAGTTTTAAATGTGAAACACAGTATTATGAATTTGATCCTAGAAATTATTGAGAGCAACTAGAATTTATTGAGACATGGTGAAGTGAAGAGGGCAAAGGGCTATTTTGATCAGACCTTCAATTTAGTAAAACATTTTGATGGCAGAGTAGAGGAAGAATTGGAGTGAAGAGAGATTTGAGTCAGGGAGACTAATTAGAGTACTATTAAAATAACATAGGCAAGCAGTGATGAGGGCTTATACTAGGTGGTGGGCTGTGGTATTTCAGAAAAGGGAATACATACAAGAAATTTTATGAAAGTAGAAACTGACTTTTCTATGTCTACAACATGTGCTCTCACAAAATTTCCTCAGCAATCATAATAATTGAAAATTAAAAGTTCATCCTTTGAAGGAAAAGTTGGAGATCTCTGAGGCAGAATTCCTTTATGTTTACCTGGTATAGAAGGAGATCAGATTGATATGATGACAGATAAAGGTCATGACCTGAAGTTTAGATTTAGATAAAGAGCAGAAGGGCTGACATAATACTTAGCTCTAGTGCCTAGCATATAGTAGTTGCTTGACAAATGTTTGTTGACTGCCTAAATCAGAGATGGGAAGATATGCAGTGGATAAAATCTTTCTAGGTAGAGACAATGTTTCACATTGATAAAATCACAGTTCTTCAACAAATCAATTAATCAACAAGTATATTAAGTACCTATTATGTACTAGGTCCTAGGACATCATTCTAAGTACTAGGTATATTAATAAAGGAATGAAACAAGTCCTAACTTCAAGAAACTTGCATTTACTAGCAAAATAAACAAGTTCACAGAGAAATAGTTAGAAGTTGGATGTGAAAACAATATGTTGCTATTTGGAAGAGGGCATTAATATTTGGGGGATCCAGAAAAGGCATTTGAAAGAGGAGGTACTTGATCTGAGCCTTGGGAGCAAAACATTTCAAAAGATAGAAATAAGAAAGGAGATCATTCTAGGCTTGAGGGAAAGCCTATGCAAAAAAAAAAAAAAAAAAGATAGAATCCCTTGGGGAACACCAAGCAGTTCAGTTTGGCTAGACAATAGAATTCCTGAAGAAGTGTAAAGTGTAATCAGCTCGATTGTTAATAGCTTCTGGTGGCAAGTAGTTTGTCTTAAGGAGAATAAAAAGCATTGAATTAGAAAAGGGAGAAAATCTTTAGCACGGAACCAATTAAGAGGCTATTAAAATAGTAGTATTGAAAAATAATGAGAACCTAGACTAAGATGGGTGTGATTTGAGTAGAGAGAAGAGAGTGGATGTGAGAGTTGTTAAGTAGATAGAATCAACACATCTTGGCAACCTAATTGGACATTGGAGAAAGTGAGGAGTCAAGAATAGCTATTTTTTAACTTAAAAAGGATGTCCTTGAAATAGAACAGAAACAGAGAAGTTAGGAGGAAGGATTCATTTATGTGGAAAGATAATGAGTTCTGTTTTTTACATGTTAATTTTGATATGTCTATGAGACTTCCAGGTGGAAATGTCCAGCAGACAGAGATAAGAGAGTAGAGCTCAAGAGAGAAGGTGATGGTTGAATATGTAGATGTAGGCGTCATTTGCATAAGGTGATAATTAAATACATGACAGTTCCTATGGAATGTAAAGACAGAAGTGTATGTATATATATATATATTTTTTTTTGAGAAGGTAGCCATATCATATATATGAATTCTATCTATATCTCTTTTATCCTTTACTTAAAAGAGTATGAAATATTATCTTTTCCCTGTCAAATCTCATTTTATTAATTTGCCCCAACACTCTAACCTGTTGAGAACTTGTTATGATCAAATACAGTAGTTATTTCTTCCACTTTTGTGATATCTGCATATTTGATAAACATGCCATCTATATTTTATCAAAGTCATTGGTAAAAATTTTTAACCACAGAACGAAGCACAGTCTATTGGGTCTCTCCATTAGAGACCAAGTTAACATCCAGACTAGACAATCAACCCACCTAAAAAGATAGAATAAAAAACTTAAATTTTTTTCCCCTAAAACCTAGGCAAACATAGATCTATCAAATTTTTCTAATGTTTTACAGACCTTTGTGTCCTCCTCTACTCCCAACAAGAAAAGGGAATTGAACTTAATTTGTTGAGTCCTATTTCTTTCTTCTATACATGTCCTTCAAAATCCCGAGTTAGTTGGTGAGCTCTCTATGCAACCACAATGGGTCATTTGAACACATTTTTCTTCTTCCAGAGTCCTCTAAGTTTATCAGATTTTCATTTTGAGATTTTTATATTCTTACTGAGATGACTTTTCTTGTAGAATTTTTTCTTTATACTTCACATGTTCTTTTTCTTATCTCTTTGAGATCAATTCTCCCCAAATCTAGGCTATGAGTTAATATGTCTGGTTTTCTCCACACTTAATCGTAAAATCTAAAGAATGGTATGGTAATTTCTGGATTTATAGGTTTTTTAAATGTAAATTTTCTTTTTCTTATGAACTTAATATGAAATGATTTCTGAGTATAGAAAACTTTCAGGTAGAAAACTTCTATCTATGCAGAATAGTACCCTCTCTGTATTTTAGTATTAAGAAAATTCCTCAGAGTATTGAGTAGTTAAGTGATTTGCCTAGTCATGTAGCCAGTAAGTCTCATAATCAGAATGCAAACTGGGGTTCTTCCTTGCTTCCAGGATTACTCTCCCACATCCATGATTCCACACCACCTCTAAGTTTGCCAGATTCATTACAAAATATTGATTCCATATTTGACACCATAATCATATTCTTATTTCTCTGATTCTTTTACTCTATGCATTAAATATTCCTTTGTCATAATGGAAAAATTGAAAGAGAATGCAATGTTCTACACCGGTTGTCCCTAGTCTTTATAGGAAGAAGAAGGAAATGTGTTACAGTATCTGTTCTTCTGGATCAAGAATTAATCATTGCAGTATATTTGAATTTGGATTGACTTTTAGTATTGACAGGTTTGTTGTTTTTTTGTTTTGTTTTGTTTTTGAGTCAAAGTGCTCAACTCTGAGAACTTCTTCGAAAAACATTGTATTTTTGGAATTATGTAAAGTTATATTTGAAGTGTAATGGAGGCTTCACATATTAGATACCAACTTCTGGGATATATATTCATATGTATGTATATTTTTATATATCTATATATCTAATAGTGATGTTACTAGCTACATGATTAGGTTGCCTGTCTAGCTATACAATTGGCTTCCTTGCTAGCTATGGATTTATAGTTCTCTGGTTTGCAATCAGGATTCTATGGTGTGGTAAGCTTCCTGGTTCTGCTGGATACTTTGTTTCTGTTTTTCTACTGTTTAGAACTTTATAAGTTTGTGCATTGTCAATTCTTTGCAAATCAGTTTTTGGGCTAATATTTTATGTTTGGACAGCACAAAGTAGTGCTGTAAAGAATATTTTTATTTTTATTTTTAAAAAATACCTCCCAAGGCCCAGATAGACATATTTCTTGACCCAAATTGATAAATAACCATTAAAATCACATATACACACATGACCTCAATGTGTCATTTTAGAGATATTTTTGGCTATCATAATTATTTTAAAATAAAAGGATAGAGATCACTAAAGCTTTTATTTCCCCAAAGAAATTTTAATAAGGTTCAGGATTCTTAAAAGATATAACCTGGTTTAAGTGAACTAAGCAGTAAGGCTAACTAGAGTAGCTAGAAAGCTCTCTGGGGAATATAGAACTGTCAGAGAGTTCTGGGTGACAAATGAGCTTATCAGCTGGAAGAGATTTGATTTACAATGAAAATCTCTGTTGTGCATTGAAGATATCTCATTTAGAAGCCAATGACCTCATTGCTGATGAATGATGAAGCAAAGACAAAAAAAAAAAAAAAAGGAAGGAAGTTATTGGGCATGTTGAAGATTGACCCAAAATGATCTGATGAATCAAATCTGTCAAAAGTTTGTCAGTATGACCCAGTTCTTTTATAGCAATTAACTTGGAGTCCATGAACTTTAAAAATACTTTAGTAAGTGTATTTTGATATAAATTGGTTTCTTGTTTTATTTTAGGCATTTAAAAATGTAATTTTAGAAGATATATATATATATATGTTTTACCATTTTACCATTACACACACACACACAAAAGGATGTACTGGCTCCTTATTTTCTAATTCACAAGTATTCTTGCTTTTTTTTCTTTTTGAATAGCAAATACCCCTTTTTTCCTCAAATTATGTAGGCAAAATGGCTATAAAAGTAGTCCCCATCAGAACTTAATTCCAAATCTTCAAATGTACTATTTCTTCCAGATAGAATGAGAAAGGTTTTGAAAGTATAATTAAGGACTAGGAGTCAGGAACTTGAAATATATCCACTGGGTTATGGTTTTATGGTAAAAGACTCATAAACCTATTGTAGTGTTTATTAAAAAGATTTTTAAAAATGTGATAGCCTCATTGGCATGTTTAAGTGAAACTAAAAATATGTTTAAAGAAAGGATGCTGTCCTTCATGGCAGTAATTAGATATGGCAGCCCATAGAGAAGTGTCATTACTCTTATTTATTGTGGATGCATCCTTCTCTTTCCTCATTAAAAATGTCAATATAATCTTCTTTTCTTTTCAAAACATAACCTTGAAATCTTTTAATATCTTTTCAGAAATAGTGGCTGAGAAGAAGAAAAACACATTATTTACAAGTGGGTAATACATAAGTTTGTCTATGTCACAGGGATCCTCAAACTTTTTAATAGGGGCCCAGTTCACTGTCCCTCAGACTGTTGGAGGGCCGGACTATAGTAAAAACAAAAACTTTGTTTTGTGGGCCTTTAAATAAAGAAACTTCATAGCCCTAGGTAAGGGGGATAAACATCCTCAGCTGCTGCATCTGGCCTGCGGGCAGTAGTTTGAGGACCCCTGGGAGGACCATCATTCATACTCTGAGTTCTTTTATAGAGGTATGTGATTTCTTTGAGATCCCTTCCAATTTTTTAATAATATTTTCCCCTCAATTACATGTCAAACCATTTTTAGCATTCATTTTTGCCAGATTTTGAGTTATTTTTCTTTTTTTCCACCCCTATCCATTTCTCTTCCTAAAATGATAGGCAATTTGATATAGATTATATATATGCTTCCTGATTTTAATCCTAGCTCCTTTGTCTTTCAGAATGTCATGTTTCATGTCTCTGATCTTTAATGTTGCAGCTGCCTGATTGTGGTTCCCTGATATTTGAATTGCCTTTTTCTTGCCCACTTGGAGTATTTTTTCCTTGTCCTGATAGTTTTATAAATTAGTTGTAATGTTCCTTGTTGTTCTTATTTTGAGATTTCTTTCCTGAGGTAATTGGTGGATTCTTTCAATACATATTTTGCCCTCTAATTCTAGGAGATTAAGAAAGTTTTCCTTTCCTCATTTCTTGAAAGATACTACCCAGATCCTCCTTTTGGTTAGGGCTTTCAGGTTTTCTAAAGATTCTGACATTTTCTCTTCTGGTTCTATTTTTCAGGTCAGCTATTTTTCCAGTGAGATATTTTACATTTTCTTCTATTTTTTCATTATTTTGAATTTGTTTGATTGCTTGTTGGTAGCTGTTTGAATATAGTTTAAAAAGTTGTTTTCTTCAGTGGATTTTTGTATCTCTTTTTTCCATTTGACCAATTCTCTCTCTCTTTTTTTTTTTGGACAGTTGTTTTCTTTTTCCAAGCTCTTTTCTATAAGTTTCTTGAATCACTGTCATTTATTTTTTACGATTTTTATTCTACCTCTCTTATATGATTCTTAAGCTCCTTTTTGAGCTCTTCTATGAGTTCTTTCTGGGTTTGAAGTTGCTTCCTGTTTTTCTTGGGGTTTTGCTTATAGATGTTTTGACATTTTTGTCCCCTTTTCAGTTTGGGTTTTGGTTTTCCCTGTTACCAAAATAATTTTCTGTGGTTAGATTACTTTTTGTTGCTATTTTTTGCTTATCTTTTTTGGTCTTTTTTCCTTTCTTTTAAATTTGAGCTCTGGAAAGATAATTTGGCACTAGTTTTAAGAAACAATCTTAGCCATTGCTAAATGTTCTGATTTTAAACACAGAATATTTAACGTTCCCTTTCTACTTTTTTATTTGTGTGTATGTGCATGTGTGATTGTATGCTTAAGAAAGCATATTGTACTTCAGTTTCCTCATGTAAATATTTGGCATAATTAAATTGAGCCTTTACTCACCATTTAGGCCAGTCCTAAGGGTTGACTAAGAATTTTAAAAGAAATTTGGAAGTTGAGGCATCACACCATGTACTAATGCCAGAAACTAATATCTAGCACTAAATGTTAGGTGATCAGTAATAACAGGAAAACATAGAGAAAAATCAATCCTTGGGCCCGAGACAAGAAAGAACAAGAAAAAAGGGAAAGATTTCTAGCTCTTCTAGAATTTCTTGATAGCTTAAAGTTCCTTGGACCACCAAGAAAGCTAAACCTCAGTTTAGGAAAATCTGTAAACAAGTTGCAAATCACTGTTACTAATTAAAACTGTGTGAAACTGCTAATTTTCACTTCATAACTATCCATGCACCAAGATGAGAACTACACAGGGCTCAGCAGTTTGGGTCAGATTAGATTTTGTTGAGACTTTTCAATAGCTTTGATTTTGATCTCCTCGGAATTTAGTTTCATCTGTTTCCACATAGCCAAACCCCAAACTGGCTGTCTTAAAGACTTGGGGTTGTCACAAAACCAAAACAAAATAAGGACTCTCCAATGGTGAGGTTTTCATGGTTTATGTAAAAGAGATTAGCATGGCACCAATGTATCATGCTAGTTGTATGAAGCCATTTTTATACAACTAGGATACATAGGTTGGAGAAAAAGCCTTTCTCTTTTACAAAAGTCTTGGCCTATAAATGGACAAAAGGATCCATTTTTGAATAGTGACCTGCTTAAATTTCAGTCTCCAAAGTGAAATTTTGCAAAGATGTGAAAGTGGAATTCATTTCACTATCCCAAGAAATGTCATCTTGGAACCCCAAATTTCTAAATACTCAATCTTTTTGGAGTCATGTAGAAGTTTAAAAAGAAAGATTTTGAGATAACAAGGAAATTTTATTATGTATCATAATCCTATCCAATACACTATCAATTTGAACTCAGATTCTTTTGACTTTCCTGGGTCATTTGGAAAATAAGAACAATGAAGAAACTAGAACCCAAATGTGAAAAAATATTGCAGGATTTTTACCCTTCTAAAAGATATCTCATCTTGAGCCCATAAAGATGAGACCCATACCTTATCTCTCTTCTTTCCTCCTTCCATTCTTCTCTCTCCCTATCTCCTTCCCTCACCTTCTCCCTCTTTTCCTTCTTCCCTCCCCCCTCTCTCCCTCCCTTTCTTCTTCCCCCTTCTCCCTCCCTCCTTCCCTTCTTCTCCCTCTCCTTTCTCTCTCTTGTATTCAAGGCAAATGGGGTTAAATAATTTGCCCAGGGTCATAACAGCTAGCAAGCAAGTTAAGTGTCTGAGGTGAAATTTGAACTCAGGTCCTCCTAACTTCAAGGATGGTTCTCTATCCATTGTCATGACTACCCTGACCTATAACTACACTGACCTATAACTTATCAATCAATCAGCATGCATTTGTTAAGCATCTATTATGTGACAGACACTTAATCAGGAGATAGAAATAAAAAAGACAAACACTGAAATAATCCTATATTCTCTGAAAATATAGAATGTTAGAACTGAAAAGGAAATTCATGTTATGCCTTATATATGTGTTAATACGATAATAGAACTCTCCACTTTTATTAGCTATGAGATACCAACCAATCAGTCAGTCAATCAAATAAGCATTTATTTAACACCCATAATGTGCCAGACATTGTATTAGGCACAAAGGATACAAATCTAAAGAAAAAGTGAAAAATGCCCTCCTCTTGAGAGTTTATATTTTGTTGGAAAAAACAACAAATACACGTATAAATATGTAACAGAATAAATATAGAAAATAAATATAAATGTAGAGAATATAAAGAAAGTAATATAAAGTGATCTGGGAGGGAAGGAGCTAGCAGTTGGAAAAGATAGGAAAAAATTTCATGTAGAAAATGAGTCTTAAAAAGATATGATTCTATGAGGAATGAGGAGATAGTGAATTCCAAGAATTGACTTTTATCAGTACAAAGTACAAAGATGGGAGATGGAATATTCTGTGATTAATAGAGAGGCCAGTTTGGATCACATTGTGCAACAGGGAGAATATTGTCAATGAGGTTGGAAAGACAGATTGGGATAAGGTTGTTAAGTATTTTTCGTGCTGAACAGAGGAGTTTGTATTTTATCTTAGAGACAACTGGGGAGTTTAGCCAGTAGGTGGGTTACAAGGTCAGTTTTTTGTTTAAAGAAAATCACTTTGGCAATGCATGAGACTGAAAAGAAATGAGGCAAGAAGAATTATCAGTTGGCTGAGTTGGTTTGAAGTGTCTTTGAAACATTACATTTTAAATCTCCAATAGGCAACTGCTGATATGACTGAAACTCGGGGGAGAATCTGACTAGATATATCTGTGCATCATCTACATTGTTATGATTATTAATAAAATAGGTGCTAATGAGGATGTCAAGGGATAAAAGGTAGAGAGGGAAGAGAAAAGGCAGTATGGGAAAGAATTTTGTGGATTATCCAAAGAATTTTGTGGATTATCCCACAGTTCAGGAGCATAATATGAAAGAATAGTCAGAAAGGGAAGACCTAAATGGAAAAAAGCAGATGGGAGACAGAATCAAGAAAAGGGTGGTTAATAGTGTCAAATGCAACAGAAAAGTTACTAAAGATAAGGACTAATAATCACCAGATTTATAAATTGGTATTGATCATTGGTGTTTTTGAAGAGAAGAATTTCAGTTGAGTAACAAAATCAGAAATGAGATTATATCAGGTTGAAGAGTAAGAGGGAGAGATATGAAAGCAATGAGTGAAGATTGCATGTTTAAGAATGTTAAGAAAAGGAGAGATATAGCTTGATAGCTTGAGGGAATGACAAAATCTAGTGAATATTTTTAAGAGTGGGGAGAAGTTTAGTTTTTCTTATTTTTTTCAAATTCTAAATTTACGCACACAAAAAGAAAGACAAATAAGCTAAATACAAGGTAATTTGGGGGAAATGAAACTAGCAATTGGGGTAAGGAAAAGCTTCATATACAAGATTGTACTCAAGTTAAATCTCAAAGAAAGTGAACTTGAGGCAGAGATGAGAAAGAATTGGATTCTAAGGATGAGCTATGGTTAGTACAGAGTGCATGCTGTACATGCAGCAGAAAACAAAAGAAAATTGTATATGAAACTGAGAATTTTCATTTCACATTACTTTTTTTTTCAAATTGATAGTATATTCTATACATTACTTTCAAAACTGTCCTGTTGGTGTTTCCTTTTGAATTTGTTTTCTTTTGTGCATTTTAAAGTGTTTCATTGGCTCTATTTTTCTTTACCATCATTATTATTGACACTCTCTTCCTTTTATTAAGTCAGGAGATGTGGACAGTGTATTTGCCAGGAGGAAATGATGGAGCAGGGAGAAGTTTTTGCCTGGTAAAACTTAGGGAATGGGGTGAAGAAGTCTCTGTTCAGAGCTAACTATACAGTGAGGAAGAAAATTGTTTAGGAATAACCACAGAGAAATCTTATTATCTGTCATTTTTAGAGTAAGGTCTGGGGATAATACTTTGTCCTACAAGGGATTCTCCTAGAGATGTAGGGGGAGGGGCTTGAAATCATAGACATTTGTTTCTTTCTTCTGGACATTAACACCTGATTAAATATCTTTCTACTATCCTCTTCTTCTTCTTCTTCTTCCACTGGTGAGTTCTTTCTGGGTAGCCTCCATTTTGGTGACAAAGTTAAGCCATCTAAGTTTCAGTTTCATGGTTTCTTTCCTAGATTAATTTTTGACTCTCCAGACTTAGCCATCATGGCTCTACATAAATACTTTCCCTTTCTTTTTCCTCAAAGGTTGCACTAGCTTTTCAACTTCATTTTATTTGTTGTATTCCTCCAGTAGAATATAATCAATCTCCTAGAAGATAAGTACTCTTTAAGTTTTTGGTTTTTTTCCCCTAGTACTTAGCATATCTGATACACAGTAATTACTTAATAAATGTGTATTGTTTTATTGACTCACTGCCCCCATTAAAAATTGAAAGAGAAAAAAAATAAAAATAAGTTTGGTCAAATTAAATCCATTACAGTAGACATGTTCAAAAAAATGTCTATTCCTCAAAAACATTTGTCTATTACTTGAGTTTATCATCTCTTTGTCAAGATGAGTAATATGCCTCATAATAAGTCCACCAGAGACATGGTGTTCTAGTCAGTGTACTTAAAGTCTTTTAAAGTTTTGTATCTTTACAATATTATTTTTTTTCTTCCAGGTTCTACTCAATTTGTTACGAATCAAGTAACATGAACCAAGATTCTCTCCAACTATTTCTTTCATTATTTCTTTTGGTACAACAAAACTATATTGCATTTATACATTATGATTTGTTTAGCTTATTCTCAATTTATGAACACCCTGCCAGACTTTTGTTATTTATTTCCTCCCCTTTAAATCTCCACTTCAGGATCAGGCAATTTGTTTTGCTTCTACCTATTTTCTTCTTGGTATTATCCTCTCCCTTAACTCTCCCACCTCCCCAATCCCTGACTATTTCCAGGGTCATCTGGTTCATCTGATGCTTTATCCTCTCCTTCCTCCATGTTTGTATATTCCATGTTGAGAAATTGGAAGTCCCAATGGGACTATTTGGGTTAATTTATTTTTGGTTATTAACATATTTTCACTTTTTGGAATATTGTATTCCAAGATCTCTCATTTAAAATAATAAGCTACCAGGTCTTGTGTGATCCTCACAGTGATTCTTTCATCCTTGAATTGTTTTTTTTTTTTTTTTTTTAGCTGCTTGTAGTATTTTTTCTTTGAAATGGGAGCTCTGCATTTTTTGCTATATCAGAAACTTTTCATTTTAGAAGGCAAAAAGTAAATTATTTGCTATCTTCATTTTGTCCTCTGGGTATAATAGATCTGGGAATTTTTCATTTAGGATTTCTCATTACAGTATCCATAAACTTTTTAAAAAATCATGTGTTTTGGGGGCATAATGATTCTTAAATCATCTTTCCTTGATATATATGTTTTAGGCGTTTTTCTTATGTATCAAATATATTTATTTTTAAATCTTGTGTTTTAATATTCCTTGCTTCCTCATAGAGTCATTAAATTCTGTTCTATCTTAGTTTTCAGGATAAAGTTTAAAACTTTCTTCTCCAACTAATTGTTCTAGTTCTTTATTTGAGATCTTTTTTTTTTCCTTTAAAGAAATTTTTGCTTTACTTCTCATGGGTAATTATGTAGTACTTAAAAAAATTCAATTATTCTTTTGAATTCCTGTTTTTTTCTTTTGACTGTTTTTTGTAGGTATTACCAGATGCACAATTTTTAAAAATATTGATTGGCATTTTATTTGTTTTGCTTATATTTTTAGTTTCAGTTCTTAAATCATCACTTTATGCCTGAGCAAGATTCTTTGTCTTCTTTGAATTTGAATGGGGATAGTAGTTGGCCCTATGTGGTTTTCCAGTGGTGGGGTAGGAAGAATATTTCTTAAAACCTGTAACTTTGCAGGTTAGGCTATTAAAATAAATTAAAACCATCCTCAAAACTTGATTGGTTCGGGCCAGTGGCATCATTTCATAGTCACCTGAATAAAGAAGCCAAAATGAACTCCAGCCTGCTTGCTACTTGGCAACTCAGAGGCAAAAAAATTATGTTCAGCTGAATCTATACAAGTGTCCTCACTGTATATTCTTGTTGAATATTCTTTCCTTGTCGTGGCTCTGAATTGTTAAATAACTACAAGTGTCTCATTTTATTTTGTTATCAAATTTGCATGAGGAGACTAGCCTGACTCAGACAAGCCTACAGGAATAGGTTTCTTTATATCTTTATTTTCCTTTGCATTAAGATTATTTATGATTATATCATCAAAATTTCAATTTTTAAATTCCCATATTTCTCTTTGACTGATGAGGTAGAGTAGGGAACTCCCCCCAAACTAGATCTACAGTTAAAAGACTTATATTTGCATCCCTCTTTGCCACTTATCAATTGTGTAAACTTGGACCAATCATTTGAACTTTTAACCTGAGTTTCCTCTTCTATATACAATTCTGAGTTCTGATTAGATAATCTTTAAAGTCCTTTACAGTACTAACTCTCTGATTATTTGAACTTTTCCTTTGAAAGTTTCTACACATGGGGTCTCACATTTTTCTACTGAAATTGTCAAAATCTGTCTTCCTGAAGTCTAGGGACATATCTGACTTGATGGTGTAATAATTTCAAAGGTTGATGAATTCCAAAGTGTGAATGTGCAACGTTTGGGTGACTAAAATGTGAGCAAAGTCACATGAACTTTTAGAATTAGGATGGGCAAGATCTAGGTGTTAGAGGATCTTCAACATAGATTTGCTTTTTTTTTTTCTATTGAATTTCAATTGTTTCATCCCCTCCTACTGAATTCTGTATGCACACATTTAGGTATTTGTACATACATACACATATGTACAAATACATGTATATATTATAAAGATAACTAATTTAGAGATATTGGGGAATATCTCAGCAAAGATAAAACAAACAATCTTTAACTGAAAAATGAAAGAAAGCACTTAACAGCAGATATGTTTCCCTTATAAAATGTAATATTTTAATGAGATCTGAAAATCAGAATCGGGATCAATATAACTGAAGTCAGATTTTAGAGGGTCAATAGGTAGCCTTATAATCAGTTTTGGAGCAAAGATCCAATTATCTAGCACAGAAAAGAATAAATGTTTCTTTAATTTTCAGTGCTCAGAAAACAATCTTCTCCTTTCCTTTATAGGTTCAGAGTAACAATTTGTATAAATAAAAATGTTCTAATAAAATATGCAGAATGGGTTTTTCCTTCAGGTAAAATCTTTCAGCCAATCGTGTTATGACTTCATTCTTCAAAATATTTTAATATACTTGAAAGTTACTGTAGTAGCCCAAGTAGCCATTTCAACCTTTATATTAGTAACTATCTTTGGTTGGCTCTCTGAAAATCTGTTTCATATAGATAAGGGATAATGGTAACATTGAATGTAGCAAACTTTTAGTCCTGTATATATGTAGATGTTGTCACAACCCAAGGCTAAGACAATTTTTGTAATGTGGAATTTCTTAAATTATTCCATCAAATGAAGATCAAGACATAAAGTTTGTGGATGAGAATGGAAGACAAATATCAGGTTTTTGTTTTTGTTTATTATTGTTATTGTTGTTAAGACAGTATCTACTGTCTTATGGATCATTTTATCATTTGAATTGAATTATACGTGATAGTTTTTACTTATTAATGCTTTCTCTCTATTATACTTATTTTTCAACGTTTTGGATTTATTTATCTATGTTTATGTTATATCCACATCACTTCCCTCTCCTACTTTTGCAAATAGAATGAAAGTTCCTTGATCTCAAAGATTCTTTCATTTCTGTCTTTATACATAGCATATTGCCTGGCATGTAGTGAGTAACAGATAAATCCTTGTTGAATAAATTTTGTGAGTTTAGTCAGATAATCACTGTGAATGATATATTTTTCGACTGAATTAGCTGCTTAGTTGACTTAGCTCTACAAGGTCAGAGATTTCATCTTAATTATATTTTTATTTCTCTGGCACCTAAGTTAGTACACTACAAATAGTAAGTGCTAATAAGTAATTTGTGAATGACTAAATGGTGAATGAATGAAAATACTTATCACTACTACATTGTGGGATTACAACATTTAAAAAAAGGACTGCCATTGGGCAATGACCTGGTCATCTTTGAAAGATATGCTTTATTTTTTTCCATTATAAGCTTGACAAATATGAACACAAATATATAAAGAAACAGGAAGATGATTTCATATGAAAACATGTAACTATTATATATTTTTAAAAGTATATATTAAATTCACTGTGACAATACCCACATTGTCCTACTTTTTGTGTATTCCCTTCTGAATTTCTATTTTTCTTTTGTGTTTTTTAAAACTTTTCATTGGCATGTTTCCTTAAGACATATTTTATTTTCAAAACTTAATATTTTTAAAGAAATATCTTTATATTTTCATTGTACAGGAGGTTGACCACGGGAGCTGGGTCTACTTTAAAAATGAGAGAGGGAAGAGAGGATGTCATTCTTTTTATAGACATTTTGAAAGAACTTAAGCATGAACTGAAGAAGTACATTAGGGTTTAGAGCAGACCAAGATTAAAAGTAAAACAGTGAGAGGGAAATACTGTGTATCCCAATGATTTTTTCCCACTGGGAATTGCTATTGAAAGAATAAGGCAGTGACAAAACAAAACTGTTTGTCTCCAGAGAGAAAGAAATCACATGCAGTCTTTTGGTTGGAAGAAGGATGATTTTCTCCTGATTTGAATTTTCGGTGACTTTGGAGTGAGGGGAACTCCTAGATAATATTAATCTTTCAGGAAATAAAAATCAGGGACTGTGCATCAAACTAGGCCTGGAGATGGAGGAACATCCAAGTATTGAGTCACATATGGAAGACAATAAACCTGCAGTTTGTCATCTGTTACTATGATAAGTTATTCGGACACTGAAGGTTCAATGATAAACGGAATTAAATATTTAACAAATTCATATTTGTTTTCCTTTCAAGTATAGTCCAGAAATCTGCATGGGTGGAAGGACTCAACTGGACTTCTGAGAGGTTGCTTGCTTAGCAATTACAATTTTGTTTTTTTTTCTAGTAGCTGCCCAGAGCTTGAGGGTAGAAACATAAGGGTGGAAGTTTGTTTGGTTAATTGCAGTATTGGTGATGGTGATAATGGATCTTTCATTTTTGAAGAGGACTAGTGATATCCTGGGTGATTTCTTTAAAAAAATATATATTATAGTATTTTCCCCCCAGATACATGACAAGAAAATTTTTAGAATTCATTTTTATAATAGCTTTTTATTTTTCAAGATACATGCAAAGATAGTTTTCAACATTCACCCTTGCAAAACCTTGTGTTCCATATTTTTCTCCCGTCCTCCCCCTTCTCCTGACAGCAAGTAATCCAATGCAGGTTAAACATCTACAATTCTTCCAAACATATTTCCACATTTATCATTAGTATTAATTTTTACAATATTTTGAATTCCAAAGTTTTTCCCTCTCTCTTTCCCTTCTTCCCTCCTTCCCCCCACCCCATTCCAAAGAAGGTAGGCAGTTTGATCTAGCTTATATATGTGCTATCATGTAAAACATTTCCATATTAGTCACAGTTGTGAAAGAAGAAAAAGATGAAAAGGAAGAAAAAATGAGAAAGATTAAAATTAGTGGAAAAATATTCTTTGATCTATATTCAGTTATCAGCTTTTAAAAGTTATGTTTAGCATTGTCCTTCATGAATCCTTCATACTTGTTTTCAATCATTCTGTTATTAAGAAGTCAGTCAATCATAGTTGATAACACAATGTTGTTGATAATGTGTGCAGTATTTTCCTGGCTCTGCTCATTTTATTTTGCATCAGTTCTTACAAGTCTTTGCAGATTTTTCTGAAATTTGTCTGTTTATCATTTCTTATTACACAATAATATTCTATTACACTTATATATCATAGTTTATTCAGCCATTCCCCAAATGATGAGGATCCCCTCAATTTCCAATATTTTGCCACCACCAAAAGGGCTGCTATTAATATTTTTGAATGTGTAGGGCATTATTCTTTTTTAATGATCACTTTGGGATACAGAACTAGTAGTACTATTAATTAGTAGTTGCCTTCTAATCCTCATTTCACAGTTTTGTTGTACAAAACCTTTTTAATTTAATACAATAAAAATTATCTTATTTGCTTGTGGTTTTGTTAATTTTTTTTGTATTGGTATTCATTAGGGAAATTGGTGTATAATTTTCTTTCTCTGTTTTAACTCTTCCTGGTTTAGGTATCAGCACCATATTTGTGTCATAAAAGGAGTTTGTTAGGGCTTTGCTTTCTTTTCTTTTCTTTTTTTACTTGCTGACACAATTGGGATTAAGTGACTTGCCCAGAGTCACACAGCTAAGAAGTATTAAGCATCTAAGGTCCTCCTGACTTCAGGACTTTCACCTGTTTTTCTAGATAGCTTAGATAGTATTGGAATTAATTTAATTAATTAATTTAAATACTTGGTAAATTTCACTTGTGAACCCATCTGGCCCTGGAGATTTTTTCCTAGTGAGTTCATTGATAGCTTGTTTTTTAATTTTTCTAAATTTCTAAAATTTCTTTTTCTAAAATGAGATTATTGAAGTTTTCTATTTTCTGATCTATTAATCTAAATAATTTATATTTTCAGAAATATACATTGATTTCATAAATATTCATCAATTGTCAGATTTATTGACAATTGATAATAATTGCGCAAAACATTTCCCACTGGGTAATAGCTTGACTTGCACATGAATTGGATTTAAGTGAGCCAGAATTATACAACAGTTACCCTCTTCCAGAGTCACTAGCTAGTGGATGGCTAGTGGATGGACAAAAGTCGAGAGAAAAGGTGATGGCTCAGTATGCAGTAGATTACCTTGACCAAACTCTAATGCTTCTCAGAGCTGCTTCAGCTGCTTCCATGGCCATTGGAACAAATTATTCTCATCTGCCCATCCTGCCGGGGAAGAGCTATCTCCCTAACTCACTCATGAGTTTGAAGCCTGTCAACCTCATCCTAATTTAGCCCATATGCTGAGAAAGTAACTACCATAAGGGTAATACTCAATGGAATGTCTGAGAGTTGCCTCTGTAGTAACCTCAAGTTCATTTCCTTTCTGAAAAGAATCCAAATCCTTAGGGTCTTATGATAATGCAGAAGGCCTGTTTAGGTCCCTGGGGTAAAGGTGGAATTCATGCAAAAGAGAGTATTATGTTGACTATTTTTGAGCTATTGTTAATTCTTTGTGTTTTCCATATCAGCTTATTATGAAATAAAGACTTCTGTATACATATGTCTTGCTACTTTTTGTGTTTATTCAGCCATTCCCCAAATGATGAGGATCCCCTCAATTTCCAATATTTTGCCACCACCAAAAGGGCTGCTATTAATATTTTTGAATGTGTAGGGCATTTTTTCTTTCTTTTTTTTTTTTTTTAATGATCTCTTTGGGATACAGAACTAGTAGTGATATTACACAGCTAGTAGATGTCAAGTGTCTCAGATCCAACTTGAACTCAAGTCTTCCAGGACTGAACTGCTCCTGGAGTTATTGAGTCTTAACTTCTTAGCTATTGAACACATGAACACAATGAACACAAAATAATGTGTCTGTTGAATTTTGGATTGAAACTTTTCCAGCCTATTGGGACCAAAAGAGGAAAAAAAAACATCTTTAGCCTTTCTACCACCAATTCTACAAAATTACTTTTTCTTTTGAGTTATCATGAGAGAAAAAGTAAGGCAAGGAGAGAGAGGAATAAAAGAAAAGTAAGAGAGGAGGAAAATGAAAAGAAACATAGCATTTCATACTAAAGACTGCAGATATTCTTGAATTTAAATCTTACTAGTTCAGCACTGACACTTTCTAGAAATTATACATTTCTTGACAAATAAGAATAAGTTGGGAGAAAAATTGAGAGTAATTTATGAATTATGAAAGCCATTCACATGGGAAAAAAAGAAATTGTAAAGACACATTTGTTATTACCATTCCAAAGTTTGAATATATATATATAAAATAAGAGCATTAAATTAATTCTAAGTACAATGGCTATTTTGAATGAAACCAGGGTACAAATAACTATAGATTGTTATTAATGAAGATTATAATCTTGGATTTCCCTATTCTAACTTTGGGATACATCTTGCTAAAACAAATAATTTAGGTAATTCTTAATTATAATATTATTTCATTCACAAATATATGCTATATTCTTTTATTCATTGAACTTGTGATATACTAGATAAATTGCTGGAATTAAAATTAGAAAACCAGAGAAAGGAATGCACGAAAATAAACATGTTTATGTAAGGGCTTATTATGTGTCAGGTATATACTAAACCTTTCTTAATCCTAGTGCCTTCCCTTTGTTAATTATTTTTTATTTATTTTGTGTAATTCTTGCTTTGTATACATTTATTTGCATATTGTCTCTCCTATCTTTTGCCTCTTTTTGTATTCCCAGCTCTTAGTCCAGTGAGTGGCACATAGTAAGTATTTAATAAGTGTTTATTAATTGATTGATTTTACATTTAAGATTTTGAGGTTTGTAAAACACTTTACATGCTTTATCTCATTTAGTCCTCACAACAACCCTTTAAAATTAGTAATATTATTATCCCCATTTTATAAATGAGGAAAATGAGTCTTATAAAGGTGAAATGCTTTGTCTACGATCACCTAGCTAGTAAGCATCTTGGGCAAGATTTTATTTAGGTTTTCTTGAGTTCAGATCCATTATTCTATACATTATACTGTCAGAAGACATGGAAGGTGTTAAGAAGATGTTTAAGGCTCTTCAAACTCAAGAAGTGAATGACCAAGCCAAGATTTGAGCTCAGGTTTTCTGACATCAAAATCAATGCATTTTCCACTGAAATCCTTGGACTAGCAATATTACCTCATGGGACACTGAGAGAAAAGTATATTATAAATTTTGAGGTACTATGTAAATGAGTTAGTATTACATTTTAGGTGCTATAAAGGCTATATTAACAATGCCAATTACAATAATAATGTTAATGGTAAAATGGCTACCTTGTACCAATCAATTTCTTAGTCATGTTATCTTAATCTTACCTAAAAAGCCAATAATTTGGGAAATGAAAATGCTCTATTTCCAAATATTTAAATAGACAGATATTAACAGGCATTTTTCAAAAGTAGTGATCCAAACTAGCAATAATCACATAAAATGCTTCAAATCACTAATAATTAGATGAATACAAATTAAAACAATCCTGCAATTCTATTTCACACATTAAATTGAGGGACAATTATTTTTATAAAAAAATGATCATTGTTAGAAGGGCTATGGGAAAACAGGCAGGCGTGTGTAGTTTTGATGAAGCTATGAATCACTTTGAAAAAAAATAATAATAACTAACATTTATATAGCATCTACTAGTGCTCAGGGACTGTGCTAAGTGCTTTACAATTGTTATTTCATTTGATCCTCCCAACAATCTTGGGAAGCAGATGCTATTCTTATTCTTATTTTACAGTTCAAGAAACTGAAACAAACTGAGATTTAAGATTTGCCCAAGGTCAGAATTCTAATGTCTGAGGCTGGATTTCTACTCAGTTTTAATGTACAATTATACGAAACAATTGCGACAATAGTCCTATAAGGTAGTTGATGTTCTAATTCTTATTTTATGTATGAAGAAAACAAATCTATAAGAAGCTCAGATATAGTCTCAGACCTTTTTGATTCCATGTTCAGCAATCTATTCAGTGACAAAAGAGAATTGTATAATTTTACAGCAAGTTTAAAAAAAATACTCAATTATACATTAAAAACAAATTTTAATATATATGTATCTCTATACATATATGTGTATATATATATATATATATATAATAATTTTGAGGTCCAAATTCTCTCTTTCCTTCCCTCCTTCCTTCTCACCTCTCTGAGAAAAGAAGAAATTTGCTGTAGATGATACATTTGCAGTCATGCAAAACATTCCAAAATTAGCCGTGCTATAAAAGAAAAAGAAAAAATAAAGTAAAAAAAGAGTATTCCTTCATCCACATTCAAATCCATCTATTTTTTTCTCTGAAAGTGGATACCATTGGATCATTTTATTGCAGAGAATAGTAATCGTTCATAGTTAATCATACAAAATTGATAGTGCTGTGTAAAATGTTCTATTTCTGCTCACTTCACTTTACATCAGTTCATATGAGTCTTCCCAGATTTTTCTGCAACCATCTTTCTTCTCATTTCTTATAACATGAAAATATACTATCAAAATTCTATACCATGACTTGTTTAGCTATTCCCCATAGTGATGGATATTTTCTAAATTTCTGATTTTTTGCCGTTACAAAAAAGAGATTCTATAAATAATTTTTTGTACATTTAGGCCATTCTCTTTTTTCTTTTGATCTCTTTGGGATATAGACCAAAGAGTAATATTACTGGATCAAAAGGTATGTAAAATTTTATAGTTCTTTGTCATAGCTCCAAAATACTTTTGTAATGGTTTGATCAGTTCACAACTTCACCAATAATGCATTAGTGTCCCAATTTTCCCACATTCTCTCCAACATATATAATTTGCTTATGATATCACCCTTTATGTCTAAATCATGTATCCATTTTAACCTTATTTCTTTATACAGTGTGAGATATTGGTCTAAACCTATTTTCTACTAAACTGTTTTCCAGATTTTCCAGCAAAATTTCTCAAA
This sequence comes from Antechinus flavipes, assembly GCF_016432865.1. Taxonomy (NCBI): domain Eukaryota; kingdom Metazoa; phylum Chordata; class Mammalia; order Dasyuromorphia; family Dasyuridae; genus Antechinus; species Antechinus flavipes. The sequence goes on along the minus strand of NC_067400.1, from coordinate 125,873,848 downwards.
TAGTAATTTCCCTGCCAAATTTTAGAAGTTTCAGTTTTTGAAAAATTAGATTACTATGATAAAATTACTATACTGAGTATTATGTACTTAATCTATATCATTGATCTACCATTCTATTTCTTAGCCATTCTAGGAAATAGAATGGTGGATTGTTTGGGTAATTGTCACTTTATAATACAGTTTGAGATCTGATACTGTAAGGCTACTTTGCTTCCCACTTTAAATTTTACCAGTACCATGAATTTTCAAAATGCATTATGATTTTAATTAATTAGGCAAAATTTGTAGTCTTTTTACTTGAAAGAATATATTTCAGAAGAGTATTTTACATTTTAGAATATAATTTGTAGATTAAAGTTTTAAGGAACTTGAAAGAATATATTTCAGAAGAGTATTATACATTTTAGAATATAATTTGAAGATTAAAGTTTTGAGGAACATTTTCAGGAATTCTAAATGAAACATTGATCATTCCAGGAAGTTGGGAATAAACAGGTATTATTGTTAATAAATAAACAGTGTGTGTTGCACAAATGAATGAATTTTGGTGCCCAAAATAATTGCACAAATTTTTTTTTAACTATGGAATTGGTAAAGCTATGGTGTAGTCTTTGGCTATATTATATGCATGTTAACATATTAATATTAATATAATAATTAAAACTATCACTAGAGACAACAAGGAATGTAGGTATGAAATAAAGCAATTAATTAATACACTGGATAAAGTACTGATGTCATCAAGATCTGAGTTCAAATCTGGCCTCAGATATTTATTATCTGTGTGACTTGGGCAAGTCATTTAATGTTATTTGCCTCAGTTTTCTCATCTGTAAAATGAACTAAAGAAGGAAATAGTAAACCATACCAGTATCTTTACCAAAAAAGCCTCAAATGAGGTCATGAAGAGTTAGACACAACTAATAACAACAAGGCACAGAATATTATAGAAGTTGATGGGAAATATCATTTTACATTTTATGTGAACATCAGATGAAAGACAGATAGTATTTATGGTAAGAAGATTAGATGAACTAGTTTATACCTAAAACTTCTTGGGATTTTGCCCATTACAAAAATTAGCAGAATTTAGGTGATGTACTGAAATGAACAAATGTGTTCCTATTCAAGTTGCAGAAAGATGAAATGACCCTTTTTCTAGATCAAACATTAGAGTTGGAAATAAAACTCAAATATGGGTCAAATGGAATAAATTATATACATTAATGAGAAGGGATTTATTGACTGAGTACTTTGTACCAAGTACTAAGCTAAGTACTAGGGATCCAGACACAAAAACAAATGTGGTCCTTTCTCAAAAATAGCTTACATTCTAATATAGAGAGGCAACACACATGGGGGATAGTGACCAGAGAAGGGCTTGAAGGTCTAGAAAATTAAAGAGGAGGTGAATAGGGAAAAAGGCAGATTTATATATCCCATTAAAGAACAGTGACCCAGTTGATTTGGTTCCATAATTGCACAAATTTTTTTTTAACTATGGAATTGGTAAAGCTATGGTGTAGTCTTTGGCTATATTATATGCATGTTAACATATTAATATTAATATAATAATTAAAACTATCACTAGAGACAACAAGGAATGTAGGTATGAAATAAAGCAATTAATTAATACACTGGATAAAGTACTGATGTCATCAAGATCTGAGTTCAAATCTGGCCTCAGATATTTATTATCTGTGTGACTTGGGCAAGTCATTTAATGTTATTTGCCTCAGTTTTCTCATCTGTAAAATGAACTAAAGAAGGAAATAGTAAACCATACCAGTATCTTTACCAAAAAAGCCTCAAATGAGGTCATGAAGAGTTAGACACAACTAATAACAACAAGGCACAGAATATTATAGAAGTTGATGGGAAATATCATTTTACATTTTATGTGAACATCAGATGAAAGACAGATAGTATTTATGGTAAGAAGATTAGATGAACTAGTTTATACCTAAAACTTCTTGGGATTTTGCCCATTACAAAAATTAGCAGAATTTAGGTGATGTACTGAAATGAACAAATGTGTTCCTATTCAAGTTGCAGAAAGATGAAATGACCCTTTTTCTAGATCAAACATTAGAGTTGGAAATAAAACTCAAATATGGGTCAAATGGAATAAATTATATACATTAATGAGAAGGGATTTATTGACTGAGTACTTTGTACCAAGTACTAAGCTAAGTACTAGGGATCCAGACACAAAAACAAATGTGGTCCTTTCTCAAAAATAGCTTACATTCTAATATAGAGAGGCAACACACATGGGGGATAGTGACCAGAGAAGGGCTTGAAGGTCTAGAAAATTAAAGAGGAGGTGAATAGGGAAAAAGGCAGATTTATATATCCCATTAAAGAACAGTGACCCAGTTGATTTGGTTCCAGAATTGTAGAGAAGGAAATATATTTATTCAAGGCAGTGGCAACTCTGGTGAGATGTTTGGGAAACATTGCTTAATACTTAATAGGAGCTTAACAATACTTGGTAATTATCAGGGAATGAAATGAAACATGATTGAAGCCTGCCTGAAATAGTAGGTTGAATGGCAAAAGTTACCAATCAGAACAATGAAGTCCTAGAGAAAAAGATGAAAGAATTATAATCTCTGGACCTTATATCTAATCTGGGCAGCAAGTAACCAACAATGTTATATAAAAAAGATGGCAGGGAAGTGGGGAGAATATGCAATTGCATTGAAAATTTCCAGATCATAAAAATGTTTCTAAATCATCATTGATTGTCCATTGATTTGAAGCAGTTTTCAAGAGACAAAAATCCAATATTCTTTTTCAGATGAGACTACACAAGAAGCAGTAAATATTATAATCATTTATATTAATTTTTAAAAAGAAATTAATACACAAAACCCAAAAGAATTTGTTTTAAATTAAAAAAAATTTTTAAAGGGCCTTGGGGCTTTAAGATGAATTGCTTAGGTACTATTTAGCCACATATGTCTTGAGAAATTTCTGTTGTTGTAGCATTTTAAGACACCAAAGTGTTTCTTCTGTCTCAAGTGCAGTTCAATACAAAAAGTACATTTCCTATTTTGTTGAAACCAATGATATGTTGCAAGATCAGGGTGGCACTTAGAGAACTTGATTAATCAACAACTACCTCTGTTCAGCATGTTTGTTGAGGAAGGCCTGAAACCCACTACTAAGCAATTTCTTACTGCAAGGTCAGGGTTTAACTAAACTGCTCAAATCATCCAAGGCAGAGACATTAGACAAAAGTAGGTCTACCTCGAATGAACATGTCACCTTTCTTACATTCCTTGGAAAGGTTCTGTGCTTTTGTAGGCATCTTATCCAGTTAAATTTGATTTTTCCTCTTACCCACTGAACCAGCTGAAGTATATATGCTTTCTTTAGCATATTTATTTTCTAACAATGCAGATTACAACTTTGCTCACCTCCTGTTCAATTCTGGTTCATGTTTTCTTATAAATGCTTCCTTCAGTCCTCTTGGAGATATCATGGAACTCTGAGACTTCCACTGAGGCACGGGTAATGAATTAGCCCTTTACCACTTGGACAACATGGTAGCTGCTATCATGAGGTCACTAAGGACAGAGAACTTCACTAAGTGTACTTCATATCTCCTAGATGCCTTTTCTGCTTTATTTCCTTTCTTGAGTACAAGTGTTAGGATCTAGAATGGTATGCCCAAGTCTGAAGGTGACTGTGGGTCTATAGTTCCATTGGGCTCACTTGACTGATTCTAAGGGAAATTTTTTCATCAGAGAAAATGATAATCAGTAAAAGTATACAGGGGTGAGGGGATGGAGGGGGAATTTGGATAGCTCTAAGATGAAAAATGTCCATGCCCTATTGAGCAGTCCCAGAAGCTGCTTTTTTTTTCTTTTCTTTTTTAGAAAGAGCTTTACCAAAAAAGGGCATGGGAAAAGCTTTACTAAGAAGGTATAGCAAGGAGAGGTGGTATAGAAACATTTCCTATTTCTATTTTAATTTTTTATTCAATAAAACAAAACAGAATATTGTCATGTGCCCAGCAGGGAGGATTCAAAATATATAACAATAAATTAGTAGAAGAAATTATATTCATGAGTGAGCATCTTTTCTTTGCTTCCTTATACATTGTTTTTTTGTTCTCTGTTGTATATATATATATATATATATATATATACATATATTTTGCTTAATTCTTTTTTACCCCTTTCATCCCTCCTTCACCTCTACCAAGCATGCTATGGTTAAGCACAGATATGTTTCACAGACATACTTTCATAATTCCTTCCCATATATATCTATATAGATCCATATATAGGTGACATACATACATATCTACATATCCTCAAATACACATACACACATGCATTGGACCATATGTAAACATGCATCTAAAACAATATTAATATAATTGACCACAAATTGCTTTCTGATGAGGTGTAATTGCCAACTTCCCAGAAGAGATTGAAGCAGTAGTTATAAATTAAGTTACTGAATCTAGTTTTAAGTCATTCTTTCAATTAATGCTTATAAGTATGTTTTGTGATTTAGTCTCTCTTTTGTATAGGAAAGAAATACCTGTCCCATAACTGATTCATATTGTATAGCAATCATCTTTATATTTTCTACTTGAGGAGACCCTAGACATGAGCCATGATCTAATCTTTAAGTAGTTTGTTTCTAGTTTAAGAAGAGTGTAAGAAGGAGCTTTGTCCCTCCCCCTTTACAGGTCAGGCTCTCCTAGAACTTAAACCAGACTAGACTGCTTGAAGAAATCAAGAGCAGACAGGCCCCTCAGAGAAGAAAAAAAGGGGGCTTGTATCCCACCTCTTTGGACACAGTGTCATTTCCTTAATTTTAGACAGAAAATTGAAATCCTTTGTGCAAATCGAAGATTTAGAGATGGAAGAGACCTTAGGGAGTCTAATCCTTTCATTTTAAAAATAAGGATTGGAAACTGAGAGTTTAAATGAATTGTTCAAAGTCCTACATCTATTAACAGATCTGGGATATAAAAATAGGCCCTCTGGTTTTAGATTTAATACTCTTCCCCCTGAACCACAAAGGGCAGCTTTGACAAAATAGCTAAAGAATTTTCCTTGGATACAGGAAAGTTTGGGTTCAAGTCTCAATTTTGACATGCTCTGGCTGGGTGACTCTGAGAAAAACATTTCAATCTCTCAGTGCTCCCATTTTATTATCTAGTTTCAATCTCTCAGTGCTCCCATTTTATTATCTAGTTACAGAGTAAATTCAAATTTGCATAGACATTATCCATATCTTATTACCTTGAAAGACATATTCATCCACCTGTACCCTCAGTCTCTCTAGTTAGAGGGCTATCATGGACTCCAGGACCTATATTTAAAATGGAGGCTAATGGACAGATTGTGGTATATGAATGTAATGGAATATTGTTGTACAATAATAAATGATTAGCAGGCTGATTTTAGGAAAAAACCTTGGAAAAATTTCCAAAGTGAAATGACCAGAACCAGGAAAACATTATACATAGTAACAGCGACATTGTGTGATGATCAATCATGAATTACTGTGGTGGGGATAATTAGAACTTTGTTTCAGAGTACTGATATTTTTAGGGTATAGAAATGAAATATACTGCTTCAAAATGAGTTAATAGTGCAGCCAAGTTGGTGGAGTAAATAGTGATTTGCTGTAATTGTCCTGTGTTCACCTCCTGACAACTATAAAATAATGGCCCAAGACAGGTCATAGGATAAGCTGAAGCAGCAAGAAGATGGGTTAAATAACTTTTTAGCTCAGAAAACCTTGAAGAACAATAGGAAGGGTCTATTTCACTCGAGTAAAGTATAGGAGTTAAAAAAAAGAAAAAGAAAAAAAAGCAAGCAACAACAGCAAAAATCTAACCATAGATAGGGTTAGATAAGCACAAACTTAAAAGAGGACAATAATGTCAAAACATCTATGGGCGAAACTCTAAAGGAAAAAAAGAAAAGAAATGGTTTCAGGCCTAGAAACTCAATGGTGAACTCAAAAAGAACCTTTAAAATCATATAAGAGAGAGAAGAAAAACTTAGAAAAGAAATGAGAGCAATGCAAGACAGTTATGAAAAAAAGAGTTAAGAGCTTAGAAAACTGCTTAACAAGTAGAACTGGCCAAATGGAAAAGGAGATACAAAAAATCCACTGAAGAAAACAACTCCTTAAAGAATACAACTATCCAATTGGAAAATACAATACAAAAGTTAATTGATGAAAATACAACCTTAAAAGTTAGAATTGAACAAGTTGAAGCTAATAATTCTATGAGACATAAAGAATAAATCAAACAAATTCAAAACAATGTAAAAAATGGAAGAAAATGTACAATACGTCATGATAAAAACAGCTGACCTGGAAAACGGATCCAGGTGAGGCAGTGTCAGAATTATTGAACTACCTGAAAGTCATAATGAAAAGGCGGACTTAGCATCTTTCCAGAAAATTATTAAGGAAAACTACCCTGATTTCCTGAAACTATGGCAGAATAAGCAATGAAAAAATGCACTGATTACCTCAGGAAAGAGATCCCAAAATAAAAACTCAAAAGAACATTATAAATAAATTACAGAACTACCAGATAAAATAAAAAAATACTGTAAATGGCCAGAAAGAAACAATTAAAATATTAGGGAATCACAATAAAGATTACACAAGACTTGACAGCTGAAATATTAAAGGATCAGAGGTCATGGAGCTGATATTCTGGAAGACAAAGGAGTTAGAACTAAAACCAAGCATTACTTACTTAGCAAAATTAAGCATAACCCATCAAAGGGAAAATAGTCATTCAATGAAATAGAAGAATTTCAAACTTTCATAAGGGGAAGAACAGAACTAACCCAAAAAATTTGACCCAAGAGAAGCATAAAAAGGAAAAGAAAAGATAAGAAATTTAATAGAGCTAAAGTTTTTATATTTCTACACAAGAAAATGAAAATTGTGTTTCTTTTAAAAAACTGTATAGCTAAAGGCATACACATAGATAGGGTACAGGTATTACTCAAATTTAAGGCAATGACATAAAAAATAAGGAGTAATAAATAGGAGTACACTGGCTATAGAAGGAAGGGAAAGGTAGAATGGTATAAACTGTTTTACATGAGAGGTGTGAAAAATCTTTTCATTGGAATGGAAAATGAGAAGGTGAATAATGACTATCATTTAAATCTTAATCTCATCAGTACTGGCTCAAAGAAAGAATAATATACACAATAAGTTGAATAGAAAAATCTAAACTGACAAGATAGTTGGAGGGGAGATGAATGAGTAAAGGTGGGTTGGGAATTGACAAAAGGGAAGAAAGATCAGGGGAGGTGGTAGACAAATAAAATACTGGAGAGGAAGGAAAGAGTTAAAGGAGAAAGACCAAAAAACAAACAAACAAACAAACACAGAAAGAAGAATAGGATAGAGAGAAATACACAGGTAGTATAAATAAGTGATAATAGAATGAACTCTCCCATAAAACAGAAGCAGACAGCAAAGTGAATCCAAAAATGCAATCTAAAATATGGTATTTACAAGAAAAAGACTTGAAGCAGAGCAATATACACAAAGAAAAGTTAAGAAGATGGAGCAGAATCTGTTATGCTTCAACTGAATTAAAAAAAATATCAGTGGTAGCAATCCTGATTGCAGATAAAGTAAGAGTAAAAATAGACCTAATTAAAAGAGATAATGAAATGAACTACATCTTTCTAAAAAATACCATAGACAATAAATCAATATCAACACTAAACATATATGTACTAAATGATATAGCATCCAAATTCTTAAAGGAGAAGTTTAATAAGTTACAAGAAGAAATAGAAAAACTATACTAGTGGAGGACCTCAATTGTTCCCTATGGCAGAACTCAACAAATCCAACCAAAAAATAAACAAGAATGAAACTAATGAAGTAAATAGCATATTAGAAAAAATTAGATATGACAGACTGTTGAAGAAAACTGAATGGGAACAGAAAAGAATTATGTTTTCTTCTCAGCAGGACATTGTACCTATACAAAGATACACTATATAAGATGACATAAAAGGTCTCAAAATCAAATGTAAAAAGGCAGAAATATTAAATGTATTTTTCTCAGGTCACAATGCCATAAAAATTAAATTCAATGAAGGGCAGTGGAGAGATTAAAAATGAATTGAAAACTAAACCGGCTAATTCTAAATAATAAGTGGATTAAAGAACACATTATGGGAATAATAATTTCATTTAAGGGAATGATGACAACAATGAGACAACATACCAAAATGTATGAGATGCAGCCAAAACAGTACTTAGGGGAAAATTTATTTCTGTAAATTCTTAATCAACAAAATGGAGAAACAATAGATCAATGAATCAAGCATACAACTTTAAAAAATTGGAAAAAAGAACAAATTAAAAATCCTCAACTGAGCATCAAATTAGTAGACCTGAATATCAAAGATGAGATTATTAAAAGTTTTAAAAATTGAACAAATTTCAATGAACTAATTGAACTAACTAGGAGCTGGTTTTATGGAAGAAAAAAGCCCAATAAGATAGATAAGTCATTGATTAATTTGATTTAAAAAACCTAATATCCAATATCAAAAATGAAAAGGGTATAATCATCACCAAAGAAGAAATTAAAGCAATCATTAGAAAATATTTTACCAAATTATAGGCCAATAAATCTCGCAATCTCACAATGTATATTTATGAAAGTATAAATTACCTAGATGAACAGATTAGGAAATAGCCTAAATAACACCATCTTAGACAAAAAAAAAAACCATATTCCACAAGCCATTAGTGAACTCCTTAGGAAAAAATCCTCAGTATTAGATGGATTCATGACTGAATCCTACCAAAAATTTTATTTATTTATTTTTAAATAACTTTTTATTGACAGAACCCATGCCAAGTTAATTTTTTTACATTATCCCTTGCACTCACTTCTGTTCCGATTTTTTCCCTCCCTCCATTCACCCCCTCCCCCAGATGGCAAACAGTCCTATACATGTTAAATAGGTTACAGTATATCTTAGATACAATATATGTCTGCAGAACCAAACAGTTCTCTTGTTGCACAGGGAGAATTGGATTCAGAAGGTATAACTAACCCAGGAAGAAAAACAAAAATGCAAGCAGTTTACATTCATTTTCCAGTGTTCTTTCTTTGGATGTAGCTGCTTCAGTCCATCCTTGATCAATTGAAACTGAGTTAGATCTCTTTGTTGAAGAAATCCATTTCCATCAGAATACATCCTCATACAATATCGTTGTTGAGGTATATAATGATTTCCTGGTCCTGCTCATTTCACTTAACATCAGTTCATGTCTCTCCAAGCCTCTCTGTATTCATCCTGCTGGTCATTTCTTACAGAACAATAATATTCCATAACATTCATATACCACAATTTACTCAACCATTCTTCAATTGATGGGCATCCATTCATTTTTCAGCTTCTAGCCATTACAAACAGGGCTGCCACAAACATTTTGGCACATACAGGTCCCTTTCCCTTCTTTAGTATTTCTTTGGGGTATAAGCCCAGTAGAAACACTGCTAGATCAAAGAGTATGCACAGTTTGATAAATTTTTGAGCATAGTTCCAAATTGCTCTCCAGAATGGCTGGATGTGTTCACAATTCCACCAACAATGTATCAGTGTCCCTGTTTTCCCACATCCTCTCTAACATTCCGCATTATCTTTTCCTGTCATTCTAGCCAAGCTGACAGGTGTGTAGTGGTATCTCAGAGTTGTCTTAATTTGCATTTCTCTGATTAATAATGATTTGGAGCATATTTTCATATGGCCAGAAATAGTTTCAATTTCTTCATCTGAGAATTGTATGTTCATATTCTTTGACCATTTATCAATTGGAGAATGGCTTGATTTCTTATAAATTAGAGTAAATTCTCTATATATTTTGGAAAGGAGGCCTTTATCAAAACCTTTGACTGTAAAAATGTTTTCCCAGTTTATTGTTTCCCTTCTAATCTTGTCTGCATTAGTTTTGTTTGTACAAAAACTTTTCAATTTGATATAATCAAAATTTTCTATTTTGTAGTCAATAGTGATCTCTAGTTCTTCTTTGGTCATACATTCCTTCCTCTTCCACAGGTCTGGGAAGTAAACTATCCTATGCTCTTCCAATTTATTTATAATCTCATTCTTTACGCCTAGATCATGAACCCATTTTGACCTTATCTTGGTGTATGATGTTAAGTGTGGGTCAATGCCTAGTTTCTGCCATACTAATTTCCAATTTTCTCAGCAATTTTTGTCAAATAATGTGTTCTTATCCCCAAAACTGGGTCTTTGGGTTTGTCAAACATTAGATTATTAAAGTTATTGGCTGTTTTGTCCTTTGAACCTAATCTATTCCATTGATCAACTAGGCTATTTCTTAGCCAATACCAGATGGTTTTAGTAACCACTGCTTTATAATATAATTTTAGATCTGGTACAGCTAGGCTACGATTTTTTTTTTCATTAATTCTCTTGAAATTCTTGACCTTTTGTTTTTCCATATGAATTTTATTGTTATTTTTTCTGCCAAAAATTTAAAAAACAATTAATTTCAATACTACATAAACTTGTTAGAAAAGTAAATGGAAAAGGAGTCTTCCCAAAGTCTTTTTATGACACAAATATGGTGCTCATACTTAAATCAAGAAGAACTAAAATAGAAAAAGACATTATTGACCAATTTCTTTAATGAATATTAATGAAAAATTTTGAACAAAATACTAATAAGGCTATTCCAGCAATATACCACAAAAATTATACTAAATGACCAGGCAGGATTTATACCAGGAGTTCAGGATAGGTTCAATATTAGATAAACTCAACATAATTGACCAGATCAATAACAAAACCAATAAAAATTATGTTATCTCAATAGATGTTGAAAAAGCTTTTGACAGCACCTATTTCTATTAAAAACACTATAGAACATAGAAATAAATGGAACTTCACTTAAATTTTGAACTATATGAACACAATTACAAAGCACTTTTCACACAAATAAAGCCAGACAGCCCTGAAATCAATACTTACTAGCTGTGTGAGGGCAAGTCACTTAACTCCAATTGCCTCAGCAAAAAAAAAAAAAAAAGGAAGGAAGAAGAAAAGAAAAAAAAAAAGGCAAATCTAAACAATTGGAGGAAAAATAGTTGCTCAGTAGAACAAGCCAATATAATAAAAATTACAATTTTGCCAAAGCTAATCTACTTATTCAGTGCCATACCAATTAGACGATCAAAAGAATTACATAATAGAGCTAGAAAAAATAAAAAAAATCATTAGGAAAAACAAAAGGTCAAAGGAATTAATAGGAGAAAATTACAAAAGAAGGTGGCTTATGAATACCCGATCTCAAACTAAATTATAAAGCAGTGATCATCAAAATTGGTTAAAAATAGAGTGGTAGATCAGTAGAATAGATTTGGTAAACAAGATACAATAGCCAATGACCATAGTGACTTAGTGTTTGATAAACCCAAAGACTTCAGCTTTTGGGATAAGAACTCATCATTTGATAAAATGTGCAGGGGAAAATAAAGAACAAGAGAACAAAAAGCAGGTATAGACTAACTTCTCATACTATGTACTCAAGACAAGATTAAAAATGGGTACATGATTTATAAGTAATCATTGGAAGGGGAAGAATCCATGACCAAACAGAAGATAGAGAGCATCACAAAAGGCAAAATAAATAAATAAGCCTGTGTACAAACAAAACCAAAATTAGAAAGAAAGCAGAAAGCTGGGAACAGCTTTCTGTTACAGTAAGTGTCTCTGATAAAAACCTTATTTCTCAAATATACAGAGAACTAACTGAGTCAAATTTATAAGAATACAAGCCATTCCCCAAATGATAAATTGTCAAAGGATATGAACAGGCAGTTTTTAGATGAAGATTTTTTTTGTTTATTTTTTTATTTTTATTTATTTTTTTGATGATTTTTTTAAAATTTAAATTTTATTTTATAATAACTTTATATTGACAGAATCCATGCCAGGGTAATTTTATTTTACAACATTATCCCTTGCACGCTCTTCTGTTCCAATTTTTTCCCTCCCTCCGTCTACCCCCTCCCCTAGATGGCAAGCAGTCCTATATATGTTAGATATGTTGCAGTATATCCTAGATACAATATATGTTTGCAGAACTGAACAGTTCTCTTGTTGCACAGGGAGAATTGGGTTCAGAAGGTAAAAGTAACCTGGGAAGAAAAACAAAAATGCAGATAGTTCACATTCATTTCCCAGTGTTCTTTCTTTGGGTGTAGCTGCTTCTGTCCATCATTTATCAATTGAAGTTCAGTTAGGTCTCTTTGTCAAAGAAATCCACTTCCATCAGAATACATCCTCATATAATATCGTTGTCGAAGTGTATAATGATCTCCTGGTTCTGCTCATTTCACTTAGCATCAGTTCATGTAAGTCTCTCCAAGACTCTCTGTATTAATCCTGCTGGTCATTTCTTACAGAACAATAATATTCCATAACATTCATATACCACAATTTACCCAGCCATTCTCCAATTGATGGGCATCCATTCATTTTCCAATTTCTAGCCACTACAAACAGGGCTGCCACAAACATTTTGGCACATACAGGTCCCTTTCCCTTCTTTAGTATCTCTTTGGGATCATAAGCACAGAAGTAACACTGCTGGATCAAAGGGTATGCACAGTTTGGTAACTGTTTGGGCATCATTCCAGATTGCTCTCCAGAATGGTTGGATTCGTTCACAACTCCACCAACAATGCATCAGTGTCCCAGTTTTCCCACATCCCCTCCAACATTCATTTAGATGAAGAATTAAGTTATTTATAGACATGTTAAGAAGAGCTCTAAATCACTTTTGATTAGAGAAATTCAAATTAAAACAACTGTGAGATACCACCTCACATTCATCATATTGGCCAATATGACCAAAAAAATAAAAAGTGATAAATATTGGGGAAATTGGGATACTTTTGCTACACTGCATAGTGGAGTTGTAAACTGATTTCAACCATTCTGGGAAGCAACTTGGAACTACACCCAAATGGCAAGCAAACTGTACATATCTTTTGATTCAGCAATACCACTACTCTCCCAAAGAGATCATAAAAATGAGGAAAGACTTTGCACGTGCAAAAAATATAGTAAGCTTTTTTGTGGTGGCAAACTATTGGAAACTAAGGGGGTGGCTGTTAATTGGCATTGATTGGGGAATGGCTGAACAAGCTGTGATATATAAATGTAATGGAATACTATTGTGTGATAAGAGATAATTAACAAACACATTTCAGAAAAACCTGAAAAGACATATAAATTATGTAAAGTTAAATGAACAGAATCAGCAAAACATTGTACACAGTATCAGCAATATTGTGTGAAAATGAACTATGAATGACTTAGCAGCACAATGATCTAAAACAAATACAAACAATTCATGAAGAAAAATGATATTGACATCTAGATAAAGAACTGATGGATTCTGAGAGCGGATTGAAGTCAATTTTTTCCACTCACTTTTTTCTTTCTCATGCTTCTTTCCCTCTTTTGGTCTGTTTCTTCTGTCTTATCTGTAAATAATAGAGAAATGCATTTACTCAAAATCTTATAAAAATGAATGCTAAAATTTTTCTTGACGTGTAACTAAGGGAGGAGGGGGAAATGATATTTTTTAAAGGGAGCTAAAAGTCACCATAGTAATTAATTTTTCTTCCCCTCAACTGAATTTACCTTAGTTACTTCTGGTATTATTTTTACATTATGAGCTCCAAAGTGGATTAAGGGCATGATTTGTTTTGCTAACTCCAAGTGTATTACAAGTATATTGCTACTTGTCCTTGGAGTCAAAATTTCTACTTATACTGTTGGCCAGAAGAGCCTAACTAGGAATTACCCACCTCAATTCTCCCCCCTAAAAAAAGGAAAAATAAAAATAAAAAAAAACTCCTGTCTTATATCCTTCTTCCCTTACATGGCTAAACTTTAGAAAAAGTTAATACTCTTTGCCTTTAATAATATAGCTTCTATATCACTCAAATGATTTTTTTCCCTTCAAGGTTAGCTTTAACCTCTGAAAAACTGAAAATGGTAGCCTTTAAAAAAACTTCATCCCTCATCTCTATACTTTTCACTTTTTATATAAAATATGAAAATATTTATATGAAAATATTTATATAAAAATATATTCCATTATATGTAGATAGATACCCATTATTTCCTATCCAGATTTTCCCATCCTCTATAAAAGCTTTTCCTTGTATACATCTTTTACATGAGATAATTCTTCTACCTTACCTCCTTTTTCAGTGCATTCCTCTTTCTTACCTCTTAATTTTTTTGAAATCATAGGATCATAGTCAATTCATACCTGTGTCCTTTGTCTATAGATATATACTCTTTTTAATGCCCTAAAATCAATAAAATTCTTTGAAATTACAAGCGTATTTTTCATATAGGAATGTAAACAATTTAATTGTATAAAGGCTCATCAAATTTTTCTTTCATGCTTAGTCTTACATCTGACTGTCAAATTTTCTATCAGGAATGCTTGAATTCTCTATTTTATTAGATATCTATTTTTCCCCTGAAAGGTTTATACTCAATTTTTCTGGTTAGGGTATTCTTGTTTGTAATCTTAGCTTCTTCATCTTCTGGAATATCATATTCTAAGACTTCCATACCTTTAAAGTGGAAGCTACTAAATATTGTGTGATTCTGACTATTTATTGTCAGTGGTGGTGGTTGTCAGTCATGTCCAACTCTTTCTGATCCCATTTGGGGATTTCTTACTTGAGATACTGAAGAGGTTTGCCATTTCTTTCTCCAAATCATTTTGTAAATAGGGAAACTAAAGCAAACTAGATTAAGTGACTTGCCTGGGTTCATAAAACTAATAAATTCCTGAGGCTGAATTTGAACTCAGGTTTTTTTTTTTTTTTTGACACCATAACTCCAAGTTTTCTCTACTGTGCTGTATAACTGTTGGATCCTGACTTTCTTTTTAGCTGCTTATAATATTTGTTTCCTCAACCTAGCATTTCTGTATTCAGTGACAATATTTCTGGAAGTTTTCATTTTGGAATTTCTTGCAAAAAGATTCAATGGATTCTTTCAATTTCTATTTTATCCTCTAGTTCTAGGCTATGGGGGCAGCTTTCTTTTATAATTTCTTGAAATATTATGTTTAGGCTCTTTTTTATTATGGCTTTCAAGTACTCCAAATAATTCTCATATTATCTTTCCTTGATTCATTTGAGAAGTCATTTAAAAATGAGATATTTCATTTTTTCCTTCTATTAAAAAATTTGCTTGATTTTTTTTTGCTTGTCTCATGGAGTTATTAGCTTCTCCTTTTCTAATTCTAATTCTCCAATTCTAATTTTTAAGGAATTATTTTCTTCATTGAGCATTTATACTTCCCCTCATTTGTCTAATTTGCCTTTTAAAGGAATTTTTCCTATGAACTTTTGTACCTTTTTTTTCTTATTTAACCAATTCTGGTTTTTATGGAGGTGTTTTCTTTAATATTTCAATATTGTCTTTTAAACTAAGTTATTGAATCCTCACAGTTTTCTTATATCATACTCATTTCTTTTTCTAATTTTTTCTCAACTTCTCTTATTTGATTTTTAATTTTTTTTAAAAGTTCTACGAATTCTTGCTGGACTTACGTTCAATTCATTTTTTCTTTGATAGTTTGCTTGTGGCTGTTTTGATATTATTTTGTTCTGAGTTTGTGCCTTGATGTTCTCTGTCATCATAGTTGCTTTATAGTCAGTTTGATGTTTTTGTTGTTATTTGCTCATTTCCCCAGCCTATTTCTTGTTTTAAACTTTATGTTAAACTAAAAAAGAGACACTGTCTCAAGTTTCAGACTTCTTGTGCTATTGTTTTTAGAGCTAGTTCTTGTGGGGCTGTAAATTTTTGGTACTTTCAAGATGATATGATCCAAGAAAAGCTTTGATTACTGCTTTTCTGGCCATGCTCTATTCTTTACTTAGGAAGGAATCATGTTCACCTGTTCCTGCAAGTGTTAGCATTCCTCCTAGCTCTGGAATTATGACTGGGTCCCCTGTTCTTCTGTCAGTATAAGTGCTAGTGTTCCTTTCTGCCTTACTTCTGAGACACCAGGGCTCTTATTCCCTGTGAGCAACCACAAACACTCATTTCTGCTATTGTGACTAAAGTTCCTGCTTCCCTGCAACTGTTAATGTCTTAGAACTGGAACCTGGAATGGCAATTTCAATAGGACCAGTGCCCTCCCTCAAAGAGTGCCTTGTAATTTTTTTCTGACCAACTCTTCAACCCCCTTGTTGTTATTGAGATGAGAGCGCTTGAAAAATTAAAGATTAAAAAAATGTTGGATAGTCATCAATATCCTATTTTTTTTTCTTTTTAGCTGATGAGATATGACTTAGTAGTTTTAGGAATCTATTTTGAAGAGTATTATTCCTACTATGCAACATAACTAACTTAGGATATGCCATTTTAGCAAAAGAAACTTTTTTATCTCGAAAGGTTTTCTTAATTAAAAGCTTATGCAGTAGGCATGTAGTTTTGACTGCTGCTCCTACTGTTGCAGCCACCTTCAATGCCTCCTACTAATGTCACTGCATTGTCTGCACTTTGGTCACTCTAGTCTGGTCCCCACCCTGGTGATACAGACTTCTCTTGTCAACCTCCTAAGTTCTCTTTAGCTATAAGACGAGTTGGCTTTGCTGTGCCAACTACTAGCTATGCCCTCGTTTTGAGAGGCTATTTTAATGTTGTTTTAAGGAGAATGCTGGGGAAAATAAACCCAACTGGATGTGTTGATATCTCAAATGTAATATATGCAGAAAAATCCATTATTTTTCCTTCCAAATCCATCCTTCTTTTGAACTTTTCTATTTCTCTTGAGGACACAATTATTCTTTTAGCCAACCAGTTTCATAATACTTAGGGGTGACATCATTTATTCTTCACTCTAATTCTGCCCACTTTTCTGACAAGTTTATAATTCTTGTCATTTTTATACTTACAATGTCTCTTATATCTGTCCTCTGTTTTCCACTAACAAATGCACCACCCAGATTCAGGGTCTCATTTTTTTCTTACATGGACCATTTTAATTGCCTCCTACTTGGCCTTCCTACTTAAAGTTTTATCTCATTCCAATCCATTCTACAGACAACTATCAAACTATACCCAATGGCTAGATGATTCATTTCAAGTCACTTAAGAAATAAGTAACTGAATACTTTGGATTTAGGACATACATGATTTTATCCCGTATCTCCCATATACATTATAGTCATATCACATTTCCAGGTTATATTATGTACATGGGACAAAGTATGGTGTCCTGCCTCACCAGACCATAAGAAATATGAGGGCAGAATTGGGAATCCAAGGAAATTATAATATTTTACAAACACATGCTAGGAAAGAATCATGTTACTAGGATGATGTAAAAAAAAAGAGGTGAATATAAACAGATGTACCAAAGTGATGGCAAGTTCGGAGCATCTTAGAATTTTTATATATCTAAAGGAGGAAAATTCTTTTGTCATAAAGTAAACATTATGGTAGACATTTTCTCTTCAGAATCTAAAGACCTTTGCAGTAATGAGTTTTTGTTTCCAGAAATTAATCAAATATATTTTTCCCAGAAAAATACAGTATAAAACTGCTCTTCCTGAAAGGAACTACTCTGCTAAGAATTATTACTCAAAGAATAATTCTTTACCTTGATAGAAATTTAAAAGGAAGTTGGGTTGTCATCAATATCCTAATTTTTTTTTCTTTTTAACTGATGAGATAGGATTAAGTAGTTTTAGGAATCTATTTGAAGAGTACTATTCTTATTATGGAACATAACTTACTTATGATATGCCATTTTAGCAAAAGAAACTCTTTTATTTCTGAAGGTTTTCTTAATTAAAAGGTTATACAACAGGCATACAGTTTTGACTCTTCCACAATGTATTTTGAAATCTCTCAAAAGATTTACAGAAAAAATACTCCCTTTTGAAAAAAAAAAGGCAACAAAACTGCTATCAGTGTGTCAAGAACTCCATTTTTTTTCAAGACAGGGAAGACTTTATTGTTCCAGAGAATATCTTTGTCACTCAAATTCCTTTCATTTCTTTCGCGGGTACAAAGATTCAGACCAACATGTTTCTTTATTATAAGCTAATACACTTTGATTTTCATAGAAAATAGATGTTTTAAATTTTAATTTCAAATCATATTACTATTAAAAACATCTTTCCCTTTAGCTCTTTTCTTTTTCTCTTCCTTGTTTCCCCACTTTTTTTCTATTTTCAAATTTGTTATTATTTACAGCTCTCCTCAGAGTTTGCCATTCTTCAGAAGAGTATGGTCTTCTGTGTTAAACTACTTAAAGCAGGACTTCTCTAGGATACTTCTTTTCACTCACTAATAAGGACATTGCTTTGACATTACTAAGATAAACTCTTTCTTTTTTTCCATGTCTTTTTCTCAGCTATCGTTTTTTCCACTAGTGTCATTTCTTTCTGTTACTATTTGTGCTCTCTCTCTTTCTTCCTTCTTTAATCATGCATAATACATATTTGCTTTCTATTGAACTGTTTTAAGATCATTTTCATTATATATCCATTAACTTTCTCCTCTCCTTTTTCTAAGTAGATGAGTATCAAGTTTGCTCACAGGAAAATAAATCAATGTTATAAAAGAATAAAAAAAATTTATAGCTTGAGTGCTCACAATGGCAAGTTCCTTTCTTCTGTCCTCTTCAGTTGAACAATTTCAATTCTGAAGTTAAAAGAAATTGGAAAAAATTGTTGGCTCTAATTACTATCTCTATAATTGTGGCTACCATCATTATCAAATCATAATCACCATAAGCATACTTCCATAGTAGTGCTCTTCAAAAAAATTTCTCAGAGGAGTGCCCATATAAAACTTTAATAAATAAAAAAATTAATAATAATGACATCTGACATTTATATGACACTTTAAAGTTCACAAAAAGTTTACACATTAAAAATTTGATCTTCCCTTTAACCATGTGAAGTAGGCAATTTAAATATTATTACCCTCAGTTCATAGATGAGGAAACTGTAGTTCAAAGAGAAGAATCTTTCCTGTGACCACTAGTAAGTATATGAGCTGGAATAGAGATGTCAATTCTAAACAGATAAAAACAGGTCAGAATTTCATAGCTACAAGGCAAGCCAAAATTCCCAAGGAAATTTCTAGCCCTGCATATGTAAAAGTCACCTGATGAATTAATTTTGAAGTGTATGTTGAAGACTATGGGAACAAAGGTGCTCTTTAAAAAAAAAACATTCAAGGATTATTATCTCTTGGGTATTGATGAGTGATATCTCTATATTTCAGAAGCAGAAAATAGATATCTAACTTTGACACTCATGAAAGTATATTACTGTTGATATAATCCATTTTTAAGATAGGAAAAAGTGAACCAGAATTTGTCTATCTCAAAGTCATTTTTCAAAAATATGCCCACAGGCCTTTTTACCTACTGGAATATTAGAAGGATAATTAAATATAATAGGTAATATATGAGTATATGTCTCATAAAATATACATATGTATAACTGGGTCATGTTATTTTATTTCATAGATATAAATAGCATTACCCACAATGAGAATACAATAATATCTTACATTTTTATTTATTACATATTTATTTTATTTTACTCTTCAAAACACGTTCATTTCTATTATTTTCATCATTTTTGAAGGTCTGGATAATTTTTAAATTAATAAATTGAGGCATTGAAAAGCTAAATGATTTATCCAAGGTAATGAAGATAGTGTGACTCTGAGATAATAACCAAAAATTTAGAGGAAATTTCTACTGAAAAATATTATATCCAGGTTAGTCTGAAAGACAAGATCATCAAGTAAATATTTCAGTAATTCATTATGTCAATGTCTCAACTCTATTCTATAAAAGCCTACAAGTATAGGACTACTCAATGCAAATTATATAAAGGAGAGGTCATCTTCTGTTAAAAGAAAAGCATTGGGCCTCATATTTCTAATATTGCTAAAAAGGAAGAGTATGAAAGCAGCCTAAAATATTAACACATTTTAGTGTAAAATAAAACAAGAGATAAAATCAGACATCCTGCAAATTTCTCCAGACTTCTCGATAATTCAGAATTTCAGAATTAAAAGGGAACTCAGAGGCCGTCCAATGCAACCTATGCCTGAAAAACTCTACCTTGATCTCCATAGCAATTCACAAGTAGTTATTCAACTTTTGTTTGAAGACATCCAGTAAGGTAGAATTCATTACCTTCCAAGACAAACTATTCTACTTTTTAATAATTCTAATTGTTAAGGAGTTTTCCAACATAAAATTTAAATTCATCTTTTTAACCTCTCATTTATTGTTCCTAGCTTTATCCTCTGATATTACAGAAAAATCATATAATAGTGACAGCTATTATGTATCTCCCATCTTTCCTTCTTTAGGTTAATCTTTAACCATTCTTTAAGGCATGAACTAGAGATTTTTCAATATTTTAGTTTCTCACTCTGGATATTCTCTAGCTTATCAATATTTTTCATAAATTTTTTTTTGGTTATAGAAGGGTAGCATATATGTGGACTATTGCTTCTTTATGCTGGTAGGTATAACTCTTTTAATTTAGCCTAATTTCATATTAGATTATTTTCTATATCATACTATTGACTCACATTAAGCTTCTAGTATAGTTGCTATATACTACAAAGAAAGCTGAATTATTAGTAGTTTCATTTTGCCACAATCCTTGTAAAATTGATTTTTTTGAACCCAAGTTAAGGCTTTACATTTGTCCATGTTAAATTTCATCTTCCAGCCCAATGTTCTAGTTTATATAGGTTTTTAAAACTTGAGGGCTTTGTTATCCAGTTTCTTTACAATAACTCCTAGCTTTGTCATTTGAAGACTCATCTGGCAATCCTCTCACCCTTCTTATTTAAGTATTCAAACATATATTATTTCTTAGGTGTAAGTAATTCCTCTACCAACACAGAGGAAAATCCTTTCATCTCTTAACATATGATCTTTTTGAGTTGCAATAGACAAAGTTCATCATCTGGTAGCTAATTCTGTAATGAACCTTTCCTTTTTTGCTTGTCCTCTGCTGAAAGACCAAGGGCCTATTCGTGGTCTTTATATTGTGGCAGGACCTATTAGAGCAAGAGCACCATGGTAGAAGAATAACTTTGAAATCAATAAGCTTTTTAGAACTCAGAGTCTACAATGTTTGAGGCAACAAGTCAATTGGACTTTGGTGGTCTCTTCTCTGTAGATCTATGATAAAAAGTAAGCAACAAAAAGTGAAAGTACTGGATCCTAAAGTTTTAAAGTTTTAGCTCAGAACTAGAGAAATTTTAGCAATGGAGTTTTATTTGGTCAGAAACTTTGAAACATTAGATTGTAGGGAAATCCACGTTTGAAAATTCCCTCCATTAGCAGATTGGCAAGCTACCTAAAACTTGTCCTCTGTCTTAGGTGCCTAAGACACTGAATGTTTAAATAATTTGCAAATGCCATTTAACACAGCATGTTGTTTGGGGTAAGAATTTAACTCAGTATTCTTGACTTTTCTAAACTATGTCATACTACTACTTTGCAAAGGGGTTATGATTCCAAGTAATTGTAGATCATATATGAATTAATAAGCTACTAAAATGGTGTTGGTCAGTTTGATATCAATTAGTATCCTAAAGGGAATATTGCTCTCCAGTTCCCTTTTTTCACATCCATTCAAATCAAGAATTGTAGCATTATAGGGTTACTAAATAACTTGTGAAATTGTTTTTTTTTTTTTTTTAAGATTTTAGAATTAGAAGAGACTTTAGAGGTCATCTATTGAGACGTCTCAGTGCAGGAATTCATCTATAATATTCATTCATTCATTTATTAATTATTTTAGTCATCCAGCTTCTGGTGATTAAAAGTTTCTATTGACCTCCAAAGTGTAAACTGTCCCTTATAAGGCAGATTATTCCATTGTCAGAAAGTTTTTCTATATTGTATGCTTAGTTTATAATTTTTATTCATTCATACTTTATTAGGAGAAGTTAAAGAAATGGGAATGACTAGGTACAAAAGTAAAAGTTTCAGGAGAAAGATGATTGCTTTTTTCAGACATTTGAAAGGCTATTACAGGTAAGAGAGATTACATTTATTCACCATGGAATTGAAGGTGAGAAATAAGACCATAATATTAGGAGAAGTTATAGCAAATCCTCTTTCTTTCTCACTTTCTATACACACACACATAATTCCATACATATGTATATATTTACATATATATATATTTTTCTTATATCTAGAGCTATCTGAATGTATTATATAATCAGTGACTTTTCTATCATTCAAAGTTACTTATTAATAACTAATATTTAAACAGTGTTTTGAAGTTTGCAAACAATTTTCTTCATATAAGTCCTCTTTAATAGGCAGTATAAGTATCACCCCCATTTTATGGAATAAGAAAGTAAGACTTTGAAAGGTTTAGTAACTTATAATCATCTAACAAGGAAATTTTTGAAGTAGAATTCAAATTCAGATATCATGATTTTACAACCAGTATTGTGTCATTTATACCCACACTACAGAATGTCTTGAAGAGAGCTTCTCTAGAGGATATTTATATAAATCTTAGAGTGTTGGAAAGATAATTTTTAGGTTCCTTTACAATTGTAAGATTCAATGAAATGGATGCCTGAAAAGGATAGGACTTTTAATGATTTGGAGTTAAAAAACATCCAAAAAATACTAAGAGAAGGAATGAGTTATTTTAGATTACTGAAACTTAACCTTTAAATGTTAATTTTTAAAAAATTTCAATCTAATTTTGAATGAATTATGCCTAAAATGTATGCCTAATACATTTTCCTATATACTAAATATAATTTGATGCAGCATCATTTTAATAATTTATTTTCACTCTCCTCCCTTCACTCTCCATCCTTTTTCTTACTTTGAACAATTAAAAAAAATCTACATTCAAGTTCTGCCTCTGCCACATATTGACTAGGTAAGTTGGGACAAATCATTTAACATCCCAGTGCTATAAGGAAGTCTCTGAGACTTTAAGATGCAGACAGAATGCTGACCTATGTTGGTAGAGAATGTGCCTTTGCCTGGAAATTTCCTATATCCATTAAATTAGGAGAGGGTCCTGTCCCCCTCCTAAAAATAACATGCACTTCCCGTGGGTGACTATACTATTTTAAGTGTAGCGTGATGGAATAAATATTATTATAGAAATGTAGAACATGACCTGTGATCTGAGGAAAATGGTTTTTGGTGAGGAAACCACCATGACATAATGGTAATGGAAATTACCCATGGGGTGGCAAAATTTGTCAATGAGATTTCTGTCTTAAGGCCTGTTTGTATCCTTTGTTTTATCAGGAGGCTAATATTATTCTGGAAGCATTTCTTCAGATACCATTAATAAAGTCCTAAAGCAAAACACAAAATAAGACAGAGTCCTGGAACAATATTTTAAAATGATTATGCAAAATACTCATTTTTCACCATTCCTGGAGATTTCTAGTTTAATACTAAACTTTAGTCTTTTAAAATAAATTTAATTCTGAAAGTTGACTACAATTGGAGTTTTAGAATTAAAGGATGTTAGAATTATAAAGGCTATGAGAGATAATCAGATCATAGGATCATAGATCTAGAACTGGAAAAGATCATCTATTTCAAGCTTCTCATTGTGTAAATGAGGAAACTGAGACCCAGAGTGGGTAACCTTCTTGCTAAGAACTACAAAGAGGGCCAATGACATAAAGAGTGGTAAGTTTAAGGTCTCCTGAGTGTGTTCTATCAATTACATGGTTGCTGGGTTTTTTTTTGGGGGGGGTAGATAAATCATTTTAGAAATTTGCCATCTTCCCTTTCAAGGTGGAGAAAGAATCACCTGTTTAAATAATGTTGTCAGGTGCCAAATTTTGAATTCAGATTTAGAATGAATTAAAGACTATCTCCCCAATTTTTCTTCTTTCTTATTTGGTTTAAAAAATCTCTTTTGAGGTCTTTTATGGCCTGAGACCAATCCATATTTTTCTTTTGAGATTTTTAAAATTTTGTCTTCTGAGCGTGTGTTTTTATCTTCCCTGTCACCACAGTAACTTCCTATGGTCAGAATTTTTTCCTGTTTTTCTTTTGCTCATTTTTCAGCCTATTTTTCATTTATTAGTATTTTTTTAAAAATAGTTTTCAACATTCATTTTTGTAAGATTTTGAGTTTCAATTTTTCTCTTCCCTCCCTTATTTTTTCACTGTCTAAGACAGCAAGCAATCTAGTTAGTTTACAAATATACAATTATTTTAAATATATTTTCATATCAGTCATGTTGTAAAAGAAAAAATAGAATAAAAGGAAAAGACACAATAAATAAAAAGAAAACAAAAAAAGGGGAAGGTGGAAAAATTGTTGTGAAGAGCTAAATCTATCATTATACAATCTTGCTGTTATTGTGTACAGTGTCTTTGGGCTCTGCTCACTTCACTCAGCATCAGGTCTTGTAAGTCTTTCCAGATTCAGCTTGCTTATCTGAAATCAGCTTGCTTATCATTTCTTATACAAAAATAATATTCCATTTTATTCACATACTATACCTTGGTCAACCATTTTCCAACTGATTCCCTCAATTTCAATTCCTTACTACTATAAAAAGAACCACTATAAACATTTTTGCACATGTGGGTTCTTTTCCGCTTTCTTTTTTAATGATCTTATTGGAGTACAGACCCAATAGTGGACCTGTTGGGTCAAAGGATATGCATAGTTTTGTAGCCCTTTGTGAGAGGTCCCAAATTGCTCTCCAAGTGGAGGGATCAGTTCACAACTTCACCAATAATACATTAGTGCTCCAGTTTTTCTTCTACATCCACTCCAACATTTTTAGTTTTTTCCCTACCAATCTTGGCCTCCTTCCCAAAGTCATTCTTAAGATAAATTTGCTGTTTTGGTAGCTGTAGATTTAATAAAAGCATCAGCCTCTTTCCTATTTAAAAAAAAAGGGGGGGAGATCCCAGATCTTTCTTAGTGCTATTAAAAATGACATCCTGTGGATTGTATTAAAAGCAGAAGTGTGATGAGATACTTTAATACAAGAAAAATGCAGCTGTAGCGAATCTGGTTATCTGAGTGGCTTTTCCTATAGGTCTTTGCTTTGGGTCTGTTCCTATATTCCCTTTTGTGTTGTTTCTACCAGGTTTTCTGTATTGGACTGCACTTAATGCTGCTTGAGTCTCATCAAAGATTATAAGGTCTAGGCAATGATGACTCTGTTACAAAGCTCAAAATTTTTGCATTTTTAACAATGCCTTCAAAACCCTTCCTTGTTCTTCTGGGTGTTCCAGATTCAGCTTGCTTATCTGAAATCAGCTTGCTTATCATTTCTTATACAAAAATAATATTCCATTTTATTCACATACTATACCTTGGTCAACCATTTTCCAACTGATTCCCTCAATTTCAATTCCTTACTACTATAAAAAGAACCACTATAAACATTTTTGCACATGTGGGTTCTTTTCCGCTTTCTTTTTTAATGATCTTATTGGAGTACAGACCCAATAGTGGACCTGTTGGGTCAAAGGATATGCATAGTTTTGTAGCCCTTTGTGAGAGGTCCCAAATTGCTCTCCAAGTGGAGGGATCAGTTCACAACTTCACCAATAATACATTAGTGCTCCAGTTTTTCTTCTACATCCACTCCAACATTTTTAGTTTTTTCCCTACCAATCTTGGCCTCCTTCCCAAAGTCATTCTTAAGATAAATTTGCTGTTTTGGTAGCTGTAGATTTAATAAAAGCATCAGCCTCTTTCCTATTTAAAAAAAAAGGGGGGGAGATCCCAGATCTTTCTTAGTGCTATTAAAAATGACATCCTGTGGATTGTATTAAAAGCAGAAGTGTGATGAGATACTTTAATACAAGAAAAATGCAGCTGTAGGGAATCTGGTTATCTGAGTGGCTTTTCCTATAGGTCTTTGCTTTGGGTCTGTTCCTATATTCCCTTTTGTGTTGTTTCTACCAGGTTTTCTGTATTGGACTGCACTTAATGCTGCTTGAGTCTCATCAAAGATTATAAGGTCTAGGCAATGATGACTCTGTTACAAAGCTCAAAATTTTTGCATTTTTAACAATGCCTTCAAAACCCTTCCTTGTTCTTCTGGGTGTTCCTTTGGATCTGTTGGAGAAATCTGAAAATTGGTGGTTTTGGCACTCTGGTAGTGGATTCAAGTCCCAGCTTGATCATTAAAACTCTGTCACTTTGGCAAAGTTGTTGGGCCTCAATTGTAAAATGAGTGTGAAAAGCAATTTGGAATAGTATAGAGAAGGTAAACTCTAGAGTAGGCAAGACCAGGACTGAAGTCCTGCCTATTAATATGTAATAACTATGTATTCGTGGGCAAGTAAATCATTTTATTTCTTAGTCATACCTGAAATGATGTTAAATGAGCAAAACCAAGAGAACATTTTACATAATAATAACAAGATTACGTGATGATCAATTGGATTGGAGTTGGCTCTTTTCAACGAGGTGATTCAAAGCAATTCCAATAGACTTGGAAGGGAAAATGCCAATCACATCCAGAGAAAGAACTATGAAGACTGAATTTGGATCAAAGCATTGTATTTTTACCTTTTTGTTGTTTGTGTTTGTTTGCTTACATTTTTTTCCTTTCTCTTGTTATTTTTTCCCTTTTTGATTTGACTTTTTTGTGTGCAGCATGATGAATATGGAAATATGTTTAGAAGAATTTGCACATGTTTAACTTATATTAGATTGCTTGCTGTCTTGGGAAAGGAAGAGGGAAGAGGAAAGGAGAAAATGTTTTGTAAAGGTGAATGTTAAAAACTATCTTTGTATTTGGAAAAATAAAATACTATTAAAGATTTTTAAGCTCTTTAAATCATTTGGGCAACTCTTTGAAATTGTAGAAATTGTAGATGAGTTTTTGATCTTCAACAGCAGAATGGATTTCTATATCATTAATTCATTTAAAAATTATCTCTTAAGTATAATGGATTGAATGCTAAACCTGGAGACATGAAGATATGAATTCAAATTTGGCCTCAGACACATACTGACTATATGATCCTGGGCAAGTCACTTAAACTCTCTCGGACTCAGTTTTTTCTTCTATCAAAATGGAGATAATAGTATCTATCTTTCAGGGTTATTATAAGGATAAAATGAAAGCACTGTGTAAAGTTTAAATGCTATATAAATGCTAGCTATTATTATAATGTACATGAAAATTCCTTAGGGACAAGATAGTATTGTTATTATTATTCTTATTATTATTTCAATGTCAAGTTGTATTTTATCTAAATTTTCTAATCATATTTATTGTCAACATTTACAAAAGGATTAAGGCCCTTTTAGTTCTGGTGGAAAGAACATAAGGATTCTGAAAGAAGGGAAAATATTGATATGAAAAGAAAAGAGAAAGAGGTTTAAGTGTATATGGGTTTAATTCTTAAACCATTTTCATTTATTTATCTTTATTTTTTATTTTAATTTTTATTTGTATCTTTTGTTTTTATATTCCTTTATTCATGAATTTATCTTTCATGTTTCCCCTATTCAGCAAACCATCTCTTATTATAGGTTTTAAAAAGAAAGAAAAAAAATCAGCAAAATCAATTAATATTAATTATGTCTGATACATAATTATATATATATAATATATATATAATTCAGAATTAGAATAACTCAGATATGCAAAGAAAGGTACATTTTTAAAAGGTGCATCTTCTTTGGATCCACTATGGTATTTATAATGACATAGTGAGGTTTTTGTTGTTCTTTAAATTGCTTATTTCCTCCTGCATCAGTTGAGGTAAATCTTCACATGCTTCTTTGAATCTTTCAGGTTCATCATTTCTTCTAGTGTAATAACATTCCACTATATTTTTTGAGCCAGAATTTATTTAGAAATTCTCCATTTGATGGATACCCACTTAATTCTTAATTATTTGTTAAACAGTTTGACTTAACTAAATATTTTGATAGAATCCATTGAACCCTGTTATAGAGACATCAAGAAAAAGAATCAATTCCAGGATTCTTCTTCCAGAAATACTAAGAAGAAGCATCTTTACCACCAATGCTATCAGAATGAAAAGGTAACAGTTCTTAACTGCCACATGATATGGCTAAAATTGAAGAAAAAATTGAAGTGTGAAGTAGAACTCCCAGTTCCTTCTGAAATCCATTTGTATAGGGACACGCTGCTCTGAATGAATTTGCCTTTTTTTACCCTTCCACTTACTTTCCCATAAGTGACAGTTGAGAATGTGGTGTCCGTTCATTAGAAAATGCTGCAGCCTGCCGAGAAAGCCACTAGTGAGTTGCCCCAGTCATTTTGACATTCCTTTGCAAATTAGCTCGGCTTTGCTAGTACAGGTCTGCTCTACTGCACAGGGGGGCTTTCAACTTCGAGAATCTGGCAGGAGTTCAAGATCAAAGTGTTGCTTTGAACCCACTTGTTAGCCGTGCAAAATAAACACAATCCACCTTGCAATAAAAAAATCATCAGCAGGAGAAAAAAAGAGAACATTCTAAAACCTTCCACAGAAACTTCAAAAACTCTCACTCTGGCTGCTAAATTAGGACTGGAAAAATAAATCCTGCTCCTGAAAAGGAGTTGGGAAGGGGGGCACAGAGGAGGGAAGAATCATCCCACAACAAACAACAGAAAAATTAGAATCGCTGAGAACTAATTATGTTTTCATGATCACAAGTGCATTCAAAGTTTGAAAGCACATGGATGCATCCTGATGTTGCCATAAAATGTTCCCCTGGCTAATGATTTGCCAGTACAACTGTTCACTTCCTGTGGTGGATTTATGCTAAATCCTGTTATTAGTCTTGGTCTGCAATTGCCATTGTCTATGACTAGAAGCAAGGCTCAAAGGCTACAGTCAGCCTTTTATTACACAACATGTGAATGGAGATTTGACCCAATGTCCGACTACTTCCCCCCTTTGGTTTTTATGTAAGCTTGCTGAGCCTTTCCCTATAAATCACTTGGTTCCAATGAACTTTTACTCTCCCCCATCCCCCTTTCAACTCTGTAGGGTTTTTTCTTTTCTTTTCTTTCTTTCTTTCTTTCTTTTTTTTTTTTTTGAGTGTCTTTTAAAAAAATAAACCATCCCATTTCTCTTTCTCCTAATTTTTTCACGTACTTGAAAACATTTCATGACATCTGATTCCCAAAGGCCTGTGCTACAGAAAACATAATAAAGTAATACTTGATGTTCTGATTTTGTTTAAACCTTGACATTGGGGGATGCAAAAATTAATTACAAATAAATAATTGGGGGAGGGGTGAAAATAGCTTAATTCAATTTATATTTCAGCAAGAGCATAATTTAAAACAAACATAGCTTTTGTAAAAGTTAAATACTTTCTGTAATGCTCCAAGTGACCAACATTTTCCAGAACATTTGATATTGCTGTATTTCATCTTAATTTGACATCACCTTAAATATGCTTTTCTGTTCTCTGTTTAGATAGAATTGAGACAAATAACATAAACTAATGGAAAGAAAAAAATCAGGACAGTTTGTACTATTCCAAAGCTCTGAATGTAAATATAATGTGCTCTGTTTTCAGTAAGATGAATCTCAACGATGGATGACTTTGAGAAAGTTCTCTAATTTAAAGCATTTAAAGGAGGCCAAGAAATGCTAGACTTTAAAGGACAAAGCACATTGTCCATATCTTCTGGACCTACTCATCTACAGGAATTTGTGTAGAAACTTTCTTCATTGATATAAATCAACCATTTGTCTATAATTTATCTTAGCAAGTTATGAAGATTTTTGAAATCTTAAATGATTTGATCATGGTTCCATAGCTAGTATGTGTTAGAAGAAAAACATAAAACCGGGTCTTCTTAATTCCCAAACTAGTCTTTTATTTACTATACCAGATTGACTCTCCAAATGTAGAGAAAATATACTTCCCTGCTCTTTGTATAGAGAGAAGATCTATGGGTACAGAGTGTCCCATATGTTGTCAGACAGTGCCTTTCAATTATTTTTGCTCACCTATGTCTATTTGGATAAGAGGAGGTTCATTTGCTGGTGATGGAAAATTGGAAATTGTGATTTAGGCACAAAAATATTAATAATATATTTACAAAATTTGGGAGTTGGAAAATTAATAAGTGAAAGAAAGTATATATGATGACAATTTGTAATGTCACAATATGGTAGAGAAGATAACTAGAAGACCTTTTGCACATTTAAAATATTTATTTTGGGTGTGGATAGAGGGTCTATATCTATTATTTTATCAGAAAAGGAAATTCCCATTGTGAAAATACCCTTCATTGATAGAGATCTACAGTGATTTGTAATTTTAGAGCAATACCTGGAGGCTCTGACAGCTGCCATGTGACTTGTCCACATCCACACAGTCATGGTGTATCAAGGATTACCCTTAAACCCATTCTAGACTATGAGACTGGTCCTCTGTTTATCATAGCATGCTCTGGTTGATTCTCTTTCTCTATGTTACAGTGCATACTATATATTGTTTTCAGAGGTTTTGTGATTAAATCTAAGCTACTGATTCTTCTCAGAATACAAATTTCAGTATTAAAACAAAGACAAGAACCAACAATTTCTTCTTGATCTTTCTGAAAATAATCTAAAGAAGAAGAGTAAGTTTCAGTGAACCTTATTTCTTTTTCTCTGAGTTTTTCCTTATCTAGTTCAGTCAACAGCCACTAAAACACCCTACAATTTGATATGCTACTAATTCTCACATGATCTGGAAAGTGTGTATGTAAGCGACAACCCTATATTTGGTTGGTTGTTTTTGAACAGGACCAGATTGACATCACTGTTAGAATCAAGTCATGATGTGTCACCTTGACTGATCAGACTAATATGAGCTTCGAATGCTCTGTTACAAGTGGGCACAAATAGTCCATAGCAACATTTGGGGTGCATTCTCTAACTTTGCCTGTGTTCCATTTCTTTTGAGCTTTCACTCAGGGCTGCTATTTGAATGAGAAATCTGCTGAGTTTTCTTGCAACAAGAGCAGTTTGTCTTTCAGGTGTTTTTGTGCTGTCTACAAGTGTGTACAAATTTCAGGTATCAATCATGAATGGAATCAAATTTGCAACTTTTTTGTATTGTTTGTATTTCAACTGCAGGGTGGGATTCCTGCCTGCCCCAGCAATCAGACCAGAGTTGGATAAGCAGACACTTTTTAAGACCCCTTTCTCACACCAGGTTGAACAGGTTACTGCTTAAAAGGCTATTCAGATACTCAGAGGGCTGCTTCAAGGGAAAAGGTCACCTATGTTTAGGGTTGTGATCATACTCCCCACTGTATCTGCACCTGCTGCTTCATCATCTGTCCATTGCCACAGGCTATTGAGATAGTTAGAAATGATGTTTTTTGATTCATGCTTAAATTGGTTTTAAGTGAGACAGTTTCAAAAAGTCATTAGCCTTAAATATCTTCCAGAATCATCATTCTCCAGGGGCAAAACAGAGTCAAGATGCCTGATAATGGTTTGGGATGCAGCTCTGTTCTGGGTTTCTGAAGCTGATATGTTGGAAAGTCTTTGAATGTTGCCATATGCATTTAAGATCATGTTAAATAATAATACTGCTTCTGACCCAAAAGCCTAAAAAAATTATGGAACCTATATAGGACTCAGTTCTTCTTTTGCTTATCTTTTGCATACTGTAGTTTATGGCCCCTACAGGTACTCATTCAATAGAAGCAGAACTAGGATTTTTTTTTAAAACTGAAATTAAAGGCCCTCTTAAGGCCTGTCCTCATGAAAGAAGAGGCAGAAAGAGTTCAGCAATCATAACTACTATTTTTCTCTCTCTCTCCAGAATGAAAGACTTTCAGAGTTGGAAGTGTCTATAATGTCTTCCATGTTCAACCTATGCTTCAAGACAAGACAAGACAAAACAAACAAACAAAAAACTCACCAAAGCAAAATCTTCTACAACACTAAGAAGTGGTCAGTCATCCAGCCTTTGTTTAAAGGTTTCAAAGGGCCACTGCCTCCTGATATAGCCTATTCTATTTGTGGGTAGGTCCAATCTTTAGAAGTTTTTCCTTCTATTAAGAATAAATGCTACTTTGCAACTAGGACATACCCACTGCTCCTAACTAATCTCTGGGTTTGAGTAGGACAATCTACTCTCTCTTCCAGATGATAGTCATTCAAATATTTAGTCTTTCAATGTTTAAATTCTTTCCAGATTTGCTTCATACAGTTCTCTTCAGGTATGGTACCCCTAAATAAAGAAAACACACCCTTATCTGACTTGTGAAGATTCTTGCCCACAGATTCTGTTTGTTCTATATTCATCTTATAATTACTTTTTTGCATAGAATTCTCATTGGTTTTTGCCACTATAAATTCTATTCTTGCTTCCTTGATCATTTCTCTCCTTACAGTTTGGTTTTAGACTTGGAAAGGAACTCATAAGTTATCCTGTTCAGCTTTCTTATTTTATAGATGGAGAGAGGTTAAGCCCTACTCAGGAATATATAACATAGAGTATAAAAAGCAATTGTTTCTATTTTGAATAGGTCTTTTCCTCCCAGATTGATTTTTTAAAACTAAGTAAAAGAGGCCATTTTTAAAAACTTCATTTTTTATCCAACATTATTGACTGAATGGCCTTTGCCTCAGCCTAGACTAAAACCTGGGAAAGATCTTTGATTAAAAAGGGCAACATCTCCCACTGCACGGATGGATTGGAGTAGGTGGGGAACATCTCCAATCATCCCGATCTGTCTTTTAAAAACTGGACCCAGATGACACTGGAAGAGTGAGATTGGTTACTTTGCACAGCTCTCCCTCATTTCAATCTAATTCACTTGCAAGTCAAGACATCAACTTCCTGATGTGTGGGAATGAAGGACAAACGACAATTCCTTCTCAGCCATTTATTTTCTTGCTCTCTGCCCTGTGTTTTCTTTCCTTATATCCTGCTTTCCAAAAATTGTAGTCATATCAATAATGCCATTACAACTAGAAAGGTTGTGCTAATCAACTCTCTAGTGTCTCCATTCACATCTCTTGCCAAACTTAAATATCTTTCTTTGACTATCTATCATTCCCAGGTAATTATTGTCTTCACCTAATGCAATATATATTTTTTGAGAGCAGGGACTGTCTCATTTTTGTATTTGTATTTTTATCTTCAGTGCTTGGCACAGATTAAGTGTTTAATAAATTCTTTTTTCATTTATTCTTTCAGTATCTTGCCTAAGGTTACACAAATAGTAAGTGGTAGGGCTGGTATTGGAGCTCATGTCTTTTGATTCCAGTGATAGTGCTCTTTTTTTTTTTTTTTTAATCATCCACTCTGCTATTGTTAAAGTTGCCTTCTATGTCTTTTATGTCTGTCATTCAGTTCTAGCATTTGCTCCTTCAACTTTTTAGGAGTAACATGACTTCTGTAGTAGGTGTTATTGTGCCTGCTTTTTTTATATCAATCTTTTACAAAGTTAGTATCTATTTGTCATTTCTTCTTGCCATATCTAATTCTAAATAATCATAAAAACTTGGAGGAAAGGAACAGAGATTTTATCTAGTTTAACCCATGACCCATCATGCCCCCTGAATGATTATCTAATGTCTTCCTGGACACTTCCTATAATTGGCCAAGGCCCATCATTGTTTTATTTTGTTTTGACAGGTATGGTTGCTAGAGTTAAATAAGAGATGAAAAATATTGTCATTTGTGTTTAACACACGAAGCATGTTTGAATGATTTTCAGTTATTAGAGAACATTAATAAAATCATTTCACATGAGAGCAACTTTAAAAGTAAAGCATTTTAAATAATTCTAAAAGACATTTTTTAAGCCAGCAAAAGCAATAACTTCATGGGGTATATATATTTAGCAGCCTCATAAGAAAGTATAGCCGAAGGCTAGGACATTACTCTGTTGTTTTAACTTCTGTGATAAGTTACAAGAAAAAACAAACGTTTTTTATTAGGTTTAAGCCACTGGAAATTAAAAAGAAATGATTCCATGGAAACACAGATACTAGCGAATATCTCTCACGTTTCTTTGTAGCTATTTATTAATAGAACTATTTTCATAATTTAAAAATGGAGATAAGTAGGGGATAAATTTCTTAGTTTCATTCAGTGTTAAGTGCATAAAATTAGGCAGATATTTATTTTGTGAAAAATCCATTGTTGATTTCTAAGCACATAGTGGCAATAGCTTCTGATAGAAATAATATAATTTTAATCATAAAATTAACAAATAGCTCCTCATTCTAACTTAGTCACCTTTTCTGTGTTATGTCAGTGGAAAGAGTTCTGTCTTTAGAATCATAAGATATGCCATAAGAACTCAGCTGTCTCACTTACAGAATGACTTTGAGCAAATTATTTAACTTCTCAGCCTTGTTTCCTCATGCATATATAACTAGAGCATACCTCCCCTTTATGATTCTGGGTCCCCACAGATTTAATCTTTGGGGCTTGACCTATTACCCCCCATCTTTAATTTACTCCAAGAAAATCTTCAAATATAATTGCTTGGATTTCCACAACTGTGGCTAATAGGAACCTGCAGTTACTATACTAGCACTAAAGATTAAAAAGGGCATATGCATTTAATTCCACAGAAAATTATAAAACAGGTACTGAAAATACATGTTGTATTCAAAGGACTCAGAGAAACCCATAAGCAAATGCAGAAAACACATAAAGCATGTCTGATTTCCATCCATTTCCTCTCAGTAGAAACTGAACTTGAGTAGCTGATGGGGTACCACTTCAAAATATAATAATTATTCAGCACAGCCACAGGGTCCTACATTCCCCCTCCCAAGCACAGAGTGCTCACTCTATCTGAACTTCTACCAGTAAGGCAAACATACTTTAACACTAATGAACAAATAATACCCTAAATTCTGCTGAGTTTCTTTTTACCCATCTCCCCACTCCCTACCTCAGATTCATATAAGCGTGCAGTCTTATGGTCCTACTCTGACTACTCACATTCCCCAAGAAGCAACACATACTTTGGATCTGCTACATGGCAACTCTCTTTTCCATCATATTTGCACGGTCAGAATAACTCTCCATGGTGGTAATATTGATGATGGTGTTAATGATGGCATGGTGATGGTGGTGGTGGTGGTGGTGGTGGTGGTGGTGTGTGTGTGGGTGTAAGTGTATGTGTATATAATACATGCGAAGGGAACAAGATAAAATCCTGGGCTTTTGACCTCATCATGACATGGGTTTAAATCTTATTATTCCTGCAGTTATTGAAGTCTTGTCCAAGAGCTTCTACAAAATTCTCTAATTAATACAGCCGCTGACATGTCTTCGGTAGGGAAAGTTCACTCTGAGGTCTCTGAGACAAAAACTTGTTCTCAAAAAGCTGTTGGCAAGTCAGGAAATTTCAGTGTGATTCTGCTCTAAAGTAGCCAATGGGGAAACCACTAAGGTAAAAGGGAAGACTAAGAGAGAAATTCATTGGTTTTCTTCTTTCCCTAAAACTCAGGTCCATTCTGTATATTCTTTGGTCAATCCTCTGAAAGAAAAAAAGTCAAACAAAACAAAGGAAAAAACAAGAGACAAAGGGACATTTCCTTCTTCTTCTTCTTCTTCTTCTTCTTCTTCTTCTTCTTCTTCTTCTTCTTCTTCTTCTTCTTCTTCTTCTTCTTCTTCTTCTTCTTCTCCTTCTTCCTTCTTTTTTTTCTTTCTTCTTCTTGTTCTTCTTCCTTCTTCTTGTTCTTCTTCCTTGTTGTTGTTGTTGTTGTTATTGTTGTTGTTGTTGTTCTTCTTCTTCTTCTTCTTCTTTTTCTTCTTCTTCTTCTTCTTCTTCTTCTTCTTCTTCTTCTTCTTCTTCTTCTTCTTCTTCTTCTTCTTCTTCTTCGTTGGAAAGGACAGCTTCATAGACACAAGTTCATCCTCCTCCAAATTTCAACCAATTGTATTAGAGGTTTCCGCAGTCTCTGAAAGTCTATCAACCATGATTCATCTTCTCAAAAAAGCACAAATGGATGCTCATCTTAACAAGGTGCTCATCAGATGCCCCAAAGAAAGGGTCCTCACTCCGTGACTTAATCAAAGTGATCTGAGAACTGTCTAGATCGACCCCCTTGAATATAAAATGAATGACTTGGGCTGAGTTCTCTTCCAACTCTGAATATGTTTCTTCCTCAAGGCTCACTAAGTTGGCATTTCCAGTCTGACAGATGCTTCTAGCTCAGCTGACTGGTGTGCTGGGAGCCTAATGAATGATATTGCTTTTTTCTAGTTCAAGTGGTTAGCTACACCCACTTCCTCGGCTTCTCTTTGATGACTCATTTAGGTGCTCCCCATGAGGGAGTGACTTCTTTTCTGGAATGCTTCCACCACAGGTTTACAATGCAAATGCAAAAATACTTTATCCATAAAATGATAACAACAGACAATTTCTACCATTAAAAAGAAAATATTCCCCTTCTCCCTTCCCCCCCCACACCATTTTACCTATTCCATTTTATCACCTTGAGAGGAATGGGGGGAAATCCATGTTCTGAAAGTGAATCTTGAAAAAGTTTTTCTAGGACTCTATAACATTGTACTTTCAGGAAATCCTCAGGTCTCAGGTAGCCCAGCTGAGAAGCTAGTGTGCATGTGTGTGGAAGTGGGGCAAGGAGGAGACGAAGGAGAGTGAAAGAGATGTGGGAGGAAAGATAGTAAAATGATCAAATTTGGTAAATATCAATCTGTGACTTAGTCAACAATAGAGGTGGTGCTTACTATCTTATGTAATAATGACAGTTTCACTAATTGACTTCTTCCAAGAAAATGACAATTTGAAATTCATGACCAGAAATGTTTAAAAATGTGCATCCCTGAATCACCTCTTCCTTTAGCCTGTCTTAATACTTGATATCTCTATCCTTAGAGTTATTCTTAAGAGTTGATATTATCTGTAATAAGGGATAGTGTGGTCAGGAAATAGATTCACATTTAGGCTTTAGCACTTAGCTTCCTAAGTATGGGAGACATCACTTACCTGAACCTTAGTTTCCTCATACCTAAAATGGAGCTATTAATATTGGCAATACCTATTTCATATGCTGTTTTTTGAAGGCAGTGCTATCAGTGTGAGCTGTTATTATTTTGTCTCCTGGGAGTGGTAACATTAACCCATTTGTCATACCTGGATTAGTTAATGAGATTAATTGACGACCAGAGAGGAGGGCCCCAAGAAAAGGGCAAAAAGGACAAGTAAGTTTTGGAAAGGATCAGGGAAATTCCAAGGCACAAAACACTTCCCAAAGAAGGCAGGTGTTAGTAGGGTTCCACAATGAGTAACTTGGAGTCAGAAAGTAATATCAAGTCAGAAAGTAATATCATAAGGGCACTAGGTGTTTGAGGCTAAAGACTAGGGTGCTAAAAAAATAAAAATTCAAGAGAATTAATCCAAGTTTTTCCTTCTTATCATATATATTCAAGGGCAATCCTATTCACTCAACATTGTTACAAAAATAAAACTATTGATAGCATAAAAACAGTTCTATCCATCCTCTCTCCTGTGTTATTTCCCAAACTTCTACTTGTTCTCAGAGGCTACAGTTCTCAGGCAGACTCTCCTCCTACCTGTGCTTTAAACTTTTCAAGATTTCAACTCCATGCTTCATCTAAAGTACCATTTTGGAGACTCCCTCAGTTCTTCAGGCTTCCTCACGTTGGAAGATCCATTCTGTTTTGTGGTTTTCTCACCCTGGAATATCTTTTTACCACAATGGTTCTCTTTTCTCATTTCTCATTCCTTTACTCCTGGAGTCTTCATTTTAGGAAGGGACACTGGTAAGCTAACCTTCATTCCCCTCCTAGATATGCTTCTTATTTTCTAATCTTCAACTCTATGCTTCCCTGGTGTTTACATTTATCTGAATCTCCTCAATCCCCACTCATCCCATACTTTTTAGCTCATTTTCATGTATTGTCTTCTTTCATTAAAATACAATCCTTGTGAGATCAGGAACTGTTTTTCTTTTTGCTTGTATCTGTAGTTCTAGCTCTCAGAACAGTGCTTAGCACAATTTTGCTTGTTGTCTTACCATGACTTCTACTTCTTAGGATTTCTGGGTTAACATTTGATATCATAATCTCCTCAATTTCTTCTTTGGTGAAAGTGTTTTTGTCTTAATAATTTCATTCTTGAATGACTTCTACTTCTCTTGGATTGATTTTAATCCGTAGAATTATAGGCCATCCTATTAGTTTTTCCTCTGAAACAAATTCTTTTAAAATCAAGGGCATGTATGAAACCCATCTTTTTTTCTTTTCTAACACGAGGGTCAGCTGTCCCCAAGTCTGTCAACATTATTTAACAACCAGGTCTTATTTTAGGTTAGAATCAGATATAGAATAATGTTTGCTTTGTTGCTTTCTATACTTTTATTCAAGGCAAATAAAGAAATCACCACCGAAAAAGCACCAGTGGAAGTCTCCATAATTACTGTATCCTTCCAAGTTTCTGATTTATTTCCCAAAGCCCTCTTCAGATTATGTTTTCTGAATAGTTGGCATGTGGCATATCATATTCATACTTTCTCCCTTCGGCATCATGAATCTCCTTACATGAAAATATCTCCTTCATATATGATGCCATTCATTTGTTATGTTATAAATACATGGCAACCTTGCCTACTGATCAATTTATCAGGATCATGGGCTGGATTTGAAAAGAAGGCAATTTAGTTCATTAGGAATCAGAAGGATAATGTCCTTGTAGAAAATTAAATATCTTATTCTTTTGAACAAAACAGTAATTTGGTCTCTAGCTAGACCCTTTACTCATTGGAGGATTGAAATACTGATGGCAGTTATGATGTGTTCCCTTTGCCTTCTCTTCTCCAAGCTAATCATCCCATATTGTTGCAACAGATCTTTAGATGGCATCATCTGGAAGTTCCCTAATCATTATCATTGCTTTCCTCTGATTATTCTTTCTTACATATAATACATCTTGCTGCTTAATATGGTGCCTGAAATTTCACCATCAGATATTCATTCCTCTGAGTCTTAAAGGATTTTCAATCTTTGTGTGCCCTGTTAAAATGCAAATTCTCTGGGGAATTAACACTTTTAACTCTGTATCAACTAACATCTTATGAAGATTAGCTTCTAAGTGATAGCTAGGTAACAGAACAAGTTGTGTTGTTTTGTTTTGTTTTTGAAATCAACATAAAGAAGGAAAAGGGAGCGCAGGGATGAGTATTAAAAAAAAAAGAAGAGGGGGGAGGATGTCATAGGTAAATAAATGCTAGCTATGAACAGTTTAAGAGAATCTTTAATATTCATATGGAATGTCATAGGAAAATCCTAAAATAAATAAACAAAAGAAATCTTTTACAAAGGCATTTGGTTAGAAATGTAATATTCTATCTTTAAATTACATTTAGAACTTGCCTGTGTAAACAAATTTAAATTAAGCCTTAAAAGAATTAGAATCTGTTCTGCCATGTGATAACTGGATACATTTTCCATACTGAAAAATCCTTCTTATTATTGAAAAATTTTATTTTAGGAATCAAAAAAAATAAATAATTATGTTGTGATAACATTTGAAAAATTAGAAAACTGAAAAATTTGTAATCATCAACTGCCTTTCCTCTTTTTATACAACACTTGATAAGGATGAATTTCTCAATCTCTGAGTCCACTCTTCTTAGATCTCATGAGATTGAAAATATTAATGAGATTAAATTTAGAGATCTAAAAGATTACTCTTAGATAATAAAAAAGGGAAAGAGACCCACATATGCAAAAATGTTTGTGGCAGCCCTTTTTGTAGCGGCAAGAAACTGGAAACTGAGTGGATAGTTTGGTAGAACGAGGCCTGAACTAGAATTAAGTAGCCTTAAGTTCTAATACTGATTCTACTACCTACCCTTTCTTAAATGTATGTATGGGTCTAAGTAAGTTATTGTGCTCTTTATCTCTGAGTTGATTTTTGTGTGTCTTCAATTACTTCAATTGATTCTTATATGTCATGATGTTAAGACATTCCTCATTTCTGTTTATTCTTTTCTGGATTTTGTCAAGTTTTTCAAAGTTTTTCTTAAAATGTGGCTCTTGGTAACTTGCATATATTGTATTTGTACATATTGTAATATGTTGCACATATTGTATGTAACTTGTATATATTGTAATTTGTATATGTTGGATGTTTCACTTTCATCAGAAATATTTGAGGCAAAGATTTTTCTGCTCAGGGAATAGCTTATTTTCTTTTCTAGTTGCATTGATTGATTTTTGTCCTTGCAATTAAAAAAATATGTAATTGGAAGTATTAATTATTTTTTATAATCATCTCTTTTCCTTTATTTATCAAGAATTATTCCCCTCTAGCAATCATTTTGAAAAGTAATCCTTCCCATTCTCCTTTTGGTTTTGTATGATATAAAAAATTGTGTTGAAGGCATTTTTCCATTTGGAACTTATTGTGCTTGTATACTGTAAGATATTGGTCTCAATATAGTTTCTCTCAAAGTGCATTCCAGATTTCTTAGCAGTTCTTGTCAAATAGCAAGTCTTTCCTCCAGTAATATGGGTCTTGGGTTTATTAAATCCCAAATTAAATGAATTTGATTGTTTCTAATTTTTCTTTAGTCTTCTACTGCCTAGTTTTCTTCTTACTAATGAGTATTGATTGCTTTAATGATTGCTATTTAATAACATTTTAAAATATCTGGACATTGCTGCTTATAAAAATTATTCACTGATTAAACATTCACTAACACAACAAATAGCTAATTAGTTCTTTGGAGAATAACTATCCATAGTTATTGCTAGCTATCAATGATCCTACCATAAATTTAAAAGTAAAATCATACAGATTAGAAATATTCAGACATAAAAGATCAGCAATTTTGCATGGAGCCTTTAAATGAGATTCTAAGTATCTAAGCTAATCTAATTGATTATCATTTCTCTATAATACCAAGCATCCCTATGAAAAATGCAAAATTTGATGATATGGATTTTGAAATTGTGCAAAGCCATTTTATTTTTCATGTAAATGTTGAGATGCTATGGAGATATCATTTAAGTGACAACAGCATTAAAAGTTTCTAGCTATGCTCATCATCACTTTGGCATTACTGTCCCCTTGTCATCACTTAAGCCAGTTAGCCCTATACCACTAAAAGAACACAGATTATGTCCTTCCTTTTCAAATCCATCATAGAGCCTTTTTTGCTATTAACTTGTTCTCACAATGAACTAGTAACAGACTTTGCTTATATCAGCAAAGTAATACACAGCACCATACATTTATGTGTGAAATGTAATGTGTGTAATCTATATGACTAACCAATCTGGATAATTTGGGTCAAAAAAATTTACATCTGGGAACTGAATTATTTGAATAATTCAATTCTCAATTGTAGGATGCTTTTAAGAAATAGCTTATTTACTGAGTTAATTATGAGTAAATCAACAATACAAATATCTCATATTCACATACTGTTTTTAAAGAGTTTTCATATATGTTCTTTTATTTGATCCTCATCTCAGCTTAATGGCATAGGTTATTCCATTTTACAGAGGATAAAACTGAGATTCAGAAGGATTGTGAATTGCTCAAGACTATGGCTAGAAAGTGTGATTATAAAATTTAAACATTGGAATAAATCTCAGAAGTCATCTGAATTATTCTTAATGTGAGGTCTACAGAACCTCAAGTAGATGGATAGATTTCAAGGAGTCAGTGAACTTAATTTGGAAAAAAAATTATCTTTATTAATTTTAGTTTCTTCCATAATCCTAAATATTTTATTTTATGTAATTAAAATATTATTCAGAGAAGGAATCATAGACTTCACTCTACTATCAAAACAATGACAAATTTTTTTAAAAATATTCTGATGTAGGTTGTTAGAATCAGCTAATCCCTTCTAATGTAATAAAAAATAATGTTTTGACATTAAAAAACCTAGGTGCAAACATAAGCTCTGTACTTCCTACTTTGTATGACTGTATTGAAACGCCTTACCTTTTTTGGGCTTCAGGGACCATTATCTGAGTTTGGTAGTAAGATTAAAATAGATTATCTCTAAGGTCTCATTGTAGAAGAATCATACATACTGTAGTCTGTTGACTCCTTGGTTACTTTCTGAAAGAAATCTGGGTTGTAAGGACTTACAAACAAGACATTAAAAAACAAAGCATGTATATTTTCTTTGAAGATCAATGGCTGGCACCAAGCTCATCCTTTAAGAAGACTGGACCATTGTGGCCAAATCCTATGCATGATCACCATCCCTTTCCCTTCTATTGATCTTAATTTGGCAATTATGACTTAGGCCATCTAGAACTAATTTTTAGCAGAATCAAACTTGCAAGCTGAATGATGAATATTGGGAAGTAGGGAAGGATAGAGGAGAGATATAAAGAGCAAAACATGGACAATTATCTGCTTAAATCTTTTCTCTGTAAAGATAATATTAGTAAATTCTTTTCAGGAAAATGTCTTAATAGAGTTTTATATTTCTGGATTGGTAAATTGTAAGTAATTCTATTATGAGGTCATCATGATGTCACTGTATTAACAAATTCTTTTTCTTTTTTGCTCAAAAGCAGAACTAACTAGTTGTGCTCAGCTCAACCAAGTTTTACTTCATTAATGTGCTACTTTTCTCTTTTTCCTTCCTTTCATTTCCTTTTTTTCTCTCCTACTTCTCCTCCTTTCTATTTTTCTCTGTCTGTCGCACACATAGAAACACACATGCATACACAGATGTCCTCCCCTCTTTACCTCCCTTTTTTTGCTTTAAAAAACACTTTAGTTTATGAAAATGTGACTTATGTTCTGCCTATGTATTAATATTCCCACCTACTCTTTCCTGAAATATATTCATAGAAAACCCGTATGTTTTTGAGGAGTCAAGCCTGGGGCCCAGCTTTCACAAGCAATGCACAATGCCAAGGACTACAGTTGAATTGTGTAATAATACTTATGTATTTTAAAGACTGGCACTGTAGCCAAAACATGTCTGCTTGCATTCCTTATTTCACTTAAGTGGCATTTCTTATAAAAGGTTTTGTTTGTATTGCTGCAGTCAGGGGGAAAAAGAGAACGTCACTGCATGAGAGAAGCAGAAGAGAAAGACTTTAAAGAGGGTAAAACCCAGATTCTATCCGCCACCACCTGTTCCAATTCAGATGTGAAAGCAAACTTGTGATCACTTAAGCAGCTTCTAAAATTTAATACTCCTATTCAGAGTACAGAAGAAGCTTATGATTCTTAGAAGAGATCCAAGGGGTGCAGAGGTGTGAGGGAACAGCTCAAATCTAGAGGGAAGGCTTGACAATGAGAAGAAAAGAGAGGAAGCTGGATATCTTCATTTTCTGCTTGGATAGCAAAATCCATTTTTCATCTTTTGTAATACAAGAAGAATATACTGTAGATAGTTGAGAATGGGCATTAATTATGAGTCAGATTGGCATTCTATGAACTT
This sequence comes from Antechinus flavipes, assembly GCF_016432865.1. Lineage (NCBI taxonomy): Eukaryota > Metazoa > Chordata > Mammalia > Dasyuromorphia > Dasyuridae > Antechinus > Antechinus flavipes. Next base: position 125,830,339 of record NC_067400.1, on the reverse strand, counting down.
TTACTGGGATTTTTCTTACTGCCTTCTATGTATATTCACTAGCTGACTAGATTTCTGATAATTCATTGGAAATGCTATCTAGTACAAAATAACTCCCCTACTCAAATCTGCTAATATTATTTTTTTCTTCTTAAATCTGGTTGGTTTATTGAATATTCAGTCTATAAATGTCAAAATAAAATTTTTTCCTTCTGAATTTAGGATCCAAATGTGTTTCGGATTACCTCCTCAGATCCTTATGTTATCATGAGCTTGTTTAAAGCATTTTTATTAACATTCACCAGCTGATTTTTTTCCCACCTCAGAGAAGCTGATTTCAGTTTGAGTATGTTAACTTTTGCCCAAACACACACGCACACACACGCGCATACTCTGGTAAATGTTTTCACATTGAAATGGAAGACGTAAATGAAACCCTGGAGTCGCTGTCTGGTTTTAGTTACAATGTCTGTTTGTTGACATCTCAGATGAAGGCCTGCTGTGTCTCTGGCTCTGTCTACTCCATTTCCCCTCTAATTAGGCTTTGCCCTCAATTAAGTTAATGATGCAACTTTTCCTATAGATCATTTGCCCTTTCAATCAATTAACAGAATATGAAGGGTGCATCCCTCTCTGGCTTTGGATTCATTTGCCTGAGGGCAGACTGTTCAATTTACAAAAGTACATATGCAAAAAACAAGATGTTTATTCTCAAACCATAAACCCAAGTGAATTAGGTAGGCCTCAAGAAAATCTAAACATGATTAAAAAATGTAATTCACTAATGATTTGTGTCACCATGCAGCCCATATTTCATATCACTTAGGAGCATCACAATTTAAATTTTTATAAATGATATAAATTCCAGAACAATAATGTGAATTTAAGTGCAACACCTGAAAAGAACATGTGAACACTCCTGAGATTGCAAACAGAATTACTAAGCTCAATGTAAAGAAATGCTTTCTGACAATTTGATCTGAAATGGAATGGGTGATCATAGATTAAGAATGGGCAAAGGCCCTAGAGGCCATCTTGTCTAATACCCTCATTTTATACATAAGGAAACTGAGGCTCAGGGAAGTGATGAACTTCTACAAAATCACATATCTATAAATGTCTGGAGCAAAATCTAAACCCAGTTCTTCCTTATTCTAAGTGTAGAATCCTATTCATTCTATTATACTGTTTCAAAGATAGAAGTTTCCTCTCACTGAAGAACTATAAGGAGAGATCATAAGATCATTAGTTATGGGTATTGTAGAGCTGATTTCTGTCCAAATGCTTATTGGATCAAATGAGTCTTTTCTAACTCAAAGTCTAACTCAAAATTTGTGCTTTTTTGACACTAAATAATAAACAAAGTAACCATTTGCCAAAATGTCTCTCTTTTGACAACATAATCCACTCTAAGGGTTTCATTTATCATTCCAGTTCAGATGACTATTAAATTGATATTTCTACTTTAGACTTTTTCTCCTTAGATCTAGGCCTGCATTTTCAATGGTTTGTTGGATATCTCCACCTAGACACCCCAACCTCTTCAAAACTAAAGTCTTTTTCTTCTAAGTTTGCCCTTCCTTCTAGCTTTTCTATAACTGTTAATGCCACCACATTCCCTCTAGTCACTAAATTCAAAATCTTGAAATAATCTTTGACTTTTCCTTATTTTTTCCTTTTTTATTTTTCTCTTTCCCCAGCTAATCAGTTGCCAAATCCTATTGACAGTATGTTAACAATGTTTCTTACATCTGTCCCGCTTCTTTCATTGAAAGCTTATATATATTTATAGAGTTAAAGAAAGATGATCACTTTCCAACAGGGCTGCATCATACTTCCAAAGTACCAGTTTCAAACCTTCATTATTTCCCTGCTGGATTATTGTAGTAGCTTCTTACCTTGTCTCTTTTTCTCTTGTCTCTCCCCACTCTAATCCATCCTTCACAATATTCCCAAAATAATCTTTCTAATTTACAAGTCTAAACATGTTATTCCTCTACTCAAACATCATTAATGATTCCTCATTGTCTAAATGAAAAATCACTAGATATAGGAAAAGGAAAAAAATACTGGAAAAAATATAGTCTCATTTCTCTAGCCCTGAAGAACTTGTATAAGTTGATTCCAACCTATTCTTTCAACTACATTCACCACTACCTCTTTATTCCCTCTACATTTCAGACAAATTAGGTTGCTATTGATTTCTTTATTTTGTTCTGTTCCCCATGCATTGTGTATACCTTCCTCCATGTCTAAAATAGAATCCTTCCTGTGCTATTTACTGTTGAGGTGATCTTGTAGAGGAAATTGGTCCTTTCTAGGCCTCTATGCCTTCATTTGTAAAATAATGGCATGGGGTTAGTTGTCCCTTTTAGCTCTATAGTTATGATTATAAGATCTGAGGATCCTGCTGCAACTCTGCATATTGAAATCTTTTCTGTGGTCCAAGTGCCATTCTTCCATGAAGTCAAGTAAGAGTAGTCCCTCTTTTCTTAAATCTTTTATGCCTTTCTCATTTCCTTTTCCTAGATGCTTGATTCTTTCTAACATATAAAATTATCTATATTACATTTCACTTGTCTATAACATCACAAGTGTCTAGAAAGTAGGAAAAGTGTGAATTTTTTTTTCACTTTAAAATTGTTTACTGGATTGTATTTAAAGTTTTAATAGTCTTGGATGAATCTATTCCACTAGGATTGTGTTTGGTTGTGTGGTCTCTTTATGTATAAAATTATGATTTCAGAATGGATTGGTAGTAAATAATAAAGATGAGATTTTAACAAGACCCATCCACAAGCTTGACCAACATTGGAACGTTGAAAAGAACAAAGTCTTAGAAGAGAAGTTATTGCTCAATGAGATGTATGAAATTTTGGATGATGAAAAAAGCCATTAGAAAAGCAAAATGTTTTATTGAAAAATAGTGACAACTTTCTTTCACAACAACTTTCACAACAACCAAAAATTTTGTGTATTGAATTAAACATATCCACATTTAGAGAGTAATATAGATTTCATTTTATTTGCTACTACTTCCTTTCCAGAATGTATGTGGGAAAACCAGTCATATTCTTTAATAAAAAGAATAGTAACATACACATGTGATATTTCTCTCTGTATGATCTATCTCTCAGAAATTTGGTAGCTATGTAATCCAAGGAAAAATCACTTAACTTCTGTCTCCCTCACTTTCCTCAACTGTAAAATGGGGAGAATAGTAACAGCAACCTCTCAAGGTTACTTTGAGGATTGAATAAGTTAATCTTTGTAAATTGCTTTTTCAAATCCTAAAGTGCCACAAAAATCCTAGCTATTTATCCAGCCATAAAAATAGTCTTTGGAAAAAATAATTTCAAAGAAATTTGAAAATATAGTAGATTCCACAAAGAATGGGTAACGGAATTAAATTTACATGAAGCTAGCCTACAGAAGCAAAGACTGATGGAAGACTATTTTCTTTCCATTTTTATTATTTTATGATGAACTTGAAAATATAGATATTTCCTCATAGAAAAAAAAGAAAAAGGATTCTGTGTGACAGAAATATTAAACTGCATTAGGCCAAAAATAGCCTGCAAAACTCTTTAGTGTAGCATGAGCTAGATTAAAATGAAATTCTAAAATGCTTAATGTAGTAAACCAAAATGCAATACACCTTAGATTATGTTAATTTGTGGTTTTCTAAATCAATATAAAACTTACAGAGAAGCATTTCTACTTGAGTTTGATACTACTGATATATAATACTGTGAGTTTTTCTTATATAAAATGATTTTTTAAGCATGTATTAAATTTAAGTCAATAATTCCAACATCATCCTTCTTGTCTGTGTCCCCTTCTGACCAAAAGATTTTAAAATGCCCTAAAATTATATGAATTGACATTTGAATTTCAGTAAGGAGCACATTTCTACTTCCACTAAAGACAGGAAATGATAGAATTTTAGTGACCTAATCACATTTTAGTTTCACATATAAAGTTACTACAAAGAAAAGAGGGGGAAATTGATCCCCATAAGGCTCCAAGTTCATCATTTATAAAATGAAAGAGTAGTGTATGATGACCCTTTCAGCTCTTCATCTATGATCTATGATCATTTGGCAAGTTGTCCAAAATCACATAGCTAGAAAGCAATAGAGTTGGAACTAGAAGTCAAATTTCTGAACTCAAAGCCCAGGGTTTTGTAAGATTTTTACCCTATTTTACTACCTTACTATTCTGGAAGAAGAGCTTTAAATGAGACATTAGTATAAACTTCCTGAGAACATATATTTTGCCACAATTAATTTATATTAAAATGAATCTGTAAGCAAAAAATAAGATAACTTTGGATTGAAATGAGAATAAACTATCATCTTCTAGAAATGGTTTATGCAAATTCCTTTTTCATGTAGTAGAACAAGTGAAGAATATGGAGTTGAGACGTGTTCAAATCATTACTCGTTGATGTAGTGCTGTGCATGCCATTTCCCTTCCCTGAATCTAAATTTCTTCATTGGTAAAATGGAGTAAGAAAAGTTAGCATATTTTAAGGTGTTGTGGAAATGTAAGTTATTATTTAAGTGACCCCTTCAATGTGTCTTAGGACTTGATATAATCATAAAATCTATAAGCAATGAAAGCTGAGTTTGTCTCATCTACATTTTTCATCTTCCCCAGAACCTAATTTAGGAAATACAAAAAATAGGAGATGTTTAAATTTAGAGACATCTCCTTTCCACATATTCATATAGACCATTTGTGCCCAACATGTGGTAGAACCGTCAGAACTCATGATTGGTCTGATCAGACACAATGAATCTTGATATCACACAGTAAGGTCATTTTGGTCCTCCTCAAGTATGAAGGAAAACAAACTAAAACCAAACCAAACCATTCAACATAAATAGATGCTAAACAACTAGCCTATGGAAGAAAAGATCAAGGGAAGACATTATATTAATTTTATTTTTCTAAATATTTTATTTTATTGAATTAAAATATACAAATTCCTTAATTTTACAAATAAGGAATTTGAGCCCTATAAAGAGTTCAATAAGTTGCTCATGGCTACACAGTTAAAATCAGTGGGTTATAACTTGAACCCATATTGCTTGACTTTTGGTCAATGGTCTTTCCAGTTGAATAGGGTGAACAGTGAAGACCTCATAAGGACAACCTATAGCCTAATTATAACTTGAAACTTTTCAATAACAAGTGTACTTTAGTCAAAAGCTGTGACATTCACTTGTTAGATAAACATCCATTTCCTTTCTGTTCCCCCTGTCCTATTTGACACATTAAATTAATAATATGGTAAAGATATTTTTTACTCTGGGGTAAATTTCCACATTTAGAATGGGAGCCTGGACTCCTGGCCATTAAGAAGAAAGGCCAAGAAGTTGGGGTGAGAGGTTATGTGTTAGGGTCTATATAATCCTTTGTTTTGCAGTTTGTGCTTTGCACTCCTGTGTGGACACCTTGTCTGTTGGGAGTTGCCTTTTCTAGTGAGAGCATAATAAATTCTTTTTTCTTTTCTACCTTGAGAGTCTCTTATTTCAATTTGGGTAGGGGTCATCACTGTCCTACACTCTACTATATTCCCTAATAAATCATTAAATTAATTTTTTATTTGTTTTTTTGTTTTATTTTTGCTTTTTATACTTTAGTTTTTCTGGATGAATTTTCCCACTGATTCCTTTTTTGAAACAGAAAAACACTTAAACAAAGCCAATGAAAGTAGCCTACCCATCAGCATATACAGCATTCTGCTTTTATAGATTCTCACCTTTCTACCTAGAGGATGGAAATATATTGTCTTCATTTTTTATACAAGATCATGATTGACTTGCACAATCAATCTGAATTAGTTGCTTTGTAGCCTGATCAGTTCTTGAGATTTAATGGAAATATCTGAAATTCAGTTGAGGCTTATGATAGATATGAAATAATGTTGCTACATATATTTAGTGTATCTGCCACATCTGCTGTAGGCTTAACTTACAAAAGAGCTGGTCCTGCTGATTAACCTGGTGATATGTTGGCCTAAGCTATCTCTCACTAAGGAGGATTTGGGTATTCCTGAGCAAGAGTGACATTTTAGACCCGTGCCTAAAGAATAATATTTAGTAAACATGTGGACATGCTTGGGCTTATTAAATTATTACAATGTTTTTCAGATGTATGTTTATAGGTGCCTATATTTAGGGTTGTAAAGGAACTTTAGGGGTTACCTAATCTAGTCTCTCAAATGAGGAAACAGAGGCGCTGACTGCCTAAATCTCTAACTCCTTCCTCAGAAAAATCAGAACCGGGGAAGATCTGGCAACTTAGTTACACTGCATTAAACTTCATACAAAAACAAAGTATCTTTTCTTAAGCACAAAATAGTCATTTGCAATTCCATCATCTAAAAAGGACTATGTAGCCATAGGCAGTCCTGTTGGAAGTTTTGCTATCTTATACAAATCCTTCCCTGGCTACTCTCTATCACTCAATACAGAGGACAACACTTAAATCTACTATCGAATTCTTTAAATACTGTATCACAATTGTGGTGAGTTAAAATCTGTAAATCTATCTATCCATCATCCTTATCTATTTATTACTTTTCCTCCCTTCCTCTCTTCCTTTCTCCTTCCCTCCCTCTCTCCTTCTCTTCTTCTCTCCCTCCACCTTTCCCTTCCTTCCTCTCTTTTTCCCTCCCTCCTTCCTTCCCTCTTTCCCTCCCTCTTTCCCTTTCTTCCTTCCTTTCTCCTTTCCTCCCTCCCTCTGTTGTGTCACAGTTCTCTTTTATTATCCTGACTCAGTTTCCCTAAATTGTCCTGCCTCAGTTTCTAATTGTTCTGCTCAACTACTCCTCCCTCTTAATCATGATGATCCAGATAAGGAGAAAGATCTTCTATTTTAGACATCATCAGACTGTTGGGTGCCTCTCCCCATTCCAATTTATCAGAATGTTGGGTGCCTCTCCCATTCTGTAATCCCAATTATCAGATATCCCTCATGCCTCCCCTCACCCTCTCAGAACTGGATTGTTAGTCCTGTATTCCTGCTCTTAGCACTCTGACTCCGCCCTTGTTTCTGTCTACCCCTGTATCTGAGCCACATGTATATTGGTCATTGAAAACTCACATTGTTTGCTGGATTCTTGGAGATGATAACCTTATTCAGCCCTGGGACAAAACCATGGATCCATTTGGTCCCAGTAAATCTCTCTCTTTCAAATAAATTATTATACTCTCTAATTTCTATCTTGCCTCAGTCTTCAGCATTACACCCCCTCCCTCCTCCCCTCCTCTTCCTCCTTCCCTTCCTCTCTTCTTTCCTTCTTCCCTCCTTCCTAGATTTATTTATTAGGGATTTATTGGGGATTTTAATAACAAGCTCTCAGCTAAACCCAATAAATTACAATTTACATGAAGCAGCTGTGGTGTAATAAGATGGATTGTATTGGTATACCTTATAACAATGTAAAGTTTAACCGATTCCTTTAATTTAGGCAGACAACAGAGGGCCTAAATTTCTGTTTTTGTCACTTTCCCAGACACTAATACTATTGCAATACTAACAAGTTGTGCTCTTGTAAGCACAGCTCAGCCTATGAAAAAGCAGAACAGAGCCAGAAATTAACCACTATCAAAGTTCTAGAAATTCTTTTGGCTCCCAGAAAAGGGACTGGAGATAGAACGATAGCATTAATATTTGGCATTTATATAGGACTATGACATTAGCTTATTTAAGCTTCATAAAAAACCTGGAGGTATTTTGAGTATTATTTGAGTATTATTCATTTTATAGATGAAAAAATTGAGGCTTTAAGATATAAAGTAAATTCTTTGTATTTTTATAGCTAATTAAATGATAGAGATAGGATTTGAATTCTGATCTTTCTAACTCTGAGGCCATTTCTTTATTAGGGCATACTACCTCCCTAGACTAGTATATCTAATATGTTGTAATTATCACCATACACTAGGTAATGGAATAGCTTAGGTAGTTAAGTAAAAAAAAAAATTCAAAAAGGCACAGACTATAGAAAGTTATGGTGGAATGGATATGATTATTCAACCCTTCACATGCTAGTATAATTATGTCTAAATTCTGTTTGTTTAGATCTCAATGCAAGTGTTGGTTCTTTTGGGGGACTGTGCTCTACTTCCTCAGTTTAAAAAATCCTTGGTATAATTTAATTTCAAGGAAAATTAACAATACTATTGTTGAAATTAAAATACACTTGCTGATTCCTTATGAAATTACCCCCCCACCAAATCAAAATTAAGTCAACCACAGTGTAATCAAAAGAGAATCATATTTTATAAAAACAAAAACAAATGCATTTTACCTATAATTCTGATGGCACAGCTCAAAACAGGATTCTAAGTCCCTTGTCTGTTTCATTCCCATTCCGCATCCTCCTGCTTCTGCAAAGAGTCAAAAATATGTTTTTTGCTTTTTATACTTGAGTTATTTTGGATATAATGTTTCCTCTTTCACCCTCATTGATCCCTTTCTTGTAATAGAGAAATATTTAAATTAAACCAACTGATGAAAGGAGCTTGCCCAGCAGCATATGCAACATTTTGTTCCCATGAAACTTTACCTCGCTCCTTAGAGTGCAGAAATGTATTTGTAACTCCTAAATTCCAATGCCAGATCACTAGTTCCCCATTTTCAGAGACTGATCTAACTGATTCCTCATCTGGACCTATCTCAGATATGAGCTAGCTCAGGCATTAGCACCTCTATATGGTGATTTGGGGCTACCATTTTGATCTGATTGTAATTATTTTGCTATTATTTTAATAATCTGAAATAAAGAAAAAGGAAATCAGGAAGATGGGAACGTTGTTTGGAAACATTACTTAAAGTCACGATTTTCATAAGAAAAAAGGAAGTTGTACTCAGTTTTTATTGTACTTTAGGAACTAATTGATTTCTACACTATCCTAATTTGCCTGTGAAAGATATTTTGATTCCAGAATGATGTCTTGAAAGGTGATTTTCTGAAAGGTAGTGTTCACCTGGGGTACTAACTTAGGAATTCTTGGAAATGGCTTTTTATAGCAGATATATGACTTTTATAGCAAGTATAGGACTTTTAAAGAAGGAGAAAATGGAGATTATCAACTGGGAGAAAAGAGCCCAGCCTGAATTGATTTAAATTAAAAAAAATTTAATCAGCCCCTGGAAACATACCAAGAGAGAGAATATATGATGATCAATATATATTAATGGAACAAAAATTAATTTGACCTTAGCTAAGATTAATGGAAAACATAGAAGTAATAGTCCCAACACTCTTTGCCTTGATCAGAATCTATCTGAAGTATTGTTCTCAGTGCTGGGATTTACATTTTAGGAAGATCATAAAAAAGCTGAATATTATCCAGAAGAAGATGACCAGATGGTGAAGGAACCATAACACCATATCATCTTAAGTCAACACAAGCATTTATTAAAAATTTACTAATTGTATCACTGTATTAAAGATTGGAAATACACATACAAGCAAAAAGAAAAATAGTCCATACCACAAAGAATTTACATTTATTTTTTTAAATGTGTTTATGTGTTTAAAATAACACATAAAAGTAGCCAAAGGGTAGAGGGGAAAGGGAAAAAATATTTGCATATCAGCTAAAGAAGTCGGCTTAATTTTTACCCTTCATAACCTAACTCCCTCTTACTTTTACATTCCACTTACACTTTACTCCTTGTCATATATTCTTAGATTCAGTGATATTGGCCTCCTTGTGTTCCATCTCTCAGCTTTGGGAATTTTTTCTGGTTGACTCTCATGCCTGGAATGCATTCCCTCATCATTTCTACCTATTGGCTTCTCTGCTTTCCTTTAAAGTACCAATAAAAATTCCAGCTTTTACAGGAAGCCTTTCATAACCCGTCTTAATTTTAGTGCCTTCTCTCTCATATTTTAAAAAAAATTTATATTGTATACAGCTTGGTTGTATGTATTTTGTTGTTTGTTTTCTGCCCCATTAGATCATGAACACCTTAAGGGCAAGAAATATATTTGATCTCTTTTTGTATCCCCAGAGTTTAGCGCAGTGTCTGGCAAATAATATGTGTTTAATAAATGTTTCCCTAACTGATTCCCTAGTGTTAAGGAGATTTGTAACACATATTTGAATTGGGGGTAGAAATGAAAATTGCATCAAAATAAAAGATGGAAAAAACCCAAAGATTAAAAAGAAAAAGAAAAACTAGACTACTTTAAAGGGATGAAACAAAGAATAAGTATCCCAAAGAATTCAATGCTTTAAGGTCAACTAAGATAAGCTTGCATAGTTTTAACTTTAGTGCTTTCTATATAGACTATACTAGGAGATTGCCTCAATAGTAGGATTAGGTTTTCAGATCCATATATTACTATGTTTTATTTTTGTTTCATTTTGGGGTTTTTTTGTGTAATAAATACGTCCTTACCTCCCCTCCCCAGAATAATGTTTTTTTTATTATTATCAATTATAATAAAGAAAAAAAGAAGAAAATTCTTCCTTTACCATGTCCTAGCTTTTTTTTTTTTTTTTTTTTTTTTTGATCCTTGGTTCTTGAAGAGGACCATAATATCAGGGGAGTGATGCCATGACATGCAAGTGAATTGGATTTGAGCGAGGAAGGGCTGGGCAAGGTTACCTGCTTCATCTTCTAGAGCCATTTGGATATAGATCCAAGATGGCTAGATATAGCTCAAGATGGCTAGAGATGGCCCTGGATGTAATGGAAGCCTCGATCTTTTTAAGCTAAGGTCTTCAATAGGTCTCAGTTTGATTGAGGCTACACCCATTCAGTGATTTAAGGCTAGGAAGATTTGAAGCAAAGAATCACCTTTTTCACTAAGTTAAAAAAATAAGTTTTGGAATTCAGATATTGGAAATCCCTTTTACTGGTATATTTTCCCTCTGATTGGATGGCTCTTTGTAAAACTTCCAATTAAGGATACCACCCACATCAGTCACATCTCCTTCCTCTTCAGATTTCATTTAGAGATTCCTCTACCATGCTCTTCACTGGATACCTTTGATCCTATTCCCACTTTCTTATTTGTCAATTTCTTTTTGATGTCTTCTGTCTTCCCTTTTTCCCTCATTAGAATGTAAGCTCCCTGGGACAGGTTTGCCTTTTTATTTATTTTTGTATTCTAGCATTGGCACAATGACTACACATTAAGTGTGTAACAAATGCTTGTTGACAGATAACTAATATATTAACCAAGTCTAACATTACAATTATCTGGGTCCTCATCAGTCCTTGGTGTGGTTAGTCCTTCTGTTCCAAGAAGGGTGAAGCTTAGTCATTATAATTATGTAATGTTTAGTTTTAATTGCTTTTATTATTTCCATTTCCATTGTTGTCATCCTGTATATTGCTTTCCTGGTTTTGTTTACTTAACTCTATATCAGTTCATCTAAATCTTCCCATGCCTCTCTGTATTCTTAAATTATTTTTTCTTATGGCATAGCAAAATTTCATTACATTAATTTAACCTAATGTATTTAACCATTCCCCAATTGATAGTTAATGCACATTGTTTCTTATTCTTTGCCATATAGCATAACTAGTTGAAGAAATTGCAAATGTTTAGTTTGGGGATGGAGGAATTTGGAAGGAAATATTTATCTTATTCAAATATAAGGGTCATCCTGGGTGGAAGATTTAAAATTGTTCACTTGACATTAGAAAGAAGAGATAGGGAGACAGATTTTAGCTAACTCTAAAGAAGAATATTCTAATAGTCAAACCTTTCCCAAAGTATAGTGGGCTTTCTGCTAAGGTAGCTACTTTCCCTTCATTGGAAGTGAATGAGTAGAGTATGGATATTTACTTTCTTAGTATTTTGTAAAGAAGATTTTCCTGTCAAATTGAACTAAATGTTCAATAAGGTTGAACTAAATGACAACCGAGGTCTCCAATTCTGGAGTATTAAGTTTGAAGTCATCGTATCCTTTAAAAAGACAGCCAGTTTCTTGTATTGTAGTGATCAAAATAGGGAAGGGGCAAGACTGGAAATCCTAGAATTTTATTCTTTGAAAGATAAACTCCATGGTCATCTTTCCATGGGGTGGGATAGATGAAGGAAATTTATATGAATACACAGCAGGATCCATATAGAGACTCTTCTGTCTAGTGGCTCAATTAGAAAGTCAAAGGAGGTAGAAGAGGGATTATTTGGGTGGAATACAAATAGTAGATGAAAAAAACCAAGTGATTTTTAGAGATGCAAGCTTCCAGGTTTTTGGCTATAGATTCTGTCATAGACCCCTACTTTCCAGGATAATTTCGAAGACACATTTACAATAATTTTCATTCATTCATGCTTTCCTTTACAAATCATTCATTTATCATTCTGAGCCTATTTTATCTATGACTGTAGAGTGGCAACAGCATAGTTCCCTTAGCCTCAGTTTGGTTCCTAAAAGGGAAAAAAAGATATGATATGTCCATACAATTTTAGTTGCATGAAAGCTTCAGATTCACTAAGTAAAGTGGAACCAGTCCAGCCTCAGAGGCAATTCAGTAACTTGAGAAATGCCAGATGAAGTTCCAAATGAAACTGTAATCTTTCCCAGAGTGGAAAAAAAAGAGAGATGGGGAGAGTATGGGAGGAGGCATATGAATGGTTTAAGAATAGTTTTTTTTTTCCTTAAAGAGACCTCAAACACTGCATTGATACATCATTAATGAATCACATAGAGAAACATTGTGCTAGAAACAGCTTGTGGCCAACATATATAAGGTTCCTGCAGACATACAGATGGTATTACAAAGAGACCATCAATGAATCCAGGATGCATATAGATCTGAATTATGAATAGGCTGACTCCATTGGAGATAAGACAATCACAACTGTAAATCCTTCATGCAGGAATGACATTAAAAGTGCTCCCCCACTGTCCAGAGCCAGATGGCATCTGGCAAAATGGGTATTGGGGTATGGGTATAATGAATAACAGATCCCAAGTAATGCCTCTGGTCTTAGAGGTTACCATTGGGATATTCCTAGGCTCCAGCTGCTTCCATTTTCCTCAAGTATTATAACCTCTTATTCCCTTATCTCACTAGTTTGCTTTTAAATTGTTTCTCTAATCAGTAAAATGTAAGCTTGTTTAGGACAGGAACTGTGTCATTTTTATTTGTGTAGTTCCAACACCTATTAGTGCCTTGGACATTGAAGGCATTTAATACATTTCTATTGAACTGATTCCCTGGTTCCGTGAGTAGAATATCAGTTGTAATTGCTGTAGTCTTTTAGATCTCTTCTCTCCTTTTCAGGAAACATATTAAATGCTCTCCTGTATGTTAGTAATTTATAACTTTTACATAATCTTTTCCTTCCTTCCTTCCTTCCTTCCTTCCTTCCTTCCTTCCTTCCTTCCTTCCTTCCTTCCTTCCTTCCTTCCTTCCTTCCTTCCTTCCTTCTTTTCTTCCTTCCTTCTTCCTTCCTTCCTTCCTTCCTTCCTTCCTTCCTTCCTTCCTTCCTTCCTTCCTTCCTTCCTTCCTTCCTTCCTTCCTTCCTCCTTCCTTCCTTCCTTCCTTCCTTCCTTCCTTCCTTCCTTCCTTCCTTCCTTCCTTCCTTCCTTCCTTCCTTCCTTCCTCCTTCCTTCCTTCCTTCCTTCCTTCCTTCCTTCCTTCCTTCCTTCCTTCCTTCCTTCTTCCTTCCTGCCTTCCTCCCGCCTTCCCTCCCTTCCTTATCTAGAGTGAATTTATTAGGGATTTTAATCACATGGACTTCTTATACTTTTTCTATTTGGCCCCTTTTTGCCTGAGAAATTTTTGTGATTCTATGTATATAGATATATAAAAGAGGTATACAAATCAAATATTTACTGATAACCAATCAGACTTTCATGGGCTTCACATTCAGTTATGTGATCTCATAGGTGGTCACAATATAAATCATTATCTTTCTCATTATCACCATTATCAAAAATATTTACATATTAAGAGTCTTCTTAGGCTGGGCCCTGTGCTAAGTATCATGCAGACACAATTCCCTACCTTATAATAGTCTACAATTGAAAACAATAACCAAAACTAATCTGGATGCATAATTATAATACATACAGACAGTAAAATAAAAACACCTCAAAAAGCCATCTTGTCTAATCAAAATACTTCTAGAACATGATGTAGTCCTTCAGAACTGAATTCAGAACTCAAGATTTGAGCTCTAGCTTTGATGCCATCTAATCGTGTGAGGCTATTAGACTGACAGCCTCTCTGGATCTCTACTTTATGTAGCCAATTTATCCTCTGGATATGCTTATTCCAACTCCCAATCATGCTGGCAACAATTTCCCCTCAGAATTTTAAGGGGACCTTTGAAGGGCAATGAAATAACTTTAATGCTCTCCACTGGAGACTTCTTTCAACTGTTTTTTTCCTAAGATCAATCACCAGTTATCTCTTTAATATTCTCTAAACCATGTCAGTTGATTGACTGACCCTGTGATTACTGCCTCACTATTATTTAACCAGTTCAAAGAAATATTTACCGAGAACATAATTTTTTCTCAATGCCAGGAGCACATTGTCTTTTCTAACATCTTGGTCGCTGGGAAGACTAAAGCATTATGCTAGTGAGATACACCTATAGATAACATTTTACCATAAAGTATTTATCTCATGAAATTTACTTCTAAATGTAGCACAGCTTAAGGATGAGTTGCTCCTTTGTTCTAGGACATGACACCTCAGCTATTTAGGTTCATTCTCTGCTGGATTGTCACTTCTGAGGGATTTGAGGATACACAAGGCTTGGCTATCAGCAAACTTAACTATATATTCTAGAGATTGTACTCCTGGTAGCTTATGCTTCTGATTTTTTGAAACTTACAAGGTTATTACACTCTATGATATTCTTTCACCTGAGACTAAGAAAAAATAGATTCAACAGTGATAGAAAGCAATCTCTATGCTCTCATAGCTTTCATGTCTTTTGGATTAATTCAATACTGGCTCTTAAACAAATTTGAGGGTTCCTCTTTGTCACAGCAAGTATTCAGGAAACAGTCACAAAGCATTTGAACATGCCCTGAAGTGGAGAGTAGGACCAACATATGTATTCCTGGAATTCAGCTTACCCAACTCATATTTGGCAAAACACTGCACTTCTCATAAGGATGGAACTCTAATTGTGCAGATTTCTGTTATATTCTACTTTTGCAAAATGGGAATGTCTTCACTACCTTTCTGATAAGATCTATGAAAACACTTTTATTATTATATAAACGTGACCTACTGTTGTAGACAATTAATCAGGATCCTAAATGACTTGCAATAAAAGCTCACTATCAAATACTCTTGCTCAACTACTTTTCTGAAAATTTCCATATCTTATGCTGGAAATGCCCATGATTCATGTTTATGTAGCTGAGATCCCACTAATCAACCTTAGAAATTCATGTATGAGAAGCAGGCTTACATGTTGAATTGAAAATCTTCTCTCTATCTTTACCAGAGTGATTGAGCTACCATGACATGAAGGTAAAGAAGCCAGGCCTTCTACACATCATACATAAGAGGAGTTAGGTTGAACTTGTGTGTCCTATGTATAAGAATGACCTTTTTCAAGTCAATTGTTAACCTTGTTTATTCCTCCATTCATGATCTTAATACTTGGAGATTTCCTTACCCCCTCAACTGAAGTTTGGCTGTCTTTGACCTGATCTTCTCTTCCCTTGCTCCTGTTCCTCTAAAACTCTGCCTCTGGGCATTTCAAGGATTTGTGCTTTCCCTTGTATGAATTCAATTGTTAGCAGAGCGGATCAAACCTGTATTCTAATCCAGCAACACATTGTCTCAAGATTTGCTTTAGACACTTATTTTATGCATAATTGAGCAAGTTACTTAATTTTCCTAAACCTTAGTTTTTAATCTGTAAATTAAAAATAGAACCTAACTTACATGGTTATTATAAGAAGAAAATGAAAGATTGTATATAAAATACTTTTGCAAACCTCAAAATGCAATATAAATATTAGTGATGATGATATAATGGTCTCTTGTACACATTGGTGATACTGCTTCCAAGTCCTCAAACTGCTGGAATAGATTGGGATAGATACTTAGTAATACTGAAAACTGTATTTTTTTTACTCTAACCTAGTATGATGACTTCAAGCATTACTGAGGTGGGTAAAATTGTTTGCCCCTATACAAAGAAGTCTAGAGACTACTCCACATTTTTAACTCATCTGCTCTTTTTCTGTTGTTCTTTTCTTTCTCTATTCACTAAAAGCTATCATCATTGGCCATTTTCAATGTGTTTCCTTCCCAAAAGAGCTCTGAACCCCATCAGCAGATTTAATCTATAGATTACCAAGATAAACTAGATAACACACTCTCTCTCTCTCTGTCTCTCTCTCTCTATGTATATATATATATATATATATATATATATATATATATATATATATAATCAGTAGTTTCAATTTTATACACAATCTAAGAACTAATAAATTGCCCAGTGCTACAGCATTGGATTAGGAGACAAGATCCAATTTATAGGAATGGGTCAGTGAATGACAGATGATAACTATATAAAAATAGCATTAGGAAGCAAAAAAAAAGTATTTTTAATTGAAATAGATTGTTACATAGCAAAATTAGCATAATTTTGAGGGAATTCTTAACCTTATGATCCTAATAATTTTTTAAATGCTCAGGAAGTAAAGACTCCTATTTACAAGGCTAAATGTTCGATCTTAGTCTTGAGAGCACCTATGCATATACCCATACATAATGTAAATACATTAATCTGGTGAAATTGTGGCTTGTCCAGAGTCATAATTATGGATTAGTATCCAAACTATATAAATTCATGTAACACAAGAGAGATGGCTATAGTGGGAAGAAATAGTATTTACTGCTTAAGGAAGACCTCAAATAAAAAACAGCCTACATTTTCAAAGGAAACACTGGATTCTTTCTACCTATATTTATTAAGTCAAAAGTTTAGTTTTTAGTCTTGGAAGCACCTATGCATATACACATATTACACTTATGTAACATATATATATATATATATATATACATACACGTATATGTATATAAACATACCTAACATGTATATATTACATAATTTAATGCATCTATATATACACAGTAAAAGGAAGAGAGAAACAGAAACAGAAAAAGACAGATGTGTGAATATATTGTGTATATATTATGAATTGAAGGGTGTGAAGAATTATCACTTAGTGGGTTTTGTTTCACATTATTCTTGAGGAATAAAGGTCTGAAGCCTTTGAGAAGCCAGCCTGACTCTAGGATCTTCTAGAGAAGAACTCTTTGAAGAGACAACTATATAACCTAAGGGAGTCATAGTTGATCCCAAGGTATAACCAGTAGGATAGGGGTTACACAGATTACATCACACTTTCCCTATGATAGCCAATTGTGACACTTGTATCTAATATCATTCACTTTTTTTTAAATCCAAATGAAATAAACTAGGACTAGAACTAGACCACTATATCATAAAATCTGAAATAAAGATTTTAAAAATGATGAATTCATTTACATTGATCTTTCTAAAATATTATGGCTAATAATATTTTGCTGAGAAAAAAACTTTTACCCTATTAATAAACCATTTTCAAAATGTGATTTCATCTTTCATGTGTTTTTTTACTTCTTTTGTCATCATACTTTTATAATTATTATAGTACAAGTATTTAATTAAAATATTTGTATGTACATATATATGCAAATGTGTAGGGTACATGATAAAAAAGGTTTAGAGAATATTACTTTAGGAGAAGGGAACACATCTTGGAGGGTGTTATTAGAAATATTTGATGCAGACACAGTGTTATGAACTCTCATTTAAAGTAGTACAAAATCACCCAAGAAATTGCTGATAATAAACATCAAGGCTTGGAATCTTGGAAATAAATGGAATAAGCAGAAAAGCTGGTTAAGATGTCATGTTAGAAGGCTCACTGAACACATTTGGATAATAGAATCGACCAAAAAATATGCTAATAAGAGATTTATTGCTAATTAGCACCTGAGAATGAAGTGAAACAGGAAGCATGAAACCAGTCAGAAGCAGTCAAAATGTATCAAATTCAGAGTGTTATAGGAGTTTGGCTTAGTTCCCTTGATTAGACTATAGCATTAGTGATGTTGAAGTCAGAGGGTTCAAATCAAATTTGCTTTAAGCATACCATACTTAATAATGGCCAAACCGTGTGTGTGTGTATGTGTAGTGAATGGGAGAAATGTAATAATCCAAATGTCTAAAGAAGGAATTCATAAATGTTTAGTTAGTAACAGGGAACACCAATAAAATTGTTATAATACTGGAGCTTTACAAAATCTTCATTATACAATCCTCTGAATTTATAGATGAGGGAACAGAGAACCAGACAGAATGTAACTTGTACAAAGAAATACAACTCCTTAGTAGGAAATGCTGAGATCTCATAACTCAGACAATCACACTGTCTCGAGGATATACACCAAGTCAGAGAAATGCAAATTAAAACAACTCTAAGGGACTACTTTATACCTCTCAGATTGGCTAAGATGACAGGAAAAGATAATGATGAATGTTAGAGAGGATGTGGGACAACTGGGACACTGATGCATTGTTGGTGGAGTTGTGAACTGATCCAACCATTCTGGAAAGCAATATGGATCTATGTCCAAAGGGTTATCAAACTGTGCATACCTTTTGACCCAGCAGTGTCTCTACTGGGCCTGTATCCCAAAGAGTTCATAAAAAAGGGAAAAGGACCCACAAGTGCAAAAATGTTTGTGGCAGCCCTTTTTGTAGTAACAAGGAACTGGAAACTGAGTGGATGCTCATCAGTTGGAGAATGGCTGAATAAGTTATGGTATAGGAATGTGATGGAATATTATTGTTCTGTAAGAAATAACCAGCAGGATGAATAGAGAGGCCTGGAGAGACTTATATGAACTGCTGCTAAGTGAAGTGAGCATAACCATGAGAACAATGTACACAGCACAACAAGATTATGTGATGATCAGTTCTGATGGATGTGACTCTTTTCATCAGCAAGGTGATTCAGGCTCAGGCCAGTTCCAATGTGTGATGAGCAGAGCCATCTGGCACCTCTAGAGAGGACTCTGGGGACTGAGTGTAAATCATAACATAGTATTTTAATTTTTTTGTTATTGTTTGCATTTTGTTTTCTTTCTCATTTTTTCTCTTAGATATGATTTTTCTTGTGCAGCATGATAATTGTGGCAATATGTTTAGAAGAATTGCACATGTTTAACATATAATGGATTATTTGCTGTCTAGAGGAGGGGGGGAGGGAAAAGGGAGGAAGAAAAAAATTGGAACACAAGGTTTTTCAAGGATGACTGTTGAAAACTATGCATATATTTTGAAAATAAAAGCTTTAAAATAAAAAAAAATTAAAAAGAATATATGCCAAGATTATGATAGCCATATTCCAACTTCAGGTTAGGAAGAATAGAGAATGGCAATATTTTAAATTGACTTAACAACACATATAAAAAAATTCAAAGTCTGTACCTATTGTGAGACAATGGATCTCTATCCCCAATATCATAAAATCTTATAGTTTCAAGAAATTGTATTTTACCCCAGAAACATGAATGCCTTCTACAATATGCCTGACAAAGGATATTTATTCTGCCCTTGAAAACTAAGTGGGAGTGTGGAGATAATAGAAGGGGTAACATACTAAGGAGCTTAGCAGAATGGGGTGGAGGGTGCATTTAGAATGGTTTGCCTTTGGCAAGGAAAAGGACTGCATCTTTACATGCTATAGGGATAAAGAAGATACAGGAAGAAGACATGTGAGTGCTGTTAGTTGTAAAGAAAGAGATTTTGGTGAATGTCTTCTCTCTGTACATTTTTATCAATGTTTGTTGAATGAAAATTATAGAAACTGAATTACACCAAAACCTTCTTTTATCACTCTTCTATGATGAAATGAAAAACATCCTTAAGTAACTATTGGATAGTTTTGTATCCTAAGAGTCATGATTTTGACATCAAATGAAACTCACTTTCTCATGTTACTGAATTATAGAAACTAAGTATAGATTAATTTACCTCTTTTCTCATTTTGGCATTCTTCACATTTATGGAGTTGGGAGAAATGTTTCAAGCTTGTTTATTTCTTTCCATATATTCCTATAAGTCCTTTTTGTATCAGCCAACAATTAATCAATTAGCAAGTATTTATTAAGCATCTACTATTTGTTTGTGAATTGTGGGTACAAGAACAAAAAAATTAAACAATACTTACTGACAGGTATATACAAAAACATCGATTGAAGACACATGTGAGAGATGTTGTAGAGGTAGACAGTGCTAGCACTGGGGAAACAAATAGGAAAGGCAGAAACATGACGTAAAAGGGATATTGAGAAGTTGAGGACATCTAGAAATAGATGCTATCTGAAAATTGCTTTGAAAATCTGTTAAGAGAAATATAGGGCCTATTTATTGATGAGTGTTTTTTCTTTGTGGAAGGAAAAAGGTGGAAGTAACAACTTAACCACTAAAAACAAATATTGCTTGACATATGATTTTGCCTTTTATTGCCATTAACAGACTTATAAAATAATTTCTTTATATCATTTGATATAGTGGATAGAATGGTGAACTGAGACAGTAAGATTTGGATTCAAATATTACCTTAAAGATATGCTAGCCATATGATTTTGAGTGAGTTATATAGTGTTGTGAGTCTCAGTTTTCTCCTCAGTATAATGTGGAAAATATTATCACATATCTCATAAGATGTTGTGTAGAGCAAAGATTATGCACATAAAGCTCTTTACAAGCCTTTAAAATCTATATAAATGTTACCTTCATCATTATTATTGTCATTATCATTTTGTTATTTTGTGCTTCACAAATTGGGGAGAGAAGTGGGCAACAAATCATTAATTAGAGGTTTGGGTTTAATTTTATAGCTCAAGTATTATCATACAAGTTTTCTTCTTAAAAAATCTATTACTTTTAATCAAAAAAGACGTCTTTTTTTAAGGGAAGGGGCTGAAAAGTAGGATAA
Organism: Antechinus flavipes; assembly: GCF_016432865.1. NCBI lineage: Eukaryota > Metazoa > Chordata > Mammalia > Dasyuromorphia > Dasyuridae > Antechinus > Antechinus flavipes. The sequence continues at coordinate 125,809,331 of NC_067400.1, read as the reverse complement.
GAAAGATATAACATAAACTTGTTACTTGAAAAAAAGTTGTGAAGCAGTTATCCAATAAAGATAGATAAGGAATGGAGAATTTTTTCTTGGTGTTAAAAGAAAAATGCACATGAAAGAGTAATGGTATTGATTGAAACTAGACCTGGAAGAGTAGGGCAGCAAAATGGAGACCCTCCCATCTGAAAATAAAAGAAAAGGCCCTGATACTTGATCTTTATTAGCTCCTTCAAAGGCTTCTGTAATTCACAGTCTGACAGGGTTTTGTGAGCGGCATTGAATTGGGTATCTAGCAATTCACAAAGCAGTAATTTACTTTAGGAAAAAAAACAATTAACAAGGTATATCATAAATATAATTATAAACTGAAAGCAATGGAGTGAAATGACGAAATCTTAAAACTCTGCACTTCCTAAATTCTAGCTTACAAATTGAAAGGTCTCAACACTTATCTTTGCCTCCTTAAAAAAATGAGGTATGTTGTTTGTGTGTGTGTGTGTGTGTGTGTGTGTGTGTGTGTGTGTGTGTGCCAGAGAAAGTGTGTAAGGTATATAACTGGCATCCACTGAGCAATTTTATAGTAGTTTGGCTTAGTTCTCTTGTTTTGGCCATAATATCAGTGGATCGGATTCTATCTCTGAAGTATACCACCTCTCTATCTAGAGAAGGAAAGTATTTTTTTCTGACAATTTTTTCGAGGTAGTATTAGTCATAACATTGATCTGAGTTTCCTTTCATCATTGTTTTCCTTTGTGTTATTTTACATTTATTGTTCTTTTGTTTCTTGATTCTTTATGCTGCTTTAATTCATATATGTCTGCTCAAGTTTTTCAGATTTTTTTTTTAATATTTGTCACTTCCTATAATGAAATAACAATTAATTATATACACATGTCAGGGTAAAATATATTCCATTACTGTATGGCTGTGGCCTCCAATCTTTTTTATAAAAGAAGGATCCTTAACCTGGTTGGTGAATTGGCATTTTATATGTCTCCTTGAGTCGGTCTAGAAGAAGAAGATAATGTTGGGCAGCAAATGAAACACTCCCCCATATCCATCACTGCTGAAGTACTCATTTGAGTGCAGCTATTATCCAATGGCACAGTGCCATCTTAAATATACTAGCGAAGGACATCAGAATGTCAGAAACCATTACAGTTTGGGTAAATTTGACTGTCTCAATTTGGAGGCGGCATTTTAATCAGGGTAAGGTGATCTTGACTACAAGTATGATCCTACAGGTATTACTGATGTGACTATATCTTTTGAAAATAGATATTTTACTCTCATTTAGACAGTGGGAAAGAATTCTCGGATTTATTCATATGTTATTTTCTACAATGAAATTTCATTGCATTCATATACTACAATTTGACCACTCATTCCTCAACTTGTCACCCACTTCCACTCCTTATCACCGATTCTTTCCTTTTTTCCTATCTCAAAAAAAGTGCTGTTATAAATATTTTTGGACATATGGAGCCTGCCCTTTTGTACTTGATTCCTTGATGGATAGCCTATGGGTAGAGCTTTTCTCCTCTTTACTTGGCTACTCATTGAAATTTCATCAGAAATTAAGAAAAAGTATAAACTGCTTAAGTCAAAATATAAATTCTTGCTAGACATCTAATATTGGGTGAATTGAAAGCTGAAATTATTGGCTAAAAGTAAGTGTCTGGGAGGTGGTCAAAATATAATGGAAAACTCAGTGAACTTAGTCAGAAATGGCTGAGTTATACTCTAACTCTGTTATTTACTAGTTATATGGCTTTTGGCAAGTCCTTATCCATAAAATGGGGATAAAAATAATTATATTACCTTCTTATTAGGATTGTTATGAGAATCAAGTGAGATACTGGATATGAATTCCTATAATAATATGAGAAATTATTACCTGTAGATTTCATATTCTTTTGTTTTCCAGTCCTAATCCTGTCTACACATTCATATCATAGCTGACATTATCCTATGTGACAGTCTATTTCTAGAAATTTCATGAGATATCAACATAATAACACACCTAGTAATATATGCCACAAATAATATTAAAGGATACAATCAATTTTGAGAGATAAATCCCTTGTCTGAGAATAAAGCTTATAAAACTAAGAGTACTTAAAAAAAGAATTTAAGTAATATGGCATATAGAAATAAGTGAATATTTGGGCTCAAATATTAGCTCTGTCTGTATGACCTCAGACCTCTCTTGGCTTCAGTTGTATTATCTATGCAATAAAGGGTTTAGAAAAGATAACATGGCCATAGATTTAGTGTTGGAAGGAACTGAAAAGATCCTTTAGACCAAGCTTTTCATTTTACAGCTGAGGAAATTGAGGTCCAGTAATTTGTTCCAGGATGCATAGCTAGCAAAGGTCAAAGCAAAGAAGAAAAAGATAGCTTCTAATATCCCTTTCAGCTCCATATCTATAATCTTTGAAACATATTTGATTAATTTGAAATCATTTCAAGAAAGAAAAAAAGCATTATTTAGTTTTTCCCAATTCTATACTTGGGCATCAAGAACATTCATTAGGGATTTCTACCTAAGTTTATACTACTGTAAAAAAAAAAAAAAAAAAAAAAGAATAGTATCAGTTCCAATAAAAAGGCATCTACCTTAATTATTGTTTGTTACAACACTTCCAGTATAATTAATTGAGGCAAATTTCAACCATACTTGAAAGCCAAAGTATAATCCAGTTCAGGAAGACTCCTCCAAGTGACCTTTGATCTTTATTTCCCTCAGTTAAGGATATAATAATTCCTTTTATCTCATCATGTTGGCACACATTCCTAAGACTCAGCCTTCAGTTGTGCAAGAAATGATCTGTAGTTTAAATAAAACATTCAAAAAGGAATTCAAAAGACTCTCTAAAGATTGTTATTCTCCAGTATCTTGAGACACCATTTTGTTATGTTGCTTCCTTCTCTTAGTGTAAGGTTCAAAATACTTAGTATTTTAGCCAGCAAAATCAACCCTTTTATTATTCCATGTTGTTTCTCATAGGAGATTTTACTCATTGGAAAAAAAAATGTAAGTCTTCTAAGAAGCAGAGTGTAAGTCTTTAATAGGTCACAGTAGTATCATTTATGATGGGAAGTGAAGAATCTCTTTTTCAGTTGAAACTGAAGAAAACTTTTAGGTAGTAGACTCAAGGTATAATTATGTGGTTTGGAATTTAGCCAGGACACTGAAATTTATACTTCTCCACTTACTAGATGTGTCATGGACCCTTTAATTACCTGAAGTGGGTCAGGACTTCTGTTTTCTGCCTATTCCATCAGAAAGACAGCATAACTTCATACCTTAGAGTAGCAAGTTTCCTTTATGACTCTCTGGGGTATTTACTATGTGCTGAGAATATGCCTGATTTCCTTGATTGAGATGTTTTTTGATGTCATACATTGAGAGTTCAAAGAGACTTTAGAGGTCATTTGATCCAACCCCCTCATCTTACAGAGTGATTTTTGTATACAAAGATTAAATGGCATCTTTTGTATGAGAGTACTGTGGTTTTAAAATGAAGGAAGGCATGGATATACCTACTTCCACTTACACATACTAAGTTGAGATTGACCCTTTTAAATGAGAGGATCTAACCCCACAGATTCATAGGCAAAGCAATAAACTCCATATGTTTCAAGTAAATTAACTCAGTCCAGAATGCACCACTGATTCAGAGGGTGTGGTAGGAGACACTTTCTCACATTCAGGCAGCAGGTCAGAGAGGTAGCGAGTTGTCTGTAAACAAGTTAACCTATAGCAGCAACTGAAATTAAGCCAGGACTTGTCTCTTATCCTGTAATAAGTAACCCAGTGTAGACAAGCCTTTAATAGGAGTTGCACCTGTTGAATCATCATCCGGTCCTTTCTTTCTTCCCCACCCCACCCCAAGAACTTGTCCCAAAGTTAGCATCAGAATGAAAGTGTTCACATTCAGACATCTCTCAGCTCAGATCAGACACAGCTAATGTGATGATAAACTCAGTTTGGCTTCATTAATACCTAGATTTAGAAATGAGCAGGATGGACTTCAGGGGTCATATAGTGTAAACTTCTCATTTTAACATTAAGGAAACTTAGACCCAAAGAAGCCCAAGGTAAGTGACTCCCTCAATCATACAGGTACTAAATGGAAAAGTTAGGATTTGAACTGAGATCTTTCAACTGCATAGATAACTAGGTAGTTCAGTGGATAAAGCACTGGATTTCCCCATTCTTACACAAACAGTAAGTAGCAGAGTCAAAATTTGAACTGAAATCCTCCTGACTTCAAGCCCTACAGGATTGCCTCTGGGCCATGCTGCCTCCTAGAGGAAACTAAATTCAGGCCCACCAGAGAAACTCTTCAATTAGGGCAAAATGGCCTTGAATTTACACTATTTTTTATTTCTGAAGCATCCATTGTTCTTGTTGGCATCCTTGTTAAGTAAAATGTAAGCATGAATTAATACAGATTTTGACCAAGGAAAAAGTAGCACGTAAGTATCTTTTGTAAGGCTACTGTTTGCCATACCCAATTTTTTAAATGAATAATAGTCATGTCCCATCCTCTTTCCCTTCTTTATCAAACAATATACTTAGACTATGTTGTTTGTTGGAACTGTTTGTTCTGCACATTACTCTATAATATATAGAAGCTAATTATTTGCCATCAGCAGGAATAGGGTTTTCTAGATACCTGGAGCTCATCATCATCAAAAATAATACTAACTAGCATTTATGCAGTACTTTAAGGTTTATAAAGTGCTTTATATATGTTAACTCATTTGGTCTTTATAATAACTTTGTGAAGTAGAATGCGATTATCCTCAATTTAGAGATGAAGAAGCTGAGACAAAGAAATAACTTATCCAGAAACACATGGGTAATAAGTATTTAAAGTGGGATTTGAACTTGACTTCCAAACTCCACATGCTGTACTCTATGCACTGTTCTGCATAATGGCCCTGAAACATTTCTTTCTGACAATACTACATATTTTTTAAACATAATATATTAAACATAATTTAACATTCTATGGGTATTGTTATTATGAAAAAAAAGGGATATCTTGTTGTGGAAAGAAAATTTTGGATGAAATGATACAGTCCAAAGAAAAGGATCTGGATTTGAAGTTAGAGGGCCTGTTTTATCTATGTACATCCTTATCTCTTGTTAATCTGACTTCCATTGGAAGTTGAATCTTGCAAAAAATACAAGTAGCAGCATTCAGTGAAATATAATTAAATCAAAGGGAGTCAAGACATTCCTATGGTGATATGGCAAGTTCCAGAACCAAGACTCCCGTTAATTATGAGTTCTAGTTCTTTTCTAAAGTATTCTAAGCCAAGATATGTCAACTGAATTCATATTAATATGTCAGCTGAGCCCAAAGTAGAAGGCTATGGTGACCACCAGTAATGAAACCATATCCTTTGGAGTAGCATATAGCAATGTCCAGTGGAATAGTATCTGATTAGACCAATCGAAGAGACTATAGGACCAAGATCAGCAGGAGTAGTGGGAAGAGATTCATGACCTAGAACATTGAGAGAGTTGAGTAACCTCTCTTCACATGTTCCTTAGCCATCTGTTCTCTACACATGTTTCACCACGTTTTTGTGGATCCATCTACTTCTTACACTGAGGTGGATTTGTGTGATAGTGTACCCCAGTTCTGTAGGTAGATTGTTTATTGCAACTGTTCTTTCCAGGCTATATTAATAAATGCTTTTCCACGGAGATAATTGTATCCTCTGCAAGCTAAATAGACAAACTAAATATACTTGTGAGTTCTAGTCTTAGGAGCATAAACTTAGAGAGCCTGTAATTTAAGGTCACCATTTCTCTATTAGCATAAATTGTGGGGTAGCCCAGAGGGGGTGCTAAAAAGTATTAGTTTTTATTTTAACCATACTTATTAAAATCCTATTGATATTAGCAACTATTTGTACAGGCTACAATTTTAGTTCAAAGTTCTCTGGTGCCTTATTGTAGAATGCAAATCACCTTGGATTTTCAAATCATAGATCTTGGAAATTGAAATTTTTATTGAAATAATTGAATTATTCAAATAACTTAAATAATCATAATTATAACCATTTTATAGGTTTCAATATAAATGGATAATCAATATCTTTATTAATCATCTCTTGTTCATAAAATTTGGAAGACCTTAGCAAGGACGCACCTCTGCCAATTTTCAGAAAGATTAAATAAAGATATGCTTGCTCAATCCTGAGCAAAACTGTGAAATAGGTCAAATTTGTTCCTAATGCCTTCCTCAAGTCAGTCAACAAGCAATTATTAAACACTAATTATGGGTCAGGAACTGTGATAAGTGCTTGAGATACAAAGAATGGTAAAAGTCCCTGCTCTCCAAAAGCTCATAGTTTAATGTGGGTGTGGGGGAGTGGGGTGGGATGGGGTCATGGGAGAACAATGTGGAAACAATTATGTACAAATAAGCTATCTATAAGATAAACTGGAAATATTTCCTCCATTTTCTACATGATTTCTCTCAAGTTCTCTGAACTTGAGTTTCTACTTCTTTTTAGATATAGGAGTATTTCTTCTCTAAAACTCTGCTCTCAGCGTCTCATATCAGTTATTTTTATTTTAGAGTGAATTTATTAGTGTGTTGCCTCTCCAGAGAATCATTTGCATTTACAGCAAAATTTCTAATTGTGAAATGGAAGGGTTTTTGTTTTTTTTTCTCAAAAATATTTCAGGCTTCTAAGAATAGGAATAGTGGGGAAGTGTTTAGTCTGGAAGAGAACAAGAAGCCATTCTGCTCTCCATGAAATTACACCCAATTCAATCCAATCCAATAGGAATTAACAAGATCCAACCATGTGCAAAGCATTGTGCTAAGAGTTGGGGGAACACAAAACTAAAATGAAAAGTCTCTGACCTCTAAGAACTTGCATTCAATACAATTTGTAAGAAATACAGTATGTTAGCAGTGTACACATAAGAATTTGAAGATGAAGAGTACGCTTGCAATCACAGTAGGAAGGCAGGAGAGACTTCTCTTAGAAAGTGACACATTAGCTAAGCCTTGACAGATACAAGGGATTTAGAGGGGGAATATTTCTGGCATAGGAGACAGCTTATGAAAAGGCAGGAAGGGAAGAGGAATGTGGAGTGCTGAGTTCAGACCACTTTACATGGAATGTAGTATGTAAAGGGGATTAATATGTAATAAAACTGGATAGGTAGTGTGAAACCAAAACTGTGAAAGGCTTAAAATGCCAAACTGAGGAATTTGTATTTTATTATGGAGGCACAAGTGAGCCACTGAAAATTCTTGAGCAAAGGAATAATAATAATAACTAAAAAAAAAAAAAAAGATTTTTGTGGTTCCTTGAGAAATCATTGAAACCTGGACACCCCTCATATAAATCTATTTTGGACATAAATATATCACATGAATTTTCCCCTTAGTTCTTTACTTTACTAAACTCAAAGGCATTATGGTGTCAGACATAAAATAATGCAACCTGTGCTGTTCCCCTTTCCCCTATTCCTTGAGTTCATATGGAGCAGATCCAATTTGGGTGCCTGACCCCAAAAGGTTATATTCTCTTTGGCTTGTTGCCCCTACATGAAGTTTACTCTGGGAAAATATCCAAATATAACTTATTACAGCTTGTGTCCAGGTTTCCACAAATGTGGCTAACATGATTCCCATGTAATTACTCAAGATGACAAATGTCTATTAAATATAAGACTACTTCTGTTTCATCTCACAGAAAATGCAAAAGACATAAAGAACTCATAGGAACCTATAAGCAAATGCAAAAATACAAAATACAGCTATTCATTAGTACTTAATAATAACAACAATAATAGCATTATATAACATCTACTATGTGTCAGGTATTATACTAAGTACTTTACAAATATTATCTCATTTGATCATCACAATAACCTTGAGAAGCAGTTGCTAGCATCAGCCATATTTTACAGATAAGGAAATTGAGATAAACAGAAGTTAAGGGATCAAGGTCATATAGCTATCAAGTAACTGAAATTGAATTTCTTCCTGACAGATTTAATGAACTGTGCTTCCTAAATGCTTCACTGTGCAGTCTCCCTATACATTGAATACTGATCTTTCACCAGAGTTCCAAAGTTCTTCCAACTCACTTTTATGTAGTTTGAATACCCCTTGGAAAGAAATTAAATTTGCATTTTCCAGGCGATAGAACATCCCTACATTCTGTATGAATCCTTCTTCAATTAAGTCTCACACAGGCATTCCAAATTAGTGTCATTCTGTATCTTGGACTCCTCATCCCCTCCTCTTTAGGCTAGACTTGAAGGAACTCAGAAGGCAGAGAATGATGAAGGAGAGAGTTTTACAGCTAGAGAACAGCCAGTGAAGAATCTTGGAGTTGGGAGATGGGGTTAGTTAATACTCTTGAGAAGATAAACTCCTGATTTGAAAAACCAACCAAATTCTGTGATGACCTATAAAATTTAGCTGATAGACCTAATTATCCTTTGAGGTGCCTTCTTTCCTTGTCTATAATATCCTCATAGAGTAGAATAGCCAAGAGTGAATCTGATTCTTAGAATTTAGTAGTGGGGGAATGTTCTCCAAACATTTAGTTTCAAGCCAGTTATTATCAAGCACTCCTTCCAAGACTCTTCACAATCTGTATTCAACCCACTTTGACATTTTTATTACATTGTATCCACTAGGATATTCTTACTACATTGTTCCCCAGGCCTCCTTCGGCAGCCATTTAATTAGGATTCATATGCTCTCCAGCCACCTATATTCTACAACAGTTAGCTTGCAAGGACTGCCTCATAGAGCTCTCCAGAATTCCAGAAAAGCCATTAGATTAACTTCTAGGTATTCTCCCTAGACACTTGCAACCCCACAGCAATTATCTTGCTGCTTCTCTTCTACTCCACCTCCTCATATAATTTCCAGCTACACATTATTGCCGTGGACTTAACTTCTATGGACAATGTTCTCAGGCTTAACTTGGTACAAACTGATAACTTGGTAATTGAAAGTTCATTTTGTAGGCTATACAAACAAATTCCAATCAATTCTCCTTAGGGTAGCAACACTAATCCTGGTTGCATAAATATAATTAAAAGTTGCTTTTTCCTCCTAAACAAGGTGATATTTTACAGGGAGAAGCCCCTTGAAATGTCCTAAAAACTCAACAAATCTAGGAGGGGAATGGCATAGAGTCCAAGCAATTGTCATGTACCCAGAGATACTTAGGAAAAGAAGAGGACAAAGAGCATTTAGGAACATATACATGAGTTATCACTATTCAAGACATGTTTCCAAGGCAAAACATTCCATACTGTTTCTCTTTTGGAATATGCCAGCCCTGTAATATCTCTGCTGAGGAGTGCTTAATTTGTAAGATCACCTCACTAAAATCAAATGTGTTTGCACAAAGGTGGTAAGTTGAGTACAAGCTTCTGGTAGGAGGATCCAGCAAAACATGTGAGAGATGGGAGGACATAAAATAGTAAGTTGTTAGGCAAAAAAAGAAAGAACAATAGGAGGAATGGAAACTTTTGAAGAGGGCTATATTGGGATCAGCAAAAGGCCACTGGTTGCTGTTTAGATCTCTGAAGATAAGGGACTGCAAGGAAGGGATAAATGAACATCAACTACTAAATAATCCACTTCAAAAATTTTCTGGGAGCTATTTTCAGTCCTTAGAAATATCATTACTAGCCCCTATATTTTAAAAGTCTCTGATAAAAGAAACAATAAATACCAGAGGGTTTTTTTTCCCCCAAAGATACGTTCTTTAAAAACCCAATGGTTCACACAAGTATCATTAGTATAAAAAGTATTTGTCATGGTCAATGCAACATAAATTTGGAAATGGACATTTGAAGTTGTCAACAATCTTGTATAGTTTCTTGCAAGTCATGCATCAGTAATATATTAATAATGCTGTATTATTTATATTATATTATATTTATGTATATATTATATTTATATTGGAGTTGGAACAAATCCAATATCCACTTGCTATTAAAAATAATTGTCTGTCATGAATGGATTCCTAATTTAAAAAGGTAATGATTACATTTTCAACTGTGAGCCAATTGTAGAAACTGCCATAGATTTTTTTTTTTTTAAGTACAGGATGTTCAACAGCATCCTGAACGCAGGAAGAAAAATAAACGGAATTGTCTAGTCTTTGTTCTGAGGATGCAAATGACTAAAAGCTAAATTTTTATTCATTTTCCAAAATTAGAATTGATATACAGAAATTTGCCTACTAGGTTGTACTTTGATAGGATACTATATCTAATATATAGTTTGGGAGATACAGTACATAGAAAAATATGTTGAATAACAATAGATTATTCTTCTATAATAACAATGTAATCACAAGTAATGGAATTCATGCTTAATATCACAAAAAAGCAATTGTTTTACAGCCAAAAAAATACCCAGTAAATCTATAAGTAAGCTTGTTACTCTTATCAGGTTTGTTCCTGCCAAAATGTTTTGTGACTAATGCACAGGAACAAACAGTGGAGGACAGATATTCAACAAAAACAGAAATGCTTTTATTTTTCCTATGTATACTAAGACTTTTTTATAGAGCTACTCCAGATTACAAAAATACTTGTGATATCTTTTAGCCAGGCTTATTATGCATTGGTCTCTTCCGTGCTCTCTATTGTTCAACCAAAATGATTATTTTGCCATTATTCTCATGTAGCATTCCATCTCTCTTCTCCACACCTTTGTATACATAGATTGTCCTTTATTTTTGGCATGTGCTACACACACACACACACACACACACACACACACACACACACACACTTCAACCTCTGAGAATCTTTATTTCCCTTCAAAATTTTTTCTCAAAAGCCATCCTTTTGGATTCTTTGCCTTATTAGCTCAACTAATAATGCCTTCTTCATCCCCACTACAATTACATTATACTAGTTTTGCATACACTTTTATGGGCTTTATCTTTCTCTAGAATATATGTGCATGTTGTCTCTTTCCATAGAATATACACACTGTTAAAAAGGTTTATGATTGATTGATTCATTAATATATTTCCAGAAGTATACCTCTATGAAAATTGAGAATGCTTTATGGAAGATTATCATCTATAGAAAGAAGTCTTCTAGAAATATTTAAAACAGCACAAAACTACCAAATTGTAAACTCAACAAATTTCTTGAGAATACTGTTAACTATTAATAAAAAACTATTTTCAATCTCAAATTACATATGTCTTCTTTAATATTACAGTAGTTTCATGAACTTATTTTTGTGAGTACCTCTACTACTTTAGATAACTTCTTCAAAATTCTCATACTAAGTGAATCTTATTTTGTTTTTCTGGAAATCCTTCCTAGAGAATCTACCTAATACAATAGAGGTGATCCTCTTGTTCTTTTAGTATTTAATTGATGAATGCTAGAGCAGATATTGATATTTTCATGTGTTATCCTCTATACATTACTACTCTAATGTTCTTTTCTTGTTGCATGTTCTCAATCACATTCTTCACATGTGTAAGCCCTCATGGACAATCTACTATGATATGCTTGTGCCCATCATATGTTTTTTCTCTTGCCTTTGGGTCATTTTCAATTTTTTTATTTAGGCAACATTGATACTTTGGAGAGCCTTCATATTCAATACCAAAAGAATATTACAGTTGATAGCATCATACATAGTACATGTATTATACTACATCCAAAAGACAGCATGCTTTCACTGAAGGAGACCTTATCTTAGAGCCAAGATCTGGAATTGAATCTTGCATTTGACCCAGTGTGACTATGTGACTTTGAGCAAATTATTGAACCATTCAGTGTCCTCTTCCCCCACCAGAAACTAAGATTTTTAGTACAGCAGTGAAAGGAATTTATTCATTGGATATTCCTTATAACAATGAAATCACAGATCCAGGATGAAAATAATAGGCACAATTATATAAATTTCCAAAACTGTAGATTGTTGAAATCTTTAAGTTCTTCTGGGCATGAGATAATAGTTGCCATAAAAATGAATGGCATACATATAAAGTCAGATAGACATTGGGAATAAGAAATGAGAATAGACATACAATTTTTATTTTTTAAAATTATATTTATTTTCTCCCCAATTCATCAACCCTCAGAGGCAGGAAAAGAAAAAAAAAAAGCAAAACATTTTAAACAAGTAAATGTTTGTGATGCCCATTTTTTGGTCACCTCTATTCATCTGAAAATCTTTCTAAGTATAAATTATTTTGATTAGTGATTATAAACATAAAATTATTCTTTCTTATAATCATGGGTAACTGGAATTTCTTTTTTAAAAAATTGACTTTTCTCTTGTACAAACAAAACCAATGCAGTCAAGATGCGAAGAAGAAAACTGGGGGAAAAAAATCTTTCCACTCTAGGGCTCTGATAAAGACCTTATTTCTAAAATATACAGAGAATTAACTTAGATTTGTAACACAAGCCATTCTCCAGTTGATAAATGGTCAAAATATATGAACAGACAATTTTCAGATGAAGAAATTAAAGCCATTTTTAATAATATGAAAAAAATGCTCTAAATCACTATTGATTAGACAAATGCAAATTTAGGCAAATCTGAGGTAGCACTTTATACCTCTCAGATTGGCTAAGATGATAACAAAAGAAAAGAAATGAAAAGATAAATATTGAAGAGAATGTGGGAAAATTGGGACACTATTACATTGTTGGTGGAGTTGTGCACTTATCTAACCATTCTATAGAATAATTTGGAACTATGCCCAAAGGGCTATCAAACTGTGCATACCTCTTAATCCATCAATGTCTCTACTGAGTCTGCATCCCAAAGAGATCATATAAAGGGGGAAAAGGACTGATATGGGCAAAAATGTTTGGAGCAGTCCTTTTTGTAGTGGCAAGGAACTGGAAACTGAGTGGATGCCTATCAGGTAGAGAATGGCTGAATAAATTATGGTATATGAAAGTAATGGAATATTATTTTTCTATAAGAAATGATCAGCAGAATGATTTCAGAAAGGTTTGGGGAGATTTACATGAACTGAAGGAATACCATTTTAAAAATTACATTTTATTAATGCATTTTTTGTATCATAATCATTTATACATATTTTATCTACTGGCCTCCAATTCCAATGAGTTTTTTGGGAAAAGGAAAAGCAGTTAAACAAAACCATCCAACACTACTTCTGTATCTGACTGCGTAGATAACATTCTACCCACATTCTATCCTATCTCTCCAATGAAAGAAAGAGGGGTCTTTAAAAAAAATCTCCTTTGGGGTGAAATTAGTTATTATTATCTTATTATATTGATTTTTATTGTTTTTTCATTTATATTACTGTTCTCATTTTGTATATTATACTCTTGTTTCTATTTACTTTATTCTGTACCAATTGATATAAAATTCCCATGTTTCTCTGAAATCTTTATATCATTGTTTTATTATGGCCCAATGATATTCCATTTTATTCATGTGCCATAGTTTATTTGTTCAGTCATTCTCCAGTAAATGGGTATCCTTTTAGTTCTTTACTAATGTGTTGTTATGAATCATTTTGTGCATATATGGGACCTTTCTCTTTTTTTGTGTTTGAGCTCCTTGGATTATCAGTAAATTTGCAAAGGTTTAATTCCCTTCACCCTGACCACCTCACATTTCCATTCTGAAATTTCTATGATCTTCCTTTTCTACTCCTATTATTTAGTTGTTAAATGCTCCTAGGAAAAACAAAAAAGAAATTGTGTCGACTTGGTATACTATAAAATTGTTCTCTCTCATCTTACTTGGGCTCCTGTAGCCTGAGAAAGCTTTTGTTCAGCTTCTTATCGACTATCACAGTGGTTTGGTTTCTTCTAAGTCATCTCTTCTCCTAATATCCAACTCAACTCTAGCCTCTTACTCTCATAAGATGATATTGCCTCTTGCTTTACTGATAAGATTAAGCTCATATGATGTGAACTCCTTTGTCTAGTCTTCTTAATCTTAGGGTCTTCATCCACCCTCTTATCTTTATTTCTAGTCTCAGAAGTGGTTCATCTTGTTGCCAGAGATAACCCAAGACTGTTTGCTACAGACAATCCCCTCTATCTTCTGTGTCCTTGCTTTATCAATATTTTCTTATGCATTTTCAATTCTCTCCATCTATCTTTCTCTGTGTATCTGTTTCTTTTTCTCTCTGTTTCTCTTTTTGACTTTGTCTCTCCTTCTGTCTTTCTGTGTCTCTGTCTCTGCCTCTCAACCATATCTCTCTCAACCATGCCTTCTATTATTTAGCCTCCAAATACAGTAATGTCTCCTTTATCTTAAAATAAAACAAGAAAAAGCTGCTTTTGAACTCATTATTTCCTTCAAGTTTTCTTATAGAATCTTATAATCTGGGGTTTATTTATTAGGGACTTCAGAAGCTATCTACTTCAATCTATAACTGAACAAGAATTTCTTAATCTCTCTCCTTTCCTTTTCTACCATCATTCTAAAAATGGGATCTCTACATGTAGCTTCCACTTGCTTCCTACTTTATCATTCCTTTGACAAATAATACCTGAGCTCTGCAGAAATAAATGCAGTACTGAATGAATCTCTTCTGCCAACTTATTTTCAGGCACTGCAACAGAGCTGAAGTCTTTGCCCTGGTACTCAATTAATATATTTACTTAGACCACTGTTTTCAGAATTAGCTTAATGGTATAACTTAATGATATCTGTAGAAGCAACTACTCTGCTGAGATAGTGTTAAAAAGCATCCTGAAAGTTCTGCCTTTTTCTTTTGTTTTCTCCTTATTACCCAGGAGACATAGCACCCCAAGGATCATTTTTTTGTTTTTTTTTACTTTTTTATTAGGTAAAGACCAAATATACAAAGTTTGTAGAGGCCCTTAAAACTCCCAAGCCCCACAATGAAAGGTTAATTGGAGACAGTTGAGAAAAGTGTAAAGTAATGATTTTATCCAGCAATGAACAGACAGGTCTGCTGAAGATTATTAAGTTTAGGACAACATGGAGGGGCTCAACCTAGAACTTCCTGAGCCTCATAGACCCATTTTTATTATACACTGAATTACTGCAGTTAGAGCGTAAGAGTTTAGAATTTGGATATTCACTGCTTTGGTCACAACCAAAGCCAAGACTAAATATAGTGGAGAAAACAAAGTGAATAAACATTTCCTATATATCAGGCATTATACTAAGCACTTTACAGATATCTCATTTGATCCTTTCAACAAGGTAGTGTGAAGTAAGTGCTGTTATTATTTCCAATTTTACAATTGAGAAAATAGGCAAACAGGTTAGTGATTTGCCAAGGATCACATGGCTAAGGCTACATTTGAATTTAGGTCATCCTTCCTAGTTCCAGGCCCAGAATTCTATCCATTATACCACCTAGCTGCTTCCAAATATAGTCCTGTTCCTGGATGAATACAAGAAAGTTAGTGGTGATCTATCTCCTGACTAAGTCATCATGAAAAGAGGTGGATAAAAATCTTTCCATGATTGATTAATCAGAGGAAGTGTCACTTATCATTTTCTTTTATTGAGCTGAAAAATTTTTAAGTAAAAGTAAATTTTTAAGTGAACAAAAAAATTTTTTTTTTTAGTAAATTCTCATTTCCTTGAACTCCATAAGAAATCCTCAGGGGATCTTTCCCCAACTTTGCCTTTCCCAATTCCTTCACTTAGTGATTTCTACAGCAATGGTAGCCCAGGATTTCCATCCAGAAGGGCTATCTTGTGCTCTTTTTCTTTTTACCTCAGGTCAATGGTATCACAATCTTTTTCATGGAACTTTATATCATCTTCCCAAGTCTTTTTCCCACTTTACTCCCAACTTAATTTTTTTTCCCTCAGAGCCCAGAATTTTTAGTTATGGCTCTGGTTTTCAGGGGGAATCAAATCTAAGTCTTAAATAGGATCAAAAAGTTGTTCTTAACAATGTGCCAAAGATATAGAACTTGACACAAAATAGACGAGAGAAACATGCTATGAAAAGAAAAAATAGATCTTGGCAAAACTACGTTTCATCTCACTAAACATCTTGAAATGAGAGTTCTTTTATTCAGTGGAATCATATAGTCACAGCTCTCCTTATTTTAAGTTGTGCATTGCTATTGGCATTGTTATCTACATAGACTTTGACAAGTAGAAGTATCTCTTATTTGATGAAGTCTTACCTTTACTTTCCTGGTACCAAATGAAAATATCTCTTTCAATTCATATTTCTCACAGAATTTTGTCTAGGACATTTTATGTACACTTTTCCTTGCATGGTGTTATCTGGACTGCTTTATTTTTCCCTGTTAGACCTTGAGGATCCTTAAGAGCTGGGTCTGGATTGTCAAGATTGAAATTAAGATAAATTGAGATTAAAAAGTTCTGGGCATATTCAATTTATTGGTAAAGTGAACAGTTACTAATAAAAGGGGTCTTTGGATTATATCTAATGCCACATGTCTGAATATGTTGCTGAAAGCTACAATGGCTTTTTTGATTCTAATAAGTATTTAATGAATAGGTGGATATAATGGTGTCATAGTGGATAGAAAATTAGATAAGAAAGTCTAAACTATATTTAAGTCTCTTCCAGAGTGGCCACATCAAGATAAGTTGCAGAATCTTTCAGTCCCCAAACCACTCTTCCTTATCTATTATTCTAATAACCCAATTAAAAAAAAAGACTGTAAATTTCAAATAGTTGCCAATCTACATTGATGGAGAGACTTTCCTCACCAGAGAATTAACTAAACTGATTAAATTCTGGATATAATTCATGCAACACTCCCCCACCCCCAAATATTAAACAAACCTAGATAAGCTCATTGGTATGGCCAATGTCAGATGGGTCTCTAGAACTATGCCATTTTCCTTTTTCTTAAATCACTGGCAAAATATATAGCCTTAGGGCAGGATGGTTATACCTCTTATAATCAGAACCAAAAAAATCTTTAGGGGTAGTTACAATGCTTTGAAACTAACATTGCCATGATCATTATTATTGTACTTATTCTTAAATTAAATGGAAATAAATGTAAGTTCTCTATCAGCTGCAAAATTATTAGATCAAAATGACCTATCTTGGTAGCATTTAAGAAAATGTCAAAGAGGATTATTTGACTAAAAATTCAATATGATCATAATCAGGATAATGATATAGATTCCAAAATGAAACTGTGATATGAAGATTCAGGTTATTTCTTGGTATCCTCACAAAAGCTAGCATAGAAATAGTTACATAATCGAAACAATAATTATTTATTGAGTAATTTAATAAATATTTAAATATAAATAGTGTATCTTAATTTTATATACTTTGATGTACTATTTTAAAAAACTTAATTGCTGAGGTTAATGGAAATAAAACAAAAAATGTTTTTATTTGTAGTCAACACAGAGATATGCTTTTCTCATGAGTGGTATCATACCCATTGGACACTAATTAAATAGACTAATTAAAAAAAACAATCTCTTTTATATTTTATAGAATATTTATATTATATCTGTGCTTAATCTGCAGTATTTATTATTGACAAATCTGGGGGGGGGAGTATAGTTATATTTGCTAAATCAAAGGTAACCATAATTGGGCTCATTGTTTTGACCGTGAAATAAAACTGAAAACAGAAGAAGGGAAAAAGCAAAAAAAACAAAACAACAACAACAACAAAAAAAACAAACCAAAACAAAAAAAACCAATACTATTTTGACAGATGACATAAATGATTATTTATCAATTAATGATAGTGACATACCTGTGATTTCATTGGTATAGGGAACTCCAAGCAAAGGAAACTCCTTTGCAACTTGTACCTTTAGAATGTTGCCCAGGGCACTGAGAGTTTAAACAATTTGTCCAGATAGAACTACTATATGTGAGAAGCACAGAGTTTATACAAGTCTTGCTGGTTTTGTGGTCCAATTTACTAGCTGATAAAGATTAATCCTCATTATCTTATGTCTTTGAAAGATGTTTTATTTTTATAGCCATCTTTTGGGGATTGAATTCCAGGATAATGCATTTAAAAATTGAAGAACTTATTGCATTTTACATATACTACCCCTTTACCATTAAAGTTTCCAAGAGACTGAATTGAGGGGTTTTGGCTAACAAAGGATTTTTAATGTAGTCTGACCCTATGGTATATTAGGTTCTCCAACTACAACTTGAAAGGGGAAGGGGTGTTCTTAGAAAAACTATACTATTTCTTTTTTTTTTTTTTAAGAGGAATAACCAAATAACTTCTATGGCATGTTAGGGAAATTTTGCTTACTTCTGCAATTTCCAATTTGTCAACCTGCCACACAGTGGCAGGAGGTAGATGCTCCAACATGGTGCCATGAAGCTGAGGAAATAACTAATATTCTTTTACAACTTCACATACTTTACAAAAAAACACCTACCACTATAAATATCAGCCTCTGTAACAATTAAAAGACAGTCTTTAAGATCTGACAAGCTGGAGGGTGGGGAGGAAAGAAGAATCTTTACTCTGGCTACTCTTGATAATGTGTCTCAGAACTTTGTTGGGCAAACACATTTATGTTATTGAAACTATAATTAAGACGAATAAGGTAGTAACAAATTGCTCTGTGTGCCTGTCTATATTTTTTAATTTTTTCAAATAAAAAATTCTGTTTTCTTTTCTTTACATTTTTCTTCCATAAAAGAAAAGAAAACCCTTCCAGCAAATATACATAATGAAGCAAAACTAATCCCCACTTTGGCCATATTGAAATTCCCTCTCTTTCCCTCTCTCCCTCTCTGTCTTTCTGTTTCCCTTTCTTTCTCTCTCCCTTTTTCCCTCTCTCCCTCTCTTCCTCCCCCCATCTCTCTCCCTGTTTCTGACTGTCTCCTAAGTCCATCATATTTTTATTGGAAGAGAGGTAGCATGTTTCATGATGAGACCATTGATTTTGTAATTGAACATTGGGTTAATTAGAATTCTCAAGTCTTTCTAAATTTTTTGTTGATACAATGTCTTAAAATTTTTTTTCTTTCTCTCTCACTAGCTAGTACTGAGCTGCCATGGAAGTTATTTAATGTATGCAGCACTTATGAAAGAATGACAGAACATTAGAGTTTAGAGCTGGAAGAGACTTCAGGAGATTATCTTCTTCAGATTCTGAATCTTCATCAAACAAAACTTAATTTTATAACTTATCTTCTGGTTTTTTTTTTAAACTATGGGTTTCCACCCCATATGGGGTCTCATAACTGAATGTGGGGAGCTGCAAAATTATGATTTATTATCAATAATTTTTTAAATTTATGTACCTATTTTATACACCAATATACCCTGAGGTCATGTAAAAATTTCCCAGGTGAAAAGGTATAGAAAAAGTTTAAGAAGTTCTGACTTATTCAACTAGGACCTACAAAGTTGAGTGATTTTTCCTAAGGTCACATTAAGGTGGAAAGGGAACTACAATTTGAGTTTCCTATTTCCAAGTGTAGTGTTTTTTAATCTCTTTACCTCCATACTTTCTTCTCGAGGGTAGAATGGCAGGGGTGAAATCCACAGTGCCTGCTGCATCTCCAGTCTTGTGCTAGGCACTGCAAATGAATGAATGATTCAGTACAATAGGGTCACTTTGGTCAACTGAGCTGTGACCTTGATTGACTTTTTAGACAGGCTTTGCTTTACTCCTTTGGGTTCCTGTTCCCCACATGCCCCCACCATTAGGAAAGCTCATCAAAAGTTGACTGTATGCCTGGCTAGACATTCATTGAAGACAGCATTCAGTATTCTAGCAATTGTACACTGAATACATTGTACTGATTTATGGTAATAAAAAAATTGTTTCTTTTTAACTAAAATATGTAGAATATTACTGAATCGCTTGAAGTGTGGTTTGCCAACACAGTAGGGGACTTTACTCACATGCATTGATTTCAAGGACAATTTATGCATAAGTATTTAAAGAATTTATTCCAGTGAAGAGAAGGAAAAAAGTCTGACTCTAGTTGTAGTATTTCTAATGTAAAATTTCTTCTAACATATATTATTCTTTTTTTTCTTCTACCCTTCTTACTTTTTTGGTTGATTATGTCTTTTGTTTTTATTTCATAACCATTCTTTATATGCTATCCTTCTTCATCTTTAAACTAAGACAAATACCTAAATGAAGCCTATCAACACATTATTTATGTGTGTGTTATTCAAACCTGTGGTTCCCCCAGCTTTTTATAGAGAAGAGGAAAATATTTTTAATCACCTTATCTTCCTGAACAAAAATTGATCATTACAATTATTAGAGTTTAATGTTTCAATGTTATGCATATTATGCATATGCACTTTGGGCTGATTTGGGGAGATAATGGAGGATTAAAGGGCCTGGCATATTATAGTTTATGGGGTCATGAAGAATCAGAAATGATTGAACAACTGAACAACAACAAAAACTATGTATGTATATATGTATATATATTATAGTAATCATTACCTATGTATGTGTGTGTGTGTGTGTGTGTGTGTATACATACACACACACACATTTTTCTTCTTTACTCTTTAGCTACCATCAAGATTTTGAGTTGTTTTATTTTCTGTTTTGGAAGTTAATAGGTGTGACCTTTCAATTTTCCAATGTAAAAGTACAGATAAATTAGGAGATAAAATATGAAATGTTTGAGACAAGAATTAAGGTATAGTCAAATCAGATTGTCAGCCCTTAGTTAAAGGATGATGGGCCCTTATTGAATATTGATAAGCATTCATTCATTAACTTATTTATTATTTGTCACTGTGGTAGGTACTAGAAATACAAAAAAAAAAGTAAAAACTGTCCTATTTCCCAAGGAACTTACATTTAAATGGGAGGGGGGATGTAAATAAATAGCTACATACGTAAATAGGAAGAAATCTCTAAGGGGAAAACTGTAACAACACGGGGTGATTAAGAAATGACTCCTAGAGAAAGATAAAACTAAACTAAGCCTTCAAGGAAACCAAGAAAACTAAGAGCTTGGGATAAGAAGGCAGATTATTCAAGGCACAGGTGGTAGGCAGTGGAAAGGCATGGTACTGGGAAATATAGTGTTGTGATCAGGAATAGTAAATAGGACAGTGAGGGTAGATTGTAAAATGAATTGAGAGAAGTGAAAAAAATTGAGAGAAGTAAGACCATTGAAAAGGAAGGTGGCAGATTTTAGAGAATTTTAAATGTTCAACAGAGGACTTTACAATTTTATGTTTGATCATGGAGATAATAAGGGAGCCACTGGAGCCTATAGAGGTGGTGAAGGTGGTAGAAACATAGCAAAACTTTTGTTTAAAAAATCATCTTGGCATCTAACTGGAAGATGGATTGGAGTAGAAAGAACCTGATAGTATGAAGTATTAGAAGTCTCTTATAAGAATCTAGGCAAGAGATGATGAGGGTCAGATCTATGACTCTTTTCATGTGAATGGAGAGAAAAGTGTGTGTGCCTATGAAATATGAATGTATATATATATTATATCTGTGCATACATACATATATTCACATAAAACACACATATATATGATGTAGTGAAGGTACAATTGAAAAGATTTGGCAATGGATAGAACACAGGAATATGTGATGGTAGAAATGAATTCTAGATATTGATTCTAAAAGCCTAAATTCTAGTTCTAACTGTTGCTTTCTTTCTAACCAGTTAAGAACGTGGTAGTTTAATGATCTTGAAGTAGTTATTTAACCTATTTGAAGCTTTGTTTTTTTTTTTAATCTAGTAAATGAAGAAAAAATAATCTATTTTAAAGAGCAAAGTTGCTGTGAAATGATATGAATTCTTCATTTGAAAACTATAGACATTCAGAAAACATAAGATGTTTCTATTATTATAAACTGTATGAACCAATCACTTCAAAATGACAAATATATTAATGAGCAATTAATTCTGGGAGAAGGAAAAATCCAGAGAAGCCCTGGTTAATTCACATAAGGGCCCATCATCCTTTAACTAAGGGCTGACAATTTGAATTAACTACAAAAGACTGAAAGACAGGAAGCAGAGAAGAAAGAAAAATGAAAAGTGAGAAAGCTCTTCCTCCCAAAAAACCCCCCAAAAATAAAAACAGAAAAGTAAGAGAAACAAGCAAGGGAGACTAAAACTCACCACAACAAACAAGAGGGAAGGGAGGAAATGTATCATTTTTTTTTTTTTAATATACAAAAGAAAACATACCTAATTTTAATCAGATCTTCTCCATTTTCCCCTCACAGCAATGTTCCGTTTGTCTGGT
Organism: Antechinus flavipes; assembly: GCF_016432865.1. NCBI lineage: Eukaryota > Metazoa > Chordata > Mammalia > Dasyuromorphia > Dasyuridae > Antechinus > Antechinus flavipes. The sequence goes on along the minus strand of NC_067400.1, from coordinate 125,787,112 downwards.
TAACGAGCTAAATGATTACATATGTCATCTTCTCTGTAACTTTCCTTCAATTATCCCTGATTTTATTGTCTTTTAGAATCTCTTGTTAAAGACACTTTATTTTTCCTGTTTTTGAGTACTTCCCTGCAGCCTCAATATACTAAGTTTGTTCTCTGATTTATCTCTCTACCTCAGTTCTCTTCCCATTCCAATTTATCCTCCATTCACCTACCAAAGAGAGCACGATAGACTTCACCATATCACTTTTCTGTTACTAAATAAATTTCACTGGTCCCTATTATCTTCAGCATCAAATATAAGATCTTCTGCTTGAATTTTAAAGCCCTTCACAATCTGATTCCTTTCTACCCTTCCAGTCTTATATCTACTTCCTTCTCCATATTCTGTGATCCAGGGACACTAGCCTTCTTGCTGTTCTTTACACACATGTTTACATTTTCCTGAAGGAACATTTTCTTCAGCTACCTGAACATCTGGAATATTCTCTGTTTTCAACTTCTGCCTTCTAGCTTCTTCCTTAGTTTGTTTCTAATCTCAGCTCAGGAAAATTAGCAGACTTTCTATATACCAGTTCCTTCTCTTTAAGATTAACTTCCATTTACACTGTATATATCTTGGTGAATATTTTTTTTCCATATTTCTGCCCCATTAGAACATCCACTTCTTGAAGGCCGAAATTGATTTGTGCTTTACTTTTTATCCTCTGTGTTTTAACAGTGCCTGGTAAATAGCAAGCACCTAATAAATGCTTGTCTCTTCTATTGTGAAGATGACTTCACCATTCAAAAATTTCACCCAGGACCCAAAGCTACTATGCAAATGAAGACATTATTCTTTCCACTGCTTTATCAAAATTTTATATGTGCAATACCAACTCCATGAATGAAGCAGTTACTTATTCAAACTTTTGGCGCTTGGCTAATTAAGACAAAGTTTTTTTGGAGAAAATAATAGATAGAATGTGCCTGCATGTTTTTGGATTTGTAACTAGTGTTAAAGGGGTTGGCCAATTTTTATTAGTTTCCCCTGGAAAATCTTATATTCACTTTAAATCCAGCCTATAGCTGCAAATAACAGGTACTCTAATTATATAAAAAAATCTATGTAAATAATAAATAAATAATCGTGGAAACAAACTACTATTATTTTTCTGTTGTTTTCTTAATGTATTTTCATTCACAGGGGCCCATATTAGCTTCCTTTTTATGCTAACATATCAGGAAACAATTTTTTTCCATGTCTTTTCTGGATAGATTTATTCTCATCTTTTAAGCTATTCCCTGATATTAAAACTATCCTTTCTAGTACTTCTGTTATTCCTTGGGGTCAGTTTCTCCTGTTATTCCCAGCATTCTATTTTTTGTACTGTTTTGATGATCCCCCATTTCCTCCTACCTTGTTGCTATGTTATATGTAGGCCCCAAGACATTCTGACTGTAATCACCTCTTTTCAGTCCCTGACAATGTCAGCTTTCTTTTCTGAAAGATGGATTTTCATTTCCCTTCCAATTCAAATGCTGTCCAGAAGTCTTTGAGTTTCCTGAAACTTCTATTAAAAATTCAGACTAGCTCAGTAATTGTTTTCATATACCACAATTTCTGCTAACAATGACTCACTCTTTCAGGCCCATTTGCCTTTTTAAGGCCCAGTCAGCTTCTCTGCCAACTCTCTCTCTCTCTCTCTTTCCCTCCCCCATTCCCTTCTTCTTTCCCTCCCTTTCTCTCTCTTTCCTTCCCTCCCTCCCCCTCTGTTTCCCTCCCTCTCTCCTTGTTCCTTTTCTTTTCCTCCCTCCTCCTTTCCCTTCTTCTCTTTTCCTCCCTCCATCCCCTCTTTTTCTCCTTCCCTCCTTCTTCCTCCCTCTCTCCTCCTCCTCTCTCTCTCTCTCTCATATCATATTTCTTGTCATATCAAAGAAGCATCACCTATACTCCAAACAGTCTTGGAGAAAGTAAAATGTGGCCCAATGACTGAGGATTCACTTCCCTTGTCACCAGGTCCCACCTGCAAACTTAATTTGATCATTAGAATTTATATAATGGAAACTTGGGACTTTGGAGGATTAGTGAAATGAAATGTTGCTTAAAGATCCTTCAGGAAATTCAGTCCAAAGCTCAGGGTTAACCTTTCCCCCTCCACCTTAGGACAATAAAGCACATGTCCCGAGGCCCTGGGAGCAATAGGGACCAATCACCCCAGGACATTCTTCCTAGTGGTCTGCTATCATAGGAATCTGCTAAAATGTACCCTGTGAAAGAAAGTGTTCCCTTGCCAAACTATGCTGTAATAAGAGCTGGCTTTATGAGGGTGGAGTTACCTATATAGTACAATTTAAAAGGACCCAAGAAAAGCTCAAGCCAAAACAAATAACAAAATAACACCCCTTCCCACCTCCACCACTTCCATTAATGCCTTAAATTTTATCATCACAAATTCATACTTTAGGTTAAATATTGCCTCTGGTCTCTTTTATATGCAAGTAATGGGAAAATGTGGGAGAATAGGAAAAAAAAAAAAAAAAACAAGGAGTTTATCAGATGGGTGATGGGAAAGAACTAGGCAGCCTGATTGGGTCTGGCAGATACAGGGTGCTTAAACAGGAGGAAAGAGCAGAGAACAGGAAGAATGAAACACTAAAAACAAACAAACAAACAAAAACATTTCCAGCAGTTTCACAATTTTCTTGAGAACTTGTTCTAACTGTAATTGTGGCTTAATCAGGCTTTCTATAATGTTAAAAATGAGCTTTAAAAAATCCTCAACTCGTTGGTAGGCATTATTTAAAGTCATATAATCACAGAATTTTAGGGTTGAAAGACATTAGAATTCATTAATTCCAACCATGAATTCTACAGAAGAATCTTCTCTATTACATTTTTGACATGTGATCATTTAAGACAGATTTTCCCCAGAAAGGGAACTTACTCCTTTCCACCATTTCCACTTTTGAACATTTAAAAAGCCCTTGTTATTGAGTTGAAATTTTTGCTGCAGCTTCCTTCCACTGGTGCTAGATTAAGTCCAGTCTCTCTCTTGTTCATTCAAATATTTGAAGATAACTCTCTCTTTTTCCTAGGTTTCCTCTTTTCCATATGAAACATTTCCAATTCCTTCAATTCATATTCATAATGAAATTGTTTCAAGTCTCTTCACTATCTTTTCACTCTTCTCCACTTTGTTTGTACATAAGAGACTCTTCACAGCCAGCCATAATACATCTGAAGCTTGTTCCAGAGATTTCTCTGGAGAAGAGCCAGCAACCATGTGCAATGTTATTCCCTATGGTAGATGACGGAAGGCGGGTCATCTCTGGGTGTTCTAGTTTAAAACCCTACAGGGATTCCCAAATAAACTAAGCACAAAACATTTCTGCCAATTCCTTGCCATGCTCTGAACCTCTGATCCTGACCAACTCATTTTTAGTCTTCTCAATTACTGCCTTAGCTCTGATTGATTTTAGTCTCTGATTCCTTATACCCTTTTGCTCTGCTGTATTAAACTGATACACTCTTCTGCTTCTGGCCCTTTTCTGACTATTTTAACTGACTATCTAACAGTCTTTTTGCTCAAAACTGTAGCTCAGATCCTGCCTACCAATCTTTCAACATAGGAGCAGTCTTTTCTTTTATGGACCAAGATGCTTCAGTCTCATCTCTGACTCATGGCAAATCAATAAGCATTAAAGTGCCTCCAATGTACTAGGTATTTTGATAAGTGTTGGAGATGTAAAGGGAGAAAATAGCCTTTGCTTTTATAGGACTCATAGTCTAATGGGGAAGACAAACATGCAATCAACTACGTACAAAAAAAATACATGCTAGATAAATTGAACATAATCGACAGAGCATAGATTCTATTTGGAGGAATCAGTAAAGATTCCTCATAGAAAGAACTTTTAATTAGGATTTAAAGGAGGTCAAGAGATAGAGATGAGTAGGAAGAGAATTGTAGACATGGGGTGGGAAATGTATAATTTGGAATGAGAAAAAACAAGGAAGTCAGTGTCTTAGGCTGGGGATGGGAAGAAAAGCAAGGTATAAGAAGATAGGAAAAGTAGAAAGGTTGTAAAGGGCTTTAAGACAATATAGCAGTCTTATAGGAGGGTCTTATCTAGTTTAAATTCAAGTAAGAATAATTTAAACAATAACCTTTTCATCAGATATTTGTCTTTAAATCTGTCCATAGGACATCCAGAATGTTTGAGAGCTATGAGTCCAATGTGTTTGAGGATCAATTCAATGTAATAGGAAAGTGTAACTTAAAGAGAAGACTCAAGAGGAACATAATATCTGCCTTCAAGTACTTGAAAGACTGTCAAGTAGACCCACAACAGTACCATACTGGAGCCAGATCTTTGCCCTCTTGAGAGATGATTGTTAAATTTTCAGTGAGAGAATTTATGCCTCAGAAATCTGTAAAAACTGTAAATCAGGACTTGATTCATCATTTTTAAAAAATTATCTAAACATAATAAAGTGATGGAAAAATGTTAATAATGCAGATTAAAATTAAAAGGATTTGATATTTATACTCTTCCCTGAAGTCAATTGTTATACATTTATGAACATACTCTTTCCCCAGAGGCCAGAGTAAAAGTTGAAAAAAGGAAAATTTAGGCCTAATATGAAAAAAAAAACAACAAATCCTAACAATTAGAGATATTTTAAAATGGAATAGGCTTTTTTTTAGGAGGTAGTAAGTTCTCTAACTGGAGGTCTTCAAGCAAAGGCTGGATGATCATCTGTGGAGAGTATTGCAATGGGGATTCATTTTTAGGTATGTTTTAGAGTAGATAAATGCTAAGTAAATCAATAATGACATTTCATGATCATCTGATTCTGTTCACACAGACCAATTTATCTGAAGAGTTGGAATTTCATGTAGGATCCAGAAATATTGACACTGGGTAAAGAATAATGCAAAATTAAAAAAAACAATATAAGTGTTGATTATTTCAAAAATATAGCATTTGTTATTTCTCCTTGAGCAGGATTTTAAAATTTATGTTTTATGTTTATGTCAATGGTTCTTTTAGAATGGTCTCTTGTCATAGATGTTATTTATATGGAATTTTAAGTGACTCTGATCCCATATAACTGAGCTATTATATTCCTTTATATTTAAAAATCCTAAAAATCTTGATCTTTGTTAAATTTCACTTCCATAACTGTATCATCAATGGAATTTTTTAAAATAAATTTTTATTGATATCTTTTGTCTGCATGTTGCTTAATTTTTCCCCAAGCCTATTCTCTTTCCCGGAGTCATAATTATAACAGATTTTTTTTTAAAGAAGAAGAGAAAAAAATCAGCAAAACTTATACATACTCCACACCCATGGACTCTCCACTTCTGTTAAGGGGTAGAAGGAAGTACCTTTGGGATCATGTTTGTTCATTGTAACTTACTACAATTGTTTTATTAGAACATTCCTAGTCTTTCTCTTCCTTTTTCATCTTCCTCCTTAGTGCACGTATCCATGCTAAAGGTTGGTTATTGGTATTTTCTTATTTTAAATGGAGTTCATAATTCTTTCTGCTGAGAATAAAATTTGGTCTCTGAATAAAGCACTTTTGACTTTTTCTACACTGCCAAAATGTGAAGTCTTGCGGTTAGATATTTTGGAAAACTGGCAGGTTTTGTTTACATATTGTGGTCTGTCTCCAAATTTATCCCACATCCCACACCCCACAAGTCTAGGACCCCTTCCAATGTAATTGCTGTGGGACAAGTGCAAGGCAAAGGCTTCCTTGCAGTTACCAAATCACTTCCATGTCCAAATCAGATGACAAGGCATTCTAGGGGAGCAGCCTCTACATCCTTATGAAAGAAAAGCCAAGCTCTAGAAATATCCAAATCTAATTTACTCAACAAATGAGAACCTTCTCTCTGGTAGATTAAATGAAGAAGAAAATTATTTTTTTTCAACTTTCATAATAACTTGGCAATTGCTCTTAGCCTTTCACCTGAAAACAATTTATACATGCAGAACCCAATTCTTCCCAATATCCTTAGGGAATGCCAGTAGCATGCATGCTTCCACAGTCTGGCTTGTTGGCAGTGGCTCCACACCCACTGCAATGTTTCTACAATTCACACACGAGTGTGACTTGAAGGTTGAATTGCAGAGGGTTTTTTTTTTTTTTTTTTTTTTTTTTTGCTAGGGAAAGAGAAATATCTGGGGCCTATAGCTACTATATTTTCTCCAGATGGAGTATTCTACTGGGAGTAATGGAAGATTATAATCTCTGGCTTTGAATTGAACTCAGTTGAATACTACAATGGTGAGTTGGGTTCACTAGCAAATTTCAGTTTGTACTTGTTTAAGAAACACAATATATTGAGATTGACCTATAATAAATAAATTTATAATTTACTTGGGATATCCTTCAACTAGCACACACAAACTCCCTCAGATTTTACTGATCAAGAAATACAGGGTAATGAAAAGGACTTAGGAAAGGTGCATTAATATTTTTGTACTAAGGTTTTGTTGCACATGCCCTAATCTCTTAAAATAGAGACACCCATGTGAGAAGCATCAGGGATCTGCTTCACAGAGAAGACATCCTACATTCTACTCCCACATAGGTGGTAGCAGACTTTCATTGTCTATTTAGCTGGAACTGCCTGTGTCTTTAAAACTATCAGATTATGACTATATTCTTATTTTCTTTCTCATAGCATTCAGGTAATGAAGACCCTACTCACCTGACCTTTAAGCACCATACAATGAGTTGGATGTGGGGAAAAGGCTACCTTCTCTTACCTGCTTTATGGGGACGGTAGCCCAGTAATGGGGTTTGAAGTTTTGCCTGTTTTTTTTTTTCCTTTTTAAGTTTTAGCTACAGGTGATGTAATCCCTGGACTCAAAAGGTGGAGTCATAGTGACCTTGCCTGCAGGATTCCAGTTCCAGGCAGATGTTGCTGCCAGCTCAGAAGAAAAATGCCAAGAAGCTAAGGTGCTGAGACTTGAGCTCAGGGTAGAGCTTTGGACTTGGAACTTGATGGGACCATGCTAGTTAAACTAAGGATCTAATCCTCCCTTACTTCTCCAGAAACTAAGAAATAAGTCAGGATATTATCCCTACTCTCTAGATTTAGGAGCAATATTCATATGTTTGTTTTTACTATGCTGTTGAAGTAAACATTTCTTTGTAAAAAGCTAATCTGGCTCTTAGGTGGTTAAATGAAACTAAACTGTCTTGTGGTTTTGTTTTCTTTTTTCATCCCTGTCCAACTTTTCAAGACCCCACTTAAGCTTTTCTTGGCAAAGATACTGGAAAGATTTGCCATTTCTTTCTCCAGCTCATTTTACAGTGGAGGAACTAAGACAAACAGGGTTACGTGACTTATCCAGGATTGCGCATCTTGTAAGTGTCTGAAGACAGATTTGAACTCACATAGAGAAATTTTCCTAATACCTGGCCTGATACACTATCCACAATACCACCAACCTGCACAAGTAGGCTTCAGGGGCCCATAAAAATTAAGAAATGCAATCTGTGGGTATTTGAATTAATGGTAAAGAGTATGTATTACCAAGTTCCCTAAAAAGTACCAATGAACCTTGAAGAAGTAAAAAGTAGCATAGCTGGCTTTTAGACTGTGGAAGTTCCCAATGGTCACTATTACATTTATATTAGTTTGAGGGAAAAGGAAGTTTAGTCTAGCAAGGAAAGGATTGGTGGAAAAAGGAGAAAAAGACAGAAAGGCCAGTTATATTTCTAAGCAAAATATTTTAGATTATCCTCACATACTACCCTGTTCTCCTTATTACATAAAACAAATCAGTAATCTTTTATTATATAAATATCTGTAAGAGAGAGGTAGAGAGGAATAATGTGAATAGAAAGCTGATGCAGGAGTCAAGAAATCAATTTCTACCTGCCCTCTGATACACACACTAATGTGTGACTCTAAAGTTCCCAGTGTAAAGTCTGCCAGGAAAATTATCTTAGATTTTTAAGTTATAGAAAAGGCATTAATCTCTGTATTTTTAGAGGAAATTCCTGCCCTGGAATTCTGGTGGAATTGTACTTATTAATATAGAATAATAATCCTATAGCCAGTCTGCTAACATTTACCATATACTTGTTCAGAGCCCATTGGGCAATCTTCAACTTCAACTTTTTGGAGATGATAGTGTTCCTTGACTAGAAGAATATTGGTGCTAAAAAAGTAGGGTTTATTTTAGGGAAAAACTTGAGATAAGTAATTTGAAAGATATTACTAAAAAATACATGACCAAAAGAGTTGTTTTGGTCACATAGTGAAAGTTAGGGCAAAGTGGTGGACAGCCTTTTACTCCATTGATGTTCTTGAGATATCTTCCCATTTCCCATTTCCCATTTCCACTCTTTCTTCAGCATTTTGGGTGTTTTGTCTATGGTGTCTATGGTGAATTTATGGGTTAATCAGAATTAGATATGTTGGATGGATATGGACAGGATATTATCTGCATCATTGGAGGAGACAACCTTATTGATGAGATCACAGATCCACTCACTGAGTAGAGGAATAGCACTTACCAACAAGAATGAACAATATGCTTGGTGGATCTATCCAGAATTTTAAGAGGTGATTTCGGTTTTCCAAACATAGTACATTTGGATAAGAAGGATTTCTACCTTTGGAGTTCTTGGGAAGACACTTGGAACTGATCAATGCCCCTGAAATCTTATATCATGGAATGTTAGAAGGGAGACTTTATCCTCTCTTCTATTGGAATATGGGCAAACCATACTTTCTTTTTAGATCTAAAACTGCCCACACCATTAAACATGTGGCAATGATCAAAGGTATGGGATGTGAGGAGCAAAGATTTTAATATGACTTGGGTGAAAATTTTGCTGATAATTTCAAATTAATTGAAGAAGAGAATTTTTCATTTCATTATCATTACAAAGCACTTTGTCACATATAATCCCATTTGATTCTCAGAAATTTATTCTGGCATATGCAGTATAAATATTATTACCCTTACTTTATAAAAGGTTGAGAGGTTAAGTAACGTCCAAGATAAGGAATTGGGACTCAGGTCTTCCAGTTCTAGACACAGAACTCATTTCATGACACCAAACTATCTAACTATTTGATTTTGCAGTTGTTAAGAATATGTCAGTGTTCATCATACTTGATTATTTGTCTTCAAAGTTTAAGTTTTCCTTTAGCAATTAAAAAGTCTTTGGCAGAAGATTTCTACTGCCTTGAAAACTAAAAATAACTACCTCAACACAAATGAAAAGTAGAAAAAATTGTAAATATGAAAAAGAAGTCCAAAATAATAAAAATTGTTGGTTTTCTAAAAAAAAATATGATTAAGAAATAAAGTAATGAATCAGTGGAATAAATTAAATGCACAAGACAGTAGTAAATGATTGTAGTAATTTAGTTTTATGGACTGATTTGTTTAATTGATTGTTAAATAAGCCTATTTGATCCCAGCTTCTAAGATAAAGACTCACTATTTGAAAAAATGCTTAGAAGACTGGGAAATAATATGGCAGAAATTAGGTAGGCATAGAGCAACATTTCACAAAATATACCAAGATATATCATGGATACATGGATATATGATTTACATATGAAGGCTAACATCACAAACAAATTAGAATAGCAAGGAATAATTTACTTATCAGGTCTATGGAAAAGGGAAGAATTTATGACTGAACAAGTGATAGACAATACTATGAAATGCACAATGGATAATTTTTATTACATAAAATTAAAAAATTAAAAATTTCTTGCACAAAGGCAATGTAACCAAGATTAGAAGTAAAGCAGAAAGCTGGGAAACAATTTTTATGGCTGGTGTTTTTGATAAAGGCCTCATTTCTCAAATATATTGAGAACTGAGTCAAATTCATAAAAAACACAAATGACTCCTCAATTGATAAATGGTCAAAGATATGAACAGGCAGTTTTTAGATGAAGAAATTAAAGGTAATGTTTTATGTAAAATGAAAAAAATGCTCTAACTCACTATTGATTAAAGAAATGCATATTATTAAAGAACTCTGAGGTACCATCTCATGCTTATCAAATTGGCTAATATGATAGAAAAGGAAAATGATAAAAGTTGGAAAAGATGAGGGAGTTATGTATGTTGTGGAGATATGAACTGATTCAAATATCCTAGAGAGCAATTTGGAGCTATGTCCAAAGTGCTAAAAAAAAATTATTCCATTTGAGCCAATATATCATTAATAGTTCTGTATCCAAAAGAGATAATAATAAATGGAAAGGACCACATGTACAAAAATATTTATAGCAGCATTTTTTGTAGTAACAAAAGAATTGACTTTGAGGGGATGCCTATAAATTGGGCAATGACTGAACAAGATGTGGTATATGAATGTAATGGAATACTATTGTGGTATAAGAGCAGGCAGATTTCAGAAAATCTTCAAAAAACAAATATGAATTGATTCTTAGTGAAATGAAAAGAACCAGGAGAACATTGTACATTGTAACATTGTGGAATGATCAACTATGATAAATGAGCTCTTCTGAACAATACAATGATACAAGATAATTACAAAAGACTCATGATGAAATATGTTATTCACATTCAAATAAAGAACTATGGAGTCTGAATGCAGATTAAAACATATTATTTTAACTTTTTCTTTCTTGTTATTTTTCACTTTGTTCTAATTCTTCTTTCACAACATGATTAATGCAGAAATAGGCTTAATGTAATCATGTATAACCTATGTCAGATTATTTGCCACCTTGAAATGGGGAAAAAAGAAAGGAAGGAGAAAGAAAAAATGGAATTGAAAATCTTACAAAAACAAATGTTGAAAACTGTCTTTACATGTAATGGGGGGAAATATTATTTAGTGGGGAAAAAATAAAAATAAAAAAGCCTAACATACAAGTAACTTTGGTTCATTCCCCTGGTTTTGAAATAAAATTTGAATTTATAGGTAAATTGTCTTGAAAATTAATTACAAATGAAATATTTCATATGTGTATTGCATTTTGCTCTATAATCCCAAATTTAAGATCTATAGAATCTTTTTTATTTATGTTTTGAGCAAGATGTATTTTTACTTTTCAGACTGTGTTATCCATTGATATACACACTAAAGTCCCTTTGACACTATGAGATTCATGCCTCTAAATTGAAGGAAGAATATGCAGCAATTGTATTAATTACAATAGCGTTATTGTGCAAATCAAAGAGGCATCTCATTGACTTTTGCCTGGTGGGTTAAACATCTACATGTTCTTTGTTACTTGACTACTGAACCCAAAGAAATATTAATTAGCTTCATATTAGTTTTGCTTCTCAAAATATGCCCCCCAAAGGTAATAATATAAACAAAATAGACTTACATTTGTATATTTTATCTTGCACAATATATATACCATATTGTAGAGTTCAGATTAACCAGATAGTTTTAATTTTTTCTTCCCTGGGTCTTATATATAATTTTGTATCTGTCTTATAATCTCATATTTCATTCTGCACTATAACTATTACATAATTATGGCATATTTTTATGATATTCTCCTTGAAAAATGTCAAGCCTCACAAAGGCAAGAAAACAAAAATAACACAACTGCAAGAAAAATACTTTGATATTGTACACTTTGATAGATCCATGATTCTTCTATAATGGATATTTCTATCATTGGTACAAACATCCTATTCTTGTCTATGTCTTGCTACACATTCTCTGTGGAAGATCCATTCTAATGTATTTCAATTATCTTCTAGGGCAACTAGGTGGAGCAGTGGATTGAGTACCATACTTGGAGTCAGGAAGACTCATCTTCTAAAGTTCGTATCTGGCTTCAGACACTTATGAGTTTGGGCAAGTCATTTAACCCAGTTTCCCCATCATTAAAATGAGCTGGAAAAGGAAAAGGAAACTTCAGTATCTTTGCCAAGAAAACCCCAAATGGGGTCACAAAGAGTCAAATACAATCAAAAATGACTAACCACATAATGCACAGATATTTAAGGTTTTTTTTGGCTTTGTTTTCCCTTTTAAAATTACTAGGGAAATTTTAAAAGCCAATAATGAATACTTCAGAATTTTGGTCTTAGTCTTAAATTCTAAAGCCTTCCTTTAAATCTTTTTTTTTTTTAATAACTGTGATCTTTTTTCTAAATATTACACTTATTGAAGGTTTTTGTTATTGTTTGTTTAATCATTTCTGCCATGTTCAACTCTTCCTGACTTTATGTGGGGTTTCTTGGCAAAAATATTGAATAGGAACCTGAGGCAAACAGAGTTAAATTGTTAGGATTCTTAGAAAGGAAGGATCATATTTTAGAAAAGGAGAACATTACATTAAATGACTTTCCCAGGCTTACACAAATAGTAAGTGTCTGAGGCCAGATTTGAACTTAGAATAATGAGGTTTTTTAATTTCAGATCTAATACTCCATCCATAAATCTTCCTTTCAAAAACTGGGGAGAGGAAGGGATGATATATCTATAATAGTGTATTTCTTTCTTTATATCTTGTGGTACCAGTATAACCCTTGGGCTATCCATTATGCCTTGTTTTTAGTCTGGGATAAGTCCATCTTTTTTTCTGATCATACATGCATTTGATTAAGTCATATATACCTTTCCTTACCCTATAGGTTGCTGTAGGTGACATACTGACACATCTTTATGAAGACATCTTTGTTCTGAGTCACCTGCAGTTTGGTCCTTCTGAGATCTTATTTTATGATTGATAGTCACATAACTCACCGGGATAATGTAGGTATTGAAATGAATGTATACAATATACACAATTGCATTACTGACAAACTAATAGGACTACCAATCCAACAGCATATGGCAATCTTGGCAATATATATATTTTCAGCCACTTTGTTTGTCTAATGTGGATGGTTAGGGTGATCAATTTTTAAACTGATTATAGATGTCAATGTAATGATTACAATAGCATGAAGAAATAGAAGCAGTTGGAGGACTTGACCATTGAATTAGCCTGGTCATAGAATCTCTTTCTATTTGGATTCTATATAGGACATCCTTTAACATATTGGAGTATAGAGAGCATGTATTTTTTCCTCTCATTTGCTATTAATATTTAGCAAATTGTGGAATAAAGTTATGCCTGCTATTGTAGGCTTGATTTTTAAATTAGAATAGTCTATATTTAGTTAAAGAAAACTTTTAAGGTTGTTTCATCTTGCCAAGTCAAGTAATTAAGAAAAATCAGGAAATAATATCAATATTTTGTATTCTTTGTATCTTTCAGAGATAGAGTTCAAATATAGGTCTGCATGACAGTTGTTATTGCTTGTACTTTATTTTCTTTAAAAAAAAATTTAAATAGTATTTTATTTTTTCCAAATACATCCAAAGATAGTTTTTAGCATTCACCTTTGGAAAACCTTGTGTTCCAAATTTTTTTCCCTTCTCCTTCTCCCCAAGACAGCAACCATTCCAATATGGATTAAACATGTGATTCTTCTAAAGATATTTCCATATTTATGCTGTACAAGAAAAAGCAAAAAGTAGGGGGGAAATCATGAGAAAGAAAAAAAAAAAACAAGCAAGCAAACAAACAAAAAAGCTGAAAACTCTCTGCTTTGATGCACATTCATTCTCCTTAGTTCTATCTCTGGATGTGATGGCACCTTCCATCACAAATTTATTGAAATTGCCTTGAATCACCTCAATATCAGAAAGAGCCAGGTCCATCAAAGTTGATCATCACATAATCTTGTTACTGTGTATAATGTTCTCTTAGTTTTGCTCACTTCAATTACAATCAGTTCATTTAAGTCTTTCCAAGTTTTCCTGAAATCAGCCTGCTCATCATTTCTTATAGAACAATAATATTCCATTACATCCATATAACATAACTTATTCAGTCATTCTCCAACCGATGGGAATCTACTCTATTTCCAGTTCCTTGCCCACTACAAAAAGGGTTACTACAAATGTGCTGAACATGTGGATCCTTTGTAATGATCTCTTTGAGATACAAATCTAGAGACACTGCTGGATCAGAGTATGCACAGTTTTATAGCCCTTTGGGCATAGTTTGTCCTTTATTTTCAAAGAGTACCAGTGACATTTGATAATGTCTTGACTTGAACATGAACTGGACTTAAGTGAGGCAGAGTATTACAAGGTTGTCAGTCTCACTTTCTCCTCCAGATTCATGGAAGTCCAATGACAAAATAAAAATCAGGATTGGAATGGCATGGGATATAATCAGAGGACTTTGGCATCTTTGATGTCTGATTAAGCTCTAAGAGCTCCACATTGCCTGTCTCAGCTGTCTTAAGGATTACTGGACCCAGGAACTCATTTCAATGTGGATATGAAATGGAGAATATGTGGAAAGTCTTTACATGCTTGGGGTAGACATGCTCTTAACTCACAAGCAATTTTGCCCTAGATTACGCTCAACCTTGTTTAGCTCATCTGCCAAGAAGGTTTACTAAGTGTGACTGCTGAACATTCTACTCCTTCTTGGAACCACAAGTAAATTGGGTGACAGGTAGATACCAAAGATGAATAGTCCTGAAAGGGGCTTAGTAAGTACTTGTACTAGGGCTGCTAGTATTTCTGAATATCTCATATACTCTAGCATAAATAATTATAGTAATACTAACAGATATATTCTCTTTTGTGTCCATTTGTTTTAAACTTTCAAATTCATCTATAAAAACTGTAAATGGTAGGTTTAGTTGAATCTCATGCTAAGCTATCTGTAGTCTTGTTTTCTAAACATCAAATACTTTTTGTTATCTTATGAGACAATACTGATGCTTCTTCAGTTATCTTCCTTTGTAATGCACTGCAAATTAGTTTGCCCTCTACACGATAGTGCTTTTGACTGCATATAGCCCAATTTAGCAAAGCATTCAAATGTTTATTAGCTGAGGTAGTTTCTTGGGTCCTTTTTCCTTTTTATTGTGTCAACTATTTTGTATGAGTTTAACTTCTCTTATGAATTCTCAGAGAATTAATGTCTTTTCTTTTGTCTATTTCCCATTTTGGGAAATGCCATTCTATTTAAATTGAGCAACTTGAAACTGCTATAATCATTTATGGAATCTTATTTTTTTCATCTTGTTTTTTTAAAAATTAATTTAATAGTATTATATATATTGAAAGCAATACAGAAAGATCTGAGTTTGAATCCTGCCAAAGAGACAAACTGTATAATCCTGGATAAGTCACTTATCTTTTCTCTTTCTCAATTTCTTTATCTGTTAAATGAGGTTATTGTACTTGATAGTCTCTCAGATTCCTTCCAGCTCTAAATCTAAATGGTCCTATGCTGAATAAACAACCTGGCTAGCTAATTCTCAAATGAATCTACATCAGGAGCTTTTATTTTCTGCTTATTAAGATATAATCAGTTTTAATCTTTGTAATATTGTTTGGTAATTGCTATATATAAATACTCAAGAGTAATTCATCTTGAAGAAAGTTTTCATGATGGATAGGTATTAGGTTAATTAAACAATCTATAAGCTTCTTTCATACCTTGACGCTGAATTTTTCCATTCATTAAAATATAGGTATCCTTAGTTAGGAGGATTCGAGGTTTTGTTGGCCAAAATATAGCAGCAAATGAACCAGACTTTTCCATTGATAGATACATATAATAGACAAAGATATGGCTAATGGGTAGAAAAGGATTATGACCTTGCCTCCTTAGATTAGTCTTTGTCCTGACTCAGATTTATTTGCATGCAAAACTAAAGAGGATCTAGAGAAAGCCCGATCCTAAGTTATATAGTTACCTTAAATAAAAATTAAAAAAAAAAAAAAAACTCTTTGGTTGTTGCACAAACATTAATGGAATGACAATATTACCTGAGGTCACTCTTCCTGACTTTTTTTTTTTTTTTAGCAAAATAAAATGTTCTCATTCTACCTTTACCAGAGAGAGGATACAACCACTGTAGTCTAGAAGACTGAAGTCAAAATGACTTAGGTGATCCTAACGAGGTGAGATCAAAAGCTGATAGTAAAGAACACTACCCAGCAAAGGTTATGGGCCTAGTAAACAGAATAGTAGGAGAGTTTATATGCTCAGTTGTTATTATGAAAGGGAGATAAGGGAATGCACTAGCAGAACAGCATAAGCATCAGAGACACTATACCAATGAGGAAAAAGTTGAAAGAGAGCAGCATGTAACTATCATTAGAAGATATCAGAAATCCTGTGATATTGGAGATATGGTTGCTCTGCTATATGCACTGGCCACATTCTTTCCTTCTAAATGTACTTCCTCCTTTATGCATGATCCATATATGCACTCAATTTCTTCATTGGTAGTGTTTGTATTTGTGGGAAAATGTACCATAAGTTCATGGAAAGAATGTTTTATTGAAACTTTGATTATTTATGCTATTTTATTAAATGCTTTGCCTTTGAAATAATTGTGTCCTCTGGCTGACTAAAGAAAATATAAACACATGGTAGAGGTTCATGAACTGTGGTTTTGAATGGATATAGAACCACAAAGCACCTTGAAAACTAGGGTACTGTTCTAGATGTCTCACGTGTGTGTGAGTTATGCTCCAGGTGCTTCATTAGTTTGGAGGCTCTTAAATTTTTCATTCAATTCTTCTACCTCATTTTTTTGGGGGGAAACAAATATAGGCCCATAAGCTGTGATTTTTTTCAAGGTGGTCATGATCATGATTGCTGTAGGTACTGCAAGGCGAGATGACCAACTATTTCATAAAATATTTATTGTTGCCTTTATAGGAACACTATGAAACCAATACCCTGCCCCCCCCCAAATTCCTTTATTCATCTTTCTCAGGATCTTTCCACCTCTAATCCCTGGTACTGGAGAAGGCTGGGATAAACAGATTGTTTGAATGAGAGCTATATGAATGTAGTAAAAACTGAGGGCCTGTTCTCAGTCCAGCACTAATATGGTGAGTCTATGAGAGCAGAGGACCCCCAGGCTTCCCAGGGATGGACAAACTGTCTCAAGTATGGAAAGGGAAGGGGTCAGAATTTCTGTGGATGATTGGGTCGATGAGTGACCATTATAGTTTCAGGGTGGCTGAGATAGGGTGAGCCAGTCATTAAAACAAATAGACAAACATAATTCAATTTTCTTTCATTAAAGTCAGTTTTGCCATATAAAGGAAAATCAGGCTTTGAAGTCAGGAAAATATGAGTTAAAGTTCTGCTTCTGAACTCTCAGTGTGTTGAGAACTATCTAAGCTTATAAGTTGCTGAGAAAGATACTTATACTGGTAGAAGGAGCGTCCTCACATGAGAGCTCTCTATGCCAAATAAATCAGTCACAGAGCCAGTATATGTCAGAGGTAAGATATAAACCCAGTTCTGTCTTACTTTTTAGAGAGTGCTCTTTAAATTATGTCACAGTCACACGTGTGTATACACATGTGTGTACATACACACTGATACATATACATATTTGTGCATATGTATGCAGATGCATGCACATATATTTATATAAAAATAACATATGGTCTTATATAATATATAATTTATATATAGATATTTGTTTGCAAATAATATATACATATGTTTGGTCTTGATTCTAGACTAATTAATCACATTTATCCTCTTGCCTTAGAAGCGGTCTGTCTACATTTCTTGATCTTGTGCTCCTGTTCTTTCTCTATGTATCACTAGACCTTTGACAGACAAAGAAACAAAATTTAGAGGCAGCTTTCAACTCTATCACCCATGAAATCTTTGCCTGCATAGATAGTTTTCAAATACAGGTTTCTACATGGCTCCAGTCTTCTTGGGGCTGATTGTCAATCCACAGACCAGTGCTGACATTGCACAGTGATTCACCATTTGTTGTGCCTTTTCTTGGGTGTGCTCTTTCAGAGTACAGTCATTAGCACACAGTGATTTCTGAATGATTCTCTCAAGGTCTTATAATGAATGCCTCTGGCAAATATTGAGTTGGAAGAGTTTCCCAGAATGATATAAGAGTATCAATAGTAAAAATGATTGCAGTTTTCATAAATAACTCTATTTTTCCTCCTTATTAATCAACGAAGTAATGCAGGTTTGCTGTAAAATTGTTTGGAAATCAGAGCAATGTTTGAAATGAAGCATTGAAAATAGGCTCTTACTCTAAATTCATTCTTTAACATCTAGAATCTTGACACTTGACTTGATTTTATAATAACATTGTTTACATTGTGATCTTTTAAATAATATTTTCATTGCTACATTTTATGTTACATTCATCTTCCAAAATGTTCCTTCTCTTATATAAAAAGCCACCAGAATAATTTAAAAAGGAAGTGAAAAAACCCAATTCATTGAAACCTAGCAATATTTCAATAAAGTCTGACAGCATATTCTATGTTCTACCTCCATAGTCTTCCACTTTTGCAAGGAAAGGAGAATGGAATATTTTACTATCTCTTCTTTGGGACTAAGATTTATGTTCATCATAAATATACAATAGTCAGTTTTGATTTTTGTATTTGATGTTGTTCTTTTCATTCAGGTAGATATAGATATTGGCTCTCATATGTTAAATTTTCAATTAATTCATGCTTGGTTGATAGAAATCCTGAAAATTTGCAAGTTCATTGAATGACCATTGTTTTTCATTCAATATTATAGATTATTTTTCTGGATATGATACTTTGGGCACAAGCCTGGTTCTTTTGATTGTTGGTAGATATTAGTCCAGGACCTATGGTCTTTAATTGGGGCTGCTGATAAGTTCTGTACAATTTCTAATTGTCGCTCCAACATATTTGAATTGTCTTTTACTTGTTTCTTGTAAAATTTTCTCTTTGATCTGGAGGTTTTGAATTTTGTCGCTAAGGTTGCTAATGATTTCCACAAAGGATTTAATTGAGGTGGTAATCAATGGATTTTTTTTTCTAATTCTACTTTCTCCTCATATTCTATCACTCCAGGACAATTTTCTTTTTTTTTGTTAAATTTTTTATTTAATGATTACTTTATAATGACAACATTATTCCTTGCACTCGTTTCTTTTCCGATTTTTTTCCCTCCCTCCCTCCACCCCCTCCCCTAGATGGCAAGCAGTCCTTTATATGTTGGATATGTTGCAGTATATCCTAGATACAATATATGTTTGCAGAACCGAACAGTTCTCTTGTTGCATAGGGAGAATTGGATTCAGAAGGTATAAATAACCCGGGAAGAAAAACTAAAATGCAGATAGTTCACATTTGTTTCCCAGTGTTCGTTCTTTGGGTGTAGCTGCTTATGTCCGTCATTTATCAATTGAAACTTAGTTAGGTCTCTTTGTCAAAGAAATCCACTTCCATCAAAATATGTCCTCATACAATATCGTTGTCGAAGTGTATAATGATCTCCTGGTTCTGCTCATTTCACTTAGCATCAGTTCATGTAAGTCTCGCCAGTCCTCTCTGTATTCATCCTGCTGGTCATTTCTTACAGAACAATAATATTCCATAACATTCATATACCACAATTTACCCAGCCATTCTCCAATTGATGGGCATCCATTCATTTTCCAGTTTCTAGCCACTACAAATAGGGCTGCTACAAACATTTTGGCACATACAGTCCCTTTCCCTTCTTTAGTATTTCTTTGGGATATAAGCCCAATAGAAACACTGCTGGATCAAAGGGTATGCACAATTTGATAATTTTTTGGGCATAATTCCAGATTGCTCTCCAGAATGGTTGGATTCATTCACAACTCCACCAACAATGCATTAGTGCAGGACAATTTTCTTGGATTATTTCTTGCATTATTGTGTCAAGGTCCTTTTTTTTTGGTCACAACTTTCAGGTAGTCTAATTATTCTTATATTTTTCTTTTCTTGATCTGTTCTTTAGATCTATTGGGATTTTTTCAATTTTATTTTTTCTGTTTATAATGTTTTGTTTCTGGGTCTCTCATAGCTTGCCCAATTCTAATTTTCAAAAAGTTATTTTCATCTTTGAAACTCTGTATCTCCTTTTCTAGTTGGTTAACTTTTTTCATAATCTTCTTGTTTTTCTTGACAGTTTTTAATTTTTTAAAAAGTTTTCCTCAATATCTCTCATTTGCCTTCTAAGTTCTTTTTTGAATTCTTCTATAAATTCTGGGCAGGGATCTATTTAATGTTACTCTTTGGGATAAAAGGAGGTTTTTGTTGTTGTTGTTGTTTTTTACTTTAGTTCTCCTCTAAAGAGGAACTGTCTTCCCTGTTACAAGAGTAAGTGTTTATGGTTGGGTTCTTCTTTGCCAGTTCATTTTTTTTTTTTAAATGAGAAGTATTAGTGTAAGCACCTCAAACTGTGGGGTGGGGAGATGGTGCCTCTAACTTCACTTCTGCTCTCTCCTCTGATTTGGAACCCCAAACTAAGAACTCCATTTTCCTACAAATGCCCACAGTCATCAGAGTCCCTGTTACACTGCCTCTGAACTCAGTGGATCTTCTAGTTCCTTCTCAGCTAGGGCTACATCTCTTCAGCACAGCTGGGCCTGGGATTACTAATAAGACTGAGGTTCACTCAGTCTTTCTGGGCTCAGACCCCCAACTCCACAAACAGTTTAGGAGACAAAAGTTTCTGTGGTTTTTACTGAGACTCCAACCGAACCCAGCTAGCTCCAAGGGTGCCTACTTGATGTTTCTTGGTGATTGCACTTTTCACTGCTTAATCACCAGGTAGGGTCTTTCTTTGCCTCGTTTTGAATTGTATCAGTACTCCTATTATGCTCCAAGTCTTCTGGATTTTTCACCAGTCTATGTTCACCCTGAGGCAAAATTTGTTCTATTTATGAGGGAAATCTGGAAAGCTTGAAATTTATGGATCTACTCCGCCTAAGAATTCTCCTTTTTTTTTTTTTTTTTTTAGGTCTTTGGGATGCCTTTGGGATATCTAGCAGTAGTAGTGAGGTCAAATGGCATGGATATGTTGTACCTTAGTAATTGTCTTTGTATTTCTTTTCCCAGTAAATCTATCAAAATATCTATTACAAACTTACTAGGTTCTAAACACTGTGTTAAACTCCAGGTATACAAAGAAAGACAAAAAACAGGCCCTGTTTTCAAGGATCATGTAGTGTAACAAAAGGCAAATAATTGTTTACAAATATCATATATAATGTATATGTAACCCATGCCAATATAGGTATATTTAATTCTGGAGATTCTCTTAAGGGACCTTATCATATGGCCATTTTATCTGACATAAAGCCCATTATATCTCCTATCAGGTAGGTGGAGAGGAGCCTGCTTTGACTGACTGCCTGTGTCTTAAATTGCTAGACTGAACCAGTCACCTTATTTTTTTTTTAATTTTTCTAATTATTCTGCTTTCTTTTCTGCTGCTGCTTTTTCTTTCACTGTCACATTTTCCTTCTACTACACTCTTTTTGGGAATAATCTTATGTGCTAAGACCAACAAGTGATTCCAGGTACTCATAGCATGGGTGTCATGAACTGAGAGTGAGAGGGAAAGGACTATCCTTCCCCTGCTCCATTTCTTTTACTGTGGCTCTTAGAAATGTATCTTAGAGCATAGTTTCTCTGCTCTTTGTACTAGAGGTGATCCCATGAAACCTGAGCTACTGTAAACTTGTACCCAAGATTGCAGATTGGTCCTGGCATGGAAGCCCTAAGAAGCCAGGATGCCTGAGATTTTAAACTTGAGCCAGCAGAGATCTTTTACACTTGGAATTAGGACTATGCTCTATAGAAATAGATTAAACTATGGATATGATCTTTTCTTTCTCCTTAGAGATTGAGGTAGAACAAGGAAAAAGAGAAAGATTATTCTACTCACCTACTGGGGAGAAGAGTGAAATATAAATTACCCAAGCTTTCAGGCGGAACAGGCCAGGTAGTCTGTGTAACACATATATATATATATATATATATATATATATATATATATATATATATATGTTACTCTTGGTACTCTTGGTACTCTTGGTGGTACTCTTGGCAGTAATAAAAAAAAAAGTTAAGAGTTTGGGGGAAAGATATAAGTTAAGTTTTAGAAATGTGAAATTTAAGATGTCTAAGAGACATCCATTTTGAATTTTCACCAGGTAGTTCATGATGTGCGATTGGATGTTGGGAGAGAGCAGTGATATACTGGTAAATATTTAGCAACTTCTCTCTAAATGGAAAATGTATATTCAACACAGGTTTAAGCTCAATATGATTTATTAACATTGTGCCCATTATTTTCTCAAATCTAGACAATCAACAAAAACAATACATCATGCTTGATTTGTAACATTTGTTGATTTCCAAGATGTAAATATTCAAGTTGAAAATGTAATAATTGATTCTTGTGAGTGGGTTTGAGCTGGCCTCCAGAATGTCCCTGGGAGAAAATTTTGGCCTAGATAAGAATTTCTAAAATTCAACTATATAGAGATGATATTTGAACCCATAGTATATGATGAGTTTACCAAATGAAATAGTAGAGAGAGAGAGAAGAGAATTCATTTCAAGATTTTAATGAACTCCCACAAATATTGGCATGAGCTGGAGAAAGACTCAGTAAAGGAGAAATAGGAGGAGTAGTCAGACAAATAGCAGTAAAATCAAGTAAAATCCAAGAGATAAATAACAGAAACGTAGAAGATAATATCAGGGAGAAGGTAATAGACAATATCAAAGGCTAAGCAGGATGAGGACTGAAAAAAGATCATTGGATTTGGGAATTAACTTTTGAAGGAGTGAATTTAATTGTATGATGCGGTCAAATATCAATCTGTGAAGAGTTAGTAAGAGAGTGAGAGGAAAAGAGGAGGAAACATCTATTATAAATGGTCTTTTTAAGGAGTTCAGCCTCAAAGAGGAGAGACATAGATTGACAATTAGCTTGGATGGATGAATGAAGTGAAGGTTTTTTGAGAATGGAAGAGAAATGGCATATTTATACACAGTAGTAAAGCAGGAAGTAGACAGGAAGAAACTGAAGATTAATCAGAAGGTCAGAATCATATAATGAGCAGTGTGCCAGAGAAGATAAGAAGGATCTCTTGTGTATGTAGAAAGGATTCACCTTGGCACTGAAAAGGGCCATGTGAAAAATGAGTAAAGGAGCAGATATTAGAAGAAGGCATCTAAGGGATTTCAGATGAAAAAAGGAAGAGAGAACAGGAAGTTCTTGGTGAATTGCCTAATTTTTTCAGTTAAATATGACACAGTTCTCAGGTGAGAAGATGGGGAGGGAAGAAGAAGAGATGAGTAAAAATGAAAAAGTGAATAGGATAGTGTACTTTTACATTTTACTTAGAATGATAAAAGGATGACCTTGCTGAAGTGAAGGCCCAGGTAGGAGTCAATAAAATAAATTTGTAGTAGACTTAGTAAGCACAGTATCAAGATTTTATCTATCTTAATTCAGCAGTAAATGAGTAGGAGAGAAGATAGTAAATTGTGGGAATGATCCAAGGTTGGGGTTTGAAAGGGCTAGATCTTTAACAGGATAAAGGAGCCAAGAGAAAAGTTCAGTGAAGAGTTGAACAGGTTCAATAGGAAGTCAAGATGGTAAAGAGATCTAGGGAATGGGCAATCTGTTACCTTTAGAATAGGTATTTTAGATATCAAGGTGGAAAAAGTAGATATCTTTTGGTATTATTGGTTTGGAGTGATGGGTAAAAAGGAGCAGTCAGTGGGAAAACAAGAGTAAGTTTAAACAATGATGGATGGAGCATGTTAATCATTGAAACATGAGTTTAGCTAGGCTATCATTGTCCATACTGGACTTCGTAACTGGGGGTATAGTTGTCCCAGAGTATCAGCCAACAGTATGTTGCACTTTCATTTTCCTTTTTAGTAATTTTTGCAATTCTGAAGAATGAGAGATGGAATTCCATAATTGTTTTAGCATGCACTTCTCTAGTATGGGAGCATTTCTTTTTTCAATCTGCCTATAGAAATCCTGGGGTTTTTTTCCTTTGGGATTTATGTATATATTTACACTATTTATCAATTTCTTCTAACTTTGAATTAGCGCCTTTTCTATCTGGAAAATGAGACCTTATCAGAGAAAATTGCTACGATTCAAATCCTTTTCAACTTCAGGTCAGAAAAGTAATAGAAAGGAATGATCTGAATATAGTCTAGTTTAACAAGCCATGGCTTCAGGATAAACCCGATAATAGCTTCTATGGACCCAGAATATGCTAGAATATTAATTTAGAATAAGATATTGTGGGCCAAGAATTCAGCCTTAGTAGACTGTCTCTGGGGATGATTTTCCATATGCTAAGAACAAGACATTGCTTAGGTTGAAAGAAAACTGGAAAAGAAAATTTCCTTAGCCTCCCTAGACATGAACTAGTTCTTAGAAAACAACATTTTGATGAGTTAAGTATAAACACATTAGAAATACATGAAGTACATTTCCCTTGAAAAACACATGTGTTCACAGTCTAAGGCAAAGTGATTTTGGCAAAACATTTTGAGGAACCCAAATATAGTCTGGGATAGTTTGCCAAAAGGCTCTCTTATCCCAAATAATGATTATTTCCTAGAACTGTGCATTAGCTTCATCAGTCAGTGTCAATAAGAATAATAAAATTTTTAATCTGGAAAAGATCTCAGCAATTATCTAGTCCAACCTCTTCATTATATAGATGAAGAAACTGAGGCTCAATAAAGTTAGATGAATTACCCAGGATCACACAGCCAGTTACTGGCAGAGCTGGTCTTAAAACCCAAATTTCCTGACTCATACTCCATTAGTTTTTCCACTACACCACCCTAAATCCCAATTTTAGCATAAAGAAGTTGTGCCAAATTGCCTTCAAAGTATTATTATATTTCTGGTTACTGTTGAGAGAGTTGTAAGTTAGGTATTTCACTACTTCCACGGACCACAACTTTATCAGTGTGAGTATTCTTTCCTTTTCTTTTTAAGAGCTGAAAAATTCACTAGTGTGTTGGCAGTCTGATGATGAGGCTTTCTAAATGTAACTAAGCTGGTTCTGGTCTTCAGAAATATGAGGTTTCTGGGTATATATTTCGAGACTTTTGAGATCCATAGGACCTATGAGAAATTGAATTTTTTATTTTAAGAATTCTGGGACTCTTTGTTATGATGAGACACTGGGAGTAGGATTTTTGTGGAGTTATAAAAAGATGAGGAGATGTTTTGCCTACTGGATTCAGTAAAGCATAATGAGTTCAGGGTGGAGTTTGCATTATTATATTAGTATTGGCCTTTTAAGCTACAAGAATGTCAAACAAAAGGATTACTCCCTCAGAGTCTGCTCATTTGACTTGCATCAGAATATATCTTCCCCCATAAAACTTTCCCCTAGTTACTGCATGGCATTTTAGTTTTACATTTAAATGTTTGCACCATACTGTTTCTTGCTTGTAAAACAACTGTCCAGGGAATATTCTGAAATCTGATCTTTCCCTAGACCATCCTGACCAAAAGGAAATATTTCCCAAGAATGATATAAATGAAAAGTCAGATGAGCAAGGGGAAAAAATCCTGAAACTGTTATGTAGATACCATTTTAAGGAAGTGGCTTCCATGGCATCCAGGCTCTGAATAGTTGTTTCATTCTATTGGTAAAGGATGACTGCCTGGGAAATGGGAAGTGGGGTGCAATGGGGAGTTTTTCACCACTGATTACATCACTCAGAAGCGCGCGAGGGCAAAGGTTACCTTGAACAGACAAATAAGCAGATTTTTGAATCCAAATTAAAGAATTTTAGAGAAGAAAGATCTAAGTGGGGAGAAGTAAGTCCAACCCCCTTTTTAAGGCAAGGAATGTGACAGCTAGAGATAAGAAATTTGCCCAAGGTAACAGAGATAGGGATAAAAAAGAATTTAGTTCTGACTTCCAACCCAATGTTCTTTCCAAGGCATGATGTTATTTTCCAGGTTGAAGGGCATGAATAAACAGCAATACATCTTTAATAATAATAGCTCGCATTTATATAGTATTTTAAAGTTTGCAAAGCACTTCACACACATTATTAAATTTGACTGTTATAATAACCTTGCTATTATATCTCTTTATTTTAAGGAAATTGAGTCTTAGAATAATTATGTGACTTAATTTAGGATTACACAAGGAAAGGGAACGAGAATAAAATTTATGTGTACTGATTATGTGTTGAGCAATATAAACACTTTACAAATTTTATTGCATTAGCTCCTCACAAAATCCCTGTCAGGTAGTTCTATTATCTCCATTTTACAATTGAAGAAACTGAGGCAAATAGAACTAATAAGTGTCTGAGGCTTAGGTTCAAATTCAGATTTTTCTAACTATAGGCTCAGAGTTCAATAGCAGAAAGAACAGGGAAGGGTATAGAGGGCCACAGTCAGTGGAGGAACTCTGGGTGAGGTATAAGATCCTTCAGCTCAGAAGGAACCTGCTAACAATGTCTGGTCGGCTCCCCATGTCCCCTAAGGGCTCTTGACCTTCCTGAGAAGTCAGGGGAAGTGACAACCTGTGTTGTGATCCAAGCAGGGTGATACCAGGTGGCAAACTATTGAACGAGATAAGGTGAGATCTTTCAAGACAATAGTGAAAATCAAGCAAAGCTTCATCTATTTCAAAGAGTAGGCCTGAAGGACTTCAAGCATTAAGTCAAGGGCATACTTAAAGTGTCTCCTCCCTACTATTCTTCTAAGGGCATACTTAAAGTCTCCTCCCTGCTATCCCCTCCCTGTTATCCCCTTAAGGGCATACTTAAGCCCCCTTCTTATTATCCTCCCTATTTCAGCCAAATATGGGCAACTATGTACTTATTGGTCAAGTTCAATTTCTTGGATAGTTCCCTTGTTTAGAATGCAAGATCCTCAGCCAATGAGGATAAGCATCAGTGGTGAGAGGGGGAATTTGCTTTAGGGATTAAAAGCTTCGACCCTGCCCCCTACCGTGCTTCCTCCCTTCCATTGTCTGCTCGATGGGTGGGACACCCGATTCTCCCAAGAATGTATAATAAACTTTGCTTTGCTTCTAGAGATCTCTCCAGTCTTTTTTTTTAAAATGGTTTCTGACCCATACACTATGTACAATAGTAAGTTGTTCATGTGGTCCCACCTACGCAGTATATACTGGGCACATGCCCAGTGTTTTTGTTACTTAAGGGTATGAGGATATAAAAAGGGGAAAGTCCTTGAAATAAACAGACACCATTTTTCCACCATCCTCAGGAGTCCTGCCTCATCACTTCTTCATAGGAAGTTATATTTTAATCACCCTGCTGTGGGGGCTCTAGAAAGCAATGGTACATTCTGTCACCCCAACTTGGAGGCTCTAGAAAGTAGGACACAACAGAAGGGTAGTACTAGAAAGAACAGTGGACTTGGGATCAAAAAACCTTGATTCAAATCCTGGCTTTATCCTACCCCATATGACATTGGAAAATTCATTTCATTTCTCTGGGCCTCAGTTACCTCATTTTTAAAATAAAATAAATGGATTAGACTATATGCTTTCTTAGAACCCTTCCATTTCTAAAGCTTATGTCATGTATATTTTAAAAATAGTTATTTTAATACATACTTTATATATATGCTTATATGTGCTCAGATATTATTGGAAAATATATATTAATTAGTCAAGGTTTTTTAAAAATTAATTTAATTTTTACTTAGTCTATGTTGTGAGATAAGAAAGGAAAAGAAATTAGGAAAGAAAGATCTTCTGTAATGCCTGATTATTAATATCTATTGAGGGACTTGTATAATGAGTTTCTTCCAAGAAAGTCCAAAATATTCCACAGAATGTAAAATGCAAATGAATTCAAAGCTGTATAAACTAACAAAAGCTGCAGAAACATAGTTGTTCTCTGCTTGCAGCAGCCAGGGGTTTTGCAAAGAAATAGTATAGTTCAATATACATTTATATGCATATATACATATATGTTGTATATGTATATTGTATATATATATGTATCCCACCATGAGGGGGATCCTAAGGTCATAACCAGGACTATAATATGAAAGTTTATTTGGGACAGCTAGATGGTACAGTGGATAGAGCACCAGCCCTGAAGTCAGGAGGACCCGAATTTAAACTTGGCCTCAGACACTTAATACTTTCTAGCTATGTGACCCTGGGCAGGTCACTTAACCCCAACTGCCTCAATTAATGATATTTTAAAAAAATTTTAAAAAGAAAGAATGGCCCCCTTTAAGAAAGAGAACCACATTTATAAAAATACAATTGCAAACCAAACATAAAAAGGAGAGAGAATAATGCTAAAGAACAGGAGCACTAGAGTACCTATACTTACTAAAAGATAAACTTAATAGAGCCAACTCAGGACAGGCAAGCTTCAACCAACAGAATCAGAATAGCCTATGTCTGGAGAAAAAAGATACTTTCCTCAGATAGAAATGATAGATAGAATAACTAGTGATTTAGTAGGTTATTCCTAAAAAAAGTAGTTCTCAAAGTGTCTCTAGGTGTTCCTGAAAAATTTTCAGGGATCTACAAAATCAAAATTATTTTCACGATAATACAAAGGAGTTCTTTATCTATTGAAATATTCCTCACTTTTCTAAATTCATATCTCTGTGAAACCAGATTTTCATATATTTTAATCATAACAACACTTCATAATAAATTGAATTCAGGAGTTTGACTTTCTTCTATTAAGCCAGACATTAAAGAGATTTACAAAAATATGTAAAACAGTCTCATCCTTCTAATTTTTCTTTGTTTTGAAAAATATAATAATTTTTTAAAAATACATTAATTATATAAACATGTAATGAGTTTAATATGATTTAAATGAATAAATACACATTTAGAAGCTTAATTAGTTTTAATTTCTAAGATGATATATTTAGATAACTATTATCCACGAACAAAAACTCTTTGGGGTCCTTAATAATTTTTAGAAGTTTAAAGGAATCTGAAGACCAAGAATTTTGAGAATCACTGTTCTTGTATGTCTTGCCTGAGACATACAGAGTTTTTCCCAAAGTCAGACAGCTAATAAGTATGAGAAGCAGGATCTGAACACAGCTTTTCCTGATCCTGAGCCCAAGACACAATCCACTGTAACATGCTTCATTTAAAACTGATATTATAATTCATTTTTTAATCTAATCTTTGAAACTGATTCCTCATGAAACTCCGGGTGAGAACCAATTATCAATTATAGCAAGAACTAGGAAATAATAAACACTGTATCTCTTTAAAAATGATTAATAGGGAAAAATTTGGAGAAGCAAGTTTTACTTTTATTTAGAAAACAGTTGACAATAAGCCAGTGAAAAGAGTTTAAAACAACCTATATATATGTATGGATGAGAAAAGAATAAGGGTGTGATTGATTTGTTGATTGCTAGGATTATTCATGAAGCACATAATTGAAGTAAAAAAAAAATGGTCCCATGGTTGCATATCCACTTAGGTAATTGATGCTGTTGACTATTTCAAGTCAGCAACCAGTCAGTCCATAAGCATTTATTCAGGGCCTATATAGAAGAAGGATAACATTGAGAAAGCCAGGAGGATATATTAAAGATAATGGCAGGACTTTGCTAAGACACTTATTAGTTTATTTCTATAATGGAGAAGTTCCCATTTGCTAAATCAATGATTTATCTATCCTCTATTAACTGAAAGTAAAACAAAATGTAGGAGAATCCATAAGGGTAAAGATATGTTGCATTATTTGACAATTATTAGATTAAAAAAGGATCAAAAGACATCAGGCCTACAAAAACTATTCAAAGTCAGCTGTACTACATAGGACAAGATTTGGCCAAGGGTAATTTGTAGAGTATTCCTATTATGTCACCATTTTAAGCCTTACTCTCTTTTCCAATATCTATGTAAGTTAAATTATCAATCATTCAAGGCCTAAGTAAAAAATCTAGCATTTATTAAATAGATAATAGCATGAGAATTGTAAATAAGAGACTACATAATTAAAAGAAAAATGGGAATGTTTGCAAGACTAAAGGATGGGCAGGAGGAAAAGGGAGCAACATATCACAGAGAAATAAGGATATGCTTGCCTTATGAAAGCAGTCTGGAAAAGAATATAAAAGGAGACAGGATGGGTGGGGTCACTATTTCTTTCATGGAGACTTGCCCTCTCTCGTCTCTTGGCTAAGCTTGAAGACTTGCTCATTTTCTTTTTCTATATGCTCAAATACACATATATTCTCCAAGGAATTTCAAGGCAATTAACCAAAAAAGGTGCAATATAACTTTGGGGAAAGCATCTTTACTGTCCTGTTCCTAATTTTTTTCAATTTATAAGGATGTTTTTTGTATTTTACATTGTAGTTATTTTTGTTTATTTCCTTCCCCAAACCCCATAATGTACCTCATTACACCCCCAATTAAGTCTTTCCTTGTAATAAAGAAAAATAATTAAGTAAAATTAGCCAGTGCAGCAACTACATTTGGCAAATATGTATAATTCTCTAACCTTATTTGTCCACAGCTCCAAGGAAGAGAAGGAAATGCATTTTCTCATTTTGTCTCTTGCTTCACTTTCATGTCCCAGAAATATTTAATCTCTTTTCCTCGTGCATATATGTACAAAGAAAGCAGTTAATGAGCCTTAACTCATTTTGCATGCACCACTTTTTCATATGATAGTGGTACATAAGTCATTATTAATGATTAACTGTAATTATCATTAATGAATGTAATTAATTATCCATTATTGATAACTCCAAATCTTTACTTTGCTATTTATTAGTTATATGACCTTTTAAAAAACCACAATTTTTTTTTTGGAGCCTCAGTTCCTCATATGTAAATGAAGCAGTTGGAATAGGTAATCTCTCAAGTTCCTTCCAGCTCTAGATTCTATAAATCTATGATTTTTATGGTCAGAAAGAAAGATTTAACAAGAGAGTTAATAATATTAAGTAGTGGCTTTCAGTAAACCAATCTTGTTGACTCTTGGTTTCCTCAAACATAAAATGAAAATGTTGGATAGGGACATGACCACATGGAGGCATTTGTGGGCATTGTCCCATTTATGGATATTTGGGCCCAAATGACTTTTTTAGTCTTCTCCCCTTCTCCCTTCCTTCCAAAATTACTTTTGTTTTGGATTTGAAGGTACTAAGGAGAAACCTGAGAACCTCAAAAGTATGCATTGTTTGGGAAGTAGTTGAGGACACTGCATCCTCAGACTAGAATTTTTCTTGTGTTGAATGAGCAAAATTAAGAGAAGGAGGAAAGAAAAAAGGAAATGTACTAGACTCCAGAATTTTCAAGTCACAAGCTCTTTGCAGCAGTGTGTGTCTTGAGTGTGAGAGTAACCAATTTGTAACTGAAATTTGTGGAGTTTGCTAAAATTTACAAAAAATTTACATTTTTTAAAAATTTGAACTCCCCCACACAAGTGTGAGAGGTAGATAATCTCTCTCTCTCTCTCTCTCTCTCTCTCTCTCTCTCTCTCTCTCTCTCTTTTTAGATGAGGAAACTTGGACTGGGGAAGGTTGAATGTCTTCCCTAATAGCTAGCAAGTGTCAGAAGCTATATTCTTCCTTATTCAAAGTTCATCAGTCAATGCATTATATCTGCTATCTCAAGCTTTCTCTCAATCAATTATAACTACTTCAGTTGGACTGTTATTTGTTGACAATTCATCCAGCTAGTGATTTTGGCAAAAGAATATGCTTTTATTGCTTCTATGCCAATAAGTAATGTTTTGTCTGTTCTTGTGGGGAGTCCTATCAAAAAATTATAAGTTGAGGGATGTGGTGAGGTTCATTGGTAAAAGATCATAACTGACTCTGATTGAATATATTCACAATACTAATTTCTCCTTAGAAAGTTTGTATGATCGTATATTATTTGTAAGTGAGCATTCATGTACGTTTGTATGAGTATGTTTTTGTTAAACACATCTCTCTATAGAAGTCTAGTTTATATTTAGAGGTGGCAATTATTCAAACTGGAGGCAGCTTAGTAGCTCAGTGGATAGAGTGCTGTGCCTGGACTCAAGAAGGCTTGAGTTCAAATCTAGCAACCGATGCTTACTAGCTGTGTGTACTAGCTTACATGATCATTTGAGACAAAGTTCTAAATTTTCTTTTCCTGTGCATGAATTTTTTACATATAAGTGTTCTCTTACCACACATTGCATGTACAAATTTAATTCTTACAACTGCTATTGATTGCAAAATGTAACAAAAAATGGGAAAGATCAATACTAGAGGGGAATGGAAAGACAAGTGAACTAATTCATTGATGCTGGAGCTCTAAATTAATCTAGCCATTTTGGATAAGACAACTTTTTTTAAATTTTTATTTTTTTAAGCTAAGGCACTTGGGGTTAAGTGACTTGTTTAGGATCACCCAGCTAGAAAGTGTTAAGTGTTTGAGGCCAGATTTGAACTTAGGTCCTCCTGACTTCAGGGTTGATGCGCTATCCACTGCACTACTTAGCTGCCCCCAGTCTAGCCATTCTGGAAAACAAGTTGCAATTATTCTCAGAAAGTAACTAAAATATCCATATGCCTCAAGATCTCACTACTAAGCAGTAGAAAGTCAAAGACTGAAATGAATGCCCAATATGCACCAAAATGTTTATAGCAGAAAAGGCATGGGAAAAAGGTGATGAGTAATTGGGGAATAGTTGAACAAAGTGTGTGCCTAAATGTAATTGGAATATTACTATATCAGAAGGAATAATGAATATGAAAGAATACAAATAGGTGTAGGAAGACTGATGCAAAGTGGAATAAATAGAATGAGGAAAACAATAGCCACACTAATTATGGAATATAAATGGAAAGAACAACAAAAATAAGAGCTGAATGTTGTATTACCAAGTTTGACCCCCTTCTCCCCAAATTCACTTCCCTACTTTCCTTACAGAGCTGGGTAGCTATGGAAGTGCTAGACACGATCTAATTTCAAACTTGAATGATGTCTGGATTGGTTTTTGCTGTATTCCTTTTTTGTATTGTTTTTCTCTTTTTAACTTTGTATCATAAATGGCATCTCTCTGTGTAGGAGAAGGTAAAATATATTAGGGAATATAGAAATAAAAAATGAAGAATCAAACAATGACTACTTCATAATTAGGTAAAGGATTAGGAATGACTCACCAAAACCAATACTTTTCTTTCAAAAAACAATAGAAACTTGGGACATTATTTGATGATAGGATCTTAGTTTAGATTTTAAAAAGTTCAATCTGATTTATTTTTACATTATAAACTAACAAAACTATTTTTGGATTTATAATTTTAAAAAATTTCACCCAACAAAGGAGATTTTTCTTAGAGGGAGTTTTGTGGCTCAGAAGATATATAACATTGGATCTGAAATTAAAAAGACTTGAATTCAAATCATGACTCGGAGAATTATAGCTATGTAATACCAAATGAATCAATTAAGCTCTGTCTGCCTCAGTTTACCTCATTTATAAAATGAATATAACAATATTCTGAAGTTGGGAGAAAAACGTAGACAACTTATATAAAACATTTTGTAAATCTTAAAATCTCAAAATATCTTAATTTTAGTTCTTGTTATTAATATTAGTTTGTCATGGGGTAGATACATCTACATTTTTAAAAGAAGTTTATCTTTGAAAAACGATATAATGCAAGATTGAATGAGCCTTAGCTTTTACATTTGCTCCTCTGATTGAACCCTCTGATTAGCATGGTCTCCATTTAAGGAGGGGGTCCAGAATACTGTTATTTCACACCAGTTGTACTACTTTTGGATTTCTCTGAACTTCATAATCATGGCCCTGATCTAGGAACCTCCTTTATTTTTTTTCTAGTAAATTTAAACAATTTTAATACACATTGCTTAATGAATCATGTTGGAAGAGAAAAATTAGAGCTAAGGGAAAAACCATGGGTCAGATAAAAAAACCAACAAACAAATAGAAAAAAGAAGTGAACATAACATGTATTGATTTACATTCAGTCTACTTAGTTCTTTTTTTTTTCTGGATACAGATAGTTATTGGGATTGTTTTGGATCACTGAACCACTAAGAAGACCCAAGTCTTTCATACTTGATCATTACCCATTCATGCTGTTATTGTACACAATGTATTCTTGGTTTTGCTTGCTTCACTCAGCATCAGTTCATGTAAATCTTTCCAGGCTTTTCTAAAATCAGCTTGTTCATAACTTTTTATAGAACACTAATATTCCATTAGCTTCATGTACCACAACTTGTTCAGCTGTTTTCTAAATGATGAACATCTACTCATTTTCCAAATCTTTGCTACTACAAAAAAAGCTGTTACAAATATTTTTGTACATGTGGGTCTTTTTCCCTCCTTTATCATTTCCTTGGGATACAAATCCAGTAATGGCACTGCTGGGTCAAAGGGTAAGCCCAGTTTTAGAGCCCTTTGGAGATAGTTCCAAATTGTTCACTAGAATGGTTGGATCAGTTCACAACTCCAATGCATTAGTGTCCCAGTTTTCCCATATTTCCTCTAATATTTATCATTATCTTTTCCTGTCATCTTAGCCAATTTGAGAGGTGAGATTAGGTACCTCAGAGTTATTTTAATTTGCATTTCTCTAATCAATAGTATTTTAGAGCATTTTTTCATATAATTAGAGATGGCTTTAATTTTGTCATTTGAAAATTGTCTGTTTATGTCCTTTGACCATTTATCATTTGGGGAATGACTTGTATTTTTATAAATTTGACATAATTCTTTATATATTTTAGAAATAAGACATTTTAATCTTGTTTCTATTGGGGTTTTTTTGTGCAAAAACTTTTTAACTTAATGTAATCAAAGTTGTCAATTTTGCCTTTTATAATGTTCTCTAGTTCTTCTTTGGTAATAAATTCCTCCCTTCTCCAAACATCTGATGGTAAATTATCCCAAATTCTCCTAATTTGTTTATGATATCATCCTTTATTCCCAAATCATGTACCCATTTTGACCTTATTATGGTGTGGGGTGTGATATTATTTCCCAGCAATTTTTTGCCAAATAGTGTGAGTTCTTATTTCAGAAGTTGGAGCTTGGGGATTTATCAAATACTACTAGATTGTTATAGGCCTTGATTATGTATCATGTGTATTTAATCTATTTTACTGATCTACCACTTTATTTCTTAGGCAGTACCAAATGGTTTTGATGACTGTTGCTTTGTAATATAGTTTTAGGCTTGGTACTGCTAAGCCACCATCCTTTTTATTATTTTTTTTTCATTAATTCCCTTATATTCTTGACCTTTTATTTTTCCAGATGAATTTTGTTATTATTTTTTCTAATTCTATAAAATAATGTTTTGGCAGTTTAATTGATATGGCACTGAACAAGTAGACCAAATTAGAATTGTTATTTTTATTATATTAGCTTGGCCTAACCATGAGCAATTAATATTTTTCCAGTTGTTTAGATCTGAGTTTATGTGAGAAGTGTTTTGTAATTCTGTTTATGTAGTTCTTGGGTTTGTCTTAGCAGGTAGACCCCCAAGTATTTTATTTTGTCTACAGTAATTTTAAATGGAATTTCTCTTTCTCTCTCATGCTGATGGGCTTTGTTAATAATATATAGAGATCCTGATGATTTTTATGGATTTATTAATGAATCATGAACTTTGCTAAAGCTGTTAATTATTTCCAATAGGTTTTTGAATGATTTTCTAGGATTCTTTAAGCATATCATCATATCATCTGCAAAGAGTGATGGTTTTATTACCTCATTCCCTATTCTAACTCCATTAATTTCTTTTTTTATTTTTTCTTGCTAAAAACAACATTTTTAGTACAATGTTGAATAATAGTGATGATAATGGGCATCCTTGTTTCATCTTTGATCTTATTGGGGATGTCTCCAGCTTCTCTCCATTACAAATTATTCTTGCTGTTGGTTTTAGATAGACACTGCTTATTATTTTAAGGAAAGCTGCCTTTATTCCTCTGCTTTCTAATGTTTTTAATAGCAGTGGGTGTTGTATTTTGTCAAAAAAATTTTCTGAATTGTTGGAATCTTTACAAACTGCTAACTCATTAGAGTTGATAGATTATTGATCTGCTCTTACAAGGAGATGTTTTGGGCCAGAACCTGAAACAAGGTACTAAATAAAACTAATTGATACAATGCTTGTGTTCCACTTTTACTCATTGGAGTTCACATGTTTGGGAGATTTCAGGGTTTAGTATGAGATATCCGAATTCCCACCTCTCTTGAAGCTCTTAGGGCCAGAGAGCACACTGAGAGTTATCCCACAATCCCACTCTCTCATATATAAGAAACAGACAGAGGCTCTCAGAGAAAGTTCAGCTGAATTAGATTGAGAGGGGAGTGTCAAGTGAGTTCAGACAGAAGCTCTCTCTTGGAAGAAAGTTACTTTGGAACATTCCCAGGGGTTGGAGAGGAGCACTCTGGGAAGAAGCCCACAAGCCCTCTCTCCAAGGCAAGAGAGAGTCATTGCATTTTCCACGTGGTTGGCTGGAGGCTGAAGGACAAACCTGTGGATTTAGAGACATTCAGAGGGAGCTCTTGGAATCAAGCAGAAAGATAGGCCACTAAGAAAAAGTAACCAAGCTATTTTGGAAGGAGAAAATAAACATTTGCATTTTATCATCTGGCTGCGTTTTGAGGTGATTATTACTTTCGACTGCAACTAAGGCTGCCTCCAGAAAACCTCCCCAAGAAACCTGCTCTCTCCCAGAGAGAACAATTATATATTTTAAAGAAGAAAAACACCCGCACTGAATCTATTGATTTTATTGTTTGAGTTCTGTTGTTTTTGTTAATTGATATGATTGAATATGGTAATAGTTTTTCTGATATTAAAGAAGAGTTGCATTCCTGATATGAACCCCACTTGGTCATAGTGTATTATCCTGTTGATAAGTTGTTGTAATCTCTTTGTTATAATTTTATTTAAAATTTTTGCATTAATATTCATTAGGGAGATTGGTCTATAATTTTCTTTCTCTGTTTTGATTCTTTCTGTTTTAAGTATCTGTGCCATATTTGTGTCATAGAAGGAATTTAGTAGTGTACCTTCTTTACCTATTTTTCCAAATAGTTTAAATTAGTATTGACATTAATGTCAGTTTGGTAGAATTCACTTGTGAATCCACCTGGCCCCAAAGATTTTTTTTCCTTAGGGAGTTCATTAATGACTTGTTCAACTTCTTTCTCTAAAATCAGACTATTTAAGTTAGGAATCTTTTTTACCTATCTCTACCCAACTCTACTCCCACAAACATTGGTCCCCTTTTATGTGTTGTCTTCTACCATTAGATTGCAAACTCCTTGATGACAAGGACTTTATTTTTATTTTTATAATTAGAATTTAGTAGAGAGACTGGCATAAAATAGGCTTAATGTTTATTGTCCATTAACTTAGAGATTAAACAAATTATCCATTTTTGTCTTTTTTTTTAAAAGCAAATGTCAATGACTTTTTTTTTTGCTTAGCTTAATTATTGAGAAAATGATGATAAATAAGAAATTACTTGCAAGAACTTTCTCAGTTGTAATTGTTGAACTTAGGAAGTATAGCTACCATTATCTACAGTAAAGTTATGCTATGAATGAGGAATGACATTGCCCTCATTTTGGAGAAAAAATTGTAAGGATAATTTTGTTTGAGAAAGAGAGTCATTTTCACAGTAAATAAATTCTATCCAATCTATTTTAATAATTGGTTTGTGAACAAGATTGAATTACACAGGCAGGATAATAGTAGCATCACCTGATTGCTTCATCAATGGTTGAGTGTCCATTTATTCATTCAAAGAGCATTTATCAAGCACCTATTATATATCAGACTCCGAGTTGAGTGTTAAGAACACAGAACCAAAACTGATAAAGTTCCTGTCCTCAAGGAATTTGTATGTTAATGAAAACAAAAAATGTAAAGTAAATCAAATTAATTTCAGGGGCAGCATGTATAATTGAGAATATCAAGAAAGAGCTCTTGGAGGAAGTAAAACAAACTGAGATAGAAAGATGCTAAGGACTCTAAGAGGGGAAAATGAAGTAACATTACATTAGAGGCATGGATTATATGTGAAAAAGTTCAAAAATACAAGATAGAATGGTGAGTTTGACAATTAGTGAGTAGGTGAGTTTGGCCAGGATAT
Organism: Antechinus flavipes; assembly: GCF_016432865.1. NCBI lineage: Eukaryota > Metazoa > Chordata > Mammalia > Dasyuromorphia > Dasyuridae > Antechinus > Antechinus flavipes. The sequence continues at coordinate 125,749,139 of NC_067400.1, read as the reverse complement.
AGATAGAGTAAAAGTAAGCAATATGCCTGGAAAAGTAGATTGGAGCTAGATTTTGTAGAATTTTCAATGTTAATTAGATGAATTTAAGTTTTATCTTAGTGGAAAGAGGGAACTACTGGAGCCCTTTGAGCAGGGGATTGACAATGTTAGACTTTCTCATTAAGAATATCATGTTGAGGCTTTAACAAAATGAGTAAAAAAATCAAAAGAACGATTGATAGTTTCTACCCAGAAAGAGAACAGCTTTTCAACCCTGAAGAGACTAATAGCAGACAGTCTCCAGATGATTGTTGGTCTCCAATACAAAAGGCTCTCCTAGAAGAGACTATTCAAAACCTTAAAAGAGAGCTAGAAGAAAAATGGGGAAAGGAAAGAGAAGCTATGCAAAAGAGTACAGAAAAGGCACATAATTCATTAAAAGAAAAATTTGATAAAGTGGAAAAAGAAAACAACTTCCTGAAATGTGAATTGGAAAAGGTAAAAAACAGAGTTTGCGAATTGGAAAAAGAAAATGACTCACTAAAAAAAAAAAATTAGTGAAATGGAAAAAAATTCCATAGAGCAAAACAACTCAATTGGACATATACAAAAAGAAGTGAAAAAAGCTAATGAAGAAAATAACTCACTAAAAATTAGAACTGAACAAATAGAAATGACTGATTCATTGAGACATCAAGAATCAGTCAAGCAAAACTAAAAAAATGAAAGATTGGAAAAAAATGTCAAATATTTACTGGGAAAAACAACAGATCTGGAAAATAGATCTAGGAGAGATAACCTGAGGATCATCGGACTACCCGAAAATTATGATGAAAAAAAGAGCCTAGATACTATTTTACAGGAAATCATCAAAGAGAACTGCCCAGAAGTAATAGAACCAGAAGGGAAAATAGGCATTGAAAGAATTCATCGAACACCTTCTGAAAAAGACCCTAAAATAAAGACTCCAAGGAATATTGTGGCCAAACTTCAGAATTTCCAGACTAAAGAAAAAAATTTTACAAGCAGCCAGGAAAAAACAGTTCAAATACCGAGATGCCACAATAAGGGTCACGCAAGATCTGGCTGCCTCAACATTAAAGGATTGAAGGGCCTGGAATCAGATATTCCGAAAGGCAAAAGAACTTGGAATGCAGCCAAGAATAAACTATCCAGCTAAGCTGAGTATTTTTTTCCACGGAAGAAGATGGATATTTAATGAAATAGAGGAATTCCATCTGTTTCTAAGGAAAAAACCAGACTTAAACAAAAAATTTGATCTTCAACAACAGGAATCAAGAGAAGTAGAAAAAGGTAAAAGGAACTCTTGAGAACTGTATTTCTGTTGTGAATATACATAAAAATCATATGTATAATTTGATTTTACCGATATAACATAAAAAAGGGAAGTAGAAATGGAAAGGGGATAGTGCCAGAAAAAGGGAAGAAGGGAGATAAAAAGAGGGAAACTACATGCGACAATGAGGCAGAGGAAACCTATCATATATGAGGGAACTTAGAGAGGGGGAGGAACATTGTGTGAATCCTACTCTCATCAGAGATGGCTCAAAGAGGAAACAATTGACATATTTGTTTTAGACAGATTCTTCTCTCACTTCATTAAAAAGTGGGAGAGGAAAAGGGAGAAGGAAAAAGAGTAATAAGGGAAGGGTACAAGAAAGAGGAAGGGATTCAAAGGGAGGAGGGAGGGATATTAAAGAGTGAGAGCTGCGCAACATTAGTGGGACCAATAGAGAAGAAGGGAAGGAGGGCAAGAAAAAGAAAAGTATAATCTGAGGATATTAGGGTGGCAGAAAATGCAGAATTGGTTATTTTAACCGCAAATGTGAATGGGATGAACTCTCCCATAAAGAGGAGGCAGATAGCAGACTGGATCAAAAGTCAGAACCCTACAATCTGTTGTTTACAAGAAACACATTTAAAACAGGGAGATACATATAGACTAAAGGTAAAAGGCTGGAGCAGAATCTATTGTGCTTCAGGTGAAGTCAAAAAAGCAGGGGTAGCCATCCTTAGATCAAGCAAAAGCAAAGATTGATCTAATTAAAAGAGATAAGGAAGGAAACTATATCTTGCTTAAGGGTACTATAGACAATGAAGCAATATCAGTATTAAACATATATGCACCAAGTGGTATTGCATCTAACTTCCTTAAAGAGAAGCTAAGAGAGTTGCGAGAAGAAATAGACAGCAAAACTATAATAGTGGGAGATCTCAATCTTGTACTCTCAGATTTAGATAAATCAAATCACAAAACAAATAAGAAAGAAATTAAAGAGGTAAATAGAATATTAGAAAAATTAGGTATGATAGATCTCTGGAGAAAACTGAATGGTGACAGAAAGGAGTATACTTTCTTCTCAGCAGTTCATGGAACCTACACAAAAATTGACCATATATTAGGACATAAAGACCTCAAAATTAAATGCAGGAAGGCAGAAATAGTAAATGCTTTTTTTTCAGATCACAATGCAATAAAAACTACATTTAACAAAAAGTTAGGTGTAAATAGACCAAAAAGTAATTGGAAACTAAATAATCTCATCTTAAAGAATGGTTGGGTGAAACAGCAAATTATAGACACAATTAATAATTTCACTCAAGATAATGACAACAATGAGACATCATATCAAAATTTATGGGATGCAGCTGAAGCAGTAATAAGGGGAAATTTTATATCCTTAGAGGCTTACTTGAATAAAATAGAAAAAGAGAAGATCAATGAATTGGGACTGGAACTTAAAAAGTTAGAAAAAGACCAAATTAAAAAACCCCAATCAATTACTAAACTTGAAATTCTAAAATTAAAAGGAGAAATTAATAATTTAGAAAGTAAAAAAACTATTGAACTAATAAATAAAACTAAGAGTTGGTTTTATGAAAAAACCATAAACCTTTGGTAAATCTGATTAGAAAAAGGAGAGAGGGAAATCAAATTGGCAGTCTTAAAAATGAAAAACGAGAACTTACCACTGATGAAGAGGAAATTAAAGAAATAATAAGGGGTTACTTTGCCCAACTTTATGCCAATAAATTTGATAACCTAAGTGAAATGGATGACTACTTCCAAAAATATAGGCTTCCCAGATTATCAGAGGAGGAAGTAAATTGCTTAAATAGTCCCATTTCAGAAAAAGAAATAGAACAAGCTATTAATCAACTCCCTAAAAAAAAATCCCCGGGACCAGATGGATTTACATGTGAATTCTACCAAACATTCAAAGAACAATTAGCCCCAATGCTTTATAAACTATTTGAAAAAATAGGGAATGAAGGAGTCCTACCAAACTCCTTTTATGACACAGACATGGTACTGATACCTAAACCAGGTAGGTTGAAAACAGAGAAAGAAAATTATAGACCAATCTCCCTAATGAATATTGATGCTAAAATCTTAAATAAGATATTAGCAAAAAGACTACAGAAAATCATCCCCAGGATAATACATCATGATCAAGTAGGATTTATACCAGGAATGCAGGGCTGGTTCAATATTAGGAAAACTATCAATATAATTGGCCATATTAATAATCAAATTAACAAAAACCATATGATCATCTCAATATTTGCAGAAAAAGCATTTGATAAAATCCAACATCCATTCCTATTAAAAACTCTTGAGAGTATAGGAATAAATGGACTTTTCCTTAAAATAATCAGTAGCATCTATTTAAAACCAGGAGTAAGCATTATATGTAACGGGGACAAACTGCAACCATTTCCAATAAGATCAGGAGTAAAACAAGGTTGCCCACTATCACCGTTACTATTTAATATTGTATTAGAAATGCTAGCTTTGGCAATAAGAGTTGAGAAAGAGATTAAAGGAATAAGAATAGGCAATGAGGAAACCAAATTATCACTCTTTGCTGATGATATGATGGTATACTTAGAAAACCCCAGAGATTCTACCAAAAAGTTATTAGAAACAATCTACACCTTCAGCAAAGTTGCAGGATATAAAATAAACCCACATAAGTCATCATCATTCTTATATATCACTAACAAAACCCAACAGTTAGAGATACAAAAAGAAATTCCATTTAAAGTAACTACTGATTGTATAAAATATTTAGGAATCTATCTGCCAAGGGAAAATCAGAAACTTTATGAGCAAAACTACAAAACACTTTCCACACAAATTAAGTCTGATCTAACCAACTGGAAAAATATTAAATGCTCTTGGATTGGGCGAGCAAATATAATAAAGATGACAATACTACCTAAACTAATCTATTTATTTAGCACTATACCAATCAGACTCCCAAAAAACTACTTTGATGAATTAGAAAAAATAACAACAAAGTTCATATGGAAAAACAAAAGGTCAAGAATTTCAAGGGAATTAATGAAAAAAAAAATCAAATGAAGGTGGCCTAGCTGTACCAGATCTAAAATTATATTATAAAGCAGCAGTTACTAAAACCATTTGGTATTGGCTAAGAAATAGACTAGTTGATCAATGGAATAGGTTAGGTTCAAAGGACAAAACAGCCAATAACTTTAACAATATAGTGTTTGACAAACCCAAAGACCCCAGTTTCTGGGATAAGAATGCATTATTTGACAAAAATTGCTGGGAAAATTGGAAATCAGTATGGCAGAAACTAGGCATTGACCCACACTTAACACCATACACCAAGATAAGGTCAAAATGGGTTCATGATCTAGGCATAAAGAATGAGATGATAAATAAATTGGAAGAGCATAGGATAGTTTACCTGTCAGACCTGTGGAAGAGGGAGGAATTTATGACTAAAGAAGAACTAGAGATCACTATTGACTACAACATAGAAAATTTTGATTATATGAAACTGAAAAGTTTTTGTACAAACAAAACAAATGCAAACAAGATTAGAAGGGAAACAATAAACTGGGAAAACATTTTTACAATCAAAGGTTCTGATAAAGGCCTCATTTCCAAAATATATAGAGAACTGACCCTAATCTATAAGAAATCAAATCATTCTCCAATTGATAAATGGTCAAAGGATATGAACAGACAATTCTCAGACGAAGAAATTGAAACTATTTATAGACATATGAAAATATGCTCCAAATCATTATTAATCAGAGAAATGCAAATTAAGACAACTCTGAGATACCACTACACACCTGTCAGATTGGCTAGAATGACAGGGAAAGATAATGGGGAATGTTGGAGGGGATGTGGGAAAACAGGGACACTGATACATTGTTGGTGGAATTGTGAACACATCCAGCCATTCTGGAGAGCAATTTGGAACTATGCTCAAAAAGTTATCAAGCTGTGCATACCCTTTGATCCAGCAGTGTTTCTACTGGGCTTATACCCCAAAGAGATACTAAAGAAAGGAAAGGGACCTGTATGTGCCAAAATGTTTGTGGCAGCCCTGTTTGTAGTGGCTAGAAGCTAGAAAATGAAAGGATGTCCATCAATTGGAGAATGGTTGAGTAAATTGTGGTATATGAACGTTATGGAATATTATTGTTCTGTAAGGAACGACCAGCAGGATGAATACAGAGAGGACTGGCGAGACTTACATGAACTGATGCTGAGTGAAATGAGCAGAACCAGGAGATCATTATATACCTCAACAATGATACTGTTTGAGGATGTATTCTGATGGAAGTGGACCTCTGATAAAGAGAGCCTTAATTGATCAAAGATGGGCAGAAGCAGCTACACCCAGAGAAAGAACACTGGAAATGAATATAAACTGCTTGCATTTATGTTTTTCCTCCCGGGTTATTTATACCTTCTGAATTCAATTCTCCCTGTGCAACAAGAAAACTGTCTGGTTCTGCACACATATATTGTATCTAGGATATACTGCAACCCATTCAACATGTAAAGGACTCTTGCCATCTGGGGGAAGGGGTGGAGGGAGGGAGGGGAAAAATCGGAACAGAAATGAATGCAAGGGATAATGCTGTAAAAAATTACCCTGGCATGCGTTCTATCAATAAAAAATTATAAAAAAAAAAAAAAAAGAATATCATGTTGATAACTGTATAGGGGAGAGAAAGAATAGACTGGAAGCAGGGAGATCCATTAGGTTACTTTAGTAGTCCAGTATAGAGATGATGACAGCCCAAAACTGAGCAATGGTTTTGTGAATTAAGAGAAATGAGTGAATGTAAAGGAAGTTGAGGAGATAGACTAACCAAGATTTGGAAACTGATTCTATGACTGAGGTTGTAAACAAGAAAGTTGAAAGTGTCCTTGATAGAAAGAGGAAGTTTTTTATGACTATTAGAAATAGAGGTAGGTTTTTTTAATTTTTAATGCAGTAAGCCATATTGTGTATATGTTGAGTTTGAGATATGATTGGTGTTAAATTTAAATAGAAATGGGTTCTTGTAGGACACATTCACTTAGAATAATATTTTTTATATTTTTGTATTATATTTTTATTTATTTTATTAAACATTTTATTTATCTAAGTATGTTTATTTTATTAAACATTTCCTAATTATAATTATAATTATTTTTTATTTTTTACTTTATTTTTAAATTCTTTTAATTTTTATAAATTTTTTAAAATTTTATTTTCCTAATTATAATTTAATCTAAATTGGAAACTACTTGGGAATTTGGGACTCCATTGGCCTTAGTTTGAAACCTGTGGCACACAGTATACCTGGTTGATAATGTTCAGTATGCAGGTGGTGACATAAATTGAACCAAGAGAAAGACATGCATTTTATGTGTAGGGTTAGAAATCATCTTCATTGACATGATGATTATATCAATGGAAACTGCTGGGATTTTGAAAGTGAGTATAGAGAAAAATAATTATATTTTAGCTGGGAGTAGAACATGAATGGATATTAGATAAAGAAAATATTGATGAAAAACTTCAAATACTTTCCATCCCATCTTTTTGACTTACTCAATCAAGAAAATAATAAATGTAATGAATCTGGAAGCAATAAATTATATTAAATAAAAAATATTGTACATATAGGAGGTATACATACATATATATATATATATATATATATATATATATATATATATATATAATTTATTTTTATAAGAGACAGAGACATTTCATTGATTGGATTTTCATTGATAGACATTATTCTTTTAATAAATCTCAACTTTTTTAAAAAAAAATACATTTTACTTCATCTCTTTCCCTTTTCATTCCTGATTCCTCAATCTACAAATATATTAATTAGAACCTACTATCTTTGGAATATTTCAATAAGATAATAATTGCTCACCATAATTCCTTGGCAAGCTTCTTAATATCCCCCTAGACTGTCTATCAGACATTCCAGAGTTATTCATTCCCCATTAATGTTAGTCTAGTACACTAGTAAATACTTAAGATATAATACAATTACTATACTATATTATACTACACACACACACACACACACACACACACACACACACACACACAATCTTTACTACTCTTATCCAGGAATAAAAAAAAAATGGAATGAAAGTGTAGTGTAGTCTGTGAGTATTTGGAAGATCTTACGTTCTTAAAGGTGGATACCCCAAGAATCTGATACAGGACACAGCAGGACTATAAGAGGGGACAGTTAAATCTATAAGCGTTAGCTTATTTATCCATTAACTAATTAAGACTTTTTTATTTGTGCTTTTCCATACCCACATATTTTCTCTTTTCCTCTTCATGCAATATTCAACTTTTTAAAAGATATTTGAATAAACATTGAAAAAATACAAAATTTACCATGTCCCTAGGACTTTCTCCTCATCTTTGTAAAGAATATAACCTGATCTGAATTCCTGTATAATTTAAGATCACAATGAATGGTAACTTGGAAATTGCTTCCTCACCTAGGCTAGATTCTGTCTCAGATTATTTTCACACAATTCCAACATCAAGGTAAAAACAAACAAACAAAAGGTGGAGTTTTTCTTTTATTTGGTCAAAAAATCAGTTTGGCTAAAAACTTTGTACATTAGTTGAAAATTATTGATTGTACATCAATTGTACATTAATTGGTGAACATACGATAACCACCACTGACATTTATATGTTATTTTAAGTTTTACAAAATACTTCATGTTTATGATTTCACTTGATCTATCCAATAATTCTATGAAGGTATTATTTCCTAGATGGGAAACTGAATGGAATCTGTGAATTTCTGTTGATCATAGAATAGTAATTGTTACAAGTAGGTTTTGAAAGATGCATTCAGATAAACTAAGTCTTTCTTCTAAACTGCGTTTTCATTTGTTACATTGAGTATCTATTCTATGCCTATGCTATTTGATAGCTACTGTTGCAGATTTAAAATAAGTACAACAGATATACCCTATCCTCAAAGAGTTTGCAAGTTAACTATTGGCTGAGCTTAAAAATATGATTAAAAGACATAAGCCAAATGGAAACCGAAATAAGTAGGACAATGACAAATGATAGTTCCTAATGAAGGAATGAATGAATTGATCGTGGAAAATTTGCTTTAGGGTATAAATGCAGTGGAAACAAAAATTATTGAATTAGAGAAGATGAGAAATGTGAATTTATTACATGTCAATAACTGAGAAAATTTACAGGGACAAAGGACCAGTTGATTCCTTTAAACATTTGGTGTGAGTTTCATTTATTTCAGTATTACAGTCTATTACTCTTGGCACCCTTCTCTCATGTCTACAGCCAGGCAACAGAAAGCTGATAATGTTGCATAGTTCAGAACATGACTCCTGGTTGAACCCTTCAGACATAGTCAATCTATCTATATGGCAGAATAATCATCAGAAACCTAAAAGTATACTTTTCTATTATCTCAATAACATGGAGAATTCAGATACAGTTAGATTACAAGTATTTTTGGATCATTCTCCCATTAGGCATGTGAATACAACTTAAAATGCCTTTATAATAATTTTTTTCCTGTGTCTGTAAAATGAGAAATTAATAATAATAATACATATTTTCTACCACAAAAGGTTTTTTATGAGACTTAATAAAAAATGCTGGCAAAGTATTTTGAATTCTTTTGGATAAAAATAGCCAAAAATAGAAGAGATAAGTAAATTAAGAAATTTGGCTTTAAACATCAGAAAGCTAGTTTTAACAAATGACATTTCACTTTTTAATTTAAATTATATCTTCTCTTCTAGCCCCATGATTCCTGGAAGTATTATACATGTTTTATTTTCTTTTTCCAACTGGTTTATTTTATTTTTCTTGGGACATTATGCTATTACTATCACAAATAATATGCAGACTACAATCTTTCTTTTGGTAGAATTTTAATGTCTTGTTTTGGTTGTGAATTCATCTCACCATTTGCATAAAGACACAATTTATTTAATACATAAAAGGGATCAATGACCCTTAGACATTTCGCATACCTTGACACTTGGAGATATTCTACCTGGCATACCCATGTCCTATATCCTTCAAAATACTGACTATTGACCCATTAGGATGGTCTAAGCCAAGCCTTTGCCCACCTTTCCCTCAGGAAATTAATACTACGTTTTGGGTTTTTTTTTCTTACTCCTACCTAACTGATAGTAGTTGTTCCAATCCCCAGCCCCAGCCCCCAACCTCTTTGGTTCTTTTACTTACCAATACTTTGGCAGTTTTGTATTTTTTGGCACTCTGGGAGAAAAATCTCTACCAAAAAATCTGTCTGTCTCTGGTCCCCTAATTTATTACATGTGCCATGAGTAAAAATACAATTTAGAAACAAGCATAAAACAAAAATTCTTTGTGATACTGAGTACTTTTAAATCCTAATGTAACATTGCAGCTTTTAAAAACTTAAGGGGAAAATAAATATATTCATTATCACACCTAAAAACTCTCCAACTATCCAATATATAATATAGTCTTAGAAAGTTCACTAAATATCTTCAGAATTCCAGGGAATTAAACATATACATAGAGAAGGTATATATATATATATATATATACTATATATATACTATATATATGTATATACACACACATATATGTGATTATGTGATTACGTGTGTGTGTGTGTGTGTGTGTGTGTGTGTGTGTATAATGCGATTTCTCCTTTTAAGGTAGAAGAAAAAAAAAGAAGCTGTCAATTGTGTTTAGGAAAATCCCAGTGACTTAATGTTTTATCATTTGTATTGAAAATTAGAAAAGAAAATTGAAAGAGAGGAGGGAAAATTCTCCCTTAATAGGGAATAAAACCAAATGATTCACCCAACTTTCTTTAGAAAAGTAAGTAAAATGTCCATATTATAGATCTAACAAACCATAATTAGTATGTAGGAGGAATTAAATGTATTGAGAGGGCAATAAGCCTATATTTTTCATTATATAGCAATATAGTTTTGGCATCATTAAAATTAGCTTTTTTCTACTACCTAATCTCTTACTTCCAAATACCATTGTTTGAAGAGGAATATGGAAGAGTTCGAAGCTGAAAATGAGGAATTCCACACAGTTCTTTAACGAGAATTAGAAAATGCAGATCATTGAATCCAAAAAGGAGATTCCATGTCCAATTGGGTGATGAATAATATTATAAGCTGAGATCCTTTATTTTTCTTTGTAGTTCGTGCATCAATTTGTTTTTTTTAAGATAACTTCATTACCCTGAATTATTTCCCTCTTTGAATATAGTTCCATATGCAAAGTGGTCATTTGCTGAAGGAACTTAGTTCTAGGGGAAAAAAATGTGCTTAAGGATCAGTCACTAGCTTGTAGCAACAAATCTTAATTACTGAAATATATAGGAAATTGGGTGTCTAGTTAAGGGAACTTTCTGGTCAACTGAAGACTAATCAGAAGCCACAGCCATTTCAACCTTTTCTAGATTATTAAAAATCTTTTTAAAATACGTGAATATATTTTTCTGTCTTTGTTATTTTGGGAAATGATTAAATTTTTTTTGTTGGTTTAGACTCCTAAAAGACTAGAGAATCTTTATTCTTAATCTCAGTTCTCCCCAATTCCTAGTATACATATGATGCCTTTAAGTATAAGGTATGAGAGATGGGGATAAATGCTTCCTTATTCCAGAGACTGTCTTAGAAGCTTTTGGTATAGTGGTAGTCTTGCATAATTTCCTAAATCCCTGGTATAGTATTTTTTTTTTCTTTTTCCATTTGCCTTTTAATCATAATGTGATATTATATATATATATATGTGTATATATATATATATATATACTAATCAAGGCAAAGTTTAAAGGGACTATCAATTTCTTGGTTTTGTTCTGAGTTTGAACAATAAATTTAACCATTGTGATAGTTACTTGTTTTAGTAAACTGAATGACAAAAATACTTCTAGCACCTTTCAGAAATGGTCATGAAGGGGTCTTGTGTCTAAAAAACTTCAAACACTGGACATGTCTAACTATGATCTGTAAGCATTTTAAATTCAACATGAATAATACTTCACTTCAATGATTCTAAGAAGCTCAGAACTGCAATAGCACATATGTGTAACATTACCCTGATTATCTTCCCACCTCCAAGAAAAAAAGTCCATCCTTCCCTTCTGAATTTTCCTATTTATATTGGTTTTTTTGATAGTCTTAGTCAATTAAGTTTATAACTTTAGCATTATAATGAGCTTTTAGATCTACATATCTATCTCATATGTAAATCTGAATTTCTTTTCTCACATATCCATTCCTCTCATTCAGAAAATAGTCAGATTTTGATTGGACTACATAGTTTCCTAATAGTTTGCCCCACCTCAAGTTTCTCCTGTCTAACCTGTCATCCATGCAGACACTAAAAAGATATTTCTAAGGAACAGATTTGACCATATCACTTTTCCTACTCAATAAATTTCAGTGGCCTCCTTTTGTCTTTAGTTGTCAAGTCAATAAGCATTTGCTGAATATTTATAAGCCTGGCAATATGCTCAATAGTGGGAATGCAAAAAACAAGCAGAAATTAAGATAGACCCTGCCCTCAAGGGACTTAAAATATTTAAAAAATATATATTTTTATTGATGTCTTTTGTTTTTTAAGTCATCATAGTTTTTTCAGTATACCTCCCTTCACAGAGTGCCCTCCCATAAAAAAGGTATTTTTGATGACAAATAAAAAAGAAAAAAAAAAAAGAGAAAAGTATCAGTACAATCAATCCATACCTTGGAAAAAGATCTAAAGATATGTGCAATGTATAACGTTTATGGGCCTTCCACATCTACTAGGAATGAATTGGAAGTTATCTATCATATTCCCTCATTTATGTTATCTTGACCTCTACTCTATAATTTTTATATCTTTATAATCAATTGTGTTATGTTTAGTTTTGATTTTTGTTTTTTGTGTATATTTGTAGTTGTTCTTTCCATATAAATTGTTATAGTTGTATATTTTTTCTTGGTTTACTTCATTCTATAATAATTCATATTGATCTTTCAATGTTTCTCTGTATTTATCATATATAGCACTTATTACAGCATAATAGTAGTTCATTACATTCATGTATCATAATTTATTTAGTAATTTCCCAATTGATGGGTATTTACTTTGTTTATAATTGTTTGCTATTTCAAAATATCCTTTATAAATATTTGATGTATCTATATGGATTTTCTTCTTACTCATGGACTTCTTGGAGCATAAGTCTAGTAATAGAGTATCTGCTTCAAAGGGTATGGATATTTTAGTCATTTTATTTGCATAATTCCAAATTGTTTATACAAAATGGTTGTAACATTTTACAGATCCATCAAAATGCATTATTGTGCCTATATCCCAAACTCTAGAATTACATTTTAATGATTCAGGAAGACAATAAATAAAAGGAAGCTGAAAGTGAAGTCAGGGTATGTGGGAGGAGGTACCCAATACAGAGGCATGACAGAGAAAGTGCAGAAGTGTAGCCTGGAGAGAAATTGAGGTAGAATATAAACTTTTGTGTTCACTATTTAAAACTATTCAAATTTGACCCCAGTTTACCTTTCTATTATATTTTATTCCCCTTTCCACCTGTTTTGCTCCAGCCAAACCAGCCTTCTTGCAGTGACTATTCATGAGCTATCTCCATACTTGGAATATACTCTTTCTTTATCTCCACCCTTTAGATTCTTTTGTTTTCTTCAAAACTCAGTTCATAAGCACCCAGCTCCATGAAGCCTTTCCTAATACTCCCCACACACTTACCACCTTTTCCACGAAATGATTTTGTATTTATTTTGTATGTATTATTTATGTAAATATTGTCTTCTCCAATAGACTGTTCCTCCAAGGCAGAGACCATCACATTTTATTTGTATTTCCAGGGCACTGAACAGTGTGTTTACTTAAATAAATACATGTTGATTGATTAAAATTAAAAAAATATTAAGTACTAGGAATTTATGTGATTCTGTCATTAAATTTAATAAGTCATTCAGGGTATAATTTATCCAGCAGAAATGGGAGTTCTAATGTCAAAGTCTTGAATATTTTATACACATGAACTATTTTGTCCTTTGGCAATGATTCTGATATTAAATTCATCATGTCATTGTGAAGAACAATTAATAAAAATGATTATAAATTTTTTTTATGTGATATCTTTATTATATATTTAAAAGTTATAGCAAGTTTTATATAATAGATTTCCAGTTTCATTTACAATCATCTTTTTTTCCCCTGTTCTACTCTTATGGAAAGCTTGTTTTATTTCTTAAGTTCAGAATAAAATTTAAGGAAAAAAAAGAAATAGGGAGGAATAGGGAGGAAGGAGAGATGGATTGTTTGGCTTTCAGAACTGTTCCTTCTAGGGCAGAATATGTCTATGTGTCTGATTCAGCTATCAGTGTTGGGCTCAGCACTCTTGGCATTCCTCTAGTAACAGTTAACTTTCAGAGAGAGGAATGGCAGAGGTTATTTCTATGAGGGAAGTGGGGGGAAAGGGCTGAATGAAATTTTCTCTTCTGTATTAGAGAGTTCAGAAACTACAAGTCATAGGGAAATCCTAAAAATTTTAAGAGAAAGAGGAGTAAGTTTGACCTTTCTAGTTTGTAGGGGAAAGTCCCCATGCTGACCTCTGGAGGGAAAAAAAACCCTGCTATGTCCACATTGGGGACCATAGGACATGGGCTTCCTGATACTTGATCCATAGCTGTAACACTCCCTATGTAGTCTGGAAGCAGAAATTGGAGGGAAGAGAAAGAGAGGGGACACCTCAATCTTTCTTGCCTCCAGGGGCCTGGCTTTGAGCTAGCAGCTTAATCAAACTAGAGGATGACTTCGTGGATTCTGTAGGAGAGTCCAACTTCACTTTATCCAGCAGAGTTTTCTTGATAGCAGCTGGAGAGATCTTTTCTTTGTCAGCCATGGACTGAAGTTCTCAGGTACGGATGCAGGAAGCCTCCACAGCATTGATGAGGAGGGAGCGGAAGCCACCACTCTCTAAGAAGTGCAAGACATAGATGGTGGCTCCTCCAGGGGAGCAAACATTGTCCTTGAGCTGTCCTGGGTGCTGTTCAGATTCCAAGAGCATCTTAGCAGCTTCCAATAAAGCCTGGGCCCCCAGATGGACTGCCAGCCGCCGAGGTAGTCCCATCTTCACCCCACCATCTGCCAATGCATCCAAAGCTGTAAATGCATAGGCAGGCCCGCTACCGCTGAGACCAGTGACAGCATCGATAAGGTCCTCTTCCACTTCAGTGCAGAAACCCACACTGCTCATTAGCTGTTCCAAAAGCTTCCCATCCTTCACCTGGGCATGGGTTCCTATAGCATAAACTGTGGCACCCTCCTGAACTACCACAGGGGTATTGGTCATGCAGCGGATGACTTTAGGGGCTGGCTGGAAAGTTGTCAGTTTCTTCTCAATGGAGCTAATTGTGACACCGGCTGCACAGGAAACCACGATGTGCCTCTCCTTAATATCAGCTCTAATCTCATCCAGGATGAAGGGAATGATATGAGGTTTCACAGCCAAGAAAAGTACATCACTATGCTGTACTGTCTCCTTGTTGTTGGGGGTCAGGTTTACACCAATCTTTCTGAGTGCAGAGACAGTAGGCAGGTCCATATCTGGTGAGTTGGCCATTATCTTGTGGGAGGCCAGGATGCCTGCTGAGGTGAAGCCTTTAGTCAAGGCATATGCCAGTTGGCCAGCTCCAATGAAACCCACACTCATGGTCCCAGAGGTTCAGCTCCGCCAGAAGGACGAAAGCAGCTAAAACTTCTTTACTTAGGCTACTCTCCTGATGGCTCCATCTCTCCTTAGTTCCTTTCTTCCCTACTTCCCCCTCTTTGGAAAAGTGAGGTTCCCCCAGATTTGCTCCTTAGGGGAATGCTCACCCAAAGGAAGAAGGACAACGTCTGTTTCTTTGCTAGAACAATCAAACCGGGGACAGGAAAGGAAAGAGAGGAGTGAAGGAGGGAAGTAGCATCTCCCAGTTACAGGAGATAATGGGAGTGGGGCGGAGTAGGGGTGATGGTGAAGAAAAGCTTTTCTTCTTGTAAGCAGGACGGCTTCCCCTCCCCACTGCACGCATACTCAGCCTAATCACAATCACCTCCTCTAGTCCCCTTTCCCAGTCCCCACCCCCGCTTCCTCCCAGTTACCTACCTGATTATAAATTGTTAAATGAATTGCTGATTTCATATGGTGGGACTCATTCAGGTCAATCTATTGAAATCATTTCCTACTCTAATATCAATGCAAGTAATTAGTTTTCTGTTTACTGCTACTAGATCACAAGTAAATATTTTTTAATGTTCAACTGAATACAGACTCCTAGTGAATGCTGTCAACAAATGCTGTGAACCCTAGATGTACCATTTCAAATTTAGCAAAGTCATCTTGGTGTATCATTGGTCTTTATAACTGTATTTTTTTAAAAGTTAATTTAAATTTTATTTTAAGGTTATTTGTTTTTCTACTGATTCAAGAAGGAGAAATGTATATTCATTTTTCTATCTCAGGCACCTGTTTATAGCCAAACATTTCATATTTATTTAATTAAATTCAAAACATTCTTTATATAGATTCTTTAATTAACCAGAATCCCTGTAATACAATGCATTATGAGAAAAAGGCAAATAGAAAAAGAAAAAAACAAACAAACAATACTATACCAGGGATTTAGGAAATTATGCAAGACTACCACTATACCAAAAGCTTTTAAGACGGTCTCTGGAATAAGGAAGCATTTATCCCCATCTCTCATACCTTATACTTAAAGGCATCATATGTATACTAGGAATTGGGGAGAACTGAGATTAAGAATAAAGATTCTCTAGTCTTTTAGGAGTCTAAGCCAACAAAAAAATTTAATCATTTCCCAAAATAACAAAGACAGAAAAATATATTCACGTATTTTAAAAAGATTTTTAATAATCTAGAAAAGGTTGAAATGGCTGTGGCTTCTGATTAGTCTTCAGTTGACCAGAAAGTTCCCTTAACTAGACACCCAATTTCCTATATATTTCAGTAATTAAGATTTGTTGCTACAAGCTAGTGACTGATCCTTAAGCACATTTTTTTCCCCCTAAGAACTAAGTTCCTTCAGCAAATGACTACTATGTATATGGAACTATATTCAAAGAGTGGAATAATTCAGGGTAATGAAGCTATCTTGAAAAAACAAATTGATGCACTAATTACAAAGAAAAATAAAGGATCTCAGCTTATAATATTATTCATCACCCAATTGGACATGGAATCTCCTTTTTGGATTCAATGATCTGCATTTTCTAATTCTCATTAAAATACTGTATGGAATTCCTCATTCAGATTTGAACTCTTCCATATTCCTCTTCAAACAATGGTATTTGGAAATAAGAGATTAGATAGTAGAAAAAAGCTAATTTTAATGATGCTAAAACTATATTGATATTTAATGAAAAATATAGGCTTATTTCCTTCTCAATACATTTTATTCCTTCTACTTATTAATTATGGTTTGTTAGACCTATAATTTGGACATTTTACTTTTCTAAAGAAGTTTGGGTAAATCATTTGCTTTTAATCCCTATTAAGGGAGAATTTTTCCTCCTCTCTTTCAATTTTCTCTTCTAATTTTCAATACAAATGATAAAACATTAAGCCACTGGGATTTTCCTAAACACAATTGACAGCTTCTTTCTTTTTCTTCTGCGTTAAAAGAAGAAATATAATTTAAGATTTGTATTTACAGCATATGGCATTTTGTTATTTGAATAAAGTATATGGTGGTTGATAAACAACCATATGGTTGTGGCAGCTAAAGAACTTCTTTAATTTAAGAAAAATTTACATCGTTTTAAGGTATATTTCATTTAAAAAATCTCTATTTAATAGTTTTTTATTTTTTAAAACAGTTATTTTTTCATTGTTTAATGCTAAAATACACCTCCCCAGTTTTTTTCTAAATGCCAAGTTGAATCTTTTAAACATGGGTTGAATTTAAAGGCATATACTTGTGCCAATATAAAAAATTCAATATCAACAAGTATTTAGTAACTATTTATTATGAATGAGATGCTGGACTGTGTTCTTGGGATGAGAGAATGTGGCAAGGGACAATATATATATTCTCTCAAAGATCTTAAATACTAGAATAAATTTTAGTTTGTAATGGTGGAAATTATTCAAATTTCATTTCTTGTTTAAAAATCATATATTGTTATACAACTGAAGAGTACTTTTTTCAAAGTAACTTATAAAAAATGTATAATTTTAGTTTTATTATAGCCAGAGCATTAAATTAGCATTCATTATGTTAAGACACTGCACTGTGGATATAATAAAATGTATAGACATAGTTTAGCTGTAAAATGAGGACTTTGAATTAGGTGATCACAAAGGTTTCTTTTAATCTAAGAATTTTCTTTGTAATTAGAAACTTATAAGGTAATTCTGGTGCTTAAAGACATTCAGCAATGAATAGCAATAGTTAACATTTTAATTCTGTAAATAACATTTAATAGTAATAACAGACAGTGTTTTGCTTTCAAAAAGCTTTATGTTATATACATATATCTACATATATGATATATCTTTTATCTTATTTATTGTTGCCAAATGGGGTTTAATTTAAATTTTATTTTATTAGTACTCTGTCTTAGATATAGCATTTTATGAGGTTGATATATCTTTGCAGGCTCAAAGAAATGTTATTTCATTAGTATAGATATTCTCTTCATTTAATCAACCAACCAAACAAAAACTCTTATGAATTATCTTCTACGAACCAAACTCTGGTTAATACAAAGGTAAAATAAATTATATATATACATATATATATATAATCATGGGAATTTCTGTTCTAACAGAGGAGATGGCATGTACTCATATGAGCACATAAATAATAAATATAATTCTGGGGAAATTAGGAAATGGGAAATAAGGAAAGCATTAACAGAGAAAGAAATGTTTGAAATGAGTTTTAAAGGAAGCAAGGACTTCTAAGACATGAAGATGAGTAACTTCACAATCCCTACATGCATTAGTGGGTTGACTTTCTGAATTATGGAGGACAAAAAAATCATTCCTTTGTGGCCCAACTGTTGGGTATATGCCTTTCTGAATTTACTTAAATGATCCTTTTATGAGAGTTTTTTTATTTCTAATTCCATAAATGGAGCCTTCTAGTCTGATAGGAACTGTGCAGAACTTGTACTCTGAGAGCATAACTATGAAGAATACAGGGTCACCTCTACATCATGATGAGACATCAGATTAGCCATTCATTGATGTACGCAGTTTGAATAGTTGATGTATCTATGATCTCATTCGTATGAATAAGCTGTCATGAATAAAACTTGAAACTCAGCTGCATACATTGTGTGATACATGTCCTTGTTTTTCAATAAAGTATGTATAAATCATCCTGCTAGAAAGCCTTAAATTGATTCTTTAATTTCTAAGGGATACCATAAGGTGACAATCAGACTATTCATTTCTTAGCTCTGATTTTCAATACATGATTATTCATGTTTCTTTTTTGATTCGCGTATGTCCTTTAACACTACTTCTCTATAAGTCATCATTGGTAAGATGATGTAGCCTATTTAAGCCTACCATATATCTTTCCATTGCTCTTTAGATCACTTGCAATTTTGATTCTTCTGAGATCATGATGATCTCAACCATATAGCAAATGAATATTTTGCATTATTAATTTCACAAGGTTTTGTAAAACTAAAGTTCAACATAAATGCAAGTTACTGCTATTTATGGAAAAAAAGTTAGAGGGATATGACAAACACAAATAATTACAATGTAACATAATTAATCAACACTAACTTGTTAAGCACTTACTATAGGCCAGAAATTGGATTAAGTGCTGGGAACACAAAGTAAAAAGCAAAACTACTTTTTATTCTCAAAGAACTTACATTCTAATTGGGGAGCCAACATAAATCAGAATTTACAAGACAGTTACATAGAAATAGAAGGAATAGAACTTTTGACTGAGGAAAAAAGGGCAGGGAATATGAAAGGTCTCCTGAAGGAGGTAACATTTGAGCTGATTCTTAAAGGTAGTCAGAATTCTAAGGATCAAAGACTTGGAAGGAGAGAATTCCTGCCACTGGAAGGAGACAATGAAAAAGTATAGAAATAAGAGATGGAATGTTATATGCAAAAATAAGCATGTAGGCCAGAATATCTAGAAGGAGGCCAGTAAAATGTAAGAAGAATGGAAAGGTAAAAACACACAAACAAAAAATTCAGAGTATGAAAGATTTCATCAACAAAAATATCTTATATTTAATCAACAGGAAGCTGTTGGAAGTTGATTAGCAGAAGTGATTGCATGCAACTACACTTTAGGAAAAGGAACTCAATGGAGGATGTATGAGGGGGTAGGAGGAGGGCTGGGAGACAAGGCAAAAAGAATAATGAAAAGGATAATGCAAAGGCCCAGGCGAGGTGGGGATAAGGAGTTGAACTAGCATGATGATCATATGAATTTAAAGTAATGGACATATAGAGAAAAGCTGATTGAGAAGTAATTGAATATTTGAAATGAATTGAGTATGACACCAAAGTTGCAAATCTTGATGTTTGATAATATTATTTATATATTCTCTATTTATTTTGTTAAACATTTCTCAATTATGTTTTAATCAGTTTGTACTTGGAAGTGTTATAAATAGTACATATATGGGCTAAGTTTTTGACACCTTTAATTTAGGAGAAAGATAGTACCAGTGAAATGTGTATATATCATTTATTAAAATTGTTTGAACCCAGAAAATCACTCTGTCCTCAATAATTCTCCAGAAATGCCAGTAATGGCTATGAGAAATTTTGGATTCCTCCTGTCTTGGATCTATCCCAATTGTTTTAAGTCTCCTCATCCAGGTCTTCCTTTGGGCCACCAGTTTGTGTTTCGGGTCCCCTTGTGTTTTGACTTAGTTCAAATTTTATTGGGTGTTTATGTTTACTGATATTCATCTTTGTCTGCCTTGATTTCAAGTTGCCTGCATAGCAAAATTGCTTAATTGCATATGTGTGTTTCATGTATAGGCACCCTTAAATGTAAAATTTAATATAAATTGCAACTTTCCAGATCCATACATAAGGAGTCACCTCTTTTCCAGCTCTTTCTCCCCAAACAAACTAATAAATTTCTATCTAAGGCTATTTCAGATTTTGGGGCTTATTCTCACAAATAACAGAAACCAGGGCTAAGAGAATATTTTTGAGAAAAAGAAGATCAGGTAAATTTTGGACATGCAGAGTTTAAGGTCCTATCTACTCCAAGTCACTATTGTATTTTAAATGATTAGGAATGCAAATCTTGGCTCAGGAGAGATGTTAGGGTTAGAAAAAAACAAATTTGATGAAACCGAATAAAAGTCAAAAATAAAGACAACAGTAAAATTGCTAAGGGAAATATTATAAATTGAAAAGAAAAGAGATGAAGACAAAATTCTGGGAAATACTTTCCTAAAAATTTTAGGAAGAAAAAAGACAACTGGGAAGAAGGGATAGAAAAGCAATACTTAGAAAAATAAGGGAAGACCAGAAGAATGTGGTAATATGAAAACTGATAATGAAAAGAATATCCAGAAGTACCCATTCATCAATCAAGGATGACAAATTCTATAGAGAAGTCAAGAAGAAAAAGGACCAAAAAAAAAAAAAAACCCCAAAAAAAACAAAAAACAAAAAACATTGAGTTAGAAAATTTAAAAGTCACTAGTGAGCTTTCAAAGAACAGTCTAATTAGAGTGGCAAGGATATTGTTTTCAATGTGTCAATCGACCTCCATTCTCGAAGAGAACCAATACATTCATGAGGGAAATTTCTTCACATGACTGTTACTTGGATTTGAAGAAGCCTGATTGTGAGAGTGGGTGGAATTATAAGATGCAAACAACTTCTTCAAAGAGTATAGCAGTGAAAGAGAAATACCAAATGCTACCTGCATATGGCACAGAGAGTAGATAGAGTAAGAAGAATCAATGGAAACCTTATTATTATTTTTTAATGTAAAAGATTCAAGTGTGTTTATGGGGAGGACAAAGAGACCACAGAGATGTAAATGTTAAAGATGCATAAAATAAAAGGTTTGGTCGTTGGATTGAGATTCTGAAAGAAAGAGCAAAGGATAGTTTCAAAGAACCTAAAGAGTAGAATTAATCTTAAGAAGGAGTAGAGATAGCCATTTCATTGAGATAGAAGAGAAGAAAGAAGGTAATGGTTTTGAGAAAGAATGAAGATTCACAGACAAAAGGCTAAGTGAGGGTAATGTTGGACTGTTTCATTCTTCTCAGTGAAGCAAGAGGCTAGATTATCTGTGGCACATTTTGAGGTAAAAAAAAAAAAAGAAAAGAAAAGCAGTTTAAAACAGGTTAAAAATAACCTTGAAGAATTAGTTAAATTATAACAAAAAGAAGAAGGATTATAAAATGGTAGCAAAGGCCTATGTGAATTTCTGAACTAGGTTATCTAAGAAGGGAATTCATCTCCATAGCCTGACTTCCTCACTTTGTGATTTAGAAACCCTATAACTGGAAGTGGTAGATTTGAATTTTAGGGTTACCCAGAATTGAACTTTTGCAGGCATTATGAGATTCTAAGATGGTAACTAATAAATCATTAATGGTAAACTCTGGAATCAATGCTGGGTACAGAAGCAAATGAAATTAGAAAGGGGGAGATAGACTGGGACAATGGGGAGAAGTCAAGAGACCACACAGGCCATAATAAGAGGAAGAATAGGAAGGAAATATGACATTTTAATCTTTCAATTTATGGTTTCTAGCAGTGCTTGTAAATGGTGGCACATAATATATGTTTATAGAACTGAATTTAAATGAAATTTAATGAAAGAGGTAGGGAGAATTGAAAAAAATGGTCAGAGAACAGAATTTTGAAGTTCAGGTTTTTGGATGTGATGTAATTCTATGACATGCTAAAGTTTAAAATAGGTCCATGCTAGTGTGTGGATGAAATAAAGTAAAGTAGCATTTATTGCAATTGAGAAAGTGGGAAAATTGTGTAGTCATAGTATTAAGTTGTTACCAACATAACCATTAAAGTTTTTAAGTATAAAGACAGAAGATGGAATGGAGGGGAAAAAATGATGTCAGGTGCTGGAGTTGGGAGTGTCCTTAAAGTCAGTAAATACATATCTATGGAGGCAGATAGGGATGGGATGGGATAAATGGATGGCATAGACCTCAAAGTTGTTGTTCAGTCATTTCAGTCATTGCTCACACTTTATGGCTCACTCATTTGGGGTTTTCTTGGCCAAGATATTTCAGTAATTTGCCATTTCCTTCTCCAGTTCATTTTATAGATGAGAAAACTGAGGCAAACAGGATTAAGTAACTTGCCTAAGATTACATTGCTGGTTAAGTGTTGGAAGCCTGATTTGAATTCAGGAAGATGAGTCTTCCTTACTTCAGGTCTGGCACTCAATCCACTTTACCATATAGCTGTCTAGTCTAAAAAATGAGATGCTATATAAATATTCCTTTGTCATATTAATGGAGGAACAAAAATAAGTAAATATATATATGTACATAATTAAGAAAATAATGCAGTATATGAATGCATATGTGTGTAGGAGATAGCACTTGAATAGGGCTTTGAATAGAGTAGTGGTTTCAAGAGTTAGAATTGAAGAGAGAGATAATTCCAATCATAGTAGGACAGCTTTTGCAAAGGTGTGAAAGCAACAAATGGAATGTTGTATATAACGAATACCAAGTAAATCAACTTTGCTGAAATATAATGTGTGAGGGATACTAATATAATATTGTCTTAAGGCTAGAGATAGATTGTTAATGATACTAAACTACAAAGTTTTATATTTTGCCTGAAACAACAGAAAACTACTGAATCTTCTTGGGTTTGGGAATGACAGTGATAGTCCTGAGGACTGAGTTTGGAGATCACTGGATTTAACAATAAATATATCACTGATGATCTTAGAGACAGCTATTTTAAGATTAGTGATAAATAAAGATGGAATCCAATTACAAAGGATTGAAAAGTAAGAAGGGAGAGAGCAGAGGCAACTAAAGTATTGCTAGAGAAAACATTCAAACCTCTAGGGAAGATTATTAAGGATAAAAAGGGACTTCCAAAAAGCATAGCAGAATGAACTAAAATAGAATTCTCCAAAGCAAGCCCTGGAAAAGAGTAGGCCTATTTGAATAGTAATGACTATTGCAGTTGAGACCATAGGGGAATCCAACTTGTATTTAATTAGAATGCAACTTTTCAGAAATTCATGGACAAAGCAAGGTAAACCAGTATTAAATGCCTTTTACGTTCATTCTCCAACTTCCAGTAGTCCTACCCTGGTTTCCTTTTTGCTATACAAATACATGATCCACTGTTTATTTTAAAGTTTATTTTAAGTGATCTAGTGTGACTAAGATTTGGAAACTAGTAGGAAGGCAATTACCCAGTTAATATATTCAATATAGACTGTAAGATTAGATAATTCAGGTTCTTAAGTGGATTAAAAAAAAAAAAAAACTAGATCTAGCTGGTTTGGCTGTTTATGTTTATTCAATCAAATGGGTAATTGCCAAATTCTATTTTACTTCATGCCATATAAGGATAGATTGAATCTGATGTCTCAAAGAAACTATCAAGAAAAGAAGACACATAGGGTGACAAAAAAGTCTTATTCAGCATGTTATTAGTGAACTGTTTCTGTATACAGAACTGTCCCAAGGGACAGTATGGCAAATCAGGCCATCTGCCCAGACCAGTCACTTGCTGCAGTGACTGGGGGTTGGGCAGTGAGTTATACAGGAAGGCAGGCTGTTGAGGAGGTGGCTCTCCAGCTGGTGCTGAAAAAGACATAAAGCTCATGTACATACATGCCTTAAACCAATCCCAAGTTTCCCAGTGAGTAACCTTCTCTCTATATCATTACCACTGATACTACCTAAGCAAACAGGTGGGCCCTAGCCCTTTGCCCTTTTTCCTTCTTCCTTACATCCATATCTCTCAGGCTTCATGTTGATCTTTTGTGTTTTCATACCTGTTTATATTATTTAAAATTTTTATTGATACTTTTATTTTTTATAACATTTTTATATCTATCCATCTCTGTCATTTTCCTTTCCCATCCACTCTCCTCCCCCATTGAGAAGCAACCCTTCCAAAGAAAAAATTGAAAAACTGGGAGGTGGGTGAAAGAGGGAAGAAAAAATGGATTCAACAAATTTGTCTAATATTTAGAATTTATTTTAAGTGAATTTTACTGCTAGAAAAGTGTTGGAGATGATGATGATAAGGTATGTTAGGAGAATAAAGCCCTCTTTCTCTCTTAAGAGACCTTCTTTTCATTTTTTCCTTCTTCCAGGATGACTCTGTCTGTATAATACTTATAGCCTTAAAATAAACAATTGATCAAGTATTTATGTAGGTAAAAGAAATCAAGATAGGACTACAAAATGTCATAAGGCAGGCCTAGAAAGTAGATTCACCTTGCTTTATGCAGAGATCTTGAAAAGCAAACAAAATTTTAAGTTATCTCAGGGAAAACTAATTGTAATTGTAAAATGTATCTTTTATCCACTTCAAGATATCCCAGACACCCACTATCTGTATGATTCTATTCAAGACATAACTTTTTTCAGCCTCAATTTCTTCATCACCAAAATGGGGATAATAATAGTACCTAACTCATAAGTATATTATGAGGATCAATTGAGATAATATATGCAAACTTTTAAGTGCTATATAAATGTTGTTATTTTTTAAAGAACCCTCTTGTAAAGTGAGTAATCATCATTATGCTTCATTATTTTTTTCTGAATCCAAAGAGTTTATCCTATTGATAAAGAGGAAACGTTCTTTTTCTCTATCCTATTTATTTTGTGTTTGTTTTTTAAAGGAATATGTGAGTTGTGAAGGGAAACAGTATATTTCCTGTAATAGGTAAATAGTTAGTTCTCTTAGGAACAGTAGGAGACAAAGATGGCCAAGAAGTGAATGTTAACTGTGATGTGGCAAATGTAAACTTGGTCAATGGAAAGAATTTCTATGGGCCTAATGATTTGGGAAAACTTTGCAAGGTTGAAATAATCTTCCCGTACATAAGTGGTTATTTCCTTAGCTCTTCTGAGAGTTACTGTGAGCTCTGGGTGTTGCCAATCAGGGAAGAGAGAATTCAAACAGTCACAATTTATGATTCTCAAAAGATATTGCAATCGATTTTTCAAGTGTTTTGCATGTAGCCAAGTTTGAGATATTGTTTTGCCTTTCAAGGGAAATCTGCCTCATTCTGGTTCATTGAACTCCTGGAAACATGGTTTTATATGTCCAGAAAGCCCTTTGAGCCCTTTGAAGGAGTTCTGTAAAGCCCTTTTTTCCCCTCCTCTGTAGAAACAGGAAATCGTGTTCTGCCAAATGCAAATGAGCTCAAACTCCCAAAGGTAAAAATTTGCTTCAAAATTCAGAACTCCACAGCATTAGACAGCAATATATACACAACAAATAACACTGAATCTAAGAAACCAGTCACAATCAATGTACTCTATTATATTAAGTGCAAGTCCAACATGTTATAGAATAACATAAGAATATCTTAATAAAGCTCTTGAATTCCTTTTCTTCATTTTATAGTGTCTTCAGAACCCAGCAGCAGGAAGAACCTCATATTAACATAGCTGTTCATATTCTGTATTGTAACAGTGATTTTCCTCTTTGATTCACATGTCATGGCTGGTCTAAAATAATGCTGATTACCAGAAAGACACCCCTTGCTTCTTATAAAATCTTTTCACAAAGAAAATACAAGTTGATTTAGTAAGGTTGTGGCTGTCCCCCAAAGGGTTAAAGGAGTTGAATCCAAGGAGTTAGGCAATGCCTGAAACGGGATAATAAATGTGACACTCTCAGACTATCAGTAGCAAATATTTGAGCTTATCAAATAACGGAGGAAGTAGTTTAGTTACAAATAAACCAATCTCTCATAAAACAAGTCTTCACACAGGGTCATTTCATTGAACTGGAGACAGCTAGAGGCCACTCATGGGCAGAACTCCCACTCCTTGTACACTTTGTAACAGTCCCTCATGATTAATGGACAGCCAGGAGGGAAGCTAGGCCCTGCAGCTCTGCTGAGAAATGGAGCTAGGCTTCATATCAGCAAAACAGCAATAAATAGCATCTCAGCATTATTGCTAGGAAGTGACTCATCCTCTGGGAACATAACAGGATTTGTGCTCTTTCTCTCCCGCTCCCTCACCACCCGCCTTTTTTCTCTTTCTCCCTCTCTCTCTCTCTCTCTCTCTCTTTTTTTTTTTTTTTTCTGTATAGCAGAGACCATCGTGTCCTAGAGACTATAGTAGATGTCACTGCTTGGCACTTGCTGTGCAAAGAGAGGACAAGTATGTGGGTGTGAGGGGGATCTGGAATGATACTCTTAAAGTAACAGAGGCTGTGGGAGCTAGGTTTTCCAGTGAAGTTTTTCCACCCAAAGCTTTTTAAATTAGCTTAGTAAAAAACACTTCATTTGGAACCTAGAAAAAGCACAGATATGGCTTTGTGGCTTGTTTAAGTCCCGATGATATATTATGCATGCATTTCCTTGTTTCAAAATAAAATTCACATTTACATTAGCAAAAAAGAAAATGATCTGCCAGCATGGCTCTAAGGGGAGGCAGGGAGTGAGGGAACAATGAGTGTGGTTCCTAATATGTGAATTTATGTCAATTTATAAGAAAAAAATATGAATTTATATATACATATAATCTTGCTATCATTTCTGACTGTGAACAGATAACTGCTGAACTTGTCTGAATATGCCTTCATGCTTATAAGTAAAAACTGAATGTCATTTTCAGAAGTCTGTGGTTTTTGCCTAAATGAGCTACTTATTAATTTTCTAAATTTAAAACAAATCTGGTGCCACCCGAACCTTTCTAGAAACTGCATTCTCCAGCGGGCATTTATAGCTGAGGCAAAAAGGGTTCAAGTTTCTCCAGCCTCTGACATGCCTAATCCTATTAATGCTAATTCTAAATGTTTAAGTCAAAACCTTACTGACTGATTAACCTTCTTCAAGAGACCTCCAGATTGAGGGTAAATAAATGGGGACGGGGATGGAATGCTAGCTTTTATATTCAGTCCGTTCCTCCATTTCTGCAGCCTCTGTACCGATACTGGGGGAGGGGAATTCGGTAATGCAGAGATTCGGAAAATACATTTAATTTCCATGTTCTCCGCTGGGTTCAGGAATCGGCCACCCTGGCCTCCACCTGCACCCCGACCATTATCTATGGAAATCAAACAGTAAAGCTACTGTGCGCCACGATGCCATTGCGTTCCTCTTCCTGGCCTCTGCTGCATAAGATGACTAAGTCGGGAGCTAGTTGGGAGCTGGGGCGCCCTTCACAGAGTACGGCATCCCCGCGCGCAACTCAGCGTAGCCCCGCGCCGCGGAAGGGTTAAAAAGGCTGTAGTCATTTAGGACATTGTGAGGGGGCCCCCGGAGGGAGTGGAGACTGGCGGGCAGAATGCTGGAGTTCGCACTGCTTGCTCGGGAAGCATTTAGATTAGGTCGTTTCCAAATATATTTCTTCAAATTGAATTTATTTTTGGCTTCTCTCGGGGTTTATTTTAAGGAGGGGGAAGCAAGATGGAATAAGATCTCAGTTTACCTGAATAACAAATACTTTCGAAAAAGGGATATTGTTCAAAAGGTTTAAAAAACTTTTTTTTGGGGGGGGGTGTTCTGTTTTGTTCTATTTTGCTTTCTGGAGCTCGTGTTATCTCTGAAGATTATTTTGAATCTTTAGTTTTGTGTCTTACGGGTTATTTCCTTGTAAAGAATGAAATGACATCAAGGATTTGAGTTTTCACTCAGGCATCATGTAGAAAGCAAATTTCCAATGCTGAGGGTTGCTGGGATTGTTATGAAAGACATTTAAATCCTAGTTTCAATTCTCTTTAGGGGATTTCCCTTTTCTTTCAAATTAGTGGGAGCTGCGAAGAAATCAGGACTCTAGCAATAATAATTCCCTCCCTTTCCCCCACTGTTTCTGCAAAGCAAATTGTTTCAATTCAATACATTTGTAGTCAACATTTCTGTACCATTTGCCATGTGAAAGTACTACCGATTGATTTGGTTTCTTTACTCTGTTCACGAGTTATTATTCTATGCTCTCATAGAAATAAATAGGGATAGGAAAGTGGCTGCACTTTTTCTTCTCAAAATGGTGGATAACTAGGGATTGAAATTTTAAAAAGAAATTCAGTTGATTTTTCTTTACCTTTGTATATGAATCCATAAAGGAGAGGAGTTGATGTAAGTGTTAGTGAATCAATTAAATCCTAAAATTGGAGAGTATGTGAGAGAGGAGAATGAAGGAGAAGAATGAAGAAGGTTTGGGAAGTACCAAAGACATGATCATTTCCAAATAATACACTGCTTCCATCTCCAGGAAATTCCAACTTATACACTTTCAATGGGAGTTTTTTGCTGAGGTTACTAGGAAAGACAGATTAGTGCTGTAAACAACTCAATCCAGGAAACTAGTGAGCCTAATTTCAACATCCCTATCTGATGCTCCTTACTCTTGTCAAATCTTCATTGACACTGCTTACCTCCCAGATCCTGCTCTTAATGCTTTTGATGTTTTTTGTTTATTCATCCTTTTCAACTTATTTCTGCCTATTTGGGAGCAATATTAATTCCAAGAAAAGAGGATCAGATAGGTATTGGTAGTTCACTTGGTGATGAGTTGTTATACAGGGAATGAAGCAAAGGAATTCAAGTTTTGACACTATTGGGCTATAGTCATTTAATTTAACCAGGAGAAGGAATAACAACTCAGTCTATTTTTGAAGAGGTCTAAGTTGTGATAGTTCATTTTCCATTAATGGTTAATTAGGAAGGGAAGTGGAGAGTATGGACACAATTAAAGAAATATCACATACACACATATGTTCTAGAAGAGAAGAGTGGTATTTACTAAGGTTATTAGACTAGTGAATTAGCCCAGAACTTTCTTTATCTATTATGGAATAGTATCTCTTTTTAACCCTTTCTACCTGAATAGTCTATAAAGGATTTAAAGAATCTTGGTTAAATGTAGAAGGGTTGTTGAATAGGATGAAATTAATTTTCTTTGCATTCTAGGAAGGAAAAGCAATATATTCTTTAGTTTGTCCTATTCAGTTTATCTCAGCTTTCTCAAGGAAAGGGCTCATATGTTATCCCATTATAAGAATTGATCAACTATATTTTTTATTATATTCATTGGGGTCTTCTGCAGCCATTAATCTTTCTGTGGGACTTTTTGACAGTACTAGTATGATACATCATCCCTCTGCTTGATATAATATGTGCCTCAAATCAAATAAGTAGTATCAAACCCTTCTGGCTTTTTCCAAAATTGATTCTGAACATATAATCAAGCTCTCCCCACAGCTCATAAGTTGGACAGGTTTTGTACAAAATAAATGCTATTGCTTGTCAGGTAGGTTTCCTATACTTCCCAAACTAAAAGGCTATAAATTCATGAATTCTATACTATGCCCAACTCAGCAGAAAAAACTTCCTGCCCATTTGCCTTAAATTATTTCACAATTTTTAAATGTATGTTATATATGTTACATACACAAGAGTAAAATCACTTCTTGCTATAAAAATTGACCATCCTTCATCAGACCAATAATCTATTGAAATCCTATTATGTGATGCTAACGACTAATAAAAGCCCTGAAACACTGTTTGCTCTGATTACTGTATTGTATAGAAGGACTGGACTTGATTGGCTATAAGTATCTATTGGAATTAGTTTGTAATGACTTTGAAATTTTATAAATAAATATTGGGTATCAGAGGATGAAAATCTGATTCGACATTTTGAAGCTCTTTTTGAGATTATTGGCTATATAATGTATGATGTGGCATAGTAGATATAGTGCTGAGTTTGGAATGAGGAAGATCAAGTTCAAATCCACCTTTTGTCCCATACAAGCTTTGAGACTTTGGGCAAACCACTTAACCTCTAGGGTTCCTGGCACTTCTAAGATCCCAAATTACAATCCACATACTGATTATCAGTAGTTGTGAAAGCATCCACACCACACTGGGAAATTCCCTATACCTATAATAATGATGAGAGATCCTATAACAGCCATTTTTAACAGCAATGAAAACACACTATAAAAGAATGAAACAGTATTTATAAAGTGTTTACTATGTCCTAGATTGTGTCTACTACTAGAGTTATTAATATGAGTAATCAAGACAGTTCCCATTCTCAAGGAGTTTTCATTCTAATAGGACTTGCAGCATACTTTTTTTTTCCCTACTTTGAGGCAACTGAGGTTAAGTGACTTGCTCAGGGTCACACAGCTAGTCAGTATTAAGTGTCTGAGATCAAATTTGAACTCAGGTGCTCCTGACTTCAGGGCTGGTGCTCTCTCCCTCTGCCATCTATCTGCCCCAAGGGAACTCAAGGGAACTCAAGTTGAAGAAATGCTGGGATAAGAGCTAAATAGTTTGAAGATGGTCAGGAAATGGATACAAGAGACATAAATTGAAAGCTTGCTTATCAGAATTTAAGAGTTCCAAGGGCAGGAGTCTGACTTGCAATAGGGGAAGTTGTAATATAGAGTGTAGATGATGACATAGTTGGAGATTACTGGGACAATAAAAACTGATCGTTTAGCATTGTTCTTGGATATTCTATTTTTGCCCAAATATTAAGTTTGCTAGTGTCTTTGTCTTATAAAAGTGTGCATTTTCCTCTTATATTTTGTTCAACTGCTTAGTCAGTGGTAGGGAAGAAAACACTGTTGTTGCTCTATCATGTCCAACTTTTTGTGACTTTGTGGACCATATACTGTCATGAGGTTTTCTTGGTAAAAATACTGGAATGATTTGCCATTTCCTTTTCTAATGGATTAAGGCAAATTGAGAGTTAAGTGACTTGCCCAGGGTCACACAGCTAGTGCCTAAGCAGGGTTTTTGTCTTTTTTTTTTTGTAGGTTTTTTAAAACTCCTTTCTTTTTAACCCCAAACCTGATGCTCTATCCACTGATGGGACACTATTGTAGGATACACACACAATGGAATAAATTATACTAATATAGAGTCAGAAGATGTAGAGGGCTAGAACTCTGAAAAGGTGTATTTGAATTTAAGACAGCAGTGCACTTAAGGCTAATTACCTATTCAAGGTGTGATAATGGTTCTATAAACATATAGTCATGTGATGGCTCTCCTCGTGATTGGGGCTTGCTAAATGTATTGTGATGGGGTAATTGGAGGCAAGGATTGGAGGGCTGAGGGAAAGGGTTAGAGCCTCTCTGACACAGCAGGAGGAGAGAGGGCTTCAGGCTTCAGACTCCAGAGTCGAGGATTCATCTTTGGCAAGCTATGTGACAGCTTGCCTGCCTCCTTCACTTCTCCTCCTAAAGACTAAGGACTTTGATTGATCCTGACTCTGACTGATCTTGAGGTCTTCCAAAGAGCTAGCCCGGGCATTATAAGAAGACATTGATTTAAATGCATCTATTACTGACTACCTATGTGTTCTTGGGCAAATTATTTAATTTTTTCAGGCCTCAGTTTTCTTATATATAAAACAAGAGAGTTGTGTTAGATGACCTCCAATCTTTTCTCCAGTTCTAAGTTGATGATCCAACAATCCTATTGTTGCCAACAATCCTTGCCATTGCAAGGCAGTGGCAAATGTAAACTACGAGTTGGTTTCATGGGTTTGAATCTTTTTATTTTATTAAAAAATAAAGTCATTTGCAGAGGAGGAGAAGACACTGAAACACTATTTAATTGCAAGATGAATGAATATATATGATTGAAATAGGGAGAAATGAGAATTACAAATTCAGTGTTTTTCCTTTATAGTTTTAGTCTTAATTTCTATCTTTAAATTCTGAATATTTAGAAACACAGAGGAGAGTTCTCTAAATAGATGATTAACAATAAGAGTTTCAGTGTTGTGCTAGATCATAGAACAAGACTGCCTTATAACCTCAATCTTCTAGCAATTGATCCAAGTTATCACAAATTTTCAGTTTACAAGTTGTGAATATACAAATGAAATTAGAATTATTGGAATTTCTTCATTCTCCTGCTAGTATACTGAAATGCTGCTATCTCTTTCCCACAAGTATTCCTAAAGAAAACATGGACCCTACTTTTACTCCAGTGTAACATCATGAGTACATATCCTCCAAAATGAAGCTAAGCTAAAGGATGACATACATAGTCTGCCATTGTTGTATGAAAAAAATAGCAAGGAGTTTTCATACATTCCCCATCCTTTCCCTAAGCTTGCTGTAACTTTATAACTCATATACATGGTCACTGAAGCAGCCAGCAGTGTTTCACATGCACACACCTATATTTCATGTTTGAAAGGAGTGAAATGATGGGGATAACCTTTATTATATAGGTGTTCTTGAAATAGAAATTTATTCTTTTATGTTGAATCTTTTCTTATGATCTGCTGTATACATGGTAATTTTTTCTCTTCTCTTTTTTGTATTTGTTTAAAATAAATTTAAAAATTCCTCCCCCCCCAAATGTTGGGAAGGACAAGGAGGAATTAGGATAGTTAAAGTCTGCAGCTGCATCCTATAATAGAAACTGATTTATCATTTTATGTGAACAATCTTGCACATTGGAGTATACCCCAAAGGGAGGTGAAACTTAAGTTTGATAGTGTTACAGTGTACAATTTAAAGTCTGGCAGATATTATAGATGTTTCTTGAATAGTTCTGTTAAGAGAAACTTATAGTTACTTTTATATTCTTTTTTCCTTAATGAAAACCACCACCTACTATATCTACTATAGGGTGACTCAAAACTTGGTTTCTATGTTTCTGGCTGCACTTATAATAAAGACAGTGATGTGGGTTAGTGGATTAGAAGATAATGACCTTGCCATCTTTTTTTTTTTTTTTTTTTTTTTAGTTCTGTCTGTTTGGAATATCAATCCAAAGAGGTTCTTAGAAGAAAAAATAGGCTTTAGATTCTACTTTTGACATAGCTTCTCTTGTACTTTTTATGGCAGAGTCCTCAGAAATCTGTTTTAGGGACACAGCCTATCTCTAACAAATTAGGGGAAAATGGAAATAGTAAGGACTTCCTAACCATGAATAGACAGATTTGGGCATAAAGATATGGATTTTGTTAGTAGGAAGATTAGAGTTCAAAAGAAGGACTAAAAAGCTGTGGGCTTAGATAGGTGGCTGGTCTGTGGTTCTAAAAGAACTTACCCCTTTAGGTTGTTACACAAGAGCTGATTCTTTAATTATGGAATGCATGCTTATTCCAATGGCTAACTCTGTATGCAAAAATCATTAGTTTTGTGGAACTTTTAGTCTCTGGATCCTTGGACCTCTTCTTACAGGGAAGACATAGCACCTAACTCAGGAACTTTAGCAGAAGCATGGTAGCAGATAGGGAGGAACATAGACATGGAAGAAATGTCTACCAGGGGAGCAGCAATGTCATACCCACCATACCTGTGCACACTCAACAGGGAGCAGCTGAGTTGTTCCACTTAAACAGGAAACATCAGCAGCCATATCTGTCAGAAGCATGAGTTGCCTTTCCACATATGTGCCCCAAATACATAGATTAACCATATGTGTGACCTCTTATTGATATGTCCTGGTCACTTGCATTTCTGATACATATCTTTCTCATGTGTGACCACTATGACTGTTTAATCTTGATAGTAATGTGTGTTTGTTGTATTATATGAGGAGAATATACCTCATATTTAAAGGATAAATATCTTATTACTACTTTTTTTAATCCTATTTTATAAAATGCCTTTGCTTCTGAGCTAATTGTATCTTCTGGCTCACCAGTAAAAATACAGAAATTGGTAGGGACTCCCAAGCTTTGGTTTTGAGTAGATACAAACTTAGAGCACTTTAAATATCGATACAGTTTTCTACAATGTTTTCTTTCAGGATATAGACATACATGAATAGGAATATCCCTAGTGTTAAACTATTAGTACCCTACCTTAAACAAATAAACAAACAAAGAAACAAACAACAATAACAAAAAAAGTGCCCAGAGTTTCTATAAGGATCTCCATGGAAAAGCCTTAAGGAAATTCTTCAGAGAGGCATCTTTTGCCACAATATAAGGAAAAACTTTCTAATTATAGCTGCCTAAAAGTGGAATTGGCTGACTTGGACAAGTTTAAGATTTCCCACTCCTCAAAATTCTTTAGAGGAAAGATGGATGGCCACTTGTGTACTATATTTTTAGAGAGCATTCCTGTTGGGGTGTGTATGTCTTAGTTTTTGTGGCTCCTACCAACTCTGAGATTCTGTGATTCTTATTTTGTGAATAATGTACAGAAAGTGAGCCTTCATGGTGCTTTATGCTCCATGTTGCAGCCATCTGTCTAAGAGAATTTAAAGGGGGAAAAAGGGAAAGGCAGGGAAGAGCTAATCCTGAGCATTACCCATTATAAACATGACCACTGTCAAGATAAGTCAAATTTAGAGTCTAGCCCTCTTGACAGCTGCTTCCTTTAAAGACTCTTTTCTCTTTCATTGTGACTGTCACTGGTTTTAAGGAATGTAACTGTCTGTAACTCAAGAAGGTGATGTGTCAGATAGGGGTTTGTTTAGAACTAGAGGTACTGGCAGAAAGGAAGACATTTTAAATGTACATTGTTAAAGCATAGGAATTAGCAGAAACTTTTGCTTCTCATAATTCTTCTCAACCTTTCTTTTTTTCCTCCTCCCCAATTCAGCTGACACATACAACTATAATTAAAAGCAAACCAAACAACCTCTTCTGAATTCTAACTCCATTCTGAATAAATCTTTTTAGTAATTTATTTTGTCTGGAAAATGAAAGTGATTAGAGCACAATTTTTGTGGGATTTACTAGGAAGAAGGCAAACTCCTATGACAAAATCTCTACCAAATATCTTGTCTAGGAAGATAAATGATCCTTTTTCAATTCACATGGAATTCATATGCAATCCCTTGATACAAAAAATGAAGCTTAGCATAGTAAGAAGAAATCTTTTCCAGACTATTCACTAGATCTCTTGAGATAACATATAGAATCCCATAGTTATATGACATAGAGAGTTCACTTAATTTTACCCCTAGAATTCAAATAAAATCTTGCCAGAAGCACTGAAAAAATAAAATCCATAATTTTCCTTATTATTTTCCCAACTAATTCCCTACTTCCTATTTTTTTAGACCTCATGGGATGCCCCCTGGTGGCACAAAATAATTAAAATATAAACTTGTTTTGAAATTGTAAGAGGAAGTCAATAAGACATTGGGAGAATATCTTATTATTTCTCAGATGGGAAAGGTGGGAATATGGGGGAGGAAGGTATTTTCTGACTCTGGAAAAAGATCCTCTGGCCTTCTACTCAGCAGGTTATTTTCTTCTTTTCGTTCAGAAAACAGGAATTTTGATGGGCATAATTTCTACTTTCTTTAGCATTGCTTATTGACTAGGAATAGAAGTAGAAAACTCATTACAAAGCTGACTCAAGGATGAGAATCAATAGAATGAAAATGTCAAAGAAGAGGAGAATTAAATGGCAATTGTGTCTAGAAATTCCATGTCCAGGAAAATCAGTGACAGAAAAACCATAGAGATACTAAAATATACAAAGAACAACCTTTGTAGTAGCAGGAACTGGAAACAAAGTAGATACCTGTCAATTAGGGATTGGTCAAACAAGCTATGGTATATGAATGTAATGGGATATTACTACTGTTTTTAACAATGAATATGATGACTACAGAGAAACATGGGAAGTTTCTATGAATCTACGGACTATGAAGTCAAGGAAAATCAGGAGAATGAAATATACACTAATTATGACCATGTAATTAGAAAGAATAACAAGAGCAAAACTAGTGAAACTCAATCCTGAGAATTTATTATGACTGAACCTAATCATTATAATGGAAGACATATAAGACACCTCCCCTCAGTTCTTTGTAGAGGTGGGAGACTATGGATGTAGAAACTGCAAAAATTGTTTTGGTTAGTTTTGTAGAATTGCTTCTCTGCCACCAGCCCCACTTTCATTTAAAATTATCTTTCATAAAGGAATACTATCTTGAATGGGAAGGAGGAAGGGAGGCAGTAAAAAAAAAATGTTGTTTACATTAGTTCAATTCAAAAGTGTTCTTTTTAAAAATGGTTAGTAGCATTGATGAAAATAGTGACCTGGGGTCATTTTCTGAAGTCAGAAAAGAAATAATATCTGGGAGAACAGAAACCAGATTCAGTAAACCCAAAGAATTAATTCAAATAGAAAGGCAAAAGACTGTGGTCAAAGAAAGGAATTTCAGAGTTTACAATCTTTGACTTGAAACAGTTCTGAATAATGGTAACTAATGGCACCTATAGAATTTGTCTGAAACATTCATTTGTCGCTTAATGCATAAAGTTATCCCTTTCACATCTTGACTTTCTCCATCAAGGTTTTAATATACGGCAGGTCAGCTTAAATTTAAAGAAATTAAATGGGAATTTGGGGGAGTTTTGCAGAAAACATGAAGTCCACCATATGGCACAGAAAAAGTTTAGAAATTATATAATATGTATGGTATTATACAATATCAGCATTTTTTTTTGTCTTTTAATACCATAATAATTCAGGGTTATTTTCTGGTATGAAAACAGAATCAGAACTGTCCCTATTGCTTAAGGCTCAAGTTCCCATTCCAGGGTGTTCTCCTTCCTCCTCTGTTAGCCACCAATTATTAACACCCTTTTTTCACATAGGTAATTACTATCAATGACTTTTTACAGAATGTATTTTCTTTATAGTCAGAACTATTAATAGTTTCCCCAGGCACTTGTGGGTGGTGATGGTGGTCATACTCTCACCCTCTACCTTGGTCTCTAAGAAGAATCCCTCAGAATTAGCAATTCCTATGTAGGAACTACTATATATTCAATTTTATGTCTAAATGAAAACTAGCTGTAAAGTTTATAAGTACTGAATGCTACCTGGTGAACAATCTAGCCTAGTCTACCCTCAATGGCTGTGATCCACAATGGAGAGAGTTTCCATACCAGTAATATCATTGAATCATTCATTTACTCATTCATTTAACAAATTCCCATTAAATGCCCACTACATATTGAATATAAAAAGATAAATGTATGCTCAAAGAGCATACAAGTAAATGGAAGAGAAATAATTGTAACTTAAGGGATAATGATACACAAGCAACAAAGTATCATGAAGAATCTAAGGAAGTGTACAGAAATGTGACACACAGTTGATTACATGCTGCTCACAATGCTCTCAAATAAGAATGGAATTGAATTAAAGTGCAGCTGGAAAATATTTAACAAAATAAATACAATAAAACACAGATGCTGTTATTATTTTTAATAATATTTTATTTTTACAAATGCATGCAAAGATAGTTTTCAACATTTACTTTTGCAAAACCTTGTGATCTAAATTTTTCTCCCTTCTTTCTCTTTCTCCCCAATACAGAAAGCAATCCAATATAGGTTAAACGTATAATTCTTCTAACTATATTTCCATATCTATCATGCTGTGCAAAAATAATCAGATCAAAGGGGAAAACAACAAGAAAGAAAAAAAAACTAAGCAAACAAACAACAAAAAAAAAGTGAAAAGATATTCTGTGATGCACCTTCAGTCTCCATAGTTCTCTCTCTGGATACAGATGATACTTTCCATCTTAAGTTTATTGGAATTACCTTGAATCAGTGCATTGCTGAAAGGAACCAAAAACATCACAGTTGATCACATAATCTTGTTGTTACTTTGTACAGTGTTCTCTTGGTTTTGCTTACTTCACTAAGCATCAATTCATGTAAATCTTTCCAGGCTTTTCTGAAATCAGCTTACACACATATTATAGAACAATAATATTCATAGATACTATTGTACTTAAAAACTAAATTGATATGCCCCTTGCAAGGATCTTTCTACATAGATTAGTGGCACCCATTTTTATTTGATGCTTTATCCACTGTGCACCTAGCCACTAATTTTAGTTTGGGCCTTAAAAGAAAAGAAAAACTAAAAAATCTTCATTGTTTTATTTCTACTAACCCACTAGTTCTATATAACAAGCTGGAATGTTATGTTCCTATGTGGTCATAGAGTTAGTTCTCCTTTTCCAAAATCATTTTTTTTTCTTTATTCTGAACTTAACAAAACACCAAATAAGAAAAGCATTTTAATATATAAAGTAGAGCAGAACAAGAACATTGTATGGAAAAATCACATTTTTATATATAGTTTATTTTTCCTTTTATATTCATATACTTGATGTTGCTTTCAAAACTTTCCTGCTTATCTGTGCTTCCTTTTCTTCTCTTTCCATCTTTTTAAATGCTTCAAGAACTTTCTTCATTGGCAGTGTTTAAAAATAAACCGTATATACTCGAGTATAAGCCGAGTTTTTCTGCCCAATTTTTGGGCAGAAAATCCCTTCCTTGGCTTATACTCGAGTCACTAGATAAAACATGTGTAAATATCCCTTTGAATGTCCCCGTGCTGTGTAGTATACAGCGCGAGTGCCGACTGTGAAACTACAGGGCCGGCCGTTTCTACGGTGATGCAGCTGTTCCTGTAGTATCACAGTCGGTAACTGGACTGTATACTAATGCTGGCAACCACTCTACATATGTATACCAGCACCCGCTCTCCTCCTCTGCGGGCACCGGTGCGCTACCTAAACCTACTGATATAATAAGTTTTCCCAGATTTTTGGGTTAAAATTAGGGGCCTTGGCTTATATTCGGGTTGGCTTATACTCGAGTATATATAGTATGTCTCTGTACCTTTGGTCCATCATCTTTCTGTCTGGAGGTGGGTAGCTTTCCCCCTCACTGGTCCTCTAGAATTGTTGTTAGTTATTATAGAGTTCTTAAATATTTAAAAGTTGTTTTTCTTTACAATGACATTGATATTCAATAAATTGTTTACTGGATTATATTTATTTCACTGTTATTGGTTCATATGAGTTTTCCAGGGTTCTCTATACCTGTCTCTTTTATCATTTCTTATGGCAAAATGATAGTCTTGTATTCACATACCATAATTTGTTCAGTCATTGCTCAATTGATGGGCTACAAATTAAATTTTCATAACATTTTCATAATCATAATGTGACAGAGATCATAAGTGACAAAAAATTAAATGAATGTGGAAGGAACTCTCCTATTTTGTCAGTAGAAGAAATCCTTCAAAAAGCCAATAAAAACATGGAATAAAAGAAAACAGAGTTAAGAAAATTGCTCAAAATGTATTCTTAATTAAATATTTCTCTAAAATTAAGATATTTAAGACAATTCCACTTAGAATGGAAAATGCCATCCACATCCAGAGAAAGAACTATGGAGACTGACTATGGATCAAAGCATGGTATTTTGACTTTTTGTGTGTGTTTCTTTGCTTTTTTTCTTTTTGTGCTTTTTTCCCCTTTGCATCTGATTTTTCTTGCACATGACAAATATGGGCATATGTTTAAAAGTATTGTACATGTGTAACTTTTATCGGATTGGTTGATGTTTTAGGGATAAGGGAGGTAAGGAAGAGAGAGAGAAAAATTTGAAACATAAAATCTTCCAAAAAATGAATGTTGAAAATTATCTTTATGTGTATTTGAATAAATAATGTTGAGGAAAAAAAGATAAAATTAAGACATTTTTCCCTTTTGTGTCATGCTTTTGGCTATAGTCTCTAGGATATCTCTTGTCAAATGTGAGTCCTTAATAAAGTTACCCCATAGTTCAACATTTACTCAGAACCACAGCACACAAACTCTCAACTAATGTATTTATTTTTGCCAGTTAGCCAGAGAGCACATTTTAAGCCAAATATATTTAATCAAACTACATAGTATAATGTATGCATTTTCAATACGTATGACCAGATAGAGCACATGGAAAGCAAACTTGGATAACACATTTGGCAAAAGAACATGTATTAAGGAATATATTTCAGGAATTTGTTAGGCAGTTCACAAGTGATCACAGCAACTTGCACTTCTGAGTCTATCACTATGAGCATTCTCTAGTGATGTTATTATGTTGCTCTCTTTTGCTTTCTATCTAAGTTTGTCTTTTCAATTGGATTTATTTTCTCCGACAAATGTTGACTTTTACTTTCTATTGGATCAAATTATATCTGGTGGATGTTTGTACAATTCTCATGGTAGCTTAAATTCTCTGTTACCAATGTCTGGACTTAAACTCTTCAGTCATGTGTTGGCAATCTCAGGATTTACCTGCTAAAGAGAAATGCTTAGAAAGTCTCTTCTTGATAATATCAGTTAGAAAACCATTTAGTTATAGCAATGTTCTGCCCTACATCTAAAGGAAACTAAACAAAATCAAAGCAGAGTGCCTCTAGCCTAAGGTTAAATATATCTGTGTGTGTGCATGTGTAAGCACACATTTGTATTGTACCAGCTAAGAATTAAAATTACCTTATAATTCTTACTTATGCCTTTATGAGGAAATATTATTCTCAATTTTTGGAAATTTTAAACATAAATTCTGTACAAATTCCATGGAGGCTGAAGCTAAAAGTATTACTTCATTCCCATGATTTTCTTTGTTGTTCAATTTTTTAAAAGTCATGTTTGATTCTTCATGCCCCAATTTGGGGTTTTCTTTGCAAAGATATTAGGGCTGTTTGCCATTTCCTTCTATAACTCATTTTTATAATAAGGAAACTGAGGCAAGCATGGTTAAATCCTTGGTGTAG
Source organism: Antechinus flavipes (assembly GCF_016432865.1). Classification (NCBI taxonomy): domain Eukaryota; kingdom Metazoa; phylum Chordata; class Mammalia; order Dasyuromorphia; family Dasyuridae; genus Antechinus; species Antechinus flavipes. The sequence continues at coordinate 125,708,048 of NC_067400.1, read as the reverse complement.
GATCACATAGCTAGTAAGTATCTGAGGCCAGATTTGAACTCTTGGGGAAGAGTTCTATTCACTGTATCACTCAGTAGCGCTCATTTGAGATTTGCCATTTTTAATGACTTCCTTCATCCTTCACATTTGTACTTCAATTCTGCTTTAACATATATTTTGGAAGTGTGAATTTGTTACAGTGCAATTGATATATTAGGAAATATTTTAAGCATAATGTAAATTTGGAGTTTGTGAGTGATTTCTTCTATAAGAATTTATTAATTTATGATATAATGAATTCCAACTAATTATGGATATATATGATATATTACATAACATATAAATATATGCATACAAAATATAATATATAATATATAAATATAATACCCATATATGTTATATTATATTATAATTAATGATTATTTATTATTAATTTCTTCTATAAGAATTTAAAATCTACAATATTTCTCAGTGATTTCTTCTACACAAAACAAGTGAGAATGCTGAAAACTTCACCATTTCTCAGCAATTCACAATCAAGATTTTTTCTATGTCCACAACCACAAGTAAACTTCAGGTCTTTACCAAGGTAAACTGTCATATTTATTGTATATCTTCTGGTGCAGTAATAGGAGGGGCAGAAAACACTGGTTTGTACCACCTTTCTTTTCCCCCTTTAGGATATGATGGGAAGAGGAGGTAATTATGAACTTCCCAACTTGCTCATTGTAGCTCAAGGTCCCAGCATAGCAATTGCCCAAGGCTGATACTTACTCTAATTATAGTATTGATGCATTTTTTAATCATCGAACATGTTATCATTTGTTATGTTCTTATCACTTTTTAAATGTGTCACTGACAAGTTTTTTTTAAGCATCTTGTCCCTTACCCCATTTCCCCCACAAATTCTGTGGTTTTCATGCAATGACTTTGCTTAGCAAGGCATTTTGGGAATTGCCTATGACAACAGAATTGTTTGTTCTGGCTTTTCCCTTTCTCAATCCTTGCACAGTACTGTATTTATATCTACTTCTCTTAGGAATAGATCACATATTTTTTACCATGGTTATTTATTTTTATGGTATATTGATCTCTCTTCCACAAGGACAGTTCTAATGCCTTAACTCATCTATGCATCTCACTCAGAGCCTAGTATAATGAATTTAAGATTTAAGAATTTTTTATTGATGGAACACTAATACATTGTTGTTGGAGGTGTGTAATGATATAACTCTTCTGGAGAGCAATTTAGAACTCTGCCAAAAGGGCTATAAAACTGTGCATACCCTTTAATCTGGCACTATCATTACTGTGTCTATATCCAAAGAGATCATAAAAGATGGAAAAGCATACACATGTGCAAGAATGTTTGTAGCAGGTTTTTTCTTTTTTTTTTTTTATAGTGGCAAAGAGTTGAAAATAAAGTGGGTACTCTTTAGTTGGGGAATGTCTGAATAAGTTCCGGTATGTGAATATAATGGAATATTATCGTACTATAAGAAATGATGAGCAGGATGATTTCAGAAAAGCCTGGAAAGATTTACATGACTTGATGCTAAATGAAGTGAGCAGAACCAGGAGAACATTGTACACAGTGACAACAATATTAAGTGATGATCAGCTGTGATGGACTTGGCTCTTCTCAACAAAATGGTAATTCAAGACAACTCAATATACTTGGGATGGAATATGCCATCCATACCCAGAGAGGTAATTATGGAAACTGAATACAGATTGAAGCACAGTATTTTCAGCTTTTTTTTTCTTCCTCATTTTTTTTTGTTGTCTTTTGCTATGATTTTTCCTGCACAATATGACAAATGTAGAAATGTGTTTAAAAGGATTGCGCATGTTTAACATATCAGATTTCTTGCTGTCTTAGGGATGGGAGAGGTAAGGGAGGGAGGAAGAAAAATCTGGAATACAAAATCTTAGAAAAATGAATATTAAAAACTATATATGTGTGTGAAAAAAATAAAATACTAATGAGAAAAGAATTTTTTGTTGAAATGAATTGTAACAAAACATAGATTGTATTACAAATATGCTACATTTACATATATGAAAATCTATATTTATAAAAATAAAAATGTGTTATTAAAACTGGGGGGAAGAATGACAGCAGTTTCGTTTTTAAAAATCCAGTGTAGTACTTTAAATGATGAATTACCATTTAAATTATAATATGGTTTCCCCCTCTCTTTTTAACTTCTCATAAAATGTTTTCTTGTAAAACTCTGGTCTTTTCCATTACAATTACCCATTGCTGTTCATGTTCAGGATCCTAAAACTTCTGGATGGGGAATGGATAAGAGAAATGAAAAAAGAGGGAAATCATCACATATTCCTTCTGTCTTTAGCTATTAAGGGAGAAAAAAGTCAGATTTAGAGCAGTGCTTGCTACATTCTTATCAGTATTGTGATGCTATGAGGGGAATCTGTGTTTAAAATACCAAGTAAGATCATTTTAGGAAAAAAAAGGAAGCTACTTATCTTTTCATGTCAAACATGAGTCCCTTTGAGCTTTGGGAAGTGATTAGTCCTAGAATATCTGTCAGAATTCTAAGACTGTCCAAGGCATAGATTTAATTTTAAATTGTTTATTTAATGCATAACTTAAAAATGGAATGTTTTTGAAAATGAGAACCTATCTGTGAGAACTCATTTATTAGTGCTATCTATAAAATATATATTTTAGGTGGTTATAGACTTACAGATTTAAAAGTAACCTACATATGTATGTGTACGGAACTTAAAGAATTAGGGGCATAATAAATGTGTGTTATAATCCTTTATATTGGTGTACTTTATTTTATTTTGAACAAATTCTCTCCTCTTTCTGCATGTATGTATGTATGTATGTATATATATATATATATATATTCTTGCAAAGCAACATATAATAAATATAATAAATGCATGAGGGTAATTCATCCTTTAAAGGACTCCATCATCTGGCATATAGTGTCTTATAAATTCTCCCTCTGTCTTTTCCTTCCTCCCTTCTCTTTCTCTTCTTCCCCCTTTCCTTTCCTTCCTGTCTCCCTCCTTGACTTTATTCCTCCCTCCCCTTTTCTCTCTTCCTCTCAATTTCTTTCCTTCTTTCCTCATTCCCTTTTTCCCTTCCTCTTTATCCTTTCTTTCTTCTTTCTCTCTCTTTCTTTCTTTCTCTTTTCTTCCTTCCTTCCTTCCTTCTTTCCTTCCTTCCTTCCTCTTCCTCCCTTAATTTATTTCTTAGGTAAATCTGGATTTTTCACAGATGAGACTTTTAAAAACAGAAAAAAGTTTATTTTTTAATCATCCTTTCCACAAATCAAGTTTCATCCACTCAGCTGTACCTGCTTAAGTTTGTTTTGTCTTTGGAGTTCTTTTAGAAAATGAAATTAGAATAAAACATCAAGGACTTTAATATGTCAATTTAAAGATAATTGCAGTGAATACTCTGAGCGGAGTCCCATTATGGAATCAGAACATGTAGACATTCAACACAATTGATCTCTATCCTCTGGCTTATCTTGGCTTTTATGCTAATGAGAGTTAAAAACCATTTGCTTAACTCTTTGTGTTTGCCCTGTCATATTTTATTAACTTTGAAAACAAAAAGCACAGCATCTTTAAGTTAGCATAGATGACCAGGATGAAGTTGCACATCAAGATGGTACCATGAAGTCCATCACACAAATAGAGTGTAAAAAATCATAAAAAACCAGCATCAGCCAGAAGTCAAATAAGTAGGTTCCTGTAATAGTATTTGCTTCTTTAGAAGGATTCTGTTTCCCAACCACAATTGATACTGTCTCCTTGGAAATAGTCCTAAGAGACTAGATGGATTACTGGAAATGGCTCAGCCTAAATTTAAATTATGATAACATGCTGTCTTTTCCCATTAATCTTAGGATTCATGTTCTTTACACATTTGAATACCTTCTTCTCATCTTCTCATATATTTAATAGACTGAATTCATTAGAGTACTACACATATTTTGGATCTGTGAGCTGGTAATAGCATCTGGAAATAGAATCTAGTAGTTAATCAGACTTATAACAATTTCAATATTATTCATCATTGTTTCATAATTATGAGAATGATCTGGTAACTAGAAAAATTGCCTTGGAAATATGGACTTTTTTCTGTTCTTAACAAAAATTACATGTAATCTTGGGATAGATGTAATCTTAATGAACTTTTCATATTTGGAAATAAAGGGTCACCAGAAACACCTTTTAAATTTTTTTATTGTAATGGAATATTATTTTTCCAATTATAAATAAAATGGTTTTCAACATTCATTTTTGTAAGATTTTGAGTTCCAATTTATTTTCTCCCTCCTTTCCTTATCTCCTCATCACCCAAGACAGCTTATAAATATAGGTTATACATGTACAATTTTAAACATATTTCCATATAAGCCCTGTTGGGAAAGAAAAATCAGAACAAAAGGGAAAACCTTGAGAAGACAACAATAAACAGCAACAACAAAAGGTAAAAAATTGTATGCTTCAATCCATAATCAGTCTCTATAGTTCTTTCTATGGATATGGAGGGTATCCTCCACAACCTGTTGGAATTGTTTTGGATAACTGTATTGCCAAGGAGAGCTAAGTCTATTATAATTGAACATCATATGATCTACCTGTTACTGTATATAATGTTTTTCTGGTTCTGCTCACTTTCCTCAGAATCATTTCATGTAAAAATTTTCCAAACTTTTCTGAAGTCAGTTTGTTCATTTCCTATAAAAATATTATCCATTACATTCATATACCATAACTTATTCAGCCATTTCCCTATTAATGGACATCCAGTCAATTTCCAATTCCTTGCCACCACACAAAGTCCTGCTACAAACATGTTTGGACATGTGGGTCTTTTCCCCTCTTTTATAATCTCTTTAGGATATAGACCCAGTAGAGACACTGCTAAATAATAGGGTATGCCTGGACTAGACTGCTGAGGCTTCATCCAATTTTGTGATTCTACGTAACAGGTTTGTTTAATACCTGATAATGAATAGATTTTGAAGTGCCATAGTGAATCTACATTATATAAAATCAATAGGACATAGAACAGCTGGGAAGGGATGGGGGAGAGAGGAGGAAACCATAGTGACTGAAGAAAAAGTCTTGACTCAGATTTATTTGCTCTGTTTCTTCTTCCTCAGGCAAATGCTGACATACCGCTTAGCTTTTAAACATCTCTATACCAATGAACTGTCCAGTTTATATAAAGATTTGACTCCAAAGAAACAAAAATAAATAAATAAATGATAGGGTATCCACAGTAAAACACTCTTAATGCCAAATAAAAATTCTTTATGTAACAGTCTCTGACAAGGTGTTGACTAATCACAAAACCCTGGTTCTTCCCAAGTTGGGAAGAGATAAAACTAACTGAGACGAGTCCTTAATCAGGAGGGCATCATTATTTTTTTTTTCTTATGTGGACTACAGTGTGATTATTTGAAGATTGTAAAGGAAGAGGAAAAGAAAAGATGAAGAAGTGGTCATCCTATCTCATCTGCACAGCTGGGAAAGGAGCTATTGTCTTTCCACATCTGTAGATCTACTCAAGACTTTAAAACAGACAAACTAGGATGTTGTGTGACTGTGCATTTTGATTTCAGTGATCACTGCAGTAACAGGGCTATTATGCAGATCAAATTAGTCAAGAAGCTGGAAGGTCCTGCCCCTACTTTAATTCTGTTTAATTGTATGTGGGTTTTTTATTCTGTTAAAGGATATGTTTGACAAATTTAACATTATTTCTCACAAACACTTGAGGTTGTTTCTCTCCTTATATTGCTCCATGTTTCTGTTTGCTTCAAGATGGTACAATGGGAACCATACAGGAGAAAGGAACCTTTATTACTGCTGGATTCCCAACTCATGTTGAAAAATTTGCTTTCCAATTTGGAACTATGCTCAAAAAGTTATCAAACTGTGCATACCCTTTGATCCAGCAGTGTTTCTACTGGGCTTATACCCTAAAGAGATACTAAAGAAGGGAAAGGGACCTGTATGTGCCAAAATGTTTATGGCAGCCCTGTATGTAGTGGCTAGAAGCTGGAAAATCAATGGATGCCCATCAATTGGAGGATGGTTGAGTAAATTGTGGTATATGAATGTTATGGAATATTATTGTTCTGTTAGAAATGACCAGCAGGATGAATACAGAGAAGATTGGTGAGACTTACAGGAACTGATGCTAAGTGAAATGAGCAGAACCAGGAGATCATTATATACCTCAACAACGATACTGTTTGAGGATACTATTCTGATGGAAGTGGATCTCTTCGATAAAGAGAGCTAATTCAGTTTCAATTGATCAAGGATGGACTGAAGCAGCTATACCCAAAGAAAGAACAATGGGAAATGAATATAAACTGCTTGCATTTTTGTTTTTCTTCCCGGGTTATTTATATCTTCTGAATCCAATTCTCCCTGTGCAATAAGAAAATTGTTCCATTCTGCACACATATATTGTATCTAGGATATATTGTAACTTATTTAACATGTAAAGGACTACTTGCCATCTGGGGGAGAATGTGGAGGGAGGAAGGGGAAAAATCGGAACAGAAGTGAGTGCAAGGGATAATGCTGTAAAAAATTACCCTGGCATGGGTTCTGTCAATAAAAAGTTATTTAAAAAAAAAAAAGAGTAGGCATGCAAAATAAAAAAATAAATAAATAAGAATTTGCTCTCTGATTGGGAACATAAGTATGAGCCATATCATCATCAACTATATTCCCAAGTGATAGAACTTCTATGCAAGAGAACGATAAAAAAGGAATGAATTTGCCCTATTGCCCTGACTCTGAGGATAACTATATGTTACATTTGCTTTGAGGATTATGACACTGTTAATCCTATGTTCATATATTCTCATTGCAATGCACAAGGGAACTTCTATATGGTTAGTTTGCAGATATAAGTTTATTGATGGATGTACAAAGAAAGAAGGGAAGGAATAAACATTTATTAACAACTAATTGCATGCCAGCCACTACACTAAGCCCTTTACACATATTATCACATTTGATCCTCTGACCAACTTTGTGAGGTATGTTTCATTATTATTTACATTTACAGTTGAGTGAATTGAGGATACACAGAAGTGAAGAAATTTCAACAGACTCAAACAGCTAGTAAGTGTCTGAGGCTAGCTTTAAATTTAGGGCAAAGTACTATACATAAAGTATCTAATTTGATCCTCAAAATAACACTGTGAAATAGGTGCTCTTGTAATTTTTATTTTACAGAGCAAGCAACTGAGTCTGAGAAAGGTTAGGTGAATCTCTCAAAATTAATTTGAATTCAAAAATTCCTGATGCTATGTCCAGCATGATACTCATTATACCACATAGTTCCTTCATTTTGACACACATGCAGAGCAGATATTTTGTCTGAATTATAAATGAATATTTTACTTAGGGAAATAGGAAAGTTCCTAGATTCTCTCCAATTTGTATTCAGAGTTTTGAGGATAGTAAATGTTTAGCTAATCATTGAGGGAGCTATGTGGTATAATGAGTATCATGCTGGACATAGTATTAGGAATAATTGAATTCAAATTATTTTTAGGCTGCTAAAATCAGTCTATTGATTGATTCTGTGGCCTCTCCTGAAAATTCTGGGAATTCGATATAGGTTACACATATGTCATCATATAAAACATTCCTATATTATTCATAATTGTGAAAGAAGTGAATCAAGAAGATAAAAGCTGTGAAAAAGAGTGAAGTAAGTGGGGAAGAAGTATGCTTCAATGTGCATTCAGAGTCCATAAATTCTTTCTCTAGATGTGGATAGCATTTCCCATCATAAGTCCTTTGTACTTGTCTTAGATCATTGTGTTCCTGAGAAGATCTGAGTTACTCATAGCTGTTCATAAGACAGTGTTGCTGATACTGTGTATAATGTTTTCCTGGTTCTGCTGATTTCACTTTGCATCATTTTGTGAAAGTCCAGATTTTTCTAAAACCAGCTTGTTCATCTTATTGTACTTTCTTATTGTACAATTGTGTTCCATTACATTCATATATCACAATTTGTTCAGCCATTCCTTAGTTGATGGGCATCCTCTCAATTTCCAATATTTTCACACTATGAAAAGGGCTGCTATAAATATTTTTGTATATGTAAGACCTTTTCCCTTTCTTATGATCTCTATGGAATATAGTACTGGTAATGGCATTGCTAGATCAAAGGTTATATCGTTTGCTTACTCTTTGGGCATAGTTCCAAACTGTTCTCCAAAATGGTTGGTTTACTTCACAGTTCCACCAACAATGGATCAGTGTCCCATTTTTCCCAGATTCTTTCTAGCATTTATCATTTCCCTTTCTGTCATATCAGCCAATCTGATAGGTATGAGGTAGTACCATTTTAATTTACATTTCTCTAATCAAAAGTGATTTCTTTACCTGAAGGTAGCTTTGATTTCTTTACCTGAAAACTGGATGTTCATATCCTTATCAGTTGGGGAACTTATCTTGTCATATGGTGTGAGATGCTGCTTTATACCTAGTTTGTGTCATATTCTTATCCAGTTTTCCCTCAAAATTTTTATCAAATAGTGAGTTTTATTGCAAAATCTGTCTTTGTTTTGTGTCTTAATCTATTCCACCAATTCAGCACTCTACTTTTTAGTCAGTATTGGATAGCTTTAATTATTGCTTTATAATATAGTTTGAGAATTAGTATTACAAGACCATTTTTTTAATCTTCAACTATTTCCATGTGATATAATTTGCTTTCATCCAATAGTGAAAGAATTTCACTCTTTCCAGATTGATTAAGGACTTAGGAGCATAGTTTTATATCTTTGATTGACTGGCTGAGTCAAGGTCTTCTTGAGTTTCACTGAAATGCATTGGCCCCAATTTCCTAGAACATGAACAATAAATGCTATTTTAGGTAGTACTTAACTTATATTATTTCATTTGATCCTTATTTACAAGGTATCATTACAGCCCCTAATTTTTAGATGACCAATTCACGTTGAGAGGTTAAATGATTTGTCTAGAGGTACTGTTGCTTGTCCTTTATTTTTAAAGAGTCATATATTAAGGTATGACTCATTCATGAATTGGATTTAAATGAGGCAAAGTTGTGTGAAGTCCCTAGTATCACTCTCTCTTCTAGAAGTTATCAAAGTCCAGCAAGACAAAAATCAAGATCAACAGTGATGACTTGGGATGTAGTGGATAATTTTGTCATCTTTCATATCTGACTAAGCTCCAAGAACTCCACAGGACCTGCTTCAGTTGCCTTCATACCCATTCAAGCAAATTGGTCTCATTTGTTCATTCCACCAGGGGAAGTCTACACAGGTTTGGGGTAGAAAACTTACTAATTAATGGGTTTGAAACCTGTTGGTTACCCGATTTAACCAGTCAGATATGAAGGTTACCAGGAGGTAGCTGCTGTACATGCTACATGTACATGTATATGTACATGTATAGTAAAGATTATTTTTCGGGTATGAGTTAGATTACATGGCCACTTCCAGCTTCCTTTCCAATTTGAAAATTCAGTGATTCTCATTCTGTAAAATGTCCCATTTATTTCCTTTCAATTATATATACACAACTTAGAAGAAAGTGGGCCATTTCTAATTCTTATTAAGAATTCCACATATTTGGAAAACCAAACCAGGAGCAGATCTTGGAAGTCAATTGAATTTATAGTGGCAGCAGCTACTTCCAGATTTCTCAGCTCAGAGACAGTAAGGGACATCAAACAACTGGTCACAAAAATTATGGGGGAGGGGAGCTTACTACCACAGAGGCAGTAATTATTTTGTTCTTATTTAGATAAGGGGACAGAGTCCTAGGTGGCAATCCCAGGACGAGGAGGAGCACTTGCACACCAGAACTTCTAACATAGTTCCAGGACAGAAAAGAATGCTTGAGGTCACTCATAGACCAGAGCACAGTTCAGAAGAGTAGTAACCATACCTTTCTTTAGATCACACTATCCTGAAAGAACTGAAAACTTACAAATTCTTAGAAGTATCTTTGAAAATGATTGCCCCAAACCCAAACCAGCTTAGGATAGTGCACCCTCAATTCTGGGAGCAAAGCCCTACTGTAATAAAGAGTTAAAAGTCAAAAAAAAGTCTGGAAAAATGAGCAAATAGAAAAATCTGACCACGAAAAGTTACTATGGTGATAAGGGAAATGAAAAGATGCAGTCAGAAGAACACAACAAAAACAAAGCTGCTAAACCAAAGATTCCAAGAAAAATATGCATTAGTCTCAGGCAATGAGAATTCAAAAAGGATTCTGAAAATCAAGTGAGAGAGGTAAAGAAAAAATTGGGAAGATAAATGAGAGTGCTGCAAGAAAATCATGAGAAATGAGTCAACAACTTGAAAAAGGAGATAGAAAAATACTGAAGAAAATAACAGTTTTAAAAAATAGACTAAAATAAATGGTAAAAGAAGTATATGAATGAAAAGAAGAATGTCTCAAAAAAAATAATTGGATAAATTTTTAAAAAAGAGGCACAAAAATTTACTGAAGAAAAAACTTTAAAAAGCAGAATTGGTCAAATGGAAAAGAAGTTACAAAAATGCACTTAAAAATAATTCCTTAACAATTAGAATTAAGAGGGCAGCTAGTTCATGCAGTGGAGAGAATACCAGCCCCAAAGTTCAAATCTGGACCAGAGTTCAAATCTGGTCTCAGATACTTAACGCGTCCTAGCTGTGTGACCCTGGGCAAGTCACTTAACCTCAATTGCCTCAGCCAAAAACAAACAAAAGAAAATAATTAGAATTAAGCAAATGGAAGGTAATTTATTTATGTTAAGAAACAATAAAACAAAAATAAAAGAATGGGAAAAAAGAAAACAATGTGAAATGTCTCAGAAAAAAATTGAACTGGAAAAGAGATTTAGGAAAGACAATTAAAAAACTATTAGCCTAAATTAAAGTTATAATAAAAAAAATTATAGAAATTATCAAGGAAAACTACTCTGATGTTCTAGAACCAAAAAATAAAATAGAAATTGAAGAATCTATTGTCCACTTCCTAAAAGAAATCTTGAAATGAAAACTCCCACAAAGGTTATAGCCAAATTTCAGAGGTCCCAGTCAAAAAGAAGAAATTGTGGGTAGCCAGAAAATAACAATTAAGTATTGGGAAGACATAGTCAGGATAACATAAGATTTAGTAGCTTCTACATTACAGAACTGGAGGGCTTGGAATATGATATTCTGTAGGACAAAGAAGGTAGGGTTACACCTAAGAATCACCTATTCAGCAAAATTAAGTATTATTCTTTTCTGGTGGCAAAGAACTAGAAATCGAGGGGATGCCCATCAATTGGGGAATGGCTGAACAAATGATGGAATATTGTTATACTATAAGAAATAATGAACAGAATACTTTCAGAAAAACCTGAAAAGACTTACATGAGAGATGCAAAGTGAAATATACTCTATACAAAGCAACAATTGTATTATAAGATGATAAGCTATGAATGACTTAGCTATTTTCAACAATACAGTCAGTAATCCAAGTCAACTCACAAGAATTTATGATGAAAAATGCTATCTATCCCCAGAGAAAGAGCTAATGATATCTGAATACACATTTAAATATACTTTTTAAACTTTCTTATTTTTATTGAGGAATTTTTTCTTCTCTTTTGATTTATGTTTTCTTTAAAATATGACTAATATGGAAATGTTCTGCATAACTATACATTTATAATTTATATTGAACTGTTTGCTTTCTCAACAAGAAGGAAGGGAGCAAGGAAGAGAGAAAATTTGGAACTCAAAATTTTAAAAACAAATGTTAAAAATTGGTTTGTAAATGGAGAAAATGCTAAATAAAATTTTAAAAAAGAAAATGATAAGTTCATTCATGACATGAATTAATTAGATCTTACTTGATGGTAATGCAATCCTTGATCATCTTTCACATTTTTTACATGAGCAATAGCTGAACTATTCTCAGATAACTTTTTTTCACACTACAGGTGCTTGTAGATCAGAAGATGGCCATTTTTAATTGGACCAAAAGTTGCATATTACTGGATAAACATTTAGATTTGCCTGTAGAAATGCAAAAGTTGATGGTGCCACTTTTTTCACATTTCTCACATGCAGTCTTAATCTAACATTTTATTGAAACAACACACTTTTATTGTATTTAAATGGTGTTAGATATAGTTGAAAATGTAAGATAGATTAATAAAACATATCTACAAAATGTAAAATATCCTTGTCTGTGTAGTTTCAGAAAAGATTATTAAAAATTTAACTCTCCTCATTTTCAGCACCCCCAAGTTAGCACTGCAAACTTGGCATTCCCTAATAACAAATGTTGGAAATAAAATGAGTGTAGAAAGTGGGTAGAAAAGAGTTTGTGTACATTTCAGAATGCCTGGACAATAGCAGATGGCTTCAATGCCACAAATGGACATTTATTTAATTTGGAATCAAGAAGTTTTGTTCCCTGAAGAAAAATAAAAGCTATTTAAAATATAGGTTTGATATTTGAAGTCTTTTTAATTCCTTGAGTTCAGCCTTATGAAATCATACTTCTTGAAATCTGGTCATCCCAAATCCCATAATGACAATTTGGAAAGTGATAAATTGACATAGAAAACATATGGTAGAATTGTCAGACTACTATTAGAAAGATTTGACCTGATTATAAAACTAATTGGCAATAAGTATTGTGGTTAGCACTACTGGGAAACCACCCAGATCTGGGCCTGCTTAAATGACACTAACAAGATATAGTGAGAGGTGCCCCAGCTTAGAGCTGTTACAAATTTACAGTGGACAACTATAATACCTGATTCGTTTAAATGAAAGCAGATATTTTATTACATTTGAAATACTTTCCTTTAGGAAAAAAATCCTGGGGGAGGAAGAAGAAAATTTATAGACTGTTCCACACATGCTTTTCTTTGAAAAGAGATTTGTAATACCTGTTATGGGTGGAAATACTTAACTGATGATCAGTGAGATTCTTCTGTACTCTCTCAATATGTTGACCTCACCTTTCCTTCCTGCATCAGATTTGGCAGCTCTCAGAGGTTATAATGAGAATAAAAAAAAAAGGCTTTCCCCTAACCCCTTCTTTCTTAAATATGGGTATCTACAGATGTAAAGCTCTAGACTTCCAAAATACAATACAGATTTTTACCACTCCACAAGGTTTGGGTTCAATTAAAAAAAAAAGACACACTATTCTTTTGATAGCTTTTGACAGATAGAATCCTACTCCCAGATGTTTTGTGCTATTTAAAAAAAGAAAAAAGTGCACAATTGCCTTAAAGCAACTTCATGTTTCTGAAGTGAGAATCTGAAAACCATCCTTCTGGTCATGCTGGTCTCCTTATGAAGTGTATGTGATAAAGACAATATATTTCATCTTTTACCATCCTTTGGCTAGATTATGGCATAGAATGAGAGTGAGGGGAAGAACTTTTCATTTCTATGCCACTGTTATGAAACCAAATTACAGTTGAATAGTTCAAAGGTGATTGTTTCTTTATGCTATTTGTAACTAAAGGAGTCTGATGAATAGTTTTATTTCTAACAGGTACTGGTATAATAGATCATATTTATAGAAAATTTACTTAAATGTCAATGGATCTATGTCATAATTTAGGGGATTTCAATATAGTCCACCCAAATATAGACTATATTGACAGACCAAATCCTGTCTAATATCTGTTTTTGTATGGCTCACAAGGTATGGCAAAATATTCCTGGATTTGACCCTGGGGGTTCTAATCCCTGAGATGACATTTCCAAAATTAGTACATATGACAATCTACTCATCTCTTCTTATCTTATACAATTCTTTTCCATGTTCTTCCATATGGCATCCACAGAAGATTTATAATAGGCTATGTAAAAATGCTTGAAATTATTGTTGAGGAGAGGATTCTGGGAAGATGGCTAAATAGATTAGCAAATTTCTTTTTTTAATTTTTTTGGTTTACAAATTATTATTTTTTAATTTTGAAAAAAATTTATTTACAACATTATCCCTTGCACTCACTTCTGTTTCAACTTTTTTCCTCCCTCCCTCCAACCCCTCTCTCAGATGGCAAGCAGTCCTATTCATGTTAAATATGTCACAGTATATCCTATATACAGTATATCCTATATACAATATATGTGTGCAGAACCGAACAGTTCTCTTGTTGCACAAGAAGAATTGGATTCAGAAGGTAAAAATAACCCAGGAAGGAAAACAAAAATGAAAACAGTTTACATTCATTTCCCAGTGTTCTTTCTTTGGGTGTAGCTGCTTCTGTCCATCATTGATCAATTGAAACTGAGTTAGATCTTCTCTTTGTCGAAGAAATCCACTTCCATGAGAATACATCCTCATACAGTATCATTGTTGAAGTATATAATGATCTCCTGGTTCTGCTCATTTCACTTAGCATCAGTTCATGTAAGTCTCTGCAAGTCTCTCTGTATTCATCATGCTGGTCATTTCTTACAGAACAATAATATTCCATAACATTCATATACCACAATTTACCCAACCGTTCTCCAATTGATGGGCATCCATTCATTTTCCAGTTTCTAGACACTACAACAGGGCTGCCACAAACATTTTGGCACATGCAGGTTCCTTTCCCTTCTTTAGTATCTCTTTGGGGTATAAGCCCAGTACTAAGTAGCATTGCTAGATCAAAGGGTATGCACAGTTTGATAACTTTTGGGGTATAATTCCAGATTGCTCTCCAGAATGGCTGAATTCATTCACAACTCCACCAACCATGCATCAGTGTCCCAGTTTTCCTGCATCCCCCTTCAATATTCAACATTATTTTTTCCTGTCATCTTAGCCATAGATTAGCAAATTTCGAGCTCTTCAAATTTCCCGCACAAACAGAACAAATTTGAGCTTCAGAGTGGACATAGTAAAATGTCAAGAAGACTTGGTGCAGAACAGGGGTCCTCCTGGGAAACCCAAGAAGATCTGAAGAAAGCCCCTAACTTAAGGATTAATTCATGTGAAGTGCAAACACTTTCAGGCTAGTTCTGTAGAACCACCAAGTTTAGACCCCTGAGTCTAGCTGGGTTTTGCTAGAGCTTCAGCAGGAACCACAGAAACTCTCACCTTTTAGATAGTATGAAGAGTTGGAGATTCGAATTTGGGAAGACAGAGGGAACCTCTGCTAATTTGGAATGACAGGCCCAGCTGTGATGTTGAGACATGGACTTGGATGAGAAGGAGTGAGCATATCTTGTGAGTGCAGAAGAAGTGGGACAAGAATGCTATTGGTTGCAGGTACTTGCAGAGGGGCTGGAACTTTTAATTAGGTGTTTTAGTCAGCGGGAAAAGCTAAAGTGAAGTTAAAGGAATCATCCTCTGAGACCTCTTGATTAGAGATACCTATACTAATATTTTTTCGTTTAAAAAAAAAACCAGCAAAGATAAAAGAACCCAATCATATAAATTTGCTATGGGAATAGGGCAGATCAAGATACCTCTTCAGAGGATGGTGAAGTAAAAAAAAAGCTTCTTCTATTCTAAAAAGCAATGTTAATGGCTCCCTTGCCTGGAGAGAATTTATGGGAGAATTCAAAAAAAATTTAAAAAATTATGTGAGAGAAATTAAGAAAAACTAAAAATAAGTAAATAAAGATCATTTAAGAAAAAGATTATGAAAAAATTAACTAATTATAAAAGAGTCAAAGTTTTAAACAAGAAAATATTAAAAAAACAAAAAAATTTAAAAAAAGAAATTTTTTTTTTGAAAATTAGCATTGGGCAAGGGGAAGCCAGTAAAGTGACAAGAAACCAAAGAATAACAAAATAAAATATAGAAAAACAAAAAAAGAACAGAATGAGAAATATAAGAAAAACAACAAATCTAGAGTACAGGACAAGAAGAGAAAAATACAGAATTATTGGATTACCTGAAAGCTGTGATTTAAAAAAAAAAGAACCTTGACGTAATAATGCAAGAAATAATAATAAGAAATTGTCCTGGAGTAATAGAACATGAGGGGAAGTAGGAACAGGAAAAAAAATCCACAGATCACCACCTCAAAGATATCCTTTATGGAAAACACATAGGAATATTGCTGCCAAATTTTGAGACCCCCAGATCAAAGAGACAATTTTTCAAGAAACAAGAAAAAATTAATTCAAATATGCTGGAACTGCAATTAGAATCTATAGCCTTCAGTACAGCATCAGTATCAACAGCCACAATAAAAGACTTCAGGTCCTACCATCAATGAAAAGAACTAGGCCTGTGACCAAAATATAGCCAGCAAAATTATCTGTAATTTGAATGAGAAAAAATTGGATAGTCAATGAACTTGCAGATTTTCAGGACTTTCTCTCAATCTAACCTGAACTTAATAGAAAATGTAGAATATAAGAGCCAACATCAAAGATTAATTTCAAGCAATTTAACTTGAACAAATTGTTTATATTTTATATATGGAAATGTATATAATACGTTTAAGATTCACCAGTAATTGGGTAGCTCAAAAGAAAGATTGGGGCAGAGTTGAATATGATCTGACTAAAAACAAAAACTGTCTAGGAAAAGGTAAATATAGAAATTATATTACAGAAATGAATAGACACAGAGGCATTAGAGGAGGGAAGAGGCTTTGTAGTTCTGAAAAGCTACCCACATCAGGATTGGGTTAAATAGGCAACACTATATACATATCATGAAGGATATAGCACCTTACAAAATTTATAAAGAATAAAGGGGAAACATGAGGGGGGTAGCAAAGAATAGGGGAAGAAGACAAGCCCATGGGTGGGCAGAGGTTAACTAGTAGCAAGGTATGTTAAAAGCAGAATTAAGGTATAAGAGTTAAGAAGGGAAATATAAACAAACACTACCACAAGAATCAGGAGTAGCATTTTTTTAGGGAAAAAAAGTAGAGCTAGCAATCATTGATCTTAGATAAAGTCAAACTTAAAGATTCAAGTAAGAAAGAAATCTATATTATATCTTACCAATGCTAATATTATTTTAAATGCATGTTAACATATTGGTAAGTTCATGTTTATATATAAATATATATATATATATATATATACATATAAATATTTATATATATACACATATATATATATAAACATGCATTTATATTTATGTATGTGTGTGTATGTCTTTGAGTAATGTAGGTATGTAGTATATGTATAAAGTATACTGTGTATGTAGTATATGTAGGTATGTATTCATGTAGCTCTATGTATGTATATATAGATATATATAGATATGGGTAAATGTGTATATATAGATATAGGTAAATGTGTGTGGGTCTATGGGTGGGTGCAAATGTGTGTGTGTATGTATATGTGTGTGTGTGTATATAAATATATCTGTGCTTAACTGTAGCCTGATTGGGGGAAGATGAAATGGGAAAAAAGAATAAAGTAAAAAAAGTGCACAGGAGAGGAAAAAAGAAGAAACTACAAGGAAGCAAAAAAGAGATGGACGCTCATGAATATAATTTCTTATGTTTTCTTGAAAAGGAAACTTATTATTATACAATTTGAATCTTTCCTGATATTCTGCTGGGCACATGACAATATTCTGTTCTGTTTTATTTTCCATTTCTGTTTTCCTTTTTCTATTCTTTTCTTATTTTGTATTTAGTGTAATAAATATGTTTTTAAAAGGGAAGCAAAAAAAATCATTATTGAGTAATACTCCATTGTTATCAGATTAGCTAACGGGATAGAAAATGAAAATAATGAATTTGAGAGGGAAGATGAAAAAACCAGGATACTTACATATTTTTGGTAGCATTGTTAACTGGTCCAACCATTGTAGAGAAAAATTTGAATCTCTAAAACTTTGAATACTCTTTGTCCCATCAATAATATTTCCAGGTCTTTATCCTAAAGATATCAAAGAAAAAGGGAAAAGAACCTATGTGTACAAGAATATTTATATCAGTTCTTTTTGAAATTTGAAGTAGAAAATTGAGGGATTGTTCATTAACTTGGAGAATGGCTGAACAAATTGTGGTATATGATTGTGATGCAATACTATTATACTATGAGAAATGACAAACAGGATGGTTTCAGAAAAACTTGAAAGATTTAAATAGATGGTTGAAAAGTAAAGTAAACAGAACCATGAGAACTTCTACATAGCAACAGTGATAGTATAACAATGATCAACTGTGAATGACTTAGGTATTCTGATCAAGAAAACAATCCATGCAATTCTAAAAGATCCATGATGAAAAATGCTATCCACTCTCTAAGAAAGGCCCAATGAATTCTGTGTGCAGATTAAAGAATTTTTTCCACTTTATTTTTCTTGCCTTTTTTTGCAATATGGCTAATGTGAAAACAGGTTTTGCATGATTTCACATGTAACATTAATTCCTTTTTCCTGCACTGAGTTCCCAATAAAGATGAGCATTGTCCTTGAATCTCCTTTTTTAAATTGCTTTTTATTTCACTCTTTGATTTTAAAACCAAGCTTTTTAAAGGTATAGGTGAAAAACCAATACACATTGAATTGTTTTATTCATCAAAGCAAAAAAAAAAAAAAAAGAAAACAATTGGTGAGAAATACTTGGAAGACAGAAAAATTGATTATATGACTGGTGTGTGTGTGTGTGTGTGTGTGTGTGTGTGTGTGTGTGCATTTATAAAATACCACACATCCACACATACATTCTCACTAGAGCTCAAGATGAACAAAGAAATATTGATTCATTTTTGCAACTTAGAACATTGAGAGGAAAACTTAGACATAAGGTTTTCTATGCAATGATTTTAATAGCTTTTGGTTGGAAGAGATTATGATGATCTAGGATTGTTATAAGAGGTGATATCTCTGGCCATTTTCTTTTCCCACTGTTTTCCCCCAGCCAGTTTAAAAATAAAATTATTGTTACTGAGTGGTGGAACTTAAGGAAAACTTAGAGAAAAAAATCACAAAAAGGAAAGGTAATATGGGAAAATAATGCTATCCACAAGGGTGGGGGACAGAATGAATAACACTTCCTGTTAACCTAGGTAACTACCAGTACTACATTGCTAGATAGAAATTACCTTTGCAAAGCATTTACTGAAGTCACACAATGATCCTGTAGACTATGTTTTATTTTATATAATTTTTTTTTCATTTCTTGAAAATAAATTGATGCCTTTTGTTTTTTACACTAGCCATTTACCATTGTATGCTCTGATTCCCATCTCCATCCCTTTTATTTAATATATGTATATTTTGTATGTAAAATATAAATTCATATTATATATACTGTTGATATCTTTTGTTCTTATATAACTTATTGTTGGAATCCTTACTAACTGCTAACTAATTAGAGTTGATCTAATCTTGCAAGAAGATGTTTTGGGCAGAACCTGAAACAAGGTACTAAGTAGAACTACCCATAATCCCTCTCTCTGGAAGGAGCATAAATAGGCCAATGGGCCAGTCGGAGAGTTCTTCAGAGTGAAGACGCTACAAGTCGAGATTTCAGCGGAATGACATGAAGAGTTGGAGCTGGCTGGAGGCTGAAGAAAGCAGAGGCAGAGGCTGAAGGACCAGACCTTTGGATTTGGTGACATTCGGAGAGAGCTCTTGGAACCAAGCAGAGAGATAGGCCTCTAAGCTAACCGGGCTATATTGGGATAATAAAAGATCTGAACTTTGATCACCTGGCTGCGCTTTGAGAAGAAAAAGCTCACCACATTTTGGCGCCCGAACAGGGACCAACAAAATCCTGATTCCAGGGAAGGCACCCAGAGAGAACTTTTATAATATTTTATAGAAGAACAAGAACCCCACATTTGAACTCCAACATTTTGGCGCCCTGAACGTGGGACAAACAGACCCCTCCGTGGATTTCAGTGGAAAAGTTCCGATCCTGATTCAAGTGGAAAAGCCTCTGATCCTGATCCAGTGGAAAAGACACTTCAACCCAGAAATTAGGGTGAGTGCAACAAAGAAATTTTGTTAGAAGAGTTAAAGTAGAATTTCAGCTAAGATGGGACAGATATTTAGAAAACAGCCTGTTTCTGTTCAAGGAAAATGTTTAGAGAGCATTATTAAAGTTATGGAAAGCCAAGGTTTAATTATAAGTTTACAGCAAATCACTGAATTTTTACAAATTGTAAAGGACATATGTCCTTGTTTCTCTCTTGATAAGGAATTAGATCTAAATGAATGGAAATTGGTTGGAGAGGATCTTTGTCAATTCTATGATAAAAATGGGCCTAACTCAATAATTAATACATATAATGTAATACAATTGGCTATAAGAAGTTATTTAAGTGATAGAATGATGAAAAGGAAAGTACAGGAGGAAAAAGTGCCAACTTTACTAGGTGAAAAGGAGGACGAATCAGATGAGAATGGAGTTAATTACAATTCTGAGTATGATACTTCACGGCAGGAGGAATTAGGTGATTCCACATCTCATGACCCTCCCCCCGCAATTAACCTTTCATGGGTGGAACAAGGGGGAGGGAGAGAGACAGAAACACAGCCAGCTTTTTGTGGGACGTCTGCAAACAGCTGTAATAAGAACCAATGGAGATAATGCTGCCACAGAAATAATGACTAGACATTTGGCTAAGGAAAATGCCAATGAGATTTGCAAGAGAATTATATGGGGGCTAGACAAAAATGCTCCTTTAGAAGAAATCATTAGACGCTGTGCCACAGTGGGCACAAATGCTTATTATGCCCAGACTATGATGAACATGGAAAGACAAGGTCCTTCTTGGCAGAGGAATTCTAGAGAAACTCGTCGATGCTTTCAGTGCGGAAAAATTGGACATTTGAGAGCTCATTGTAGATATGGAGATAGAGTGAGAAGACAGGGTGAGAGAAAACCCAAAACCCCATGTCCAAAATGTAACCAAGGCTTTCACTGGGCCTCTAAATGTATATTGACCCAGAAGAATGAGAGGCAGGGCCAGCTCCAAAGTATCAATCAAAGGACAGGTGGGGCATGATAGCAGCTGAGGTTACACCCAGAGAGACTTTAGAAATTCAGGATTCTGATGTCATCAACCAACAGAAAAGCAATCAGGATTACAGTTGGGAAGAATACAGGCCTTTTAAGACAACAAGACAATATCCAATGCAAACGACTCCAATGTAATTACCAGATGATGAGGAGAAATCCCAAATTTGGTAAATAGAAGGGAATTAGATTAACTGCTTGGGGAAGAGGATCTGCTTATATTTCCACAGATGGAGAAAGAATCAGATGGCTGACTATGAAACTGTTAAAAAGACTTTTAAAAGCTTCAGGAATCATTGGATTTCCTAACACAAGATGAAACTGTTTTACTTCTTGAAAAACCAGCAAGAATCATTGGGTTCCCTGAGATGAAAAATTGTTGATGAGACTTTTGCAGTACTTCAGGGCTTACAGGAACTATTGGATTCCTGGCACATGAACTAATGGACAATGGAATCCTATTGGACTGTTTCTAGGACTTATGGACATGTGTAAATTTTTAGGTTGATTCATGTTGTTACATTACTACCAGCCTGTGTTATATTGCTATGTACTTATGTAAATTATGTATAATGCCTCCCATATTGATGGATTTATGTATACCATGTATATCTGTTACAAAGTTCTGGCCCGTATTGATGGATTTATGTGTACCCCCTCAGAAACCCCCTATGTTTTAAAACAAAAGAAAGGGGGAGATGTTGGAATCCTTACTAACTGCTAACTAATTAGAGTTGATCTAATCTTGCAAGAAGATGTTTTGGGCAGAACCTGAAACAAGGTACTAAGTAGAACTACCCATAATCCCTCTCTCTGGAAGGAGCATAAATAGGCCAATGGGCAGTCGGAGAGTTCTTCAGAGTGAAGACGCTACAAGTCGAGATTTCAGCGGAATGACATGAAGAGTTGGAGCTGGCTGGAGGCTGAAGAAAGCAGAGGCAGAGGCTGAAGGACCAGACCTTTGGATTTGGTGACATTCGGAGAGAGCTCTTGGAACCAAGCAGAGAGATAGGCCTCTAAGCTAACCGGGCTATATTGGGATAATAAAAGATCTGAACTTTGATCACCTGGCTGCGCTTTGAGAAGAAAAAGCTCACCACAACTTATATTTTCTATTTTATCCCTTCCTTAGTCAGTGCTAGAGAACTATCCATTCTAGTAAAAAAAAAAAAAAGTTAAAAAAGAGGAAGAAGAAAAAAAATTTCTGCAAAAATAAACCAATATTTTAAAAACGTCTGATGGTTGCAATGTTCTGCAATCAGAGTATCCTACCTCTACAAAGGGAGGGAGTTTATTCTCTTATCTTGCATTTGTGGCCAAGTTTGATACTTATAATTGTACATCCTTCAGTAAACACACACAAATATGTGAGAAAGCATGTATTATGTACATATATATGTATATATACATTTGTGTGTATATATATATATATAATTTTTGTTATTCTTTCTATTTTACATGGTATTAGTCATATTACACATTATTTTTCTAATTAATTCTTACTTCCATTTACCTCAGTTTATATGTCTTTACATATTTCTTTGTCTTGATCATGTTCATTAATTCTTTCAGCAAAATAATCATCCATTAATTTATGTCAGAATTTTTTGGCTATTTATCAATTGATGAACCTCCAAACTTTATTCCTAATTTTGTTGCTATCACAAATAATACTGTGACATACAAAAAGTCTAAGAGATAAATTCTGTGTAATTAATCATTTGATTAATTGTGGTTAGTGAATGATTAATACAAGAATGGTCATTTGGTTAGCTCTTGTGAACCAAAGATGGATCGTGGTGGCCTATTGAAGTTTATATGCCCTTGGAAGAATATGTATTCCTGACAGATGGCAATCAACTCTAATTGGTTAATAATTGATGAGAATGAATATTATAATGAGAGGTGGATCTACTCTAATGAATAGCTGGGGCATATGACTTTGATTATGTCACTCTTACTCCCAGACTACCACAGCCCCAGCAGGCTAAACAAAGCTTCTACCACCTACCCAAACCTGAATAGAACACAATTGGACTGGAATTCATTTAGACAAACTCTTTACTTTTTAACCAAATCTAAACTTTCTCAGTTGGGTGAGAAACAAAATTGAGGAGAATGTTAAATCCAACCTCATTATCATCCCTTTTCTTCAGATACTTATGGGACTTAATAGAGAATGAAGAATTTAGAAGGGAAAAAATCCTAGATCTCCCCATTAGTAAAAGATTCTTAAAATAAGAAAGAGATGATTATTTCCTCTCAATACTGACATACATTGTTATACATGACATCTTTCTTTTTGTCACTATCCCTTATGAAGTATATGCCTATCAGTGGACTCTCTAGGTTCAAGAGTAGGGAAATTTCAGTCACTCTATTTTATAATCATAAATTGCTTTCTAGAAGGATCAAACAATTCATAATTCTATCAACAATGTATTCCTATTCCACAATTTCTCTAACATTCACTATTCTCATGTTTTTTTTTCATTTTTGCCACGTTGTAAGTATGAAGTAAAATCTGAAGTTTCTTTTGAGTCTATTTAATTTCATAATTAGAAATTTGAAGCATTTTTTATAGTTTGCAATTAAAAAAAACATCTATATTCATTGATCTCCAATTAGGGGGAAATGGTTTTCATTAATACATTTCTATTAATTGTCTCTTTTTTAAGATATGAGACATTTAATACAAAAAATTCCCCCTTAATTGACTTCTCCTTTCTTATTGTAGTTGTGTTAATTTTGTTCAAGTAAAAGTCTTTTAGATTCATGAACTCAGGATGATCTATTTTGTCCATTATACTTGACCTCAATTTTTAAATCAAATCAAATCAAATCTTAATTTATTAATGAAAAATCTATGCCATATACCATAGAGAGATTCAAAAGAAGAATAGTTCCTGTATTCAAGAAGTTCACAGTCTTAATTGAAAGCCAAACTAAGCATATGAAATGATCCCTGTGCAACTTAAAATAGAATGTAATATAGTTTTAAATTACATGTTATAGGTGAGTACAATAGGGGTTCAGAGAAAGGAAAAAATAAATAAAGACTAGAAAGGCATGAACTAGAACTTAGTTATACAGAATTTCAATAGGCATTAAGGAAGGAAAAGTATCTTCTTGAAAAAGACAATTTTGCATAAGCAAAATGGGAGTTTAAAAAAAGAAATAAAAAGAAGAGAAATAAGTTTCAAGTGTCTGAAATAAAGCAGAAGGTTCATGTTAGGGAGTAAAGATTTATAGTCAAGTATAATGAAGGAGAAAATGACAATGAAACTAATTTACAGTGGTACCAAATGTATGGTATGATTGTGAATACTTTGGTACTTGCAATGGCGCAAGGTAACAGAATGAGGAGGGGAGCCCCAAAACTCTCTCTCACTCTCTCGTTTTTGGGGAAAAGCTTGGGAACTCCCTTAGAGAAGCTCTTCTCTGAGAGACTGCTCCAGGGAATCAAAATAAAGTTGTTTCATTTTGTTATCTGAGTGGGACTAGATGAGTCCAGGATCACTCCTACTTAGCCCAAGCTGGAGATGAGATTTCTATCCAACTCTATTGAGATTAGCCCAGAGACACTCATTTAATTCCAAGATTCTCTCTTCTTATTCCAGCTCAAACTGCTCCCAAGAGCTGCTCATAAACAAGTTTCACTCAGCTCAATCCCTTGCAGAGGACCTAACATGCCATGTCAAGGAATCTCTCTCTACCCTTGGCATAGCTGCAACCCTCTATCTGCTGCAAGATATTCTCTTTCAGCATTGCTCCCTCTTTATCTTTCTCACCTATTTCCCTTGTAAGGGAATCTTTTTTTGGGATTTCTTTGCTGGAAACCTCCTCTGCTAGAGCATTTCTCTTCCTACCCTGCCATTAAGGAAGTCAGCCTCCTAGCAAAAGCTGAGCTCTCAGTTCTAATAATAAATTTCTTTTTGCCATTTTAACTTTTCAGGTTCATAAAGCAATAAAAGAACGAATAAGAATGTACATGAGCCTATATAGGACTTGAATGAGAGTCATTACATATGTAATATGGAGAATGTTGTAGAATAATAAACATATAATCCTGTAGCACTTAATAAAACACTTTTTTCACAGCAACCTTTGAGGCAGTAATTATGTAATGTCAGATATTTACTAGCTTTGTGAACTTGGACAAGTCACTTAAATGCTGTCTGCCTAAATTTCCTCATTTGCAAAATGGGGATAATAGTAGTTATCGGGCATTGTTGTTGTGAGGATCAAATGAGATGATATTTGTGTAGTGAGGAGTGTATTCCACATACAATTTAAGAATGTTGTGTGATTCTAAGGGAAGCAAAAGAAATGTCTCTCCCTCACTGTTCTCTGAGGGAGACTAATTTCTGGCAGGAGTAAAAGGAAGTTAGGGCCAGAAGCTTAGCTATTCTGTTCTCAGAGGGGGTTCCATTTTAGAATTATTTCTATCTGCTACTATAAACATTGTTAGTCTAGGGAATGTGGTTTTCAGCTCAAGCTAAACTTCTGATCCCTATTCATTAACAGGAAAAATGGGACCCAAGATTTATATCCAAGACACCTCTCTTCCCACCCAAATTAGCTTGACAATAATAAATAACTCAATAATAACATAATAAATAACAAAGAAATCTATTTCTTCAAGTTGATAGCAAACAGAAATCAGAGAAAGTATATAGAGGAGGCATATCTACCAGACAATACACAATGAAGGACCTCTCTTATTGGAAGTAAGATAATTCAGTTCAACCAAAAGAGAGTTCCAGATCTTACATTTCTTTACAGAAATTTCTTGAAGTCTCTGGTATAATAAGATGGGGAGACAAACATGATAAAAATTGCCAGATCCTCTCATGTTGTTTTCTTCCCAGTCTTAGTTTTCTTTCAGTAATTTAACAATCTGTCTATTTTATCTTTCAAACCTGAAAGCCAGAACCACCTGAAATGAAGGAATAGCCATAGAAACCCAAGAAATTCTCCTTTCTCCTCTAACTCTACTCTGTTCCTCATATAGGTAATCTTGAGAAGAGGATCCTATAACAATGAACTTTGGCACTTAGGTTACATTAATAAGCAGAGTGCCTGGCACATAGTAGGTACTTGCTAAATGATTGTTTCTTATCTTTTATAGCCCCAATATAGTATTTGTTCTTCACCATATCTAGATGTTTTCAGGATTAGTTCAATAATATGTAATTCATACTTCATACTTCAGTACACTGAAGAGAGACTCAAGCTATGAAGAACACACTAAAAAACATAATCACTAGAATAATAACTCAGTGTTTGCATCTAATAAGAGGAAACTTCTAAAGTGGGACTCCCAGAGAAGCTATGTGTTTCAAATAAGCAATGTGTTTCTTTTTTATGTTAGAGATATTTAAAGAACTCCCAAGTGAGCTCACTAGTCACAAATATATTTCCTACTGTCCTTTTCAGAGAATAAATTTACTGAAAATTAAGCAATCTGTAAGTTAGTGGAGTAGAGGAAAAACACCTTGAAAATCCCAAAGCTTTGTCATGTCCAAGCTGAGGGCAGATGACTCATTGTGTGAATTCAAGTTAAATAACTTTAATTTTTTGTCTTATTCAGCCCATTTGGGAAGCACTCCACTATAAACCAGATGGTCTACAAGGTTGAGTTTTCCCAGATTTAAAAGGGAAAAAAAAATTCGAATATAATTACTAAAGGAAGTGGGAGGAGAACTGGGATAAAAGAGAGATAACTTTAAGCTTACTCCATTCCCTTTCCTTTTACATAAAGAGTCTTTCCTTAAAACCCCTTAGTTCTGAAAGGTTAAAGATGCCTTAGGGAACTTGCTTTTTAGAGTGTTTTGCACAGCATGTGCAGAACTCATGAATGATGACTCTTATGGTAGGTAAAATGTGGAGGTTAGGGTATTATCATTTCTCTTTGCCCAAGAAAATTTAAAGGTTATTCCTTTCCCAGTAAGATCTGGAGTGAAGCAAGGTTGCCCACTATCACCATTATTATTTAATATCGTATTAGAAACACTAGCCTCAGCAATAAGAGTCGAGAAAGATATTAAAGGAATTAGAGTAGACAATGAGGAAACCAAACTATCACTCTTTGCAGATGATATGATGGTATACCTAGAGAACCCCAGAGATTCTACTAAAAAGCTATTGGAAATAATTCATAATTTTAGCAAAGTAGCTGGCTACAAAATAAATCCCCATAAATCCTCAGCATTTTTATACATCACCAACAAAACCCAACAGCAAGAGATACAAAGAGAAATTCCATTCAGAATAACTGTTGATACCATAAAATATTTGGGAATCTATCTACCAAAGGAAAGTCAAGAATTATATGAGCAAAATTATAAAAAAGTCTCCACACAAATAAAGTCAGACTTAAATAATTGGAAAAATATTAAGTGCTCTTGGATCGGCCGAGCGAACATAATAAAGATGACAATACTCCCTAAACTAATCTATTTATTTAGTGCTATACCAATCAGACTTCCAAGAAAATATTTTATTGATCTAGAAAAAATAACAACAAAATTCATATGGAACAATAAAAAGTCGAGAATCTCAAGGGAATAAATGAAAAAAAAATCAAATGAAGGTGGCCTAGCTGTACCTGATCTAAAATTATATTATAAAGCAGCAATCACCAAAACCATTTGGTATTGGCTAAGAAATAGATTAGTGGATCAGTGGAAAAGGCTAGGTTCACAAGACAGAATAGTCAATTATAGCAATCTAGTGTTTGACAAACCCAAAGCCCCTAACTTCTGGGAAAAGAATTCATTATTTGATAAAAACTGCTGGATAATTGGAAATTAGTATGGCAGAAATTAGGCATGGACCCACACTTAACACCATATACCAAGATAAGATCAAAATGGGTCTATGACCTAGGCATAAAGAACAAGATTATAAATAAATTAGAGGAACATAGAATAGTTTATCTCTCAGACTTGTGGAGGAGAAAGAAATTTGTGACCAAAGATGAACTAGAGACCATTACTGATCACAAAATAGAAAATTTCGATTACATCAAATTAAAAAGCCTTTGTACAAATAAAACTAATGCAAACAAGATTAGAAGGGAAGCAACAAACTGGGAAAACATTTTCACAGTTAAAGGTTCTGATAAAGGCCTCATTTCCAAAATATATAGAGAACTGACTCAAATTTATAAGAAATCAAGCCATTCTCCAATTGATAAATGGTCAAAGGATATGAACAGACAATTTTCAGAGGATGAAATTGAAACTATTACCACTCATATGAAAGAGTGTTCCAAATCATTATTGATCAGAGAAATGCAAATTAAGACAACTCTGAGATACCACTACACACCTGTCAGATTGGCTAAGATGACAGGAAAAAATAATGATGAATGTTGGAGGGGATGCGGGAAAACTGGGACACTATTGCATTGTTGGTGGAGTTGTGAACGAATCCAACCATTCTGGAGAGCAATCTGGAATTATGCCCCAAAAATTATCAAATTGTGCATACCCTTTGATCCAGCAGTGTTTCTATTGGGCTTATATCCCAAAGAAATACTAAAGAAGGGAAAGGGACTTGTATGTGCCAAAATGTTTGTAGCAGCCCTGTTTGTAGTGGCTAGAAACTGGAAAATGAATGGATGCCCATCAATTGGAGAATGGCTGGGTAAATTGTGGTATATGAATGTTATGGAATATTATTGTTCTGTAAGAAATGACCAGCAGGATGAATACAGAGAGGACTGGCGAGACTTACATGAACTGATGCTAAGTGAAATGAGCAGAACCAGGAGATCATTATACACTTCGACAACGATATTGTATGAGGACATATTTTGATGGAAGTGGATTTCTTTGACAAAGAGACCTGAGTTTCAATTGATAAATGACGGACAAAAGCAGCTACACCCAAAGAAAGAACACTGGGAAACGAATGTGCACTATCTGCATTTTTGTTTTTCTTCCCGGGTAATTTATACCTTCTGAATCAAATTCTCCCTATGCAACAAGAGAACTGTTCGGTTCTGCAAACATATATTGTATCTAGGATATACTGCAACATATCCAACATATAAAGGACTGCTTGCCATCTAGGGGAGGGGGTGGAGGGAGGGAGGGAAAAAAAATCGGAACAGAAACAAGTGTCAATATAAAGTAATTATTAAATAAAAATTAAAAAAAAAATAAAATTTAAAGGTTATTTCCTAATATTTTAAAGGGGTTGTACAGAGGAAATTTGCAAAGTTAAATACTAATGGAACTATTTTCTAAGAAAAAATTTTCCCCCAGTGTAGATTACAAAAGATTCAACCCTGAAGGACAAATGGGAAACTTTTCAGTTTTGTTCAGAACCTAGTATAGTGTATAGAAGCTCTCAAGGTAAAGGACTACATATATATCCTATCTCTGATATTTATTGTCTCTATGGCCTTAGACAAATAATTTAACTTATCTGGCCCTCAGTTTCCTAAATTGTAAAATGAGTGGGTGGGACCAGATGGCCTATGAAGTCCCATATCTATTTGATTCTGTAAACAATACTATTCTTAGAAACTTTGAAAATATAAACTTCCTGAAGAAGATTAAATAGTTTTATTGACCAACTTTTGGATTGGTTTGCAAGTCCTAGATAGGCTACTGATACTAAATTTTCTTCACTAGTCAGATCTGTTCTGTATCAAGCAGAGGGGAAAAATTCCTGTCTTTTTCCATGAAGAACAAATTCAGCTTATTGAAAAAAACTACCAAACATGTATTTTTCTAATTCCTGAGAAATCTGTATAACCCTGGAAAGGATTTCTGGTTGTTGTCTTATTTTGTTTAATCATAAAAACATGCCTGCAAGACAAGTCTAACAAAATTCACACTGTGGACTTCCAGATGCTATAGTATAAAAAAATATACATTGACCTTTGAGCACAGAGATGGCCTCCAAAGGGAAAGGTTCATTGTGGTTACAGAAAATGGCTCCTCATCAATCCAGTACTACCTTTTTTGATTAATTTAAAATGTGTGTGTGTGTGTGTGTGTGTGTGTGTGTGTGTGTGTGTGTGAAACAAAAAGGAAAACATGCATTTTCCTTTAAAAGATTATATTTTAAAAATTGCAACTGGGTAAGATTGCCATATTGAGAGAGATTTAATTATATCCAGAAAAAATGAAACTCAATACATTGATACTCTTATTAAGAAGTAAAATTAAATCCCTTTTATTTCAGGGGGGAAAGTTGGTGGGATTAAGATTTTTAATAACCAGCTCAAACTTGAATGCTTATTCCATCTAATCAGAGCTAATTTGAATTCTAAAGCCTTCCAAATTTTCTTGGCAATCTCCTTTGTACATTTTCTTTAAAGCTCATGCCACTTTCAGCTTTCAGTCAAAATGTAGCTACTTCTCTTACTCCAGTATAGAAAAAGAAAATTTTAAATAAAAGATTTAAGCAATAAGATTAAAGGAGAGGGTGGTTGGATCCAAGGTGGTAGGGAGGAGATCTATCTTTTTCTGAGTTCTCTCCATGTCCCTCAAATTAACAACAAATCAAACTTGTATAGTGGTTTTGGAGTGACAGAATCCACAAATATTTGGAGTGCAACAAATATCCAGCAGAAGATAATTTAGAAAATCTTCAGAAAAGGTCTGTTTCAATCGGGCACAGAGGGAGGTGAGCCAAGCACAGGCAACTGAGCACAGGTAGGACAGAGACACAAGGTTGTATGGGTTCTCTTTGTTGGTAATCTACTGGAAGGAATCTACAGTAGTGTTGGGTACTCTATCCTGGTTGCAAGCCAGTAAATCAGTACATTGTCTTTAAGACATCCAATACAAATACAAAAGGCAAATAGTGAGCACCCAAGCCCCAGAATATCACAGGATCTGACCACATCCACCTACCACCAGAAGTTAGTCAGAATTGACCCAGCATAGCCACTATCACTGTAGAGGAATCTTGGACAATCTGCCCTTTGCCCTAAAAGCAGACTTCAACCTTTAAAAAATGAACAAAAAAAGCAGAAAGAATTCTGACTATAGATAGTTTTTAACGAAACAGATTTCAAATCCTGAGGATCCTAAAAGGAGATCATTTCCAGATGAAGCCCTAAAGGATGGTATGAATTGGTCTCCATCTCACAAGGCTCTCTTCAAATAATTCAAAAAGGATATTAAAAGAGAGTTAGAAGAGAAATGGGGAAAGAGAATGAGAATTTTGCAAGAGGGTTTGGAAAAGGAAACAGAAATTATCTGAAGAAAACTCCTTATAAAAAAAATTTAGTGAAATGGAAAAGTATATAACTTCTTACAAAATAGATTTGACAAAATGGAAAAAAAAAAACAAACAACTCTTTGAAAAACAGAATTTGTGAAATGGAAAAAAAATCCATAGAACAAAACAACTTATTTAAAAATTCAATTGGCTATAAAAGGTAACTGAAGAAAATAATTCACTAAAAGTTAGAACTAAACAAATGTAAATGAATAACTCAATGAAACATCAAGAATCAGTCCAACAAAAGAAAAAAAAAGAAAAAATATAGAAGAAAATGTAAAATGTCTCATTGGGAAAACAACTGATCTGAAAAATAGATCTGGGAGAGACAATCTAAAGATCATTAGACTTCCTAAAAAACATGATGAAAAAAAAAATAAGCCTAGATATTATTTTTCAGGAAAACATTAAAGAAAACTGCCCTGACATCCTAGAATCAGAAGGTAACATAGCCATAGAAAGAATTCACCAATCACCTCCTGAAAGAGACCCCAAAATGAAAACTCCAAGGAATATTATAGCTAAATTATAGAATTATCAGACCAAGGAAGAAATATTGCAAGCAGCCAGAAAGAAACAATTCAAAATTTCGAGGAGTCACAATCAGGATTGTCCAGGATCTAGCAGCTTCTACTTTAAATGATTGAAGGGGCTGGAATGTGATATTCCCAAAGGCAAAGAAACTTGGATTGCAGCCAAGAATCAACTATCCAGCTAAATTGAGCATTATCTTGTGGGGAAGAAGATAAACATTCAATGATACAGGTGAATTTCATTCATTTCTGATGAAAAGACCAGAGCTGAACAGAAAAAAGGCACTTCCCTAGCCACTGTTCTTAGGCATTAGGATAGTGATCTTAATTCAATATTCATATTCAATTTTAATAAATTTTCTTACTAAGTTCTTTTTTGATTTTCTTTAAAATAGATTGGATCCAATATTAGAATAATTAGCCTGTATGCTAACAGGGAGCCCTTAAGAAGACACAGAATATCACTTACATCCTCCATCTCCTTTAAAGTCTTTCAGCCCTTTCAAGAAAGACATCTCTTACCATTAACTTGGCCCTTCATTTATGCTATAACAAGATTGTCATTGTCCTCTGAAATATGATCACTATATTTCCAAGAGAAAATCTGTTATAAATAAACACACCTTTGTGCTTGTTAGTGGTCATATATTTCCAAGATTTTGTATTCATTTTCACTTGGAGGTATGGATGTCTGAGATTCAGTTGAAAATCTTTATTCCTTATGGCAAAAATACCATATATATGTATACTTGGGAGATTGGGATGTTGTACCAATTTAACAATCTAATTGTTATTTATAGATTGTTATTTAATGGTTAAAAACAATTAAAAAGCAATTACCTGGTTTTTAAAGAAATTGTCTTCTTGTGGCACTTTCTCTAAATTCAACTGATAATCAAGATAGTCTTAGTAAAATTTAAAATATTAACCTTGTACTAAGTGATAATTTTTTTTAAATTAAGCTGCCTTGAAACTGGTTCAAGGATTAAACATTTTAAGTGAATATGTTGTATGAGTTACAAATATAGAGGATTCCTTAGGTATCACCTAGAGTTATCTTCTCATTTTAGAGATGAAAAAACCTAAAAACCAGAGAAAATTAAATAATTTACCCAAGATCACAAAGTTAATCATTAAGAGAAATGGGACTAAGACTTGGGGCTTCTGATGTTTGACACTGTGTCATAGTGGAAAGAGTACTAAAATCTGTACTTAGCAGATCTGACAATGATTCATGGCTTTGACATTTATCAGATTTATAGCTGTGTGCAAGTCATTTTACTTCTCTT
The DNA here is from genome assembly GCF_016432865.1 of Antechinus flavipes. Classification (NCBI taxonomy): domain Eukaryota; kingdom Metazoa; phylum Chordata; class Mammalia; order Dasyuromorphia; family Dasyuridae; genus Antechinus; species Antechinus flavipes. Next base: position 125,675,033 of record NC_067400.1, on the reverse strand, counting down.
GTTTCTCATTTGTAATTTATTTTTTAAAAAGTTACTTATGCATTTACTTATAAAGCACATGCATGGGTAATTTTTTTTAACACTGACCCTTGTAAAACCTTTTGTTCCAAATTTTCCCCACCTTCCCCCACACCTGCCTCTAACTGGAAAATAGTCCAATACATGTTAATTATGTTGAAATACATGTTAGATCCAATATATGTATACATATTTATATAGTTATCTTGATGCACATGAAAAATCAGATCAAGAAGGAAGAAAAAGAAAAACTGAGAAAGAAAACAAAATGTAAGCAAATAACATCAGAGAGAATGAGAAAGCTATATTGTGTTTCACACCCTGTTCCCATAGTTCTCTCTCTGGGTGTAGATGGCTGTCTTCATCACTAAAGAAGTGGAACTGGTTTGAATCATTTCATTGTTGAAGAGAGCCAAGTTCATCAGAATTGATTATTGTATAGTCTTGTTGTTGCCGTGTATAATGATCTCCTGGTTCTGCTCATTTCACTTAGCATCAGTTCACGCAGGCCTCGCCAAGTCTCTTTGAAATCATCCTGCTGGTCATTTCTTACAGAACAATAATATTCCATAGCGTTCATATACCATAACTTATTCAGCCATTCTCCAATTGATGGGCATCCATTCAGTTTCCAGTTTCTTGCCACTACAAAAAGGGCTGCCACAAACATTTTGGCACATGTGGGTCCCTTTCCCTCCTTTAAGATCTCTTTGGGATATAAGCCCAGTAGAAACACTGCTGGGTCAAAGGGTATGCACAGTTTGATAACTTTTTGAGCATAGTTCCAGATTGTTCTTCAGAATGGTTGGATTCGTTCACAACTCCACCAACAATGTCCCAGTTTTCCTATATCCCATCCAACATTCTTCATTATTTTTTCCTGTTATCTTAGCCAATCTGACAGGTGTGTAGTGGTATCTCAGAGTTGTCTTAATTTGCATTTCTTTAATGTAGGGACTTGGAGCACCTTTTCATGTGGCTACTAATAGTTTCAATTTCTTCATCTGAAAATTGTCTGTTCATATCCTTTGACCATTTATCAGATGGAGAATGGCTTGAACTATTATAAACTTGAGTCAATTTTGTATATATTTTACAAATGAGGCTTTTATCAGATCCTTTGGAGGAAAAAATGTTTTCCCAATTTAATGCTTCCCTTCTAATCTTGTCTACATTAGTATTGTTTGTATAAAAACTTTTAAACTTAATATAATCAAAATTATCTATTTTATGATCAATAATGATATCCAGTTCTTCTTTGGTCACAAATTTCTTCCTCCATAAATCTGAGAGGTAAACTCTCCTATGTTCTTCTAATTTGTTTATAGTATCATTCTTTATGTCTATATCATGAACCCATTTCAACCTTATCTTTGTATACAGTGTTAGATGTGGGTTAATGCCTACTTTCTGCCATACTAGTTTCCAATTTTCCCAGCAGTTTTTTTTTCAAATAGTGAATTCTTATCCCCAAACATGGGGCCTTTGGATTTGTCAAATACTAGATTGTTATAGTAATTGGTCATTTTGTTCTGTGAACCTAACCTACTCCACTTATCAACTTCTTCATTTTTTAGCCAGTACCAAATGGTTTTGATGACCATTGCTTTATAATACAGTTTTAGAGCTGGTATAGCTAGGCCACCTTCATTTACTTTTTTCTTCATTAATTTCTTTGAAATTCTTGACCTTTTGCTCTTCCAGATGAATTTTGTTGTTATTTTTTCTAGGTCAGTAAAATAGTTTCTTGAGGGTTTGATTGGTATAGCACTAAATAAATGGATTATTTTAGGGAATATTTTCATCTTTATTATATTTGCTTGATCTATTCAAAAGCACCTGATATTTTTCCTATTGCTTAGATCTGACTTTGTGTGGAAAGTGTTTTATATTTTTGCTCATATAGTTACTAACTTGACAGATGGATTCCCAAATATTTTATACTATCAAAAATTATTTTAACTGGAATTTATCTTTGTATCTCTTGCTGCTGGATTTTGTTAGTAATATATAAAAATGCTGATGATTTATATAGATTTATTTTGTATCCTGTAACTAAAATTGTGGATTATTTCTAATAGTTTTTAAGTTGATTCTCTAGGGTGCTCTAAGTATACCATCATATCATCTACAAAGAGTGATGATATGGTTTCCTCATTACCTATCCTAATTCCTTAAATCTCTTTTTCTTCTCTTACTGCCAAAGCTAACATTTCTAATACAATATTGAATAGTAATGGTGATAGTGGGCAACCTTGTTTCATCCCTGATCTTATTGGGAATGATTCCAATTTAACCCCATTACATGTAATGCTTGCTGATGGTTTTAAATAGATGCTACTGACTGTTTTAAGGAAAAGTCCATTTATTTCAATGCCCAATTTTTTTTTTAATTAGGAATGGGTGTTGGATTTTATCAAATGCTTTTTCTGTATCTATTGAGATAATCATATGGTTTTTGTTAATTTGGTTATTGATATAGTCAATTATGCTAATAGTTTTCCCAATATTGAACCAGCCCTGCATTCCTGGTATAAATCCTACTTTGTCATGGCGTATTATCCTGGGAATGATTTTCTGTAATTTCTTTGCTAATATTTTGTTTAAGATTTTTGCATCAGTATTCATTAGAGAGATTAATCTATAATTTTCTTTCTTTGTTTTCAACTTAACTGATTTAGATACTATGTCTGTGTCATAAAAGGAATTTGGTAGGAGTCCTTTATTTGCTATTTTTTCAAATCATTTATATAGTATTGGAGTTAATTATTCTTTAAATGTTTGGTAGAATTCACATGTAAATCCATCTGGTCCTGGGGATTTTTTTTAGGGAGTTGATTAATAGTTTATTCTATTTCTTTTTTCTAAAATTGGACTATTTAAGTAATATATTTCCTCTTCAATTAATCTGGGCAATCTATATTTTTGTAGATATTCCTCTATTTCACTTAGGTTGTCAAATTTATTGGCATAAAATTAGGCAAAATAACTCCTAATAACTGTTCTAATTTCCTTTTCATTGATGGATAGTTTTCACTTTTCATTTTGGAGGCTAACAATTTGATTTTCCTTTCCTTTTTCTAATCAAATTAATTAAAGGTTTATCTATTTTTTTGGGTTTTTTAATAAAACCAACTCAGTTTTATTTATTATTTCAATAGTTTTTTCTTTTCAATTTTATTGATCTCTACTTTATTTTTAGAATTTCAAGTTTCGTATTTGAGAGTTTTTAATTTGTTCTTTTTCTAACTTTTTTAGTTGCAAGACTAATTCATTGATCTTATCTTTCTCTATTTTATGCAAGTAAACATCTAGAGATATAAAATTTCCCCTTATTACTGTTTTGGCTGCATCCACAAATTTTGCTATATTGTCTCATTGTCATTCTCTTGGATGAAATTATTGAATATGTCTATGATTTGCTGTTTCATCCATTCATTATTTAGGATGAGATTATTTAGTTTCCAATTACTTTTTAGTCTACTTTCCCCTGGCCTTTTATTGAATATAATTTTTTATTGCATTGTGATCTGAAAAAAAAAATGGATTTGCTATTCCTGCCTTTATGCATTTGATTTTGAGGTCTTTATGTCCTATTATATAGTCAATTTTTGTACAGGTTCCATGAGCTGCCAAGAAGAAAATATACTCCTTTCTGTCTTCATTCAATTTTCTCCAAAGATCTATCATATCTGGCTTTTCTAATATTCTATTTACCTCTTTTATTTCTTTCTTATTTATTTTGTAATTTGATTTATCTAATTCTGAGAGAGGAAGTTTGGGATCTCCCACTATTATAGTTTTGCTATTTATTTTTTCTTGTAACTTTCTTAACTACTCTTTTTAGGAATTTAGATGCTGCACCACTTGGTGCATATATGTTTAATATTCATATTGCTTCATTATTTATGGGACCCTTTAGCAATATAGAGTTTTCTTCCTTACCTTTTTTAATTAGATCAATTTTTGCTTTTGCTTTGTCTGAGATCAGGATGGCTATCCCTGCTTTTTTTACTTCACTTGAAGCATAACAAATTCTGCTTCAACCTTTTATCTTTACTATGTATGTATTACTCTACTTTAAATGTGTTTCTTGTAAACAATATATTGTAGGATTCTGACTTTTAATCCAGTCTGCTATCCACTTATATTTTATAGGAGAGTTTACCCCATTCACATTTACAGTTAAAACTACCAGTTCTGTATTTCATGACATCTTATTTATCCCAAATTGTACTTTTCTCTTTCCTTTTCCCCTTTCCTTCCTCCCTAGCAGTTTACTTATGAGCACTACTTGCTTCAACCAGTCCTCCTCCTTTAGAAACCCTCCTCCTTTCTTATACCTTTCCTCTACTATTTCTATTTTCCCTTCTATTTAGCTTACCCCCTTTCCTTTTTGCCTTTCCCCTCCCACTTTTTTATAAAGTGAGAAAAGTTTCTCGGTGAAGCCAAATATATCTAATATTATTTTTTTGAATAAGATTAAGATTCTGATAAGAGTAAGATTCATCACCCTCTCTTCTTTCCCTCAATTCTTTGTCTCTTCCTGAGATTCAATTTTCCCCATTTTACCTCCACTTTCCCCCTTTTTTTCCTGTTATAATTACCTTTCCATCTCTAGTTTCTTTTTTATATTATAACAGCAAAATCAGATCATATATGTATTATCTATGTATAGCCACAATAGAAATAATTCTAAAGAAGTTTTTTCATTTACCTTTTATACTTCTCTTGAATTCTATATTTGGAGGTCAAATTTTTTGTTTAATTAACTATTTAGTCTTTTCATCAAAAATAAATGGAATTCACCAGTTTCATTGAATGTCCATCTTCTACCCTGAAAAAAAAATGTTCAGTTTAGCAGGGTAATTTATTCTTGACTGCATTCCAAGTTCCTTCGCCTTTCATAATATCAGATTCCAGGCTCTGTGATCCTTTAAAGTGGAAGCTGCTAAGTCATAAGTAATACTTATTGTGGCTTCTTGATATTTGAATTGTTTCTTTCTGGCTGCTTGTAATATTTTCTCCTTGTTTCAATAGTTCTCAAATTTATCTGTGGTATTCCTTAATTTTGGTGTCTCTCTCAGGAGGTGTTTGGTGAATTTTTTTCAATGGTCATTTTACCTTCAGATTCTATGACATCCAGGCAGTTCTCTTTGATAATTTTCTGAAAAATAGTGTCTAGGCTCTTTTTTCATCATGGATTTCAAGGAGTCCAATAATCCTTAGATTGTCTCTCCTAGATCTATTTTCCAGGTCAGTTGTTTTCCCAGTTAGTTATTTTACATTTTTTTCTGTTTTTTTCATTTTTTTGATTTTGCTTGACTGATTCTTATTGTCTCATTGAATCATTCATTTCCATTTGTTCAGTTCTGAATTTTAATGAATTATTTTCTTTTTTTTTTTTTACTTCTTTTTGTAATTGTCCAATTGAATTTTTTTTTATTATTATAGCTTTTTATTAACAAAACATATGCATGGGTCCAATTGAATTTTTGAATGAGCTGTTTTGTTGTATGGAATTTCACAAATTCTGTTTTCTTTTTGTTTCACGAATTCTGTTTTTCTTGGAGTTGTTGTCTTTTTCCATTTTATGAAATCTGTCTTTTAATGAGTTATATGCCTTTTCCAAAGCCTTTTGCAAAGTTTTCATTTTTTCCCCATCTTTCTTCTAGCTCTCTTTTAAAATTCTTTTAAATTTCTTCTAGAAAAACCTTGTGTGATGAGGAACAGGTTATACCACATTTTGGGACTTCATCTGGAGACAATCTGCCTTTAGTCTCCTCAGGGTTTGTTCTTCTCTTTCACCATAGAAGCTATCTATCATGAGAGTTCTCTTTACTTTTTTACTCATTTTTTAACATTAAGGTCTGCTTTTAGTGCAGGGGAAGTTTTCCAAACTTCCTCTATAAATAGCGGCTTTCTCTATGAGTAACCATGGCAGCATTTGATCAGTGCTGAGCTACTCCTGGTGCTGGGTGGGCATGGTGAGGTCCCGTGAGATTCTGGTGTGTAGAAGTTCACTATTAACCTTTGTGTTTGAGTTGGATGTTTTCTAACTTCTCTGCTGAACTACTGTCTTGCAGCCAGAGCAGATTATCCAACATTGCTGCTGTGGATTCCTCCCCGTAGATTCTCTGCCACATGCAATCTGCACTGCCTCCATGGAGGCCTCACTGCCCTGGGATTCTTCTCTGCTTGTACTGGTGTTTGTGCTAGCTGCTTGTGCTGACTGCCTTCCTCCCATTTCCAATAACACAGACATTTCTTGGTCTGTTTCTTCCTTGTAAATTCTCTGCCACTGGGAGACTACATCACCCTGGGATTCTGAGCAGTGGGTGCTGGCGTTTGTACTCAGCTGCTTGTGCTTGACTGCCTGCTTCCTGTTTCCAATTGAAACAGACCTTTTCTGGCAATCTTCAAAATTATCTTCTGCTGGTAATTTGTTGCACTCCCAATATCTGTGGGTTCTGCTGGTCCAGAGCTAATTCAGGGGCTGGATTTGTTTAATTAGTCTGAGGGATATAGGAGAAGATCAGAGAGAAATGTGTGTCATCTCTGCCATCATGGCTCTATCCCCAGAACTACCTGGCATATTAATTTTCATCAAAAAAATATTATGAGAACACTATGTAAATTTGAGTTATTGCCCCTACCATTTTAATGATATGGAAAACTAGGTTCAGCCACTTTGAAAGCAGTTGATGCCCCTGTGAAATTCATATCCAAAAAAGATCAACGAAAGTAAGATATTTTACATACAAAAATATTTATAGCAGCTCTATTTTTGTGGTGGCAAAAACCCAAATAAATTGAAAACTAAAGAAATTCCAATCATTGAAGAATGGCTAAATAAATTATGATGGAGTACTGTTGTGACAAAAATGAAAAAAAAAATAGATTGTTTTAATAGATTTGGGTAATGAACTGATGCAAAGTGAAGTGAGCAGAATCAAGAACATAATCTGCATTATAACATCAATATTATAAATATAAACAATCTTGAAGACTTTTTTTTATAAGCTGATAAAGAATGAAATGAACAAAATCAGGACACTAATATAAAATGATATAAAATGTGAAAAAAAACAAAACTGTGAAAAATACGATCATTACAATGTTCATTCATGACTTCATGAATGATATATTATACAAATTGACAGATTTAGAGTGTGGGATGAAACATATTATTAACTATTTGTTTATCTATCTATGTAACTATCATATATATGTATCTCTCTCTCTCTATGTATATATATATACACACACATATACACACACATATACATAAATATTTGCATACAGTCATTGGGGGAATTTGTTTTGCTTGATTATGCATATTTATTATAAAATAGATGGTTTTTCTTTTAACATTATGATAATTTGTTGATTGAAGTTATCTTAGAACAATAATTTTGTCTTGTGGCAAATTTGGGAATGGAGTGATTGGGAGAAAAATATATCAGGTGGAGTTTTTCTTAAAATGATAAACAATATTTAATAATTGTACTGGAAGTATTCATTTTAGCAATAAGAAAAGAGAAAAGGACTGGCGAGACTTACATGAACTGATGCTAAGTGAAATGAGCAGAACCAGGAGATCATTATATACCTCAACAATGATACTGTTTGAGGATGTATTCTGATGGAAGTGGATCTCTTCGATAAAGAGAGCTTTAATTGATCAAAGATGGACAGAAGCAGCTACACCCAGAGAAAGAACACTGGGAAATGAATATAAACTGCTTGCATTTTTGTTTTTCTTCCTGGGTTATTTATACCTTCTGAATTCAATTCTCCCTGTGCAACAAGAAAACTGTTCGGTTCTGCACACATATGTTGTATCTAGGATATACTGCAACCCATTCAACATGTAAAGAACTGCTTGCCATCTGGGGGAAGGGGTGGAAGGAGGGAGGGGAAAAATCAGAACAGAAGTGAATGCAAGGGATAATGCTGTAAAAAATTACCCTGGCATGTGTTCTATCAATAAAAAGTTATTAAAAATTAAAAAAAAATAAGAAAAGAGAAAGATACTGAAGGAATTAGAATAGGATTGAGTAAACAAAACTATCACTCTTTGCAGATGACATGATGGTGTACTTAGAGAATTGTAGAGACAAATAAAAAACTACTTGAAATAGTTAATAACTTTAGCAAAGTGTCAGGATATAAGATACACCCATACAAATCATCAGTATTTATATATATATATATAGATATTACCAACAAAGCCCAGAAGCAAGAGCTAGAGAAATAAATTCTATAACAAAAACAATATTTATAAATAAATAAACTATAAGCAATGTAAAATATTTGGAATTCTACTTACCAAGACAAACCAAAGAACTATATGAACACAATTATATAACACATCACACAAATAATGTCATAATGAAACAATTGGAAAAATATCAATTGCTTATGGGTAGGTAGAACTAATATAATTAAAATGTTAATTCTACCTAAATTAATTTAATCATTCAATACCATACCAATCAAACTACCAAAACTATTTTATAGAGCTAGAAAAAATAATAACAAAATTTCATCTGAAAGAACAAAGGGTCAAGCATATTAAGGGAATTAATGGGGTTAAAATTCAAAGGAAGGTGGTCTAGTTGTACCATATCTAAAACTATTTTCATGATTCTTTCTTTTCTATCTTCCTATTTTTCTAATAGTTTCTGATTAGTCTATTTTTTGAGTTCTTCATCTATTTCATTTTTATTATTCATTGTGTATATTCTTCAATGAGCTATCCTTGTTCTTTTTTTCAGTCCATACTATTTCATTCAATGATCTCATTAGCTCCCATTGCTTCAATAGAATTCACATTCTATTTATCCAGTTTTCATTTCTTTCCTGAGCTGTAGGCACACATTGCCAATTTCCTTTTAGGCATCTCAAATTGGATGTCTGATAATCATCTAAAATTAGACATGTCCAAACAGAATTCTTTACCTTTCCACCAACACATTCTCTTTTAAACTTCTCTAGTATTGACCAGGATGCCACCATCCTCCTGTTCACCTAGTTTTGCAACCTCTACATAATCCTCACCTTCTTACCTCACATATCTAATCCATTGTCAAGTCTTGCCATTTCAACATTTACAATATATGTCATACACATTTACTACTCACTTGGTCATCATTATATTTGGGCTCTTGTTACCATTCTTTGGGACTATTATAATAGTCTTCTATGTGGTCTCCCTATTTCAAGTTCTTTCCCACTTTTATCCATCTTTCACATGGCTGTCAATGAGCTGCTGATGAGCTACAGTGACTCTGAAAGATATCTGATCTTCAGGAACAAATATACAGTTCTCTGGAATTTAAAACTATAACCTGTCTCATTCCTATCTTTCTAGTCTCCTTATATTTTATTCTCATGCATAAACATTTTGATCTAACCACAGAAACCTACTTGCTTTCCTCATATACATTTTATTCTTGTATTTTTGCAAAGCCATTTCCCATCCCTGAATACCATTTCTTTTCACTTTTGCTTCTTAGTTTCCCTGTCTGCCTCAAGACACAGGTCAAATCCTACTTTCTATATTAAGCCATGTCTAAGCCTTTCTGACTGCCTGTACCTTTCCTCGGAGATTGCCTTCCATTATTGCTTAATATATTTTATCTATGTTTATTTGTTTGAATGTTGTGTCCCTATTATTATATGAGTTCCTTAAGAACATATTTTCTAGTCAATGACCATAGCAATCTAGTGTTTGACAAACCCAAGGCCCCATCTTTTGGGACAAGAATTCATTATTTGACAAAAACTGCTGGGAAAATTGGAAATTGGCAGAAAGTAGGGGTTGACCCACACATAACACCATATACCAAGATAAGGTCTAAATGGGTTCATGATATAGACATAAAGAATGATACTGTAAACAAATTAGGAGAACATAGGATAGTTTACCTCTCAGATTTAAGCAGGAGGAAGAAATTTGTGACCAAAGAAGAACTAGACATCATTATTGATCACAAAACAGATAATTTTGATTATATTAAATTAAAAAGTTTTTGTACAAACAAAGCTAACACAGAAAGATTAGAAAGGAAGCAATAAACTGGGAAAACATTTTTACATTTAAAGGTTCTGATAAAGGCCTCATTTCTAAAATTGATTCAACTTTACACAAATTCAAGCCATTTTCCAATTGATAAATGGTCAAAGGATATGAACAGACAATTTTCACATGAAGAAATTGAAACTATTTGTAGTCATATGAAAAGGTGCTCCAAATCACTATTGATTAGAGAAATGCAAATTAAGACACACCTGTCAGACTGGCTAAGATAACAGGAAAAAATAATGAAGAATGTTGGATGGGATGTAGGAAAATTGGGACATTATTGGTGGAGTTGTGAACGAATCCAACCATTCTGGAGAGCAATCTGGAACTATGCTCAAAAAGTTATCAAAATGTGTATATCCTTTGACCCAGCAGCCTATATCCCAAAGAGATCTTAAAGGAGGGAAAAGGACCCACAAGAGTAAAAATGTTTGTGGCACCTCTTTTTGTAGTAACAAGAAACTGGAAACTGAATGGATGCCCATCAATTGGAGAATGGCTGAATAAGTTTTGTTATATGAATGTTATGGAATATTATCGTTCTGTAAGAAATAAATTAATAGGATGATTTCAGAGAGACCTGGAGAGACTTACATGAACTCATGCTAAGTGAAATGAGCAGAACCAGCAGATCATTATACATTGCAACAAGACTATACATGTTCTCATGGACTTGGCTTTCTTCAACAATGAGATGATTCAAACCAATTCCAATTGTTCACTCATTAAGAGAACCATCTACATCTAAAGAGAGCACTGTGGGAGCTGAGTGTGGACCACAACATAGCATTCTCACTTTCTGGGGTTTTTTATTGCATTTTATCTTCTTTCTCAGGTTTTTTTTTTCCTTCTTGATCTGATTTTTCTTGTGCAGCAAGATAACTGTATAAATATGTATACATATATTGGATTTAACATATATTTTAACACATTTAACATGTATTAGTCTGCCTGCCATGTAGGGGAGGGTGTGGGAGAAAGGAGAGAATAATTTGGAACAGAAGGTTTTTCAAGGATCAATGTGGAACAGTTACCCATGCATATATTTTGTAAATAAAAAGCTTTAATAAAAAATAACATATTTTCATTTTTTTTTCATTCTTGGTGCCTAGAGGATAGCAAGCACTTTATAAATGCTTGTTAACAGATTTCTAGAGTCAAGGGTCTTTGGTTTGCATCTTTTTTTGGTTAAAGCTTGTTGCAATGTATAATGATCTCCTGGTTCTGTTCCTTTCACTTAGCATCAGTTCATGTAAGTCTCTTCAGGCTTCTCTGAAATCAACCTGGTGGGTCATTTCTTATGGAGCAATAATATTCCATAACATTCATATACCATGATTTATTCAGTCATTCTCCAATTGATGGGCATCCATTCAGTTTCCAGTTTTTGCCACTACAAAAAGAGGTGCCATGAACATTTTTGCATATGTGAGTCCCTTTTCCTCCTTTAAGATCTCAGTTTGTATTTTCTCTATCCTGTTTCTTCCATCTAGTATAATCTTGATAATTAAGTTAATTTTCCTGGGTCCTAGGTTTCTTTTCAGAAAATAAAAAAGTTGGATTAGAAGTTCTCTCAGGTACTTTCCAGCTGTAAATTCTATGATCTACTTAACTGTGAATGGTTCATGGATTCTGCAGCAAGTTCCTTGAGAACAATGACTGATGTAGTTTTCTCACCTATTATCTCATTTATTCATATCTCACTTATTCATAATACACATTTGTTAACATTTTATGGATTGAATTAATGAAAATATATTATAAAATTTGAAACCCCTCCAAAAATAACTGATCTGTTAGCTTTATTTTTTCATGGTTTCTCAAAATGTGGTCAGTTTTTCAAAAAAAAATTTTTTTTAATTGTAATGGCCATTAATATCAGAACCAGTTTTTCTATATCTACCAAGATATGTTTTTGTGAACCCTTGTTTCAGTTGGAGTGAGGTGAGATTCTAGGGTTCATATATTATCATTATCAGTGGAGTCAGATATCTTTAATGGTATATCTTCATATCAATGCAATTTATTAAGTAGTCTTTGAAATTTTTTTAGATATTCCTCAGCAAGAAATATTATAAGGCCATCCAGAAAGCTTTCCAAGGTTTCTCTCTTTTGATCTCAGAAGACTTGAAGATGCTAACTATAATAAAATGATGATTTTTTTTTAATGGTGAAATGATCTTTAACTTACCACTAAGCCTAAATGTACAAAGCAGATCAATAAGATATCTCCCATTTTAAATCCTGTATTTTCTGTAGTGTCCAAAGTTTCAACAATAAATTAGGTGATCAGAAAAGTTACAGGACTTGAAAGCATGCCAAATGAGGATCACTCAAGGGAAATGGGGATATTCAGTCTCTGAGGACTTAGTAAGGCAACAAATGAATTATTGAAAGATGCTTTTTAATCTGGATTATTATCTCTATGGCTTTGTACAAGTGATCCCTTATTTCTGAAATGCATTCTTTTTTCAACTCTGCCTCAACAAATCCCTAACTTACTGCAAAGTGCAAATTAGGTTCAACATTTACATTTGGTCCTTTCTGATTCCCTTGGTTTCTAGCACTTTTAAATGACTTTTTCCATACAAGTGTCTTGATGTAATGTTAAAAATTCTGGACTTGGAGTCAGAAAGATTTGAATTATGCTTCAGGTACATTCTAGCGTTGTTGGTTTGGTCAAGTCACATAAACTTTCAGCCTCTGTTTCTTCATCTGTAAAATGGAGATGATAATAATGGCATTACCTAAATTAAAGAGGTTGGTGAGAATTAAAATGAAATAATATGTGGAAAATGCTTTAAAGCTTGAATGCTTGAAGTACTAAATAAAAGTTAACTATTAACTATAGGCAGGAATGTGAGACATTTATTAAGTAACTGTTTTATGCTGAATGCTTTGCTAAGCTTTTTCTTATATGATAATATATGATAATAGATAATGACATCTTTTCCAGGATTTATGGCAGCACTAATTATAGTTCTAAAACTCAAAGAGGGTTGGGGTAGTTATCTGGCAATAAGCCAGATAGTGATAAGATTTTGCAGAAAAAAAAGTGAAGCATAATGGCAGCCCAGCTAAAATAATGGACCAGATGAGGCACTCAGTAAGGAGAACATTGTGTTGTATATATGTGTGTAGGGATGAGAAAGGGGAATAAGTGGGGGAGAGTAGATTTGACACACAGAGCTGGAAAGCTAGAATTGAAAGGAAAAACAAATCTTTTAAAAGAATATTTCTATTGTTCTCCAGGATTTAAAAAATTTTTGTTATTATTGCTGTTGTTGGTTTTGTGTTTTTTAAATAGAGCTGTCAAATTTAATTTTTATAATAACTATGAATTACACAGAACTGAACTGACAACATTTTCACAGATAAGGAAATAGAAGTTCAATAATTTTAAGTGATTTGACTAAGCTTTTATGGATAGTAAGTGGAAAATCTAGGACTGGAACACACTTTTTGGGGGGGGCTAATCTCAAGTAAAAAAAATATATGCTCTTTCCTCTTGAAAGCATTTTTTAAATGTAGATTAATTTTTTTTCTCTCTTGTGTGTTTAAGTAACTATTTAATTAGATAACTATGCACCAGTTACTATCCTAAGTATTTATAAATATTTCATTTTATTTTCTCAACAATCCAGAGAGGTAAGTATTATTATTATCCTTCCAATTTTATATGTTAGGAAACTGTAGCATAAAGTTGTTACTTAACTTGAGTCACACAGATCTGAGCCCAGATCCATTTTGACTCCAAGTCTAGGGTTTTATTCACTGTACATCTCAGCTTTCTCCATTTATAGAATTACTTTCTTCTACAGAATTTAACTCCTGGGCATTTTTTGGCCAGTCATTTATTGTTACTAATGTTTTCTTTTGCTTACTCATATCTCCAGCCTCAGTTTTTGGTTTGGGACTTTGTATCAGAGTCAGACTCTACCATCCTTTCCTTGAACTTTTTGATGGGGCGCATTAGATTTAGTCTTGACATTGATTTCCTGGAAACTTGCCTCTGATTTTCCCTGGCATATTTTCATTCAGAGTGCTAGCAGATTCTAGGGTCCTCTAGTCCCTAGTCATTCTAGGTCAAAGTGTGATAGTCCTCAGGCTCTCTTTGACCATCACAGTCAGAATTTGACTTGCTGCTACTCTGTATACTTGTACTCAGACAGCTTCCCTGGCAGGATCCCTTTCTCAATGCCTGTAGGATTCTGACTGTCTATATTTTCTGTCATAGAAGAACAGGTTTTCTGGATTTTTTTATTTCTTTGATTTGTTAACCAAAATTTGACCTTGTACCATTTTATAAAAAGGTTTTTATGAGAGTATATTTATAGAACAGGTTCCCTCTACAATTTTTCACAGTACTATCTTAACTGAAATTTGATTTTGATACTTTCATTACCTAATTCATAAGGTGGTTGTACAAATTAAATGAAAGAATAGATTGGAAAGTGCTATGTAAAGATAATATATGATATAAGATAATTATGATAAAACCAGCTAACTCAATAAAGTACAGAAGGAATGTTTATCACATTTGTATGAAATTGTATAAAATTAAAAGGGATAATTAAAATTCTAAATGACAGAATGAGGATCAAAAATGACTTTGTTGTTAGAAGGGTGAGTTGAAACTAATTAAGTGAAATATAGTAAGAGTAATCACAAGGTCCAATATTTTACATTATAATGATATAATCCTAACAGATAAATAATTAAAAAGTGTTTTTGTGAAACATCTGGATATATTAATGAGTTTCTATTCAACCCAGTGACATGGTAACAAAATTTATATATACACACATACCTGCATACTATATACACATATAATTTAATCATGAATAAAATTAAAAGAAGAATAGCATTCATAGCCAAGAATATTTAAATATAGTATATCTTGAAATAGTATTACTTAATTCTCTCCTCATCAGACCTTATTTGGAAAACAATGCACATTTCTGAGTGCCACATTTTGGAATAGACTTATACTAATTACTTAAATTGAAGTATATCATAGAAATGCCTAAGATGATGATATATATTCAAAGCAGATTTAGTAAGAATGTGCTCATTGCTTTCAGATTTTTGAAGGCCCATCATGAGGAAGAAGAATTATATTTGTTTTATTTGACACTAGAGGACCTAGGACTAATAGGTGGAAATTTTGAAAAGAAAAATGTTTGGTAGAAGAAAAAAAACTCCCTAGCAATTGAAATATTCCAAAGAAATAGAAAAGGTTGCATGAGGGAAGGATGATTTCTTATTTACAAGAGATTATTTATGGTTGACTACTTGTTCACAAAGTTGTAGCAGAGATTCATAATTTAGTTGTTACTAAATGGAGGTTGTACTACATGATTTCTTAAGTTCCTTTCAATTCTGAACATCTATACTGCCAACAAGTCTATTGGTGAAAAATCATATGTACATTTTTTCAGACCTGATATTTACTCAATTTATTTGACAGACCATCCTATTGGATTCCAGACTACCCTCAAACTTATTTTTCTACTCCCATTTTTCCAAGCTATTCAAATACTAACACTTCTTCACTATCTTGTTCACCCCATTCTACCATATATATTTACTTTTTTATTTCATCTTCACATCTTTCTAACATGCAAAGAATAGAGGAATTCTTTCAAACTGAACCCTTAAAGTTCAAATCAAAAACATTATTTTCTGTATTACTTTTCCAATTATAATCCAATTTCTGCATCAATAACTTAGACAATTACTACTTTGATTATGAAAAGATGAAATCTGCACAGTGCCTCATCTATAGAATGTTTTTAATAAATGCTTTTTGATTGATTTGGGAAGCAACATTTTTTTGGCAATTCATCTTGATTTCAATGATTTAGAGAAGGAATTCCAAGAGTTGGTTTCTTAATATTATAGGACATATGAAAAATATGAATGAAATTCTCAAGAGAAAATTACTCCTATGAGATATGATCCAAATTCAAGGATCAAAAACTAAAGGTATCAAAAGCCAAAGAGTTTGTTTATAAGGTAAGCAAATATCAAGTCTAAAGATAGGGTCAGAACAGGTAAATATAATCAACACTAGAGAATCAGTAGAATCTAATTCTATGATGCTTAGGACAAGGGTCAAAGAAAACTGGATTATCAAAGGGGCATTAACAGTAAGGAATGCAGCAATGGATTGGGAGTCAGAGGAAGTGGGTATAAATTTTGCTTTTGTTACTGAAAACTTATGTGACTTTAGATCTTAGGTAACTTGATCTTTCTGGACTTATCTGTAAAATAAGGGGGCTAACATAGGCATTTTCTAAGATTTCTTTTACTTTAAAACCAGATTCATTGCATTCTCTTTTCTTAAAATTATAAAGTATAACTGTTATGAGCCAGAACTTGAAATAAGGTGTTAAGTCATTAGAATTGATAGAAATAATGCTTAAGTTTACATCTTTGAGAGTTCACACATTAGCTCAAACATTAGAGTTCACAAGTTCGGGAGATTCACAAGTCAGAAGCCCACAATCCCACTCTCAGAGGAGGAGTCAATCTTTGGGTTCACACCTTTAAGAGATCATATATAAGGAGCTCCTGGAGTCAGAAGTAAGTCAGTTGAAGAGATTGAGAGCCAGAATTCAGTCGGGAGATTCAGAACCAAGATTCAGAGAGAGCTGGAAGCTAAAGCTGGCAGACAAGCTGCAAGAGCTCTTGGAACCAAGAAGGGAGATAGGCCTCTTAGAAAACTAACCTGGCTATTTTGAAGGAGACAATAAAGGATTTAAACTTTTAACTCCTGGCTGCATTTGAAGAGATTATTATTTTGAACTGAAACTAAGGCTGCCTCCAGAAACCTCCCCAAGAAACCTGCTCCCAGAGAACGATCATATTTTTAGAGAAGAAGAACACCACATATAACAATAGCTAATATTTATGGAGGTTTTAGGGTTTGAAAAATTCTTTGCATACTTTATTTCATTTAATCCCTGCAACCATTTTATGTAGGTACTACAAGTACTATTATCACCTTAGAACTTAGAAGAGTGAATCTCAAACAGGTGAAGAAGGGACTTGTTCATGGTCACAGCTAATAAGTGTCAGAGATGGGATTTGAACCCTGATATCTCCTGATACTAAGCTCAGGATTGTTCCCCACGCAATATGATACATCATTAATAAAATAAGCCTCACTTTAAATGTGCCTCTGAAATATCAAAAGGCCTCTATTTCCTGTAAAATTCTATAAAAAGTCAAAACCCATTTGGATTTTAAAACACTTTTTCTGAAGTAGAAATTTAAGCAATTATACAATGAACTGGATCAGTGGAAACGTAGGTAGAGGATTCAGGCCTAAATTTATGTTTTCTCAATAGTCTTTTTTTCCACTCCTTCTGAATTACCTGACTCATTGCTCAGCTTCCATTCTTTTTTTCTTTTCTAGTCTCCATAGAGTTAGCATTAGAACTGAAGCACAGTGTTGTTTCTATAGGAAGTCAAAACAACCGATTGATTTAGCCAGTTGAAACAACTAGCTAATTCACTCTTGGGGGGTGGGAGAGGATAAACTTGTTATTTGTCTTCATATAGGGAAGGAAAAAAAGTTTCACTAGATTTTTAAATTGGTTATGTTAGTGGCAACTAAATGCAGCTCTAATTTTAGCTATGTATTTTTTCCCCTTAGTGGCAGTTTGTTCTAAAACTGAAAAATTGGGAAGCACTTGGGAGCCAGAGTTCCACCTGAGTAAATTCTGCATGCAAATGTGGCACACATATTTCTCCCCATTCTTCCCCCCTTCCCCAGTCCTTGCTTGGGGTTGATTCCATTGTGTAGGGCTCCTTCAGTGGCAGGTTAGTTAATCTATTATTCAGAAATAGAAGTATTGCCAAGTTTCTGTTTAAACAGAGGAGGAAGTGAATATGAATTTGTACTCCTCAAAAGAAAGCATGAGTGACAGACTACCATTAGAGTAGTAATTGTCTAAGTTATTGGTGCAGAAATCTTTGTGCAAATGAATATAATCTGGCCTAGAGCGGATTAATACATTACTGAAAAGACTCTGTGTCCACCTCATTAAAAAGCTCGATTATATTTTTCTCTGATATAAATGTATTGCCCTTTGATTCACTATAATGTTCAGAACAAAGAAAAATTATGATCCCCTCACATTAACAAAAACAATCCATAATAACAAAATAGCTTAATTACTCAAATAAACAGTTGAGGGAGGGAGGGTTTGTTATAATGCCATTGTTAGTGGTAGAGCAGAGCATGTCATACACAGAATTACTAAAATACAGTGAATCATTTTTAGCTTGATAAAAATTACAGACATTTAGAATGGAAATGATAATCACTGTTTTTAAATAGTTAATATTAGTTGATCATATTAGAACTGTTTCCATGTGTACAGTGACTAAGTGAGCTGGTAGGAGAACTCAGAATAAATGCAGTCCTAACCCTTATAGAATTTACAAACTTACATAATGAAGATACAGTCAAACCAGTGAGAATTGATAGGTTAAACACAATTATGTTTGAGAGAGAGAAGAAGGTACTGGAGAACTGGTAAAATATTTTCTTAAGCTTGCCAGGGAAGGGGCCCTAAACTGGATTGGGAAAGCCAAGCTGAACTAAATGGGAAATGAAAAGCTTTACGAGATTTGGATGATAGTTTGAACTAAGTTAAAGAGACAGGCCAGGAAAAGTAAAATTCACCTTAAATGAGCTAATGGGTTTTACCAGAAGAGGAGAAGAAAATAAAATATTTCTGTGAAGGAAGAAAAGCAAGGATAAGATGAAGTACAACTCATAAAGGACCTATATGATTCCTGTCAAAGGTCTGGATCTCTTGTGAAAAACCCTGAGGAAATAAAAAAGTTAATGAGGGAGAGAAATGAGATCTAGTCAGTAGGAAAAAAAAAATATTTGTTGTAGTATTCAATGTAAATCAAGGATACTTCGCAAGAGAGGTATTATGGGAGGCATATCTGAGACTTAATGTGAGGACACAATTAGTATACTATTGTGATATAGAGAACAGGGTATGTCTTATTTATTTAACCTTAATGTACTAAACAAGCAAAATTTCAGTTTTACCTTTTATATTATTACATTAATACTGGTAGATAGTGTTGTGGATAGAGTGCTGCATCTGGAATCAGGAAAATGTATCATCTAGCCACAGACACTACTAGTTGTGTGACACTGGACAAAGCACTTTAACTCTTCCTCAGTTTCCTCATCTATAAAAATGAGCTGCAGAAGGAAATGGCACATCATTTCAGTATCTTTGTCAAGGAAGCTCCAAATGGTGTATTGAGTCAAACATGACTTAAAACAACAGAACAACAAATTATTATAGTAGTTCCTTTAATCTCCCCTTGCATCTTTGCACCAATACTAGAATACTATGACTAAAGAATAATTTCTTGGATCACCTCATTCCTTTAATAAAAATCATTAATGACTACCCATTTCCTATGAAATAAAGCCTAACTTCATTATCCTAAAATTTGAGGCTTCCTTCATTGGGCAAATGTTGGTGACACATATCCTCCCTCACTGTCCCACCTGGAAAGAAATGATGTCTTTAACCTTGAATTTTTAGTAGTCCTTTAAAATTTTTCTCTCTTGCTTGATTTTATCATAGTTTCTCATTTTCCTGTTTTTTAGGTTAGTGACATTTGTTCCTCCTGTATCATATAGAATAATTCTATTTACATATTAGGTACTTATTAAGTACTGTCCTAATTGAATTAAAATTTCAGATTAAATGGTCTCTCCAGATTAAATTATCTTCTCAGATATTTTTAAATCTAGAACACTATGCTTATTTAGATTTCTGAGAATTTAGTATATAGGAGAGTTGAACATTTTAGGAACTTTGCTGTATAATTTTTTTATATAATAACAGAAAATGAAATTTAGAAGTTTGTTCTCTATTTTGATTTTTACTTTATGCCCATATACATATGAAGTCCATATGTATGTGTGCATATGCATACATGTACATATAAGCATGTATGTATAGATACTTATGTTCTTATTAAAGCCAATAATAGATTATTATAGTATTAAATATTATAGTGATATATACATATGTAACATGATAACATAATTAATATTAGCTAGCATTTACATAGGACTTTAAAATTTGTAAAATATTATATATATATATTATTTCATTTGATCTTTACAACAACTCTGTGAGATAGGGGCAATAGCCTATGTTATAATTGAAGAAACAGAAGCTGGGAGAAATTAAGTTCTTTGTTCAGAGTCATACAACTATTGAATCTGAGGCAAAATTTAAATTTGGGTTTTTCTGAATTCCTGTTTAGCACTCTTATCCAGCAAGCCATCCACCTTCTGTGCATCTATTACATGCAAGTTTCTATGCTGCTAACGTGTGGATTTTAAGAATAGATGAGAAAACAAGGCCGTTTGCATTATTAGTTTTCATTTTAAGACATTTGCTGGAAGTCAATCACCTAAAAACAAAATGATTATTAAATTTTTGACTACTTTTTTCATAAGTTAAAGAGGAATAATAAAGTACAATTACTAACATAGATCAATTTGGGAAGAATAAAAAGGAACTAATTGAAAAGGTGGAAACAATAAAAATCTTGGGAGAAAGTTAATTTTTTTTGTTCAAATTAGAAACACATAAGGAAGGGAAAGCTGGGCACTATGTACCTGCCTTTTGAGAAAGCAACCTTCAAAGTCTTCAGGTAAAACTTCATGGGAAGACCATCAAGAATGAAATTTTACCAACAGAAAATACAAATAAAAAGTTCCATTCGCTGGGGAACAATTTCATTTTAGGTAATTAAACACTCTTACAGACATTTTTTTTAGGGGATTTCGGTTCCCAATTCCTATTTTACATTTATCTCTACCAATATGAAGATCATTCTGCTAATTAAAGAAAATACAGAAGCAAAATAATTGAGTAATTCTGCTATTCATGTTTTCAGTTATTATATCTATCCCCAAGTTATCATTGTTCCCAACCTATCTAAACTAATCTTTTTTATCTTTAGCATCTTTCCTAAGATTTTACTTTTTATGTAGCTATCTTAACATTATTCTCATGCAACTGTTTTATGGTTTTTTTTTTCATTTTTTTGGTACTTTCCCCATCTTTTATACTTGTTCTTTTAAACATCTTTATCAACAAATTCTCTAAGAAGCTACATCAGGGCTTTTTTTTTTAAATCACCCGGCATATTTTTTCTTATCAGCATTATTTGAGAAATTGTGGAGAACTTGAAACAAGAAAACTTTTTCAACAAATCAACCAATTGAAAAGCAGTTATCAAGCTTCTAATATACATCAGAGATTGTGCTAGGGACAAGGGTAGTACAAGCTTAAAATATAAGGGAATCCCAACATGCAAAATTGTTCTACTCCACTCCTGAATTTTAGACCAAAGTCCTAGAGCCAAGATGGTGGAGGGAAGTAAGGACATGCTTGGATTCTCCCCCAGACCCCTCCAAATACTTTAAAATAATGATTCTAAACAAATTTTAAAGCACCAGAACAGCCATAAAAGATGTAATGGAACAATTTTCTAGCTGAACGTGGCTTGGATGGTCAGCAGAAGGAGTGAGTCTTAGTGCAGGCTATGAAAACACAGCTCCAGCCATGGGTCTCTAAACTGATAGCAGTGACGATGATCCCTAGATCTCTCAGCCTACAGAGGCTAAGGACAACACAGCAGGAAAGCTTTGTTTTATTGGGGTGTGAGGAGAGCCTCAGCTTAAGGTCGGACTTTATAAACCACTGAATCAACAACTGCTGCAGCTTTCAGAGATTTCAGTGCACAGGTGGGGAGGGGGACTGTTCAGGTGGTCAGAGGGAGATTATAGAGACTTCTTTGTTGCCATTATGGCAAGACTTTGTTACTTTGCCCATACTCAGATGACACAGTATAGGGCCCTAGAAGATCTCTGAAAATCGCTGCACAAAACCCCTAAAAGCTTGGGACATGGCCCTCCATCCTGAAACAGAGCCATATTTTAACAAAGAATTAAAAGCCAAGTAAAAGGCTGGGTAAATGAGTAAACCACAGAAAGAGATTCTGACCAAAGAAAGTGGAGAGTGAAAATACACACTCAGAAGATGATAAAAAAAAAAGCCAAAGCTTCTATATTCAAAACGTGCAAGAAAAACAAGCATTTTCTCAGGATTGAGCTCATGGAAGAGCTCGAAAGGGATTCTGAAAATCAAGTATAAGGAACAAGAGAAATGAGAGTGATGCAAAAGGAAATACAAAAGGTAATGAGGAGAAGAATGCCCTAAAAAGCCAAATGGAAAAGGAGGTATAAAAGTTCACTGAAGAAAATAAGCTAATGAGAACTCAATATACAATAAAACAATCCAAAAAAATGAAAAAATAGAAAAACAACATAAACTATCTCACTGGGGAAAAAAAGTGACCTGGAAAATAGGTCCAGGAAAGATTATTAATTATTGGTCTACTTGAAAACCATGATCAAAAAAAGAGCCTGGATATCATTTTTCAAGAACATTTCCTTATATTTTAGAATCAGAAGGTAAAATAGAAATTGAAAAAATCCACCAATCATCCCCTGAAAGAGATTCCAAGAAGAAAACTCCCAAGAATATTATAGCCAAATTCTGGAACTTTTAGGTCTTGAAAAAATATTGCAAGCATCCAGAAAGAAACAATTCAAGTACAGTGGAGGCACAGTCGAGATAATACAAGACTTAGCAGTTTCTACATTAAAGGATTGGAGGGTGTGGAATATGATATTCCTGAGATCAATGGAACTAGGATTAAAACCAAGAATCACCTACCCAGCAAAACTGAATAATTCTTCAGGAAAAATGGTGGAAATTCAATGAAATAAAGGATTTTCAAGGATTTGTGAGGAAAAGACCAAAGCTAAATAGAAAAATTGATTTTTCAAATACAGAAGTCAGGAGTCAGGAGGTAATTATGAAAGGGAAATCTTGAGGACTTAAAAAAGTTTATCTGTTTACATTCTTACATAGAAAGGTCATACTTATAGCTCATAAGAACGTTCTCATTATTATGGCAATCAAGAGTATATATAGACAAAGAGTACAAGTGATAGTTGAATATGAAGGGATGATATCTAAAAATTAGCATAAAATTGTGGGGTAAGAGAGGAATATACTGAGAGAAAGAGAAAGGGAGAGTTGGAATGGTGTAAATTATCTGCTATTAAAAAAAAGACAAATAAAAGTTTTTACAATGAAGGAGAGGAGGGGGAGGGGAAGGGGAGTGAGTGAACCTTACTCTTATCAGAATTGACTCAAAGAGGAAATAACATAAATATTCAAAATGAGGATTGAAATCTACCTTATCCTGCCAGAAAGTAGGAGAAGGGGATATGAGGAAGGGGGAAGGATAAGGTCAGGAGTTGGTCAGAAGCAAAACACTAGGGACAGGGTTGAAGAAAAGAGAGAATACAGTACAAGGGAAATGCAGTTAGCAATAGTCATTTGAAAAGAATTTTGAAGCAAGTTTCTCTAATTTAGATCTCATTTCTCAACTGTATAGGAAAGCGAGTCAAATTTATTTTTTTAAATGAGCCACTCCCTAATTGATAAATGATCAAAAGATATGATCTATGCCCAGAGAATTATAAAATCATGCATACCCTTGACCTAACAATCCTACTACTAGGCATGAATCATAAAAGATTTTAAAAAGCAAAAAGGAAAAGTATTTATATGTACAAAAAATATTTATAGTAGCTCTTCTCAGGACAGAAAATTGGAAATTGAGGGGATATCCATTAATTAGGGAATGACTTAATAAACTGTGGGATGTGATTATGATGAAATATTGCTGTTCTATGGGAAATGATGAGCAGGATGCTCTCAGAAAAACCTGGAAAGTCCTCCATGAAGTCAAACAAGGGGAAATGCAGTGTGTACAATGTAATAGCAATTTTGTTTGATGATTGGCTGTGAATAATTTTGCTATTTTCAGCAATACAATGATCCAAAACCACGCTGAAGGATTTATGATGGAAAAAATACTGTACATACCAAGAAAAAGAACTGATTGTATCAGAATACAAACTGATTTTTTTTTCTTAAGAGAGGAGAATCTATGTTTTCTTTTACAACATGACTTATGGCAATGTTTTGCACACCTTCACATGGGCCTTCTAAATGGGAGGTGGGGAAGGAAGCAAGAGAATCTGAAATTCAAAATTCTAAAAACAAATATAAAACTTTTGTACATATAACTGGGAAAAATAAAAATATTTTAATAAATAAAATTCAAAACAAGGAAGAAGAGAGTATAAACTTTATGTTTCCTCAATAGTATTATTTTTGAAATACATATATAGTTTCCAAGATTCATTTTTGTAAGATTTTGTGTACCAGATTTTTCTACATTCCTCCCTTACCTCTCTCCTCTCAAGACAAAAACATATTTCCATATTTGTCATGTTGCACAAGAAAATTCAGAACAAAGGGGAAAAAAAACATAAGAAAGAAAAAGCCAACAAACAAGCAAAAAGAGGTGAATTCTATGCTTCAATCCACATTTATTCTCCATAGTTCTCTTTCCATGTGTGGATGGTATCTTCCATCTCAAGTATATTAGAATTATCTAGAATTGCTGCATTGCTGAGAAGGAGGCTATAAACAATACTATAAGAATATGATGCTTATTTCAGGCAAATTTCTAGAATTTATTTGAAGAGATGGCTACTGAGCACTTTAAAAGATGTGTTGAAAGCTATTAGCTCTCATAGATTTATTTAAAGCAAGCCATGCCAGTCTAACCCTCATTTCTACAGTGAATAAATTGTTATTGCTGAGCTGTTTTTCAGTTGTGTCTGGCTTTTTGTGACCCTGTTTGGAGTTTTCTTGGCAAAGACACGAATAGTTTGTGTTGTTCTTCTCCAGATTATTTTACAGATGAGGAAGTAAGGCAAACAAAGTTAAATGATTTGCCTTGAATCATATAACCAATAAGTGTTTGAGGTCAGATTCGAATTCAGGAAGGTGTCTTCCAGACTTCAGATGTGAACATCCATTTGCCAGTGAAGAGATTAGCTTGGATATGTTGAAGAATGTATATAAGGGAGAATATATTTGGGTTCTTTCACTGCTCAAGTAGCTTTACATATATTTATCTACAAGTTATAACCATTGTAGAATATAAAATTTTAATTTTAATTTGTTTTAAAACTTATTTTTATTTATTTTATTAAATATTTGGCAATTATATATATAAAACTTAATATTCATTTATTAAAATTGTGATTTCCAAATTCTCTTCCTTCCTTCTGCTCTTTTCTCACCTATTGAGAAAGTTAGCAATATTGAAAATATATGTAAAGTCATCCAAAATATATTTCTCTATTAACTCTGTTGCAAAAGAAAACTCTTTCTTTCTTTGTCTTTCTCTCTCTTTCTTCTCTCTCTCTTTTCTCTCTTACACATATACATACAAAATAAAAATTAATTAAAAAATATGTGCTTCAATCTATATTTCTATCATTTCTCTCTCTGTATAGCATTTTCATCATTGATATTTGTAAATTAAATTGAATAATAGTCTCATTTTAAAAGTTCTAGTATTTTATTTTTTCCCAATTTAATATGAAAATACATTTTAAACTTTGGTTTTTTACAATTCTTAGTTTTAAATTCTCTCTCATCCTCTCTCCTCCCTCTGTTCATTGAGAAGACAAACCATTTTATAAAGGTTTTATATATATATATATATATATATATATAAAACCATGCAAAAATATTTCTATATTAGTCATGTCATGGAAAAAAAAAACACAGACCAAAAATAAAAGCACCTTAGAAAAATACATAAATTAATAAAGTATGCTTTGATATGCATTTAGATTCCTTCAGTTCTTTCTCTGGAGGTGCATAGAATTTTTCATAATAGGTCCATCTTGTCTTGAATCTTTGTACTGCTGAGGATAGCTTGTTGATCATTATAAAATATTGTAGTTACAAGTGAATACTTCTAAGCATAATACGCTTATTTCATTTTATCTTGTTTTCATTTAAGTCTTTTCAGTTTTTTTTTCTGAAATTATTCCTCAACAGCTCAATAGTATTCCATCACAATAATATACTATGGGCATCTTCTCAATTTCAAATTCTTTGTCACCACAAAAAGAGCTGCAATATTTTTGTACAAATAGTCTTTTACCCCTTTTAAAAAACTCTCTTTGGGCTACAGACCCACTACTAGCATTACTATGTCAAAGAGTATGCATAGTTTTATTCCTCTTTGGGATACTTCTAAATTGTTCTCCAGAATTGTTGGACCAGTTCACAACTCCACCAATAATTCATGAGTACCCCTATTTTCTACATTCCCCCCTGCATTTGTAATTTTCTCTTTCTATCATGTTAGCCAATTTGATAGGTGTTATATATTTTAGAGTTATTTTAATTTGCATTTCTCTAATCAATATTGATTTAGAATATTTTTTAATGTGACTCTTGTTGATAGCCTTGATTGTTTTCTTCATAAAATTGCCTATTTTTATTATTTGATCATTTACCAACTGGGGAATCACTTATAGACTATAAATGATTAAATAAAAGATTGTTTATTTGTGCTTATATATTCTTAGAGCTTAGCAAAATGCCCAGCAAGTTCTGGCAATTAATAAATTTTTACTGAATTTTTATTGAAATAAAATATGTTAAATATATTGAAATGGATATATTCAAATACTTGAAACTACATTGAACCCATACATAAAATACATTGAAGGAGGATTTCAGAAACATAATACCTGCTAAATACTTGGGACATGGGAAAGAAAAGAGTCAACAGTAAAAATTTATTTTTATGCAATTTTTTTCTCAAAACAGCCCGATGAGGTAGACAAATACAAGTGTTATTATGATCCCCATTTTACATATGAAGAAATTGTTCTGGCCCACAAAACTAGTAAATTTAAGAATTGCTATGTGAACCTAAATGTTTTCTGTTGAGAGTTGGCTTAGAAAAGGGGTAGTGATGGAGGACCCAAAACATGCTTTCCTAGGTCATAAGTGAGTCATGAATGACCTAAACTAAGATTAATAGTGATAGATAATAGAGAAAGCTTCAAAGTTCCAAACTCTGTAGCTCAAACAAGGACTCAAGAAAAAGATTCTAGAAGAGTAAAATACAATAGCCATGGCCAAAGAAATTTATAGCAACATATAGTAGCCCTGTTTAAGTTAAGATCAAGTCAGGAAAGTCAGGAAAAGGAAAGTATGGGAAAGACTAAGCAGAGTAGGGTGTTGGTTTTCCTGGCTCTGACAATTAGGCTGAAACTATAAGAGTCATGTTACAATCACTACCCAATTCTCACAATTTGGAGTACCTGGAGAATAATTAGCCTGCTGTGTTTGTTGTTCATTTTTCTCCGCTCTTTCCCTCCTCCTTCCTCCTTCCTCACCTCTCTCTTTTTCCTATCTCTTCACTTCACATGTAGTCCTAGTGTCTGGCAGTAGTTTAATGTTGTTGTGGTTGATATGTCCCTTTCACTCAACTCCAACACTGATGTCTCATTATGATTTGGAAGTGATTTGGTGTTCTCAGAGGTTATATCATTGGATCATAAACTCCTATTGCAACAAGTTGGAAAAGTCTTTAAATACAATATCAGTAATAGACTGTAATTAGTCATCCAAGGACCAACCTAAGTAAATTCAAAGAGACTCATCACCACTTTAGCAACACTTTAAAAAAATAACGATAAATGATGAAGATGTTCTGCTAAGGCCCAGAGAGATTGTGATAACAGTATTCAAATTAACAAAATCATATGTCTTTTAAGGATGGAAGCACAAGTTTATTTAATATTTATCTGCTTAATTAATGTCCTTTCTGTGTACCAGAAGTTGCTCTAAGTGCTGGGGTTGTAAAGATAATTATTAATTAGTTCAATAAACATTTTTACTAAGAGTCTATTATATGTAAGGCATTCATTATACTAAGCTAAAAAATGAAACATTGTTTTTCTCAAGGAACATACATTCTTATGGAAGAAAATTAAAAAGTATATAAAATATTAAATACAAAGTATATTCATGATAGATATAAAGTAATTGAGAAGATACCAACAACTGAGGAGAACAGCATATTTTTATAAGAAGGAAGAGGCAAATGAGCTGAATCTTAAAGGAAGTAAAAAATCCTACTAGGGGAATTTGACCCCTAGGTCATTCCTAGGTGGTCATTCCAGGCATGGGGGACAGCTTATCCAATGGCAAAGAGAGAGGAGATGGAGTGCCATGTATTGAAAAGAAAAATAATTCAGTTTGGCAGAAACATTTGGTACATGTACTTAATGTGTGATAAACCTAGTATAATAGGTTGGGGCCAAATTGCAAAGAACTTTGAAAGTCAAATAAGTTTATATTTTATCCTAGAAGCAAGAGTAAGCTACTGGACTTTGCTGAGCAAGAATTAGGAATATTGATTTGACAGCTATGGGGAAAGTAGATTGGAGAGCAGAAGGAATGTATATAGGGAGATGAATTTGGATGATATTAGAGTAGACCTTGTGAGAGATGACAAAGTGACTGTGTGAATGGAACTGGGAGTGTGTGTGGGTGATGATGAAAGACATCATCATCATCATCATCTTTGTTATTATTTTATGTCGTTGCCACCATATGTTAGGCACTATACTAAGAGCTTTACCAACAGTGTTTTTGTTTGATCTTTATTTTCTTTTCATATTCTTTTGAATAGAACTTTCAAATGTTTGTCATTTTTTCTTCAAAAATATAAAAAGTGGTTAGTATCCTAAAAGTTGGTTAATGCTTCTATAATATTTTTGCTTATAAAGAGTTAGTTTTTCAATTAACAAGCTAGTCAGAACTTAATCATTTATTATGGTATTTTCACCCTTTTTGAAAAATTTAAAAAGTATTGACAATTTCAAATTTTAAAATCCATTTTAAAAATAATGTATTCTCTCCTATTTTAATCTGCTTTGAATCTTTGTGGACCTTGGGACTATTTGAAATAGTTTTGTATCTTACATTTATGTTATGATGTTAGGGATAATTGGTGATTAATTTAGGGGAATTTATATTCCCATTAACTTAATTGGCAAATTCTAGACATTTTCAGTAATGGCAAAGAACATATACATTCATGAAATATAATCAATCTATATACATTTGTTGGGCAAATGCTATATATCTAGCAATATGCCAGTTAGTGATTGGAAATATGACATATAAGCCACAACTATATACATATAAAAGTGTCTACAAAACTTTAATTTCTTAGACATTATAGTGGCTTGTTGTGACTCAATTTGCAATGCCCAATTCACCAAATTTGGTTGTTTTTTTGATCATTTAGTTTTTCTCTAGTCACCTGAATGAAATGCATTTTTAAAATCTTTGTTAGAGGTAAGCCTGATAAACTTGTCAGTTTAGATTTGATTTGGAGGCAAAATTACACACTCTTAAGTCATTGACAAGTTAACAAAAAGGAGGCTTATTTGGTCTAACATATCAAGGTTATGCAAAAAGGTTATGCACATATTTTCCACAAATGTTCTTCCTTCCCTTGTCTTCACATGGAAACACAGATTTGTTCAACAGAGTAGGATCTATTATATTCTGTGGTCTTCAGTGATACACCTAGTCAGAGGGGCACTGATTCCTTGTGGGTAGAGATTTTTATGCTCTTCAGTGATTAGTAGAGTCAGTTTTATTTACATTAAGAGAAAATTAATGGGGCTAGGGGTGGAAGATGGGGGAATGTTAACAACCTCACATGCAGAACTTTGTTGGGCTTTTATTTTTTTTAACACAAATTCTTAGCAAATTATTTTTACATACTGATAAAACACCTATGTGAATACTTGCTAATATTTATATGCCATACATTAGCAAGCTAAATGACTCAGTAGATAGATTGCTGGGCCTGGAATCTAGAAGACCTAAATTCAAAAAAATCAAATCCTCCCCCCCCCCCCATTTACTGATTATGTGACACTGGGCAAATACTTAATTTCAGTTTGTCTTAATCCACTGGAGAAGGTAATGGCAAACCACTCCAGTATCTTTGCCAAGAAAACCTTTTGGACAATATTGGCATGCTATAGTCCATGGGATCACAACGAGTCAGATAAGACTGAATGAATGAACAAGAAATGTTTGCAGCACTGTGCTAAGTGCTTTACAATTATTATCTCATCTGATCCTCACAACAATCTTGGGAAGCAAGTGCTACCAGTACTCCCATTTTATAGCTGGAAAAACTAAGACAAAAAGAGGTTCCCTGAGTTGCCTGAGGTCACAAAGCTATTTAAATATCAGAAGTCAATTCTGAACTCAGATCTTGACCAGAAATTCCATCTACTATGCCACCTAGCTGCCTACTGTTAGGACAAGTCCTGGTTTTAAGTCTTAATTTGTTTGGGGAGATGAGTTCACATAGTGATACTCTTGAGCAGTGCTTTAGAGAACAGACTAGAGAAGCAAACCTTCCAGGAAGGATGTAATTTAAGACCATCAAAGACAGGTTTCTGGTAGGGATTGGAGAGAGCAATGTTTGTTGTGGAGCACACTTCTTGCTAGCAGTTCCAGCCTCTAAGGTTGTGAAACAAAGCAGGATTATTTTTGAGTCAATATTAGAAAATCCTCATGATTCATCTTAAGAACTGAAGATAACTATTTGTGGCCAGCTCTGGGTCTATGAGGCATAATCTCCTCCTCCGTCTTCACCACCACCACCACGAGCCCCTCCTGGTAAACTCTGTACTTAAAAGACAAAATGTTATCATTGGCAAGACTTGAGGTGACCAAGAAAAAGTATAAGTCACAGCAAAGTACAGACTGACCACTCATTCAGAACAGTAGCAACATAGAATACTTCTCTGCTTACATAACATAGACTATGAGATTTTAGAACATCAAGAGGACCTCATGTAAATAAAGCCTAAAGATAAATTTTATTTGAATGAGTGAAAATGGAGCTAAACTGTTGTTTGTTTTTATCCTTCCTTCTTGAAGAAAATCATGACATCTAAGAAGTGACACCATGATATGCATGTGAATTGAATTTAAGAGTGAAGGCTGTGCAAGGTTACCTGTTATAGGCTGAGGCTTGAGTTGATGCACTGAGGTCCCAAGCACATGAGGCTAAATAGTAATTGGACCATACTCTATTAATATATATGCTTGGAGAAAGAATGGCCCCCACCCACTCTTTGTGCAAGTCCTGATGTATTGTATAGGAAATGATGTTTTTGGTGGGTGGAGGCAAGGGAGTGGAAAGGGAAGTGGAAAGAGAGACTGCTGGCTGGCGTCTTGTCACAGCTGCCCATATTGCTATCGCAACCCTTCTTCACCTCTACTGAGAATAAAGATTGAAGATTTTTCCCTTAACTTGAATTCCTGACTCTGGCTGATTTTAAATTCGGGGTCACCACAGTTACCTGCCTCATTTCTCCCTCTGGAGTCATCTGAGTTTAGTGGTTAGATATATATCAGGATGACTGGAGATGACCTTAGATGCAATGGGGGACCCTATGTTTTTCAATAGAGCACAGTTTGACTGAAACTGCACCCATTCAGTGATTAAGGCTAGTTAATTGAGACAAAGAACTTTCACCTAGTCCCCCCCGCCAAAAAAAAAATCTAAATAAATAAATAAATAAATAAGTGACTGGATATAGGAAGGGAAGATTCTCCTTCCTTTTCTCCTTCCCTTCTTTTACTTACTCCCTCCCTTCTTCTCTCCCTCCTTTCCTCCTTTCTTCTTTTCTTCCCTCTGTCTATATAGAATATCATACCCTTATCTATTGTGTTTCCCCAATAATAAGACCTATTCTGAAAATAAGCCCTCCCCTTACTGTGTAAGATTCCTCTAAAATAAGCCCTCCCCCGAAAATAAGCCCTATTGAGATTGCTGCTATAGTGAAGTACAGTACCCTCTGTATGCACCGCCCACCCTCCCCCACCCCGGGTGAAATGCACGCCGCGCTCGAGCTGCATCCAATCAGAGCTGCAACAGTGAGCACGTCATCCTATTCTTCCCCAGTGATTTGCTTGCTGGTGCCATTGAGAGCAGTGCCGCGGAGGAGAGCTGAGGCAGGACAACATAAAAACCCGGTATGTAAGTGGGAGTGAGGGGGCATGATGGAGGATAAAAGGGGCATGATGGAGGAAAAAAGAAGAACTCAGGGGGCATGATAGAGGATAAAAGAAGAACTCAGCCAGCACTCACCGCGCTAAAGAAATGAAGAACTTCCTCGCAGAGAGAAGAATAGATCAAGTAATGATTCCTGCAGGAATGACTGCCTATCTCCAGACCCTTGATATTGCAGTAAACAAGCCATTCAAGGACCATTTGCGCATGGAAGTCAATGACTACATTGAAAATAGAATGGAAAGAAATCAGCATGGAAACTTTGTGAAGCCCTGTCTGCAAGAAGTCGTGACTTGGGTGAAGAAGTCATGGGATAAAATTACTGACAGCTGTGTCGCCAAGGCACTACGAGCAAGTTACCTGGACAAGACATGTTCATTTAAAGAGAGCTATATTGCTGGACATGACAGATTGGGTCCACTTCTTCTGAAGGAAATAGAGGTGCAAGACATCCAGGATGGAATTCAGGGTATGGACACTTATGACGATGTTGTTGAAGAAGATGACATGATCATTATTGAATAAAGGTACTTTTTTTTTGTTCACATTTACCTGTTTATTAAAATTGCTGTCAATGTTCATTAAAATAAGTCCTCCCCTGAAAATAAGCCCTTTGGTGCTTTTTTTCTGTCCAAAAAAATTAATAAGACAGTGTCTTATTATCGGGGAAACACGGTATAGAAGCTCTTAAAAGCATTTTTTTTCTCTTTTGTATCTCTGAACCCTTCCGAGATACCTTGCAGTTTATTGGCTAGATTTCTTTCTTAAGGACCATTCCTTAAACTCAAACCACTCAGATTTTCTTTGACTACCAGTAGATCCTACTTCAAGCCCCAATTGGTCATTGTTAGGGTCCAGACTGACTCAGATTGAATATAGATAGCAGTCTTTTCTTCTTTGTCCAGAAACCCTGAGAATCTTCCTCTCCCAGATTCCTTCATTAATTTATTTTAGATTTTTTTTTTTGGATTAGGTGAAAGAGGAGATTCTTTGTTTCAATTGATACCTATCCCTAAGCACTGAATGGTTGCCACATATATCAAACTGAAACCTGTTGAAAAACTTAGCTTAAAAAAAGTCTTCTCCCATTTCATCCAGGGCCATTTCCAGTCCTCTTAATCTAAATCTTGTCACTGAACTCAGATGGTTCTAGAGGGGAAGGTGAGGCAAGTGACCTTGCACATCCTTTCCTCCCTTCTTCCCTCCCTCCCTCCCTCAAATCCAATTCACTTTCATGTCATGGTGATGTAATCTATGATGTGGGGTTTGGTACCAAATGATGGCAGGCACCAAAAGTTGGGGTTTGGTCATGTGAAGAATTCACAATAGCCATTTTTTTTGGCAAAAGGTAGATTTATTTAGAGTAATAGGTTACAGACAAAATGGAGAGATACAATAGATAACAGGAAGGGTAAATATGAAGTAAAGTGGGAGAGCATATGAAAGAGAAGTTCCTCAGTGGAACTCACAATTATCCAGGAGAAAGGAAGCATCCCATCAGGTTGAGGCATGCCCTTAGCTGGCAGGCTAAATCTTGAAAGAGTCTTAGCACCTTAAAAGAGTTAGTTAAAAGGAAAGGAAGTGGGGTTGAAAAGCATAGTGGAGTTAGGAGAGATACCACTAATATATTTATAGGGAAAAGATTTCTAACAGGGCATGGCAAGGTGAAACTGCTCAAGATTTTTACAGAGGGTAGGTCTCAGGCGTTTGACATATTTTGGTTTTCAGACTGGAAGACCTCCCTAAAAGGTGGGACTATGGAGCCAAATTGATTTCTGTCAGTGCTTTATCTCTTATAGTCTCAGGGATCAATTCCTTAATTTCTCAATCCAATATACCTCATCATGACCTCATCATTCCCCATTCTTTTAATTCGTCAAAGAAATTTTTCAAAAAATGGGTTGGGGGTCCCTAAACAGAAGTTGGTCTATTAGACAAATACTGAAATTTTAGGGGCCAAATTTTACTTTTTAAGTAGTGCCAAAAAAAACTGGGAGTGAAATACATTGGTCTACAGGGTTGGGTGTTACACAGATGAGCCAAAGCCAAAGTTTGGTGACAACATAGGGGTCCAAAATTACCAGGGCATATTAGCAAATATTAACACAAAGTCAGTTTGCACCTAACTGGGGCTCACTCAGACATTGGGTAATATTTTGCTGGGGTCTGTTCACCCAGACAATCAGTTTCTCTCCAAACAAATGAGTCCCCAAATCCTTTGGGTTATGAAGCAATGATCTTATCTTCTGAAACTACTTCCTGCTGTGAACAGATGTAGAGCTGATTTGGAAGGGTAGGCCAGTAGGTGACTGAAGTCAGTTATCCAATGAATTCTGAGTCAGATTCCAGAAGTTGATAAATACAGCTGTCAACTGCTGCATTTAAAGATGACCAAAACCTAAAATCTAAGAAGTAGAGGTTAATAGCATTGCAAACAATAAAGATGTTGCTTGGGTGACTAAGGACACATAAGCCAAAGTGTTCAATAGCACTTAGGCATTGGGTAGAGAGGATAATGGGTTGAGATTAGGCCCTATCCTGGTCTGACCAAAGAGTTATCCTTTCTAGTACTGATAGGAGTCCACAAGGTAGGGCAGGGATAGCTTGAGAGAACACTAAGAGCCAGACTCTCATCTTTGGGAGGTGTATTTTAAAGGGAATATAATCTTCTCTGAAAATAGAGTCTGCCAGGCAGAGTAGAGATAATAATCAATTTTAAGTGCCTTAGCTACAGTTTGGGTGACATGAAGGCTAGTCACTCTGTAAAGAGCTGGGCAGGCCAAAACAGAGTATACTCTCTTTTAGCAGAGACATTGCTGTTTTTGTGCTGGCCTGGCTATTATTCCTCCTAAGGAATTTTCTCTGCATCAGGAATAAAAACTGGCTTAATTGCGGGGATGTGACCAGCAGGGAAATATAACTTTGGGACTTTGATGTGATAACATGGCTTCCTGTTTGGATACAGTAAAGGTGGGGGTTCCAGATCTCTCTATTTGGGATGGTACTTGAATAAAAAGTCCATTGCCTGGAGAGCTGGGGAAGTAAGAAGGCCAATGCAGCCTCTTTTGTGACTGCAGCAGCAAACCAATTTCCTATGACTTCGTCTATGCATATCAAATAAGTTAAAGAAAACATGTTTGTGCCACAGATATATAGGAAAAATAGATGTTGTTCCCTATTAGCTTAAATAGAATTACCATTTTTGCAAGGATGTAACAAAAAAAAAAAAACTTCTAAGTTACATTAAAAAACAAACTGCACCAAAATTCTTTCTAACACTTCATGAGAATAATAGAAGTGTCTCACTGTTGTATCAGTATCTAAAGTTTAGAGACCTTATACAAACATATTTCTAAGATATATCTCTAGTAATATGCAGATAACTATGCCCAATATTCACTTATCCAATGATGGAAAATAGTAATTTACCTTATGACTAAATATTTTTAGAGTTAGATTTTTAGATAAAGAATTTTAGACTTTAGAAAATTTTATATTTCTATTTTTCTCATGGCTGATAAAGTGACCACTTGCACTGAATATAGAGATTTGCTATGGAAGAAAAAGAGCATACACAGGATAAAGCATCCTAAGCAGTTTGACTTCAGGTATGAAAACATGCATGAATTCTACCTCCTTGTCAGACTCAGAAATAGGTGGGAATCATTCTCATACAAAGGAACATGATTTGGGGGATCAAGTTAGAAGGATCTGATTTCAAAGTCATCCTTCAAATTCCTTTTTGCCCAGAAGAACAAATCTTCACCTTCTAAAGTTCTGTGGCATTTCTCTGGGATAGTGAGTTTTCCAATTTATTGATCCTCATCCATACTTGGATTCAAATTTGAGGAAATAATATTAGTTACAGGTCTCGAAAGCTTTAGATCTAAAAAGAAAAAAAGCTTACAAATCTTTTGCCCAACACTATTTCAGGGCTGATATGGTGGAAGGCAGTAAACAATGAGACCATGATGGATATAACTTGGATTTCAGGCTACATAACCTCCCTGGAAAGTGGAAACATGGAGGTAAACTGATCTCTATCAGTGCCTTCTGCATACTTGCCTCAGGGATCAATTCTTTAGTTTCTCTCAGTCCAACACATTATTCAGGACCTCATCAAAAATTTGCTCATCTTAGAAATTAGTATATTAATTTTTTTAGAAGTTATCCATTTGCAACCTAGAACAGAATATCTATATCAAAAAGAGAAGGAAGGAACTTTTTTCTATTTAAAGTGGAGGAGGAATAAAACCTCCCTGTGCAATTTCAATTTTTTCAAATAGGTGAGGTGATAGATCACATACTCAAGACATTGGCTGAAGGTCATGTAAGCTACTTTTAAAGAACATCACAGAGCTACAGGAAATCAACCAAGCCAAATTTGCCATTAGGTATCCATATAATCACTAGAAGCACAAAAAAGTCTATCTTAGAAAGTCAAATGACTGGCTATTCAGACCATACTAGCTTTATTAGAAAAAGCTAATTGGTCCCAAATTCCCAGCAGCACCTGGGCCCAATATAATATAATTTAAACTCCAGAGAGAAGATATGATAGAATAGAAATAATCCATTTCCCCCCATGAGTGTTGAAAGTAATCCCTCATGGTTGTTAGCAGATGGGGCAATGGTGTGTTATTTTTGACATTGTCGTTTTTGAGTCAGCTATTAACAAACTTATCTGAAATATTTTACAAGTTCTTTTCTTTATGTTATGTAGTTGTTCAATTATTTCATACATGTCTGACTCTTTGTAACTTCATTTGGAGTTCTCTTGGCAAAGAGAGTAGAATGACTTGCCATTTCCTTCTCCAGCTTATTTTTAGAAGAGAAAATTGAGGCAAAAAGGGTCAATTGACTTTGCTAGGGACACACAGTAAGTTTCTAAAGGCAGATTTGAACTCAGAACTTCCTGACTCCAGATCTGGTGTATGTATTGTTGAGTCTCTTTTATGGTTTAGAATGTATACTCCCGAAGGGAAGAACTAATTGATTTAACTTCCTGCTATAACATGTATCTAGAAAGAGTTGCTTAATATATGGCAAATGATTTTGACAGTCATAGCAAAGTGATCTCATTTAATAAAATAAATTGATAAAATGATCTACATTTTCTTCTTTTGGTTTAATAGGTTAATAAAAGAATACTCATGGAAAAAGTTGATTTAATATTACTATAACTCTATATAATTGTGCCTAACAAATATTTTAGGCTCTCAAAAATTCTTTTACACACACACACACACACACACACACACACACACACACACACATTCCAACACACACCACCCTCACTTTCTGTGAAATTGATTCCTTTTTAACATGAATCAAGTTCCTGTGGATTTCTTTATTAATTTTACTTGCATCTATATTTTATTGAAAAGGACTTTAATATCATTTTCAAAAGTAATGGAAAAAAGGAAATGCTATAAACAGAAAAGAGTAACAAAGGGGAAATTGACCAATGGGCTTCTAGGTGGAACTTTCCAATATAAATGCTACACATGGAAAAACATTAACTGTGACATTCATAGATTTAATTTGAGCAGTGATTATTTGATGCCCCAGGTCCCATGATTATTTTAATAAAATAGTTAGGAATATACAATTCCATTTACCTATTATTTGCATGACATTGTCCTAAGAACTACAGATGAGAATGGGGTGTTCCAAAGATATCCTCCCTGTTTTTAAAGAGCTTTTTGACATAGTTGAGGAAGATGAACTAGGTAACACAAATAACCATACTGCATATTAGAATATAAGTGCATATAAGAGATACAAAGCACTAGCCTATATCCAAGAATCATAGATTTAGAGTTGTAAAGGGTCAACAAAATCATCTTGCCTTTTACAATAAAAAACAAAGAAATGCAAAACTTTTGTGACTTGCTCAGTCACATAGGGAATAAATAAGAAATTTAAGATTTGAATTGAAGTCTCCCTTCTCAAAACTATACAAACACCCCTTCTTCAGATTATTCTGGATCCTAATAGCATTACATCTGGCACATCTGGCACTGTTTTCATAGTGCCTTTATTGAAAATATTTCTGTCTTGGAAAAAGTAGATCTTAGATAATGGGGATGGATTTTTAACAGAGATAGAAGGACTGATGACATTTTAAGCATAGGGCAAAGATACTAAGTTGATATGGGCAAAGCTATGACAATGGAAGAGAGAAAGACAAATGTGTGTAATAGTGAGTTTAGGGTAATGGTTTAATTTGGAAAGAAAGAACAATTTATGACTGAGAGTAGAGGGACTCTACTCTCTCTATAGAGTCCCTCTAATAAATGGTTAGACTCTTCCTTTTTTCTTTATCAAAGCCTAATTTATATCTGCTTGTATCAATTCTTATTCTACTTGTCTAAATGCTTTATTTCTATAAAGAAATTATTTACATAATAAGAGAATCTCAGATTATAACTGCTTTTGAGGACAGGAGCTGTGTTGATCAGATTTGTATCCTCAGCACCTAACAGAGTACCTTGACCACCGTAAATGATAGTAAGGATTTGTTAAATTTGATTGAACTGAATAATTTGCAACAAAATTAGGGAGAACCTTGGATTTCAGGAGTATGAACTGAAGTCAGTTGGGAGCTATTGGACATTTGTCGAATAAATGGATAAATACATAAGTTATTTCTTGGGTATCTTAAGAACATTTGTAAAACTGTTTCCCTAAAGACCTCTGGCATTCTCATGATGCAAATATGAGTTTCATGAGAAAATAAAAAAGCTAATGGATCATTTGGAAAGGTCTACTACATCTCAAAACTCAGAAGAGTCTTCCCTCTTACTCAAAGTAGGTTTCAGATTTTTTTTCCTTTCTTAGGCTCAACTCTTCCTGTTTTTCAAGGTATCCATGAGAAAAAAAAAAAAAAAAAGGTGAACCCTTGGAACAGGCATTACCCATTATCACTATCTACACCTACTCAAAACTATACAAACACCCCTTCTTCAGATTATTCTGGATCCTAATAGCATTACAGAAAGGAACAACTCAGTTTTCACAAAGGCCTTTTTTTCCCTTCTTAAGCTAGACCCTGTTTATGTGTCAAAATGCATTGTTCAAAGCCTTGCCATCCTGACAGAGCTCACTAGTGGGATTGTGTCTCCAGAACTGAGAACAAGCCAGCAGTTAATCTTGATGGTTGGCCATAATTTTTCTCTACATGTAATATCTTTCAAAATATTTAACTTAATAAACAATATATTTTTGTTATGCTATGAACAATTATATAACTGAAATTATAGTTTTATAAACATATAGACAAATGAGACTATAATTTTGAGAGGTGAAAAAGCTTATAGAAGAGGTTCATCCAGCTTATTTAATCAAACAAGGGTAAAAAGAGTGCTAATTGATTAATTAATGACTGTGGATTTCTGTTAATTCATTAGGAAATATTAGAAGATACTCTCAATTACCTGAGAATATGAACTAAGAATGAATAAAATAACAAGTTAAGTATTAGGCTGAAGAATGAAGACGTTGCGATTATTGTTCAGGGTACACATCTTGTGTAGATTAGAGTTGATGATCATCATCTCTAAACCCCTATTTCATGATACATTTTTTTATACATTCATATATGTGATTGCTTGTTTGTTTTATCTATACAAAGAGAATTACCCATAAATAATGTCTTCTGTGTTGTGACACTATCTCTGGCTAATTTATCCATCTCTGACTGGTAGGTGTCTCTGTATTTGCAGATTGTGTCAATGTATTTCCAGCCACAAAGTGTTCCATAACCAAATAAGTTTGAGAAGCACCAACTTAGACATTTTAAAGTTCAATTAGCTGTTTTATTCTATTAGAGTATTAATATCATAAACCAAAATATCAATTTGCATGGATACTCTAAGAAATGTATAAAACATGTTTATATCAAAGGGAAAAGCTGACAAACTGATATTTTTCTATTTCTACTTTGAATGTGTTTCTGCAGCACTTGGGAGAGGATGTGGCATTTATAGTGGAAAAATGATTACCAATGGTATTCAAAAGTAATCAAGAATCATTTCCAAAAGAATCTCTAAAATGTAGAAAATGAAAATGGTAATAAGTTACAAATTCTTAACCTGGCGTCCCTGACTAGATTTTAGGGAGTCTATGAACATGAATGGGGAAAAAATTAGATTTTGTTTTTTCTAATCTTTAAATGAAACTTAACATTGTCTTAACTAATTTTTAAAAATTATTCTAAGAAAGGTCCCTTCAGAGGTTTTCCTAAACTCCCAAATAGTACTAAAACACAAAATGATTCTATCAAAAATAAACATCTATTACATGACTACTTGGTGCCATACAACATGCAAAACACTAAGAATACAAAAAGAGGTAAAATATAGTCTTTGTTCTCAAGGAACTCATACAACAAGAATGGGCTAAGCCTATTGGGTGGCCATGCAAAGTTAAGATAAGCTCCAGAGATGGGCAAAGGGTAGTGAGGCACACCAGACTGTTCAAGCAAAATAAATCTGAATATTTATCATAAAAAGAAAGGAAGGTAGGAAGGGAGGGAGGGGAGGAGGGAGGAAGGGGAAGAGGAAGGGAGGGAGAGAGGGGAAGGGAAGGAAGGAAAAAGGAAGAAAGAGAAGGATGGGGGAGGGAGGGAGGAAGAAAAAGAGGGAAGGAGGAGGGAAAAAAGGAATGACATTAAAATACAAATAACAGTATTGTCCAAAAGATGACTAGATCAAACTGATTTTGAGCTTTTTGTTTTATGTATCTGGTTTTCTAACCTCCACTTACCAATGTCTTGGAAAATTGGAAATGGGGCAGGGGTGGGGGGGGTCATGTTTGCACTGTTAGGTTTCTGTCAAAACACATGTAATTTAGCTTTTTTAGAAAGGAAATTAATGTCTTTCAACTGATAGAGGAAAAGTAGACCAATGACTACATTCATTTTTAATAAGTATCAAATGTTTTCAACACGCAAATGATGCAGAACAATACTGCTAAAATAGATTGCATGTGCTTGGCCCAATACTCTGTGCTTGGTGGGAGATAAAACAGAAAGATTTCCCTAATAGCTGATATGAGACTTTAAAAAATACTAACAATTTTGGTAAACACAGATAATGAAAAGTTAAGTGTTATCAAAGGTTCAAATTCATTCAAACAAACAAACAAACTCACCCTCGAGGTCATTAGGAAACCATCCAAAACTAGAGCAAAAACCAAATTGGGAATTTATGACACATGCTCTTTAAAATGGCTAGCATGGGAGCACATGAAACATTTCTTCTTGCCAGTTCTTCTGAACTGTTCCAAGAATATTATGAATCACCTCTACAGTTTTATGAAATGCAGATATTTGAAAAAAATCTAGAATTTTTAAAAATAATTTTCATCTTACTAGGATTTTAATGATGCAGTTTGAGCTGATTAGTTCTTTAAAAATTATCATGATAATACTAGAGATTCATGGTTCAGCTAGGTTCGGTGTCTGGGAAGATTTGAATTCAAATCCTGCTTCCGATATATTCTGGTTGTGTAACTGAGAACATGTCCCTTGGTGTCTCAGTATTTCAGGCAATTTTTCAAGACTATAAATTTCAGAAATTAAAAATCTACAGAAATTTCAGAAAAGTTAAAAATCTACACTGATAGTGGAATTTTCTCACAAGAAATTTTCCTCAACAATGAAATAACATGTCTGAAATAGCAACAACAACAAAAAAAAGATAAATGGTTTATTTGAACTACCTAATTAAAAGTTATTATCATTACTTATTATTAAATCTTAAAAATTATTATTAAAATCTATTAATCTATGAGCCATAAATAAGATTTTCCTGGTAGGAATGTTAGATTGAAATTCTCCATTAAAGAAAAGTAAGATAAAAGAATTAGTTGTTTAAAAGCAGCTAGTTGCTGTAGTGGATAGAGCACCAGCCCTGAAGTCAGGAGGATCTGAGTTCAAATTTGGCTTCGACACATAATACTAGTTATGTGACCCTGAGCAAATCACTTAACCCCAATTGCTTCAGCAAAAAAAAAAAAAAAAAAAAAAAAAAAAAAAAAAGTTGTTAACAGAGGATTCCATATCAAGTCCCCATCTGTATTGTGTGATTTCCTTCCACAACATTTGCAATCAGGGATAATCAGAATTAATTATGCCAACAAAAAGCAAATTGCATGCATGCTTAAATTGCAAAACCACTGGCCACAATACAATCAAAAAGGTAGTAATGGGTGATGTATTATATTTTTTATTTCTCAAAAGCATAATTCCCCCCAAATTTCTGTTTCAAAATGCATTTAATTCTGTTGTCTATAACCCCCAACCTGCTTTTCCTCCTCTCCTCCACACAGATCTCTGACCTTTTCCAAT
The DNA here is from genome assembly GCF_016432865.1 of Antechinus flavipes. Lineage (NCBI taxonomy): Eukaryota > Metazoa > Chordata > Mammalia > Dasyuromorphia > Dasyuridae > Antechinus > Antechinus flavipes. The sequence goes on along the minus strand of NC_067400.1, from coordinate 125,632,422 downwards.
ATCCTGTCATTGTTTTGGCAGTTGACTGGCAGAACATGAAACAACAAATATGTTTAATTTGAGTGGTTTCCTGAGATGTTATTCTATCAAACTGGCAATTTCCGAAAGGATTTGGAATGGAGCTTGCAATTCCTCAGACATCAGGGAGGTCTGACAATGACTGCCAAGATGGTCTGTGCCTCAAGCTGGTCCTAATATCTGAGCAAATAAAACATTCCTTTTCTTTATGTTTATTTTTAGGCTTAATCTCAAGCAGATTTCATAGACCTTCCAACTGACTGGAGAATGGTGTAGTTAGCACCTCAATATGCAAAGGTGATGATGGTATTGTGATTATTCTGTGACTATGGAAGAAAAGAGACTTTTCTTTGCCTATGTTCATCGTGGACAATGATATCTTAACAAAGGTGATAAAATCAGAGGTGAAACAAATATATAAGCTATTGTTCAGTCACATCTGACTCTTTATGATCTATCTGGGGTTTTCTTAGCAAAGATATTGCAGTGGTTTCTTATTTTTTCCTCTAAATCATTTTATAGATGAAGAAACTGAGGCAAATAGAGTTAAGTGACTTGTTCAGGGTCACACAGATAGTAAATGTTTGAGGTCAGATTTGAACTTGGGGAGATAAATCTTCCTGATTCCCAGCCTAGCACTCTATCTACTATGTTACAGTAAATATCAGAAAGAACAAGATTCTAGGATAGACATCTACTCTCAACTGACTTCATATTTCACCTATGCATTTGTTGTTTCCAATTTATTATTTCTATAATATTTCCAAGATGGTGGCAGCTTTGTTAATTCTAAGATTTGATTTTGGTTTGGCTTAAATTTCTATTATAAGGTCTGAATTGAATCAATGCTTCAGACTGTAACAACACACTTAGAGCAACCATGTTAAGCAAGACTCACTGTTGTACCAACTTGAGATGGAATGCCACAAGTCCTTAGGGTTCATAATACTTAGCATCATGTCCACAAAGTATAAAAGCCCTCAAACCATAATGGATTTGTGTGGCCTGTCATGTTATTTCAGCTCTTTGAGGGCTGAACTATCCCCACCCAATTCTATGTGGCTGTTCTAGTGCCAGTTCATTTTAATACACCAATATGTCTAACAACCAACCACTCATCTCTCACTTTTCCACAAGAGTAGTTCTTGTGGTAATCTTAGCAAGGAATAATTTGGGTATCTTTGGAATTCCTCTTATATTTCTTTTACAATGACTACATTTGTGCTTTTTGTTTGATTCTAATTTAAGAACTGGGTTAAGATGCTATTTTAGCATATCCTCTGGTCTTAAAAAAAAAAAAAAAGCCATAATCTTTGACCCATTTAAAGGGCCATTTAAATAATTAAAAAAAAAACCTTTAACTTGTTTTTTGGTTTGCTATTTTATATTATCCATCTTGTATTTTTTTTCTTTTCATACCTCTTTCAAATCCTGAAAGACTAAAGATATGACTGACTTCTATAGTAACTTTTAGACTTCATGCAGTGAGACAACATGGCCTTTTGGCAAACCTGGCACCAGATAGTATCTCAAGAAATGTTTTATAAAAAGTAGTAATGCAATACTTAGCTTTGTAGGGACTCCTATAAGTTTCCCTTTTTTACTAGATGCTGAAGCTCTTACTATGGTGGAAGAGAAAAAAAAGATACATGTACCTCTGACTGTAATAGCTGACCCCGTTACTTGGAACTATCAGATCATCAAAAGATCATAGAATGGTAAATGCAGAAGTATGAAGAATTTTAGAGGTCAATTGGCTGATACCCTTCATTTTGTAAGAGAGAGGAAAAAAACCAAAGTCTAGAGCAGTTGTCACCTATTCAAGCTCACACAAGCAGCAAGTGATGGAGCTCCTTAAATTTTCTGGGCTGTACAAATTCCTTCAAACCTTAAAATGCTTAAGTTTAGTTATGAGATAAAGGAATAACTTCATATGGCTATTTTTGTGATATTTTAACTTAGTCTTTCAGCATAAATATTGCAGTTTAAATAAATTCTGTATACCTTTTGTTTGTCAAGTTATTTTCAATGACATTGTATGGCTATATGTGTGCATGAGATTCTTATATTTTTATTATAAAGAAGCAATTTTGTTCTATTAAGGAATAAACTACTTGCTATATCCACATTAAAATATGCATTTTATAGCTACAAAAATATCAAAAAAAACCTTCTCATGAACATAAATATAGTTGGTAGTCATTTGGTCACTTCTTGTTAGGACTTATCTTAACAATATCCACATATTAATAACCATACTTAATTTATACTTAATTTTTATGTCAAAACACTTTTTTGTTCTAGTATGAAATTATCTGGGGGGGAAAAGACATGATAAAACTATAGCGTTTGGCTATCTTGAAGCAGAAAGTGGTGTTTTTTTACATGATAAGGTCGCCAAGATTCTTGATCCCCTGCCAAAGGAAAAAGTAGAACACAAACGGATGAGGAAATCAATAAAATCTGCCCTTCTCCAAAGAGAATGTACATGCATTTTGCAAAATGCACAGAATAAGCCTCATCTCATATTACTCTCTTTAACACTTTGTGCCCTTGACCACATTGGACTAGTTACTGCCCCAAGATATGCCCCATGCTTTTCCATCTTCCTGAACAAACTTTTATCTTTAATCCTTCTCTGATTTTCCCTACTTGTCTTTGCAGTAATCACCTTGAAAGAAACATTTTTTTTCTTCTCTTTCAGTATTTTTCCCCCTCTACACCTAGACCAGGTTCTAGTACATATTGAATACTTAAACATTTATTGATTAATGTTCTCTGTAACTCTGGAATTTTTTTTCTTCCTTTCTACTTAAACTATTGTGTTTCTATTTATATTTTAAAGCTCAAATTTAATGTCACCTCTTAACATGGGGCTTTATCAAAAACCTTTGTCAGGAATGACCTTTCCCCTCAACCTCATGCAGCCCTTTGTCTTATATTCCCCTGGTGTGCTTACTATGAAATCGTATGTGTTATAGATATCTGTTCATTCTTTTTATCTCTGTTAAGACTATAATTTTCATAAAGATCAGTATTGTGTCTTATCTAAATTTTCTCTCTGCCCCAATAGCACAGCACAAGGTATTAATGTGAAGGGCTTTTTATATGTTTATTGAATTCAATCGAATTATGGAATGTTTGATCTGGAGGAGACTTAAAGAATGTCTTGACCCCAAATTTTACAGGTGAGGAAACTAAGACTAAGAAAGGTCAAGTGATTGACCCAGTTAGTGAAGGAAAAAGTTGAAACCAGAACCCATTTATAAATAATTTTGGAAATCAAAAAAAAATGGACATAATTGGAGAAACTTAATTTGAAAAGAAACTTTTAGATAGGTTTGGGGAATTTTTCTACCAGAAAAAAAGTGTTCAACTAACATCAATTATTTAGATGACAATGAAAACTCTCAAAAATCTGTATCTTATGCAGATTTTCCATCTGATGAGTCTGGAATCATTGACTCACAGTATCAAAGAGCTAGAAAAGACTTCAAGAGGTCATGTAGTCTGGCCCCTCGCCTCCTGGCAGGATTCCATCTAACCCATACAAGCCAGATGGTATTTTTAAAGATGTCCAAGATGTAAATTCCAGTGATGAGAAGGCTATTTTTGGGATCTGCAGGAGGCCCCTGGGATTCTACAACCTTTCAATTACTCCATGCCTCAAATTCATTTTCAGAGTCAGTCTGATGTACTCTCAGGCTAGTGAGTCTCTCTAAGTCTCAATTTCCTCAACTGTAAAATGGCAATAATAACACTTGCAATACTTAAGTTAAAAGGTTGATTTAAGCTTGATTATTATAGTTATTTTTATATTGTACCCAGGACCTTGACAGTGACTCCAGAGTATTTTTATGTATTACCCACACACACACAGAGTAAATCATATATATACATGTCCCTAAAAATAGGGAATATTTTACAGAATACACAAGACAAAAATGCACATTGTTAAATTCAAAGTAATAAGTTCAAGAACAAGTGGTATAGTGGTATAGTAAATACAATACTGGATTTGGAACCATGAAGATCATTTTCCTAAGTGGTATAGTGGATACAGTACTGGATTTGGAATCATGAAAATCATTTTCCTGAGACACTTACTAGTTGTGAGACTTCAGGCAAGTCCCTTAACTCTGGTTACTGTTTTCATCTGTAAAAAGATCTGGAAAAGGAATGGCAAATTAGTTCAGTATTTTTGCCAAGGAAACGTCTAAAAAAGTCCCAAAGAGATGAACATGACTGAACAACAATCTCAAGAACAAATGTCTTAATCTGTCAAATATTAATGATCTATAGGCAGAATTTATCTTTTAATGTGAAACCTTGAAAAAAATCTGTTCACATATGCCATATACACACTCATCAGAAGAGGAGTTAAAAGGATCCTCAGAGATCATTTAATTCTACTTGTAACTGAATAAGTATCCCCTCTATAATATTTGTGGTGAATTTATTCATTCTCTGTTTTGCAATCTCTAATGATGGGGAATTCACCACTTATCAAATCAGCATTTTGGACAGTGAATTTTTAGAATGTTTTTTCTTCACATGAAGTCAAAAAGTGACTGAAATTTTCATCTATAGTTGCTCCCAGTTTTGTCTTTTGGAGGCAAACAGAATAAATTTTAACTTTCTTCTGCATTACTTCCCTTCAAATACTTAACAATTATCATACTTAGCATCCCCCTGGATCACATCCTTCCTCTTCTAACCTCTCTTCCTCCCCCAACTCCAAGTTCTTTTTCTAGGCTAAACAATTGCTGTTCTTGTATGACAGTGACTCTAAGTCCTCTCACTAGCCTTTTTTTCACCTCTGAAAGTATTTCACTTTATCAATGCCTTTCTCAAAATGTATGGCTCAGAAAATGCTCTAGGTGGGAGCTGAATAGGGCAGAGCACAGAAGGATTATCATTAGTTTTGAACATGATTCAGGCTCTTTTTAGCTTCATTTTTTTTGGGAGTGGGTAAAATGAAATTGTTTTGTAATTAAGCTTGTGCTCAAATTTGGTGTTGATTAGTCTCTCTTTAGCAAAGAGATGATATATTTGCTTCCTCATATATAAAATGAATATATTAATATAACATGGGATGTGATGCTCAAAGGGAGACAAGAATAACTATATCTTTTGTGTATCCTCTCCCCAACACTTTTCCAAGAGAGATTTCCTGCCAAGAGGGGAAGCAATAAATTGAGCCCAGAAGGTATTTTACTCTGCCATATTCAGAGAGGGGGGGGTGCTGTGGTGGAATTATATCTATATGCTCTCTTAAATGTTATTAGTCTAGGGGATGTGATTTTTTCAAGTTCAAGATAAATCCTCATAGCCATTTGTTAATAAGGAAAGGAAGAAACCCAAGTTCTATATCCAAGGTTTGATTCCTTTTCCACTAAGTGCCAATTCCACAATGAATTCATACAGCAAATAGCAAAGCCTGTAGCAAAACAGAAATCAGAGAAAGTGTAATTAGAAATATATATTCAGGTACATACACATCGGACAATACAGAATGAAAGTGCTTTCCCATTGGGAGGAAGAGGAGAGGGATGAAGAAAGAGACACAGAGAGATTCTGTATGTGTCCTAGATCTCATCCAAGGGGAAATTTCCCCCAGAGTCTCTAATGAAACAAATTAAGAATAGAGACATGATCTAGGATGGCACCTCCTCTCATGCCAACGTCTTCCCAGAAGATTCTGGCCACAAAGAGAGGTTGGAATCTTGTGTGTCATTCTGGATACTGGAAGCTAGAAGTACCCAAAAGGTGAACAATCTTAAGAGAATATAGAGCTGAGACCTGTCTTCTCTGTTGTTTTATCAACTTCTTAGCCCCATCTTTTTCACGCCCCTCATGGAAGCATAGAGTACTGGTCTGCACTTTTATTATTTTAATGCTTCCAAAGTATTTTATTTAAAAAATAGCATTTTGTTTTCAAAATACATGCATAGTTTTCAACATTCACTTTTGCAAAACCTTATATTCTAAATTTTTGTCCTTCCTTTACTTCCACCCCCTCCCCTAGACAGTAAGCAATCCAATATATGTTAAACGTTACCAATTATTCTATATATATTTCCACAATTATCATGTTGCACAAGAAAAATAAGATCAAAAGGGAAAAAATGAGAAAGAAAACAAAATGTAAGCAAACATCAACAAAAGGGTGAAAATACTATCAGTCCTTCAAATTCAACATATTCCAAGCAAAACTCATTTTGTTCTTATAAACCTAGTCCTTCTTCCTAATGTCTCCTGATGCCTGCTGATATACATTACTTTCAGCTGACATTTCTAAAAAAACGAAAATCTTCCTTACTCAAAGGCCAGTCTTATATTTTTTATGCCATAGTACCTTCCATACATATCAAACAATATATGCAATGTATGCTTTAAGAATTTAGACAGCAAGAATATATTTCAATAACCAGAGCTTTATTCTGAAGCTTCTGACCTTTCAGAGATAACACTTACTTACATTTAGAAACTAACCTCAGCATTAAAGTCACAGTTAACACTAATTGTCATGATTACCATGAGACCACTCACCATCCACCAGCACTCACTTCCCTAGCCCCAATTCTCATGGATAGCTTTGTTACCTTGTATGAGAATGAAAACAATCTCATTTAGGTACTCTTTTAAATATTTAGATTCAATTAATTTTTCCAGGTTTTAAAACAGAGAGGTGAGGTGAAGGATATTTTGTTTAGTCCAACAAAGATAGCTAGCAAACTAGATTAATACCTACACTTAGGATTTCTGATAACATCATTGAAACAGGAGAATGAAACTCAAGGTCTGCTGTCTCATCAGATCCTTGAAATGTGTACTATCCTGATGAATAGTTTTCTTCATATGTTGTGTATAGCTTAAAACTATTTTCAAAATATGTATAAGAAAATCCTGCTTTTTATTAAAAAATGAAATTGTTTCATAGTGCTTCTCCATTTTTAAAAGCTTTTTGAAAATTTTGGTTGATCTTTAAATGACATCTAGATTTATACAGATAACAGCATCACATAAAAGCATCCTACAATTTGAAGAAACTTTTACTGGCACAAAATTAATGGAATAGCCATGTGCCTGCTAAACTCCAAGGAAATGTATTTGGAGAAAATGAAGCTTAATGATTCTAGTCAATAATATAATAATTACATCCAGGACACTCAGATTCCCTTGGTAAAATCAACATTTCTATTCAGCTTATTTTTCAGTCTTTGTTTTTAAAATAGCATTGGTGCAATTCAATAACTAATTCTATTGATTTTTCTATTAAATAAAATGAATGAAGTAAATAAAAGAGTGACAGAGAGAGGAAAAAAGGAAAGAAATAAATAATAAATGCAATATCCTAGAAATACAGCAGATACTCATACTATATTGGTAACAAGTGATCCATATTCATTATCCTTGCCTTGTCATGTAATGTTTAAGTGTCTATAGTCTTACCAATTGGATTTCATTAGTTTGAACAAATATCAGAATACAAATCCTGATATATTTTCTGAAATAATCACAATGATTTTTAAATGGTTTTACCTTTTGCCCTGATAATCTTCTCACTTGACTTCAAGCATAACTTCCATGTTCGGAACTCACAGATCAAAGTCTTTATCTCCTTGAATTCCAAGCCATGATTTTAAGTTGCCAACTGGACACATGAATGTCTTTCTTCAGAATCACTCTGTCTAAAATCTTGTGTATTCTTCTTCTTCTAAAACCCATTCATCATCTCCAATTACCCAGTCTCAAAACCTCAGAATCTCTCTTGAGTATTCCTTCTTCCTCCATCTCCAAATTATTTATCAAGTTCTGTCAATTAGATCTCTAAAATTTCCATTGCCACTATTCCAGATATAATCTGGACTTCTTTTTATTTTCCCTGAACAATTTTTAATACTTTTTAATTGATCTTCCTTGTTTCCAATTTCCTTCCTCTCTAATCACATCACTTCACACCATAAAGTGTGTGTGTGGCTAAAGTGAAAGAAATGAGAGTGTTTTGCTGGCAAAGGAAAGCTTTAGAGGAGATATGTATGATAATTGTCTTCAAATAGCTGAAGGGCTGTCATATGCAAAATAATTTAGATTAATTCTTATTCACTCACAGTAAGAAAAACTAGAAACATTCAGTGGAAATTAACACCACTTGTTAAAAGCATTAACTTTCACTAAAGCTAACCAAAAAAGACTGAACTGTTTTAGGTATAGGTTTAGGATCAGTCAGCCATAGTTACTTCGCAGGCTACTAAAAAAAAAACAGTTATTTACTTATTTATATTTATACCTATTGTTTCCTACAGGTGTAAACTCCTACAAGTAGGGAGTTTTTCACTTTCATCCCCAGTATCTAGCACAATACTTGGCACATACTAGGTACTTAATAAATTCATTTTCAATGAATGCCAAAAGAATCACTAAATACCTTTATATAGGGCTAGAGAAGATTCTTGTTTGGTCACAGTTTGGATTATATTCACCTCTGAGATCATTTTGAACTTTTAGATCATGTGATTATGTAATTATTGGAACTATAAAGTGGAAACTCAAAAAAATGGAAAGAATTTTCTTGCAGTAGATATATTTCAGCATAGTGTAGCTACCATCTTTCAGAGATATTTTGGAAGAGATTTTAAAAATATATTTTATTTGTTTCATTAAATACTTCCCAATTATTCATTAAATTTTTTTTCAGATCGATTTTTAAAATTTTGAGTTCTAAATTCTCTCCCTCCCACATTTTGAGAAAGCAAGCAAAATGGTATCAATTATAAATGTGAAATCATGTAAAACCTATTTCCATATTAACTGTATTATAAAAGAGAACACACACAAATTGAAGAAATTAGAACAAATATATATCTCAATCTTCATCCAAAGTTCTCTCATTGGAGGAAGACACCATTTTTCACCATGGGCCCTTTGGAATTTTAGGTCATAATGTTGATCAAAGTAGCTAATTTTTTTTACAGTCGATCATCCTTACAACATTGCTTTTTACTATGTATAATGTTTTTCTGGTTCTGCTCACTTCAGTTTGTATCAGTTCATATAAGAATTCCAAGATTTTTATGAAAGGGATTCTTATATGGAGATAAGAGATTGGTGTTAATGCTTTGTATGGTCTTTGTGACTGTAAGATTCTTTGTCAAATTTTATACGATGACATGAAGACAAAATATCTGATTTTAAAACAATCACCTTGCAAATTGTGTCATCTTATAAAGAGTACATCATAAGCAAATTAAAGATGTATAGAAAAATTTGTCTTTGAGATCTATGAATAAGGGAAGAGTTCATAACCAAACGAAGTAGAGCAGTTTATAAGAGGAAAAAGAGGCAATTTTTATTACATAAGATCAAAAAGTTTTTACACAAACAAAATTAATACAGCTAAAATTGAAAGAAAAGCAGAAAAAATCTTTGTTGCAAATTTTTTAAAAATAAAGATCTTATACTTGTCAAATTTATAAAAGTAAGAGCCATTCCTCAAGTGATAAATGGTCAAAGGATATAAGTAATCAGTGTTCAGAGGGGGAAAAACAAACTATCAATAGCTATATGAAGAAATGATCTAAATTACTAATAATTAGAGAAATGCACATTTCAACCTGAGATACTACTTTAATCCGTTCAGATTGTCCAAGTTGAGAAAAAGAGAAAATGATGAATGCTGAAGGGGTTCTGGGTGGATGGAAAAGGTACTTTAATGTGTTGTTGGTAGAGCTATGAATTGGTCTGGTCATTCAGTAAAGCAATTTGGAATTATGTCCAAAAAACTGTATGCATATTTTGACCAAGTAATATCTCTAAAGAGATCAATGCTTCCAAGAGATCAAAGAAAGAAAAAGGACTCATGTATACAAAAAATATTTATAGAAGCTCTTCTTATGATGGCAAAGAACTGGAAATTGAAGATGTATCCACAATTGGGAAGTGGCTGAACTAGTTATGGTACATAAAATTGCTATAATACTATTATAATAAATAATGACACATGATTTCTGAGAAATTTGGAAACATTTATATGAATAACATAAAGAGAGTAAATTAGAATCAGGAGAAAAATTTATATAATAACATCAATATTGCAAAGATAAATAACTTTATAAGACTTAGAAACTGATCAACAAAGTGACCAGCTATAATTCCAAAGGATTTATGATAAACATGCTTCAGATAGAAAGGTGATGGATTCAGAATATGGATTGAAATATATACTATTCTCTGTCTTCCTTCCTTCCTTCCTTTCTTCTTTCCTTCCTCCCCTCTCTTCCTCCCTCCCTTCTTCCCTCACTCCCTCCCACTTTCTTTCCTATTTGGTCTCTCTCTTTCTTCCTTCCTTCCTTTTCTTTCTTTCTTTCTTTCTTTCTTTCTTTCTTTCTTTCTTTCTTCTTTCTTTCTTTCTTCTTTCTTTCTTTCTTTCTTTCTTTCTTTCTTTCTTCTTTCTTTCTTTCTTTCTTTCTTCTTCCCCCTCCCTGTCTCTCTCCTTCCCTCAATCTTTCTTCCTTCCTTCCTTCTTTTCTTCCTTCCTTCCTTCTTTCTTTCCTTCCTTCCTTCCTTCCTTGAATCTTTCCATCCTTCCTTTTTTATGGTAAATGTGGGGATTTATTTGCTCAACTAAACATAGGTAACAGTTTGATTTGGTTTGATTTTTCCCTTCTCAATAGGTGGAGGAGTGGCAGTGGGAAGGAGCCAATTTGGAACAAAAAATAAAATAGAATTGAATTTTTTAAAAAAAGGAAATTGTGTCATCTTGGTTTGAAGATTAAAATTCTGTAAAGATTATATTTTGCTTCTGCTCTCTTCTAAAACACATAGCTTATGCATTTGCAGTTACAGAGAAATGCTTTTTAGGTATTCTTTAAACAAATAATGATTGAAGAGCCTGGTATTTCCTGAGAATTAATGACTAGATGGGATGAGCTGATGGCCTGAGGGATGTTTTTTAATTTAGTGCTTCATGTGGGTGTATCTATGCCTTTGGGAACTATCTTTTCCCAAAGCTAGTTTCATAAAGTCATGACTGCCAAGGTTTTTGCTTTAACTTCTCTCCTCCCCACTTTATCCCATGTCTTTTCTTTTCCTCTTTCTTTTTCCTCCCTTTCTTTTTTTCTTTCTTCCTTTTTCCTTTCATTTTCTATGTTTTTCTTCCCTGCTTTTTTCTTTTTTTCCTTCCCTCCTTTCCCTCCTTCTCCCTCTCTCCCTCCCTCTTTTCCTCCTTCCCCCATCCTCTTTTTCTTTTTCAGACTAATTTTCTAATCTATGGATCAAGGATAAGGTGGTCCAGAGCAGTGGAAGCAAGTACCCTGGGGAGCCACAAGAAAAGAGGTGAGATGACTGATTTCTAGTTTTACAACTCTGTAAATAAGTACCAAAATCTTACTAGCCCATAAAAGATGTTTACTCCTTTCATAAGCTCATAAGTAAAATCAGTACATAAATCAATATTCTTTACTAGTCTCCTCCCAAATACCACTTCTCACTCCACCCCTCCCTTAATGCCAGTACATGCAAACATACATACACACACACACACACACACACACACACACACACACACAGCATTCCCACAGGTAAGCTGAATTCTTACAAGGAGTAAGAAATATTTGAATCATTCCACTGTAGTGTTCTTTGAGTTTTCAATAAGGCAAAAACAAAAACCATTGTGCTTGTAGCTAGAATTCCTGTCTCCATGATACTGATAGCAAGCTCTCCTAGCAAATCTCCAGATTTTCTCTCTCTATTTGAGTTTTTCCCTGCCCAAGTCAGGTACATTTGAAAGAGGCCTTCCTTGTCAGAACAGGACCCCAGCTCTGAGGCCCAGCTAGGCAGGAAATTGATCTTTCAAGTCTGTCAAACAAGTATGAAACTCAGAAAAGGACAAGCTAGTATTACCAGGTGCAGGTGCATTGCTGAGCTGAGTCGCTGATGGTAGCTGAGGTGAGGAAGCCCTATTCTCTTTCACAGTTGAAGAAAGAAATTTGTCATTGACAAGAAGGACAGCTTGCATACCTCACATTCCTTAGTTTTGAAAATAATAAGGGGCAGGGGAATGAGGGAAAAATCAAATTTCTACTAAAGGATGTCAGTCACAAATTTACTGCAGGTGCAATATTTCTCCAAACAAAGAGCATTTTGTTTCTCCCCTCTCTGCTTCCAAGAAAACCGGCCCCCACCTCTCTCTGTTATGTTTTTCTTTTTATCAGTGCAAGGTAGATTAAAATGTTGATACCTTCCTTGGCAAAAGGTATTTTAAAAGTTCTTAGTACAACTGTTGGAGTAGGATTAACTTCCTATGAACCCTTAGCTCCAGTGGGTACAACTGAGTTTTCTCTACCCAAAGTCTAATTAGTCTGCTTTGCCTTTGGGTTTGACTGACTTGCTTTCTGTCTACCCTAAGTGGACAGTTATAATAGTCTTATTATTTCTTTATCTCTGTGGTTAAAAAAACCACAGCTTCATTTAGAACAGGGTTTTTTAGCTTTTAGTTGTGTCATAGACCCCATAGGCCTGAAACTTATGCACCATTTCTCAAAATAATGTTTTAAATACATAAAATAAAATACATAAAATTGTGCAAGAGCTCAGTTAAGTTGAAATATAGTTTTCAAATTTTTCTCAATATTATTTTATTTTTTCAAGTATGTATAAAGATAGTTTTCAATATTCATTTCTGTAAGATTTTGTGTTCCAAATATTTTCTCCCTCTCTCCCTCACCTCCCCTCTTTTCCAAGACAGCAAGCAATCTGATATGTAGCAATCTGTATAATCCTTCTAAACATATTTCCATATTTTTCATGTTGAGCGAGAAAAAGCAGACCAAAAGAAAAAAAAAACACAAGAAAGAAAAGGCAAGAAAACAAAACAAAACAAAATGTGAAAATATTATGCCTTGATCCACATTCAATCTCTGGATGTCTCTCTAGATGCTGATGGCATTTTCCATCCCAAGTCAATTGGAATTGTCCTGAATCACTGCATTGTTATCAAAATATTTTTTAAAGCACATAGATTAATGAACCAGAGGTTATCCTTTGGTATAGAAAGAACAGATTTTCTTCTTGGAACAAGATGGCAATCAAAAACCTCATTCTTAATGAAAATTAGATTAAGGGCAAAAATTTTAAATCCTTGCTTGAATCCACTGAGCAAATTAGATGATCACAGAAGACCCAAGATATGTGACTAAACTTAACTTCTTTCTCACTATTCCCCCCAAAGTCTTGAAAAACTATAAGTAAAATACTATGGCTACTACTATTACTAGTAGTAGTACTACTAGCACCGTTATAATCATTACCACTAGTACCACCGGTACTACTACTAACTACTACTTACTACTACTACAGTAAGACATTTTCTTAAAGCATTCTGGAAGTAATTTAAGATATAAATGATATACTTATAACAATTCTTTTATATATATTAAGAAACTGAGGTTGAGATAAGTTCAATGACTTGTCTAAAGGTTATGATATTAAAAACATTTTTTTAAAAGGCCCAGAACTTGAAGCCAGATCTTTTGGGAAACTCCAAGAGTTTCCATGCCCAAAACATGAAGCCAAATATCCTGGGAAATTCTTGGAATTTCCCACTATGCCATATCAATTAGACAGTAATTATTTTTCTATTACTCCAATATCATACCACCCCATGAATATATCACAATAACTCCTGTTTCTATCCTTTCATTCTCAGATGGTCTCCCTTTCTTGGAATATTGTCCCCTTTCTCTTCTAGCTATTCATCTAAATCCTAATCATCTTTAAAGGCTCAGCTTAGGTTTTGCCATCTCCATGAAATCTTTAATAACTATTTCAGACTTCTCCAACAATATCGTAAAGCATTTACAATCTGAATCCCAATACAAGACTTTGGAAGGGAGACAGCCATGTAGAGTGTAATAAGAATCTGGAACTAACCAGGAATCCTTAATTACACTTTATAAATACACATATTTGTAACTTCAGATGATTCTCTCTTCCTGTATATATTTTGTTTTTTAATGAATTGAGTTTGGGGGAAGGGTGGCACAGTGGATAGAGCACTGGGCCTTGAAGTAGGGAAATTCATCCTTCTGAGTTCAAATCCAGCCTCAAATACTTTCTAGCTATATAACCTTGGTCAAGTCACTTAATCCTATTTGTCTCAATTTCCTCATCTTTAAAATGAACTGAAGAAGAAAGTGATAAATTACTTCAATATCTTTGTCAAGGAAAATCCTACAAGAGGCCAGAGTCAGACATGACTAAAACATGACTGGAAAAATTGAGTTTCATGTATAATGGGGTGAAAGCTTTGTGTCTTGAGTGAATTAGTTACATGCAACCCTCTGTAAAGTCTAAAGGGATTATTTGTTTTGGTTTTGTTTTGCTTTTTACCATATGGCTATATTTGATTTGATTGTGTATTTTAATTTCAAAATGCTTTGATTATAATAACAATACTGTCAAAAATTAAGTTAAAATATGCAAAACAGGGCAATTTCTTATTCTACATTATTAGTTCTGCTTTTTAGAGCCATGTAGATCATCTTTAATTCCTCTTCTGCATGACAGGGCTTTGGATTTCAAATGTAGTTACCTTTGCTTTTCTAAATCATTCTTTCTTCAACCTAAAAATTGTTAAGTTCTTCATATGACATGGTTTCCAGGTTACTCATTATTCATTCATTCAATTAGTCAGACAATAAACATTTATTAAGTGCTTGTTTTGTGACATGAACTCTGGTGTAAAAAAAAAAAACATCTTTGATAAATATCCTTCTAAAATGTGTTACACAGTTGTATGCATAATACTTTCGGTAGAGTCTGACCAGACCAGAGTACATTACAACTATCATAGAATACTATGTTTCCTTTAAGGCATTGTAATATCACATTAGTTATTTGGATGTTATAACATACTATTAAGTCATATTGAACTTGTAAAATAGTCCATAAGAATTCTCAGGTCTTTTTTCCTGTAAATTGTTTTGTAAATACATCTACCTGATTGTTTCAATTCAAGTAAAGTGGTTTACATCTTTCATCTCTATTATATTTCATTCCCTCCCTTAACTTATTGATCTTTGTTTTTGGAATATTGATGGTATATTCCCAAACTATTTTGCTCTACCAGTCAATGGACAAAATTCTGAACAGAAGGACAAAGACAATAGAGCCTTGGGGCACATTGCTACAGAACTCATCATACAATGCAAAGACCATTGATATTTGAGTCAGAGCCTGAATTCATACCCAGATTCTCTTACCATGTGCCTTTGAGCCAATCATTTAATCTCTCTAGACCCGTTTCCTCATATATTAAATAATTAGGTTGATTTAGAGGGTCTTTGAAGTCCCTTCCAGCAATAAGTCAATGATCCATTGACATTTACATTAATTTACAAATCAATACTATTTGGGTTAGAGTAAACAAATAATTCCAAAATCATCCAACTATACTGTCATCTTGTATGCTATGTCAGGTATCTTCCTAACATATTGATGTATGAGGGTCAAAGCATTCTCATTACTAAAAAAAAATCAAATCATGTACATTGGAGTTCCATTTCCATTTGTGTGGGAAGTTCACTTATCACCTCCTTTCCTCACAGTTTTCCTGTATGTTGCTGAGTTTCACAACTATTTCTAGTATCATTTCTAGTATCATAAAATTTCTGCATAAAGTCAGATCCTAATTTAAATCTTATTCATAGAATCCTTCATAGGATAATAGAATCATAGATTTAGATTTGGAAGGGACTTCCTGGATAACCTCACAGGATCATGAGGAAATAGCTTTCCTACACAAGGTAGTATTAGAGATCCATTCAATATACTCTGAAGAATACTACTATATCACATGGGATTATGAGGAAACATGAAGTATGACTTCTGTCCTCTGGGAACTTGAAATATATATATATATATATATATATATATATATATATATATATATATATATATATATATATATATATATATATATATTATATATATATATATATTTCCAAAGGTTATGCAGCAGAAAGAGTCCATATTTTGGAATCAGATGGGCTGAATTAGTCCCAACTGTGTTTTCCATTATGTTTTGTTGGGCCAACTATTTGATCTCTTTAAGCTCATCAAGGAAATGGGAATGATAATGAGAGAACTTTATACTTAACAAACTTGTAGCAGTACTCAACTGAGAATGTTATTGGTATGTTGGCAAGAGGATTTGCAATTAGATGACTGGGTTCAAATTATAGCTGTGCCACCTGACTCTCCATATGATACTGGGCAACTAGATCAAACTCTGAACTTGAGGTCAGGAAGACATAAATTCATGTCTAGTTCCAGACACTTATTAGCTTTGTGACCCTTATTCTATTAGTTTCCTCATTTATAAAATCAAGATAATAAATAGAACCTACTTTCCAGGATTATTGTGAAGAAAGAAACCAAGATAATGAAGTGGTTAGTACAGTGCCTGATACATAGGAGGCACTTAATAAATGTTGATTTGAAAAAAAAAAACTTATTCCTTTTGGTTTTATTTACTCATATAAAATTAAAGGATGAGATTACATGATCTCTGAAATTCCTTATTTTCCTAAATAGTCAACAAATATTTATTAAATGCTTACTATGTCTCAGACATTATGATAAATGCTAAGGTACCACTCTTAAAACTCCCTGTACCACAATATAAAAACCAGGCATTATTATAGAAATAGTATAAAAAATGTGTAACTAGGACTTAAATTGTAATACTAACCTGTAGGATAGCCAATATGAGTTCTTCTTGCAATAGTTCATAAGAGGAAGAAGTTTTTTCTAGCTGAGATGGTCAATGAAAGATTCCTGAAAATAAGCTGTACTTTTGAAATATGGAGAGCCAGAGGTGGAAGAGTGCACCTTCATCTTCAGCAGAGACTAATTTTCTGACCTGACAGATCCCTCAAGTTTGACCAACCTATCCCTGCAATTGATGTTCACTCAGAAGAAAAATGTTTTGTTTTTTTTTAATGGCAAAATGGCTATGTCAGCTTCAAGCAATAATGGGTCTGAAATGTTTAATATGAACATTTTCTTGTTCAGACAGCAACATGAGTTTAAATTCTGGACTCCCCATAGCAAACATTTGAGAAAGGTTCCCCTTATCTTACTCAGTTGCAAAAACAAAGAGATCTCCCAAGTATAGAGGGGCCCTTCTTACAGTTGTATGCCTTTCAATGAGGAGGCTGCCTGTGCAACATTCATGTCTTCAACTCCAGCAAATTTCATGGCAGAGAGAAAAGTGGAATTGTTCCTCTGTTATGAATTTTCACCCCAATTCAAGGTAAAAACACATCCTGTAGCGTGATTAAAAGACCTTTCACATTACAGCAGGTGTATTTTGTATTTGTTCAAATGAGTTGGCCAATGCCTGCAAAATGTGAATAGTTCATTGTGGCTACGGGCACTACTAAGGCACTAAATTCTAAGAATAACAAGCAAGAATGAAATTGACTTTCCCCTTTTCCAGATTAAAAAAAATATATAATTTAAAGAGGCAGTTTGCCAGGGTGCCTCATGGGAAATTTAAGGCAAGGTTAATTACTGGAGCCACATGCCCAAGATCTCACTCTGAAAATGCCCCTTTAAGAATAGAACAACATGCTGCAAACCAGGTCACAGCAGCTGTACTCACCATCTCTCAGACAGAAAGAAAGGAAAATACGTTTTAATTAAATTGTATTAATTGGTTTAGCTGATCTGGAAATAGTGTAAGAGCTTTGCTGTAATTCTGTTTTGTTGGCTCTGGTCCATTTATCCTTGACATTAAAATAAAGGAATGCAGTCAGGACATTAGAAACAGCCTGGGATAGACTTATGGATTGTCCAAGGTTAAAGAGACTTCAGTGTCTCTTGAGTTTAACCAGAAATGCTGTTGCCTACATACAGAAATTAGACATATACAGAAGAAAAGAAAGAACTGATTAAAAACTTTGCTTGCCAAAAGCTGTGTAAAATGCAAAGTAGAACCACATAGTTTTCCTGTAATAGTAAGCACTTATTATAGAAAAGGGGAAAAAAATCAAGGTTTTAGAGCATTAGGGGATAATGGAACTATTTCAGTGTAAGCTTTTTGCAAGTAAGATAACTTGTGATTTTGAAAACATTCAACTTCTTATGATGCAGCCTTACAGAATAAATTTAGCTATACTCTTCAGGAAAAAAAAAAGTCTCCAAGACCTATTTCTGTAACACAGAAAATATGATCAATGTAACATAAAATTCTTAACTGATTTTAAAAAACATAATGATAGTGCAATCTATATAGCTGTCTCCATATTTCTGAATGTTTAAAGCCAGAATAGTATTACTATTATTGTTTTTAATATAAAAGTTTATTATTTTACTGTAAAAATTTTAATTATACTATAAAATTTATGTAAATATATGAATTACAGAGAATAATAATTCCAATTTATATAGTGCTTTGACATTTACAAAGTGTTTTGCTCATAATAGTCATGTGCATAGGCAGTCCTTTCTTCTACACTGATTCTCAAATTTATCATATATCTTTCACATTCCTAGAAGAGAAGTATGTTTTACATACTTTTACATAATTATTATTATTAAGAATTATTACATGCAACACAGATGAGGAAACAGAGACTCAGAGACATTAAATTACTTGCAGAAAATTCCACAGCAAGTGCCAGATATAGGTTTTAAATTCAGGTCTCCTGACTTCATGGTAGATTCAGCACTTTTTGCTACATAATCCTCCCTTTTAAGACAAATATTAATAACTGATATTTATATAATGATCTTTATCACAATCATGTAATTTAAATTTCAGTACAATGCTGTGAGGCAGACACAACAGATATTATTTCCATTTTATAGATAAGGAAAATGAGAGTAGGTAGTCCTTGCACTTGGATCCCAGGAAGATCTGAATTTAAATCCTACCTCATTTGATTACTATTTGGGTGATCCTGACCAAGATATAATCCTATAGTTTAATTTTCTGCATCTATAGAATAGGGATGCATTCTAATAAACATTTAGTAAATACTCTTACATACCAGGCACTCTGGTAAATGCTGGGGATACAATTAATTTTAAAAAAAGAAGGAAACCTCTATCCTCAAAGAACATATAATTTAAAAGGTTGGGGTGGGGGGAAATACATAAAATAAAATAGGTAACTGAGGGAGAAGACAGGACACTAGGTTATACCTGAAAGTAGGACATCTTGTTCTATGGAATTGAAATCAAGCAAGGCAGAAGGTGCAAGGTAGAGTGATCTGAGTACAGACCCTGCATTCTATAAAGGAAGGTATTAGGAGGACTTAGATACTCTGTCTTCCAGTATTCCAGTCAGAGTGAAGAGGAGACTGAGGCTTCCTTTAATTAAGACTTGAATTAGCCACATGATGGTAAATTTATCACTTTATCCTGAAAGGATATCTTATTCTGAGGAGCAGAAACCAGGCAGAACAGTGGGTGCAGAGTGAAATGAGATGAGTTCAGTTTCTGCCTTAAAGGAAGGCATAATAATAGAAAATAATAGAAAGGGCTAAGAATAACACCCACCTTACAAGATTGTTATAAAGATAAAATGAGATACTATCAGTAAAATGCTTTGCAAACTTTAAATAAAAATACAAATCTTAGTTTTTATTATAGTTTAGTAATTTGCCTATGTTTGCAGAGCTAGTAAGTATCAAAGATGGGAACCAATCTTTTAGATGGCATATCCAACATTCTATCCACCACAATACACTTCCCCTTGAGACTTGCTTAGACCTGGACCCTATTTCCTTGCTATTGAAGATTTGGGGTGTATATATAGGTCAGCCAGCCAGAGAAATAAAAATAATAGCTGAAGGAATAGTAAAATGTTTATGAACCATAAATTTTGCACCACTGTGATACCATTGTGATTTAATTTTGCTCTTAAAAAGAATTACAGCTAAAATACAAAAGCTTTGTCTATTTAACCTATGACTGTACAATTTGAATATGACTCCAAGCATCGTGGTTGTGTTTTTTCCCTATATGCAATAACTGCCACAAGGAAAATGCCAATGACTCACATAAGCAGTAATACTGTATTTCTCATCAACTTTGCCCATTCCAAAATAAAACCCAAAAAACAAATGAACAATTTCTCTGTTGCTACACAGACTATGTCTTGGTACCTCAGTGGATAGGACTATTCAGATGAGATGACTTACTTTGAGTAAGACGATTTTTGGTCATGACTCACTCTTCCTCTTCCACATTTCAATTTTTTTTGGCTTTCTTTTTCCTTGTGTCACAGACTCCTTCATTTCTGAATATGATCCCATTCCAAATGATCTTCCTCTAGTATGTTGTTCCTTCATTTATTTCCTCTTTTCAGTCTCTTACTCCAGTAAACAGTCTTTTGCCCACAAGTTAAGTAAATAAGAGAAAAAATTAAACCTGACTTTTTCTTCCCCTCCCCTAGCTTAACTGCAATCATCCTTTCTCCTCTTTTTTTTCCATAATTAATTTTCTTTGAGTACATATATATATGTGTGTGTATATATATATATATATATATATTTTTTTTTTACTTCCTCTTCATCATTTCACTTCCACTTTTATTCTCTTCCAATATAGCTATCCTGCCTACTTTTCTGAAATTGCTCTCTTAATGGTCACCAATGATTTTTCTTTTTAATATTCACAACAATTTTATTTGTAAGGGACTTCCGGTTAAGATGGCGGAGAGGAGGCTCACAGTTGCATAAGCTCCGCACTTTCTCTCACTATCCACTTCATTACAAGCCTCTGAATCAATGCTTGACTGAAAAAAACCCACAAATAGTTACCAAGAGAAGCCATCCTTGAGATCCGCCAAGAAAGGTCTGTCTTTACTGGAGGGCTGGGGCGGTTTTAGATCGGGCGCAGGCGGTGGGCAGCGGCAGTGAGAGCACGGGAGCAGACTGGAGAGGGGGTGGAGAGTGATCGCAGCCGTCTCTGCAGGGAGAGCTTCGCTACAGGTTTGGAACCTGCAGCCAGTCAACAACCCAGCAGAGAAGCTAAAAACACCGGGGCTGAAGAACACAACCGCAAACAGCTGGAGTCTCTCAGGACTTGGCCGCCCCCCCCTTCCCCCCCCTCAGTGACTCAGCACGCTTTGGGATCTCAGAGCGCAGGCGCAGCACAGTCCTGCTAGTGCCTCACTGCTGCCCCCTGCAGTCTGTAGAGGAAGCTCGATAACACACCCAGCCCCCCCCCCAAAGAAAGACTCCAGTTTTTTCTGTTTTTCTTTGGTAGTTTGTCTCTGATTAATAGACAGAATGAGCAAGAAGCTGAAGAGGACTTTAACCCTTGACAGCTTCTATACAGATAGAGAGCAGACTCTAAATCCTGAGGAGACTAAAAACAGGCAGTCCCCAGGTGATTCCCCAAAGGAGGAGATTGTCTGTTCCTCAGCACAGATGAACCTCATAGAAGTGATTAAAAAGGCTCTCACAAGGGAGCTAGAAGAAAAATGGGAAAAGAGCCTGGAGAAAGTTAAAGAGAGAGTGGATAAAGAAATAAAATCCTTGAAAAATAGGATTAGTGAACTGGAAACAGAAAACAGCTCTCTAAAAAACAAAATTGGCGAAATGGAAAAAAATTCCACAGAACAAAAGAACTCAATTGGACAATTAGAGAAAGATTTTAAAAAAGTGAGTGAAGAGAATACTTCACTGAAAATCAGAATTGAACAAGTGGAATTGAATGACTCGAGGAGACAAGAAGAATCAGTCAAGCAAATCCAAAAAAATCAAACAATGGAGAAAAATGTGAAATACCTTCTGGGGAAGACAACAGACCTGGAAAACAGATCCAGGAGAGACAATCTGAGAATCATTGGACTCCCAGAAAAACATGATGAAAAAAAGAGCCTGGACACTGTCTTCCAGGAAATAATCAAAGAGAACTGCCCAGAAGTCATAGGAACAGAGGAAAAAATAAACATTGAAAGGATTCATCGATCACCCACTGAAAGGGATCCTAAAATCAAAACACCAAGGAATATAGTGGCCAAATGCCAGAACCCTCAGATGAAAGAAAAAATATTGCAAGCGGCTAGAAAAACCCAATTCAAGTATCAAGGAGCCACAATAAGGATCACCCAGGATCTGGCAGCATCCACATTAAAAGATCGAAGGGCCTGGAATATGATATTCCGAAAGGCTAAGGAACTTGGTATGCAACCAAAAATAACTTACCCAGCGAGAATGAGCATCTTTTTCCAGGGAAGAAGATGGACATTCAACGAAGTAAGCGAATTTCATCTATTTCTGATGAAAAAACCAGAACTTAACAAAAAGTTTGATCTACAAATATAGAACTCAAGAGAAATCTAAAAAGGTAAAGATTAATCTTGGGAACTATATTTTGACTATATAGATGTATAAAGAATACATGTATACCTTGTTCTAGAAATTGATGTGGAAAGGACATTGTACCAGAAAAAGGGTAAAGTGGGGGTAGTACATCTCATGAAGAGGCATAGGAAACCTATTATATCTGAGAGAAAGAATGGAGGGGGATGAATATAGTGGGTATCTTACTGCCTTCAGAATTGGCTTTAAGTGAAAAATCTTAAGACATATTCAATCTATGGTGAAACTTCTCCCATCTCATTGAAAAGTGAGAAGGGAAAAGTGGAAAGGGAAGGAATAAGCTAAGCGGAAGGGAATACGGGAACTGGGAGGGAAAGGGGTAAGATAGGGGGAGGAACTCTAAGGCGGGGGGAGGGACACTAAAAAGGGAGGGCTGTGAGAAGCAAGGGGTGCTCACAAGCTTAATACTTGGAAGGGGGGGAAAGGGGAAAGAAGGGAGAAAAGCATAAACGGGGGTTAACAAGATGGCAAGTAATACAGAATTGGTCATTCTAACCATAAACGTGAACGGGGTAAACTCCCCCATAAAGAGGAAGCGGTTAGCAGAATGGATTAAAAGCCAGAATCCTACAATATGTTGTTTACAGGAAACACACCTGAAGCGGGGAGATACATGCAGGTTAAAGGTAAAAGGTTGGAGCAAAATCTACTATGCTTCAGGTGAAGTCAAAAAAGCAGGGGTAGCCATCCTGATCTCAGATCAAGCTAAAGCAAAAATTGACCTAATTAAAAGAGATAAGGAAGGACACTATATCTTGCTAAAGGGTAGCATGGATAATGAAGCACTATCTATATTAAACATATATGCACCAAGTGGAGTAGCATCTAAATTCTTAAAAGAGAAACTAAGAGAGCTGCAAGAAGAAATAGACAGTAAAACTATAATAGTGGGAGATCTTAACCTTGCACTCTCAGAATTAGATAAATCAAACCAGAAAATAAATAAGAAAGAAGTCAAAGAGGTAAACAGAATACTAGAAAAGCTAGATATGATAGATCTCTGGAGAAAATGTAATGGAGACAGAAAGGAATACACTTTCTTTTCAGCAGTTCATGGAACCTATACAAAAATTGACCATATATTAGGACATAAAAACCTCAAACTCAAATGTAGTAAGGCAGAAATAGTAAATGCATCCTTTTCAGACCACGATGCAATGAAAATTACATTCAACAAAAAAGCAGGGGGAAGTAGACCAAAAAATAATTGGAAACTAAATAATCTCATACTAAAGAATGATTGGGTAAAACAGCAAATCATAGACATAATTAATAACTTCACCCAAGAAAACGATAATAATGAGACATCATACCAAAATGTATGGGATGCAGCCAAAGCGGTAATAAGGGGAAATTTCATATCTCTAGAGGCCTATTTGTATAAAATAGAGAAAGAGAAGGTCAATGAATTGGGTTTGCAATTAAAAATGCTAGAAAAGGAACAAATTAAAAACCCCCAGTCAAACACTAAACTTGAAATTCTAAAAGTAAAAGGTGAGATCAATAAAATTGAAAGTAAAAAAACTATTGAATTGATTAATAAAACTAAGAGTTGGTTCTATGAAAAAACCAACAAAATAGACAAACCCTTAGTAAATCTGATTAAAAAAAGGAAAGAGGAAAATCAAATTGTTAGTCTTAAAAATGAAAAGGGAGAACTCACCACTAACGAAGAGGAAATTAGAGCAATAATTAGGAGTTACTTTGCCCAACTTTATGCCAATAAATTCGACAACTTAAATGAAATAGAAAAATACCTCCAAAAATACAGCTTGCCCAAACTAACAGAGGAAGAAGTAAATATCCTAAACAGTCCCATCTCAGAAAAAGAAATAGAACAAACTATCAATCAACTCCCTAAGAAAAAATCCCCAGGACCAGATGGATTTACATGTGAATTCTACCAAACATTTAAAGAACAATTAACTCCAATGTTATATAAACTATTTGAAAAAATAGGGATTGAAGGAGTCCTACCAAACTCCTTTTATGACACAGATATGGTACTGATACCTAAACCAGGTAGGCTGAAAACAGAGAAAGAAAATTATAGACCAATCTCCCTAATGAATATTGATGCTAAAATCTTAAATAAAAT
Organism: Antechinus flavipes; assembly: GCF_016432865.1. Lineage (NCBI taxonomy): Eukaryota > Metazoa > Chordata > Mammalia > Dasyuromorphia > Dasyuridae > Antechinus > Antechinus flavipes. The sequence goes on along the minus strand of NC_067400.1, from coordinate 125,607,903 downwards.
ATTAGCAAAAAGATTACAGAAAATTGTCACCAGGATAATACACTATGACCAAGTAGGATTTATACCAGGAATGCAGGGCTGGTTCAATATTAGGAAAACTATTAGCATAATTGACTATATCAATAACCAAACAAACAAAAACCACATGATCATCTCAATAGATGCAGAAAAAGCATTTGATAAAATCCAACATCCATTCCTAATAAAAACACTTGAGAGCATAGGAATAAATGGACTTTTCCTTAAAATAGTCAGGAGCATATATTTAAAACCATCAGTAAGCATCATATGCAATGGGGAAAAACTGGAACCTTTCCCAGTAAGATCTGGAGTGAAGCAAGGTTGCCCACTATCACCATTATTATTTAATATCGTATTAGAAACACTAGCCTCGGCAATAAGAGTCGAGAAAGATATAAAAGGAATTAGAGTAGGCAATGAGGAAACCAAACTATCACTCTTTGCAGATGATATGATGGTATACCTAGAGAACCCCAGAGATTCTACCAAAAAGCTATTGGAAATAATTCATAATTTTAGCAAAGTAGCTGGCTACAAAATAAATCCCCATAAATCCTCAGCATTTTTATACGTCACCAACAAAACCCAACAGCAAGAGATACAAAGAGAAATTCCATTCAGAATAACTGTTGATACCATAAAATATTTGGGAATCTATCTACCAAAGGAAAGTCAGGAATTATATGAGCAAAATTATAAAAAAGTCTCCACACAAATAAAGTCAGACTTAAATAATTGGAAAAATATTAAGTGCTCTTGGATCGGCCGAGCGAACATAATAAAGATGACAATACTCCCTAAACTAATCTATTTATTTAGTGCTATACCAATCAGACTTCCAAGAAAATATTTTATTGATCTAGAAAAAATAACAACAAAATTCATATGGAACAATAAAAAGTCGAGAATCTCAAGGGAATTAATGAAAAAAAAATCAAATGAAGGTGGCCTAGCTGTACCTGATCTAAAATTATATTATAAAGCAGCAGTCACCAAAACCATTTGGTATTGGCTAAGAAATAGATTAGTGGATCAGTGGAAAAGGCTAGGCTCACAAGACAGAATAGTCAATTATAGCAATCTAGTGTTTGACAAACCCAAAGCCCCTAACTTCTGGGAAAAGAATTCATTATTTGATAAAAACTGCTGGGATAATTGGAAATTAGTATGGCAGAAATTAGGCATGGACCCACACTTAACACCATATACCAAGATAAGATCAAAATGGGTCTATGACCTAGGCATAAAGAACGAGATTATAAATAAATTAGAGGAACATAGAATAATTTATCTCTCAGACTTGTGGAGGAGAAAGAAATTTGTGACCAAAGATGAACTAGAGACCATTACTGATCACAGAATAGAAAATTTCGATTACATCAAATTAAAAAGCCTTTGTACAAATAAAACTAATGCAAACAAGATTAGAAGGGAAGCAACAAACTGGGAAAACATTTTCACAGTTAAAGGTTCTGATAAAGGCCTCATTTCCAAAATATATAGAGAACTGACTCAAATTTATAAGAAATCAAGCCATTCTCCAATTGATAAATGGTCAAAGGATATGAACAGACAATTTTCAGAGGATGAGATTGAAACTATTACCACTCATATGAAAGAGTGTTCCAAATCATTATTGATCAGAGAAATGCAAATTAAGACAACTCTGAGATACCACTACACACCTGTCAGATTGGCTAAGATGACAGGAAAAAATAATGATGAATGTTGGAGGGGATGCGGGAAAACTGGGACACTAATGCATTGTTGGTGGAGTTGTGAACGAATCCAACCATTCTGGAGAGCAATCTGGAATTATGCCCAAAAAATTATCAAAATGTGCATATCCTTTGACCCAGCAGTGTTTCTATTGGGCTTATATCCCAAAGAAATACTAAAGAAGGGAAAGGGACTTGTATGTGCCAAAATGTTTGTAGCAGCCCTGTTTGTAGTGGCTAGAAACTGGAAAATGAATGGATGCCCATCAATTGGAGAATGGCTGGGTAAATTGTGGTATATGAATGTTATGGAATATTATTGTTCTGTAAGAAATGACCAGCAGGATGAATACAGAGAGGCTTGGAGAGACCTACATGAACTGATGCTAAGTGAAATGAGCAGAACCAGGAGATCATTATACACTTCGACAACGATATTGTATGAGGACATATTTTGATGGAAGTGGATTTCTTTGACAAAGAGACCTGAGTTTCAATTGATAAATGACGGACAAAAGCAGCTACACCCAAAGAAAGAACACTGGGAAACGAATGTGATCTATCTGCATTTTTGTTTTTCTTCCCGGATTATTTATACCTTCTGAATCCAATTCTCCCTACGCAACAAGAGAACTGTTCGGTTCTGCAAACATATATTGTATCTAGGATATACTGCAACATATCCAACATATATAAAGGACTGCTTGCCATCTAGGGGAGGGGGTGGAGGGAGGGAGGGGAAAAAAAATCGGAACAGAAATGAGTGTCAATATAATGTAATTATTAAATAAAAAATTAAAAAAAATTTTATTTGTAATATAACAATAGCAATAATACATATGTCCAATGATAGAGGAATGGTTGAACAAATTTGGAGAAATTGATATGATAGAAAATATCACTCTTTAAAAAATTGCATATATTAAGAACACGAAGGAATATGGGAAGACATAAAGTAATACCAGGAAAAGAATGTAGAATCAAATCCACCAGATTCCCACTATTTATGCTACCAATAATCTTTCAATTGTCATATGGTATTTCCTTTTCTTAGTCTTTCTCATCTTTGACCAGCCTGTAACTTTTGATAGCCACTTCTACTCCTTTCTTTTTTTAATCTTCTTTTTTTCCTCTTGATTTCGATAAGATTCTTGTTCTAGAGGTAGAAGGGATTTCAGAGTCCATTTAGTCTTTTCACATGAGGAAATTGAGGTCCATGAAGGTAACTTGCCTAAGATCATATAGGTAATACCCATCAAAAGTGACAATTGAACCAAGGCCTTCTAATCCCAATGCTAGCTAGTTATTATAAGCTCAACATACTTCAAACAGAATTTATTACCTTTTCACCCAAAAGTGTTCCTCCTAATTTACTTATTTCTGACAATGCAAGTCCCATCCCCCCTACCAACATGCTCAAAAATTTGGTTTTGTTTTTTTTTTTGGAGGGTGGGGGAGGCAATTGAGGTTAAGTGACTTGCCCAGGATCACACAGTAAGTGTTAAGTGTCTAAGGCTGAATTTGAACTCAGATCCTCCTTACTTTAGAGTTGGTTCACTATTCATTGTGCCATCTAGCTGCCCCCTTACTTCCTACTTCTAATCAGTTGCTAGGACCTTATCAATAGTGACACAAAATTCTCTGTAATGTGTGGCCAGTCTTTTCTATTTCCACTGCTGTCATATTATTATAGGAAGTTATTATTACCCATTTGGACTATCCCAATATGCTTCTAACTGTTCTTTTCCTTTTTCCAACCGACTTCTTTTCAGGTATGGAACAGCAATTTTATTCTTACATTGAAAAGGAATGCTAAAAAATAATGTATCATAGAATGATCACAGTTAGTTGAGCAGCTGATATTAAAGCCTTTGGGGGATGTTTGCCAACTGCTTCTTTGTGAGAGCTGCTCATCAGCTATTCTACATTTTACTTCCACTAAAGTCATCCTGACCAATACATATTTCAATTTTCCTTATACACAAATCTTATTTCATTTATGCTGCTGCTTAAAAATCCATTGAGGACATTTTTACTGTATCTAATAAAATCCAAGCTCTTCAACTTGATATTTAAGACCTTTCACAAACTGATTTCACTCTACTTTTTCAACTTCATTTCTTCTAACTTCCTTCTGTGTGTTTAATGATACAATCTATCTGTATTAGGAGGCAGCTAGATGGCTCAGTAGATAGAACTCTGGGTCTCTGTATCCTTAGTTCCTGCCAAATAATAGGTGCTTAATAAATATTTCTTCATTGACTGGAAGCACAGTTCTCTACACTTAGTAAATGTCTAATAACTATTTATTGAATTAAAAAGAAAGGTAGATTTCTCATTAGGATAAGCCAAGGATAAAGGATTGGAAAACATGAGATAATCTTTCGATTGCATTCCTAAATAAAACTAAATTAAAAAAAAAAAAAAAGATGAGACTGTATGGTCAAGATACCTATTGTACTTAACCAACCAGTCTGATTATTTCAGCCCAATGGATAATTCTGTTTAATTGCTTGACTGATTTAATTATTGTTCAGAGGTCAGACAATGGAGCAATAGATTAATTGACTATTGCATTCATAGTGTGATTGTGCTTATTAATGTATATCCATGGCCAGATTGTTTTTCTAGCTTACAATACTGTCATCCTCTTAATTCCAAAAAACTAAAGCAGTAACTGGCCCCTTGTACCTCTACCTTCAGAGTAGAATAATTTCTACTCCCTTGGGATTTGAAGTAGAGCACACAGAGATCTTGTAAAGAGATTTTCCTGCTTAGGTATGAGCAACTAGGTTCTTTGAGAGTTCTCTTCTAACTCTGATATTCTATGGAAAGTAAATCTATAATACATGTGTTTTTAAGGTCCATATTAAAAAGCTAGACCATTTGCAAATGAGGTAGCTCATCTACATTTAAGTAGGTGCCTGAGACCAATTGAAAGTTTAAAAGTCAACGAGGTTATTTTAGAAGCATTTCTGCCGAGTTAAAAACCAATTAAGTTAATAAACAATGAGGTTTTATTGATTTTATGATGAAAGAAATTAAATAAATGCTTCCTAATTCAGTTTTTTAGAAATTGTACTTTATTGATAACAGTTGGTTTTTGAACTCACTGATTTTCAGTTCAATACAAGTGTTTTTAAAATGGATTTCAGTCTTTTAAAAGCCTTAAATAAAGCTACATTGTGCATCTGGGCCAAATTCAACAGGCAATTTTCAGCAGGGCTCTTTTGTATTCTTTTACATGGAATGCAATATAGTCATTTGACTGATCTCTGTTGCTAAATATTTGATTGTTTCCTATTTATCCCAGCTGATTGGCTGCAGTGGATAGATGCATAGATGTACATAGTGCATAGATGATATGGATAGAATTAATACAATGCATAGCTCTTGGTCCTAGAATTTGGCCAGATTGAGTAATTATGGTTTAAATGTTGCTCTTTCTTCCAACAAAGCAAAGATCTCAGCCATCTCTTCTTCAGACTAAAGCTGATCCTTGTGTGTACACAGGTATGTACACATATATACATATGTATAAAATCAAGATATACAAATATATCATGACACTTTCCTTATAAATAACTGAAACCTATTTGTAAATAATTCATAAATGAAAATGGCAGCAAATAAACTCCTATAAAATTATGATTTAAAAAAAGGTAATATAAGAAATATTCAGGAGAATTTAGAAAATATTAGAGAAATTATAAATGGAAAATTTCATTGGTCTGAATTGCTTTTATTAAGGCAAAACAGTAATATATTTTTAGATAGTTTTGAAAATGAAATATATATCACAGTATGTAACTTTTTTGGAATTGCATTATAATTTATGCATTGAAATGTTTATTGCAGATATCCTATTAGGAGTTGAAAATATTAATGCGTACTCTTCCTAAAAACTTACAAATATTGGAAAGTAGAAGCTGTCTTTCTCTCCTAAATATCCCTACCTGTTCAGCTGATGTTACTATAGGGTATAATCACCAAGTTAGGATTATTTTTGTTATATCCTTTTAGAAAATGTAAGTTTCCTAGGAACAAGTACTGTATCATATCTGTCTTAAGTAAAGGGTCTTTCAAGTAGCAGGACTTGATAAAAAATATTTTTGAATCACCTCTTTGATATTAAGCTGATTTATTAGTTGTACATCATATTAATATTGTGGTTAATAATATTCATCCTGTTAATACCATAGGTCAGAATTAAATTGGCTTCATCTATTTTCTTATATAAGCCTCAGTGAAAAGAAAATACTGATAAATCGGTGTCATAATCAGATCTAGAAATATTTCAGTGCACCAGTAAACTGATGCTTGAAATGATGTGAAAAGCTTTGATGAAAATATTATAAAATATTATAAAGTATAAAAATTTTGTTTAAAACATTCATTTACATACATTTAAATTTTATTCAATAAATCAACAATTGTCCAATTAAATTATATTTTGTGGAGTGCTTTTACTGTTAGAATGCAAATTCCTTGGTGGCAGAGATGGCTTTGTTTCTGTCTTTGTAGCCCCAACACCAGCACTGTGCATTGCACATAATAAAACCTGCTTGTTGAAGGAGTGAATGAATTCATTGGCTAGATTCCTGCTAAGTACATACTGAATGCCAGTAAAGTACCTAGATAATTGCTCACTGGATATCTCCACTTGGCATCTCCAGCTGACATTTCAGAAATTTCACTCATCATCCTTTTTTCACAAGCCTGCCCCTTTCTCCATGTTCCCAGTACTTCTGATGGCACCACCATCTGCCTATTCATTTAAACTCAGAACGCTGCAGTCATTGCTGACTCATCCCTCTCCCTCATCCCCCACAGCCCCAATTAGTTCCCAAGTTCTTTTTGTATCTCTGACATTTATCCATCCACTCCTTTACATTCTCAATGACACCCACCCTAGTTGAAATCCTCATTATCTCTTTTCTAGACTACTGTATTTAGCCTCTTAACTGTCCTTTCTGTCTCCAGTCTTTCTCCTCTCCAATCCATCTCTTCACAGAGCTGCCAATGTAATCTTCCTAACATACAGGTCAGGTCACATCTCTCTTCAGTTCCACAACATTCTGTGCCTTGCCATAGTCTACTGGAAGAAATTAATCTCCTTAATTTTGCATTCAAGGCCCTTTTTAACACACAGCTCACCATACATTTTATACACCAGACAGGATTATTTACCATTCACTAATCTTGACTATCTTCTTTCTCACTTTCTTTTACATGTTTGCATATTGAATTCCTTATGGTCTAAATTCAGGGGTCCTCAAACTTTTTAAATAAGGGGCCAGTTCACTGTCCCTAAGACTGTTGGAGGGTAGGACTATAGTAAAAACAAAAACTTTGTTTTGTGGGCCTTTAAATAAAGAAATTTCATAGCCCTGGGTGAGGGAGATAAACGTCATCAGCTGCTGCATCTGGCCCGTGGGCTGTAGTTTGAAGACCCCTGCAATGGTCTGTCATTACAGTCTATACTTTCAGAAATCCTTTATCCCTTATTCTTCTCCTCCTGACCCTCAAGACCTGGTTCATGTATACCTTTCCATAATAAACTTGCTCTCATTTCTCTTGCTATACTGCTTAATGTTTAAACATTTAATCATAATTTAACTATAGTTGTGCAAGTATGTTTCAGATAATTTCACTACCAATAATCCCTTCCTACTTAAGCAAGCACTTAGAACATAAACTTCTTGAAAGCAGGGACTTTTCTTATGGTTATATTATCAATAGCTAGCATTTCTTATATTGAAACAGGAAAAAAATATGATTTAAATGTTCCTTAAAATATAACTTATAAAGCATACATATTGTGGGATTTTGTGTACTTGTATATTGTGAGTGTCAATCCTATAATAAGATTAGGATATAATCTAATAATCTAATAAGATTATATTTATGTATAAACTTCCTGTCTTAGAAACTATGAACTTCCTTTCTTAGTAAGATTTTTAATCTTGAGAATTAAAAATTCCTTTTCCTGTAACTAAAACTAGTTATTAATTCACGATTTCTCATAGGAATAGTCATAGGTTTGATACTTCATGTACTCAGGGATCAGGATGAGAGGTTGTTTCCCATTATATATAAGAAGTAAGATGTTATCTTCTGGAGGGAGGCTCAAGCAAATATATATATGTATATGTATATACTTAATTTGCTGAAAATTTAATTGTCAGGTTTTTTCATCATGTTATTGTTTTAATCCAATCATTTTAAGTCATAATAACTAAAATGTATTTACCACAGAATAAGAACAATTATGTTAGATTTTTGTCCCCAAATCTAGTTGTGTCTATTTTTGCAACATTTTGAAGAATTTGAAAAATGAAAATTAAGTCTCCATTCCATCCATATTGAGGCACAGGACATAGGTATCATTATTTCTGTTTGGAAGACAGACTCTGAGGTTAAGGTGACTCATGAACAGCCAAACAGCCAGTTAGTAGGAGAGACTAAAATAGAATTCAAGGGCCGTGATTCCCACTCCCACGCTCAAACCACTAGACCACCCTCCCTACTGTGATTGAGGCACAAGGCGTTTCCTGGAAATTAATGACTTTCTGAGGAGCTAATGGTCTGAGGTCACCGAAGTGGTCATCAAGTACCTCATGTCTCAAGGTCATTCTCAGTATTCAAAGCTAAAAATGGAAGAAAGAAACTCAAAAATATAAGCATGGACATTGTTGTATATAGATGGCAATGTTTTATTTGCCTTTTACTGAGTAATTTTGAGAAAATGCCATTGAATCATAAGCCCTGAATAATTTTCTTACATTCCATTTATATATTTCTAGTGCATCTCCCCTTAAACACAAGGCACTTTGTATACAGCAGGAGCACACTCCATCATATTTTACTTCCTTAGAGGAATGTTTTATTAAGTGAATTTTACTTTTTGTCTTATGTACTTTAGACTAGACTCTAGAATGTAGAGAAGAGAGTGAAAGTGTGTTTGAAGGAGAGTTTATATACTCTCAAGTTGATCTTAAAACTATCAGAAATGACATGTAGCAGTGGAGTGCCCAAACTTGCAAGCAACTAATCATTTTGATTTACCTAGAAATTTTAAAGAACTAAGAATTATTTTTTTATTAAGGAATCCTTTAAAAATATAAATCCTCATCTGGAAATATTGACACAAATAAAATGTCTTTGAAAAGACCAAGGAAGAACAGAATTAGATCTGATAAAATTAATATACATCTTTTTCCCATCCCACCCCTATTTCTTTCCTTTTCAAATATTAAATTATCCAATGCAAATACTCCTTTCCAGTAACTGAAGTCACTCATTTTCCTACACCTCTATAACTGGAGGCATACAAATCTATTCCATTTACTGAGGCTGCTTTCACAGGTTGGATAGGAAGAGAATTTAAAAAAAAAAAAACATTTTGGCTCCTCTATATCTTTTTGCCAGATCCCTACATTTTATAAAAATCAGCACATTGTGATGCAAAGAAGAGCTACTGCTGCTGATTTTTTTCTCTCAGTAAAGGTATTTTCTTTTTCTACCCCCAAGTTTTAAATGATCAACTCTTTAGTTTAAGGCCTACCTTTTACATATCCTGGTTGTAAAAGCTTGGAGAAGTCATTTAAACTCTTTCTATGCCAGGAGTCTCTCTAAGATTGAAAGTTTTCTGCTTTGGTTAAAAAAATGGTTTCCCATATTGGAGGAGAAAACAAAACAAAACAAAACAAAATATTGGTGTCATCTTTTTTTTTAGCTTCCTGGTAGTAGCTTATACTTTGTTTTCTCCATCAAAATCAAATTCAATTTGTAGAGCACGCAACAATCATACTTGGTTAAGAGCAATGATAAACAACAGACACTTTACAAACCAAAAAAAAAAAAAAAATTTAAGAAAATTAACAAGCCTTTCTTAAACACCTTCATATTGATCAGAAAGAGTAACCTGAAATTGATTTAAGGGAGTTAGCCAAAATAGCAAGTTCTTGTGGTGAGACAGCTGATATGACCAGGCTAGAAAATCTCTCCACTACTTCCTATGGTCACTTAAATTCGACAGTATTGCAGAATGGGAGGACTCAATGAATAAAGATTCTTTAGAATTTTTTCATCAGAGAGAGGCTTGGGAAACAGCATTTGACTCAAAATAAGATGATTTCAGTTCCTTGAGCAGATGCAAAAGAAATGAAAAAATATTCCCCCTGCTTATCCTGGATTGGTTCCCATGAAAGTGAGAGACTTTACAGTCAAAGGAAGAGTCCTATGTAAAACTAGTTAAACTTGACATTTTGCCAATGTTGTACAATCAGCAGAAATCTTGGTATATCCAAGTGTTCTTCTTTTAATGCACAGAACAGGAAAAAACTATTAGAAACTTTCAGCAATAGTTGTTGTGGGACTTCAACTGGCCTATAAAGTAGTAATCATCAAAGCTCTTTAACACCAGAAACAACTCTCTTCATTAAGAAGTAATAAGGTACAATGGAAAGTATAAGAAGGCCTACCTCTGTTACTTGCTCCATGTATGACCTTCAGCATCTATGAGCCTCAGTTTCCTCATCTTTAAAATGACTAGGTTGTAACAGATAAGTGGTATCAAGCTCAACTAGAAAGGGAGGTATCATTAAATCCTACACAATATGATTTGTATATGGGCCACATATTTATATACTTTTAAAATGTAATGTTATCTATGTTTTATTGTATTTTTACTTTTTTGTCAAATATTTTCCAATTATATTTTAATCTGTTTCAGGGGATACTCAGTAGCATGTAGATTATTGATCGTATATTCAACATCTAGAAGACTTCTAATGTCTCATCAAGCTATAAATCTATAACTTCTCCTTTTTTCTCAGAATGAACTTCAGTAAAAATTTTTTTCAGGGAAATTAGTTCATTTTCAAGACACTCGTGCCACTATGTGCACTAAATTCTGGAGATAGAAATACAAATATACAAAGATATATAAAGTTAGCCTTGTCTTCAAGGAACTTACATTCTAACAGGAAGAGACAACGAATAGAGTAGGCAAGTGATGGCCATCCAGAAATAATTTTATCAAGGAAAGTTATAAGTGCATTAAGTGGGAACTTAAAGAGTAGATTGAGGCAGTCTTTCCAGGAAAAAAAATGTCATTATTGGTTTAATTATTATTCCAAAGCTGGAGGTGAATAGAGGAGCTAAGAAGTATCATTTCTAGTCCTCAAAGTAACTGGCAAGACTGGAGTATTCCAGAAATAATGGAACAAGGAAGATATCCACCAATCAGAAGGGGAGGCCTTAGGGAAGAAGTTGCGAAGATGAAACAATGAACACCTTCAGGGTTTGGTTGCTGGTCTAGGAAAGGAGACTACTTGTAAAGCTATTCAGGAGATGACTAGGGATTCATTTTATTCTGTCTCTATGGGGTTTTTTTGCTGAGGCACTTGGGGTTAAGTGACTTGCCTAGGGTCACACAGCTAGGAAGTATTAAGTGTCTGAAACCAGATTTAAACCCAGGTCTTCCTGACTGCAGGACTGGTGCTCTATCCACTGTGTCACCTAACTGCCTCTCTATGGTTCATTTAAAAAAAAAAGGTTTTCTGAATACATTGTTGACATTAAGAATTTTAAATGATATTAGTGAAATTCTGTGGTAAAGTAGATAAAAAGTAGGTTAATAAGTCAGAAAAAACAAGATTTAACTTTCTTTTCTGATACTAATAGCTAAAAATTGTTGATGTCTCTGTACTTTCCAATGCTTCCAGTGGCTCTATAAATTGCAAAAGAATTTCCATTCTTTACTAACAGAAAGAATTTTTCTTATACCAAAAATCAGAACTCCAATAAAAATAAATTATTATCACAGCTAAATTGGAGTTCAGATAATCTATTTAAGTTGATAGCAAGTATATAAGAATTGAACCCAGTTTCTGACCTTTACTAGCTCATTTATTTTGGCAAGTTGCTTAAATTCTCTAAATCTTGATTTCCTTTTCTATAAAGTAGGGAAAATAATAACTGTAACACTTACCTCACAGGTACTGAAAATAATAGTACATGACATTTATAAAGAGCTTAAGATTTTCGTATATACTCTCATTTCATCCTCACATTGAAAACCTGTCATTTCACTGATTACTTTGCTTTACATCAGTTCATGAAAGTCATCCCTGCTTCTAGATGGCCTTTATATTCATTGTTTCTCTAAGCCTCATATGAAATCCTACCATCTGCAGGAAACTTTTTCCTGTCCCTCTCAATGCTAATGCCTTCCACTTAGATTACCTTCAATTATTTTGTATGTACAGATTTTTTTTTATATTATCTCCCTACTGAGAATGTAAAGGATAAAGTGGGTGGGGAAAACTGTTTTTGCCTTTCTATCTCTACTGTTTAGTGTAATGCTTAGATTATAGTTAGATCTTAATAAATGCTTTGTTGCCACCAATGGGTAAAGTTTCTTCACTCTTAAATTTTCTCTCTCTCAAAAGAAATAGATTCATTTATTGCTAAATTAAGTTTTTTTTTAAACCCTTGACTCTCAAGTAATGGGATTATACCTAGCAGGAGAAGGGTGACTTTTAGGAATAGATTTAGAATGGAGCTCAAAGGTCATCTCTCTCTATATATATATCTATATATGTGTATATATATATTTCTATATATATTTTATAGATTAGGAAAAAAAGACCCACAGAAGTTATATGACTTCCTTGATGTAGAAATTGTCAGAGGATTTAAATCCAGAATTAACTCAAGAGCTCCTGTTCTTTATGCCAGTGGTGTCAAATTCAAACAGAAACAAGCCCACTATTCTACAGTAGGATCCCTACAAGCAGAATGGCATGTTTAACATATAATGTTCTTTATGTTTTATTGTATTTTCATTTATTTTGCTAAATATTTCCCAATTACATTTTAATCTGGTTGCGACCGCACTGGGGAATGCTGCCAGTTACAGATACCTAAAAGTTGCATTACACTCTACCCTATACCATGCCTCCATACCCTGTATATCCTCCACATTCATACAAATAACATTACCAGTCAGGGATTCATATAGGAATGTTGAGAGGAGTAGATTAGGAGAAAAATAGAAAGGTAAATTCATGTCCCCTAATATTTTCTGAAAAGAGCGGTGGAGGCTAGAATACTCAGAAAAGTCATAAATGGTTTTGAGGATCATTTAGAAATGTGTGATAGATTGTGGTTTTGGAATCTACTAGCTAATGGCTAAGTGAATATGTGTTCAGTCCAATAATAATTCCAGTTGTGGTAGAGTATTGAAGAATAGAACCAAAGGTAGGTTATGTTTCCCTACTAAAATACTCACAAAACTAATGGGGTATTTTGTTTTCTTATAGAGTCAGAAGGGAATGATGAGAAAAACATCTTTTCTTAGCATCCACCTTCCTTTCCATATCTTCCTTAAATTCTTTATTTTTTGGTCTCTGTTTCTTATGTCCTTCTTACATATATATATTATTTTTTTAATATAGCTTTTTATTTACAAGATATATGCATGGGTAATTTTTTTCAGCATTGACAATTGCCAAACCTTTTGTTCCAATTTTTCCTCCCCTTCCTCCCACTCCCTCCCCCAGATGGCAAGTAGACCAATACATGTTAAATATGTTAAATACTCTCTCTCTCTCTCTCTCTCTCTCTCTCTCTCTCTCTCTATATATATATATATATATATATATATATATATATATATATATATACACACACATACATACAGTTATGTCCTTCTTAAAGTACACATTCTAGTATCTATAAAATAATTTAGTTTCAATGGTCTATACGTCCCTTCGGTCTCTAAAGTTATGATACTGTCCAAACTTTGGTGAAATAGGGCTGATTGCCCTGCTTGCTCAGTTCCTTCTTTCTATATTCATTTTGGGAAAGGGTGTGGTTTTTCAAGGAGATTGCATCAATTCCATTCAAAACAAGTGAAATGAATTGGAAACCCATGCTCCAACTAAACATTGCAAATCAATTTTAGCTCTCCTTTCCCTTCCATTGAATGTGCTTGCTGCATGAATGATTCATGGTGAACCAGCAAGTCAGCATAGTCATTCTGAGAGAACACTAAGAGTTTACTTACACATAATTACTCAGAACTGAGTAGGAGGAAATCCCTGTCTGGGATCATGGGAGATAATGGAATTCCAACCAGAGATGCTTTGGCAAAGGAGTAGTACTTTCCCTTAGACCTAATTTAACTTTGAAATCCTTAATGAGTTGAATCATGTCATTCAACAAAATAAACAAGGAAGAGAAACATCATTTGGTTTCAGTCCAAAGTCTAGTATACTCAACTTTGGTCTTCCCCCATCATTGCCCAAATGTTAGAGTTTCCTATAAGCCAAGCCAATGATTTTATTTCTGGCTTTTTTTTTTTCACATCAAACTCCAAAAGCCAGGCACTAGCTAATGGTAATTAGTGAGCATCCGTTGGAGTTTATTCTTGCTGTTCTTCCCAGGCATGCATAATTTTTGTGAAGAGAAAAGAAAATCCAATTATCCCCAAATCCAGTCAGTTTGGCTCATCTGCTCTTGTGTTAGATCTTTAGAAATGGTTCTTTACAACTGAAAGGAAAACATATGGTACTTGATAACAGTCTTTTGAAGCTTATTCATAATGTAACCTTGTTTATAAGATAAAAAAAAAAATACATGGTCATTCTCATTATGGATATGCCCCAGTTCAGCAAAATCTGCCACAGGAAAATCTCAAATTACAAACAAATAAGGGGTGATTTTTCATGTTGTAAAAAAGATTTATTAAAAAATTCCTTTATATAGCAAGGAAACTATTGCATTGAAAATGATGCCTCTTACAGGAGATAAAATTGATTTACACACAACTTTTAAAAGATGTATCGATTATATAAATCTGTTTTCCCTGTACAAAGTATTTACATCAGATCTGGGAATGTAGTTATGAGTACTGGAAATTGGTTGCACACATAGATATCCTCAGGTTCATGATAAAAATCTGATGTATTAGAATGTCCTGAAACTATAATATTTTCTCCAAACAACCAAGCTCCTCTTTAGAAAATTATTAGTGTACTAAATAGAATCCTAGCTAGGAAAAAAATAATATATTGGCTCTCTGCCATTTAACATTTTTGTCAGTGATTTAGATGATGGTATATTTTACTTCTGTGTTAATTAGATGTCATTTTCTCTTGGTTTATGGTGTAATAGAAAGAAAATTGGACTTGAGAACTGAGAGATACTCATATCTAAATCCTATCTCTTATAATTGTTAACTATATAACCATGGACAAGTGCTCATCTTTTTTCAGCCTGTTTCCTTATCGTAAAATAGTACCTGCTGCATTTACTTCATAAATTTCAATTATTCACTCTGGGGAAGGAAGTAGCCATGGTATAGTGGATGAAAAGGAGGTGATTTGGAGCTAGTATTCCTGACTAAAAGCAGAGGTGCCAGTGATTTAAGTCCCATTTCTGTCACATACTGACAATTTGACTGTATAAGTCTGGCTTTGGTCACACACTGTGCACGAGTCACTTAAGCTTTGTCTGCTTCAGTTTTCTCATCCATAAAACGGGGATATTAATAGCATCTATCTCCCAGGGTTGTTGTGAGGATTAAATGAGGTAATATTTGTAAATCCTTTGCAAATCTTAAAGCATCATTATTTGCAAACTTTAAAGCTAAGGCTTAACTTCTCAAGGCTTTAGGTCAGAGTCGTTAAACCATGCATCCATGACTGGTGGCAAATCATATATCCTGCCATCTTCATTTCCTATGTGGTCTAAACAAGATTAAAATGTGATTCGAAAATTTTTAACAAAATTTTAAAAAATACAATGAAACACAGTAATGTTGATATATAGTTTTCTAAGTCAACATGCAGTCTATGTAAATTCTTGCATATGGTTTAATGGATTCTATTTTTACAGACACTACTGCTCTAGGCAACCCTTTAAGACTAAATTGAAAAGAATGTGTTGGCCTTTATTGGTTGAAGTAAGATTTTATCCGTTGAGAGTTCCTTATATAAATAAAACCAGAGAACAAGTCCTTTTCTTTTTTCTATTTTCTCCAAAAGGCCCTGATTATTACACATGTGTTGATCAGGGATTGGAAGGAAGGCCTTATAGAACTCCAATCGCTTTCTCTCATTAGCTCTTTGCAGCTCCCATAGTCATCTACCATTAGCACATTAGTACAATTAGTTTATTAATTCAATTCAACAGAAGTTTATCAGATTAACTAATTGGTCCTTTGGAAACCAGGCAGAAACTGTCCCAGAGGAGATGTTGGAAATCAAAGAATGGTAGAAGAGGAGGAAAATATAGTAGCAGCTAACCCTGAAGTGAAGGTGAGATTGACAACTGTAGAAATGACTAGATTTGGTAGAGGTCCAAGTAGAACACATAATAGGTCTCTTTGCTTGAGGCAGGAGAGTGGTACTTAGAGCTATAGGCTAATAATTTATTGCTAAAAGATAGAAGATAAGTTTTTTTTTCACAATAATGAAATGAGTCAATGAACAGACTCATTCATTAATATGGATTAAAAATTCCTGGTTTATATTTTTAAAAGCCTCATTTAAAATTTGAGGCACTATTTGCTATATCCTGCTCCACTTCTCCCTCTCTCCACCCCCTTCTTTCCTTCCCTTTCTCTCTTTCTCCTCCCCCCCTCTGTCTCTCCCTTCTCTTTTTCTATTTGTATCTATATATGTATATCATCTTACACACTTCAGAAATATCTTTGCACCTTGCCTTCTTTGTAGCCATCACCCTCATCTTCCTCTCACTGGATACTTGGACTTTGCCCCTAAATCCCAAATTCTGGTAAGTGATCCTA
The DNA here is from genome assembly GCF_016432865.1 of Antechinus flavipes. Lineage (NCBI taxonomy): Eukaryota > Metazoa > Chordata > Mammalia > Dasyuromorphia > Dasyuridae > Antechinus > Antechinus flavipes. The sequence goes on along the minus strand of NC_067400.1, from coordinate 125,591,343 downwards.
TCATATTGCTGTAGAACACTCCTCCATGCTAGTTTACAGCTATTTTCTTACTATACCTTTACCTTTATTGATCCTCCCTTCTTCCTATCTCTATTTTATGTGTCGACTTCCCCCATTAAAATGTAAGCTCCTTGAAGTTAGGAATTTTATTGCCTGCTTGCATATTTTATTTTAATTTTTCAATAAGCGAGCATTTACAAATTAAGACAACTCTGAGGTACCATTACACATCTTTCCAATTGGTCAAGATGACAGGAAAAGATAATGATGAATGTTGGAGGGAATGTGGGAAAACTCAGGCACTAACACATTGTTGGTGGAGTTGTGAACTGATCCATCCATTACGGAGAGCAATTTGGAACTGTGCTGAAAGGGCTATCAAAATGTGCACACATACCCTTTGATCCAGCAGTGTTTCTACTGGATCAGTATCCCAAAGAGATCATAAAAAAGGGGAAAAGGACCTACATGAGCTTGTGACAGCCCTTTTTGTAGTGGCAAAAAACTGGAAACTGAGTGGGTGCCCATCAGTTTGAGAATGGCTGAATAAGTTACAGTATAAGAATGTTATGGAATATTATTGTTCTATAAGAAGTGATCATCAGGATGATTTTAGAGAGGCCTGGAGAGACTTACATGAACTGCTGCTAAGTGAAGTGAGCAGATTCAAGAGAACATTGCACACAGCAAAAACAAAATTATGCAATGATCAACTCTAATGGACAAGGCTCTTTTCAATAGTGAAGCCTATTTTGATAGATTTGTGGAGAGAGCCATCTGCATCCAGAAATTGGATTGTGGGGACTTAATGTGGATCACAGAATAATATTTTTACCTTTTTGTTGTTGTTTGCTTGCTTTTTGTTTTCTTACTCATTTTTCCCTTTTTTATCTGATTTTTCTTGTGCAGCCTAATAATTGTGGAAATATGTATAGAAGAATTGCACATACTTAACATATTAGATCACTTGCTGTCCAGGAGAAGGGGTGAGGAAAAGGAAGGAGAAAAAAAATTTGGAATACAAGGTTTTGTAAGGGTGAATGTTGAAAACTATCTTTGCATATATTTTGAAAATAAAAAAGTTATTATTAAAATAAGCAAGCATTTATTTTCTTTCTTTCCAACTTCCTTCCCTTATCTTTTATTGGAAAAAAATTCTTGTAACAAATATGCTCAATAAAACAAAACAAATTCCTATATTGATTATGTTCAATAATGTAATTCTCATTCTTCGTCATGAATTCCTTATCTTTATGTTAGGAGATAGATAGAATATCTTAACATCAATCCTCTGGAATCATGATTGATCATTCTTCTTTGATTGATCATTTAAAACTGAAGTTTGTGTGATTAAAAAAATCAGGGTAAAACAATTGCTTGGCCAATACAGAAGATAAAGTTGTAGCTCCATAGACTTTTCTATAATAATTACAATCTGTACTTCATTATCCAGCATTCACTCGTCATCACAAATAAGAGCTCAGTTGTAATCTTGTTTCATCTAGAATATTCTAAGACACATCAGGGTCTCTTAATTTGACTCTATGAGGTTGCCTATGCTTATATGATTATTATAAAAGATCTTTGCATATTCTTTTAAGTTTCTTCCACAGAGAGGTTTGGGGTTTCTTAAAATTTCAATGCTATTTCAGTGCAAGGTTATCTTCTCCAGCTTTGCATCACTTTTAAAAAAGAGTAATAAAACTTTTGGAAAAGGAAAGAGATCAGTTTGGGTAATATTGGTCCAATTTGGAGAATATTGAATTGTTTTCAAATATACTACAATGTATATATTAATAATATGCATACTTACATACAATAATAATATGTAACAATAAACAATACAATATACCATCTCAATGCAAAAATATTTCATGAGATTCACAATTTCATTGATGTGACTATTCCATCCCCTTAGGTAGATTGCAACCCTCTACACTTTAGTAAATGGTCTACCTGAGTTACTATGACCAAAAAAAATTTTTTCATTGATCAGAGTTCTTAAATATTTCAAAGTTATTCATCTTTACAACATTGTTTGTTTTTTGTTCCAGTTTCTGTTTACTTAATTCTGCATCAATTTATAGAAGTATTTTTTCTGAAATAAATTCATCATTTCTTATATCACAATTTGTATCAGTTCATAGAAGTAGTCCCAGGTTTTTCTAAAGTGATTTACCTTTTTTAGTTAACAATAAGTAAATAAATACATATGCTGTAATTTGTTTGACCACTCCCTCATTAATTGGTAATCTCTTCAGTTCCCAGGTCTTTGTCATCTGAAAAAAAAAAAAAGGCCTTGTAAGTATTATACATATGTATGTCTTTTCCTTTTTAAATAAGTTTTTTTTTTTAAAGTCATAGAGCAAATGGTATGTTTGGTGAATAAGAGAGTATATGTAGTTAATGACTTTTGGAACATAGTTCCAAATTACTTTCTAAAATAACTACCAATTCATAGTTCCTCCAACAATGCATTAGTATGCATATTTATTTTAGCTCTTTCAAATTATTTATTTTCCTTTTTTTTTTTTTTTGGTTATTTGCCCAATCTGATAAGTGTAAGATAGAAGTGTGGAATTTTTAAATTTTAATGTCTCTAATTATTGCTAATTTAGATGATTTCTCATGTGGCTACTGATTGAGGATTTTGAAACTGTATATTCATAGTGCAAAATGTGTATTCATAGTGCTTAGCACAATGCCTCACATATAGTAAATAATAAAAGTTTGGTCACCAACTCTATTTTTCTAACTATTCATCTATCTATCTATCTATCTATCTATCTATCTATCTACTATCTATCTATTTAGTGGTGTACCTTTCACCCAACAAAACTGTTAACATTGTGTAGCATGCTGTATGATTTAAAATTGTCTAAGTCTCTCATAGAATCTGAGTGAGTGCTGAATATATAGACAATACTTAGTAACCTATCATTAAATGATTATTGACATAAAGTTTCTATTAATGTCCTGCTCTGATACCTCATCATGATATGGATGAATCAAGCCCTTTAGGACTTTCTCTTTCAGGTCCTGACAAGTTAGTTAAGTATTTGAGTAAGGGCCTTTTAGTGAATTCTGTGATATAATTGAGAATTATCTTAGCAAAGGGAGAACTTTAGAACATCAGATAAAAAAATTTTTTTTGGTCATAGTAACTCAGGTAGACCATTTACTAAAGTGTAGAGGGCTGCAATCTACCTAAGGGGATGGAATAGTCACATCAATGAAATTGTGGATCTCATGAAATATTTTTGCATTGAGATGGTATATTGTATTGTTTATTGTTACATATTATTATTGTATGTAAGTATGCATATTATTAATATATACATTGTAGTATATTTGAAAACAATTCAATATTCTCCAAATTGGACCAATATTACCCAAACTGATCTCTTTCCTTTTCCAAAAGTTTTATTACTCTTTTTAAAAAGTGATGCAAAGCTGGAGAAGATAACCTTGCACTGAAATAGCATTGAAATTTTAAGAAACCCCAAACCTCTCTGTGGAAGAAACTTAAAAGAATATGCAAAGATCTTTTATAATAATCATATAAGCATAGGCAACCTCATAGAGTCAATTAAGAGACCCTGATGTGTCTTAGAATATTCTAGATGAAACAAGATTACAACTGAGCTCTTATTTGTGATGACGAGTGAATGCTGGATAATGAAGTACAGATTGTAATTATTATAGAAAAGTCTATGGAGCTACAACTTTATCTTCTGTATTGGCCAAGCAATTGTTTTACCCTGATTTTTTTAATCACATAAACTTCAGTTTTAAAATTAGCAACTTAGCCACTTGCAATTTTAGTAGCCTAAGACTACTGAATGCTTGTTCCTGAGACTGCATTAATGAATTTCAAGGATTGCTTTTATCCAGAAAGGTCCTGAAATGTTTTACTGACTATCAAATTCTCCCAGGTAATTGAACTTATGCAAATGCAAGAGATGCTATAGGTCAATGGGGGCAGGGAAGGAATTTTCCTACTCAAAGTCTGGCTTTCCTTCAAATGCATCTAGAAAACACTTTCTACAGCTTATATGACTGGAAATATGGAAGGACATTCTTGGGTGGGCCTATAATGTTTCCTACAATGCAGAGTCAAATATTTTCAATTAGTGACTCAGGTAGAGAGGGATAAACAGTTTGGAATCTTGATGAATAGAAATGAGGAAAGTATTTGTAGACAGAGATTAGGAATGAGCTCAAGCTGTTTGGTGCAGCATTAGCTTGTGTATATCTGAGGGATACAGTGATGATGTGCTGGGAGACAAAATAATCTAGTGGAAAAATCTAGAATTGTGAGTCAGGATACTTAGACTCTCAACCTGGTTCAACCTGTGGGATCTAGGCAACTCAAATATTTTGATATCTTCAAAGTTAGGGTAATAAAAATGTTCTTGATTATCTCGCATATATTGGTAGAATCATTCATTCCTTTTAGCTACATGTAGCAGTCTGGGCAATATTTGTTTTTCATCCAATTTGTTATTCCTATATGGTTGACTGGAACAATTTCTTTTTTATTGCTATGAATTTCACTGAAAAGACTTCCAGATTTTTAATCAAATTAAACTATCTTCATCTGTAAAGAACATTCAGAGGAATATCTGATACGTAGAATCCTTCCTTTAGACTTTATATAGCATATATTCCATGGTGCTAGTGGACTCTTAGGTTAACAGATCTTTGTTTTAATAGTTGTTTTTGTTGTTGATAGAGTTTTGTGGGTGTCTTTTGGCCCCAGTCATTTTTTAGTATAATGGTGCTCTTTACTATAACCTAACACTAGAGTATTCTAGCTTATAGCAAATCCAAACATTAAAGTGAGTCTATATGATAACATATTTGGATAAAGCAAAATAGGAAAAGATACTTTACCAGTCCATTGACTGCTAAATTCTAGATAAAATTTATTTATGTATCGATTTCTCCAGATCAATCAGCCTAATAACCCTTTCAAACAAGGAAATAACGTTAATCTATCATGACTTATTCTCAAAGGAACCATACTGCCTCTTTTTAATTAATGTTTCCTTTTCTAACTTCTGCATTAACATTCTCTTTACTGACCTAGTCTAGAAATTTCCCAGCAATATAAGTCATCTATTGGACTGAAGTTCACAGATTCTGTTTCTTCTTCTTTTTTGAAAATGAAGACATTTTTCATGCTGTAGTCATGTAGAATGTAGTATTTCTCCTACATCTTTCTTTCTTCTCTATAATCTTTTCAATCTTGCCAGTAGTTCAGCAATCACATCTGCCAATTATTTCAGGATGCAAGGATACAATTCATCTATCTCACATAACTTGAATTCCTTTTTTTACCAACCCCATATTTTTTTATTTAAAATTTTTTTCCAATGACATGTAACAACTCTTTTCTTAACATCTTTTTTCTAAAATGTTGAATTCCAAATTCTCTTCCTCAATTTCCTCTTCCCCGCCCTTAGAAGGCAAGCAATTTGATATAGATTGTACACATGAAATCATTCAAAATATTTTCATATTGACCATGTTACCAAAAAACACACAGACCTTCCCTCCCCAAAACCAAGAAAAATAAGGAAAATAAAAAGTATGTTCTGATTTGTATTCAGATTTCAATATTTCTTTCTCTGGAGATGAATAGCATTTTTCATCAAGTCTTTTAAAACCGTCTTGTATCATTGTATTTTTCAGAATAGTTAAATTATTCATAGAGAATTGATACTCTAATATACAATATTGCTATTACTATATACAATGCTTTCCTCATTCTGCTCTTCTATGACTTGAATTCCTAAAGGTCAGGTATGTGCTAACCTCCTTACTTATCTTTTTTACTGATTTCTTATTAACTACTTTTGTTCTATTATTTCTAGTACTGTGGTAGTTTTTCTTTGCAAAGAAAGCAGAAGCAAAAAAGGGATGAAACAATGCTTTTTCCAAGGTTGCCAATTATCCTCATCTCATTTGCCCCAAGGAGGAGTTTTATCTCTCCTTTGATTCCTGGATTTCTTTCAATACAGTAAAAAGAATACTTTTTGTTATACTTAACATTTCTTACCAGCCTCTAATCATTTGGAGTTTTACCCTTTTAGACTTTCTTTTTTGTTTTATAGGATCATGACATGGTCTTATATTCATTGTCTGTTACTTTTACCTTACTTCCATTTCATTTATATTCTTTTAAGGAAATTTGTCATTGGATGAGTTCCCTATGTGCATATACACTTGCCTTTTCAGACAACTTCTATTATTTTTTCTTCTTAATGGAACTGTTTCCCTTTGTTTCTTTGGGATTGTCTTCTTGAGAATTTCCCATCTTTCTTGGATTGGCTGCACCTATAGCACAGGTTCTTAACTTGGGATCTGTGTGAGTACATGTACACACACACACACACACACACACACACATCTATCTAAATAAATATATAAATACTTTATTTCAATATAGTAGATTCCCTTTATTACCTATGTTTGGTATTTTGTGACTTTAAAAATATGATTCTGAGAAGGGACCCACAGGCTTGAAGAAAAAGCATCTACAATAACCAAAAAAGTTGGGAGAAAAACATTACTATAAAGAATTTTAATCCACAGGATCCTGTCTACTTTTCCCTGATACCTTTGCTTTCCCAAAATACAGGATGCAAGTCAAACTATGTCTATTTTTACTCACTTACAAGCTATGGAGGGAATAGTCATATATTAGGCATTCATCAACATTAATAAATACCAATGCGTAACTAAATTGACTGGTCACTTTCCTCCTCAGTTCTCATAATTTCTATCCTAGCAACTAACTTCTCCATTTCAGCAAGGAAAGACCAAGTAGAAAATTAATGTTGCCACAAGGTATAGATGGAAAAGTAAAGGAATGAACTAATAAAAGATATTATAAGGGAAATATCTCTGAATTTGGTGGATGTATAGATATTGGAGTAGGGAGAAATCAAAAGTATTTTGAGCTATACAATGTTGAGCCTAGGCAACAGGAAAAAGAAAGTCATGAGGGTGGGAAAAATTTATTTGATTTTGAAGTGGCTGCGAGACTAGTAAGATAAACAGTAAACAATTTAAAATATGGAACTGGAGATTAGGAAGAATAGGGCTGAATATATAAATGTCTTACCACAAATGGTTTGTCATTGGGTTGTTCAGTCTTCATACAAGTACCAGTCATGTCACTCCACCCTACTTTCTCAAGCCATCAACCTTGATTTGGCTTTGCTTTCTTTCCATCAAAATCTTAACCTGATACTTAACTAGTTCTCCCCTAAATTGTCCTCTACTTTTAAATTTCATGTCCTCATTTTTTCCTAGCACTGCTTTCTACTTTGTAAACCTCAACTCCAGAAATACTTACATTCTATCTTTTCTTATATTCTACCTTCTCTTTTCCTATGCATTCACTGCTTAATACTAATGGAAGAAATGACTCAACTATATTTACTGAGTTCACTGAAAATTTGCATTATGCAATCTCATCTGGGCCCTTCTTGCTGTATACAGGATTGACTTTCTCTCTCAGTGCCCACAGTTTCTGTTCCAAATATTCTTTTCTTTCCTCAAGCCACCTACACCACTCCCACTTTCCTTCCAGCAGATGACAGTGCCTCATATTTCACTGAAACATTTTAAGTCACACTGGAGAATTTTCTTTCTTTTGTCTCCTAGACTTTAGATCATTAAAATATCATCCCCCATTTCCTTACATTATATTCTTATAAGAATAGAATATCCGTGGCCTTTCTGAGTTAAATCTGCTAATCTTGTCATTTATTCTATTTTCTACCTATTTCTCTTGAAGTTCTTTCTAATTCTTTTTCCTTTATCCCCAATTTTTCCTCCTTTTATCAATTTCTTCTGTATTATTTAATAATATCCTTAGATCGCCTCTGTTTTTAAAAAGCCTTCATTGAATCCTATTACCCCCTCCACTTGTCATCTTATATCTGTATTTCTTCTCTTAGCCAAATTCCTAGGGAAAAAAAAATGGCTGCATTCAATGCCTATCCTCTTTCATTCACTGCTCACTCTCTTGTCTCTAGCTTCTGATCTCATATTCAACTAAAAATGTTTTATCTAGTGTTACTGATAATCCTTTGATTGCCAAAACAGATGTCCTTCTCATCCTTCTCAACCTCTGTTGCATTTGTACTAAAGAACATTGTCTCTTTCTAGATGGCTTCTTCCTCTGAATTTTTGTCATACTGCTTCTATCTATCTGGCTTCTTCTGAATATTCTTTGCTGGATCCTCATATGTGTTCTGCTGTCTTTGTGTAGTTAAATCCATGGTTTATCCTGGAACTTCCCTTCTTTATATACACTCTCTCTTGAAGATCTCATCAATTCTCATATCTATTTAGATGACTCCCAGATTTATGTATCTGGTGCTAATCTCCCAAACTCCATCTTATTCCATAAACCTGCTAGACATCTGTATTTAGATGTTTCATAAGCATCTCAAATTCAATATGTACAGTACAGAACTCATTATCCTTTATGCTGTATGCATCCCTTTTCTTGGCTTATCTATTTCTATGGGCCCCTCCATTCTTTCAATTACTTTGCTTTATCAGGTTGAAGTCATTCCTCTCTTTTAGTTATCATATTCAAATAGAAACTAAGTTTTGTTGATTTCATTTCTACAATATCTTCTATATTTCTGTCTTCATCCCCTTTTTCCTGTTCAATTGAATAGCTATTCTAATTACATCTGGGTTGTTTACTTTTCCTGGATTTTTGCTTCCTTTAGGAAATTTGCCCAAAGAACAAGTCTGAGAAGCTCTAGTTTCTCTCCCTCCCTCTCCCCATTCCTCCATACCCCTTCTTCTCCCCATCCCTCTTCTCTTTATTCTTCTCCTCCCCCTTCCTTTCCCTTTTCCCCTCTCTCTTTCTCTCCCCTCCTCCTCTTCTTTCTCTTCTCCCTCTCTCTCTCTCTCCCTCCCCATTCTTCTCTTCTCCCTCTTTCTTCTCCCTTCCCCCTTTTCTTCCCCTCCCTCTCTCTCTCTTCTCTGTATGAAAAATAAGAATATTAATTTGATCAGAGTAGAGGGCATGAAGAAAAGTATTGAGTAATAAAGCTGGAAAGATAAGGTTGTGAGGTTGAGCAATCAATAAGCATTTATTAAGTATGAATTGTGTTAGGTACTATGGTAGGAATTGATGATACAGAGAAAAAAATGAAATAGTTACTGCTTTCAAGGAGTTTACAATGTATTGTGGAAGATAACTTATATACATATAAATAAATGAAAAATAAATGCAAGATAGACTAGTGGTTGGGGGTGGGGTTCAGGAAAGACTCTAGAAAGAAGGTAAATGCTTGAACTAAGTTTTGAAAAAAATGGATTCTATGATGCAGGAGTGGGGAGAAAGTGCATTCTAAGAATGGAATGCATGGAGGCTAGAGATGGGGTATCACAAGGGAGGAACAAGGCTATTTAGTAAGGCAACAAAATATGGAAGAGAAGTAATATATGATGATGCTGGAAGTGTATGTTGGGGTCAAGTTGGGAAAGTCTCTTAAAGTCAATTGGTAACATTTATGATTTTTATCCTAGAGACAACAGGCGTTCACTAGAGTTTATTGAATTGAGAAACGACATGATCAGACTAGTGCTTAAGGAAAATAATCTTAGAAGTTGCAAAGAAGATGGACTGGAGTGGGGAAAGGCTTAAGGCAAGGAAACCATTTAAAATTTCATTGCAATAGTTTAATGAGGAGGTGATGAAGAATTGAACTAAGGTTGTGACTGTGGGAGGATTGAAAAGAGGACAGATAGATGCAGGAGATATTGTGGACATAGAAATGTCAAGATTTTATCCTATAATTGAGAGATAGAGACAGAGAAAGATAAAGAGATAGAGAGACAGAGAGATAAATTGCTGGAGGAAAGGCTATTCCTCAGATGCTAGATCATAAACTCTAGTGAAGGCCTATTGTCTCTAGGATAAAAACATAAACTTAACCACTTGAGTTTAAAAGCTTTTCCCAGCCTACCCTCAACCTACATTTCCAGAATCACTATATATTCCATCTCTTCTTATATTTTGTTGCCTTAGTGAGTGTTCTTTCTGTGGACCAAATGAAAGCCAAGGAAGACCACATGATATGGCTGATATAACCTGTCTAAATAAAATTCAATGGAGATTTATGGTCTAAATGGAAGAAAACAGATGTGAATAGGAATTGTGGCAGGGAAAGTTTGGGATCTTCCTGGATTATTTTCCCCCTTTTGCATGGATTCACAGGAAAGCCACACACCTGCTACAAATATTGCTTCAGGGAGCACTCTAGCATGGCTTGTAACATGCTGAAGTGTTTTAACTGTGGGGAGTGGGGGTATAATAACGCACAGTGCAAGAATGTCATCCGGTGCAAATCATGTAGAAAAGAGGATCACATGAATTCCAGCTGCCCCAAAGCAGGTCACAACAAGTTAGCTAGGAGTGAAACACACAGAATTGGGACAATCAAAATGGGAAGATTGAAGGCCCATAGCCACTCGGATTACAGAGATTATTAAGCAAAGGAAAGAGTAAGGAGGTTGTGGAAGAGAAAATGAAAGATACAAAAGGACACTAAAAACCCGAAAAAATAGAAAAAGAAGCAACTTTTAAAAAGAAAACAACTATGGTATAGTGGAAAGAGTTTTAGAGTTAAAGGGCCTGAGTCTGAATTCTGCCTCTGATGCTATCTCACCTATACACACTGGTAAAACATTTAATCTCCCTAGGTCTTATTTTCCTCATTGGTGAAATTGGAGCAAATGAACCGTAAGGTCTCTTCTAGTTCTAGACCTATAATATTATGAAAAAAAAATCAGCTAAAGTCAATTGTTATAAATTCTTAAAGAAGGAAGAATGTACATGGGAGATTAGATAAAAAAAGCTCAACACCAAAAGGATTGATCCTAATGATAAACATAAAATTAAGGCGGAATGGAGATTCAGTCAATGCCTTGCACACTGTAATCAAGAGAGAGAAGGGAAAAAATGTGAGTAAAACAAAGATCTACAAAGCAAGAGATCGGAAAAAAAATATGAGTTTAAAAAGTTCTGAGGAGATTTGTGTAAAACTTAAACATGTAATAGGACAGTTTGGGATATTAAGTACAGTTATCTACACGAACGTGTCACAATACTGAAGTTTTATAACAATAATAATGATTTGCTTTTTTTCAAAGTGCTTTACATATATTCGCATTTTTGATCCTCACTGGTTAGAAGAGCTAGAGTGCAAGATTATACCTTAAAGAATTTAACAAATTGAAAAAACTTTGAATATTGGTTTGGTGAATGATTGTGTGTTTGACTTCTGACAAACAATTCAGCCAAGTTGAGTAAGCTTATCCCTAGACAAGCTGATGAGACTTTTTTGGCAATCACAATCCTGAGAGAACAGTTTTTAGATAAGGATTAGGTTAGAATGAAATTACAAATCTTTGAAGTATTGAGTTATAATAACATTAGATATAATATGAATCATTGTAAAAAGAATTGACTCCCCCCCTAAAAACTGAAGATATTGATTTTGAAGGTGAAAAGAGTAGAAACATATATTACAGCAAATAATTATTCTTCATCCTAGGAAAACTATTGTGTTCAACTTTTCCTCCTCAAAGTGCTCCTGGATTTAGGCATTTACTGACAAGGTTCAGTCAGGGTGGTAATGATGGTGAGGTGACTGTGAAGGGGTGGGCCGTGAAGACAGAAGTCAAGCCATTTATTACCCCTACTCTGGAGGCCTGGGAAGAATAATTGAACCTTTAGGTTTGGTTCATGCCTAGGATTTCTCCAAAAGACAGTAGAAAGGTATTATATAAAATGTTGAATAGATATAGAATAGCTATTTATTTTCTGCACAAAATGCTTTTTAAAAAATTTTATATATTTGAACCAAGAACTTAAAAATGAAATATTAACATAACTTTTATACTGTTCCGGGAGATTGATACTTAAACCATTAACATTGAAACATTAAACAAGACTGTTGAATTGGAGTGTCACTTTCACCTTGATTCAGTGTTATCCAAACAGTCATTTCCACATCCAAGTTTTTGAACAAGCCTTGCCAGGGCTTGAGCTTAATTTCTTATAAGTAGTCAGTTGTACCAGCCCAAAGCTCCAAATTTTTTAATATCGAGTTGTTACATGTGGTCCACTGGAAGTGGCTCAAGCTCTGGAGCATCAACAGGCTTTCCTGTTTTTATTGCTTATAGTATCTTAATGTAGGAAAACTAGAATGTGTAATACAGCTACTACAATTGATAGTATACAATTATCTAGATGTAATACTGTGATTTATGAAGTCTGATAATTGTTGGACACAGAAAACATAGTTTGAACACAGATTTGCACATTCACTGTCTGTGTGATCTTACACAAGTCATTTATTTCCTCAGGAATATCAGACAACTATCCAAGACTCTTAAGTTCTGGGTATATAGTGTTCTGAATTTCCTTATCAGTATCCATCTAAACCAGAATTGTTAAGCACGTGGTCCATAGACCACCTGTGGTCATAACATTCCCAAGTGTCTCTGGAATCAGATTAAAATGTAATTTGGAAATATTTTACAAAAATAAATAAAAATATACTAAATTATTGATACTATCACAATCTAAAGCTAAATCAATATGAGGCAGTCAGAGATTCTTTTGCATGAATGAATGATCCTTATTTCTATTTTAGGCTTATTCAATTGGTCTATCACAAAGAAATTGAAGGTTAAGTCATTTTATATCCCTCATTCCAAATATACACACCTGAGGGAATAGGGACCTAATAGTGAAAAAGCTTCTACTCCTAGATTGCAACTAATCTACAATTTATAATCTTAATGAGTTAATTGGGATTCAGAAAGGTTAAGAAACTTGGCAATGATTTCAAAGTGACACTTGAATCCAGTTGATTATTATTATGTAAATAATAAATTATTAGGTAAATTCTTTCTTTTTAATGTACATATATGCATATTTATGTATGTTTATGAATATGTATTTATAAATCTGTAAGTTATATGTTAAGTTCCTCACAGTTAAGGGCTACATCTTCTATTCACTTTGATCAGCATCCTATCAGACACCTTCCACAGACCTCCAACCTGGTCCTCTAACTCCTGCTCTGGAATCATGTCCTTCCAAATTGGTAGAAATTTACCATATTGAGGCAACTCCAGTCCCATCATACTACTCTCTGACCATTCTCCTGATATGTTTCCCCTCTTCCCCATACTATCCACCTTATGTTCCAACAGTAATCAAATCAATACTATTTTTTTTCTAGAAAGGTCCTATCAATCATCATTATCTTATTCATCATATCTTTGATTTCTCATACCAAAACAACCCTCTCTGGCTCACTATTTTCTTCTTCTATTGGAATATAAGTTCCTTAAGAATGAGATCTATTGTGCTTTTATGTATTTGTATCTGCCATTCCTAGTAGAATAATTGAGCATGTGCTTAGTAAATGCTTTTTTCATTCATTCATTATTCCAATATTTTTGTGTTTAATTTGTTTTCCCTTCTCTTCTCAACCCCATTCCTTCATCTCCTACACATTCTTCAACTTCAGATGAAGCCTAGTCTCAGACCCAAACTTAACACCCAGAGAGGAAATGTCTGAATTTATTGCTTACAAAAAATAAAGGGATATAGCACTTATATGGGACATATCAGATCTTAATCTTCGTTACTCCCAGCTGAGTATTCCTATACATATGCCACCCAGTAAAATTTCTGGAATTTAATGGAATAACTTTTATTCGGTGGAAGAAGGCCACAGGTGTGACCTCTTTTTACATAACATGAAAGTGTGAAAGATTAGTGAAATTCAAGCTAGAAAACATGTATGATACTGGCCATCAAATGAAAACTTGACTAGGATAGCCCTCAGAAAGTAGTTTGTCACTGAGAATATGTCCAGAGTCTTTTCAACATGGTAGAATCTATCGGAATTCATGACCATCTAACATAGTCTTTATGAAAGCAGTCTTAATTCAAAACCATAATGAGACACAATCAAGAAGATATAGGATCAGAAAAAGAGATGGAACAGTCATGTAGTTAAAAAAAAAAAAAGATAAGCAACAGTTGCCCCATATGCCCCATTGATACAAATCCTAAAAAAGGAAGATCACTAGTTTATTGCTATTTGCATTGCTTGTGGAGAATTTAGGTGAAGGATATGACAAGGGTCACTTAGGATAAGAAAGATTCTATAGACTTAGAACAAAATCTGCACTAAGAAAAAGAGGTGTGATGTTGATTTCATTGCTATTTCAGAACCATTGACATATTGCTATTCCTCTTAAAAGAAAGTATTTTGTATTTAGAAAATCAAAATAAAAACACATGTAAAGACTAATAAGGGAGATATGAGAAAAGGTGTCTTTGTCTTTAGAATTTATTACATATTGATAAAGACTGAAAAAAATTATTTGAATAAAAAATTTTGGAGATAATGAGATCATAATTGTGCAAGCTTTACTGAAACTTAGGTACAGTAGAAATACAGAGATATGATCCATACATTAATACTTTAGGAAGCATTCTGCTTAGTGTAGAGAAATCCAAAGGATTTCCTGGGGGAAACGTATTATCTAGAAAAACAGTTATCTAATTATAATAACTTTCCCCAAATTTACCCAATAGCCCTCCTAAAGTAGGATTCCTTAATTATTGAAGATAGCTAACATTAAGTGATAGAAATGTTATGCTAGACTTCAAAATATTCGAATCATTTCCCTAGCTGGTTAAGGAAAAAAACAAGTGAGGAGTACTTGAGATTTAAAGTCTTAGATGGCAAACATCCTGAATTACTACTTGAGACAATGCTAATCGCTAACTACAAGTAATGGTCAGTTCTATGCACAAAAATCCAGGATCTTGAGGATAGCAAGCTTTTCCCCATTTCACAATTTCAAAAACATCCTTTGCCATTATAAGTGTGATTGAGAAGGTGTTAAAAGGGCCAATCCAACAACACCTGGGTATGAATAACATCCTGGATCCTTTTCCATTTGGCAATCATCCTGTTGAGGAAATAGACCTTGTCTTGGTCATTCTGGTAAATTATTGCCCTGGGCTATTGACAAAGGTCACAAATGTATACTAATTCTTCTTGATCTATCAACAACATTTGACATTTCTATTAGAAGGTCAGAATGATCTTCCACTGAGAAAGACAGAGTAAGTGACATAGCTTTCCACAAAATCTAAGGCTTATAGTCTTTATCAGCTTCTGATGATCATGACATCAAATGAAAGCTTTAGTTTGGGGATTTTCGGTTTGAGTACTTTTATGCTTTTTCCTCAGTAATGTGGACTTTGAATGAAACTCTAAGGCACAGAAATCTTCCCTGTTTCTTATATGCTTTTAATAATTTCTCTGATTTTAGTTTCTTTATGTTTCAAAATTATAAAGGACCACATCCAAGATGCATTTCCCATCTGATAGAAATTTTCATTTTTTAATCAGATTTTTGAAAAATTAGAAATCAATTTTTTTTTCGTTTTGAACAACATATTAACAAACAACCATAAATTAATAGGTAAAGCCCATAGTAACCTAATTGGTTAACAAACAGTTGAACCAATGAGAATTCCCATTCTACTGACTGATTTTGGTGGAATGAGAGTAGTCTGTAAAATGGGATGACAATAATACCTACCTCCCAGGAATATGAGAATCAAATGAGTTAACATATTTGGAGCACTTTGAAAAAATTTACAGTGTTATATCCAGTTATATAGTTATATATACAGTGTTAGATACAGTTGTTTCTCTGTTAATTTACAGTAGAGATTCTTCTTCATATTTACATCACTAGCATCTCACACAATATCTAGAATATAGTTGGTGCTTAATCTTTATTAATTGCATCATATCCCATCTCTTGTCTATGTGATTTTGCCCTGACTCCCTCTCATACCTCTTACTTTCAGAATTCCTAATTTCCTTCATACAATTTCCACAAATGTCACTTCATTCTAAAGACTTCTACTGATTCTTCTCATTGTTTAATGTCCTCTTCTCCACCTTTGAATCTACTTTGGTGTGTATATGTGGGGTGTGTGTGTGTGTGTGTGTGTAGGAAGGATATCTTTCCCAATATAATATAATAATAAGGATAGAGTAAGCTATTCAAAAGCAGGGACTCTTTCATTTTTAAAAATGTTTCAGCATTATTTATCAGTGTCTGGAACAAAGTAAGGGGCTCATTAAATGCTTGTTGATTGAATGATTATTTGATTTCATCTAATCACTTCATTTTGTAGATGAAATAACTAAGTCCCAGAAAACTTAAATGAAATTTTATTATTTTTTTCCCATAAGGTTTGCTCACTTTCTGCTTATCAGGGCTGATCCCATTTCTTCTACTGATCCAATCTGTTTTCTAAGGCATGTGGTATTATAAACTTTGGATATTAACAAGAATAAAACTGAGAATTATTCTTTTCAAAATTAGCCAGTGATTCCCTCTTTTCTAACAAAGTCATTGTCAATATGCTGATATAGCAAAATGAGGGATAACTTTCATTGTTGCTCTTTCTGATTAAAGCTCCAGTACTTATAGAGACTAGCTAGGTCTAAAGTATCTAGGGTGAGTCTTTGATTCACTCTGTTACAGTGATCCACAGTTCTGGCCTTCAAGTCTGGGGTCTATCCATACTGAAGTTACAGTCACTGACCTCCCTGTAAATAAGTACCTCACATTTGTGTCCTGGAATCCTTCTAATAATCTTTACAACAGATTTGTCAGCCTTCTCTGAGAGACCATGGCAGTACAGATTCCTCCTAAGGTCTTGTTGACTAACACCCTGATTCATTTTTTTCTACCATGAGGCATTAGTAAAGTTTATTAATTTTTAATACATAGTGTTTTAAGAATTATGTTAGGAGAGAAAAATCAGAGCAAATGGGAAAAATCATGAGAGAGATAAAAAAATAGGAAAAAGAAGTGAACATAGCATATATTGATTTACATTCAGGATCCTTAGTTCTTTCTCTAGTTGCAAATGGCATTTTCTTTCCAAAATCTATTGGGACTCCTTTGGATGACTGAACTACTGAGAAGAACCAAGCCTTTTATAGTTTATCATTGCACATTCTTGCTGTTATTGTGTACAATGTATTCCTGGTTCTGTTTGTTTCACTCAACATCAGTTCATGTAAATATTTCCAGGCCTTTCTATAACTAGCTTAGCTTGTTCATCATTTTTATAGAACAATAATATTCCATTACCTTCATGTACCACAACTTGTGCAACCATTCCCCAATTGAAGGGCATCCACTTCTTTTCCAATTCTTTGCTACCACAAAAAGAGCTACAAATATTTTTGCACATGTGGGTCCTTTTCCCTTCTTTATGATTTCCGTGGGATACAGACCCAGAAATGATACTGCTGGGTCAAACAGTATGCACAGTTTTATAGCCCTATAGGCATAGTTCCAAATTGTTCTCCAGAATGCTTGGCTCATTTCACAACTCTACCAACAATGTGTTAGGGTCCCAGTTTTCCCAAACCCCCTCCAACATTCAGTATTATCTTTCCTTGTCATCTTAGTCAATCTGAGAGATGTGAAGTGGTACCTCAGAGTTGTTTTAATTTATATTTCTCTAATCAATAGTGATTTAAAGCATTTTTCATGTAACTATAAATGGCTTTTATTACATCATCTGAAAATTGTCTGTTCACTTCTTTGACCATTTATCAATTGGGGAATGGTGTGTATTCTTATAAATTTGACACAGTTCTTTAAATTTTTTAGAAATTAGACTTTTATCGGAAATATTGGCTGTAAAGATTTTTCCCCAGCTTTGTATTTACCTTTTAATCTTATTTCTGTTAGTTTTCTTTGTGCAAAACCTTTCAAACTTAATGTAATAAAAGTTGTTCATTTTGCCTTTCACCAAGTTCTCTAGTTTTTCTTTGGTCATAAATTCCTCCCTTCTCCAAAGATCTAATAGGTAAATTATCACTTGTTCTCCTAATATATTATCATCCTTTATGCCTAAATTCATTTTCATTTTGACCTTATTTTGGTATGGGGTGTGAGAAGCAGGTTTATGCTGAGTTTCTCATATATTATTTTCCAGTTTTCTCAGCAATTTTTGTCAAATAATAAGTTCTTATTCCAGAAGCTGGAGTTTGGGGATTTATCAATTACTAGATTGCTATAGACCTTACTTATTGTGGCTTATGTATCTAATCTTGTCTATCAATCTAACACTCTATTTCTTAGCCAAATGGTTTTGATAACTATTGCTTTATAATATAGTTTTAAGTTTGGTACTGCTAAGCCCCCATCCTTTGTTTTTTTTTTTTTTTTTCATTAATTTCCTTGATATTCTTGACTTTTTGTTCTTCCAGATGAATTCATTTGATTGATTTGGCATTGAACAAGTAGATCAATTTAGGCAGAATTGTCATTTTTATTATATTAGCTCAGCCTAGCCATGAACGGTTTATATTTTTCCAATTATTTAGATCTGATTTTATTTGAGTGAGAAGTAATTTGTAATTGTGTTCATATAGTTCTTGGATTTGTCTTGGCAGATAAACCCCCCGAGTATTTTATTTTGTCTATAGTAATTTTAAATGGAATTTCTCTTTCTATTTCTTGCTGATGGGTTTTAATGAGGCACTAATTTAAATTTTACAAATTAAATCATCGAACTACCCACTTTATAACTAGAGAGACATATTTATTCTTTTTTTATAATCCAAAAAATGTCTGGTTCAGTTTCATTTAAAAGCATTTCAAATCTAGGGATTTTGTTGTTATTTTGTTTTTTCTGCATGCTATAGCTTATTGCCTATACCAGAGATGTCAAACATATAGTCCATGGACCATATGTTCCCAAATGAGCTCTAATTGAAAATATTTAAGAAAATATTAAATCTATAATAGAAACCCTAAATAGAAAACAGATCCAAATTTAACAAAAATAATAAAATATCTATAACATTACATTTTGAAATAAGATCAGTGTGAGGGATGCAAGAATAATTGTGTATGAATTAGTAGCTCTCATTCTATTTGAGTTTGGCACCACTGATCTAATACAATTGCCCATTTGAGATGAGAAACTGAGGCCCATGGATGGCTAATTTCTTGCTGAAGGTCACAGAGAGAACAAGTGCTAGGCCATTATACATAAATATCTATATCTATATCTATCTATATATATTATTATTATTAACTATATGAATATAAAGTATATTCAGGGAGGGCTAACCTCTCTGGTGGAGAGCTTACTGAGCCCTTTCAGGGATGTTTATCCACTTTTAGTGTCTTTCTCTCACCCAAATCTCACTTATGACCCAAAGAAGTTGTACTGGCCACACCCTGATAAAACCCTCTCAGCAGACAGGTTGAACTAGGATACAGGTGACTGATGGACCTCGTTGGTGAATTAGGTGATATTTACTCCAAGCATGGGAAGACTTCACTGGTTAAATGGTAGGATGAAAACAACTTGTTCCAATGACCATGAAGGAAGCTAAAGCAGGCACTATGGAGCACTTAGAGCTTAATTAGATATCAAAGATGACAAAGTCATCCACTGTATCCTAGGCTACTGTCAGCCATCTGACTTTGAGTTGCTATTGGACTTCAATGATTCTGGAAAAGAGAGAGAGGCTGATGACTTTATGCAATTCTGCCTCACTTAAATCCAATTTGTGTTTAAGTTAAGATACCACCCCTTGATGCCACTGATCTTCACAAATAAGATAGATAAGTAGATAGACAGACAGATAGATAGATAGATAGATAGATAGATGATAAATAGATGGATATAAAGGGGAAAAGAAATTCTTGGAAGGAGATGTAATCAATGGACAGTACAAGTGATGGTGATTTATTGCTGATGAAATTAACAAGACCTAGAGCTATGTTAATGCTACATATTAAATAGAAATAGTACTATATGAAGAAATGGGAGAGGGAGAGCCTAGGTTTAGAGCCTGCTTCTTCCACCTATTACCTACATAACCCTAAAAAAAATAATTAACCTCTCCAAGCCTTCATTTCCTCATCTATAAAATGAGGAGATTGAACTAGATGGTTCTAAAAGTCTCTCCCAGATCTGATTCTATGATCTTATAAAATCTTCCAGAGTATCAGGTAAACTATCCATGGAAAATGTATTGTAAAACAAATACAAGAATTCAAGTCAAGTTAGCAATCACTTATTAAATGTTAATTATGTATCAATCACTGTGTTAAATCCTAGGAATGCAAATACAAGCAGAAAGATAGTCCCTGCCCTCAATGTTAATGGGTTTACATTCTAATGGGGGAATCAACCCATGAAAGGAAGCTGGAAAGGAGATATGGAGACATAGACAAAGTCCACTGTGAAGTGTGCTGCTTGAAAAGGAATGAAAATGTAAGTAGATTAGACATCCTCTTTAAACTGATTTTTTTCTGGGGAAAATTAATCAAAGGGAGGGACTTTAAGGGAAGGGGGAACTACAAATTTGTAGAGTAAGTCCAGAGTAAGCTTCCAGGATGAAGAGGTTTCTGGGGCTTTAAAAAAAAAAAGTCTAGAAGTGTCATGAATTCAGCTTGGAGAGGAATGAAAACAATATATGGAGTAAATATATATAATTATATATTGTTTTCATTCCTCTCCAAGCTGAATTCATGACATATATATATATGAAGGCATACATGAATTATGTTCTACATCTCTAGATGCAAGCCTGACTTTACAGATAATGATTTTTTAATCATAAATGGTAAGATTATTGTTTAGAGTATCAGAGGCCTAGAGTTCTAATCATAACTCTGTGATTTACTATTTATGTGACCTTGGACAAATAATTTCATTCTTCTAAGCTTTAGTTTCTTCATCCATAAAATGAAAATACTACAAGATGATCTGTGAGAAAGAGCCTTTCAGTGCTTTTTCTATGATCCTATGAAATAACTGCTAACTCTTCACTTTAGTTTTAGCTATTTAGATTTTGCTAGACTATTTCCTTTGGAACTGCTTTTCTCTCTTTGACAAGTTGAATTTAGGGTGACTAAGTCCTTTCAGATCTATGTAACATTTTATTTGATACTAGTCTGGCCTTTCATAAAACTTTTCATACACTGCTCAATTCCATATATTTAGAAAGATAGTTAGAAATTGAATAATGTTGTCCAGGGTGAGGTTGGTGGGGGGAGGGGGGGAGGGAAGAAAATTAAAGGACTTTAAAATCAGCTTTATGATAAAAGTAAAGGAACTGAGTCATGAGTATGCTGAGGGATGCCTTAATAATTAGTTGTCTTCAAAACTTTTAAAGGGTTAATATATAGAGCATGCTTACCAGATGTTCTCCATCTTGTCTGAAGAAAGCTGCAGAATTGCCTCAAGAAAAGTATAAAGAAGAATATTTTGGTAGTTAGGGCATTGAGATAGAGATAAAACACAAAAGTTAACTTTCCTTTTTGATTTCTCCTTAACCTCTTCAAAATTTCCCCTACTTGGGCTATATCTATTCCCTTCTATTGATGGGAGATTGAAATGGGAATGGACAAATCTTCATTGGAAGAGGGAGATTCTAGTCACTGGAGTAATGAAGGGGAGTCCTTTTGAACCATAACAAATATTGCTTTTGCCACAGAGTTTTCTCCTTGTTTCTGGTTTCTACTTGAAAGTTATAGACATGAAACTGACAGTAGGAATGAATCCTAATTGGCTAACAGGACATTTTTTAACTGCTTTGCTAAATGGGTGGATCCATGATCACAATGATGTATGGACACTTCATTGATACAAATAGGAATTCACCCAAACATATCAATCCTAGACGCATTTCACATCTTCCTGTAAATCTTTCACAGATAGCCCACTCAATATGTATAAGCCTTCTAAATCTCTAGCTATTGTGTCGACACCAAGGGAATACACACTATTATCTCTTGGTCTCTCACTTTTGCAATGTAATTGATCTATCTTTATGTCTCTTTATTGATTTTTCTGCTTCTTTTCAAATGTAATTCTTTACTTGCAATGAAGCAGTCTGTTAATGCCTACCAAATAATGCTCAACTTAAAAACTATAGTACTTGCCTATTAACAATAATAAGCACTGCTCTGAAACTCTCCAATGGCTCATACAATTTTTGAGTTGGTAGAGACCTCAGAGATTACCTAGTCCCATGTCTACCTTAAACAGCAATTTTCTCTACCACATCATATATACAGTATTTAGACCCATAGGGTTGTCTTTTACATCCAGTTGTTTTTCCTTTCTCTGGGCTCAAACTAGTTAGCACTAACTATATGAAACTAGTTTTAGCTACAGCAAATCCCATGAACCAACGATCATATTTTTCAGTGTATACTCAAGAATTACTTCATTTCCAGAGTCCCAAAGAATCATCCTTGATTTGGAAGAGGGGAAAGAATGTTGGACTCTGATCATTAGCTCTCAAGATATCTTCCTTTTCCCACAATGTTTTCACTCACTTAACTACTATCATGGAGTGTGATCTATCATGATACGACTAAGGTAGGTGGATAAGTTGTTACTATGATTCTAGCAATACAAACTCTGATATTTGTGCTTTAATTATCATACAATGATTTATGTGTCTATTTTTCTTTGAGTCTTATTTCAATTCCCTGAGAAAATTATCACAAAAATTACTTTTGTCTTATAGGAGAGGAAACTGAAAAACAAAGATGTTAAATAACTCACCCAACATCAAACACCTAATAAACGTTGAAGACAGGATCTAAATTCAGGTCTCCTTGGCCTCGAGAGTATTTTTACCTGCATGGGGATGATAACCAATTCATTCCTGAGATAGACAAAAATTTGTTTTGAATAGTATTTGCATTCTGGCTGGAAGAAAAAGATGGGAAAACATAACATCTGATCCCTAAATTAGACCTGAATTTAGGGATAATTTTGAAAGAATGCTTTTCCATTTCACTTATTGGTACTTCCCCCAGACCAAAGTTTTTGGTGTCCTTTCTAACTTAGAATTTAAAATTATAATTAAAAATCAAAAGTTGCAGTGACTTCAAACACTGGTCAGGGTTCCTACTCTTATTGCCTGCTTTGGACCTGTTCCTGGACCTTTTTTTTTTGCTTTTGCTTTCTTCCAATAAAAATTTATCTAGTCTACATTTTATTCTTTCTTATCTCTCTCACTTAGGAAAAAGCAATCTGAGAAAACAATTCAACCAAGGTGCTAATGAGTGATAACAATTTAATATATTGTTATTCAGGGGGTTAGTTGAGTATCAAAATAGGACTCCTTCCAGGCAGAATATTAACTCATGGGATCAAATCTCTAATAAGATTATTATAGTAATAGCAATTATTATTAATAGTAAAATTTCAAACTATGAGGGGAGATATTTTTGACTGAGTACTAAAAGAGACCCTACCTAGGCAGATATTCATTTGATCTGCCCCTAAAATGTCCCTCACCTTTTCAACTCTACAATTCTTTAATTCAATACAGATTTCCTTTCCTACTAGCCCAGCATTTTGCTTATGAGGAACAAAAGATTCCCTAAAAACAATGGGTTCTCTAGCATCACCATCTGACATTCTATAGACAATGCAACAGGCAGACAGCATTCTGTAGCTATTCAGTCTTCACTTACTCTGTATTGAAATGAAGAACAATTCTATCTGCTACATATGTATTCAATAAAAGCAAAATTAAATCTGACAGTGGATATCAGATAAAAAAGTTATCTCAGAATAGCTTTCCCTTAAAGAGTAATTACATTTGCTAAAATTGACATCCCCTTGAATTTGTATTTTTAGAGAATGATCTAGCAAAAGATGTTTGCATATGATGTATAATTCAGGTGGGTATTACAAGCCCATTTTATTTATGGAAATATAATACCAATTTTAACCACATACATGCTCCATAAAATCCCTCATGTCAAAATTGCATTTTTATGAAACTTAGACATTTAAATACTTTAGTCAAAGGGAAAGATGTCAAAGATAGGAGTTTCCATTTATAGTGAATATGTATAAAGTATAAGGGACACTGAATATCTTTTATAAACATCCCCTTTTTTGGCTCCTCAACATAGAGAGAATATTGCATAATTAAAAGTCAATGTTTAGGATTTCTTTTGTGTAACAAAACTTCAGTATCAAGTTCTGAACAAAATTTATCTCATATATATGTATATGTAATCATACATGTACATATCATTTCACTTTAGCTTATCAATAACATAAATCTCTCTATATATGTTTACTTAGCTCTCTATTACATCTATAGGCTTGTGCATGTAATATATATATATATAAGCATATAATTTATCATATGTACTCTTAATATGTAAAAACATGTGTGTTATCATTTAAGTTAAATTGCATGGCAAGAAGTAAGTAAATGTTGATTATTTTGCTTTTTCATGTTATTTTTTTTCCCAGGAAATGGTCCTTGTAGCATGGGTGCCTGGGCATTTGTGGTTGGTTTTGTTTAGCTTTGTTTGGGATAATGTTCAGCTTTTTATTTCCTGATGGGAATGTTAATGAATGTCAAACAAAGACAAGAGTACCAAGTAGAGCACAGTTTATGAATCAGGTAGGCATGTATATTCATTAGTAGTGATTACTGACACTCTTTCTGATGCTTTAGGGACTGTAATATGGGTCAATCAGATGTGTCACCTAAAAGGCATATTAAACAGCCCTTCAGTCCTTTTCTTATGCTCATTTCCAGGGCTGATAACCAAACTTTGTGGCCGAGGTCACTAAGCAAGTCTGAGGTGAAACATCCAGATTTTTCCTCTACATTTCTTACAATTGTGGGCTCTAGTAAGGACTTCTCAGTTAGCATTCTAAAAGGGAACTGAACCTAAAAAGAGTATATGCTGAACAATGGTAACTTTACTTCACACATCACCAGAATTTGAATATTCATGTTCAGCCATGAGAAATGGACGACTTCTTTTTGGAGTCAGGCTCATAAAATGGCAAGATCCCAGCTAATTATTTCTTTTCCTTTCCCTTTCTTTCTTTGCTTCTTTCTATAACTCAACAAGTACTTTTTAACAATTTCATTTTTAAACTAGGGAATAAAACAAGCATTTCTATAACACAGTACAATAAAAAAAAAAAAAGATGGTCCATGTAACTGCAGATCTACTATCTACAAGTTGCTATTATTTGCAAATATACAACAAATTTAACATGTAAATTTCTTTTTTTCTTTTATCTCCCCCATCCCTATCCCAAAGATGGCTACCAATAAACCCAAATATCCCTCTATCTGAATCCAACCCCTACATACATACATACACACGTATACACACACATACATACACACACATATATATGTAGATGGGTGTATATATGTATATGTACATACATGCACATACATATATGTCTGTGTGTTTGTATGTTGTGTGTATATGTTCTTTATTGTTAATTTGGGTATTAACAATATTCAAAATAACTCATTTACTCAAAAGTCATCATTCAAACAATATCTGTATGTAATGTTCTTTTGGTTCCGCTCATTTTGTTCTTCATTATTTCATGCAAGTCCTTCCATATTTTTCAAAAATCATTTAGTTTATTATTTCATGTAGCACAGTGCTTTCTACTCATATCAACAAGTATTTTTTGAAGCACCTAATATGGGTTTAGAAAAGTTCTAGGAACTAGAGATAAATAGGCAAAAAATGAAAAATTCCTAAAGAAGCTTATTTTACTGGAATTATTCTTTAGTGGGGTGTGGAAGTTCGGACTTGTAATTTCATGCGCATGAGAACTCTCCAGAGTGGAGATTTCTGCTCCAAACACAAAAACAATCATTTATCTAGTTACCTGGGTATATATATGGTGTTTTAGAAGACTTTGTGCAATTTAGAATTGCTCTGCTGTTGAATATAAAAATCTTTCTTATAAAATCTTACTTAGTCCCTCCTTCATTTTCAGTTTTCTTATGCTTCCCACTGCAAATTCTTCAGTCTAGTGACACAGGCCTCCTAAATGTGCCACAAATAAGACATTCCACTTCCTGACTCTGGACATTTTTTCTGGTTGTTCTTTATGTCTGGGATGTTCTCCTTCTTTATCTCTGCATACTAGTTTCCCTGACTTTTTTTAAAATCCCAAATAAAATCCCTCCCCCTTTTTTTACAGGAAGTCTTTTCCAATACCTCCTAATCCTAGATTCTTTCTTTTCTTAATTATTTCCTATTTACCCCATATAAGACTTGCTGAAGCATAATTGTTGATGTGTCTCTCCCACCTCTTTTTTTGTATCCCCCTGTGTTTACCACATTAGTATATATTAAGTGTTTAATAAATGTTTATTGAATAAATGTCTTATAAATTATTAAAGCATTGATTAAAATAAACTAAAGTATTTTGCAAATCTTAAAGCACCATGTAAATAGCAACTATTAACTTATAATGTCTGTGGTACTTGTTGTACCTTTGTACCTGTGGTACAGAGTTGTGAAATTCAAATAACAAGGGTATATAAGGCATTTTGTAATTTTTAAAGTATTATACAAAGGACAGTTATTGTTACTTTAAATGAGAAAACGGAGCAAATTATTTTGAAGTCCAGCTCTGCATTGGTATTGAGTCTGGATTTAGGAGTTTCTTAAAGTATCATTACAATTTCTATTGCTGGTAAAGACAGATCCGTTTTTCATTTTCCTTTGTTGCAATATGTATAAATTGTTTCCAAGATCCCTTCCAGCTCTAATCCTGTGAACCTATGCTCACTCAAAAAATTAAGCATGTATCTTAGGAATTGTCTTTCAGCTGTATTGACTTGAAATAAATGGCCAAATATATAACCCCCCCAAAAAAATAGTAAATCCAGCTTTTTTTTTTAACTCTCTAAACAACGTATTGGAATTGATTGTATGGTGGGAGAGATATTTATATAAACATTGGTCATTAAGATAATGCCAAATCCCATTTGAAAAATAGGTGACACATTGGCTGCATAAATGTGGTAGGGATGTAGATTTTAGTTTTTCCTCAAAATAGCACTGCAGGGCTGAATGATAAGCCTTCACCATGTTAGAGAAGTTGTTAAGAATAGCTTCTCAAATGGACTTTGTATGATTCAATCCCAACAAAAAGCATATAAGGTATAATACATGCATCATCTCATTTAATTCTTTACAATCTTTACTGGGAGGTAGAAAAAACTTATTATTCTCATTTTAGAGATGAGAAAAATAAGGCTCAGACTTGTCCATTGTCATTTTTGCTGTTCAATTATTTTTAAAATCAGGATTGACTCTTTTTTATCCTATTTTGGAGGTTTCTCTGCCATACAGCTGTGTATT
This sequence comes from Antechinus flavipes, assembly GCF_016432865.1. Taxonomy (NCBI): domain Eukaryota; kingdom Metazoa; phylum Chordata; class Mammalia; order Dasyuromorphia; family Dasyuridae; genus Antechinus; species Antechinus flavipes. The sequence goes on along the minus strand of NC_067400.1, from coordinate 125,564,022 downwards.
GTTAGAGCGATAAGAGTATAGGCTAGAAAACTGTCTTATAATTTCCTTGTTACTGATATCTAATGTCAAAATTGCATTTTTATGAGACTTAGAAATCTAAATACCTTCGTCAAAGGGAAAGATGTCAAATACATGAGAAAACCCCTTTTAATGCAGGTGGGCTCATTGATTGCAATTTAGAGTCTTAGAAAGTTATATGGAACTGTGCCAAGTTAAGAGAATTGCTCAGGGTCACTCTGTATGTGTATTCAGGTCTTCCTGGCTTCAAGGTCAACCTTCTATCCATTGTATTACATTACTTCTCAGCCCAACTGAGCTATTAAATGACAAATATTAGACTAGTACTTACCTCCTTTAACTCCAGATGCAGATTTTTTTCCATGACACCACAGTAAATTGGGTGCTTTTCTGTTTTCATAATTTGTTTTTGTCTTTGTTGTGGGGATGTCACTGCCTGACTCCTACTATAGCTTATAGGTACTAATTCTTCTGCTTCCATAAAATTTCTCATAACTCCTAGAGCCACAATACCAGGGAGGAAGAAGAAAAGAAAGGGGAAGTGACACAATCTTTCTGTGTCTCACTTGCCACAGCTAATGTCTGACTCTGAATTATTAGAATCTTTGGTGGGAAGACAAGGAGACTAATAGACAAATGCAACCATTCTATTTTCAGACAAACAAGTGTTCACATGTTTTGAGATGCCATACGTGAATTGTGGTGGTTAGACAGCAACATCTTTAAATAGAAATGAGTATGATTCAGATCCTGCCCCCTAAAGATATTTGCACATTAATGCTGTACTTGGCTAATGCGGCTGATACATTTCCTTCCTCTCCTTACTCACATTGCAATAAAGAAGGTTGTTGTTGGGTTTTGGTTTTTAAGTTAAAGAATCCATTCAGCTTAAAACAGATGATTACCTATCTTGAAAAACAATTTCTTTTTGCTAACTATAAAATTGTTATATCATTTCTTTCTGGATATTTTGATAACTTCTCTAGACTGAGATTATCCTAATCAGCTCTCTATAAAGCATATCTCACACAATGTTAACCAAGTCCCTTTCACTCTGAAATACTTATGTTTTTTCCTACTCTATGCGAGGATGCCTTCCTTCAAAGACTAAAAAGATTTTCAATTTTTCATGTGGCACAGATGAAACCCTTGGTTCTCAGAGGCTATTACCATATAATAAAAGCTATTGAAGATCCAAAGAAGAGAGTTGAATAGAGTACTAATTGAATCTGTTGTTCAAGGACTAAGAATTTCATCATTACTCATTGCTTACCAATGACTTTTATTTATTTATAACTACTGATGAAGACAGTCTATTAAGATAAAGAAGTGTTAAGACCAGCATACAAATTCAGCCCTACATATATTACTGAGATTTGATGGGATAGTAATTGTTACTAGAATATGGTTCTGCATGGATATTACTGGGAAATAGCACTGTGTATTAAGAAGATAAATTAAAGGAAAAAAATAGCAGGAAGAGCATACGTATATAACAATAACAGAAATGTTTTTTGGTGGGAGAATACTGCAGATCAACCTATCAAAAAACATATATTTACTTATATGTGCCAAATACTGTGCTATGCTCTGAGAATACCAAATAAAAGAAAAATCAGCCCCTACCCTTAGGAAGCTTACATTCTACTTGGAGAAACAACATTTATTAATCAGTATATAGTAGATAAATACAGAATGGAAGGTAGGCACTAAAAAATATGGATATTGGGAAAGACCTCCAGGAAGAGGCAATGTTTAAGTTGAGTCTTAAAGGAAATCAAGGATTCTAAGATTAAGTTGTAGGCATGGAGTACAGTCTGTAAAAAGACATAGGGATAAAAGCTAGCATGGCTGCACCACAGATTATCTGAACAGGATAAAGTGTTAAAAGACTAAAAATAGGAAGGGGCTGGGTTGTAAAGAATTTAAAAAAACAAATAAGAGAGTTTGTATTTGATTCTAAAGATAATGGGGGAGTTGTCATGGTCAGATCTGAATTATAGAAAAGAAATTTTGGCAGCTACACAGAAGATAGAATGAAATGGGAAGAAATTTGAGGCAGGGAGACCAATTAGAAGGATATTGTAACAGTCTAGGTAAGAGTCCTGGTAAATTTGAAGTATGTGGACAAAAATGGGAAATTTAAAAAAGTATGGAATACAGGCCACGATTGTGATTTAGACAGATGATAATGGGATCGGAGACCTAAAATCCTAAACATTTGCTACAGCTCTCCCTCATAAAATTAAGAAAGGCTAACACATTGTTCCTTTGCCTTGGTGATCATTTCAAAAGTTGGAGGAATCTAAGAACTCCTAAATGTTGATTCTGACAAACATGAAGGAATTGCTTTCTTAAGTAGAACCTAAGAGCTTTGAGCAGATTATTCCACCTTAGAATTTATAGTAGAGAAAAGGAAAGTTTAACATAGCCTAATACTTCTGAGAGAATAGTTTTAAAGGGAAAAAAGTTTAAAGGGAAAATTTATTCCATGACTTAAAACTCTATGGGGGAAGTTTAATCTAATACAGATGAGAAAAATGAAATCTTAAAGATATAAAGATAAATACTTCCAAGGAAAAAGAATATGTTGGAGACTGTCTAAAATTTGTCTAAAAAAGATCAATATGGATGTAGAGGGAACTCATTAATAAAAAAAAATATATAAATTTGGTTCTAGAAGGGACCTGAAAAGTTGGCCATCTGGTATAACTCCTTCATTTTATTTAATTGAAACTTATCTAATTAAAATGAATTGCTCAAGGAAAAAAAAAAGAATAGAAAAGTGGCAAATATAGGATTTGGACCCAAGCCCACAGACGCCTAATTTAACAGTCATTCCACTGTATCATACTGCTGGCCAAAGGGAATTCAGAACAATCTCTAGTTACGAATGATCCCATGGACTATCAAAGACCATGGTATTTTTCTCATGAAACTAATAATTGGTGAAGGCAGCCCTTAAGTATTTGTGATGGAGTGATGTAAAAATAAAGTTTGAGAATTGTTTTTTTTTTGAGTGATTGAATTGATTCCAAGAATGTGATTGATTAATTGATATATTTTGGGGGAAGTTGAAGGAATTTTATTTATTGTGTCAGTATGCTTTTGGAATATGATTAGATATAGAACCTTGAATATTATTGATATATCTATATATACATAGATAGATATACACATATATGCATATTATATATGTATAGAGAGAGACAGAGAGAGAAAGAGAGAGAGAGAGAGAGAGAGAGAGAGAGAGAGAGAGAGAAGAGAGAGAGAGAGAGAGAGAGAGAGAGAGAGAGAGAGAGAGAGAGAGACTTATTGCTGACCTCTGTAGCAACTTTTGTGTTCAGAATGAATATTTGAGTCTTGAGTTGTGGGGTCACAGAGAAAAATAAATACTAAAGTTCAGATGAAAACAGGTATAGCCTGATTGGGTGACTTTAAAATAAATATATAGTAAATCTTTATGGAACAAATATAACATCTGTGATCATAGATGACAAGTCCTTACAAATACTATATTAGGTTGGAATAGTTATGAGTTCCCAGAAATCTCTATACTGGAAAAGAGAGCACCCAAGAATGAGCTTGGTGAGTGAGTCAGTTGGAATGCACATGAGTTAATCTGTGCCAGAATTACCAGTCCTTAATTCAGAGCCAGCTCTTCCTCCCATTGGCCCTCTGAAAAGATGGGTAAGGGTAATCCAAAATCTGGGGTAGGGAAATCATAGGAGGTTTCATCTGCTTTGGGAACTTGTGGAATAGCAAAATTGTCTGGGGGGAGTGGAACTATGCAATATTTCCTCATTGGTGTTTCAGGAGAGGCAGAAGTTTGTAGTGGACTGAATAGAAAGGACGGAATAGAAAGGCTAGTTTGGGTCGAGCTCAGGGATAGAAGAGGGGATAGGATCATTGCTGTTACTCTTATGGAGCCTGAAATAATTTCATGTACAAATGTGTTTGGGGCTGTGCTCTAAATGAAAGATGATAGTGGATGATAATTCCAGGACAAGAAGACTGGAGCAAAATAATGACATAATAATATCTAAGATACAGTATTGCACTTTTATCTCTTTAAATGTATAGATTCCTTTTCTCTTTGATTTACTTGGGCTGTCATAGCTAACAGTGAGATATTTGGGTCAGAGATTAAAGATTTTTAATAATTGTTTTAGTATAATTCCATGTTTTCAGAATGGTTGGATCAATTTACAAATCAATCTATACAAAATAAAAATTGGTATTGATGTAAACTTTGTCTTTCACAGTCCCTCCTAAGTGAAATTTTATCTTTTTTTATCATTTTACAATTTGAGGTGAAGTTTCAATGCTCTGATTTGTGGATCTTATAGTGATTTGAGTGCATCTTTAATATTATTATTAATATGATTATATCGATAATATTATTGGTAATGATTATTAATATTGTTAATAACATGATTATCAAAATCATTATATGTATTCATACTATTATGAATTGTCCTTTCATATTCTTTTACCTTATGCATTAGAGAAGACTACCACAAAGTGCTTAAATACTTATTGATTGCCTGACTCAATAGCGCTTAGTCATATATTTTTGGCAGTTCTTGTACCTTTCCAGATAGTAAACCCCTATCAGAGATATTTGAGGCAAAAAAAAATTACTTCTTAGAAAAGCACTTCTCATCTTTTCTTAGCTTGCATTAATTTTGTTCATGCAAAAACTTCTCATGTTCATGTGACTTTATCTGCTTTAACTTTTGTGACTGACTCTATCCCTTGCATTGGTCAAGAGCTCTCCTAGCCATAAATGTGAAATCTACCTGATTTAATTGTCTTCTAGATTTTTTTATACTGTGTTTTTTACTATTCATTATATGTACAAGAGATAGAGAAACACAAATAATAATAGAATAATTAGTTTTTGTTACAAATTCCTTAAAAATTTTTGCCCCCCCCCCAAATACAATACAGTTAGGATTAAAATCCTGGAGGAACATCTTTGAAGCAAGTTTCTCTGATAAGTTTTTATTTAAGAATATATATGAGATATATAAGAAATTTGTTTAAAATTTTAAGATTGAGAACCATTTCCCAGTTGATAAATGGCTTAAATATATGAACAGATAGTTCTCAAGAAAAGAAACCCAGACTATCTATAGTCACATGAAAAAAAATGCTTCAAATCACTACCAATTAAAGAAATGCAAATTAAATCAATTCTAAGATTCTCTTTCATATTCATCAGATTGGCAAAGATAAAATGAGAAGGAAAATGATAAATAGTAAATATGGAAAAACAGGCACATTGATATATTGTTAATGAGTCTATGAAAGTTTGTGATCTATTCACTTTGGCAAAACAATTTGTTATTATCCACAAAAAGTTACTCTCCAGTTCATGCCCTTTGACCCTGTTATGTCATTTCTAGGCTGATACACAGAAGAGATCAATAAAAAAGAAAATACTATATGTACAGTAACAATTATAGTGACTCCTTTTGTGGTAACAAAACAAAACCAAACCACCCAAGGAAAATAATATGTGCAATAATTGGGAAAAAGTTGAACAAATTATGCATGCAAATGCAAAGGAATATAATTTTGCTATAAGGAATGAGGAAATAAACTATTTCAAAAAGACAAAAAGATTTGAACAAACTGATACAGAATAAAGAAAGCAAAGCTGGAAGAATAATTATACTATAACATCATTATTATAAAAATAAAAAAAATTGAGAACTTTTTATAATCTATAGACTGATGAAGAAGACAGAACCAGGAGAAAAGCTATAAAATGATATTAATATTGAAAAGTGAATTATTTTGATGACTTTTATAGAAAAATAAATAAAATGGATAGATTTATATAATGAAACAATTTACACAATGAAAACAAATTTGTAAGAATTGTGATTAATATAAAGACCATTCAGAATTCCAAAGGATTGATGATACTGTCCACTGTGTGTGTATATTTTTACATATACATATGAGAGTGTATATGCATACATATACACACACATACACACATATGTATATTATAGCGAGAGAGGGAGAGAAATTAATTAAAAATACTTTAAAAATAGAAAGACTGAGGAAGGGCATGACAAATGCAGTATATTGCTTAAACTTTCAGATAAGGTTACTTATTGTTAGTTTTGTTTAATTTTACTTTATTGTAAATTTAACTTAATTGTTACCTTATTATAAGAGAACTTTTGCCAAGTAGAGGTAATCCAAAAATATTTGTAATGCAAAAATAACATGTCAGCAAAACTTGTGAACAAAAATATTCAGTGAATGTAGCTTTTTTGAATTTACTATGGTATATAGTACTGCATAAGATATTGGTCTGACCTTAATTTTGAACAAATTGTTCTCCAACTTTTCTAGACATTCTTTTCTATAAATAATTTATGTTTTCAAGTTTATCAAATACTCAGTTATTTAATCCAACTATTTTTGATTCTTCCTTATCTACTCTGTTATCCTGATCTTCTTTGCTCTTTTTATAACTGGAACCAATATTTTTTGTGATAGTTACATTATCAAAGAATTTAAAATTTAGAAGTCTTATTTTTTGTTTATTTCTACTTTTTTACATTATTTTCCTTAACGGTTTTATTATTTTATTCCATCAAATGAATTTTATAATTACTCTGTCTATCTTTCTGAAGTTTTCTTTTGGTAGATTGATTAACATAGCATTAACTCTGTAATTTAGACAGCATCATAATTTATATGTTATGAGTGTGGTCTACTCATGAACAAAATCCTTCCCTTATTTATGATTCTTTATTTCTTTAAACAGATTTGTAATTCTGTCTATATCATTCTTGAGTGTATCTTTGTAGATTTTCTCCCAGAAATTTTATTCCTTTTGGAGTTATTCTGGATGCATTTCTTTTGCTATTTTCCACCCTGTGCATGGCTATTGCTATGCAGAAATACTGCTGCAATTTATGTGTTTATTTTGGACCTTAATATTTTTCTGAAGCTATTGTCTCAATCAGTTTCTTTGCTCATTTTCTGAGATTTCCTGAATATATCATTGCTTTCAGGACTGCCCCCCTTTTTTGCCCATGGTCATAACTTTAATTTCATTCCCTTGCCTTATTACTATCTCTAGCATTTCCAAAACTATAAATCAAAGAACAGGGAATAAATTCTCTCTTAAATGGAGAATCATTCCTTATTTTAGTTTTTATTTTTGCAAATAATTCTAGAGGTTGGTTTAGGAATATAACATCATTAAAAATGACTTCCTTTGTTAATACTTTTTAGAGTTTCAGCATGAATATTAAATTTTAAAAGAATTTTTCTTCTTCTATTAAATAAAATTGAATTTTTTTATGTTTATGACTTTAATGTTACTTATGTTAGTTGTTCAACTACATTTGATCCCTAGAATAATTCTGATTGATCATAGCTGATTTTTGTGAAAATTGCTATTTTCTTTTTACTAAGTTTTTATATAGCATTTAAAAACAACATTAATTATTTACCTATAATTATGATTCTTTTCTATGATTTATCTGTTTCTGGTTTAAGTGTTGGGACTACATTTGTATCATAAGATGACACTAACAAGTGGTTATGAGCAAAAATTTAGCAAGTTAATGCATACAACCCAAGTCCCTGATTTTGAATTAGGTTTGGGGAATTTTACATGTTGCTTCTTAGGCATAATTTAGAATGCTATAGACAATGCTGATGTAAGGTTGTGTGTTTCTGTGAAGGATGGAATTGATAAGAAAATGACAACAGCTTTCTTGCTACTTTTCCAATAAGACAACTCATCTCTTAATTCTGTACCTTTTGATTGGTTCTCCTCCTCACCTTTCCTTGTATTCTCAGGGTTTAGCATAGTGCTTTATATATAGTATAAACTTATTGGCATTTTATAATGATTCTCCACATATATGCATATACATAAATATATGTGTATGTATGTATGTGTGAATGTGTTAAATAGGAAAAGTAAAGCGGGCTCAGTTACCTTCAGGAAATTGCAAAGTTCTTTTATTTTCTATGAACTTCTCCCTTAAATAAGAATCCATTTTTTTGACACCAATATTTTATTGGTGCTATTTGACATTTTAAGATATAAAATAATCTTTGAAAACTGTAAATAAATATCATTTGGAGAGTAATAGGCAAGTACTTGGTGGAAGTGATCAGGGTATAACATAAAACAGAAAAACTACAAACCAGAATAAGGTTAAAAAAAAAATAAAGAAAATACATGATTTAAAAAAAGAGGGTGGTCTTTTGTGAAAAGGAGTAACAGATGGATTTAGAATTGATATCTTTATAATGTCAAGGAAAAGCAAGGAAGGAATTTAATATGGTAGGTCAATACCTTTTAGCACCTTATGGTAAAATATGAACAAGATTCACAAAGGACAATCAGTCATGGATGAGTTCCAATTTGTATCACTGGAAAGAACATCAAAATTGATGTGATCACAAATCAATTTGAGTTTTGGAATAAAAATTGATATTCTAAAAAAAATAATGGATACATAGCCACAAATATACAAATTACTCAAACTAATGAAATTCTAACCAGATAATTTAAACATTTTCAGAGGAAACATTTTAGAGGAACATGTAGGCCACAATAAAAGCTACACCTCCTCCAAAAAACAAAAAACAACAAAAAAATCCAAACCAAATCTTGATTCAAATGGAAATTTAAAGCACAAAGAACAAATGTATGTGTTACACAAATAATTCTCAAAAACAAAGAAGTGAACAAATTTCTTTGGAGATAAATATGATCCCCAAAAGCCCAAAATTTAGGAAGCAAGGAAATAATTATAACCAACCATTGACAAAATCACCGGTGAATATTGATGAATTTTCAATTAAAATATGAGGTGCTACTAGCATGTATCAGGGGAGTGCCTATGTGGATGGAGAGAAAGGGACAAATCTGAGAGATATTGTGAAGATAGAAATGATAATATCTTGGTAACTGATGGATTATGTACATTGAATGGAAGTGAAGAGACCAGGATAAAATCTAGTTTAAGAGTCACAGTGACTCTTCAAGGGGGATGGTACTGCCCTTGATAGAATAGGAAAGTTGGGAAGAGTAGAGTGTTTGGGAGAAGATACTGAATTTTCTTCTGAATAGCTTAAGTCTGAGGTGTCTATAGTATATGCACTTCTCGATTTCCTATGATGCAAGACTAAGAGGTCAAATAAAAAGGTAGATCTGACTAAATCTACCTGAGAATTGTCTGCATATACATTCAATAGTCTTTTTTTTATTTTCAGTTATAACTCATCTACAAAATGATAGAATTGGATTACTTTATCCTTTAAAGTTTTATCCAGGTTAATAAAATAATTAATTATATTATATATTTCTTTTATTTTAAAAATATCTTCTGTGGCATTATATTTTCTAGGTTTCCAATTGGTACACTCAATTCATTTATCTTATTTTTTGTTGTTAATGTATATTTTCAGAGACACAAATTTTCCACTGAACACTGGTTTAGCTGCATATTTTCTTCTAAAATTTCCAATTATGGAATTCTATCTCATTGTTATTCTCTTTGATATTTCTATTGATATCTAATCAATAAAGTAATAATACTTTATTACTTCTGTGATTGCACTTGACCCACTAATTATTAAAGATGTTATTACTTAATCTTCCTTATTTTTCTCTTTATTAATTATTGTCTTATTGCATTGTAGCATGCAAATAAGATTTTAAAATGTCTCCATTTGTATATTAACTTATGATTTCTTTATGTCCAAGCATATGATCAATTTTCATAAATCACTTGATAATGAGAAATATGAATGTTCTTTATTATTTCCTTTAAAAATCATACGATTGATTTTCTGAATCTACATTTTAAAAATAATTTGTAGGAATATATAGGTTTTTAAATCTTTCTATTATATATAGATATTTCTGAAAGAAATAGTAAAAATTAATTATTATTATTTCTTCAATACTGCACTGTTTTTATATTTAGATTAGGTTTTTTCTTAAAGAATTTGGACTATAACATTAGGTACATTTGCTTCTCATATATTTAACAATAATTTTTTTATGGTTATACCTTTAAGCATAATGTTATTCCCTTGCATATCTCTCTGGACAATATTCGTTTTTACTGCTGAAATCACAATTGAAACTCCTTTAAAAAAGAATTCACCCGAAGCAAAATAGATTTGGTTCCAGTTCTAGTTTTGACTCAGAATGAATGCTTTAAACACATGTCTTATGTGCAACTAACTATTGTCTTGTTTTCTTATCCATTCTGAATTTTTTTTTCTATTTTATTGGTGAGCTTAATCGATTCATGGTTAGTTATAGTAGTTAAATTTTTGTTTTCTTCCATTAAATTATGAGTTCCTTTTTCCTTCCAAATCAGCACTAGGTGCCTAGCCTAGAATTTATTTTATTCACATTAATCTGAGCCTAAAATCTTTCAACAGATCTGTCTTTTCATACTCTTCAATACCCTCCCTAAGCCAAAATTCTTTTAATCTAATTTTAAAAAATTATTATTATTCTCTATGCTGCTGAATGTTGCTACAAGCCATGGATTCTGTACTCTGCAAATTTATTTAATCTATTTATAACAAGACAATCTTTATACTCTTCCCTAATTAACTCCACAATACTCTCATCAACCTTTTCTTCTCTCTTCATATCTCCCTCATCACTCTTTCCCCTCAGCTATTAGCAAAGGAGACTGCCTCAGACTTTACTAAGAAAATATAGTCCATTCACCTTCTTTTCCACTACTCAACATCTTAGATAGCTTGATATAAGCACTAAATTTGCTTCTTATTTTTTCAAGTCTGATGAAGAAGTGGCTCTCCTTTCCAAGAATGACACCTATATTTGTGTATATTGTGTTCCCCCATTTCCTTTATCCCATTTTTGCCAGATCCTAGCCTGCCTCACCTCTCATCATTTTTCTTCTTCTTAAGTTTTCATTACAATTTTCTATTATAAGTAATGGGGGTATATGTCTTATTTATAAACTTTGAGTACTAAAAAAGCCACACAATTTATTCTTTATAAACTATGTAAAGTTTACCTAAAAAATCCAAGCATATAGTTTATATAAAATAATGTGTGAGATTCTGGGGACACGAAGAGAAAGAAATAATTCCTGTCTTTAAGAGGCTCCTCTCCTAGAATCCTAGAAACATTTCCATTGCAATTATTTCATAATATTTTGGGGTAAGAAGAATGAGACAATTAATTTTCACTAATCATGAAGAAAAGGTAAGGTTCAATTGAGATATTTCAAATTGTCATTGTTCAAAATGATATACTTTAACCCACATGCAAGAGCAGCTCTTTGAGGCAGTATTCTAAACATAGAAAGAAAAGTAGTAAATGATTATAAGTGCCAGGGAGGACAAGAAGTTAGAAATTAAAACTTCTACTTTATTTAAAGGCATTATACATACACACACATACACACATATATATGCATACATACACACACACATAGATAGATAGATAGATATAGAAATAAACTTCAAAATTAATAAATTTCCAGTAAGATCTCATATAGCAACAAGAATGCCTATTTTATGTGTTTTAAAAGTTACATGTTATTGTCTCTTGAAGCTTTAATTAACTCTCTTCATCAAATGGCAAAATAGATTTTTAAAAGACAGATTTCCCATGCAAGCAAAATAGATACCTACTAACTAGGAATTTACTGGAAAAATATGTAGCTATGTTATATGAATGTACTGTCATATTATTGTGCTTTAAGAAATAACAAATTTGAAAATTTTAGATAAACATTGAAAGATTTATATGACTTGATACAGACTAAAATAAGCATAGTTAAGAAAATAGAACTATAAAAATATAAGATCTATGAACTAGTCAAATTTTGAGTAATCAAGAAATCAATGAGTCTCAGAAAAAGGATAATAACCTCATCTTTCACAGAAGAGAAGTGTGTGTGTATATGTGTGTGTGTGTGTGTACAAAATATTCTCTATGCTACCAAAGTTTCTGTATCTGATGTTTTTGCTAATGACTGTAACATGAAGACAAAAGATACAATAAAATAAATTTTTAAAAATAACAATAAACCTTCTCAAAACTTCTTGCCCTATAATTTCCATCAAAGAAGACATCAAGGAAATAAAACATAATTATTTATTTATTGATACAATCTGCTTCAATATCATTCAGATCATTTAGATCAAGTTTAGCTAAAAATGCCTTTTCAGAATTGGCTTGTTAAAACTTCAAACAAATAAACTGAACAGTGCAAAATTTGGAATTAGGAGAGCAGAATCCAAATGTTACTTTATACATTTAGTAGCTATGTAATCATAGACAAATATGTCAGAAAACCTGAGTTCAGATCCTCCTACTTTCATTTGTCTATGTCACCTAAACAAAGCCTTATTTTACTTACCATTTGTACTTTGGAGGCATCCAGAAAAATCATTTCTGAGGTCCTTTTCAGCTCTAAATCTCTGATCTTAAGAAGTTGTTGGAGTCAAAGTTTCCTCATCTTTAAACTGTGGTGGAAAATACTTGCAGGATCTGTCTCACAGAAGTGGAATATAACTGCAATTATTATGAATCAGAAAATTAAAGTTTCCTTTAGGATGAAACATAAGGTTTCTAAAATGGTAGGGTATAGAAATACTTTTAGAATTTAATGTTGTTGCAGTCACCTAACCTCAATATTCACAAATGAGGACAAAAAGATAATCTTTTCACTTTTCTTCTGTGCTTTTTTTCCTTTCTCTTTCATTGGCTCACAATAGAGTGAATAGAGGGAAATATTAAGACATATCCTGAGAAGAGGCAGAGCCAAGATGGCGGAGATGACACACATTTCTCTCTGACCTTCTCTACAACCCTCACAATATTTATAAAATCCAGCCTCTGAATTAGCTCTGGATGGGCAGAACTCACAAATATTGGGAGCGAAACAAATTATCAGCAGAAGATAATTTGAAGATTGCCAGAAATGGTCTGTTTCAATCAGAAATGGGAGGGAGGCAACCAGTTAAGTACAAAGCCAGCACAGACAGCACAGAGTCCCAGGCCAGTGCAGTTTTTGGTGTGGTGGTGCAGTGTCCACATGGCAGTGAATCTACGAGGAGGAATCCATAGGAATCTACAGCAGTGTTGGCCACTCTGCTCTGGTTGCAAGTCAGTAGATCAGCAGAGAAGTTATAAAACATTCAACACAAACACAAAAGATCAATAGTGAACACCCAAATGCCAGAATCTCATGGGACCTAGCCATGCCCACCCAGCACGGGGAGTAAATCACTGACCCAGCACAACTGGGACAGCTCCCCTGCCCTAAAGGATGACCTTAACTTTTAAAAAAAATGAGTAAAAAAGTAAAGAGTACTCTAATGATTCACAGCTTTTGTGGTGGAAAAGAAGAATAGATTTCAAACCCTGAGGAGACTAATGGCAGATTGTCTCCAGATGAAGCCCCCAAAGGCGATATAACCCGGTCCCCATCACACACAGGCTCTCCTAGAAGAAATTTTAAAAAAAGGTCTTAAAAGAGAACTAGAAGAAAAATGGGAAAGGAAATGAAAATTTTGCAAGAGGTTTTAGAAAAGGCAACTCACACAAACTATTTGAAGAAAATTCACTATAAAATAGATTTAGTGAAATGGAAAAAAGCATATAAGTCATTAAAGAATAGATTTGATAAAATGGAAAAAGAAAGCAGCTCCCAGAAAAATAGAATTTGTGAAACAGAAAAAGAAAATAACTCCTTAAAAAACAGAATTTGCAAAATGGAAAAAGAAAATAACTCCTAAAAAAAAAAAAAAAGAATTTGTGAAATGGAAAAAAATTCCATAGAAAAAACCCAATTCATTTAAAAATTCAATTGGACAAATACAAAAAGAAGTTAAAAAAAAAGTAAAGGAAGAAAATAACTCACTAAAATTCAGAATTGAACAAATGGAAATGAATGACTCAATGAGACAACAAGAATCAATCAAGCAAAACCAAAAAAAATGAAAAAATAGGAAAAAAATGTTAAATACCTAATTGAGAAAACAACTGACCTAGAAAATAAATTTAGGAGAGATAATCTAAGGATTATTGGACTCCCTGAAATATATGGTGAAAAAAGAGCCTACACACTATCTTTCAGGAAACCATCAAAGGGAACTGTCTGGATATCATAGAAACAAAAGGTAAAATGACCATTGAAAAAATTCACCAAATGCCTCCTGAAAAAGACCCCAAAATTAAAACCCCAAGGAATATTGTGGCTAAATTTGAGAACTACTGGACCAAGGAAAAATATTACAAGCAGCCAGAAAGAAGCAATTCAAATACTGAAAAGCCACAATAAAGATTACTAAGGACCTAGCTTCCACTTTAAAAGATCAAAGGGCCTAGAATCTGATATTCCCATAAAGCAACTTAGAATGCAACCAAGAATAAATTACCCTGCTAAACTGAGCATTTTATTTTAGGGAAGAAGATGGACATTCAATGAAACTGGTGAATTCTCTTTATGTTTGATGAAAAGACCAGAGCTAAACAAAAAATTTGACCTCCAAATATAGAACTCAAGAGAAGCACAAAAAGGTAAAAGGAAAAAAAAAACTCTTGAGAACTATATTTCTGTTATGGGTATACATTGAGAGTATATGGATCTGATTTTACTGTTATAAAGAAGAAACTATAGATGGAAAGGGGATTGTAACAGAAAAAAAGGGGAGAGTGGAGGTAAAATGAGGAAAATTACATCTCAGGAAGAGGAAAAGAAAACATATTATATTTGAGGGAAAGAAGGGAGAGTGATTAATGTTATGTGAATCTTACTTTCATCAGATTTGGCCCAAAGAAAGAATATTAGATATATATTTGTTGTCATCAAGAAATAGCTCTTATCTTATAGAAAAGTGAGAAAGGAAAGGGGAAAAGGGAAGAGGTAGGCTAAATAGAAGGGAAAAGAGAAATAGTAGGAGAAAAGTGTAAGAAAGGGGGAAGTTCTCTAAAGGAGAAGGACTGCTTGAGGCAAGTAGTGCTCATAAGACATATCCTAAAATATCACTCATTGAAACATAAACAATAACCTTCCCCCACATTTAAATAATGACACATGGATTGTATAAGATTGTATAATATGGAAGCATCCTATTATTGTAATTTCCATTTACATAGAGCTCTACAATTTTCAGGGTTCTTTGACTTCTAATATCTAGTTGATTTTTACACTAAAACATGAAAATAAGCAGTTGCTAAGAGTAATAATAGCTAACATCTTTATAGAACTTTAATGTTTGCAAAGCAAGTTACCTACATCATTTCAATGGCTTCTCACAAATCTGAGGAATAAGTGCTGTTATTATCCCCAATTTATAAATAAAGGAATTAAAACTCAAAAAAGTTTATGACTCTTGGCAAAAGTGAGTTAAACCTACTAAGTGTATGAAGCAAGATTTAAATACAGCCTCCCTGACTCCAATTTCAACAAAATCTAATGGCCTGTGCTATGGTTGCTTATAATTGCTAGATATTGTTACACCTATTTTACAAACGTGGAAACTGAGAAAGAGGTGAAATGGTTTGGTCAGGTTCAGGCAGTCAGTTATGGTGGAACTGGAACTGGAACTTTTATATTTGATTGCTATCCAGCTTTCTTCCATTAAATACATCTTCTACATTTGTCCAGATGTGTAAAAACACATCGATTATGCTTGAGTTGGAGGGTAATCACAAGCTCATCAGGGATTTCCTATGCCTTTTGACAGACTGATAAAGCTTCAAAGCAATTAATATGTGTAATTGCAAATCTGAATGAAGTGTAGGTGATATGCCAAAGTAAAACAATTGACACTAAGTTTTGAGCTGCTCTTCATCTTCAAATTTCATTTTCACATACCAATGTTAACAGTGCCTAAATATGAATGGCTCTTTTGTAGCAAGTATCATAATTCTCTCTAGCTGGCTGGCATTACAGGGCTATCAGTTATCACACACAGGTCCTAAAAGGGCAAATCTAGTTTCGAAGATTTGGCATTTTATCTGCACAAAAGAGACTGTTTTTTTTTTCCTTAATAGCATTTTCCCCAAATATATGCAAAAATAGTTTTCAACATTCATTTTGGTAAGATTTTGTGTTCCACAATTTTTCTTCCTTCATCCCTGACCTCCCCCTGTCCCCCAAACAGCAAACAACCTGATATAGGTTATATATGTACAATACTTTTAAATATATTTCCATATTGTCATGTTATGCAAGAAAAATCAGACCAAAAGGGGGGAAAAACATGAGAGAGAAAAAAGCAAGTAAATAAATAAAAGTGAAAATAGTATGTTTTGATTCACATTCAGCCTCCATAGTTGTCTCTCTGAATACAGATGGCATTTTCCATCCCAAGTCTATTGGAATTGTCTTGGATCACCACATTGCTAAGAAGAGCTAACTCTATCATAGTTGGTCATCCCATAATCTTGTTGGTATTGTGTACAATATTCTCTTGGTTCTGCTCACTTCAGTCAGCATCAACTCATATAAGTCTTTCCAGGCTTTTCTGAAATCAGTCTGCTCACCACTTCTTATAGAACAATAATATCCATTACTTTCATATACCATAATGTATTGAGCCAATCTTCAATTGATGGGCATTCCTTCAATTTCAAGTTTTCACCACTACAAAAAGAGCTGCTACAAACATTTTTACACGTGTGAATTCTTTTCGCTATTTTATGATCTCTTTGGGGTACAGATCTGGTAGATAAACTAATGGATCAAAGAGTATGCACAGTTTGATAGTCCTTTGGACAGAGTTCCAAATTGCTCTCTAGAATGTCTGGATCAGCTCATAACTCCACCAACAATGCATGTGCCCCCCTTTTCCCACATCCTTTCCAACATTTGTCATTATATTTTCTTGATACCTTAGCAGCTTAGCCAATCAGAGAGATATAAAGTAGTCTGGTTAGATTTTTTAAGAATAGAATTTTCTCTTCTCCAAAACTTAAATAAACAGAATGACATGAGGAATACTGTTTGATGATAGGGTAAAATGTGTTGAGCAAAGTTTACATTCAGTGAGATATTAAATCTTTCATTTGATAGAATTTGGTAGAATTATAGTATATTGAAACAGAAAGGAACTTTGAAGATCCATCCAATCCAACCAACTTTGAGCCACTGCCCTAGAGTGTAAAAGAGAAAAACATTATGTAAGTTTCTATCCTGAGTAGCAGCTGTCAATTTCCAACTTTTTGATAAAAAGGGGATTATAGTGTGATTGAAGCAATGATTTGTGAATAAAGGAAAAAGAAGCAATAATCACTATAAAATGTTGTGTTCTTTACAAACAAAACAAGCCAGAATAAACTAATTTTTTCAAAGTTACAATATTGATAAATTGAATATATAATGTACTTACATTTTAGTAAGGCTTTGATAATTTTTTTTGTTTTTTTTTCCTTAAAAAATGTATGCTAAGTGTGGATATACTTATGTATATTTAAGAGCAGTTTAATGACCACCACATCCAAATGCTGATAAATAATGGGAAATGTTTCTTTGTAAGAAGTACATCAAAGTCCTGTCCTTACCATTATTCTGTTAATCATTTTAGTGACTTAAATGAAGATTAATTTTGAATGTTTATCTAATTTTGAAGTGACACACATTTAGGTGGAATGATTAACAATGTTTAAATATAGAATTGGAATCATAAAAGAACTATCCCCTAAATAAAATAGATCCTGCTCCTAGGTTGTTTATTTATAATCACTTGAAGATGAGGGAGACACTGGAGTTGATAAAAGGTTCCTGTGATAATTTGGAATATAACTAGAAAGAGTGAACAAAATGTTGAAGGAAGTCAAAACCATACTTAGAAGAAAAAAAATGGAGGTTGTCTCTGTGGAGAAAAGTTTCATCTTATTTGGCTCTTTGCATAGAAAACAACTGGAACTAATGGGTAAAAATTAAAGCATATTTTAAAATAATGTAAAAAGAAATCTCTTAATATTTAGAGCTTCCCCAAAGTAGAATGGACTAAGAAGGTAGTGAGTTCCCCATCTCTGGAAGTCTTCAAGCAGAGGATTGATGATTGCATGTCAACAATATTATAAAGACAATTTATGTTTGGCAGAGATTCAACTAATGTATGACTTTTTCTAATTGTCTATTTTTAATTAAACTGAGTTTGAGACTGAATTGACAGACAGATTTGACCTCATTTGCATACAGCCTAGGAAGCAAAATCAGCAAAGTGATCTCTTCACAGAATGGTAGTCAAAATACCGTATGAAAAGGCTACAAAGCTCCTGCCCCATGAGGTATCTACAATGGCATGGAGTTATTCAATATTTACAATGCTTGTTAACATCCCAAGGGCTATCCTGCAAATCAATGACAACAATTAAAGTGATACTCATTGCATTTAAGGGCCCTGGGCTGATTCCAAGATGAGAATGACGTTCACTCAGAAGCTGTATAATATTCATGACTATAGGCATAAAGCAATCAGCTCTAAATGATGAGACTCTGCAGTAACAAAGACCTCATGCTATCAGCCCAGCTAAGAGACAGGACTGCAAAGTGATAGGCCCGGCAGGCAAAGGCCACAGTCTTTATCCAAAGGATAGATTCATCAGCCTGGCAGGGGCTGCCAAGCACACATCAGTCTTTTCTTCCACACATACGTACAGAGAAAATCACACCATCAGCTACGTCATCTTTGACTGCAGAGAACTACAATGTGAAGGTTTTAGGTTTGACGTGCTTTTCAGAGGAGGTTAAACAGAGGATGCTATCACTGATCTGAGGCTTAATAATGTGCTTTTACTTCTGAAAGCGATAGCCTGCTGATGCCAGGCTATGATCTTGCGGATCCATTCCCATTTTACGTTTCAGTCTGCTGTTCCTCAGTCTGCCCAGAAAGAAAGCATTGTGCAATGATTGTTTCCTCCCAGCAAGTTTTCACTCTGGGCCAATCAGAACTGATGCATGGGCCCTCTATCCAGCCTGTTTAAATCCCACCAATTAATATAGTGAGGGAGGTTTGCTATTTAGAATATTTTATACAAAGAACAAAAGAATGTCATTTCATACACAAAATAAGAACGAGTTTCTACTGTTTGCTATTCCATCCCCTGTTATCTAGCCACTTTATCTCCATGGATTTCTTCCAGGAGATAAATCTTTCAATCAGGATTTTTCTGTGAGTTGCAGCCCCTGTCCTGTGAGGTCTCATATCAAAATTGCCAGTGAATTTTTCTCTCTTGATTCTGCTAAATTGTAAAAGGGTGTGCAGAGCAAGAAATATTAGCTGTTCTATTCATTCTAGGCACTAAAAAATGTAGTAATCTTTCTTTCCCTCTGCCAAATACAGAATAACTAGCTTATGAGTTCTCTTAAAAGAAATGACCGTTGAGATTTGGGCTACATCTAAATTGGATACTGAATGTGGGTCAGCTGAAAGCCCAGAATACAACTTACTGTTTCTTAGTATGTAGCTAAGAATAATGAAAGAACACATATGTTTAAATTTCTGATAAGAAAGAATGAGATTTAGTATGTGGAGGAAAAGAAAAACTGAATAAGAATAGCCAGTGAGATAGATATTTATAATGAATTTAGAGTCCATCCTTTGAAATATTAATGAAGCTGATGGATTGAAGATAATGATTCTTTGGTTTAATGTACTTGGGAACTATAGCTGTGTTTGATAGAAAAAGAGAAAATGCTGCCGGCAGGAGCAGAGCAAACTGATGAATAATTGAGGAATGAAATGATACATGGGGAGAGACAACCCCTGAAGAGAAAAAGATTGAGTTAGGGGTCAGGAAATCAGAGTTTGAGGTACCAGCACTGTCACATAATAGCCAGAGACAAGTACCTTGTGTGAGCCTCAATTTCCTCATGGTATATTTATATCCATTCCATTCTTAAATAATCATACAATTGCATTTGTGTTACCTACATCATTGGGTTGTTGTAAAGAAAGTCCTTTTTTAGTAATGAAATTCAATTTGACAGATAGTATAAGCCTTCTAGACAGTGTGAGGATATGTTAAAAAGCTAGCTTCACAGTCAGAACAATTTGGGTTCAAGGCCCATCTTTGACATATATTGGGTGTGTGATATAGTGAATCACTTAATCTTTCATGATCCCAAACAATCCTCCAAGACTCTCAGTTGCAGAGCAGGTACTAGATTTGCACTGGTTAAAAAAAAATTCTCACTGGTAGCTCCCTTACACTAATAAAATCATAAGTCTGGTGTAGGGGGAAAAAGGTGCTATATAAATATCAGATTATAGGGCACTTTGACTCAATATTTACTAAATGAGCTGTCAGCTGTTTATGATTTTAAACAGTTACTTTTAGTTGGGATTCTAAGTAAAGTGGGGACAAATATGTAAGTAGATAACTCTTATGATTGATTTTTCTCACTTCTACCATTATATTTCATTCCTCTTTTGAGCATCCTTAGGCATAGACCTCTTGGCCATTTTTTTCCCTTTACTTCCACTCCTATTTACCTTTTTCTGTAGAGTTGAAAGAACACTGGACTCATACTAATGATTGATCCGGTTCTGAAACCTTATCCTGACACTTTATGTCTCTGTGTCAGGTTTTTCATCTTGAAAATGGGGACAATATAAGCAAATTAGAAGAGCAAGAGATAGTTTACCTATCAGATCTTTAGAGAAGAGAGGAGTTTATAGCCAAAGAAGAACTAAAGAACATTATGAAATGCAAAATGGACAACTTTAATTATGTTCATTAAAACGTTTTTCCACAAGAAACACAAAAAGGAAACCATTCTAGTACCTTTGCCAAGAAAATCCCATGGATGGTTTTAAAACAATAAAAGAGATGATATTAGAAGGTTAGGTCCTCAGATTAGAAGTTGCCCAACATTCTACTGGGGAAGAGCAGAGTACAATTACAAATAGCTCCAATAATAAATGTCTGGTCCAAAGTCAAAAGGAAGTTCACAGATACAAATGAGTCTGGTGGCAAATAGAAAGTCCAATACTATAAAGATCAATATTGTTCAGCAATCTGGAATGTAAGCTATATGAAGCAAAATAAGCTGGATGTGATTAAATAGCAGATAGAAAGATTAAACATTGATACCTTAGATGTCAGTGAACTTAAATAGACAGGAATGGATAAACATAATTCAAATGATCATTACATATATTACTATGGGCCTGAATGCCCAGTGTGACTGATAGGCAATAAAATAGTGAGAAATGAAGTTCAGGGGTATGAGCTAAAACAATGACAGAATGATGTCTGTTCCATTCTAAGGTACACCATGAAACATTGTAGTAATGTGTCTGTGTTCTATCCACAGATGCCGAAAAGACCAAAGTTGATCAATTCTATGGAAATCTACATTTTCCTAGAAAAAAACAAACAAAAAAAGTCATATCATCACAGAGAATTGGAATGGTTGAACATGCAAATGTGTTTTTTTTTCAAGAACTCAAAGCTTACTCTCTATATGGACATCCTAAGGTGATCAATATAGAAATCAGATTATTATATACTTTGCAACCAAAGGTGGAAAAATTCTATTCAGTCAGTTAATAGAAGACCTGGAACTAAGTATAGTTCAGATCCTACTGCAAAATTCATATTTAAATTGAAGTCTAAATTGAAAAAAATCATCAGACCACTTAGGTATGGGCTAAATAGCTTCCCTTATGAATATTAAGTTGAAGTGATTAGAATTATGGGATTAGAACTGGTGAATTAAGTGTCTGAAGAAATATGGACAGAGATTTAAATACTGTATAAGGGAAAGCAACAAAAAATATCCCTGAAAATGAAGTCAAGTAAGTCTTAGTAAGCATTGTTAACATTGTAGCATTATGGGTGATACCATATCAGGGAAGCTATGTAAAATCATAAAAGATGATGCTGCTGTTAAAGTTCTGTACTCAATATGCCACCAAATTTGGAAAACTCAACAAAGACCACTGATCATTTTTTTTTAGTTTTGGAAAAAGATGCCCCAATCCTAAAGAAGGGCAGTACTAGGGAATGTTCAAATTACCACACAATTGAGCTCATTTCACATGACAGCATGATTATGTTTATGAATCTGCAAACTAGACTTCACAGCATGTAAACCTAGAATTACCAGAAGAGTGGGCCAGTTTTCAAAGAGGCAGAGAAACTAGAGGTCAAATTGCCAACAGACTTTGAGAGATAGTAGAAGATAGAAAAAGGGATCATGAAGAATTGAACACAACTGAACAAATAAAGAACAAAAACAACATATATGTATATATACAAGTATGTGTGTGTATATCTATTGCATATATCATACCCTGTAAACTGTAAATCGCTACACAATTTTTAATGATTATAATCTTTATCATTCTGTAATGGGTTCTTGTCATTAGAGCTCAATCCTGGGAGCTTGCAAAGGAACTCATATTGATGTGCTTCTAAGCCTAATTCTTGACTTTGGAGTATCCTCAGGTATTCCAAGATTGTTTTTCAGTCCACTTAACTGTGAATAGTTTAATTGACTGCTGAGTGGGAAATAAAAGTCTACTATAGGGCCAACTCAATCACTTTCTTTCCTCTGTGGCAAATGAAGAGGAATTGTTAATATGGATCTCTAAATAAGAGAAGCCAGAAGTGCAAAGTCAATCTGCTATTTATAGCAGATTTGTGTCTCTGTTGTGTCTATTATTTCCTGTTCCTCAGTGAAAGAATATTAGCTGAGGAATGATTAGCTCACAATGAGTACTTGTGAGTTTTAAATGGTCAGAAGACCATACTTGAGTTACCTGTCTGCCAATTTAATAAAGTACCAATGACCTATTTGAAGATTAAGCTCTCAGAGGTCCAGGAGTCGGAGTCTATAACAGAGTTTGCAGGCTACTGAAATGGTTTACTTGCTATAAAATCAATGGTAGCCAGGAGGACGTGCTTTTCCTTTGGCTATTCTATGTTGGGAAGTGAATGCTTTGCAGAAATTAATTCACATTTGAATCTAATCTTTCAGAAATTCAGGTATATAGGAGAAAATTTTCTTTGTGGTTCAGGAGGTTGATGTGTATTTTCCTTCCTGTATCTTTTATTTTTTTATCTCTCAGTAAATATCCTTTTATAAAAGTTAATTGATATTAATTGTTTAAATTAATGCTTATCAATAATTAGTGCTAATCAATAATTCTTTGGTATTAGGAAGACCAACAAAGATAGGAGAGTAGAAGGAAATAGTACAGTAAAGTTTTTCTCCACAACTACTCTAACAAAGATCAAAAAAAGAATGCCAGATTTAGAGTGATTGGGAAATTTAAGGAAAAATCACAAGTCATTTTTTCAGCCCAAGATAACAAATTTAACCCACAGTGAAGAGATCAAAATCAGAACTATTGAACGGGGATAGATTGGCCTCTCAGAGCCAGACTTGGGGCACAGTACTTTGAAGAGGGATTTGAGGACCAAGGTCTCAAGCTCAGAACAGGACCATAGTGTTCTTCCTTTTAGAGAGGTGAGCACAGACTCAGAACACATGTAAGTAAGTGGCAATGTAGTTTTGAACCTACAGAAGCTTCAATCTAATTGATAGACTAAGGCAAGTCACTGTCCATTCAAGATCCACCTCAGGACAAGTCTATTGATGTTTTTTTTTCTAGACCTAAACCAAGGGCTAGAGCCTAGAAATGATCAGATCACCTCATATTCCCTGAAAATTTGTACAATCCTGGATCCTCTAATTCTTAAAGAGCAATTAATATTGAGGAGAAAACATAGGGAAATAGGTTTGATCTTATGGCTTAGGAAAAAGTCACTCCAATCTATTCAGGGGTACTTCATCCTCTTCAGGATGAGATATGACTATCCTTGTTTTGGGAGATACCACTCATCAATTGGCATAAAGACTCCAGAATATACAAATACCTTAACTACATGTCTGAAAACAACCAATCAAAAATTATGTATATGTACATATATATGATATATAAGTGATACATATATATGAGATACATATATATATGTATGATATCCATAAGTATATATATGTACATATATGTCTACACACACACAAATACACACATATGCATATATATCCACTTTGCTTTTCTATTTAATTCTACTATTTGAAAAGTCAGTTAAATAATAGAAAATAAGTGTGAAAATAACCCAGTTCAAATCACTGTCTCTCTGGAAAATTAACACTGTATATGACCTGAAAGGTCCTGCATTTGAATTCATACAAATGACTGATATAGATAAATAGATAGACATAGATATAGATATTTATAGATATATATTACACATACATTATTTTTATCAAACAATATTTGTTGACCCTTGACAAGGCATTGTACTAGGCATTATATGGTTAACAAAGACACAGCATAATTTCTTGCTACCAGAATCATAACATCCATTTAAGGAGATAAAAGATCTATGGGAATAGAAGATAAACTAACACTTCATTGATTTACCAATATAAATTAGTACTCTCTCTGCAATCTGCAGTCTTATACAGTCTCTTAGAGCAGAAGTGTCAAACACAGCTCCCAAGTATTGCCAGAACCAATTAGGACATTTTTACATTTAAAATATAAATTTTAGATATAAAATGTAATTGGTAAATATTTAATCAAAGAAATAAAAATATACTGAAATATAGATTATAATACATTTCAAAACTAAGCCAAAATATGTTCTGCAGAGATCCTTATATATTAGTTGGCCTTATTTTTATTTGATTTTGACACTACTGTCCTAAATCATAGATAGGTCAAATGATTTGAAGGGTTATATAGTCAGTATATATGAATAACAAGTGAGCCCTGATCTTTTTGGCTTCTAGCCACTATATCATGCTGCATTTCAGGAAATTTGTATGGTGAAATTGTTATAATACAAAAGTGAATATGGTATTATTAGAAGCAACTAACTGGTACAGTGGAATCTGAGTTCAAATTTTACCTCAGATATTTATTAGCAATGTGACATTGGGCAAGTGACTTAACTTCTGTTTTTCTTGTTTATTCATTTGTAAGATGGAGATAACAGAACCTACCTCCCATAGTCATTATGAAAATAAAATGAGATGATTCTTTACAAATCTTAGAGTACTATATAGTATTAGTGGTAGTTGTTGCTAAAGTGCCTAATGTTTTAATTGAAGAGTATTCAGAACTTCAGTGGAAGGAAAACTTGTAATTGGTTTGATCAAGAAAGATTTCAAGAACGAGCAGAACCAGGAGAACATTACACCTGGCAACAGTCAGATTATACAATGATCAATTCTGATGGACATGACTCCCATCAACAATGAGATGATTCAGGCCAGTTCCAAGAAATCCATCTGTATCGAGAGAGGACAGCGAGAACTGAATGAGGATCACAACATAGTATTTTCATTCTTTTTGTTGTTTGCTTGCATTTTCTTTTCTTTCTCATTTTTTTTCCTTTTTGATCTGATTTTTCTTGTACAGCATATTTGTGGAAATATGTATAGAAGAAATGCACATGTTTAACATATATTGAATCACTTGTTGTCTAGGGGAGGGGTGGGAGAAGGGAGGGGAAAAATTAGAACACAAGGTTTTATAAGGACGAATGTTGAAAATTATCCATTTATATATTTTAAATATAAAAAGCTTTAATTTTTTTTTTAAAAAGAAAGATTTCAAGAAGGACGTGGAACTTTATTTGGTATTTAAAGACAGGTAGGACTCTGATAAAATGACTCATTTAGACTAGTTCAGGAGTTCTGGCTCTTTTTCATGGCAGACCCATTGGTGATCTGCTAAAACCTATATAACTCTATTCCTAATAATGTTTTTTAAATACATAGACTAAAATACAAAAAACTACAACAGAAACCAATTATATTTAAATGCAGTTATCAAATATTTAAAACAAAACAATTTTATCAATATCAGTTAAGAAGCTTTGCACTTCCTAATATTAATGATTTCTTCTCAAAATCTGTGGAGAAAGAGAAAGGCAGTCCAAACCAAAAAATGTTTTGTTATTGTACCAGTTCTAAGAGTGTTGTTGGGAATGCCTAAGTGCCTCAACTTTCCCATAGCTGTAACCTAGTGACTAAGGAAGAGAACTAACTTTCTAGCTATATAATTAGAGTGTATCATGTGAGATGGAGGGACATGTAAATCAGTTTCCACCAATATTCTCTGAACCCTAATACCACTATCCATAGTGCTAAGTGATACTAATAACTAAGCCTGTCTTAGAATGAAACTGGGAATCTTTGAAGAATAGATGACTTCTAACAGATCTCTAAAACCTTATGATAACTTATAATCACAAAATTAGCACATTGGAAGAAATATCTACAGTCATCTGGTTTTACCCATATCTGAAAGGAATTCTCACTCTAACATAATTGAAATTTGTTAATCTGGCACTATTTAAAGATCCCAAAGGAAGAGAAACTCATTCCATTTTTGAATAGCAAAATTCATGGCATGATAAAAATTCCATGAACACAAAAGAAGTGGTAGCATAAAAGGCACATTTTTTAAAAAAGAAACAAGAGGATGTTTTTCACAATGGAAATTCAAGATTATACATTTACATATTGTTTTAAATTATGTGTTTAATATAGTGCTTACATTAGATCTAAGTAGAACTATATTGAATCTCTGAAAGATCTTAACAAATTATGTAAACACTGCTTTATTTGCAATGTACAGTCAAATATTTCCTATTAATGAAAGATTCCTTTAGCAAATTCACATAGTAAAGCAGTTTATGGTATTTTCTAAATGAACTGAACAACATCAGCCTTCAATACAACACTGTTTCCTTGAACCCTTAGGAGATTTTTCATATCCCACAAGGGATTTCATTTAAGAACTGGCCTTTTAACAATTATGTCTTTCTTAATATTTTAACAAATTTACAGACCTCTTGGGGAGCAGTATTACCCTGAAGCTGATTCAAGTCCACAAAAATGAATGTGTCAAGTCTTAGCACTGTTTAGAAAGCTTGGATAATTCTCTGAGGGACAAACCAAGATCAGGTGATGCTACAAATCATCATTTCCAAGTTTATGTTAAAGTACCTGTATAAACTAACAACTTCTCTTGTCTTTTTTTTTCTGTTCCAAAGGATTTAAAAAAAACCCAGCACCCCTCAATGCTCAGTAGCACATTAAAAGCTGACATGAATAGGGATTCATAACCACCGAGACACTAGTTTTGACATGAAAATACTCCATCAGAATGTGAACGCCAATCCACCACGTGAACGGATACTGTTTCCCCCTGATGCATTTTGGCCAGACTTCACAAGGAACACGTTTTCATCATTTCAGTCACTTAAAAATGAACACACACAAAAAAGCTAATGCAGTAGAAGCAGCCGCACTCCTAGGCTTGACAAATGGATAAAATGTACCTTCTCTAGATATTAAAAAAACCCACCTTTTTCCCAATGTTTTTGACATCCTCTCATGTGTGCGTGCATGCACCACCACCACAGAGTCCAGCTCCAACTTGTTGTTTCTAGAGTTCCTTTAATCTCTCCCTCCCTCTCTCTGGCACTGGTATGTTTTCCATGACTGCTGTTTGAGCTTTTCTAAATGAAGGTGCTGACATCTGCACTCATTTCAGAGCCTCTTCTTGATGTCTCAATATTTTAGGAAAGTGAGGCTGCCAAACCCCCTGACCACAGAAATGACAAGATGGACTTAGATTTTAAAACTGAGGGAAAATGATTTGAAGTCATGATGAAAGGAAGCAGGTCCAAAAGCAACTCCTTCCAAAAAATTGTGTTTTACTAAACACAAATTCAGAAATCGTCGAATAACCTGGAAAGTTCAAAGGACACAAAAATATATTGTAAGGGTATAGTCTTTATATCACTAGTTCCCAACAATTCTGAGACAGATGAGACTTCCAAATGACATTTTGAAACACAAATCTGTGCAAACAGGTAAGGAACGATTTTTCATTTGTGGCTACCACCCCATAAACTTGACCAACTTAGACGGTCCTTCCTTTCCCTTCTGCTTCCCAGAGGGACACAGATCATCTGAGATCTACAATCCTAGTAACATAGAAAATGAGAATCATTTCTTTTGGACCAGAGCCCAAGGCATCAGCCCAGCGGAAACATGCTCATACAACTGAGCAGGATTGGAGCAAACACCAGACACTACAGGAGTAGAATTCCACACTGCCAACTCCTGCATAAGGGCCTTTCCTCTACAGATGTAGGCTGCAATAACCTCACAATATGGTGGGGAAAAGGGCTAATTAGAACCATCAGCACTGGGGGAAAAGTCTCCTGTATTCGTTTATATAATGCTGGTCTTATGGCTTCCAGATGGAGGTAGTGGCTGATTTGCTGTGTAGATAAAGCTGACCCAAGTGGGAGGTTATTTCCAACCTGCCATGTCCATATTTCTAACCTTCTCCTCAGTAGACTGACAGATACTCATCAATTGGGAAGACACCGAACCATATATGTTTCAATTCTGCCTGTTTGCGCTTGTTTCGGCAGCACATATACTAAAATTGGAATGATCCAGAGAAATTAGCACAGTCCCTGCACAAGGATGACATGCAAATTTGTGAAACCAATTCTGTTTTTTCTAACTGAATTTCACTTAGAATATCAAAAAATACAAATCTCAGAATCAGTAACTTGGGTCCAACTCTGAGACTTGTCAAGCTAAATGACAATGGTAACATCTAATTAGAAGACCCAACAATATTTTGGGACTTGACACAATTAGCCATTGTCATTTGAAAGCGAGGCCATTTGGAGAAGCTCTTCATCAGAAAGAATGTCCCATCAACTTATACTCTGTATTGGAATTTTTCTATTATTGTGGGAGTATATATTCTTATATACCTTCATATTATGCCTTCTTTTAAGGGCAAAAGGCTTATATATTTCAATAAATTTGTATAATTTTGATAAATATATTTGATGTTACTTCTTGAGGAGGTGCTACTTTATCAAAATAAATGCTTTTTTAGAATGAACAGACAATAAACATAAGAACTTTGACAGTATCTGCCCAGGAAATAGTTGGTATTTGGTAAATTTCTGTTAATTAACTGATTATATTCTATATATCTTTCAGCCAATTTTTATAAACATTAGGATTGAATCTAATGTGTTGTATCACTTGTAAAAATCTAAGAGATGATTTATTTTACTTTTTTCTCCCATACCCTATTGCTATTTCCTCTTCTTCCACCAATCCCTCTTCAACACTGGGGTGAAGGGGAGAGGAAAAAGTCATTTTTAGTAAAGATACTTAGTTAAATAAAATAAATTACATTATTAGTTATGTCCTAAAATGCCTTTTGAGTTCCTTACCTGTCAAGAAGTGGATAGCAAGCTTTATCATCAGTTCTCTAAAACCAATGCAGTAATTACATTTGATTACAATTCTCAAGCTTCTCATAGCTAGTTGATATAGATCCTTCCAAATTTCTCTGAAACTTCTATTTTATCATTTCTTATATCACAATAATGTTCCATGAATTCATACATCATTTGTGTAAACATTCCCTTGGTTTCCATTTCTTTGCTACAACCATAAGAGCTACTATTAGTACTATAATGCCCTAAAATATGGCATTTTTATCTTCTTAAAAATATTTCTTGTGGGCATACATCTAGTAATAATTATGGCTAGGTCAAAGTTATAGCTAGAATGAAAATATATTTTTACAGTTATCTTTGCCACATATTTTGTACCTACTCTTGCTTCAGATACTTTGCAAAACAAGCCCTCAAAGACCTCAAAATTGTGTGGTCTTTAGCACAGACCTCTTCTATGCATAATGATCTAATCAGCTGCTTTTCCCTTCTCTGCCTCCTCCAGTTTCATTTCCACTTCATCTAGAATTGTACTTCTGAAAGTGGGTACAGAAATCTTGAGGAATCCCCAAGACACTTTCAGGGGATCCAGAAGGTCAAATATATTTCCATAATAATAGTAAGATGTTTTAATTTCTAATACAGCAAATATTGAAATAATCCACATAAACAAAAGCTCTTTGGAGGGTCTTCACTAATTTTTCAAAACATAAAGAGTTACTGAAACTAAAAAGTTTAAATACACTTTTCCAGAAGTGCATCTGGAATACAGATGAAAGATCCAAATATTGTGACTTCAATATTGTTGATAATGAAAATGTTTGTTTTAAAATTCTTTGCAGATCTTTGTTCTATCATTTGTTGCTCATATTCCTATTTTATCCTTAAATTCTTCCTGAATGACATTTCTTAGTTTCATCTCTTAACAACCTTTAGTTAGACTGGTTTTCCTCTTCCTCTCCCTATTTTATGAAGTGACACTGCTCATAACTTTCTACCTTCCTTCTGCGTAAGGATTTTACAAATAAATGTAAATTTTAAACTGATGTTGCAGTGGGCTACCATATGCCTTCACTTGTTAAGTAAGTCAAATATTTGCTGTCTACAGTGGGTTTTATGGCTTTTTGTTCATTGTTTTGACAGTTGAGTTACATTATTTAAACTTTATGGGAGAGGGGAGTGGTAGAACCAAGTAGTAAAGGGACTTGCCTGAGGTCTCCCAAAGTCCCCTCTAATCAATTTTAAAATAATGCCCCAAAACAAATTTTGTAGCAGTGAAATCAATAAATTTATAGGTAAAATAATTTTCCTGCCCAAGATAACTTAAAAGGTTTTCATATAACTCCTGTCTCATTGAAATGAGGATGGATATAAGTCCAGCATAAGCCAGGCCCGACAAACCAATATCAGGCCTTCAGAAAATTTGTGATTTCCAGATACCTCAGGTCACAGATTGTAATGAGGTCAGAAAACTGTTTGGAAGAAGATTACAGCAGACCCTTTGCTGTCATGGAGTTCAGGACTCTGTTGCATTATCCCAACTCAGTTCCAGATCAGAATCATTGGACAAGAAGGAACATGAGCACACTAGACAGAAGGGAGTGGGAATCCTGGTAACAGTTCCAGAGTGGAAAAAAGAGTTTATGATCATTCACCACCAGAACAAAGAATAGAAAAGTAGTAATCACACCTCTCCTTACATCACATCATTTAAGAAAAACTGAAAATTTACAGACATTTATAAGTAGTTCTGAAAGTAGTTGTACAAAAAAATTAAAAGCTGGGAGAGTGCCCCCTCTACCCAGGGAACAGAGCCCAAATAGCATAAAGTTAAAAGTTCAAGAAAGATGCTGGAAAATGAACACATAACAAACAAAGAACATAGAACTGACCATAGAAAGTTACTATGGAGGCATAGAAGATCAAAACACAAACTCAAAAGAAGACAACAGAGTCAAAACAGCTATACCTAGAGCCTCAAATAAAAATAAGAATTGGTCTCATGCTATAAAAGAATTCCTGAAGAGCTCCAAAAAATATTTTTAAAATAAAATAAGAGGTAGAAGAAATTTTTGGAACTGAGTGGTGCAAGAAAATTATAAAGAGTCAACAACTTGATAGAGGGACAAAAATATCCTGAAAATAGAGTAAGTCAAGTGTTAAAGTGGCACAAAAAATCCACTAAAGAGAACTTCCTAAAAAGCAGAATTGGCTAAATGAAAAAGGGAGCCATAAAAGCTCACTGAAAAAAATAATATCTTAAAATTTAGAATTAGACAAGTAGAAGTTAAGGATTTCATGAGATATCAAGAAACAATTGAACAAACTCAAAAGAATGAAAAAATAGAAGAAAATATGAAATATCTTATTGGGAAAACAATTAACATGGAGATTAGAGGAGAGTAGTTTTAACAATTATTGGACTGCTTCAAAACCATGATCAAAGAAAAAACCTAGAAATGATATTTCAAGAAATTATCAAGAAAAACTGCCCTTTTATACTAGAACCAAAAGGTAAAGTAGAAATTTAAAGAATACACAAATCACCTCCTAAAAGACATCCCAAAATGAAAATTCCAAGAATATTACAGCCAAATTCCAGAGTTCCACGTCAAAGAGAAAATATTGCAAGTAAATATAAATATAATAAATATAAATTGTAGTTTCACAATCATAACACAAGATATAGCAACTTCTATATTTAAAGATCAGAAAACTTACCATATAGAGTTCTAGGAAGCAAATGAACTAGAATTACAATTACAATATCCCCCCTGAAAAAGTAAATATAACTCTTCAAGGAAAAAAAAATAGATACTTAATGAAATAGAAGACTTTCAAGTATTCCTGATGAAAAGACCAGAGCTGAACAGCTTTCAAATATAAGATTTCAGGAAAATATAAAAAAGTTAAATAGAGAAGATAAATCATAAGGGATTTGATAAGTTTAAACCATTTATATTACTACATGGAAAGATGATATGTATAAGTCCTAAGGACTTTGTTATTATTAGGACAATTAGAAGTAGTATACATAGACAGAGGGGTGAGTTAACTATGATGGGATGATATCTTAAAAAATACAATTAATGGATGAGAAAAAGAAATACACTGAAGTAGAATAAAGTAAATTATCTTACACAGGATGAGAAAGAGCTTTTAATGTTGCTTGTTTCTTGTTTTTGAAGATGACAATGATATCAAAGAGGTGATATCATGACATGCAAATGAATTAGATTTAAGGAAGGAAGTACTGTGCAAAGTCACCAGCTTCACTTTTTCCTCTGGAACCATCTGGGTCCAATGGCAAGATATAGATCAGGATGATTGGAGATGACCCTATATGCAATGGGAGACCTTCTTAAACTAAGGTCTTTAACAAGTTTCAGGTGTGTGTGTGTGTGTGTGTGTGTGTGTGTGTGTGTGTGTGTGTGTATAAAAATCTGGGAGGGGAAGACCTTCAGAATCTCTGGTCAAAAAAATAAATAGTTGCTATTTATATTTACTCTGGGACATTCAGGGTCCAAATAATAACTAAGTGGGACTTGGCCTGGGACCTATTATTGGTCAGTCAATGAGAAACAGAATGATTTGGGTTTAAAGTATGGCCCTACAAGAAATTGGAAACTGAGTTGAAGCCCATCAGTTGAAGAGTGGCTGAATAAAGTTATGGTATATGAATGTTATGGAATATTATTGTTCCATAAGAAACAGTTAGCAGTATGATTTCAGAAAGGCCTAAAGAGACTTACAAGAACTGATTCTAAGTGAAATTCAGACCAGTTCCAAAGGTCTTGTGATGAAGAGAGCCATACGTATATGGCTCTCTTCATTATATATATGGACAGAGCACCAAAAGATAAGAATATGATATCCTATGTAAAGGGAGGAAAGGAGAGGGGAAGAAAAGAAATAAGAAAAGAATTGTGTTGCCCAACTAGCCAGTTCCAGTTGGGTATCCAGTGGAGCAGCTCCTATTCCTATGCACAGAGCTTGTTACTCATCTTTTATTTTTGAAGAGGACATGATATCAGAGAGGTGATGTTATGGCATAGTGAATTAGGTTTAAGTGAGCCTAGGGGCTGTGCAAAATCACCTGCTTTGCTTTCTCCTCCAGAACCATCTGGGTTCTTTGGTAAAATATATATCACAATGATTGGAGATGGTATTAATGCAAGCCTTTTTAAGTTAAGGTTTTTAACAGTCTGACTGAGGCAATGTTCAATCAGAAACAATTGTTATTTATACTCCCTCTGAGCCAATCGGGGCTGAATTGACCAGGTGGGGATTGGTTTGGGACGTCAATCAATAACAGCTTTTACAATAAACAGGAAGATGGGGATGGAGGGACTGGCAGATGAGGCTTGTACCCTACTCTCATCAGAACTGAGTCAAAGAGGGAGTAACATATACCCTTAGTTGGGTTTAAATATCTTACAGGGCCATAGCAAGGAAAGGAATTAAGAGAGGGAAGGGAAGCTGATAAAAAGGAGGATAGATTGGGAGAGATGGTGGTCAGAAGTAAAATAGTTTTGAGGAGGGACAAAGCATAAGGGAAGAATAAGAGAGAGAGAGAGAGAGAGAGAGAGAGAGAGAGAGAGAGAGAGAGAGAGAGAGAGAGAAAGAAAGAGAGAGAGAGAGAGAGAGGGGGGAAAATAAGATGAAGGAAAATATACATTATTCATTTCTATAAAAAAGCTTTTACTTCACACTTCTCTGATAAACCTTATTACTCAAATACGTAAAAAATGAAGTCAAATTTATAAGAATTTCAAATCTTTCCTTAATTGATAAATGGTCAAAAGATATTAACAGGCAATTTTCACATACACACATACACACACACACACACACACACACACACACACACACACACACACAAATCAAAGCTATCACTAATCATATGAAACAAGATCCCAAGTCACTATTGCTTAGAGAAATGCAAATTAAAACTATAAGATACCACCTCACCCCTGTTAATTAACTAATATGACAGAAAAGTAAAATGATAAATGTTGGTAGAATTGAGCATTAATGCATTGTTGTTGGAGTTTGAATCGATCCAACCATTTTCAAGAACAATTTAGAACTATTTTCAATGGGCAATCAAACTGTGCATACCATCTAATCCAGCAATATGTTACTAGATCTGTAACCCAAAGAGATTTTTAAAATTTTAAGGAAAAGACCTTATGCATATAAAAATATTTATAGCAGCTCTTTTCATGATAGTATTTCCAAAAAGATCACCATGAAAATAATGGAGCTTTATGGAGGAACATAAGTTGAAGACCATCAAAAGACCCTCTAAATTAAATTTCCATGAAGCATCATATAAATGAGTGATTATTATATGAAAGAATCCATTGAAAACAAAGTTTAAAGATCATAAATGCAAATGCCATAGTTTTGAAAATCACAAAACACAGAATGTCAAAGTTGGAAGGGATATCTTGCCTTCATCTAATCCAATTTGTATCTGATAAGGAATTCCTTCTATAACAGTCCTCAGAAATGGTCAGTCTGATTCTGTCTCCAAACCTCCAGTGACAAACATGACCTTTAATTCCTCCCTTCCCAGTATTATCTCAGATCATCACCCCATTTTAAATTTCCTTTTTCTTCCTTCACAATCTCGTCTTTTAGTTTATTAGTTTAATTCTATTCTTTTATGCTTAAACATCTTGTTTCCATACTCTATTGAACAAATCCAAAATTTACCAAATTCCAAGCTTATTCCATTCTTAATCACATACTGGTAGAGCTGAAAAAAGACATTTAAGAGAATCAGTTGGATCCATTATAAATGTATTTTATCTAATTTCAATTGGGCCATTGCCAGAGCAAGGCAATACTTTTATTATTACCTAAACTATTTTCTATCCTGCTCCTGATAGATGCTATTCTAAACTTTCTCTGCCATATTAACTCCACTTCTCAAACTTCAAAGCTGAGAACTCTGCCTCACACACTCCTGATCATTTTCCCCATTAACTTTTTTTTCTGTATATTTCACAATCCCTTTATATCAACCTTGTTTTCTCCTTTACTTCAATATCTTATGAAGACATACCATTTTATTACCAATGCAAATCCTTCTACCATAGTCATGCATTGATCATAAAAATTTAACAGATTGTGCAACTATGTCTACAAGTTATCTTTATTCT
The DNA here is from genome assembly GCF_016432865.1 of Antechinus flavipes. Lineage (NCBI taxonomy): Eukaryota > Metazoa > Chordata > Mammalia > Dasyuromorphia > Dasyuridae > Antechinus > Antechinus flavipes. The sequence goes on along the minus strand of NC_067400.1, from coordinate 125,528,511 downwards.
TTAATTTGTATTTTATTCTAAACAATAAAAAACAAATAGAACAAATATTTTTATTTATGTAAATAGAATTTTTAAAATAAATTATAAATAAAACTGCTGGTCTCCATTGTTTTCAATTTGCAAACATATCATAAGATCAATATAATATTGAAGCTTTCAAAGCTACATCCTGCTTGTCTCATCTTCTTTCTGTACTTTCTTCTGTTCTTATCTCTCCATTAAAAAAAAAAAAGATGCCTTAGTGACATTTATTGTCTTTTCTTTCCTTTCTTTTTTTTTTGCTTTCTTTTGTTTTCTTTTTTGGTTATCCAATTCTCATTCCTCCTCACTCTTCCATCTCCCAGACCCTACCATTGGGAAAGAAAAAATTATCATAAATATACAAAACAAATTTCTATATTGGCAGTATGAAAATGTATGCTTCATTCTGTATCTGGAGTTCATCTCCTCTTGTAAAGGAGATCTATGATTTATCTTTAAAGAATGGTTTTAGAAAACCTGTAACCCAACTTTCCATCAGATTGATCGATTGTACCCATTCTATAATGGAATGATTTGTGTAGAGAGCAGTAACATTGAAAAGGAATACTAAAAGCTCAGTATGATTGATTTAATCCTACAATCTCTTCAGGTCAAGAAAAAAGAAAATACACTCCATTTAATCTAGAAATTCTCAAAGATCTGAAAAAGGGCTGCATTCTTTATGGGGCTACATCATCTTATGTGGTATTAGAGAATTTGGTTTTTGAAATTTTAACTGCTAGTGATTGGAAATCTATAGCAAGAATATGAGAAGAACCTGGATAATACTTGTTGTGGGATTAAATCAATCATACTAAGCCTTAAGTATACCTTTTCAGTGTTCCTGCCCTTTACATGAATTACAATAAGGAATCATTGGATTCCCTGAGACATGATGAGACTACTGCAGGAATCACTGGATTCCCTGACACCTGAAATAATAGACAATAGATTGGTTCTGAACTATTTCTAGGACTTATAGACATATATAATTCCTCAAGTTGATTTATATTGTTTGTTACATCACTACTAGTCTGTTATATTACTATGTGCTTGTGAAATACCTCCCATCCTGATGGATTTATTATACCTATTTCAAGTGAGACCCTTCAGAAACCCGCTCACAAAATCTGGTTTGACTCCCCATTTCCCTTTGGTGTTTTTAACCTCCCTTCCTGAGACATCAGGGAAGGCGTGATCACCTCCTTTTATGGTGTTTTCACACACACTCCTGAGCAGTCAGAGAGAGCATGGACACCTCTTTTTGGGGGTTCTTACCTCCCTGAGAAGTCAGGGAGGGCATGACCACCTATGCTCTAAAGCAAAAGAAAGCAGGAGATGTAGAGGGCAGGAATACTGAAAAGGTATACTTAAGGCTCAGCATGATTGATTTAATCCTACAGATTTACTTAAGTGCAAATTTTCCCAACCACTTGCTCTACCATAAAGATAGGTTGAAGTTGTTGAATGCACCTATGATCCTGATAAGAGAAAAACTCTAGAATTTCTTTCCTTTCTACCCTACTTATTCCTATCTACTAATTCCTCAAGTGTTTCAAAAAGAGAATTTACAACAATAATTATACAAGCAAGAGTGGAGGTAGGAGGGAGGAAAGGGACCAACAAGAAAACAAGTTACTTTTAGTATTTCTTTTTTAAGTGCAATATTCTTTCCCTCTGGTTTTACCTCCTACCAGGTCTTATCCTTGGTTGGAGGCTAGTGCTAGTACTTGCTATAAGTATGGGCCTGTGATATGACCCCTGACTTCTCATTCCTCCCTCAGATTCTAGCTCATTGACTGAGCTGAACTGACATATCCTCTGGCTAATGGATTCTTCACATTTCCTTATTGTGGGATTCAGACTTATCACTTTTCCTTTTTAGTGGGATGAGTCATTGGGCCACCATCAGGAACTATTCTCCTAAATTACCCCTTTACCCCCATTTCTCCTAGACAGTGTATCTCAAAAAAACCAAATTAACATATTCTCTCCTCCCAATAATAAGTCAGAGCCAATATAGCACATACTTATAATATTCAAGTGTCATCCCTGAATTTATCAAAGGCTAAAAAATACAAAGACTTTTTTTTTTACATATCAGTCTATGTTCTCATTTCTAAGGAAAAAAACACATGTATTTTAATACAGATAAGAACATTAGATTATTTCCCACACCTCTTTGAGATTGAGGATGGGGTGGAGAGACAACTATTGACTCACTCTTATCAGAAAATATTTTATACCCAAGTCACATCAGATGTGTTTCTACATAGATATTAGTGCTTCACACAATACTTGCACAAGGGAACTTGGCTCTTGCTTTTATAAATATCATTAATGTGAATAGCAAAGCCAAGTTACAAGGAATGATGTTGTTTTAATGCAAATCAAAAGAATTAAATCTTACTAAGATCTATCCCTTTCCATCCTGTTTATTTCATTGCTTGATCTGTTGAATAAAAGATTGCTTTGTCCAATGTTGAATATCTTATTATGGAGGGAGAGAAAAAAATGTACAGCAAGGGAGAAGGCTTATGATTTCTGTGGGAACAATAATTCAGAATTTTCAGACTTTGTTGTAACTGAAATCTCATCCTTAACCTGGCATTAACATAGTTCTGAGTATTATGATATATAATTTCTCATTTATTAGAACATTCTTTTAATAATTCTTACATTATAGCGATTGATCCTTTTAGCAAATGCTCACAAGCACTATTTTGCATTAAGTTTGGTGAAATGAAATTTATTCCTCATAATTAGGGATGGTCCAGATTTGAATGAAAGAAGCATAGTTCATATTAACTGTAATGATTTCATAAGAAATTATTCTTCCCTTTTCCTACAGGTGAATGCTTGACCACATGCAAACATGATTTAGCACTAAGCCTTTTTCAAGTTCCATAAAAATATCTGGACTCTTCATTAACAGTCTGGAAACTACAGAATTGAAATAAATTTCTCTTCAACTTTGAAATATTGAACAGGGGTAAGAAAATAAGTAGTAAATTGGTATTTCTTTGTGTGATATATTTAGCTAATAATTAGTAGTGCCCCAATTACTTGTAACATTTGATGTAATCTTTTATTTCTTCAAAGTATGATGTCAGAGTTAATAAGAAAGCAATATTAGTATATGTTCTAGATAGTTATTTTTTATGTTTGAAAATGATAGCTAATGCTTATAGAAACAAAATGAATTATAACAATTATTCTAGAAAATAGACATATAAGTAAGTATAGAAACTGGATTGGTGAGATAAATTTCTCTACTTTTCTTTACAATATATATGTGGTCTGAGACAAAAAATGAACTAGTATTCCAAGAAGCATGAAAAGAAAATGAAGACAAATAGACAATAATTTTTTTCTATACACACAGAATCACATAAACACACACGCACATGTGTATGCACTGAAAATTTGAAACAGTTTTCAGGACAATTCAAACAAAATAAAACACCAAAACAAAACTTTCTCTGCTCCTGAGCAATATTTATTTATTTATAATTTTAACCTGAGTTACATATTTAAGGATTCAAGAATCCAGGATTACTTTGGGTTTGGAGGAATATATGTTTATTTATACACACACACACATGCGTGCGTGCACACACACACACACACACACACACACATTTATATAGTGCAGAATGGCCTAATATTTGGCCTTCTTGAATTGTTGTGGACTAAAACAATTGTATCACAATACTTAGTCCCCTGTTGATGAGCCTCTTTGAAATTAGGTAGGAAGGTCCTTAAATAATACAAATGATTGAAATTAATATTATGCTATCATGTTTATAATTAATTTTTAATTGTGATCCCTCATTTTTCCTTGTATTTTTTGTAAAGACCTAACTCTTGTGAAGGTAAATCAATCTTTGAAGAGCATGGCTGATTAATAAGATTGCTCCTAGCCCTAAAGGCAGATGGCTCTCAATTTTGTTCAGGATGCTATCCAACTAGGAAACCTAATTTCTGTTTAGAGTACAAACAGAATCCAGTCTGGGCAAGCTCTTACTGTGGGGAAATGAACCCCTGTTTTTGGTCCCCTCCATTAGATTCTAGAGTGACTCAGTGCATAAAGGAAAAAAAAGAGAGAGGTCTGAATAGAAGTGGCTTCCCCTACCCAGATTGCTAGAGGCTGCTGAGCCTCATGATCAAGTAGCTAGAGGAGTTGAAGACTTTTAGTGTATCTCATTGAATATTCACCAATCAAGGTTGATTTTTGCGTGTCAGGGAAATTCTCTTTCAGAATTTAAGACTTCTCAGGTTCTCCCTTGACATTTTTGATTATGGAAAGAAACCACTGACCATCAATTTCTTATAGTTAGCCTAATTAATAAACTGATTATTAATTAGCCAAAAAATCTATCTCTCAAAGTTTTTATTCAATATATACATAGCCTGTTTTCTGCCCTTATTTAGAGTTTTTACTTGGGAAGATCTCTCACAGCTGGTACAACCCTAATGTAGTCCTTTAGGACCAGTATTATTTCCAGGTTATGAAGAGCAATAGAAATATCATGGTAGAGTTATGAATATACTGAGTTTGGAGTCAGAGGATCTGTATTTGAATATTAATTCTGCCATTTACTACCTGAGTGACATTGGGCAATTTATTTAATATTCCTGAGTCCTAGTTAGCTCATCTATAAAAAGAGAAGTTTAGAATACATGACTTCTAAGGTTCCATCCAGCACTCCATCTATAATCCTATAAGTATGATATTAAGAAACTCGTCAGACAGTATTTTGAAGATTTGTCTTAACTGGCATGATTAAAGTCAATTGAAAACCAGTAACTTTTAGATATATAAAATGGAAAGATAATATTCAATGACCTCTAAGAAACAATATGGTGGTAGTGATGATATTCATATAGATGACATTGCCTTAATTTCATTATGTTTACAAAACAGTTTATATAGATTATCTCATTTGATTCCATGATTATACCACTTCCCATTTTCCTATATATGTCCAACCAACTTCCAAGTCAATTATCTGGCTTTCAGACCAAAGGAATGAAAGAAGAACATTCCACTCATTTCTTCCTTTTGTATGACTAGTCCTGACAGAAAAAGGGAGGGGGGAGTTAATGTTGAATGTTAAGGGATGGCCCCAACACAGCCAAAGAACAACATTAGACTTGCCTAACTCTGATAATAGAGATTTCTAAAAGTAAGGAATATTCTTTTTACCTTAGTTAGAATCATTTTTAGCATATCAACACCAGCTTCCTTAAGAGGCAAAAAAGTACATGACTCATCACTGTCATAAAAAAAATTCTTAACTACCCATGTATACTTGCCATTGTGTAATGTACTTTATAAAATGAGATGAGAAGGCATGACTCTTGGCTTCCAGAAATTAATATTTGTGTACATGTTTTATGATAACTTAAAATCATAGAAGGAGTTCTGGGATATTTGGTTTCTTTATTCACTACAAACAGAAAGTCTAGTGAGTTGTAAATAGAAAGCTTTCTTTTTGAAGACACATGTTGAGAAATCTACCACACCATTGCTCATCCCCATTTCTAGTTCAGTTTAATTCCAAAAAAAAAAAAAAATTGACCACACTTAGAAGAATATGAAGAAGGAAATCCCTAGAAGAAATTTGAATCTTCTTGTGGAGATGAGATATAAGGAATGAAAGAGAATAGTGCAAGATTTGTATATAATCAATTGCTAAAAAGAATAGTGATGAACATTAAGTGCTTTAGGAAGTCAGAGACTATAAGTCAGGCAGGGAATTAGTAGCATCATAAGAGGAATTAGATTTGAATTTGACCTTGAAAGATGAATTTGATTTGGAAAGATGGAGAGAAGGAAGGAAACTTCATATAGAACTGAATAGAAATAACTATGAGGATGTGAAATCAAGTTGTGAGAGGTGTGGGGAAGAAATTATGGAGAGCCGAAAGACTCAACTACTAATATATTGGAGAAAGAAAGTAGGAATGAAGTATGATGGAAATTGAGTCAATTTGAGAAATCTTGAATGACTAGATGAAAAATTTAGATTTCCTCTGATAGGAATTCAGATCCACAGTAGGCTAAAAAAAAAAAAAAAAGCTCTGGACTAATCATTAGATCAATAATTTAAAGCTAGAATACATAAAGTTAAATGTGAAGCACTGAGAAAATACAAAATTCAGACAAGACAGAAGAGAAGTGAAATTACTAAAACTTTGCCTAACAATGATAGATGCAACATAGTGACAGATTATAAGAGGGTAAGAATCAAGATGAGAAGAGACATAATGTGGCTAACGAAGTGGCAATAAACTATAAAACAAGCAATGGATATGCAGGTCTTGTGGAGAGGGGAATTAGGATCTGGTAACTGACTGAATGTGAGAGGAGAGAGAGAGAAAGGAGAATAAGTGATAGCCTCAAAGTTATGGACACTTAAGATCTGGCTGAAAGAAGGTATTGCGGACATAAATAATAAAGACAGGAGATGCAATTTCAGGAATAAGACTAGGAGTTCATTTGTGGACACATGTATGAGAAATTCCTTTTCTCCTTAATCATGGGTCTCATTCACTTTCTGTCTTCTGAGAAAACTTTATTCAATTGTGAGAATTGTGGGAAATTTCTGATAATATATCATGTAGATAGTTGTATATTTGAGTCTAAAGTCTCAAATGCTCAACTCTCAAAAGAGGTCAGGGAGGATAAGGACCGAAACAGTTCATTGGAGCTGCCAATTAGATCATTAATGACCTTATAGTGTACCATTTCATTCAGAAGCCCAAATGAAAAACTCCTACATAACTATCAGATTGGTTAACATGAAAGAAAAGGAAAATGACAAATTTTAAATAGGATGAGAAAAATAGGCACTGTTGGCATTATGGTAGATAGGTGACACAGTTGATAGAGCACTGTGCTTATAATCAAGATAATTCATCTTCCAGAGTTCAAATCCAGCCTCAGACTCTTACTTGATGTGTGACTCTGGACAAGAGACAAATTTTGACATACTCAAACAGTTAAACAAATAAGACTAATCAAAAAATTAACTAGGATACAAAATTAGGTAATCTGATTTCTAATTGGAAGAAAAAAATTAAAGTTGGGAGGAGAAGAGTAAATAGATGTAATTTTCTGAAGGAAAAAGCAGTGTCCCTCTCCCCACTAAGTATCTGTATTCACTCAAAAGAACATGGAAACAATAGTTAACAAGTACAAAGTCAATTTTCAGGTAAGACATTTGGGTTATCTGAGAGGCATAATTTGTGAGAAAATTCCTTGTATCAACATTTGGATCTGACCACTTTTCTGGTCAAGAGAACCTAGGTCTTCAGTCAAGAGTCTCTAAGCAGCAGGTAGAAATGTCACAGTTTCCCAGCCACTTAGAGGTAGGTTAAAAAAATGCAATTCTCACAATTGAATAAAGTTTTCTCAGAAGACAGAAAGTGAATGAGACCCATGATTAAGGAGAAAAGGAATTAAGCCCCAGCCTTAAGTCAAAAGATAGAATCAGTGTGATTCATTCAATCCCCACTATCACTTGTTGTTTCTTTAATAGCTTTTTATTTACAAATATATGCATAGGTAATTTTTCAGCATTGACAGTTGCAAATCCTTTTGTTCCAACTTTTTCCCTCCTTCTCCCCCCTGTCCCGCAGATGGCAGGTAGACCAATACATGTTAAATATCTTAAAATATAACTTAAATACAATATATGTATATATGTCCAAACAGTTATTTTGCTGTATAAAGAGTCGGACTTTGAAATAGTGTACAATTAGCCTGAGAAGGAAATAAAAAATGCAAGCAGACAAAAATAGAGGTATTGGGAATTCTATGTAGTGGTTCATAATCATCTCCCAGAATTCTTTCCCTAGGTGTAGCTGGTTCAGTTCATTACTGCTCTATTGGAACTGATTTGGTTCATTTCATTGTTGAAGAGGGCCACGTCCATCAGAATTGATCATCATATAGTATTGTTGTTGAAGTAAGTAACGATCTTCTGGTCCTGCTCATTTCACTCAGCCACTTGTTTTTTTAATACCTTCAACCTTCAGAGAGAAGATTGATATACTTTAAGTGCAGATTAAAGCACATTTTTTCAGTTTATTTTTCTTGCCTTTTTTTGCAACATGGCTGGCAAGGAAATGTTTTTTGCATGACTTCATGTGTATAGTGGGTATCATATTGCTTAACTTCCCAATGGGTGGGGAAGGAGCTGGAAGGAGAGAATCTGAAACTCAAAACTTTAAAATGAATGTTAAATTAAAAAACATAATATACATATATAGACATATATACATATATGTATTTGAATGTGTGTATAATGTATAATTATTTTTGTATATCTATAAATTAATTTATATATCAGTAAATAAGTAGAAGTCAATGTTGAGGCTGAGATTAAAGAGGCACAAGAAGGAAGCAATGACTGCTGGAACAAGGTCCTACAGGAGGCAAAACTTGTGGAATTTTGCATTGAAATAGATATGTACAGCAAAGCCTGATGGACTTGTTGATGAGACAAGAGATGAAGCAGTTTGAACATTTGTTATATTGAATGAAAAAAGGAATCAACAAGAGTAGATTAGATGATCACTAAATAGCACCAAGGGTTCAAATGGGATGGTGGGTTGTGAATATACAATAGACAAAGATGCTTGTTTTTATGATTTTCTATATCTGACCTAGACAGCTATAGTTCAAAGATGGATTGACCAGAGAAGAGGAATTCCATATTACAAGCAACGGAAGATCAGGATAGTAAAGGATTCTAAGGAAGAAGGGAAGTAATTTAGTGAAATTGTTTCAAATGGAATCAAGACCAGGAATGGTGGCACAGAAAATTAAATACTTGGATGTGAAGGGTATTTTCTTTTCTAGATGCTTTTAAAAAGTTCATTGATATAAGGGGAATTGTGGACAATGGAGAAAGTGCCCTAAAAGGCATGGTATAATGGATTAAACTATAGGTGAACAGGAACAAACTTAGAAGGATTGGAAATGATTAGAATAGGGGTAAGAATAAGGGAGATAGTTGTATGTGCACATCATGTGTATATTAGACAGTAAAATGAAATGAAAGTAGATTTGTTTAATAAAAACCTATACTCCAAGGTAAGTGAAAACATACTCAGACTTTAATGAATTCAAATTGCCATGGCCAAGATAGATGTGATTCTTGAGGTGCTGGTCATTACCTTTGTTCTTATTTTCCAATTTAAAAAAAGTTTAGTTTTATTTTTATACCATGGCCATTTCCCCATAGCCAATTATGCCATTACCTCCTGTAGTGTTCTCTTCTTTAAAATATAATGGTTCTCCGGGAGCAGGTTTCTTGGAGGCTTCTGGAGGCAGCCTTAGTTTCAGTTCAGTGTAATAACCCCAAATGCAGCCAGGAGTTAAAAGTCCAGATCCTTTATTTTCTCTTTCCTTCACTTGGAGCTCTGCTAGCTTTCTGGAGGCCTTCCAGATCTTGGTTTCAGTGTTCTCCACAAGACAGCCTGCCACCACTTCTCTGTCTTCCTTAGTTCTACCCAACTGAATTCTGGCTTCTCAATCTCTCAGATTACTCTTTGGCCCTGAGAATTTCTTACTTATATGTTGCACACTGAGTATACTGCAATCATTACATCACTAGGAAACCATTATTTGTTGTAGGATTAAATCAATGCTAAATTAGATTCAACCATTGTCTCCTCAATTCCACTGACTTAGCACTTTGTAAGAATTCTAACATCTCCTGCTTTCTTTTGGGGTTCACTCTTAACATAGGTATACATAAATCCATCAACATGGGAGGTTTACACATAATTACATAAATTACATAAACACATAGTAACATAACAGAGGCTTAAAGGTGACATAACAAATAACATGAATCAACATGAGGAATTATGCATGTCCATAAGTCCTAGAAATAGTCCAAAAGGAATTTATTGTCCATTAGTTCATGTGCCATGAATCCAATGATTCCTGCTGGTTTTCAAGTCCTGCAACAGTCTCATTATCAGCCATGCTCTTTCAGTGTCAGATGTTTCTTAGATCTTCTCCTTTGTTTTGAGGTTTTTCTCTTTTTCTGTCTCTCTCTGATGGACAAGGCGAATATGGCTCGTTGGCACCCGTCTAATTCCTTTTCCATCTGTAGAAATACAAACAAACCCTCTCCCCCAAGCAGTTAACCTATCTGGTCCCTTCCATTTACCACTTTCTGGGTCTCTCCACATCACCTGGCAATTATTTTAAGATATTAAGCTCTCGCACTGGACACTGCCCTTCTGGTGGGTTATAAAACCTGTCTGCTGGAGCCAGTGCATCTTTATAAAAAAAATTTAAAAATTAGTGGTATAGAGAACTAAATTTAGAAGTTCTCTAGGGTTACCCATGGATCCCCCTTTCTTTTGTTTTTGGAGGAGTATCTTAATGTCTCTGTTTCTTCTCTCTACTATTGCCTGACCTTGAGGATTAAAAGATATGCCAGTGGTGTATAAAATCTTACACTGTGCACAAGAATGTGCAAAATGCTTAGAACTATATGCAGGTCCATTGTCTGTTTTTATTGATTGTGGCACACCCATAATTGCAAATGCTTGGATGAGAAATTCAGTGACCACTCGGGCTGTTTCTTTTGCTGATGGTATTGCAAAAGTTGAATTCTGAAAAGGTGTCTACTACAACGTGGATAAAAGACAGATGATCAAAAGATTTATAATGGGTCACATCCATTTGCCACATTTCATTGGGTCTCAAACCACAAGGATTCTTCCCTGGAGGGAGCATAGGAGCATTGAAAGGAAGGCAAGCTGTACATATTTTTACTATGCTCCTAGCTTCATGTTTTGTTATCCCAAATTGTAAACGTAAAACTAGAGCAGCCTGATAATATTTAGAATGAGATTCCTGGGCTTCCTGAAATAAAGGAGGACTGGCTAATATAGTTAAAAGGCTATTTGCCTTTGAATTTCCATCAAAAATAGGATCTGGAAGTCCACTATGTGAGTGGACATGCAAGACATAAATTTTACTTGGATGCTTTCTCACTTGCTCTTGAAGTTCCTTAAAGAGCTGATGATGTAATGGTCTCTTCTCTAAAATATGATCATTCTCTGGGAGCAGGTTTCTTGGGGGCTTCTGGAGGCAGCCTTAGTTTCAGTTCAGTTCAATAATCACCTCAAAGGCATTCAGCTGTTAAAATCCAGATCCTCTATTTTCTCTTTCCTTGACTTGGAGCTCAGCTAGCTTTCTAGAGGCCTTCCAGATCTGGATTTCAGTGTTCTCTACAGGACAGCCTGCCACCTCTTCTCTGTCTTCCTCAGTTCTGCCCATCTGCAGTCTCTGGCTTCTCAGTCCCCCAGAGTGCTCTTTGGCCCTGAGAACTTCTTGCTTATATGCTGCACACTGAGTATACTTCAATCATTACATCACTAGGAAACCATTATTTGTTGTAGGATTAAATTAATGCTAAATTATATTTAACCATTGTCTCCTCAATTCCACTAACTTTGCACCTTCTAAGAATTCTAACAATCTCCCACCACACACCTTCTAAATCTCCCCCAAAAAAGGAAAACATTTGGCCCAAACCAATCAGCATGGAGGCCATATCTGAAAGCATATGCCACATTGCACATCTGATAAATTGGACTCAGAAAACTATATTTCAGAAAGGAAATTGACAATCTGAAAGGTATTCAATAGAAGGCCACCAAAATAGAAAAGGGTCTAGAGGCCATACTGTATCAGTATCTGTTGAAGTAGCTAGATATGTTTAGCCTGGAAAAGAGAAGACAGAAGGAGAGCATGATATCTTACCTTCAAATATTTGAGGGATGGTCATGTGGAAGGATTTTACTTGTTCTACTCGATTCTAAAGGATAAAATCAAAAGCCACAGATGAAAACTACAAGAAACAGATTAAAACTAATTCTTAGGTAAAAAACTGCATGATTAGGGTTATTCAAAAATGGAATACCTCACAGAAAGTAATAATTCCCTCTTTTCTAAGGTATTTCAATAAAGTCTGGATGACCATTTTGGAGGGGGTTTATGAAGAAGGTTTCTATACAGGTTTGGATTTCATTGTTTCTGAGCTACCTTCTAATTGTAAGATTCTGTGATTCTGATATTCTGTCTTTACTCTTAAATTTCCCTTTTGGCAATAGACATTTTAGCAAGCTGGTTTGAAATAGCTGACAAAATACAATTGGCTCTTGTTCATTCAAACAAACTTTCTATGGTTGTTTATGACTTCCTAAAATTATAAACATCAAAAATTGACTGGTTTAATTTGTGGGAAAAAGAAGAATGATTTCCACAAGCAGTAATTGTTTCTAAGGAATGGGTAATTAAATTAAGAAATCATAATCTTTATATGAAGTCCTTCCTCAAAGTCTGTGCATCATAAACCATTTTTTATTTAATGGGTAGATGGAGTCTTGAAGGGACAGTGGTTCATGGGGCAAAGACTTAATGAGAATTTTAACAAAAGTTTTTTTAAAGAATGAACGCTCCCTCAATGAGAAATGGAAGTTTAGCCTGCCCCAGGCTAACAGCATCATTATTGTTTAAAAAAAAAATCTTAGCTTCACAGATGTTATGGCTAAAAGTGTTGATTGTAAAAAGATGTAGAAACACCTGACATCTGGGTACTTGGAGTTTAGGTCTTACAAATTTATATAGGTATCTGTGCCAAAAAAGATAAGTGCTGAGTTTAAGAGGTTAACTTCCCCTAAAGAGAAATTGAACACTGAAGAACTGGATGATTACTTTCCTTCTTAGTTAAATAAGTATGCTTTCATGTTCTCATTTTAGTATGTTTATTATGAGTAGCTGGATAATATATCACAGTAAGAATTATAAATATCTTTAACAAATGATCAATCTCCCATTTATTGTAGCTCCAAAAAGCAAAACTAGGTGGAAATGAAGGATCAGCTAGCAGTGGAGAACATAATGATCAACACTTCCAGGGTTCAGAGGTTTAGTTCCCCAAAACCACTTTTCTACCAGAACTCCCAAGATCTTTTTTAGTTGAAGAGAGCAAACCAATGAATTCAATTCCTAAGCCCCAAATAAAACACATGAATTTTATGAGAGATAAAGGATATTTTTCAATCAAAGAATAAGAAAACACATGGATCCTGAGAAAAATTTCCAACTCTTTAAAAGCAGACAAAATAGTTTCTATAAATTGAGAATCTATTCTAAAAATTCAAATACACATTCTTTACAAAATGGAAATATATATGTTAATTATATTTACATAGAGAAACATGTCTTCGGCTTATTAGTGTAGGACTCCTGGTGTGTAAAGTCCCCTCACAAAGTCCCTCAACAACTAGTTTGTGACTAGTTGCCTGAGTCATTGGCAGTACTCCTTCTTTACCTATTTTTCCAAATAGTTTACATAATATTGGAATTAATTGTTCTTTAAGTGTTTGGTACAATTCACTTGTGAATTCATCTGGCCCTGGAGATTTTTTCCTTAGGGAGTTGATTAATAGCTTGTACTATTTCTTTTTGCAAAATTGGAATGTTACAATAATTTATTTCCTCTTCTATTAATCTGGATAATTTATATTTTTGTAAATATTCATTCATTTTGGTTAGATTATCAGATTTACTGACTACAGTTGGAAGTTATCTGGATCACTGAAAGTTTAAATGACTTGCATATAAACCTGCAGGTTGTATGTGTTGGAAGCAGATACTAAACCCAGGTGTTCCTGACTCTTGGGCTGGCCCTTTATATCCTATACTTGATTGAATGTTAAATATATAAAAATTTATTTTAAAGAGATTAGTGGGGAAAGTAGGCTCAGAACTTTGATTTCAACATTATAGGAAATTCTTGATAGAGAAAATTCCTTCACTAACACAAACTTTATCTTTATTTTAGAGTCTTAGAGTTTTGCTTCAGGAACTGAAAGATTGTGACTTGGCCGAGATCAAACCCACAGATTCCCACAGAGGCAGAAACTGAACTCAGTTCTTTCTTAATTTACTTCTTTTTCTCTAGAAAATAATCTAAACTTCCTCCCATAAATATATATATATATATATGTGTGTGTGTGTGTGTGTGTGTGTGTGTGTGTGTGTGTATAATGGATGTATATTTTTGCATATGCATGCATATCTGTGAAGGTATACCTATATGAGCTTCCAGGTCACTGGGAGGAAGTTCCAACAAATATATTCTCCCCCTTTCATCTATTTAGCTTCCATTAGATCTCTCTTCCTTATAAGGAAACTATTAGAACTTGGGGAATGACAGCCCAAAAGGGCTTAAGAGATAGGCAGTAAGATGATTAAAAGGATCATATCCTGTCAACTCAACTATGGAACCTATGGAGTAATCCCCATTCTCATCTCTATATTAGCAATTGATGATTTTAGTATAGCCATATCTTGGACAGGATAAAGTCTTTACTTCAAGGAACCAAATGAAAAAGGCATTGACAAAACATTTGCAGTCCTTTAGCAAGACCAAAACAATGATTATTCCCTAGTTAGCATGAATAATTAGGAAGTTATGAAAATATTTCTTCCCCAAGGCTCTGGAAACCAGGTTAGATTTTTAACTTTAGTAATGGCCTTTGAATGATTTGTGGTGATTGCCATAATTGCAAAAGCCCATATACATTTAATTCAAATTCATATACATATGTGTGTGCATTTTGTATGTGTGTCTGTGTGTACATAATTTTGGGGTTTAGATCCCTCAATAATCCACAGGGATAAAATGAGATATAGCATATTCCCATATTACCACTTCACAAAATGGGTTAAATATGCTTGCCACCATGTTCAGAACAGAAAGAGAAAACTGGAGCAAGATAGAGATTTTCCCCTTCCCTTTTTCCACCAAGGAAGGCTGGCAGTGACTTAAGTGGTAGAGAGGAGCCTGCCAGAGCACTCCTCCCAATACACTAAAGGGAAGAGGAAAGGATCTGCCAAATCCCACTCACTTCCTCTGATATTTAGGGGTCCCAGGTGTGTGGTCAAGTGGTTGGTTATTCCTTAGTATTCAGACAGCCACATGTTTTATGCATGAATAGGTCGATTAATGGAAAGAACAGAGCCAAGTACGGAAAGAGCCAGACCAGCTGACTTGTTGTATGACCTTGAACATCACTTTGCCCTTTCCAAGTTTCTGTATACACATCAAAAAAATTGATTAATCCTTTACTATCTCTGTGACAATGGAAAGTTATTGCTCTTTTCTTAAGGTATTTAGTAGTTTTTCAATTGTCTTTGCATCAAGTGGGATACAAGTTTCTTGAGGGAGGATATTGAGTCCTGTGCTACTCTGTATTATCCAAAAATGCCTACCACAGTATCTTTTACATAGGGATACTCAATAAATATGTGTTAATTGATTAATTGATGTGCTTGTAACTCAAAGTATTTCAGATGATGAGAAATGAAGGTGTAGATAACACACATTAAATTTGTACCACTAATGCTCCACGGTCTATCTCAGGAATTTTATCCTCACTATTCAAATTGTCTGTTTTTTTTTTAATTTACATCATCATTTTGAAGTATCAGAACCAAAAAGAGAATTATATTGAGAGTCATATTGTTTTATAGTTCTATAAAACATTAAATGGTTGGGTGGATAGAGTACTAAGCCTGGAGTCAGGAAGAACTGAATTCAAATGTAGTCTCAGATATTTACTGGATATGTGATATTGGGTGAATCATTTAACCTTCATTTGTCTCAGTCTCCTCAACTGTAGAACTGTAACATCTACTTCCCATCATTGTGAAAAATCAAATGAGACATTTACAAATATTTACAGTGCTTGGTACATACTGAATACTGTACAAACTCTCACTTTTATAAGTCTCCTTGAGACTCCATTTCATCACCACTCTCTATCCTGACTAGAGGGTGAAGCCACGAACACTAAAATTTAGAGTTAAGGACGGAATGCAGGTCAGCCAGAGCATCTTATTTTTCATTGACTAAAAGACTTTGGAAATTCTCCAGTTTTCTATCATATCCTCCTTCTCCCACTCCCTCTTCCCCACCTGGCTTTTCAACTTCTTTTTGTTTGTTGTCTTTCCCAAATAGATTACAAACTCTGTTGGGGCTGGAACTGTCTTTTTTTTTTTAATCACATTTGTATCCTTAGATACAGTAACTGGCACATAATAAGTATTTAATAATTTTTGATTTATTATTATTATTATTATTATTGATCTTTTTAATGCATGTAGATATTGTAGAATGTTGATTATATTGATATATGTATCATCCTGTGTACATTTCATCATGTAAAAGGGAGGAGAAACACCTCATTTTTCCAAAGGAATTTAATGTAAATTTTCCTAAAGTATATGTTATATCTAATTATATGAATTTATCTACATATGAGTATACTTTTTTTCAATTGGCTAAATCTCATAAATTTGCTGGGACAATATAGTGGAAAGAGGACTGAACTTGGAATCAAAAAAGAACTGGGTTCAAATTCTGTTTTTAACATGATATATGCCTATGGGTAAGTCATGTAACATTTCTATACCTTGATTTCCTACCTTATTATATATATATATATATACACATATATATATATATATAGTTTGATAACTTTTTGAGCATAGTTCCAAATCGCTCTCCAGAATGGCTGGATGTATTCACAATTCCACCAATAATGTATCAGTGTCCCAGTTTTCCCACATCCCCTCCAACATTCCGCATTATCTTTCCCTGTCATTCTAGACAATCTGACAGGTGTGTAATGGCATCTCAGAGTTGTCTTAATTTGCATTTCTCTGATTAATAATGAATTGGAGCATCTTTTCATATGGCTAGAAATAGTTTCAATTTCTTCATCTGAGAATTGTCTGTTCATACCTTTTGACCATTTATCAATTGGAGAGGCTTGATTTATTATAAATTAGAGTCAATTCTCTACATATTTTGGAAATGAGGCCTTTATCAGAACCTTTGACTATAATGTTTTCCCAGTTTATTGCTTCCCTTCTACTCTTGTCTGCATTAGTTTTGTTTGTCCAAAAACTTTTCAATTTGATATAATCAAAATTTTCTATTTTGTGATCAATAACGATCTCTAGTTCTTCTTTGGTCATAAATTCCTTCCTCTTCCACAAGTCTGAGAGGTAAACTATCCTATGTTCTTCTAATTTATTTATAATCTCATTCTTATGCCTAGGTCATAAACCCATTTTGACCTTATCACATTGTTAAGTGAGGGCCAATGTCTAGATTCTGCCATACTAATCTCCAATTTTCCCAGTAGTTTTTGTCAAACAGTGAGTTCTTATCCCAAAATTGGGGGTCTTTGGGTTTGTCAAACACTAGATTATTAAAGTTATTGACTGTTTTGTCCTTTGAACCTAACCTTCTCCACTGTTAAACTAGTGTATTTCTTAGCCAATACCAAATAGTTTTGGTAACCGCTGCTTTATAATACAATTTTAGATCTAGTACAGCTAGGCCACCTTCATTTGATTTTTTTTTTCATCAGTTCCCTTGAAATTCTTGACCTTTTGTTTTCCATATGAACTTTGTTGTTATTTTTTCTAAGTCATTAAAATAGTTTTGGGGGAGTCTGAATGGTATATAGTGCTAAATAAATAGATTAGTTTAGGTAGTATAGACAATATGTTTTCTACTGGTAACTGATGTCACCATGATTAATTCCAAGCCTGAGAAAGTCTTCTTCACTTTGTTCACTTGAAAGTACCTCAGGACATTTATGCTAGCATTCTTCAATTCTTCAGTGCAGTTGGAGCCAATTATTGAATCAAGAGATGGAAGCAATTGATCCTGATGTTATCATCAGTGATATCTGGGGCCTAAGGACTTAGAGGAAACCAGGTATCTATGTGGCAATGTATTCAGAATTCACAATCACACAATTCCTGAGAAAAATATTCAATTGAGGGTAACCATTGCTGTTATTTCCAAATTGTTACAAAAGACCTGGATTTCAGTGGCTAGGCCAATGTCTCACTATAGTGATCAAAATGTGGGGATCATAGTATTGTTTCCCATTCATCTCCATAGTGCTCTGGGTCACTGATGAAAACTATGTGGCTTTAAATGTTATATATAAATTGGCCTGAACAATATCTGAAATTTCTTCCAAATCTCAAGTCTCTTTTCCTGTTGATTAATTAACATTTATCACATGCCTTCTATGGGCCAAGTACTATTAGCCAGTCATGAAGATGGCCATATTCATTGGAAAAGTGGAATTGCAGAATTTGAATTCAGAGGAGAGATTGGGACTAAATATATAGATTTGATATCATCTAAATTGAAGTAAAAACCAAACCAATGGGTAGGAATGGGACTACTAGAGATCAAATGTAGAGAGAAAAGAGAAAAAGACCAGGGGCAGTGTATTGAGGAACCTCCACATTAAGGTTTAGAAAAAGAACATAGAACCAATGAAGAAAATAGAGTAGGATCATTTAACTAATATGGCAAAACTAGAAATCAGTGTCATGGAAGCCAAGCCAAGAAGCAATGCCTAAGAGAAAGAAATGAACAAAAAATGTCAAAATCTGCAAAAAGATGAAAGAGGATGAGGACTAAAAAAAAAAAAAGCCACTGAACTCGTTAATTGAGAAATCATTGATAAAGAGAGAATGACGGGTGGAGAGAACATTATAAGTAGAGTGATGTTATTCAAACACATTTGCAAGCAGCTGTGACATAAATAGTGACCAGTAAGTGGTGAGAATGAAAATAAACTATAATTTTTTTTTTTAGAATTTTAGCTGTGAAAGTAGGAAGGGATAAAAGATAATAACTTTAAAAGTTTGGCAAAGTCAATTGAAGGATTTTTTAACTTGTTATTTTAGGGAGATAAAACCTTGTAAATACATGGGACAATAGGAGAAGCATTTAAAAATGAAAGAGGGAAGTCAAGATGGTGGAATGAAGGTAGGGATTCACTGGAGTTCTTCCCCAGATCATTATAAATATCCTTAGATAATGACTTTAAATAAATTTTAGAGCATTAGAACCCAGAAAAGGGTAGAGTAGAATAATTTTTCAGTTGAAGGCAGCTTGGAAGGTCACCAGGAGGGATCTTTTGCATTGAATGGGTCTAGAGTGAAAGCCATACCAGCACAGCCCAGGTGCCAGGAAACCAAAAAGTGGCTGGAATCTCTAGACCCTCTCATCCCATTAAGACCAAGAACAACTCAGAAAGAAAGGTTTGGTATATTAGGATGTAAAGAAAGCCCCAGGATAGGCTTTGGGAGCCAGTGAACCAACAGTGGTGATGGCAGTAGCACTGTGGTAGGATTAGCAACCATGGCAGCACTAGCACCAGCTGCTTCCAGAGATTTCAGCTCATAGGTGTGGGGTAAGGGGAATCAGACAGCTGGTCAGAGGGAGATTGCAGGGTCTTTTTGCTGGCATTTGCCAGAATTCTATTACTTTGCCCAAGCCATGCTGGCTCACAATTCAAGTCTCTAGAAGGATTTTTGAAAATAGCTACTCAAGACCCCCTGAAGTTTGAGACATTGCATCCTTCACTCTGGAAACAGAGCCCTACTTTAATAAAGTGTTTAAAGTCAAGTACTAGGCTGGGGAAATGAGTAAACAACAGAAAAAGATTTTGACCATAGAAAGTTACTATGGTGACAAGGAAGATCAAAATACCCACTCAGAAGATGATAACGAAGTCAAAGCTCCTATACCCAAAGAAAAATAAGAATTGATTTCAGACTATGAAAGACCTAAAAAGTGATTTTGAAAATCAAGTAAGAAAGGTAGAGGGAAAATTAGGAAGAGAAATGAGAGAGATGTAAAAGGAAATACAAAAAAGCTAATGAGGAGAAGAATGCCTTAAAAGCAAAACTGGCCAAATGGGAAAACAGGTACAAAAGCTCACTGAGGAAAACAATTTCTTAAAATTAGAATTGAGCAAATGTGTAAAGTCCAGACTAGCTCTCTGGAGAACCTCGGGATGGAGATCCAGATAGAGTCTGGAATCTGGCGTCTTCTCTTGTGTCTGTGGCTGAGAACTGTGGCAGAGAGAAAGTTCTGTCTCTTTAAATACTTCAGTGTGATTATGTCACCACATCACACTGAGCTTGCACAATTGTAGAACATTACATCATCATATTACCCTAAGTATATGCCAACTAGATTGATTATATCATTACATTACATTAAGTATGTGCTTAGAGAACCATTTTCTCACATTCAGTAGGTACTTAACTATAAATACCCTACTGTCCTAGATTTAAGTACCTTTTCAGAGTTCCTGCCCTTTACACAAATGGAAGCTAATGACTTTATGGGAAATCAAAATACAATAAAACAAGTCCAAAAGAATGAAAAAATGGGGGAGAGTGAACTATTTCATTGCCCCAAAGGAGATAACAAAATCAAAGGCCTAAGTATAGAGAATATCTTTGAAGAGAAAGTGACCTCAACTTCTGAGATGATATAGAAAAATTTTAAGTATGGAGAATAGGAGATAAAGGAACTCATGGTACATCACTTCAGTCTTTCCACTAGAAGGGTGACCATTGAGTTAGAATCTTGAGAGGAGAGAAGGTTTGAAACAGTTAACTTGAAAAGTATGATAAGGAGTAAAAGGTGAATAAAAAAATTGTCATGCAATTATGAAACCCAGATTGATAACTTAATTGTGTAGAGGATTTAATCATCCTGGTTTCTGGACTTCTTTCAGTAGCACCAGGTAGTTAACAAGTAGAAATGGAGAAGGTAGATAACAATATGTCTTGGAATCAAAATTAACAGGGAAGGCAAAATGGAAGCAAAAGTGGGCTAGGGCTTCAAGAGTGAAAGACTAAGTTCATTGAAATGGGGATAGGGCCAAGTGTGAATAGAAAAAAATGTAGTACTTATGTAATCAATATTAATGGCAATTAAACCATACAAATGGTATTCTACCAGCAACCACATTACTTTTTTGTTTATACTAGATACATCTTACAAAGATTATTTAATCCTCTCAGGGTTCCCCAAGCTGTAATTCAGACCTACAAAAGTTCTATAGTTGTTTTCATATTCATGATTTAATATACATTTGCCATCGATACTAGTAAAATCTATAAGCAATTAAAATGTCTCTTTTCATTCAAACAAACATTAGGTACTTCAAGTATGCATCAATCTCATTCAACCTCCCCCCAAAAGAGTATCAAAACTATAAAATCAAAAGACCAGGTGAATTGTTTAGACAAGATTTCTTTTTGCTATTAGCATGGATCATGTTTGAGGCTCTTAAGAAAAATTTTAGTTCTTATAATTGGAAAAAACATCTCATGCAAAAATATTAAACAACAAGGTATTTTCATAACTTTTCATGATTTAATTTCTGGTTTAATTTTGGCATTTTGAGGGTTTTCTTTTATGTGGCTCAATTTAAGGCAGGAGAAGGGGGGGAATATTGTGTGATACAACACACAAAATGTTGGAGGACATGGTCAGGCTACAAAGGATTAAGTTTTCCAGCCAATTCACACCCAACCTGCACATATCTGTTACTTTAACAATCCAATTATATCTCTCACAGGAAAAGGCCAATGGTTGAATAGAATTGCTGGAACATACAAATGAAAAGAGAGAAGAATAAGCATCTTCTCAGTGTTGCCTCCTAGAAAGGCTCAGAAGAATAACATGATAAATACTGTCCAAGACTTTTTGATGTTTTTTTTTTCAAATCTAGCAAAAGAATTTTCACAATTTCTCTCATTTGCAGGAGAAAGTGAGAAATTAACATTGTACAGAGATAAATAAAATTAAAATTATAGTCAATTATAGTAAATGCAATATATAATAAAAGTAATATTGTATGTTGGCAAGATCATTGGACTTGGGGTCAAAAGACCTCTTTCAGAATACTGTTATGTTCCTTTAAACAAGTCACAACCTCTCTGAATATCATTTTCCTAATTATAAAAAGAGAAATTTAGGTCAGCTCATTTTTAAGTATCTTCTTAGATCTAAATGTTTGAACCTATTAAAAATATGATACTATGAAGAAATTGTCCCCTGGAATTATCCTTTCTTATGTATTTAATTAGTTTTATTTTGTATCATATCTTTAAGACATTTGAAAAAGAAAAGACCTTAGCATGGCTTTTAATGAAATTTGGTCATCCAAGTTCAGAGATCAATTTCAAATCTCTATTTGGAACAAATTTTATTTTAATTTTTTTCAAAAACAATATTAATACGGCTGGCATATAGTATAGATTTCTTTCTTGATTGAATCTTTAAGTGTGATTTTTGAGAACAATGATTGCTACATCTACTTTTTTTTTCTTATAAGTACTACTCTTAATTCTTTTTATTGTATTTATGTATATTTCCTATTCCTGCTACCTCTTCTACTTTAGATGTACTCTTTGACTTGCCTTGCTATTACTTAACCTTCCCTAACTCAGGGATCCTTCCCTCATCTTCTCCTCCCAACTTTAGCGTCCCCATTTATCCTATTTCTATTGCTCTTCATACCTTATCTCACTTCCTTTTATCTTAACACCCTTCTACACTATACACACACACACACACACACACACACACACACACACATACATAATTTCCCTATTTAACCCTTCCCAATGTGAGTAGGTTTTCAGAAATATCAGCCTTCCTCCCCTGTCTAACGGCTCTGTATCATTTTTTTCTGTTTCACCTCATTCTTATAGTATAATTATTATTTTTACCTTTTCCTAGACAGTTTTAATTTATAGAGACAAGTCATACTCAGCTCTGCCCCAGTTTTCTTTTGAATTACTCAATTACTGATATCAATCTTAGACATATGGTTTATATATATAATATATACACTTTGTCATTGTTTGATCCCTTGAAATTCATCTTTGATATTGACTCTTATATGTTAAATTTTTTATTAAGTTGGCTTAATAACCAGATCAGCTCTGGTTGAGACAAAATCCTTAAAATCTGACATTCCATTACATGTCTATTTTGTTTGTTTCAATATTATGATTAGTTTCGCTAAATATGATATTTTTGTTTGCAGGTCTAGTTCTTTTAACTGAAGATATATATATTCTGGAACGTGGGATCTTTTATTGCAGCTGCTGATAAATCTTCTACTTATTGTAGCTCCAGCATATTTTAATTTTTATTTGTTTCTTATAAATTTTCTCTTTGATCTAGAGGTTTCTAAATTTATCAATAATGGTTTTATATGGTTTTTGGTAAGTAATCAGTGGATTTTTTTCTATTTCTGATTTCCCTTCTGGTTCTATAACTTCAAGACAGTTTTCTTTGATTATTTCTTACATAATTTTATCAAGATTCTGTTTTTAGTCATAGCTTTTAGGTAGTCCAATTATTCTTATGTTTTTTTCTTCTTGATCTGTTCCCCAGATCTGTTGTTTTTCTTATAAGATGGTTCACCTTCTTTTCTATTTTTTCATTCTTTATAGTTTGTTTTGTTATTTCTTGATCTCTTATAACTTCACTAATTTCTCCTTGCCCAATTCTAATTTTCAAAGAATTATTTTCTTCTTTAAGACTCTGGATCTCCTTTTCTAGTTGGTTGCCTTTCATTTCATAATCTTCTTGTTCTTAGATTTTTTTTTTTTTTTAGTTTTTCCACAATCTGTCTAATTTTTTTTTAAAGTTTTGAGTTCTATCAATTCTTTCTGGGTAGGGAACCATTAAGCCTTATTCTTTTGGATAGGAGAGGCTTTTTTTCCCTTCAGTGTCTTTCTCTGAAGATGAATCTTGAGCTTCCCTATTCCTATAGTTAAGGTTCTATGGTTTTTTCCTTTGCCTGCTTAATGTAAGTACCTCTAAATCTGGGGTGGAAGGGATGGTACCTCTGGCTTTACTTCAGCTCTCCCCTCTGATCTGAAACCCCCAAACCAAAACTCCACCCTCCTGTGAGTGTCCAAACCCAACAGCAACCCTGCCCCACTACCTCTCTACTCAAAGGCTGTGCTAGTTCCTTCTCCCCCAGGTCAATGTCTACAAATGGGTCTGACATTGGTCATCAGCCAAAGTTCCCTGAGTCTTCCCCATGGGCTGAGGCTTGAGTTAATGCACTGAGGTCCCAAGCACGTGAGGCTAAATAGTAATTGGACCATACTCTATTAATATATATGCTTGGAGAAAGAATGGCCCCCACCCACTCTTTGTGCAAGTCCTGATGTGTTGTATAGGAAATGACGTTTTTGGTGGGTGGAGGCAAGGGAGTGGGAAGGGAAGCAGAAGGAGAGACTGCTGGCTGGCGTCTTGACACAGCTGCTCGCATTGCCATTGCAATGGCCCTTCATCTCCAATCCCCCTCTGCTAGCTGGCTTCCTGTCGCAGCTGCCCATATTGCTATCGCAATCCTTCTTGCCCATATTGCTGTCGCAATCCTTTTTTATCTCTTCACTTCAATAAAGATTGAAGATTTTTTTCCCTTAACCTGAATTCCTGACTCCAGCTGATTTTAAATACGTGATCATCTCAGTGAACATTTCTGTGGCTGTGGCTAAAGCTATCTCCAACCCACTAGCTCCAGGGCTCTTTGTTTGATATTTCCCTGGAACTAGTCTGGAGGTGTTTACACTTCACATGGGTTAAATCCAATCCCATAGTCTTCTTTGATTATCCTGGGAAGACCTCTATAGTTGTTTTTCTCCAGTTTATGTTCTCCCTGAGGCACAATTTTATTTTGTTTGCCAGGGAAATCAGGAGAGCTTGGAATTTTCTGACTCACTCCACCATCTTCCCCAAATCTTCCTGGATTAAATTTTAAATAACAATCATATGAGGCAGTAGTGAATAGAGTTCCAGGCCTAGTATCAGAAAAAGTCATTTTCCTGAGTTGAAATTTGTACTCAGGAACTTACTAGCTTTGTGACTGGTTTAAGTCACTTAATGAGCTGGGGAAAAAATGGTAAACTACTCCCATGTCTATCAAGGAAAGCCCAGATATAATCAAGAAGAGTTAGCCATGACTAAAACAAATGAACAACAAAAATATATACATATGTGAATAATGAGATATTCATATCATTTCTCTCTCTCTCTCTCTCTCTCTCTCTCTCTCTCTCTCTCTCTCTTTCTATCTATCTACCTCTCTATCCATCTATCAGGAGCCATAATGATGAGGGGAAAGAAAGGCTTATTATGTTCCTAATATTCAATGATAATAACTTACAAGATTAAGCTCATAATTCACACAATAATCTGTTCCTGAGAAGTTATGTGTAATATAATTATGTTTACAATTAACTAAAGGTATTTAGTATTTAAAATTATACTGGTATCATACACCTCTGTTTTGTGATATAAAATTTTCTTAAGACCTAATTATCTTAAATGGAGGTATGTTTGTATAATATTTTATGTACTAACAAAGTATAATTATCCCTAAAGTCCTATCCTAATACTTCATAAAAGAATGGAAGCTGACCCTAAATATTAGATAGAAAGTCATGCTAACGGAGAACAAATTCTGGAATGCCTATCAACATGCTAGATATTAGGGTACATTCCAAAATGAAGTAAGGCATAATTCCTGTTCTCATTATAACAGAAGAAATCTCTCTCTCTCTCTCTCTCTCTCTCTCTCTCTCTCTCTCTCTCTCTCTCTCTCTCTCCTTCTTTCCTTCTTCTCTCTCTCCCTTTCTCTCTCTCTCTCTCTCTGTCTCTCTGTCTCTGTCTCTCTCTTTTTCTCTCTCAGTCTTTCTCTTTCTCTGTCTCTCTGTCTCTTTGCCTCTTTCAGTCTCTCCCTCCTTCCTTCCTAACATACTTACATACACATATACTGCAACACAATATGATACATTATATAATTAATATAATATAAAACAATAAATGTCACAAGAGAGAAATAAAGCATTACAGAAGCAGCTAAAACCTGTCCCCAGCTCTTTTCCATAGTGTACAAGTATTTTTTAAAAGTATTGATTTTATAACTTTAAAGGTGGAAGATAATTAATACATCCATGTTCTTTGTAATAGTAGACATGTAGATACAGCACCTTATAGTTGAGTCATTGGAAATTCACCTAGGCACTATTCTTGTCTCTTCTACTCACTTGAGAAAAATATTAACCTGTATGTGTATGTTAAAAGATAAATGTTTCTAAGTTTTTTCAACTCTAGCCTTTTAGGCAAATAAAACAGCATGCTTAATGGATTTTCATAAATGGGGATGGGGAGAAATCAGCACAGACAAAATTTCTGTCATTCTATACCTTAGTTATAAGATATGAAAAAGTTGTATGCAAATCAGTTGATATTCTCAATTCATCAGGAAGACATCAATTAGAAATAATTATTCATACATTTTTCCCATAAGTTTTTATATGACTTAAATTTTCCCCTGAATTTCTCTTCTCATACACAGCAATCCCTTATTGGAAATTATTTTTAAAAAGAAAAAAGAAGAGAAAAAAACAGTAAAACCAATCAATACATTTAAAAGGTATGATATATACAATGCTCCACAGTTCTGGATACCTCTCAACTACTATTCTCCTATTTTTGCAAAGGAATCAGGAGAAATTTTCTTAATCTCTTCTTTTGTTTTTTGTAATTTTGCAACTTTCATTTTTTAATTTTTTTTAGGTTATTTCTCTTTACATTTTTGTAGTCATTTCATATATTGTTTTCTTGACTTTACTTACATTATTTTGCATCACTTTTAAAAACAGATCTTTCCATGTTTCTCTGTATTTGTCATATGCATCATTTTCAAATATACAATAATATTGTGCTACATTGATATATGATAATTTGTTTAGCTATTCCCAAATTGATGGCTATCTACTTTGTTTCCTATTACAAAAAAAAGTTTGCTTTGGTTTGCTACCACAAAAAGTACTGTTAGAAATATTTAGTTGTATATAGAATCTTTCTTTTAATTAAGTATGGACACTACACAACTTTATTTGCATAATTACAAATTGTTTTTCAGAATGATTGTAGTAGTTTACAGCTTTATTAACAAAATATTAGCATACTTCTCTTTCAACAATTCCTCTAACATTTACTTTTCTCATCTTTGCTAATTTGCTGGGTATGAAATAGAATCTCAGGGTTATTTTGACTTGAATTTCTCTTTTTTTTGTAATGATTTAGAGAACTCTTTTTTAAGATTGTTCTTTTAAGAGATGTTAGGGTCCTTTGATCTCATAGTTAACATTTTTGTAGTTGGTGGGGTATTTTTGTACATGGTAAAGTAGTTTTTGATATTATATATTTTTATTAGTTTTCTCTATATAGTGAATGTCAAACTTTCTTCATGAATGTTAATTCCAAATCATTTCCCTTTTTGTAGATACATTAAGTATATCTGTGCAATAACTTTTCAAATTAATTTAATCTATATTATCTTTTGTAATTGTCTCTCCCCATTTGGTTAAGTATACATATTACACATGTAGCTTTGAAAGATAAAAGATTTATATCTCATATTTTTAACTTTTGTATTATGACCTTTAATATTCCAGGCACATGTCCATTTTGAAGTTATTGTGGAATATGGTATGAGATATTGGCCTAAGCTCAATTTCTGCTAGACTGCTTTCTAGCTTTTCCAGAAGGTCTTGTGAAACAAAAAATCCTCTCAAGTAATATTTAATTTGGGTTTTATCAGATACTGGGTTATTGAGGCCCATTATTTCTGATTTTTCCTTGTCTATTTTCCTGTTTTGATTTTTTGATGTTTTAATTAATATCAAATTTTATTTATTATTATTGGTGCTTTAAAGTATAGTTTGAAGTCTAGAAGTTCTATTGCTTTTCCTTTTCCCTTATTTCTTTTGACTTTTCTTCTTATCTTCCTCCAAATAAATACTGCTATTATTTTTTCAAGTTTTGTAGAGTATCATTTTAATAGTTTGGCACAGCACCAAAACAGTACATTAACTTTGGAAATATTGGTGTTTTTAATAGGAATGGATGTTCAAATGCTTTTTTCTGCATGTATTAAGATAATGATATGATTATTTTTAGTTTGGCTACTGATATAGTCAATTATGCTAATAGTTTTCCTATATTGAACCAGCCCTGAATTTTTGGTATAAATCCTACTTGTTCAAAATGTATTATCCTGGGGATGATGTCTCTTTGCTAATATTTTATTTTAGATTTTTTTCTTGCTCTTCTACTTTTTCAATGAAGCCATCTCTTATATCTGCATCATATATTTATTTGGAATTTATCTAGCTATATGATGTGTGGTGCTAGTCTAACAATTTCTGCCAGCTTGCTCTCCAATTTTCTCAGTGGTTTTTATTGAATAGTGAATTCTTACACTAGTAATTGGACCTCCTAAATTTTATGTTTTTAACTAATATTTAATTGTTTTGATGACTATATTTTTGTAGTACTATTTGAAATCTCTATTGCTAAAAGCTGTGCCTTCCATTTTTTTTCATTATTTCCTTGGAGATTTTTGACATTTCAGTACTCTAAATGAATTTCACAATTTTTAGCACTACAAATCAACTGTTTTGGTAATTTGATTAGTATAGTACTGAATAAATAACTTTTATTGTAATTTTATTACATTGATTCAGCTTATTTAAAATAAATTAATAATTCTGTACTTGTTTAGGCCTATATTTGCATAGTTCTTTTTAGTCATATTTATGTATTTGTTTCTTTTATAGATTGCCTTTTGGCAGTTACAAATTTCTTCTAATAGGGTCAACATATAAATGAAACAAAGGCTATATTTTAAATTCTAATACTCTTATAGTGATGTTGCAATGCTAAAAGTCATGAAATAGTCTAGTCTCCAAATAAATGGAAGCTGAAGATCAACAAAAAGGCAACAAAAAGGAGGAGGGTAGAGATGAGTAATCCACATCCCATTGTTTATTATTCCATAATTCAGCAAGGAATTATGATATAAAATGTAAAGGTGGGATTGTGACCATTTGACTGATTCCTTGACTAAGTGGCTTATTTTTTAGTTGAATCAATCAAAAATAAGTGTGAATAGGGCCTGTACATTTCTAGAATCAAAATCATTTTATAAGGACTTATTTCATGCTCTATGAAATTTGTATAAAAGGGAGAAGAGATCTAGAATGAAAGGGTCTACATTCTGGAGTTTGGAATATTCTAGCCTTGGTATACACAATCCCAACCCAAATAAATGGAATGTCAGTTTTGATTGGAACCAATTCTAGTCTTTTTGAGATGCTAGTAAAATATTGTGAACAACACTCACATACATTGGTATCTATGCACCTTGCACAGAACATAAGGGAGTATAGAGTTAAATTGTCATATTAAGAGTCTTGGTCTTTCTACTTCTGAAGTACAGCCAAAGAAATTTTATTTGAGGGATTACTAATACCAGAGGAATGAGAGAAAGGGTTGAGACAGAATGTTAGCAAGAGAACAAATTTTGAATGTTTTAATGGAATGTGTGATGTCCTCAAAGAGTGACTCATAAAATTCAAATCACTACAAATCATTCCAGCAAAAATATAGAAATACTCTTTTGTTTATGATAATGTTTGAGAACATCCCAAAAGACTGTTCATGAATGGCATCATCACAGAATCCAATAGTCCATATGAGTCTCCAAAATGAGTCTTTTTTAGTAGATACTAAAAAAGAAAGATAGATAATTACTTTACCTTGAACAAAAGACTCAAAGTGGACTAATTTAATATGTCAATTCCATGCCAATTATGCCATTTCTGGATTGCCAGTTAGATAACCTATGATTTTCTAAATTGGACCTGCACAGTGGCTACTATTTGATCTTTTTGGAAGACAAAGAGAAGGAAAAGAATGCTTTCTTTTTTTCTACCAGTTTGAGCATGTTCCTCAAGATATCTTTGGATAATCCGCTACTTTCCAAAGATGGAGAAAGTAGTTAGAGACATGAATTACCTGCATGTATTAGTATACCTTGATGACATCATTGTCTTTGAGAAGACCTTGGAAGAACATGAAGAAAAACTGATGAAAGTGTTGGATTGCCTAGAGGAAAATGGCTTAAAACTTTCCATTGACAAAAGCCAATTTTGTAGAGCCTCAGTGAATTATGTGAGTCACAGTGTATCTCAACAAACTATGAGAATTCTACCTCCTGCCAGAGAGGTAATGGACTTAAATTCCAGAATGAGACACACGGTTTTAGACATGGCTAATATGGATATTTGTTTTGCTTTGTTAATGCATATTTGTTATGAGAGATTTCTATTTTTGTAATTTTTAATTAAGGTAAATGGGAGATAGATTTGAAAAATAATTAAATACAATTAAAATTTTTAAATAAGATTTTAAAAAAACCACAATGTATAAGTACTGACCCAGACAAGGTAGAAAATTTTAATTTAGCTATTTCCAAAAAAATCTTCTGGTCCTAGAAAAATTATTCAAAATTTGTTTTAAAATATGCTTTTTTTTGCTAAGGCACTGCATGATCTCAGTCAAGTACATATGACTGAAGAAGCACAGAAGCAGAAAGAGAAAAAATGCAAATTGTCTTAAAACCAACAAAACTTTTTCACAGACCAATAAACAAAGATATGGTCAAACATTTAAATACTTGCTCCGTTGCTTAACACAGGAAGAAGGAAATAAGCATTTATTAAGTACTTACTATCTTCCAAGCACTATGCAAAGTACTCTATAAATATTATGTCATTTAATCCTTTAAACCCTGGGAGATAGTAATATAATCATTTTACCTAGAACAATAGAAGCAGATAAATTAGATGACTTGCCCAGGGTTACATGGCTAATAACTATCTGATGATAGATTTGAATTCAAGTCATTCTGTCTCAAGATCCAGTAGTCTATCCTAGAGAGGCAAACTTTCAGCCCAAGAACCAAATCCAGTCCATTTCCTATTTATGGGGAGTTTGAGCTAAGAGGGTCAAATCATTTTTAGCTTCTAAGCTATACAAAAACAGACTGGTGGTTAGACTTGGCCATTGGGTTAGCCAACCTCTACTCAATCTACTATGCCTACCAAGCTGTTGGCTTATACTGATCTGACCAAGCCTTTTGTCCAGTTTAAAGAAGCCACTTTGAAGAAAGTGAGAGCAAACAAAGGAATGCCCGTTATATGGAACCAATTGCATTTGCCACAGAGACCTGAATGATAGCAAAAAAAAAAAAAAAAAAATTATTCCATTCCATTCTATTCACAAGCTGGAATGGGGGGGGGGGGGGGGAGAGAGAGAAAAAGAGAGAGAGAGAGAAAGAGAGAGAGAGAGAAGAGGAGGAGAGAAAGAGACAGAGAGAGAAAAGAGAGACAGAGACAGAGGCAGAGGCAGAGGGAGAAACAGAGTGAGAGACACATAGAGAGAGATTTTAAAAGTTACATATCTGTATTGACTGCAATCCCACTAATTTATATTCTGGTGCCAAGTTTTATACTTTTTAATAGAGATAAATGGTAGCATTAGTTGTGAGTTCAGGATCCATTTCTTATCATTGAAGACTAATGCAATTTCTTCTATCCAGAAAGCCACATAATACCAAAACTATATTACCTAAAAGCATGAAAACTATTTGCAACACACAAGGAGCTAGGATAGAAATAGATAGTATCATAGTTTCAAGTTTGAGACTTCTAGTAAATGTATTTCTCATCCTTTGTTTTTGAAGAGAATCAATAACATTGTAGGTAATGTCTTGAATTGAATTTAAGGGAAACAGAGTTGTGCAGTCTTCAGTCTCACCCTCTTCCAAAGTTATTGAAGTCTAGTGGTAAGATAATTGGTGATGGTCTAGGATCCAGTAGATAACTTTGGCATCCTTAAAATCTGAGCAAGCTGTAAGTACTCCATAGTGCCTGTTTCAGCTGTCTTCATGGCTGTTGGAACAAAATGTTTTCATCTGCCCATTCCACCTAGAGAAGTCTTCACATGCTTGGGGTAGATATTCCTCTAACTCAGAGATAGGTTTGAATTCTGTTGGTTATCTTCAACTTAGTTTAGCCCATTTTTCAAGAGGGTTAAATCATCCGCCAGATATTGTAATGGGCTGAGGCTTGAGTTGATGCACTGAGGTCCCAAGCACATGAGGCTAAATAGTAATTGGACCATACTCTTTTAATATATAATCTTGGAGAAAGAATGGCCCCCGCCCACTCTTTGTGCAAGTCCTAATGTGTTGTATAGGAAATGACGATTTTGGTGGGTGGAGGCAGGGGAGTGGAAAAGGAAGGGGAAGGAGAGACTTGTGGGATTGCCATTGCCACGGCTGGCTCAGCTCACATCTCTCTCTGTTAGCTGATTTCCTGTCGCAGCTGCCCATATTGCTATCGCAATCTTTCTTGCCTATATTCGCTATTGCAATCTTTATTCACCTCTTCACTTGAATAAAGACTGAAGATTTTTCTCTTAACCTGAGTTCCTGACTCCGGCTGATTTTAAATACGTGATCATTACAAGATATCATGTTAATATTATATATAAAACTCACTTCATTAAGTCAATCTTATTTATCTCCATTACTTGTGAATGACTGCAAAAGAAAGCACATGACTGACAAAAGCCGTGAAGTTATATGAGCTAAGAAATAAGGTAATTTCAAAGGACTCAAATGTCAATCATTTAAATGCATATTTTATCAAGAAGTTGGTGGAATGCAAGAAGTTAGTGCTTCACAATGAAATTCTAAATAAGACTGTCACTGATCCCACATTTAGAAAAATCAATTGGTATTGCCTAGGGTTTATTGCTCTATGGTCATGAAAAAAGTTTGGATCTAAAGGGAAAAAAATTAGATTTTACTGATCTAAAATGGTCAAGAAATGTGAAGTGTATCTAATGTGTACAAAGAAAATATTACCAATGCTGCATTTTATTATTAGATTGGAGATTATTAGATTGATTTTTTTTTTTACATTAGGAAGGAGAAATCAAAAATGTAAGTCCTCTATTGGTAGTAAGTGACCAATTCATAAACTATGCTTAGGAATACTAACCAGAAACCAGAACAGTTTCACAAATGCTAAATGCAATTTCACAACTTCAAAGTTGAATATTTCAACTATATTTTGAGGACTATGAGTACACTGAGACCAGAAAAAAAAAGTTTCAGTGGAACTAGTTGTGGCTTCTTTGATTCATCTTCACCAACTTCACCAAGAATAATGCTACTGATTTTATAGCCTACATACTCTTCTTTGGGCATGAGTTAAAACTACCTATTATTTCTATTATATAACTCTGAAGATATGACTGTAGTTTTACAGACTCATAACTAAGGAGGTCTCTTAGCTTAGAGAAAAATTAAAAGAAGTTTATCACCTAATTAAAATGTCAGCTCATAAGGGAGAAAAAAACCTAAAATAAAACAAACCAAAAAAAAAAAAAAAACTAAGTTTGAGTTTATTTTTTAGGGAAAAAAAACCCAACTTCAACCATTTGACAGAGTTCTTCTGAGATTCTCTGTCTCCGAGATTCAAAATTTACAGGGATTCAAAAGTTACAAATTGATGGAATTTATTCTTGATAGTGGAGAGAATGAGAAACTTTACTATTTACCAAATAATCCCAGACATCAATAGGTTCCATACAAAGCTATTTACTACAATTATTTATTTCAAATAAATAAGCTAGTTTGAGTCCCTGATGAACAAGTTGAGTCAGATGAGTGTAAGTTTCAATAGATTCTAGGCCAAAAAGACTACTTCTAAGTCATAACAAGTCTGCTTCTTCTAGACAGCTCAAAAGTGGACATTTCAAATGAAGAAGATTTTGCATACTGTTACTCAAAGACTAATAACAATGCTAAGAGTTCTGGGTCTTTACAAACTCGGGCTTAGTAAATCAAACTAAAGTTTTAAAAAGATTATGAATACTCAATAATATTATCTAACACTGGAAGAGAATGAGGTAGGTCAGCAGATCACAGAATATCAAGGGCTATCTGACAATGGACCAAACTGATTTATAACATGCCAGATGTAATTAAGATGATGTCAACATTTAGCATATACTAAGTGCCTAGTGTGAAATTACTTGTCTTTATTGATGCATATATTAATTGCTGTCCACTTCTTTTATTTAGTTTTTCCCTCCCATGGACATTTATTTGTTCATATTACTAACACACATGTATTGTATAGTTTACTATGGTAAATTATTTAACAAAAGATCATTCTGAAAAGGCTTAGGCTAGATACCTTGAAAAGGAGATCTGTATTACTGAAGATACTGGAAGTTGTACTTTTTCCTGGGTAGGGAAGACATGAACTTATCTCAGGATTGGAAATGAAATGTAGATATAATTTTATGTTATAGAATATTTTAAGTAATCTGGAGATGAAATAATGAGAGCTACAGATATTATTATTAATTGTGCCACAAAGACTTTTCTTCAAATTAGATAATCAGAACTTGCTCATGTCCTCATGTCATCAAAGAGCTTTTTGGAATTTGACCTTTGCCAAATAAACTCCAGTAGTGTTGTGAGGACATTAATGTTAAAACTAGGGAGAATATAAAGGTGGAAATGAAACCATCCCATTAGATTCTGATGCTTTGACTAGGCAAAAATACTTTTTGATTAAATGATGTAATCAGAATTGAATGTAAAGAGTACTTGTACATCTCATTGGATGAATGAAAACTTTTGTGAGATGTAATGGAAAGAACACTGGGATATTTAATCAGGGTATCTTGGCCAATTTCTGTTCCTAACTTACTATATAACTCTCAACAATCCATTAATGTTTTTGTTTCTTGATATGTGAAATGAATTGAACTAAATCTATAAAAGTATTTTTTTCCTTTGATTATTCTATGATTCTCCTAAATAAACCATTTGCTAGGGAGAAAAACTATTGTGTGAAAGACTGGTTCAGTCTTCGCAGTTTATTTAACAGAGAAGCTATCTCAGGACAAAAGGGAAGATATTCTAAGTGTCTGGCCTCCAGAGATTGGAGCAATCATGATGTTTCCCACATCTTTAAAGAGCAAAGGATTGAGCTGTGTTGGAAAAGAGAATCTCTGGCTCTTAATGAATCTGAGAAGGAAGGATCCAGACTAGAGAAAGTTCAAAGAAAATGGACTTTCCTCTAATTCCTACCCACCATCTCTACTCATCTACCCTGTTCCCATCTAGGCATAGACAATATAAAATAATCTGCTTCATTACTCAAGTATTTCCCCTAAACTAAATTTCTCCACAATCAAAAAGAGGTCGGAGTTAATTAGAGATAATATAAATGTAAGTTATTCAGAGAGGTCATTCTAACAAATATATATGTTTTATTATGAGCTTAACAAACATCAACAAAGACAAACATTTCAAAATACAAAGAAGAATAGAAAATAAGATTGTGAATCTGTGACCTTCTGTTATATAATATTCTTAAATATATTCAATTTTACCTTCTAGTAACAAAACTGCCTCACTTATTTGTTTTTCTTTTTATGGATTTCTTTCTGCTCTATTTTGTATCTTTATAGTTTTCTTTGAAGCACTTCAATTTTTCTTATTTTGGGGAGGAGGGAAATTCTTTTTTTCATTTCTTCTATTCCCTATTCCTCCTTTTAAATTTATTTGCTATGTTACTTGATTTTTGAGAGTGATAAAGAAGACTTTGGTTCAAATATTGCTAGAATTGGATACTTGGCATTAAAAATAACTTTTCTATGATGCAAATATTTTTAGAATTAGGACTGTTTTGATTACTTATCTATTTTCACTATTATTTCCTTCCCCCACTCCAGCTATAAACAGGCTTGATGTTAGAACTTTGGCAAACCAGGGTTTTTGTTGTCTTTCTTCATTACCCCATTAAACTTAACCAAAGTCCCATCCTTTGCTCATTTCACAGAACTGTTCTCAGAGGCGTAGACCATTGGTATCAAACCCAAATAGAAACGGAAGGCCATTAATTCATTCATATGGATTCCTGTGGGTAAGTATTGATTTAGTTTTAAAATGAAATATTTATTTCTAAAAGTCTTTAAGGAAACACAAAGAATATTGAGGAGAAACTCAGGAGAAAAGCAAAGAGCATCAACCTAAAGTAGATATCTGGAGAACATTCCTATCATAGAAATTCCCAGTTGTGGTTACAAAAAGTCAGATAAGACTGAACAAGAGTATGTGAAGTTGAAGAGTAATGGTGACACAAATTCTTTTATCAGTTTTTTTTTAAATTGCAGATAATCTCTTTCCCTTCATCCACAATTCCTTTTATTCCTTTTGTCCCCTTCTTTGTTTAGCTCATTTAAGCTCTGAAGATCCTTATCCCAATTCCTATTCCCACTAATATTTCTCAGGCTTTACCTACATTTTCCCTTCAGGATTCTAGGGGTAACCCTGAGGAGATAGGTGTAAAGGTGATGTCCCAGGGATAACACTCTCCAAGTTTATTAGTTCAGAATCATTTAGTCATTCCCTTTTAAGTAGTTTTTATAAATGAGTTAATAATTAACGAAGGTATTAAAATAAGTACAATTGATTTAAAATATTATCCCCAAAAGTTTGTTACTTGATCTTCCACGAGTATATACGGAATCCAGTGTAAAGTGGGCCCCAACTCAAGAATCACTTCACAGCAAGAATGTGCTGCTCAATCTTTATCACAACCAGATATGAGATAGAGATAGGGAAAAGAATATGTACAAAGGACACATTTTGGAGTTTAATCTGCATTATTAACATTTTCTCCATCACTTTTTAAAGTCTCAATCAACAAAACAATAAATCAAGCCTTGTTAGTACTTGCTGATTTCCTAGATATAAATATTCACATGGAAAATTCAAGAAATGACTCCTTGTGAGTTAATTCAAGCTGACTCCAGCACAACCTTGAACATATGGCAAAGGGATAACATAACTTATGACTGTGCAAACCCTTTTCTCCCATTCACAGGAAGCTGAAGTTTTCCTTATAAGCAGTACACATCTGCATGTAGCTGACCTTGACAGATGCAGTCACTGAAATCAGCTGATGTGGGAAGATGGGAAGTTCAAAAACACCCAACTACGAAGTTCTCTGGGTCTTTCTCTACTGGGGGTAGGGAGGTGGAGGTAATGGGAGACAGAAGATAACTGGTCAAGATCAAGCTTCTCCTTCAGACAGTTCTTCGGAAGCATGTTAGGAAGTCCTGCTTGCTTCTCTCCTTTGATTGGATCTCTTATTGTTACATTGGATAATTTATAGATGATCACTGGAGAGTGGCCAAATTTCCTTGTCTTATATCAATCTGAGTCTTACAAAAGGTCACTGTAGTACTTTAATATTCAACCTAAGGTTCAGAATGATTGATTGATTAATATATGTTCACACCTTATTAAAATAAGGCTAAAATGGAATGGAATGGTTGACTCTACCCATACACTGATCTTTTTTCCTATCCTGTTCAAAGTATCAAGATAGTAAGTCAGAGTATTCTTTAAGGAAGAAGGGAAGAGAACATTTCATGTTTTCTCTTTTTGACTCAAGTACTCAAACTGAACTGCCACCTTAATGATGATGATGGTAGTGGCGGTACTGCTGCTACTACTACTAATAATAATGATAATGATTTTTAAAAACCAGTATTAATGTGGTATATATTATATGGCAATTTCTGCTAAGCACTTTAGAATATTATTTCTTCAATCCTCACAAAATCCCTGCAAGCAACAGCTAAGATGACAAGAAAAGATAGTGACAAATGTTGGAGGGGATGCAGGAAAACTGGGACACTGATGCATTGTTGGTGGAGTTGTGAATGAATCCAGACATTCCAGAGAGCAATTTGAAACTATGCTCAAAAAGTTATCAAACTGTGCATATCCTTTGATCCAGCAGTGTTACTACTGGGCTTATATCCCAAAGAGATATTAAAGAAGGACAAAGGACCTGTATGTGCCAAAATGTTTGTGGCAGCCCTGTTTGTAGTGGCTAGAAACTGGAAAATGAATGGATGCCCATCAATTGGAGAATGGTTGGGTAAATTGTGGCATATGAATGTTATGCAATATTATTGTTCTGTAAGAAATGATCAGCAAGATGAATACAGAGAGGCTTGGAGAGACTTACACGAACTGATGCTAAGTGAAATGAGCAAAACCTGGAGATCATTGTACACTTCAACAGCAATACTATGTGAGGATCAATTCTGATGGAAGTGGACATCTTCGACAATGAGAAGATCCAATTCAGTTCCAATTGATCAATGATGGACAGAATCAGCTACACCTAGAGAAGGAACACTGGGAAATGAATGTGAACTACTTGCATTTTTGTTTTTCTTCCCAGGTTATTTTTATCTTCTAAATCCAATTTTTTTGTGTGTACAACAAGAGAACTGTACAGATCTGCACACATATATTGTATCTAGGATATACTATAACATATTTAACATGTATAAGACTGCCTGCCATCTAGGGGAGGGGATGGAAGGAGGGAAGGGGAAAGTTGGAAGTGAGTGCAAGGGATAATGTTGTAAAAAAAAATTACCCAGGCATATGTTCTGTCAATAAAAAGTTATAATTATCTAACCAAAAAAATTACCCATGCATATATTCTGTCAATGAAAAGCTATAATAAAAAAGAGAAAAAAAATCCCTGCAAAATAGATACTATATTATCTTCATTTTGTAGTTAAGAAATAAGTTATTATTATGTAGTATTATGTTTTTATTTTGAATTAAGGAAATAAGACATAATAGATATTAAGTTAATATCTTAAATAGGGTTATGTTAGGGCTAATAACTATGGATTTCAACTCAGGTTTGTCTTGATTCACTATGGCACTTAGCTGCTTAGTAGAAAGAGATGATGTGTTCTATAGAGGAAAGTGTACTCTCTGATCTTCAAATCAAGAGAGCTTTGGTTTCAAATTCTAACTCTGCCATTTTACTAGTTGTATGACTACTGTATCCCAATGTTGCCAGTTAATGAAAAGAATAAAGCTACTTATTTCATGGGGGATGCTGTGAGGATTATGCTTTGTATAGTTTTTACCAGCAGAGGCTACTAGATTGGACTTTTGCTTGTTTATAATAATCCAGAGACTCATGGCTCAAATGCTGACTCTGTTACCAAAGTTAACAATGTCTTATTCATCTCTGGATAAGGGTATCTGGCCCAAATCCCCTACTTATAACATCAGACTCTAGCAATAGAGAATTGGCAACCCCTTGACCTGAGATTTACTATTTCTTATCCAGAAAGCTCTAATAGTTCATTTTTAGCAAGTGTCTCCTTACGTAAACATGAAATCTACCTTCATTTCATGTCCAATCATTAGTACCAGTTCTGTTTATCAAAGTCAAGGAGTTTAATATCTTATCTGTATTACAATCTTTCAAAGATTTGAAGATTTAATAATTTCTACCGAAAGTCTTCTCTTCAAGTTCAGTGCTCTATTTCCCTCATCCAATCTTCATCTGAGGCATGGCTTTTAGTCCCCTTTGTTTTCCCTTCTGTTTAAAGGAGATAATAAAAGCATTAATACTACTATATGATTAGAAGAAACAAGTAAAATAATGTGCAAACCTTAAAGTAGTATGTTGACATTAGCTGTTACAGTGTTCTCTTAGTCCTGAATGTGTTATTTTGTATCAGTTTCTACAATTATCCCACATTTATCTGAATTCCTCCATTCTCTCTCTCTCTCTCTCTCTCTCTCTCTCTCTCTCTCTCTCTCTCTCTCTCTCTCTCTCTCTCTCTCTTCCTCTCTCTTTCTCTTTCTCTCCCCTATCTTGTCATTTTGTCTTCCATCTTTGTTGCCTTACCATTCTGGTGAAACCTCTCACCTGAGGCCCTCCTTGATTAATGACCAGAAGTGTATCAGTCTTGTATTTTCACATTTCTTCCAACATTTATTTTTGTTTTCTTTCTTCATCCCATTCATCATTTCCCTGAGGTGAGATGAAACCTCAGAGTTGTTTTTTTAATTGTTTTCTTATTTTCTATTTTCTCTATTTTCTTCTTATTTTTATTATTTATTTTTTCTTATTTCTATGCAATAGAAAGGGCAATATCTCTGGATAACTGAGGTTCAAATTCTGTCTCTGTCA
This sequence comes from Antechinus flavipes, assembly GCF_016432865.1. Classification (NCBI taxonomy): domain Eukaryota; kingdom Metazoa; phylum Chordata; class Mammalia; order Dasyuromorphia; family Dasyuridae; genus Antechinus; species Antechinus flavipes. The sequence goes on along the minus strand of NC_067400.1, from coordinate 125,488,541 downwards.
CTACTTGTATGACTTTGGATAAGTGAGTTAACATCACCGAACCTCAGTTTTTCATATTTGTTAAGATGAAAAGATTGAATACTATGATCTCTGGGGTCTGCTTCCAGCTCTGGAGCTATGATTCTTAGATATTTGCAATTCCTACTTCACTGTTTGTTCATCTCTGTTTTGAGAACATCTCTGTTTTAGAATAAAATTTGGTATCATATATTTGTGGAAAACTTATTTTACAGATGAAAAAGATGAGCCTCAGAAAGGTAGAATGACTTTCCAAGGAAACACAGCTAATTGAAAGGAGAGATTTAAACTCAAGTCAACTTCTTATTGTGAGGAAGTCATTTTGGAAACTTAAAAGCAATCCAATTCAATTAAACCCAACAATATCTATTAAAGTCTACTACATACAATGTACTGTGCTAAGTACTGGAGGCATAAAAACAACAACAACAAAAATTTCTAATGATAATTGCCCGAAGCTGGATTTGAACTCAGTTTTAGCTGATTCGAAGTTTAGTGCACTATTCACTGTGCCAACTAAGAACCCAGTTTTGAAATGCTCACATTTATATAAAAGCAAATATCAGTGTGGCATTGCTATCATCATTATTTCTTATTCTAATCACTTCAGAAACTTAAAGGAATTCTTTCCATTAAGCCATCTAATTTCTTCTAACATGCATATAAAATAAGTAGATTGTCTAAGAATGGACTTATAACTCTTTATTGAACTAAAATAATCATTGTGCTCAAATTTAAAACAGTCAGAATAACCATTTAACATTGTATGGATAAAACAACAAGTGGAATAATTAAATTATTTACCTTTCAACCAGTTGCTTTGTTTTTTCAGAGAAGTAGCCAAAGAGGCCTGAAATGAACTTGTAAAATACTAGGTTTGTCAGTGAATCATTATCTAACAAGTATAGGAATAAATATTTCTCCATCTGCTTCACTATTTTATGGAATAATATTTCTTCTATGGAGCATTCTTTCCTCTCCCTTCATGGAGGACTATTTTATCATTTCAAAAGAATTATATTTTCTTTGGGAAATTTATACTCAGCAGCCTAGGATTTGAACTTACTATTGAAGTTTATTTCTCAGATCTGTGGATAAAGGAAGAATTTAGGACCAAAGAAAATAAGGATAGCATTGCAAAATGCAAATTAGATAATTTTTCTTATATAAAATGAAAAGGGTTTTTTGCACAAACAAAACCAATGCAATCAATATTAAAAAGAAAGCAGAAAACTGTGAAAACATTTTAGCAACAAGTATTTCCAGTAAAGGTTCATTTCTCAAATATTTAGAGAACTTAGTCAAAAGTATAAAAATACAAGTCACTCCCCATGATAAATGGTCAAAGCATATCAACAGGCAGATTTCAAAGAAAAAAAAAATCAAAAGTATCTATAATCTTATGGAAAAAAAAGATTATAGAAATACAAATTCAAATAATTAGAGAAATATAGGTGTGAGGAGCCATCTTATACCTATAACACCCTTAGATCCAGCAATACTATTTCTAGGTCTGTATCCTAAAGGCATCAATTAAAATAAGAAAGTTTATTTGTACAAAAATATTTATAGCAGCTCTTTTTGTGATAGCTAAGAGCTGAAATCAAATAGATGCCCATCAATTGGGGAACAGATTAAACAAGCTATGATATATGATTGTTATGGAATATTATTTTGCTATTTAAAAAGACAAGAAGAAAGATTTCAGAAAAATCTGGATATATACCAGTAATGGAAAATGAAGTGAACAGAATCAATAAAATAGTTGTGCATAGTAACAACAATATTGTACAATGAAGAATTGTGAATGATAGTTATTCTCAACAACAAATAATCCAAGACAATACCAAAGAACTAATGATAAAACATACTATAAGCCTTCAGAGTGAACTAATATTGTTTGAATACAAACTGAAGCATGCTATTTTTCACTTTTTTTCTTTCATCTTTCTTTGTAATTGAATCTTCTTGTACAAAATGGCTAATATGGAAATGTTTTACATGATTCCACATGCATAATCTATATCTATTTGCTTACTGTCTCAAGGAGTGCGGGGTGAAAGGAAAAAGGGATAGAATTTGGGACTCAAAATTTTTTTAAAATGTTAAAAAATTGTTTTGATATTTACTTGGGTAAAAATACTAAATTTAAACTTATTATTAAACATCCATTAAGAATATAATGATGCTCCAACTCATCCTCTAGAAGTAGTATGAAATTAATCAAGTAAGAATTAAATCTGTACAGGCATGTTGTAACTTGCAGCTTCTTTGAATAATGGACCTGTTTATATGCAAATATCTTCCCATTTTATTTTTATCAGGAAAGAGAGAGATTCAGTGAATTTGTGGAGATTGAAGAAGAACCTTTCACCCTTAAGAAAATGAATGAAAAATTTATTTTTCCTCAAAAGTTGTGACTATGAAAAGCATAGAATCACACTAAGTGCTAAAATAGAGACCAAGAGTGACCAGGCAAGCACCTTCATGGTGATGGTATAACTGGAAGTTAAGTAGAAATGGACAGGCTGTAAAGTGGGTAAATAAAGGGAGAACAGGAATAGCTGTAGATCCTAGACACAGACTTGGGCCTTCCATGAAGTCTTCTGTTCTGGGACCATCCAGGAATACACTTTATCTACAGAGAGAGATTGAGCATGTACCATCTCTGATCACAGCCATGAGTATTGGAGAAACTCATTTCCCAAATCACTTTAAAACAGAAGTGGAAAAGACATTGTGTGTGCTAATTTATCTTAAGCACATACATAAAAAGACTTGAGTAAAATGTTATTGCCTATTTCTTTCTTGTCCCAGTTGAATGTTTTCCTGTTTCAGAAAAATTACTACCATCTCTTGCCTTATCTTGTTAGAATGCTGAGCACTTGAATATCCAGGCCTGAATTAACTACAGATGAAACTGGATAGGAGCAAGTTAAACAGGATAAATAAATTATCATTAAAAGCCCTGACAATTTGAACCTGAATCCATGAAGAAGTCAGAGATCAATGGTGGAACCTAGCAAAGATATAAATAGAATTTTTTTTCATAAAATGCAGGATCAAGAAATTTAAGATGCAATTGTTGTGGGGGACAAAATGAGATATTTTGTTATTGAGAAGGAAACTTCCCCCACCTAAAGCATTGTATTACTGGATAGTTATCAACATTATTCTCCATTAGAAAATTTATGAAACAAATTGCTGTAAAGAAACTGAGGGCTTATGGAGAGTTGACATTAAAATGTTCAGAGAGATTGAATTTACATCAAGTGGGTTTTTTTTAAGCAATCAGTGAGATAACTGTATTGGGTCTGAGAGGGAGATATAAGTTGTCCTCACATTCCTACAGTTTAAAAGAAAATTGTCATACACACAAATAACGATATTACAAAATAATCCATCCTAAGCATAAACATGAGAGACATTAAAGTCCTCTAAAAAAGAAAAGATAATCACTAATAAAGAAGGGAGGGTGAGGAAAAGTTTCATTAAGAAGATAGTTTTTGAGTTAGGCTTTGAAAAGATGATTAAAGATTCAAAAAAGTGGAAGATAAGGCATGGACCTAAGAAAGTGCCAGATATGTATAGATCATAGCAAGTTAATCTATTCTGGCTGAAGTAGCAAGATCATGTGGAAGGAAATACTATGAGATAAAAGTAGAAAGGTAGTTAAACTATGGAAAGCTATCAATATCGGATTAAAAAGTTTGAACTTTATGTGAAAGTTAATAGGGAGCCGTTTTAAAATTTTGAGCAGAGGAGTGATCAGGTATAAATATTTTTTAAAGTAGGTAAATTTGAGGGGCAGCTAACTGGCACAGTGAATAGAGCACCATCCATGAAGTCAGGAGGACCTGAGTTCAAATTTGGTCTCAGACACAAGATTTCCTAGCTGTATGACCCTGGGCAAGTCACTTAACCCTAATTGCCTCAGAAAATAAATAAACAAAAATAAAGTAGGTAAATTTGGCAATGCTGTGAAAAATGAATTAGATAAGTCAAGTAAGATGACCTGTCAGAAAGACATTGCTAGAGTGGTAACATGGAATACAGTGACATGGTGGCTTGAATATATCTACGATGAGAGAATGGAAACAAGAAATGCTGTGGAAATAAAACCAAAAAATAACTGATGAATATATGAAGTTAATGAGAGGCATACTCAAGTATAGCTGCAATGTTCTGAACATGGGGATGCCAGTATCAGAAATTTGTGAAGTCAGTAGCAGAAGAAGATTTTTGAAGGAAAAGTAATAAACATGCTTTTAAACATGTTGAATTGATGCTCCCAGAGGGACAGTAGGATCTTATGTCCTGAGCACTTGGCAGGAGCAATAGAGTCTTGTTCAGAGAAGAGTCCAGAAAAGTCACTGATTTGGGTTTTAGGAAGCTACAGGGAGATACTGTTTTTTTTTTCCCTCAAGAAGCTAAAAAGTGAATTTAGGAGTCTGATACAAAGGAGTTTATTTCCTCGACAACCAAGAGAACTGAACTGGGTGGGGAGATGGAGAACTTAGGGTGGTGCAGACTAAGTGTGAACTAGGAAGTGGAACCGGAGATGACTCAAATACCTGAACTTGTGTCAAGTTTAAGTGAGTAACAAGACTGTGCTTGTAATTACTTATCTGTTTGCACTTTATAGCAGAACTCTCCACACCCAGTAGTAATGTCACTTTTTCACTGGAAACAGCTAAAATGGGGGTACTGTGGAGCAGAGAGCATGGGGAAAGGGGAGATTTACAAGAAATGTGTAAGGCTAGTGCTATTCTCCGGGAGACATGACCTGGAAGAAGATGACAAAAAGTTACACAATTGGAGGGACTGAGGAATCCTTCTATTTGGGGCCTTTGCTTAATTGAATATTGTTTTTTTCTATGAAGTGTTCAATTTGGGGATTTTTTTTCTGTTTTTTCCCCCCAATTATTGTCTGTCTGGAAGCTGCAAAAAAAAATTGGGAATAATGACATCTATAACAGCATTTTACATTTCACACCATTTCTTTTTAACTATTTAAAAAGCTATATTTTGGTTTTAAGGCTGTGATTCAGTGGTCTCCTTACACTAGAAAGTAGTATGAAGCCTGCTTCAAAAAAACAAAACAAAGATCCAAATACAAAGAAAAGGAAGATGCTAAAGCAAGCACTAAAAGGAAAAATTTCAGTCTTGCCTATAAGCAAGAAAATCCCATTATTTTTGGATATATCTAGAAGCAAATGTTGAAAATTCCATTTTTTCTTCTTTTTGTTTTAAAATAGACTAATATCTGCACTACAAAAATCTTTGTGCTGCAAGCCTCTAAAATGCCAAGTTTCTGTCAAGATCAGATGTTTACAATAAAGTTATAAATTTTCTCAGAAAAAAAAGTTTTACAAGAGAAATACTGACAGACCCATAACCCATAACCCAGTGTGGTCTATGTTAAATGATGAATGGGAAAGGAGAACAAAGGGGAGCAAACATTTATCAAGTACCTACTATGTGCCAGGCACTATGCTAAGCACTTTATGGATAATATCTCACTTGCAATGGCATTTAAAAGGGCTGACACAAATTGAGTTAATGGAAAAGGCCATTTACTTCTGTTTTGAAACTACCAATTTCTCCATCTCACTGGCCTGAGGCATGTAAACTATGAGGAGTGGAGATGGGAGGTGGGAGAGAAAGTTGATCATTTTTCCACTTAAGATTAAGGATCCAGAAAGAACACTATGGGAGGAATAGTTCGTTTCCAAGGGTTAGAACCAATGACATTTTTCATTACGAGAAACCCAGACTCAAAAAAAAAAAAAAAAGTATTATGACACACCCACAAATGACATTTTGGATACAGGGTTTCAATGTCCAAAAGGTTATTTTTCTTAAATGATGAACAGTAGCTCTGTTCTTAGTGAGCTTAGCCCCAAGTAAGGTGGGTTTCTGGATCTATTTGTTTATGTTTCAGAGGTAGTTTAGTAAGCCTGCTTTGGGCTGTCTGGGTCACATAGAACTAGAGCCCAAAATATCAGAATCCAGAGATTCAATTTGTATTAAGAAGACTATTACTCCCTTTAAATAATTCAGGAGTGGGAAATAAAAGGCAGTGCTGGATAGTAAAAGAGACCTCTGGGATCTGAAATCGGAGAACATAGATTTGACTCCCAGCTCAATATTTATTTATTACCTATATGACTCTTACCAAGCCAACTACCTTCTTTGTGTCTTTATTTCTTCATCTGTAAAATGGGAGACTAAGTGATCCTTGAGATCATTTACAGTTCTATGCTCTCCTGTACATAGGCAGAAAGGATACTCTTTGTCATAGGCTCTACTTTTTCTGTCTCCTATCTACCCTTTTCATGTATTTTTCTTCCTTCCTTCTTTCCTTTGTTTATTTTTCTTCCTTCCTTTCTTTTCTTCCTTCCATTTCTTTGTCTTTTCCTTTTCTTCCTTCTTTCCTTCTTTTTCTATTCCCTGCCTTCCTTTCTTCTTTCTTTTTTCCTTCTTCCTTCCATTCCTTTTCCTTCCTTTCTTTCCCCTTCTTTCTTCCATTCTTTCCTTCTTTCCCTTTTTTCTTTCTTTCTTTCAGCCTTCCTTTCTTCTTTCTTGACATGAGACTAAATGGTGCTGCTATTCTTTCTGCTCTTTCTGGCCCAGATTCCTCAAAGAACCACACTCACAAGCACTCCCCAGTAAAGTACTAGCATATAATTACATCATTCTACCACATTAATAATTTGTCCCTGGAATTGTATTTCTCTATGAACAGTGTAACATAGCCCATAGATAGTAGTGGACTCTGTCTCTGTGTGTACTGATGTGGGTATGTGTGTGCTGTCAGAAGGGAAAAAAAACACACTTGTAAATTCTTTTTAGAAACAGAAAGTGCATCACTGAATAGGCCTTTATGTTTGATATTTATGGGGAATTTGGTTTGTTTTCTGATTCTGTTTCAACTTTTAAGGAGCACCATTAATGTGATTAATTAGCAAGAATTTATTGACTAGAAAATCTCGACAGCCAAACATATATGATTTTTTTAAATGTATTTTTTCAGGTGAAACTATAAACCCAAGTCCTAATTAAGCCCTGCTGTTTCCTGAAATTTTGTGTGCGCAGCCCTGAGAAGGAAAGTTACATGGAACTTTACTTGATGGGGTAAGTGTAATCTTGAGAGTAAGTCCAAGCTTTCTATTCAGTTCTCTCAAACATAGTCTTCACTTGAGAGCCACAGTGAATTTATGTCCATGGGAAACATTAAAGCTCTGTTATGGAGCCTGGTAAGGGAAAACTCAAATCAGCCTAAACGTCATCAGTTTAGAACTTCGGTCTTGCTCTAGCCACTATTTCCAAATTTACTCAGAAACACTGTGATGGATAGTGCAGTTTGGGTCTTCTGACATTTTATTACACATATTCCCTTCCCATTTCTTCCTCTCTCTCTCTCTCTCTCTTTCTTCCCCTCTGTCTCTCTCTCTCTCTTTCTTTCTCTGTGTGTATCCCTGTCTCTGTCTCTGTCTCTCTCTGTCTCTATTTCTGTCTCTTTCTCTGTTTGTCTTTATGTCTCTCTTTCTGTCTCTCTCTCCTTCTCCTCCATCTCTCTTTATTCCCTCTCTCTTTTTGTATCATTTATATCTGCTTCTGTGTATCTCTTCACTGTTTCAGCCTTTCTCTTTCTCCCTTCCTTTTTTCTTCCTCTCTTTGTTCTCCCTCTCACCTCCTCTTTATTCACCCCCTTTTAATGTATGAAATGAAAGGTAATTTGCCATAAATATACTGAAGAATAATAATACAGAGGTTTTAAGTTCAGAAGTTTGGCTTTTAATGAGAGTACAGAAAGCCAGAATTAAACTGAACTGTGCTTGGTGCCAACTTCACCCACGTTCATGAGAAAAATTCATTTTCTTTACCTGACGTTGCCCTTCCATTAACATGAAATGAGTAGCTGCTCAGATATTCGTTTAGCCCACAGGAAAAATGAAATCTACTTATTTCTAAATATGGTCAAATTTGGATGACTTTAGTGCCCTATCTCCATGGGATAGCCCCCAAATACTATAATATTAAGGCTATGGATCTTAGAAACCAAAATAGCTTGAACTTAATGAGGGGCTCTTATTTACTTAATTTGAAGAAACCATCTTCCAAGACCTCAGTTAAAAAACATAAACCAAAGGCAGTTTGGGAGTACAAGCAACCTACCTAACTGTATTAGATGACTAGGATTTTATTGGCAGTAAGAATTCATAACTTTGCAGCATCTGTAAAAATTGTAACCAATGAAAACAGTGTCAGAGAAATATTGTTTTTAATATATTTTGGGCAAAATCTTCCTCATTCATACATTTCTCTGAGGGAGCAAATTATTCAGCTTGGTAAATACGTGGTCACTAAGGTGTCACTGAGCAAATTATTATATCAATGTATACAAGTAGGAACCTTAGCAGTCCCCTCTAGCAAAAGCACATCTCACTAATTTATTGATAGATAGTAGTGCTATTGGACTTGGAGTAAAAGGTTTCAGATTCAAATCTCAGCTCAGCTACTCACTATCTATGACCTTGGACAAATGTTTCTCTCTATGTCTCTCTGTCTCCCACCCTTTCCTCAATTTCCCCATCTTCAAAATGAAGAGGTAAGACTCAACGTTCTCTGTGGTCCTTTCTGCATCTATATTGATAAACTTACATGTAGGCTCTCCCATGTGAAGACAGCCATATGATTCATTGGATAGAATACTGATCCTAGAATTAAGGAGAATTGTAAAGTGAGAATGAGGGGTGAGGGAGTTAGATGGCACAATGGATAGAGCTCCAGTCCTAGAGAAATATTCTTTTTGAGTTCAAATTTGACCTCAGATACTTAACATTTGGTAGTGTGTGGCCCTGGGCAAGTTATTTAATCCCAATTAACTTATTTTAAAAAGTAACAACCTGTAAAGAGGAGATAACAGCATCCACCTCTCATGGTGATTTATTGAAGGAGAGAGAAAGAGACAGAGACAGAATCAGAGACAGACAGGCAGAGAGAGAGAGAGAGAAAGAAAGAGAGAGACAGAGACAGAGACACAGAAAGACAGAGAGACAGAAAGACAGACAGAGACAGACAGAGAGAGAAAAATGTAGACTAAGATAATTGGGGGAAGTTAGGTACAAGGATCTATAGTAGACCATCCCAGATGGTCTCAGTTTAAACCTAGTATCGTAGGATGATTGATTCTAGAGTTTAAAAGGATATTAGAGGCTTTTTCCTCATTTTAAAGGTGAGGAAACTGAGGTAGAAAGAAGCTATCAGTCATCAAGCATTTATTAAGCACCTGCTATTTTCAGGTACTATACTAAGCACTAGGGAAAAAAAGCAATTTTCTCTGTCACATATGTTGCAAATATCTAAGGAAGGTTTTGAACCCAGATCTTCCTGAATCCAACTTCTATTCCCTACATCATGCTATCTTTTCATGGAAAGCCCTTTAGCATCCCCACAAATTTCTCAAAAATGAAGCAGGATTTTTGGAATTATTACAAGAGTGTACTCTGAACTCACTTCCAGTCCCTGAATGTCTGATCTTGCCAATACAAGCTTGGTTCACCTTTATTCATGCTCATAAGCCATCACATTGATTTAATATAAGGGAAAACTTACTAACATTCAGAGCTATTTGAAAGTAGGTTGGGTGTCCCAGTAGTGTGTGTTCTTCCTCCTTAAAGGTCTACAAGACTGAATGACCACATATTGGAAATATTAGAAGAAGAGGTACATGTTTCACATAAAATTGGTTTAAATGGATTATGGGTTCCTGCCCAGTTTTTCTATCTCTATAAATCAATAGTTGGTGGTTCTTCCCCAGTAGTGACCCCATTCAGGGTGGAACCCCTAAGCCACAGATAGGCAGAGCAATTCTGCCACAGCTGCTCCTGGCACCATGGAAAATGCTTTGACCCAAGAGACAGACACCACTCAGGCAGCACTCAGAGTATCAATCCCTCTCTTCTTTATTATCAAAGGTTCCATTGTAGAAACATAAATCATCCTACAGTGGCAAACACAATGTCTCATCACTTAAGAGTTATAGAATACCCACTGGATGCATGAAACTGCCTAGAAAGTGGTCACCAGAGGAAGGGAAGGAAAGACATATATATATATATATATATATATATATATATATATATATATATATATATATATATATATATATATGTATGTATTCATTGAGCTTCCACAGATCACAAAATCAGATCACAAAAGAGTGGAAGTGGTTGGGACCTCAGAAATAATTTAGTCCAGATACCTCATTTTATGCATCTCATACTCACTCTGTGTTATGGTACTTTGCACATTGCAAAACTAAAGAACAGCTGAATTACTATGCTAAACATATTTCTTCCAAAAAAGTCAACAACATTGTATTGTCAATAATAATAGCAAACATTTATATAGCATTTTAAATTTCATAACTTGCTTTTATGTATATTATCCCATTTGTTTTCCATCCCAATCCTGTGAAGTAAGTAGTATTATTATGTTTATTATTTTTTTTACATATGAGCCTCAGAAAGGTTTAATAATCTGCTCAAAATCACATAGACAAAGGCAAAATTTTAACTCAGGTCTAACTGACTCCTATCCAGTGCTCTTTCCACTATACTAAGCTATGATCTAATCTATATGGAAATAATGTTTTGCTATTATCGGGGCTGGACCTTAAGCTATTATAAGAAATTTGGGGCAGAAACTCCATTCACCAAGTCAGATCAGTAATTCATATATAAATAGAAAATTTGTCTTAGTGAGTTAGTTGAAGCAAGAAGGGATTAAGTAATTTGTTTAAGGCCATTCAGCTATTTTGTTTCAAAGACAGAACTCAGGTTTTCCTTACTCCAAACACACTCCTCTATCCACTGGATAGATAGGTGATATAATGGATAGAGTGTTGAATCAAGGAGACTTATGTTCAAAACCTAGAATACTTCCTAGAGGCTGTAATCCTGAACAAGTCAAGTAACCTCTCTCAATCTGTTTCTTCATCTGCAAAATGGGTGTAATACAAGCATCTACTTCATTGGGTTGTAGTGAAGATCCAATAAGATGACGTCCATAAAGGGCTTTTTAAAATACATATACCTTGAAGAGCTAGATAAATGCCAGCTATTGTTATATCTTATATTGTTAAATCCTTAGTAGTAGTGGTAGTAGTGGTGGTGGTGGTAGTAGCAGTAATAGTATCAGTAGTAGTTGTGATGGTAGTAGTAACAGGAATAGCAGAAGTAAGAGGAGTAGCAATCATAGTAATAGCAGCAGCAGCAGCAGTAATGGTAATAGCAGGTGAGGAGTAGCAATAGTAATAATTATAGTAGTAGTAGTAATAGCAATAGTAGTAATGATGGTGGTAATAGTAGTTGTAGTAGCAGGAGGAGGAGGAGTAGCAGGAGGAGGAAGAGTAGCAGCAGCAGCAGCAACAGTAGTAGTAGTAGTAGTCGTAATCGTAGTAGTAGAAGTAGTAGTAGTTGCAATAGTAGTAGTAGTAGTAGTAGTAGTAGTAGTAGTAGTAGTAGTAGTAGTAGTAACGTGAAAAATGTACAAAAATAATTTTAGAGCAAACATTTCATTGTCCAAAGCAACAGAAAAGGCTATTCAGGGGTTACTGAATGGAACTCAAAATGATTTATCTCTGAATAAAGCCAGTGGAGAATAGAATCAAAAAGTACTAAGTTGGTGCCATATGAACTTAACAAACAATATGCTGACAGAGACGTATCTTTAAAAATGGCTAGCATCTGCAAATCAGATAGAATTGTTTCTAGAAAGGGTAACAAGGTTGACAGAGATTCGGGATCAGACCAGTGATGCCAGAAAATATATGATTCTTCTGAAGGATTCCAGATTTATTTCTCTTCTCTCTCCTTTCCTACTCTCTCTCTCTTTCACATACACAATTTCTCTGTGTATATATATATATACATAATAAGTTTATTAATATAATATAATATTATATATAATAATAAATATAATAAGTTTATTAAACACACATATATACATATATATGTATATATGTGTGTTTAATAAACTTATAGAAACTGCGTAACATACCCCTATAGGTTACAAAAGGTTAGCCTCTGTTGGACACCTAAAAGATTTGCTCATATACCGGAAACTTGCTATCTGCTGTAAAGTCATTGATAATACATGCTAATACTATAATACAAATACATTCTCATCAAATATCCCAGCGAATTCAGCAAATGAACTATTCTAAAACTAGAGTATCATATTACAGATTAAATTTGCCCACAACTTCTTGGACCTAATTTTTTTCCATAAAAATTGAAGAATGACATGTTAAATACCGAATATATATAATTGCCATACTCCATGAAATGGAAAGCATTCAAACTATACGGATCTAGAGATTGAAATTTAAAACATATGGGAACAGGATAGTATACATTATTATGGTAGTCACAGTATTACCAGCATTGTCCTGGAGATATTTTCAGTGAGTCTACAGAAAATAAACATATGGGAAACTATTAAATTATTTTTTAAGAATATAGTCTGATTTTTGAGGAGAGACAGGGTAAAAGAAGAGAGAGAATAAACGGGGGAGAGAGAGAATATAATTACAATAGTAATTGTAAAAAAAATTTTGAAGCAAGTTTTTCTGATGAAATAGTATTGTTTTCTGGAAAATGATGAGCAAGATGTTCTCAGAAAAAAAAAAAAAAAAAAAAACAACCTTGGAAAGTACTCCACAAACAAAGTGAAATATCTTATATACAAAGTAATAGCAATGTTCTGGAATGACCATCTGTAAATGACTTTGTTATTCTCGGTAGTACAATCATCCACACCTTCTCTGAAGGACTTATAATGAAAAATCCTTTCCATACCCAGAGAAAGAACTGATTGATTCTGAATATAGATAGAAGAATTCTCTATTATTTCTCTCTCCATTTTTAACTTCATTTTTCTTCAGGGTTTTTATTCTCATTGGGGAGAGATCTATGTTTTATTTTTATTGTTTTTACAACTTGACTTTTATGGAAATGTCTTGAATTACATGTGGTTTCTTAATTGTGGGTGGGGATAAGGGAGAGAGCCTAGTATTCAAAAATCTTAAAAACAAATATTAAAAAATTGTTTTGAATATTAAATAAATTTAAATAAAATAATTAAATAAAAATTTAAAAATTATTCAAATAAATAAATGCTCACAAAAATGTTTTATCTATACAATAATCCATGGAACATTAAATTTAAAGATTAATAGCTGGAAAATGACTTGCCCTTGGATAGTTTTTATCTCAACTTCATCAAAAAATGATGAGCACAAGATGATTCATTATTGCTTTTATTATTTTTTAATATCTGGCATTTATGTAGTTCTTTAAAGTTTGAAAACTTAAAAGTTTTTCTGAAGCTGGATTTAAACTCACATCTTCCTGATCCAAGTTTAGTATTTTATGCTTTGTCAAGTAATTCTACGCTTTGCAAAGTAAGACATATACATTATCATTATTTTTTTGGCAAGACAATTGAGGTTAAGTGAAGTGATTTGCCCAGGTTCATACAACCAGTATGAGGCCCAATTTGACTCTAGGGCTGATGCTTTAATGCCAGGAGGCCTCGAACTACGGCCTATGAGCCAGATGAGGCAGTTGAGTACGTTTATCCCCCTCACCCAGGGCTATGAAGTTTCTTTATTTAAAGGCCCACAAAACAAAGTTTTTTGTTTTTCCTATAGTCCAGCCCTCCAACAATCTGAGGGACAGTGAACTGGCCCCCTATTTAAAAAGTCTGAGGACCCTTGCCTGAATTACCTAGTCATCCTAGGCATATATTTAATTTTTCTTAGACCTCGCAACAAATCTGTCAGGTAAGTGCTACAGATATGAAAATCCCTATTTTACACATGGGGGAAATAAAGACCTCAAAGAAAAATGAAATGACTTCTTAAGTTCTCATAGTGAGTATCAGGGCTGTGATTCATTTAATTCACCTCAAACAAGATTTAATTCTGAATCTATTATATACCAGTTATTGAAGATATATAAAATATAAAATAATAATAATAGCAATCCTTACCCTAATATAGCTTATATTCTACAGAGATAGGAGAACAACATATACTCAGATAAGTAAATAAAAATAGAGAAAGGCACCTAGTATCACAATTGAGGCTGGAGTCAAGATATGAGTTCAAATATGGGCTGGGCTGAGACACTTACTAGGTAACCCTGAATAAAACTCTGTTAGCCTCTATTACTTCATCTATAAAAATGAGGAAATAATAGCACTGCTCATTATTGTTGTGAAAATCAATGAAATAGGGGCAGCTAGTTGGTGCAGTGGATAGAGCACCAGTCATGAAGTTGAGGACCTGAGTTCAAATCTGACCTCAGACACTTAACACTTCCTAGCTGTGTTATCCTGGGCAAGTGACTTATCCCCAATTGCCTCAGCAAAAAAGAAAAAAAAAAAGAAAATCAAATGAGATTTTATATATATATAGTACTTTCTTACATAGGAGCTTAGACTCCTGTTCTTAGCACAGTGTTTGGTTAATAGCAGGTTTGTCATAATGCGTATTGACTGACTTACTAATTCCTTCTAGTATACACAATACATACCATGTGATTTTGGTTGAAATTGGGATGGAGCCACTAATAACTGGGAGAATCAGAGACTATCATTTGAAAGGTACTTGAGTCAATCTAAGAACTGACCTTCTGAATCCAAGCTCAGGACTATTTCTTAGAGAATTTCACCTCTCTAAGCCCTTTTGATTATCACAACAACCTATTATCTTTAACCAACTTGCTTTATTCTCAGAAGAATCAGTCCATTTTCTTTTGTCTGTTAAATTTTTGCAATTGGTTCCTCTCATGATTACAAACAATCCTGGTAGGTTGTATTCTTTACCTCAAGCAGTGAAAAAGGTTAATTTTATTCAAGTGTTCCAGATGTCTTCTATACCCTTGACTTTAGTACGCTAAGAACAGGCAGCCCTTTTAATGAAAATGAAAGGTATTTATTGTGCTGAAATCTTGAAACTTTCCCACCCCCAGCCTCACCCCCCAAAGAACTACCTGCCACCTTGACCGCCCATGGAATCATTTTAGACAGTGTGAGATATGTTTTCCCCCCTTTTCAGCACATTTGCAACCACCGGCTATTGGTATCCAAGCAGTTAAAACTACATCAGCACTCAGAGCTATGAGCTCATCTTGTATAAGCACATTTTTAGTTAAACACCACAATCTAGGGGAAAAAAATGTTAGTGTGCTTAACCAGGCTGGCTCAGAATAGCTCACAATATGACGCATACCACAGGAAATAAAGTGGTATGAGGCACCTACAAAATATTTTTCAAACAAGTCATTGAAGCTGTAAGCCCCATGCCTCAGCTTTAGGAAGTCACTTATTAAGAATCAACACCAGCCGTGCCAAGCTAAGCTCTCGCTCTTGGTGATTTTCCAATTGAATATTCAGGGCCCTGTGTCTCAGTCTTGTTTTCAGGGAAGTACATGCCTGGAATGTTAGCAAGCTATTTGCTGGAAAAAAAATGCCCACAACAGGCCCAACGTTGATCACATTAATGCGTTTGAGTGGGTATAGAGTGCAAATGATTGAAAGTACTTCCAGATCTTGGTTGTCGAGGACAAAGCAGGCTCTGTTCTCTGATCTGATGGCCATTTTTTTCAGCAGAGGATGCGGTGCAGGAAGAGGGAACAGCGCCAATCTTTGTCTAATGGTTCCAAACAGGGCCTGGGCCTGGCTCTTTGGATGCCTAGGAGTGGTAAATGAAACACAGATGGGTCAGATGGGTAAGGAGAGGGGGATTACAGGTCAGGCCAAAGAGTTGGAATAAATTAAGTGCTTATGAGGTACAGAAGGGCACATTGTTTAAGTGAATGGACAGGGAAAAAAACATTTCAGCATTGTTAGACACAGTGAACAGACAAAACTTCCCTCTTTCCAGACCACTGTAGTCCATCACATCCTAATCAGGATTATGGGATGTTTGATATATGAATAACTGTCTAAAATGTGGGCACTTCAAGCCAGAAACATTCTCTCATGCCCAAGAGAGGCTAATTTGCCAGTAAACACTTGAGATGTAATTTACTGGGGCTACGCTGGGTTCATGTTCCAGATCATAAGATAGCCGGATTTTGGGGGTTCCCTGGAGATCTCTGAGAAGGTGAGTAACCACAAATGAATACATTAAGGAAATAAAGTGACAAAAGAAATATTTCATGTGGGTTTGAAATTTTGAGTAAAATCTCCACTTTATTCCCTTAAATCTTTATCACACATCAGAGAAGGTGAATTCAACTCAAGCAGAGAGAGTTGAGGCTGATTGGGGGGGGGGGGGGACAAAGAAGAAGTATTTGATTTTTTTAACTGAGTCAAAACTTAAAAATTTCAGTATCTATGCTGCAATGTAAAAGGTGTAATGAATGAAATAGTTGACAATGATTATGTTCTATTCAACCCATTTCATTCAGATCTCATATAAATGCTGCAATAAACATACTTTTTTTTTTTTTTTAAAGTAATTACTAGTTTGGAACAGAACTTCAGATCACTGAGTTTCAGTAATCCTTTATGCAGCTATTCCCTCTCACTAAATCTCCAGGTGTGCACATTTAGCTCAGCTGTTGGCTATTCCACCCCACCACTGGCCCTGGTATAAGGGATCTATAATGGGGGTGTTCTGTGTTCCCTAGTAACAGGAGTTTCCATTGGCACCAGGCCAGACCAAATGTCACCAAACTAGCTCTGCTTATGAGGAATGTACCTCATTGGCCTATTCAGAATTAGAGACAAGTTAAATGACACATTGATCAGGTTTATGAACTCAATCATCTTGAGTTTCAGAAGCATTACAGTCATCAGGCAACCCCCCCATACTTAGAAACATCTGGATATTTACAATTGTAGCTAAATGCAGGAGAAATCATGCTTTTCTAGCTCTAATAAATATGTCTAAACATGAAGTGTGTATATATATATATATATATATATATATGCACATATTTATAAACACATCTAAGTGTATACATATAAATTGAGATTAGAAAAATAAAATGACCCCCAAGGGTAAGATGTCAATTTGTGAAAATCATATGAGATAATATAATGCTCATTGAGAGTAAGATGTCAATTTGTAAAACAATGGCCTAGAATTGAGAGCATTACAGCCAAGAATACTCTAGGAATTCCAGGCCAATATCAGAACATGGATCTGCTTCATAAGCTTGAATTTGAATATGACCCTTGGGCATGACAGACTGCTTAAAACTTTAATTGAAATCATTAGGAATGTTCACAAGGATAGCATTAAGAGATGTTCCCATTTTCAATTTATCCATTTCAGTTCCAGACAGCCAGAGAAGTTGCTTTTTTCTACCATTTAGTGATTTGTATCATCTGGAAGACTCGCCAATCAATAAATTGGGGGAAGGTTGTATTCTTGTACATTGTGGATTTTTTGACTCATTTCTCAAAGTAGGTAGAGGGAATGTGCAAAGCTGATTGTTATGTCTGGGAAGTCATGTTTCTCAACTACATTTCTAGACATTAACATGTAATTTAAATATTTTATACCAACTACTTCCTTAAAAAATTTTTCCTTATATGTTGATTTTTAAAGAATTATTTCTTTAGAAGAAATTATGTCTTTAGGAGAAAATAAATCTCAAAAGAACAGGAAGTCTTTTGCCAATCCTAATAATAAAGGGAATCACAATACAAACATAAATTTTACCGTTGTTTGAATCAGGGAGCATTTCAAAGAGAAAAAAAAATTCCAGGTTATATGTGACAAAAGTGAAGGACAGGAAAATATCATTATTTGTAGAATGAAGGGTAAGATAGATAAACACATAAAGGGTTAATATCCAATTCCAGAGAACTGATGTTTCCTTTTCTAGGGTATGAAAGAATTTTTTCCTAATCTTGTTTTTTCTGGCCAGCTTAAAAAGACATGGCAGTGGGAGAGGTTTATGGAAGAATCTGAAAGTAAAGGCTATTTTCATACCGCTTACAAGACTATGTGTTAGGTTAGAAGATTTGGAACTAATTCTTTAAAGAAAACAAGGCGCTAGTATAGGGCTCTCTGATGATTCTAAGTATCATCTGGAACACACCTCCAAAGAATGGCTTGAAGGAGGTAGGGGGTGACCACAAAGCTCTCAACAAGTTACACTGACCAGAACTCTAGGGCAATCCATCAAGGGGTGTAGGGAGAGAATGGAATAGGGGCCCCTCCTGTGCCTCCTCTACCTCTCAGACTTCCTTACCCACTCTGGCTTCATGCCAAAGTTACAGGGTGGAACTGAAAGTTTTCTGCCTGCTCTGGAAAGTAAGAGCCAAACCTCTGAGCCCTGAGGTGTAAGCCTGGTGCAGGACACAACAGCTTCCACTGCCAAACCCACAGGTGCTACAGTGGCAAGGTCACCTGGGTAAGGGAGCCAATGACAATGAAGTCACAGATAGCTGGAGGATTGTGGGTCACTGCTTGAAAAATGTTGTTTTATAGCAGAAGATGAATTCGATTTCCTGACCAAGCTCATTTGGAATTTTGAAGGAAGTAATCTGCAAGTTTTTGTGGTTTACTGGAGACTTGGAGGTAGCCTCAGATTCTATGCTCCTCCCAGTGCTTGTGGAAAGCTCCTCCTATACCCAACTGTTATTACTCATGGTGTGCAAAGAATTCATCCAAACCATCTATGAGTACTTTTAAGGATTTGAGATCTTACTGTGTCAAATCTGTTTCCTCCAGAAACACAAACAAACATGTCAGGAGTCAGACTATACTTAAGCAGTAAATTAACATATAATTTAAGTATTTTAAACCAACCACGTCCTTTAAATTTTTTCCTTATATGCTGATTTTTTAAATAATTAAAATAATTATTTCTTTAAGAGAAATTATGTTTTTAGGAAGAAAACAATCTCAAAAGGATAGATTCCACCACCTAACTTTTGGTCCCACAGGCACGAAAAATTCAACATGTTCAAAAGAGAAGCCATTGTTTCCACAATTATGGCCCTTCCTATTTGCATCCAAGAAAAGCAAAAAACAAAAAAAAAAAAAAAAAACAAAAATCACCGTTTACTACACCACCATCCTCTAAGTCACCCAGGCTTCCAAATTTGGTATTATTAACTCCCCACTCCCAATCAATCCACACATCCAAGCCACTGCTAAATTCTGTTGTTTCTAATTTCACATCTCTATTATATGAACCCTTCTCTCTACTCCCATAATAACCACCCTAGTTCAGGCCCTTCTCACTTCTTCACTGACTACTCCCTTCTAACTTGTCTTCCTCTTTCAAGTATCTCCCCTATAATTCTATCCACCACTCATTTACCAACTTGACTTTTCTAACGCTAGATTGGACCAAGTTAATTCCCTTTTCAATGAACTCTAGTGGCTTCCTAATTACTCCAGGTTAAGATACAAATCCTCTGCATTTTAAAGCTCTTTACAACCTGGTCTCTTGCTACTTTTTCAGTCTTCATAGCCTTACTCCCCTCTACCAATTCTCCAACTCAACTACATGACATTCCATAGCTTGACTCCATGCCTTAGCACTGACTTTCTCCTATATCTGCCTATCCTATTTCCACAACCTAACATCTCTGTTTTTTGGCTTCCTTGTCATTTTTATTTCTGAAGTTATTTTTATTAATTCCATGAGTTCCATGGAATCTTTCAGCTTCACTTTCCAGCATTCAGATTAAACCCCACCTTTTGTAAGAGAATTTTATTCTTACTATTTCTGATGCCTTCCCTCTGAGATTACTTTTCATTTACACTGTATATATCCAAAATATATAGATTTATACATATTTATCCCCAGTAAAATGTGAACTTTTTGTGAGGAGAAACCACAGGCTTTGGGAAAATCATTTTGTTATGTGAGGAGATGAATTAGAATGGGGAGATATTTTAGTTATTGAGACTAATTGGGAGGTTCTTGATGAAAAGGTCCAATCAAGAGCTGATGAGGGCCCAAACTAGGACTGTGCCTCTTTGAGTTGCCAGATCTCTGCTATTAGAACATAATCTCCTTGAAGGTAGGAATTTTTTTTTTGTCTTTTTTTTTTTTGTATATACAGCACTTAGTAAGTGCTTAGTAAGAATAGGTATTTATTAGCCAATTACATGACATAATGAATAGACTGTTAAACCTGGAATCAGACAAACCCGAGTTCAAATCCTGTCTTGGATACTTACTTGCAACGTGATCAAGGGCAAATCACTTAATTGTTTATTCTTATTTTTATCATATTAAAACAAGGATAATAATCAGTGTTGTAATTGATATATCATTTGTGAAGTGTTTTGCAAGATTTAAAGTAGTATATAATAGCTAACATTACATAGCTTTTATTATTGTTGACTGATTGAAAGACTCCCTTATTTCTGTGGGGTAGGATCCTTGTAGTCACCTAGGTTTATTATCTTAGGTGTTCTCTTGTTTCTTCACTCTCACTCATCCTTCATGTCTGATCACCTAAGTTCTATCAATCGTACCTCTACCATATCTTGCATTTATCCTCTTTTCACTCACATGACTTACCATCCTGGTTCAGTTCTTTATCATCCAATGCTTGACTGTTACAAACCTCCTAATTGATTTCTCAGTCTATAGTCTCTCCCCTCTCTAATCTATCCTACACATAGCTGCCAAATTGATATTCCTAAAATATACTTCTAACCACTTCACTGCCCTCCTCAAGAAGCGTCAGTGACTTCCTATTGCTTTAAGGAAAAATACAAATTGCTCTTTGGGGCATTTGAAGTTATTCACAATTTTGCTCCAACCTATCTTTTAACCTAACTTAAAATTTCTTCCCCTCACAAACTCAAAAACTGGGCTATTTGCTCAACCAAATTAATTATATACATTTCCTCTAAAATACATGGCTTTAAATATATTATGTCCAAAAATAGCAAACAAAATAATAATAACTTTATTGTTATTTGTACATATAATTAAGCTATTTCTAATGCCTTTGTATTACAAAAATCAGTTAAATTGTGAAAAGCTAATATATTCCCTATTCTATTTCTGGTTTTAGTTATTTTACTCACCTAAACTACTCATTCCATCATTCCATCTGCAAGTTTCCTTCTTTTTCTATAACTCAAGTAATATTTCCTAAACAAGCAATCTTTCCCAATTATTCATATTGTTAGTTATTTCCCCCACCACTTTTCCCAAACACCTCATATGGGCAGTTTGGATTTCCAGAAAGCAACTGATTATTCTGTCCCTTATAATTTTAAGGATAACCCTAAGGTGATATTATAGGCTGTAAACCCTCATCTGGTATACTCCCTCAATAGAATTCAGTTAATTGATGTAAATTAGCTTTTCCAAAGGGACATTTTAAAATTTGTGATTTTTTATCAGCAAAAATCTGTCTACTTTTCCTCTCAACCTATCTAACCACCATTGTCCATTCCCAGTGAAAAAAGAGGGAACAAAATCCCTATTACAAACATATATAACCAAACAAAACAAATTTCTACATTGGCAGTGCCCACAAGAATGTCTCATTCTGTACTCTGAGTCTTTCACCTTTCTGCCAGGAGGCAGATTTCATCACTAATCCTTTAGAATCATAATCATGATCATAATCGATCATTATGCTGATGAAAGTTCCTAAATCTTTCAAAGTTGCCTTTATAATATTGTTGTCATTATATAATCTGTTTTCCTAGTTCTGTTTACTTCATTCTTCATTGAATCTTACAGTTCTTTCCAAATTTCTAAGAAACTATTCCCTTCATCATTTCTTACAGCACAACAGTATTCCATCAAATTTATATACTGTAACCTGTCCAGTCATTCCCCAATTAATGGCAGCCCTTCAGATTGCCATTCTTTATTATTTTTAGCTCAATGCTTGGCATATAGTAGACATCTAATAAGTATTTATTGAATTTAATTGAATTGAACTATCTCTTTCGAAACCAAAGGTGGAAATTTATGACCACTAGAGGAAGGAATGGAGTCTATGGACCTGAAATAGAGAAATGATGACTAGAGAGGGATAAAAAATATTTGAACTAAGAAATCTAAGAAAGGCCCTCAGAACAAGCTAGAAGGAGCATTTTTTCTCTCTTTTGGCTTTGCAGGTGTTCTGGACCCTGGAGGGAAAGCCGTGGTAGAAGAATCCTCAACATAACCCTTTAGGGCAAATTCATGGAAAATACCTCCATCCTTTCTCTCTGACAGCTGGGGAAAGTTGTATTCAAAAACTGGGGTTTTCTAAAGTCCTTTCATCTAGGCCGGAGCTTTAATCTGTGGACCATGTCACTTTTGCAGAAAGTGACTTTGTCACATTTTGGTGATTGCTGAATGCTTGATTGCGAACAATTTTTCCCCTTCAGGGGAAGAAAAGTGTAGAGGAGGAAGGAGGTGAGAGGGACAAAGCAGATTTCCAAATGTAGACTTTATTGATTCAGTAAAATTTGGGAAATTCTGGTTATGGAAAAACTCATTAACCAAAACTAATAAAATAAGGGTTTACTTTGCAGTCTGGTTCCTTTTTTATTTGACAGAATTGAAAATCTCTCTGGAACAGCTCAGTCCATTTTTCACTTGTTAATTGTGTTTAATAGTTGGGTAATTCCCTTTCTGCTCTGAGAATACTGACTATTTACTCTTTCTGTGAGCTTGCTTTATTTCCTGTGTAGAGCCTATATTGATATAGAAGCTTAATGCAAGTAAAGGAAAGAAAAGGGGAAGAAATGGGAGGGGGGAACAAGAGGCCTTTGATTGGACTGATGTAGGGACCCAAGGCATGGCTGGGTCCAGCCTTGGTGACTGGTGTCAAATTGCACTGAACTCCAAGTGTTCTCTTGCCTAGACTCTCTCATGTGCAAATGCTCTAGTGTGAAATGATTTTATTATCAAATGCATGTCACAGCGGATTTCCATTTTTGTAAAACATCCACATAAATTGTTGAGCTGCAAAAACTGTCCATGCACTGGACCAAATCGTTCAGTCAGTTTTGTCTACTGACACAAACACTTTCCTAGGGAAGTCTATTAGTCAACAAAGATTTGCTATGAAAAAAAGAAATCCTCAGCACAACACTTATTATGTCAAGAAAGTTCTCTTTTTTTTTCCCCTTCAGAAAGGATTTGTTGAAATCAATTTGGCTAAGTGTGGGTGTATTCTGACCTTTGGAATAAAGTGAAAAGCTTGTGGGACAATACAAGATTTTGGCAGGATGCTGTTGTCACTTTTCACATCAACCTCTGGACAGATGCCACGACCACAGCCTTGTTTTAACGGTGTAAGTCATACCACAACTATCCTTTTGCCATGTACTATGTTCACTGTACCAACCACTGCCCACCCTACCTTAAATAGCTTGTTAACTCTTATTGCCTCTATGGGCTAAGAGTCGAGGTGTTATGTCTGTATGAGTTGTGGTTTCACTTTCTCATCCCATGTCCCTTCTTGCCTTCCCCAGTGGGGTTGTGTGGAATGCATTATTCACAGTGAAACAAATTAGGGAGGAAAGAAATTATAGCTTAATTTTAACTTTACACCAGCCAAAAGTGATCTTTTGTTACATATAAGAGAATGTTTATGAAAACAATATGAAAAGCCTTGTAACTCAGTCTACGTAAGGAATATCTCATTTATTATCCCCTTCAACTATCCAGAACACAGCTGGAAATCAAGTAAGCAAACCCAAGGCTGTGGGCAGGCAAAATCAAAGTCACAAAATTCATCTACATTACCCTTAAGAGACTTGATTCAAGTGATTTTAGACAGAAATATGGTTATTTTGTTTTCTTCACTTATTCTAGATTAGGAGCAGCAGATTAGACAAGAAAAATCAGTGTGGTGCACTGGAGAGGACCCTGAACTTGAAGAAGGGAAATTTGGATTAGAGTTCTTCTACCATTTGCTGACTCTGTAACTTCTTCAAATCATTGAATCCCAGATTTTTCATCTATAAAATAAGATAGTTGGATGAAGAAATACCTATCTTCATTATAGGTATGTTTAGCCATAGCCATACTTGCCATAGTTTTCTCATCTATAAAATGATTTAGAGAAGGAAATGGCAAATGGCAAATATCCCCCCACCCAGTATCTTTGCAAAGAAAACCCCAGTGGGGTCATAAAGAGTCAGTCATGAATAAGTCATATCACATAGTGAATGTCTGAGGCTGGATTTGAATTTAAGAATATGGATGACGAATCTTCCTGACTTCAGGTCAAGTGTACTATCTGCTGTGCTACCTTGCTGTCCATCCTGAGAGGTGCAGTGAAGATAAAAGAGATCACATATATCAAGGTATAGTCACCAGCAGGCAATATGATGGATTGAGGAAATTTGATTTCTTCCTTTTTTAATTAAAATTTTTTAGTATTATTTTCATATGGCCTGCTGGTGACTTAAGAGGTGTCAGAATATGTCAGCATTCCATCTTTTTCATGTGCTCCTGTCTCATGCATTCTGGATTCATGTTTTTCATCATGTTCCTAAAAGACAATCCTCACATAATAAAATGTACTCTGACATCCTAGGTCAAGGACAATCATTTGTACATGCAATGTTTTCTCTCGGATAACCTACTTTGGAGTAGGTTTATTATTTACTTATACTTCAAGTATAATGTTAATAACAAGAAGTATCATATTATGGGCTCAAAATAAAATTAGGAGCTTGAACTAAGTGATCACTATGTTTATAAAGAAATGAATCAAGAAGAGATCAAATTATGTTCAGTGCACTCTGTTTTAAAAGACATGTTAGAGAGATTTCCATGAAACACAGTTAAAATAATTCAGTTTGATATATAATTTTTTTTCCTTTGGCAATGTACAGCAAATGAGATAAGCTTATATTATTGTTCATAAATACAAGTTTCTTACCAGCACTGTATTCCAAAAAAAAATAACTAATTATCAACTTCTGATCCTCCTGCTTCTGGTCCCAATTATTTAGCTCACCTCTTTTGCTCATTCCATCATGAGCAAGGAGATCTACAATGAAGTTCCAGTTTCAAATTCCTTTATTAGGAGAAAATATAAACTCACATCAACCTTACTTGTACATGAATTAGGTGACTACTTAGCTCTACCACCAGTAATTTGCATTCATTTTCTGGGTCTCAGTTTCCTTATTTGTAAAATGAAGAGTTGGAGTAAATGATCATTAATGTTCCTTCTATCTGTAAAATATATCGCATAATTCAAAGCCTATTGTAAGTACAACTTCCCCCAAATATCTTTTCCTATTTACTTCCATAATTCTCAAATTTTTATTTTAGGCATTCATTCCTTAACCCACTTGGCATCGGGTGCTCTGCCTTGTTTCAACTCCATTGAACAAGATGCCCCTTCCAGATTAAACTCCTTACCTCCAATTTCATCATCATGCTACTAATTTAAGACTTGACTAACTACACTCCCCTCAGTCTTTTCTCTTCTCCCACTGGAGCGCTAGAGAATATAGTACTAAATTGTTCCCAGTACTTTCCTTCATAGAGAGAAAAAACTGAGCATTGGGTGCACTCTGCTTTGCATCTACTGCTCTGCCTAGTTTCAACTCCATGGAACAAAGATGCTTTTGAGCTACTTGTCCAATCCCAACTCTCACCTTTTCTTGCTTCCTTTTATATATTATTTCCTTCTCCTTCTGGACTAGGCCTATCATTCTTTTTATTCCTTGTAAACCCAGAATTTAGCACAGTTTTTTTCTTCATTTTTTAAAGACGACCAATGATTACATCACAAGCTAATATCTTGCCTTGCTCATGCACTGGATTTAAATGAAGCAGATCTGCATTAAGTAGTCAACTCAGTCTTTCTTCCAGTCATTGACTAGTAGTAAGACAAAAGTCAAGATGATTGATGATGGCCAGAAAGGCAATGGAGGACCTTGTTGTCTTCAATATTTGACTTGTTTCAGCAACCATCATGATCACTGGAGCAAACCCTTCTCAACAGTCCATTATCTGGTAAGGAGAGTGGAGGAGGGAAAAGAATCTTTACATGCTTGATGTTGACATCACTTACCTTATTTACAGGCTTAAGGTCTGTCAATTATCCTCAACCAAGTTTAGTCTGTCTGTTAGAACATCTTTATTTGAGCGTGGCCATTACATATGCTACAGCTTCTTGGAGTCATAAAGGAGAGTTGGGTGACAGGTAGACACCAAAGCTAGATAAGCAACCATGAGAAGGATCTCCCAACAGAGGTTCTAGTCCTCCTCTGAACATCCACTGCTATGTAGTATTCATGGAATTAATAGATGTTGATTGGATTGGATGCATTTGGATTAAATCATGATCCCCTTAAATGTTAAAATGCAGTATCTTTGTGAAAAGTAACTCAAAGCTATTGTCTGATATTACTATCTTGACATAACTACTATTCAATCTCATTGCTGACTGAGAATAACTAAATTAAAAGAGACTAGAGTATGATGCATATATTTTGATAAAGTTGAGAGGCAATGAAATTTAATTAAACAAACATTATGTCTAGTATAGAACCAGAAAGCCATGAGTTCTAATGCTGTTCCTGATGACATCTTGATTGTGTGATCCTAGACAAGTCTCTGTAAGCAATTCTCTAAGACTATAAGTTGTAGAGAAGATGCCAAAACATTGGTAAAAAGAATTTCTTTATTTGGCAATTCCCTATACTAGTGAAATCACAGCTCTAGCCCCTGTTTTATCTTTTCTAAAACACTAGAACTCTTCTAGAACCCTATTCCAGAACAACTTCTAAAACATTGGCCTTGGAGCTCAAGAAGAGCTTCTAGCTAAGTGGTCATTGGCAATGCACTTAATTTCTGTTTATCTCAGTTTCTTCATCTGTAAATAATATCTATAAATAATCTGTAAATAATAGCACTATCTCTCAGAGTTGTTTTCATAACCTTCCACTTCAAACCTTGATCTCTGTATCCTTTATCCCTGGAGAAGTTAATCTATACATTTGTAGACTCAAAGCTAACTCCTATGTCATTTCTAGTTCTAAATACCATAAGAGATGATAGATATAGTGATAACTATAGAATACATTAAAAAATGAAAAATGCTTTGAGAATTTATGAGAAAGGGAACTCCATAGAAAAAGGGAGTAGCTCTTTGCTTATATCCCCTAAGTTTAGCACAGTGCTTTCTACATGGTAAATATTTAACAAATATTTCATTCATCTATTTATTCATTCAGCATAGAAATTTTCACGGAGATAACAGCATTCCATAAGGAGCAATTCACTTTCAAGAAATGAAATTGCAGGAAAATAATATTAAAGGGCATGCTGATATATATTTAACAACTGACTCTCCAAAAATCTGACTTTTTTGTTTAATCCACACTCTTGGGGTTTTCTCTATCAATCAACAAAATAATAAATCAATCCTTGATTTTTCACATTTGCTGACACTGAAAATTTAGCAATTGGCTCCTCTGAGCTGGTTCAAAGCTGATTCCAGGCATGTTCAAATCATCAATAATGGAAAGAACAAAGATAGGAAAGCAAGGGATATGTTCAGGATATTACAATCAGTCCAGTTTGTTACACTGTAGATCACTTGGAAGGAAAAAATATGAAACAAGGCTTGAAAAACAGATTTAGATTCAAATAGTGAAGGAACTTGGATAAAAGATTGAATCTGGACTTGATCCTATGGGCAAGAAAGAGCCATGGAAGTTTATTAAGCAAGTACTCACATAATGAAAACAGACTTTAGGAAAAGTAATCTGGCAGTGTTGTTGGAGATAAAGAGAAATAAGTTTAGATGTAAGAGACCAGATGGATGGTTATTATAGCAGTCTAAGCAGAAAAGGATAATGCTCCTATCAATATTACTTTTTAAATAATCACTTATTAGATGTCTTCAGATGCAGGTGCTAATGATGAACATAGTATTAAAGTAAAATGAGATCCTGAAGCATGTAAAATGAGTTTAAGAATGCAAAAGGAAGTTTTTCAGGGTTCTTTGTGCTCTCTCTGAATCTATCAGTTAGATGAAAGGTGGAACAGTCAAATCAGTCCATTGAAAGACCACACAATTCAGACTGAAACGGAGCCCTTTGATGAGGTAATTAAGCCAAATATTTATTTTTAAATGGCTGCAGAATGACACATTTCTATTTACCTTCTCCCTAGAATGACAGAATACTCTTTCACTCAGCCTAGCAATTTCTTAAAAGGCAATCTAGTAGAAGATTGGGTTTCATTCATGAAATTGTTGGCGGGTGCTATTTGCAGTAAAAGTGTGAAGTAAACAGTCTTGGGTGGAAATTTAGCTCAATGTTGAAAATCAATGGCGCAGGAAGGAGCTGGCAGCTTCGCAAAGCATGCTCAGGGGGCACAAACCCCTTTGACACCATATTCATTTTCTTGGATAAACTCATTGAGCCACCCAATTTGTCGGGATGACTAAACTCTCAAATGGGCTGATTTAACAACTCCTTTCCTACCAGAGAAAAACCTTTTCAGTCTGATTAGACTGAAGCAATCTAGGTGGAAATATTGGTTCCCACAGATTTCTATTGGCTTTGATGATAAAACCTTCTGCCTCATCTATTTCCTTTTGATCTGATTGAAAAAGGTTGCTGTGAGAGGACAGGACAAGCCTCCTTCAATGACAGGCCCCTGGATACAGCTGTGGCTTGTTAGGGCCACAAGAAAGAGAAAGGCACCAGAATGTTTTCATTTTCATCCCATCCTTTAGTTAATATTATATCGCTGAGAAAAGTGACAGCCATACAAACACCAAAGATTTCTGTTCATTCCGAAGTTTCACATGGCCAGTGCAGATTCCTGGGCTGCAGACCTGCCTGAACATTTCTAGGAAATACAGGCTGAAAGCTAATAAATGAGACCTTGCAACCCTTTTCTATGTCAACAGTTTTGAAGGGGCATAATCTGCCTTTAGATCAGGTCCACAACAGACAAACCATCTGGATAAATGAAGCTGATTATCTATGGAGATAGTAGGTTGGGGAGAATCTAAATGACCCGGGGGGGAGCAAACTCACTGGTCTCATTTATCCAGATGATTTGCCTGGTTGGATAAAAGGTTAGTGGGGCAAAAAACATTCTAGAATTCCTAAAACTGATACAGGGCATACTAAATATGACTCTTAGCACTTTCTATTAAGGAAATAAGGAGGAACTCATTTTTTATAAGGTGTTAACGAAGCCTGGCTGAGTAGCCCAATTGAAAAAAATTAAACATGCCCCAACACTTCCTGTTTCTAAGAGCTCTATTAATATGCCATCTTCCTATTTCATAAAAAATACAGATGATTTATTGCATATCACAGTACAATCCAACTTCTCTGTAAAATTCATGCTTTCTACTTTAATAATGCCTGGCACAAAGTAAGTGCTCAATTAATATTTGTTGATCTGAATTAACTTTATTGTTATTTTCCATACAAAGAATTGAGGCACAGGATGGTAGATATAAAGAGAATTTCATCTGGTCCATGACAATCTACTATATAACTAAAGAGAAATAATGCCTGAACTGACAAAATATATTTGCATTGCTGAGCAAAAAGTTAAATATCCCTGGAATACCAGAGATATATTTTTTTATATTTCTCAAATTATTCCCCCTTTCATTTTTTTTCTCCAGTCTTTGACAAAAAAGATGACTTTTCTAGACTAAGATAACTTTCTTTCCTCTCCCATGAATTCATGCGAGTTTGAAGACATAATTTCATTTATAACATTAGAATTATAACATTTATGACAGAATCTCTCCATAGTAATTCAATATTAACTAATGTTTTAAAACTGTGATTAGTATTGAAGTCAGGGTTTTATTTTTAAATTTTTCATTATTTTATGCAACAATGTCAAATTCATGATTCCAAGACTCTTGATTTTGATGTATGGTAATTATAATTTAATTGTACTCCATTCAGTAAATTTCTTTGCTATAAAGGGAAAATACGAAATTTGGGTGGAAGAGTCTAAAACATTAATAAAGTGAATTCCCTTGTGTGGATATAGGACAGTTAAAGGCAAGACAAGAAAAACAGAAAAAGCAAATCTTTTTAACTTGAATGTAAACAGAATGGCAGTACATTTGGATTGATAAGCCCAATGAGGGAGGTATTTTAAAGTAATAGGTTTCAGCATCATTGGATCAGAGTTTGATGCTACTTGCTACCATGTGAGAGCTTAAGTCTCTTCATCTCCCTGGTCCTCAGTTTCTTTATTTGTAATGAAATTGGATTAGGTGACCTCTAAGGTTTCACTCAGTTCTAAGTCTATGACCTTATTTACATTGCTCAACCAAGTCATCTTCCTCACATAGAGGACAATTCTGTAGAATTTTTTGGAATTTTATCTGGCCTCATTCTAAAGAGAACAGTCCATTCATCTGCCTGATTACTTCTCTGCATCTTTCTTTCTCCCTTTTTTTTCTATTTTTCTGTTTTTATCTCTCTCATTTTTTCTCTCTCTTTTATTTCTATAAATGCCTTAAAAAAAATAAAACACTAAAGCATTTTGCCCTGAGACAACTGAAGGAGAAAGTATGATACAGTGGGGGAAGCATTTGCTCTAGAATTAAAAAAATCTAGATTTAAATTCTTCCTTTGATGTTTATTAACTTTATGACTTATTCAGTTAGCCACTAAACATCCCTGGACCCCATTTTGTCATCTATAAAGCAAGAGGGTTAAATGAGATGACTCTGAACACCTTTCCAATTCTAACTCTATGGTATGTTCCAACAAATACTCTAACTCTTCGACAGTACATTCTACTCTAACCCCACATCAAAAAAACAACAAAAAAGTTAATTAACTTTGAGTGTATAGCACACTCATGCGGACTATTGTAAATGACCAGAAATGTTTTGCCCCTTAGTGTTGTTTATTTTCATAGTTATAGTTATAAATACTGTTCCTTTGTCTCTGCTTATTTCATTCTCAATTGTTTCCTCAAAGTTTTCCTATTTCTTTGAATTCCTTTTATTTGTCGTTGCTTATAATAACATTTTAATATATTTATAAATCATAATTTGTTTAGTTATTGTTGAATCTGTGGGCATATGCTTTATCATCAGCTTTTTATGATCACTATTAAATTCATGTCCTATTGAACATGCTTATATATGTTTTTTTTTTTTCTTGTTGTTCCAACAGTGGGGCCAAAAGACAGGTGGTTGGTATAGGGGGTAAGGCACTGGATCTGGAATCAGGAAGATCTGAGTTAAAATGTATAATCACACACTTATTAGCTATATGACTCTGTATGAACCTCTTAACCTCTGACTACCTCAGTTTATTCAACTGTACAATGAGGATAATTATAATACCTGTCTCTCAGAATTATTGTGAGATTCAAATGAATCTCAGTGCTTACCACATATTAGATGCTTAATAACCGTTTGCCCCATTTCCTCTTCAAAAGGTATAACTTTTGCATAACTCCAAGTTTTTTCTAAAATAGTTGGACCAATCACAAATGCATTAGATTGATGGTTAGTCTGTACCCTTAGCCATACCAATAAACCATACCAATTAATCCATCCCCTTTCTGTGTGTCTTTGATCCTTTCTCATCCCATCCCACTTACCCCAATGCCCATATTTGCCCCAGGAGTTGGTTTTTCTTATGATCTATCTTTCATTCTCCCTGCTGCCTATAAATATGTCTACTCTTTTTTTCCTTCAAAAAACAACTTACACTTGAAATAACCATCCCTTCAAGCTATTACTATTGTTCTTTATTTCTCCTTCCCTTTATCACCTAATTGCAAGAAAAAGATATCTACTTTTCTACTTCTTCACCTTTCAATCCCTTGATTTATGAGCATACCACTCAACTGAAATTCTTCTCTCCCAGGTTATGAACTTATTTTTCTTGCTCAATCCTATAGACTTTCTTTATTCTTCCTCCTTCATTGCTCTTCTGCAGCTTTTGATATTCTCTTCCAATAATTTTCAAACTTTTGGTTTTGGAACTACTTTAGAATCTTAAAAATTACTGAAGATTTCATCAAAAGTACTTTTGTTCATGTAGATTATATCTATTAATGGTTACCACATTCAAAATAAAATTATCTTAGAAGTATTATGAAAATTATTTATTTTTTATTTCATGGACCCTCTGAAAGGGTCTTGAGATCTCCAGGAATCCTTTAGATCATATTTGGAGAATTACTACTCTTGATTATCACTTCTCCCAACCTAGACTTCTCTATTAGTTTCCATATTACTACTGTTTCCTAGTTATCTGCTTACCTTTCTTTGCTTCTGTATTTTTTTCTGGCTTGTCATCTATATTTTTTCAAATAATCACAGATATCTCATAAATCTCTGTTTTAGACCTTCTTTTTATTCTTCCTCTCTCTCTCTCTCTCTTCTCTCTCTCTCTCTTTCTCTCTCTCTCTCTCATTTTATCAGATTCCATGTGTTCAATTATCATCTATGTGAAAATGTTTTCAGAATCTATATATCCAGTTCTAGTCTCTCTCCTGAGCTCCATTAATTTATCTCTTCTTCTAGATAGTCCCACTTTGTTTTCCCATAAGCATCTCAAATTAAAGATATTTTAAAAGGTAATTCATTATCTTCCTTAAATAATATAACCCTCTTCTAAATTTCCCCATTTCTTCTGAGGAACCATCACCTTTATAGTTACCCAGATTCATCTCTTTGGAGTATTCCTTGGCTTTTCATTTTCTTCCATCTGCCAAATCAAATTTGTTGTCAAATTTTGATAATTCTTTCTCCACAAGTTTTCATACCATTTTCTCCATTCACATAGCCACAACTATAAATCAAATAACTGCCTTGCTTAAAAATCTTCCATGCCTCCCTATTGCCTTAAGAATAATAATAATAATAATAATAATAATAATAATAAAAACATTAGTGTGGCCTTTAAATCTCTCTACAATCTGACCCTGATCCTACCTCTCCAGATTTATTTGATATAACTCCCCTTCTATCTAATTCTGCATATAAGGTCTAAACAACAGACATATTTTTTCCACAGGATTTTTCCTGCAATACTAAGATGGAACTCTTTTGAGCTATGATAGACTTCAGTTAAGCATCTCTATAAGATTCTTTACCTTTATGGTCTAAAAAGTGGTGCAGTGAGTACAGAGTTGAGCCTGGATGATCTGAGTTCATATCTGATCTTAGAGTACTAGTTCTCAGTGACTCTAGGCAAATCACATGACTTTGGTTTCCCTTTCTTTCTCTAGCTGTAAAATAGAGATAATAATAGTACCTATCTCTCAGGGCTGTTGTAAGGATCAAATGAGATGGTTATTAAATATCTGGCACATATTAAGAATTATAGGAAGATTAACTATTATGATAGCTTTTATTAGTACAATATTACCTAGAAACAGAGGCATCTTAGAAGATAAAAATATGAGTTAAGATTCCATGACTTTTAGTGGGAGAAGATATTACTGATGAATAATTTCTCAACCCCACCCAACATCTCATCAAATTACACATTATTGACAATCACAGATTGTCAATTAAGAATGTTGAGCTTTATTAGATTTTGCCATTACCATACTTTGTCATGATCCTCTTCCTTTAATACTTCCATTCAACTTGTGATTCTTATTAAATAAAATTGGATTCATTATTAATTATATTTTTCTTTGTGAACTGTCTGCCAATTAGATTTTAAATCTTTTTAAAATTTATTTTGCAGTTTAGTGTAGAAAAAAGAAAACTGATTTTGAACAGAAGACCTGGGTTTAAATAGAAGCTCTGCACTTTCCAGTCATGTGAACCAGGGATAAGTTACCTAGATTATCTTGACCTGATTACTTATCATAAAAAAAAAAACCACAGGGGAGAGTAGTGTGACCTCTTAGGTGCCTTCTAGCTCTAAATCTATGATTTTTATGCAATGTCCTAGGCCAAGCATTAGAGATGCAAAGATAATTACAATACATTCATTCCCTGCCCTTATATTCTATTGGAGCAGGGATGGAAAAGGTTAGGTTGAATAAATAAAAACTATATAAAGATATCATTTTGCACCTACCATATTGGCTAAAATGATATAAGGGGAAAGTAACAAATGTTGGAGAGGATGTGGGAAAATTGTGATACTAATTCATTGTTGGGAGAATTGTAAAATGATTCAACCACTTTGGAGAACAATCTGGAATTATGCCAAGGAGTTATTAAACTACCTATATCCTTTGACCCTGAAATATCACTACTTGGTCTATTTCCAAAGATGATTAGAGGGAAAAAGAACCTATATGTTCCAAAATGTTTTTAGCAGTTCTCTTTGTAGTGGCAAAAAACTGAACTTGCATGAAATAATGAAAAGTGAAATGTTCAGAAGCAAGAGAACAATTAAACATCAATATTGTTTTAATAACAATTTTGAGTGAATGAGTTATTTTGTGTATTATAAATATCCAAATTAACTATAAAGGACATATGAAGAAAGATGTTGTCTTTATCCAGAGAAAGAAGTGATAAATATATGTATAGAATAATTTTACACACACATAAACACATACATCCATGCATGTGTGTATACCTATATTGAATAGTAGACCTCTCTAGAATGAGGTTGGGGGTAGGATAAGAAAAAAGAAAAAATGGACATGATCATGATCATTTTGTGGTATGTTTAAAAAGGTATGGCAAGTTGTGCATAGTAGATTTGTAGTTTCACATACAATCATCTTCTATTTTACTATGTTATGAAAATGTTTTTTTATTATATAAAGTAAATTTAAGATTTTATTTTTAAATAAACACAAAGAAATTTCAGGAGGAAGAGAGAATTCAGCAGTGGGAGTGGGGAAGGAAGAGGAAAGGTATAAGGAAAGTCTCTTCGAGGAAGTGACATAACCCTGCTAACAATTCATAGTTAAATAGTACCTTATAAATATGATACTCTTTCACATGCATGATTATATTTGATCCTAGCAATAAGTATTCAATTCATTATTTACCATTATCTCCAAATGATAGAGGAGGAAACTGAGACTCAGAGAGGTAAATGACCATAAATATAGGCAGTAATAGAACTCAGGCTTTGGAGTCTAAATCAGTGCTCTTTCCACTATATAATCTCTATGGATTTACTTATCTTTAAGACTACTTAAGTCAGCAGTGGTGGCAGACAGAATACTGACCTGAAAATCAAAGGAATTTGGAGTCTATTTTCAGGTCTGTCAATGGCTATGACTACAAAGAACATCATCAGCCTGTCTCTTTTAGTATCTTGACCAGAAAAATCAGAATAATATTGCATCCCACTCCACCCACCCCACCCCCACCTAATCACATGGAAACAGTGCAAGCATGTTATATTTTTAAAAACTGAACATTATAGAATGTCTTTAGTTGGAAACAATATAGCGTTTAAAAATACAGGGCATAGTTAAAATAGTGTAACATGGTTCTCTCTCATCAGTCCTGTGCTTTTATGTATTAAGCTCTCTTTTTTTAAAGCACTTAAGAGAATCTATGATGAGGGTGATTTAGAAAGAGAAAAGAATAGTTGCATCCTTCCTAAAAGAAGTTGGATACATTCTGTGAATATAATAACAATAATACTAATAATACAAGTCCCCAGCTGTCTGCTCAAGGCCCTTTCTGGAGAACAGCTGGAAATGCATTCTCCTAAGATTGCATCTGGCTTGATTCGCCAGCACTCAAATCCCATTGATCTGGTTCTGTTCTAGTCCTCTGTACTCACAGTTCAAAGAACAGGGAGGCCTGCAAAGAAATGACTGCCATATTGTTCAATCGGCCACAGTGAGCAATATGTAGGATTATAATTAGGAACACATTAAGGGAAACAGCTCAGTGGAGATAAGCTGTTTGACTGCATACGCTTTTTGATGAGGGCTTAGCGCCAATCCCAGAATAAAAAAGATTAAATGTTTGTTACCAATCCTTTTGAACTCCTGGCGGAACATGTGGTAAAGCATTTTTGATTCAAATTAAAAGCATCCTTGGATAAAAATAACCCTGTTCTCCCAGACCTTTCCAAGTGAAACCATTTGGAGGCTGATTTATTGTATTTCCCTTAACCTCTTTCCACCAACATGATTAACGTATGCATTTCTGAATCCCATGTAAGCCTGGACAGGTATTTGTCTTGTTACACATCTGTGGAACAAATGGCAATACAAATTGTATACTCAACAGATGTAAGCTTTCAAAGGCTTGGGCAAATTTAATTTGACTGTGCATATAAATGGAAGTTTCATTGAGCTGGCCCAGTTTTGTTAGTTTCAGGTAGAGAAAGTTGTTGAATCAGACATCACAAAAGAGGCCACCAATTGGGAGGAAATTTCTCAAGTAGGCACTTTCTAAGTCAGAGAAGAAGAATGAGTGGTCTGCCTGTTGCTGCCTCACTTCCTGGGAGGCATTTGTGGATGAAATGAGATAAAGGACACAACTACCAGTCTCTCCTGAAAAAAAGAAAAGAAGAAAGGAAGAAAAAAGAAAAGAAAGAAAGAAGGAAGGAAGGAAGGTAGGAAGGAAGGTAGGAAGGAAGGAAGGTAGGAAGGAAGGAAGGAAGGAAGGTAGGAAGGAAGGAAGGAAGGAAGGTAGGAAGGAAGGTAGGAAGGAAGGAAGGAAGGAAGGAAGGAAGGAAGGAAGGAAGGAAGGTAGGAAGGAAGGAAGGAGGAAGGAAGGAAGGAAGGAAGGAAGGAAGGAAGGAAGAAGGAAGGAAGGAAGGTAGGAAGGAAGGAAGGAAGGAAGGAAAAAAGAAAAATAAAGAAAGGAAAAAAGAAAGAGAAAGAAGGAAGGAAGGAAAGAAGAAAGAAAAAGAAAGAGAAAGAAGGAAGTAATGAAGGAAGGAAAGAAGAAAGAAAGAGAAAGAAAAAAGGAAAAGAGGGAGGGATAAAAGAAAGGGAGGAAGAAAAAGAAAGAAAAAGAGAGAGAAAGAAAGAGAGAGAGAGAGAGAGAGAGAGAGAGAGAGAGAGAGAGAGAGAGAGAGAGAGAGAGAGAAGAGAAGAGAAGAGAAGAGAAAGAGTTTAATTGGCCCTGAGGGAGAAAAAAGACAATTCCATCAAAGGTTTTATGCTTCCAGGTTGAAAGGAAATGTAGTTTAGTGGTTTGATCTGGAAACGAGGAGCATAAATTCTGTTCCAGATTCAATCTCAGACTTCCTCTGTGGCCCCAGGCAAATCACTTAACCTCTCTGTGCTTGTTTATCTACCTGTAAAATTGGGATATTAATGTTTACCTACCTTTCTGAATTGTGAGGTTGAAACTGCTTATAAAGCACTTTGGAGCTGTTTAAAATAACGGCAGGCACATATTGTACATTTTTTATGAGTCTGGAAAGATTTACGGCCTGATCTACATGATCTGCCGGAGGAATGCTACACTTGAACTTGAGATTAATTGTTTCATATATTATTTTAGTTTCAGTAAACTATCAAATAAATGCCAATTAGAGAAAAATAAAATTATTGTATCAACTCACATTCCATTCTTTCCTAACCCCATCTCAAATTTTCATTCTCTATCTTCTGAAGAGGAAATGGGATTTTTTTTTTCTCCACATAATTTCTCTCCTTGTAAACTGATGTTGTCAACAGCCCTAGCAAACTTCCGGAAGGCAGTAAAGTCACAAGTAATGACCTAGATTCCTGGAGGTAGGCTCTTTAACATTTTGGATAATTAATATGTGCCCCTTTCAAGCATTCAGGAATTCAGGAAAAAAAAAAACTGAGAAGAATCAAATGAACCAAAACAAGAGAACAATACAGAAAAGACTACAATAAGTAAAGGAAAACAATATTAAAAGGCAATTGAGCCAAAGCTTATTTGGAAGGACTCATATGAAACACCCAAGAGGGCAATATAGGAAAAAAAATACAATAACATAAATGAAAATAATAACAAAGGGCACCTGATCATTTGGAGTTTTCTTAGCAAAAATATTGAAATCATTTGCCATTTCTCTATTTTATTTTACAGATGAAGAAACTGAGGCAAACAGGGCTAATAACTTGTCCAAGTCATACTGCTAGTAATATCCAAGGGCAGATTTGAACTCAGGAAGATGTCTTTCTGACACCAGGCCCAGCACTCCATCCATTACACCACCTAGCTATTCCAGAAAACCATCTGAGCAAGATCTTAATTGGGAAGACTCATATGACTAGCACCAGGAAAACAACATTTTAAAAAATGTAATAATATAAATGAAAGCAATACTAAAAGACACATGAATTGAAGCTTCAGTAGTTCACAAGATCAGAGAATGAAACTCACTTTCCTCCTTTTGGTAAAGAGGTGGTTGATACTGCATGTGAAAAGTTACACCAATAATTAAACATGGCTGTTTATTTCAACTTGGTTTTGCTTATCCATTTTTCTTTGTTACAAGAGAGAGTTCAATGTCAAGCAATTGAAGCAGAGGAAAACACGAAATAGCTGTGGTGTGATGAACAGCTCCCTTAAAACATATATTTTTTTAAATATACATTTTTGTCTAAAGCTTTTTTCATTTGGGGATGGGAATAGGGAAAAGGAGGTGAGGGGTGAAGGCTAAGGGGTAGGGCTTCATGGTACATTGATAAATAGAGGTTATGTACCCTCTGTAATAGCCAGCATCTAAAGTCACTATTCTGCCAGCTTGACTCCTCATTGTACCTTTTGAATTCATTGCCGGGGAACATTTGAAGTAGTTCTTTTGTGTCTTTGCACCAGATAAAAGCAAAAAGACAGTTGGGGTGCTCCTTTGTGATCTTGCTGCCATCAGAAAGGAATCTGTTTTCTCCTTTTTCCCTGCAAGAATGAAAATACTTAAAAATCCTAATTTTCTCAAATGAATTTTGATCTAATTTCTAGTGGATGAAATTATCCATTCAAAGTTTAAGTTTAATCTTATATGTAAAAAAGTCATCTTTGCACTTAGAAATTTTGTTTATCTTGGTTAGTTACTATTGTCTCTTAGTAAGGTGCAAGGTGAGAAGAGGAAAGAGGAATCATTATCTCAGCATCTTCATATCTTTCTCACAACCCTGTGTAGTGACAAAACATCTGTGAAGGAAAAATTGGGGATTTGGGGAGGTAAATAAGTAAATATGAAGAAATATAAAAAACACAATGCAATTATTAGCTTTACAGACAAGAACAAATTGACATTAGTCCGCTATTTGATTTCAAAAGAGAAACAGAAATCATTCTCTAAAACTACTTGAGGAAACTTGGACTGAATGTTTGTATCCAAAGAGAAAAGAAAAAGTGATATAATTACTGAGGTAATT
This sequence comes from Antechinus flavipes, assembly GCF_016432865.1. NCBI lineage: Eukaryota > Metazoa > Chordata > Mammalia > Dasyuromorphia > Dasyuridae > Antechinus > Antechinus flavipes. The sequence continues at coordinate 125,449,266 of NC_067400.1, read as the reverse complement.
CAGGCCAAAAATAAATTACCCCAACTCACTAGAAAAAATTTAGAATATGCAACAACATGAGTGCCTTTGCTTTTTTTTTTTTCTTTTTGAGATGATTGCCTCAGTTCTCCATAGCATCTTTCATATACAGAAACATCTGGTCAGTTTCAACTTATGGAAAAATTGAAAATATAAATCTGCTAGTATTTCAACTGATAGAATTTTCCAATTTTTATCCCAATAATTTTCCCATAATAGAACCTTAGATTGAGATTCTTTATTTAGTCTGAATTTAGCTTTTTTTTTTTTCAGAAAGAAATTTTGTCAATTACTTTGATGTGCTTTTGTTATCAATAAGTTTGTGGAATTGATTTATTTTATTTCAGTTAATATTTTCAGGTGTTTTATAAGGTTATATAGTACATCTAAAGGAAGGTAATTCAGTGCAAATTAATACAATATTAAGACAATCACAAAATCATAGAATCTGAGAGTCATTAGGAAACTTTCATGTCATTTAGTCCCACTACCCACCCAATTCAAGAATCTCTTCTGTAGTATCCCATATGTGTGTGTGTGTATACACATCACCTTCAGTGAAAGAGTTTGATATTTATCCAGGAGAGTTTAATAAATCCTATTTTTGAAGAGCTTTAATTGTTTGAAAGCCTCACATTCAATGTTGCCAGCTCAAACCAACCTGGAGAGCCAGTTGTTAAATATTCAGTGTAAGGATTTATACATCAGAAATCAACAAATGCTGTAAATCTGGTCTTGATTTATTATTTTGTTAATTTTCAAGATGAGAACATGGTGAGAAAAATGTTAATAATTCAGATTTAATTTAAATGTGTGCTGTATGCCTACTTCTCCTCCCTCAAGAGTTAAATGTCTACCAGCACAGCCCTACTTCATATAACATAAATTCTGTCTTCCTGGATCTTCTACCTATTTGGTCCTAGTTTTGCTCTATAGAATAAAGCTGAAAAAATGGACTCTGTCTTTCATGTGATAGACCATGAAATATCTGTAGAAATTGTGGTTGAATGAGAACACTTGGCTCTAAAGTTGAACTACTTGGATTTAAAACCTGTCTTTTACTATCTCTCAGATCTTGCATAAATTTTACAAGCTCTCTATATCTTCATGTGCTCATCTATAAAATAAGGAAGATAAGCTAGATCATCTCTGAGACACCTTTGACTTCTTAGACTTATGATTGTATCATTCTCTTTCATCTCTTTTCTAGGCTAAACATCCTTGCCTTCTATTAAGTGAATATGGTATGATGATTGTGGTTCAGTTGTTTTCAGTCATATATCATTCTTTGTGATCCCATTTGGGATTTTATTAGCAGAGATAGTATAATACTTTGCCATTTCCTTCTCCAACTCATTTTACATATGAGGCAAACAGGAGGAAACGACTTACCTACCTACGGTCACATAACTAGTTAGTATCTGAGACTGTGTTTGAACTCAGGAATATGAGTCTTCTTGACTCCAGACCTGACACTCTAGTCACCATGGCACTTAGTTGTCCTAGTATAGTGTAGTAGAACTGGAAATACCAAAAAACTTGGAATGAATTTGAATTCTGTCATTTTCTAGCTGTGTATCCTTGAACTAATAACACAACCTCTCTAAACCTCAGTTTCCACATCTATAAGATAAGGGAGAATACAAATAATTAGACCATCTACCTAAGAAGATTGTTGTGAGGTAAATACTTTGTGTAGCCTTATGTATATAGAAGCTATTATGATATTCACACATTACTCATATGATATGTATTCAAGATCCCTCACTATGCTGATAACCCTCCTCTATTTTATAACTTGCCAGTCTACCCTTTACAATTTAATGATTATAAATAGATGATAACATTCCAGATGGCATTTGGCCAGGGTAGTGAATGGCAGAATTATTATACCTATTCATTAAGACATTCCATATCTACTGAAAATAAAATTATGTTTTAAGCATCTAAATGTTTGCCTAACATTGAGCTTTTTGACCAACCAAAATTACAATACCTTTTCCAGATGAACTGCTACCAATCCAATTATCCCAATTTCAATAGATTTTTTTAATCAAAATACTGAACTTTACATTTATCCCTGTTAAATTTGTTATTCTTGGATTTGGACATGGTTTTCAGCTTGCTGAAATAATTTCAAAATTTTAATTCCATCATCTGTCATTAATTTTGTTTTGATTTGTAGTTAGATATGATTGGGATTGTACCAGGTGATAGTGGTTCTCACAGAGGATAGTTATAAATGCCAGTTCAGAGCCACTGAATAGAGAAAAAAGTGACTACAAATAAAGATGTTGGCAGCAACTCCAAGAGACTGGAGGAATCAGGCAGGCTTCTCCCCAAGTCATAGGCAGAAAGAAAAGAAAATGCACGGAGGACCAGGGAATCAGAGTTAAAAGAGCAATCATTATCTGACAAGGCCAATGTACCTAGAAGCCAAGGGTTGATACACCATTTTGCCAGAGTAGATTCATTGAGAGAGAGATGAGAAAACATCTCTAGGCAAAAAGCTGTTGATTCTATAGGAAAAAGTCTAAGTAGAAAGGAGGTCAGAGAGATGGACAAAAAAGAGAACTAAGACTTAGTATCCTATATGGAATATCCTAATATTCTATAATTTCCTATTAGGAAAATGAGGAGTAACTGAAAATGTTCCTGAAAACTTAGAAATTTTTCTTTTTGATTGTTATTATAACCCTGTTGTGAATGCTATATAATAAAACCTTGCTAACTTTTTTAAAAGAGCAAAAGAAAAGTCCTATTTTACTTATCTAAGTTTGTGGAGAGTGTTATACTCATTCATATTCTTAGAATTCATATTCTTAGAGAAATCCCTAAGGACCTGATCGATGGTAACATAGCTAGAATGGCCTAGGCAGATCTATGTGACTTACAGATTCTGTCCTTTTGCCAGTTGCCTACATTGCTTCCTTACCAGGATATAAAAGTATAGAAAAATTTCTGACATTTCTTGAAAGACAAGCTGTTCCCCATTCTTCCACCACCCCATCTCCACCTCTAAGTTTATTTTTTAAAATATCATCTGCATATAATCTTATTTTAAAAGAAAATACATAAAGCAAAACATACTGATCTGTGTTCATTACATTAGCAAAGCCAGAGAACTCAAGAGGAAAGTCAATTCAATAAGCAGTTACTAAGTACCTACTATGTGGTACTGTGCTAAATTCTAGGCATTAGTTCCCCTTTTAAGGAGCTTCAAGACTAATGGGGCAATAGTGTGTGGAGCAAGATTTGAGAAGCAGAATTACAATGGGAAACACTTCTGTGTTTAGAAAGGAGAGGGAGTAATAGTTGAGAAACTTTCAGACACATTCTGATGTTGAGTACTTGAAGAAAAGTTTGGTTTCAATGAGGTCATTAGATATCTAGTATCTGATCCTCTTCATCAAGTCATCCTTCCCAAAGGCACATATAAACATATCTTTCATTAAATCACTGATTTTGTTACCAAGGGAGACTATTAGCTTGCCTGCCTAAAACTATTCCTAGAAAAGCTCTATTTCTTTTTAGGAATAAGGAATAAGGAAGGAAAAGGAAAAAAGAAGAGGAGCAAGCATTTATTTAAGTACCTATTATGTGTCAAGTTATTTGCTAAGAGAGTTATAAATATTCATTTAATCTTCACTACAACTCTGGGAGGAAGATACTATTAATATAACCATTTTATAGTTGAGGAAACTATAAACAATTAAGGTTAAGTGAGGGTTACAGAGCTAGGAGACATTTGAATTAAGATTGAACTCAGGTCTCTGACTCCAAATGCAGCCTTCTATAATAATACAATACAATATAATACAATAGATCACTCAGAGCCAGAGAATTTCAACAGTCCTTTTTAATAAATTATATTCCAATATCTAAGTTCTTCACTGAGAAAAGAAAAAAAGAAGAAGAATATTGCCATATTTTGAACAGTAATGTTACTACCTTTTTTCAATTGGGAGATTTCTCCTCCCACTCCCCATCCCCCATCACCCTACTCCCCTTTGAAATCTGATATTTTTTAGCTTTTAAATAATAAGTTTTAAAGTCTTTAAAGACCGAATTTTTGTTTTTATTCTGAAACTTATATTAATACATATTTAAGAACACAGATTTTTTAAAAATTCAATGATTTATCCATATTCATATCAATCTTTAGTTTTAAATGTTTAGAAGATAGAAAATGGGACCAAGATGACGTCTTTGTGTAAGGATTAACATAATGCCATGTATAATTACATATTTAATATGCATTATTTTATGATGACTTAATTATTGATGGGCATTCAAGAGGACTGAAGAGATAATTAAAGGAGGTTGCTAGGTGGCACAGTGGATAGAGCACCAGCCCTGAAATCAGGAGGACCGGAGTTCAAATGTGATCTCAGATACTTAACACTTCCTAGATGTGTGATCCTGGGGAAGACACATAACCCCAATTGCTTCGGGGGAAAAAAAGAGCTAGTTAAAGGCGAAGTTCTGCAACTAGATCTGACAATATGGAGAACAGTCTGTAGGCAAGAACACAAATACACAATATTCTCTGAGACAATACTCATACAAAATGCTATAGAAAATTTCTTTCTTCTTCCAATCTCCAGAATAAGCTGTCAGCTAAGACATGACAGGGATCCTTAGAGAGGGCTCCATTACTAATTCTTCCATTGCTATTTAGATCATAATATGAGATAAAGACAGAACTTATTTGGGGCAAAGATTAGGGGTTGAATTTACCAATGAATTTCCAACAAACACAAGAGTAACTTTTGGAGGAGTTTCCTAGTTATATTTAACTAGGAAAACTATCCCAAACTAAATCAAACATTGTTGTCTCAGGTGAATAATCAGAATTTACCAAGTAAAATTTGCATTAAATTTCAAAAATAAAGAGCTGAAAAATTAATAGGCCTTAAATAGTGTTGATGGGTCCAAGCTTAAGGACAGGACTAAGGGCAAAGTTTTACAACTAAGTCTAGCTGCTCCCTGGAAACATATAGGTAATTTTGCCATCAAGTGAATTAAGGTACAAATACCCTCTGAGAAAATGCAAATGGCTGAATTTAGCCATCTATTTAGTGAATTCCTACTCAAGTCTAAAGCCAATGCTTCAGCATGTCATTGAGGTAGCCCTGCATTCTTGAAAGTTCTGCCAGCTCTAGCAGGTTTCAACAAACTGGAAAGACTTTTGAGTGATGGACAGTGGGTGGTATGTGAGTGTGTGTGTATTGGTTTGTGTGTGTGTGTATGTGTGCATGTGTATGTCTGCATGTGTGTGTATATGTGTGTGTAGTTACATGTGCATATATGATCAAAGCTCTGGATTTTCTAAGTTTAGAAAGGCTCCTCACCAGCAGATGGATTTAGAGTTTTTGTTTATTTCTTTAAGTTTTCAAGGCACATTGATTCATGAGGAGCATCTCCAAGGCAGAGATTTATGACCTTTTCTCTGTGGTTGACTCCTAGTTTTAAATGCTTAAAATAAATAAGATAACAATGAAAACCAGAAGTTAGTAAAAATAAAGGTGTAATTTTTCCTCCAATCAATTTCAGAAACTCCCTAAAATCTACCATAAAGGGTCTATAGTCCCCAGGTTAAGAATCCTTATTCTAAGACAAAGAGAGTATATGATCCACTTCAATGGAAAGAATATTCCCTCATACACCACCCCCAGTGAATTCATAGATGTTTAAAATGGAGAAGAACATTAGGGGGTAGGAGGTGTCTTTAATTGATAAAGTTCCCTTCCCAGATACGCTTCAATTCTTCAATTCCTCCAACTCCAAGGTAATACTAGGTGAGTCTCAAGAAATTTAATATTCAGCTACTAGAACAGAGGGTCCAAGATCTTAGTAAGCATCACTGATTTAATTTCTATCTGAAAAAATTCTACTAAATAATAGAATCCACCATACTCTATCCTGCTTTCCAATTCTATATACATAATCAAATCAACATTGTCACTACTATTGAAAAAGACTTGTTCAGTCTACTTCAGTATGTTTCTTGGAACACAGTAAACATTTTTTTAATTCATTGGTTCAACAAACCGTAGTAATAATGGCATTACCTTGAATTTATAGAGTTTTTTACATATGTTATCTCATGTGATCATCACAATAAACTTGTGAGGCAGATGCTGTTATTTTCTCCATTTTACAGATAAGGAAACTGAGGCTCAGAGAGTTTAAGTGACTTACAATGCTTGCTGGGCTAAAAACATAGAGACATATTTTAGTCTCAGATTTTCTCTCAACTAGTAGCATGATTTTGAATAAATTTCTTGACCCTCAAAGTCTCATTTTCTCTTTCAGAAGCCAGCTTGGCTTCTGAATATATGCCTCATTGTTTGAGGAACAAATGAGATAAAATATTTTGGAAAAAAAATTCAAGTGCTTTATCATTTGGATAGGTGAATATTCTAGGCATATTCCTCTTAACACATAAGGAAATGGTAAGAAGTGATACAATATGCTTTAAAGTGATGCTGGATTCCAGAGAATCTTCACATTGGGGAAAACATGACAGTCTCAGTTATTTTTCACGCCTGATAAATTGTGAGCTTCCAATGAGTTTTTAATACCCTTAGGAAGTAAGATGGTGAGTGCAAGACTATTCAGTCCCCCTAAAACAGATACAGCTGGATGTAGAAGTTAAATGTAAGAAAAGACTTAATGCAACCTTGTTGCCACGTTTGTACAAAAGTTTTGTACAGTGGCTCATATTGGACAGGGCATGGGAATGGAGAATAAAAGAAACATGTCTCAGAACCCAAGTATGGGCAGAGATATTTGTACTCTCTGGTGATTGCACTAAGCTACTGTGTTATGTATGTGTATATGAAAAACTGGAAATGTGCACATATGCATGAAGGAGCTATACAATAGGCAAGCCTTATGTCCTTAAGTTGAACACCGAAGACACTCCAGTTAAGGAAAATGCAACAATGACTCAAGTTATCTTTGTAATTTATTCCTTTTGTGAATATGCCATATTCATTGGAGTTGGGGTCCTTATTAAGCCCTGTGACATGTCATGCTTAAACCATATGTTCCTTCTCTCCTTGCAACAAGAGTATCACTTTTATGCTTTCAAATGTTCACAAGTTATATTTTGTTGCAGTCGTATAAAGGTTTTGTATCTCAGAAATGGAACAAGTGTAATTAGCAAACTCCATCCCTACCCCCTTATAAAGTCTGACTGAATGGGTTGGTTGATTCTTTTCAAAACATGTGAGCTTTTGAATGAGGCAAGACTTGGAAAATTTTGGTCACAGATTTTTCTCAACCTGGGACTCTTGATCAACCTGGGAATTTCTACAGGTATTTTATGGGGACTACAGAATCCTTTCATTACATGGAAGGTTTCTGAGGAAGCAAGTGCTCTTGAACAAGGTCACATTGTATGTTTCTGTGCACCTTGGGCTTCATTATGCTCTTATAGTCTGTGATACATCTGGCAATGTGCCCTTATATGTACAGAAAAGAGGGGAGCTTCACCCCAGACCTCCATGTTTCTACTCTTTCTACTTCACAACTGCTTAAGCAAATCATTCTATACACTTTTATTGTAGGATCATGAATTAAGAGCTGGGAACAATTTTAGAAGTCGTTTAGTACAATCTTCAACCCGTTTCACTCCCCAATTTATATATGAAAAAAATGAAGCACAGAGAAATTAAGGGATTTAGCTATGGGATCACACCTGTGGTTAAGTGGTAAGGCTGGGAATTGAACCCAGGTCTCCTAATTGGTATGTTTTCTATTCTATCACAATTTATTTAGCATAGAAATAAAAGGTCCTAAGCAGCAGAGTGGCTAAGCTGATGGTCTATAGAGGAGAATCACAGCAGAGAAAACTTAATGCATAAATATATCACATCTGAATAAATGCTCAAATGAATTTGCAATCCCATCAATATGAGTATTCCCTCCAATGTATATATCATAACCTATCCATTACTGCTAATCTTGTGTAGTCTTTGTCCACATATTCCAACAAGTTGAAATCCAGAATCCATTCAGGTTGCTGGAAACTGTTTTTACTTTTTCTTGCCATTTGTCAGTGGATACCAATGGCATATACAGAGTATCCATCAGCTATCCTGTTACTTTTTGCTCTTTTCAAGTGACCATCAATTTTTCTTTTGGGATACCAAACCATCAATCACCCAAAAGATATTTTCTTTAATAAATGTTTCTTGATATCTTTTATTTTTATAGAATGTACATTCTCAATGTATCTCATGTGTACAAGAGAGTCATTTCTTAAAACAAAGAATAAAAATATATAAAATAAAATATTAGTGAATATTAATTATTAATAAATAAATGATATAGAATATATGATAAAAAATTCAATGCAACTAGCTAACACATTTTAAAATCTAATATTATAGACATAGTACCCCCAATTCCATGCCTTCAAGCATTTATTAAGCACACACTTCATGCTCAGCACAGTTAGAAGTTTATGAGAAACATAGAGTAAGACATAAGAGTTCCTTCACGAAGTTCAAGAAACAGGTGACTCAGATGAAACCATTGTGAAAAATAAACAATGAATATATTGAATTAAAATGTTTGATATGGATTGTGAATGCTATAAGAGGTCATAGAAAAGGAAAAACTGCAAATATAGTATTAGAGAAAGCCTCATGGAATAGCTCATGAAGGATAGATGGAAATGAAAAAATGGAGTGAAGAGAAAAGGGCATTTCAGTTGACTGGAACTAAGTCCCTGTTCCTCCCCTTCACAGTCCCATGCTGTATAAACACAGAAAGACATCAAAGGTTTCCTTATTTATTTTTATGCTGGCCCCAGGTGGAATCCAAGACTGCAAAGGTCAGGTTCAATATGGACAATGGATAGATACAAAATAAAAATAAGCTGAACTGCTCTGTGCATGAAGCTCTTTGGAGAATAAGTGTAAAAATACTCATTCATTTATATAAGTAGTATAAATAACAAAAACAATTTTTTGATTCACAATCTGGATATAAAACTAACTCAATGATAAAATGTTAGAATTGGAAAGTACTTTTTAGATAATCTAATTCAATTCCTTCATTTTATCAATAAGAGACCTGACATCTAAAGAGATTGGGTGACTTGTCCAATATCACATTGCTAGTTGGTAGCAGAGATTAAAGAGCAAATTTTTTGACTCTTAGAACAATTTTTTTTATCAATTTCATATATGTATGTAATTATATGTGTATTTATAAATGTTTATATATATATATATATATATATAATTATAATTACTCTTCCCATTATGCCCCACTGTTTCCCTGTAAAAAAAAAAATGTCATAAAGACACATAAAGTCATCAAGTAGTGACTTGGCAAGGCTCACTTAGAAGACTCTAAAAATTCTATCCCATAGAAAGAGACAAGTGGCCAAGGTTTTTTGTAAATGTTAAGCTCATTTTGAACATTCACAGAACCACTGGTTGTTGAAGCTAGAAGCTATTTCAATCCCTTCATTATACAAAGGTGAACACAGAGCTAGTGAGAAAGAGCAGAGAGAAAGACACACACACACACAGAGACAGTGACAGAGATTTACCTATTAGATTAATAGTAAAAGAGATTTCTATTTTTGATTCTGAACTCAGAGTCAGAAATAGAAGTTTCTTTTATTATAAATCTAATATTCATGAAATGATGAAGATTTTATACATAAAATATACATAAAATTTTCAATCATAAGAAGATTGCTATGAACTAATGCAGGATGAAGGAGGAAGAATCAAGAAAACAATATACTTAATTAATACAGCAAGGTAAATGGAAAGATTGGGTGGGTAGGGGAATAAACTGAATGCTGCTTGATTTTAATTGTTGAGATTATCTTTGGAGAAAAAATTAGAAAATGTACCTTCACTGGATGAGTGAAGAATTAGGAAAATGGAACATTAAGTATATAAGAGTCAACTGGTATCATGATAAGACTTGTTGAACTGCTTCCTTTTCTTTTCTTTCTCTTTTTATTTTTTGTTATAGTGATAGCTCATAATTCTCTTAGTTAACAGCTAAGCACCAAAACATTTGACTTAAACTTGTTGGTAAAAAGAAATATTTAGTCTCTGTCTTTGAAGAGAAGGGAGAATAAATTTGGTAATGGAAATAATCCACCAAATCAATAAAATCATTTTGAAAGAACAGAATTTCTACATAAAGTGGAAGGTTGTAAAAAATGCCATCTATGAAATCTATTTATATTTTCCCACTTTCAAATGACCACCCTACTAGAGTCATCATTAGTCATTTTTTTTAATCTGCGATGTTCTGGCACATAAATATGTGTTTAATATATGTGAGTTGATTGATTGATTAAAAATTAATCTAAAGGGTTAGCTATGAGGTTAAAATCAAGTATATTCAAAAATTAATCTTGAAAATCTCTAAAATCTCCTCTACAGCATAATATATCTTTTATTTTAATTTTTTTTACTTTTATTTTTAATTTATGGAATAAAGCAAAGATCTCCAAAATAGTGTACAATAAAAAAAGATTGTACATGAAAGTACAAATCTACTATGTACAACTTGCTATTCTTTTTAAAATAAACAACAAAATTACAATGGAAATTTCTTTTCTTCCCACTTTACCCAAGAGATTGCTACTATTTGACACAAATAGGTAAGTATACATATATGCAAATATATATATTTTTGTGTTTGTATGTATATATCTATATATGTACATAGTTATATGTATGTACATGTAACATTATTCAATACATCTATTTATCAGGGTTTTTTGGATATAAATAACACCTTTCTTCATATGTCCTTTATGATTAATTTGGGTATTTAAAACAAACAAAAAATATTTATTCAAAGTCATTCTTAAACAATATTGTATAACATTGTATACAGTAAAGTGTTCTTTTGATTCTGATCACTTCCTCCTTCACCATTTCATACAAGTCTATCCATGTTTTTTCTAAAATCATCAAGCTCATCATTTCTTATAGCACAGTAGTATTCCATCACAATCATAGGCTATTACTTGTTCACATTTGCCAATTGATAGGCATCCCTGCTATGTCCAGTTCTTTGACATCACAAAGAGAGCTGCTGGAAACATTTTATAATACAGAGGTTCTTTTCCTTATTTCCCTAATCATCTTTGGACAGAGATCAAAAAGTGGTATTGCTGGGTCAAAAGGTATAGATAATTTAAAAACTCTTGGGACAGAATTCCATATTGCTTGCCAAAATTGTTGGATGATTTTGTAATTTCATCAACAATGAATGTGAACCAATTTTTCCACATCTTCTCCAACATTGTCACTTTCTCCTTCTATCATTTTAACCAATTTGGTAGACATAAAATGATATCTTAAGATTGTTTAATTCCTCTAATCAATAATGATTTAGAGCTTTTTATGACCATAAATTATTTTGATATCTTCATTGAAAAATTGCATGTTCATATTCTTTGACCATTTATCAGAGGATGACATTCTTATAGATTTGACAAAATTCTTTATATAGTTTAAATAAGAAACCTTTATCTAATAAAGTGTCTATAAATTTTCCCCAAATTTTCTGTTTTCCTTCTAATATTAGCTACATTTATTTTATTTGTATAAAGCCTTTTTTAATTTAATGTAATTGAAATTATCCATTTTTTATCTAACCTAATTTTACTATCACTTGATTATTCATAAATTGTTTACCTGTCCACAAGTATGATAAGAAATGTATTCCATGGTATTTATATTTTCTAATGAAATCTCTCTTAATACTCAGGTCATGTATCTATTGTGAGCATATCTTGGTCAATAGTCAATGATATTAGTTCATGCCCAATTTTTACCAGACTGCTTTCAATTTTCCAGAATTTTTAAACTAAATAATGAAGTTTTATTCCACTTATCACATACAAAGTTGTGATTTTTATTGCTGTAAATTGTACATCAAACTCTATTACATTGATTTATCTTTTATTCCTTTGCTACTACCAGATAGTTTTTCATTTTGTTTTGAGAGGTAATTGGAATTAAGTGACTTGCCCAAGGAAACACATCTAGTTAAGTGTCATGTGTCTGAAGCCAGATTTGAACTTATATTGTCCTGATTACAGGATAGTATTTTATCCACTGTGCACCTAGCTGTCCTTAACACCATATAGCTTTGTTAATTATTACCTGATAATACAGTTTAAGATCTGAGAATACTTAACCTCCTTCCTTTACAACTTTTTAAAAACTTTTCCTTTGATATTCTTTTTTTTAATTAAAGCTTTTAATTTTCTTTTGATATTCTTAACTTTTTGTGTTTACAAATGGATTTTTTAAATTATTTTTCCTTATTCAGTAAAATGTTTTGATAGTTTACTTGGAATGCCATTGAATATATAAATTAATTGGGTAAAATTGTCATTTTTATGATGTTGGTCCCACCTATCTATGAACAGATAATATCCCTCAAGTTATTTAATTCTGATTTCATTTGTACACATTTTTAAAATAATTTTGTTATATTTCTTCTTGAACAGTTTTATTTGTGACATAAGAATGCTGATTATTTAGTTGGATTTACTTTATATCCTTCTACTTTGCTAAAATTATTGTTTCAACTAATTTTTTTGTTTAATATTTGGGATTTTTCAAGAATGTTATCATATTATCTGCCAAAAAAAAAGATTTTTATTACATCACTCCCTTTTATGATTCATTCTTTCTTTTCCTTTTATAACTGTTATTGCTAGGATTTTCAACACAATATTAAATAATCTTGGTGACAATGAGCATCCTTGTTTCAAACCTGATTTCACTGGGAAGGCCTCTAGTTTATCCCCATTACAAATAATACTTGCTGATAGTTTTAGCCAAGTGTTTTTTTTTTTTAATCAATCTGAGGAAAAATTTGTTTATACCAATACTTACAATTTTTTTCATAGAAAAAAGTGTTGAGCTTTATCAAAAGCTATATATTGATGTAATATACTTTTTATTTTTATTATTGATATAATTAATTATGTTAATGGTTTTTCTAATATTAATCATTCCTGTGTTCTTGTTATATATCTCATTTATAATAACATATTATCTTTGTAATATATTGTAATCATTTATCTAGCATTTTATTTAGGATTTTTGTATCTATATTTATTAATGAAATTGATCTATGATTTTCTTTTTCTGTTTTTACTGTGCTGGTTTGGGTATCAGTATAGTATTTGTATCAAAGGTATATAGTTTTTGATTAGGAGAATGAGGCAAATAGATAAAGGAGGGATTTTTAGAAAGGTGAGTAAAATAAGGAATAATAAGGGAAAGGGGAAAGTTAAGATAATAGGGATAGCATGAAAAGAGTGACTCAGAAGAAAGTAGTGAGTGAAATAAGTTGGAGGAAATTCACAAATCTAGTTTTAACTTTTAATGTCAATGGGATAAACTCACTAATAAAACAGAAATGAATGGTAGACTAGATTAAAAATCAGAATCCAATAATATATTGTTTATAAGAAACATGTTTTAAAGTGAGAGATTCACATAAAGTTAGAATGGAAAGTTGGGATAAAATTTGTTATGCTTCAACTGAAGCAAAAAAGGAAAGAATAGCAGTTATAATCTCAGACAAAGTTATGGCTAAAATAGATTGAATTAAAAGAGATAAACATGATAACTACATTTTGATCAATGGTACCATAGACAATGAAATAGTATCAACCTAAAAGCGACAAATACTATAACTTCTAAATTTTTAAAATAAAAGTTAAATGATTGCAGACAGAGATAAATATAATATAATAGTAGGGAACTATAGTCTTCCCCTCTTGGAATTAAATAAATCTAGTAAAAAAAAATAGAAACAGGTAAAGGAAATGAATAGAATTTTAGATAAACTAGATATGATAGATGCCTTGAGAAAACTGAATAGAAATAGAAAGAAATGCCCATTTTACCATGGTACTTTTACAAAGAGTGACCACTTATTAAATACATAAAAATTTTATAATTTAAAAGCATAAAAACAGAAATACTAAAAGTATTCTTTTCAGATCATAATGTAATAAAAATTCTATTTAATAAGGGAATGAGGAAACATTAAAAACTTGTTGGAGGTTAAACAATCTAATCTTAATACAATATCTTTTAAAGTTGCATCTTGAAAGCAGATAGGATCTTTTTAAAAGTAGATTAAAGGGGTTTCTATACAAATAATGAAATGTAAATTTTATTTTATGTAATCTCTCACTTTACTATTGATAAGGCAACAAATACATATATTCAAATGGAAGAAAATAAAAACATACAGAGGAAACTAGCAGCAAAACAGATAAGAGCGAAATACTCTGCGAAATATAAGTATTTTATGTGCTGATCAAACCACCATGTATTTCTTCTTGCCTCACCATGAGGCAAAGAAGAATGCAAGAAATTCACAGGGCCCTTCTACTTGATCAGAATTCTGGGAAGGCCAATGAAGATTGATTTTCATTAGTTCTACCAATCTAAGCAGAATGAGTTGATTGTCTGGAATTGTGATGAAGAAGAGATTCTAGAATTATATTCATCAGTCAAGATACTCACTTTATGAGAGCTGGGATAGGAACTCAGATTAAGTAGATCATGCCTCCATTTCATGCTTATTCTAGGCATTTTCTCATCCTTCCTTCCCTCCTTCTTTTTTTCTCTTCCTTCCACCTTCACTCTTCTCTCTCCTTCTCTTCCTCCTCTACCTCCTCTTCTTCTTCCTTCTTTCCTTCTTCCTCCCTCCCACTTTTCTCTTCTTCTTCCTCTTTGTTGTTTTCTGTTTCTCCCCTTCCCCCTCTTTCCTGCTAGGTCTTTCTCTGTTTTTGCAGCTCTCTTTTTCTCCTTCTCTTACTCCTCCTGTCTTTCTGTTTCTGACTTTGTCTTTCTGTATGTGAGTTGCTTTCTTCTCATTGTAGAGAGTTTCCTCATTTGAGAGTTCCCTATACAAATGAAATCATAGTTTCAATCCCTATCTTTCTCTTCAATTTTCAGATAGAATTATTCAAAACTAATTTTTATTGGTTTTATTTTATAGTCCTTGCTAACTGTTCTGAACTTAAGAGTTTTACTCATTTTCCCCCACAAATAAAAATAATTGTAGAGAAAAGAATTATGTTCACAATAACCATAATAATATTAATTCATATTGCTATATTCCTTTAAGATTTTCAAGTTTTGCTCCAAACAAACCTATGAAGTAGAAAAATTATTATACCCATTTTAAGAACCTGTAAATTGAGACAGAGAGAGAAATGAGTTGCCAGAGTCACATAACTGGTATGGGTAAGATCAGGAATTCATTCCCAAGTTTTTGATGTCAACATTATTGCTTTTTCATCTCTGTCACATAACAAAAACTCTATTTGTGTTCTTGAAACAAAGAGCTAAATTGCCACAATTCCTGTTTTTAAAATTTTCTGTTTATCTTGCCTATGTTATATTTCAAAGAGAAGTTGCTACTATTCAAGATTTGGACCACACTATTGCATTAAGATCCTTGCCTTTCTTCCTTCAAACCATGTAATGATCTGCTGCTATAATAACCTCTTTAAAACATCACTCTCATCTGTCACTTGGCTGCCCATAACAGTTCAGTGGCTCTATTCCCCAATTGATAAATGGTCAAAAAAATAATAAGCCATTTTCTTTTTTTTTTTTTTTTGTAAATAAATTTCTTTTTTTTTTAATTTTTATTTAATAATTACTTTATATTGACACTCGTTTCTGTTCCAATTTTTTTCCCTTCCTCCCTCCACCCCCTCCCCTAGATGGCAAGCAGTCCTTTATATGTTGGATATGTTGCAGTATATCCTAGATACAATATATGTTTGCAGAACCGAACAGTTCTCTTGTTGCATAGGGAGAATTGGATTCAGAAGGTATAAATAACCCGGGAAGAAAAACAAAAATGCAGATAGTTCACATTCGTTTCCCAGTGTTCTTTCTTTGGGTGTAGCTGCTTTTGTCCGTCATTTATCAATTGAAACTCAGGTCTCTTTGTCAAAGAAATCCCCTTCCATCAAAATATGTCCTCATACAATATCGTTGTCGAAGTGTATAATGATCTCCTGGTTCTGCTCATCTCACTTAGCATCAGTTCATGTAAGTCTCGCCAGTCCTCTCTGTATTCATCCTGCTGGTCATTTCTTACAGAACAATAATATTCCATAACATTCATATACCATAATTTACCCAGCCATTCTCCAATTGATGGGCATCCATTCATTTTCCAGTTTCTAGCCACTACAAACAGGGCTGCTACAAACATTTTGGCACATACAGGTCCCTTTCCCTTCTTTAGTATTTCTTTGGAATATAAGCCCAATAGAAACACTGCTGGATCAAAGGGTATGCACAATTTGATAATTTTTTGGGCATAATTCCAGATTGCTCTCCAGAATGGTTGGATTCGTTCACAACTCCACCAACAATGCAATAGTGTCCCAGTTTTCCCGCATCCCCTCCAACATTCATCATTATTTTTTCCTGTCATCTTAGCCAATCTGACAGGTGTGTAGTGGTATCTCAGAGTTGTCTTAATTTGCATTTCTCTGATCAATAATGATTTGGAACACTCTTTCATATGAGTGGTAATAGTTTCAATTTCATCCTCTGAAAATTGTCTGTTCATATCCTTTGACCATTTATCAATTGGAGAATGGCTTGATTTCTTATAAATTTGAGTCAGTTCTCTGTATATTTTGGAAATGAGGCCTTTATCAGAACCTTTAACTGTGAAAATGTTTTCCCAGTTTGTTGCTTCCCTTCTAATCTTGTTTGCATTAGTTTTATTTGTACAAAGGCTTTTTAATTTGATGTAATCGAAATTTTCTATTTTGTGATCAGTAATGGTCTCTAGTTCATCTTTGGTCACAAATTTCTTTCTCCTCCACAAGTCTGAGAGATAAACTATTCTATGTTCCTCTAATTTATTTATAATCTCGTTCTTTATGCCTAGGTCATAGACCCATTTTGATCTTATCTTGGTATATGGTGTTAAGTGTGGGTCCATGCCTAATTTCTGCCATACTAATTTCCAATTATCCCAGCAGTTTTTATCAAATAATGAATTCTTTTCCCAGAAGTTAGGGGCTTTGGGTTTGTCAAACACTAGATTGCTATAATTGACTATTCTGTCTTGTGAACCTAGCCTTTTCCACTGATCCACTAATCTATTTCTTAGCCAATACCAAATGGTTTTGGTGACTGCTGCTTTATAATATAATTTTAGATCAGGTACAGCTAGGCCACCTTCATTTGATTTTTTTTTCATTAATTCCCTTGAGATTCTCAACTTTTTATTGTTCCATATGAATTTTGTTGTTATTTTTTCTAGATCAATAAAATATTTTCTTGGAAGTCTGATTGGTATAGCGCTAAATAAATAGATTAGTTTAGGGAGTATTGTCATCTTTATTATGTTCGCTCGGCCGATCCAAGAGCACTTAATATTTTTCCAATTATTTAAGTCTGACTTTATTTGTGTGGAGACTTTTTTATAGTTTTGCTCATATAATTCCTGACTTTCCTTTGGTAGATAGATTCCCAAATATTTTATGGTATCAACAGTTATTCTGAATGGAATTTCTCTTTGTATCTCTTGCTGTTGGGTTTTGTTGGTGATGTATAAAAATGCTGAGGATTTATGGGGATTTATTTTGTAGCCAGCTACTTTGCTAAAATTATGAATTATTTCCAATAGCTTTTTAGTAGAATCTCTGGGGTTCTCTAGGTATACCATCATATCATCTGCAAAGAGTGATAGTTTGGTTTCCTCATTGCCTACTCTAATTCCTTTAATTTCTTTCTCGACTCTTATTGCCGAGGCTAGTGTTTCTAATACGATATTAAATAATAATGGTGATAGTGGGCAACCTTGCTTCACTCCAGATCTTACTGGGAAAGGTTCCAGTTTTTCCCCATTGCATATGATGCTTACTGATGGTTTTAAATATATGCTCCTGACTATTTTAAGGAAAAGTCCATTTATTCCTATGCTCTCAAGTGTTTTTATTAGGAATGGATGTTGGATTTTATCAAATGCTTTTTCTGCATCTATTGAGATGATCATATGGTTTTTGTTTGTTTGGTTATTGATATAGTCAATTATGCTAATAGTTTTCCTAATATTGAACCAGCCCTGCATTCCTGGTATAAATCCTACTTGGTCATAGTGTATTATCCTGGTGATGATTTTCTGTAATCTTTTTGCTAATATTTTATTTAAGATTTTAGCATCAATATTCATTAGGGAGATTGGTCTATAATTTTCTTTCTCTGTTTTCAGCCTACCTGGTTTAGGTATCAGTACCATGTCTGTGTCATAAAAGGAGTTTGGTAGGACTCCTTCAATCCCTATTTTTTCAAATAGTTTATATAACATTGGAGTTAATTGTTCTTTAAATGTTTGGTAGAATTCACATGTAAATCCATCAGGTCCTGGGGATTTTTTCTTAGGGAGTTGATTGATAGTTTGTTCTATTTCTTTTTCTGAGATGGGACTGTTTAGGATATTTACTTCTTCCTCTGTTAGTTTGGGCAAGCTATATTTTTGGAGGTATTTTTCTATTTCATTTAAGTTGTCGAATTTATTGGCATAAAGTTGGGCAAAGTAACTCCTAATTATTGCTCTAATTTCCTCTTCGTTAGTGGCGAGTTCTCCCTTTTCATTTTTAAGACTAACAATTTGATTTTCCTCTTTCCTTTTTTTAATCAGATTTACTAAGGGTTTGTCTATTTTGTTGGTTTTTTCATAGAACCAACTCTTAGTTTTATTAATCAATTCAATAGTTTTTTTACTTTCAATTTTATTGATCTCACCTTTTATTTTTAGAATTTCAAGTTTAGTGTTTGACTGGGGGTTTTTAATTTGTTCCTTTTCTAGCATTTTTAATTGCAAACCCAATTCATTGATCTTCTCTTTCTCTATTTTATACAAATAGGCCTCTAGAGATATGAAATTTCCCCTTATTACCGCTTTGGCTGCATCCCATACATTTTGGTATGATGTCTCATTATTATCGTTTTCTTGGGTGAAGTTATTAATTATGTCTATGATTTGCTGTTTCACCCAATCATTCTTTAGTATGAGATTATTTAGTTTCCAATTATTTTTTGGTCTACTTCCCCCTGCTTTTTTGTTGAATGTAATTTTCATTGCATCGTGGTCTGAAAAGGATGCATTTACTATTTCTGCCTTACTGCATTTGAGTTTGAGGTTTTTATGTCCTAATATATGGTCAATTTTTGTATAGGTTCCATGAACTGCTGAAAAGAAAGTGTATTCCTTCCTGTCTCCATTACATTTTCTCCAGAGATCTATCATATCTAACTTTTCTAGTATTCTATTTACCTCTTTGACTTCTTTCTTATTTATTTTGTGGTTTGATTTATCTAATTCTGAGAGTGCAAGGTTGAGATCTCCCACTATTATAGTTTTACTGTCTATTTCTTCTTGCAGCTCTCTAGGTTTCTCTTTTAAGAATTTAGATGCTACCCCACTTGGTGCATACATGTTTAATATAGATAGTGCTTCATTATCCATGCTACCCTTTAGCAAGATATAGTGTCCTTCCTTATCTCTTTTAATTAGGTCAATTTTTGCTTTAGCTTGATCTGAGATCAGGATGGCTACCCCTGCTTTTTTGACTTCACCTGAAGCATAGTAGATTTTGCTCCAACCTTTTACCTTTAACCTGCATGTATCTCCCCGCTTCAGGTGTGTTTCCTGTAAACAACATATTGTAGGATTCTGGCTTTTAATCCATTCTGCTAACCGCTTCCTCTTTATGGGGGAGTTTACCCCATTCACATTTATGGTTAGAATGACCAATTCTGTATTACTTGCCATCTTGTTAACCCCGGTTTATGCTTTTCTCCCTTCTTTCCCCTTTCCCCCCCTTCCCAGCATTAAGCTTGTGAGCACCCCTTGCTTCTCACAGCCCTCCCTTTTTAGTGTCCCTCCACCCGCCTTAGAGTTCCTCCCCCTATCTTACCTCTTTCCCTCCCAGTTCCCGTATTCCCTTCCGCTTAGCTTATTCCTTCCCTTTTCACTTTTCCCTTCTCACTTTTCAATGAGGTGGGAGAAGTTTCACCATAGATTGAATATGTCTTAAGATTTTTCACTTAAAGCCAATTCTGAAGGCAGTAAGATACCCACTATATTCATCCCCCTCCATTCTTTCTCTCAGATATAATAGGTTTCCTATGCCTCTTCATGAGATGTACTACCCCCACTTTACCCTTTTTCTGATACAATGTCCTTTCCACATCAATTTCTAGAACAAGGTATACATGTATTCTTTATACATCTATATAGTCAAAATATAGTTCCCAAGATTAATCTTTACCTTTTTAGATTTCTCTTGAGTTCTATATTTGTAGATCAAACTTTTTGTTAAGTTCTGGTTTTTTCATCAGAAATAGATGAAATTCGCTTACTTCGTTGAATGTCCATCTTCTTCCCTGGAAAAAGATGCTCATTCTCGCTGGGTAAGTTATTTTTGGTTGCATACCAAGTTCCTTAGCCTTTCGGAATATCATATTCCAGGCCCTTCGATCTTTTAATGTGGATGCTGCCAGATCCTGGGTGATCCTTATTGTGGCTCCTTGATACTTGAATTGGGTTTTTCTAGCCGCTTGCAATATTTTTTCCTTCATCTGAGGGTTCTGGCATTTGGCCACTATATTCCTTGGTGTTTTGATTTTAGGATCCCTTTCAGTGGGTGATCGATGAATCCTTTCAATGTTTATTTTTTCCTCTGTTCCTATGACTTCTGGGCAGTTCTCTTTGATAATTTCCTGGAAAATAGTGTCCAGGCTCTTTTTTTCATCATGTTTTTCTGGAAGTCCAATGATTCTCAGATTGTCTCTCCTGGATCTGTTTTCCAGGTCTGTTGTCTTCCCCAGAAGGTATTTCACATTTTTCTCCATTGTTTGATTTTTTTGGATTTGCTTGACTGATTCTTCTTGTCTCCTCGAGTCATTCAATTCCACTTGTTCAAGTCTGATTTTCAGTGAAGTATTCTCTTCACTCACTTTTTTAAAATCTTTTTCTAATTGTCCAATTGAGTTCTTTTGTTCTGTGGAATTTTTTTCCATTTCGCCAATTTTGTTTTCCAGTTCACCAATCCTATTTTTCAAGGATTTTACTTCTTTATCCACTCTCTCTTTAACTTTCTCCAGGCTCTTTTGCCAAGCCTCCCTCTCCTTTTCCCAAGCTTCCCTCTCCTTTTGCCAAGCCTCACTCTGCTTTCCCCATTTTTCTTCTAACTCCCTTGTGAGAGCCTTTTTAATCACTTCTATGAGGTTCATCTGTGCTGAGGAACAGATGATCTCCTCTTTTGGGGATTCACCTGGGGACTGTCTGTTTTTAGTCTCCTCAGGATTTAGAGTCTTCTCTCTATCTGTATAGAAGCTGTCAAGGATTAAAGTCCTCTTCAGCTTCTTGCTCATTCTGTCTATTAATCAGAGACAAACTACCAAAGAAAAACAGAAAAAACTGGAGTCTTTCTTTGGGGGAGGGGTTGGGTATGTTATCGAGCTTCCTCTACAGACTGCAGGAGGCAGCAGTGAGGCACTAGCAGGACTGTGTTGCGCGTGCGCTCTGAGATCCCAAAGCGTGCTGAGTCACTGTGGGGATTGGGGGGGCGGCCAGGTCCCGAGAGACTCCAGCTGTTTGGGGTTGTATTCTTCAGCCCCGGTATTTTTAGCTTCTCTGATGGGCTGCTGACTTGCTACTGGAGCAAAGTATCCAAACCTGTAGCGAAGTTCTCCCCGCAGAGACAGCTGCGATCACTCCCCACCCCCTCTCCAGTCTGCTCCGGTGCTCTCACTGCCGCTGCCCTCAGCCTGCGCCCGATCCAAAACCGTCCCAGCCCTCAAGTAAAGACAGACCTTTCTTGGCGGATCTCAAGGATGGCTTCTCTTGGTAACTATATGTGGGTTTTTTTCAGTCAAGCATTGATTCAGAGGCTTGTAATGAAGTGGATAGTGAGAGAAAGCGTGGAGCTTATGCAGCTGTGAGCCTCCTCTCCGCCATCTTAACCGGAAGTCCAAGCCATTTTCAAAAGAAGAAACCAAGCTATCAATAGTCATGTGAAAAAATGTCCCAAATTATTAATAATTAGAAAAATGTAAACCAAAGCAACTTTGAGGCTCTACATCACATGCATCCAATTTTTAAAATTAAAAAAATAAATTTACAAATGTTGGAATATCTCTATGAGGATAAGAACTCTACCTTAATGTGTCTTTCCCTATAGATTCTTGTATACAAAGAAAAACTAATACACATTTGTTGAATATATTAATTGCTCATATAATTCACTATCACTATCTCTAATATCTCCATCAACCTCTCTTTTAATTTTTGTTTTTAAAATTTCTTTCTTTGGAGGCTGCTAGATGGAACAGTGAATAGAGTACCAATCCTGAATTCAGGAAGACCCTAGTTCAAATTTGCTCTCAGACACAGCATATCCTAGCTGTGTGACTCTGGACAAGTCACTTAACCACAATTGCCTCAAAAAAAAAAAATTCTTTCTTTTCACTTTCTGAAACTCAGAAGGCTTTCTGATGATTTCCCATCCTGTGTGCCGCAAGAATGAATTTCAAAGATTTCATAAGCAATTCCATTTTGTCTAATGACTTCATATCAGGCCTCAGAATGGGCCTAAAGTATATACAAAAACACACTAGGATCTTATTCCTTTATATTTTAGAAAATTCTCTAAAACTAGAGAATTTTAGAATATCCAATTTCATTCCCCAAATTTACTTCCAACCCCCAAAATGCATTGTGTGAGGGAAAAACAGATCCTCTATATTGCAAGGACTGTATTAGATCATGTTGGAAAATTTCTTACCTTTAACTTCACCTTATTAGAGAGATTTTCAATACTATGGAAGCCTACAGTCTGTCATGAGTGTAACATGGTGAATTTTTTGATAAAACAAAGCAAATGGTCAAAGGCATCAAATGATTTAAGTGTCAAAGATGACTGCCTAAACCAATCTCCCAGAGTTTCCTTACCAACTGTACAAAAATCCTTAAATTCATGGATCAACAAATCCAATGATAGACTACAATGACTTCTTTTCACTAAGGAAAACAATATACCAAGAAAAGCTTAAAGGGGAACAAAGTTGGGTTTGGGGGGAATTGTGACAAAGTGAGGATATAGGAAAAATATTTAGCTTTGTCTTATAGCCTTCCAATCAGCAAGGGAGAAGCAGCTGAGGACACTGATGAGGTATAAGAAGTAAAACTGCAGTAATCTCTATGAGATGAGTTTCCTGGTAATGAGATTTATCAGAGTTAATAAAGTTTCTCCTATGCGTTTGGCAAAGCCTGACCTTTAATGGGATAGAGAAATTTGTTGAGGGGGAAAAAACAGGGATAAATAGGAACTTTGAAATAAATACACAAGAAGTTCATATAAACTTACATAAATTTATTTGAGCAATGAGAAGGAGTTATATGAGACTATAGTGCTAACATTCTAATAGGGGAAGAAGAAAAGTATTCCTTCAGAATCTCTAATGTCTTCAAAGAGTATTAAAGAATTAAATTAAAAAGAGTGAGATTTGGTTCTGTTTCTGAATGTTTGAAGAGGGAAAAGATAAGGGAAATAAGCTAGTACAGGAAAAAGGAAGAAGGGTGTGTGACTTGTTACTTTTCATAATTGGGATGAATAAGATGGAGGAAAGGATAAGTGAAGCTGACATCAGCTAATTCTCACTCACCTGAAACTAACAAATGAAAGTCAAACAAAAATACATAGGAAACAGGAATACAAGCAAGAATAGTAAGAAAAAGCACAAAGGAAAAAAGCACCCCAAAAATGTCTAAGGGAGTATTTTAGATTGTCTCTTAAACAATTGGTGAAACACCTAAACAAACTGTATTAAACCAGTTCCAACTGTAAGGTGACGAAGAAAGCCATATCCACCCAGAGAGAAGCCTGTGGGAATTGAGTGTGGACGACAACATAGCATTTTCATGCTTTCTGTTGATGTTTGCTTGCATTTTGTTTTCCTTCTCAGGTTTTTTTTTTCTTTCTAGATCTGATTTTTCTTGTGTAACAAGATAACTATATAAATATGTATACATATATTGGATTTAATATATATTTTAATATATTTAACATGCATTGGACTACATGCCATCTAGGGAAGGGGGTAGGGGAAAGAAGGGAAAATTTTGGAACAGAAAGTTTTGCAAGAGTCGGTGTTGAAAAATTACCCATGTGTATGTTTTGTAAATAAAAAGCTTTAATAAAAAAAAGAAAGAAAAAAGTGAAGTGATGGATGGGGAAGGATGGGGAAGAATAGGAAGGAGGTAGAGTGAGCAATAAAAGTGGTAGAAATGGGAAGAAAGGGATTTTTAAAATATTTTAATATATGTTTTTAAAATTATATTATTAATTGTATTATTGTTTTAATATACCAGATTATATTATTATTTTTATATTATTGTTTTTAATATACCAAAGGGAGTTCAGAAGAAAGCACAGATAAGTGGGATAGTTTTGAAAGTAATGTGCAGAATTTGTCACAAACTTTTTTTTACCATGTGGTGTGAAATGGACTTTGGTATTTCATATAGAATTGTTGTTGTTTTCTGCTATGTGTATGGAAATGCTTTTTATTGGTGTTTTAAAAGTAACATTTTAAAATTTTTGCTTTGTATTTGCTAATGATTCGTATATTTTGTGTATTCTATTGGACAAATGAAAACTTAAAATTGAGAAGAAGTAATAAATACTTAGTTCCAGAAGAAATGTGGGAGAAATTTTTGAAATTTCAGTGGTTTATATAACTGGGGAAAGGCTGAATTTCATTAAGAAAGAATAGTCAAGTAGATATTTTTCTATAATGTTAGGAAGAACACTGAACACTTCTAAAAGCAGCAAGGGATTCTTTCTATCTTATAAGTGCAAAGCATGCCCTGCCATTGTTCTCTATTAATTTAAAAAAACAAAACAAAACAAAAAAAGGCAAAGAAACTTGTTTATCGGAATACTGCTGGCCCTCAATTAAGAATGAACACATTGATTCACTTAAATTTGTAAGTGCAGAAAGTTAGTCTGTTTTTTATTCTTCATTTTGCCACATACTTTTAGAATTGGGCAATGTAATTTGTTTCACACTAGGAATTTGATCTCTATAAAGAAAAGAAAATGTTTGTTTACTTAGCCTTTAAAAATTAGCCTTTGTACTTTTAAAATGTCATTTTTCTACAGAAAATTTCCTTCCCAGAAAAATGCCAGAGTTATGGACCCAATGAGACATATATTTGTACACATGACAAATTCCTGTATTTGTTTTTGGAAGGAAGAAGAGGAGGATAACTCCCCTCAAAGAAAAAGAAAAAAATGAGGGGAGTCATTGAAACATTTTTTTTTGATTCAGAGAAGAAAACTGAAGGAAATTCTGAAGAAAAGACAAACAGGAGAATGAATGGATTGTGTTGTGCCTGAGGTCAGGAAGACCCGAGTTCAAATCCAGACTCAATTATTAGATGTGTGACGCTCACCAAATCACTTTACTTCTATCTGTCTCAGATTTTCTCAGGTATAAAATGCAGAAAATAAAAGCACCTATCTTTCACAGTTGTTGTGAGGACAACATTTATAAATTGTTTAGTATAATATCTATGCCAGTAGGTCCTCTATTGACCCCTTCCCCTTTTTAAAAAGGAAAGCTATACATAATAGGAATTTATATTCTTGTCTACAATTCTTTTTTCTGTTTTACTTTGAATATGGATTTTTGAGAGTATTTATTAAATTCAGAATTGAAATGAAAATTCATTTCCCCAAATTTTGTTAAATTTTGGTTAACTTGTCTTTTTAAAAAACAATCAGGAATCATATATGATAAAAAAAGAGAAAAAATAAAAGTAACAAAAGTAATTTATAGGGACAATAAAATGTCTTTAGTTAAAACTAATTTGAAGAGAATAGTCTCAATTACAGAATCAATCAATCAAGAAATCATTTATAAAATGCCTACTATAATATCTTCATTCTTTTTTATTTCATAGCATAATTTAAATGCTGCAAACAAGGTTTATCAGTTTATCTTGACAAGTAGAGCTCTTGAACTTATTTTATATTTTTAAATGATGTGATAGTTTAGCTTTCATCTTATTGTCCAGAAATAACCTTCCTTGCTGAGCATTCTGTCACTATTCTACTTACCATTACTCTTCATCCCTACTCTCCCTTCTAATTCTCTCTAGGATATTCTCTTCCCTCATTAGAAGGTAAGCTATTTGCAGGCAGGAAATATCTTGCTTGTGTCCCTAGCCCTTTGAACAGTTCCTGGCAAAAAGTAAGTACCAAATGTCCCTCTTTCTTCTCCCCCCCAATCAACATATTTTATATATGTACAATGCTTACACCTAATAGCTGGTGATAAGGGAAATGTTTTAAAATTGAATTATAAAGTACTGCTGCTAAATATTGTAGTGTAACAGAGATGCTAAGTTCAGATACTTTTTTTCCTGAGTCAAGACATCAACCTCTAGAACCTCAGGATCCTTATATGTAATATGACTGGTTTGAACTAAGTGGTATTGGTATCCTTTCTAGCTCTATTTCTATGATCCTTAATTGGGCTCTCTTATGTAGTTCTAAAATCCTCCCACATTCTCTTCATATAATTAATTTTCCTAATAAATCTTTTTCATCTATTGATAAATACAAAAGTAACTTTCAACCTGGCTTGTACAAATTTCTCTAAAGTTCAAACATTTGGACCATAATTATTGCAAATTTATAGTATGCAGAATGATTTTTGGACTCACTGTGGTTTCCAGTTATATGGGTTAAATTATATAAATTTCAACTTAAAAGTTCATCCTATTTCAAAAGTTTCTAAAGGCACCAAATGTTTTCAGCGTGAAACCTTTTTTGGATAATATGGCAAGACATTCTTATTAAATTCGGTATTCTTCCCCAAGCTCTAGTCTTACCCCTAGTCCTTTATTATTAGTTCTTTATTTTCAAAAAATAGAAAAATTTTGACTGCTGTGAATAAGTTCACTTATCTTGACAGGATACTTTCCAGAGATGCACATATAGATGGTGAGGTTGAACCTGCATTGCCAGAGCTAGCTCAGAGCTTCCAAAGGAAAGTGTGAGAGAGAAGAGGTATTAGGCTGCCTACCAAACTGAAAGTCTTACAGAGCCATGTGCTGACTTCATTCGTGTATGTTGTATGCCTGCGAAACCTGGACAGTATACCAGGGAATTGATTCTCTTCCATCTGAATTGTCTCAGGAAGATTTAGATCTCCTGTAAAGATAAAGTACCAGGACACCAGGTACTTTCTTGAGCTGAATTGCCAAGCATTCATACTGTCTTGCTGAGAGTGCAACTCTGATGGGCTGGTCATGGAGTTTGAATGATTCTAATGCCAAATGTACATTTGCCTAAAAAATTTATTTTTTAGAGCACTCACACAAGGCAGGTGCTCATAGCATTCTGTCAAAGGTCTTTCCAAAGAACTTTGGTTTCAATTAAGAGACATGGAAAACACTGGCACAGGACCATTCAACATGATGTACCCAAATTAAAAAAAAAACAAGGTTCTATGCTCTAGTATTAAAACAGAATAAAAGTAACTCAAAAGAAATGCAAAATGAGCAAATTTACAGACATATCCATTCTGAATATTTATATAGATTATTTTGCATAGCTTGTGGTAGAGTCTTCTGAGCTCATATTGTTCTGACCAGCCAAAGCAAATGCACTATACATTGTCCCTGACATTATAGTGTCATTTTGGTCCTCTTCAAGGATGAAGGACAAACAACAGTCCTCAATAAATTATCTTGCATTTATTTATGTTTAAATTTTATATCTCCCAAGTAAAATATAAGCTCCCTAAGAGAAGGTACTGTTTCTTAAAACAAATTATCTGTGATCTCAGCACCTAGCATGTTTTTCACATAGTAGGCACTTAATACGTTTGTTAAATTGTACTGAATTGAGTTACTACAATTCCCCACTATTTAGAACCCTTCCAAGGACCTCATATGTTAATACCTTCCCTTCCAAATACTTTGTATATACTCTGTTTCAACTTAACAATTTTCGTATTTGTCTCCACCATTGGAATGTGAGTTCCTTGAGGACAGGGACTGATTCGCCTTTCTTTGTATCTTCATCACATCATGCAGTCCCCAGGGCATAGTTATATTTAATAAATGCTTTTTTTGACTGACTGACTGATTCTGTTGAGATAAACCTTAGGCAATGCCAGATTTCCTGAATTACTCAAGACCACAACTGAACAAAATACTTTCCTAACTATCTTGCCTTTCCTTTTCCACTTTACAATATTACTAATCCATATAATGTGGATTGACTAAATCCTAGGTGACAAGTGCCCAAGGGAATGAAGAGAAACCAGTTACCTTTCTGCAATTTTTTCATTATGGATATCCCTTAATGTGTGAACCCTGAACCTCTCCCCCATATACACACATTCATATATTTCAGAGGGTCTGTAGGGCTTGATACCATTTTGCCTACTTTACTGATTTCTGTTAGGACCCTATATAGCCTTTCACATACATTCTTCAGTTGCTTGTTGGAATTTGTTTTTCACTTTCTGCCTCTTCATACATTTGGCACTTTATCTCCTTTTGTCCATATTTGGTGAGGTTGCACAACTTTTAAGTCTGATTTCTGCTTGTCATTTCAGCAGCTTAAAGATCTTCTTATCCCAAGAAAGGCTTATCTTTCCTACCTTTCTGGAAGTCTTGTGATACATTTTGTCTCCAACAACTTCCAGCACCCTCAATGTTCAACAGATGCTCTGCCAGGAAGGTAGGGATTAGTGGATAGATTTTTAAATGAATTGCAGATTATATGGAACCTACATCTGAATGAAATATGTGTTAGTTTGACTACAAAATTCTTACCCATTATAGTTTGGCTTATAATGAAAAACAAGATCTCTCAAGATGTTTTTGGCACAGGTGAGTGGCTGTGGGTTAGGAGTTATCGGCTTTGTTATAAACCTGATACTGCCACATATTAGTTATATAACATCTGGAATCTGACCAGTTGGATCATGGAGATGATGCCGCCTCTGGAATCTATATCATATTATGCTGTTCTAAGCAGAACCAGACAGGCAAGATGGTGAACAGGGCAGAACTAAGTAAGATTACTAATTCTTAATTCTGTTTTATTTTGGCTCAAAAATGAGTGCCAGAATTATAGACTTTGGGGTTGGAGCTTATCTGATAACTCTGTCATGAGCCCAAACTAACCTGACTACTTCTTCACTCCAAAGAGTCAGAAGGATGGTGGCAGCGGCAGCAGTAGAAGCAACTATTCTAAGAGAATCTAAGTTCCTTGAGGACAGGAACTATTTTCTTTTTGTTTTCTTTTTTTGTCTTGATATTCTCAATGCCTTTGTATCCCTTATAACATAATGGACAGAGAATAGGCTTGAAAGTCAGGAAGACCTCCATTCAAGTACCACCTCTGACACATGACTATATAATCTTAGACACTTAACATCTTCATTCAGGAAGCAAATCTATGAAACTAAATTATAAAATAATTGTAGAAAGACTACTCACTGGAACAAGTAGAGAGCCCTTCCTTTTTCTTTCCTGACAAAGACACACACATACACACACACACACACACACACACACACACACACACACACACACAATCGCCAGTACCTAGCAAATGCCTTGCAGATAAGAAACACCTAATAAGAGGGTTGGTGAATTGAACTGAACTAACTTAAAGGGCAAGTCTTGGCACAGCTGTAGGCAACCAAAGGGGCTATACTAGAAATTCTTGGAATTTTGAAATGAGTTGATTAGGGGTAAGAGGCTAGCTGGATGCCAATAGCACCCTGATAGGAAACACTCAGAATAATGATTTAATTAATTCTCCACTCTGCAGGCTCAGGCTATTTTTATCTTTCCATAGGTGATAAGCAGGCTCTGCAGAACTAATTAATATTAATAACATTATCAATGTGCAGTATGGTACAGTGGGAGGAGACCTGAATTTTTCATTAGAGAGCCTGAGCTTGAAAATAGGCTCTTCTAGTAGTTAAATTCGAATAAGCCAATTAATCTATAGATCTCAACTCCATCTTCTTCAGGGTGTTTTGGACCCTAACTTATTTTCCAATACTAAAGCTATGATCCTATGAACTTTTGAGTTCTATTTCAGCTCTAAATGTATGGTCCTATGACTTACAAACCAGGGGAAAAAACCAATTTATTAATTTATAATGCTAACATAACATTTTAAAGACCAGAGAGTTGTCTCTGGCCTCAGGTACTTACTGGCTATGTGGCCTCGAGCAAGTCACTTAACCCTGCTTTCCTCAGTTTTCTTATCTGTCAAATGAGCTGGAAAAAATGGCAAACCATTCCAGTATCTTTGCCAAGAACCCCCAAATGAGATCACAAAGAGTGGGCATAACTGAAATGACTGAACAAATTTGTCTCCATCATTATCCAAGTTAGTTCCTTTCCTGGTAGCAAGATATATAATTATACATCATAGAATTGTTTGGGGGAAATGGACTCATGGTAAAGAGAAGTGGGTTATTTCATGGGATGTTTCATCAAGACTGAGATAGACATTATACTATTCTACTATAGATAAGAGGATATGTTTATAGGGTGTTTTCACTGGTACCATATATATATACCAAGAAAGGTTGTTTTTGTTGGGGAGGTTTTTTTCTTCATTCTTCTAGATAGTACAGACCAAGACCCTTTTTATGACATTAGTATGAACATGTTAAAATAAGCTATTAGTTAACAGTTTAGATTCATATCTACATGAACCAGACATATCGAGAGTCTAGTCATATCCACAATCCATTTACAAATTCCACCTAAGTTTAGAATGTTCTTTCAGCTAAGTTATCTTTTAAACATTTAATATAACTTCCATTCAGAGTGACACTTTTTTTTTTGGTCTTAGCCTTCAAATTCTGGGGCTGTGTCTTGTTTAGAAGCCCAATAAAACTGGATAAAAATAATTTACTTTGCTTGATATCACTAGTAAAAGCCATTTTAGCAGAGGCCTAGAATGTTCAGAGCAAAAAACCAAAACTTAAAACTGAGTTATAGAATCATGAAATGCATTATAACTAAAAGAGGCCCTTGGAGACCAATTAGTACAAACCCTCTTTTCACAGATGAGAAAACTGTTCCTAAAGGAATTATGAAAAAAGGAAAAAAAGAGTAAGCATTAAATTTGATGGGAAATTATTTTATGATCCTTAGGACTTGTATAAAAACAGCTATGTGTATATTATGTGTGTGTGCACACGCGTTTACCATTTTCAAGTGCTTTCTTATTCTAAGGAAAAATTACTACCTTTGAGAATTTCTGGGGGTTTAAGGGATTGCCTTTTGTTTTGTTTTGTTTTTGCTACTTTGGCTTTAACCTCAACCTCAATCAGCAAGACTTACAATACCTAAGAAATAATGGATCAAAGCTGATATAATTTGACTATTCAGTAAAAGCTAAGTAGAGAGTGGGAAAACAGAAAGTATCACACCTGCAAAGGCTGATTTCAGTCCTTGAGCAGTCCCTAAGGATAAATGACAGGACAAGATCAGGCCTGGGAATTCCAGGACAGAGTCCTAAGTTCAGGTCTCACCTGGCCTTCAAGGACTTGATCTGTTCCAAGAAGTTGGAACATGTGTCTAGGCAAGCTACTCAATGTATTGGGATATAGCCCTGTGAAGCTATTCTGGAACTAGTTGAAGCTTCCATATTCAATCTATCAATAAACATTTAAGTATTCTGGAGATATGTGATAAATATGTTACATTGGCAATATAGATTACAAATACATAAAAGTGAAACAGTCTCTACTTCTGGTTATCTCCAATATATCTTCAATAGCGATTGTTTGTATATAGTTTTCCTCATGTTTTTCCTGCCATCATTTGACTGTGAATACCTTGAATCAATACTATTTTTGCCTTTCTTGTTATCCCAAGCTCTTCGGACAGGGCATGGCACATAATAGATATTTGATGAGTGATTGTTAACTGACATAGAACATGGGGTTTTTGTTTGTTTTTTATTAAAGCTTTTTTATTTTTAAAACATATGCATGAATAATTTTTCAACATTAACCTTTGCAAAACCTTGTTTTCCAAATTCCTCCCCTTCTCCTCCTCTCTCCTAGATGTCAAGTAATCTAACATATCTTAAACATGTTAAAAATATGTTAAATCCAATATATGTATACATAATTGTATAAATATGTATACATATATTGAATTTATCATATGTTTATATGTTAACACATGTTATGTTATACACATAACATTTATCTTTGCTACACAAGAAAAATCAGATCAAAAAGGAAAAAAAAAACAAGAAAGAAAACAAAATGCAAGCAAACAACAAAAAGAGTGAGAATGCTGTGTGGATCACAACATAGTGATCCACACTCTGTTCTCACAGTCCTCTCTCTGGGTGTAGATGGCTTTCTTCATCACAAGATCGTTGGAACTGGCCTGAATTATCTCATTGTTGAAAAGAGCCAAGTTCATCAGAATTGAATTTCATATAATCTTCTTGTTGCACATACAATGTTCTCCAGGCCTTCAAGGGCTACAAGTCTAACTGTTCAACTAAGACTTTAGTAAAATCTAAAGATTTGAGAAAGACAGAGAAAGAGAGACAAACAGATAGACAGAGACAGACAGACAGAGACAGAGACAGAGAGACACTGAGAGAGAGACAGAGGGATAGAGAGACAGAGAGAGTAACAGAAAGAGACAGAGAGAGAGGGAGAGACAGATTCAGAGACAGAGAAAGTGAGAAGTTTGAATACCTCAATTGCCTATGAAAAAGACAACTTATATCTCCAATCCAACAGACCCGTGCAGTGATCCATAGCAAATGGTCCTCAGGTTCTTCAAGTATAAAAAGAGGGGGTTGGACTAAATTAGTCACAGTGTTTCTTTGAGCCTTAAATTATTGACTCCATTTAGAATTTTTCTGATATTTTACATTTTTTGGACTATTGGGGAAGATAGGGTGGATATTTGCATTAATTCTATTTATTGCAATCAAATCTAAGCTTATTATGAGGTCAGTCCATGTCTTTTTTTAAACTCCCACAAATATTTAGTATTTAATACATAAATATTCCTGAGCACATTGATTACATTTAGCTCAGTCTCAGTCCAATATAGGGTCAAAGTCATCGGTGTTTATGCACATATGTGGTATATGTGTATGTATGGATATATGTGTGTATAAACACATATGTATCACATGTAAATTGACACTTAACCCAATGCCTATTACCTGGTGAAGTGCTATATAAATGTTTATTCCCTTCCTTTTCCCTTCTAAACCTGATGACTTAGAATAAGGGGAACGCATAGACATCCCCAGATTTAAATATATATAAATCCAAGGAAAATTTTTTTCAGCTTTTTGCTATGCATGAGTCTTGCTCTTTCTAAGAATATTTGTTTCTCTAGTTATATGTAATCTTTCCTTCCCTTCCTATCCCATATTGTCTCTAGAAAAACTAAAAACTAATTATGGTCATTAAATCTAATGTTGTTCCATTAACTATCAAACCATTTTATTTTGATGAGTCAGTGGCAGATTTTAATAGTGTATCCATCATAGGAACAATGAATAACTATTTTTTGACTCCCTGAGTATCCAATCTGAGTATCTTGCTAAAGCCACAAAGAAATATGCTTCAATCATTGGCAAACTTGCTCACCTTATTGAAGCAAAAGCATGAGTAGGTTCCATTTGAGGAGAACTAGAGAAGTTATTCACATTAGCTTCATCTGTGTTATCTGATGCCAAATCAATATTATTCAAATGGCCTACGGGAGTCTTTAGGGCCCTCTGCAACTTTGTTCCCACCAGATTATTCCATATAGTCTATATTTTAATCAAAGTAGAATATCTACTTTTGAGGTAACATAGCCCATTACTTACTTCTTCTACCTAAAATAGACCCTTTTTCTCTACAATTCTGCCTATTGATATCCTCCTTTTCCTTCAAGTCCCAGCTCACATACTATTTCCTCCATACAATCTTTCCTGTTACCCATTCTCCTCTCTTTCCCGACTCCTGCAAACTTTCCACAGAGCTTCATATAAAATGGTCACTCCCTATTCAGATTTCTTAAAGAACTCGTGCTTGGATTTATCTTTATTATTTAGCAGATACTGCTTTGTAACAAATTTATTTGCACACATAGTTTATTTTCCTTTGGGACTAAGCTCCTTGGCCATCAAAATAGTGTCATTTTTCAGCTTAGCATTCCCACACTTCATCATACTTAGTAGTAGTAGTAATAATGTTATTGAATTCAGAAGAATAGGAAACAAAGATGGTCTCCCTTTCTTTAGAGAGATAATTAACAGAAACAAGAAACTACCTATAGAGTACCTATTATTAGAGCATCAAAAAATTTTTTGCTAATTATTCTATTTTAAAAACAAATAGGAAAAAAAGAAAAACTTCTTGACCTGAAGAAATCCTAGGTTAGAGATATTGTCTTTTCCCCAAAATATATCTTGGCAGAAAATAACTTCATGTTATTCTCAATCAGATGGTAACATAAGCAAGGATCATGACATAGACACTACCCCTTCTAAACTTCCCTTGTAGGCCAGCTAAATCTACCCTATTGTTGGAATTCTTAATCTGGTCTCTGAGAACTTGATTGGAGGTGGGGGGAGGGGGAAGGAAACAGAGTGACTATGTTTTTATATATTTGGTTTCCTTTGTAACAATATGTATTTTATTTTAGGAATGTTAAAGCATTCTGAGAAGGGATCATGAGATTTCTCCAGATTGCTAAAGGGATCCATGACATAAAAAAAGGTAAAAACACTGGTTATATTCTATCCGACCCTGACAGCTACTCTCATAGACACAAGCTATTGGTCACAATTGAGCCAAATAAAGGAGTTTATGGACTGATTCTTTAATAAAATGCCAGTAGCTGAGTAACCAATTTGACAGTAGGCATTGAAATGGCTATTAATTTATAAAATTTATAAATTATAAAATTTATAATCTAATTCTATCTCTCATTTAGCAAGGAATTTCTTCTACAGTATTACTGACTAATAGCTAATGGGCTGAGGCTGGAGTTGATGCACTGAGGTCCCAAGCACGTGAGGCTAAATAGTAATTGCACCATACTCTATTAACATATATACTTGGAGAAAGAATGGCCCCGCCCACTCTTTGTGCAAGTCCTGATGTGTTGTATAGGAAATGACAATTTTGGTGGGTGGAGGCTGAGGGGCGGAAAGGGGAGTGGAAAGAGAAACTGATGGCTGGTGTCTTGTTGCAGCTGCACATATTGCTATCGCCACTCCCCTTCACCTCCCATCTCCCTTCACCTTCGATCCTTCTTCACCTTCACTAAGAATAAAGATTGACGATTTTCCCTTAACCTGAATTCATGACTCGGACTGATTTTAAAATATGTGGTCATCACAATCATACAGCTTCTGCTTATATGTCCATTGAAGGTAAGTTAGCTGCTTCAATAAAGTTTTCTCTGAATATACAATACAGTTTTATAGATCAAAAACTTCTGGTTCTCTCTAGAAAATTCTTCAAGTTGAAACCAAATCTGCCTCTTTGCAATTTACGCTTGTGAAAAAGAAAATGTGCTTTTTCTACTGACATGACCTGCAATGTTGTTGTTAATATGTCCTTCTTCATTTATTAGTATTTTAATAGCCTGCAGTTCAAATGTATTAAGATATGTGTTTGCTTAAATGACTATGGATAACTATAGTGAATATTATAGTGCCCAATTAAGGCTTAGAGAATTAGCCTACTCATTACAAGGCCAATTATTCAGCATTTCACAATTTCAAAGATGTTTTTATATAAGTTTATCTTCCAAATTTTAAAGGTATGGAATTACTAGATTAAGGCCATAGCTCAAGGTAGTCCATACTATATTTGGATAAATATGCCCATAGTATATTTGGATAAATAGCAAAAGGCAGAGATTATCCTAAAACTCTAGAATTGTAGGATTTAGAGTTTAGAATTCTAGCATTATAGAATTGAGAACTGGAAGCATCTCAGAAATCATCTAATCCTATGAACTCTTTGCAGTGGAAGAAACTGGAGACCAGAGAGGGTGAACAATTTGCTCAAGTTCTCACAATTATTAAGTGCTAAAAACCAGGATACGAATCTAAGTCTTTTGGCTCCAAATACTGAACTCTTTTCACTAAATCTGGCTTCTGTTAATAGGACAAATGTAAATTTTCACTAAACCTGTTCATTTGGATATCTTTCCACTTACTGCTACCAGGCCCCTGGGCAGTGACTCAGGAGGTGCAATAACTGAAGGAGACAGAGAGAAGGCATTGGGCTGAGCTTGCACATACCCTACAGCCTCTTGCCTAAAAGCAATCTGAGGCTTATATACAACAAGCAGCTCCCCAAATCTCATTAGCATCAAATCAAAAAATATTTCTTAAATCTCTATTATAGCAAGGGCCAAACAAATCAAACATATACCAGAGTGCTTACCAAATTATGGCTAAAGGAACAGGAAAAATACTTAGATTGGTGTCCCCTTCAGAGAGATTATAATTTAGAACAATCACATATGTAAATTCTACAAGCACCTTAAACATGTCTAGAAAATCCCAGTGAATTTTTAATTTACTTCATTCACCACTCAACCACAAGCACACAAAACTCTTCTTTCTTCAAGCAATGATAGGCTAAGGAAAAGCAATTCTTTGCAAAAGTTTGCTAAAGCAATTTTGAAAAATCTCTTTTCAGTACCACTTTACAGTTATGAGTTTTAGGGTTTCTTTCCTCTTTTAAGGCTGGCATTTATGTTCATTTTAACTTGATTTCAAATGTCAAAGAAACACATTCAGTGGAGTTTACTCCAACAAGTCCCTCTGTTGCAGAATGTTGATGTTCACCACTACTAAAGAAATTCCTACATTGAAATCACTTATCTATGGCTCTTCACTTTAGATTGAGGCTTATCATCTAATGATAAAATACTACTACTACTACTACTACTATTACTACTAGAAAATAGTATTGTATAATGCTTTAAAATTTGCAAGATTTAAGTTTAAAATGGTTTTCTGAAGGAATTGCTATTATTCTCATATTAGAGAAAAAATAAACTGAAAAATGTGAAGTGACTTTCTAGTATACTAGAACTCAGAAGACCTTTTTTGCTTTACAGATGTGACTCAGATATTCTTTGGTCATCCCTGTTAGTGAAATTTCAGTGTCCCTTCATGCCCTTAGTATAAGAACACACAAATATTCAAATGCAGGAGATACTGACCCTCCAGATAACAAAATAACAAACTCCCTTGTAGGACTAGGAAAAATGAACAATGAGCAGGCTTTTCCTGACAAAAATCTTCTGACTTGCTACTTTTGATATCACCATATTGGTAATCAGCCAATTGAAAGAAATATGAATATTACTTCCCTAGAAAGAAAAATAATACAACTGCCAAGTCCAGTAAATTGTTTTTTTTCTTTTATTTAAAAAAAAATCAATGTAATAAGGAGTGTAAGAAGTAATAAAGAAACTATTTACATAATAGAGTTTATTTGATGTTAAGTGATAAAGGAAGATGTAAGGGAAAGACTTTTAATTATATTATCATTTCTGCCACATTATTATATTTTGATTAGTATGTCTGATTGATTTTGTACATCTGATATTATAGGTTAGGATCCACAAGGGACTGATCAGTCAGGTTCCCTCTATAACATGGACACACAGTTCCAGCAATAGAAGACTTCAAAAAAACAAAGGGGGTGTCAAGCAAGAAACATGTCAAATGCAGAGATATCCTATTATAAGGAAAGCATTGCCCAATAGAACAAGAGAGGCCTTTTGAATTACCATTATCATTTTTAGGTCTACTGCTATGAAGAAATATTTTTTCTTTAACAAGGCTCTAATTATCATAACAAAGATATATATCACTATTTTTAATTACTTTACAGAGGATTAGAGGATTAACCATGTTTTAAAAACCTTAACACATTTTAAAAATATGTATTATTATTGGAGACCAGATTTTTAATCTCCTTTTTCATTTGTGACAGAGACATTTGTTCATTTGTGGATGAATGGATGGACAGAGAGATAGATACAATGACAGAAAGATAAATGGATGAGTAGATAAATAAATAGATTGATGGTTAATTTGCTCCCAGTTTCATTGACTTTTTCCTTTGCTAATGTTGCTTTGTCTAGTGTTGTCATTTTTTTTTAAATTTTCATGTCAGCTCGACTTATTTTTAAAACTTGTTTGTTTTTCTGCTTTGTAAAAAAAAAGGTACTGTTTGACTGATCATTGATGGCTCCATTATGAACAGTATCTGAATTTCCCCAGAAGACACCATCTTCATCTCCTTTAAAGATTCTAAATCAAAATGGATAATTTGAGTAATAATCAACAAACAGTCACATAGCAAATCACCAGGGGAAAGAGTCCCCTTTTTACCATTATGCATCAAACACAAAACACAAATTTCAAAATACACAATTTTATTCATAGGCAATACATTATTGAATGAGGCTCTTTTAAGGAATTGAAACTTTATTTTTAACTTTAGAAATAAGGTTTTTTGCTTTCTGTTTTTATACTGTGGTCCTTTTCAATTATATTCCCTACAAAATAAGACGTCTTTTGTATTATTACAAATAATACTGTTCTTATTAACAGCAACAAAATTAATTTATTTTTATTTTTAAAAGGTAATTTTCAAGTTCTTTAGTTCCTTTTCTTTAGGGATTTCTTTATGGGATTTCCCCATATATTGACAAAAACTAGATATATTTAAGGCAGTAATTCATGTTAGATAGTTAAAGGAAGATTATATTCAATCTGAATATCAGGTAAATGATGAGTCATATGTACCACACCTTGATCAGATTTATGCCAAAGAATTCAGATTTCCTTTTTTTATATCTCTTAGGAAGGAGGAAGCCTATCTTATTTTGTATCCTATTTTTGCAGTAGCGCAAGTAAATTGTAACACATTACTAATGAAAAATAGCTCAAGAAAAACATCAGAGAGATGGATGATTGGAAAAGAGGAGCTGATAAGAGCAAAGTGTTAGCTGATGGACTACTCACATGCTCCATTGTCATCTTGGCAGTGTTAAGAGATCCTGTAAGATGGTCCTCTAGTGCTTTGATGACACCCAATAAAGAATTTCTGGAAAGCCCTGGACAAGAGCAGCACAAAATAAGAAGAGATGGATGAGTTACAATCTGCACTGAAGAGCGTATCCACCAACTCAATGAAATCACAGATCCATCAAAGGATCAAAGACATTTTTTTCCTATTTCTAAATCTATGACTGTCTTTCTTCTGAGCTCTCTGGGTATATTTCAAGGTGAAATCAATTGATTATCTTTTCTGCTGATGTCATCGAGCCAAGTTAATATGGCATAGTGAGATCATCATTGGCTATGAAATCAAAAAACCTACATTCAAATTCTACCTCTAACACAAATCTATATGACCT
Organism: Antechinus flavipes; assembly: GCF_016432865.1. NCBI lineage: Eukaryota > Metazoa > Chordata > Mammalia > Dasyuromorphia > Dasyuridae > Antechinus > Antechinus flavipes. Next base: position 125,409,675 of record NC_067400.1, on the reverse strand, counting down.
GGACTAAAACATAATCTCTTGGGGCCTCAGTTTTCTCATCGATGAAATGGCTGTGTTGTTTTCTGATCATGTTTTCTGAAATTCTTTCTGGCTCTAGATGTGTGATCTTATATTTCTAAGCTACTTAGTTTGGCTTTACCTAGAGTTCCTGGGCTTTGGAAAGGGATGAATGAACCAAGTTTCAAGAATTATTTTAAGGAGTAATGAATAGTCTTTCAATCATTTACAGGTGCAATGCTACTGCATAACCACACTCCATCCTATGCAGACAGGAGCATATTATGCAAAGAGAAAAGTGGAGAGAGTAAGTAAATCTATATGCTAAGTCTCTCTAACCCGAGAGTTAGTTAGTTAGTTAGTTAGTTAGGTCGGGTTAGTAATCAGTCTTAGTTTCTCTCCTCTCCCCCACTCCAATGAGCAACCATGGGACAGAGGAACAAGCACTGAATTGGAATCAGAACACCTGGATGTAAATCTTGCCTCTGTAACTATATCTTTTGTTTTTTTCTGTTTTTCATTTAATTTTAAAATTAACAAACCTTTATTTTATCTTAAACCTTTATTTTTATTTTTTGTATGATGTAAAATCTGTCTCTCCTAACCCTCCCTGGAAAAAATTAAAATAAAATAGAACTGTTGTAACAAACATACATAGTTAAGTAAAAGTAATTCCCACATTGACCATGTGAGCATCTAGATGGTAGAAATAGAGATCTGCTCCTGGAATAAGGAAAAGCTAAGTTCAATGTGACCCTGATCATGTAATCTCTGTTTGCCTTAGTTTCCTGAGCTGTAAAATGGGGATCTATGTATCAAAGTTTTTTTGAGGATCAAAATTTGTAAAGCACTTAGCACAATACTTGGCACATAGTATGTGCTTAATAAATGTTTATTGTTTATTATTGATTATCATTATATAACCAGCATTTATATAGTACTTTAAGATTCACAAAGTATTTAACAAAGATTCTCTCATGTAATCCTTACAACAACCTGGGTAGTAAGCACTATTATTATCCCCATTTTACAGATGAAAACATTGAGAATGAAAGAAGCTAAATGACATGTTCACTATCACATAGTTAATATGTATCTGAGGATGGATTTAAACGCAGGACTTCTTTACTCCAGGTCAGTGATCTAAGACACCACCTTAGTTATAGCCATCTTCTTCACAAGTGTGCTTATTTTAATAATTAAAGGATCTGTGTCTTTTTTCTTTTCAGTAAAAGAGTCCCTTTGCTATTTCCCTTCCCCATATGCTTTAATAGAACTTAAAGTTGTAGAGTTAGCGCTTACATGTGTTGTAAGAAGAAAGAGTAATGACTTCCATTTCTGTCTACATCTCAGCAACCAGTGCCACCCTACAGACACTCAGGCAGAAAGTTCAGTTAAAAACTCCACAAGAATGGGGATCCTTTTCCCTACAACAAATCCACAAAAATTCCCCACATGGAGTACAGTGCTGAGAATCGAAAGGTTCTAGCCTCTGTTGTCTGTGGAGTTAGGAGACTAGGCCTTCTACAATTGGAAATCAAAGATCAAAAGAAAAAAAGGAACCACAGTATCCATATATATGTGTGTGTGTGTATATATATATATATATATATATACACACACACACACATATATATGTGTGTGTGTGTGTGTGTGTGTGTATACATATATATGTATATGTATATATATATATATACACATACATATATATATATACTTACTGATTCCCAAAATATAAATGTTCACAATGAAAATTTAAGACTTAGTTTTTGGAGTATGCTGAGTTGGCTCTAACATATCCCCAAAGAAGGAGGACTCTGTTCCTGGAAAGACTGGTTCAATCAAGTTTTTGGTGGAGCTAGCAACCATAATTACAAAAAATGGCAATAATTAAGGCTAAGTCCTGAGAGGAAACTGATAATGGGATGGAAAATAGATTTGGAATTTCATCTTTAGTTCTGCCCAAGAAATGAATGTAGAAGAACTGGCTATGGCTGCTTAACATAATCAGGAGTTAGTTTGTTTTGTTTTTATTGGGATTTTTAAGGAAGCCCAAAAGCTAGAGAAAGAAAACTTTTTTCATTTAAAGCAATTTAATCTAGTGGAAAATGTTCTGAACCTGGGAGTCTGGAGACCTGGTCCCTAACAGCAGCTCTATTACTAAGTAAATGACTTAATTCTGTGCCTCAATTTCTTATCTATAAAATTATAATTAAACTCCTTTTTGGATGATACCCTAATGCTAGATAAGGATCTTCCCAGTTCTAAGTTTCAAGGATTTGAGAGGAACTGAACAGTAATCTAAAAAGATTGAAGATAATTGCAGACATTTCCACAAAAATATTCAAATCTTAACCCCAATCTCCAAATTGATCTCTGTCCTGTGGCTCCCTCCTCAACTTTTCTACTTATTTATGTTTTCCATGTATTGATGGAGCTAAATCAGTATGAAATTTTCAAAAATAAACCCATATGGGGTTTATATACATACATACATACACACACACACACACACACACACACACACACACACACACACACACTCAAAAGCATAGATACTCTAGGAAAGTGTCCCTATAGTTCTAAGGGAATTCAAGCCTCCAGCGATTATTTACATTCAGAGAGGAATAAGTTGCAGATTTCTCTGCCAAAATCCCAAATAATTGTTTTGACCACATTTGGGGAGATAGAGGATAAGCGGGAAGGAAAGTTAAATAATTATTTTGTCCCAATACAGACACATCATATACCAGGAAAGAAATTATAAAGAATTTATAATGTGGTAATATTGCAGGCTTTTTTGAATACTGATTCACTTTCCTTTGGTTTTCATGTACCTTTAGTTCAAAAATTACCAACAGGCAGGAAAGTTTTCTAGATGTCCCTGGAGTCATTAATTATCTGCCCTCAATGAAAAGAGCCCTTGTAGACAGCTGCAGAAATGGATTGGAAATAGAGGTTTTCTGACAAAGTCAGAAACACAGGTGTGGCTTTGTTCAATTAAATCCCAACAAGAAACTAAGCTGAATAAAAGAATGGAAGATGGGAAAATGAAAAGGAAAAGTGATAGCACAGCTTCTATTGGGGGAAAGGATAAAAGAAAAAGAAAAGAAAACGCATACCAAAAAAAAAAAAAAAACTTAGCTAAGTGTTTCTTAATTTGGAAGTGGTGAGTTTAGAATTCAGAAAATTACATTGGATACATGTTATAAATAGGCATTTCAGAAATATAAGTTGTTTAAGAAATAAAAATAAATTTCCCTGAAGCTAAAAAGGGCCATCCTTGTGAAAACTAAATTATGAAATGGGATCACAAATAAAAAGCTGGAACTTTAGAGATCATCTATCTAGTTCAATTCTTTCATTAAAAACAAACAAACAGGAAACTGAGTCCCAGAAGTCAGGTGGCTTGCTGACGTCAGGCAAGTGAGAGTCAGAATTAGAATCCAGATTCCCTGATTCAAGTCTTATACTCTCTTCACTACATCATATCACCTCTCCTTTAACTGAAGGTGATAGCAAATTATGAATTAAAGATTCTCACCAAATGTTTAGGAATGAAAGGGTATGGATTCAAAACCTACATTTTTTACTGAGTCATTTAACATCTCAGGGCCATAGTTTTCTCCTCTGCAAAATAAATAGGTAGAGGCAGATTATGTTGAACTGGAAATCTGTGAACACACCTGGAGTATTGGGATTATTATGAGATGAAATTTAATGAGTGAAATTGTTTTTGTGGAGGGTATCTTTAATTTGCTGTTCATGTATGTAGCATCTCCTATTTGTGGAGCAGCCCTATATTAATATTGCCTTGAGAACTCAATAAATGTTTGTTTAATTTTTTAAAGAATTGTAACTTCCATATGAATAGTTTCATAATCAATACTGTTTATTTGAGGAACATTCCCAACAAAAAACATATATTTATGCATTTAACTACCCATGTGAAGTCAAATTCTTCCTGTTCTGGTTCTTTTCCTCTTCTCCCTCTATTCTTCATAAAAAAATTAAATGTAAATAGGTGTTATATTTGCAATATAATTTCATATAATCTACATACTGAAACATAATGAATTCTTGGGCTCTTAAACAGTATATATTCTAAAGGTAGGCAGAATATCATTTATTGAAATCCTTATGAATGTTCTTCAGGAAATTTCCCTCCCCCCATCTCCATCATCATTAAATCCATGCACATTAGTAGTAGAAATTTGTACAGTGAAACCCTGCAGCAATATTTTCCTTCATTTCCATGACAACAGCTCCCTATCAACTTCTGAGGGAACCTTCGTGTATTGTAAACAAACCTCTCTTGGCAATTGGCCTGTTTTCTTTCTCTATCTCATCTCCCATCAGCTCAAAAGCTTCTCTTCAAAAAGAAATAGGTTGCAGGTGTGTACTCCTTTTTCCTTACCCCCTCCCCCTTTATTTCTAAAAGAGGTCGATCCTGGAGATTAAAATTTTCTCTCGTGTTTTTTTTTTTTTTGAACAATCCTATGAAGCCAGACTGCTTTACCTGTGTGTACCTGTATGCCAGTTATCTGCGGCATTTTAACCCACAGGGTGCACTGTTCTCTATCCCCACTTGGCTCCCTTTGGAAATGGTGCAGAGTAAATACCATATTTCTTGAAGTAAAAAACCTAACCACAGAAAGAACTCAGGAACTTAATAATATTGAACAAAAATGAATCATAAGACAGTCCCTTTTTTCTATTCCCTTTTTCTAGTCCCTTTTTAAAATATTGAAATGGATATCATTTGCACATTGTAAAAATATTTTAGTGGCAGGAATGGAATGTTGATAATAATCCAAGAGAGAGAGACATTTTTATTTGCATATTTAGCTCTCTGTTTAAGGACTATTGACACTTTGATTCTCAGGGCTTGCTGAGCTATAGGTAGATCATTTGCTGATCATAGCATAGACTTCATGTTTGTAGGTCACCTCAACAGGCCTACCAAATAATTCTCTTTTTGAAGAGTAAAGAACTTTTATTGGCAATTATTAATATAAGGAACATCATTTTAAATAGTCAAAAATCTGAGGAGAAAAAAGAAAACTTCAATTCCTCTAATTCTCTTCAGCTCAGCACCAGGCAAAGGAAAGATTACCAAGAAAAAAAAAAATGCCACTTCCAATATGGAATCTTATAGTGGGACATAGATGCATTTAATCAACACCTTGCTGCTCCTTCTGCATTTAATCTCTCACCTACATTGTGGAACTTTCTCATGCATGATTGTATGAAGTGGTGTCTGAGTCATTTTAGTTATTAAATCCTCTTATACAGAGTCCAAGTAGGACTTTCCCAATAAGAAACTATTTTCCATTGTTAGAGAAAGGTTATTGGGGCTGTGACTTGAGGACTAGTCATAAAGTAAATAAATAAAACAACTAACTTCTTAAGATAATTGTTGAATTTTCAGAAATGCTTTCATATCGATTATATCATTTTATATAAGTTAGGGAAATATACATCTTTGCATCAGGATATACAATTTCTATTAGAGGAAAACTTTCATTTTGAAAAATCTTAGGAGTATTTAGCACTGTCCAAAAGCACAGTTTTTTTTAATTTAAAAAAACTATTTAATAAATAGTTTGAGTGTTTGAAAATTCTTTTATAAGGACTTGCATTCATTTAGATTTCATAGGATCTTTGACTTTTTCCATTGAAGAGGAGAATGGTATTACTATCCAGTATGTTAGAGGAAAGAGAAGAGGGAGTCTGGTACTTGTTATGAACCATTGATTATAGCTCCATTTATTATTTGTCTGGATTCTAGTTTGTGTTTTGAAACATGCTATTACAAGAGCCATAATTTTCTTCTTATTCCATTCAGCTAGCCTCATCATTGGGCCAAAAGAAAAAGAAAAAAAAGTCTAACTCACATTTCCTTATGCCTTAAGACCTCTCTTAAAAATCCCCATCTCTCTAATAATTCTCCATGCCATTAAGCTCAGAGAACACAAGCATCTATCAGAAAATATAAATATATTCTAAATATGTCTTTCAATATTTCACTATACTTGATGCTGAATGGGAAAGAAATGGAAGGATTAAAATTTTTCTTTTCCTCATATTTCTATTTAAGGTAATGTTATATTATTAAATAAATAACACTAGAGAGTCCTTCATCTTTGCAGAAAGAATAGAAAGGCTTTGGTAAATTGACTAAAAAACGTGAACATTGTAAATACATATTGATTAAATGCATCTATGAACCACCGTATGATTCCATAATGGAAGTGGTATGTTCTTTCTCTTAATAATCTTTCTTTTGCTTGGTATTAAACTGAAGAGAATTAGAGGGATTGAAGTTTTCTTTTTTCTCCTCAGTTTCTTGACTATTTTAAATGGTGTTCTTCATTTTAGTAATTGCTACTAAGAGTTTTTCATTTTAGTAATTGCTACTAAGAGTACTTCAAAAAGAGTAGAGTTTGGTAGGCCTGTTGAGGTAATCTATAAAGCCACTATCCAGATTTTCATGGATTAGAATGGCTTAAAAAGTGACCCCATAGGAAAGTAGACCAAAAAAAATTTAAATAGCTGTAAAAGTTGTAAAAAGAGCTGAGGACTGGATAGACTAGTTCTATTTTTGTGGGCCAAGTCCAAGTGTTTTTTTTTTTTTTTTGGTTTTGTATTTTGAATGATTTGGGGGGGAAATATTTCCAAGAATTTTCTGGAAATTTATAAGCAAAAGTTAGGTATTTATGGTATGCTTGCCAAAGATTTCTCAAAAAGTGGTATCCAATCCAGTGTCTCATTGTTGTTTCCAAGGATATCCTAAATAATCCCTGCAAAAGTGTTAGCTGATAATTACAGTGTTAGGTGATGATAGCTGAAGGGCCCTCCCTGGGTTATTTCAAAGAGGAGTCTGAAGGCCAGAAAAGCCTACCAGTCTTTTTGGTCTTTAATGTTTCACAGTACACCTATTTATAACCTCTGCTCTGGGCACATCTATCTTTCTTAAGGAATAGAAATTCTTAAATAGAATTGAAGAGGGCAAGAAAAAGTCCCTTCTGCTGTTGTTGCCATTCCCCCTTTCCTTTTAGAACCATCTGTTCTAATTCTGTAAGTTTAGTATTTGGGGACACAAGTGTCCCATCTCACATTGCAACATTTTCTCTGAGGGCACCTGCTAACATCCTTATCCCTTTGGCCAGACTATCTCTAAAAGCCTCCCAACCCCTGCTTTGAAGTTTTACAATTTAGTGAAGCTACTGTTTGTTCTTAGTTGGAATACTCACAAACAGAAGAGAAGATAATGTGGCTTTGTGAGAAAATAAAACATGTTTTCTTCCAAAGGGGGTGATAGGAACAGAGCCTACATCAGGTCAGAGATAGTGTGGTGCAGTGGAAAGAACAGTAAATTTAGAGTCAGAGAGCTTGGATTCAAATTCAAATTCTCCTACTTGCTAATTCTGTGACTTAATATAAATCCATTTGCCCCTCTACATCTTCTTCACTTTGTTCAACTGTAAAACGAGATGGTTGGATTTCTTTGACTTTCCATTTCATCAGTTTATTAAACACCTAGTCTGTCCAGAGGTTTACAAAATAAGAGAAGGAAATAAACATATATCTAGTATCTATTATGTGCCAGACCAAATGACTTTTTGCAAATATTATCTCATGGGATCTTCACACTAACTCTATGAAGTAGATGGGAAACTGAGGCAGACAAACTTGCAAGTGACTGTACATTTTGCATAGCTCATAAATGTCTGAGGCCACATTTGAACTCAAATCTTTCCAGTTCCAGATACAATGTTTTTTCCAGTTCCAGACACAATGTTTCTTCCACTGTATCACTAACTACTTCTGGCCTCTAAATAATAAGGAGGGCAATATATTTGTGATTCCTTCTTTTGCTGAATTTAAAATGCAGTAAAATATACAGAATCTACACTCTTAAAAAGGTCTCAAGACACAACACTTACTGAATGGTAATGATATTTGAGTTTTGAAATCAAATTTGAGTCATTAAATGTGTGACTTTGTAAGTAAGTTACTTAACTCCAAGTTTCGGTTTCTTCATCTGAAAAAGTGAAGCTAATAATATTTATTGATTTGTATCTCTTCCTTCATAGTTTTACTGAGATAATCACATGAAATACTGATTGCAAAGTATTTTGCAATTATTATAATTTATAAATGAATTAATATCATTGCAAAGAAATATATAAATACAAGGAGTACATATAATGTAGGCTGATTCAGAAGCAATGCAAAGACAATTAGAAAAAAGATTGAAATAAGATCAATTGGGAAAGGTTTCTTGGAACTTTTAGAATCAAATTGAAAGGAGGGACACATTATCAAGAATTCAGAGAAAGAAGGCAAATATCCTTCTGAGTGCCACACAGGGCCTTATATAAACCAAACACCAATAGAAGGAAAAGCCTTGCCCTGATTCTCATTGCTTTTCAGGGAGTTTCCAGAGGATTGGGGGACAGAGGGAGGGAATTCAGGTAGTAGAGGGAATGAAAACCTTTAAAATGCAGGAAATACAAGCTGCTTCATCAGAAGAGGGAAAGAGAGCCCCCTATAATAAAAGACAACTTTAAAAAAAAGCTGTAGCAAGCTTCTTCAAATCTAAAAATCTTTTGACCTGACCCATAAATAATGTCTAACTCTGTTTTGTTAGCCTTTGAAACATCTTTCCTGAGCTACTTGAAATAATATGGTATTGTGGCATATGAGCTGTTTTTCAGGAGACAAACCATAAATTTTTTTAAACACATTCCATAATGCTGAAAGGTAGATGTGTGTCATTTGTTACATACATCCTACCTGAAGGCACAGAAATAAATGCACACTCTAGATGAGTCTGCTCAGGGAGTGCTCTCCCCTTTTTGGATCAACATCTGCTAGTCTAGTCTTGAGCCTCTTTCACTCTCTCAGATTGTATTTCAAGGCTTAGAGGCCTTTAAAAAAAAAAAAAAAAAAAAACACTGATAACAAACAGTCTTTGGTCCCTTGCATTTCAATAGGAATCACTTGAAACTTCTTATCATTGAGACCCAGGCAGACCAAAGTATTAGAAAGGCCTGGGGGGAGAGGGGGAGGGAACACCCAGCTCCCCTGAGTAATTTGATGAAAAAATAAAATAAAATAAAATAAAAAACAACACACTCAAACACAATAAAACAACAAAGAATGTGTTCAACTAATCCAGAGTTCACGCCAAAAATTACTTCTTTCAGCAGCACCAATGACCTGCCTAGGTACTCCCATTTTCCTCATTTCAAAACATAGCAGGCTATTTACATCACACCCACCGGATGGCTACAAATATGTGACATTTACAGAGCAGGTTTGGCTAGACATCAAGGCGTCAAGTGTACTGTGTCTGTGGGAGCCTCCTGTAAAGTTATGTAAAATCTACATCTGCAGATCTCCTGACTAAATGGGTTTTTAAATGGTCCCTGAACAAGTTCACCAATCAGTTGAACTGGGCAGTGGGGAACACCCACATCCTTCACTTTGGCCAGAATGGATATCAGATGCACTCTCAGTATAGACCTAAATTATTCTGAGAGACCTAGATTGTTTCTCTTTAGGAAACAATCAATAGGCAGACAGGGTAAAAAGCACATTCATTTTCAAACCTTTAAAAGAAAATCTTTAAAGAATTCCTTTCTTAAAATGTTATCATTACACTTAGCGTCTCTCAGGGTGCCTGGGTAGAATAAGTGGATAGATTCCTCCGAGGAAATTGGGAGTCATGTTTTATTGTAGAAGTTTCTGACCTTCCTATTTTTGTTCTAAGATGATGCTTCCAGCATTGTAGATCAGTGTGGCTGAAAGGCAGATGGATAACCCACAGTCCTTTCCTCACTGAGTACACATGTAATCTGTCATGGTGTATTATATTTCTGGCTCTGCCAGTACTTTTCTGCCTGGCCTGTGGCAAGTCAATTAACTTCTCCTTACATCTGTGTGTAAAATGGAAGCCATAATACATACCACCCAATTGCCTCTCAGGGGACATTGGGAAATTACAGGATGCAAGACTTATTTGTCTTGAAGCAAAAGTGATGGAAAAGGAATCATTGCAAGTGGATCATTGTATCTCTTTGGATTCTGAATCATTAAAATATAGTGATTTTCACATATGGAAAAGATAGTGCCACGAATGCCCAGTATTTCCAAGCTAAATTGTACTGCTCACCTCAAAACAATTTCTACTTCCCTTTACACAAAATTCCCTGTTGCCTACAATTTGCCCCAAGGAGACACCATTTAAAGATTTTAACTTGGAGTGCAAGAATTTGGGGTGTTTTTTTTTTCACTGTATTTCACTATAAGGGTAGCTAGGTGGGATAGTGTACAGAATGCCAGACCTGGAGTCTGGAAGATTCACTTTCATGAATTCAGGCTTCAGACCCTTATTAGCTGTGTGATCCTGGGGAAGTCATTTAATCCTATTTGCCTCCATTCACTCATTTGTAAAATAAGCTAAAAAAAGAAATGGCAAACTATTCCAGTATCTCTGCCAAGAAAACCCTAAGTAGCATCACAAGTGACAAAGTCAGTCAGATATGACTGAAATAGCTAAATGACAACAAATTTCAACATCAGTTTCCTTTGTGATCCTACAGGTTTTATTTTATGTATTTAAAAACTTTATTAAGAAATGGAATCCATAAGTTTGTGTGTTTATTACCAGAGTAAAGAATGCTTCAATGAAACAAACAAAAAATATTAAGAACCCATTCTTAGGATAATAAGACATTGGATCTGCATCTAAATTTTGCTTTAGATATTGTTGTACAAGACTGGGCAAATCACTTTTCTCCTCTGTGCCTCAGTTTGCTTACCTCTAAAATGGAATTTAGGAGAGGTTGAATTAGGTGATTTTTAACCTTTATTACTTTAATTCTATCAACTTTAAATTCTTCTAGACTTTACTTGGAGATACTAGATAAGAGAGAATCTACCATTTCTTAAGGTTCAAATAGTACAGAATCTATGGAAATTTATTAGTTCATTTATGAAATACAAACTCTAATAGGAAAAGTAGAAATGATTCTGCTGTATGCCTGGGTTCTCTCCTGTTAAAATGTTATCACAACAAATATATTCATCAAAAGAAAAGTAATTTTTAGTCATTGCAAAGAAAAGGAATGAACAGAATTCTCAATTACTTAGAAGCATGGAATTATTGGTAGGAGGATCCTTAAGAATGATCCAGCATAACCACTTCATTTTCCAGTTAAGGAAAATAGACTTAGAAGGTAGGAAGAAGCCTTAGTAATCATGTAACACAATCCCCCACTTCATTTGAGAGAGGAGAAAACTGAAGACTAAAGAGTGATAAATACAAGCAGATCTTGAACCTAATATAGGTCCTCGGACCGCAAATAGATATTCAGATTCTTCCCATAGAACAAAATCCAGGAGAAAATCATGTTTGTCAAAATCATCATATAATTACAAATATTCTATCAAAAGAGAACTTTCCATTTAATGGGTAAGTTATCAGATTTTAGAATAGAAACAAACACAACATCACAATTAATATGTTTCCAAATTATTCTTCCTTGTCAGGAATGTTAACCCACTTGTAATTCTTTTTCTTAACAGTAAAATGTAAGAATGTAAGGTCCTTAAGAGCAGAGGTTATTTTCATTTATTCTTGTGCATCCAACAGGACCTGACACATGGTAAGTGCTTAATAAATGTTTGCTGAATCGCTTTCCATGGACCCCAAAACATCCAGAGACACCACAACAAACACTTATTAATCACGTAATATGTTCAAGTGAATAAATAATCTGCCATAGTAGGATAGAGAACAGGCCAAGAAATCAAGGATACCTGGATTCAGATTTCCCCTTTGTGATCCCAGTTAGCACCTCAGACTAAGAGTTGAATATTAGCTGACATTCCCCATTAGTAGAGAGCATTTACTATGTCTTGATGAAATCACAAATCCAGTTTTTAAAAATTACATGCTTTGTTCTATCAACTACCTGGAATCAAAGCATCTTTAGGAATAATCTTGTATTATTCCTAGACCACCTAAATAATTTTCCTTTCACAAAGAACACACTGGTCCCATCCACAATTACCATTCCTTTATTCCACTTATATCCTGTTTATTTATTTTCACTTTCATCTTTTTGCCTCAGATACCTAGATTCCTTACATTTTTATAGTACCTTCTTATTTATTATCTCACTTAATTTCACTAGGAAAAAGGAACACAAACATTTTCCTGCCACAAGTACACAGAGACAGATCTATACTAGCAAAACTTCCACATTGCACTATCTATTCTCCCCTATCTTCTCTCCCTCCCTCTCTTTTTGTTGGCTTATACAGTGCTCCAGAGATAAAGCATGGTGAGAACCTGACCCAATGAGAACCAATCAGGAAAGCTTTTGTCTGTGAATTTCACCAATTATGATTCTTGTCAACTAATACAGGAGGCATTCAAAAGTGAGACAAAAAATCACATATATATGTGTGTGTGTGTGTGTGTGTGTGTGTGTGTACATACACACATGTATATGTATATGATTGCCTACCCGTGCTTCCCATTATAACAGATATGTTTGTTCTTTTTTTTTTTCTGAGACAATTGGGATTAAATGATTTGCCCAGGGTCACACAGCCAGGAAGAGTTAAGTGTCTCAGGTCAGATTTGAACTCAGGTCCTCCTGACTTCAGGCCTGGTGTTCTATCTACTTACTACACCAACTAGCTCCTCCAACAGATATGTTTGTTTACTGTGCCACTGTCAGAGTATGGCATCATAGTTCCCAAAACATCAAATTAATATAAGAATAAAAAAGTAGGAAGAGGAAACTTTGTGTATCTAGCTATAATTATTCCTAATTTATAAAAGAGAAAACTGAAGTAGCATTCATTGTCCAGAGTTATAAAGCCAGTAAGAATCTAAGATCAGATTTTGATTCAATCTTCTTTTTTATTTACTATGCTAATCAGCTGCCTCTACTTCTAATTTGTATGAGAGAACTAAATATATAAAGAAACCTATAATTAAATAATAATAGTACACATTTATGTTACCTTTGTATATATTATTTCAGTTTATTTTCACAATAACCAAGTACAGATAATCAGTGGAAAATATAGCATCCCTAAATGACTTTCCCAGGTCACACAGATAGTAAATAGAACTTGTTACTTGGATCCAAATGCAATGACTCCAGCCCTAATTAAATACACTGCATTAAATACAGGGGCCCATCAATGATATATTTTAAGCATGAATTCAAAAAAGTCAAATCTCATCTGACATCTCAGCCAGTTGTTTACTTCCTAATTTGGCCTTTTCTCTTAAAATATTTTTGAAAAGCTCTATTTGTGCTTTTGTTTTCAAGCCATAGTAATTATTGGATATCTACTCCCCCTCTTCACTGCACCTCCCTCAACTTTCCCTTGTGACAAATTAAAACAATTAAACCAAACACATCTACCATGTGGAGAGCTATAAAATATTGTACATTCATAGTACATTTAGCATTTCTACCTCTCTTCTCCAAAACCAAGAGTGGTAATTATACATCATTACATATATTTATGATTATTTTTATTCTATTTTTTTTCATTTGTATTGTTGTAGGATATATATATATATATATTTTTTCTTACTTCTCTCAGTGTCATGTTCCCATGTTGCTCTGAATTCTTCATGTGTGACTTTTTTTTTTAATGGTGCAATAATTCTTCTGTATACTGAAATACTGCATTTTTGTTCAGGCATTTCCCACTAATTGATCAATACTTTATTTTTAGTTCTTTGTTACCACAAATAAGTGATGCCATGTACATTTTGTTATATATAGGATCTTCCTTTTAATACAAATTCTACCTCCTTAGTCTATATATTTAACAGTGGGATGTCTGAGTCAAAAGGTATAGACCAGTCATATTTTCACATAATTCTAAATGATTTTGCAGAATAATTGGGCCAATTCACAGCTTCACCAATATCATATATTAGTGTGCTTCTTTTCCTGATGCTACTCCAACACTGACCATTGTTTTCATCTTTGCCAATTTGTCTGTATGAAATGAAACTTCATCATTGTATTTTGTTTGGTTTGGGTTTTTTGGTATTTCTCTTTTAATTCCTAATTTGGAGCAACCTTTCATAGGGTGATAAATGCCTTGCAATCCTGCGAGGTCTTCATAACCTCTGACCACTTACTTATTGAAGAATGGCTCTTGGTCTCATGTATTTTTCTTAATGTCTTAAATGTCTTGTTTATTAGATATTTGATGCATTGTTTTTCCATTTGGAAGTTTTTCTTCATATCCTAACTATGTTAATTTTATTCATTCTTCATTTCTCTTTTCAAATTCTTTTTTCCCCATCACCAAGGATAAAAATATTACTTTTACTCCTAAAGTCTTTAGTTTATTGTTCAAGACTTCATAATCCTTACTAATACTTTCTAGATTGCCATTGACACTATCACCTGTCCCCATATTAATAACCAAAAATCAATGTGCTTTACACACATTATGATTCTCTATCACTGGCAGCAGACCCTGAAAAGACAGGAGACTCATTATTATCATCTGATCAATAAATAACACTTTTTTCTAGGAATCACTAGTCATCCACTACTGATTTCTTCTTTCTCTGATCTTGCATGAAAGATCTCTCATTTGATGGCAAATGTGATTCCATGTCATTTTTACATAGAGGATAAATGTTACTTACTTTTCAGTATCCAGTTTCTTCTTCTTTAAGAAGAGGCTCTATTCAATTCAGGATATATGGTGCCAATTCCTACCTACTCAAGAGAGCAGATTGTTAAATTTTCGGTGCAAGCTTTTATACTTTGAAAATTGACAAACACTACAAATCCGGCTTGATTTATTGGTTTGTTGATTAACTAGACTTAAAGAAGTGGTGGAGAAAATGTTAAAAATGCAGATTACACTTTGGTTAGTGGGATGTGCATGCTTTCTTTCTCTTCCCTGCCTCCCCCCTCTCAATTCAGTTGTTAAAGTTTTCCAGCATACCCCTGAATCTTCTTGATTCATTGAATCACATTTGCCATCAAATGAGAGATCTTTCATGCAAGATCAGAGAAAGAAGAAATAAGTAGTGGGTGATTAGTGATTCCTAGAAAAAAGTGTTATTTATTGATCAGATGATAATAATGAGTCTCCTGTCTTTTCAGGGTCTGCTGCCAGCATGTGATAGAGAATCATAATGTGTGTAAAGTACATTTATTTTTGGTTATTAATATGAATTTATCATATGAATATGAAGATTACATGAATCTTCTTAGACCTTGGATTTATTGCCTTCCTTTAAAAAATATTTATTTTTAATTTGTGGAATAAAAGAAACATTTTCATAATTAAAACTATGATTATACATGAAACTGCAAAGCTACCATATACAATTCACTATTTCTTTAAAATATACAACAAAGTTATCATGTACCTTATCATCTTGATTATATATTTGGGATCGAAAAGCTGGAGGAACTAACTCTTAACAGTTTGTTAGAAGGTCAGTCCTAAAAATGTTATTCAATAGGTATTATTTGGCAATTTGGCATTAATCAGAGGGGTTACAAGAACTATTAAACTCTAAATCATAATTCTGAATAATGTCTCTGTCCATGGGGATCAGAACATTAAGATTTAAAAATATACAATATCTATACATACTTTTTATCTCCCTCATCTGTGATCTGTGAGGCTGGCTTTTCAAAGTGAGAAAACACCTTTTGGAGAGAAAATACCTTTAATAGCTAAGCCTCAAGAGACTAATAGACTCTTTGTTGGGGAAGAAACATCAACTAAAGATTTTCACCTAGTTCTATAACTTTTTTCCCCCAAATGTAATCTTATTTTTACTGATGACTCTTGTTTGTATAATATTAATCTCATAGCATATCCATCACCCTCCCCATTAAGCCATCCCTAATAAGGTAGCCAACTTTCATCTCAAAAGTATAAATTGCCTATCCAAGCCTATTCCTTTATGAATGTGCACTCTATATGTATGTCTCTTTAAGTGTATTCCTCAGAACATAATTCCTACATACATGCCTCTCCACATGTATTCATTGGAGTTGTCTGCTCTTCCCCATATACAATAATATAGTTTAGTATAGTATGCTTTTGTTGGGGAGTATATTCTGGGTTAATGAGTTTATGGTTTATGCTACTTTTTTTTTAACTGTGTTATTTCATCGGGATTATTAGCAAGAATAAACATTTGGATGAAGGGTTCAGCAGTTATTATTTCTGAGTAATTATTAAGCAATAATAGCTCAGATGCTGTTATTTTGGTGTAAACTGACAGATTATCATGAATTTGTGGTTGCTTTTGACCCACATGTGAATTATAAAGTACCCCACCTCCCACCCCATTGCTACAGAATCTCAAAATGTTAATATCTGGTTGAGACGTTAGAGATAGAGTCTGAGATTAGATTAGAATGGAGGAAGAACTTCTCAGACTTATGAGAAAAATAAAAGAATAGTTTTATAGCTGGAAGGGATTTTAGAGATCTTGTAATCCAACCCCCTCGTATTAGAAATGAGGAAACTCAAGCCTAGAGCAGTTCAGTGACTTGCTCATGACTATACAAGTAGTTACTGGCAGAACTGGGATTTGAACTTGCCAAAGGTCATACAATTAGTAAATAGGAGAAGCAGGCTTCAAACCCACCAATCCTAATTTCAGATTCAGGGTTCTTGACACATTGCTTCAGTTACTTTAAGATCAAAAAGTCAGAAAACAAGACTCAAACAAGGTGACCTTCAGCTTCTCAGTAAAATAGGATGGGAAATCAAGAATTACCCAAGAGGTAATTGGAGATATTATACTAGAGCTCAGGAAAGTGATAAAGTTTGAAGATGAAGATTTGAAAAAAAATTCATAAAAGCAATATTTTACATTGGGTTCAATGTGATTTAAAACAAAGTAAAGGTCAAATGATAAATACTAGAAAATGCCCTTAATGTGGAGTAGGGAGGATGCACAGGAGCCATTAAAAGAGATAAAAGGGTAATTAAGGAAGCAGAAAAAAAGCCAGGATTAGTACACTGAGAGAAGTCAGAGAATATGAAAATTAGAATGTAGTGAGCAAAGTCCAAAGCCACATAAATGAAGGAGAATGAACATACCATTGAATTGGATGGTTTTAAGATCAACAGTGACTTGAGAAAGTGTAGTTTCAATGGAGAGACAAGGGAATAGAAATAAAATTATAGGAGGCTGTAAATGAGAAAGATAACTATCTCTTTTTAAAAAAATAAAAAATAAAATAAAAATAGATGTCAAAGTTAGGAAGAATTGCACGTGTATTAAAATATTTCCATCAGGATTTTAGAAGATAGGAAAAATCTTGCAAGAAATTGGTGTCCATTAACTGATAAATACTGAATAACTTGTTATATACAGAAATAAAGGGATATCTAAATTAGCAAATTAGTAAATATTTTTGTTATTTATTAATAATATTTAATTTTTACATTTAAAACATTGAAACAAAAAAAATGTAACAAAAAACACAGATTTGGCATTGAAAAAGGAGCATGGGATAGTAACTTGAAGGTGCCACAGAATCAAGCAAAAAAAAATTTTTCTGAAATAATGGAGGGCTATGCATATTTGAGGAGAAATGAGGAAAAAAATTGTAAGCATGGAAAATGTAAGCAATGACTGTTATTTTGAAAATCTTTAAATAAATGATCAATACCTATCACTTCTGCTTCCTATTTATTACATCTTGTTAGAGATCAGAAGACAGCAGACTTCTAAAATAGTCACTGAGGTCACAGAATTCAAAGTCAAGTGCTAGGGTACAGGATTGTTTCATTTACATAACAAAGGCAAGAATTTGAAACAAGGAATTGAGAAGGAACCATGCCTCAAAGTGATTCTTTCTAGAACTTTTTTCCCTAACCTGTTCTGTCCCCTCCCCCCAATTTATTTGCAAGATATCTACTTTGCTTTCTCATCCTATTGATCCCAGGCTAAAGTATTACTTTTATAAGAAGTACTTAAAATTTTTTATCTTCAACCTATTTCATTCTTGAACTCTAGTATTGTATCTCCATTTAGCTTTAGGACCTTTCTTGAATTTGCCATCTTCACTCAAGTCTTCATGTTTAGTAAACTGAATTTTTAATTTTTTCCTCCCCACAACAAAACAAGTACCCTCTTGACTTTCCTGTCTCCATCGAAATCCCCACTCCTCTAATGACCCAAGTTCATCTCCGTGTTTTTTCTGATTCTTCCCTTTATGTGACTTCTCATAACCTAATAGTTCCAAGATTTTAATGGGCAATAATAAATAGATGTATTTTCCTTTTAAAGATATTTGCATTTTAATATGCAATTCTGAAATAATTTAGTTCTAAAACCTGAAGAATGGCTCATGTTTCTATAATACTTTAAAGATTGCAAAGCAAATCTCTCACAACCCTATCCTGAGTTTGATAATGCAATGTGTAATTCATACATAGGGTAGGAAGTGGGGTTTAAATCCACTACAGTGCCCCATATCTCTTACAGAGAAATGGGGATCCTTATTCATACATTAACCTGGCTTTCTTCACATCAACCTGTTATCATATTGGTAGGCATAAATTCTCAGAGAGGGGTCATTACTACACAGTTACACTCTAATTCTCTCAGGATCCTAAAAATAACCCGGAGACAAAATAATATAATCCCCCAACTCATCCCTTACTCTTGAGCCCCAGCCAATGAACTTCCATCTATATAACTATTTACTTAGCAAAAGACAAAAGAATATCATTTAATAATATCACAAATAGTTATAAAGTATAACATGTAGGAATGATTAAAGTATATTGCAATACACACATAAACACATTATATTATATATTATATTCTCCCAACACTGTCTCAGTTTTGTAGAGAGAGAGTGGGTATAAACTTTCAGAAAAGAAAAAAATTACATGAATGAAGAAATTTCATTAG
Source organism: Antechinus flavipes (assembly GCF_016432865.1). Classification (NCBI taxonomy): domain Eukaryota; kingdom Metazoa; phylum Chordata; class Mammalia; order Dasyuromorphia; family Dasyuridae; genus Antechinus; species Antechinus flavipes. The sequence continues at coordinate 125,390,708 of NC_067400.1, read as the reverse complement.
TTTGGAATATCTCAAAATTTGAACTAGAAGTGTTGATGTCATTGTTGTCTTGCCCATTAGAATTCAAGTTCCTCTTGAATAAGAATTGTTTCATTTATTACATTTGCATGCCCAGCACTAGTACAGTTTCTGTAGGTATTTAATAAAAACTTCTTCATTGATTGATCAATCCATGTAAGAATATCTATACTACATGAAGCTTCTTCTCTTCTAATACTTGCCTGCTTATCCATACCTGTCCTAAGTGAATGATTTCTTTTTTTTTTAACTTTTAAAGCATTCATAGTGTTTTACCTTATTATACCAATTAAGAAGACATTGGGGAAAATGTTACACACTATTGAACTGATGAACAATTCCCTTTAAGCTAAAACATTGCCAAGTTCATCATTTTGGCTCTTTCTTACCATACATGCAAGCCTAGTCAATTCACCAGGATGCTATGTTATCCAGTCAGAACAACAATCACAACAAAACAGCTCAAGTTGATTCTTTGAGCAAGGCACATGATCTTAGCCAGTTTTTCATTCACCAGGCTATTGCATTACACAATCAGATCTGCATATCTCCTCCTATACAACAAAGATACTGTATAACCTCTTTTCCCTTTATGCTTTTCCCTCTCAAACTAGAGAAGGACATTAAAGAGGAGCAGGTAGTTCTGATGCCTCTAATACATTTTAAATGGCACCAAGAAGTAATATCTGGAACCAATTCTTGTAATTTAATTGTTCTTGTGGCTAGTTTCCTCATACAGCTATGATGATACTTTTTTAACTCTCTAATGATACTTACTATCCAGGCTATTCCAATCTTATGCTGACTTCCTCTATCCTTAGATGCTTAAATCATAGCTTTCTGATCCATAATTCACTTTTTACTTCTGAAGTAACAATTTGCCAAATTTCTCCCATAAAATCATCAATCCTCATTTAATTATTCTCAGAATACAAATAGTTATGAAATTTTTTTCTTTTTTTATCCACATCTTAAAATAGTTATGTGCAAAGAGATGAAACACCATTGTTCCCTGCAACTCTCACCATTAATGTTCTCAACATAGTAAAACTCCATTATTGACATCTTTGAAACTGTTTCTTCATATTCATATTTTCCACTATTTAATAAAGTTTCCTTTTTTATCCTTTTTAAACCATCAAACTATTCATATTCAAATGAGATATTATCCTGCATCTTTTATTTACAAATAAGTTATTAGTCAACATAAATAAGAAGCTGGTATATTTATATCACAATTGATTTTTTATCCTAAATTGCTCAAGTACCATGTGAAAACTATTCACACATATATTTTAGCAGTTTTCATCAAACTATAATGATTTTCCTAATCTTTTCAGCCATTAAAAATGATCATCTTTAAGGCAATTTCAAAAGATTGGTGATGGGAAGTGCTATCCACATCTAGAAAGAGAGTTATAGAGACTGAATGTGGATCAAAGCATAGTACTTTCACTTTTTGTTGTTGCTATTGTTGTTTGCTTGATGTTTTTTTTTTCTTTCTTTTGTTTTTTTTTTTTTACTTAAACATAAAGGGTGATATTACAAGCAAATTAGAAAAGCATGAAAGAAATTATCTGTCAAATCTCTGCATGGGGAAGAATTCACAACCTAACAAAAGATAGAGACACACTTGACATAAAATGGGGATAATTTTGATTTATTAATCAGTTGTTTTCCAATTGTGTCCAAATCTTTGTGACCCTATTTGAAGTTTTCTTGGCAAAGGTACTGGAGTGATTTGCACATAAAATTTAAAAAATACAAACCAAACAAGTGCAGTCAAAATTCAAAGAAAAGCAGAAAAATTGCAAAAATTCTTTAAAGGAATTCCTCTGATAAAGGTCTTGTTTCTTTTTAGGGAACTGAGCCAGATTTATAAGAATTTGTAAGAGCCAAGATTCAAATTTATAAGAATTCAAGACATTCTTCAGTTGATAAATGGTCAAAGGATATGAACAGACAATTTTCAGATGAAGAAATTGAAATCATTTCTAGCCATATGAAAAGATACTCTAAATCAGTAATGATCAGAGAAATGCAAATAAAGACAACTCTGAGATATTATTACACACCTCTCAGATTGGCTAAGATGACAGAAAAAGACAATGACAAATGTTGGAAAGGATGTGGGAAAACTGGTACACTAATAAATTGTTGGTGTGACTGTGAATGGATCCAACCATTCTGGAGAGCAATTTGGAACTATGCTCAAAAAATTATCAAATTGTGCATACCCTTTGACCCAGAAGTGTTTCTACTGGGCTTATCTCCCAAAGAGATCTTAAAGGAGGGAAAGGGACTTATGTGCAAAAAAGTTTGTGGCAGTTCTATTTGTAGTAGCAAAAAATTGTAAACTAAATGGATACCCATCGATTGGAGAATGGCTGACTAAATTGTGGCATTTGCATGTTATGGAATATTATTGTTCTGTAAGAAATGACCAGAAGGAAGATTACAGAAAGGCCTGGATAAATTTATGTGAACTGATGTTAAGTGAAATGAACAGAACCAAGAGATCATTATACATGACAACAACAAGATTATATGATGATCAATTCTGATGGATGTGGCTTTCTTCTACAATGAGATGATTCAAACCAGTTCCAATTGTTCAGCGATGAAGAGAGCCATCTACACTCAGAGAGAGGATAGTGGAAACTGAATACAGTTCACAAAATAGTATTTTCATTCTTTTTGTTGTTGTTTGCTTGCATTTTATTTTGCTTCTCTTTTTCATTCTTTTTAATGTTTTGATTTGATTTTTCTTGTGCAGCACAATAATTGTATAAACATGCATGCATATGTTGGATTTCACATATATTTCTACCATGTTTAACATATATTGGACTACTTGCTATCTAGGGGAGGGTATGGGGGAAGGGGGTAAATTGGAACACAAGGTTTGCAAGGGTTAATGTTGAAGAATTGTCCATTATGTTTTGATACTATATCCATATATTTTGAAAAATAAAAAGCTTTAATAAAACATTTTTTAAAATAAAAAATGAGTCATCACCCATTTGATAAATTGATAAATGATAAATTGATAAATAAGCAATTTTCAGAGAAAGAAATCAAAGCTATCAATAATCATTTAAAAATGCTCTAAATCATTACAGTATATGTAAAGGGTATTGTATTTCTTGATTTCTTAGTCTTGATTGAGGAAGACTGGAGGAAGAAAGAATTTGGAACTGAAAATACAGAGAAAAAAGTTAATTATTGCTATTTCCATTATCTAGAATAACTTCATTTTCTTATAAATAGATTTTAATTCTTCCACCTGTCCTTCATCTTTTGTTAGATACTTTCCTAGTTTGGCAAGGCTTGAGAAATGGATCCTTCATTTCTATTTTATGCTATTTTTTAAATATTTTGATTCATAGCTGATTGACAGATTACTCTAATACCTTCTTTCTTTTGTAGTATTAGTTTTTGCCTATTAGTGATTATTTAAAAGACATTTGATTGAGCAGAATAAAATTAGGCTCATTATAGGCTCTCTTTCTTAACCCAGTGTCTCCTATCAAACATCAAGGTTTCTCAAGATTCCTTGATCTATTTAGGAGATACTTTGTTCAATAATACCAACCTATCTGCTCTGATAAATATCAGGCAAAGTGTTAAACGTGGAAAGATAGACTTATGCTGTCCAAAAGCGTACATCATTGTGATAGAGGACATTTAGTGTAGAAATAAAGAGAAAGGATTCCCAATGGAAAATAAGGTACTTCAAATTATGCTCTTTATAAATGACATCTGATTATAGATGATGCTGGCTGCCTCATTGAATGGCCTCCTGGAAAAATCTGCAATCATTCAAAAAAAAAAAAATCTATCTACAAGGAAAACCATGAAAAAAAAGTTCATTATCCAGATGATGATATGCATATAAATTAATAACAAATAGAATTTGTCCACTGGCATACATACATAGATAAATGTGTGTATATTTATATCTATACACATGCAGACTCATAAATATGTACATATACACTCAGATTATTCTGTGTTTAAAGAAAGTTCTTCTTTAAAGCTCCTTATGTATTATATGTTGTGCTATGTTCATACCCTCCATGCACTTCTCCATTGCTCTCTGCATTTTATTTTAAATTTCATTTCATTTTAAATTCTCTGGAGTAACATGTCTTGAAGTCAATATAATGATTCTAAGATGATTTCAGAGAGTCCTGGAGAGACTTACATGAACTGATGCTAAGTGAAATGAATAGAACCAGGGGGTCGTTGTACATGGCAACAGCAAGATTATATTTGTTCTGATGGATGTGGCTCTTTTCACCAATGAGATGATTCAGGACAGTTTCAATGGTCCTGTGATTAAGAGAGCCATCTGCATCCAGAGGACTGTGGGGACTGAGTGTGGATCACACCATAGTGTTTTCACTCTTTTTTTGGTTGGTTGCTTGCATTTTGTTTTCTTTCTTGTTTTTTTCTTTTTGATCTAATTTTTCTTATGCAGCATGATAATTGTGGAAATATGTATAGAAAAACTGCACATTTAACATATATTGGATTACTTGCCATCTAGGGGAGGAGTGAGGGGAATGGAAGGGAGAAAAAATATTTGGAACATAAGGTTTTGCAAGGGTGAATGTTGAAAATTATGCATATGTTTTGAAAATTAAAAGCTTTAATTAAAAAAAATAAATTGTAAGTAACAAGTTATAATTAAAAAAAGAATAAATAAATAAATAAATAAAAATGTTATAATGTTAGTAAAATATTAGCATAAAAATATAGGCTTTTATTTTGTGGCTTTTGGGGGAGACTTGGAAGTCATTACAGGAGTTTTGAATTTTTTAAGCCAATTTAATCCACTAAACTACATTTTAATTCTGAGTGAAACTTGTCCAGTTTCACCATCATTCACAAACACAAATATTTTCTATCTATTTAAAACTTCTTTTGTCTCTTTCTTATTTTCTTACTCATCTTTTCTTTATCAAAACATTCTCTCTTCAACCCATTTGAGAGACTTTTCTCTTCCCATTTTCAGAGTAGTTTCAAGCTCTTCACACTTTAAGGTCAACTGCCTTCAAAAACATTTCCACCCAGAGTTTACATTATGACCTTAAACTCAATATGCTCCCCCCCCCAAGTATATCCTCTCCCTGACTTTAGTATTTCTATGTTTGGCAGTGCCCCCTTTTACGATCAGAACACTAACTTCCCACTTCCCTTCAAGTCTCACCTTCAATCAGTTACAGGAATCTATTGATTTCATCTCCAGGTCATCTTCTCATTTGTCCTCTCCTCTCTGTTCTTATTGTCATTACTATAGTATGAGCATCTTAATACCCACCTGGACTATAATAGTCTTCCTAAGAGGATTTTCTGCCTCTTGATTCTAATACATTCATGCTATTGCCACATAATCTTTCTCATACATCAATATTGTCATGCCACTCCTCTGCTCAAAATCTTTCATGGTTCCCAAATGTCAAAGAATAAAATCCAAACTTCTTTCCTTGACATTTATGCACCTCCATAATTTGGTGCCACCTTACTTATCCACCTATAAATTATGTTATTCTCTGCATTTCATGCTCCATCCAAAATGGATTACTATTTTTCCACTGCCCACTGTGACCCTATATCTTTCTATTATGGCTCAGGATGTTCCTTGTCTCTTGAATGCTTTTCCTATTGGCTTTACAAGTTGAATTTCTAATCTTTATGCTTCAACTCAAATGTCATTTCTTCTGCTAAGCCTCCAGTGATCAGCCATGTTAATAATGACTTCTTAAGTTTCTGAATTAATCAGGTAATTTTGTAGAATTTTAGATTTTTTAAATTGCAGTTCCTTCTGTATAATGATAAAATATTTAGGAGGAACATAACACAATGTATAGAAAACTGGGTTTGGAATTAAGAAAACCTGCCTTTGGCAAATTTTAGCTATTTATAAGGAAATCTTTCAATATCATTAACCAGCTGTCTAAGACTGTAAGTTACAAATGAGTTGTTGATCTACATTGGTGAAAGAAGATTCAACTATGCCAATAGTTCTACTAACTGAGGAAACCCTAAGTCTAAATCCACTACTACCACCTTCTAACCCAAACCTAAAAAACAAACTTTTTACTTTTACATTAACAATAGATAAATCTGCTACCTTCACAGAGTAAATAATTGAGACCCTGTAGATCAGATCTGAAAACCAGATCTAATGACCAGGACTCAGTTCTGGTGTTTCATGAAGTCACATATGGATACCATCTTAAGTCAAGTAGAAAATATCAATAGAGATCCTGAATCCTGGACAAAAATCAGAAAGTTTTGGCAACATAGGTGAAATATTGAAAGGTTTACTGAAAATTGAAGTTTTAGATTAAAAAAATTAGTTATGCAAAGTGAACAACTGGCTTGAGTAAAGGGTGTCTGAGAATGGGATTGGATCTTCTGAATTTCAGGTTAACCATGAGAATGATGGGCCCGTGCCAAGGAATAAAGTATATTTAATAACTATCAATAAAAACATTTGCTAGGAATATTGTGCATCTAATCAAAAGAATTATAAACTTAGAAGGGAACAGAAAGAACTCTGTCCATATAAAGTTAACAAAACTGAGACAGTTAGTAAAGGTACAATTTGAGAAGAATAACAGAAGTGAGGACTAGAAATTCATGGAAGATAATATTTAAGAAGCAAGTTAGAACTAAACTCATGGCCACAGGTATCTGTGGATAAATATACCAAAAAAGTAAAAAAACAAAAGAAATTTAAAGTCTTAATATAAGAGAACAAATTCTGTCATAGTTGCCAGTGAAATTTGCAAGATGATATTTATGATTAATATTTTATGGTACTTACTTTATTCAAAAAAAATCTAGATTTTTTTAATTAATTAAAGGGGTGGTAGAATATTATTGTATATTCAGAAATTCAAATCATGGAGATGAATCCTCTCCTCTCCCTATTCCCAAAGTTCAGTTGTCAAAGGTCAAAATACATTTTTATAAACAAACTTATGGAGAAGGCAATTCTCAATTCCCCCAACCTAACCAATCAGCAAACATTTTTGACTGTCTATTATGTGCCAAACACTGCAGGAAGTATGAGAGATTACAAAAACAAAAATGAAATAGCACCTGTTCTCAAGAAGCTTATATTGTATAAAGGGTACACAAATAAATATGTGTAAAATATATAGTTAGGGAGAAGTCATGGCAACTGAATGAATCCAAAAATTGTTACTAGAATGATGAAGCTTATAGCCTACAAGGCTCTGGTGGTTGCCAGGAGATCCCTGAGAATTTAGGTTGGAGAAATATTTCATCTTGGTGCATTCCTTCTTCACCTTGCCTTAGTTTCCTGAAGGTTGTCTACTTTCATTTTGAGCACGAGTCTGTGGAAAGTTGTATCCATATCTGTGAGGTCCAGGAGGATAAAAACAGCATATGGCTGAGAATCATTTTTGATCATACTTATTTTTTCTTATTTATTTGGCTAGACTATTTCAATTAAAAATTCTGCAATTGGATTTATAATTCCTACATGGTATACAAAAACATTGGGCTTTGATTTAATATTAGCCTCCTTACTGCTACTTATTTAATATTGCCATTATATGATTTCAGAATTTAATAGAATGATCATCATACAAACAGGCTTTTTGGGATTAGTCAAGATTGTTTTTTGCCAGAATAAGAAGAATCTAAAGGAGTGGCAAAAACAAAAGTCAACTAGAAACCTTCTTCTACTGATGATGTCAATTTCTGTAGATTTGATTGCTTTCATGAACTTGGGACATTTAATTGTATTCTATTGACTTTTATTAATTATTTAGTCTCTAACATTGACCTCCTAGCCCCTAGAATTTTCTGAACTAGTTTGCTAAGACAGTTATTCAGCTTTATTTTCCTATCTGAATGGCCTCTTGATGAGCTCCAGATAACCTAATGTGATACATATATACATACACACATACATATATATATATATATATCATTTGTCTTAGTTCTAAAACAATGGTATTTGGCATACTGTCCTTTTCATCAGATCATATCACTTAATCAGTAGAGTAAGCACAGGGTCTAGAGCCTGTGAAAATTAAAGGGCCTGTGATAAAATTATCAGCTTGTTTTTTGTTTTTTGTTTTTTTTTTTTTGTACATTTGCATGATAAAAACTGTAATAAAGACCCTGGGAAGACTACTTTTTTTCCTTCCCTCCCTAAATCTGCCCTATATCAATGAAAAAGTTAATTGTGTGAACATTAAAATAATAACCAATTTTATGTAAGCCATTAAATTAGCATGGATACTTTATGTAGTGATTATTACCATTAGATTTAGAATCAATAAAAAGACAAACTACATGAGTTATACACCTGCAGTTTTTCTCTAATTTAGTCTTTCATTAATTCATGTATAATTATATCTCAAATAAGAGTGCTAAGATGTAGTTCACAATGTAATTTTTGACTGCTCCTTATTAGAAATCATCAGCAGCTTTAGTAAGAAATTTAGCAATACTTGTAATGAAGGAATTTGCAAATCTCCCCAGAGAAGCCAGTGGCTATCTGAATTCAACTGCTGATTCCTCCATAGTTCTGGTCCCTGGAAACTCTCTGGGTTGTACTCTGAAGTTTTTATTTCTCTCTTTGGTGTTCTTTTGCTGAGAGGGATCTTCAGTTGCTTTTTTCCATGTTAGCTCATCATTCATGGAGTGGAGAAGGAAGCAGGCCAATCCCAGAGGGGAAATCCTTTGGCCATCGTTCCCTTTGCTTCTTTTTTCTCTCTGCCCTTGAAACCTCCTTGGCACTTGTCTCTTTGGCTGTGACATTTCGTGCTTTCTACTGCCAAAACCACCTACCCACTCTGTAGATCCTGACTCTCCTTACCTTTTGGCTCTTTCTGGCCTGACCTTGGCATTATTTTCCTGTAGGCACTTCATCAGGTGGCCTGTTATGGGTTGGGGATTTTTGGTTTGTTTGTTTTTTGGAGTTTTTTTGTTTGGATCTTTTTTTTTTTTTTAGAAAAACTCAAGGTTTGAAGAAACATTAAAGTTGCTCTTTCTCTCCAACCTTCATCATTTTCTCCCTTCTCACATTTCTTTCTTAATCTAACTTTTTTTGATAGCTTGTTTTCTTTAAATAAAAATTAATATTCTTTCATTGGTAATATGTTATATTAAAATTCTAAATTTGCTTCTTCTCAGATCAGTGGAACTTTAAAGGAAAATAAAAAGTTGCTAAATCTTGTTGCTTAACAAGAATTCTCAACCTTTTTGAATCATGGATTCTCAAATCATGTTAGGTGCCTATATTCAAATTTGAAGGAAATGAAATTAATTTCAGTTACAAGTTATAAAAATTAAGATACAAATTTTTCCCCTCTCAAATATACAGACTCCTTGAAATTTCTGTGCACTTCACTTTGAGAATTCTTTATGTAGACAGATTTAAAAGACTCATGTGAGAATAACAAGCTCAAAAGAAATCCAAACTAAAACTAAGATGAGTTTTCACAGAGCATCCCAAACATTTATCAGCAAAGGCTGATTAGATCACCTACTTTTTTGTTCTCATCTTTTATTTTTCTAATTGCAAGGTCTGTACTGAAGCTTTCCAATCATTTTGTTATATAAACCATGCAAACAATGTATTTTTCCCTCTAACATAGAGTTTGTTGTGTAAATGTCCATCAACCATAAAGAAAGGAAGAAAAAGTGTGAGCCTCCCGAATATTTAGGAAAAAAAAAACTAGTCCTTGAGATTAGTTAACTTTTTTTGTAACTTTAATTCCTAGCACTTTGCCTGGTGAGCTATTGTTTAGTCATTTTTAGTTGGGATCAACTTTTGTGACCCCCTTTGGGGTTTTCTAGGCAAAGATATTGGAGTGGTTTGCCATCTTCCCCAGCTCATTTTACAAATGAGAAAACTGGGGCAAATAGGGTTAAGTGACTTGCCTAAGATCACATAGCTGGTAAGTATTTGAGGCAACATTTGAACTCAGCTTTTCCTGACTTAGGTCTAATGCTCTATCCACTGGATTGCCTACCTACCCTCCTAAAACAACAGGTGCATAGTAGGCACCTGATAAATGCTTTTTGATTAATTGGTTGATTGATTATTAATTATCACATGGAAACAACCCTGGACTTGGAACTAAGACATCCAGATTCAAATGCTGGCTCCCAGCATTTACTATCTGTGATTCTGGGCAAAGCATTTTATCTCTCTGATCTTCAGTTTGTTGAGTTGTAAAAATAATATTTGCATTACCTATCTCAAAGAATTGTTGTAGGAATATTATATTATGTGCGACATAAACTGCACATACCTAAATTGTTATCATTTCTTAGATGTGTCCAGAGGCTGTCTTATTCTCATGACCCCTACCTCCTGCTTGTATTTCTTCCTCTCAAAGAGATCCCTTTGAGGTTTATTCATAGAAGAGATCAGTGGTGGGCCCATTGAAAGGGGAAAAGTTCAACCCTGATTGGAAATCACAAGTGCAAATGACTTTGGTGGTCTCAAATGATTTTGCTTTTGTCCGTCTCACAAAACTTACCGCACAAGTTGGCACATTTTACTGAAGCAAGAGCTGGCTCAGGAAAGACCAGAAACTAGAATTAAAAGGCTATTACAGAGAGGTGGGCCCAGGGACAGGACTATGAGGAGCTGTTCACACAGCACCTGCCCCTTTCACTCTTTACTTCAGCTTTTGATCTTGTGCTATTTAAAAAAAAATACTCACCTATAGATCAAAAAGATGAAATGGTGGATGGATGATTACCATAACAGCCAAATGCCTTTTTAAAAAATTAAATAGAGACAATCACATCAAATAACTTACTTTAATTATGGGTAAGAATTTTTCATCTCTATAGTAACTTTTGCCTAACACTTATATTTTCAATGAACTGCAAAGCATTTTTAAAAGCCACCTGTTGTACCTTGAACTAGTTAACATCTGCCTTCCCACACTACCACCACCACCCCTGAAATCCTAACCCCATGTCAGTTCTAACCCATGAAGATGAATTAAATCCTACTTAATTGGTATTCTTTGGCTTGTCCCAAATTTGTAAAGTGAGTGTGAGAATAGATGTAAATACTAGGTTTCTGGAAAAGTTAACAATTTCCTTAAGAAATAGGAAAGAAAACAAATCTTCTGAGCAGTACTGATTGCTTGTTGGGTGCATTGACCCTTTCTCTGACAGCATGAGAGAATATGCAGCCTGAGGTCTGTAGAAAAAGCTCGAACAGTGTTATCCGCGTAAAGGCTCCTAAAACAACAGAAGTCATTTTTGTCTTTGGATGTTTCAGAATAAGCTGAATCCAAAAGAAATAAAGTGAGGGAATGTTTTTTCTGGCTACTTCTCTTGTTGCTTTCAGCATCCCAGCACGATGGGACAAAGCCACGTGACTGCCTTTTTTGAGATGGAGAACATGAGAATAGCCTTTTCTCGGACTGTGAGTCCAATCTACAAATTCCAGCCAAGTTAGATTTCTGTCTCTATCCAAAACTGTTGCCGGGCACTAATGCCAAGAGAATTATTCTGCATGAACTTTTTTTTTTTCCAGAAATCAATCACAGACTTCTTTTCTTCACAAAAAAAAATTCAGCTACCCAAAATATTTTGTGTAAAATATATATATAAACTCTCAGCAGTTTGGGGTGTTGTTTGTAAATCAGTACTCTTTATGCAGCAAGGTAAAATATGATGAATGAAACACAAGTTTTTCTACAATGAATTGCATTTTTTTTCCCTCATGCTGCTGTGAAGGACCATGAATGCTAAAGACCAACGTGATAAGGACCCTGCAGCCAAAACACAGCTCAGGGACATTCTCACTGAAAACATTGTGGAGTTACTGAGGGAACCGAGAGATGATGCTTTCAGCTTTTTTGGGTGTCTAGGAGAAGGTATTTCAAATGAGACTGTGCTTGGAAAAAGCTTTGTTAGCTTGAAAGTTGAGAGGGAGTGATGTTAGTAAAAATTAGGTTGAGGGGGAAAAACTGCAACAACAATTCCTGGAGGGACTTGCAGAGTTTGAGGTCTTCTAACCCCAAAGAAGATATATTCAGAGCACCACATGAAGAAACAACCTTGTAAAAAAGATTCTGCAATGAATTTTATTAAGTAATAAGTAACATTTCCTTTGCATAAACTAATTGTCCAGGTGCTCACTAGCCACAGATGTCTGAAAACTTTAGCAAAGCTGGTAAAAATTGACTTTAATCTGTCTTCATTGGTTTTGCGGAAGTTTCTGATTTCATATATTTTGCCTGGTACTCTGATGTACAAATCAAAAATTTGTTATTGTAAACCTATGGATTTACACAGGTGGAAAAGTAACCTTCTACACACAGGAACAAAGAGAGTAGGCATTCCTTTGCTGTGACACTTATTTAGGGAACATTTGCACATTCCAGTTTGCCTCAAATGCATAATGATGCCCCTAACTACATCTATTATAACATTTGCAGATCAGCACCTTAGCCAAACAAATATTTATTGAACACCTAGCATAGACCAAAACCCAGTACCAGACACTATGGATGATAGGAAACAATTATATCGCAATTACAATTACAAGATTGTTCCCCATTTAAATTAATCAGGTAAAGCTAATTTAAAAATCATAAACAATAGTAAGTCAGAAAGAGAAACAGAGAAGGGAAGAAAGGTGGTCTCTAGGTGTTGTAGTGGATGAATAACTGGCAATCTAGTTAGGAAGACCTGGATTCAAGAACCAGCTCTGACATATGCTAGTAACATTACCTTAGGCAACTCATATGCCTCTCAGTGTCTCAGGCAACTATTTTGAATATAGATGGCAGAGAAGATACTGATCTGTATGGATAGAGAAAATTCTTCATCCTAAGCTTCTTATATTGATGAAATCCTCTGTTGTTTGGCTTAACAATTAGCACCAGGAAATCACAGATCTTCCATCAGCCAATGTCACATCATCTATAGGTAGAACCATCATTTATAGTAAATGGTGAAGTTTTGAACGCCATGAATAAGTTCTCTAACCTTGGCAGTATGCTATCCAGGGATGTCCACAGTGATAATGAGACTGGCACACACAGTTAGTTCAGTGTTTGGGAGGTTCTGAAGGAAAGTGTGAGAGAGGAGAGGTATTAGACTGCCTACCAAATTGAAGGTCTTTAGAATCACTGTGTTGACTTTGTTGTTGTATGCTTGTGAAACCTGTGCCATGCCAGGAAACTGAGTCATTGTCATAAAAACATTCTGAAGATTACCCACAGGATAAGATACCAAATGTTGAGGTTTTTTTTTCAAACTAAACTGTTAAGCAACTCTACTGCAGAAAGCACAATTCTAGTGGATTGGCCACATTGTCCAAAAGCCAAATGTACACTTGTCCAAAAAAATTATTTTATGAAGAGCTCACAGAGGGCAAGAGCTCACAAGGTGGTCAGAAAACTATCAAGGTATCTCTTTAAAAATTTTAAATTGATTGTATGACATGGGAGACATTGGCACAGGACTGTCTAGCATAGCACACTCTCATCTTTTAAAGTACAGTGCTATATGAGCAAAGCAGAATTGAATTAGCCCAAAAGAAATGTGAGATGCACAAAATTAGAGAAGCTATTTCAATTGTTCATATGGACCATTTGTGCCCAACTTGTGTCAGAGCATTTCAAGCTCATATTGGTCTGATCAGCCACAGTCAGATACACATAACTCAACTCTAACATAGGGATGTTTTTTTGGTCTGCTTTGAGAATAAAGGACAACAACAAAAAAAACCATTAAAAAAGTAACATGTATTCAAGTGCTGAGTCATATGGTGTCAATAAATATAGAAGAAAGAGAGAGGTTATTTCAGGAGTTTCCCTGAGTGGCCTTTAAGCAAAAGATAAATAAATGATAACAATGATTATGATAGCTGTCATTTATCCAGCGCCTATATGTACTGAACATTGTGCTAGGTACTTTACAAATATTCTGTTCCTTGATTTTTACAACAACTATGGGAGGTAGGTACTGTCATTATCCTCAACTCTTTAGGGATGAGAATAGGCAGATTTGCCTATGATTTGCCCAGGGTCACAGAACTAATAAGTGTCTGAGTGTAGATTTAAGCTCAAATCTGTGTGACTACAGGTCCAATGCTCATATGGCCTTATCCAATGGCTCATATGGCCAGTGCTCCTGTGGTCCTATTTATCCCAGGAACATGACCAAGGGTAACTTATTTTGTTGTGGTCTGGTTGCCTTCTGAGTTCTTTTCCATCTCAGATATTAGGTAATTCTAGGATTCTGAAGAATCAAGGAAGGTTTTATAAAAGAGGCTGATCTTGAAATAAAATTGTATTTGAATAGATAGAAAAGGATGATAAAGTAATCAAGGGACCATGTCCATGGTGTGTTCATGGAACAAGGAAAACTAACAGCTTTGTGCAAGAGGCCAGTGATTCACCATCTAAAACCAGAACTAAAACCAGAAAGATTTTATAAAAGGACATTGAATACATTTCTTATCTTTTTTGGGACAACTGGAAAATAGAAAGATCTTCCATCAGCAAGGATTCCTTTAGACCTCATCTTGCCCCTTGCCTGGAGTACTTAACTGCTCACAGATGTATATCAAGAACTTCATTCTTTCTATTGAGATGAAGGACCACTGGGACTTCCTACCTGTCCTGCCACTGTCTCTTAAGATTCAAATATAGGTTTTGTTTTTTGTCTTGCCCTTATGCCCTTCAGTCCCATGGTATTGCATTATTAACTATTTAAGTAATTTAAGGACCTCTGGGTTTTCCTAACTAACCTTAGCATTTTTGGCCTTTCCATTGACTCTATAGTTGAATTTTCTTTTATATATTATCAATTAGAGATCCCAATTATGAGTATGAGCTCCTTGAGAGCAGGAACTGCCCAGCTTTTTCCAATCAAATTTCCAACATTTAGCCCAGTATTGGTACATTTGGTAAGCACTTAGATGGTTTTTTTTTATTCATGCAAACCTGAATGAATTTTGTCCTCTACGAGCTCATGTTGCTATGGTATATATGGCTTATGGTATATATGGTATAATGTTAGAAACATATATGTTTAAAATATCTTTGCAAACTAAAATAAACCTGCTTCCCCTTTTCTCTATTTTTTTACCATGTTTCTTATTTTGAAGTTCTTCAAGCCCCTAAGGGGAAAAAAAAGTCTTATGACCTTCAGCTGTTCTTAATTCAGGAAGAGGATGGATGCTTCAAACAAGAAAAAAAAAGCACAAAGGCATAGATAATAATGCTGCCCTTCCATTGTACTGCCTCTCAGTCCAGAGTTCTTAGAACATTTTGAAAATAATAATTACCCTCACATAAAACATCTGCAAGGTTAATATCACCATATCATTACCTTCCTTTGTTGCCAATAGCAAAGTTTAAACTCTAAGCAATTCAGTGATTTGCCTCCCCCAACCAAACAAACAAGGCCCTGGGACCAAAGGATTAGAACTTTTAGGATTACAGATTTTGAATTGGAAGAGTCCTTAGAAGCCCCTGCATTCACTCTACATTTCATAGATGAAACTAAGACACAAAGAAGTTTAATGGCTTGCTTGGTACACATAACTAATAAGAATCTTGAATACTGTCATTGTTTCAGATTCAGCGGCTTATCTTGTATACTGTCCTACCACTTATAACTTTTAATCTGCCAACTGTTACACAGAAAGCAAAGGATTGAAGGGAAAAAGGAAGCCATTAGGAGGTAGGAAATCAAGGCCTAATACACAGTACTAGTTCACCAGGTGAACAAAAGAATAAAGGAATGGTTTCTCTTCCCATTTCCACTTCATGACCAAAGGTCATTTTACCCCACTTGGCCATTTTTTAAACAATAAAATGGCTGTAATGATTTTGACAAGCTATCTAGTTTATATGAAAATGGACACAGAAAGTCAATAATAATTGTTAGCATTTATATAAAGCTTAAAAATTTGTAAAATGTTATGCATCCTTTGTTGCATTTGATCCTTAAAACAGAGAAGGGGTGTACTAGAAAATAAATGTATATGTTAAAACACAAATTTTGGCAATATCTTGCCATAATCAAAATAGACCACATTTGCCTGATCTGGAAACACAATTTATCTATTTTCTTGTTACTTCCATCTAGTAATTTTAAAATCAGCTCACACCCTCTAATTTCTTCGAGTAATGATAGGGAACCTAAAGCCCCAACCACTTCATTCAAGCCCTCCCTTTTCATCCAGAGTTTCCAGTGTAGATTCCTTTACAAAACTCACTGGAAACTATGGAGCAGTCTCACAGGTGGCAACATACCCTGAGATCGATAGACTCTAAACAGAAGAAGAAATTTCTCTCTAACAATTATAATGTTAAAACATGAAACAAGGAATTTCTTTAATAGAGATTTCTGCAGAAATGGCCAGTTAATCAAGGCCATTCAAATCCCTTGATACCTTGGCTAATTCAGCTTGCCCCCTTTTGTGACCTAAAATAAGCCACCTAAATCCAAAACATGAGATTTTGAACTGGGCCAATGAGGCCACAATTTGTCACTCAGTTCATTTAGTTTGCCATGTCAGGCCATAAGTCACCCTAATGTAGTGCAAAGCCATGGATGTGACATTTAAGGGTTCCTGGGTAGCCAATTTTAATGAGGAATAAATAATTTCTCCTGTTCAGCTAATACCTGTTGGTGTAGGGAGGCAATCCAAATGTCACTGGCTCACGTCTTCCCTGGGAGAAAGAATAATGGACAACATCTGCTTTAAATATGTCTGAAAAAAAAAGCCCAAAGGTCTCCTACCAACACAATGTGATGTGAATGTGAAGCTCACAGGAGACTTGTGCTGCTCAAATATATACAACATAGAGAAAATGGAGCAAGTTTCTTATTAAAAGAATGTAGTCACCATATGTACTCCCATGCATCTTATTGATGTGTCTACATGTGCTGTGTCTCCAGTTAGGCACAATTGTACCCAAAGGTGGAAAAGAGCACACAGTAAATTTGTTTACAACCTCTACTTTATTAATAGTGGCAATAAGGGGAGCTTTTATGGATATGTTTTGTTTGTTTCAGCTCTAGTTTTGCCTGTGGAGCTGGTGGGAGCCCCTGCAGGATGCTTGTAAATGGACAAATTTACAATCTGGCCTGTTTAAAGTGCCCAAAGCAGCATCTCTGTCCAAGCTGCCTTTGTGTTCCTTGTCCCACCTGTGATGCCAGAGGGCATAGGGTCAGAACTGAATACTTCCTCTGGTTTTCTCCAAATGGGAATCAGCCCTTCTCCATTTATCTAAAGACTGCAGGCTTGTTTTGGTTTCTGGGCTCCTGGTTTTGCCGAGTTGTCTGGGAATTCCCCTTCCCCATTTCCCCCTTCCCCCACTTTCTAAAGTGTACATCCAGACTCCTCTAGGTTCAGATCCAGAAATATAAACTTAGTAAGAAAGGAAAGGGAGATGACTCTTTGTTGGGCTCTGACAACTGATTTTCTTGTTGTGTTTTTAATTTGGCTACTTTACTATGCAAAGGTTCAATAGACCATTTAAAAATAAATAAATAAATAAAAAAGAGCTCTTTCTCTCACATAGTAATCTAGTGCAATCTCTGGGGTTTTTTTTAGGAAAGAAATACTATAAATACATACATTATAAGAAGCCACCTCTTTCTTATGAGTGCTTAAATGAATAGAAGTAATTGTAGCTAACCCAGTCTACCTGTGTTTATAAAGATTAACCATGAAAGTAGCTACACCCACTCCCCAATTACCTCCCACCCTCAAGGTAATACTTCTTCTTTATAATGAGGATCATTGTTTGGAAAAGTTTTTTGTGAGTCCCTTAAATTCAGGGCAGTAAATGCCCTTATTTCCAAAGTATTTAAAACCATTAGTGAAATCTAACTTCCATTTAGTGTGATTTGGTATAGGGACATAAAGAATCTTCCATATACTCGGATATTGCAAATTTAGGGACCAAAGGGAGGAAATAATCATATGGGTAATTGATTATGATATGTATGATTAATGGGGGGGGGGGACTATAAGTCATTATTATCTAATCTTTACCACTAAACTACATGAAATGAAGAGATGGTCAAAAATTGGTCATTGATCAATGAGAAATGATGATCGAACCCTTTATTTAGAAGTTAGACCTGTACAAAAACCAAATTGATTTCCTAAAATACAGGCCTGGGAGCAACTAGATGGTGCAGTGGATAGAGCATGAGTCTTGAAGTAGGGAGGACTCGAGTTCAAATATGACAACACTTCCTATCTGTGTGACCCTGGGCAAGCCATTTAACCCCAATTGCCTCAGCAAAAAAGAAAAAAAAAAAAAAAAGAATACTGGCCCAACTCTTAGAAGCTCTACTCAAAAATCTTCAATGACTCCCTCTTGCCTCTAGAAAAATATAAAGCTCTCCACAATCTGTTTTTCAACTACCCTTCTAGTCCTATTAATCATTCTCTGTTCTATTAAATATTTCATCTCCCACCTTCATAACATTGAGAAGGCTATTTTCCATATTTGGAATTCCTTCCTTCCTGAACAGAATCATCCTAGTAGAATCTCTAGTTTCCTCCAAAGTCCAGCTCATGTGCCATCTCCTATAGGAGGCCTTTCTTGAATCCCCAGGGTATTATCACCCACTTGAAATTATTCTGCATTTCCTTAGTTGCGTACATGTTATGTACTTTCAGAAAAATGTAACTCTTCAATGGCAAAGATTGTTTTATTTTTGCCTTTGTGCCTCCAGCAAACATTATAAGATACCTCAGGATACCAAGCTTCCTTCTCACCCATGTCCTCTAAGGGAGGCCTTCCAAGACCCATTAGTAAGGTCATGTGAGGGCAAATTCTAAGTTCATTCTGAATCTTAGAAAGTGATGTTTAAACAAAGAACTTTCTCTTTCAGGGCCATCAATTGAGTTCCTTTCACAAGACCTACATTTCAAGAATAAATAGACCAATGTTGAGGGGAAGAGGGGACAGAGAAGGAGGAATACTAATTGCCTAATGAGAATACTCTGCTTTTTATGATTTCATCATATGATCTTTTATTTTCTTTGAACAAAATATAGACCAGTGTTATACACTGAAATCTCTATTCAGTCTTATACAATGAAATCCATTGGAATGGTTTGGATTTTCTCTTGATCCATCAAACAAATCACTTCTGTGATATTGGTTTGTCCTTTAAAAATCTTTAACAGAAGATAATTTATGCTATTACTATCAACATCACAAATTTGTCCTTTGTTTTCATTTATTTTAATATTTATTTGGAGGATCAAAAAAGTAACTCAAATATGCTTTTTAAACAGACCCATTGTCCATACCCCAACAGACATTCTCATTTAAACAATTAAAAACTCTCATTTTTGTAAGGGTAATGCAATATTGATATAGGGAAGAGATATCAATACAAAATCATAACAGCAGTCTCATCTGGTAGTCGGAAAATAGAACTGAGTCTTAGGCCTCTCTCAAAGACCCAGATGGAATATAGGCCCTTGCTTTGTAGAGAGCTCTTTCAAAGGCCAAAGGTGTAGAGGTGGTTTGCAGGGTACAGTTAAGTGACTGGAGTAATCTGAAGCTTATATGCGTTTTATTGCTCAGGTACCTTACCAGAGCTCACAAAATCATTTCCCATCATTCCAACTAAGGTGGCAGATGTTCTCCTTCTTGAGAAATTCAATTTATCCCCTCAAACCTCTTGCTCTGAAGACCTGCAACTGGGATCTAAGGTAGCCACTTTTATAATCTTCCACTGTACTGGTAGAAGTATCCTCAGTGTCCAAGAGAGGGTGGTCTCTTAGGCTGACTTCTTTCTACTTTCCTCCCCACAGGGGATAAAAAGTACACTTGCCTCTTCACTTGGCTGCTTTCTGACTACAAAAAAAAAAAAAATATGCCTTTCCATCCTGCTTCCTTATGTCCTGACCTATCCTGCCTACCAGGAAAGAAGAGAAATGTCATTCTGTCAGCTTCCTGAATGATCTCCTATCCTGAGCCACCAATGCTCTGAGAGGGCCACTCTGGGGCCAAACACTTATGGATAAGGATAACCTAACTGAACTTTTTCTGCTCTAAGATTAACAAACTCCCACCCAGAATCCCAGTGATTCTGAAACCTTAGCTCTCTTCCAAACACTATTCAAATACTACTCTCCATCCTTTACTGCCTGCTTCCTTGTTCCCATCCCCTTCAATCCAACTGAACCTTCAATCTCCCATTCTAAAGCTACCCATTCACTTTTCTGTGATCTCTGAAATGTTCGCTCTCTAGTAGGAAATGAAAAGTTTTAAGATAAAATCAATTTATTCATTTCTGTGTGACCCTGGGCAGGTCATTTTACCCCACTTGGCCATTTTTTAAACAATAAAATGGCTGTAATGATTTTGACAAGCTATCTAGTTTATATGAAAATGGACACAGAAAGTCAATAATAATTGTTAGCATTTATATAAAGCTTAAAAATTTGTAAAATGTTATGCATCCTTTGTTGCATTTGATCCTTAAAACAGAGAAGGGGTGTACTAGAAAATAAATGTATATGTTAAAACACAAATTTTGGCAATATCTTGCCATAATCAAAATAGACCACATTTGCCTGATCTGGAAACACAATTTATCTATTTTCTTGTTACTTCCATCTAGTAATTTTAAAATCAGCTCACACCCTCTAATTTCTTCGAGTAATGATAGGGAACCTAAAGCCCCAACCACTTCATTCAAGCCCTCCCTTTTCATCCAGAGTTTCCAGTGTAGATTCCTTTACAAAACTCACTGGAAACTATGGAGCAGTCTCACAGGTGGCAACATACCCTGAGATCGATAGACTCTAAACAGAAGAAGAAATTTCTCTCTAACAATTATAATGTTAAAACATGAAACAAGGAATTTCTTTAATAGAGATTTCTGCAGAAATGGCCAGTTAATCAAGGCCATTCAAATCCCTTGATACCTTGGCTAATTCAGCTTGCCCCCTTTTGTGACCTAAAATAAGCCACCTAAATCCAAAACATGAGATTTTGAACTGGGCCAATGAGGCCACAATTTGTCACTCAGTTCATTTAGTTTGCCATGTCAGGCCATAAGTCACCCTAATGTAGTGCAAAGCCATGGATGTGACATTTAAGGGTTCCTGGGTAGCCAATTTTAATGAGGAATAAATAATTTCTCCTGTTCAGCTAATACCTGTTGGTGTAGGGAGGCAATCCAAATGTCACTGGCTCACGTCTTCCCTGGGAGAAAGAATAATGGACAACATCTGCTTTAAATATGTCTGAAAAAAAAGCCCAAAGGTCTCCTACCAACACAATGTGATGTGAATGTGAAGCTCACAGGAGACTTGTGCTGCTCAAATATATACAACATAGAGAAAATGGAGCAAGTTTCTTATTAAAAGAATGTAGTCACCATATGTACTCCCATGCATCTTATTGATGTGTCTACATGTGCTGTGTCTCCAGTTAGGCACAATTGTACCCAAAGGTGGAAAAGAGCACACAGTAAATTTGTTTACAACCTCTACTTTATTAATAGTGGCAATAAGGGGAGCTTTTATGGATATGTTTTGTTTGTTTCAGCTCTAGTTTTGCCTGTGGAGCTGGTGGGAGCCCCTGCAGGATGCTTGTAAATGGACAAATTTACAATCTGGCCTGTTTAAAGTGCCCAAAGCAGCATCTCTGTCCAAGCTGCCTTTGTGTTCCTTGTCCCACCTGTGATGCCAGAGGGCATAGGGTCAGAACTGAATACTTCCTCTGGTTTTCTCCAAATGGGAATCAGCCCTTCTCCATTTATCTAAAGACTGCAGGCTTGTTTTGGTTTCTGGGCTCCTGGTTTTGCCGAGTTGTCTGGGAATTCCCCTTCCCCATTTTCCCCCTTCCCCCACTTTCTAAAGTGTACATCCAGACTCCTCTAGGTTCAGATCCAGAAATATAAACTTAGTAAGAAAGGAAAGGGAGATGACTCTTTGTTGGGCTCTGACAACTGATTTTCTTGTTGTGTTTTTAATTTGGCTACTTTACTATGCAAAGGTTCAATAGACCATTTAAAAATAAATAAATAAATAAAAAAGAGCTCTTTCTCTCACATAGTAATCTAGTGCAATCTCTGGGGTTTTTTTTAGGAAAGAAATACTATAAATACATACATTATAAGAAGCCACCTCTTTCTTATGAGTGCTTAAATGAATAGAAGTAATTGTAGCTAACCCAGTCTACCTGTGTTTATAAAGATTAACCATGAAAGTAGCTACACCCACTCCCCAATTACCTCCCACCCTCAAGGTAATACTTCTTCTTTATAATGAGGATCATTGTTTGGAAAAGTTTTTTGTGAGTCCCTTAAATTCAGGGCAGTAAATGCCCTTATTTCCAAAGTATTTAAAACCATTAGTGAAATCTAACTTCCATTTAGTGTGATTTGGTATAGGGACATAAAGAATCTTCCATATACTCGGATATTGCAAATTTAGGGACCAAAGGGAGGAAATAATCATATGGGTAATTGATTATGATATGTATGATTAATGGGGGGGGGGGGGGACTATAAGTCATTATTATCTAATCTTTACCACTAAACTACATGAAATGAAGAGATGGTCAAAAATTGGTCATTGATCAATGAGAAATGATGATCGAACCCTTTATTTAGAAATTAGACCTGTACAAAAACCAAATTGATTTCCTAAAATACAGGCCTGGGAGCAACTAGATGGTGCAGTGGATAGAGCATGAGTCTTGAAGTAGGGAGGACTCGAGTTCAAATATGACAACACTTCCTATCTGTGTGACCCTGGGCAAGCCATTTAACCCCAATTGCCTCAGCAAAAAAGAAAAAAAAAAAAAAAAAGAATACTGGCCCAACTCTTAGAAGCTCTACTCAAAAATCTTCAATGACTCCCTCTTGCCTCTAGAAAAATATAAAGCTCTCCACAATCTGTTTTTCAACTACCCTTCTAGTCCTATTAATCATTCTCTGTTCTATTAAATATTTCATCTCCCACCTTCATAACATTGAGAAGGCTATTTTCCATATTTGGAATTCCTTCCTTCCTGAACAGAATCATCCTAGTAGAATCTCTAGTTTCCTCCAAAGTCCAGCTCATGTGCCATCTCCTATAGGAGGCCTTTCTTGAATCCCCAGGGTATTATCACCCACTTGAAATTATTCTGCATTTCCTTAGTTGCGTACATGTTATGTACTTTCAGAAAAATGTAACTCTTCAATGGCAAAGATTGTTTTATTTTTGCCTTTGTGCCTCCAGCAAACATTATAAGATACCTCAGGATACCAAGCTTCCTTCTCACCCATGTCCTCTAAGGGAGGCTTTCCAAGACCCATTAGTAAGGTCATGTGAGGGCAAATTCTAAGTTCATTCTGAATCTTAGAAAGTGATGTTTAAACAAAGAACTTTCTCTTTCAGGGCCATCAATTGAGTTCCTTTCACAAGACCTACATTTCAAGAATAAATAGACCAATGTTGAGGGGAAGAGGGGACAGAGAAGGAGGAATACTAATTGCCTAATGAGAATACGCTGCTTTTTATGATTTCATCATATGATCTTTTATTTTCTTTGAACAAAATATAGACCAGTGTTATACACTGAAATCTCTATTCAGCCTTATACAATGAAATCCATTGGAATGGTTTGGATTTTCTCTTGATTCATCAAACAAATCACTTCTGTGATATTGGTTTGTCCTTTAAAAATCTTTAACAGAAGATAATTTATGCTATTACTATCAACATCACAAATTTGTCCTTTGTTTTCATTTATTTTAATATTTATTTGGAGGATCAAAAAAAGTAACTCAAATATGCTTTTTAAACAGACCCATTGTCCATACCCCAACAGACATTCTCATTTAAACAATTAAAAACTCTCATTTTTGTAAGGGTAATGCAATATTGATATAGGGAAGAGATATCAATACAAAATCATAACATCAGTCTCATCTGGTAGTCGGAAAATAGAACTGAGTCTTAGGCCTCTCTCAAAGACCCAGATGGAATATAGGCCCTTGCTTTGTAGAGAGCTCTTTCAAAGGCCAAAGGTGTAGAGGTGGTTTGCAGGGTACAGTTAAGTGACTGGAGTAATCTGAAGCTTATATGCGTTTTATTGCTCAGGTACCTTACCAGAGCTCACAAAATCATTTCCCATCATTCCAACTAAGGTGGCAGATGTTCTCCTTCTTGAGAAATTCAATTTATCCCCTCAAACCTCTTGCTCTGAAGACCTGCAACTGGGATCTAAGGTAGCCACTTTTATAATCTTCCACTGTACTGGTAGAAGTATCCTCAGTGTCCAAGAGAGGGTGGTCTCTTAGGCTGACTTCTTTCTACTTTCCTCCCCACAGGGGATAAAAAGTACACTTGCCTCTTCACTTGGCTGCTTTCTGACTACAAAAAAAAAAAAAAAATATGCCTTTCCATCCTGCTTCCTTATGTCCTGACCTATCCTGCCTACCAGGAAAGAAGAGAAATGTCATTCTGTCAGCTTCCTGAATGATCTCCTATCCTGAGCCACCAATGCTCTGAGAGGGCCACTCTGGGGCCAAACACTTATGGATAAGGATAACCTAACTGAACTTTTTCTGCTCTAAGATTAACAAACTCCCACCCAGAATCCCAGTGATTCTGAAACCTTAGCTCTCTTCCAAACACTATTCAAATACTACTCTCCATCCTTTACTGCCTGCTTCCTTGTTCCCATCCCCTTCAATCCAACTGAACCTTCAATCTCCCATTCTAAAGCTACCCATTCACTTTTCTGTGATCTCTGAAATGTTCGCTCTCTAGTAGGAAATGAAAAGTTTTAAGATAAAATCAATTTATTCATTTCTGTGTGACCCTGGGCAGGTCATATAACCTGCCTCAGTTTCTTCAACTGTAAAATGAGGATAATAATAATACCTATTTCCTGGAGTTATGAGGATCAAAGAAAATATTTATAAAGCCTGGCACATAGTAGGCACTTAATAAGTGCTCTTTTTCTTCCTTTCTTTACTTCTAGGAGAGGAGAGCAGTCAGAATAATAGAAAAGAATGGCTAAATTTATAAGCATCTTTGACTACTTCATTATTTTTTTCTTTTTTAATATTACAAGATTTTTATTTACAAGATGCATGCATGAGTAATTTTTCAGCATTGACCTTTGCAAAACCTTTTGTTCCAATTTTTCCCCTTCTTCCCTCACCCCCTCCCCCAGATGGCAGGTAGACAAATACATATTAAATAGGTTAAAGTATATATTAAATACAATATATGTATACATATCTGTACATTTATTTTGCTGTACAAGAAGAATCAGACTTTGAAATAATATAAAATTAAACTGAGAAGGAAATCAAAAATGCAGGTAGGCAAAACAGAGGGATTGGAAATGCTATGTAGTGGTTCACCACTCATTTCCCAGAGTTCTTTTGCTGAGTGTTCCCAGTGAACAAATGGAACTGATTTAGTTCATCTCATTGTTTAAGAGAACCACATCCATCAGAATTGATCATTACATAGTATTGTTGTTGAAGTATATAATGATCTTCTGGTCATGATCATTTCACTCAGCACCAGTTCATGTAAGTCCCTCCAGGACTTTCTGAAATCATCCTGATGGTCATTTCTTACAGAACAATAATATTCCATAATATCCATATACTACAGTTTATTCAGCCATTCTCAAACTGATGGGCATTCACTCAGTTTCCAGTTTCTGGCTACTACAAAGAAACCTGCCACAAACATTTTGGTATATACAGGTCTCTTTCCCTTCTTTAAGATCTCTTTGGAATATAAGTCCAGTAATAATACTGCTGGATCAAAGGGTATACACAGTTTGATAACTTTTTTGAGAATAGTTCCAAATTGTTCTCCAGAATGGCTGGATGTATTCACAATTCCACCAACAATGTATCAGTATCCCAGTTTTCCCACATCCCCTCCAACATTCAGCATTATCTTTTCCTGTCATCCTAGCCAATCTGAGAGGTTTGACTACTTCATTATTTTACCAAGGGCTACCTGTCTTAGAATACTTGTTTGGAAGCTTTAAAAAAAAAAAAAAAAGGTTTGTTTTTTTCTGAGTCAATGGGGGTTAAGTGACTTGCCTAGGGTCACACAGCTAGGAAATGTTAAGTGAGGCCAGGTCTTTTTGACTTCAGGGCTGGTGTTCTATCCACTGCATTACTTAGCTGCCCCAAAAAGCGGTTTTGAAATAGTGACATACATTTATTATATTATATATATGATGTTGGGCAAGTCACTGAATCCTATTTGTCTCAGTTTCTCTTTTGTAAAATGAGCTAGAAAAAAAAAAGGCAAACTATTGTAGTATCTACATGAAGAAAACCCCAAATGGGGTCACAAAGAGTTAGACATGACTTAAATAAATGGACAATAATAAGACTCAGAATTAAAATTTGAGCCACCTAGTTTGAAAGCCAGTATTCTGTCTTTCCATTAAATTTTTGGAATTGAATAGTATGTTAGTCATTGATACTTCAGCAAGGAAATTCTGTTCTTTTACAGTATCTTCACCCTCATTCTGCTCTTTCATTTCAGGATCTGCTCTCCTAGATTTAGAAATGAAATAAAATGTCAGACATAGAGTCCATAGAGCTAGTTTTGCTCTTGCTTTCATCCCTGATTCAAAGCTCAATTCAAGAATATACTTCTAATAAGACCTTTTCTAATTTTCTTGCATCTCAGCTGCTAGTCCTTTCCCCTAATTACTTATATTTGTTTTGTAAATATCTTTTTCTATCTGTATGTGTTCTCTCTCTTCCCTCTATGATGCAATATTCTTAAAAGCAAGAATTGTTTCATGAATTCAATTCAATACTGAACATTTAGGAGAATGCCATTCACATAATAGGCATTCAATAAATATTGATTGAATGAGCTAATAATCCCAATTCCCTCTCCCAGACCTAAGTGCACCACACCAATGCTTATACATTGTTTTAATCAGCAATGTTTTAAAAATTCATCAAGCTTAATTAAGACAAACTTTAAGTCAATATTTAACCAGGAAAATTAGGGAAAGTGAAAACAAGCAGATAGGTAGGTAGGTAGATAAATACATAGATGGATGGATGGATACTTAGATACTTAGATACATATTTGGAAAGATAGATAATACAGAAAAAGAAATAGCGATAACTGAATTAGTTCTTACTAGAAGACTTCTCTTGTAGTAATAGGGGAGGAACTGAGTTCATTAATATATCCTTTGGGATGCAGAACTGCTGGTCTTACAGTCAAGACCTAAATTTAAATCCTGTCTCAGATACTTACTAACTGAGCAAATCACTTTACCTGTGATAGCTTCAGTTTCCTCTGTAAAATGGGAATAATAATAGCATCTTCCTCACAGGATTGTTGTGAATGGCAAATAAGATAATACATGCAGGCTCTAAAGCACTACAAATGCCAACTATTATGATTTTCTTACTGTTTTTGAGCTCAACCCCAATCATTATTAGTTGATTTTCCAAAACACAGAATGATGAATGCCTGTCTTTGAAAGAAAAGAAACCAAATATATTAGCATATCTTTTCCTTTCCTCCCTCTATCTTTTCTCTTTTCCTTCTCAAAGTATGACTTTTTCTGGAAACAAAGAGGAAACAAAGGCATCTATGATCATAAATATATAGTTTCTAATAAGTATTAAATAACATTTTAAAAAATTCAAATATATCAAGTAAATGACAAAGTCTAAGAAAAGAAATAATCTTATTCTATTAATTAGGAAGGAATATGTGTGTATATGTATATCAGACGAGATCTTTTCAAAAAAGGTTTTTAATAATTTTCTACCTTATTCATCTCCAAAATAGTCAATTCCAATTCCATGACTGTATCACAAACCATATACGATGGACAGAAGTCCAGGATTGAGAAAGAGATGATCAGAATACTGGTACTTTAAGATGTTTTTGAATCAAAGGGCATGAAAAGTATACATTGGGGAACAATTAAGGAATTACCCAAAGATTTTATACTTTCAACAGCTATTATTTTGGAAGACTCACGGATGAGGTGAACTGAACCCCCAACAATATCTGGAAAGCTACTACAAAACAAATCACTAAATTGTCAGTCTGAAAACACTTAGCAGACCACAAAGTGCAGAAAAATAACCAACATGACACTTAAAGACTAGTTCAAAATCAACCAGTAAAATACCCTGGAAAAGCACACTACTTAGTCATCTAAGTATCAGGGAACAACAGCAATAATTGATTCCTCTTAGTCTCTCCATCAAATGACACAAGGAAGATATGAGTGAAAGGTCTTCTGGAGAAGAGAATAATGAAGTGATAATGTAAGGATGAATACATTTTTTTCCTTCAAAAAGTGCTTCTAGATACTTTTGAACCAGACTTCAACTGCAGAGATGACTAAGTGTAAAATAGAGAAGTGGGAGGAAATACTCTTTGGATGTGGAGCAATACTTTTAAGTAAAGTCATTTTGATGGTGAATTGGTCCAGGAATCATTCTTCAAAATGCTCCAAGGAAGACAAATATCCAGTGATCCTTTTTAACTAGAAAAGGGCTCAACTTCATACTCCCTGTTTTCTATTTTCTTATACTAACTGCTATTGGCCACCATCAGTGTGCCAAATTTAGGAGTAGGGGAAATTATTTCATTCTTTACACAGAGACAAATGTGTCATTTTCCATCCCACCTCCAAGAAAGAGAATGGGGAAAGTATTTTTATTTATATCCTGGACAATAAAATAGAGAGATTCTTATTCATTTTATTGGTATTGATAAATAAAAAAATCAGCTACTTCATTCAGAAGGTTGGAGCAAGCAACTAGATGGTACAATGCATAAAGTATTTGGTATTGGAGTCAGGAAGACCTGAGTTCAAATCCAGCCTCAAACATTTATCTAGTTATGTAACAGCCCTAGTCAAGTTACTTAACCCCAATTGCTTCTTAAAAAAAAAAAAATTCAGAAAAAAAGGTGACAAACAGAAAAGGTTTTATGAATTAAATTACCTTCTTTATAATCCTTAAAATATACATTTCTCATATTATTCAAGTACATATGTTTATGT
Organism: Antechinus flavipes; assembly: GCF_016432865.1. Taxonomy (NCBI): domain Eukaryota; kingdom Metazoa; phylum Chordata; class Mammalia; order Dasyuromorphia; family Dasyuridae; genus Antechinus; species Antechinus flavipes. Next base: position 125,361,627 of record NC_067400.1, on the reverse strand, counting down.
TGCTGATCTTCTTAGGTAAGCTCTTGGATCTTAGAATCCTAGATCTTGAAGTTAGAAGGGACCTCAAAGTCTTTATTCTATAACCATTCTAATCTGGCTGTTTGGTTTATTGTTTTCTTCTAACTATGATTCTGCCTTCTCTAACCCAGAAAGAGAAGGTTACTAAGGTTTGCTTAATACCAGCACATTAGTCCTGTCTTAGGCAAAAAATACTCCATTTTGGAAACATGACCCACACCAGAAGTCACCAATATTCCAATGTCTGTGACTATCTGCCTTACCAATAGTTCTGTTATTATTCTTGTTGTTTGTCCTTTGTTCTTGAAGAGGATCATAATGGCAGGAATGTGATGCCATGACATGCAAGTAAATTAGATTCAAGGGAGGGAGGCTGTGCAAAGTCTTCTGCCTTACTTTTCCCTCCAGAGCATGTGGTCCAGTGGAAAGATATGGATCAAAATGACTGGAGATGCTCCTGGAGGAAATGGGAGAGCTTGGCCTTTCTAAGCTAAAGTCTTCCACAGGACTCAGTCTGACTGAGATTGCACCCATAAGATATCATTACATGTGAATATAGCACTGACTCTGGAGTCAGGAGGATCTGAGTACAAATCTGACTTCAGATACTTAACACTACCAGCGTGGCTCTCAATAAGTCACTTAACCCAATAGTCTCATTTTAAAAGAAAATCATTATATACTTGCTCATGGTGAATGATTCTTGGACATGTTTTCCTTAAATCAGGTATAGATGTTCCATCCAGTGCACAATCCTCATGTTCTTCTAACTTCTTAAAAACAAACAACAATAATAAGAAAAAAAACAAAAAAACCTTGGAGGCTACAGCAATTAATGTTTTGCATATAATACACTCCTAAAATAAAACCTCCTACTGTTGTCAAGAGAACAACTCTAAGAATCGGGACATTGCAGTTCTTGTCCTGGCTAGGTCACTTTATCCTATCTGGATCTATATTCTGTCACACATAAATAAGGCTGGGCTAGATGGACTCTAAAATCTCTTCATATTTTAAATCAACTGTATGATGCTCTGATATAAGAAATGTAGCAGAAATGTCTACCACCCAAAAACCTAACATCAACATTTTAAGATATGGTCACTAAGCTTCTGGTTCTGGGGACTCAGTGCCTTGACCTATGAGGGAATCAATTGGTCTTTGGTCTGGTCATAGACTGAGAAACCAGACAAACATGTGAATTCTAATCCTGGGGCTCTCATTGACTTACTCCTTTTTCCTGGAATAAGTCACCTTCTCTCAGTGTTCTTATCTATGAAGTAGGATTAGTAAGATTAAAACATTATATCTGAGCAGTGGATGAAAAGCTGGGTCTGAAGTCAGGAAGACACATCTGTCTGAATTCAAATTTGGCCACAGCCTGGCTTACTGGCTGTGTGTCTGTGGACAAGTCACTTAATCTTATTTTCCCCATCTATAAAATAATCTGGAGAAAAAAATGGCAAACTACTCTCATATCTTTGCCCTCCCCCAAAAAAATGGAGTCACAAAGAATTAGATACAACTGAAAAACCATTTTGTCAATGAGTTCAGATAAGAAATTTAGGTAGAAGTTTCCTGAGGGGCAACAGTCATTTATTTTGTACAGCAAATAACAATTAGTTGGGAATACTCAAGAAAGTATTTTGAAAAATAACTATGATACATATTTCTATCGTGAAACCCTCATTTGGAAAACAGCTAATATGTATATGGTATTTAAGATTTGCAAAATGCTTAACATGTTATCTCACAACTTAGTGAGGAAGTTTCTATTATTATGCTTATTTTACAAATTAAAAAAAAATTGAGTTGAGAAAGGCTAAGTGATTTGCTAGGGGCCACACAGCTATTAAGTATTTGAGGAAGGATTTTAATTCTTGTCTAACTGATTCTAAGTCCAATTTTTTGTGAAAACAATTTCAAAATATTTATTTGTTCATTTAGAAAAAATATTTCTAAAGTCTAGCGATTTTAACATCAGATAAGCAATCTGTGACAATATTACAGGATGTACCTAAATAAGAGAAATTTATATTTTTAAGGGACAAAAAGTAGGCAATATAATTTTAATCTTTTTGGTTTCTCTTTGGGTGTCACATCTAATAACAACACAGTTATGTAGTGTTATAAGGTTTGCAAAATGATTTCCACACAATAGCTCCAGGAAATACAGTGAGATTAATTATTCCCATTTTATAGATGAAGAAAGAGCCTTTGAGAACTTTAAGTGACTTTGCTGTGCGTGTGGCCACATGACTCAGGATTTAAACCCTTAAATCTCCTAATCTCATTTCTGTTATACCACAGCTGACTCCCTAAACCTTATACAAAGGCATGACAAGTTAACAGCATATTCACTGAGCTAGTCAATTTTTTTTTTATTCTGAGGAAACATTCTTGGAAAAAGAGAGCCCAAGTTCATAATATTTACTGACTTTTAGAAGTCTAGAAATGGAAAGACTCCGCTGGAAACCTCTACTTTCACCCCATCTTTCTGGTGATATAGTCTGCCAAGTGAACTTCTTGTTCTTTTGGTAGATGATTTGTCTTTCTTTATAAATAATTTATTTTTTTGCAACTGAATATGTTCGCAGGAGGTTTTACAGCATTCAGCATCAAAATGCCTTTCTCAAAAAGCTGTGCAATAAGACAAGATGGGGAAGGGGCGGGGGAGAGGAATTGGCCAGATGTGCATTTGCATCTGCATTTTTCTGGCACCTCTCCACAAAAGGAGATGTAATTTTCAGATGTTTCACTTTAAGCTCTTCATGACTGTCACCTGAGGAGAAAAGCCTCCTTAGTTCTCCTTTAGACAGCAACAGATAGTTTTATTTGTTCTCTCCTTATAGAGCAGCTTTGGTCTGGTCATTTGAAACTGTTTTATTCATTCATGCCTTGAATATGATGATCCTTTCTTTCAGACCCTTTCCTGAAATCCCAACTGCTGTGCCTCAGCTTATGACAAATCAAATGACTTCTTTTCAGCCAGCCCTGAACTCCATTAAAGGATTCTAGCATCACATGAAGCACACAGTTAAGCAAACAAAGGAATTTTTCATTTTCTCTGTTATTCAATAAAGTTCCATTTTCTGTAAGTCCAAAACCTTTGGCCCTATTTCCTAATGGAACTACTTACTCAAGGACAAAAGTTCAACCATAGGTAAAATCTGCACATGTTTATGTTGAAGAGGGATTCATCTGTTCCCATTTCCTGTTGTCTCTTTCTGCACAAGATCAGGACTCCCCCAAATCCAGAGTTTATTTCAGCTGTCCAGCTGTCCAGCTGAGTCAGCTTGAGCCTCTACAAGGTAAAGAAGATAGGGATGGATTCACCATTCTCCAACATCCTGTTCTTCCCAACAGCAATCTGATCCTTAGACTTCCCCACTATCTCTAAGTCCTTTTTTCTTATTGCAACTGTACAATTGTAAACTCTTGGCTGCTTTTGGTTGAAATTGAGGAAGGTATGCTATAGGAGTGTGACACTGACAATTCAACTTCCCCTCAAAAGTTTTCATTTTGTCTTTCCTATTTTCTATAGTTCCTATAACATAATCTGAAAGTTGTATTCAAATATACTTTTGGAAATAATACAGGAAAAAAAATGGTGTGAAGGGATTATAACCTTGGCCACTGTCAGTTTTATGAACTGTAAAGTGCACAATAAATGCTAACCATTTTTAGCAGTATTCAGTCCCCTTTAAATAGGGAAACTGAATGTTAAATAATCCGGAGACCCAGTACTAAAGGGAAGCATAGAAAATGACCATAATTAAATAAGACATTTATTCAAATTTTCCCCTCGAATGTACGTACTCTCAATTGTGGGGTGTCCTCCACTTCATTCTTCAAGATTCCTATCAGTAGACCTCCTTTTGCACCCTTGCATATATACAGGATAGGCACAAGTGGATAGGGCATCCTCTAGAAAAAGAGCTCTACCTAAGGGATGAAGATTTGCAATAATAATAAATTGCATGGGCACGGTGCTTAAGAGTTTATGAAATATTTTTGTATGTATTATCTCATTTGATGCTCACAAAGAACCTGTGAGGTTATCAATATTGGTAATGTTCAGCTTCAAGGAGGTCATAATTTGCCAAAAATCACACAGTTAGTAACTGGAAAAGATAGGACAAGAACCCAGATCTTCCTACCAGAAGTCATAAATACAGAGTTAGAAAGGACCTCAGCATTTATAGAGTCCAACTTCCTTATTTTACAGATGAAGAAACAATCGTAGAGTCATGAGTCACAGAGAGATTAAAGTGATGCCAAGAGTCATAGAGTTAGAAGGTGACTGAAGCAGTTCATTCTACAGATAACTTTCTAAATAATCCAAGTTTTAAATCAATCTTGTGATTGATCACACACACACACACACACACACACACTCACTCCTCCTACTCAGAGACTCCAGAGACCATAGGGTTTTTGAGATGGAGTTTGAAGATGATATCCCAAGACAAACTTGGATTGTTGTGGCACTTCAACACCCTGTTTTAAGTTTTCTCCATTTTATGGTCAAAGGATATGAATAGACAATTCTCAGACGAAGAAACTGATACTATTTCTAGTCATATGAAAAGATGCTCCAAGTCATTATTAATCAGAAAAATGCAAATTAATACAACTCTGAGATACCACTACATACCTGTCAGATTGGCTAGAATTAGAGGTAAAGATAATGCAGAATTTTGGAGGGGATGTGCGAAAACTAAGACACTGATATATTGTTGGTGGAATTGTGAACATATCCAGCCATTCTGGAGAGCAATTTGGAATCATGCACAAAAAGCTATCAAACTGTGCATATTCTTTGATTCAGCAGTGCTACTACTGGGATTATATCCCAAAAATATTTTAAAGAAGGGAAAGGGACCTGTATATGCAAGAATGTTTATGGCAGATTTCTTTGCAGTGGCCAGAAACTGGAAACTGAGTGCTCATCAATTGGAGAATGGTTAGGTAAATTGTGGTATATGAATATTATGGAATATTATTGTTCTGTAAGAAATGACCATCAGGATGATATCAGAAGTCCTGGAAGGACTTACATGAACTGGTGCTGAGTGAAATGATCATGACCAGAAGATCATTATATACTTCAACAATGCTATATGATCATCAATTCTGATGGATGTGGTTCTCTTCAACAATGAGATGAACCATGTCAGTTCCAACAGAATAGTAATGAACTGAACTACACCCAGTGAAAAAACTCTGAGAGATGATTATGAATCACTATATAGAATTCCCAATCCCTCTATTTTTGTCTGCCTGCATTTTTGATTTCTTTCACAGGCTAAGTGTACACTATTTCAAAGTCCAATTCTTTTTGTACAGCAAAATAACTGTTTGGACATGTATACATATATTGCATTTAACATATACTTTAACATATTTAATATGTATTGGTCAACCTGCCATCTGGGGAAAGGGATAAGGGGGAAGGAGGGAAAAAGTTGGAACAAAAGGATTTGCAAATGTCAATGCTGAAAATTACCTATGCATATATCTTGCAAACAAAAAGCTATAATAAGGATAATAATTAAGTTTTCTACATTTTAGACCCATGATTTCAGGCAGTATTTCAGAGGTCCAGTCCTGGGTGCCAGTCTCTGTAGCTTGGTGCTTACTCATGTATTGGCACTGTAATGTAGGGGTCATCCAGGAGCCACAACTCTTGCTCATGACTCATTGGAGAAAAAGCAGATTATACATAATTGTGGAGCTAGTTTTTCCTATGTCTGAAGTTTAAAAATGAGATACACAGGGAAATCCTAAGCATTGTAGATTTTCAAGCAAGAAGAGACTGTAGAGATGATCTAATCCAAATCTCCTTATTTCAGAGAAGAGAAAACTTAAACCAAAAAAAAATCAATTAACTTGGCCTTGGTCACCCTGATAATATGTCACAGAGCCAGGATTTGGCGCCAGACCCTCTAAGACCCAATTGGTGATTTTTAATAATATCACATTGCTTCCCCCAGTCAACTGAGCACCAGATTGTTCAAATTCTAATTTTCACAGAACATCAGGAAATACACATCAGATCAGCATTTCAAAAGAAATGTTGGATAGTAGGAAGAAAATATTGTACTGGGAATTTGAGTTCTGACATTAATTGTATGACTGACTTTAAGCAAGATACTTTTAACTTTCTAGATCTTAATTCTGTCGGTGGTAAAAATAAGGGAATTGTGATATGGGGGGGGGGGGGAAAGCAAAAAAAAAAAAAAAATGAAGTCAGAGAACCTGTGCTCTAAGCTTTTCCTCTTAATCCAAGTGCTTTCCCTCTGAGATTATCAGCAACTTATCCTATCTATCTATATATCTACCTATCTGTCTATCCATGTCTTGTTTTTGCAAGTTTCTGTTTGCATGTTGTCTCCCCCACAGCATTCAATTATAAAATCCCTGAAGGCAGGGATTGGCTTTGTCTTTCTTTGTACCCTCAGCTCTTAGCACAGGGTCTGAAACATGTTAGGTACTTAATAAATGTTTATTGTTTGATGTTTTCACTTCCAACCCATATAATCTTATATAAGTCCCTTTACATTAGGCTGAGGATTCCTCATCTGAAAAATGATGAATTCTGAGAGCCTTTTGTGGCAGAGGGGCTTGCTTGCAAAGCAAAATGAAACTATATAGGATATACTCATGGTGGACAGGTCATAGTAGAGAGTTCTGACAAAAAGTGTTCTACTGGAGAAGAAAATGGCAAATTACTCCAGTAACTTTGCCAAGAAAACCCATAGTCAGTATTAAAATGCACATATTAATGTATCATTAAGTACATCATCACTGTTAAGCATCATAGTAGGACTATAATGAGGTAGCTTTCATCTATGTGAAGTGCCACCAGAATGAAAATATAGCAATGCTTCCTCATCTATCTCACTTATGGAGAAGACACCAACTTCAAACTCAGACAAGTTGCTATGAACATCCCAGTAAGCCCAAGAGTACTGGAAATTGGAGGACTTCTCAAATAAACAACTCTGTTATTAGTCCAGCTCCTATAGTCATCATCCAAAGGATTTTTGATCAAGCAGTGTCTCTACTGTGTCTATATCTCAAAAAGGTCATAAAAGAGGAAAGCTACATTGCAAAAATGTTTGTAGCAGTTTTTTTTTTTTTGGTAGTGGCAAGGAGATGGAAATTAAATGGATCCCCATCAATTAGGGAATGGCTGAATAAATTATGGTATGTGAATGTAACAGAATATTATTGTTCTGTAAGAAATGATGATCAGGATGATTTCAGAAAAGCCTGGAAAGACTTATATGAACTAATGCTGAGTGAAGTGATAGAACCAAGAAAACATTGTATACTGTAACAACAAGATTATGTAATAATCAACTGTGATGGACTTGGCTCTTTTCAGCAATGAGGTTATTTAAGGCAATTCCAATAAATTTGTGACAAAAAGAGCCATCTGCATTTAGAGAAAACTATGGAATCTGGATGTGGATCAAAGCCTAGTATTTTTACCTTTTTTGTTGTTATTTATTTGCTTGGATTTTTTCTCTTTCTCATTTTTTTTTTTTTACTTTTGATTTGATTTTTTCTTGCACAGTATGACAAATATGGAAATATGTTTAGAAGAACTGCACATGTTTTAACCTATATCAGATTGTTTGCCCTCTTGGGGAGGGAAGAGGAGAGAGAGAAAGAAACATTTGGTACACAAGGTTGTAAAGGTAAATGTTGAAAACAATCTTTAAATGTATTTGGAAAAATAAAATGTGAGTTCCTTCTCATTAGAGACTGTCATTTTTTAAATTTTGTATCTTCAGTGCTTAGCAAATTGTTTTGAACTTAGATTTTTTCATTCATTCACTCAGTCATGCATTTAGGATGATTCTTCAATCACTGAAAAATGCCAGCCTCTAAATGAGTGATTCATGTAGATAGAGCTCCAACTCCTTTTCTATTTCCATTTCTTGTCTTCTTTCTCTTCCCTTCATATGTTCCCTACTTCAGTGATGTTTTGGGAAACAAAAATAAGAGACTCTGAGGTTTAAGGTTATGCCTCAATGGACAAGTAATTAAGTACTTGATCCCTGGTCCCTTCCCCAGTTATGTGAGCAGCTCTGCTATTCTTCATTCTAACTTCATTTCTTTTTTCTTCCTTTTTCTAGATTTCATGATACTCCCAAACTCAATTTTTCCTATCCTCTTTCCTCCCCCATACAAAATGTCAGATAATTTTAACAACAGGATCCAATGAAGGAGCTTATGAAAACTCACCATAAATACCAACATATATCAATAATTTATCTAGAACAATGAAGCATTCTGTCTTCCAGTGACCAAATCGGAAACTACAGGAAAAAATGTATTAAAAATACCATAAGGTACTTAATTGTGAAATATTATACTTCCTGATGCCAGCTGGTGATCAACTGATGAGTAGAAACAAGAGGGCTGATAATCCTTGTAATTTGATCTGAGCATGTGTTACCATAGATGCACTTCTTACCATATGGTCCATTCTTTTTTGCAATGCTCTCCAAACCTCACTAGTGCTCTGGGTCATCATGGGACCAAGGGTTAATTTCATGTTGTTAAAATAATTTCCTGTTATGAAAAGAGCTTGGTGCAGCAGTCATCAGCTTCCATCAGATTTTTTTTTCTCTTTTTTGATCTAGGTTGTGTTGAAATATAAGGCAGCATATATTTACCATATATGAATCTCCCATCTGAAGATAGCACAGTATTTTAAAATTTTTCTTTTTCTTCATATTAACTGTTCTTGTTTTTTAACTGAACTACCATGTTTTCCTCTTCCCAAATTATTGTCATTGTCCTCTTTCTATTTGCAAGTTTTTATGCCAGTCTAATGTGCTATCATTAGAGATCTTTTCCACTAATAATCAAATTTCTCTAATTTTCTTATAGATTATTTTCCTATATTCTGTGCTGTATTTGAGCCAATGTAGGAAAAAAAATGTCCTTTCCTAAAAAATCAACTGGAAATTTAGAAAAAAAATTGACCATGAATGTCCCTTAAGATCATAGCTAAAATGGCATTTAGTCCCAGATTGTCAATTTTTACACATTAGGAAATGATGGACAGAGAGACTGGGACATACCCAGGATCACATAATTAGTAAGTAAAGCATGAATTAAATCCTGATCACCCTGTCTCCAAGTTCACCATTCTGTCATGCTATGTTGTTTCTCGCACATCAACAAGCATCAATAATCTTTTAAAAAATCATTTATGGAGAATACCTGATTTTTCAACATGTTGCTAAAGCAGCAACTGACATCAGGAAAAAATTACACCTGAATCTGATCTCTGCCATTTAGAATTTCACATGTTATGTGTGAACATAGCCAAGTCACTTAATCTGAATCTCAGTTTCCTCATTTGTAACTTTGGAAGATTCTTGTTAAATTCAAATGAAATTCCCAAATTACAGATTTAGAGCTGAAAGAAATCTTTGAGAACATAGAGAACAATGTCTTCTCTGTTTAAACAAGGTACAGAAGCCCTGAGATGTAAGGTGATTTGCAAATGTCATATAGGATATAAGTGAGAGATAAGATTTGAATCCAAATCCCCTAATCTCAATTTCAACACATTACTTCCTATTTTACATTTCAAAAGATTTTTCAGTAGTTAATTATTCATCTATTATATCCTGTCACCAAATCTCAGTCTCATGTTTGTCTTCCAAAATATCACTGAACTAACTACATATGTAATGTAGTTTCACCAGTAAAATTATGGTTTTGAGAGAGAAGAGGAAAGGATTGATAGAAAGGGTAGACAAAAGCTTTAACTATGCTTAGGCACTGAATCAAGCATTTTAAAGCTGGAATTTTCAGTGGTGAAGGAATCATACTTAATGAATAAATGGATATGTCCTTTCATTTGAGAGAAAGAATAGAAGGGAAGAGTGGAGAAAAGACTAAGCTATTGGAGTATCATGGAACATATCAAAGGGGAAAGGTAATAGAAAAGAAAGAAGAGTCTTCAATTTTCAAATATATGTCGGTTATTATTAGTAAATACCTATGAACCAGTCTTAGCAACATTCAGTTGAGTATCAGGAATTTGGTTAAGGGACCATTTGGGCCTTTGGACTAATAGGGAATAAATAGCCCTGGAACATATACTTCAGGTCAGTGTTTGTATACACTCCAATTGGCACCTGTCCTAAATAGTCAGAGCAGAATCCACCCCAATAAGTAATAAAAAGCATTAATAATTTCTACCCTTCTCCCACTAAAGTCCAGTTCAGATGCCTCATCAGATATTGCATCATTTCAGGACAAGTTCTGATAGGTTAGGAAGGCTTCAAGTTTAGATTCAGCATTAGATGACAGTCTGTTATACCCATTTAAGTTTGGAGAAACTCATCATTAGAATTGGTGCCATGAGGTGGTGATTTGTTTGGCCACAACAATTTGTGAAATCATCTAAGGCAAAAAATGTTTATGAAATGTGCCCAAGGAAGAAATCTGTATGGATAAATTTGTGGTCTTTTAAGCATGGACCCTTCACAAATTGTACCATTATCAACAATTTCCAAAATATATGGACAACTCCTGGTCTCTGAAATTAAAGGTGAAAGTTATAAGAAGCTGAGGACACTTCTGAAAAATTTATCCATTTCATTTCACTATATGTGTCACTCATTCATTACTGTTAATAAGGAAAGCCTTTATGACTATGAAACCTCCATAATAATTGTATAGTGATGATTTTACTAAATATTATACAGTTAAAAAAAATAAAATAAATATTATACAGTTGTTTTGGATCTTACAGTACTTGGCTCATAATATTCTTGAAATGAAGGTTTAATGATTGATTGGTATACCTGATTTCATTTTATATTCAAGGTAGATAAAGTTGGTTTCTTTGAGAGATGAGGAAATTGAGATGTAAAAAGATTTCACCTAAAATGACAAATCTAGCTAAAAGTGGAGCCAGACCTATGCCTAAATTCTGTTAACACTAGTCCTATACAATTTACCTTAGGTTGCCTTGCCTTGCTCCATATTCTTTGAGAATATTGGAATATTTTCTCCCTGGCTATGGTAGGTCACAGACCATGAATTATAACCATATTTAATGAAATACTTGGTCATTCAGATTGATAATAATTTTACTACTGCTTGAGAGCAAAGAAACTAGTGAAGAAAATTTGATAAAAGATGATGAATTTACTATTTGGACTAGCAACATGAAAAGCATGGAAAGCTAGAAGTATGATATACTGTGCTATAGATAATATGCATGTTCTGGTCCAACTTTAATCAGCTTCTTATTTTATGAATATCAGTTTAAGTGTGGGTAGATTCTTCTTCAAAGTGATTGTGTATATTCAAATTTTTGGATTTTTTTTTTTTTTTTTTTTTTGCTGAGGCGATTGAGGTTAAGTGACTTGCCCAGGGTCACACAGCTAGAAAGTATGAAGTGTCTGAGGCCAGATTTAAACTCAGGTCCTTCTGACTTCAGGGCCAGCACTCTTATCTATTGCACCATCTAGCTGCCCCTGAATCATCTAGCTGCCCCTGTGCCATCTAGCTGCCCCAAATCTTGGGATTTTTAAAAAAGTTTCTGTTGTTACTTTTCTTCCTCTTGACTTTTAAGAGCCACTGGAGAAAATGACACACATGTGTTGAACACATGGCTACTTATGAAATGATTTCCTTCAGAAAAGGACTCAAGGGATATAGCTGAGTACTGGTTATTTGAGAAGTGTGAGGATGTTTATGTCATAGAGTGCAGATAGAAAATAAATGATCCTACTGTCACCTAAATGAATCAGACCACCATATTTATTGTAAGGCACTAGCAGTACAAAAATATGAATTAGTATGGATTCTAATTGGGGAGGAGCCAAATGCTAAATATACGTTATTGGGTTTTGTTTTTGTCTCTGTATCAGAAGGTTGTGAAATCTGTTTCCAGGGAAAGAGTATTACTTGTGCTGGATTTCCCCTCCTTGCAAAATCATAATCTTACTGGTGAAACTACATTATTAATTAAGCAGCACCTCCCTTTTTGAAATTTTTCAATAGGACCCAAATTGCCTAGCCTCCAGAGTTCTGGAGTACTTGCCTAATGCATCCTGAAATTGATAGAGATAATTCTGTAGCTAAATTCTTGCTGAAAAGATGGGGGCAATTGACTGCATTACTCCCCAGCAGACTGCCATAAATAAGGGCATGAGTCTATTGTCTGTTAAATAGATCCTAGATGATAGTAACATAACAAAATTAACAAAACAAAATTAAATAGAACTCATTCACTTTAGTGACTACCCCTAAACTGGTTCCAACTATAAAGTGGAAATACCTATCCTCCACTGATGTTATCCCTTAGTGTCTCTGGACTTAATTGAACCCTCATTGCTGGGTCATAGGGATGAATTATAAAGATGAGCCACCTGGCCTTTACTTTTAGTGACTTTGCATGAGAAATATAATGCCAATTGTGGGTCAGTAAGAGTAAAGTCAGCATCATTTGATTATTACTGGGCTACTCCTTCAGTCTTTTAACACTCATAACATGATTGAAATTTATGCCAAAGTTGTAGATTTTTAAGGTATCAAAAGAACTCTTTGATCAGTGTTGTCAACCTACAATAAGCCATGAAGTCTCAGCATTTGACACCATCTTTCAGATTTGTTAATGTTTGACTCCTCTCTTTTCATCATAGAGATCTCCTGAAGCAAAATTTCTTGTATCCTGGGTAGCCCTTGCAATATATTAATTCCTTACATTTGAATAGCTCCCTATGTGGTTCAAAGTACTTTCACATATTCAGACTTGGACAAACATAGATACTTTTGGGATATCCTCTAAAAACATCATCAAGAAAAATGTTATTTGAGAGCTGGAAGAAGTTCTAAATAATTTAGTGCAATGATAACCATTCAGAGTTGTGAGGAAAGTATTTGACAAACTTTAAATAATTAGTATTTCACTTAAGTTATGCATTCATTGTAGAAGTAGCCACTACTACACAGTGTAGATCATAATACAGGACTACCTTCTTCTCCTATCTATTTGTATTTGTGTGTTTCTTCAAATCCTCTATAGAGGATCTATTAAATGCATTGAAGGCCTTTCCTGGGTTGTTCATATTTCATGAATAACAGCACAAATGCAGCTGTTTATCTATTATTCTCCACTCTTGATAAATGACCTATCGATTTCTTCTACAACTACACAATGGGGAATAATTATTTTATTTTTTTATTTTACAAATGAAGAGACTGAGATCAAATCTGTGAGTAACTTGCCCTTCCAAGACTAGTAATTAGCAAAACTGGAATGAATACCCTGGTTTTTAATTCCTAGAATGGTGCTTTTCCCTAGGAGTCAAGGTAAATGCTACTTATGACTTTTTTGCATGGACCTATCACTTCACAAAGAAACAGAGCAAATGTCATTTTAGAAGTAAATTATCTTTAATATTTCTTATTTTCCATTGTATATTTTATTAGCCAATCAAAACTATACAACAAAACAGAGCAAATGCTTCTTTGAAAACAATTTATCTTTAATATTGTTTCTTTGGGTAGTTTTTTTTACCCAACAAAATAAAGTAAATGCTTCTGTGGAAAAAATATTTTCAATAAGTTTAGTTATTTTCTATGATAGGATTATAAAACTATAAACCTTCTAATGTGGTCCTCTCTAACAACCATATTTGAAATATTCATAACTCTCTCTTTCATTTAGTCCTTTAAATCAGTAACACCATCTGAACACAAAATGTGTTATATTTTATTTTGGTATAGATAAGCCAAAATATGACTTTGTACAGGGCTTGATGATATAGATCCTCTGGAAACATGATCAGTTTGTCATGAGCATTTCCATGATACCCTTTCAAAGATCAATTTAGATTTCTATTATATGTAGGAATATATCTAAAGTTAGTTCTTCCTTTCTTTCAAATACTGACTCCTTTCCCCTAAGTAATTCTGCTTTTCTCCCATGATCCTAGCCTTCTAAAGGGTTTTAAGGACCATATGGTTGCTGTTCTCTTAGAATCTAAAAGATTCTGGTGAAATAGAAACAACTGAGTATCAAAAAAATGAACTCCAATAGGGGCAGCTAAACAATGCAGTGGATAGAGCACCAGTCCTGAAGTCAGGAGAACCTGTATTTAAATTTAGCCTCAGATACTTAACCCTCACTAATTGTGTGACCCTAAGCAAGTCACTTAACCCTAAGTGCCTGACCAAAAAAAATGACCTCCAATAAACATTATGATGTCTCTATCCCATGATTTGATTTGACACATTGCAAAATTCTTGAGGGAGAGTTGAGACTAATAGTTCCTGCAGAGTCAGGTCTATCAGATTACAGACCAAACAGGCCTCTTTCAAAAGAGTCTAAACATGAATCCATAGTACCCAGTGACTCTGCTTCATATAATCTCCTGGGGGAAAGGGAGAGGTGGCAAACAATGAAGGAAAATATTTACACTGTGTTCAATGTACATTCCCTTTTTCCCAGAAATTTTTCTATCTTTTGTCAAAGGTCCATATGTCATGTGCCCAAATTTCAGGCTCAGATTTGTCAATCTAAAGTACATCTATGGCAGTCTAAAATATCCTGACCACCCAAAAATATGCCCTCTGCCAAAGTGAGTTCAGAACAAGATAATGATGAGAGCCCTATAGTAGGAGACAGAGAACTTAAGTCAAAAATTTTCCTCTCCATCTATTCTTTTAGATATCAAATGTGAACTTTGGAAAATCACTTTAATTCAGGTCAACAATTCTACAATATATAGTAAATACTTGCTTTGTGTAAGCCTTTGGGGATGCAAATTAAAAAAAAATAGTCTTAAAGATCTGACATTTTATTTGAGAGGGCCTGCAAACTGAGGTGCTTCAGACTATTGATATGTGCAAGTTCTGCTCAGCAGCTCATTCAGTCTCTCAGATGATTCAAAGGAATTGATGGGATCTATTCCATAAAAATGCTAACTCAATGTAGGAAATTAAGACTGTTTTATCTAATATCTAATAACATGTATGTAAGTGCCTAAAGGAATATTAAACTCCCTGAACCTTGGTTTTCTTATCTGTAGAATAGTAGGATTGCCTTAAATCAGGGGTTCTTAATCTGGGCCAAATTGACCATAGATAGATTTCAGGAAGTGCATGAACTTGAAAGGAGAAGAAAAAAAATCTTTATTTTCTTTTTCTCCCTTTATTATTATATTAACACACATTTATGGAATAAAGCATTATTTTTATTTTTAAAAAACATCTTTATTTTTGCTAGCCTTTAGTTTTCTTTGTAATCATATATACATAATTATATGTGTAATCATATATGTATAATTATATATGTAATCATATATATGACTATATATACATATAATTTTGTGCATTAAATCATTATTCTGAGAAGAGCTCCCTAAGCTTCACCAGATTACCAAAGTACTTATGATACATAAAAATGGTTTAAGAACTCTACTTAAGATGTTATCTTAAGTTAAAATTTAGTTTTGAATTCTAAGATTTGCCTCACATTGTCCCTAATGAACCCCAAAATATGAAATTTAGTTGCCCATCATATGACCATATGGCATTCTGAAATTCTTTAATGCCTCTTTCAGAATACAGCTATTATTGTATTATGGTAGCAAGACTATTGGACAGGGAGTCAATGCTTAGTGTATAGAGGGTGCTTAATAAATGTTTATTGACCATCCAATTGACTTACTAGGGTTTTAGTTATGAACTTGCTATTATGTAAGTTTTATCCTTATGTCTTTTGAAACATCTTTCATTTACAGGATAGACTTTGGTTTCCTCATCTGTGAAATGATGAGGCTGAACTCAGTGCAGATAGAAATACAAGAAATATTTTTAAGCACTTAACCTGGTCTAAATACTCTGCTGGCTATCAGGGAAGATACAGAGAATAGACGAGGTATGGTCTCTGCTCACAAAAAAAAAAAAAAGTTAAAACAAAAAACTTATAGTTTATTTATATATTATATATAGTTTAGCAATATATAGTAATATATATAATATATATAGTTTATATATGTATATATATATATATATATTATAGCAACAAAAGACATAGGAACATAGACTGAAAATTGGATGGGACATCAGAGGTCATTGAGTCCAACTCACTCACTCATTTTAGAAAATTGGGAGCCAGAGAGATTAAGTAACTTGTAGCTAATAAGTGCTCAAGGCATGATTCAAACACAGGTATTCTAGGGTCCAAGTACAGATTGTATGTATTAACTATACCACAATGATTCTGAAGAGTAACCAAAAAGACAAAAGTGTGCGTGTGCGTGTGTGTGTGCGTGTGCGTGTGCGCGCGCGCATTAGATGATCTCTAAGGTCCCATTAACTCTAAAACTGTATAATTTAAAGATCAATGAAGTAGATAGGAACTTAGCCCTTCTTTCACAGTATTAGAGACATTGGTAATCTACTTGTTATTACAGACCTCAGGAGACTAGACATCATAAAATTTATTTCAGTAATTTGGCTGAATGTCCAAGTTATTATTTTGACAATCTTAGGAAACTCAGAGTCCAAAAAAACTAACATAATAGACATTTCATATGCTGTTACTCTTATTGAAACCATCCACAAGGATCCCAAGAGGCTTTGCAAACAGAGATTTTATATATAGGCGATTGATTTCTACATGTTCTACTCTACTTAGCAGTTCCGTCCCATCTTTCAGCTGCTTCAAAAGAACTGATGGGAAATGTTAGCTGTTGATGTAGGAAATGAAGACTATTTTATCTAATTGAAGACAAAGGGCAATAAGGAGGATGAATTATCCCAGCAGCCCAAGTGGTGGGGATATGAAGCAATGGTTCCTAGAGCCCTTAGGATATTTCATAGAATCCTTCACAACTATTGCAGGACAGAGATGATTTATTCCCTTGCCCTAGATGATACTGCCAGGGTCATAGTGCCCTCTAACAACAGGTCTGGGAGATTTTAGGAGATGATCCAAAAGAAAGGGCCCCACCTTCTGCATCATTTGGCAGGGCAACTACAAAGCCGCCAAATTCCAAAGCTCACAGAGTTAAATACAGCCCAGTTCAAAGGGGGAAAAAAATCGGGGGGGGGGGGGGGAGGGAGGAGAAAAGAAGGGAGGAGGGATCATAAGTGGTTGTATTTCTTTTTGTAGTTCCTCACTGCAGGAAACACTAAGTGTACACAACAGACTATAAAATCTACTTTTAGCAAAAATTACAATGCTTGACATGCTTGAGGCTTGCAGAAATATTTTCCGATTTCTGTAATGATGAGAATCTATACAACTTGCACCTGTAAATCTGAAGTCTGCAATGAAAATAGGCAATCATCCATCTACATTCCACTCAAAGTTGTAAAACTGTCCTTTGACATACTAGTGAGAAGCCTGATAGCATAATAGATTAAAACACTCATCCTACCCTGAGAAAATGTGGCAAGGTTGGCTTTTAACCCTTTGAAACCAAAACTTGTCAAGTGATACGGACAAATATTTTTGGAATCTCTTAGTTTATAAATTATATCAAAGATCATTTCAGAATTCCAATATAATATAGAACCTTATTAACATTAAATTCATTCAGTGCCAAACAGCCTACCTTTGCTTCAACATTACTCTACTGGAGATAATTTTGTTTGAAGACAAAATTCAGTGTTCTTTTGGGTTCTTTACATCTCTACATTCACAATCCTATGAGTTTAAGTAATTCACTAAACATTTCTTTCAGGATTAAGTCCCAGGAGGGGACTTTTATTTCATCTTTTCAAATGAGAAACAATATTGTGGTGATGTTTCAGTTTCAAAAATCAAAATTCCTTAGAGATATTGACATTCCTAAGGGACCACTAAAGCAAAGATATGTTTTCATTGGTATTGATAGTTGTAGTGCTCAATAAGACCTTAGCAGTTTTTAGTTCAAGTTTCTCATTTTATAGCTGAGGAAATTGAAGTGAAAATAACTTTTTAACTCAACTTATTAGTTGAATAGAAGGTCACCCAACTAGTAAGTAGTAGAGCTCAGATTGGAAGCCAGGTCATTTCATTTTAGATCTCTTACCCATTCCACAATCCTAGCAATACATTTATAATAAACTTAGCTGATAGAGGACTTCAACATCTATCAGGAATCAGGAATTTAAATTTGGAGTAATAGTGAAAACATTGCTTAAATGAATTGTTTTTAAACTTTCAAGGACACACAAAGTAAATGTGGTGATCAAATCATTTTTCAAATTTCTGACTTTTTGTGATCCCATTTCGTATTTTCTTGGGAAAGATATTGAAGTGGCTTGCTTTCTCCAGCTCATTTTATAGATGAGGAAACTGAGGCAAATAGGGTTAAGCGACTTGCCCAGGGTCACACTGCTTGTCAGTATCTAAGGCTAGATTTGAACTCAGGAAGATGAATCTCCCTGACTCCAGGCTTGGTGAGTTATGTACTGAACTACTTAATTGCCAAAAAGCAAATACTCCTAAGTGGCAAATATTGAAATCCTTCTATCCTCCAAAAGCCAGGCCAGGTATTTTCTTCTCCATTAAGCTTTCCTTAATTTCCTCAGCTGAAAGTCCTCTTTAATAGATAATCAAAGGATATTAATAATAGTAACAATAATAATAGCTAACATTTATATAGGGTTTGCAATATGCCAGGTACTGTGCTAAGTGCTTGATCTTTAATATCTCTTTTGATCTTACAATAACGTTATAGGGCTTGCAATATGCCAGGTACTGTACTAAGTGCATTATCTTTAATATCTCTTTTGATCTTACAATGACATTAGAAGGATGAAGAAATGAGCACAGAGACATTTCTAAGTTCACACCGCTAGTTAAGTATGAGATATGATTTGAACTCAGTTCTACCTGACTCAGGAAATCACACTTCAAACATTTTACTGTCACTTCTCCTGTAATCAATTCAAATCACACCTCAGATACTTTACTAGCTGTGTGACTAGTGTGAGGCTCAGTGTGAACAAGCAAGTTTTCTAGCAAAGAAATCTAATCACTAATAATTAGACAAACACAAAATGAAACAACTCCATCCATCCATCAAATTGGCAAAATTTACCAAAAAGAGAAAATTATAAATGTTGGAAAAGTTGTGTAGGAAAATAGCCACATTCATGACCTTTTGGTAGAACTATGGCTTAGTCTAGCCATTTGGAAAGCAACTTGAAACCAAGTCCCCAAAGCTATTAAATTGTGTATACCATTCAACTTAGTTTTATTAGGCCTATACTCCAAAGGGATCAAAGAAAAAAGTGAAGGATTCAAATGCACAAAAATATTTATAGCTGCTCTTTTTGTGGTGGCAAAGAACCGGAAACTAACAAGATGATGGATAATCAAATTGTGACATATGAACATAATAAAATACTATTCTGCTGTGAGAAACGGTGAAGGAGATGATTTCAGAGAAATCTGAGAAGATTTGTATGAATTGGCATAGAATAAAGTAAATAGATCTAGGGAACAATTATATTGTAACAACAATGTAAAGAAAACCAATTTATATAGTAACAATATCATAAAGAAAAAGTCATTGTAAAGAAAGACATAACTCTGATCAATAAAATGACCAAACACAATGTCTGAGCAGTAATAATGAAGCATACTCCCCACATCTTGACAAAGAAGTAATGGACCAGCATTCAGATTGAGACATACTTTTTAGATGTGTACAATATGAATATGTGTTTTGCCTGACTTAATTTTTTTATTATGAGAGTTTATTTTCCTCTTCTTTTTCAGTTGGGCCAGGGAGAAAATAGATTTTTAATTATTGAAAAAAAGTATTTAGTAAGTTTTTTTTTTTTTAAGGAAAGTCATCTCTCCTTAAATAATGAATAATAGTTAATTCATAGTTCACCTCAGCACTGATTGTATTCTAAATCAGGGCTTCTTAAACTTTTTCCACTCCTGACCCTTTTTACCTGAGAATTTTTACATGACCCCATTTTGATTTTAAGCCAAGGTGTTTCCAAAAGCTTTCTTGCATACACAGTGCATAGTATGCATGTCGTGTATTCAGCACCAAGGCTGCAGCGAAGTCCCACAATGCAAGATGGGCCAGTACTGCCAGAAACATCTTCATTGCTTGTTTGATTTTGAATCTGCATTTAGAAATCTTTTGCTATTGCCAAAATTTTTGTGCTGCCCTCATTCAGTTGCATAACTGTGATTATTTCTATATCTGAGTTTTTTTCCAACTGAATCACAAGCCTTTTGAGGGTAGGAACAGTATTATTTTAATCACTTTTTTTATAACTCTTGCATACCTAAGAATGACTTGTATATACCAAGTTTTTTATAAAAGTATTTTAAGTCTCATTTAAGAGCATATGGTACATCCCCCCAATTCTCCCCTTCCCCAGCACCCAATTAAAAAAAAAAAAACTCTATCCCTAGATAGATCTATCTAACTCTATCTGACACAGCTTTTTGTCCCATGTTAGGATTTTCAAAGGGCAAAGCCATCTCCAAAGAGGTGAGCCGTGGTACTATGGTGGCTAAATCACAAGACAGAGTTTTAAGGTGGGCAGCAATAATAGGTACCATTGGGTGTGTGTGTGTGTGTGTGTGTGTGTGTGTGTGTGTGTGTGTCTCCATTTAGAAGAATTAACCCACTTTAATGATCTTGAATGGACATCAAAATTGCCAAACCATACCTAAACATCATTAAAATGAAAACTTATTATTAGTGTATATGAATAGTGAGAGAAATAAGCCATAAAAAGGATGTTTTAACGATATTAAAACACTAATCTCTAGATAAGTACTGCTGTGGCTTTCTGTTCTATTCATATTTGCAATATTGCCATCATTAAAAAAATAAAATTACATAAAAAGGGATTGAGGTTTCAAATCAAGTCCTAGAAAGTTTTCCACTGAGACCATGCCTCACTCAGCTGTCATAGTCTATCCTAGGAAAGAAAGATGATTAAATAAGGTCACAGGCAACTTTGATTTAGGGAATGGGGAATTGAGAAAAGTAGGAATATACTATTTATTGTGCAGCCATGTATCAGTGGTAAGGAAGGGAGTAAAAGATAGCAAAATATTAGAAATCTAAATGATAAGGGAAGGAAAATGGGATATCATGGACAGAATTATTATCTTTAAGAAGCAGCAGAGTAAAGTAGAAAGACTACTGAATTTGGAGTTTTGATGTCACCTCTGACATTTATTGACTGTGACAAAGGGCAATTCACTTAAATTCTCATAGTTATCTCATCTCTCTCAATTTTTTCATCTATAAAATAGGCATAAGAATAGTTGTATTATATGTTTTATGGGGTGGTTGTGAGGTATCTTTGAGATAATGAACACAAAGTAAAAAATATCAGGTGTTATTTATTGTGTTTATTAAGGATATGATCAATAAGCATTCATTGTATTTCTATGTGTGGAGCAGTTTTTTAAGCATCAAGATTGTAAAAAATTATAACTAGTATTTAAATATGTTTACAGTAATGAAATTTTGAAATGGTTAATAGACATCTAGAGAGGTGGATAAAGTTTAGAGTGTTGGACTTGGAGATAAGGAAATCTGAGTTCAAAATGCAGCCTCAGACTTTTTACTAGCTATATGACCCTGGGCAAATCATATACCTTCCTCTGCCTCACTTTTTTCATCAATAAAATGGAGGTAATAATACTTAATTCACTAAGGTTGCAATGAAGATCAAATGAGATTTTATATATATATAAATAGATAGATATATGAATGAAGCACTTTGTAAACTTTAAGCTAGCTATTATTATTCTAATAAGGATAAAAACAAACAATGGTTAATTTTTTTTAGTTAAATTTTATTTTGCTTTATTAAAAATATAAATTTCATTCATTTAACTTTCAGATCTGCCTTCTCTGCCTCATACCCATCTCCAGTGGAAAAAAAGGAAAAAAACAAAATCTCTGTTAGGAATTTGTATACTCCAAAAAAAGAAATCCCCATATTGTCTATTTCTCCCAAAAAAGGGCAGGGAGAGGGGGTGGAGCACTCAGTCTGCATCTTGAGTGAGTTCAATTCCTCTCTATAAGGAGTGTAATAGCATGTTTCACTACTTCTGTTTGTTTTTATAATATTGTTATTGTATAAATCTTTCTCCTGGTTATGTTCACTTTAAGAGAACAAATTATATGATGCATTATTTTTAAAATCAATATCAATACATTAATTTTACTTCCTTTGAATGCCTTCTAGCCATGTACACACAGATCTATTCCTGCTTTTATTCCGCCATCTTAGCACTGCCATCCCAACATCCCAGTTTCTTCAGAGAAGAAAGCAGAGAGTCAGTAAGTAGCAGGAAGCTGTCCAAAGTTGAAGTCAATCTGATGATAAAGAATGACTAAATGTCAGGGATCCAAAAGACATTGGCATTGTTATTATTTTGATCAAATCAATGAATTCAACCTATTTGAATGCTCTTTGGATTTAATCACTGTCATATTGCCAACCTATACTTCTAAAACTTGAACCCAACTCCTATCTCAGGCCCCCAAGTGCTTAGTGATTGTATTGCCTCAGTTCAACCCACCACTACCCTCTGACTCCTTCCAAACCCAGTTCTCCCGATATATAAGCTTGCTCATTAATTAGTCCATTGAAAGGAAGAGAAAAATAGATGATTGATAGATAGTTAGAGATGTATAAAACAGAAGAAATATAAGCTTCCAATATTTTTAGATACTTCTCTAACAACTATTATCAATTTGTTGCTGTTTATTTTTCTAACTAACTTTTGTCTTTCTACTGCCTTCATTATCAGTAGCAAACTTTTTTTAAAACACTTCTTGGTTTAGCACAGTGCTAGTTACTAGGGATGCAAAGAATTGAAATGTCCTAGCATTTGCTTTCAAGGAACCTACAATCTACTTAATTAAGCTTTTTTCTCTTCTGTGCACAGAACATATTACTTATTATTGCTTATGTGGTATCAAATATGTACTACTAATCAAAAATAGGATAAAAGAGTTCAAAGAGGGAGAGATCACACTGCAAGCTGGGAGTTAGTTAAGTTTTTGTGAAGTATTCAGAATTAAACTGGTCTTTTCAAAAGGTGGGGGATATGAATTAGACAAGTGAAGAGGTGAGCAGGGGTCCCAAGAAAATAGAATACTGTGGTAAAAAGCTAGGAGGTAACAACATATACATTCTGTATTAAGAGCATGAGTAGTTTTTCTGGAGCAGAGGGTTAGAGTAGAATAGAGATTCACAATTATGGATCAAGACCCCTGGAAAACCAAGTAGTTATTTGTTGTAAGGGATTCACAATATGCATGTCAAGCATTGTCATTTTATTTGCATCATGACTTAATATACTAATTAAGCAAATAGTATCTACACACAACCTATGTATATTTCACCATAGACATTCCAAATATCTATAGATGTTACATGATACAGACTTATTTAAAAACATTAATAAATTTATTAATTTTTAATCAATACATTGATAGTAAAAGTATAACAAATACTAATGGCACAGCCTCTATCCTATGAATTATCTACACAATTGTTTATTTTAAATGTTGTCTTTACACTTGTACACTATATACTTAATAGTAAGTGATAGAATTAAATGAGTAGGGAGACAAGTCTATGGCAAATTTTTTGTGTCAGGTTAAGAAATTTTGAGTCACTCTTGGTGACAATGGGAACCTGGCATAGGTTTTTGAGAGAGGGTTATATATGTATTATAAGTTTCAAGAAAGACAAATTGTCAGTAGTTCACAAAATGGATTGTAGAAGGAAAGTGATCCTTGAAGCAGGGGGACCAAACAGAAAATTATTATACCAAATAGGTTTCATGGGTGAGGCTGTAAGATCCTAGATTAGGGTATAGGGGACAAGGGAGGCAGTAGGAATGTAATTGCTATCTATATCAGTGGTATCACCAAGGTTCTTAACCTTGTCATTTATCTTTTATTTTTCCCTCTCCTCTATAGCATTTGATGGTGACTTGCCCAGTTTCACACAGTCAATATGTGACAGAGATGAATCATGAAACCAAGACTTACTGATTCTGAAGCAATTCTATCTATTATACCATGTTACCTTTTCAGAGCAGGATTTCAATTCAATTTAAAGCATGTTGATCTTAAAACAACAGCAGCATATCCCAGGGGAAATTTGCAGGTGACAAAAGATTTGATATAATATCTAAGGAAAGAGATAGACACATAGATCTCAAAGTTGTCTCTGTACTATCATAGGCCATTATCAAGGTTGATGGATCTATTTTAACTTTTGTTCTAAGTCTTATTTACTCTCTTATTGTTAATTTTTATTCAACTAACACAGATTATTTTTGTTTTTTTATAGGACCTATGTTTTCATCATTCTAGGGAATTCCATGGAAGAACTTTCTCCAAAAAAGTATGTACTTTGTATTTACAGTGAGTATGAAAGCTTCAACTAGATTTCAAATTCTCCAGATCATAGCAGTTTCTAAATTGTGCCCAGTTCTCAGGTTTCTCTCTTTTCTTACCTCTTTAGAAGGGGAGCATGGGAGAATGAAAAGAGCTTTGGATTTGGAGCCAAGGTTCAAATCCTGTCCCTAATCTTGAGATACATGTGTGTGAATGAGCAAGATACTTAACATCTCCAAGTCTCAGTTTCCATTTGTAAAATGGATGTATTAATAATTGTGATAGTTATCTGACAAGATTTGAGATGATGAGCAATAAAATGTGTTAGAAACTTTTTATATTATTTGTATCAGCCATTGATCTCTATTGGAGATACATATCCCAACAGAGATCAATGGCTGACACAGATAACATTTAATGTTACAAATTACATTTAATGTAATTGTGATCCTCTGTTTCTAATTGACTCTGACATCTACCTCTGTATGAATGTCATCTTGATCTTAGTAAATAGTTTCTTAAGTGACCTTAGTCTACTTGAACATTTTTTATTTTATTTTATTTTTTTATTTTTGGAATAAAAGAAGTTTTTCCATAACATAGTACAACCACAAAAAAGATGATTGAACATGAAACTGCAAATCTATAATTTGCTATTCCTTTTAAATATATAAAATTATTGTGTAAATTTCTTTTTTTCTTTCCTTTCTGCCCTCACCCTGTAGAAGGCTAGTAAGGGGCACAAATGTATGTGTGTAATATATATATATACATAACCATATATGCATGTATATATATATCCATATATAAATCATTTTATAAGTACTTCTATGTATCAGTTTCTTTTATGGATGCTAATAGTGTTTTCCTTTATATGTTCTTTGTAATTAATTTGGGTATTCATAAAAGTCAAGATGACATTCACTCAAAGCTGTTCTTAAAACAATACTGTTGTGACTATATACAATGAGAACTTTCTTCTATATCCTTCTTCATTATTTTGCGCTAGTCTTTGCATGCTTTTCTAAGATCATTGAACTCATCATTTCTTATAGCACAGTAGTATTCCATCATAATCATATATCACCTATTTTAGACAATAAATAATCAAAACAAAATGGTTGACATGTAGCTTTTAAAATGAGCACAAGTTCATACATATGATTCTGATAGCATAGCTGGTGCTTAGTTCTATGTCAGGAATATCCTCAATAATGTCTGCATTATTTGGATTTATCATATGACCAGGCAGTGCAATCAATTTTGTTACTGTTACTACTAAGTTAAGAATCTTCACAAAAGAAAGGCAATATGGTACAGGGAGAAATAGTACTGCACATGGAATCCAAATTCCTGGCTTTGAATTCAATGCTGCCATTTTTGAACTGTGTAGACAAATCACCTTACTGTCTGGGGCCCAGTTTCCTCAGTTAAAAAGTAAGGGACAAGCTAGAAAAAATAATAACAAAGTTCATATGGAAGAACAAAAGGTCAAGAATTTCAAGAAATTAATTAAAAATGCAAATGAAAGTGGCCTAGCTGTACCAGACCTAAAATTCTATTTATTATTAAGCAGTGGTTATCAAAACCATCTGGCACTGGCTAAGAAATTGAGTAGTTGATCAATAGAATAGATTAGACTCACAAGACACAGTAGTTAATGACTATAGTAATCTAGTATGTGATAAACCCAAAAACTCCAGATTCTGGGATAAAAACTAACTATCTGACAAAAATTTCTGGGAAAATTGGAAAATAGTATGGTAGAAACTAGGCACTAACCAACACCTAACACCCTATATCAAGATAAGGTCAAAATGGGTTCACGATTTGGACATAAAGGGTGATACAATAAGCAAATTAGGAGAACAAGGGACCATCTATCTCTCAGATCTGTGGAGAAGAAAGGAATTTATGACAAAAGAAGAACTAGAGAACATTATGAAATGAAAAATGGATAATTTTAATTATATTAAATTAAAAAGGTTTTATACAAACAAAATTAATGCAGCCAAGATTACAAGGGAAGCAGAAAACTGGAGAAAAATTTTACATTCAAGGGTTCTGATAAAGACCTCATTTCTAAAATATATAGAGAATTGACTCAAATTTATATGAATATAATCCATTCCCCAATTGATAAATGATCAAAGGATATGAACAGACAATTTTCAGAAGAAATTGAAATCATTTCTAGTCATTTGAAAAATTGTTCTGAATCATCAATTGGAGAAATGCTAATTAAGACAACTCTGAGGTTCCACTATACACTACTCAGATTGGAAAAGATAATGATAAATGTTGGAGGGGATGTGGGGAAAGTGGAACACTAATACATTGTTGGTGGAGTTGTAAAATGACCCAACCATTCTAAAAAGCAATTTGGAATTATGACCAAAGGGTTACCAAACTGTGCATGTCCTTTGATCCAGAAGTGTCTCTACTAGGTCTGTATCCCAAAGAGATCACAAAAAAGGGGAAAGTATCCACATGTGCAAAAATGTTTGTAGCAGCCCTTTTATAGTGGCAAGGAACTGGAAATTAAGTGGATGCCCATCAGTTGAGAGTAGCTAAATAAGTTATGATATATGACTATTATGGAATATTATTGTTGTATAAAAAATGATTAGCAGGATGATTTCAGAAAGGAGAGACTTACATGAACTGATGCTAAATGAAGTGAGTAGAACCAAGAGAACATTGTACACAGTGGCAACAAAATTATATGATGATCAACTTTTATGAACTTGGCTCTTTTCAACAATGAGGTGATTCAGGCCAATTTCAATGGACTTGTGATGGAGAGAGAGCGATGACCATCCAGAAAGAGGATTACAGGGACTGAATATGGATCATAATGTAGTATTTGCACCTTTTTGTTGTTGCTTGCTTGCTTTGTTTTTTCTTTCTCATTTTTTTTCCTTTTTGATATTATGATTTCTGAGATTTTCTAATATATCTTCTACCTTTTGATAGTGTAACTGAAATTTACTACTTTTAAAGTTTGACATGATTTTTTTAATATGTAAAGTTTAGGGATGTTTTATATATAATATCTTAAGTCTTGTGTATCTTATATGGAGGTTTGAGGGTAAAGAAAAGCTTCCTATTCAAATGAGATTTAAAGGTTTAAATAAAATTTGAACAGGTTGTGGTTAGGGAAAGAAAATAGAGTATTTTACACATGGAGAAGAATGGAAGGATGCTGAAGCTTTCACAGATAGAGTCTATAAATAAGTCTTCAGGTGGCTAAGATAAGATACTATAGATTCTTTTGTAAATGGTCACAGCTAAGCTAAGGGGATGATAGATAGTTGAGAAATAAATTCATAAACCTTGTAAAGACATATGCTTCACAAAGCAACCTAATGCACTTCACAGCTTATCTACACTCTGAACAGATTGGACCTCTATTGTTTATTGCCCCTACTACCCAACTGTCAATAATAGCACTATTTACAAAATGCGCAACTATCCACAGCACAACATCCTTAAAACCATGTCAAACTTTATTTAGAACATTGATTACTGTACAGGGTGAACTGTACATGAAAATCTTCCATTAAAGACAGCATGTCATTAATGAGAATGACTGCTAAAGAAACAGAGACTTTGTGATTGTATCTGTTATACAGGGTCTCTAGTCAGCAGAATTTTGCACAGCAATGTTAATTTGAGCTATTGGCCAGGTTAGGGGAATAGGCCTTTTTAATAGAGATCTCACTGTTATAATAATTTAAAATAAGATTCATGTAGTCTCTAGAACTGGAAATCAATCATTTTTCAAGTGGGAAGAAAGAGAAGTAGTTTTCTGAAGTATCTTTCTTCTATTGATTAATTCTGATTGACTAACACTAAACAAATCTGACTAAATCATAGTCATACAATTCTCAGACGAAGAAATTGAAACTATTTATAGACATATGAAAATATGCTCCAAATCATTATTAATCAGAGAAATGCAAATTAAGACAACCCTGAGATACCACTACACACCTGTCAGATTGGCTAGAATGACAGAGAAAGATAATGGGGAATGTTGGAGGGGATGTGGGAAAACAGGGACACTGATACATTGTTGGTGGAATTGTGAACACATCCAGCCATTCTGGAGAGCAATTCGGAACTATGCTCAAAAAGTTATCAAACTGTGCATACCCTTTGATCCAGCAGTGTTTCTACTGGGCTTATACCCCAAAAAGATACTAAAGAAAGGAAAGGGACCTGTATGTGCCAAAATGTTTGTGGAGCCCTGTTTGTAGTGGCTAGAAGCTGGAAAATGAAAGGATGTCCATCAATTGGAGAATGGTTGAGTAAATTGTGGTATATGAATGTTATGGAATATTATTGTTCTGTAAGGAATGACCAGCAGGATGAATACAGAGAGGACTGGCGAGACTTACATGAACTGATGCTGAGTAAAATGAGCAGAACCAGGAGATCATTATATACCTCAACAACGATACTGTTTGAGGATGTATTCTGATGGAAGTGGATCTCTTCGATAAAGAGAGCCTTAATTGATCCAAGATGGACAGAGGCAGCTACACCCAGAGAAAGAACACTGGGAAATGAATATAAACTGCTTGCATTTTTGTTTTTCTTCCCAGGTTATTTATACCTTCTGAATTCAATTCTCCCTATGCAACAAGAAAACTGTTCGGTTCTGCACACATATATTGTATCTAGGATATACTGCAACCCATTCAACATGTAAAGGACTGCTTGCCATCTGGGGGAAGGGGTGGAGGGAGGGAGGGGAAAAATAGGAACAGAAGTGAATGCAAGGGATAATGCTGTAAAAAATTACCCTGGCATGCGTTCTATCAATAAAAAGTTATTTTAAAAAAATCATAGTCATAGAACTAGAGATCTCTAAGGCATTTAGTCCAACCCCCTCATTTTACAGATGAGGAAATTGAATCACTAAGTGATTTGTCCAAGTTCACAACGAGTAGTAAACATAAAGGGCAGGATTTGAACCCAGATTGTCTGTCTACAAAAAGCCAATGGTAGTGCCATATTGCCAGAAGAGATATGAAACACATGGCTCATGTTTTAATGCCTCATGAATTGTTCAACAAATATCTGGGGATTATTGCCATACTAGCAGGAGAATAATTTCTAGTGGTTGTTCATTTATCCTTATCTTTTTTCAAAGCACAAATATATCAAAGCAACAAACATTTATTAAACACCTACTATAAACCAGGCATTGGGGATACAAAGAGACAAAAGTAAAGACTCGTGATTTTCAAGGAGCTTATTATAACAGCAAAAACATTAGATTACTAAAAGAAAGAAATAGTTGAGAAAAGGGTTGGGAGTATCTCTTTCTCCCCTCTTCACCCAGGAAACATTCACTAATGGAGAAAATTTAGATGAATGAGAAGTACCAACTTTTTTCATTAAATTTACATGTCTTTTATAAATCTCTTTATTATCTTATAATAGACAGGGGGAAGGCATTCAGTAAATCATATATGCATATGAAATATTATTGTTCTTATGGTTTCGTTAGAACCTTGTTTGTATTATTAGCCACAAACAAATGCTTACTTATTTATGTGTTGAAATAATAAGAAATATCACTTCTTGAGGGAAATGATGCCTAGAGTGGACACTATGGTAGGGGATTAATGTATAATTCTTTGACTTGCATAGTCAGCTAACTCAATTTGTTATCTATTTAATTCTTCTTTTAAAATTTGGTCTTGTTGCTTTCCCAATTACAGAATGACCTTTTTTCCTGTTTTTAAAGAGATTATTTTCTTTATAGTTTTATGGATGAAAGACTATGGTTTTGAACTATTTCCCATTTATCCTGTGAAAATGCTTTTATAGGTTTGAGTGTGGACCACAAGGCAAGATCTGAAAAGAGTTATTTAAAAAGTTGCATGAGACAGTCTAATTAGTAGTTTCCCTGTGAGGGCTTCAGAAGACAGGTGTTCTCTAAAATGTATGATGGTGTCATTTATTTCTGGATTGGTCCTGTATCTTAGTGGTAATAACATTCTTTTAAGATACTAGAAAGAAGGTGACCAGTAATAAGGATTGCTTTTAGGAGGATATTGATAAGGAAGTAGTGCTAATGCACTTTGTTTAAAAAACAAAAAAACAAAAAACTTTGCCATCCTGGAAACTGCATTGAATAAGAAGGAAATTGATAGTAAAATGGGTTATAGAATACCTTATAATCATACAAGCCAATATTAATATATGATAAGATGTGATAAATTTTTCTTCATTTTTAATGTCTTATTCTAGTCATCTCTAGGGGTATAATTGAAAATGTCATTTTTTTTCTTTGCTTTCTCACATGATACATTGAGACAAAAGTCATTTTAGTGCTCCTTTATTTATTTATATTAAGTTTTCCTAAGTTAACAAAAAAAAGTTGGTAGCATGCAAAAGGTTAAAATGATGGATCTTTATAAGTACGGTTTACATGTATATAGGAAATCTGGCCTTTACATTTTTGTATCTCTGGGTGATAAGATGTAGATTCACAGATGTCTGTGTCTTTTAGGTCTTCTGAGTGAATGCTCTTCTTTGCATAAATAAAGCCTTAAATTGCAACCAGGATGAGGAACTACACACACACACACACACACACACACACACGTGCAGAACAGAGAGCTAAAATTTGGGAGGAGGGAGATATTGGTGGGCCCAGCAGCTAAGTGACAGCTATATCCCCTTTGCTCCATAAATATAACAAATAGATGTACAAATGCAGATATATATACACATACAATGATAACCTCAGACATATCTGGGACCTGGGAGACTCTTGGTGTCCACTTTGACTTTGGCTTTTGCAGCTGCTGTTTTTCCTGTGTTGTCTTCAGGGCAGTTTCCTGTTGCCATAGCTGATGGCCTGCCTGCGCCTGCCTGGTCTTTTCAACTGTCAACACTCCCAAGTCGGCTGCAGTGGTCAAATGGTTGTTAATGAGATATAGCAGCTGGGTAGGGGTGAACCACTGAGATGGATAAAGGAATGCCGCTGGTGCAGGAAGCGATGCCTTTTGAATCTTTTCAGCCGGGTGAAAGCTTTCGAATCAAAGAGGGTATGTTGTATTCATTAATAAACCCAAGTTCCCATACAGCCACATTCAAGTCAGCAGTTTAACTTTGCATCAGACAGGTGAATTTTCACCAGATTTTACCCTGAAAAACAATGAGCAAGAAAACAAGGCTTAGTTGGGGACAAAGAAGCACTTCCTTTTCTGGGATTTTGACTGGTCTGCTAAATCAGGCAAGGGCTGATGTATTTCTTTTTTCTTTTTTTTTTAATTTGTTTTGTGTCAATATGTGTGTGTGTGTGTGTGTGTGTGTGTGTGTGTGTGTCCACACTTAAAACAACCCATTTGAAGCTTCCTCTTGGATCTTTTAGCCTTAACTTTTTTTTTTTTTACCACCACCATCACTACCACCCCAAAATAAAACAAAATAAAACTTGACTTTAAAAAAAAAGAATGAAAAAAGTTAAAAATCTGAGAGTATCACAGGCAAAGACAATTGGCCAATACTGTGTATGTTCAGAAAGATCAGTCTCTCCCCTACTACCCAATTGTGAAGGGGAATGGGGGATTATTGCAGTAGCAGCATGAAAGGGCTTACCAACAGCTGAAGAGAACCTGGCAAAGAGAACATTGAAAAAGCACCAAACAAATAAGGAGACTTGCAGTTGGTGTAGAGGGAAGGGATATTTATTTTTATTTATTTTTAAAGTGCATTTTCTGGAACACTGAACACATGGGAAATGAAAATAACCAAAAAAAAAAAAAAAACAACAAAACAAATGGGCCAGTGTTTATCTTGGGGCTTGCTGAAAGCAGGCTGGACAGAAGAAGAAATTTTAGAAGCAGGAAAAGGCAAATTGGACCCAATAACTGAGATGTGAAGATATAGGCTTCTTATATTCTCATCTTTCCCTATTTTTCCCATGGTCTTGTGGATTAACTTATCATTTTCAATGGCTATGAAATACTTTTTAAGCTATAAAATGTTATCTCAGGTTATGTTTACAAGGCACAAAGTAAAGGTAAGATCTGCTTATCAGTTGGGCAATTTGATCTGGCCATTGGGTCATAAGATCATCTATTAAGATGTGGAATGATGTTAGAAGTCATTGAGTCCAACCTTTTCATTTCATAGATGAGGGAAGTGAAAACCAGAACTTGCCCAGTATCACACAGCTGGTCAGTGTCTGAGGCTAGATTTGAGAATTAGCCAAATTTCAAACATAAACCTTAGGTCACTTGGATTCTGTCTGCCTTAATTTCTTCATCTTCAGCATCCCTCCCAGGGTTGATATGAGGACATAATTAGATAATATTTATAAAATGCTTTGGAACTCTCAAAAAACTATATAAATAAGTCATAATTGTTATTATTGTCATAATCTATGTTCATACATACATGCATAAAATTATTATCTATAGCCTAAAGAAATATGTCTACAATGAAGGAAATTATTTTTTTATTTTAATATATTCATGGTCAAATTGGACTTAGACATCAGTTTCTGAAGGCCTTGGGCTTTGGGGGTGCAGCTAAATGCCGTGACTGACTTCTGTGCTATGAGATGCATTGAATGATTTCATTAAAATTAAACTACTGATCCATGCAACTCATGATCTGAAATCCTAAAACAAAGCATGGAAGTAAACAGCCATTAAGACTACTAAGAGCAAAAGAGCAATTTCTATGCTTCCCTTTTAGAGGAACAGTGTGTGTGTGTGTGTGTGTGTGTGTGTGTGTGTGTGTGTGTGTGTTGTGTGTGTGTGTGTGTAACTGAAAGATAGAAACAAAGAAAAAAGGAGAGATATGTTCTCTCTCTAGAAGATTTTAGAGGGCATATTATTGTATACTACCAAAGATAGAAGGAAAATTTGGGAATATTATTATTATTAATAATAGAAATAAAGGCATTCATTGACACACTACACTCCGTTTAATAATAAGGTCTTAAATTCTTAATACTTGGACATTCTGATTCTACCTTGCCTTAGGTATTAGACAAAAATAAGCAATCAGCCAGTGTAAGACCTGAGTCCATGGTTTGCTGGGATGCAAGATTTATTTAAAGTACAGAGATAGAGTCATAATTTTTACAAGGATATGTCAGCATACCAATTCTTTCTAAGGTCAATATACTGGCATTCAGAATTGGACTAGGGGTAAGTGGATAAGGAAGAGGAGAAAAGTTTCTGGGAACTGTGAAGTAAGTCCCTGACTGGAGATTACAGAAAAAAAAAAAAATACTTATTCAGACCCCAAAGAGTTTTTCTTTTATTTGGGGGACAGAGGAGAACAGCAGCAATTCACATTTGGTATAGCTTTAAAAGTCCATGTGAATGAATGAATTTTTTGAAAATAATAACTTATGTTAAGTGCTTACTCTAGCATAGATCACTGATCTAAGCACTGCCATACAAAGACAAAAGTGAGACGGTCCTTGCCCTCATGTAGCTTTCATTCCATAATAATATCTATAAATTATACTCTTTAAATAAGCCAGATAGTTATATTTCCAAATGTTTCATCTTTGGGGGTTTGCCTTTAGCACATAACAACCAGAAAAAGCAACTGGCCATGGCCTAATTGGGTATACCAGCTACATTATATAGAAACAATAACATGCCACTGACATCTTGGGAATTTGCCTGGCTTGTTTGGCAGTTACTTCTACCCTGATGATGTCCCGTAATGCACCCTCATGGATCTGGAAGACAGACAATTTAGATCCATAAAAGGCTTTAGTGATTAATCCCTTCCCCCATTATTCAGATGAGACACTGAGAAAGTAATTTGCCCAATGTGTGACAGGAAGTAAATAGCAGGTCCAGAATTCAAGCCCAGGTCTTGTTACTTCAGTCCCCCTCACACCAAACTGCCAAGAAAAGGCTCTAATAGTCTCTCTCTCTCTGATGCACTCACATGAGAGATTTCCTCCACATCTGGGTAGCCATTCCAACTTGGGCTACTTGTGTAGACTGCACTATGGTGGATTTCCTTGAGATTTATGCCTTACTAAGAAATGTAAAAGTTGTCTCCCAGTTCCATACTAGAACAGTTTCCATATTAAAAACCAGAATTCATTCTTCAGAGCACACATGGGATTTGCATATATTTGGCAGTTGAATTTAACTTTACTTCATTCCCCATGTTCTCTCAATTTCTCTCC
This sequence comes from Antechinus flavipes, assembly GCF_016432865.1. Classification (NCBI taxonomy): domain Eukaryota; kingdom Metazoa; phylum Chordata; class Mammalia; order Dasyuromorphia; family Dasyuridae; genus Antechinus; species Antechinus flavipes. The sequence goes on along the minus strand of NC_067400.1, from coordinate 125,327,016 downwards.
CCACTGGACTCGTGTGTGTGTGTGTGTGTGTGTGTGTGTGTGTGTGTGTGTGTGTGTTTGGTTGAGAAGGTTTTGACTTAAAACTGAAAATATTCTAAGTGACAAGTAAGTAGCCCCTTCTCAAATAAAACCTGCAATAACATGCCTGGATTACATTAAGGAATGCTGGAGGGGATCCCAAAAACCAGTGTTTGAACAGTCAACCTGACAGATTCCGAGAGACCATTGAAAGGGCTCCAGTTACCGAGCTGACTTAAAGCTAATCAGTGTAATCCGCATGACAGTACATTGTCTGACTGCAGGAACGCGCTGCACCCGCACTGCAGGAGCAGGAAGCTGGGCAACCTATGCAGGCTGTGGCCCAGCCAGCCGGGAAGAAAGCAATCTCTCAAAAACCCTGCCTTTGCTTTTGGACAAAGCAGACCGTGAAGTGCCATACAAGGACTGAGCAAGCTTAGATTTATGGGAGGGAGGCAAAGGATACAAAATGGAGAGTGAAATCTAGCAGGAGATAGATTAGCTCACATCCAAGTTCCAGGGAGCAGAGCAGTCATGGGTGTGGGTTTTAGGGTTTAAAGAATAAGAAAGGTCTAGCAAAATGTTTGAACAAACATCTGAACAAAGAATGGGCTTTTCCAGACGATCCATTTCACTGTTCTCATGTTTACAACCTGAAAACCAAAGGAGGAAATTGCCATACCTTTGGGTTGGAGTCCTAAGCCTTCCTTCCTGTGGTTTTTGAGCCTGTCCAATTCTAACAGCTCATTGTAAACCCTCTTTAGGTGGCTAAGCTGAGTCACTAAGGAAGATAGGGAGAAACATGGGATTTAAGGCTAGAAGAGACTTTTAAAATAATCTAGTCCTGGAATTTTTAATCTGGATTTGTGGTTTTTGGATTTGGTTTTTGATGACCAGATTCCAATTTGCTTCTTTTGTAAACATATATGTGTGCATGTGTATGTATATGAATGTATATACATATCCATATGTATATATAAATATGTATTTATGTATGTATTTATATATTTATATGTGTAATTTTGTACATTTAAAAACTTTTAACTTCATTAAATTTAATTTTGGCTTCAACAGAATGCCGAAGGTGTTCATGTTTAAAAAAAAAAAAAAAAAGTAAAGAATCTCTGATTGTGTCAGAAGGACCTGAGTTCAAATCTGGCCTCAGACCACTTAACATGTCCTAGCTGTGTGACCCTGGAAAAGTCATTTAACCCCAATTACCTCAGCAAAACAACAACAACAAAAGAATCTCTGATTGTCCTTCTTATATTCCAGATAAGGAGACTTGCCCAGAATTAAACAGGGAATAATAACATAACTAAGATTTAAACCTATCTTCCTTTTACCTTTTCCATATTACCAAACTACTGGTTTATTAGGTTTTCTCCAGCATGATTCTGACTGGAGTTTGGTCTTTTTCCCAAATTTGTTCTGAACCAAATGCTTAGACATTCTTCTATCACTTCTCCCTCTTCCTTTTTCTTTTCCTTCTTGGAACTAATTAATTTCCTTTTTCATTCTTTCTTCATCCTTTTCAGGAATATCCTTCTGATATTTAAAATCCAGAGTTTTGGTTTTGTTTTTAAACTAAAGACTAAGCTTGGGACTTCTTGATGGAAACCATTTGATCAGAAAAACTGGTCCATGCATCTACTGTCTCTGCTTCATATCAGGTCACTTTGACCATCAAAATGGAAGACAGCCTTGAGTCAGATAACATGGTATAAGATGTACTTGTATATATTCACTTGTATATATTTTCCTCCCATAGATATGGACAGAGGATAATAAAAAAGCACTTGTATTAAAGAGCTAAAAAGAAAAAAGTAGAAGAGGGAGAGAGTGAGAAGGAGAAAGAATCTGGGTTGTCTCCATGATTTGGCATTGGCTTTCATGTTTGCATGATACCAGATGGCAAACAATCTGCATTAGCTTAAGTAGCAAGATGGCCCTGTTGGCTATCAGTATAGGCCCCAGTTAGATTACTCTTCCTTATCTCTTGTTCAAAGCCTTACTTCAAAGGAATACTTTCAGCTATTCAAGTGTGCAGCTGGAATCCTGTAATGCCATGGAGAAACTCAAGGGTAGAGAAAACATGGAAGCATTCTTTCTTGTGGTGAAAGTTGAGTTGCTGAAAATTAAAGAGAAGAAAAGACAGAACAGTAGTGGCTGACAGACAGAATACCAGAGTCCTGGGTGTCATGGAGCTAATGAGTCAGTAGGGAATAAAGAAATCCCTGGAGAAAATTGAAGATTTAAATAAAATAAAAATAATTAAAGATGCAAAATAAACCAAAGATGGTGTGGTACTCTTGAAGCTAAAAACTTCTATTTAGACAAACTGAACCTATAGCTCTCACTGTAACAAAAGTCCACTTTCCCTCCATAATTCTTAGTGGCCAATTGATCAATAACAAGTATTTATTAAGTACATACTATGGGCCAGACAATATGCTGGGCTTTGGGGAAACAAAGAATAAAATAAGCCTTCTGTTCTAATGCAATCCATGCACATTATGGCATAGTTTCTATTGAGATAAGATTCTAATTATGGTCACCCATCCTGACCAATTTTCTTTGCTCTACTTATATCCCTTTAATTGGGAGCATGTAGACAATGTCCAGAAACTACATAATGCCAAAACTTTTAGTCAATTCACTATAACATTTAACAAATTCATTGTTATTGAACTAGGGATTTTCCTTGGTGACCCAAGAGCTCTTTAGTTTTAGACCTGGGTCTGAATCCTCTCTTATGCAATCTTCGTTAAGTCTGAATCTTTGGGCCTTTATTTCATCATCCATAAACTGAAGGCCATTAGAGTAAATGAGTCCCAATATCTCTTCCCGGTCTAAATCCAATGACACTAACAAGCAACCTTAACCTCTTTTATGTCATGATTCCCTTTTGCAACATGACAAGGCCTATGGACTCTTTCTCTGAGGATAATGTTTTTAAATGCATGAAATAAAATGCTATAGGGACAGCTAGATGACACAGTGGATAGAGCACCAGCCCTGGAGTCAGGAGGTCCTGAGCTCAAATCTGGTCTCAGACACTTACTACTTCCTAGCTGTGTGAGCCTAGGCAAGTCACTTAACCCCAACTGCCTCAGCAAAAAAAAATAAAATAAAATAAAATACTGGGCACAGGATTACAAAGGCAATCACTTATATTGAAATATAGTTATCAAAATCAAAATTTAAAGGAAAAAATTACCATTTTAAAGACCCCAGCACTGTAAGAAAAAAATCTTAATATTAACATATTTATATAACATTTTAAACTAAGGCATTTGTCTTTTGAGCCTCAAAATAACACTGTTAGGTAGAAACCAGAGGTATTATTTCCTGATGAAAGAGGTTAAAATGACTTGTTCATAGTCACAAATCTAGAAAGTATCAGGGAATAAGGTTTGAACTTTACTTTTCCTGACTCTATAACAATCATTCCCTCTGTGCCAAGCACTGTGCTATCTACTGGGAATACAAAAAATAGTTCCTGCTTTGAAAGAATTCACTAAGTAGTAAAGACACAAACATTGTAGAGTTCAGATTTGGGAGGGTGGAAAGGCCTTTAGGTCTTAGGTCCCATCTATCAAATGTGCCTTGCTGCCTCATATTCACCAGGAAAATGAAAATATATATATATATAAGCTATCTGGGAACAGGTAAATGCCTCCATAAAATAGAAAGTTAAGCATATTTATAATTATTTATTGAACTTTAATAATTTGTTAAGAAGCAGCATAATTTAAGGACTGGAGAGTAGCCTGTGGAGTTAAGAAGACCTGTATTCAAGTCTTGTCTCTGATACAGAATGTCACTGACTTTACAAATCTTTTTTCTCAGGCAGTTTTCTCGCACTCTAGATTATAGACCAGGTACTACATTCCTTTTTCTAAGGGCATTAATTTCCTCATTGCAATTTCCCTAAATCTATGAAATCAAAATTGAAGCTAAAAAGCCCCACCAGTGTATGAAGACTGAGGAAAGCTGGTACAAAGGGCAACTAGATAGAGCAGTAGATAGAGTACCAGGTGTAGAATCAGAAAGATTTATCTTCTTGAGTTCAAATCTAGGCTCAGATATTTTCTAGCTATGTATTCTGGGCTTGCCACCTTACTCTGTTTGCTTCAGTTTCCTCATCTGTAAAATGATCTGGAGAAGAAAATGGCAAAATACTCCAATATCTTTGCCAAGAAAACCCCAAATGGGGTCACAAAGAATCAGACACAACTGAACTGAAAAACGACCAAACCACAAAAAGATACACAGGGTCCAGCTTGAGTCATACCATCTAAAGTGAAACAGCAGAAAAGCAATGTTCCTTTTTGCAATAAAGTATTCTAATTTATCACAATATAACTAAGCTTTGGTAAACTAATAAAATGATGAATGGAAAGATCTATGACTTCAAGGCACTATATTTCCTAGTGCTGTGACAACCAGGAAGTTCTCTTTAGAAAAATGCCTATCTGTTGGAAGCGGTGTCTTTCATTTCTCTGTTTTAGCCCTGTGTTGTATTCTTCTCAGACCAATGTCTTTGACAGTCAAGTGATACATTGTTTTCCAACACACTCTCTTGATGTATCTGATAACCTTTGCCCAGTAATACACACAGCTTGAGGATGATGTCATCATACAAAATGTTTACTTTATAGGTCAGTTTCTAAGAATCCATTCTTTACTCCCACACCCCTTTTTAAACCTCATCTAATATTTCCAGCCACAGAAGCCATCAGCTACTTAGCAAGCAGATAGCAAAAGAGGAGACTTCTCCCAGAGTTAACTATAAAAGTTTCCCTAAGTCAGGTAACACATCAGGGAATTCCAACAAAAGCCAACACTTTATTTCAATTTCTACAATCTGATTGGTAAATCAAGATGCATGAGATTAGAGCATAGGAGCTACCAGACAAAAAATTGCTTTGTGGGATATGAATGAATGAATAAATGAATGAATGAATGAAAAAGCATTTGTTAAGCATTTACCATGTTACAAGCACTGTTTCCTACTAGAGATACAAAAAGAAAAGTAAGACAGTCCCTGCACTCAAGGGAGATAAATGGAGGAGGAAAGGAAACAGCCTGCACAGGAGGGTTCAGTTGCAAGAACAGAAAAGCCTGGTGATTCTCAGGGTACACTGGCAAGTTGGATGGCAATGCCTAGTGGTCTAGACAACAAAATGAGAAGGCAAATGATAAGGCTTAGGAATGCTGAGATTTTTGTTTTCAAAAAGTTACCACTCATAGTTTGGCCTTTCTCTTTAAAGGGCATTATATAGGAGTCTTCCATCTATCACAATTCTTAGCCATCAATTTTAATGCATTGGGTGATAGTCACTGCATATTTTAATCTCTTTTCTCAGAATATCCCCAGAGTAGGTCAAAGGGCATAAAATAAAAGGAGTTTGCCCTTATTAACACTAAATTCACACAGTATAGTCAACCAAACTGGGTAATTTGAGTCAAAATCTACTTAGTGGTTGAGTTATCCAAATTAACTTTATTCTCCATTAGAGAAAACAAATAATCACCTTGAAAAATCACCTAAGCTGGACATACATAGCTTAGTCTAAAAGCAGGTAACTTTTTCCTAAACACAACCTCATTGTGAATATTGCTCTTGGGAGGGATATCAGGATTTAATACATTCCCCTTCTCAAATAGAAGTTCTACTGATTTTTTTAAGCAAGTGATTAATAGGACTCTAGGACAGGTTGAATTTCACAATAATTAGAGATAGATTTGCTGAGGAAAGGAGAGAGAAAGAGACAGAGAGAGAGAGAGAGAGAGACAGACAGACAGACAGACAGACAGACAGACAGACACAGAGAGACAGAGTCAGAGATACAGAGAGACAGAGACAGAGAGACAGAGAGAGAGGAAAGGGAGAGGGAGAGGGAGAGAGAGATAATAAGAAGTGCTAGCTAATATTTAGATGTTGAGGAAATTCTTACGCAACCATAAGCATGCAAATATATTAAAAAGTATTTCAATAATCTAAAGACAGACATAATTCTTAACAATTCAATTGAATTTAATAAGAATTTATTCTTATGGAACCTAGAATGTGTAAGATACTCTTCTAGGTTTGAAGAATATAAAAACTAACCTGAAAAATTATCTCAAAAATAGAGAGAAAGGTGACAGAGAGAAATGGACAGAGATATACAGATATAGTACAACATACTGTAAGATGCCCCTGAATGAGTTGGAGTAAAAGATCATTATGAAATTTTCAGAATGATTATTTATACCAGAGAAATCAGCAAACAATACAAATGAGGGCTTGGTTAATTGTTTTGTTGGATGTCCAGACTTAAGAAAGTAATCGAGAAAATATTAATAGTGCAGATTAAACTTAAAAATGTGACTTCATCCCTTCCTATCCCCATCCCCGAAACTTAGTTTTCAAATGTTTGCCAACATTTTCCTGGAGAAGAACAAATAATAGCAAATTAATAATATGGGTAAGGAAGAGAGGTTTCCCATAGTGAAGAGGGAAGGAAAAAGGAAATAAACATTTGTAAAGCACCTACTATGAGCTACTATGCTAAGCACCTTTATAAATATTTATCTCATTTGATTCTCACTACAATCCTATGAGGTAGCTACTATTAATATCCTCATTTTACAGTTGAGGAAACTAAGAAAAACACAGAGAAAGGGTCTGAGGATGGATTTGAACTAAGATCTTCCTGATTCTAGATCCAAAGTCATCATACTATTAATTTCATACTGTTCCATAGAACAGTAGTCTCTGGTCTTTTTAAATCTCAAATTGCCATCACTAAAAAGTTTGATCCAGTCCCTACATTTGTGTATTATTTTAAAATTTAAAATAGATTTTTTAAAGGATGAAATAAAGATAAAATAAGTTTTGATCCAAGAATAAATGGAGTATTGAGCTTTCCACATAGAAGAGTGACAGGTTTAAATTAGTCATTTTTACACTTATATAGAGGATGGTTTAGGGACAGGAAACAATTAAGGTAAAGATACCAATTTGGAAGTTACTGCAATAGTCCAGGCAAGAGATGATGATGCCTGAGATAGAAGCTGTGTAATTAGAAAGGAGACAAATAAGAAAGATGTTGTTGAGTAGCAATTGATTGGCTATGTGTAGTGAAAGAAAGTGATGTTTTGAAAACAACAGCTTCGTGGTGAACCCCAGTGAATGGAAGGGTGGTAGTGGTATCCTCAGCAGTAATGCAGAAATTTGAAGGAGTGTGTTTGGGGGTGAAATACAAGCTAATGAAATCAGTGAGTAGAACACATTCACACTTTAGTCTATTCATCCTATCCAATTCACTCTATGCCATTGAAAACAAAAAGGGGAGAAGAGTTCTTATTCATTGATCACTGCACTAGAGGGTAATACCTACCTGACGTAGGAATACGGTATGAAATATGCTAGGTGAAAGAGTTACTGATGTTTCCTGGGTCATAGCTAGATAATAATCATCTTATAGAGCTGTCTTTGAAGGGACAGTCATGAAGATTTATTGGTTAGAGAAGGGGGAATTGGGATAAAATTGAGAAATAACTAAGAAAGGGGGTAGTATAATTGGGTTTGTTGAAAATTGGTGAATTTTGACAAATGATTATTTGAGAGATGTGAGAGAGAATAAAGAATTAAAGTTAACTCCCAGGCAAACCTATGACTAGAAGGATATTAGTATTCTCAGAAGATATAAGAAAATCAGAATATATGGATATATTTAGTAACAAAGATAATTTCCAGTTGGATCTGTTGAGTTGGGGGTGAGAGGAGAGAGAGAGAGAGAAAGAGAGAGAGAGAGAGACAGAGAGAGCGAGAGCGAGCGAGAGAGAGAGAGAGAGAGAGAGAGAGAGAGAGGGATCTGGTTTAGGAAAATCTAACAAGTGTTTGACAATGTGAAATCAGAACTCAGGAGACAGATAAAATATAGATAAGTAGGTAGGTAGATAGACAGACAGACAGATAGATATAGATCAATCTGCAAATTAATTGATAAAATGATCATTCAACCCAAGGGAGCTAAATCCAACCCAAGAGAAAATGCTGGGGAAAAGAGAAGGGATTCAAGATGGAGACTTAAATTATACCTATGCTTAGTGGGCAAGACAGAGATGATGATCCAGCTCTTCACATGTTGTTATCTTCATTTGATCCCCACAACAATCCTATGAGGTATATGACATTATTATGCCCCAGTAAAAATAATACCATTTTACAGGAAACTGAGACCAAGAGAAGTTAAATGATTTGTCTAGTCTTAAAGTTTGTAAGAGTCTGAGGCAAGATTTGAACTCAGGTCCTCCTGACTCTAAGTATAACAGCTTCTGTTGCATTACTTAGCTGCTCCAAGGGAGAGAACATAACTTCTGATTCATCCACAAGAAAATAAAGAGAGGAAGAGAGATACTAACAGATTTCTATTCTTGCTAGAAAAAGAGAGATGATCCTGAGAAGATAGCACAGGTCCTATAGCTCTCTATTATATATGTTTCACAATTTTACCTTTTTTTCTCTACTTCTGAGAGTTTCTCCCATTAGAGGAACAGCTACATTTCCCAAGCAAATGAATGTCCTTTCTTCAATTTCATCATATGCCATTGCTCCTCCCTTTTCTGAGACTTATTATCTTCCCATAGTATTCAATGAAATAAAAATTTGCTAAAAAGAGATCTGTTCAGGAATCCACATGGGAGGAAAGTAGGTGAATAATGAAAATTATAAAATGAGCATACCATTAAATCAATCTAACGGCTCATATAGTTTGGACAAGCTCTGGAAATGGATAATGATCTGGGCCCAGAGTTGAATAGAAGAAAGAGATTTCACTGGGTAGTATTTAGAAATCTCATAATGTTTTCCAGTATATATTTTACACATAGCAGTTGCTTAATGCATTTTTTTGAATGGTTTCTTACTTCAATATTTCAGATCTTTAGTATAATTATTCTCCCTATGATGCTCTATGGCTAATTATGGATCCTAGAAGAATCAAGGTTGCAAGTAATTCAAAGGTCAATTGAAAGACATGGGATGGGTTAAGTAGGCGATTACATATTATCAATGGTGATGACTTATGTTATCACGATTGGTAATGTGCTATATAATGATATATCATCACAATTAGTAATGGTGGCTATCATGTGGCCACAAAACATTACGTCCTAACATATATAGCCCAAAAAGCAGTGAATAACTCCTATAGTGATGGGCAGTGAAATGGATGGGTAGAGTACTAGGCCTAAAGTCAGGAAAACTCATTTTCCTGAGTTCAAATCTGGCCTCAAATACTTATTAATTGTATGATCCCTGGTTAGTCACATAACCCTCTTTGTCTCAGTTTCCTCATCTGTAAAATGAGTTAGAGAAGGAAGTATTAAACCACTCTAATATCTTTGTCAAAAAAAATCATAAATGAGGTCATGAAGTGCTATATGACTGAAACACCTGAAAAACAACAATAACTCATATAATGAAATTGAGAGGTTACATAGAAAGAGCCTAAATAATACACTGTTATCTATGAATTATTTAGGAAACCACAGCTCTTCTTGGTTCCTCCATCCTTCCTCCAATGAAAGATTTATGGAAAGAAATAGAAGAAAATCATACATAATGAGATGGGGATAAATAGGTTTCAATCTTCACTAGTAAAAAGAATAAAAATGTCCACAAATGTACAGACTTGCGAAAATATTGTTTTGACAGAAACTAGTTAGGAAAAAGAAATATTATTACATCAAGATGTTCAGAATAGATAAAAGATTCCAGAATTAGAGCACCTAAGTTCAAATAATTTCTACTATGATTACTGGAACTATATTCTTAAGCAAGTCACTTAACCTCTCTAGACCTCAGTTTTCTAATCTATAAAATGAAAGGTTGTAACTTGGCCTCTGAAATACAGTCAGTTCTAGGTCTAGGTTCCTAAGGTATCATTTGATAACTACATAATTGATTAAAATAGCTAAACAGAAAGGCTTATAACACAATTATTCCATTTCACTTTCTTGTAGAAACACTTAATATGAAATCTGGCTATAATTAACTGAAACTCTTGGACTATAAAATGGCTACTCTAGCCAGATAGCTTTCCAATAGATTAAACTACAATCATAATCATGAAGATGAACAACTAGATGCAGTCATTCTGAGTGTCCTGCTTAGTTGCCACCAATACACACACATATAAAATTAATGATATTGTAGGCTCCACAGATCTTAATATATTCATATAAGAGATTTTTTTTAGTACAGACAAGCTCCATTTTAGGAAAACCAGTATGCAAAAACCCAAACTTTACAAAACAGATCATTCAAAAGGTGAGTAGTAATACTACAAAAAAAGGTTATTTGTTTTACAAAAGAATACATTACAGGATTCCTTTTGAACCCTATGTTTACTTAGGGGACGGAAAATACAATTTATTTTGCAAAACATCAATTGCAAATAATATGTCCACTATATAAGGCAATAAACTCCTTTAATACAGCTCCTTCTTGAATACTCTGGGCCCACAGAAGTACTCTGTACTTCTACATGAGGTACAAATATGTAAGGAAAAACAGCCCAGTAGCATCTAAATGTTAGATCTTAAAGACCATGAATCCTATACTGTCTTTCCAGACTTTCTTAGCAAAATCAGTGCTTCCTAAGTTCTAAGAAAATCAAGTATCTCTATTCACTTTATTTTTAAAGACTATATAAAACATTGACTAACCTATATAAAAATTGCTAAATAGTAAAAGTTCAACTGTGGTATCCCACCTTTTTTATCTAGAGAGAATTTCACTTTCAAGTATCCAAGAATATTAAAACTATTCCAAGTATTTCAAGAGAGCTTTGGGCCCATGCCACCCAAACTCAATAGCTAACAGTTGCTGCCACCTATAGGTCTGATCTGAAGGAGAGGACAACATGGGCCTTACACCAACCCCTTGCTGATCTCAAAGCCTGACTCAAGCAATTAAGACAGGTTTCTTTTCAAAGAAACTAAAACAGCTGGTGTTCAGCGTTATAGTCATGGAATCAGGACTTAAATACTAGATGAGTTTGATCTACCTCAGCCCCATAAATGGAAAAATTTTTTGCAACCTTTCCATTCTTAAACTCATCTTAGTGAGGACTAATTAATCAGAATAATCAATCTTTTAGGTATCAGAACCAATTATGAAAGAGACATAAAGGTGTAGTGAATATCAAAATAAGCGATATAAAAATATTATTTCCTGAATATCTTATCTTGTATCACAAAGATGAATATATACTTCAGAGGATAGATTCTTTAAACCTATGAAATTATTGAATGTTTTGCATGTCAAAAAAAAAAAAAAAAGGTAGAAAAAGAAGTACAATATTGGGTCCTCAAAAATGCTATTTTAAAAAGCATGAAATTCAAATTGTCTCAATAGTCAAAGGAAACATTTTTTGTAAGATTTGATCTATTACTACCAATTGTCTTTTAAAACCTTACTTTCTTCATTTGTAAACTGAGAGGATATCCACTTAGATGATCTTTTCCTTTTAGCTATAAAATTTTATTCTGAGTTATTTGGCCTTTCATAATCTCCTTAATTTTCCACACTTCTATATATGAACTATATCTGGTTCATATATAGATAAATATCTGGGAAAGGCAGGAAAACATGTCAAAGGTCAGTGGTTACTCAGGGTGCTTTCCTTCTCTTCAAGACACTCTAGGCACCAAGATCAGTCAGCTCATTCATTTCTGGGCACTCCATATTCTACAGGCCTGTTCTTTTGGTGGTCACCAGATCTACATAAGTTTCTCAAGCAACACTATGATAGGTTCAAATAATTTGAAGTTTAGATAAACTCTCCAGGGTCTATTCTAGATGTTTATGCAAAAAAATCATCTGGACTATGCATGCCATTTGATTTTCAAAAATGTTCTTTGGAATTAAAAAAAAAAAAAAAAAGGTCCATATATTCTTCCCAATTCTCAGTCTCTACCAGAAGTAAGACCTAAAAAGCTAAGAAAAGAAACTTTTTATAAGGCAAAATAAGAAAGAGACTATATGTGAAAGATAATTTGGAGTTGATTTTTTTGACTACTGTATGGGTTGCTGAAAAGCTGTGTCTGTTCAAGTCCTTTGCTTCCTATAAGCCTCGATTTCCTCATCTGTAAAAAGGGGAAAATAATATTTGACTATTTATCCCATCAAATAGCTATGTGGCAAACATTATATAAAACTTATTATTATTTATCTCCTCCAACCCCTTGTCCCCTTTTCTCTTTTGCTATTCTCTGCCCTTTATTTCCCACTCTAGGAGATTAGACTGCAAAGAAATCAAGAGTATCCTTAGTACTTTTTGAAAACTTATTCTTCATTATGTATAACAATGCATCTAACTAATAATACTAATAACAAGAATCCTACTTATAATTTATAATAAAGACTTGAAATTTCACAAGGATACCTCATCTTTCCCAGTCTTTTGGCAGGATTCCTAGTTTCCCCCTTTCTCCCCTCCTTCCTGTTCCTCCATTCTCAATCCCAAGACAGAAACAGTCCAAAAGTCCGTGAAAAGGGAAAAATAATGAAAACAAATGTTAACTAAACTTTCATAAACCTTGAAAAATGAGCTGTTCTGGTTCATTTCAAGTTTTTGGCAAAGGCTCAGTATCAAATAAAAACTAAGAGTTCACACATCCAGCAAGAAGTTGGGCAGGTTGTAAGCAATATAAAGTGAAATGAAGAACTAGATAATTATGCAGTTAATTAAGAGAAAATCTGCTTTTCTGACTTAATGAGAAATTACAGGAAAAGCAGGGAATTTTCAAAGATATGTGAGTTTCTTAGTGCCCCTAATCTGTTATCAAAGTAAAATGAGCAGGACTCACAAAGCAGATAAAGCTACAGAAGTAAACAGCAAAATGATCATGGATCATTTTCCTCTTCCATCAAACTTTGCATGTCATACTTTGGGTTGTAATTGCACAACTTTTAACCCAGAGATTCACAAAGACCCTGGACCCACATAATCTATTCCTATCCTGTGAGTTTGGTACCAACAGGGTCAGCTTCTTCTGCTTTGGCTTTTTGCTCTTCCCTAGATTAATATAGAAAGATTTACAAAATAAGATTTAAGTATAGTTCACATCTAGAATGTTTCTAATGTGATTGGCAGGGTTACCTCTAGAAGACATTCTCAAATGTAAAATATGTGTGGGTAAACAGGCATAGGATGGAAGTTTGTATCCTCACCCTCAAAATTGTATAAAATGCAAAGAATTCATCAGCAATCTTGATCAAAGACAGAAAACAAAACATCCTGGATATCCTGTCATAGTCATTATATTTCACCTCCAGAAGATAAAAGCTATTTGTGGAACTGCTGAAGAAACATTTTTCAGACATCTCAAACTGTTACTATCTCAACAACTCATAAGGCCTTTATCTTCTGGTCAGGCAGGATATAGTTATTTTTAATCATCACAATATAGGATGGCTATCAGAGGTTGTCATCATCTTCGCCAAGAAGTAGGCTAATAAGGAAATCTTTTTCCTTCTGGTCAGTTGGCACCTGACTCAAAAATTCTTAAACTCACAAAATAATTACCAAGATGGGATTTCTCAGGATTTCTTAGGAATGGAAAAGGCAGCAGAAGGAAGCCAGAGACTTGGGTCTCATTTCAGGTCTACTTCAACAAACACTTATTCCCATTGCCAACATTTGTATTACAATCCACCATTGTTGCTGAGTCAGAAACCACTAAATCTCTTTTTTCTATCCATGTTTGAAGTCCAGAGGAGAAAAAATTGTATAAAGGGAGAAGGCTTCAAAGGACAGAAGCAGAATAATTTCCAGAACTCATTTTATAAACTACAGAAGTGGGAGTTTCTCCCATGAGAATCTACCTCCCTGACAGGTATTTTTATGTCCACATAATCTCCCCAATTTCTGGGGACCAATTAGGAGTCTCCTGTGTCATGTCAGTAAGACTCTTGTCCCTTGGAACAATCAGAACCAGAATGTATGTCCATTTTCACTGGAAGTAACTAAATCCAATAAATCAGGGATATCTCTTGATTATTCCTATTCCAGTTGTTTATAACATTGAACTCTCCATGCAGGTGTTAATTGTGCATTATTTTTATTTCGATCCTTAATGGCACCAGCACAGTGCCTCTCACACACAGCGAATAGTACTAGCTGGCATTTATTTTAAGTACTCAATAAATATTTGTTAAATAAATTATTAGATTATCTTTTTACCATAAAGAACAAATTAAGAGAATATTTTTCTGAGCTAAGAAAAGTGGCCTACAGCATTGATAAAATAATTCACCAATAATTAATTCTATGTGATCTCTACCATGAATGAATCTTCCCCAAATAAAATGTGATACCATTAATGTTTGATTTTTTTTTCTTATTTTAGTTAGAACTGACAAGAACTATATATTTGGGGGAATACACAGTCTTTGAGAAGCACCTAGGCTAGAAAGATGTTAAGTAACTTGCCCATATATATGGGCACACACACACACACAAATTTGTGTGTGTGTGTGTGTGTGTGTGTGTGTGCTGTAATATGGGAACCACCTGTCAGTGACTGCTGGAGGTCTAACTCAGATCTGTAGAATGGATCTCTTCATGTGAGAGGATGATGATGATGATGATGATAATGATGATGATGATGATGATGATGATGATACAAGGAAATTGAGAGGCTGTTCTCTAAACTCTCGACTAAGAGGCTATTGCATTGTCTGACCTCTCTCCTCTTCCCTCTGCCTCCAATTTCTTTCATTCCCAATCCACAAGCAATATTTAATATGCATCAGGGGTGTATTGGAACTCGGGTCCTCTGACTCCAAGATTAGTCTTCCATTTATTAGCCAGGACTGCCTTTTGCTTATATTAAGAAAAGAACCTGCCCTGTGAGCAGAAAAAACCTAATTCCCTAATTCCCTAATTAATGTCTTTTCGGTTTCTAGTTCTTAAGAATCTGATATAGCTCCTTTTGTAGACAATAGTGATAGGACCTACAGAATTATTTCAAATCTTGAAAGAGGTTGAAACAAGCAAATTTTCAGGGGTTTTTTTCTCCTTTGGAAGCAATCAGTATGAAGTGACTTGGCAAAGGTCACACAGTTGGTAAGTGTCTGAGATCAGATTTGAAATCAGATCCTTCTGACTCCAGAAGTAGCATTCTAATCACTGCACCACCTAGCTGCTCCCAAACCATCAACTTTTCAAGTAAATTAAGGCTGAAGTAAATCATTCCTTTATAAATTAGGTATGAGACATGTAATCAAGACAACTAGCTGGCAGAGGCTTAGAAATAACAGGACAGAACTAAAAAGACTGTGTGACAAACTTTGAACAGAAATAAATATGTTTATAATAATATATGTTGTATTATATATAGATAGATCTAATTCTATATGATATATATGTATATATAAAATATATATAATGAAATATATATGTAACATGTAATAATACAATTAAATTATCCTATCTAGTTATTGTTAATCATATTTTCATCTTCTTTTGCATTTCCAAAAAACTCTAAAAGTACAAAAGATTTATTTATTCATTCATTGAACAAATATTTAAAAGCTCACTATGCAATTAGGAAGATGCAAAAATAAAAGATAGAGTCCATGATCAAAACTTTTACAGTCTAATAAATGGATATAAGACATATATCAATAAATGTAATAATATAATAAATGCATAAAGAGAACACAGAATGTTAAGAGATATATTAAGGAAGGCATAACTCTCATTTCTCATACTGTTTCCATTTTCTTTCCCAAGGAAACTAACCATTGTACCAGAAAGGATAGAATAAA
Organism: Antechinus flavipes; assembly: GCF_016432865.1. NCBI lineage: Eukaryota > Metazoa > Chordata > Mammalia > Dasyuromorphia > Dasyuridae > Antechinus > Antechinus flavipes. The sequence continues at coordinate 125,311,163 of NC_067400.1, read as the reverse complement.
AATGCTTTGTAAATAGTTGATACTCAAAGTAAATAAAGATTTGATGAGAATAAGTAACTACCCTTAAATTCAAGTCACCTGACCCAGACGAACTATATCCAGACATGATCACTGAACCAGTGATTTCTGAAAGATTGTAGAAAATGGTAGAGGTACCTCAGGATTGGAAAGGGAGAAGGTTATACTGCTTTAAAAGCGGGAAGGGGAAGAGGATGGAATCTGCAAACAACAAGTTGATGAGCTTGATTTCCATTCCTGGGGAAATCAAAGATGTTTTATTAAAGGCATCGTTAGTTAACATTTAAAAAAGGAAATGGTAACGTCAAAGAAACAGCATGGCTTCATCAAGAACAAGTCAGGCGAAACTAACCCGATTTACTCTGCCAAAGATAGGAGGCATAACTAACACACTGAATGACAAAGTCGAGATCCCCAAAGATTGTGACAGATTAGAAAACTGAACAGAATCTAAGATGGAGTTTAATAGAGATAAATGTAAAAATCTTACACTCAAGTTTAATAGTCGATTTCACAAATGTGAGATAGGGGGATATTCATCCCAGAAAGTAATTGGTCTGACAAAAAATGGGGACATTCTGTGAATTGGAAGCTTGATATGAGTCAATTGTATGATATAACAACTCCATAAGCTAATAAAATTTGGAACTACACTAAGAAAGGCATAGCTTCTAACTATAAGAAGTAAATGATCCTTCTGTATCTTGCTCTAATCAAACCACATTTAGAATATTGTGATCAGTTCTGGGCACCACATTTTAGGAAAAACATACAGAAGATGGTAGCCAGAAGAGTGAAATGTATTATTAAGCCCATGCCATGTAAAAAATCAGTGGAAGGAACTACAAGTGTTTAGTGTGGAGAAGAGAAGACTTTTGGGTTACATAATGACTGTCAAGTACTAGAAAAGCATGTGGATGTGGAGAGTGATTAGATTTGTTTCATTTGTCTCCAGAAATTAGAATTGGGGAGATAAGAAGAGGTTACCATGATACAGATTTATTTGTAATGTCAAGAAAACTTCTTAATGGTGAGAGTAATCCAAAACTGGAATAGACTCCTTTAAGAGGCAGTGGGCTCTTGAGATCTTCAGGAAAAGGCTGGATCATGGGCCATATAGGTTTAAGTCTAGGAAGAATCAGGGAGATCTAATTAAAGATCAATTCCTTTATTTTATACATAGGGAAACTAAAATCTTGGGAGGCTGAATCATCTACCCAAAATCAAAGAGATTGTAAATACTTTAACCCTATCACTTTAACACCAGAAGATTTAAAGAAAGAATGAAAATATACTTGCTAGAAAATCATTGCCACTTTTCTAAATGTGGTTATCAGTTTGTAGGAATGAGTGAACTAATGGGTATCTTAGTCAGAGACTTTTATTTATATTGAAATGACATATCATTTCAGTGAAAGTTCTATTAGTTTTTAATTTTAAGATATCCATCCTGTCTTGTCATCTCTCCTTCTTATTTTTTGTCTTTCTCCCACTCATTCTACCCAGATTTTCCTATTATCAGTAGTAAAAGTAGCCATCCTCACTCTAAGAATTAGAGCTATGAACTTGAACAAGCACTCCAATCTCCCTGCCCTATTCTGCTAGTTGAATGACAACAGGGTTGGAAGAAGGTGTCCTAAGTACTTACAAACTTTCCTTGGCTTTAGATTTGGACACCTGCCAGCGCCTGTTAGCTTTTCTGAGAGCCCAGATGCTGCCTGAAGAGCTGTCAGCTGTGCCTCAGAAGGTCAGTGCAGGGTGAAGACCCTGCTTAGGCTCTTTGAACTTGCATACACTAGCAGTTGTTTGGAGTGGGAGTGGGAGGGACTGGAACAGCTGACAGATGCTCAAAGTTAGAACCTAAACATGGTACATTTCTGACTATTCTTTCATCCTTCCACTACCTCATTTCCTAAACTTACCTTAAATAGTGAGCCTAGCATCTCATACATGATAAATTCCCCTTCTCCATCTTTGGGGACTTGATTATTTAACAAGTTAATTATATTTCAAAGATCCTAAGCACCTCTTATCATTATCTATAAGAGAGATGATTTGAATACAGACATGTATATAAAATTCAGCAACCAATATTCCTTCAGAACTCATGAGACAGTGATATCCAAATAAGAATGATGGTATTGCTTTATTTGTTTATGCAAACTTGAAGTGACGGTCACATTATTTCTGAGTTAGAAGGGACTTACATCAATCCAATCCTAAACAAGAATCCCCACTACATCATAGTTACTTAGGAAAGCATTAAGTTCAGTGGTACAAGGATAAAAGCATGGACTCTGGAGTTAAAGAAATTGGGTTCAAACTCCTGATATTCATTACTTCTCTGACAATTTATTAAAATTCTTAGACTTCAGTTTTCTCATCCATGAAATGACAGGATTGACAGGAGTTCTGAGGTTTTTCTAAGCTATAGAGCTATGGTTCTATGACAACTTCTACAATGTCAAATACATTAACAGGAAGCATGGATGATAGGAAAGCAGAATAGTGGGAAAATGCTGGATTTAGAATCAGGGGATCTGGATTCAAATTTTACTTCTGATGCTTGTTAGGTATGTGAACCAATTTGCACAGCTGAAGCTTTCAGGGTTTCAGTTCCTTCATCTCTAAAGTGTGGAGATTGAACTAAAAGCTCTTTACCTCCCCATCTTCCTGCAGAATTGTGATAATATGAAGACTGTTGCTGCTTCTGCATACAGAGTTTGTTATAGAGGTAAAAGAAATAAAATAAGAAAAGAGACTACTTTTTTAGTGGATTAAAATGGTATGCATTGGTGACTCCCTTCATGGCCAATATGAGACAAGGTAGAAGGGATGGTTCTAAGGCATAAGGGATACTACAGATGTGAATGAGCTCCCTCCACTTATCACAAGTCTATTTTCCTCCATTCTGAGATTGTTAAGCTGAGACACCGAAGTCAGATGACTGGAAAAGAAGAATAAAACAGTTATGAAAGTCATTTTGTAAGGTATCCTTCACATCAAAGTAGGTCTGGCAGACACCAAGGAAGCTCTTGTCAGGAAAAGTTTTATTATGACAATGGTGCTGAGTTCAACTTATACAACAGTTGTCCTCCATTCACAAAGATAAACAGATACCTCTGATATATTTTTCCTTCTCTTTGCCTCTTATCTAATTCAACCCCAGATATACCAATGTTCTGAGTCACAACATCAATGACATTCTCTGGTGGTGTTCTATGACTGGGAAATAGACTCAACAGAGGCACTATATTTTCAAGTATTCCTTGCTTAAGATTCCATCTGCTTGTCTTTGAAGTTAGTCATTTCTTCATAGCTCTATTACCATCTCTCTTCTTTGTTGATTTTTGGAGGTAATGTCGTATTTTTCAGTTCAATGATAGACAGGCATTCTACACTCAGTAGAGAATCAATAGCTTTCAGGACTTTCAAGTGACTAGTGAAGCTATGATTCAATAATTGTCCTTCTCTTTAGCGTATGCATCAATATAAAAAGATGAAGAACACATTGCCAATGAAAGATGAGGCAAAAATTATGGTGCAAAATGTGTCAAAAATAAAAGGGAAATAAAGAACAAAATGAAGTTCTAAAACTGATTTCAACAAACACTTATTTCTTTTGTTGTCATATATGTAAGAGGATCAGGAAATAGAGTCATGAATTTCGAATTGAAGGTGATAATAAATCCTTTTGTCTTATAGATGGTGGAAATGAGGCTGAAAGTCTTGCCTAGAGACACTCAAGTGCCTGAGAAAAAATCTAAATAAAGGTCTTAACTCTCTATCCACTATGACATGCTGCTTCATGTGTGGGGACAGAGCCATAATTTAGGGGTCATATTGGATCCCTTTTACTCTAAGTGCATAGTTTACAGGAAGCCAATAGTATCTTCTGGGGTTGTTTCTCCTCTTACACATCCAGCCTGAACTCAACATCTACCAGAAACCTTCCTTTATCTCATAGCACATTGCTGGTAACAATAATACAGTCTAACTATTCCCACAACAACCTCCTTCCTTTTACTTCCTTGCCCAACTTCACATCTAGTAAGTGACACAGTTCTTCCTGTTCCCACTCACCTTCACTTCCTTACTCTCAATCCCCTGTTCAATTCTGCCCCCAACTACTAGCAGTAGCTTCTCTTTTAGTACAGTTGAAATAAGAATGGTACCCTAGAATGCACTTCTTCCCACTTAGATTGTACCCCCAGATGAACCACATACTTCTTCCCACTCAGATTGTACCTCCAAATGAGTCACATGTATGGCTTCCTCCAAAAACATATACAAATGCATAAACAAATACACATACATGCATACACTTACGTATACTTGTGTGCTCATGCGCGCGCACACACGCACACACACACACACACACACACACATACACACACACACACTGCTTGCCCAAATGGAAAAATGTTTCCACTTGAAACTCCAGTGGGCTGCAATATTGTAAAGAAAGTCAGGTACAAGATGCAGAAAGGTGGCTTCAACTTTGGAAATACATTTTGATGAAGTTATTCCTTCTATGATCTTGAAAAGGACTGAAATAATAAGTTAAAAATATGGAAAGATGTTTTAAATTATTTTACATGTAAAAAGCTACATCAGATTACCTACTGTCTTGGAGGGGGGAATAAAAGAGGGAGGAGAAAAATTTAGAACTCAATATCTTCCAAAAATGAATGTTTAAAACTATCTTTACATATAATTGAAAAAATAAAATACAATTGAATTTTTTTTAAATGCTAAAAGTTTTTTTTTTTTGTTTTTGTTTTTGTTTTGGCTGAGGCAATTGGGGTTAAGTGACTTGCCCAGGGTCACACAGCTTGGAAGTATTAAATGTCTGAGGTCACATTTGAACTCAGTTCCTCCTGACTTCAGGGCCAGCATTCTATCTACTACATCATTTAGCTGCCCCAATGTTAAAAGTTTTAACACAAGACCAGGAAAATTATTTTATTATCACAAGACCCCTCTTTTTATATTGTGAAGAATTCCCACTTCTTTTTCAAAGGTGAATACAAAAAAAAAAAAAGTTGAAATTTTAAAAGTCAGGAATAAAAGAAACTGTCAGAATCTCACTAGAAAGGAAAAGATTAGTGGTGGTTGGTTTCCTTTGTTTGAATATCTAGTATCCCACTATTGAAGCTACAGGCTTGTTAAGTGCTCTATTAAAGAAACTACAGTCACTATGGAATAGTTTGGGTCGACATCACAAAATAAGGGATTACACCTAAGGATTGGGTAATGTATTTTGTCGAGAAGGGGCAATCATCCCTGGTGCATGTTTAACAAATTGTTTGGACTCGTCTGCAAGCTCAGGAACCATGCTAAAGTTCCTATCTAAGCTCCCACTTCATGGGGTTAGTGAGATTAAAATGTGATTGTCTCAGTTTAACCTTGGTGACACAATGGGGATCTTGTCAAACTATAATCTGTCCCAATTTCTCTGCAAATTGGCAAGGAGCCACTTTACAATCTAGAGCAGAATGCTAAAAGAAACCTTCTAGCTGCAGGTAACAGTAGAAGTAGCCCCGAGACATTTCCATTGTGGGTATAAATATGTCTGTACTACAAAATATATATGCCTTCCATTTCTATTCTGCAAAACTAATAATAATAATAAATGCTAGCATTTATATAACATTTTGACATTTGAAAAGTATTTTATAAATATTAGCTCATCCAATTCTTACAACAATTCTGGAAGGTAGCTGCTGTAATTTTATAGATGAGCAAATTGAGTCTCTGAGATGATTTGCCAAGCATTGCAAAGCTAATAAATGTCAAGGATAGATTTGAACTTGGATATTCTTAATTCCAAGCCCACCACTCTATCTACAATTCCTGGAATAGTGTTTTGCACATAGTACTCAATTGTATTTTGATTGATGGATTGAGAACCTCCCAGTTTCCAGTTATTGCAAGGTTGTCACAAAGTCAAGTGAGAAAGGAGGACTAATGAAAGGGGATTTTTAATTTGGATAAGGCAAGAAAAGCAGGAAAGATATATGAATGATTTGAAGGTTTGGCGGGTAGAGAAATAGCCTTTCTGTGTCTAGTTTGTCTACTGATACTATCAATTCATTTTAAAGTTAATGATTAATCACTTTTATATTTCATGCTTCCCAATTATCTGTGTTTTATTAATGTAAGTGTTTATTATGGTGGTGATTTTATTGGCTCAAACAGGAGAAACTACAAATCAGAGTTCCTTTGGATGGTACATACAGAAAAAGTTACTTATTGCTTTTATGTATTTAATATAGCTCCATGTCTCTTATTATTTTTGTTCTACTTTGAGTGCCAAGTTGTCTGATATGGCAGATATTTTTGTTTTAAACTCAAACATAAAATAAAACTGTTAGCCCCTAAAAATAACTGCCTTTACCCCATTCAAATGTAATCCAATAATTGAGTTTAAGATCTCTTTTGAAGGGAAAACCAATAACTACTACAACAAAGAAGAAACAACAACAGCATTGGTTTAAAAAAGAAGTATATTGGTGTTGGGTCAAGTCTTGATAATTGCAAATTAGCCTGGAAGTAGGTTTAATAGCAACCCTATTTTAAGTAGCACTTTCAAAGGAGCAGTTATAACCCCAGTTGCAGTAGAAAGAAAAGCACTACCCTTTAAGCAAGGAAAGTGGCTTACCAATCTGAACAGAATCAATTATTTAATCAATCATAAAATTATTTATTAAGTGACTACTACAATCTTGACACTGTTTCAGGCACTTTGTATGCAAAAACAAACAAATAAATAAATAAAGCAAGAGGGAGCTTACATTCCATAGGGGGAAGTAATATGTGGTGAGTGTGTTACCTAAAATAGGATTATATGTATCATAAATATAGGAAAAACAAAAGGTAACTGGGGAGGGAAAAGACACTAGAAGCAGAGATAATCAAGAAAAGACTCATGTAGGTAGAATCTTTTTGCTTTGAGGCCCTCAAGAAACTCTTTAAGGAGCCTAAAATGACTGTTGGCCTCAATTCCTCATCTATAAAAATGAGGGATTTGGATTAGTTGGCCTCTAAGATCCCTTCTAGTCTAATATCTATGATTTATCCTGTAAGTAATTATTTGATAACCAGCCATTACCTTACAGAGGCTGATAATGCCATTGACCCCATTCCTGGGATACTCCAATATGATCAATATCATTATCACTGTTAGCTTTATAGGGCTCCCTTTTAACTTTACAATCTCTCTAACATCCTCCACCATGTGGTAGGAGCTCTGAGTTTAGCAGTTTCCATGATTTTAACTGTTTATTTCTATTTTTAGGAGAGTATTCCTAACTTCAATCATTATGAATTTATCAATTTCCACCTGTCTCATCTTTATTAGTCTTTCTGTTCTATGTAGATAATCAGCATAGAGAGGGAAGAAAATAGCTTGAGTCAAGACTGCATAGTATACTGCAGGTAGAATCCAGATGATTTAAGGATAAGTAAATCAAGAGATAAAATGTAAGGAGAGAAGAGTTTTTTGTTGCTTGTCAGGAATGTATTACAAAAGACACTATTTGCATGCTGATCATGGGACATGATAAGATGCTATCATGATAGGATAATAGCATGAAATAAATCTTTTAGCCAACAACCCAGCCCAGCCCTTGTCAATTTTTGCTAGATGGAATCCTAAGGATGATTTGAAGAGGAGGCTAGTCTAGATCCGGGAGTATGAAGTGAATTAAGAGGAATTTTGCACCTTCATTCAGATAAGTGTTTAGACTGAGGTATCCAGGAGAAAGAGTTCAAAAGACAGGAGTTAAAATGTATATGGATTTCTCTGTTAAACTGATTGGTTAGAATTGTCTCAGAGGTTTTTTTGTTTTTGTTTTCTTTTAGTTTTGCACATCACAAAAAGCTTGAAACTATTGAATTAAAGAGCTAGAAGATAACAGATTCCCTTGTCTGGATGGAAACAACAGCCAAACAAGAGAAGAGTAGAAAAAAAATTCTGCTACAGCAACTGCTACAATGGTATCCAGTAAAGATCAGATACCCTATCATTTCGATAATTCAGTGGAAATTAGAAGCAACAGAAAAAAAGACTCCAAAAGCAACAGAAGCATTTAGCAAAGAGAAGGAAAGCAGAAAGAACAGAAAAACAGAGAACCTCAGTGGGAAAAGCCATTCAAGCAATGACATCACCAGAGAACAATGGCCTCTCTGCAGTGTCTGAAGTATAAGCTGCTTCCTATAGCATGTCTTGGATATTCATCTGTGCCCTATATGTGTGTCCTTCTACCCATGTTCCCTTGTGAGATATGTTCCCTGTATGTTTCTCCTTCCTTGTGATGTGGTAACCTGTGGAAGAGTGCACCTTTGTGTGTACTGGGGAAATATTTCTTCTCCCTCATCTTACATAACTATTCAACATTTTTTTTAAATTTTGAATTAATGTGTCTTCTATTTGACAACAACCATATGTAATGCTGGAGAAACTGAGGCAGGAGAGAGATTAGAGAGTTTTTAATATTTTATTAATGGGAGAGTAAGCTTGACTGGACAGGACTCTCGTCTCAGATTATCCAGTCAGACAGAGATAAGTATACTGGGACCAAGGAATCCATATTGGTCCCAGGGCTGGAGGACCCAAAGAATCCATCGTCCAACATACAGCTGCCAGACGCCATTCTCCAGCAATGAATGGAGGAACCCCAACTTCTTAAATACCTTTTTGGAGACAAAGAAGAGAAAGGGAGGGAAAGTTTTTTTATCAGGGAGGGGAAGCCATAAAACCTAAAAATTCCAGAGACAAAGAAGTAAAGATATCATGGGTTGATCTTGGAATATTCTAAAGGAATATTGTAAATCCATAAAAGAATCAGGAGATCTACTCTTTTATCTTGCTAATTTATAACCCGAGATCGGAAGAGACAGAACAGTAAATGAAACTGGGACAGGGAAACTGAGTCAGGACAGTTAAAGAGAACTGTGGCATAACACATATTGCAAGCAAGCGCTGTGTAAGCTAACCAGCTTTCAAAATATAGCTTGAAACAGAGGTAGAATCCAGAGAAACTCATATATAAATTGGATTTAATTCTATATAATGGATGATTTGGAGATTGTGCCTTCTTAAATGTGAAGAAAAGAACTAGACTCAAAATACTGAAGATACATAGTATTCTTTTTCTGTATACTATAAAGAACAATCAAGAACTTTTGCATTCTAAGAGCTTAAAAGATGACTTGTAATGCAATATTACTATGCTGTAAGAAAAGATGAGCTCAATAATCTTAGAAAAACATGGATAGACTTGCAAAAAATCATGAAGAATGAAATGAGAAGAATAAGAGAACATCATATAGAGTAACAGTAATATTGGTTTAAGAACAACTTGGAGTGACTAAGTCATTTTGACTATTATAAATACTCAAATTATTCACAAAGGACATATAGAAGCCTTTATATCCAGAGAAAGAAATGATAAATGGAAGTATGTATGGAATGTTTTTATATTTTTATGAGTCTAGCTAATGTAGACATTTCAAGAGAATGGAATAAGGGCGGGGGAGAGTTTACATGAAAACTTTATCATATAGTTAAAAGGAATAGTAAGTTGTTCATAATTTGTAGTTTTATGTACAGTCTTGTTTTCCCCATTCCCAATATTTGTTTTATTTCTTAAATTCAGAATAAACATTTATTTTTTAAATTTTTTAATTTAAACATTTTTTTAAAATGTTAAGATAATGCCATCATATACAGATTAAATAGAGATACACTAATGCAAATAAAAGTTCTGTTGAAAATATGAATAGAAATTAATAATTGACAATGCTTGCAAATGAGCATTCTTATAAATCTATCTCTCTAGTAAACTGAATGAAAGCCTGATATTTACTATTTTAAATATATGATGATGTCTTTCCCAAAATACATTTTTTTGGTTAAGTTTTTATTCAAATGGAAAATTATCTTAGTCACATGGAGCACATTTGCTAACACCAAACCTCCAAATCATAGGTTTGTTAGAAAGGAATCATCCACATAAAACATCCAACTAAAGAACATTAATGTAATTCTAGTACTAATTATAATCATCATAGTATTGTTATTTGGGATTGAACTCCTGACTAGATTTGTTCAAATAAAAATGAATAAACAACAACAACAACAACAAAAAAAAAAAAAAAAAAAAAAAAAGAGTAGCACTTTTAGAATTCCTATGATATGATAAGGAATTCTAATCACTGTGAAACAAAACCTCTCCTTTGAAAGGAAATATTCACATATGGAAAGGTAGCAGCCAACCATTAAAGGTTCCAAAAGAGGAAGAAAAGATTAGAATGACAAACAAGAAAAATTCTAAAGAGTGCTCCAAGTAAGAGATGGGGGTAGGGAGAGAGAAGTGAAAGAGATTCTAACTAGTGGCAACAGTAGTTAATATTTATATAGCACTTTAAGGTTGCAAAATATTGTTTCATTTTATCCTCATAATAAATAGGCACAATTATTACTCCCATATTGTAGGTGAGGAAACTGACACAGACTAATTAAGTGACTTGCACAGGATCACAAAGCTGGCTCCATTTCCAGCACAATATTCTTTGTAACACCCAAATAGATTGTTCAGTAAAGAGTTTCAATAAATGCTGAATGAATAAATGGATAAAGGATGAATGAATAAAAGGAGTAAAACTGAGACTATTTAATGTTAAAATAAATAGGCAATTCATCACAGCAGAAACCCTAGAACTAAAAATGATATTTAAGCTCATCTAATCAACCCTTCATTTCTTAAATGTAAAAATTGAGGCAAAGTTATTTCCAAGTATGTCAGGAGAAGAGAATAATACAAATAGTAAGTTTCAAAGCCAGAATTCATATCCAAGGTCTCCAATTGAAAAATGTGTTTGTCTTATTTCACTAAGTATTTGGGGATAGGAGTAGTAAGGGAAAGGGAAAGGTGATCCTCAGTCAAACTAGTTTTATTATTATATAGACAAAATCCACCTCCCAAATGGTTATTGGTGGAGGAGGAAGAGATAAGGAAAAAAAGAGAAGAAGAGGGAGAGAGAGGGAAATTGTGAGAGAGATGAATTATGGCTATGTGGAAGGAAGAAAAGATTTGGTCATCAGAACAACGTTAAGCCAGTACAGGAAACCACATTCTGCAATAATTCATTTTCTTTAATACCAGCTGTTTGCTCCATCAAGACAATGTCACTGGTTTTTGAAAAAAGAGTATTTCCTAATCCCACATAAAATATATTACTTGACACAGAGGTGGGGAAACAGGAAGCAAAGTTTCCAACTTTGGAAAATCCTTATATCATTGGCAAGTATTTATCATTTGCTAAATTCCATAGTTGAATAATTAAAATAATTCTTCTGTTCAAAATCCATAAGTGTAAAATGCAAGTAAAATAATGTCATGAAATTTAAGAAATCATTAAGAAAGTATTTATGAGCTTTGAAATCTGGGTTGTTGTTGTTGTTGTTTGTTTTTTCAAATAAAATAACTTAAAGATTTGTCCTTAGCTTTGTTTCCAAATTGATCAAATTATGTGAAGATTTGTCATTTTTCTAAAGCATTAGATACTATTACACATTAGAAATCTCTCCAAGTTCACAAGTTTGTCTGGCACCAATCCAGTTTAAACATATTATTCAATGTCAGTAAAAGCATGATGGATGGGCATTACATGAAGGGTAGTCAGTTAGAAAGAGGCTATTATTAATCTAAGATCTCAAAGTAACTCACCTATGTTGTTTCCAAGTGGTTTACATTAAAGAAAACTAAGGTATTTTGTATTTCAATGTCAATTACTAGTGATTTTGCATAGTTAAAAGAAACTCCAAGGGGAAGAGTATTTAGTATTTTTTTTTTGGGGGGGGGGATCAATTTGATACCTAGGAGTCTATGTGAATTAGCTTTCATCAATATTTTTGCAAAACAATTTTGTGGAACACATGCATCTGTATTGGATAATACAAGCAAAATTATGTTAACTTTGCATTATGCTGACTAAATATGTGTGTAATAATATATTTACTGAAATAGATATATGATGAAGAAATGATTTAGCTTTTAAGTTCAATCAGAACTCTAAATGAGTTCTAAAGTTACTAAAAACTTAAAAATATAATACATTTCACAGGAGAATGCTTGCAAAATATACTATATTTTATCTATGGGGATAAAATTTCCTGAGGTGAGAGGGTACATTTAACTATCTCTACCATAGTTTTTATTACAGCATTACCCTTCCAAAAGAGATGTCCAAGTTCTGGTAATAAATAAATGGTCAGAAAAGTACAGGAAAAAAGAGAAAACTACTGCCAAAATACAAATTCATTCTGGGGAGAAATCATTGACTATATTGTGACTATAGAATGTGTTCCTAAAGGGCAAAAACTATTTTATTTTATATTCCACAGTTCACTCAACCATGTTTGACACATATTTATTAGGTGTTCAAATGCTTAATGTTAAATTGATTTATTTTTATCAAAAGGACAATAGATTTCCAGATTTCTAATGAAGGGAAGAAAGGAATGGGGAAAAAAACTGGCAACAGGAGTCAAGAGATATGAATTCAAATCCCTCATTTAATTATTGAGTACTAAGGAGCCTTCTCAGTGCTTATTCTTCTTGCATCTCTGCAGCATTCAACTGTTAATGACCTCCTACTCCTGAATTTTTTCTCTTGTATGGTTTTCCCAATACTGGTTTTTTTTTTTTTTTTTTTTGTATACCCCGCCCTCACACACACACACACTTTTCTGACAACCTTCTCTGTAACCTACTGCCTCCTGTATGTAAGTGAATGTGTAAGTTTAAGTGAATCTTGGAGCCCTCTTCTATCTATGCTCTCATTTGATGACTTTGATACCAGCTCCCAATAGACTCATCTATATTGATGATTTTCAAATCCATATAGCCAGTCCATATATGCCATTCCCAGGATTCTACCTACTCATCTCTATACACTTCCTTTCTTCAAGTAACAGCTAAAATCTCATCTTCCTTGGGAAGGGAGCATTTTTTGCTTTCCCAATCCCTCTTAATTCCATTGTCTTCCCTTTATTATTTCCCACTCATCTTATATATAGCTTGTTTGCACATTTCTCTGCATATTTAAATTGTGAACCCCTGAAGGATAACTTTCTTTGTATCTCCATGGTTTAGTATCATACTTGACACATAGTAGGTGCTTAATAAATGTTTAGGAACTGTTATACACTTCAAAATAAATGTTTCCTAAGCACTTCAATCTTTTCATGTCAAAAATAGAATTAAATGTCTTTCCTGCTAAATTTACCTATCCTCTTGTACTTATACTTACCTAGGTCCATAACATTAAGGTTTTTTCTGTCTCTCATCTCTCATACACATTGCTTCTATCTCCACATCTCTCTTATACATTCCTTTTTCTCCACTCACAAGATTATTTTGATGCTCAAATAAGGCAATTTATATACAGTTCCACATAACTGTCAACAATTATTTCCATATCATTATGGAATAATGAGGGAAAACACTGAATTTGTAGCCCAAGGATTTGGATTCAAATCCTATCTCTGTTAATTGTAACATTATTGATAGCCTATTAGCTATAAGTCTCTAGGGATATAAACATAAAGATGACAAAGTCCCTACCCTCAAAGAACTTACTTTTTGCTTTCTATTTGTGTTCTGTTCCTTAACTGTTTGACCATGAGAAACCTCTGAAGTTTAATATTTTTTAAATGAAGGGATTAAACCAAATTATCTTGATGAGATCTCACAGGCATGAGAGCCTGAGGAGTTAGTGGTATATGGTGATAAATTTTACTATGGTTTATCTGTGTTGGAAAATATGTCAGGCAAATCTAAAAAGTCCACCTACTCCCAGAATAACTCCCACTTGCTGGCTGGGATCTATAATTCTACCTTAGAATCATAGAATGAAAAGTGTCGTTAGGCTATTTGAGGAGAGAGATGGTTTTATTTTCAGGCTTTATATCCCCAGTAGAGGGTCTAAAATATAATACAGGCTAAAAAGAAATGCTTAGCCTCACTCATTTTTCTTGTTTTAATGACTGGACTTGGGATTCTATTCTTAAAGAAACTCCTACCAATCCAAATAAGCTTTCTCTCTCTCTCTCTCTCTCTCTCTCTCTCTCTCTCTCTCTCTCTCTCTCTCTCTCTCTCTCTCCATCTCACAATTTGAGAGGGTTTCCTGGGAACACCAAGAGAGTAGGTGATTTGCCTAAGATTATACATCCTTGTCACTTAGCACAGTATCTGACATATAGTGGATGCTTGATGAATTTCTGGTAACTGACAGTATATGTCAGGAATAAGACTTGAATCCAATTCTATCTGTTTCTAAAGTTACTTCTCTATCCACTAGGTCTCACAATAAATTCTTATTTAAATGAATCTGAAGTTTGAGAATCCATATTTAAATTCTATCTCTTTTACTGCCCTTTCACATAAATATAAACAAGGAATAAACTCTGTGTCTGAATTTCCACATCTGAAAAATGAGGGCTTAGAACTGGATGATCCCAAGTTTCCTCTTAGATCCTAAATCTATGGTCCTATGAGTCCCATTGAATTCCTTTGAGAAGAGAAAGGAGAGAAAATCTGGTATAAAAGTAAGAATGTGACTTCAAATCTCAACTCTGTCACACACTAGCTGGTGACTCTGGGCAAGTAATGTGAGAACTATTTTGGTTCTCAGTTTGGACACATATGAATGAAAAAAATAATACTTGCACAATATATCGCACAAGGGTATATATGAGGATAAAATGAGATTAAGAGTTAAAGAAAGTACTTAGTAATTGTAAACAAAAGTGATATAAATATGAGATATTGTTATTTAGACTCTATGTTGAGTTTTAGAATTTTTCTATAGAGCAGGCATTGGTTTAAAAAAAAAAAAAAAGGGGAAGGAAGGCCAGAGGATACAGAATGCCTGGCGGGAAGAAAGATGCACTTCCCAAGAGATAAAGGGCATCAAAAGAGAAGAGTGGATTATGGGAGACAAACTTTGCCTACTTCACAATTTTGCCTTCGGGCTGGTCTCACCTGTAATCATCACCTGAGACAATTCACAGAGGATTTCAGGTGACATCTGGTTTCAGTTGGGAATCTAGGGTTGAAGAAGAGACAGGGAATGATTTTTTGTTCTTCTGGAGTAGAGTAAGGTGAATTAGTATGCCCCCTCTTTCTCTGCCTCCCATCTCCTGCCTGAACAGGGTGGGGGGGGTGGGGGGGGGGGGTAATGAATTATAGGTTCCAATTAGCCTCCAAAACAGATGTTAGCTAAAATCCAAAATCTTATAGCCTGGAAGATTGCCCTTAAAATATCCTATAAAGCAATAAGAATTACTCTTCATAGTACAAGTAACTAAGTAGATAGTATATTAAAGATAAGTAAATTGTATAGCCCTTAATGTTGTCAGAGTGTATTCTGGAATGATTTGAACAAGGCCGTTAAGAGTTCAGAGATAACACTAAAAGGTGCAGAAGGAACCAATAGCAATTTGTAAGTGATCTAATTTTTAAAATACCTTTTGTTTTGTTTTGCCTTCATTTCTAAATATATCTCTTCCTCTTCTGTTCTGAAGAAACCTTTCTTGTAATAAAATTTTTTTAAGAAGGAAAAAGCATTCAATATAATGGAATATATAACTGAAAGATAATGGAATATATAACTGTTCCATAAGCAAAGATAAATAAAAAGGATATATAGGAACATGGGAAGATTTATATGAATTCATGAAAAAGGAAATAAGCAGAACCTGGAAAACAATATATACAATAACTATAATATTGCATATGGAGCATCAACAATATTAAATAATGGGCGATTATAATGACCAATTTTGAACCTGAAGAAGAGAGAAAAAAATATATCTCTCTCTTTGCAAAGATTCAGATTCAGCAGATACTTAACTATTGCCCCAGTCCCATGTTTCTCTCTTATATTCTGTTAGATATATTTGGGAATAAAGATAAGGTGAATACAAAAGAGATCTTAAAAAAAAAACCTAATTACCATATCAGCTGTATCCATCATATATGAATTTCTCTCATTTTGTAATGAAGGGATGGAAATACATTTTCAATCTCAACTTTTCTCTGGGGTCAATTTTGATTATGCTATGAAACCCATTAATCATAGACAAAACACCTGATGTTCTTATGGTACTTTTGCTTTCTGAGACATTATATGCATTTCCCATTCATGATTTTATTAATTACTACTATATTCTTGGGAGGCCACTAAAACCTTTTATAAGACATGGTAGCTAAACTACAGAATGATAACATCATACTAAAAGATCTTAAATAAGAAATCTTAAAGAACATAGAATCTTAGAGTTTAAGCCAGAGACCTTAAAACTTATCTAATCTTCATTTTCCAAATGAGAAAATTGAGACCCAGAGAGGGACATTGTTTTACCCAAGGTTTCATAGATAAAAAAGTGTCATCTTTGGAATATAAGGCAGATTCAGTTCTTTATTTTGCTAACAAAAAAACCAAAGACAGGGAAATCAAGTGACTTATTTGTTAATTTTTCAAAAATAATTTTATTTATATATCTTATTTTTATATCACTTACATTTCCTAATCTTTCTCTATCATTTTCTTTCTCCTTCCTTTCCTCCTCCTCCTCCTGGAGAGTCATGTTTTATATTAAAGAATATTTTTTTTTAAAATCAGACAAACAAATATTTCATCAAAATGAATAAACAAGTCCAAAAAAATTTGACACTATATCCTCCACATACAGTTCCATCCTGCCTCACCATCCATACTATCTTCCACTTCTCCAAAGGAGTGAGGGAAGTAGCTTTTCACATTTCTTCTTTAGGGACAGTCATCACTTCTTGTATTCAATTTAGATTTTTTTTTTTAATATACATCATATATATTGTTGTCTTCACCTCCTTACTTGCATTCATTAATTCTTATATCATAAGAAATTTCATTATAGTTTGGTATCACAACTTCTTCTACAATGGTTTCACCAAATGGTCATACTACTTTCATTTGAAGACCTCAAATGAACCTACTCCCATATAGGAAGAAAAAGATGCTTCCTGCCTCAAGGGGCTTATATTCTCTTGGGAAAAGTAACATGTGCAATGCAAGTATATACAAAGATCTATTCAGGTAAGATCAACTAGCAAATAAAAGGTAGAGCTGATATACGAGGGCTCCTTTTTAGGAAGAAGGAAATGTTTGAGCTAAGCTTTGATGCAACTTGGTATTCTAAGAGGAAATAAAAATGGATGTGGTCTACTCGTGGAGGACAGTCTATTCAAAGTCATGGAAACACTCAGTCAACAAGTATTTATTAAACATTTTCAATATGCTAAGTGCTGGAAATACAAAGAAAGGTTAAATCAGTCCATGTTCTGAAAGAAATTATATTCAAATGGAGGGAATAAACATGTATATAAATAACTACATAAAAATTATAAAAAGAATAGTTGGGAGGTTTCTTAAAGGGGATTATTAAACAACTTGAAGACTGGGGAAAACTCTAGAGAAGGTAGCATTTGAACCATCTTGAAAAAAAGTCAAGTATATTGAGAAGGAGAAGTGAGGCAAGAGAGCATTTCAGACATGGGGGAAGGCAGTACAAAGTCATGGAAGATGATGAGTGATTGTAAAGAAGAGCATAGCCATTGGTGGTTTTCTCTCCACAGAATTTTGATTTTTCCATTCAATTGGACCTTAGAGTGACTGAAAGGGAGTTGTAATAAGAATAGAAAAGATGCTTATTAGTTGGTGACTGGACAATTTACTTTATTTTATGAAGTGTCATCTTACAGTATTACATCCAATTTCCTTGCATATCATGAAATCACCTGCCTGATGTCGTGATCATCTTCAAGAATAAAGGACAAACAATTACAACAGTAGATAAGTTCAAATCTGTCCTCAAACACCTACTAGCTGTGTAACTCTAGGTAAATCCTTTAACACCATATTCTTCAGTTTTCTCATCTATAAAATGAGCTGCAGAAGGAAATTAGCAAAACACTTCAGTCTCTTTGTCAAGAAAAACCCAAATGGAATCACAGAAATTAGGATAGTGCTGAAACATTGAATAATGACAAAAGTCAGTCAATGAGCATTTATTAATTAAATGTTCACTATGTCCCAAGTACTAAGAATACAAAGAAAGATTTTATAGTTCAGAATCCCTGTCTTCAATGGACTAACATTTTAATGGAGAAACAGCACTCAAATAATTAAGTGCATGTAAGATATATTATATATAAATGGATATCATTGAGAATAGGGGAGTCAGTCTATAGAAGGGAGGATTTGAACTGTCTTGAAGTAAACTTGGGAATCTTAGGAGAATGGATAAGGAAAAAGATCATTCCAGATATTTCCAGGAAATAGCCAGTGCAGATGCACAGAGTCTGTAGATGAAGTCTTCTACTCAAGGAACAGCAAGTAGAACAGTAAATAGCTGGATTATAAAATATATGTAAAATGAAAGAAAGATGAAAAAGTAGGAAGGGACTAGGTTGTGAAAGTCTCTAAACAAAAACATTTTTATTTGATCCTGGGAGTCTCAAAGCACCAAAACAAATATTTAGCTTCTTGACATTAATAGGAAACTTATGGTTGATAATATACTCTAATTCTCAATTTGATTTCCTGAGTCTAAATGTTCTTCAGAGATCACAGGAATATAAATTTAGAGTTGGAATGGATCTTATATATAAGTCATAAAAATCCAAGTCCTTCATTTAAACTAAGTCCCACAGAAATAAAGTTATTTGCCCAAGATCACATTCCTACTAAGTACCTAAAGCAGGATTTAAAACCAGGTCTTCATAGTTCAAATTCAACTCTCTATGCACTATGCAACCCTGATCTTCTTTACATAAAGTACAGAAACACTGCAAAATTTTCTGGAAACCAATAACAATGGGAAAGAAACTGGACTAGCCATATACATTTGAAAAACAAAGAATGTGATAAATGCATGCTACCTAAACTAAGCCATGCCGTTGGATGGAACCTATTTAGTTTTTCCATCAATATATTTATTTTGGATGGATATTATGAGTGGATAATAAGATGGATCCAAAAATTGTATAAAATGAGCAGAATAGGTCTGGTGGCATTTGAAAAAACTATTCAACACTATGCCAGGGCCAGATGATGGAGAGGGAAGATGATTAAAATCCACACAACTTTTAGATCAGTTAGACTTTAGGATGTCACTGCAAGGATAACCCTCTCTCCTTTTGGAATACTCTCAGAATAAATATTTACATAATGGTATTGATGTGTGTTAAAACTGTTTGTGTTTCTAATGTAATTTTTGCAAAAACTACATTTAAAAAAATTCAGAAGGGAAATTTAGTAGGTCTTGAAAAAGAACAGGCTATGTGAACTATTTGCATTTTTGTTTTTCTTCCCGGGTTATTTTTACCTTCAGAATCCAATTCTCCCTGTGCAACAAGAGAACTATTCAGTTCTGCAAACATATATTGTATCTAGGATATACTGCAACATATCTAACATATATAGGACTGCTTGCCATCTAGAGGAGGGGATGGAGGGAGGGAGGGGAAAAATCGGAACAGAAACGAGTGCAAGGGATAATGTGTAAAAAAAATTACCCTGGCATGGATTCTGTCAATATAAAGTTATTATTAAATAAAACAAAATAAAATATTTAAAAAAGAAAAGAAAAAGAAAAAGAACAGGCTATGATATATTTCTTGTGAAATGGGACAAAAATCATCACCCATTTCAACCTTCTTTATCTAGTCTAGTCATTGCTATTTGCATAAAATAGAAAAGCATAATGGGGAGAGGTTAAAACATTTTTTCAACAGCCTATTATTGCTTAGGTCCTTTTCTATTTGAGGAAGGAGAACTCTGGGAATACTGGGAGGAGGATTATTGAAAGGAGGTGAAAGGAACAGTTAACAAGAATTACATTGGTTTCTGAATGTATGTTAGATGATATTTAAATTGAGGGATGCTGGAGAAATAAGAAAAAATAAAATATTTAATAGAAGAGGTCAAATCATAGTCAAATATTTACTCAACAAGAAACATTCCAGAGTGACCTTGAACATAGCCTTAGTTCTCTTACCTTTTAGAACAGTAAGGCTAAGGAGAAGAGTTCCCAAGTCATTGGTAGTAAGCAGATATATGGTCCTCCTATACAGGAAGAAAGTGTCCCATATCTTTAATGGATGTTGAATAGAGCATTAGCTGTCTCCTTGGGGATGGCTAGAAAGCTGAAGATCAGATGTCAAAGCTGGGAGCTTTCATTATCTCCTGGTTCCTTCTCCACTGCTTCTATTCATGGTTAAGTCTTCTGATTCTTAAAGAAGCTTTGTTTGATCCTATTAACCTCTCTGAATTCTCCCTCCTATGTCTCTATTCCCTTTTATGCTCAAACTCTGAGACATCAGTCTTCTTTTCCTTTTTTCTCCTGACATTTGTCAGTTCTTTGTAATCTGGATTTTGATTTTGTTATTCTACTGAAACTGATGCCTCCAAGGTGACTAATTATCATATTTTAAAATCTATTGGCCATTTTAAATCCTCAGCAACATCAACTCTTCTCTAGTCTTTAACCTGGATGATTCTCTATTTCTGAATATAAGAATATCCTCTGTTTAGTTGTGATGCCGCTCTCCCCTAATTCTCTTCTTATAGATCTTTCTATTCTTTCTCAATCTTTTATATTGGGATCAGCATCTTTTCCCCATTCCCTACATGAAGATTTATTCTCAAGGTTCCATCCTGGATCTTCTTTTTCTACACTTTCTTTTCTTAGTGAGTTGAGCACACATGAACTCAAATATCATCTTTGTACATATCACTCCCAATTAGAATTGTATCAAATTGAAATGAGCTGCATTCTAAGACAATATATCTTCCTTCACTAAGGGTCTTCAAAAACTAAATGATCATATGCCAGATATGTTGTTAAGACTTTTGCTTAGGTATTTGTTGGACTATATAGCCACTGAGAACCCTTTCACCTCTACAATTATTTGATTCTAGGGAATAAAGAGTTTTATTTGCTCAGTTTATATACACAAATCAGAAAACACCTTGTAAAATGGCTTGTGGTATAGTAAACAGAATATTAGACTGGTGTCAAGAAGTTGCAAATTTGAATCCTGACTCAGATGTACTAATTACGTGATTGGAGGCAAGTCACTTAACCTGTTTTCAGCTTCAGTTTTCTCATCTGTAAAATGGGGGTATTATTAGTAACTACCTCACAGATTGTTTTGGGGATTGAATGAGTTAATATTTTTAAAGCTTTCATAATTTTTCTCTATCTTTTATTCTCATTATTTCTTACTTGCCTACATGAATGACCTCTGCAATCCAATAACACTGGACTCCTTGCTGTTTCTTGAATGCAACATACATCTTTTGACTCCTCATTATTTTCTCTGGAAATTTTCCATGTCTGGAACTCTCTCATTCTTCAATTGTTTCCTGACTTCCCCTAAGTCTCAGTTAAAATCCAAAATTTTTAAATGCAAGAAGCAATCCTTCTTAATCTCACTGCCTTTTTTCTGAGATTAACTCCAATTTATCCTGTATATATTTTGTTTGAAAAAAGCTAACATATTATCTCCCTAATTGAATTGTTAGCTTCTTAAGAGCAGGGACATTTTTGTTTTATTTGTTATTGTTTTTGTTGGTGGTGTTGAGTTTTCTGCTTTCATTTTATCCCCCATGCTTAACACTGGACCTAGTACATAGTAGACACTTTATATATCTTTATCTATGTCTATGTCTACATGCAGACAAAGATATAGATAAAGAAAAATAGATATAATAGCAATAACATTTATATAGTTAAGGTTTGTAAAACTATATATCTATATCTATGTCTATACACATATATGTATATTATATCCCCAGTGCTTAACACAGGGTCTAGTACATAGTAGGTACTTTATATATCTATATCTATGTCTATGCCTACATATAGACATAGGCATAAATATAAATAGATATAACAATAGCATTTATATAGTTAAAATTTGCCGTATCTATATACATAAACAAAACTATATATCTATATTTAATCTTTACCTATATACGTGTACAGATGTATGGGTATAGACATAGATAGATGTAAATATAAACAGTTTTGTAAATTTTAAAGAGCTATATAAGTGCTACTGTTATTATATCAGGCAGAAACTTTTAAATGTTTCCCTCAGAAAGTTTAAACAACTAATAAATCTGCCTTTAATATAATAACACCAATAACAACAACAACACCACCAACAACAACAACAAAAATGCATTGATCTCTAAAAATAGATTAGGTTGTTTTTTGTTGTTGTTGTTGGGGGAGGCAAAGGGAGAAGGAAGTAAAGTACCTACCTGTATAGGGAGCACTCTACTGATGCAAATCACAATTGTTGCCAGAGCTTACTGAAACTGGTTTGTTTAAGGTGATGAAGTAATATTCATCAAAGGCAGGATTTGAATCTAGGTTTCTTGACTCCTAGGCTGACCTTCAATAACTCTCTATGTATATAATAATCTTCCTGAAATGTACTTAAACAATGTGTTGACATTAAGCATATTCAGAATGAATTTTCAATGAATAGCCCACATGAGATTCTCTCTTGATTAAAAGAACAGTTACAATAAAAACCTTCATCTTACAGGAAACTTCCTCTAAATGTAGCCTCACACTCTAAAATTGGAGAAAATCCTGTATTTTGTAAATAGTGTCTCTAAAGTCTCCTCTGAAAGTGCTT
This sequence comes from Antechinus flavipes, assembly GCF_016432865.1. NCBI lineage: Eukaryota > Metazoa > Chordata > Mammalia > Dasyuromorphia > Dasyuridae > Antechinus > Antechinus flavipes. Next base: position 125,288,379 of record NC_067400.1, on the reverse strand, counting down.
TCTTCCTGATTTTTTCAATAAGGTTACTATGTGACTTTAAAAAATTCCACTACTCTAGGAAAACTGCTATTTCCCTTTATGTCCAGATTTAGCAGGTTTTTCAAAGCCCTTCTTATTAAGAAAGTTGTGGCTGGAAACATGGATAAGTAGCTGTGGTGCTTCCAGAAAGCTATAAATAATTGTGGGTAGGGTATTTTAAAAATTATCCTCTCCTTTATTGTCTCCCAGGGCCCACCTACAATTGAGTATGGGCCTCCCAAAGTGAAGTGGATGGTCCTAAATGATCATAGGTGGGTTTTAAAAAATAAACAAGAAATTAGTTTCACACCTACTTAGACAGCTTAGAATTTTAATGTGTGAAGTCTGCCAGGACTGTACAGACAAATAAGGCTTTGCATTCAAGCTTCCTACAACCAATCAGAAAACAGAGCTGAGCACTACCCATTTTACAATCAGGGAGTTGATACACACACCACATTCTAGATTTTACTCAGAAATGAATGAAGCATCACTTGACCTAATTTTACCATTCACAGGTCAGAATTTTAAATTTTTTAAAGAAGGTGTTAAACACAACATGAAGGACCTGATTTATGCCCAGCAAATCCAGGAAAAGTTAAAGTTAATCCTCAGAATTGCTGATGTCTTGGGTGTTTTTATAGGATAATTTCTACATAACACTATACTCTGGTCAGGAATCTCAATGACACCTCACCTCAGAGACAGTCTGACTGTATTTTTTTTAGTTTATCTCAGAAAAAGAAATTATATTCCTATAATTGTTGCTTATTTTGTATTTCATTTATGATATTACTCATCTTTAATGATTAGATCTTAATTCTCAGGGATCTTTAAAACAAAAAAGAAAATAAGTGGATAGTACCAGTCTAAAGACTGAAGCCTTTCAAATGCCTCTTGGGGTCATAATTCATGGAATACTCAAGAGGATGAGATTAGTTACATAATGACCAACTCTTTGCCTATTTGTCAACCTCCAACTGCTTTTTTCATGACACAAAGGTGAAGAAAAGGTTATAATGAAAAAATTTTAAATTGGGGACTAGGTTAAAGATACTAGAATTCTTGCTTACTGCTTACCTTAATGTAATCTTCCTATCTCTTCTTATAAATCACAGAATGTCAAAGGTGAAAAGTACCTCCACCCCATAATTGACCAAAATTCTTTATCATACTAATGAATGGATCAATAAATGAAAAAGTACAATGTGCCATACCACCTGGTAAGTACTAGGGATATAAATAGAAAAGTAAAGATACCCCCTGCCCTTATGGAGCTGATATTATAATGGGAGAAACAACCCACATAGGAAAATATTGTTAGGGGGGCAAATTTTGAGCTAAAAAGTAATAGGGCTATAAGGGTTCCATCCAGAAACAATTATGAGGTTGATTTAATAATAGTTCATGGATCATTCAAGAACTTAAAGGAGAAGGGTAGTGGGGAAGAAAGGTCACTCTCCCAGAAGTTAGAAAGTTGGTGGTATGGCAAAAAACTGGAACCTGAGTGAATACCCATCAGTTGGAGAATGGCTGAACAAGTTATGGCATATAAATGTTACAGAATATTATTGTTCTATAAGAAATAATAAGCAGGATGATTTCAGAGAGGCATGGAGAAACTTACATAAACTGATGCCAAGTGAAATGAGCAGAACCAGAAGATCATTGTATACAGCAACAGCAAGATTGTACAATTATCAGTTCTGATGGACATGGCTCTCATCAACAATAAGATGATTCAGACTAGTTCCAATGGTCTTGTGATGAAGAAAGCCATCTCCGCCCAGAGAGAGGACAGTGGGAACTAAATGTGGACCACAACATGCTATTTTTCACTCTTTTTGTAGTTGTTTGCTTGCATTTTGTTTTATTTCTCTCTCTCTCTCTTTTTTTTTTTATCTGATTTTTCTGGAGCAGTATAATATTTGTGGAAATATGTATAGAGGAATTGCACATGGTCAATATATATTGGATCACTTACCAACTGGGGTGGGGGAAGGGAGAGAAAAATTAGAACACAAGGTTTTGTAGGATTGAATGTCAAAAATTCTCCATGTATATATTTTGAAAATAAAAAGCTTTAATTTAAAAAAAAAAAAAGAAAGAAAATTGGTGGTAAGATTGTGCAGAAAGTAGCCAAAGATGAGGGAATACAATGAAATACATTTCTACAAGTGCTCATCCAACTATCTTTGGAAGTCCTTTATTGAATGGCAAATATAAAGATAGATCAATGGAACAGAATAAATATACAAGTTAACAGCAGCAAATAAATTAATAATCTTGTATTTGACAAGTATAAATAGACAATATATATCATCACTACTACAAGGAAACACCAATATCTGAATTTCAAACCCTGGGAGAATCCAGGTCACAATTATCTAAAGTCTTAAGTGGGAGGCAGTGTTAGGCAAGTGGTACCAAACTCCTTTCACTAAGGGGTTTTTAGAGACTGAGAACAAAGGAAACATTACACTAAATATTCTCAGTTGATAAGTCTCCCTTGAGACAGAATAGCCCTCCTCAAGTATAGGGATGCTCTATTAAAAGAGGTCCATCAAAAAGAATATTTGTTTATTCCTTTAGGAGGATTATGTTTACTCCAGGAACTAGCCAGGTTTCTGTCATTAACATCTTAATGCTTCCTGATAGTCTATTAGATAACTGGAAGCACATTCCAAAGTTCTCAGCAAACAAATTTACACAAAGACATGCCCAAGACTTATTGGAATTCCTTACTAGGATTCCCTACTTAGAAGTAAATGTTTTGATCAAAATTCAGATCCACCCCTTCATTGTAATATTCATTTTCTCATTAACTGCAAGCTAATCAGAGTTGATTACCACCCTGAGGAAAACTGTACTCTTTGAAGGTCATGATCTCCTTCTTCTACCCTTTCCCTCCCTTTCTATTGCTCATATGCCACTACCTCCTTCACTCCTGTTTCACAAAAAAAGTTGTCCTTACTCCTTATCAGATTAAATCCCTCTATCTGCACAAATGATCTTATTCCATCACAGGTCCTTCAACATATTATCCCTTGTGTCATCTTCATTCTTATCACTTAATCAGTTATCTTCAACCTCTCCCTGTCTAATGGTTCCTTTTCTATTTCCCTCAAAGATATCTGTATCTTCTCCATCATCAAAAAAAAAAAAAAAAAAAAAAAACCCTTACTTCATCCTTCTACCTCTGTTAACTATTATTCTAAATCTCTTCTGCCCTTTGTAGCTACATCACACTGTCTCTCTTCTCCCTCTGTCCTGTACCCTTTTCTCTTCTCTCTTTATACTACTTCACTCAGGGAGCTCATAAATTACCATTGGTTTGATTATCATCTTTATACTAATGATTCTCAAATTACCTATTCTGCCCTAACCTCTCTACCAATTTCTAGATTTACAACTTCATCTGCCTTTTAGACATCTCAAAATAGATATTGAGTATACATCTTAAACTCCTCATTTCCAAAAACTGAACTCATTATCTCTTCAATCCTTTAATCTCCAAATTTCCCTATTAATATCAAGATCACCAGCATCTTCCTAGTCTCCTTTCATTCTCAAGTCTTTACTATCTTTTTTCCAACAACCCCATATATCCAATCTTTTGGACCTTTGCAACATCTCTTGAAATGTCCCCCTTCTCTCTTCTGATACTACCACCACCCTGCTTCAAGCCTTTATTACCTCATGCTTGGACTCTTACAATAGCTTATTGGTGGATCTTCCTACCTTAAGTCTTTCTACACTCCAATCCATTATCCATTTAGCTACCAAAAATCATAAATTTGATTGGGTATCATTCAATCCTTCTTAATCCCAATGCTTTCCTTCTTTTAATTCTTTTCTATTTATCTTGTACATACATTTGCACACATTTGTTTATTTATTGTTTCCACCATTAAATTGTGAGCTCCTGGAGGGAAAGAACTGTCATTTACCTCTTTCTGTATTCTCAGCACTTAACACTTAAATGCCTGTCACATTCAGGTGCTTAATAAATGTTTGTTTTCTGACTGACATACTACATGACAATAGAAAAGCTTCCAATTAGCTATAGTTCCAGAACTGAGTATACATTTCAAATGCAATTTAAAAGAAAATAAAAATTTCTCTCTTACCAGTGGCAAATAAGGAAAGAACTGCTAAGACTCTAGGTGGGGGAACAGATTGTTGCAGCAGAAATAGCAGCACCTGTATCCTTTGCCCAGCTCTCTTATCTCTCTACCTAGCTATCATGTAACAGAAAGTACATTGTGTTTGTATTTCTTTTGTTTTTATTCTCTCCCACTTTTATGTGGATGAGTGTGAGATGAAATAGATCAGGTCTTATAGACTTCTTGTTTATTTGACTAATTCATTTTTATTAATAGTTATCCATTATACATACATATGACTGTTACAAGTCAAGAGTACGATCAAAAGTCCCTTTAGCAACTAGAACTGGTATCTAAAATAGCCAAGCTGAGTGAAGAAATAACTTTGAGAAACTATTTGCTTGACCCAAACCAGAAGCAAATCAATTTGGCATCCAGATACTTCAAGGAAAAATCAATTCAGATTTCATCTATGTCAAAAGTAAATTTGAGAGGATAAATGTTTTGAATGGCAATTACATTCAATTTGAACCCATTCTCCACAGGAATAAAGATGATAAAAGAGTGTATTTCCAGAGTAGAAAATTTTTGTGCTTTAGTTTTTGCTATCCCTTCCTGATTAATATACTTTTTGAAAATTAGTTGATGTTAATTGCTTAAATGATATTGAAAAATATTAAGTGGGAATAAATAAATAGGAACACACAAGATAGGGATTCGTAAGTGACATTATTGGACAGCTATAATCCATTAGAATTATCCTTAGCCAAACTCTGCTCTGCCATGCCACTTCATAGTTACTAATCCTCAACTGATACTCAAATAGTTCAACTTATTTTCACAAATTGATAATTATACAAAACGCCATCACAATAAGTGAAGATCAAGCAAACTCATTATCCAAGCGATTGCATATATAAATTGGAGAAGTTATATAAAATTGAATATATTAGTAAATAAACAAAAATGAATGAACTTTTAAGATAAAAACAAGACAAGATTTTAATTTAATCATGAGAGAGGCTTCCATTTTCACTCTAAGGAAAATTCCCTGAACTCTCTAGTGAGACAAAGCTAGAGTTCAGGAACATATTGAGGTGCTGGCTTCTTTTGTATGTCCAAGGCTTGTAAGGTCTTTCTCAAAGTCTCCACGTGGCTGGAACTAATCCCAAAAAGAATCTGGCCCATGTGCATCTGCTCAAAAAATACCTCTCTAAGTGGTGGCTCAAAGAATCTCTGAAACCAGTTCTGCCCTTTACACAGGCACATAGAATTTACACTCTGTTCCTTTTGTATACAAAGTAGGCTTGGTTTAAAATCCAAATTAAACATATGTTTACACATATACATATACATATACATATAGACATGCATATATAGACACATATACATCTATCTATATACACACAGAAGCATGCATATATACACACAAATATATATAGATATGTATAATGAATCCCCACTAACAAAAATGAATAATCAAATAAACAACAAGATAAGGGATAATATTTTATGCCAACTCCTAGCATTTAATCAAGTAGAACCAAGTGAATGAGGACAAATATAAAAGCTTTTTTCTATCATCTTTTCTTGATTCAGCCTCTAAAATATTTATATTTTCACCAGCAATGAAATATATAGTTATTGTTTCCCCACAACTATGACAACAATTTATTTTATAATTTGAGGCTAATTTTGCCATTTTAGTGGATCAATATAATATCATAAAGCTGTCTTAATTTCCATTTCTGATTCTTAAGGAATTTAAATATCTTTTCAATTGTTATCAACATTTTATATTTCTTGAGGTTTTGTGAAGAATCTATCACTTAGGTTAGCCAAAACAGAGTGAAAAATGTATGCACACAAAAGCAACCTGAAATCCAGATATACTTTCAGACTCCTGAGGATCACTATGAGGGAGAGTTATTCAATAGGATACTCAATGGAGACATAATCAGAAGGGTCAAAAAGTTACATAATCAAAAACCATAAGAATAAATCCAAGAATGGCTTTGGGTTTGATTTGGTATGGTTGCTTTTTTAAAGGCTAGGTCTCCCTATCCCACTCAGGTTGGAAATATAGCAGCCACTCACAGACTCAAAATCACTGCTGACTGGCACAGGAATGGCACTCACCTGCTCCGTTTCCAACCTGGGTCAGTTCACTTTTCCTTCCTGGTGTCCCTACCCCCACTTCCAGGAGCTCACCATATTGATACCAGATAATATAAAAACTTAATCAGCTTTTATCCTACTACAGCTGTGGACTCCTAAGAGTAAAAGATACACAGTCTTCAGTTTCCCAGTGAAGAAGGGACCCCAAAACTCTAAAACTTCTTAAAGGAGAAAATCTCCTTCAACTCTGCCTCAGTAAGGGACCCCACCCTAACAGTTTCATTCTGTTATCTAGGTGGGGTTGGTTCAGTGCTGAGCAAAAGAATTCTAACCCTATTCAATTAAAGAAACTCATTCATTTCTATTCAATGCTGAAACCCAGCTTGTAGCCAAAACTCCTATTGTAAAAGAGCCAATCTAAAATCCTCTCTTTGCAGAGGTTCTAAACATGCCATGCTATGCCAAGGAAGTCTCTTCCCACTGGATAATATTCTTTTCCAGTGCTATCCTCTCTTTATTCTCACCTATTTCCCTAACAAGACTTTCTGCCTTTCTGTCAAGATTTCTAACCTTACTTCCCAATCCCTATTATAAAAACCTCTTTTATCAATCTAGGTTTTTGGGTCTGTAAGTTCCTTTACAGAGAATCTCTGCGCTGCCAGAAGGGAGTTCCCCAAAACTCCCTAACCTTGTGCCAAATCCCAAGGGGATATAGGGGAGTCAAACCAGTCCTTTTGGTTCCCTGGATCCCAAACCTGCCATTAGACCTTATCATTTAACTCCCTGACCACCAGAAACCCTAATCTCATTTTGGTTCCCTAAATCTAAACCTTATCATTTGGTTCCCTAAAACCTAATCTCATCATATTTTTGGTTCCCATACCAGGAGCCCCCAAAACTAGACTTCACCTCATCACTAATACTAGGGACTGATATACTACCATACTTAGCTCCCAAATGTGCACAAGATCATTAAAATTAAATCAAGAGAGAAAATTCCCTTCATAGTCTGTACCCATCTGTATCTGTAGTAATCTCATCTGTCAAATGATGATTAATATTATCACCACCCTATTAAAAGGATAAAATGAAATAATATTTGTAATGTATTTTGCAAACCTTAAAAGTGCTTTATAAATTCTAGCTAGCTTTTAATTTGGAGTTCAATTACATAACATCATCCATTATTCACTAATGGTTAATATTCAGTTCAACAGGTATCATTATCAGAGTTAAACAAGGCCTTAGAGGTCACTTAATCCAAAGCTTCTCTAAAGCATTTACTCCATTTACAACATTCCCAATAAATGGCCATCCATATTCTCCTTGAAGACCTCCAATGATTTAGAATTCATTAACTCCCAAGTTAGCCCACTCTATTTTGGAATATCTATCATTAGATCATTCTTCCTTATAATAAATTAAAATTGCCTCCCTAAATCTCCTACTCATTGATTCTATATCTGCCATGTGGGACCAAAATTGAATAATTCCTCTTCCCAACAACAACTTTCAAGTAGATGAAAACCAGTCATATTCTCTATGTATCTTCTTTCTCTAAACCTTCCTATATCCTTGAACTGATTCTTATGTGATATGATTTAAAAATTATTCCCCTATCCTGGTTATCTTTCTCTAGATATTTTCTTGATAGTCATTGTCTCTAGAATCACATTGTCAGACTCAGGGTCAATCCTAGAGACTGAGACTATGGGGATCTCCAGAACCTTCCCTAATACCTTGCATCTTCATACCATCACACCCTTGGATCTGTCAGTCCTAGATCTTCTAATGGATTTCTGCTATGGACAGATTTATAGGGAAAATTTAACCTTGGGGGCTTGACATGACTTTCTGATTATAAATAGTAAGGTGGGGTTACCCAAGACCTCCACAGGAGGTTGATCCCCATCAGTCCCCTTATCTACTTATCTCAGGGAGTAATCTTATCAGTACTTCAAGCTTACCAACTCCACCTAGTGACTCAGGACCTCATCAGACTTAATTTCCTCTAATTTGACTCCAAATTTTTCCAATACTCCCTATATCCAGAGGTTTTAGCAAATCTCCTTCCCAACGTTTGTGGGTTCTATCAAATATAACAAAATTATGGAAAATTAAATTAGAGGAAACACTGTTTTGTATGTATTGATACCCTAGCATGACCATTTAGATGGTATACTTCCAGTGCCCTAATTTTAAAAGTATTCTATAGACTTCAACAAGGCTTCACAGGGTGCTAGGCAAAGATAAAGAACAGGAGATAATAGGACACATGGGCATTTGTCTTACAGAAAGAAATAGGGGGCCTAGAGCAGAGTGGGCACTTAAGAACCCATTTGAATCCCTTGAAGCCAGATAACAAGCAAGCAACATAACATAGAACCCTGGAAAGGAACAACAGCAGCAACAGGAGCAGCAGGAGAATGCTGCCCTGTGAAGGACACTTATTAGGCTGATTATTTAATGGTGAGATAGAACCAGGAAGACCAGAAAGTTTTGCAAACAGAACCATAGGAGTAAATCCAAAGATTGTTTTTAAGTATACAGAAAATAATGAAAAGTACTGTTGGCCCCTCAGGGATATTTTCCACTTCACACTGAAAGCAACAGGCTCTGTTCAGTAACCTTTGAATACAAAAACCAAAAAATGAAGAAGAAACTAGTTCTTCCTTTTTTTTTTCTTTTTCCAGTATAATTATGCAAACTATTTGCTGTAAGCTCAATTTGCTTATAACAATTCTCACCTTACTTTTTCTGTAAATTCTGGAAAAATTAGAAGCAAAATGAAAAAATTCTTAGATGATTATACAGGATGGGAAGCATGCCCCAAGTGAATAGGCACAGCTGAGGAAAACAAGCTGCTTCCCTTTCAGCTAACTCCATTTTAAAGCAAAAGCCACAAGAGATCATTTTATTAAAAAAAAAAAAATTCTAGGTTACTGCTCTAAATAGGAAGTCATCACATAGTCCTAGAAGTCAGGGATCTAGTGAGAAAAACATTTGGGTATTTCTCTTGCTATCAGAATAGAGACAGATTTTATCCTGGAGGTGCTGGATTTGGTGTGCAAGGGGAGAGTTCAGATTGGCACTCTCTTAGAACAGCTCTGTAACTGTTTTGGAGAAAGCCTTCTGTTCTCATAAGTGTTAGAGAACCAAGAGCCCAGCCACATGGAATAGGATGGGGAGGGGTTTGGAAAAGAAAATGTGAAGACAAATGGGGATATTTAAAAGCAGGAAAAAAAAAAGTGCTGTTCCCAGAACAGCATTCTTTAACTTAGTCTGGCTATAAATTCTCTCTCTCATTGATTTCCTGCCTTGGAAAGAATCCACTAATGAAAAAAAGTACAGGCTGGAAGTGCAACTGTGATTTTTCATTTAGAAAAATGGTAAATCTGGTACCATTCATATTTGTGAAATGTAAGAAGAGGATTTCAGAGCCTCATTTTGTTTTGTTTTATTCATTTTTTTTTTTTCCTAAATAGCTTGAACAATCTATTAAAAAGATATGGAAATAAATCCAAAATCTTTGTGAAGGTCAAGGAAATGTTCTTGCCTACCACCTTTTCCCTGGCTTGTTTCAGCAGTGTAGCTTAAAGTTTCTTGGGCTTCAGACTTATTTACACAAAGTAGATTCTTTAAGAAATAAACTTTGAAGATGCTGCTGATGGTAAGTGATTGGTGGGCAATGCAGACAGAATGGTCTATTCAGGCTTCACTGAGCTTCTTATAATTGGAAGTGCACTCATTTTAAAATTATGTCCTGCTCTTCATAAACCCATTTGAGATTTTCTTGGCAGAGATACTGGAATGGTTTGCTATTTCCTTCTCCAACTCATTTTATAGATAAGGAAACTGAAGGGTTAAGTGTTAAACCAGGGTCACTTGAGTAGTAATTGTCAGAGGCTAGATTTGGAATGGTATCTTGCTGACTTCAGGCCTGGCCCCCTATCTACTGTGTCTCCTAGCTGCCCTGCCAATTAGTACAGAAATTTAAATGATCAACGTGGCTGCTGTGACACATATCAATTATGAAGCTATGTAAGAAAAAACAAAAACAAGCATATTTTCACCCTGTCACAGTTTGTTCGGGGCTGAATATAAAAGTATACAAAACTGAGAAGTCTTAGGAGTAAGAAATAGGAAAGATCAAAGAATCTGTTGAATTATCAATATCATTCCAGAAGCCATTTCTGAAAAAGTCAATTCATAAATACCAGGAAGAATTTACTGGGGTAAAAAAAAAAAAAAAAGTCTTATATTTGTATCCCTAGCACTTACCATAGTACTTGGCACATAGTAAACACTTTAATAAATGTTTTTCATTCATTCATTCCTTATGCAAACAGGAAAGATAACAAGTACATGTTGTTTTATAACAAATATGCTACTGAAAATGCATATTAAGCTCTTGATCCTTTTTAGTGAATCAAATTTTGATTTAAAAAAACTAATTTAAAAGTTTCTCTAGTGAAAAATCTAGGCAGCAAATTAATCTGAAAAAAAATGAAGAATCCTTGTACAATGAAGGTAATTACCTCTAAAATAGTGGTTTTTTTACATACAGATTTTTGGGACTTGGAACAAAGTAGCTAAGTGTCACTGAGCTCATGTTGCCAGATGTTTTCAGAAGCCAGAGGTTAGGAAGCTGAGTAATCCAGACAAAACTAGTTTATACTTTGTAGGAGCCTGAAGTCTGTACTAAACCAAGAATTAGGAAGCTGAAGAGTCAATTTGGAGGCCAGGAAGTCTACAGTTACCACACTTACTTGTCAGGAATAAGCCAAGAGGTCAAGAATATAAAGTTAGTTGAAGTTTAAAAAAGCAAACAAGTCTCAGGCATCAGTGCAGGCAGAAAAACCAGAATCTAGGTGTCAGTCAAGCAGGATAAGTCAAAGGCAACAGTTTCAGAAACAGGAGAACTTTTTAATGAACCTAGAACATTCCTGATCATCAGCATCCATGAAAGGCTGCAGAACACAACTTTGCTTTGGAAAGCCACATACCACAGTTAGCCCTTGCTGACTCCTACAAAGGAGAACATTTATTATAGCCAGGGCAGAAAATAATCTGTCTCAGTCTCAGTATCCATAATGATTTACCTTAGTTGTATTGTTTTGTTGATTGGCCAACTTCTACCATATTCTGAGACTCTGCTTATATTCTCTTAGCTCAGATTATTTTCTCCTTGTACTCTTGTACCTAGTTGGAATTCCTGATACCAAATACTCTAATTTCTTTTACCTTCATTTTTTCTTTTAATTAAATTTTAATTACATCTTTTTTCTTAATATTACCTTTTATTTCATTATCATCATACTGTGCAAGTACAAAATACTTTATGAGAGTATTTTTTATATTTATAATATTGAATAATAGTGAAGTTACAATATTTATCCTGAAAAAAATCATCTTGGAAAATGTTTCTACCTGAGGAATATTGTAACATATTTTCAGTAAAAAGATTGACCACTTTTTTTGAAAAAAAAATTAAAATTTTTATTTTTGGATACAGCTTCCCACTGAGCTACCCCTTGTAACAAAGAATCCACAAAGCAGATGAGTGGAAGGGGATATAGTTCATCATAATTAATCAATAAATCACCCTAATTTGACATTAATGCTATACTTAGAGTCTTTTTCTGCAAAGAAAGGAGAGAGATGCTTCTTCTCAACTCTTCCTTGGGACCAAATTTGATCATCATAATAATATAGTTATATTATATATGTATATATACATATAAATACAATTCTATTTAATTTTGTAACATTTATAACATTGTGGTTATTAGATATCTTATTTTCCTGATTCTTATTTCATTCTGCATCAGTTCACATCTTCCTGTATTTCTCTGAATTTGCTCAAATTCATTGCCTCCTACAGAGCAGTCATTTTCCATTATAACTGCAATTGTTTTTTTTTTAACTATTCTTCAGTGGGACATCTACTTTGTTTCCATTTCTTTTTTACCACAAAAAGCATTTTCTACTGTTACAGAAGAATTCAGGACCAAATTATATGAATAATTGTATCTATTTTCCACTTTGTTACTGTGAAAGTAAGCACAATGTATATTTTGCATGAATGTGTCCTAAAAATACAATTTATTCTGAATTTTGTAACAAAAAAAATATTAATTCAGACCAATCAAGGAAAAAAAGTCCAATGTCATTGAGAAGAAATCTTATTTGTAATCTTAGGTAGAAGGAAAATCTTAGGAAAGACCTTTCTGTATCCAGAAAGATGCTAGATGTTTTGCTTCTTATGCTAAAGGAGAAGGATTGGTAGAGATTTACTATAAATTTCATGCCTCTAACACCAATTCTCTAAGGGGAAAAACTCAGGAAGCAAAGCTTGTGTGTATTAAGTAGTGCCATTGAAGAGCTTTATTTCCACTTAGCAATTGCCATTTGCTGGAACCTTTTGTTCCACTAAGTGGTAACATCATAACTTAGGGCATAAATAGAATCATAGGGCCTACAAAATGATAAGGATTCAGAATTCAACTAAGAAGGCACCTTTCGACTTAGAACAGTCACTGAGCACTCTGCAAAGATCTTTGTGTTTAAAAAATGATGATGATGACAACAGAAAGAGCTCACTCTTAGATAGCACTTTAACACTTAACAAAACATATTAATAGCTGTCATTATTAGATAATAATAATTAGTAGCATGTATACAGTACTTTAAGATTTGCAAAAACCCTTTTAGATATTTATTAGACTCATTTGACCCCTTAACATACATAATCTCATTTAATCCTTACATCAATCCTGACATAATTATCTCCGTTTTATAGCTGATGAAAATGAGATTTAGATTAAGTGACTTGGCCAGGTTCATACTGCTAGTAAATGCTTGAACATGAATGCATGATTATTTCCTAAAGAAAACATGACTAAGCCTCTATGACAGGGATAAGAAGCAGCCAGCTCTATCAGGACCTGATTGTTTAGCCACTCAGTGTTCAATCCAATGTACACATAGATAGTTTTGGTAAATCAGTTCAAAAGCCAAAAAAAAAAAAAAAAAAAAAAAAAAGATAAAAGACTATCATTTCTCTATAGCTTTTCACCTGGCTTTGTAATTGAAGATACATATGACCTATCAATGCCTTTATAGAGACCATGACACAAGGAAGAAGTTAAGTATATTACACTGAGTTTAGGTTGTTGCATTCAGTCTTCTTGGATTCCCAAGCTCTTTGAGTGATGTGCCTTTTTAGTCTAGAATAAGAGCTCTGTGGACATCTACTATGTAGGAAAATAGCTTAAAGACCAAAACAAAGCTAATTACAAACATTATAGCATTTTGATATTTAACCTGAATGTCATGAGTTATCAGTTATGCATATTAATGGAGGGGAACAAATGTGGAGATATCAAAAGCAAGATTATTCCAATGTTTTCTTTAGGTAGAAAAGTTATCATAGATTAATGTTGACCAAAGACCATTATGGAAGGAAGAAAGTCTCAATATAAACAATAAGCTGAAGAAGATATTGTAAGACAAGAAGAGAAATGTACAGTTGCATGAAGGCTGGGTGCAAATATCTACAACTAGGTAATCCATGTGTACACAATTGGTCAAGGAAAACAATCCATAAAGAAGAATGGATCTAAAAGAAACAGAGAAAAGTTTCCTAATTTTAAAATCTAAAGCATCAGTTTTATCATAGATTCATGGGACTACAGAGTTGGAAAAGACCTAAAAAGTTATCCAGTGAAAGCATAACCACAGCATCAATTCTTCCTCCAATGATCCTTAACAAAGAAAAAATATATATCTTCTTGAAGAGATCCATCCTTTGAAAATTCACCACTTCATGGGCTTAGTATTTTCATCTAAAGTAGATAGCTTTAGTGTGTTGGAACTGAAATCTGTCTCTCTCTAATATCTTCCAATTGCTCTAGGTTCTTCCTACTGAGACCTAGTAGAACAAATCTATTCCCTTATCTACTTGAAAACCCTTCAAATACTTGAGGGCAGCTAACATGTCCTCTTTAAGTCTTTTTCTGACAATCTAAATATTCCTACTTTCTTCAAATAATTTTCAGATAGTGTGATTTCAAGTCTCCTTACTATACTTGTTAATGTCCTCCTTCAAATGGAATGTCCAGAACCAAGCACAATATCCCAGATGTTGTCTAGATGAAATGAAGTACAGCAAGACTATCATTTCCTGCCCTCTAGATGCAGTCTATTCATGCAAATCTTTGATCCATTTTCACAATCATTCAACAGTTCAATTTAATTCAACAAACATTTATTAAACGCCTAATCATACCAGGCATTGGGAACATAAAGACAAAACTGAAAACATCTCTGACTTCAAAGAATTTAAATTCTACTATATACTAAAAAGTAAAAAATAAAATATATACAACGTGCCTGAGGAAAAGAGGGAATTTACAGCTGATGAGCTCAGAATAATCCTCTTGTAGGAAGGAAATGGTTTATTATCTGAGCCTTAAAAGAAACTAGGGATACTATCAGGTGGAGGTGAGAATGGCATCCACTCCTAGCAGAGGGGACTATTCAAAGTCATTCAAAGCACTATTCAAAGGCATAGAACTGGAATATTAAATGTTGTGTAAAGGGCCAAATAGGCCAGGCAGATAGAATGCAGTATATGTGAAGAAAGGAACATAAAGAAGAATATAAATGTTAGTTATCATTGTTGTTGTTAAATGACTGGTAACAGTCTAAATAATGGATTAAGGAAGGAGGGGCTTGCAATAAGAACAGTTAGGATGATATTGCAATAATTCAGGCAAAGGGTGATTAGGATTTGAATGAGGGTGATGAAGTTGAGAGAAAGGGACAGATTGAGTGATCCTGTGACAGCAAAAATGACAAGATCTGACAAGTGACTGGATATGCAGGCTGAAGGAGAGAAATCAAGAATAACTGGAGGGCCTATAAACATGGTTGTTTGAAGTATGGTGATGGCCTCCATAATAATAGGGAAGTTAGGAGGGTGAATGGGTTTCAGAGAGAAAGGAGGATCTATTGAAATACCTAGGAACTGAAATCTGCCTCTCTAATATCTTCCAAGTGCTCTTAGTTCTTTCTACTGGGTCCTAGTAGAACAAATCTATTCTCTTGTCCATTTGAAAACCTTTCAAATATTTGAGGTCAGCTATCATGTCTTCTTTAAGTCTTTTTCTGACCATCTAAATATTCCTATTTTCTTCAAATGATTTTCATATGGTGTGATTTCAAGTCCCTTCACTATACCTGTTAATGTCCTCCTCAAATGGGATGTCCATGTTCCTAGTTTAGAGATACAATAGCTGCTTGAGACTCAGTCTCTCTTATTAAGGAGCTTACAATCTATTTGGAAAATCAGACAGGTATGAAAAACAATTTTTAAAAGTATAGAAATTTTGTAAACAAATCCTTAATTGTGTGATAGATAATAGAATCAGAGCAAAAATTCAGTGAAAGGAACATTCTTGGTGACTTAGTCACTGAAGTAGTCACTGAATAAATATTTCATGAAATAGATGTGACTTAAGCTAGAACTTGAAGAATGATAAGAATTCGGATTTTAAGAGGAAATTCTAGACAGTAAAAGAAGTATAATAATGATAATCAACTCATTTATAACTGTCTTAGAGCAAGCAATAGCATCAACCTCAAACAGAAACAGACTCCTACTGGCTACTGACTTAGAATGCCAGGAGTGAACATTATCTCTGTTTTCTGTTTTTTTAAGTTATTTTGGTAAACATTTCCCAATTACATTTTAATCTAGTTCGGGGAACCTTTTGGCCCCAAGTTTGAATCAACTTCAGGGAGATGTCAAAGACAAAGAAATTAAATGACTTTTGATGTTCACAGAGGTAGTGAGGGTCAAAAACAGTTTTTCTATATGTCACACTGCCTCATTTGATGATAGTTCACATAACCAGATTATTTTATAAATACATTGTCCATGTAACATGAGTCAACTCTAGCCCTGTTGTCTCAGGACCAGGCTTCTTACATTTTTGAAAGTCTCTTCTTTGCCACAGGCTCAAGCCTTTACACACTGTGTTTCTCCCCTGCCCCATTTGAGAGCCCACTATGTATCACTCCAGTTTAATTTAATAATTACATTAGATTGACTTTTTATAAAGGATTATTTATTTCAAATTATTTAGCAAGAATAAACTTACATTTCTCTCCAACACTTTGTAGCCTCTTGCTCCTATATCATTTCAGCCTGGAGGAAGAGGATGGATTAGTTCAGTTTCCAATTAGTATTAGTGCCACCAAGTTTAAGTCCAAAATTGATAATACTAGACTCTAATTTAGACTCAGGGTATTACTGCTGAGGTGTCTACAATATCTTGTCTGGAATCTTGAACTCCTGGAAACAGATCCCCAGCTTTTTTAATATAGTTGATGTCATATTAGTATCTACAATGTGACAGATTCTAATTAAACTCACAGTACTCTTGTGAGCTAAGCAGTATAAGAATGACCACAGATATGGGAATTGAAAGTTAAAAGGGTCAAATGGCTTTCCCATTGTCATATAGGAATTAAATCTCATGGTTCATCTTCTGGCCCCAGTTTAATAGAATCGACACTAGTGTGAAATTAGGAGATATTTTTTATTTGAATTCTCTTTCTTAGAGTCTGTGTGACTGGGTAAATCATTTCTCTGGATTTTGGTTTTCTTCTCAACAAAATGAGGGAGGGGTGGACTAAACTCTAAGGTTCTTTTTCAGCTCCAACTCTTATAAATGTTCACTGCATCATGGCAGAGAGGTGCAAATGATAGATGTATGGAACCCAGTAAGGAGATCAATTTCCCTGGAACAGACAGGTTGTATTATAGAGAAATGAAGAATAAAGCTGAATAAGTACAGTGAAAGCAGGTAAGGAAGAGCCTTGAATTCTAGATAGAAAAGTCTAGGACATTTTCCACCCTCTTTTACTTCTTATCATGAGTTGCACTGGTCCTTTGGCAGAATTTCCCCTTTCAAATCCCCACTGTATTCTTCCCCATTCCACCTCACCTTATCACCAATACTTCAGGCACAAAATGTTCAGTGTACCCTGGCATACAATAAATATCTGATGACTTGAGGGATTCCCAAAAAAAGACTCTTCAAGACCCTTATGAAGTAATATATTATAGAAAAACAACTTTGTTGACAATAGAAACAGTGACCTCCTGGGCCTTTTAGTGAGATGAATATTATAATGAAGTTTATTTTAAAATTGGCAATTACTGGGTTTCTATTATCTCAAATCCATAATACTGTAAGTAAGATTCAATGAGGGAATTTTAGTTGCTTAAAGAAATCATCATTATGCAAGTCATTTTGATTAGCTATTTCAAGAGCTCATCTTCCTTACAAAACACATTAGGTGAATTACAAGCATTCTAATATATATCCTTTTGCTTTTGTAGTGATTTGAAGAGATACCTTCTGGGTACTTGTGGAGCCCTTATAATCTAGAGGGATAATTAATTGTAAAAATACAGTCTTATTAACCACATTGCTGCCACTTTTGTGGTTTTATATGTTTCAAGGGCTTTAATAGTATCTGAGGTAATTGGCTAATATCTGTCTAGATGTAAAGTCTTTTTTTTCTTCCTCTGCTGTAAGTAGAGTTCAACTAAAGTACACACACACACACACACACACACACACACACACACACACACAAAGATGCCCCCCTTTTAAGAAATAACAAGAATGTTCCTGTCTTGTTTTAACAAGTGGATGATCTGTTCTAACCTCAGTTAGCTCTGCACATTATGAAAAGAAGACTATTATTCTTAACTTCTTGCACTGTGAGAAAGGCAAAAGACGTCAGATTCTCTACTAAATTTTTCCTTTATCCTCATAAGTCCCCATCATGAATTAATTTCTTTCATCAAATATGTAAGCCCCTTAAATAGCAGGACTGTTCCTGCTGTGAAGCATGCTGGCAAGCAGTTAATCATTAATTTTGCATGGTTCATATCTGCTGTCTGTTGGACTGTATATACTTTGATAGAGTTCCTTCCATTAATATTAAGGGTCAATGTAGGATCTTTATCTAAACTATTATCAACAGTCCAGACAGAATATTACAACCTCCCTTTTACAAGCCCGACTGGTAGAGTTCACAAAGGCTTAAAACTTAATAAATACAGTGGTTTTTATGGTAAGTGAACAGCTGCAGGGGCAGACTCTGTCTCACACACCCTGACTGAGTATGCGTAGATACTATAAACAGGTGCACCTCAAGACTGAAACTGTTGTATTTTTTTTTAATTCATGACACTAATTTCTTTGTCAGCATCTAGTTTTACAATTAAGTATGTGTTAGGAGAACATAAAGGAATTCAGACATATGGTCAACTGAAATGCCAAGGGTGTGGATTTTTTAAAATTTAAATAAAGATACATTTTAAAATGGAAATGACAGTGATGGCCATAGCTGATTAATGGAGTGCCTTTTATAATACTGCTGCTCAGCATAATATTTCATAAACATCTATGGCTGGCCATCAGCAAAAGAAAAATGATTTTTAGATGGCAGACAAACAGCTCTAAAAATGAATGCCTCTGTCTTCTTTCCCTTTCTTGGACACAGGTTGGGGTTTGGTTTTCTACAAATCTGGGAGAGGTTGAAGCTAGGCTTTGTGGGGGTGGAGGGGAGGCACATTTGAATTTGATCCTGTTCAAACAATCCCTTCCAACATCACTCTAGGGTGGGACATAGAGGCTGGAAAGAGTGAGCTAGTGACTCTGAGCCCATCCAGCAGGAGCAACACCTACTGGGCCAGTACTGCCAAGAGGGCTCCTGAAGGGAGTGCCCAATAAATGTCAACTTTGTGTTGATATTTCAATTTTAAAGCAACTTGCAAAAGTTTACTTGAAAATTAAAACCTTATTCATAAAGAAGCTTGGGGGAGGGGAAGGTATTTTGTTTTCAGAAGTCATCAAGACTGAGTTCTAACAAAATCAGAGACGTGCATTAGTTAGTCCCCCCCTTTCTCTAATATGCCAGATTCCCTGTCTCAAGTTAGGAAGTATCTCAGTCATTGCAAATACCAATTGCCTGAGTAAAAGATGATAAAGAAGGATAATAGATTCTCTTAGGATGTGAGAGGTGGTACCTCTTAGGTAGTGAGAAGATAGAAAAAAAAAAATCTCCCTCCCCTCCATTCAGGGATAATGCTGCTGTCATCAACTGCTAGACCTTGAATGTTGTTGGCCTTTGTAGTTTCCCAAGGTAGCTATTCTATGAATGGCTAAACCAGGAAGAGCAATTTTAAGATCCCTGATGACTTGTTTCATAGTCACCAACGAGGCTTGTCTGACTGCCCTATTAGACATTCGGGCTTTTGCCTAAGGCATTCTAGAGTGGTACATAATTTCCCTGTGATTCTTAAGGGAAGACTAGTGGTAGCCAGCTGTGGAATTACAGTTATATTTTTCCTAACACAAAAAATAGACATAAAATAGACCTTAATAAATAACAGCTATCAAAACTGGGACTAGGGAAAGACAAAGTTGATAGCTTCCTAGGGCATGCTATCCAATAGGATTCAATAAAGAACATTTTTAGTATTATTTATGAGATGTTTGTTTTATTATTTATGTTTGACCTTTAGGAAATAATCATACAGAATAGGTCCAGTTTTCAAACTTTGCCTAGAATGTACATTTAGGAGTTTGAGATGCTGTGAAGCCAAGAGGAAAAGAGAGGCATTTGTGATGATCCTTCTTTAAGAAACTTTTTTCCCTTTCTCTTGAAGTTGTAGGGGGTAAAACTAATAATAATAATGATAATAAATATAATAATAATAAAACTAATAATGTTTAATAATAATTATAGACTTCCTTTGAAATGTTATAGTTTGTAAATGACTTTAATAATATTTTCCACATGACTGTTATTTCTAAAAATAATGTGAAAGATATTTTCATTTTACAGGAGAAAACTGTATTATTATTAAAGTAAAAAAAAAAAAGGAAACAGATTGAAAAGTGAGTTGCTCAAGGTCATAGAAGTTGTTAAAGGTAGGATTTGAGTTTAGAGCTAAGGATAGCAAATAGTTGCCATTTCAGAGGGGATGTTTAGGAAAGTACTTGGGATGCCAGGATATGTACTAATCTCGGGTCTGTAAAAACAGCAGCATAGAAGGAGAAGCTATAATAGAAGTAAGAATATGTATCAGGATATGAATGTTATGGAATATTATTGTTCTGTAAGAAATGACCAGCAGGATGAATACAGAGAGGCTTGGAGAGACTTACATGAACTGATGCTAAGTGAAATGAGCAGAACCAGGAGATCATCATACACTTTGACAACGATATTGTATGAGGATGTATTCTGATGGAAGTGGATTTCTTTGACAAAGAAACCTAACTGTATTTCAATTGATAAATGATAAATGGACAGAAGCAGCTACACTCAAAGAAAGAACACTGGGAAATGAATATAAACTGCCTGCATTTTTGTTTTTCTTCCCGGGTTATTTATACCTTCTGAATCCAATTCTCCCTGTACAACAAAAGAACTGTTTGGTTCTGCAAACATATATTGTATCTAGGATATACTGCAACATATCTAACATATATAGGACTGCTTGCCATCTAGGGCAGGGGGTGGAGGGAAGGAAGGGAAAAATCGGAACAGAAGCAAGTGCAAGGGATAATGTTGTTAAAAAAATTACCCTGGCATGGGTTCTGTCAATATAAAGTTATATATATATATATATATATATATATATATATATATATATATATATATATATATACATATATATATATGTGTATATATATATATGTATATATATATATATATCTGTCAATGTCAATATAAAATAAAATAAAATAAGAAGCTAAAAAAAAAAAAGAAGAAGAATATGTACCAGGTTTATATTGATGCAAAAGGAGAGCTAATTAGGAACAGTAGTAGTGGAGAGTGTATGCCAGGTATAGACTGGCAAGGAACAATAAAAGGGGTTAAGGGCAATGCTTGAGTCTGAAACCATATATTGGTAGTAGTTAAAAAATAAACCAGTAGATTATATTAACTACATAGCATGCAAAAATAATTATATCTAATACTATTATATTCACTTACTGTCTTTGTGTTTACCTCAATTCACTCACATGTAAAATGATCTGAAGAAGGAAATGACAAATCTCTTTAGTATCTTTGCCAAGAAATCCCAAAATGTGGTCACAAAAAAATTGTGTACAACTGAACATCAACAAAAATAACACCCTAATATTCAATAAATATAAGGACCCCATTACTGGTTAAGGACTCAGTGTTTGACAAAAATTATTATGAAAATTGGATAAGTAGTATGAGAATTGATTAGATTTAGACCACCTCACATTTTATACCAAGGCAAGCCCTAAATTGTTGAGTGACCTAGATATAAAAAGTCACACAATAAACACATAGACAAACATGGTGTGTGTGTGTGTGGGTGGTTGGGATTATCCATAAGATTTATGTATAGAAGAAAAGTTTATAACAAAACAAGAGATAGAGAGATTTGTTGATGATAAAATGGATAGTTTTAATTATATAAAACTAAAAAGTTTTGCCCAAATCCAATAAAGCTAAGATTAAAAGGGAACTAGTTAGCTGAGGAAAAGTCTTTGTAACAAATTTCTATGATAAAGATCTCATTTTCAAATTTATAAGAAAGCCATTTCCCAATTGGTAAATATTCTAAATCTATATGAATTGGCATTTCAAGGAAATAAGCTAATGTTATATAAATTGCTACTAATTAGAGAAATGCAAAGATGACAAAAAGAAGAAAATCAAGGAAAGGAGCCCTAATAAGCTATTTGGTGGTACTGTGAATAGGTATAACCATTTCAGAAAGCAATCTGGATTAATACTTTTTTTTTTTTAATTACTAAGTAGTGCATGCCTCTTGACACACTTATATCATTCTTAGACCCATACCTAAAAGAGATCAGAGAAGTAGAAAAGGCATCTATATGTTCAAAGATATTCATAGCAGCTCTTTTTGTGTCAGTAAAAAAAGAAAACAACTGACAATTAAAATGATGCTCATCAAATGAGGAATAGTTAAATAAGTTGTGGTATATGAATGTAATAGAATACTATTATTATGCCAAATATGAGGCAATAAATTATTTCAAAGAGACATGGAAAGACTTATATGAACTGATGTGAAGTAAAATAAGCAGAACCAGAGTAACAATTTATAATAAATGCCATAGCAATATTATAATAATAAATAATTTAAAGACTGATAATGAATGAATAATTTTTATTGATGTTGAATGAAATGAGTAGGACCAGGAGAATAATTTGTTCTACAAAAATAACTCTGTAAAAACAGTTTTGAAAGCTATAAGAACTATGATCAGTGCCATGAGCATACATGATGACAAAGGACCATTGATAAAATATACTATCCAAAGGTAATATATTTAGAATGCAAAATTAGATAGATCACTCTTTATATTTGTTTTGTTCAGCTAGTAATATCTTTTTAAAAGAATTGTTTTTTGTTCTTTTGATTTGGTTGTTAGTCAAATCTTGGATAGAAAGGAAAAACGGATTTTGTTAACTAAAAAAATTTTTATGTTAAAAATCAATTTTAAAAATAGGTTAGTGGACATTGCGTGTGAAATTCTAAATGTGCTTTCAGATGAGGTATCTATATTGCTAATTTGCTCAATTGTTTTAATTTGTTAAATTGTTAATTTATTTTTAAAAGATTCACAAAATTATAATGTAATATAAAAACAAAAGTCAATAATTTTTTAATGGAATAGTATGTTTCAGAAGAGCCAGGATGAGTAAATATGAAGAATGAGTGTTTAAAATTTGAAAACACATGTAGGAGTTTTTAATCTCTTGAGCCAAATGAAGTCTTCATGATTTCAACACTTTTTAAGGAAAATCTAGCCTCATTTGCATGAGTTCAGAGGACATAATATTGCTACCACTACAGGAGAATAGATGGGCACAAAAGCAGAGAATTATTAATGATATAGAGCTTACTGTGGGGTGCATTCTCTTTCACTATTTTGTGATGTGAACATAGGAGCTGGAATTTTAGTGTTGTTTCCAATGGCCCAAATCCAGAGCATAGATGAATATAGAGTAAGCAGTGATGAAAATTTGAGAGGTCAGGTTTTATACAGAGCAATATATCTGAAAAAAATAGCTTGGTTTATATGTTGGAAAAGAGTAACAAAAGAGGATGACATGAGAAGAGAATTAGACAAACTAATATACAAATACCTTATCGTTACTTTACTAGTTATCTGGATCCCAGAAGCACTATTCCATTGAAACTCTGACCAATGTTCTGATATGATTTCTGCCACAGAAATATAAAAGAGTAATAAAATAAGTGAGTAATCTGAATTTTGAAGAAAAAAAAAATCCTTGAATTGATTGTTGTTTTGCCAATATAGATTTACTTTCTTCTGTTGCTTATTGTTACTGAAACTCTAGGAATGTAAAAATGAGACAAATTCTGAGCATTCTAACAAAAATTTAAAATCTGATTTATTTTATGTATATATATGTGTGTGTATATATATATATACACACACACACACATATATATATATATATAATAAAGTCATTTTATTTTCTTGTCATGCTTCTGTCATGCATTAGTTCAAAGGAGGTCACTTCTGATAGCTGGAGATAAAGGAATAATAGCAGTAAGAATCAGAGGAATGAGTAAAACATAGGCAAGTAATGATTTCAAAAATGGTAGAAAAGAGATGGGTGGAAAGTTCTATGAAAAGGGAAAGTAGGCTCATTTAACAAATCCACAGCTTTTTACCGGGAGTGAGTCCATACAGCACCAGAGGGAGGGAGTATCAGTATAATATGCCAAGAAAGGATCAGACCAGGAGTGTCAACCAATTAGCCACATGGGGTCCAGGAAATGTGGGCAATTCAGAAGTTTGGAATAAATTCCAAGGAATGTATGAGCAATATAGTAATGCTTTATTTGGTTAAGGACTACTGGGAGGACTCTACTTTTCAATCCTGACTTACCTAGGAAGGACGGATGAACCCCCACTGGCACCGACAACCTCAGTTTTTGGAGCTATAAAATGAAGTGGATGATTTTCTACCTGTACTTACCATGAGGAATAATGAATGTAGCTTTTTATAAATAGAAAGAAACTCTATATCCAATGAGAAAAATGTCCAACATTTAAACACTAAAATCTTTTCTTGAGAAATATTGCATTTACCTGAGATCTTGAATCAAGGATTGAAAAATTATGTGTTAAATATTCATACAAAAATTATATGCTATTTATTCAAATATACAACAAAAGTTTTTTTTCTTTAAACATCAATAGCTAAGGTTATTTATGACAAATGAAAATTTATACAGGAAGCAAAGAAGAAAAACTGTAGAGGAAGGCAAATGAGATGTATTCACCAAGTCCAAGTTATAATCAGTTAGTCAAGAACATTTATTAAACTCCAACCATATGCCAACTGATCCACTAAAGAGTTTTTCATAGTTATGTGAAGAATGGGACATGGATAGAGCAAGGAATAGCACCAAACATCCAGGACTTTCTAAGGAAGCACAAGGATTCACTGGGTGCTCACTGGTTGTTAGGAATGATAAGTTTTTTTTGCCTGCTTTATTGGATGCAGGATGCAGCCAATAAGTATCAGCTGGAGAGCTGATATTACTATCTGATACTACTAAACAGAAACAACTAAAATATCATTTTTGAACAAAACTGACAAAAAGTGAACTCTAATCACATGGTTATGACATAATACACTGCTTCAGTAAAATTCATAGACCATTTGAATGTTGGTAAAGCATAAATGTAGGCAGAAATAGGATCATTTATAGTATCATATGATATTATGTTATGCAGATGAAAATAAAATTAGTCTATGAACCATCTGTTGAAAAGCATGAAGATACTGAAGAAATTTGATGAAGAATTCTAAAAAGCCCTCAAATTAAATCAACAAATATTTTGATTCTCTGTGATTTCAGTGCAAAGGTAGATGTGGACAAAGGTGATAAAAAATAGGTTTGAAAATGTGACTCAAGACTAGGAATTGAGAAAAGACAAAGACTTAGAGACTATACAGACGACTCCTGTCTATATATCACAAATGCTTTCCTCCAAAAATGAATCAAAAACTATTAAACCTAGTGAGCAACAGGTAATATCAATTGAAAAAAAATGAAATTGGTAAATTTTTAATAGAAAGAAAATGACTTGTTAGTGATGTGTGGGAGTCATTCCTAAATCAACTGTCTTTATATAATCAGTCCACCTAATTGTTAGAACAAAGACCAAAATTAGTACAAAACTCAAGAAAAAATATAAATCAGAAAAAAACATACTTATGGTAGGCAACTTTTAAACTTCTACCTAGCCTATTTAAATAAGTTGTTGATAATGAAAAATGGTATGTGAACAGAATATATAGGCGATGATTACTATAACTTTATACAGAAGTTAACCAATATATACCAATACAGATATGCATTGAGTACACTTTTATGAGGGAAAAATAGGAACTGGATTTTCAGAAGTGTAGGTCTTCCAAATATTCTTACTAATGGATCACATTATGCTGATTTCACTCAACTTCTTAACATTGTAGAGTATCCTGGATTTAAAATATTACCACTCAAAAGATTTTGATCTAACAGATTTTAAAAGAGGGGATAAAAATTACTCTTGTCTAGATTATAATACACAATTACATAGGTAACCTATTGAAGTCATATGTCATAATCAGTATTGCCATAACAAATACAACAGCAACAATGATGACATCAACAAAATCTCAAGTGATTTTAAAAGTCAGCAAACAACTTACATACCAAATAGAATGATATGACAGCTGAAGACAAAACCAATTTAAAATATAAACTTTATAAAATCTTACTGAAAATAACAGCAGAAGATTATAAGCACTATTGCCTCATAAAACAGAAAAGCAGTGAAGGGTATAAATCGGTTTAAAGAAAACTTGGGGAAAACTCAACTAAGCAAATCATCCCCATATCCTAAGGATTATAGTTCACATTTATGGAGAGTTTTTTAAGGTGTGCATAGTACTTTAATATGTTATTTCTGATCCTCACAATAAGGTAGTTGCAATGAATTTCTCTTCTTTTGCCAGATTAGAAAACTGAAACTGAAAGAGATTGCTACTTGCCTAAGGTCACGGAGTAAAAGTCTGAAGCAGTATCTCAGCATAGGTCTTTCTCACTCCAAGACCACTCTGTCCACTATACTACACTGTGATAACAAACAGAAGGAAGAAAAAAGATTTTATTGCAAACTCTTCACCATCAAGGAAGTAGAGTGACCACACTTGGATTTAACATTACAGTACTTATAGAGGAAGTAGAAAGAGCACTAAAAATAAAGTCAGGAAAAGCAGCTATTTTAGACCAAGTCTACATAGAGAAGATCTGTGCTGGAGTTACACAATTGTGAGTCTGTTGAGGCATTGATTCACAAAGTATCTAAAGCAGGATTCATAGAGAAAAAAACCTCAGCTCTTATTAATACTAAAAAAGAAAGCTAAAAGAATATCAATAATGAACAACTTTTACGCCTCCTTTTCCAACTATAAATTTTTATGAGAATAATATGCATATATGCATTAAGAGTATATTTTTATGAGGAAAACATAGGAAGCAAGTTTTCACAAGTGATATTCCACAATAGTTTACATTTTCACCAACACAAATTTGACCAAAAAAACTTAGAAAACACAAGAGACCACTGTGTTTGGTGATTGTTGACTAATAGATGTCTTGATTTGGTAGAATATAATGCTTCCTGAAAGGTTCTGTTCCAATGAAGTGTTTCCCATTCAAATATCAAAATTATGTGAGATTTCTTGTAAAAGGTAATAACAAAATAAAATAAAAGTAATGAAAAAATGACCTTGGTCAACAACCTTTTCTCTAATCATCAATAACAGGAGATAAATTTAAAAATGGGAATATATATTTGTCAAAGTGTTGGCCACCATCTTTAAAGAGATTCATCACAGAGTCTAAATTAAAGAGGAATTTCCTATGATAATCTTCCAAATGTTCTTACTAATGGATAACATTATGCTAATTTCACTAAGCTCCTCAATATTGCAAAGTATCCTGGATTAAATATATTTCCACTCAAAAGAGTTGACCTAACAGTTAAATTTAAAGGGCAAAAGGGTGAGAAATCATATATGATAATCAGTATCTATAAGTATGTGAGTGTGAGTATAGTTGTGTCTATGTGTATATATGTGTACTATTTTCCTCTTCTTATTTAATCCTGGGCCCATTTTTTCATCCATTTGCAGAATGAGCTCTGACCAGAAATAAATAGGAAGGAGAGAGCAGGCTGCATTGCCTTTGGGAAATATCAAAGCTCATTTAAAAATCCCAAACTGAATTCAAATTATAGACCACCAGAGTTTCCAAAATACTAACTGTGGGCATATCTTAGAGGTAATAGAAAACATTCACTTATTTATCAATATTCATATATGATAGAAATAGTAACATAAACTATTATATATAACATGAATTCATCTAAACATACAAGTATTGATATTATAAACACATATATAAAAATATATACACATATATCAAAGATACAAATAATTTTTTTTTTTTTTTTTTTGCTGAGAAAGTTGGGGTTAAGTGACTTGTGCAGGGTCATACTGCTAGGTAGCGTTAAGTGCCTGAGGCCAGATTTGAACTCAGATCCTCCTGACTTTAGGACTGGTGCTCCATCCACTGCATCAATTAGCTGTCCCATCAAAAAAAACTTTAAGCAAACTACCAACAAGTAGTACAGGATTACTTGTTTAAAAATAGGTTATTCCTATATGTTTCTTTATCTGTAACAGCAGAAGGATGATGAGGAAATGTAGAAAAGTATGTTTAAAGTCAATCTACAACATATTTTTCTTAAAATACACAGGATTTGCTAAATGCTAAACATTTTAAATAAATGTTATATGCTTCATTTTCATTTTGAATAAATATATCAATTCGAAAAAATATCTATTTTCAAGTGTGTATATGTTTTATCGAAATGCTCCAAATTAGGCATAGTATTATTTTGAGCTTATACTCAAGTGTAAGAACCAAAAAGTTAAAAAAAATTATTTTAATGATTTTATTAGAAATTAAAGAAATTATATACATTTGATCAAGTAGCACCACAAAAATGCACAGCTTCAAAAATATCAGACCAAGATAGAATATGTTGAGATGAATAATAGTGGAGGCCAAGCAAAGAGATAGAACTTGATCTGATCAAAAATAGGAGTCAGTATAAGTTTTTAAGAAGAAAAATGATATGGTATAAATTTTTGTAATATAATTAGACAGAGATATAATGTGGAATACCAGATAGATGACCAGCCTAGGTAAAAGGAAGACTTGGATTCAAGTATTATCACTCACACTAGATATGTTATCATGGACAAGATCACTTAAACTTTCATTACTACCAGGCAACTCTCTATGATAATAAATTAAGAATGAATTGTTAATCTGAATTAGTGGAGATTTTAGCACTATGACTTCTACACATTAATGAAATCACAAACTACATATATATACACAAATGTATTATGCATATGTGTGTTTATGTATGTTTGTATATATATATATATATGTATATATATATATATATATATTATATACCTAAATATACTAACATTTGTGATACATGTACAAATATTTTTGTTCCTAGAAGCTTTTTACCCCTTATTTCTGGCTAAGAAACTGCCAAACTATTTTCCATTTTGGGTTCTTGTTTTATTCTTGTCTTTTTAAAAAAGCAGAAAATTAGATAGAAAACTAAATGGAATTAAGAATGCCAGTGTTTAAATCATATTTCTGACACATATTACTTGTGTAAGCACAGGCAAGACACTTAAACTCTTAGATCCAAAAGTAACTATAAGATGATTAGTAGATTCCTTGTCAGCCTGCAGGAGAGAAGAACTTTATATTTTTAGGTGATCAGTTTAGCAAAGAAGTCACAGGTCTGAAGGAAAAAGCAGTGTGTGTGTGTGTGTGTGTGTGTGTGTGTGTGTGTGTGTGTGTATCTATGTATGTATCCATTGATTCTCAGATAGACTTCTTGTTTAACTTCTGACATCACAACTCCAGGAGACAACTTTTGCCATGTACCCATGCTTCACTTCATAATTTCTTAAAATTAGATCTGGTGTCTGTTTTGACATAGTTTTCACAATGATATCAAATTCTAAACTGTTCTGCACAATTCACTTGACCATTCTTTTGACTACTATCAATAGTAGGGATTATTGACCTGGGGTCAATATTTTTAATTTTAATTTTTTTAATTTTTAAATATTTTAATAATGACATGTTAATATTCTTCGCAATGTCCTGTATAATTTGCTTTCTTTAATTAGTAAATCCATGTATTTTAAAACATTATTCAGGGAAGAGAGTCTATTGTTGTTGATGTTGTTCAGCCATTTAGTCATATCTGATTCTTCATAACCACATGGATCTTCTATACTCCACTCTCTCAACATCTGTCCAAGTTCATGGTTATTGTTTCCATGATACTATCTATCCCTCTCATTCTCTGGTGTCCCCTTTTTTGCCTTCAATATTTTCTAAAATCAGGGTTTTTTTCCAATGAATCTCATCTTCTAATTATGTGTTCAAAGTATTTCAGCTTTATTATTTGATCTTCCAGTGAATAGTCTG
Organism: Antechinus flavipes; assembly: GCF_016432865.1. Taxonomy (NCBI): domain Eukaryota; kingdom Metazoa; phylum Chordata; class Mammalia; order Dasyuromorphia; family Dasyuridae; genus Antechinus; species Antechinus flavipes. The sequence continues at coordinate 125,258,403 of NC_067400.1, read as the reverse complement.
TTAATTTCCTTAAGTATTAACTGATTTGATATCCTTGCTGTCCAAAAGATTCTCAAAAGTCAAAAGGCATCACAATTCAAAAGTACTGATTCTGCAGTGCTCAGTTTGCCTTATATTCCATAGTACTACTGGAAAAACTATATCTTTGACTACATGGACCTTTGTTGGCAAGTTGGCAAAAAGTCTCTGAAATTTTTTGGTTTGGTTTGACTTGGTTGAGATGCTGTCCTAATTTTCATAGCTTTCTTTCCCAGGAGGAGGAATCTTTTAATTTTATGTCTGCAGTTGCCATCTGCAGTGATCTTTCAGCCAAAAAAATATTAACTCTGACCTGCTTCCATTTCTTCTCCCTCTATTTGCCAAGAAGTGATAAGACCAATTGCCAACATCTTAGTTAAGTTTCAAGTCAACTTTTACACTTTTCTCTTTTACTCTCATAATAAGCTTCTTAATTCCTCTTTACCTTTTGCCATCAGCATGGTATTGTCTATATAGCTGAGATTGCTGATATTTCTCCCATTTTTTAATTCCAGCTTTTGATTCAAGTAATCAGTCTGGCATTGAGAATGATATCTCTACAAATAAGTTAAATAAATAAGGTAACATTATATAGTCTTGTATTCCTTTTCCAATATTAAAACAATCAGTTGGTCCACATTTGGTTTCAGTTGTTGCTTTTTGGCCAGCATCTAGGTTCCTCAGAAGACAAGATGATCTGGTACTCCCATCTCTTTAAAGCCTAACTACATTTTGTTTTGATCAAGTTGCCCAGGGCTACCAGCTAATAAGTGTCTGAGCCCAGCTTTGAACTCATGAAAATGAGTCTTCCTGATTTCAAACCCAGTGCTTTATGCATTGTATTACCTAGCTTCCCAAGGGAGTCTAAAAATTTCTCTAGAGAGCTAGATGGAGTTCATGATACAAAAAAAAAAAAAAAGAAAGAAAAGAAAAGAAAAGAAAAAAAAAGTTAAGAATCCCTGAAATAGAATGTCAGTTCCGTCAATGTGAAATAAAAAAAATTTTTTTTTCACATGTTTGGGGACATTTATTCAATAAAAAGTGATCAGTTGTCAGATTTGATCCAAAAATAATAATACATTAAAGAAACTAGAGAAGAATATATCAAGCAGAGGCATTTTTTTACTTCAGCTTGTGACCTGATTTGCTTAAAATACAAAAGTAATTTTAAGCTTTAAGCTGCTTTTCTTATGAATTTGTCTTTAATTGATGCTTTGACAAAGAAGTCTTAAATGGCATGCTTTTTATTGTAGATTAATGTTCATTTTCTTGCCACTTATAAGGAGTTATAATTTTAAGTATAATTAAACTCTGTCAATAATGATAAACCAAAGTGGAAAAAAATCAACTCAAGAAATGTCTTTCTTTATGCATGAACCATGTTATTGTTGTTTTGCTTTTTTTCTGGTACTCAGTCTCACTCAGTCTCAGTCTTTTGAATTAAAACACAGATTAATTTCAGCCTACTATCCATTATTCATACTTTAGTCTAATAGATAGTCTACTATCCATTATTCATAAAGATGATGGACAGAGGAAGCAGGAAGAAATCTTGTCATTTATTCATTACAATGGTCATCATTAGTAAGATTGTAATCCATGACATTGGGCCAAATTCAGGATAGAGTAAGACAAACCAACATAATGCTCTCTCTTTAGGAGTTGCTAGTCACAAAATCAAGAGATATCATGGAATATGAGAAGGGTCATATGTGAAGAAAAATCCCCTGTACAATATAATTAACAAATGGTCATGTCTCCTTTTCTCTGGTAAGTAGCATTCAAGAAACCCATTGCTTGTTGGATAAATGAAAGAATGAAGTACTAAACTGAATAGGATATGACATGGCCACAGTGAAATTCTTTTGCATAAGTGGCCCTGAGTTTGAGATTTTCTTTTCTTCCACAGCTCTCTCTTCCCATCTCCCAAAGTGATTTGAACTCTTGAATTCAAAGCAATTTGCTCCTGTCACATGAGTATTCATAGAAGCTTATCTTTTATTTATTTATTTATTTATTTATTTATTTATTTTAATTTTTATTTAATAATTACTTTATATTGACAGAATCTATGCCAGGGTAATTTTTTTACAACATTATCCCTTGCACTCGTTTCTGTTCCGATTTTTCCCCTCCCTTCCTCCATCCCCTCCCCTAGATGGCAAGCAGTCCTATATATGTTGGATATGTTGCAGTATATCCTAGATACAATATATGTTTGCAGAACCGAACAGTTCTCTTGTTGCACAGGGAGAATTGGATTTAGAAGGTATAAATAACCCGGGAAGAAAAACAAAAATGCAGATAGTTCACATTCGTTTCCCAGTGTTCTTTCTTTGGGTGTAGCTGCTTCTGTCCGTCATTTATCAATTGAAACTCAGTTAGGTCTCTTTGTCAAAGAAATCCACTTCCATCAAAATATGTCCTCATACTATATCGTTGTCGAAGTGTATAATGATCTCCTGGTTCTGCTCATTTCACTTAGCATCAGTTCATGTAAGTCTCGCCAGTCCTCTCTGTATTCATCCTGCTGGTCATTTCTTACAGAACAATAATATTCCATAACATTCATATACCACAATTTACCCAGCCATTCTCCAATTGATGGGCATCCATTCATTTTCCAGTTTCTAGCCACTACAAATAGGGCTGCTACAAACATTTTGGCACATACAGGTCCCTTTCCCTTCTTTAGTATTTCTTTGGGATATAAGCCCAATAGAAACACTGCTGGATCAAAGGGTATGCACAATTTGATAACTTTTTGGGCATAATTCCAGATTGCTCTCCAGAATGGTTGGATTCGTTCACAACTCCACCAACAATGTATTAGTGTCCCAGTTTTCCCACATCCCCTCCAACATTCATCATTATTTTTTCCTGTCATCTTAGCCAATCTGACAGGTGTGTAGTGGTATCTCAGAGTTGTCTTAATTTGCATTTCTCTGATCAATAATGATTTGAAACACTCTTTCATATGAGTGGTAATAGTTTCAATTTCATCCTCTGAAAATTGTCTGTTCATATCCTTTGACCATTTATCAATTGGAGAATGGCTTGATTTCTTATAAATTTGAGTCAGTTCTCTATATATTTTGGAAATGAGGCCTTTATCAGAACCTTTAACTGTGAAGATGTTTTCCCAGTTTGTGGCTTCCCTTCTAATCTTGTTTGAAGCTTATCTTTTAACTATTTTATGATATTAACTTTTTAAATAGCATTTTAATTTCTTCATATTGTTTTCATATACTCATATTTACACCTTACATATCCCCAAAACCATTCACCTTATAACATGAACTCTAGTAAATTTGAAAAAGGTAAATAACAGATTGCATAAAATTGAAAAGTGTCCACCAGAACAAAATTAATAAAGCTTGAATAGAGAAGTACATAAATAAATATATGGTATATAAATAATATAAATATATGTATTATATAAAAAATATGGACATGTAGATGTTGGATAGAGTGCTAGACAGAGTCAAAAAGACTCATCTTTCTGAGTTCAAATCCAGCTTCAGATACTTGCTAGCTATGTGACCCTGGGCAAGTCACTTAATCCTGTTTGCCTCAGTTTCCTCATCTTAAAATGAGGTGGGAAAGGAAATGGTAAGGCATTCCTATGTCTTTGCCAAGAAAACCCCCAAAAGTGTTATAAAGTGTTGGACCCAAGTGAAGATGATAAAGTTACAAAATATATTAGTGTATATTTATAGATATGTATAATTGTTATTATATTATCTGATGTGTTTGTGTATGTGTATATAATATATATATGCATATATATATATAGTCAGATTATATATATTCAAAGGATTACAAAGTATTGGACCCTACTGAAAAATGACTCAACAAGAATAACAAAATGAGAAAGAGCAATTCTAGAATGAATGTATGATCAAAGGATATGAACAAATAGCTCTGAAAAGAAGAATCACAAACTATTAACAAAGTTTCTCCATCATATTGGGAGATTTCTCCAAATTACTAAGAAGAAAAATGCAAATTAAAACAATTGCACAATGTTACTTTACAATTGTCAGTCAATTAAGTAGCAGCTATTAAGTTACTATAATGTATCAAATTGGTAACATGATGAGAAATGGAAATACATTAGTAAGTACTGGAAGAACTATGAAAAGACAGGTACTCTAATATCTTATTGCCCAGATATGATTTGATCCAACTATTCTAGAAAGCACTTTGGAAGTATGCTGAAAAAAGTAATTTCTTTGACCCAGAAATTCTCCTGCTTGGTCTACAAGCCAAGGAGATCCAAAACACAAAGAAAGATCCCATATACATCAAAAAACTGCCACTTTCTTGATAGCAAAAAAACTACAAGCAAAATAGGTGCTCATCAATTGAGAAATGGCTACACAATGTTGATACATTTATATAATGGATTATTCTTGCACCATAAAAAATAACAATAATGATAAGTATACAGAATTCCAAGTTTTCTTGTGCAGCATAATTTTGGAAATATTTAGTGAAGAATTGCACATGTTTAACATGTACTGGATTACTTGCTGTCTAGGAGAGGAGAGAGGTAAAAGAGAAGGAGAAAAAAATTGGAACACAAAGTTTTTCAAGAGTGAATGTTGAAAACTATCTTCTCATATATTTTGAGAATAAAAAGCTATTATATTAAAAAGGAATTCCAAGAAGCATCATATAAAAATAATAATGACTATAAAAAATTCCAAGAAGAAATGTATAAATGGATATTAAGTGAAGTAAAATCAAGAAAATGATATATACAATGACTATAAAATGGCATCAACAACAATCCTTTAATATAATGACTAATAAAGGGTCCAAAAAAGAGCTGAAAAAATGCACCTCCCTCCCAGCTTTGCAAATATGAAAGCATACAAAATATTGCATATACTTCCAGAGAACATTGACATTTTAGTTGGTTTTGCTGAACTTCATTCTTTCAATTTCTTTTTTCATCTTTGTTACAGAGGATGGTTCTCTATGTCAGGGAAGGGAAAGAATATATTCAGAAACTAAAATGATATGAAATTAAATTATATCAATAAAATAAGGGTAAAAGTATAATTCATAACTTAAAATTATACATTAGCAGGAAGACAGCATTTCTCTTTAGATTTTGGAATGCTGCCTGATTATTTTTGATACCTATCTCCTCATCAACTTTCTCACTGCAGTAGATTTGAAAAATATATAAAATTCTACATAACAAAATATATCAATTTTTTACAAGTGGATGAATACTTTTAATTTGTGCATCATAGCATAATGGAGATACAACTGACCTTTAATCTAGGAATATCTGGGTTCATTCTCACCTTTGACACAGAGTGGTGTGTGAGAACTTTGAAAAATCATTTAAACTCAATGGTAGGACTAATATCACAGAATGGATGCTGATTTGCAATAATAAATAGTTTCCTCTCTTAAGAATTCTCTGTAGCAAGGAAACCAGAGTTCTACTCCCTGTCCTGCTCTCTTCTGTTTTCTGCATCATTTACTACCAAGGTAAATAAATGAGAGATTTTTTAAAAATAACTTCAAAAAACAATGCTATCAGAAAATGTTAGTTCTTAATTACTCTGCATGGTTCCCTTAGAGGTCCTCACTCATTTAAATTTTAAATGTTGTACTCTAAAGTATATTTGAATAGTACATTTCCTCTCACTCTGGAAAATAGTCTCATAAAATAATTACAAAAATCTTTTCATTTTGAAAGTTTTAAAAGGAAAAATCCACAAAGTCAACCTCAAAGAAAAATAAATATCAAAATAATTGATAACATCTTGTAATTTCAGGGCAACAAAACATTTCTGGATTAATTTATAAATTGTATCCTACTGGGGATTCTTTTTCCTCCACAGGATTCATATAAGTGCTTCTCCATATTCATGGCTCTCTTTATGTCACCATTAATTTATAATCAAAACTGATAAGACAATTGTACCAAAGTGTTTAATTTTGCTAGTTAGCCTGGAGGACAAAATTAGTTTAAAACAAAAATATTTAATGAAATGATGTATTTTTAAAATAACAACATAGCATTCTATTGACACCTGAGATAGATATTCCCACAAATATGCACACCATCATTGATAAGAATGGACACACTAGGGATCACATGTTAAGAGGCACTTATGTGAGGTACACAAATGATCAAGTAGAAATTATGTCAAGGCATACATTTGGCCAGAGTTTGTAAGCGGAGGGCACTTAATGGAACGCAGATGAGCAGATCATATATCTCTGAAGGAAAGAAAAAAAATCCCCTCCCAAAGAATTTTTTAACTAGATAAAAGAGGCCATTCTCTGCCACATTTCTTACCCTAGCTGTTAATCACTATTTGGATGTTGTCTCAGTCACACTGAGAGCTTTAAGAACCAAGGTCTCAGGGCTACTAGGTGGCACAGTGGACAGAGTACCAGCCCTGAAATCAGGAGGACCTGACTTCAAATCTGGTCTCAGACACTTGACACTTCCTAGCTGTGTGACCCTGGGCAAGTCACTTAATCCCAATTTCCTCAGGAGAAAAAAAAAATCAAGGTCCATATCCTTTCTTTCTCACTTCAATCCAATGTACTTGTAAGTCATGGCATCCCTTTCCTGAGATCATATCCCTCTTCGAAAACAAAAGAGAAACAATAACAGAGGGAATATATGTGGCCAAAGTACATGTGTAAAGGGATAATTTAAAGTGTAATGGCATAATAGTTTCTGGGCACATCACAAAGGGTCTGTTCCCTAAAAGGATTCACATCTTTGCAGCTCCCCCACCTCTTTTTGCTGCCACCTACTGGACTTTCATTGGTGTTCTTCAGCCGAGGTCTTCTCTATTAGAGGATGAGTAGGTTCTGCCATCCTTTTTCTTAGCTTAGGGAACAGACTTAGCTTTAATGCTTTTAGAAAAGCAGTGTGCTCTGCTACAGCAGCATTATACTCCTAAAAGAGCTTTCTATTCCTAGAGAGATGGAGCTCTGTCAGCCTCCAGAAACTTAGCTTCTGGGAGTCACACTGTTAACAGGCAGTCCACTAATCCAAGCCTGTAGGCATTTAGTCCGCCTTTGAAATTACTTCTTTCCTGCTAGTGAGATCAGTATCTCTGGTCTAAAACCTTTATCTGTAGAAGGGTTAGCTCTAGTTAAATTACAGTGGTTTTCCTCATTCAAACTATTTCATGGTTTCCAATAAAGGGCTGTATGTTTCTAAGGTACTGTGGCTTCTCTCAAAATCTTTGTGGTCTAATCATACAAACAAATCTCAACACATGCTAACTTAAAGAAGCAAGATCATTGTCTTCCCCACCCTTTCTGAATTGAATTCCTACCTTTATTATATGGCCCGTAACATATTTCTTGGCTTTCAATTGCCCTACCTAATGTATCCATCATTATTTATATTGAAGCATGTTTCTGGATCACATTACCAACAAGATAGGGGACTAGACATTTTTTCTGATTTTCATGGCATTTCAAAAGTCTCCAAAGTAAGAAAATAGAGAAGAGATAAATTAAATGCAGAACCCTAATGAGTTAAAATCTGCTGAATTAACAGCAGAGAACCCTAATCCATAATTGCTCATCCATTCAGTGCCTCATCATCATCATCTTGCACACTCCGCCTGAGACATGAGATAGTAGGACTCACAGACTTTTACTCTGAGGTTCACTTTTACTCTGAGGTTCACTTAGCAATTTGATTTTGATCTCTAAACAACCAGAACTCCCTGCCCCATCTCTACCCTTACTCCATTATTCTGTAGTGATAAGCAACCAGATTCAACTATACACTTCCAGACACAGCAGGTACTGATTGAAAAGTGATTAAAAAAAAAAAATGAAAGCTTGCTTCAGCTGTCAATATCTATGCTATCAGTGTTCAGCAAAAAAACTAAAGAACAGAGGGGATATGGCTCTACCAGAACTGAAGAAAAGGGGAACAGGCATCCAGGTGAGACCATTTGTGTGCCCCTAAAAGTCACTTGGGATAGAGCTGAGGCCAGAGGAAAATGAGTTCCTCAGAGTAAGAGGAAGCTGAGATAACTTTGAGGTCTGATCTTCCAAGGATTTACCACAAAAGGGAAAGAATTTTTAAAATGAATTATAGAAGAATAGGGGTGGAGAGGTAGAGAGAGAGATCGAAAGAGAAAGGGGGGAAGGAAGAGGGGAAGGAGGGAGGGAAGGAAGAAAAGAGAGAGGAAGAGTGAAAGAGAGACTATAATTTCAGGAAAAAATCAATTAAAAACCTTGAGGACAAGCAGATAATCCAGGGAAGATATTGATAACAGAAGAGAAGCTACTTCTAAAAATCTGTCAAGCTCTAACATCTTGAGCAAAAGCTTCTATTCAGACCACATTACTGTATTTAAGATAGAAAGGAAAAAGAGTAGTTGAATAGAGAAAATTCTGTGTCACATTTCTCTGATAAGGATTTGATATCCAAGATATATAAACAACAAATATAAGATTAATAATCATTTCTGATAGATAAATGGTCAAAGGATATGAATAAACAGTTCTCATAAAAGAATTTACAAAGTATTAAAAAAGTTAGCAAAGCATTAACAACCTCATGAAAAAAATGCTTTGAATCACTAATAATAAGAGAAATGCAAATCAAAACAACCCTGAGGTTTCACCTTATACCACACAAATGTCAAATATAATCCCAAAATGGCAACATTCAACGTTAGAGAAGTTGTAGAAAGATAGAGACATTAATACAATATTGGTGGAGCTGTGAAATGGTACAACCATTTTGGAAAACAATTTGGAATCATGAAAATAAATTGATTAGAATGTCCATATCATTTGAACCAGAGACTCCATTACTGAGTTTATACCCCAAGAAAGTGATTAATAAGAAATAAGTTCCTATATATTTCAAAAATTTTATAGAAGCACTTTTTGTGTTACCTAAAAATTAGAATAATAAGGTAGAGCTGAGAATATACATAATATATAAACATATATATATGTAGTAGTGACAATATAAATGGAATAATTACACATCAAAAAAAAAAATCAAAAGTAAATTTAACAAAATTATAAAAATCAGCTGAGACCTAAATAAAGAGAACATACCATAATCTATTCTATCATGGAGGTGAAATGTCCACAGACATTATACTTTGAATATGTTTTCAAATTTTTTCTATAGCTTTCCTAACTTTCAGTTATGCTGACATTTTCTCAAAAAATGCAATTAGTCACATTTGTTCCCTGAAAAAGATAGGGGAAGATTTACATGGGATACTATGCTTATGTAAGAAATCGAAAAATATCAATTAGGATCTATTTTTAAAATATGTATATATATATATATTTTTTACAAAGAATAGGCTTTCCACCTAAGAATGAATTCTTATTTTGTAACGTGAAAAACTAGTGAGACAACTACAATTGGAATGCTACCCAGACAACTGCAACATCGGAGCAATGGGAGTCACACAAACAAATATAGCATTCAAATGAGGCAACTCCAGGAGCTGTGATGGGATTCTTATAAACTATATCTTTTCTAGACATAGCCATATTTTATTGCCATAGATGTTTCTGAAGAAGCAGTTCCTATCATCATTCCATTATCTTTCTTTCCTGATTTCCTTAAGTATTAGGACCTTACCTCCCTCTCAAATTACTTTATATTTTACTACTTTTATTTATGTATATATATTCTCTTTACATATGTTCATATTTTCTCTTCCATTAGGTTGTAAACTTCTACTGAGTAGGTGTGATTTCATTTATTGTATTTCTATATCCAGCACTTAGCACCATCTTGAATGAAGAATTATTTATTGATTAGTTGATTATATTCTCATCATTGGGAAAAAATAATTGCCATCTTTTGATCTTTCTAATATCTAGTCCCTTCTTTCATTTTTTTCAAAATATAACTAACTTAACACTGGGAAATGAATATAAACTGCTTGCATTTTTGTTTTTCTTCCTGGGTTATTTATACTTTCTGAATCCAATTCTCCCTGTGCAACAAGAGAACTGTTCAGTTCTGCACACATATATTGTATCTCGGATATACTGTAACCTATTTAACATGTAAAGGACTGCTTGCCATCTGGGGGAGGGGAGGGAGGGAGGGAAAAATCGGAACAGAAGTGAGTGCAATGTTGTAAAAAATTACCCTGGCATGGGTTCTGTCAATAAAAAGTTATTTAAAAATATATATTTCTGCTTTATTTCCATTTTTTTAATGGATGATTACAAACGTTAGAAGGAATAAAGCAAAAGGACAAAATATTGCAAACCAGGAATTGCTCAGGAAAGTTATAGAGTAGTTATGTATAAAGAGCAATATTTTCTTCAAGTCCTCATGCTGTCAAGAAAATTAGAAGAAAACTTCATTGGCTGTTTGATGGAAGATCATGAGCATGTGATTAGGCATGGATGGATTAGTATCTACATCATTGTAACATGTCCCAAATAAATAAGATCACAGATCCATCAAAATATTGAAGAAATAAATAACAATGTAGGCTAAAAATAACCAATAAATGAGACTAGCATAATACTTTCTCTTTCATTTCCCATTCTTCTTCAACAGTGGAGCAGAGAAAATATTGAAAAGTGGGTGAGAAGCATGAAAGGGAAATACCACATGGCCTAAGAATACAAAAGGGAAAGGAATTATTTTTGTCAGGAAGAGAAGATTGGTAATATCCTTCTAAGATGAAAAAGATATAAGCATGTATATAAAAATAATCAATTTGAAGATAAATGAAACTATAAAATCACTATGTGATTTATTTTGCTTTGTTTTTGGTTTTGTTTTCACTACATAAATAATGAAACCAAACTGGTTATTTGACTTAGTATTTCATTTTTCCATGCTTGGTACTGTGTGTTTTTTTTTTCTAACTTGTCTTGGTCTCTTCGTTTAATTTTTTTAGTTTATTTGTGTTTGTTTTATTTTTAGGCATCTTCAAAGTTGTAACTGGTAACATTTAAAATATTAATTATTTTTGCTGCAAATATTTTTTCTCAGTTTGTTTCTTTTAATTTTTTTAAACATTTTTATTTAGTTTTGAGTTTCAAATTATGTATTCCTCTCCTTCCCCATTTCTGACACTGTAAGCAATCACATATAGGTTAAACGTGAAATTATATAAAACATTTCCATCTTAGTCATTTGTACAATATTTGAATAAAAGAAAAAAATGAAAGAAAATGAATAATATGCTTCAGTCTGTATTAAATCAATGGCTGTTCTTTCTTTAGAGGTGGATATCATGCTTCATCAGTAATCCTCAGGGATTAGTTGAGAATGGCTAGGATATTCATAGTTCTTCATTAAACAATATTGCTATTACTATGTACAACATGGTTTTGGTTCTGTTCACTTCACTGCATCAGTTCATGTAAGTCTCCAGGTTTTTTTGAAATTGTTCTGATTGCCATTTCTTACAGCACAGTAATATTCCCTTGCAATAATATACCACAGCTTATTTAGTCATTCCCCAATGAATGGGCGTCCCTTTGATTTCCAGTTCTTGCCCACCATAAAAAGAGATGATATAAATATTTTTATACAAATAGTTTCTTTTCCCCTTTCTTAAATTGCTTTGGGATATAGACCTAGAAGTGGTATTGCTGGATCAAAAGAAATGTACAGTTTTATAGCCCTTTGGGCATAGTTCCAAATTGTTCTCCAGAATCGTTAGATCAGTTCACAACTCCACCAACAGTGCTTTGGTATCTCAGCTTTCCCACATCCCTTCTAATATCCATTTTTTTCCTTTTTTGTCATATTAGCCTCTTTAATAGGTGTGATAAGGTACCTCAGAGTTGTTTTAATTTTCATTTCCCTGATCAGTAGTGATTTAGAGCATTTTTTTATAAGACTAAAGGTAGCTTTGATTTCTTTGTCTAAAATCTGCCTATTCAAATCCTTTGACTATCAGTTGGAGAATGATTTGTATTCTCATAAATTTGACTCAGTTCTCTGTATATTAGAGAAATGATGTCTTTATCAGAAATTCTTGTTGTAAAATTTCCCACAATCACCATCCTGTTTTCTACTTTCTTTATAATTCTGATGCTTTGGTTTTATATGTGCAAAAACCTTTTAAATTTTATATAATCAAAAATATATATTTTATAATTTAAAAATTCTCTATATCTTCTTTGATCTCAAATTCTTCCCTAATCCACAAATTGCATAAAAAACCTATTCTGTGATTTCTTAATTTGCTTATGGTACCACCCTTTCTGTGCAAATCATATAATTATTTTGACCTTACCTTAGTAAATAGTATGAAATGTTAGTGCTAATTTCTATCATACTTTTTTTTTTCAGTTTTCTCAGCTAGTTTTGTCAAATAATGAGTTTTTGTTCTAAAAGTTTGGATCTTTGGGTTTATCATATGCTAGTTTACTATGATCACTTACTATAAGATAATTTGTAACTAATATATCCACCAACTCTATTTCTTAGCCAATACTATATAAATGCCACTTTATATAATTCAGTGAGATCTGGTACAATTAGCTCACTTTCTTTTGTATTTTTTTTATTGATTCCCTTGATATTTTTGAGCTTCTGTTTTCCCAGATGAATTTTGTTATCATTTTTCTATCTTTGCAAACTAATTTTTGATAGTTTGATTGTTTGATAATTTAATATGGCACTAAACAAATAGATTAATTTAGTAGAATCGTCATTTTTTATTATACTGACTTGGGTACTATGTTATTTTGAAAAACACAAATTCAGAATGTTTGATTCTCCCTTTTGAAAATAGAAAGTGGGATGAAAGGGAAATGACCTAATAGATATTCTCTATGTAACACAATAGTGGAATATATTTACTTCCATTGTTATCATCAAAAATAATCAAACCTACTTTCCCCAAAACATGAGAGGCATAATCTTTCTCCCCATTTGTAATCCCTCAGTATGTGGATAGGGGAAAGTATTGGGTTCATAAGATAACTTCTTTGTTTTGGAGCTCCATCCAGGTCCAAGGTACCAAGTCCAAAAAAAATCCCTGGAGCTCAAGACTCAGGCACCTTAACTTCTTTTCTATACCAGACTGGCTGGCTGTATTACCCCCACATACAATAATTCTAGGGTCATTGTCTTGATTCCAACTCCTGGTCCAGTGAGGGAATCACCTTCCTGAAACTAAGAATAACAGCACATTTAAATAAACCCCAGGCCCATTTATCAGAACCAGAGTATAAGGAGAGCAGGAAGAGAGCAAGCCATGATATCAGTTCAGGTCACAGGGTCCTTACCTGTTCAGTTCAGTCAGCCAAAAAGAGAGGGATCAATTCAGTTTTACCAGTTTTAAAGATGCAAGCATTCAATCAAAGGAGGTTTTCTCCCACACAATTACTACATTAATCCCTCCTTATCACAACTTTCCCCATCAAAGTTTTGATATATTATGGTTCAGCATAAGAAAGTAAATGAGAATTTGAGAGAAGTTTTGCAAAAGCTACAGATGATAGACAAAGGCCAGCAGACAACTCAGAGCCTATGACTAAATACTTAACCCAAGTTTTACAATAAACTACTGTAAACACCTAATAAAAGAAAAAGAAAAAAATTCAGATTTCTTCTCTGGTACAAAAGGAGGAACAAAAAAATTTACTTGGATTTTCCAGATTCCCCTAAACAATCTCACTAACACACACAGTGTCAAATGGATAACTACCCGTATCAGAGGGAGGGCTAAAATGGAAGTCCTTTCTACCCTAGGATCAGTTCTCTATCAACTATGAACACCAGCTTACCTTTGTATTAATACATTTATAAATGTATAATTCTTGGTGGACATATGATGCTATAAATTTTTAGGTAACATTCAGTATACTTCTTAAACCTAGTACATTTATTTATTCATTTTCATGGTTAATACAGAAGTGATTTAGTGTAAAATAGTGTTAGCATTCTTTTCGATGAAGCAAACAGTAACCCATAGCTAAATGAAAACCACTGGACTGATTAAAGAAAATTTCAAATTCTAATGAAATTATCAGGAACTTGTACCAATGAGGTAAATAAATATCCATTTCAATAGATATTTATAATTAAAGTGACCCCACTTCCTCAGAGATGAAGATAACTCTCACAACAGCTGAAGCCTCCAAAGTGGCAGCACCCATCATAGTCAACAGGGAGTGGAAAAATCCAAATCTTTATGAAAGAGATATCATATTTCAGAGTCAGCTTTCATTCACATACATTTATTATTAATTTTCCCCAAACTTTGTGGTAAGACTGTCTGGCTACCACATGAGTAAGAGTAAAGGGGGCAGGGAGGCAGGAGTGGGAATGGAGGGTAGAACTGAATGTATTTCACAGGGAACTATCAAACAATCTCCCATAGAAAAGTTCCCATTAGTATATATCCGACAAGATGAAGAAGGGGGGGGGGGGGAGGCAATGATGGTGAGTTTATAATCCTCATTTGAGGAGCCAAGCCAAGAATTACTGAGAGATTTAACTAGGAGCACTAAATGAATACACCAGGAACAGGGACCATTTGAAATGAATTTGAACAGCTGTCTGTGAAGTCTAGACCATAAAAGATACTGTATTTCAATAACAAAATACTAGCAGTTAAGTACTTCCAGGACTTAGGATAGACTTGCATTGGGAGGTCATTGCTTTGCAAGCTGCTAGATTCCCCCAGAGCTTTCAAAACACCTGTTTCAAGGAAATGCTTTCTGGGCCTGAATGGCAAAAAAGTTTCAAAACAAGTCAGAGGGGTTACCAATGTCTTGAATTCCCAAAATACTAGGTCCAAAAGGGTAGAATTTTATCTGTGAGTGAAAGAAATGGAAGTCCAGTCTCATAAAGAACAGATGTTAAAGCATTTACAAAGAAAATTTAAAAACAATAATAATATCCATGATATCATCATTCACTTTTGGCTCTGCAAACAATTTGCAAAATAACAGATCAGGTTCATTTTAAATCTCAAATCACAGAATGAATAAAAACCACCAATTTATTTTTATTTCCTGAGGATAATAATTTGTGTGTATACACAAAGAGACACACATTGTGAATATGTGTATTTGTGTATATACACATATATATTGTGTATATACATATATATTGTGTGATATATGTGTATGAGTATCTTGACTTCCACTTGACTCACTGGCTACATATCAGAAGTTTCTCGTATCTGATCTAAAGCTAACAGATCTTTTTTATGTAGGTTGTCTTGCTTGGAGAGGTGATATAGTGTAGAGAGGGTAAATAGCTAACTCAAGAAGATATGAGTTCAAGCCCTATCACCTACAGAAGATGGCTGTGTATCCCTGGACAAGTGTTTCAGGATCTTTGTTCTTTAGGAAATCTTTAAGAATATAAACAGCAGCATTTTGGGTGAGTTGCTTTTATAATTATGCTAATTAAATCACATCTGGACCCACAATGAGACTTGAGAAGGTAAAAAACACTATAAACTTAGGTGAGGGCTGGTTATGTTCAAGGCAGAAAGAGAAAGTTATGATGGAATCTGGGTATGTACCTTCAATGAAGTTTCAAACTGCACCAGAAGGAGACCTAAGAACTGTGAAGTCCTTCTTTAATCAAATGCAGCATTGGTCAGCTTGGATTATGCTCAGTGTTGACCTCCACAAATTACAAGAGACATGAAGAATTTGGAAAATGTTCAAAGGAGAGCAATGAAGAGAAGTAAGAATGGAAACTAAGACCAAGGACTGGCACTTCCTTGTTTAGCTCTTTCAAAGACTAGGTCTTCGATTTCTTTTATATCTCCTTGACTCTCACAATGAAAAGTTCAATGTAAAGAGTGACTTAGGTATCAGTCTTTAGACATACTAAAAGATTATTCTTCATTGTGATCAACTAATCACTCTACAAAAATCATAAGAAATATAAACAAAAGAGATTGGAGCATGAGAGACTTCACTTAGTTGAAAGAATCTCCTAACAATGAAAATTATAAAATACCAAGTTTGCCATGACATGTAAAATCTCCTTATCTAGTGAAAAAAAAAGAAAACATTCCTGTCTGAAATAGACTAAAATAAAGCCTGCTTAAGAAGAAATATGTTATATGGCCTCTCGTGATTCTACTATCATTATTATCATCATTAATTATTAGAGTTCATAATGATGGTGGAAACAACAATTTTATTCTTTTTACCTTTAAAGAATTTTGTAGAAATTAAATTGTTTTTATATACAGCCATCAATTTTATTTTTTAATCATTTTTTCTGTTATCAAGCATTTTTTGCTCTCTCCTATCACTCCACTCCCAAACTGAGAAAGAAAGAAATCCCTGTGATAAATAAGCCTCATCAAATAAAATTTTCCATATTGGTCATGCCCAAAATTGCCTATCTCATTCTATATTAGTCCATTTACATCATCTCTCTATCAGGAAGTGAACAGCATTCTAAATTTTTGGTCTTCTGAAATCATGATTTATCAGAATTCTTAAGTATTTCGGAATCAATCATTTCTACAATATTGATTTCATAGTAAATTGTTTCCTGCTTCTGTTCACTTTGTTGTTCAATCAAGTCCGACTCCTGTGGACCACACCATCTATCTGGGTTTCTTGGCAAAGATATTGGGAACAGTATGCCATTTCCTTCTCCAGTAGACTAAGACAAAAAAGAAGTTGTGACCTATCCAGGATCATGCAGCTATAAGTTTCGAAGGGTGGATTTGAACCTGGATCTTTCTGATTGGAGTGTCAGCACTTTATTCATAGAGCCATCTAATTGCCTCAAAGGTGTTCACTTTACTCTGTAGTAATTATTCAGCTATCTACAAATTCTACCTTTTTTTTCAAAACAGGAGAATTAAATTATTTCCATTGAAGCCACAGTTAATTGAGTAAGGAGATACAAAACTAAAAGCCAAGAATGTCCAATTTAATCATTGTTTAACTTTTTTACCCTAATATCTCTCATAACCATACATGATTTCCAGCAGTGATTAATTTAGAATTTTCCTTCGCATTAAGTAAATTCAGGTAAGATAGACCATGTATACTTCACTTTAGAAAATAGAAATAGACCATTACAATTGCCTAGAAAAATATTTTAGAGTCAGTTATTTTCACCTTTATCCCTCTTTAGCATTAGAAATATGTTTCCATAGAGAGGAACAAGTGATCCCAGAATATAAGAGTAACTGAGGCAAAATTCAAGAAAGCTTCATAATAGTTTATTCTAGAAAAATGAACTTACATGATTTTACAATGTAAATCATCACTTCAACACATCTATTTCAACAATTGGCAAGCTGATCACTTCAGGAAATGTTTTTGGTAAAGAGAATAGACAATCATGCAAGGTATTTTGTACCTTTATCATTCTTAAGCTTGTGACTCTATGATATATCTGTAAGTGGTCCAAGCATAATGAGAACAATGATAATAATATGCTATGTTTACAACTTCAAAGATAAATTTCACTTGGTTTAGCCCTTACTGACAGAAAAAAAACTAAATTACATTTTACTGTTAAACAGCAGTGAAACCCAAGAGGTCATTTTAAAAATTGTTAGCAACAGTACCTATTTTATATCACCAAAAAGCCTAACATTACATTTGAGACATGCAATTATATTGCATTATGCTGACATATAATAATGAAGGTATTCAACAATCAGCAAATGATGGATACATAAGGTGTCTTAATTTTAATTTTTACACAAAGTAAGAATGACACTTGAAAATGCAACAAACCTTTTAAAATCACTTAAAGAAAATAGCATTCTTATAAAAATATCTCAATGCTATATTGAAATTTAAATAGCACATGACAAGCTATCACCTTCGAGGCTGAACAAGTCAGAGAGAAGTACTCACCCTGTGCCTAACTTAGACCTTTAAAGTCAGTCTGTGATTCTTTTTCTTTTCCAAAGTTAATAATTCCTAAGGTTTTAGCTGTTCTATATAAAAGGATCTATATTAAAAACTCTTATTTGATCATTATCATCCTTTTAAATACTCCTAGAATCCTATGTAAATCTGATATTAGAAAAACTCACAAATTCTTAGAAACTTTCATTTCTCTGGCTCCTTTTCTCTACCCAGATGACCTAAGAACATCAATATCTGGAACTCTCCCATGAGTAACCACCAATTTCTTTTATAAAGCCCTTAAGGTCACAATACTCAAAATGTGAAACTGTTTTATTGACAAATTAATGGACTCTCACCCAAGACCCTAGAATAGGATCTCTTAACTTAAGCTCCCTGAACATTTTTTAAATGTTTTGATTGCTATTTCAATATTATTGGTTTCTTTTATTATCCTATATATTTAAAAACATTATTCTGACAAGAAGTCAGAAGATACCTTCAGATTGCCAAAAAGCCCATGATACAAATAAAAGTTAAGAATCTCAGCAGAAGATCAAGTGATCCCCCTTCTCATCAAC
Source organism: Antechinus flavipes (assembly GCF_016432865.1). Classification (NCBI taxonomy): domain Eukaryota; kingdom Metazoa; phylum Chordata; class Mammalia; order Dasyuromorphia; family Dasyuridae; genus Antechinus; species Antechinus flavipes. The sequence goes on along the minus strand of NC_067400.1, from coordinate 125,239,981 downwards.
AGACAACATTCCTCTATGTGTGACTTATGGACTTCTTTGGGCAAAGCTCCAAGGAAAAAGAAAACCAGGAGTTATTCCTCCATTGTTGATGTCTCTCCATAATGCCTTCTTGTCTTCACTGTCTTTTTTCCCCTCTAAGGCCTTTTTATCTATACTGTATTTTTCTTTCACCAAGTATCTCTTACCAGGCCTTACCAATTATTGATCTTCATTGTTTTCCTCTTTCCATCTCCAATATCTTCCCTTCATGTCCCAGATGAATGGCCATCCCTGTGGATTCTCCATGCTGTCTTCTATAGTTCCATCTTTTCTAGATAATTATCTAGAACCATAAATACAGATTTCTTGTAAATGGGGTACACTTATATATGATGTATCCATGTTCTTCATGGCCATTGCCATGGTGGGGAGGGGAAGGCAGTGATTAAAGTTAGAGGGTCAGAGGTTAAACACTGGCCATTTACTATATATATTACTAGGAACAGGTATGATTTAACCTCTCTGAGCCACTTTTCCTCCTCTTTTAAAAAGAGAAAGTTGGATCAAATGACCAGTTCCATTAAGCTCAAAATCTCTGACCTTATGATTCTTTTTCTTTCAGAATTGCTATGATAGGCAGAAATCTATGAATATAATATAGAATCATACAATACCAGACTTAGGAAAGTCCTATGGGATCATCTTATCTGAGCTCTTCATTTTACAGATAAGAAACTAAGGCCCAGAAAGATTATATGATTTGCCTAATGCCATGATTAAAAGGACAATTGCTACATAACTATTTCTTTTCATTTAAGTGATAATAGCATTTGGATTTTGTTTTGTTTTGTTTTGCTTTTAATAATTTGGCATTAAGATTCAGAGTTGGCTGAAGACCAATAGAGGAATGATGCTATCTAACCTCTATAGGACCTGCCGCAACGAATGCAAGTTTCATCATGAGAAGCTTCATCTTTATCACCTATAAGCCAACATCACTGAACCTAGTTCATCCCTCTTTGGCAACAAGGACATTCATATGACAAAGGAGAAGCTCCCCTTCTTTGTCCTTTTTAAAAATTTGCCCTTATAAAAGTACTATCCTATTTCAGAATGGTGGGGAGAACTCCCCAATAAGAAGTATAGAGGCACAAACGAGTGTACTCCAAAGAATCCCAAAAGGACACATTTTCTAGTTCTACGTAGAGACAGAGCTAACTGGGATTTGATCCTGACAACTAATACGAAGGAATGACAATTATCACCCCTGAAACTTTCCTTGTGGTCTTTGCCTCCTTCCCATCCTCAGCCACCACTACATGACACAACTATCTTTCAGTCACTGTCTCCAGTATCTTTGTGCTGAAGTAACCTTCTCCTACGTCTCTGAAGAGGACAAAGATATGGGCCAAATTCTAAGGAATATGGTACTTTCTGTCCCAGGGCAACCATTCTCTTCATCATTGACATTTCCTCTTCCCACAATTGAACATGATTTGGCTCTCAAAAATGAATTTGATCCTCCCTGCCTTATCCTGACTCTAGGCTTTGCATCTTTATTCCTCCTGGATAAAATTGTCTTAACCCACAGTCTCAAAGGCCAGGCAGTGTGGTCTCATGTCTTAGCATGTGAGAGAGTTAGGGAATACATACCACTCTTGTAAAAGACCAAAGCTTAGGGGAATCAGACTCTGTTTACTAATTGCTTTGCCAACATTATTGGTTATGTGCCTCCTCATTCCCTTCAGGCTTCCCTGAATCCAAATCTGCACTTCTGCTGAGCTTTCTTGCTTTCTTTTCAGGACTTTGGATTATGGAGTTCTGAGATGCCTTGTTATAGTTCCTGTTCCTAACCAACTTCTGGTTTATACTCACATGGCTAGGAGAAGTCTTTCCCCTCATCCTACACCAGTGCCTCCTACACAAGATAAGACATTTGCCTAAGATAAATCAATCTGGTCCTTAACCATCCATATTCAAACTCACCTCCTCAAAGAAATTCAATTTAACATTTATTCCATGACTTTTAGGTGAAGAGAGATGGGGGAAGTAGATTGAAAAACAAATGCAATCCATTGAAAGTTATTAAGTATTTATTAAGCAACTACACATCAAGCACTGTGCAAGATGAGAAGATACAAAGACAAAAGTGAAGAGTCCTACCCTCAAGGAACTTACATTCTACTGATAGGATATAACCATATACAAATAAATAATTACAAAGTCACTCTGGGAGGGGAAGCACACTAGCTAGTCAAGGAAAGTCAGGAAAGTCTCCATAAAGAAGGTGATTCCTAAACTGAGCTTTAACCAACTTTCATTTACTGATTCTAGCTGGTTCTGAAAGCTCTATTTTATCTGACACTCTCCATGAAAACATTTTTGGCATTACCTGGTTTGTCTTTTTTTAATATTATTGTATTTTCAATTCTATTTCTCTACACTCTTCATTCACTGAACCAGTGGATCTTTTGGGGAAAGAACTAAAAGTATTTCTATAAGGCACTTCCAGCATCTTTAATGAATATAATTGGGATAGTTGTTTAGTAAGTAGTTGAAGCCATTAAATTAGTTTGTCCTCCTTATTTGTCTTCTCCAATCAACCAAGATAGAGATAGGGAGCAGAAAGAAAAAAAAAAAGAAAAGAAAAAATCTACAACAATAAGGGAAAACCTAAAGAACTCCAGAGATTAACTAACTTGGACACTGACTTGGAAGACTTTCAGTTGACTATAAGTTTAAAAAATGAAATCCAGAGTTGCTACCCAGTTTCCCTGAGAAAATAAAAGTTTTGCCAATTCAAGCATAAATCCATGTGGTAGTGATCAATGGAGATGCTGTTTCCAGATTACCATATAAAAAAATAGATCAGTGCTAAATTAATGGCATTCATTTTTAAATGATCTACTTCTTTGCTAGAAACTTCAATTCCCTATACATTTCTTTTTTAAGAAAAGTATTCTGGACTTTTGGAAGGAGAAAGGAAGCATCCTTTAACACCCAATCATTCTCCTGTTCCAGGCTGTTGATGGGCTGAGAGGGTAGTATGGAAAGAGAAACTGTTTTATAAGAGTAAGGCTGTTATACAACTGGATTTGTGCCTCCTGCAGTCCAGGTAACAAGTTCCACTAATGCTCAATGTGGAGCAGGAGAAGGTTATTTGCAATAAAGTTTCAAAGATTCTCAACTGAAAACAACAAATGTGCTTATATTGAGAACATGGCAGAGAATTTATGGAAACATAACACGCAATTCTTACCTAAGTAGAAATAACCATCTTTTTTCACCTTTCTAAGGGTGATTTGATCCCAAAAGAAACTCATGGCACAGATTTCTTTCTTTCAGTCATGTAAAATATTGGCTGGAATAAAGTCTTCTTCCCCTCTGTCCTTTGGGTAGCACATAGTTTGAAACTGAAGGGGGAAATAAAATCATTTGTAGACTATGGGGCAGTTACCTTTTTACATTAGTTGTGGAATTGAGAAAGTAATTTTTATATTAATAGATCAAAGATATTGTCCATAGTTCTATAGAGTATGAAAGAATGGCAGGGGAGGGTATTTTGTGTAGTCCAAACCACCAGATTTTCTTTTTTCTTTTCATTAGGGATTATAACAATTTGTTGATCAGAATAAATTATGGTATCTATCCATCCCTTCTTTCTTACACACCTTTCTAACACTCTGTATTTTCATGAACATACATTTCTTGGTTTTCCCCTGTGATCACTGTCCAGCTTCCAACTTAGCAAAACCCTCTGGAGATGATTTGCCTTTTTCTCTGATCATTACTACTGAATGTATAAACAAAAGTATGTTAGTTATAGACATGATAAGTTAATAGTCAGACATTAGCTGCTTCGTGGGAAATAGCTTGCTCATATAAACCAGAACTGCTTGGCTAGATTTAACATTGCATGGTTAAGTAGTTCAAATCAGTTACAGCTGACACATCTTCCCCATGCACATGCTCAATGAGTGAAAAACATATGCATGTTATCAATTTGTGATCTCAAAGCTATAGTCAATTACCACTTGTATGCTGGACAGCACCATGTCTGTCTGCCAGCCACCTCAGAATAGAACATTAATGTTAATAGATACCAAGCCACTGGAGATAAGAGCAAAAACTAAATTATGGTCAAATTCCCTACCTAAAAATTTGAGTTCAAGAAAATTGACCTTACAAACAAGTTTAATGTTACAATTTTTTGAAAATATATTTTGGCTATTTAATTTCAACAATTTAAACAAAGCTGGCTGACTTCACAATCCAATAAAAAATTATAAAAAAACATTAATTATGGTTAGTAATCAGTATAAGAAATTCCCTGTATTTTGGTACATCTCAAAACATACATTTGTTCCATTTACATTTTTGAAAGATTTAAAATGAAACAGAGACTTTGTAGCAATACATGGTTATAAAAATATAGAATATAGAAATATATAGAAATAGAGATTTTATGTATTCTCCTTTACATTTTGAATATGGTTTTATAGCGGGGTGAGAACGTTGCTAGATTCCCCTTCCTCCCAAATCATCAGCAAAAATCCCTGGCACTAATCAGAATGCAAGAATGGAAAATGAAGCATGGAATTTCCACTGATTCCTTTAAGCTCATTTAAACTAGGTCTCCTTTCACCTCAGGCCCTGGCACTCTTTGCTCCTTGACTATATTTTTCTGGATATACTTTATCTGTGACTTATTATTTAAGACTTCAATTTTGATAAAGTTCTAGAAAAAGAAAAAAAACAACTCAGAAAAATAATAAAAGCCCTCCCTCTTCTTCAACAAACATCTAGTGTCTGGATAAGAGATGGCCAGCAACATATGGGATGTTTCTCTTTGGATCAAGCCACAATTAGCTTATGGTTTTGCTAAGAAATCTGTTGCAAACAGAACTGAACACCAAATCTGCTAACTCAGCATTAGACTCAACAGATTATGGAATCACAGTTGTAGATTGAAAGGGACCTGAGAATCTATGTAATTCAACCAACCCACTCATTTTCAAGATGGAGAAACTAAGGTGTGGTTAAGTGACTTGTCCAAACTAAAAATAAGGAATATCAGATTTGAACCCACATCATTTAATTGTCCAGTCAATGTTCTACTCTCTATATTGGGTTTTCCAATTTATATCCTATGAACCCAGGACACTTTCCTTTCATTCTAATCAGTCAAGTCTATTTTTTCAGTCTTCATTAAGGTTACTTCCTTTCCATTAATGATCCTTCACTTTCTTCAAACTTTCTTCAAGCTCATTCTCTCCCCTTAACCATTCTGTGGCCCATAACTATATTAAAAGACATTTTCAAGTATCCATTTACACAGATATTTGCTATTCTTCTAAATCAATCAAGCTCCCAGAGCATGTGATGTAAGGGTTTAATCCAATTGATATTCATAATTCACAAACATTTATTAAGCCCCTAATAAGTACAAGGCACTAAGCCAGACATAAAGACATGTAGCTACTGACATTAAAAAATATTACAATCTTGAAGATGATGCAGGACACACATACAAATTATTATAATACAAAATAGAGCATAAGTGCCTGCATAATGAAAAGTGCTGGAGTGGTGAAAGTCCTGGATTCAGAATCACCCAAACTGGGACTGAAAGATACCTCCACTTCTTTTGAGACACAACAGATTGAAGTAGATGAGGCACTGGTCACACAGTCAATAAGAAGAAAATTCACAATGCATTAATATTTCATTGTGACTTTCCTCATATATACAAAACATCATGGTTCAGTTACCTGCAAGTACACTAGATGATGATATGGAGACAAAGTAAGATCAATTTATCTTTTTTGTGAGGATTCTAGAAAAGTTTGCTGATAAATATAATGCAATTTTGTGGCTTGCTTTGTCTTTTCATATCATGGACTTTCACCCACAAACACAGACACAGACGCAGACACACACACACACACACACACACACACACACACACACTTATCCTATGCTTTCAACCAAAAAGAGCGCAGCAATGCATTGCCTTCATCTTCTGTTGGAAAAAGAATGGAATAGGATCAGAGAAATATAGCTAGATACAATCTTAGCAATCTTTATCTAGTTTCACATTTTGTAGATGATTAAGCTGAGGTCCAAAATGGCAAAGAGATTTGCTCAAGGTCATACATAGAAATAGTAAGCAACTGTATTAAGATTTGAACCTAGAACTTGAATCTCCAATTTTAATGACCTTTAATTGCACCAAGTCAACAATAAAATTTATAGCTGGTCTCCTCTTACCTCCTTCCCCTCTCTTACGAAGCCCACTGTGACCTGTGCTTTGAAGACATCTCATTCTTTCTCTATGTCTTATCTATCTATTGATCTATCTATCTATCTATCTATTTATCTCTCTGTCTCTCTATCTCTGTTTCCTTTTGTCTTTCTGTTTCTGTCTCTCTCTTTATCTCTGTCTCTATCTATCTCTGATTCTCTTTGTCTCTTCTCTCTGTGTCTCTCCTTGTCTCTTTGTCTCTGTCTCTCTGTCTATCACTCTCTGTCTCCTGTTTCTCCATCTCTAGGTCTCTCTTTTATCTCTCTAGCTTAGCCTCAGAATCTCTCTTATCTATCTCTCTCTGTCTCTGTCTTTCTGTGTCTCTGTTTGTGGTTGTCTCTCTTATTACTTATTTTTTGTATGTTCTGTGAATTTCAGAATATTTGTCTTTCACTATAGCTAAACAAACATACTTTTCAATCCTTATTAATGTTGCTTTTTATAATTTCCCCAAGCTTTTCTTCAAATTCATCCCTTCTCCTTTACCTTTCTATGGCCCATCATTGTATTAAAACTCATTTTTAGATGCTCTAACATAATTCTTGCTATTCTCTTTAATTGATCAAATGTTCACTGAGAGCCAGAGCCTAGTATAATGTAAGGATTTAATATAATTAATGTTAGATTTAGCAACTTTTATAACTTGCTTTAAAGTTAAGGATCCCAGTGCAAAGATTTAGCAAGCTAATTTACACTGAAATATTCGTGACTGATAATGGTTTAATGTTTTGTTCCTATCAAGCATTAGCTTTTTATCATGCCATAACACAAAGGAATAAGACCAACAATGGAATTCAATAGGGAGACAAGGTAGATTGTGAATAAAGAAGAGTTTTCTAGGGCCCCTTAAACTAGAACCCTGAAACTATTAACTATTCTTTTAGGGAAAGTTTTCCTATTGACTATTAACATATACATTTTAATATTAAATTTGTAGGGGAGGAAACAAGAAAACAAAGTGTAGAAAGGTACAAAGTCATAATATGGTCAAAGATAGAAAAGTATCTGAGGGAAGGGAAGAGAAGCACAAATAAGAAAACAAAATAAGACATTATTGTGCTCCCTTCTATCAAAATCAAAGAATCTAAAAGTTGAAAGGAACCTTTAAAGTTATCTAATTCAATCATTACAAAAAGCATGAATCCTTTTTATTTTATCCTAACAAGGTTATGCAGCTTCTACTTGACCCAACTGCAGTGTGAAAACTCATTATCTATCAAGATAACCCATCCTATTTTTGAACATATAAAAAGCTCTCCCTTACAGTAAGTTCAAAACTTGTTTTATCAGTCCTAGTTCTGTCCTTTGGGAATGAAGATGAATAAATCTGATCCCTCTAATACACAATAGTCCTTTCAAACAGTTGAAGGCATTAATAATTACTTTCCTACAAGCCTTCTTCCTTTGGTTGAAACATACCCACATAAGGTACCCAAGTCAATAAGCGTTTATTAAGTGCTTACTATGGGCAGGCATAGTTTTAAGCTCTGGGGATACAAAGAAAGGCAAAAACAGTAATGACTTTAAGGAGCTCACATTCTAATAAGGAAACAAAAATAAACTAACTACCTAACAAGACATAAACAGGATAGGTGAAAGGCATCAGTGGTGAAACATAAGCATTAAGGGGAACTAGAAAAAACTCTTTACAGAAGGTGGGGGTTAAGTTGAGATTTGAAGGAATCCAGGGAATTCAGAAAGTGGAGAAAAAGAAGAAAAGGAGTAAAATCTTGGGAGACAGCCAGTTAAAAGGAGAGTCAGGAGATGGAGTGGCCTGTATGAGGAATAGTAAGAAAACCAGTATAGGTTAAACAGTAGGTGGGGATTAAAATCATAGGAATACTGAAAAAAATAGAAAATGGGTCCAGTGTGAAGGGCATGATTCCTTCAATTCTTTCTCAACCTGCTCTCTTATTAAACTCTACCAGTTGCTAAATACAGAAAGTTCCCAGAGTTGTACACTGATTCATACCTCAGTGGAATTTAGGGCAATAATCTCTGAATAAATTTATCATAAATAATTCCCTAAAACTAAGTTGACAACCTCACCCTTGCCATCATCTCACTATTCCTTGGAGGCTCTCTCATTGATTTTCCCACCATATTCCTTTTAAAATTGAAAGTTTTCTATTTTAAAACCTTTCATATTCATTTAAGTTCCTAGCTTGCCATATCATACAGAAACATGGCAAGATCATTTCTAGAATTGTCATAATTGCAGAACCCATTTTACAAATACTGTTTCTCCTTTTACATCAGAAAATAGTTTATAGAATATTTTGCCACAAATGTGAGTGTTATTTATTTTATTTATTCTATGAAAATGTGCTGCCAAAACTCTAATAATTCTATGGGGTTCTAGTTGCTAACCACAGCATATGGGTGTACGTTATCCATTAAATGGCAAGTGTGTTTTTGCATCTCATCCTTTTTGATCCTTCTGTCTTCAGGATAGCCTATACAGGATAATAGTAGCTACAATTCAATAGAATATCTAATTATACTTGTTCATATGATATCTTCATTTTTCTGCAAAAGATATACTATTTGTTCCCTTTGACAGTGGTAAATAAAAAGTAGCATCAGAACTCATGAGACTAGAAGATTATCCCAAATATATTGTAAGGGCAAAACCAATTTTTTTCAAACTTTAACTTTTTTCCTTTAATATTACAATGGTGTTTATTTGATTGATGGAATCTTTCTAGTTATCCCAGTCATATTTTATCCCTACTCAACTTTTTGGTATTTCATTTTGTTTCACAAGGAGAGAGAAAGAAATAAAGAAACAGAGAGAGACAGACAGACAGACAGAGACAGAGACAGAGACAGAGAGACAGAGAGACAGAGAGAGGAGAGGAGAGGAGAGTAAAGGAGAGGAGAGGAGAGGGAGAGAGACAGAGAGAGAGAGGGAAGGAAAAAGGGAGAGAGGGAAGGAAGAAGGGAGAGAGAGAAAAGGAAGGAGGGAAGGAGAGGGAAGGAGGGAGGGTTCATACAGGACAATCAAGGCTGAAAATACTGATGATTAGCAGTCAGCTTTTCTTCATGAAGTAAACTGGTTCATATTCTTATGTAACCAGGACTAATGAATTAAGCATTACAGACTGCTACTTATTCTGTCAATAGCTTGTGCATTGTTCAATAAAATTACTTTTCTCCTTTCCATGATAGACACACAAACATCACTAGCTGATGCTATAGTTTTAGTGACGGATGACATACGGTGAAGTGAAGCCTTTTACCTGATTAATTGTCATTTTACTGAGTTAAAATTCCCTAAAGATCATTTATCTCAATCATTCTTTATTTTCACTACAGGAGGGGTATGGAGAAGGGGAAACTTGTATCAGAATCCATGATGCAATTATTTCCTTTGATGAGAAAATGCCAAATATTGCCTTATTTTTTCTTAACCATCCTGAATAAGAGAAATAAGTACTGGGCTTAGAATCAGGAAGACCCGGGTTCATATGCTGCCTCCAAAATTTAATTAGTTTCAGACATTTTTCTAAAACTCATCCATGTGCATCTGTCCTTGTTATCTAAATCAATTATTAGTCTAATAATAATAAACAAAATTATATATTATATCAGCATTTAGAATACTATAATAAAACAATTCACAAGCCATCTAAAGAACCCTCATGGTTCTTCAAGATCTTATGTACCACATTGATTAAATAAATAAATCATATGACTAAGTATATTTGCTAAGGTACTATTATTTTTGAAATCTCGATGTAGCTATTGTTTTAGCTTCTAAGAGTTTATATCCCCCAATAGTAGACTTTTTTATTTTTTTTTCAATAGTAGACTTTTTTAAAGTTCACCATTCATTTCTGGGCCAAATAGTAAACACAGTGGGGGAAGGGGAAAGGGGAAGTGAGAGGGAGAGAAAGAAAAGAAACAAGATAAAAGAATAATAGCTGAAAATAAAAATGAAAAACCCCAAACTAAATATCAGTCCCACTAAAATGTGTTCATTGTCACAACTCTGCTTCTTCCTGCTTATCCTTTTGTTTCTTTCTTTGGCAATTAAGTGATTTAGCAGCAACATTGAGTTAAGACCTTAATACAGTGGGATCTTGCCTCAGACACATCTGGCAGGTAGGTCTTGTATGCACTGTCATCATCTTTTTACTTAATACCTGACTTATTAATAAGATAAAGATGTGAGTTTCCACAGAGAACACTGTGCGTGTTTATTAACAAATAGACTTCCTACTAAAAACATTTCTGTCCCATCCAGGTAACTATCCACATGCTGCCCTTTGACCTACTGAGAGGAAAAAAAGAAAATTGATAAACTATAAGAAGTTAGTGTTAACTATGTCTATGTTATTATGAGTCCCCTTCCTTTCCTAGTGAAAAGGCGCTTAAAATTTCCTCTAAATTCTCATCAGTAATCTTTAACATTGTTATTTGAGTATATCTGACTCTTCGAGACCACTTGGGGTTTTTTTGGCAATGCCATTTCCTTCTATAGCTCATTTTACAAATGAGGAAACTAAGACAAAGAGGTCGACATGATTTGACCAGGGTCACATGGCTAGTAAATTCTTAGATCAGATCTGAATTCATGAAGACAAATCTTCCTAACCCTAGACCAATTGTTTTATCTACTTTATCTATAGCCTTTAATATTTCCACCAAATTTAGTAACTGAATCTATAATGTACCATTTGAACTTATGAACAGCAGAAATATCCAAGAACTTTCTCTAAAGTAAAAGATTAGAGGTAGTCTATCTCACTGAGAAATTTAAATAGTCCCCACTTAAAAAAAAGACATCAAGATAAAATTAGTTATTCTAGTTTACTACTGCTGCTCATCTTTCTTAACAGTTTTTTTTTTTTTTATCACCCAGGCTTTAAATTTAGGGGGCATCTTTGCCACCATTCTCTCTGTTTTTCATATCCAATTAGTTGTTTGCTACTGCCTGTTTTTTGAGATTTCTTAAACTTGTTGCCTCTTGTCCAAACTCACATTTGCCACTCTAATACAGATTCTCATTCATCTCATGTGTGAATTCTTGTTAACAGACACCCAAATCCTCTTTACCTCCATTTTACACATGTTCTAAACATCAGCCTAAACATCTGAACTTACACATCTATCAGTTATTTAAAGCACTGTACTAGGCTCTGGAAATACAAACAAGAACAAAACAAAATAAAACAAAAAAAAAAAGATTTGCCTTTAGTCTCAAGGATGTCACATTCTATTGGGAAATAACTGGGCACATATGAGATGTCTACAAAGTAGAATGTATTTAGCATTAATCTCAGAAGTGAAAAATACCATACATATCTTCCTGAAGCATCAGTTTCTTTTCTATCCTCCCCTGGATCATTGATTCTCCATCACGTATAAGATGCAGTCCAAATCTTTAGCTGCACTGACCTGTGGTTATGTGGTCAGGTTACTGACTGCAGAGTATTAATGTTTTACATGGTACTGAATGAGACAATCAAGCATTTTGCCTAATGAATATTGTTGAAGTGATCCCAGAGTCATTTAGAATTGGGGAAATGAATCAATATACTCTAAAGTACCCAAAGATATTCAGAGACCATGAACTGAGTATAGTATCTCAATTGGTCCTTGTTCAGTGTTCACCCATGAAAGCACCACAGCTGATGGGACACAGAATATCTGTTACATCAATTACTACTTGCTCTTGCCCTATAAAAGCAAACTCATCCATACTCTTGGGCAGAGAGTCCCTTGAGTTCTCATCCTTTATCCTTTCTCATTAACCTTCGTCTTATAGGACATAAATTTGCAAAGTTTAGAATATTCTATAAGTTTCAGCTTTTATCATTTCTAGGAATAGAAATAAGACCTGTGATTTCATTGGTATTAGTAACTCCTCAGTAAGAAAATGCTCTTTATCAGAGGAAGTTAATCATTTCTCTACAACTTATCATCTTAGAGACTTGCCTAGATCACTAAGAGTTTAATTCATTTATAGTAACTCAGCAGGTATATGTCAAAGGTAAGATTTGAAACTAAGTCATGCTAACTCAGTTCCCTCTCATTATCATTACTATTATGAAAAAACATACCTTATATATCCAAGCCAATTTTCTCATCTCTAAAATGAAGGGGTAGATTAGATTATTTCTAGGTTTCTTTCAAGCAATAGATCTTACAATGTCTATGATTCAGTATAAGCAAAGCTACATACTAAGCCCAAGAAATAGTAAATCCAAGAAATGGAAACCTGTTTTTAAAATACTTATAACACAGCTAGGTATGTATAACATTAAACTGAGTTCATTGATAGTTATCTTTTACTTTTCTTTGTATCTCCAGTGGCACAATGCTGAGCACACAATAGGCATTTAATAAATTCCTGCTGATGGATGTATAAATATGTTCAAATTAATAGAATACAAACTAAGCCTCCCTGTATGTTCATCTATGGTCATTAAGACCCTCAGCTTGGAACCATATACTTTTTCCTATATTATGATTCATTTCTTTTCCCACATATAAAAAGGAATTTTGTGGGGGGGAAAATACCTCTTGCCCACCCTTTATAAAACAAGAAATGGAAGTATGAATTGGCTTACTGTCCTTTGGAAATACTATACTCATTAATTGTAATCCAAACGTTGGAGAAGTTTTCTTTTGCTCCCAAACTCAAAAATGACTTTTGAAATTCATTTGAATTTTCCCCATGTTTCAGTCAAAGTTCATCCAGCAAGTCAGAAACTCAGGATTTTATAAGTTCCCTCACCTTGTTTTGAAAAGCAGATTTCTTCTACATGTGTCTGAACATGCACTGACAAAATCTGCTTGATTTAACTGTACTTTTAAAAAAGCATTCTTATTTAGTCTAGAAATTTCAAACCTGAGTATTGGAGTGTTGCCACCTTAACCCCTAGGTTGACAGTAGAGTGATGGGCTTTGTCTTAAAAATTCTCAGAAATGAAAGAGGCCCCCAAGGTCATCTACCCTAACCCATCATGGAGTGAGCAGGAACTCACTTCACAAATCCAGAACAAATCATAAGAGAAATATAGATTATAAGAATAAAGAAGCTATATTTTTCTTTTGTCCTCTTCTCTGTTCACATTAAATCTGTTGTATTTAGTTCCATACTAGGCACCATACCAGTTTAGGAAGGATATTTATAAGCTGGAAAACCTCCCCAAAAAGGCCAGCCAGGAAAATTAATTGAAAAAATAAGGCTCTTTTGCCTGGAGAAGGGAAGATTCAATAGGGCTTGAAGGACTTGAGGATTCTTAGGACTAAAAAGAAAAAGTAGTGTTATGAGAGCTGCTTTCATATTTGAAGAAGTCATTTGGACTTATTCTGTTGAATTTCAGAGAGTAGAATGAGGAGAAATTGGTAGACATTGCAAAGAGGCAGATTTAGCTTTGATATTGAGGGAAATAATATAAAAATCAGAGCTATCCAAAAATATAATAGAACTGCCTTGGGAGTAGAAGGAGTAGGTTCCTCTTCATTGAAGTCTGAAAACAAAGTTTGAAGGAGAACTTATCAAACATGTTGTAATAAGAAATTCTGCACACTAGGGGATTTAGGTAGGTAGGTGGCATAGTAGATAGAGTGCTGGGTCTGGAGTCAGGAAATCTTAAGTTCAAATCCAGCCTCAGACATTTACTAGCTATGTGATCCTGAGTAAATTGATTATAAACTATATTTTCTTAACGGTAAAACAAGGCTAATAACTTTATAGAGTTGTTGTGATGATAAAATAAATAATTATAAAGTGCTTAACTCATTGCTTCTCATGTAGTAGATGCTATATAATTATTTATTCTCTTTTCCTTCTCCTTCCCCCCACAAAGCTCAGTAATGTCCCTTATGAAATTCTGCAATTTGGAGTCTAAAGGCATCTATATGGTATAGGACCTAGAGCATTGGGTTTAAAACCAGGAAGATCTGAATTTAAATTCTGCTTCAAGTACTTTACTAGCTGCATGATTCTGGATAAGTTATTTAACTTCTCACAGCCTCCATTTCCACATCTGTAAGATGAGAAGGTGGGATTCAATAACTTTCAAAGGTCCCTTTCAGTTATTTATCTATGATCTTATTATTTTGGTCTTCTAGACTCAGTAATCATTGTGCATGTTTAATAACCAGCTCTCCAAAAACTTGGGACACTTTTAAATTCAATCTCCATTATAACATTTTATCCATTGATTTATTAAATCTATAAAAAAAAAAGAACAATAAATCAAGCTCTGATTTGTGGCATTCATCAATCACAGAGGTACAAGTGATCACATCAAAAATTTAACAATCAGCTGTCACAAGCCAATTTGAACTGACTCTAGCATACTCCTGGATTAAACTACAGTAGAATATCTCTGATGATTAAAAAAAATAATTCACTACTTGCTAAAACAGATTATTCTATTTTATCTATTTGTCAGCTAATTTTTAATCTTCATATCTAGCCAAAATATGCTTCCCTTCAACATCCACCCATTACTCCTAATTCTATCTCCTAGGGCCAAGAAAAACAAGTCTAACCTGTTCTCTTCCCTCAAATATCTAGAGATAGTCATCATGTCTCCTTACCTATAAACTCCTCACCCAGGGGTGTGTTGGAGCCAGGTAATACTAGCTCAAGCTGATTGTTAAATTTTTAATGTACACACTTACCCTTTAGAAATTGGCAAATGCCACAAACCAGTGCTTGATTTATTGTTTTGTTGATTGTATAGACTTAAGAAAGTGATGGAGAAAATGGTAATGATAGATTAAATTTAAGAGTTTGTCAGGTAACACATTTCCCCTTTGAAAGTCAGTTGTTAAACATTTACCAGCATACTCTTGCCCTTACTCCTCACCCTAAATCTTTTCTCCCTTAGGCTAAACATCTCCATTTCATTTAATGAATCCTTAAATAGAATGGCTTCAAATTTCCTTTTCATTCTGATCATTCTTCCTCTGCATACAATAAAATTTATCAACACCTTTCCTAAAATATAGTATTTAGAATTGCACACAGTATTCTGTAACTACCATGGTAGTTCTTTTATTCTCCATATTAAGTTTCTATTATTCAGCATAAAACTGAATTTGCATTTTTGATTGACATTTCACCACATTGATTCAAATTTAGCTTTCATTCTGCAAAAAAAAAAGTACTATCTTCCACTTGAGATTTGCTTTTTTCAAAACTAAAATATAGTATTTTACATTTATCTCTATAAAATTTTATCTTATTTGAGACATCCCATGTTTATAAATATCATATTTTCTGAGAACCTAATGCTGTTAGTCATAATGTTAGCATAATAATAACTAACTTGTATATATTTATATATGTGTGTGTACTATTTAAATAATTATTTTTGCTTTACAAGGCAATTTATCCACAACAACTTATGAGAGTGCATTGTTATTCACATTTTACAAATAATCAAATTGAGGTACAGAAAAGTTCTAAATGACTTGTCTAAGATCACACCCAATAAATGTCAGAGCTGGGATCTAAACTCAAAACATCCAACTTCAAGTATAGCATTCTCTCAGCTATATTGTTTTCTACTGCTATTTGTCAGATTATGTTTCAATATGAATAATATGAATAAAAACAATTAGATGGTACAGTGGATAGAGTGCCATGCCTTGCTGAAAACCAGAAAAATCAGAGTTAAAATCTGGCCTCATACACTTACTATGAAATTGTGGACAAGTCACTTAATACTGTTTGCCTCAGTTTCCTCATCTGTAAAATGAGCTGGAGAAGGAAATGGCAACATCTTTGCCAAGAAAAACCCAAATGGTGTCATAAAGTCTCAGACACAAATGAACAACAAAAATAATCCAATGCTCCCATACCTTAACTTAAAAAAAAGGCTAAGTTTTAATTAGTGGCACAAGCTTTTCAATTGCCACATATATTGTGAGAATTTTGCTTATGGGATATTCAGAAACAGAACTTCAGGAAGACTTGTCTTCAATCAATCAATGAATCGAATTCACCATGAACCAATCATTTATTAAAGTACCTAACATTAGATCAGTGATAAAAAGACAGTTTTGCAAACCCATCTAGAATCACTGTTTAATAGAATACTGGGAATCAGAAAGATCTGTTAGCATTTCTAAAAGAAAATATTTTCTTCTTCAGCATTATAGCTGCCAGGTTTGGATTTTTAATACTAGAGTCCTTAATGAGCTGCATCAGGAAGAAGTATTCCAAAAGAAAACAAAAATGAAAAGAGCAAGCGGTGGAAGTCCAAGCTAGGAATGACATAATTTTAAGGGCATTAAAGGAAAAGTTCTAAAAATATCTAAAAGAGGAGGAGTATGCAGAATACTTGGGGGAAATCAGAAACATTATTAATAGTTTCCTTTTTGTTGTTGTTGTAAAGGCAGTTTGGAAAATGTCAATAAAAACTAACTCATATATCTACATTTCAATGTCTACAAGTTTTTCTGAGAATCTTTATACAAACATTAGAGGCATTCTTGATAAAGATATATTTTTGCAAATAAAGTAAGGTTGTACAGTGGGTAAAGTGTTGGACCTTAGTCAGGAAAACTTGGGTTTACATCTCTCCTCAGATACTTCCTGGTTATGTGACTCTAGGCAATCATTCAATCTCTGCTTCACTTTTATCATCTATAAAATGGGGATAATAATAATATCTACCTCCCAGGGTTGTTATGAAGATAAAATAAAATATTATTTGTAAAGTGCTTTATAAAGTTTACAACAGTATAAAAATGAAGCTAGCTATTATTATAGTTCAGGAAATTGGGGAAGGAATCTTTGCAGCAAGTTTCATAGATAAAGCACTCATTTCTAAGATATGCAGGGAACTGAATCAAATTTACATAAATAAAAGCCATTCTCCAATTAATAAATGGTCAAAGAATATGAATGGACAGTTTTCAAAGGAAAAATCCAAATTATTAATAGCCATATGAAAGAAAAATGCAAATTTAGGCAACTCTGAAGTACTACTTTATACCCATAAGATTGGTTAAGATGACCAAAAAAGGAAAAGAAAAATGACAAATGCTGAAGGGGCTGTGGGAAAACAGGTGCATAAATGTACTGTTGGTAGACAGCCTATGAAATAGTCCCAGTCATTCTGAAAAGCAATTTGTAACTATACTCAAATAGCTATTAAACTGTGCTTCTTTTTTGACCAAATGATCCATACTCCCAAAGAGAACAAAGAAAGAGAAAAAAACCCATAGCACAAAAATATTTATAACAGCTTTTTTCATGATGGTGAAGAACTGGAAATTGAAGAGTTATCTGTCAACTGAGGAATGTCTTCAATAAGTTATGGTACGTAAATGTGATAGAGTACTATTATGTTGTGAGAAATAATGAAAGGGCTGGTTTCCTAGAAATCTGGGAAAGATTAGACTTGCCATTTAAACTGGTCTAACAGAAACCAGGGTGTTTCTAAACTCAATACACCATTTCCCACCTTCGTGTATTTGCAAATGCTAAAACCATAACTATAAAGTACTCCTCATCACCACCACTCAGAATTTTTGACTTTCTTTAAAATTCAGCTCAGATATTATCTGGTCTTTAAAACCTTCCCATATATATCAGTATCTTTAATATATCCACCAAGAAAATAAAAAGTTCTTGAAAGAAAGAGCCTAGTTCACTTCTACCATTGTTTCATCAATGCTAGCACAGTGCTTTACATATAGTTTATTATATATAAAGCAATATTTACAATGCAATAATAATATAATGCAATATTTATTGCATTAAAATAAAGTAAAATTCACTCTCTTTCAAATACTATCTCATCAATCTAGAGAATATTCTACTGCTTTTGAGTCACAGAATCTCAGACCTAAGATAATAGTGCAAAACAGTCTTTCTACAGATGAGAAAACTAGGAGGAATGAACAGGGTTCAAAGTCACATAGTGAGCCAAGAACTTGAGTATTGAATCAGATCCTTTGACTTCTATTTCAGCACTTTTTTCTACACTACAAGATTGGTTTCTTAGTTTCATTAAAAGTCACACCAGGCATCAGAACTAACATACAGTGGCTTCTGTACTATGGTTTGAAGAGTACCATAAAGACTGACTATCCTCTTGCCATCCAAATAAACCTATTTCATTGTTTGAATTTTTCCAGATATTAGAATTGATCCCCTTTCACTAGGGAATAGTATCAGAAAAATCTAGTATTTTGTGGTTTACAAAATAATTTCCTTAGAACAACACAAGGAAGGAGGAGATATAAATATTATTATACCATTTTATAGATGAGAAAACTAAGGATCTGTGAGGATAAATGACTTACCCAAAGGAGGGAACCTGAGAAGTAATCTTTAGAGTACTAGAGTGTACTTCTGCTTGAGACCAATCCTGATTAGCTCAGTGTCAGATCAATAAAATCTTGGAACAGGAAGGAATCTTTGAGATCATCTCTCCAAGGAGCTATTTTAACAAATATGCAATGATGAGTTGTGCCTGTAAAATATACCCAGAAAAAATCAAACTTTCTTTGAATCATCTATAGCATCAGCAAAGCCATACTATAATATAGAGAACTCCCAGTTATTTGTGTGTAAATGATTCCTATGACAGCTAATCTGTGGGTATCCTCATTTCCTCCCAGTTGTACCAGAATCTCCTCCCTCTTCTGACTCAGAATTGATCAGGACATATATATTATCCCCAATACATACTGTACCACCTTCCTCTCTATGACTACTGAAACCCAGACTAGCTTCCCATCTACCCACTGGTCCCAGGGCCATCTTGCACTTCCTTATTCAGTAGAATCCTAAAATTTCATTCTTGATGCAGGAATTGATAAATGTACTCATCAATAAAATAAACACTGTTTTTAAGGCTCTAATCCCTTGATTCTCCACATGATCTACTGAAATATGTTTTCAAAATGTTGTTTATTCTCAGTCTTAAAGTCGGCTTCATAGAATGTAAATTACATGTGTTCTCTAGCATTTCTCTCACCTTATTAAGGAAAGTTAGGTGCATTCAAATTAAAAAGAAGATACTTGGAATCATATTTCCCCACACCAATTTTCCTTCCTTTTTTACTGCTTCTACTTTAAATAAGAGCAAGATCCTACTTCTCTCTTTTTTTCCATACCCCAATCCACATCCACACTCAACTCTTCTTTGCAAGATAAGATACTTTTGTTTTCTCTAGGGAGCTGTTTATAAATTGTAGAAGTTATTAAGAATTTTATAAGAAGATAAACAAAAGCTAAAGTTACCTTTCAGACTAAAATTTTTCAATCAAATCACTTGAATCAAAAAGAGGACCAAGTATAATGAAAAGTATTATTGGCTCTTCATCAAAAACATTTGCTTCCTTCTGCCTCCTCACAGCCAGTTCCTTAAGCCAAGCATTGATCCCAGGAGATTCTTGAAGTTTCCACCTCCCAATTACACACTTTGCAGCATAAGACAAGGAATCAGCTTTAATTATTTGATACTAATCTGATAAGTATGGCAAAATGCCCAAGTCTCTCCTTTAGACCCTTTCCCATTGTCTTGAGGAGACATTTTAGCCATGATTTTCCATTCTTTTCTCCTACTTTTAACTTCTTTGAAACAAGTGAAATAATCAAAAGATACAATGATTATTTCCCTCCAAAAATATACATATAGATATATCTATAAATATGCATTAAAATTTTTCCAACCTTCATTTTTTTAACCAGTAAATTTGGCTTCCCAAGGTACATACTGACACTCTGCCCATAAATTTATGGGCATAAATAAATTTATTTAGGGCTTCTGGGTTAACACTACATTTCTATACCTTCATGGGAAGCATCTGATCAACATGCCTATATTAAATTTGATGATAACAAATATTTATTAAGTGTAATTATTATGCATTAACTGTTATTAAGTTTTGTTTGTTGTCATTTTCTAAGAAGACCAATGGCATTATAGTATTGATTCATGTGTGAATTGGATTTCATTGAGAGAGAGTTATACAAAGTCATCAGTCTCATTCTCTTTGTGGCAGGAAAAAAGTCAAGATGACTGGTAATAGTCCAAGATGTAGTGGATGACCTTGAAATCTTTGATGTCTGATCAAGCTTTAAGTACGCCACAGTGCCAGCTTCAGCTGTCTTTAGGATAAATTGTTCTCATCTGCCTATTCCCCTAGGAGAAGTGTTCACATACTTTTGGTAGACATATCCCAATTACTCACCCATGTGTTTGAGACCTCTCAGTTACCCTCAACCTGTGTTAGTCCATCAGTTTACCTGGGTGTGGGCACTTCACATGCTATAGCTTCTTAGAGCCACAAGTAAGATTTGAGTGCCAGATAGACACCAAAAGGCTGCTCAAGACAATTGTGTGATAAAGTTATACAGAAGTGTGCTGAGCTTCTCCCCAAACCTAGAGAATTCTAATAGTTCACATCCAGCCCCAGCAGTCTGACATCTAGTCTTCCTTCTTAGTTGGAAACATAACAGCATCTCTACCCAACAAGGTTTAGAGAACTTCTATTCTACTAATGAATATCATGGTGAAATAAAAGAAGAGAGTAGATGAGAAGTGGGGTAGGGGAAGAAGAGATAGAAGAATTCCAATATTCAGAAAACCCACCTGCTCAAAATCAATTCTTTGTTGTCAACTTTATCACCTATAAATATAATTCCTCAAATCCCCAGAACAAAGAATACTGTAGTATAGGGAAAGGATAGATAGATAGATATACACACTTACATACTCACACACATATATATATTTGAAAACGACTGAATTTTGCATACCAATCATTGTTTGAGGTGTTAAAAATAAAAAACAGAAAATCCATATCTTATAATATTTGGAAAAAGCACATGTTCACAGAAAAATAAATATAAAAAAACCACATAAAATAAATACAAAGTAATTTTGAGGTAGAATACTAATTCCCAAGTATAGGGAAAGGACTCCTAGAGGAGGGCTTCTCTGGTTGATGTGGTGCCCAGGGAATGATAAAAATCCATTTTATCCATGTATGCCATGATTTTTTCCACATTTACCAGGAATTCAAGGTTATCAATTGATCAACAAACATTTATGAAATACTACCTGCCAGGCATTGTGTACAAGCATACAAAAAAAAAAAAAAAGCAGAAACAGTTCCTTATCTTCAAGTTGCTTACATTTAAATGGATAGACAACTTGCTAAAGAATATCACAATATACAGAGAATAGAGGGAAAATAACCCAAGAGAAGGAAGGGATCAAGAGTCCATAAGACCAGTAGGAAAAGATGTTGTTCTATTTTCTGTGCCATGTTGTTATTTGTAGCAATATATAAACAGTGGGCAAGGTCTATTTTTTTTTCTTGGGATCTCCTGCACCATTGAGTCAAAAAAAAATGAGTCCATTGGGTGAATCATGCTGTGAAGTTTATCAAAGGACAAAGTTAAATCACAAAAGAAGGATAATCCTGAGAGAAGTTGAGAACCACATCACTTAGAGAAAGCTTCAGAAATTATGAGTTCGTTGGTCCAATTTGAATATTTCAGAGTATCCCTAGGGCCTAGCACAGTTAGTTGTGTATACAGTAGGCACTTAATAAATGTGTTGAATGGAATTACAGGTGCTATGTTGTAGGGGTGGGGCCTGTCAGATCTTTTAGATCTTAACCCAAAAACTATCTCAGTTCTTTTGTAACTCTTAGCCAACCAGAGAAGCCTTTCAATATTGTCTATCTTTCTAATTACTTATTTCTTCACGCCATTCTCCAATTGATAAATGGTCAAAGGATACGAACAATTTTCAGATGATGAAATTGAAACTATTACCACTCATATGAAAGAGTGTTCCAAATCACTATTGGTCAGAGAAATGCAAATTAAGATAACTCTGAGATACCACTACACACCTGTCAGATTGGCTAAGATCACAGGAAAAAATAATGATGAATGTTGGAGGGGATGCGGGAAAACTGGGACACTGATGCATTGTTGTTGGAGTTGTGAACGAATCCAACCATTCTGGAGAGCAATCTGGAACTATGCCCAAAAAGTTATCAAACTGTGCATACCCTTTGATCCAGCGGTGCTACTACTGGGCTTATATCCCAAAGAAATACTAAAGAAGGGAAAGAGACCTGTATGTGCCAAAATGTTTGTGGCAGCCCTGTTTGTAGTGTCTAGAAGCTGGAAAATGAATGGATGCCCATCAATTGGAGAATGGCTGGGTAAATTGTGGTATATGAATGTTATGGAATATTATTGTTCTGTAAGAAATGACCAGCAGGATGAATACAGAGAGGATTGGAGAGACTTACATGAACTGATGCTAAGTGAAATGAGCAGAAGCAGGAGATCATTATACACTTCAACAATGATACTGTATGAGGATGTATTCTGATAGAAGTGGATTTCTTTGACAAAGAGACCTAACTCCGTTTCAATTGATAAATGATGGACAGAAGCAGCTACACCCAAAGAAAGAACACTGGGAAATGAATGTAAACTATTTGCATTTTTGTTTTTCTTCCCGGGTTATTTTTATCTTCTGAATCCAATTCTCTCCGTGCAACAAGAGAACTGTTTGGTTCTACAAATATATATTGTATCTAGGATAGACTGCAACATATTTAACATATATAGGACTGCTTGCCATCTGGGGAGGGGGTAGAGGTAAGGAGGGGAAAAATCAGAACAGAAGCGAGTGCAAGGGATAATGTAAAAAAAAATTACCCTAGCATGGGTTCTGTCAATAAAAAGTTATTATAAAATAAAATTAAATTTAAAAAAATAATAATTACTTATTTCTTCCTTTCTCCATCTTCTGGAATTCTACTGTTCAAGTTGGGATGTCAGAAAATTCTTTTCAGCTCTCAGAACTAATCCAATTCTCAGCTCTAATCTCCAAACATGCAAGGCATTTTGAGAGTAAGAAAAAAAGGATTTGATCTACTCTCTATTACTCAAAAATAGCAATATCTTTGCACTGGGCTATCCACCTCATACCTGAAATGCACTTATCATCTCCACCTCATAAAATTCCTTTTTCTTCAAAATTTAGCTGATAATAATAGCTAGCATTTATATAGCACCTTTTATGT
Organism: Antechinus flavipes; assembly: GCF_016432865.1. Classification (NCBI taxonomy): domain Eukaryota; kingdom Metazoa; phylum Chordata; class Mammalia; order Dasyuromorphia; family Dasyuridae; genus Antechinus; species Antechinus flavipes. The sequence goes on along the minus strand of NC_067400.1, from coordinate 125,216,652 downwards.
GTCAAGCACTGTTCAATTATTATCTCATGTTTATCTTCACAACATCCCTAGGGAATATGAGCTAATATTATCTCCATTTTATAATTGAAGCAAAAAGAAGTGAAAAGTCATATAGCCTGGCAAGTATCTGAGGTCACATTAAAACTCAAGAGTTTCCAGGCTTAGGGCTATATATATCCTTGTATCATCTAGCTATTTCTAGTGCCCATTAATGTTCCACGTTCTGCAGAAAACTTTTCTTGATCTAACTGATAAGGCCTACCACCATATATTTTACCACTTTGTATGCATATGTATGTGTGTGTGTGTGTGTGTGTGTGTGTATAAATGAGATTATTCTATGTAACTCTCTAAACAAGCCTAAATATCAAAGGTCTATATACATACATACATATATATATATCTGTGTGTGTGTGTGTGTGTGTGTATACATGTATAACTGAGATTATATTATCCTATGTAACTCTGGAGGAGGCCAAGGCTGATGGATTACTTGCTGCCACAATTTTTTATTCAGCATCTTAGCTCACACCATTTGCCAAATTGTAATGTTCTTCTAACTTGCTGCAATTACTTATTATTTCCCTTTCTTCCCTCACATGGTCTCTCCCTATCAAAATCTTAAAAAGGCCCATCTCAAATACTTTATGAAGTCTCTCCCAATTTCCCCAACCTGATGTTCATTCTACCTTTCTCTTCTGACTTCACAGCATTTTTTTTCCTTTGATAACACTTTTCAGAGTTTGGTATAAAATCTTATTATAAGTTCTTTGAAATCTTGGACTATATTCTCCTAAAATATCCACTCCCCTGCCTCACTTTCCCTCACAGAGCCTTCTGGGTTTAGTGGCCAGATATAAATCAGGATGACTGGAAATGGCCATGGATGCAGTCTTTTTTAAGCTAAGGTTTTCAACAGATCTAGAGCTGATGGAAGCCACACCCATTTAGTGATGAAGGATAGGTAGAAAATGGTACTTTGCATACAACAATCATTTGAAAGACATTTATTCAAACAAGTGACTTTAAAGCTGAGCTAAGTGTCTCATAAATTTCCAAATGTGAAGTTAGAAAGTTTTTTCATTCAGCCTAGAACCAAAATGATTTAAACAGATGAAGCCACAGAATAAGTGAATCTCAGTGAGGTAATCTCCCCAAGTTACATGGCAAGTCACTCATAGTTTGGGAGTTCTCCTATACAAGAAGGACTAAAGGGTAAAAGAAGTCATTTTTTACATGAGATAAGAGGTTAAAATAGATACTTTCCAAGGCCCTTTTGCAACTGAAATTATATTATTCTATGCAACTCTCCAAACAAGTCTAAATATTAAAGGGCTACCTAAGGGAAGCTTGATAAAGGATAGTAGCACAATTTCCTTTTAAATATTGAGGATCTGGAAATTAAACCTTGTTCAATACCACATCCTTTTATTTGGCAAGAATTATGTAGCTGAGACATGAGCCATACACAGCTAACAGGAAGGCTTAAAATACTTTCCCATATTAAAAAGGAGTTTCAGGTAATGGCATTTTTTCTCAGACATTTGTAGGTTTGAGTTATGAAAATACTGAGGACTCAGAATTAAAAGCCTGAAGATACCTTTATTTGGTTGATCCTGATCTGGGTAAACTTTATAAACTGCCTTATCTGTTTGCTTGATTTTTCACACCTAACTGCTACCCATCAAATAGCAAATAGAAAAGGCAGTGATGTTTACAATCAATAAAAAGGACGCATATTATAGTGTCATGGTATCTTAGAGCTGAAGGAAGCCACGTTAGAGATTATCTAGTCCAACTGTCTCATTTTACAAATAAAGAAACTGGGACTCCAAGAGATGAAGTGATTTGGGATTAAACCTTGTTTCTGACAGTAGCAAATTTCATGTGAGATTTCATTTCCCCATCTCTATGCTGTTATAGAGAATGGGATTATTCATTAAGTCACAAAGCTAAAACTGGAAGGGATCACCTCATTTAACCCTTTTTGGTTGAAGACTCAAGGTCCAGAAGGTCACCTATATGACCAAGGTTTTGCCCTTGGTTATTGAACTCAGATCCTCTAATCTCAGGGCCAGCTTACTTTCTATTGTACCTCCCTCTAAGATAATACGTGCAAAATGCTTTGCAAACTTTAAAGTGTTGCCTAAATGCCTGTCATTGTTTCAACTGTCCAAAGTTTCACATCCTAATTTAAAGTGGAAAAAATAGCAGTCAGTGCACCAGATAAGGCAAAGTCTCAACTCATTCACTCTTGCTTACCTTGATACTATAATAAATCTAAATTGAAACAGGCTAAGGATAGCATCTGCCAGTTTTAGCAGCTTTTCCCAAAAATGATAGAGACTAATATTAGTCTCTATCTTAAACCTTAAAATCTTAAAACCTGTCAACAAATTCTTGGAGGGGTGAAAGATAGAAGTTGTTCCTGTGATTTTATTAATATAAGGAACTCCCTCTACCAGTGCACATTGGCACCTTTTCTGCGACTTATATTCTTAGAGCTTCTTAAAGCAAATGGCTTGCCCACACAGCCTATTTGTCAGGGATATGACTCAGATCCTCCTCCGTTTGAAGCTTAATCTCTAGCCACTATCCTACATTGACTCTGAAAGTTGTCTCCTTTTCTTTGAGAGAAGTCCTTCATGATTATCTGTATTTGTAAGAATGTCCTATTTTTTAAAAGATCAAAAAACCTTTCATGAGAATGGTTGTTCAGCAGCAAGATTATGTGATCGTCAATTGTAATAGACTTGACTCTTCAGAAATGTGATGATTCAAGGCAATTCCAATAGATTGAGATGGAAAGTGCCATCTGCATTCAGAGAGAGAACTATGGAGACTGGATGGCGATCAAAGCATAAATGTTCACCTTTTTGTTGTTGTTTGTTTTTTATTTTATTTTTCTTTCTTCTGTTTTTTCCCTTTTCATCTGATTTTTCTTGCATAGCATGAAAAATGTGGAAATATGTTTAGAATAATCACACATCTTTGATCTATATCACATTGCTTGCTGTCATGGGGAGGAGGGAAGTAGGGGAGGGAGGGAGAAAATTTTGGAACACAAGGTTTTCAAAGGTGAATGTTGAGAAGTATCTTTGCATATATTTGGACAAATAAAATACTAGATAAAGAGAGAGAGAGAGAGAGAGAGAGAGAGAGAGAGAGAGAAGAGTTGTTCTGAAACTTAACCAATATTAGACTTTTAAAATTAAGGGAAGGGAGAAAAAGGAATGAGCCTCCCATAGTGTAATTTTTGTAATGACTCTCTCCACACATCTGTATAAACTCTTCTATATTTAACATATTAAGAAATTAGAAATCCTTCTAACATAACATATTAAGAACTAAGGCTTATGGATAAAGCAGTTGCTTCTTTCCAAGGGACAAAATGTAGGCTAACAATTCTTTTCCATTAATAACTCAAGTAATCATCATTATCATTTTCCTCATGTCAAGGAATGTGAATCCCATCTCAGCAGGCTAATTGCTTTTCAGGTATTTTTTTGAAGCTCATGTCATTGTGGTCTTTTTCCTTGTATGATTAGGTTGGTATGGAACTCTATAAAGGCAGTCTTTGAATATCGCCAGGTCTTTTGCAGTTACTAGCTTAGAAAGACTCTATTGATCATGAAAGGGAAACTTTCTTATGCCATCACACCCAGTTTTCAGCATTAAGCTTGTTGTCATACTACCTTTGGTGCACTTAGAATCATTCCCTTTTCAGTTGCCAGATGTCATCATTTCCATGTATTTCTTCCTCTTCATTCTCCAAGCTACCACCCTCATTCAGTTTTCCATAACCTCTTACTTGCACTATTGCAAGGACCTCCTAATTGTTCTTCTCCCCTCAATCTTTTCCTTCTTTAATCCATTCCACACATAGCTGTCAAAGTAATTTTTGAAAAACACAAGATCTATGTCACTACCCTACTCAATAACTCCTATTTTAGCTAAGACCAAATATAAACTCCTCTTTTTGTTATTGGAAATCTTTGCTATTGACTTCAGCCTTACTTTCCAGCTTTTTTTTTTTAATGTGTCTCCCCTTCACACACCCAGTGGAACAGCCAAATTAGCCTTTGTACTGTTCTTCACGCACAACACTCCATTCCCTACCTCCAAGACTTTTCATTGGCTGTTTCCTGAAATACATTCCTTCCTCATTTCCGTCTTTTAGAATCTTTAGCTGTCTCTAAAGTCCAGCTCAAATGTCAACTTCTATAAAAGTCCTGATCACCACAGCTACTTGGGTCTCCTCCCTCAAAAAAATACCTTATCTTCATTTGGTATAAATTTTTAATATATTTGGACATGCATACATGTCCCTCCTAAGAAAAGATAAAACTCCTTGAGGATTAGGGAGCCTTTTAATTTTGTCTCTGAATCTCCAATTCCTAGCATAGTATCTAACACATAGAAGGAAATAAGGGAATGTTTATCTATTGCATTGTTAGAATTCACCGTTTTATAACCTGCTCACTTTTGTAGACTCTCAAATACACATTTTGACTGAGTTGCCTTGACATATGTTATCTATGTAATAGACAGATGCCATTTAGTGAAGGAAGCCCAAGAGGTATGAATTATTTGGGAGTCATTCTAATTCTGCTCCTAAGAATCATTTCCTTCTGATTCCTCCAGCCCTAATTTTTCAGTCCCTTCACCTAATATGGAAAGTGACCACAAATATGAGATAAGAATACTTTTCCCTCCCTGCTGTATTATTTAATAATTATAAAAATTCCTTTGGGAAGTCTACCTGGATACTTAAAAAAACCTTAAAATCCAAATTTAAGTACCAAAGGAAAAAAATAAAACCACCTTCAAAATCTACTTCCTAAAATCTATCTGGAGTCAGTCTAATCAGCCCTCCAAATATTTAAGCAGGAACTTCACAGTATTTTAACTTCTACACCATTCATCCCTTGAGGAGTAGATCAGAAGTATTTTTGTTATCTCAGTATATCTATTTATAAATGAGAAAATTAAAATCAAAAGTCACAAAGTCACACATTAAAAGTCAGCAAGAGGACCAGGATTGCCAGTAAAAGGTAAGCAAAATCCAAGTTTTTGACAATTCAATCTACCATATACTAATTAAGGACTTACTACATACAAAGTACTGAATGAAGTACTAAGTTCAAACATCTTCTCTTTATATACATACTCGGTTTCTTAGACTTCATCTACTTTCCACAGCTTCATCTAGTAACTTAAAAAAAAATAATAGCTAGCATTTATATAGTGTTTACTATGTGCCAAGAACTGCACTAAGCACTTTACAAATCTTATTTCTTTTGATTTTCACAATATTCCTAGCAGGTAGGTGTTATGATTATCCCTATTTTATAAGTGAGGAAATTGTAATTAAATGACTTGCCCTTAGTCACACAGTTAATATCTAAAGACAGATTTGAATTCAGATCTTCCTGACACCAAGCCAGAGCTCTATCCATTGTAACACCTGGCCAATTTTCTCTCCCTTCTTTCCTCCCTCCTTCTCTCCCTTCCTCTCTTCTTCTTCTTCTCCTTCTTCTTCTTCTTCTTCTTCTTCTTCTTCTCTCTCTCTCTCTCTCTCTCTCTCTGTCTCTCTCTCTCTCTCTCTCTCTCACCAGTTCCAAATTTTTACTTCCTACTCTGTATTTCCATCTAGTCGTCGTCCTATTACCTCAAACTCAAATATGTTTAAAGCCAAAGTCATCATCTTTTCCCCCAAAATCACTCTTCCTTCCTTTTGAATTTCTTTTTCCTTATTCTGGGCTTGTGATCTCATCAATCTAGGAAATTCCCAGTGAAAATGAATTTCAAGAATTTGAATTCCTTAATGGTATTTCTTCCAGTCACAAAGGTTGCATGCGTTGGAGTTATCTCTGATTCTTCCCTATCCATCACTCTTCCACTGAATCAACTGCCAAATGTTTTTGACTCTTTTCTTGTGATGCTTCATGCATCACCCTATTTAGCATTTACTCACATTTTTTTTCTTTTGTTGTTATCATTGTAATAGCATCCAAATTGATCACCCTATCTCTAGTCTATTTTTGCTTAAAATCCATTCTGCACACCTATCACCTTCCTGGTTACTTAAAACCATTTTAATCATATCATTTTCCTGTTCAAAAACCAACATAACATACTACCAAGAGTTTTTGCCTTAGAACCAGGATTTCAAATCCTAATTTAATACTTAGCCTTGACCCTGATCCTCAGTTACCTCATTGGTAAAATAGGAATAAGGTAAAATAAGAATAATAACAGCACCTAATCAATAAGGAGTTATGAAAACCAAATGAAATGATTGTGCAAATCACATTAAAAAAACTTAAAGATTTGTGTTAATATTAGCTATGTTCATCGTTGTATTTCACATTGCTACTTGATAAAAATCCAGAGTTTTTAACACAGTATCCAAGACCCTCTACAATCTGGCCCTTACTTTTTTTTCCAGCTGTACTTCTCACTTTTGTCACAAGTCTTTGGCCTCTTTTATTTCTTAATTCCACAACCATATATTCCAACATAGCTTTCAATAGTCAGTTTAACATAGAAGCTTATTAGATGTAAACTTCTCTAGAGCAGTGACAGATAAATAGATAAACAGACAGAAAGATATTTTTTATTCTATACAGCATCTAGCAAAGTTGCTTGCATATTGCTGGGGGATGGGGAAGAGAAAAGGAGAGGTTAACAGAGTGGGGAAAGGAGGCATAAATCTGGACTTGTGATCTTACCAATCTAGGAAATTCTCAGTGAGTAAACTTTTCTCTACCAAAGTAGATTGATAACTAGTCTGAAATTTACAATCTCCAGAGAGGTAGCTGAGAACTAAATTAAATGATTTATTCAGCATCATACATCCATCATATATCAGAAAAAGAACTTGAACCTGGGTTTTTTTAATGCCAATAACAACCTTCTATCCACAATACCATACTGTCTCATATCAAAATAATGAACATGAAAAGGTCTTTTTGTTTTATCAAATACTAGGGTACTTTTGATATTATTACTAAGATAAAGAGAAGTAAATAGTCTCCCAATGAAATAGAGCAAAAGAGTTTATAATAATTTCTCATACTATTGTATGATATAATAAATACAAATAAAATATAAAAATATTTAAATAATATTTAGTACATGAATAAATAGATCATTATGTATTATTTTATTTTAAAAACATTCAAATCCTGATACCACAAATTCCAAGTTGTCATTTCCACAATACTACAGCAATGAACCAAAGGAAATAGTTTTGTTAATATTATAGTATCAAAGAAAATAAAAAGGAGAATTCCTAGACCAGTTTCTGCCATTTCTATAAAACATAGTATTAGTCATTTCTCTTGGATCCTCAAGACCAACTGTTGGCAAAAAAGAAAGCTTTGATTAAAGGAATTACATATGGCTAGTTCATTAACTATCAAACATGAATGCTAAACTAAAACTCCAGTAACACTGATTTGATAGAATTTGCTGATGAATTGAAAGAGAGAAGTGGGGAAAAAAGAGACCGCATTCCAGGTCCTCCTCTGTGCTGATACTTCTTTGAAGAAAAAAGATAAGAAACAAGAGAAATTATTGTGAGCTTTCTTTAACCCATATAGTTAGGAGGATGTTTACTTCCACTTACATCAGTGACTACATATCACAAGTTCCTTGGTATCTGACCTAAAGTAAATAGGCTTTTTTTTTATGATCCTTGTCACCTCATCCTAAATCTGCTTGCAGTCTCCACTGAGTCTGAGAACTAGAAGAACATGAATGGTGCTTACCTAACAGGTGAGCTCCTGTGCTCAGGAAAGAAAGATAGCATGACTCCCTAAACAAATATACTTTTACCATGTGACCCTCTCCCCACCACCCCCACTGACAATTGGAGAGGAAATGAAGCTTGTCAGAAAATAGCAACTGGTTAAATTAAAATGCTTTGAGAAAGCTCATGGGAGAGACTTGAGGAACATTCTTTCTGAGCCTAGACAAGCAACATTACCCATTTGTTCTAAGCAACAAGGAGAGAAGGGACTCAGGAATGTTTGGGGGTCCGCTGAGCCATGACAAACAACTTGTTAGTTGTATGTTGAAGAAAAGGCAAAATGAATCTTTTCAAGAACTTTCTTAAAACAAAAGTTTGAAATATAATTTATATGTGTCATTTTAAAATATTCAGATTATCCAAATGTGGTTTTGTAATAACTATTTGATATCTGAGAAGTGTTAGAAACATCTCCTTAAACCTACCACCACTCCCACACATCCATTAAAAAAGAAAAGAAAAAAACAGGAAACAACTGGTACTTTGCCAAGTGAAAATGAACCTTAATTTGTTCTGAATCCAGAATATATGAAGTTAACTGCATTCTGCACAGAGCCATATGACTTCCTCATTATAATTTGATTAGTAGTTATTTTACTAATCTTTAAAAAGGAAGATTTAAAAGAAAGGACTTTAGAAGAATTAATCTTTGCTATATTCTAATATAGTAATTAGAGTCATTTACCACTTAGAGGTTCAGGGTACTATGTAAATCTACATTCACTCAAAACCAAAGCTTATGAACCTCCATCCATATATTCACTTTTGCTAATCAGCCAGAAGATACAATTAATTCAAAGCAAAGACATATAATTAAATGGAAGACTAAGGAAAGCATCAACTAAACATTTTCCCCATATGCTTATGGAACAATAATTGGGAACATTCATAGAGGGGCATATATACTGAGAACACATGGATAGGGCACGTGAATGGAGAGTGAACATGGAAGGAACACAGATGTCTAGGGAATCAAACATGAAGGACATACATAGAAACTATTGCAATAACTTCCCGAGTGGTTTCCTTATTTTCAGATTCTCCCCTTTTCAGGCATCTTCCATGCATTTCCAAAATTGATCTTCTTAAGAGCAAATCTGGCTATGTCATTTCCCTGCTCAAGAAGCTTCAATAATTCCTTCTAGCCTGTAGGATAAAATATAAACTTTCTATTTATAGTCTTACACAATCAAGCACATAAGCTGCCTTTCCAACTATTGCATTTTCATACATACTTTATGTTGGACCTGAATTGACTTGCTTGCTGTTGCCAGTTAGTAATATTAGATGTCCTGGCCCTCTGTTCTGGCTCTCCTTCAGGTCTGAAATGGTCTCTCTCTCCTAACCTCTGCCCTATTTCCCTTTTAGACTCAACTTAAGTACCACCTTCTAGAAAAGGTCTTTCCTAATGTTCCCCAGTTGTTAGTACTATAAGCTAGTGGTGTCAAACTCCAAAAGAAATGGATCTCTCCAAGTCGAATATCAATTTAGAAAGCCACAAGTTATCATCAGCCACATTGTATTGTAGGATTTTTTTTTGGTTAACTGAACATTTCCTAATTACATTTTGATCTGGTTCTCACAAGTTTGAACCTCTGTTCAAAACCCACTCTCATTTATTTTATGTATATGTTATATTTATATATCAATGTGCTCATTGTATCCTATTAGTAGTAAATAAATTCTTTGAGTCAAAACCCGTTTCACTTTTGCCTGGAGGTAGGCTGGAGGCTCAGTGGATAGAGTGGGGCTCAGAGTTAGGAAGATCTAATTTAAATCCATACTCAATCCATACTCAAATATGTACTAGATGTGTAACCCAAGGTTCTTATGAAGATAAAAGGAGACAATATTTATAAAGTGCTTTGAAAACTTGAAAGTGTCACATAAATGTTAGCTTTTACTAGTTAGCATTAGTATTGTTGTCATTTATAGAATTTGCTGATGAGCCAAAAAAGAAAAAAAAACTTGCATTGCAAGTCTTATGTAATGACATTTCATTGAAGAAATAAGATAAGGAACAAGAGAAATTATTGTGTGTTTTCTTTATCCTATGTAATCAGAACATTCCTTTACCCTATATTTCCAAAGCCTAGCAGAGTGTCTCCTGACACACAGAAGGTAGGTGTTTTACAAATGTTTCCTGAATTGAGTTGGGAAGCTAACTTTTGAACCTAGGTGTAGAATTTTACTTTTATTCTTATTACATTTCATTCTATTAGATTTCAACATGGTTCTAGCCTCTCAGGATCTTTTTAACTATAACAATCATCTGGTAAGGTGATATTCCCTTTTACAATTAATTCTAACAATTCTTCTTGGCTTTTTCTTCATACTCTTAACTACTGCCATAATCCAGACCAGATAAGTAGAAAATTGGGGCAGTATTTTTTCACAGTTCTGCCCTTTGCAAACTGCTGTGTATCCTCTGCAAATCTGATAAACATACTATAAATGTCTTTTTTTAGTTATTGATAAAAGTAATAAATAGCACAGAACCAGGCATCCATAGAACCTTGGAGGTTTCTCCTTTTAAATTGTGATCAAACTACTAATGACTGAATACTCCTAAGGCCCAGCCATTCCAAAAGCCCAATCAATTCCAAACCCTACACTGTCATTTAGCTCACATACCTCCAATTTCTCTAACATCTATCCCACAAGAATAGGATAAGAGATCTTTTCAAATTCTTTACCTCGATCTCTTATTGAAGAGAAGAAGAAGCATATAATGAAGAGTACTAGACTTCAAATTCTATCTTCTGCACTTTTAATAATTAACAAGATATGGAAGTCTGTGCATGAAATCCTTGTTGGAGGGATGTGGAAGAGAGAAGCATTGAGACCAGTAAATAGGAGTTTGCTAGTAAATATTTGACAACCATCTTTGGGGAGGGGAAATAAAGTTACATGACACCCTTTTATCTTTTTTAAATAATATTTAATTTTCCCCAATTACATGTAAAAGCAATTTTTGACATTCATGGGTTTTTTTTCAGTTTTGAGTTTCAAAAATCTATCTATACCTTTCTCTCACCACATTCCCTCCCTAGATGCTAAGCAATATTTTTTTTTTTTTGCTGAGGCCATTGGGTTTATGTGACTTACCCAGGATCACACAGCTAAAAAGTGTTAAATGTCTGAGACCATACTTGAACTCAGGTACTCCTGACTTCAGGGCTGGTGCTGTATCCATTGTACCACCTAGTCCACTGTACCACCTAGCTGCCCCCTAATCAATTTGATATAGATTAAACGTGCAATCATATAAAATATTTCCATGTGAATCATTTTTTGAAGAAAAGTTGAACAAAAAAAAAGTGAAAAAAGTATCCTTCAGTCTGTATTCAGATGCTATAAGTTCTCTTTCTGGTAGCAGCATTTTTCATCATGAGTCCTTTGGGATTGTAAGACACACTTTTAATTTAATCCACATTATAAACACTTTCTTAAACCTAAAAAATCAGCACAACAATAATTCAAGCTATGATTGGTACTTTTTTGATTTCTAAGTATAAATGTTCACTATGAAAATTTAACAATCAGTTCTAGGATTAAGCCTCAACCCACACTCCTGCTGGTAAATCACTTAAATTTCAGAGTTCTGAGGGCCAGAAGCATTAAAGTATATAAGGTATCAGCATTAAATGTGGGCAAGAACACTGTGAACTCCTGGAAGGAGAGAACCACAAGAATATCTGAAGAACCCACAATTGGCTCAAACTGGAAAGAGAGAAAGTCAAAGCTTCCATGTGGATCAACGGTGATGGTGGACCGGTGAATAGCTACTGCCCTACAAACTTGGGTGAGCTAGAGAAACACATTCTCAAAAGAGGCCCCCAAACTTTTAATAATTTCATGAGCAACCATGTTCAAGTCATTCCGTGTGAGCCCATTTCATCTACAAATGGTTACAATGAGATTATATATATATATACACACACACACACACATATATATATATATAATTAGAGTATTAGTCTTTATTTCAGTCTTTCCTGCTGAACCATTAAGACCTATTTGTTGATGTTGTTTCTTCCTTCTGAATGTTAATGGATCTTATTTATAAATCAATAAGTTGAATTAATAAGCATGTATTTAAAAACCTGCTAGGTACAATCTTTTAGGATTTCTCCACCTTTTCAAGTTTCATCATCCTCTTACTATTTTTATTTCCCTATATATTCCAATCTAAGCAATATTCTGACTGATTTTAATAGAAAACAACCATACCTAATTAAGCATCTGCTTTGTGTGATAGGAATTATGATAGGCACTGAGAATACAAAGAAAAAAAAATGAAAAACATCCTCTACCTTCAAATTTATATTGGTTTTTTTGGGGGGACATATGTAAACAAATAAGTAAATAAAGTAAAATAAAGTAAATAAATGGAATATAATCTGAGAAGAGCAGTAACAGTGTAATTAGAAATGCTTCAGGAGGAAGGAATTATTTCAGTTCAGTTTTGAAGGAAGCAAAAGACTCCAAGGAACAGAGGTGAAGAAGGAGGGATTATAGGGTAGGTGTGGGTGTATGCCCTTGGAAAGACATGAAGATCAAAGGTGAGAATGATGAGTTTGGTACATAGCAAATAGACTTATTTGGCATGGAAAGGACTAATAAGAAATAAGTATTAAGAGAAAGACTGGAGCTAGATTATGAAGAGCTTTATGTGCCAATATAAAGGAATTGTGTTTTATAATGGAAGCAATATAAACAGAGTTATTGAATCTTTTTGAATGGGAGAGTGACATAAGTAGATCTGTGCTCTAGAAATATTACTTAAATAGCTAGCTGGGATTTGAATTAGGAAAGAACAAGGTAAATCAATTATGAATCTCTTATAATAGTCCAGGTGAGAGATAATGAAAGCCTAAAACAGGGTGATAGCTATGTGAGTAAAGAGAAGGGGGCATATATGAGAAGTAATACCAATAACAAAACTTGGCAATTTGATTTGGATCTGGGGAAAAAAGAAGAATGAGTATGACTCCATGATAAAGAACCTGAGTAGCTAGGTAAGTATAATGGAGAAAATACTAGAATTGGAGTCAGGAAGGCTCATCTTGCTGAGTTCAAATCTGTCCTTAGATACTTTCTTGCTATGTGACCCTGGGAAAGTCAATTAACCCTGTTTGCCTCAGTTTTCTCATTTGTGAAAGGACATGGTAAAAGAAATGGCAAGCTACTCTAGTATCATTGTTAAGAAAATGACAAATGGAATCATGAAAAGTTGGACACAATTAGAAAAATTATTGAACAGAAAAAGTTTAAAAAATGACAATGTCTTCATTAGAAGACACTTCGCTAGAAGTCTTTTTTAACAGAAATGGAGGAATTGTGAAGAAACAGGAAATCTAGGGAGAAAGACGATGAATTCTATTTTTGACAGGTTAAAATTTTCATGCTGAATGGATAGCAAGAGACAGATGCCTAGCAAGCAGATGGTGATTTGGAACCATGGCTCAAAAGAAATTAGAACTGCAGATTTGGAAATCTTTTGTACAGAGATAATCCCTGGATCCATTGAAGAGAAGTTATCACTAAGTGAGAATGTATGGTGAAAGAGAAGACTTCAGAGCTACTCAAAGTAAGGAGGCAGGACATGAACAATAAGGCAGACAGTGTCTGAGAAGGACCAGCTAGAGAGGAAAGAGGAGAATTAAAAGACAATGTACAAAACACATGGGAGGAGAGTCCATGTAGGAGAAGGAAGTGATCCATATTGTCCAAAAGCCAGGAAAACTCAGGAAGGATAAGCATTAAGAAGGAACTGCCTGATTTAACCATTAAGAAATCATTGGAAAGAACAGTTTCCTTTGAGTGGTATAGTCAGAAACCAGATTGCTAGGGTTTTAGAAGAGAGTGGGAGGTGAGGAAGTGTAGGCAGCAAATGCAGATGGATTTTTTTCCTAGGGATTTGGCTGTGAGAGGGAAAAAAGATATAAGATAGCTTGAGTGGATGACAGAATTAAGTGAAAAGGGTTTTTTTTAAGGTTGGAGAAACTTGGACACATTTTCAAAGCAAAAAAGGATGAAACTGATAAAAGGAAATCAAAGATTATTTCATCCTTAGAGGCAAAAGTAGAGGACATGGGAAGGAAGAGGATCAAGGACAGAAGTAGAAGTTTGACTTCTTGCTAAATAAAGAACTGTCACTTTTATCAGGCTGGTTTAGAGAAGAATAATATAGCAAATAATGTAGGTCTTTCAGATGAATTACGAATGGGATGGGAGGTGGCTAATGTCAGATGGCCTCTATTAATTTACTCAGTAAAGAAGACTGGCTCCTTTGCTGAGAAGCAACTATCCTTCATGGGAAGCTAGAAAAGGGAGAAAAGCTTTAGAACTCCTCTTTTGGGAAGTGTGACAGAGAGTCAGGGAAGAAATAATAAAATAAAAGGATGTATAACAACATGGACAGACCAGTCACTTGGCTCTTCTCAACAATTCATTAATTCAAGGAATTTCCTTTTTTTTTTTTTTTTTTGGCTGAGATAATTGGAGTTAGGTTACTTGCCCAGGGTCACACAGTCAGGAAGTGTTAAGTGTCTGAGTCGAGATTTGAACTCAGGTCCTCCTGACTTCAAGGTTAATGCTCTATCCACTACACTAACTAGCTGTCCCAATTCAAGGCAATTCCAATAGACTTAGGATAGAAAATGGCAATCACTTTCAGAAAGAGAAGGATGGGATGTTGTAAAATAATAGTAAAATAAGATGTGATTTCTGTTTTGCTATCTAGTGATATTGGGCCACTGTCACCAAGAAGTAAGTTTACAACTCCCTTTTTTGGACCAGATTAATAATATTAGAGGTGTAGGGAATTCCTAGTAGGGAACACTCCTTTCAATATATCTTGATTACTTCTCTGGAACTTTTATTCTTACAAAGTCCCTAAGGCACTGGGAAATTAAGTGACTTGTACAGAGTCACTCATTAATATCTTTATATCTTTCAAATGTGTCCCTTTCTTTCCAATAGTAAATCCAGCAATTTAGTTCCAATTTTTATCAATCCCTCTTGGACTATTGAAATATTGAAATAATCTCCTACTTGGGCTCCCTCCACAAATTCATTTCTTACTCCAATTTATATTACACAAGACTGCCAAATTTTCCTAAAACTCAAGTTTAACTATATGACTAAGATAAATTTCATTAGGCATACATTCCCTTTAAGATTCAATCTAAACTCTTATTTGTCATTTAAAGTTTTTCACAACACAGCCTCTTCGTATCTTGTGGACCTAGGATCAATAAATCTGAGTTTAAATATGGCTTCAGATACTTCCTAGCTGTGTGATGCTCAGCAAGTCATTTAATGTCTCTCAGTCTATTTCTTCATCTGTAAAATAGAGACATAGACTTATAAGGATAAAATAAGATGGCATTTGTAAAATCTTTTGTATTGTATCAATCACTATATGATTGATAGCCACTATAATTGTCATCCAACCATATTGCTCTACTTGCTATCCTTCGCACACAATGTTTAATCGCCTATTTCCATGCCTTTAAATTGTCTTTCCCCCATCCTTGGGGAGCTCTTCCTTGTCATTTCTTTCTTTTGGAATCCCTGGTCTCTTTTATAACTCAGCTCAAGCACCACTTTTGGCAAGAGATGTTTCCTAATCTATTCAGAAGCTAGTCTCTTCTCAATCAAGATTATCTTGTGTATTTTGTGCACATGATGTCTTCCATGAGAAAATTTAAGTTCCTTGAGGACAGGCACTATTTTGCTTTTGTCTTTGAATTTAGCATAATGCCTAGAACATAAGTGATTAAGAAAGGTTTATTGATTACGTGATTTAGATACTAGTCTCTCTAGATGCTTGATGATTTCTTTCTATATGGTTATTATTGTGTTCTTAGAATTTAATTCTTTAAAATCTTCTATATTTCTTGAGCCACTTTTCATTTCAGAGGCTATGTTATCATATCTCCTATCTCAATTTTTTAAAATTTAAAATTCCAAAAATACAGTAGTCTAAATTCCTCTTTTTTAACTCTAATAAACTTCCAATCTATACTACCTTTTTATGATGGAAGGATTAATGCCAGACACATTATTAACAGCATTTTATGATAGTCATTTGAGACAAAGAAAGACAAGCTAGAAATGACTTGCTCAGTAGATAAATTCTTAAAGTTGGCATGTTCTGACAAGTAAATGCACTTATCATGACCAGTATTGTTTCTCAATCAATCAAAAGACTGATTTTTCAAAAATTAAATTCCAGTACCCAAAGGCTTATGGAAAAGATATGAACATGAAAATAAACACCTGAAATCCCATAGTATAGCAGAATTTAAAAGAGAACACAGGTTTACTGACTCCCAGTTCAATTATATACTTCAAAGTAGTACAAACTTATCACTGATTAATGCTCTAAATGATTTGATAAGACATCATAGCATAGAATTGCAGATGCTCCCAATTGCTGGTAGGCTTTGTGGAGTAGCCAAGTAGCCTGAGAAATATTTTTTAAAGAAGAGTCTTGGTTGCACAGCAAACTAATAGTGAAGGCTTTGTGAATTAGAATAAGTTGGTGATGTGATAGCTTACAAAATAATTATAATGTGCACCTATTTATCTGTACTTAGAAATAGAGGATTCTCAAATTTAAACATTCAGCCCTAATTTCTTTCTTGAACTCCATTCTTAAATGACCACCTATCTTTTGAAGATCTCAAAGTGAATGTCCTATTGATATCTCAACTTCATCACTTCCAAATCAAAATCCAATGATTATCTTTCCTTTTTCTTCCTCCAAACTTCATTATATCTATCAAGATCATGATTATCTTCCCATTCACTGAGACTCATGATCTGTGTCATTTCTTAACTTCTCATTCCTACTCATCCTATACATTCAGTATCTTGCTAGTCTTAACATTTCTGTCTTCACTATGTTTTTCCTAGATTCTCTCTGCTTTTTTCACTACTCACTCTCTCTCTACTCTTCACTCTTCTTTCTACTTCTCTCTACTCAAATTCTACCCTAGTGTGCTTTCATCACCCCATGCCTGAACTATTGCAGAAACTTTCAGGCTGGATGCCAAATCTCTCCTCACACTGATCTGTCCACTCAGCTGACAAACTGATTCTCTTAAAGTACAATTCTGAACATATCACCTCTTTACTACATAAAATAGTGAATCACTATTACCTCCAGAGATCAAATATAAAATCCTCATTGAGGCTTTTAAAAGCTTTTACAACCTTTCCCCTTCTTACCTTTCCAGCTTTTTTACATTTTACCCCTCTCCACATACTTCACAATCCCAGTGGCTCTGTCTTTTCTCTTCCTTGCCCATGAGACTTTCTCCCAACTTCATGCTTTTTCATTGGCATATGAAGAATGATCTCCCTCCTTCTCACTTGCATTTCCTGTCCCTCCTAGACTCTTGAAAACTTGGCTCAAATCTTATTTTCTACAAACAGTCTTTCCTTGTCTCCCTGGTCCCAATGCCTTCCCTCTGAGATTACCTTCCATTCATAACATATAGATCTTCCATGTACATAGTCAATTGACTAAAGGAATTTTGGCATTTCTTAACTTTTTAATACTCCTTACTCCTCTTTTCTTTCTTTCTCTCAAGCCAGAGAAAATAACTCTACCAATTAAT
Source organism: Antechinus flavipes (assembly GCF_016432865.1). NCBI lineage: Eukaryota > Metazoa > Chordata > Mammalia > Dasyuromorphia > Dasyuridae > Antechinus > Antechinus flavipes. The sequence goes on along the minus strand of NC_067400.1, from coordinate 125,199,201 downwards.
CCTTAGTAGAGTATGTACTTTGTGTTTTTTTCAGAAGTAAGGACAGGTTTATGCTGCTATCTACACTTAATTAGTCCTTCTTGTCACCAAAACAATGCATTCTCCAAAGGGTCTGCCTAGATTTAGAAAGGTAATCATTGACTGCAGAGCAGAAAGCAAAGCTAACTCGCCCACATGGATAAGACTTTTGACCTTTCCTTCCTTCTAATCAACCCAAGCTAGCTAGTCACAGTCAAGCAATGCAAGGGGGATATAGAAAAAAATTCAGGCAAAGATATATACAATTAAACACTCAACTCTTATAAAATTCTTAAGGCATCTCAGTAGTCTGAGATCAAGACTATCAATTCTTATTTTAATTCACTGGATTTATATTCAGGTTTCCTCTGCTAAAACCAAGTTTCAGCCTTCAAGAAAATGGTGATTTGTTGTCAATGTGCCAATAACAACAGAAACCTTTGAATATAAGTCAAATGTTATAGTGGTTTCAGATGAGCTAAATAAACAACCTGATTAGTCACGTAGGAAAGAATAATTCTTCAAAAGTGATATAATGTAGTCAGAGATGTAGGGTACATGATTGACTTCACACTGGATACCAACCAATCAACACTAATCTTCTAATTAATTAGGTAAAGCTTCCTGAAGAGAGTACAGTTTCAACAATGAAATAAAAAGAAGAAAGTACAGAGGCAAAGGATAATGAAATTGATGAGGGGAGCCCCAAAACTCTCTCACTCTCTCTCTTAGACTTTAGGGGAAAAGCTTGGGAAATTACCTCAGCCTCACCTGGTTTCATTCTGTTATCTGGGTGGACTAGTTGAGTCCATGACCACTCCTACTTAGCCTGAGCTGGAGATTGAGATTTCTATCCAACTCTATTGAGTTGGAGATTAGTCCAGGGATACTCATTCAATTCCAAGATTCTCTATTATGAATTCAACTTAAACTGCTCCCAATACCCACTAAGAGCTGCCCATAAAACAAGCTTCTTTCGGCCCAACTCTTTGCAAAGGGCCAAGCAATTTGCAAGGAACCTCTCTCTTCCCTTGGCATAGCTGTGACCTTCTGCCCACTGAAAAGACATTCTCTTTCAGCATTTCTCCCTCTTTATCTCTCTCACGTATTTCCCAAACAGGACCTTATTCACCTCCCTGTCAGGATTTCTCTGCTAAAGGATTTCTCTGCTAGACATTTACTTCTCTTTCAGGACCTCTCCATTAAGGCGAGTCATTAAGGAAGTCAGCCTGAAAAAGCTCACTTCTCAGTTCTAATAATAAACTTCTTTTGCCAGTCTAACTTTTCCATTTCATAAATTCATTTACGAAGGACCTGCGCCGACCAGAAGGGGTTCCCACAACTCCCTCCCTGTGCCAAACCTTATCAAAATGAAGGAGGTTGTCAAATCAATATATATTTTTGCATCTTCAACCACCAGGGCAGACTTTCACACTTTATCTTTACCCATTTTCTGATTGGTCAGTCCAAAATTTCCAAATTCCCCAGGCTTATTTCTATTTGAGTCCATTCTGTCCGATTCTAGGGTTTATTTTCTTTAGCTAAACAGCCAAATACATATCACCAAGTCTTGAAATGTTAACTCTTAGAATCTAACAAGAAGATAGAACCATTCTAGACAACCACTTTGAATTATAAGGATCCTGATCTTGGATCCAAGTAAGGTTTACTGTGGTGCAGTACAGTTTTTATCAAAGCAAAATGGAATTTAAGAAAACTGGTCTTAAATCCTGGTTCTCAGATCTATTACCACTATGAATTAAGCAAATCACTTCACTTTTCTGGGATGTAGTTTTCTCTTCTGTAAAATGAGTGAATTGGACTAGGTAATCCTTAAGGAATCAGCTCTAAATTATAAGATTCTTGGTTCTAACAATCTATATCCTGCCCCCTCTCATCTGCTCACTCACCATTACTGGGTACTATAATTAACTTTTATGTGCAAGAGCTCATTCTTCCCCATGTCATCCATGTCCAAGTGTATTCTGGGAACAAAGAAAAGGATTTTGGAGAAAGATATCAAAGGGCATTGAGGATTTCCTTTCCTCCCACTACCTCTCTAGGATCAGAGATAATATAAAGATCAGCACTTTTCTGTTTTTTGCACTGAATATCTCCATGGCAATGGTGTTTCTGTTTGGATCCTATGAATACAATTTCTGCTTTACCCATGGGGATAATCCAGTAGAGAATATCTAGTCTTCTCAGATTTTTATCCTTTGTTAGACTTTTATAAGCTTGGTACCAGGCAATCATCCAACAACTATACCCTCCAAAATCACTTTGTATTTATTGAGTGCATATGTGTGTATATGTATTAAGTTAGTTGTGAGCATAATGTGATTCTCACCCCCAGTTAAATTTAAGATTCTTGAGAACAAAGATTTTCACTTTTATCCTCAGTGTCTAGAACATACAATAGTAGATACTTAAAAAATACTTGTCAGTTGATTAATCAAACTATTAGAAGTTACAAAAGGAGAAATCATTGTGCTCAAAGGAACCAAGAACATGTTTTGAGTCTTGAAATACTTGTGTTGATGAAGAAAATGAAAAATGAAAATTAATCAGGAAAAGAAAGAAGCACCGGGTTTGGGGTAAAAAATGATTTTGAGTGTATTCCAATACTTATTAATTATATGATCTTGGGCAACTCAACTCATCTCTTGGGACTTAAGTTTTCTTTAAAATTCAGAGGTTGGACTAGATGCTCTTGATCTTCCTTGCCAAGTCTAATAGTCTGTGAAAATGGAAGAGAATATATGAGGAGAAAAAAATAAAAATATAATTGCTTGGGATAATCTTCCCTATGATAATTTGAAATTAGATATGTGCAGTTTTGTTTCACCTTTTTTGCTATAAAATGTCTCATTGAATCAGGAAAAAAAAAACTACAACTGGCAGAAGAATCTCAGATGGCTTGAACATATGTCCAGAGGAAAAAAAAGTCTTTACCAAAGCAAAGAAGGAAGGAGAGATTCAGAGAGTGAAGATCTATTTATAATTTAAGGAGACATGGAAGCCCGATTCTGTGGTCCATATTAGGGATGATGAATGGATGGAAATGTGCAGAGTACAAATGTGCATAAGTTTATTCTACAAGGGATATTTAATAGCCTTCAATTACAGAAGCAGTATTAAAACTTTAGACTTTTAAACTGCCTACTTTCTCATTCTGTGACTCTTGAAGGTAGTCATATATATTTCTCATATATAGGTGTTTTCTTGGTTCTACTTTCTTCAATTTACATCAATTAATATCTTTCCATGTAATTATAATCCTTTAAACTTATATAGCACAATTTATTTAGCCATTTCTCAATTAATTGGCACTGATTTTATTTCCAGTTTTTTGCTGCCATAAGAAAAGCTTCTATGAATAATATTTATGAGATTTTTTTTTCTTCTATCACCTAAAGTCACAGTAGTGGCAAAAATAGTGCTTCTATTTCTTGCTCTATCTTCATTCTCTTTTTCCTCTACCACTTATAATTTATCCTCTTTCCTGAATTCCCCCTTCACTTCATAAAATTATATCCTGTTTCTTTTACTTTTTAAATTAGCCCTTCTACATCCACAAAATGCATCCCTTTAATTTCTTTTTGCACAGAGTACATATAATTTCACAATTTTATAATTGAGAAGATATGACATATATACATATACATATATTCTTGAGAGACTTGTGATTTTCAATAACAAAAGCTACCTGAGGAAAGAAATGGTCAGAACCTCTCTTTTTCACACTAAAAGGAGAAAGGTACAAGTCAAAGGATCAAGAGCAGGAAAAAAAACTTAGAAATCCAACCCTCTTGTTTTATCAATGAGACAGCGGAAGCTTAGAGCAATAAAGGGACCTACTCAAATTCCCACAAGTTAAAAAAAAAAAGCAGAACTAAGGTTCAGGTACCAAAGTCATTTCTCATTTTAATACAATATACAAATGCCACCAGCCACTCTGGGTTTACATGAGACCCAAAGATGCCTATCTAGTTTCCAACTGCTAAAGTACCAATGTGCCTGCCATCATTTCATGTCTTAAAAGATGTCTCTTTTTATCATATGCAATCATCTTTTTTAATGTTTTGTTCCACAAATTAATAATAATAAAGGTATCTATTAAATAACACCCAGCTCCTTGAAAGACTGGAGTGTAAGAAAGAGTTACATAGCATTTTCTCTCATATATATGATCCAAAAAGTGCTATCAATTTCTTTTTTAAATAACATAATTATTAATTAATGTTATTAATTATATTATGTGTTACTACATATATATAGTAATGATACTAGTAGTAGCAATGTCAGCTGGGTGGGACAGGGGACGGAGTATTGGACTGGAATGAGGAGATTTCAAATGTGACCTCAGACAATAACTAGCTGGGTGATCCTGAGCAAATCATTTAATCTTTGTCTGTCTCAGTTTTACCATCTGTAAAATGGATATAATAACACCACCCACCTCCTTAAATTGTTACAAGGATAAAATAAGTCAATATTTGTAACTCACTTCACAAACCTTAAAGTGCTATGAAATGTTAACTGTTATTTACCTAGCACCTTAAAATTTACAAAAAGCTATACTTGTATTATCTTAATTACTCCTCATAATCACCTAGTGAGGGAGCTGCCCTTATTTTCTCCATTTTTTACGTGGAACCAAGAGGCAAATAAATAAAATGACTTCTCCAGGATTACATAGTCAGCATGCATCAGAGGAAGCACTTATCCAGATTTTCTTGAATCTAAAACTAGCACCATAGCCATCAGTTTATCATTCTAGAAGTTCTGTAACTTTGTTTTGTCCTAATTTCTTTCTTCCTTTTTGATCACAAAACTATCTCAAAAGTTTAAGTTTTTCATTTGCGCTTGTGTCTCCCTTTTCAAAAGTTACCTTTTAAGACAATAGTACTTAGACCACTCAAGAAATTTTGGACCTCTCTTGCTATTCTGTAACTTGAAAAGAAGGGAAGGAAGTCTGAAAGAGGGATTCATAGCTGCCTACACAAATCTTTCTCTTAGTTCATGTGCTCCAAATGAGACAAAAAGTCAAGCTGTAGACATACTATACATAGCAGGAGCCCAAACCTAGCTATTCTCTAAGACAGGCAGCTCCAAAAGCCATAAGCATTTAGTCCTTCTGGTAATTAGTGGTTGGAAATGTCCTTCCACTGATTGTGACCAATATAAAGCAGCTGTGCTTTGATGGAGACCAAAGTTGAACAGGGCAGCCAGCTGCAGCCTGCAGTCATACTTCCCCATCCACCCAACTCCAAAAAATAATAATAATAAATAAAAAGTCATTTGATATTTGCCAAAGGTTCTAGCAATTAATCACAAGGTATAAGTGGATCTAAAATATCTGAAATTGCCTGCTGGAGATTAAGTGTATCTCTCATATTTCCAGCAGGATGGGCTAAATAGAAAACAAAATCATTTGTGTTTAAGAGGGGAAGGGCTTAATTCCAGGCTAGACACTTCAACTTTTATTGGAATTCAGACAGTCTACCAGCCAGAAGATCCTTATTTGTAAATGTAAATGTACATAGGGAAGGCATATTGACACCTGATTTTTGAATTTTTGGATGTAGGATTAAAGATTCACAATTCAATCTAAAGCAGGTGTCCTTGTGGCCTCTGAACTATCTGAATAACATTTTTAAAAATTATCTTTCTGTTGCTTCTGTGAGCAACATTATTCAGCTCCATTCAATACTCTCCATGCATACACCACTTTCTTCATGAAGCTGGGGTCTTATGGACCCCTGTAGAAAGGAAGAAATTCAGGATTCTTTCTACCAGCTTTGGGTGCTGTAAAGGTTGCAGCTATTTGGAAAAACCACTGCCTCCTAAAAAATCACCTTGTACAGGGTCACTTGTCTATACACTGATAAAATATGGACTGGGTAACCAATCCTATATTCCACATCCACTGAATTATCTTTTCATTTCCAGTGGAATTTTGAAAAAGTGAGCATTGGTAGAATAGCAAAATTAACCCAGTAAGGAATCTGTCCCCAAATGCCTAGAAGTTAGTTAACCCTGGGATTAGGTCTATATAGGAAGGCCTACCCTGCTTTACTCTACCCCAAATTAGACTGTGGATTTCCCAAAAAATAATATCTGTTCTGGTCATCTACTCACTGTAATAAATCTGGGATATCTCTATTCACCATAGGCTGAGACACATTTTGGCTATCACCCACCAAAATTTATAGGACCCCAGAAAATTAAGAATTCATCAAAACCAGGGATAACATTTCCTTTCTTCTCATTAAGTCTCCCATAGTATCCTATATTTTGGAGATGGGCATTCTATATTGTTGGTTAATTCAAAGTATATTTTTCTATGTTTAATTTGCAGAATGAAAATTAAAAATATTGATACACAACACATTTTGACAATAAACATTTTAAAACACTGAATAAAAATATATCATTCATACTCAACTCCTAAAATATGTGGTAAATATCAGAAATGAAGTAAGCCAATCAGCATAATTTCAAAAGAATCTGTTCTACCAAAATACTTCTACATAATTAACAAAGCAATGCAACTAAAGCATATAGGTTCATTCATGTTATTCTTCTGCTCACTAAATTCAACTCGCTCCATGTTACTTCTAGAAACAAGGGAGGGAAAGGTCTATGGTGCAGTTATCTCAACTGATTAATAAATATAAATTTCTTTGCTTAGCATTTAATATATAATATAATGATATAACAATTTCACTCCTAGGTATCTTTTTGGCCTTATTAATTATCCAACAAGCATTTATTATTAACAAGTCCTTACTATGTGCTAGGCAATGTGTTAAATATGGAGATATACAAATAAAAATAAAAACAATCTCTGCCCTCAAGAAGTTCACATTCAAATAGGAGAGATATACATGTTACATATTATAATCCTCATACTTTAGGGTCTTAGCTAATTGACCTTCTTCATAGTCCTCCTATGCAACACTTCATTTCCTATCTTGTTTTTAAGCCATTCATCACATCCATCTAATCCAATAACATCATCTCATTAGTCACTATGGGGTTCAGATTTTGGGGGGAAAATGTGGTTTCTGGATATTAAGCCATGGAGGGCTTAAGCCTTAATACTTGGAACTCTCATCCTGAGATATTCACTGTGAATGTCCAAATTAACTATTGCATCTAGAACCAGCTCCAATCATGCTTCACTTTTTAGTAGCCACCACACTCATGTGCTTACAACATACCCTTCTCCATTTCCAGTTCTTTCCAGCACTTTCAGGTTCTGATTATTGGGGGGGAAAAAGTCAGCTACCATTGTTCCTAGAAAAGATGTGTCCATCTATTTCACTTTGGCTACACCTATAATTTTCCAAACCTAGAAATTCCTTCCTGGCCACCATTATCCAATGTGTTGTTTCTCTTATTAGAATATGAACTTTATGAGGACAGGTGCTATTTTACTTTTGTATTTATACCCCATGGTGTTTGGCATATTTAATAAATGCTTTTTTCATTCATTCAAAAAGGCTATGCAGTTGTACACTATAAAAAGACATTCTACTTGACAGGTACCAGCAAAAATGAAAAATTTGCAATAGTGCAGTAAGTCCAGTAGATGTACAAACACTGGATGCCAAAGGGAAATTAAGATGTTTGAATCGGGGGATGAACTCCATAAAGGAGCTATCCGAGGATAATTCAGTCTTTCCAAGAAAACAAAAAAGAACAGCAAGAAAACAAAGGACTCTGGAATTAAAGAACTTGGAGTCAAATTCCTGTTCATTTTACTATTGGGTTGAATTTAGAGAGGTCATTTAACTTTCCTGTGTCTCAGTATCCTCAACTGTAAAATGAAGGAGTTGGAATAGATAAGCTATAATGTCCTTTCTGGCTCCAAATCTACAATCTTTGACTATAAAATTAGAATCATAGTTGAAGGTACAAATCTCACCCATTTTCTTTTTGCAAACACATTTTGTTGAGTGTTGATCCTCAATTCAAAGGAAAGCTACAGTAGCTACTATAACTAATGAAACTAATTATCTTAGAGAGGAATTTTGATAAAAAGCCAACTAGGTGAAAAATGAATACTAGCTATATGAAGAGCTTAGGGAATTAAAGAAGTTAGCTGTATCCTGAACTTTGCATATAATCAAATTAGATCCATGGGCCTTGATTTTCTTGCCTCTACAATGAGGAAACTGAACCAGACGACCTCCAAGGTCTCGTTCAGTGCTAAAGTTTCTCAGTCTGTGAGTTAATAGAATATATGACCTTTAGTCTTCACCACCAACAAAATATTGGCACAGATAGCCAAGGGAGAAAGATGACACAAATCCATGTGGATTCATTTTAATTGCAACTATACAACATTGAATGACATACAAATGCCTATGAAACTCAAGGCATACAAGCCAATAAAGCTCTCCATTTTCTGGAAACAATACTTCATCTTTACCCCAATATTTTCCTCCCTGCCAAAGACACTGCTACTAAAACTCTGCTATCCAAATTGGTGAATTAACAAAGACCACTCCCTGGGAGGAGCTTCAACCAGAGATCATCCTTAGGAAGAGCTAAACCATTCAGTTCTGCCCACCACAAGTCCATAGGTCATTATCTTCACCTTAACCACTATCCATCCTGATGTTGGCACATGTATCTTACAACACTGACTTGCTTCTGGAAAAGGCATATCAATGGAATTCCCTGTCATGATTTTTATGACTTCCAAAACCAAAACTCCTTTCTCTGGCCATGAATCCCCTATATGAATTACTTCTGCCATTTGAGTGTAATTTTCTTGAAGTTAGGAGCTACCTAATTTTTAAATTAGTATTCAAGTGCTTAGAATAATTCTTGACACATATTAAGAACCTAATAGATGTTTTATTTCATTCATTCCATAAGAACCACCTATAATTATTGAAGCATCAGAATATTGGTCCCCAGTATAATCAAGAGCAATGTATAGAAATTAAGGTTTGGAGGGTTTTTGTTTGGTTTTTTGGAGATTTTATAAATGAGAAACTTTACAGAAGATCAAGGGCAGAAAATGTATTACAAATAGTCTATTATGTAAAAGAATATTGGGCAGGTCAAGTAAATGGGATACAGATAATGGGAAGGCAGGTATAGAGTAGTGGATTTGGCATCAGAGAATCTGAGTTTGAATCCCAATTTATCCTTTACTAACTTGTGGCCTTGAACAGCTCAGATAACTTCTTTGGGTCTCAGTTCTTCATCTATAAAATGAAGAGTTGAACCATGTCCCTTCAGACTATGATCCTACATGGATGGACTGATTAGCTCACAGATCAGATCCCATAGGACCACAATGACTTGACCTGAAAACCTGATGGATATTAAGTGCTGAATAAGTATATCATAGAAAAGATTATTTTCCATGTACAGGTTGGACAAAATGACTACTGAGATACTTATAATTCTGAACTTTTGTGATTTTGAGGTGGAATTAGTCAGTGATCATCTAGCTATCCAGACAAATACAAAAATAGATAGCATAGGATTTGGGGGTTGGACATATGATGCATCTGTACTCACATCAAAATAGTGATGGATTCAAATATGAATATAAATAATCTTCAATAACAATGTTTGCTCTAGGTAGCCTATACCAGTTTATATCAACCTTTTCTGTTCAATGGATCAAATTGACATCTTCCCTATAGCAATCTCAATTTAATTTATGTCAGCTCTCCTAGTTAGAGAATTAATCAATAATTCTTTTTATAAATCTCCTATTTAACATTATCATCTTCCTTCAGTCTTTATTTTTCTAAAAAAGCAGAATATGGAAGAATATGAAGAAATTTTCCACAAGTATTGTTGATAAGAATGTATTTATGACAGTTTCACAATTTTTTTCTATTACATTTCCCAAAATTTGCGATAGTAATCAACCACACCTATCTTAGTGAACCTCATTTTATTTAGACAATGAGCTATTTTCAATCATCAAAACAACTTTTGCAAAATTTCTTACATTTCTTTTCAGTAATGATATCAGGAAATTCAGGAATCCTGACTGAACATTGTGGAATTTGAATGAAATTCCTACAGTAGAAGAATATAACTTTGGAAGCAGAAAGATGTAGAAAGGGAACAGCTAGCTAAGAACTAGCTTTTTTTTTTGTGGTACTAAACATTGGGCTTATGGAAAGAAATAGTTTTCCTTATCACAAAAAATAACAGATTTGATTAATTTCTGAAATATGCTTATGTTTGATTCAATGAACAGATCTTAAGTCATATTTGATGATGTATGTCATCTCTCATTTTAATTTAATTTGCAACAAAGGAACCATGAAAAGCAATGTCTCAAAGCCACATGGATAATTAGCAGAAGCTGTATTATAATATTTATTTCTTTTATAAAACTCCACAATAAATCTCATGTCATACAGTGCCCTCTATCTAAATAAGTTGCCAAAATGCTGTTGACTGACTAAAACTGATAGGTGAATGTGCATTTATGGCAAATTATAGAAAAAAAAAGAAATATTCTTGTTTTTCATTTAGTATATGTGCATTATGATCAATATAGAGCAGCACTATTCTCTCATTTCCACTCCTACAATGTTAATTGTTCAAAATAACTATTTGAGCATTTATTTATTTAAATGTTTCATTTTAGTAAGTCTCTGCAGAGGCATATGGAGGCACTGTGGATAAAGCATTGGAACTAAAGTTGGAAAAACTTGAATTCAAATTTGCCTGTCAGTTACAGACATGTTTTTGAAACTTATCCTAGCTTTGCTTTCTCCATAATATTCTTTAACTGAAGCTAATCAATTGGTTGATTAATATCTGGGAGAGCACACTGAAAGAGAATTCACAAACTATAGCAATAAAAGTCATATCCCTATCAGAGTTACCCCTTGAATAGTAAAGAGATCAGTAGTCAGCCACCTTCTGGGTACCTAAATGGGAAGTGTAGTAAAAGTTGAGTCATCTCAAAGAGAATAATACACAAGAGAAAAGAAATCAGCAAAACCTTTAGCTTCAGATGTCTGTGTAAAAATACAGATATAAATGCCATATTTCTTCAATTTGCAGATGGCCTAGAGAGAGAAGGTGGAAAGAAGGGTGGATATAAGCATTTATATGCCACATACTACATGCCAGAAACTGTTTTAAACATTTTACAAATATTATCTCTTTTGATAATGGGCAGACACCGGAAATGGTCGGTGAATCAGATGTATGAGAATTGAATGGGAGGAAAATGGCCTAGATTATGTTGGGTAAAGTAAGTATGCTTTTAATGAACCCGGAATTTCTCAAAATTCCATCTTTCCAAATTCAGCATTCATCTAATATGCTGCATGTCTGAATCTTAGAATACCATAATGAAGTTGAACACCCAAGGAATAATAGAGAGGTACATAATAGATATGAACAATAATATATTACCAAGGAAGAAATATCCAGGAACAATGACACAAAAGAGATTAGCATGGAATTGTATGAGCAGAAAAGAAGATGAGCTGATAGTGAAAGTGAGGGATACAAAAACATAAAATACATAAGAAAAAATTCACCACTAAGTGTAATAGCAAAACAAACAAACAAACAAAAAAAAACCAACCCATACTTACCAAATCATATTATATAGACTTTTTGTTGTAGCAAAGGACTGGAAATTAAATATCCATCAATCATGATTCATTGATATAATGTATATTATTGTGATGTAAGAAACAATGAAGAGGTTAAATACAGCAAAACATGGGGAAAGTTACATGTACTGATGAAAAATAAAGTAAACAGAACCAGGCAAACAATTTTTTTTATCCTCTATCTTTTTATCTCATTTTCCTTCCCTGTAAAGGGAATAATAATGGTACTTACCTTCTAGGGTGGTTGGAGGACCAAATGAGGTAATAATTGCAAAGCTCTTAGCACAGTTCCTAGCACATAGTAAGCCCTATATCAATGTTAACTATTATCAGTACTACAGTACTTGGAACATACCAAGCACTATATGTTAGTTATTATTATTAGCTATTATATTACCTTAAAACTTCTAAAATGTCTCTCTGAGAAGGACACCTTCCAGAAATATTTCTTGTCTTTAATTTGTATTTACTTGTAGGTATGCATGTTTTCACCAAAAAAAAAAAAAATGTAATCTTTTTGAGAGCAGAAACTGTTTTAGTTTTATCTTTATCCCCCACATATAATGATCACTTAATAAAAGTTTGTTGAATTGGTTATGCATGTTGCATAGCTCATAGAAGTCATTCTCATTCCTTTGGAAATTATCAACAGTTTTCCTCAACTCAAAGTTTTCTTTTCTTTTCCTATAAAATTACCTAAGAGGTTTCCCATCCCCCTACCCTCCTCAGAGGAAGAATGATTGCAATGCTACTAGGACAAAATTTAAAGACAGCAACAAGACCACAACTTGTCGACACTTGCTTAAAAACACAGGTGAGCCACTCTTACTCACTCCCAAAGAAAAGAATCAAAACGTGGTTCATGATTAGTCTTGTCCTAATTCAGCAAAGCCACTAGTAAATAGCCACCTGTCTATTACACATCGAACCAGAGAGACAGGATGTCAGCTGCTTCCTGAACTGGGGGAGCACAAACACTTAGTTATATCATTCTGGCGTGGCCCCAAAGTAATCTTGAAAATGGTAAAGCAGACAAAAGATAAAGGAGACAGGAAAGTGCCGTGTCAAAAGGCCCATAATCATCAATTGTTCTGATTGTTACAATGATTAGAGGCCTTTAATTTTATGATGAGATTTCATAAATCCAACTGCTCTGCAATTTGGTTCATCCTTCAGTGGTTGGGGCACAAAGTGCTCCAAGTTAATTGCCATGTTAAAGGAATTTATCTCATTAATTTAAAAAAAAATTACTGACCTCCAGTGTCTATTATTGGCTTATGCCACTGACATCTGGAAAGCATAAAGGACATATGCTTTGTTCAGGAAACGAGTATATGATTATGTATATAATTAGAGTATATTATCTGAACTCAGTGCAATAAAGTGGCTAGAATTAGAATCAAGAAGAGCAACATTCAAATACTGCCTTAGATACAAATATGTGACTGAATAAATCATTTAACTTTTCTTAGCCTTAGTTTTCATATCTGTAGTTGTTGTTCAGTTGTTTTTCAGTCATGTCTGACTCTGTGACTCCATTCAGGTTTTTCTTGGCAAAGATACTGGAATGATTTGCCATTTCACTCTACAGTTAATTTTACAAATGAGGAAACAAGGTAAATAGGGTTACGTGACTTGCTCAGAGTCACATAGCTAGTAAGTGTTTGAGGCTAGATTTGAACTCAGAAGAAGATTCTTACTGACTCCTGGCCCAACATTCTATCCACTGAACCATCTAGATACCCATTCAAATGTGCTAAATAGTGAGAAAAGTATCTATAAATCTTAGTTTATTGTCACAAGGACATTGTGAGGGTCAACTGAGATAATGAATATAATGTATTTTACAAATTTTAAAAATTGCCCTGAAAAGTTGGCTATTATTTATTGGGTCATGATATTATAGGTTTATTAAATACTCATCCATAAAACATCAAAGAGATACTTCTACATTTACATATTAATCAATCCTACTATCTAGATCATACATGGGCCCAGAAGGTGATTCCCTAAGTTCAGGCAATCTTACTTATTAGCAAAGGCAATAGGATAGGGTAGAAAGAGCATGGTTATGACATTGGAAGACAAACTCAAGTTCTAACTCCACCAAGAACAGGCACATGATTTTGGGTAAATCACTTCAATGACCATAGTTTCCCTTTGTATCAAATGAGAATTCTTATCTAGTCAATAGGGTTACTATGAATATATGCAAAAACATATTCTCTATAAATCAAGTATCTCATGAATTTAAGGAGACATTATTACTTTGAGGGAAAGTTTCCTTCTTAATCTTTAGGACAATGTATACCATATTTGTCATTTGTAATATCATACTTCTATGTTCCTGATTGGAATTTCATAATTGGAGCTTAATATCATTGGATTCAAGAATTTGGAGACTGTAAAGGATCTTATGAAGTTGTCATTCCTTTAACATGTAATTACAACTTGAATGAATAATAAATGAGTTTTTATGTTGTTATCCTCCAAAAAAAAAAAAGCTGAATATGATTTCACGTATTTAAAAAGACCTTGGTTTTTGCAAGATAACCCCAGCAGAGGTCAAACTGTGGCCAATTCTACCGTATGGCTCTGGTAACAGATTATAACTTTTGTCTGAAGAAAAGCCTAACAAGGAATGCTAGATTTATTGGACTCTTGCTATTATGAAACAAATGAAAATACAAAATCACTATCAAACCAGTATAGGTATCCTTTCACTTCCACACTGATGGTGACAATAGAAGAAAAAGAGACAGAGTTTTTTAGATTCACATAGTTTTTAGACCATCTACAACAATTAATTTAACTCTTTGTACTCAAGCTTTGGATGACTCCTTATCCACCACCTTCACTCCTAAATGGGTGCTGCTGAAAGTAAATAGCTTCCTCTCCCCCTACACTCTAAGTTAAGAAATTTGCTTGGTATTTCATAGATGTACTGAAGCCATTCACTATGAGTTTCCTTTTCTCTCCTCTTCCTCATTTCACATATTATCTTTTGCCATATCTCACAGGAAAAGGTGGTTTTACTTCTCCTCAGATCTTTCTGCTGAAATGCATTTCCTATTCCCAATTGTCTTTGCTTGTCTTTTGCCATCTTTTGTATTCCCAGCTCTTAGCACAATATCTAATACATCATAGGTACTGAATATTTATTGACTAACTCTTTTTTTAAATTTTATTTATTTCATTTGTAATTTGTATAATAAAAGCATTTCCATAACATAGTATGATAAAAACAAGGATGATTGCACATGAAACTGAAAATTTATTATATACAACTTGTTATTCCTTGTAAATACATTTAAATTTATCATGTAAATTTCTTTTTCCTTTCTTTTTCCCTCCTCCCCAATCTAGAGATGACTACCATTAAACAAAAATGTGTGTATGTGTGTGTATAAAATCATTCTATAAAAACTTCAAATTTGCATTTATCACTTTTTTCTCTGGATACAAATAGGATCTTCCTTCATATTTCTAGTTAATCTGAGTATTTACAATAGTAAAAATTATTTATTTGTTCAGTTATCCTTACACAATATTGTTGTTACTATTTATAAGTCTCTTAATTCTGCTCATTTTGCTGTTATTATTTCATGCAAGCCTATTCATCTTTTTCTATTTCTTATAGCACAATAGTATTCTATCACAATCACATGCCACTTGTTCAGCCATTCCCCAACTGACAAGCATCCTCATAATTTCTAGATTTTCACCACCCACAGATATAACTGCTATACATATTTTAGCACATATAGGTTCTTTTTTTCTTTTTCCCTAATCATCTTTGGAAATAAATCTTAATATGAGAACTTTATTCAATAACCAATGAGATTAGGTCAGCTATTAGAGGAGCTAAATAATATCCAAAGTGGCATCCTTGCTTACATGAAGCCAGAAGGCTTAAAATAGTTCTGAGTTTCTGCCTCAGAAATTTTGCTCAGAAAATTTGGGGGAAGAATTGATAGAATTGGCATCATCATGTGTACAAAGTTAATTAGGAGTATTTCATGGGTCATTAAAAGTTCTGTTTTTTTAGAATTTAAAGCATAAACAAATACTAGGAAGATAATTATAGCTTTGTGCAGCAAATTCTATGATAGAGGATGAAGTTAAGAAATTCTATGAACTATAAAAAGATCCTCCAAAAGAAGTTGATACTCCTTGATACGAAATGATTTCAGCTCAAGAGTGATCATGGAAAATGAAGAAGTAAAATATATTGGAAAATATGATCTGAGATTAAGAAATGAAATAGGCCAAAAACTCCTAAGGTTTTTCAAAAAACAGTGCCTGAATATCAAGAATTTTTTTTTCAAAGAGTCATAAGGAACTGCAAGTGGTGATCAATTCACATTATGCACACATAAAAAAATTACTCTATATAAAGAAAAAAAGCATCTAGTTACCAAAAAAAAAAAATCATGTCACCATCAGTTGTCCTTGTACAGTCAGATCATCAATTAGTTGGAACAATTATAAAAATCAATACCAGAAAAAATAATTATGAAAATAAGGCAACTGTATAGTTTCAGCAATTCTAACTCAATTTATTGAGATAGCTCATTTACTCCAAAATACAGAAAATGTATA
Organism: Antechinus flavipes; assembly: GCF_016432865.1. NCBI lineage: Eukaryota > Metazoa > Chordata > Mammalia > Dasyuromorphia > Dasyuridae > Antechinus > Antechinus flavipes. The sequence continues at coordinate 125,182,954 of NC_067400.1, read as the reverse complement.
AAAGTAATGATATTGACATTGATTGACACCTTTTCTTAGATAAATTTAACCACTATAAAACAGTTGAAGAGAGGAAGAAAAACAAAAGTTATCCAGAAAATATTTAATCTCCTCAACTAAAAAGATGTCAGCCAAGATCAACACAAATTTATAATAGTGAATCATTTGAAAACATCAACACAAAATGCAAGTGAAAACAAAATTAGTTTGAAATGGCAGTTAAATTCCAGTGAATCATAATTCCACAATTCTTAAACAAATCCAATAACTGATTAAATTACTCCTAGTGCTCTCTGGGTCTCAGAGAATTAATGATGAAATATACCTTCTCCCTCTCACCATAGAAGTATGATATTACAAATGACAAATATGGTATACATTGTCCTAAAGATTAAGAAATGAAATAGGTCAAAAACTCCTAAGATTTTTCAAAACCCTGTGCCTGAATATCAAGAATATTTTTTTCAAAGAGTCATACAACACTGCAAGTGATGATAAATTCACATCATCCACACAAAAAAAATTACTCTCATGTTGCTTCTCCTGTTGGATTGGATTTGCTTGACTATTTTCTTTGTTATGTGAGATAGTTCAGTGGGGGACTTAATCAGAAATAACTTACATAAAAATAATCACCATAATGTATCTACATATATGTATGTATATGTGTATGTGTTTACATATATTTATAGAATGGAAAAGAAGGGAAGGTTATGCCCAGAATCATTTCCACAAAATAGTGAAAGTTGGGAGAGTGGAGGAAAAGTCAGCAGAAAACTTTGTATGAGGCATAATTTAGCCAAAAACCATTACAGATAAAACCACAACAGTGATTCTAAATAAGTTTCAGTCTAAATAAGAAGACATCTGGTAGAGTTTCTCTAATGATTAATTCTCATTTTCATTGACAATAGAATCACCCAATTTGAATAGCACTATCTCAGTCACCAATGCACTGTTTGCAAATGTGTTAGTGACAATAAAAAAAGAAAAAGAAAAAGAAAAGAAATGGGAAGTATAGTTGATCTTGAATACATGTATATAAGAAATCTATATGATCAGCTACACAGTGAATGTAGAGACATTCACAATATCTCAAAGAGGAAAAGATTTCCAAAAAGCAGAAAAGCTCATAGTGTTGGTTCTCAAAATAGGCAATCAAGATGCAGAGACAAGGATGAGTTGTGACCTTCACATCATTTTAATTTTTCTTCATTTTTACAAAATGTATGCATGAGAATGATACATATAATCAATGATTATTGAAAACATAAAAATAAGAACAGACTTATGTAGATGATTTTCTCTATAACAGATAACCTCACAGTCAACTAACTGAAAAGTATAGAGAACATAAGATCTCACTGTCATGATTATTTGCTCTTTTTTTAAAAAAAAGCTTTTAATTTAGTAAATCAAAGGACTTCCTTGAGGTCTTTCTGCAAATGTATTTTCAGTATATATGTTGAAATGATATAAGATCACATAATAATCACAGAAATGATGATTACCTAATTATTAACATTAACTAAGGACATAAAACAAGGAGATATATGGCATCCAAAGGTATTCATTGATGTAATGAAGAATATCCTGATTAAATCCAAATAGAAGAGAGATTCCCTGCAGATACTGAAGTTTTCCATTTACTCCTGCTTTGCAGATGACATTAAATTAATTGTATTGAATCCTGTATAACTACAACAATCGTCAAAGAAATGCAGTCACTCAAAGAAAAGAAAAAGAAACCTAATCATTCACATATGAAAACAAAGAATAAATGTTTCTTTGATCTAGACATGAAATTGAATAGTTAATCCAGTGAACTAGTTTATTAGCACATGTGTCTTGAACAAGTTTTATGGGTGGACAGTGACTTCAGTCCTGAAATGAACAAGAGATTGAGCTGGATTAAATTTGAGAATGTGTTTAGCATTTCATTGGTCCCCAAGCTGCTTCTTATCACCAAATCTTAACAGTAATATTCTTCTAATGTAAGACTACAGATCATGAAATGCCATGATCTTCAGAATATCAAGATTGTAAGTGATCCAAGGGGCAACGGAAAGCCACATGAAGGTTATTTGTGAGCCTCAGCGTGTTACCAAAATGACTTATGCACAAAAAGTAATGGTAAACACATAATTATCATATATTTTTATCATTTTCAGATTAGATCATTTCCAATTATCCACAGAAAAGAAGGCGAGCAAAAATACAAATATACAAAATTTTACAATAAAAGCATAATGGATACATAATTTAAAAATTCTTTGGTGTTCATAAGATCTTTTTTTTAAATACTCCAATACAGTGGGTGGGTCATCTTTGAAGAAGTTATAAAGAAAGGTATGGAAATTAATTGCACAAAATACAATAGATGGATAAGTTGTGACCTGCCTAGTGGAGGAAATTCCCACATCAACAATATCATAAATATCATTGCAATGTTTAAATAAGTCTTGATTGATTATACCTTAGTATGAATGAATGTCTGGTGCTTTTCAGAAAGTGAATTTTTGTAAAAGAAAGACTATGAGGACACTTAGATTCTGAGGATCTTGAAAAGATGGAAATATGGGGAAAGGATAGAACAAAGACAAGAGTTATTGAAAAATAATAAATACCAAAACAAATCTCCTGTTTCACAATTTGCCCTAAGGCTTGTCTTGTCTAGTATAAAGACACCTAGTAATTCAAGTCTCAGTCTCTTTCCTTGTCTTTTTAACAACTATGTACTGCCAGCCTTCAGACCTCCCACAACCTTAAACCAGTGCCACAGAAGCACGGCATTTGTTCCAAATGGGCCACACACTTCACTGCCAGACACTCCCTACCACAACCCTTTCCATTTTCTCTTTTAATAGAATGGAACAAATATAGAATTGGGAAGTTAAGATTATACATACTGTATATTTTTTCACTGAATTACATAAAAGTTAACATAGTTGAATGCATTATGAAGTTCCATATAGTTTGTATCATTTAAAAGAATTGATATAAGCGAGTTGAATACTGGTCTAAATAATTAAGAAGCTTGGAAACCTAAGAATTTTTATTGAGAAGCTCAACAAGAGAGCAAAGCATAGAAAATTATCATTAAAACACACAATGTGACACCATTTAAAATCTGCCTCATCCCTTTTTTTCTGATGAAAGTAATAGAAGCAGAAATTAATCTAGTTTAAATAATTAAACAGAAACTGTAGTTTCTAAATAAGATTAGAGACAATAATGCCTTAGGCTTATTTCAACCCTTCATAGTCACCTAATTATGAGACCAATCTATGCCTAGTTTCCTGACTTCTTTGCATTTACAATGGAGCTGCTTTCAGGAAGGGAAGATTTACTATGTGAATTTAATACACTGGATAAGTCTCTTGCAAATTATAATAATGAATTTCTTCTTCTATTATTGGAAAAGTTCTGAGGGAGCATGGAAATTGTGAATACATAGGGATTGACTCATCTGTTTCTTGAAAATAGTTTAATTCATAATAAGAATCAATATTTAAGACTTGAATGACTCCCATTTATATGGTTCTTTGTATATATTAGCTATAGGATGTTATATATATGTTCTGCTTAGTTTTTGTTTCACGTTCTATGGGTAAGGAATTCAAAGCTCAGAAAAAATAAAGTGGTTTACTAGCACAAAGGCATCTAATAAGTGAAAGAATCAAAATTTGTTGTAGGTCTTCTGATGCTAATTCTAGGGCTTATTCCAACATACCACCTTTTCTGTGTAATCTGGTACCATCTTTACAAGCATCATTATCAATGTAGTAGGCAATATACAAAGCTATTTCATGATAAAAGATTCAAAATTAGTTAGGACAGTCTTTTTCCCCTTCCATGTGAGGAAAGAAGCCTCCTATGGAAAAAAAGCCTATAAAAATATTGGGCTTGCTAGGAGAGAGAGAATGTACTTTGAAGAATGAAAGCCATAACAAATGGAAGCCAGCATGTCAAAGGGAATGGCTTTCAGGTGAATGATGCTGAGTTTCTGGACCAAATGAAAACTTTGGTAGAAAAAATTACTATGGAACAATGCTTTGAGATAGTAGCAGTAGTCAGGAGCTTGCACAAAAATAGAAAATGCTAGAGCAAGACTATAAAGAGGAGGCAGCCGACACTGAACTGGCTCCAGACATGCAAAAGTGATGAAGATGGCAAGGATTTAATTAACTGGTGCTGTGATTTCCACAAGGCTCTTGCTATCTATGCCTTTATAAACCAAGTGAAATTGACACAATAGCTTTTCTGTTCTCTTGATGTCTTTAAAAGAAATCTCTTCTATATTTAAATGATTTTGTTAGTGTAGAATGCTTGCAGAAAGATAAGGTTGCAACTCAAAGAGAAAGATATAAGCTAAATGCAAATGTTCTCAGATTTTCTCTAAGTAAATGTAATATAAAATTCAAAGCTTATGATTTGTAGACTATGCCCCTAAGATTACACCGTCTGAACCCAGACTTGTGATTCTGAGCCATAGGTTAACAACCATAATATAAAAGAAGGAGCATACTGAAGATAGGGCCTTTTGTCAATAAAGAACCTATCTAATGATATAGTCCTTGATGCTATACGATTATTACTCTAAGTCAGTGACAAACAATATTCAAAATATAGCAGACCAATGGTTTCCAGCATTTTCAGGTATAAACAGTTCTTTTTAGCATGTCATGCTAAATCTACAGTGATTTCAATAATGTTATACAAGAATCTAGAGGCTTTGAATATATTTTGAAAACAAAAAGCTGTTTGTTTTTTTTAAAGCATTTGAAAAGCCTAACTACATGCAAAATATTTGTATAGTATACCCAAAAAAAGTATATTTGCTAATTTTTGGATATATTTATGGACTTGTAGATTCTTTGCAATTATTTCACAACTTCCCAGATGTGAATTGGGAACCAAAATAATGGACTGAACTCAACATGTTACAGAACTTTATATGTGACTCACATTAATTTAGTTAAGTCATGAAACTGATATATCCAGATCAATATATATATATATGTATATATACATATATATATATCCAGATTATTCTTGTAAAATATGTGAAAAAATGATCATAGTCATAGATTTATCTAAACGATCAATGGAGATAATGCTTGAATTAACGGAATAAAGAAAAACTACAAATATACATATCACATTTATTTTTAAAATGAAAATTCAAACATAAAACATCAGGATGGAGATTTCTAAAGGCTATATATGCATCAGTGGTTTTTAGGTTTGTTTCTTTTCATAAGGGTGGTCTCTTTAGCATAGGGGTCCTTATCCTTTTCTGTATATTGTGGACTCTCTGGCAATCAGATAATGCCCATGGACTTCTTTTCAGAATAATACTGTTATATGCATAAAAGAAAATACATAGAATTACAAATGAAATCAATTATATTGAAACTTTTTTTTCAAAATATAAAAAAAAAAAGTGTGTAGATCCCAGGTTAAGAATCCCTGCCTTAGTGCATTTGAAAGTGACCTAATTTGCAAGCATTTGCACACAAATTTTCAAAAACATTTATTTCATATTTATAGAATATTGTTAACACAGCCATAGTGAGAACATTGCAAAGAATCTTACAAGCATCAGTCCAACCCTTCTGCATTATGAATGCAGCAGACTGGAGGAAGTGCATAAGAGAGTACGCATAAAAATCTTTTATGCTTATAGAGGGCTTCCTCTTCTTCTAAACACTTTCATTTTTATTATCTCTTTTCAGCCTCACAAAGCTTTGAGAACAAGGTAAAGCAGGTATTGTTATTCCACTTTACTCCAATTTCTATCTTTTAAGAGGACAATTGCAGGGAAAGAGACTTTGTCCAAGTATACCCAGCTAAGCTTGTTCTTTTTAAATAAATTAATGAAAAAGCTCCAGGGATATTAGATGTCTAGAGATCACAGATGGAGTTGTGGGTTTTAATTGTTTCCTTGAGGAATAAAACCTCCTACTTCTTAAAAGAATACTTTATTTGAGAAGACAGCGGCAACCCTCATGGGATGAAATGGTGAATTCCTCAAAAACTTCTACTCTTTCTACTTTGATCATTTTACCATTAGGATAGTGTGACATTTTCCTTGAACCTTTGCATTGTATTTATCTGAAAAATTATTATCATTATTATATTGAAAAATTAAATCCTATGAGAAATAAAACATTTAAGCAACATGTAGCTGCTAATCATTTTTTCATGTATAACTTGAAGAGAAAAAGTCCTTGTAATTAAAAATGTTCTGGTTAGTTGGGGTGGGGGAGGTATGTTTTTTTTTTTTCCATTGAAAACAATGTTTTTCTCTCTTTGGTTTCCTGGCAACAAGTTCTCTTGCTCTCTAGGTACATAATTCCTTGAAGTAAGCAATTTTTATAGAATCACAGAATATAAAAGCCAGGAATAATCTTAGAGACCATCTAGATATTTACAATTAAGGAAACTAATGGTTAGGGAGACAAAATGATATGCCCAACTTCACAATGCAACTTAGATTCAGAGTCAATAAGAATCCAGGACTTTTGAGTGCTTACCATTACACCCAAGCTGCTCACTCTCTTCAAATGTCTTCTAGTTCCACTAAAACATGTGTGTCCTTCTTGACTCCTTAATATAGTCCATATCTCCATGGTTTTAATCTAAATATGGAATTTTGATTACTAACATGTGGCATTTGCTCTTTCTTTCCTATATATACCTCTGCTGAAGAACTCAACGATTTCTCCTTAATACACGTTTTCCTCTGAATACTCAAAGACAAAGAAAATGAAAAAAGGATATTTTCCCCAGAATGAATTATAAAACAGTTTAAGAAATATTACCACACTTCCTAGCTATGTGACCCAGGGCAAGTCACTTAATCCCAATTGCCTCAACAAAAAAGAAAAGAAAAGAAACACTATCACAGATCCTACAGTAAGGAAACAACAGAGGTACATTATTATGCACTGAGAAGAATAAAAAGAATAAAAAGATGAGTTACTTCACTTTAGATAGACCTATGGTATATCTAGAAATAATGGAAAAACACTGAGAAAAATAACATCACATGTTTTCTCATATATACTCTACAGATCTGTCCAAAGTGATGCAGAAGGATTGTTAAGTTTTTATTTTGAAAAAAATGCTAATGTTCATAAGATCAGAAATCTAGTTAAGTAATAATTATAAGAAGGTTGAATTAGTTATCTTACTAAATATTTCCTAATATTTCTCAAAATACTTTTGGCATTCCTCCTTTGAAATTGTCAAGCCAATTTGTATTCTGTGAATATGAAGAACACAGAGCTACATCGAAAGATTTATATGGAATGATAACAATGAAATAATATATGCTAGGAAACAGTATATACATGATTTCAACAACGTAAACAAAAACAACAATAAAAATCAAAACTGAATAATTATAATAATAAAGTCTGGCTTGGGAGAGGGGGAGATACACATACACACAGTGCTCAAATCACATCAAATCTCTTTCTTGCCATGGGAGATGATCAGTGTCAAACACCAAATAACACCAAATAATACTATCAAATTTGACCAATATCTTGGTTAGCTTATTAACTTTTTTAAAATTTTACTTTTTATTCTTTTTTTTAAAGGATGTATCTCTTGTGAAGGAGGGCAAAGTATGCAGTGGGAAATGAAAGTGATTTAAAAAAAACATAAACACTGAAAAATTTTTATAGCTAATTATAACCCACCCAAGAAATCAAACCTCAGGGGCAGTTGGGTGGTGCGGTAGAGCACCAGCTTTGAAGTCAGGAGGACCTGGGTTCAAATCTGACCTCAGACACATAATACTTCCTAGCTGTTTGAACTTGAGCAAGTCACTTAATCCCAATTGTCTCAGCAGAAGGAAGGAAGGAGAAGAAATGAAGGAAGGAAGGAAGGAAGGAAGGAAGGAAGGAAGGAAGGAAGGAAGGAAGGAAGGAAGGAAGGAAAGAAGAAAGGAAGGAAGGAAGGAAGGAAGAAAAACTATAACTATGTTATAGTCACATAGCATAAGAGGAATTCATCATTGTCTGCTTGACAGGGTTTCAGATAAAGACCTTAATACTCTCTCTATTAAGTAGATTAATGACAATATTTCTTCTCTTTCAAACTCTCCTTCTTCATCAATACTTCTCTAAACTCTTCTTTTACTCTATTACTTTTACACTATTACTCAACAACCTCTCCTTCTTTGAGATTTATAGTATATAGATGTAGCTAACTCAATCCAATAACTGGTGGCCATTATTTAAAAATCACTCTGATATTATTTTCCTTTATCAATGAGTTCAATGGCTAGCTTAAAATCATTTTTCATCTCAATTTCTATCCTCATGCAAGAAAACTTCAACATCAAATATCCTAATTTCTCAATTCTTTAATTTACTCAATTTCCATAACCTATCAGACTCCACATCAACTACTCAGAGATCTAGTAAATCCCTGACAAGCTGTATCCATTAAAATAAAATTACTTTATGTGATCAAAAGTTTTAGTTTATCCCTCTGTCAGGGAACCAAAATCAGGCACTCTACTCTCCTTGGCCTACAGTCAACTAGGTCCTCATCCCTCTATGATCAACCACACTCACCAACTCTCTCCTCCTCACCCACTGTGTCTGATCAGCATACGTGGGCCAGCATCCAGAATCAGTGGAGGGTCCTGCAATCTTCAATTGATCAGTTTTCTGATTCCTACACTGTCCATGGAATAATACAACTGTTCCCAAGGCTTGTTGTTTGTTAATTCAATAATATCTACCTGAGGCTATTCATACTTCAATTTGGCCAAACCATCAGTTTGGGAAGTCAGTTTTTTCCTTAGGGGTTATTACATTATCTTCGGTAGACAGCTGCTTTACCTTGACTGTCAATTATTCTGCTGATCAAAGTTCACTTTGAGGCATTATTTTATGTTTTTTGTGGAAGAATTTAGGAGAACCAGGTAATTGCTGACTTATTCTACCATCTTCCCAGATTTACATATAAGACATATGCATTACACATATATTCCTCTCTTCTTTATCTTGATCCCTTGGTGAATCAATACAAGTCTACATTATCTCCTACTCCTGAATTCTTTGCCCCCATCATCAAACATAATGCCGGACTATTCTTATTATTCTCCTGCTTTGCTCCTAATAATGTGCTGTTCTGTGAAGATGAAAGAAATCACAAAACTATGCTATTGGATCCTCAATTTCTCACTCAACCCACATGTTCAATTCTCTGCCAAGTCTTGTTATTTCTCTCTTCACTACACCTCTTCTACCCATTCCTTTTTCTCATTTCATGTACTTCAGGCTCTCATCTCCTCTCACCTGAGCTGTGGTAAAAGCATTCTAATTTCTCTTTGTGTGTATATGTGTTTTTCTCTGTCTGTCTCTGTCTGTGTGTGTGTGTCTCTCTGTCTGTCTCTCCCTGTCTCTTTCTCTAATAATAGGAATCCTTTCTACCATTTCAGTCTTTTTACTCTTTCCTTCTCCTCACAAACCATAATATCCCTCTAAATTGGCCTATCTAATGTTTCTCATTCACAATGCTACATCTTCCATATCCATGTCTTTGTACTGGCTATTTCCCAATCCTCAAATGGTCTGCTTCCTCATTTCTCTCTAGTTTCTCTGGATTCCTTCAACATTCAACTCAAATATTATGAGGTTTTCCAGTCACCTTCCAATAATGGCTAGTATCTTTTTCTATAAGGATATTTTCTCTTTTGTACTCTGAATAAGTCTACCATGTATATATCATATGTTTATTTATTGGCATTTTTATCTTCACCCCTTGAAGTGACTTTTGTAACTATTTTATATTTATGTGTCTATCTATAGGTTGAGTAACTTCAGTAGAATGTAATCTTATTTAAGCAAATAACTTTTTAATTTTTGCTTTTGTATTGCTAGCTGTGGTGTTCTTCTTCTTTTTTGTAATATAATGGTTCTCTGTGAGAGCAGGTTTCTTGGGGAGGTTTTCTGGAGGCAGCCTTAGTTTTGGTTTTGAGTAATAATCACTCCAAATTCAGCCAGCTGATAAAATCCAAATGTTTATTTTCTCCTGTTTCTGAATCTTCTTGCTGGGGCCCAGTTAGCTTTCTTAGAGGCCTATCTCATCTTGGTTCCAAGAGCTCTCATTGCTAATCTTTTGCCTCTGCCAGCTTTGGCTTCTCTTCTTCCAAATATCTCCAGCCAGCACCAAGGTGAAAGTTGGAATGAATCTGACTCCACCTCCAAGAGTGGGCTTGTGGGCTTCTTCCCAGAGTGCTCCATGTCTGTCCCAGAGTGCTCCTGTGTCTGTCCCAGAGTGCCTCTGGCCCTAAGAGCTTCTTGCTTATATGAGCTCTCTAAAGGTGTGAACACAAGCATTGTTTCTATCAGTTCCACTTAGTACCTTGTTTCAAGTTCTGGCCCATAGCATCTCCTTGTAAGATCATATCAATCATACTGAACCATGCTACATTAGATAATTATTGTCTCTATCAACTCTAATGAGTTATCACTTTGTAAGGATTCCAACAGCTAGCATTTAGCACAGTACCTAACACATATTAAGTATTTAAAAATACTTTCTGGATTGAATTGAAAAGTCAAAATAATCAACCCCCAAAATTGAGATTCAGACATTAATTACAAATGGGTTCAGTCCAACACACTCATTTTACAAATGAGAAAACTGTGGTCAAGTACAATTAAATGAGTCTTCTTGGATCACACAACTGGGCAGTGCAAGAGATGGAATTTAAACTTGGGTCTTCTGACTCCAAAGACAATACTTTTTCCAGAGTATAACATTGTCAAGAGGCAAGTGCACATCCTCCATAAAAATATGCAGTCAAAGTCTCCCCACCACCACCAAAAACTTCACCATCCTCTAACTTCAAGTTTTTTTTTATTATTATTATTATAGCTTTTTATTTACAAGATATATGCATGGGTATTTTTTCAGCATTGACAATTGCAAAACCTTTTGTTCCAACTTTTCCCCTCCTTCCCCCCATGCTTTCCCCCAAATGGGAAGTTGACCAATACATGTTAAATATGTTGAAGTATAACTAACTTCAAGTTAATGAGAGAACTCAGGTACCTACCTATAGCTTTGTGAAGAAAAGTAGATTGAAGGGAAGATCTGAATTTGAAGTCAGGAAAGAAGTGAATTTAAATCCTGCTTCTGACACTGAGCTGTGTGACTTTGTTCATGTCACTTAACTTGAAAAGCACATTCTCTAAATTTCATTTTCTAAATTATTTTTAGAGAATTTCATTCTCTAAATTATCTGTAAAATAGAGATTATAAAAGCTATAATATATACATGTGTGTAGGAGACATATTATGTATTCAGTTTTCTGAAGCTATGTTTGCAAAATCTCCATGACTTTCCAGGAGTTAGGAACAAAGTCTAATCTTTTTTTCCACAAGAGATATCTGTGAACTAGAAAACTAAAATGAGTTTATCAAGTTTACATGACTAGTAAATAATAGAGCCAAGATTCTCACCAGGATCTTCTAATTCCAAATTCATAATTCTTTCTTCCACATTACATTGTCACTTTCTACTCAAAATACCCTGGCCATATCACCTTTAGCTGAGGTATAAATACCTCCTAAATAGAAAATAATTCACATGATTGATTATTTTTCCTTGCAGAAACTCTGGTATTTCTCTGCATTGTGACTATTGCAGAATTTAAAACATCCAGAAGCTTTTTTTTTCTTCTAAAATCACAGAGCATGTTATGAAATAGATTTGTCAATTTTCTAATTATTTGTATAGCATTAATAAAGTGAAAAAATTATTTGTATATCATTAATAAAGTGAAAAAAATTAGGTCCATTAACTAACTGAGGGACTCAATCTATATAGTTGTTTCATCATCAAATAATCAGATAATTTCTAAATCTCTACTGCACAATAAGCAGAAATAGCCACAACACAGCTCTCCGTCAATTTAGGATACTAAACCATGTCCTACTCCCAACAATTTTCATTTTGTTCCTTTGACTCATTAATCCCTTTCATGGTGATCATGTTTGTGAGACATATGACTGAGAGATAATTCCTAAAGAGAAGCAGAATAATAGAATCATGCAGTTTTAGAACTAGAAGGGGCTTTTAAAGATCACCTTTTCAACCTCTACCTTTTACAGGTAAGAAAACTAAATCCCAAGTTTAAGAAATTTCCCTGAAGTCACATAACTAGTTAGTATCAGAACCAAGACTAGTACACCTGGATTACATGAACCATCATTCATTTCTCTAGGTCTAAATGCAAGGATTAATGACAATGGATGCTGTTATTTATTAGGTCATTCTATCATGCTCAGAACTCAAGTTGGGAATGGAAGAAAATGAATTATTAATTCTCAGGTTAAAGGACAAATTCTGCCTCTGGTGCTTAACACCACTGTGGCCATAAGCAAAGTTGCTTAAACTCCCTGGGCCTTAGTTCCCTCATCTGTAAAAAAGAGAATGCCTTCTTAAGTCCCTTTTGGTTCTAAAGCTATGATTTTTTTTGTCCTTAAATCCTCAATAAACCAAATAAACACTGACTTTGAGGAAGAAGGGACAGATCAAAAAAGAAAAGGAAAATGAGGCAAATAGAAGAAAACAATTAAAGAAACAACCTGCAAGAATTCATACCCATTTAAAAGTTTGGGAGAAAAATTAAAAGCAGATCTACTCTCCCACCTAAATCACTATCACAATTAAATTATATTACATCTTGATGAAGCCAAAGACTCCTGTCCCTGAATTTGAAACCATCCTCCTTCCCCACTGTTTCATCCAGAGTGAGCTTTTAGGCTCATTAAATCCCCTCTTCTGATAGTGATTCAATGACATCAACATTTGTCCACTGGGAAGAAGACTGATACTATTGACTTCTTTAACAGAGACTGTGAAACCAATTCCAAACCTGAGGCAGACTGTGGGAAAATATTGGTTTTCTGGGTAGTCTTGTATCACTGTTCTCTTAGCTGGGCCAGTAAGTCAGAGAGATAAGTCTCTGCATTCACAAGCGTTCAACTCTCCCTTTCTCGGCTGCCACCACACACACTGCATGGCAGATGGCCGACTGTGGGCTGAATTTCTTTGCTGGTTTCTTTTTTTTTTCCTAAGTGGGAACTGCAGCCAAGTTATTATCTTCACTTTTCTTTCTTGATCAAAGAACTAACCCATGGCACTGGTGACCTCATTCTTAGGCAGTGAAATGCCTTTCTTTTTCCTGGGCAACTGTAAACAACAAACCAGAGAAAATACCAGCATGTTAAGGAATATGGAGCAGTCCAGAATAGCAGTAACTTCTGAGAAATTCCTAGAGGAATGTTTTCTTGGCAAAGCTGTTCTAATCAAAAATTATTGGGAGCAGGTGGAAGATTTTTGGCATGATTGCTGACAGGCAAGGGAAGAAGACTGAATGGTTATTACTGTACTACAAGATCCAGATCCTTGCCTAGATTTTCATCCTGTATAATCGAATGGATGACATGTTTCTGGGTCCCACACACATTTCCATTCTAGGCTTAGTTTATAGAGCACTCTCAATTAACAATCATAATAGCTGTTCAGCAGAGAAAAAGGACACATACAGATCACATGAAAATATCATTTTAGCTAAGACTTCAGATTTCAACCTCAACAAATCTTAAAAGTTGTTAGCAAGGGATAAAATCATTCTTTCCACTCCGGCTCACCCTCTGGCATATATAGTAATATGCAGTTTAATACCAAAAGATTAGAAGGAAGATAGAAGAAGAAAAATAAAGAGAATGGTAATTTGCAAGCCAGATAATCCAGTTATTCATTTCATTCATTCAACAAAAATTCATCAGTTTCTTGATATGTACAAGTCATTGTGCTTGGTATGTTATTTTTGTCATTTCCCCTGCAGACCCACAAAACAAATGTTTTCTCTAATTCACTTATCATGTAACATTGTATGTTATAATTATCTGTTTATGTCTTATCCTTCTTTTTTTTTTTTTAATTTTTTATTTAATAATTACATTACATTGACACTCATTTCTGTTCCGATTTTTTTTTCCCCTCCCTCCCTCCACCCCCTCCCCTAGATGGCAAGCAGTCCTTTATATGTTGGATATGTTGCAGTATATCCTAGATACAATATATGTTTGCAGAACCGAACAGTTCTCTTGTTGCGTAGGGAGAATTGGATTCAGAAGGTATAAATAATCCGGGAAGAAAAACAAAAATGCAGATAGTTCACATTCGTTTCCCAGTGTTCTTTCTTTGGGTGTAGCTGCTTTTGTCCATCATTTATCAATTGAAACTCAGGTCTCTTTGTCAAAGAAATCCACTTCCATCAAAATATGTCCTCATACAATATCGTTGTCGAAGTGTATAATGATCTCCTGGTTCTGCTCATTTCACTTAGCATCAGTTCATGTAGGTCTCTCCAAGCCTCTCTGTATTCATCCTGCTGGTCATTTCTTACAGAACAATAATATTCCATAACATTCATATACCACAATTTACCCAGCCATTCTCCAATTGATGGGCATCCATTCATTTTCCAGTTTCTAGCCACTACAAACAGGGCTGCTACAAACATTTTGGCACATACAGGTCCCTTTCCCTTCTTTAGTATTTCTTTGGGATATAAGCCCAATAGAAACACTGCTGGATCAAAGGGTATGCACAATTTGATAATTTTTTGGGCATAATTCCAGATTGCTCTCCAGAATGGTTGGATTCGTTCACAACTCCACCAACAATGCATTAGTGTCCCAGTTTTCCCGCATCCCCTCCAACATTCATCATTATTTTTTCCTGTCATCTTAGCCAATCTGACAGGTGTGTAGTGATATCTCAGAGTTGTCTTAATTTGCATTTCTCTGATCAATAATGATTTGGAACACTCTTTCATATGAGTGGTAATAGTTTCAATCTCATCCTCTGAAAATTGTCTGTTCATATCCTTTGACCATTTATCAATTGGAGAATGGCTTGATTTCTTATAAATTTGAGTCAGTTCTCTATATATTTTGGAAATGAGGCCTTTATCAGAACCTTTAACTGTGAAAATGTTTTCCCAGTTTGTTGCTTCCCTTCTAATCTTGTTTGCATTAGTTTTATTTGTACAAAGGCTTTTTAATTTGATGTAATCGAAATTTTCTATTCTGTGATCAGTAATGGTCTCTAGTTCATCTTTGGTCACAAATTTCTTTCTCCTCCACAAGTCTGAGAGATAAACTATTCTATGTTCCTCTAATTTATTTATAATCTCGTTCTTTATGCCTAGGTCATAGACCCATTTTGATCTTATCTTGGTATATGGTGTTAAGTGTGGGTCCATGCCTAATTTCTGCCATACTAATTTCCAATTGTCCCAGCAGTTTTTATCAAATAATGAATTCTTTTCCCAGAAGTTAGGGGCTTTGGGTTTGTCAAACACTAGATTGCTATAATTGACTATTCTGTCTTGTAAGCCTAGCCTTTTCCACTGATCCACTAATCTATTTCTTAGCCAATACCAAATGGTTTTGGTGACTGCTGCTTTATAATATAATTTTAGATCAGGTACAGCTAGGCCACCTTCATTTGATTTTTTTTTCATTAGTTCCCTTGAGATTCTCGACTTTTTATTGTTCCATATGAATTTTGTTGTTATTTTTTCTAGATCAATAAAATATTTTCTTGGAAGTCTGATTGGTATAGCACTAAATAAATAGATTAGTTTAGGGAGTATTGTCATCTTTATTATGTTCGCTCGGCCGATCCAAGAGCACTTAATATTTTTCCAATTATTTAAGTCTGACTTTATTTGTGTGGAGACTTTTTTATAATTTTGCTCATATAATTCCTGACTTTCCTTTGGTAGATAGATTCCCAAATATTTTATGGTATCAACAGTTATTCTGAATGGAATTTCTCTTTGTATCTCTTGCTGTTGGGTTTTGTTGGTGATGTATAAAAATGCTGAGGATTTATGGGGATTTATTTTGTAGCCAGCTACTTTGCTAAAATTATGAATTATTTCCAATAGCTTTTTGGTAGAATCTCTGGGGTTCTCTAGGTATACCATCATATCATCTGCAAAGAGTGATAGTTTGGTTTCCTCATTGCCTACTCTAATTCCTTTTATATCTTTCTCGACTCTTATTGCCGAGGCTAGTGTTTCTAATACGATATTAAATAATAATGGTGATAGTGGGCAACCTTGCTTCACTCCAGATCTTACTGGGAAAGGTTCCAGTTTTTCCCCATTGCATATGATGCTTACTGATGGTTTTAAATATATGCTCCTGACTATTTTAAGGAAAAGTCCATTTATTCCTATGCTCTCAAGTGTTTTTATTAGGAATGGATGTTGGATTTTATCAAATGCTTTTTCTGCATCTATTGAGATGATCATGTGGTTTTTGTTTGTTTGGTTATTGATATAGTCAATTATGCTAATAGTTTTCCTAATATTGAACCAGCCCTGCATTCCTGGTATAAATCCTACTTGGTCATAGTGTATTATCCTGGTGACAATTTTCTGTAATCTTTTTGCTAATATTTTATTTAAGATTTTAGCATCAATATTCATTAGGGAGATTGGTCTATAATTTTCTTTCTCTGTTTTCAGCCTACCTGGTTTAGGTATCAGTACCATATCTGTGTCATAAAAGGAGTTTGGTAGGACTCCTTCAATCCCTATTTTTTCAAATAGTTTATATAACATTGGAGTTAATTGTTCTTTAAATGTTTGGTAGAATTCACATGTAAATCCATCTGGTCCTGGGGATTTTTTCTTAGGGAGTTGATTGATAGTTTGTTCTATTTCTTTTTCTGAGATGGGACTGTTTAGGATATTTACTTCTTCCTCTGTTAGTTTGGGCAAGCTGTATTTTTGGAGGTATTTTTCTATTTCATTTAAGTTGTCGAATTTATTGGCATAAAGTTGGGCAAAGTAACTCCTAATTATTGCTCTAATTTCCTCTTCGTTAGTGGTGAGTTCTCCCTTTTCATTTTTAAGACTAACAATTTGATTTTCCTCTTTCCTTTTTTTAATCAGATTTACTAAGGGTTTGTCTATTTTGTTGGTTTTTTCATAGAACCAACTCTTAGTTTTATTAATCAATTCAATAGTTTTTTTACTTTCAATTTTATTGATCTCACCTTTTACTTTTAGAATTTCAAGTTTAGTGTTTGACTGGGGGTTTTTAATTTGTTCCTTTTCTAGCCTTTTTAATTGCAAACCCAATTCATTGACCTTCTCTTTCTCTATTTTATACAAATAGGCCTCTAGAGATATGAAATTTCCCCTTATTACCGCTTTGGCTGCATCCCATACATTTTGGTATGATGTCTCATTATTATCGTTTTCTTGGGTGAAGTTATTAATTATGTCTATGATTTGCTGTTTTACCCAATCATTCTTTAGTATGAGATTATTTAGTTTCCAATTATTTTTTGGTCTACTTCCCCCTGGTTTTTTGTTGAATGTAATTTTCATTGCATCGTGGTCTGAAAAGGATGCATTTACTATTTCTGCCTTACTGCATTTGAGTTTGAGGTTTTTATGCCCTAATATATGGTCAATTTTTGTATAGGTTCCATGAACTGCTGAAAAGAAAGTGTATTCCTTTCTGTCTCCATTACATTTTCTCCAGAGATCTATCATATCTAGCTTTTCTAGTATTCTGTTTACCTCTTTGACTTCTTTCTTATTTATTTTCTGGTTTGATTTATCTAATTCTGAGAGTGCAAGGTTAAGATCTCCCACTATTATAGTTTTACTGTCTATTTCTTCTTGCAGCTCTCTTAGTTTCTCTTTTAAGAATTTAGATGCTACCCCACTTGGTGCATATATGTTTAATATAGATAGTGCTTCATTATCCATGCTACCCTTTAGCAAGATGTAGTGTCCTTCCTTATCTCTTTTAATTAGGTCAATTTTTGCTTTAGCTTGATCTGAGATCAGGATGGCTACCCCTGCTTTTTTGACTTCACCTGAAGCATAGTAAATTTTGCTCCAACCTTTTACCTTTAACCTGCATGTATCTCCCCGCTTCAGGTGTGTTTCCTGTAAACAACATATTGTAGGATTCTGGCTTTTAATCCATTCTGCTAACCGCTTCCTCTTTATGGGGGAGTTTACCCCGTTCACATTTATGGTTAGAATGACCAATTCTGTATTACTTGCCATCTTGTTAACCCCGATTTATGCTTTCCTCCCTTCTTTCCCCTTTCCCCCCTTCCAAGTATTAAGCTTGTGAGCACCCCTTGCTTCTCACAGCCCTCCCTTTTTAGTGTCCCTCCCCCTGCCTTAGAGTTCCTCCCCCTATCTTACCCCTTTCCCTCCCAGTTCCTGTATTCCCTTCCGCTTAGCTTATTCCTTCCCTTTCCACTTTTCCCTTCTCACTTTTCAATGAGATGGGAGAAGTTTCACCATAGATTGAATATGTCTTAAGATTTTTCACTTAAAGCCAATTCTGAAGGCAGTAAGATACCCACTATATTCATCCCCCTCCATTCTTTCTCTCAGATATAATAGGTTTCCTATGCCTCTTCATGTGATGTACTACCCCCACTTTACCCTTTTTCTGGTACAGTGTCCTTTCCACATCAATTTCTAGAACAAGGTATACATGTATTCTTTATACATCTATATAGTCAAAATATAGTTCCCAAGATTAATCTTTACCTTTTTAGATTTCTCTTGAGTTCTATATTTGTAGATCAAACTTTTTGTTAAGTTCTGGTTTTTTCATCAGAAATAGATGAAATTCGCTTACTTCGTTGAATGTCCATCTTCTTCCCTGGAAAAAGATGCTCATTCTCGCTGGGTAAGTTATTTTTGGTTGCATACCAAGTTCCTTAGCCTTTCGGAATATCATATTCCAGGCCCTTCGATCTTTTAATGTGGATGCTGCCAGATCCTGGGTGATCCTTATCGTGGCTCCTTGATACTTGAATTGGGTTTTTCTAGCCGCTTGCAATATTTTTTCTTTCATCTGAGGGTTCTGGCATTTGGCCACTATATTCCTTGGTGTTTTGATTTTAGGATCCCTTTCAGTGGGTGATCGATGAATCCTTTCAATGTTTATTTTTTCCTCTGTTCCTATGACTTCTGGGCAGTTCTCTTTGATAATTTCCTGGAAGACAATGTCCAGGCTCTTTTTTTCATCATGTTTTTCTGGGAGTCCAATGATTCTCAGATTGTCTCTCCTGGATCTGTTTTCCAGGTCTGTTGTCTTCCCCAGAAGGTATTTCACATTTTTCTCCATTGTTTGATTTTTTTGGATTTGCTTGACTGATTCTTCTTGTCTCCTCGAGTCATTCAATTCCACTTGTTCAATTCTGATTTTCAGTGAAGTATTCTCTTCACTCACTTTTTTAAAATCTTTCTCTAATTGTCCAATTGAGTTCTTTTGTTCTGTGGAATTTTTTTCCATTTCGCCAATTTTGTTTTTTAGAGAGCTGTTTTCTGTTTCCAGTTCACTAATCCTATTTTTCAAGGATTTTACTTCTTTATCCACTCTCTCTTTAACTGACTTCTCCAGGCTCTTTTCCCACTTTTCTTCTAGCTCCCTTGTGAGAGCCTTTTTAATCACTTCTATGAGGTTCATCTGTGCTGAGGAACAGACGCTCTCCTCCTTTGGGGAATCACCTGGGGACTGTCTGTTTTTAGTCTCCTCAGGATTTAGAGTCTGCTCTCTATCTGTATAGAAGCTGTCAAGGGTTAAAGTCCTCTTCAGCTTCTTGCTCATTCTGTCTATTAATCAGAGACAAACTACCAAAGAAAAACAGAAAAAACTGGAGTCTTTCTTTGGGGGGGGGCTGGGTGTGTTATCGAGCTTCCTCTACAGACTGCAGGGGGCAGCAGTGAGGCACTAGCAGGACTGTGCTGCGCCTGCGCTCTGAGATCCCAGAGCGTGCTGAGTCACTGAGGGGGGGGAGGGAGGGGGCGGCCAGGTCCTGAGAGACTCCAGCTGTTTGCGGTTGTGTTCTTCAGCCCCGGTGTTTTTAGCTTCTCTGCTGGGCTGTTGACTTGCTGCAGGTTCCAAACCTGTAGCGAAGCTCTCCCCGCAGAGACGGCTACGATCACTCCCCACCCCCTCTCCAGTCTGCTCCCGTGCTCTCACTGCCGCTGCCTGCCGCCTGCGCCCGATCTAAAACCGCCCCAGCCCTCCAGTAAAGACAGACCTTTCTTGGCGGATCTCAAGGATGGCTTCTCTTGGTAACTATTTGTGGGTTTTTTTCAGTCAAGCATTGATTCAGAGGCTTGTAATGAAGTGGATAGTGAGAGAAAGCGCAGAGCTTATGCAACTGTGAGCCTCCTCTCCGCCATCTTAACCTGTCTTATCCTTCTATTAGATGTTTAAGTTCCATAAGGATAGGGACTATTGTAATCTGTAACTCTTCCAACACTAAGCAGTATACAGAATACATTGTGTCTAATAAATGTTTGTTGGATAAATGAATGAATCGATTAATATAAAGTAGATATATGCCCTGTGTTTAAAGCCCTTATGATATATAAGATATCTTAAAAGTTCAGTTATTTTGATACTTTGAAAAATTATTTTATCTGCCAGGCTGTGCCTTCAACCAACACAAACCAAAGGATTTCCATGATGAATTGACATAATCAAAAAATTCATCATATGGTAACCAATCTTATAATGACAGTATCTAGATCTAGTTAAGATGGACGTGGGATAGCAGATATAGAGACACCGGCAACATAGTTGAAGACTTTCCAAGTACCTCCATACCACAAGAAGGTATACAAAATAGAACTTCATACAAGTTAAATGATAAAGATAAAAATGATCAATTGTTGTCAAATGGATATTATAAAGAAATCATTTTACACCAGAAAAAACTTTATGGAGGAAGTGATCTTGAAGCTAGGTATCTGATCTGGGTCTCTGAGCTAGATAAGATTTCAAAAAGTAAAGAAAAGAGATGGGAAGGAGACAAGCATTTCTGCTGGTGGGGGAGTAAAATGTGCAAAAATGAAGAGATGGGCCTTTTGCAAGTTCAACAATCCATATTAGTTGGAGCAGTTGAACAATTCATATTACTTAAAGCACAAGCATATAACAGAAAATAAGAATGAACACAACATAGGAATGATATTTATTTTTCAGTCATATTAGTCATGTCTGACTCTTTGTGATCCCATTTGGATTTTCTTGGCAAAGATATTGGAGTGGTTTGCCATTTCCTTCTCCAACTCATTTTATAGATGATGAAAGTGAGACAGGGTTCAGTGACTTGCTCAGCATCACATAACTAGTAAGCATCTAAGGTCAGATTTGAAGTCAGTAAGATGAGTCAGCCTGGCACTATATGAGGACATTAAAAGGAATTCATTGTCAGAAAAGCTAATGGAGCAATAGAGAGAGCACTATACCTGGAATCAGTAAGAACTAACTTAACATCTGACCTCAAACACTTACTAGCTGTGTGACCCTGAAAAGGTCATCTAACTTCTGTCTGCTCTTGGTTTTCTCATCCATAAAATGAGGATAATAATAGTACCTACTTCCCAGGTTGTTGAAAGGATCAAATGAGATGATGTTTATAAAAGACTTAACTATTATAATGCTATTATTATTAGTCAAGTTAATCAATCTAAGATTAATGGAATGCTTACTATGTGGCCTATGACAAATCAAGAATTTCCCCTGAACCTCAGTTTCCCACATATAAAATTAGAAGAAGGGAGAGGAGCTTTTAGCATTTATATAGCACTTACTTACTTACAATCCTTAAACACATGTCCTTGCAATACCAATGCCAACTAGAAGATCTCAAAATTTTGAACACAATGAGGAACTTCTGAATTTTTTGATCTATAAAATAATGTTTTGCAAAGCAGTACTTTAGGAAAATTAAGTTGGCAACAGTAACAATGAATCAAAAAGGGGAAGAAAATAAAGGCAGAGATAAATGGTAGGAGACTTTATTGTATTAGTCAAGGCAAAAGGTCATGAGAGCCTAAAGAAAGATGATTATAAGATGAATAAAAACTAAAGGATAGATGTAAAATATTATGGAAGTAGAATCAATAGAAATCAGTGAATGACTGGACAAAAGAAGAGTGGGAGACTCTTGTTTTCAGATAAAAGTGACTGTGAAAGTAATTGTTCCACTAACAAAATAGAGAAATTACAAGCAACTGGCATGGTAAAACAGGAAGGAATGAAGAAGGGGAAAAGTTTAAGAAATGTTCGACTTAAGGTACTAGCAAGAAATATGGGTGGTTAGCAAATTAAGACCAAACATGCATATACATATGTTGAAATGAATAGACAAAGAGGTGGATAACCTATAGAGGTGGATGACAGCTAAAGCTGTGATGGTAAATCAAATATGAGTGGGAAGGAAAGCACAGGACTAAGTACAGAATCTTAGTGAAGGCACACATTTGGTGGGTGGGAGGAAAAAAAGAAGCAGAAAAAGACAGGTGAAAAAAATTATTTTAATTTAAAAAAAGACAGGTGAGTCACTCCTTCACTACCAAGGAAGTAGAGAGAAAGGACTAGAACCAGGATGCTGCAGTTTTGTGGAAATCAAGAAAAGTTTCAATAAGAAGTGATAGACAATTTTAAATGAGAAAAAAATAATTAGGGTGGAATAAGTAACCATTTAAGGAGATTGTTGGAAAAGTTAGATTGTAAAGTGTATAGACTACCATGATTGAATTACAAAGGTCTTGGTTTTTTTCCCAGTATAGTACACAAAAGAGTGAAATTTCCGTGCCCTCAAAGAGCTTATATTATAAAAAAAGGAAAGGCAACACATAAAGAGGAGGCAGAAGTAGGAAGATAGGACATTGGCGTGGTTTAGAAATGATGGTGGGAAGGTGAGATGAAAGCAGGGATGTTGTGAGGCTCAAATAAAATAATGGATATAACACTCTACAAACCTTTAAATATTGTATAAATATCAGGTGATAAGAAGATGGGAAAGGGAGGAAGAGGAAAAGGAAAAAAGAAGAGGAGGACAAGGAAGAGGGGGAGGAGAAAGAGGAGAAAAAGGAAGAAGAGAAAGAGAGGAGGAAGAGGACAAAAGAGGAGGAGGAGGAAAGAAGAGGAAGAAGAGGAGGAAGGAAAAGAAGGAGAGGAGGAGGGAAGAGGAGAGGAGGAAGGAAGAGGAGGAGGAAGAAAATATACATAGTAGCAGCAGCAGTAATCATAATAGTATAGTAGTAGTGGTCGTGGTGGTTGTAGCAATAGTAGTTGACATAGACTTGTAGTTGTGATTGTTGTTAACCTACAGTAACCAGGCCTTCAGTATGATGATGACTTCAATTCCTCAAGCCTTCTAAAGTACTCCTATATTTATAGATCAATATAGGAGCATATTGATAAATGTTCAAAAATCAGATTGCACAAAAATAAACACACAAATACTTTTACATTTAATCTCCATAACTGACACTCTCTAAATAAACAGCAAAACAATAAAGTAAATACTCATTTGCCAATTTCTGACATGTAAATATTCTCACTGAGCACTTAACAATCATAAGCAGGGTAAAGCTGACTTCAGCCCAATCCAAGATGAAGGCCTGATTCCAGGAAAGGTAAGATGAAAATGCACTCATCAGAGCCCAGACCAGTGGTCCTTAAAGTGTAGTCCAAAGAATTGTTGGGGTCTCTGAAACCCTTTCAGAGGGTCTACAAATTCAAAATTATTTTTTATTTCTAATATAGCAAATAGCTATAAATGTAGCCCATGAGAACAAAAATTCTTTGAACAGATTCTTGATAGTTTTTTAACATGAAGATACTGAGAACAAAAGTTTGAGAACCACTAGCCCAGAGTCATTCCAAGGACAGCTTTCAAGTTCTAAAATATGAAGGTTTTCATGAATTTTGCTTATTGAGAGAGGGAATTAGTTGATATCATTTAATGTAAAATTAAGTTACCTTTCTAATTGTGAGCCTAATTTCTTGTAAACTATTTTTTAAAAAGTTTACAAGAAATTAGGCTCACAATTATTATTATTATTATTATTTTTTAAAAAAGAAAAACATGTTCCAGACCCCCAAAGAGCTGATATAATATCCCACACAGAGGGCTGAATTTAAGATTAAGAAAACCTATGTTCCTCTAACTTTTATTAGTTTGTACAAACATGGTCAAGTTCTCTGAGCTTCAGTAGTTAATCTCCAAGTGATATTATTAATAACTGTGACACCTCTCTCCCTCACACATATGCTGACAACCTAAATTATTCATAGAGATACCTAGTCAAGAGAGTCTTGCGATAGGTGACACAGGAGCACAACTGTCCCATTTTTACTCCATCAATGAAAAACTGTATATATAGGGGAAATTCAAAGAAATACAAGGCCAGCCAATACCTAGATCAAGTAAGATCCAGGGGGAGGGGATGGGAAAGGAGAAAAAAAAAAAAAAAACACCATTCAGTATCCATATTACAGAAGTCTCGAAGAGGATAGAAACTATTTCATGCCTTAATCAAGGAATATTCAAGGGGATCAGAAGATCACCTGATGTCTTCATCAAAATAGCCAACCACAGAATTCTGCCTAGATATGTCAGTGCAAAAACACTATGGAAAGTAGGAGCCATCTGCAGGAATCCAGGAAAGCAAAGTCAGGACTAAATAGGACTTGACTATCTCATTCAAGATTATGGGAAGGAATAGAACCTGGATAAGTAACAAACCAAGAAATGAAGCTAAGGATATGAGTAACAAATAAACAGAAGATGATAATGACTACTTTGATGAGATATTATAGGTAAAGGAAAATCCAAGAAGAAAACTCAAAAGAGAATAACCATAACAATCACAAGTAGAACCTCAGGTAAAAAAAAAAAAAATTGACTTGGTTGCAAGAATTGCAAGAGTATCTAGAAGAAACAATGCAAGAGATTACAAATAAAATAAAAGTTGAGGAGGAAAGAAAGGGGCATTAATAGCCTAAAATAATAGGTGATAATTATACATAAAAAGTGACTACATGAAAATCAGAATGTACCAAAGAGAAATCCATGACTCCATAAGGTATTTTTTAAAAATTAGAAAAAACACAAAACACTGAAAAATAGTCAAGCATGTAAGATATTATATTTTATAAACAGTGTGTCAGGAAAACTTGTCAAGGAAAAAAGTAATCTAGGAATTACTTGACTACCAAAGATCCAAACATTATCCAAAGAAAATCTTATATACCATATTTTAAGAAATCATAAATGAGGGGCAACTAGGTGGTGCAGTAGATATAGCACCAGCCCTGAAGTCAAGAGGACCTGAGAACAAATCTGGTCTCGGACACTTAACATGTCCTGAAAGAAAGAAAGGAAGGAAGGAAGAGAAAAGAAAAAAGAAAAAATCATAAATGAAAA
Organism: Antechinus flavipes; assembly: GCF_016432865.1. Taxonomy (NCBI): domain Eukaryota; kingdom Metazoa; phylum Chordata; class Mammalia; order Dasyuromorphia; family Dasyuridae; genus Antechinus; species Antechinus flavipes. The sequence continues at coordinate 125,157,615 of NC_067400.1, read as the reverse complement.
ATAGTCCAGATCTATTAGAACCAAGGAACAAAATAAAAATTCAAAGAAATGAACAAATCCCCAAATGAAAAAATCATAAATGAAAAAATGTCCAGATCTATTAGAACCAAGGAACAAAATAAAAATTTAAAGAAATGAACAAATCCCCAAATGAAAAAATCATAAATGAAAAAATGTCCAGATCTATTAGAACCAAGGAACAAAATAAAAATTCTAAGAAATGAACAAAATCCCCAAATGAAAATTCTAGCAATGTCTTAGCCAAAAATTAGAGCTTCTAGGTAAAAAAATAATAATTATAATTAAAAAATTAAAAGTACTATAACTAGTCAGAATTGAAGTACAAAATACTTGTATTTTGAATTGAATTGAAAAACTTTGAGAATCACACAATATTTGCCAGCTACTGGTATGAAACAGAAGAGAGATCAGAATGTAATATTTGAAAAGGTAAACAATGAAGAATTATTTATCTTGAAAAACTGGACATAATCCTACTGAGATTAAGGGGGAGTAATGAAAGGAGAGGGGAAGCAATTATTTTATGGAATAGAGGACTTTCAAGCATTTCTGAAGAAAAGATTAGAACTATCTATAAACTTTGAAATTCAAACAGAAAAGTTAAGAGAAACCTAGAAAGGAAAATATATTTTAGTAAGAATTTAATGTCTCCAAGGGTCATAGATTAAGTTAAGTAAGACAAGCAGAGGACATAAAGTGATTCTGTTTTGCTTTGTTGTTTGTAACAGAAGAAAGGAAAGGAAAATATTTTATTAACTTTCATAATCAAGTATACAAGAATAAAAGTATACAATATAGATGAAAGGATGGGAAAAATTAATATCACATGTATCTAATTTTTATCTGACCCTAGGCAAAATCAGACACACAGATTCTCAAGAACACACACACACACACACACACACACACACACAACAACAACAACAACAACAACAACAACAATAACAATACTCTCCTAACTAGTATCCCTATCTTTTCTTCCTTTAATTATTTCTGTACAATACTGCCAGATTAAATAAAGGAACACTTTGGGATATTATGTCATGTCCTGGATTAAGAAAACTCAGCATCTTCCCATTGCCAAATAAATATGGATTCAAATTCTTTAGCCTGATATATAAGGTCGTCTGTGATTTATCTTTAGCTGGCATTTGTACAGTATTTTAAGGCTTAAATGAGATTTTGTAAATTAGGGCTTTGAAAACTTTGAAACAATGAGAGAGAATGAGAAATACAGAGATATATAGCTACACAGATAATTAAGTGGAAAGCATTGTGATAAAACGGATAGCCAGTGGGTCACCCTTAAAACACAAGAAAACCTGGATTCAAGTCCTGTGACACAAGCTGACTGTGTGACTTTGAACAAGTGAACAAGTTTACTTTCAGTTTCTTCAAGGTTAGTGAGGTAAAATATGCAAAGTAATTTGCAAATCTTCCATTTCCTTACAATTTGGGGGTTTTTTCTTTGCTCTTATAAATCTATCAGATCTTAATCATTCTCATTTTTTTCTTTACCCTTCTTCCTCTATTCCTTTTTTTTTTTTTTTTTTTTTGATTCCAGAATTAAGCTCCTTTACTGTGAAAGTCCAAAGCCTTCTACTCTTCAGTCCACAATGAGTACTTCTGGATTTCAGGCCTACAAGGTGCTAGCAATTATCTCCTCCATCATAAACTTGCTGGCCAGTGACACATGAAGGTTCATTCCTCTGCCACCCACCCCCCCTAAGACTCCTGGATAGAAAAATACTGCAAAGATTTCTCCATCTGGACTTCAAGCCTCCAGAAGTTTGCAGCTGCCTCTTTTATGTTTCTGGAGATATCTGTATTTTCAACTTCTAAATTTTCTCAATTACTCAGATGAAGTTTGTCCATCAACCAATTAGGAATCTTTTATTTCCAGACTAAAGCATATGAGAAGAAACCTACTAAAAAAGACAACAAAAGTTGTTTGAAAGAAACACATATTTAAAGTGTATTGTAAAAGTGTATTTAAAGTGATATGGATATATTCTGTGGTAGGAAAGGGCATTGATGGGGGAGCTCAAGAGGAAGGGTTAAGTAGATAGAGCATTCATGGGAAGGCACTTCCAAATCCTTTGTGTGCCCCTGATAAGATGTTTGATTTTATGTATTCTAATGAGTGAATAATGTTTAAATTTTTCTCTCTACATCATTTGGGGAATTTAGCACTTTTACTTAAAAAACAAGCTTGGGATTATTTATATCTTCTGAATTCAATTCTCCCTGTGCAACAAGAAAACTGTTTGGTTCTGCACACATATATTGTATCCAGGATATACTGTAACCTATTCAACATGTAAAGGATTGCTTGTCATCTGGGGGAGGGGGTGGAGGGAGGGAGGGGAAAAATCGGAATAGAAGTGAATGCAAGGGATAATGCTGTAAAAAATTACCCTGGCATGAGTTCTATCAATAAAAAGTTATTAAAAAAAAAAAAAACCAAGCTTGATTCAGTCTAGCATTTGAAGGATTAAGTCATTTAAAAGCAGTTATTCCTGCCTGAAAACTAATATGATAGTAAAAGTAAGCTATAGAGTTGAAGGTCTGAGTAGCATTTCCTTGAGCTTCCTATTAACAATGGGAAGTAACCTTCCCTTGCATCTCCCATAACCCCTCTGGAAAAAGAAACTCCAGTGAGAAATGTAATTAAGCAACTCTTACATGACATTTTTATAGGTAGACTCTTTTTCTTTATATCTGTTTCTTTCTCGATATTTCTTTCTCGATACCATTTTAAGCCTATTTAAAATAAAGCGATTGTTTAAAATGTCAAGTGAAGGTCAGGGCCTAGAGATGAGCATCTAGACCAAGAATTTGAAGTCTAAGGATCCTTGACAGCACTTGCCATATGAAAACTATAAAAACTTCCAGTTTCTATGTGAAACAGAAAAATTTTAGAAAATTTATGATTTAACTGAGATGACACATATAGGAAGTAACAATCAGAATTCAGAAGCAGCAATTGTGACTTCAAACTCACTGATTTTTTTCACTATATTATATAACATATTCACAGTCCAGATATACACATCACCTTCTCCTTCCCTTACCTATGGCCTACTCATATCTGAATATGAGTTTCAGGGATAGGAAAAGAAATAATGTTGTGTCTCCTAATGTAAAATAGAATCTCACACATCTTAGATCTCTTAAATTTGCATACTGAGTCAAAGTTTCTTTTATTAATTAATTTTCTAAACTGGATTGACTTTTTCATCTCTGTTGTGATCATAAAAAAAATACTCATTATTGATGTTTCATTCCTTGTAATTATTATTGCTGGATTGAGGATGATGGATCTCTTGAGTTCTGAAGTTTCAAACTACAGTAGGGCTAAAGTCAATTAGGTCACTAAGTCTCCTAGGAGCAGAGGGTCACCAGGCAAATCAAGAAGAGGTGAACGGATCCAAGCTGGAAAAAGAAGTTATGTTAAAGTTTCTGTACTTATCAGTATCAGTATTGGACTTCTGAGTAGTCTCTATACCTAATATCTGAGCAATATAATGAAAAAGAGAGAGGGAGAGGGGGAGAGAGAGAGAGAGAGAGAGAGAGAGAGAGAGAGAGAGAGAGAGAGAGAGAGAGAGAGAGAGAGAGAGAGAAAGAGAGAGAGAGAGAGAGGAAGATAGCAAGAAAGAGAGGAAGAAAAGACAGAAGGAAAAAGGAAGAAAGGGAGAAAAAAGAAGAGAAGAAAGAAAGGCAAAAAAGGAAGGAAGGAAGAGAGAAAGAAAGAAAGAAAGAAAGAAAGAAAGAAAGAAAGAAAGAAAGAAAGAAAGAAAGAAAGAAAGAAAGAAAGAAAGAAAGAAAGAAAGAATACTTTTGGAGAAGAATTAGGAACTTATAATACCAACATGATGATAACAATCTATTTAGTCCCACTAATCTTGTGCTGAGTATACCCTAGAGAAAAAGAAATTTCAGATTTCTAAATAGTAAATTGCAAATTCTGATTCTTAAAGAAAAATGGGGCACTGTATTTTATAAAGAAAATAATTAAGCAAATAAAAATTTTAATGACTATCACCAGATCCAAACTAGTTTTGAAAACTTTAAAAATGTAATATGAGCTTCAGCTTTGAAAAGTAAATGAACAGGATTTTAAGCATTGGTTTTTGTCTGGTTGGTTTTTAAAAAAACCAAGGAAGGAGCATGCATTTATGAAACTGTTTGTGTTACAAACAACTACTATGTATAAGACATTGTGTTAAACCTTTTACAAATATCCTCTCACTTGATCCTCACAGCAACTCAGTAAGGTAGGTGTTCTTATTATTTTCTCCCTTTAACCACCCAGGGTCACACAACTAATAAGTTTCTGTGATTAAATATGAACTCAAATATTCTTAACTCCAGGTCCAGCACTCTATGCATTGCTCCACCAACCTACCTCTAGAAAGCAAATCTTAATTAATTTCGGGATTCTTCTCACATACTACTTGGACAGAAATCATTACTATATATCAAAGTTGCAGAGAATTTAAGTGATGCAATGCATAGGGCACTGGAAGACCTGAGTTCAAATCTAGCCTCAGACACTAACTCTGTGACTTGAACATGTTACTTAACCCTCTTTGCCTCAGTTTCCTCCTATATAAAATGAACTGGGGAAGGAACTGGCAAAATGCTCCATTGTCTTTGACACGAAAACTTCAAATTGGATCACAAGGAGTAAAATACAACTGAAATGGCAAAACAACAACTACACAAAAGTTGTGCCCATTAAAGTGGAAAAATTAGTTGAGTGACTATTGGCCAGAATATGGGTGATGACATAAGAGAAAGATCATTGGATTTGGAGTATATAGATTCAAATTTTATTTCAAACCTTATTACTTATATGACATCAGGAAAGTTATTCTACTCTTTAAGCTTCAGTTTCCTTTTCTGGAGGGATTGGATTAGATGATGGGATAGAGTCCTTTTTTACCTAAATATGTGGTTCTATGACAGACAAGTATTGAAATTTCCCCAGAAAACTTTAAGGGAAAGTATGAGTTTCTCTTTCACCCCAATCACCACTGGCTGCAAAAGAACATGCAAACATGTAAAGGATGTGGTGAAAATGGGGTAAAGTTCAAGGCCAGATTATTAATCTACCTGTCAAACTTCACTGACACTTCATTAAGGAGTCAGCTTTTGGTCCTTAGTGATTTTTCCAGAAGATAGAACATTTCTTTCCCTTTAAATTTGCAGATGCTGCCCAGAAGCCCCCGGGCTTCCCAGAATTTTTATTAAGCATGATAGATATTCCAGTACTAATTTTTAGGCAGCTTTTCCTTACAGTGATAGCTACTGAGTAAGGTTTTTAGCCCTTAAAAAATAAATGCATTTTTGATATGCTGATGAACTTTAAATTGTATCAGTATATCATTTGAATATTTAAAATTACTAACCATTTCTCCCAGCTGTTTTAAGACAACCTAAAATCCTCCTTTTCTATATATAAGATAATAGATTTAGAACTAAAAGGAGCTCCAGAGGCCATCTTGGCCAATTCTCTGATTTTAAAGATGAAAAATTAAGGCTCAGAGATGTTAAGTGTGTAAAGAGTGAACTAAGCATAAAATCTCTTTCTTATTTCCAATCCACATGGTAGCCAAGTGAACATGCTGTGAAAGATGTATTTTGGAGTGGCCCTTCTCTCTGCTGCAGAATATATGGTAGTACTCTATTTCTTGTCATCTTACCATAGAATAGTAAAAAGCCTTCGAATTGATAGCTGATCCAGAACCGAGAATATATACAAAAAGTGAAGAGGGTCATCTCTCTATCTTTTCCCTGACTGCTTTTGAATGAAAATAAAGAAAAGCTATGTCACTCCAGACATTTAAGGGCATTATATCCTATCTCCCACTCAGCTGCTCTGTGTGTTTCAATGCATGTTTTTCAAGATCAGGAAAAACAATGTTACACTGAGAAATGAACTTGGTAGGAGCTCTGTCCATGGAGAAAAAGCCTCCCAGAACCAGAAACTAGCCATCCTGCTATTGTAGTGGTTAAAAATAACCACTTTAAGTTTGAGTTTGAAGGCATTCTCTCTAGGGACCAAATGTTTACAGAGAGCAAAGTATATGCCATATTTGGAAAGTTGTTTTTGTACTTTCTTCTTCCTAAACTTTCTTAGTAAATATCTTTTTATAAAAACTCATTGATATTAACAGGATAATTGGGAAAATACTAACTGCTTAGTTGATATTAGAATGTGTTCCAGATAAGTAACTCATAAGCAATCATACTTGAGAAACCTCTAAGTCATCAAAGTTACTCTTAGTACTCTACAGGTAGTAGTGATCATCAATCCTTTGGGAACCTAACTTGTTAGTGTAAGTGGGAGTTGCTGAATGGATGTTAATGGGTGCTGCAACTGAATTGCCCAAAGTTATAAATGCAAGAATTATTAAAGACAGAATTTGAATCCATCTTCTGATTCCAGGAATCAGTATTCTCTCCTTTCCCCACCTTCCTCTATTAGAGCATTTCTACATGACAACTTGTCTGTCTTATATAATATGAGATTATTTTATAAATCCCTGATATCCAAACTTGAGGTCCCACAGGTTGCAAGTTTTATCAACTAGAGAACAGAAAGGCCCATGAGAATAAAAATGCCTAATAGAAATCTTCAGTTTTAATTTAATATCAAACTCAGAATATTTCTATCACTTCAAAACCACTTTAAGGGCTCTCATCAGCCCCCAAAGATGTGAAGAATCAAAGAAACTACCTAAATCATTAAAATTTGGGTTTTTTTAAGTGAGATTTTCTTCATTTTTTTGACAAGACTTATTCCTGAAATTTTTTGACAGATCTCCTCCTGCCAAAATACCCTCAGTTAGGTCCTTTTAATTAATAGCGCCTATAATTCACATATATATAAAATCATTCTTTCATATAAGAATTTGCTTGTGATCAAATGACCTAATCCTAAATCTTTTGTACTTCATAAGAAAGACCTAAAAAGGAGCAAGTGAGCTTGTATATCTATATATGCATATATTTTTCATTATATCATACTATCATTTTTTACTCTTTGAAATTCCCAAAGAAAATAAATGCCTTAGTTTCAAAGGTCCTGTTGCCTCCTTTGACTACTAGTCAGAGGTAAACCAAGAAAAAGCAAATTCATGATAAGGTACAATATATATTTTTTTGTGTTTGTGATTATTTATTTTAAAACTTTTTGATCAACAAGGTATATAAGTAGTGAATGCCCAGCTAACAATAGCCCATAGAAAAACAGACCCATTTACAGTGGCTGAATTATCATTGTGGTTGATCTTAACTCTTACAGGGAAAACCACCTTTATTTTATGCACTAGATATCATTCGTGTTCTAAGAACAAAAGTATATAAATAGCACAGAGAACAATTTATGATGGTGTTATGGGTTTTTTTTTTTTTTCCATTCGGTTTAAACAAAGTGGTTTTACATTTCCTTGAAGTAGAAAAATTAACATCAGCATATAGTTAAAAAGAAAACTGACTGATAAGGAAATTATTTCTGACCTATTTTAATTCAAATTTTCTATTAACAAAAATGTCTTAATAGTCACAGATCTTGAATTTATTTTCTACAGCCATATTTACTGCAAAATTCTAATACACAAGATAATTCAGATTTTCCCTTGATGTAATCTTTATTTTTGCTAAATTGTTTTCATTTTATCAAGGATATAATTTGCGATAGAGAGTACTTCCATTAGTGGCTACCAGTGAAGGGCACTTCCTTTACAACTTAAAAGGGAATTGAGATAGCCATCTCCACCATAATTTTCAATAGATCCATGATTTTATCAATGTACTTCATACTCCAGTGCAGATTGCAACCCATCTATGCCTTCTTGTCCCATGCAATTCTGTTCAATGTCTTTCTACAACTATAATGAAAACTGCAATAAGTGATAGTAAAGAGATACACTGATAAGTAAATAGCATAGCAGAAAGAATGATAGAGCTTGCAATTGAAGAATCTGATTTCAAATCCAAGCTCTTCTACTTACTAGTTATGTTACTTTGGACAAATCAATTAACTTCTCTTGGTCTCAGTTACCCCATCTGTAAAATGAAGGGACTGGACTATATTGCCCCCAAGATCCCTTTCCCCTCTAAAAAGAATCCTATGATCTTGCTTCTATACTAATTGAGGCCCTGAGAGCTATATGGAGAAGTATTTCTATTTGTACTGAAAGACTCATATCAAGATTTACCTAAATAGCATGGAAGAACCCTAATCTTTCTTTCATAAACTTTTGATGACAAATACATTTTACCTTTAAGCATTGAATTAATATGATCAAGCTATTTTTAATTGTCCATTTTCTCTTTTCATACCCAAACATGTGTTGGTCATATTCATTTATTCAGTATACAATAAAGTTCTTTGATGGCAGAAGAAAACAATGTATGCAAATTCATTATTAATACCTAAAATACTAAACAAGTGATTTTTAACATTTTCTTAAATTTAAAACTACCTCAGACAGAAATGTCCTAATATGAATTAAAATGACAAAACAAACAGGAAGCATGGAATTGGACACATTTTTTTTTAATTTACCAAAATGGGAAAGAAAACCATAATGACTTCACTGACTTTGAAGCAAGCATGGAAGAGAAACATCAGCAAAAATCATCAAGCTTTGAAACTTTTTTATGGAGTTCAGAGAGGAGAAAATTGCTCTTATCCCAGATGTGTTTTTCTCATGGATGGCATGGGCCCATTTTTATCCCTTGGAGAATTAGTGAATGTGGGAATACAGACTCTAAGGCAAACTAGTTGGCCTGTTTTCAATTTCTAACACATACTCCAGAGTTCATATTCTGGTCATCAGAGGGAAACTAAGAAAAATAAAACTTAGACATGACTGCAAATCACCAGTTAGATTAACCTTGTCAAATGGGGATGAAACCGGAAGTTCTTTGTGACATTGATAGGATTATTCTCCAATGAAGAAAGCATTGTAGGAGAGATAGTGAGAAAGTTAATGAAGTCTATACTCTATCATGGTCAAGATCAGAGAAAAGGGATATGCTCATTATATATTTCAACAGACTGATCTATTCCGGGAAGCTTTTTTTAAAAGCCTTCCTTCAAAATGGTTTACCTAGAATTGATTGAGGTCAATGTGGGTCAATAGAGAGAGATAGCATTTTTAATTGTACAAATGGCATTCTTGCTGTCCTAATCCAGGGGTTAATGCAGAGTAAGGAACTAACTTGATGATCCATGATAGAAACATAACTTAGCTATGTCTCAAATATACAGTCCTCTGTACTTTTCTATCCTTATATTTAATTTTATCTTTATATAAATTTTTTATATTTGAATAGTCCTAGGAGTTTCTGGGCTTTGTAAACATACACTCAAGCTGAATAAGATCCAAAAGCACATAAAAAAAACCACATATCACAGAAATATGCCATTTTTTTCTTGTAAACTAAAACTTTAATTCTTTTTAAAGGAAGACAAAGTCTCTAAATTTTCTTCACTGTGCTCAGAAAATATTTATTTAATTAAAACTACAGTGGCAACATTAACATACACATACACAGAGTGATACACTGACTGACACATAGCAGGTGTTTGATAAATATTTGCTGGTTGGTCTTGTCTGGCACAGTTACCCATAAAAATTGAGAAGATGACACGCCATGGGAGACGGTTGATTAGTTGATTAACAGGTCATCTTGAAAAGAGCCAAATATTTTAATCACTATGTTGCCTGAATATGGGAAGGATCTCTGCTTTTGTAGGCCTAGGGAGCTTAGAGTGTGGGAACTGCCTCATCTTTGACATAGGAGATTAATCCTAGGGAATTGCCTTTTGTACCTAAAGGTTTAGTGCTTGTCCAGAGTCACACAGCTAGTAAGTATCAGAGATATAACTTTTACTCAAGTCATTCTGAGACAGGCTGCCTCTCTAATCATAAAACCAAACTATCTTGCATAGGGAAAAAAAGTTGAAATTTGTCTGGTGTTAAAGGCAATCATTCAAGGAAAAACTTCATGTGAATGTTAACCTGAATTTTGAAAGAAACTGGGGATTCTAAGAGACCATGATGAATTCTAGGAGAGAACTTTCTAGGGATAGCAATAGCCTTCATGAAGGAAAAAAAAATGGAACATGCAATGTTATGTGTGAGAAATAGCAAGGTCAGTTTGGCTGGATCATAGGACATGTGAAGAGAAATCTGGAAAACTCAGCTGGAGCCAGCTTTAAATGCCAAAGAGAAAAATTTGTGTTTGGTATTAAAGATAATAGCAAGGGGCATTTTATTGATTAGGGTATGATGTTGTCAAGCCTGTACTTTAGGAATATCACTTTGGTAGCCATGTGAGAATGAACTGGGGAGAGACAAAGTGGAGGCAAGGAAACCAAATAGAAAGGATACTATGAAAGACCAAGTACGAGGTGATAAAGGGTAGAGCCAAAGTGGTGGCTATGAGTGTTGGTTGTTAAGCTAGAATCAATAAATCTCTGTGTACACTTTGCCAGCTTAAATCTTAAAAAACCCAAAGCCAAAGAGTTCCTAACAGAGAAACACACACACACACATACCACTATGTCATGATTTTAAAAGTCTTGCTGGACTTTGCAACCTATCATGACCCTAACAACTATCTTTCACAATATCTCAAACTTTCTAGCTTCCACTTCCATCTCTATGGCACCTAACAGAAAAATTAAAGGGAAAATGTGTCATTAGCACAGTGCTTGGTACCTAGGAGGAACCTAATAAATGTTGATTGATTGATTGATTAAAAAATAATGTGTCTTCAGCTCTTTAAGATGGTAGTTACAAAAGCTATATTAATAAACCATAATAATTAACATTTCTACAGTGCTTTAAGGTTCACAAAATATTATACACACACACACACACACACACACACACACACACACACACACACACATATGGAGAGAGAGAGAGAAAAAGAGAGAGAGAGAGAGAGAGAGAGAGAGAGAGAGAGAGAGAGAGAGAGAGAGAGACACCCTTTTAGCCCCATTCACTGATGAAGAAACCAACACTGAGAGAAGTTAAGTAACTTTCTTTTTGAGGCAAGATACCACTATTCATTGTGCTACTTAGTTGCCTTTATTCATTATCCATAGTTCATTTAATTTCATTATAACAAAATTGGGAATCAACAATTGTGTTAGAAATTCTTTTTTCTATATATAATATGTTACAACAAAAAATAACAAGTAACATTAAAAGGAAATATCTATCTAATCAACACTCCAACTAGAGAGTTCAAACATAGGAAAGTATTTTTTAAAGGCAAACTACCAGTTATCTATATTATTGTCATAGTTTAAATGAAGTTGTATTGACAATTGTCTCTTAGTTGAATCTCATGAGAAAAGATGATTCGTAATTTAATGGAATGAGAAAAAGCACAAAAAAAAAAAAAATGCTCTAACACTCCTGATAATTAGATGGATGGATAGATAGACAGACAGACAGACAGACAGATACACACACACACACACACACACACACACACACACACATTAAACCACAGTAATCAGTTTAATGTGGTCAGCCTCAAATACACCAAACAGATCTATGATCTCATTCATGTGGGCACTCCATTAAAGCAACACAGAAGGGGCAGCTAGATGGTGCAGTGGATAGAGCACCAGCCCTGAAGTCAGAAGGACCTGAGCTCAAATCTGACCTTAGACACTTAAGACTTCCTAGCTGTGTGACCCTGGGCAAGTCACTTAACCCCAATTGCCTCAGCAAAAAATAAAAAATAAAAAAAAGACTAAAAAAATAAAGCAATGCAGAATGAAATACATCTAGGCCTTCTGGTCTTGTGTGAAATTTTTCCATGTCATTCAATAAGATCATCATAAAGGATCTACCTTATATGTTAGAAGCTTTCTTTTGTGATCACAGGGGTACCAGTGGATCATTTCAGCTATCTGTCATCCCTCCTTCTTATGTGGTGTGTTTTTTTTAATGGCCTTTGTTTTCAAGAAGTAACTTTGGCTCATTGAAATTTCCCATTGACAATAAAATCCACCTAATCCTCTGGTTAATTCTAGGCCCAATTCATTAAAAAGAATTATCTGTTTATTCGATATTCTGATTATATTACTCATTTTTTTAAAAGTCAAACAGCCATACAATTATTTGTATTTATATTATTATCTCCATAAAAGCTGCACTAATAGTATTTGGTCTACACTATCTATCCCAATTATACTTACTAATGGACAAGTTATATAGGTTTTCCATCCAAAAGCATAACATAATGTGGATAATGAAAATCTTATCTACACATATTTCTTTTGTGGATGGTAAAGTTAAAGTCTCTTCCAGCAGACTCTTCAAGCTTCCAGGGTTTAATAAAATCAGCATAATGCCAATGGCAAACAAAAGCATCTACAAAAGCATCTGTATAACCTCATCATCCAGAGAATCTTTCTTTACCCTGAATTCTGTTCTTTATATTAGATGTCTTCAATTATACTGACAAATATCTTTAATGAGCATACAACTGCCAGCCTTTTTTTTATATGATATTTATGATCAAAGGGTCATTGTACAAGGCTATTTCTGTCTTTCAATTTCTCAAATGATTTTGATGTAGTAATAAAATAAACTTTGATGGAAAAGAGCCTTTTAAAGTGCTATTTTTCTCTACTATGTCAAATGCCTTTTTATAATTAACAATATAAGCAAAATGAGATATTACATATAATCTCTCTATATATATATATATCTGTTTGAAAATGTCTGTATTTGAAAATGCAAAAATACATAGTTGAATGAAGGCTTATAGTTAAATATCTATGGAGAAAGCCTGTTTATTCTCTTTTTAGTCCCTCTCATGAAAGATAGCCTCAATTTATATATAGATAATGCTGGTAAAGATTTTAATAGCTATAATATAATAGCAATGATATAAGCTACTGATTGTTGGCATTTCTAAATTATCCATTTTTTGTATTAATAAGGTCCAGGATGTTTTTTGAGCCTTTGCTATTTTTCCTTCCTTTCTCTTCCTTATGTAAAAAATTTCTTAATGCCCTCACAATCTGTGGCTCTCATTATATACCACTGTTTCTGTTTGGCAGCTTTTCTCATCTTTGTTCTCTGATAGCATTTCTACTTTGCTTATTGACATATTTGCAACTACATTGATAGAGGCCAAGTGTGTTAGTTCTGCTGTCCTTGACAGTAAAAATGGTTCGTTATAATAATCTTTGTAGATTTTTCCAATTTTTCTTCCATATTTTATTCATCTTTTATTTTTGTTTCTCCATGACTTTAGGGTGGTTTTACATGATTTTACTTTCCTCAATGAGTTTTTTTACCTCTTTTCTCATTTGGCCAATTTTGTTGTTGTTGTTTGTCCTTCATTCTTGAAGGATGACAGCATAAAAATGATGTCTTGACGTGTATGAGAATTTCTTCATTAGCATTTTGTATTTCCTTTTGTATCATTCATTTCTCTTCTCAGTTTTTCCTCTACTACTCTTACTTGATTTTCATAATTCCTTTTGAGTTCTTCCATGACCTAAAATCAATTCTTTTTTTTTTTTTTGAGGCTTTGGAAGTAGGAGCTTTGACTTTATCTTCTTCTGAGTATGTATTTTGATCTTTCCTGTCACCATAGTAACTTTCTATGGTCAGAATCCTCTCCTATTGTTTACTCATTTCTCCAACCTATTACTTGACAAAATAGGGTTCTGTTTCCAGGGTGGAGGGTGCACTGTCCCAAGCTTCAGGGATTTTCAGAGATCCTTCTAGGGACCTGTACTCTGTTCCAACACTGCTAGCCAGATCTGAGTAAAAGCAAAGCAACAGAGTCCTGCCACAGTGCCAACAACGAGACCCCTGCCAATCTCCCTCTGATCAGCTGAGATCTTTGAAAACTATTGCTGTCACTGTCTCTGTCCCTATCATGGTCACTGCTGCTACCACAGGGTTGCTGCCAGCACTGTTGATTCATTGGCTCCCAAAACCTGATCCTTCACTGGGGTCCCCCTCACACTATAGTGCTCCAAACTTTACCTGATGAGCTGCCCTTGGTTTCTGTAGACTGAAGGGTCTGAAGAGCATTGCCAGTTCCTATTTCCTGGGGGAAGGCTGTGCTGGAGTGTCTCATACTGAGATTGCTCTCCAGACCCACTTAAAGCAACAGACCCCTCCTGTCAACCTTCCAAGCCACCTTCAGCTAGAAAATTGTTCCATTCCATCTTTTTGTGGGTTCTGATGCTCTAAAATTTGTTTAGAATCATTATTTAAAGATATTTGGGAGGGTCTGGGGAAGAATTGGAAGAATCCCCACCTTCACTCCACCATCTTGGCTCTGCCTCCTCTATCCCAAATCTTTCTTTCAAACTACCCAATTATTAATGACAATCTTAAACATCTAGTTTATATTTCCATATATAAAACATAAAAAGTTTGTCTTTATTGAGTCCCTTGAAATTAGTCTTTGATATTTACCTTGGATCTTATATGTCACATTTCCTATTAAGTCCAGGGTTTTTTTTCGGAGGGAACAAAATCCTGAAAGTCTGTCAATTAATTGAATATCCTTTTTTTTGTTGTTGTTCAGAATTATACTTAACTTTGCTGTATTTAATGTCAGCTGCAATCTCTAGTTCTTTTGCTCTTTGATATATAGTGCTCCAACACTTGCAGTCTTTTAATGTATCCCTGCTAGGGCTTTTGTGATTTTAATTGTGGCTCTAACATATTTCAAATTTTTTCCTTGTTGCTTGTAATACTTTCCCCTTGATCAGAATTTGACTATGGTGTTCTTATAGGTTTTTCTCATGAGATTTCTTTCAGGTGGTGGTCAATGGATGTTTTTCTATTTCTATTTTCTCTTCTTGTTCTAACACTTCAAGACAATTTTCTTTAATTATTTCTTGTATTATTGTATCAAGATTCTTTTTTTTATCATAACTTTCAGGTAATCCAAATATTATTAATTTTTTTTGCTTGATCTGTTCTCCAGATCTGTTATTCTTTTAAGATATCTCACATTCTCTTATATTTTTCATTCTTTATATTTTGTTTTATTTCTTGGTCTCATAACTTTGCTGGCTTCATCTTGCCCAATTCTAGTTTTCAAAGAGTTATTTTCTTAAAATTCTGGATCTTGTTTTCTAGTTCTTTTCATAGTCTTCTTGCTTTTCTGGGAATTTTTTTTTTTTTTTTTAGTTTTTCTCAATTTCTCTCATTTAATTTTTAAAGTCTTTTTTGGGTCCTCTATGAATTCTTTTTTTGGGCAGATAACCATTTTAACATTACTCTTTGAGGTAGGAGAGGATTTTTTTTTTTACTTCAGTATTCTCCTCCAAAGATGAAGCCCAGTCTTTCCTATTCTTGTAGTAACTTTCTGTGATTGGGTTCTTTCTCCTTTTCCTGCTCATTTTTTAAATGTGTAGCAGATTGTTGTATTCACTTCTAGTCCTAAAATGTGAGGGATGATGCCTCTGCTAAATCCTCCTTCAGTTCTCCCCTCTGGCCTAGAACCTGAAACTAAGAACTCCACCCTCCTGTAAGTGCCCACAGTCAGTAGTGTCTCTGCCCCACTGCTTCTGCTACTGTGTGCTGGTTTCTTCTCACCCAGGACCCTGTCTCAGCAACACAGTGAAGTCTGGTATTCCTAATCCGTAGAGGTTCCTTCAATCCTCCCTGACTCAGACATCTGATTTTCCACACTGGAAGGTAAAAATTCCTGTAACTGGAGCCAAGGGTACCTCCCAACCCAGCTAGTCATATGGCATAGGAAGGAGGAGGGAAAGGAGGAAGGGGAGGAGAAAGGGGAAGTGGGAAGGGAAGGGAAGGAGGAGTTGGAGGGAGGAGGGGAGGAGAAAGGGGAGGAGAAAAGGAAAGGGAGAAGAAGGGGAAGAAGAAGACCACTGTTTAAGATTATTATGGAGGAGGTTCCCATGACCTAGTGAATTTCTTCACCAGGAAATTCCTTATACTAAGGAAATCATGAGTCCAGTTGATCTGGTCTATAGCATTATTATAATCAGCAATACTAACATCACTTCTTTTGTCTACTTTCCATTGTCAATTAGTCATTTATATAGTTCAGGACAAATTTTAAATTGTATATCATATCTTTTTTCTCATTCTTTTTCTTGATTTTTTTTTTTTTTTTTGCTAATTATGATCTTTGTTCTGACAAATCAGTGACCCAACTATAATGACAATTGATTCAGGGATAACTCTAACATTAATAACAAGCCTTTTCTTGTCTATTAGAATCTATTCCAATTTTTGTGATGCTATTTGGTGTCACCATTTCCAGTGTCTACCAGTTCTTTTCTCAAAGAAAATGTTACTGGACTTCTTTTGAGACACACCTAGCACTAACCATTCCTTGGACTTCTTGTCTGTCAGGAATTGGTGGCCATAAGCATGTAAATGAGAACATGTACTTGGCTAGGTAAACCTAAATCTCTAGCTGCCTTCTTTTGCTTTTCTCTTTTCTTTTTTTGAATATATACCACCAACCAAATATCATAAAAAATGGGCTTTTCTAACCCTGGTGATAATTTCATAAATTCAAAAAGTGTAGAGTTGCTGAATTGGATATCAGATGCGCAGCAAGAAGTGATTTCTTTAATATGACAATTTCCCAGAGGAAAAAAAAATCAATGCTAAAAGAATCATCCTAGTGTGAAGAACTAAAGAGAATCATGTCTTCAGTGGTCAAGATGTCTGGACCTTGTGAGGTACTTAGACAGTGCAGATCTGATGTGAGGGCCAGATATATCAGCCTCCCATAAAATTGTGACCTCCTAGGAGAGAATGATGAAAATTATCATTCTATTTTTTGTAGGCTTTTTTCATGTAGGCTTTTGAATTGTTTATGTATTGAGCTTTTCCTGTGGTGGGATAAATAAACACATATAGGGAAAAATAAAATATTTGAGGTATTGGAGATATAGGGGGATGGGCATGTGGCATGAAGAAGGGGGGACATGGAAAACAACACAGAAGTTGTAACATCAAAACTGATTCTTAAAAGAATCTTAATGAGACTCCAAAATTTAGCAATGAGGAAGGATGCCAGGTACATGGTGGTCTTTGGGAAAAGTTTTCTTTATCCCCTGAAAATTGCCCCTCTTAGTCTTGAGACTCAGCTGGCCCACTATTGTGACAGGAGACTCAGTGCCAAGTGTGATTGGGAGATCCCCAGGAGTACTAAGTAGAGGTCTTCCCTCCCCAAATTGCTCATTTTAGCTTAGCCTGAACCAATGGTCATCTCATATTCTGCTAAATAGATGTATGTGTGATGCAGATTTGGTTTCTAAGCCAACACATGATGTTTGCTGGTATCAAGTTTTTTGAGAAATTTAAGTTATAATTTAAAGTTTTCCTTTTGCAAACTGAATTTGCAGAATATCTATTTTAAAATAGCAAAATCAAAATATCAATAACATTACATGAAGGATAATGAACATTATCTATTTTAATTAATACTGTCTTCTGATTCTTTAGATAGCAATGAAAAGTTTTACATGGCACATAGTGAGATTGTCAAGACTATATATAAAGAAAATGACCTTTGGGGAAGAGAAAAATATAGCAACTTTCTGGAGTTCCTTTTCTAACATTACTTCTCTGAATCCTGAATTTTTGGAGAGAAGGAAATCTTAAAAAATCATACTTAGCCTGATAACAATCATTCAGCTTGTTCTCTCACATTTAACAGTAGTCAAAGTTCTATATCATTAAAATACTGAACACTCTTTTCCTTTCTCTGACAGTCACTGGTTCCTAATGGATGGTGACTTGTGCTCCCTTGACCTACTGTGATTTTTCAAGCTAAGGAATAAGGCTCATATTTCTTGAGATATCCATGGCTTAATCATGTTGTCCCTTCCACTAACTTTCTTCTCTAGAACTTCACTCCTCATATGGACAAGGTGACAGGTCTTTTTAAGGTCATGCCAATGGATAACAAGCCCTGGTAAGTCCAACGAAATTGGAAAGGTTTCAGTTTCAAATGCAGTGACAAACTACACGTCTACTACTTAAGAGCCAGCCTCCCTGGGTTCAGAAAGACTCATACTTTGGCTGGTTTTGAATTTTTCAGCATGTTATTCTCATATACTAGGCATAAACACACTAAAGAAATTATTTTCCCAATATTTATTTATACACTTTCAAAATATGAAAATTTAAATAATTATTTATTTGTTTGTTTAGCTTTTTTATCTCTCCCTGATCCCCCTAAACAATTTTTTTCAAAACAGAAAGAAAAGATAAAGAAAACTCATTTAAAAAAAAAAAAAAAGCAATCCAGCAGGACAAATCCCCACATTGGCCATATCCAAAAATGTTTGTGTCATTCTGCATTTTAATTTCATCATCTTTCTGGCTGGAAGTGAACAGTATGATTTATCTTCAGTCTTATGGATTTGGGGGTTATCATTGTTAACAACTAGTGTTGTTTTTCTTTATTATGTTGTGATTGTATAAATTGTTCTATAAGTTTTTCTCACTTTATTCTATACCATTTCATAAAGGTCTTCCCAGTTTCCTCTGCAACTGTCCATTTCATTATTTCTTATGGCACAGTGATATTCCATTACATACATATACAATAATCGGTTTAGATATTTCTCAGTGAATATTTACTTACTTAGTTTCCAGTTTGAGGCTATTACAAAAAGAGGCTATAATTATTTTTGTACATATGGGTCTTTTCTCTCTTTCTTTAATCTCTGGAATATCATTCTCATAGTCATACACCTAGTTCAAGGGATAAATGTAGTCTAGTGACTTTGGAGGCATAGTTCCAAATTACTTTCCAGAATGGCTAGAAATTTACAATTCCATTAACACTTATTTTTCCATGTGTTCTTTTGAACCATTTGTCATGGAAACCCTTTTCTCTGACTATAGTAGTTCCCTAAATTTTCATTTTACCTAGTTTCCAGTTATCACCAGAAACTCACTGTCTTTATTAACATGACCACTTTGCTCCTCACTCTTTCATTCTAAATACATATCCTAATATCAAGAGCAAATTATTACTTTGGCTATAAAGCAAGCAAGCCATCATTTATTAAGTTACCCTCATCATTTATACATCATTTATTAAGTATCTGCTAAGTTCCAGGTACTATCCTAGTCACTGGAGATATAAAGACAAAAAGGAGGAGTATTTGGAATTCTCTATCTCTGAAATTTGTAATTTCATCACAGTTGATAAGTAATTTCGAGCTGTACCCCAAGGAAATCATAAAGGAGGAAAAAGGACCCACATATACAAAAATTTTTGTAGCAGCTCTTTTTGTGATGGCAAAGAATTGGAAAATAAGTAGATCCCCATCAACTAGGAAATGGATAAATAAGTTAAGATATAAGAAAGTAATAGGATATTACTGTTCTATAAAAAAATTAAGAACAAATTGATTTTTAGAAAGGCTTGGAAAGATTTAAGTGAACTGATGCTGAATGATGCAAGAATACATTGTACAGAGTAACAGCAAGAATGTATGATAATCAATCTTGACAGACTTGGTTCTTCTCAGCAGTTCAATGATTCAAGGCAATCCCAATAAACTTAGGTTGGAAAACACCATCTGCCTCCAGAGAGAAAACTATGGAGACTGAATGTAATCCATATGTACTTTGTTCAGTTTTTTTTTTTTCTCTTTCTCTTCTATTTTTTTCTCTCATGGTTTTTCCCTTTTATTCTGATTTTTCTCTCCTAACATGATTCATAAGGAATTATGTTTTTTAAATGAATGTACATTTATAACAAGAATAAATAAATGAAATTTTAAAACAAGTAATTTAGAGATAGCATGGAACACAGAATAGAGAATTAGAGCAGCTAAATGGCACAGTAGATAGACTATCAATAGTGGAATCAAGAGGACCTGAGTTCAAATCTGGCTTCAGACAGTTAACATTTCCTAGCTCTGTTCCCCTGTGCAGCTCACTTAACCCCAATTGCCTTACACAGAAAGAAAGGAGAAAAAGAATTTTAATTTTTTTAAGAGAATTAGTCTCAAAACTAGGAAGACCTTGGCTCAAGGACAACTTCTGAGCATCCTATATGATGCAAGTCATTTAATCTCAGTGCTCTCAGTAACTATACAATACAGAAAGATACTAACCTGAAATGGTATATGGAGTTTCCATACCTAGTAGATCACTATACTAGTGAAATCACAGATTTAGTTTCTAGGGCATTCTATATGAGTAATATGAAAATAAACCAAACATCACTCCCACATTATAATAAGGTATAGTCTCATAAATGTAGAACATATAGGACACATAAAAAAGAATATTTGTGTAAGACAGTGCTATAAGATACAGATTTAAGCTAACTCGATGTCTAAAGCTTTGATCAAGTATAAGACCATCAGGGAAAGTTTTGTGGATGAGGTGGGATTTTATTGAAATGTTAAATGATGGCTAGATATTCAACATGGGAAAAGATAAATAATAAGCAGGCACATATTACAGAATAAGCAAAGGCAAACAGGGAAGAAATGGCATAATGTCCTCATGAAATACCAAGTAGTCTTATAAGACTAGAGTATAGATATCCAATGAAAAACAATTTGACTCATTTGGCCCAAGCCCCTCTGTAGTTTTTTGGTAAAATAGTATTGTTAAGATTAAGTTTTCTACTTTCATTTGTTCTTCCTTCCTTGCTTTAATTCTTCTTTCTTTAAAAAAAGAAAATTTTTTATTTAGAAGATATCTTCATTTAAGTAGCCCAATAATATAACAGCAATCTCTCACTGATATCATACATTTTACTCTCAAAAAATGTATAAAGTTTAGTCTGAGTGTCTCAGGGCCTTCAGATAGAGCATGGATACACTCACCCATTATGCACTGCCTAATGAAGGCCTAATGAAGAGGTCATATACTGAGATTATGCCTGCTAGCAACTATATTCTTTCTTTCCCTTGTAAAAATCAATAAGTTTGTTAGGGTTATTATTGTGTGAGGTGATGCTTTTCATCTTCATTCTCCTGCATTACTGTAGAATATGTCAAAAAGAATGCTATGAAACAAGATCATATTGGTATAGTAATATTCAATTGTGGAGGCAAACCCTTGAATACCAAGCTAGAGTATTAAACTGTCAGTACTTAATAAGGTGACATTAAATGTTTTATGTAACATGACCTAGTCTATGAATAAAGAAAATGTGGAACAGTTCTGCTAATTTAGGATAAGAGAAAGGAGAGAGGAGTGGCAGGGAGATGTGTGAGGTTTTTCTTATGGTCTAGGCAGCTGGAAATAAGCATCTATTGTAGGGTGGTGATTTTTGGAATTGAGATTAAAAAATGAGTATGAGACATTATGAAGCCAAAATTATGAACTTAATAACTTTAATTTGAATGTTAAAGGTAAAGAAGGATGTGTCAAAGGTATCACCAGGGTTAGGTGATTCCAAAGAGAAGGGATAAAAATAATTATCCTAAAGTCTAACAATATAGTTAATGTTCTACTGTGGATATAGTACATATTAGTTAGCTAATCCTTGAAATAATGAAAAGCCTTAAGTGATAATTCTTGGAGGAAAAAACCTCTTCTTCAGGTTTGTCTCCCTTGGTTTTGGATCTTTCAAAGTCATAGATTTTATAACATGAAGAATCCAATAAATATAGTCATTGATAAACCCACTTTATATTTAGGCTTATGATCTTTTTGAGAATTGTATTGGATTAATTTTCAGGTAATTATACTCCTTTGTTTCATACCAGGTAGTACTTCACCTTCCTTAGTGTTTATACCTCCAAGTAATTGCAGATGATTATCATGGCCCACCTTACTTGTCATGCAGCCAAAGTACACTTCATTAAGTCTTTTAATCTACCTTCATAGATCAGTCCCCTTAACCTCTCAATCATCTTCCTGCCTTCTTGTCTGTACTCTTTCCAACTTAATGTCTAAATTTTTCCTGTGCTGTTATTCCCAGAACAAATGTGGTATCCCAAATACCAATTCACCAGAGTCAATTTCATGCTCAAGGGTAAATCCTCAATACCAACATCCTCCAAATCCCATTAGTTCTGTTCGCCTACAACTTCCCACTTTAATTTCACTTCCCACCTCTATGTTGAAGGTGGATCCTAGCTATTTCATTTTCTAGGACCATTTCCTCTTTTATGCATTTATTAGGGTCATTAAAATGAGATTTCTTTCTCTTTACTCTCCTGTATATAGTATACAGTAACTAACAAGAAGCAAATAAATGAAAAAGAAGAAAAGAACTGGGGAATTATCAAAGCAACAAAATTATTTAGAATTAGATTATAGGAGATAGGGCTCAGAAGAACCTTAGAAATAATCTCATCTACTCTCCACATCCCTTTACAGATGAGAAAATTGCTCAGTCACATAGGTAGTAAAGAGAAGTTTCAAGATTTGAATTCCTTTTCTAACTCCAAGTGCAATATTCTTTCTGCTAAATAATGCAAACATTACATTGCAAAGAATTGCTAGAAATTAGCTAGGTGTATTGGTTTTTTCCCTTTTTGAGAAATGTGGGCTTAATAGGAAATTTTGTAGATAAAATTTGAAAGAAAAAAAGCAAATAAATGAGAAGAACAGATCTACAACATTATTATCATTACTAATGATAGTGGAACAATGACTGTTTGGATTCTCAGACCTTTTTTATTTTATATGTAATATAATAAAATAAAAATGACCCTCAAGAAAAACGAAGTTGGGAAGGTATTTAGAAATTGATTTTTATTTATTCACTTATCTAGTTGAGACTAGATCTTCCTATATTACCCAGACTTGAAGTGCAACAATATTCATGGGCCCAGTCCCAATACTGATCACCACTGAAGCTTTACCTTCTTTTGTTTTTTTTTAAACTGAGCCAGTTTATCCATCCTGAGGCATATTGGTGACCATCTTTTTGTCTTCATTCATCCCCAGAGGACTGTACATAGTGATCTGGGATTTAGCTTAGCATCCTGATCAGCTTTAGTCTTACTATATCTTAGAACTCCCTGATTCAAGGGTTCCACCAGCTTCAGCATCCTCAGCAACAACTATAGGTACACATAACTGCATTTGTCCCCAGAGATTGATTTTGAAATATCACAAAGAAGGAATCCCATATGTCAAAAGAATTCAAAGGATCATGGATGAAAAAATTACCAGAGAAAGAAGATAACAGTAATGACTGGCCTATCTTTTTATAAAACTTTTATACATATGTTCCAAGAAAGTATTTGAGGATATCTATGATGAAAATATGAAAACAATAGTTTTGCAGACAATTTTTTGCAGTAGGTTATATCTTCACAGTCACACATTGTTTTGTTTTGATTTTTTATTTTAAAAAAGTATCTTAATAGTCTAGAGTTTAGGATTAAAGCTTGTCCTCAAATAAATATCCCCTATACATGCATTATATCACAGAACATTGCATGATATATTTAACCAAAGAGAGTGTCATTCCATATACCAAAAGTATTCATTATAATATGAAGAAAAAAGGAAATTCAAATGGAAGGAAGTCCCCATCTATGAGGATCACTTCATGGTTCAAATTATGAATAACATGCTAATTTCATCAAGCACCATAACATACAGGACTTTCTCAATTAGACGTAGGATAACCCAAATTAGTTCAGCCTAATTATCTACACATTATCTATTAATTTGGGTATGGTCAATGAACTGTGCCCAGAATTGAATAAGAAAAGAAAATTTATCATATTTAGAAATTTTAGCAATATTTACAATAAGCCTGAGCTGTTTCCTGCCACCAAAGTCTTCCTTTTTTAACATCAATATTTTCCTAGTAATGTTATATGAATGATGTTATTGTTTGTCCTTTTTTTTCAAAGTGGACCAGAGTGGGATGATGTTTTGACTGGTACATGAATTGGATTTAAGTGACACAGAATAACACAGTCATTAGTCTCATTTTTTCTTTCAGCCCTGTAGCAAGACAAAAGTCAAGATGACTGGCAATCCAGAATGTAGTGGATAACTGTGGCACCTTCAATGTCTGACCAAGCTCTAATTGCTCCATAGTCTAAAAACTCCATATGAGGTTTTTTACCTCATGGCTTTTGCAACAAATTGCTCTTATATGCCCGTTTCACTACTAAGGTAAGTCTTCATGTACTTGAAGTAGACATCCCCCTGACTCACCAATAGGATTGAGGCTTATCAATTACCCTCAACCTGTTTTAGCTCTTCTGCCAATACAGTGTTACAGGGGTATGGACAATGAACATGCTATAGCTTCTTGAAGCTACAGTTGAGAAATGGGTAAAGGTGAATACTAATGGTGGATGAACAACCCTGGAAAAGGTTCAGTAAACCCTAATACCAGAAATGCTAATCCTTCCTGAACACCTCATATAACCCACCATATGACTAGGAATTCCACAGCATGAGAAACTATAGGTTTGTAAATTTACATTTTTACTTTTCATAAATACACCATCAGAAAACATTAGAATTGGAAGGAACCTTTGGAGTTAGTCTATATCTCTCATTTTGCAGATAAGGAAATTGAGGTCCACATTTGCCCATGTTCACATACCTAGTTGATGAGGAAGTCATGACTAGAAGCTTGATTTTCTAATGACCAGTATTTTACTCCTTCAACTACATTTGTCTTTCTTTTGTAACAATAGCCTTCAGGTCTCCCTACCCACTGAACATCAATATACAATCAGTTCTTCCTGACCAATAAATACTAGTTTTCAATTATCTGCACCAGTGGAGGGAACCATTAGTTAAGATAATACAATAGTTAATTAGCTAGTGCCTTCTTCACCATTGTCATTATGCTGAGTATTAATTTCTAGTTTAACTTTTCCATTAATGTTCAGTAAGTTAATAACTTTTCAGTCCTTCTATTTTTTCTACAAAACAATGATTTTCCTAATAAATGCCCACATGAATATTTAAGGATTAATTTTCAAAGTGTTCATAAAATATTTTTATACTTCAGGTAAAAATAATTAATAAAGTAGAGCATAGCACAGCATTCTAGAGCTAGAAGGGATTCTAAAGACTTACCTATTTTTTTTCTATTTATAGATAAGCAAATTAAGGCCCAGGAAGATGAAAATACCTAAGATTTAAGGTTGGAGCTGAGGCCTGAACCCTTAGAAATAATTAATGTTCTTTCCAATGTACTTGTATCCACTGTACCTAAGTATAATGCCTTATAGGAAACAGACCCTGACTTTAAGGAGTTTACTTTGAGGAGAAGGAACTTTTCATAAATGTATTGTATTCAAATGACAACTGAATTTTAGAGCTCATAAATAATTGAACTATTTCAACTTTTGATTCAGGGTGGGTCCCAAAAGCTCTAAGATAACAGAAAACCTTTGAAAAACTGAAGTTGATCACTATATAATTAATTTTTTTTATGTATCTAATTCTATCTGTGCCAATCTTTCTATCTAGTCAGTTTTGTTTGAAGGTAATGACACTTTGTTGTTGCTATTCAGTGCTATTCAACTCTTCTTTACCTTATTTGGAATTTTCTTGGTAGGAATACTGGAGTGGTTTGCCATTTTCTTCTCCAGCTCATTTTACAGATGAGAAGACTGAGGCAAACAGGGTTAATTGATTTGACCCTGGGAAACAACTAGTAAGTGTCTGAGGTCAGTTTTGAACTCAGGAAGAGGAGTTTTCCTGACTCCAGGCTTGACACTATCCACCATGCTGCCCCTGGAATCCATCATTTTCAAGATGTTTCCATTTGTTCCAATGACCAGAACTCCATAACAGTTTATAACGTCCATAATCTATAAAACAAAGAAGGATTAAAGAAACAAAGCTAACAGCCCCACGATGATAAAATGTTTATTGTCATGGCCTAAGGGAAAGAATAAAATTCAATAGTTCATAAAGTAAGTTTGATGCTCAGTATCCCTTCAAGGAAACATGCTAAATTAATTTAAGTTTTTCAAGTAAATAGGACCTGGACATCAAGATATTACTTACATAAAGCTTAAAAGGAAAGCTCATTACTAGTTTTTCCATGGGATTCCATCACAGGTAAAGCTAGTATAGAATATTCTTTATAGATATACTTCAGTTCATTTTGTACAGCCCTGCTTTACATGGCAGTAAGAATAAATACACTGTAAAATGATACCAGTTTTAAAATGTTATCTTTAAGCTGTTTAGAGCCTGTCTAAATGAGGACACTCATACCCCCCTTAAATGTCTCACAGTGCTTCACTGTATTAATCTGTTGCATAGCAACCCCCAAAGAAACCTGGCAAGCGCAGACTCAATCCGGACAGGGCAAGCTCAAGTATGAAACATATCCCAGATCACTTCAGACATTTTTAGCATACAAATGTAGTCAAGTTCAAAACAAAACACCCACACCCTCCTTTTTCTAATGTGAGACTGGGGAATTGTGGTTTGGTTAGGAAGGCTGCAAGTCTCATTTAGTTAGGATCTGCAGCACTGTCCAATTCCGCCCTCAGCTAAGAATTTTAAAAAATACATATCCTATAAGTTCTGGAACTTTTATTTTGGGTTTGGGAAAGTAGTAGGACTAAGCCTGATAAAGTTTTGATTGAAGGACAGGTCTTATGGGATTTTCAATCTGGAATTTCAACTGGATTTGGCTTCTAGTTCATAAGTTGGATGCTTCATTATTAGCTAGTTTAGGATTCAGTAATTTCTGGATGTAAAGATATTCAATTGATTTCATGCCTCAGGAAAGCATGGGTCTCCATTTCTGCAATGCAATTTTCACTTTAACAGGCTTCACCCTCTCAAAGTAACAAATGTCAGTCAGTATCAGTAGAAACATATAAAAGATATTTGGAGACCAAATTCTTTTAATGTCCATCTCCTTTTTAAAGTGTTATATTTTATTATTTTCTTTTATTTCTTTCTATTATTATTTTATATTATAAAATATATTTTATTTATTATTGATGTAGATAACTTTAAAAGTTACATCTGTGATTTCACTGATGTAGGGAGTTTCTGGTAAGAAAATGCCTCCACCAACAGAATCTGGGATCTTCTCTGCAGCTTGTGGTCTTAAAGTGTTGCCTGGGGCAGTGAGAGACTAAGGGAATTGCCCAGAGTCACAAAGCAGTATGCAGGCCAAACTTTGAAGTCAAATATTCCTGACTTCTAAAGCCAGCTTTCTATCCTTTATAAAACAAGTATTACCTCTCTTAATTTCACTTACAAGTACTAAGATCTTAAGCTACGTAAAGCAGTGGATATAATACAGAGTCTGTAGTCAGATGAACCTGAGTTCAAATCTAACCTCAGACATTTACCAGCTGTGTCTTGGGAAAGTCAATTAATCTCAATTGGCCACCAACCCCACCCCCCAAAAAAAGCAATCTGCAAAGTATTTGAAGAATTATGAATGTCATCATCCCTGTCTAATAATGTCTATCTCCAAGCTTGTTTTATTTGCAAGTTCATCCTTAGCTCAAATGAAATATCAAGAAATACAGGCTTATGATATCATATAGTACCTGGCTGTTAATCCATGAATCATATCAGAAGTGATATGTACTGTGTTTCAGGGAAAACAATGGCACGTGGTATACCACAAACCTTTTGAAACAAAAGAATGGTTTGGTAAATAAGAGATCTTAACATCACCTGAAAAAACATTCATTCTAAGTACATTAGAGCAAATGTTTGGAGACACTTGTGCTAATATTTCTAGAACAGAATTCCCTTTCAAGTCTTTATACTCAGTCAACAACTTACACATTCTGCTAATCTCTAAGCTCTTCTTGACAGTATCATTTTTCTGCAAGGGTTATAAAGGAATGGAAAGCCCAGCCAACTCCTCCAAGGGTGTCAGTTGTCCAAGATTCTATATTTTAGGGAAAAGACTTATTCCACGAAGGAAATTGTTCTTTCTAATAGTTTTAGCTCAATCTTCTTGTTCAGAAATGAACTGTAGAAAGGAAATATTTCCAAAAAATTCAATGACTATTTATTAAGTCCTACTAAGTGTGAAACCCTATACTTCAGGCTGCAGATCCTCCCTTCAAGGGACTTACACTTCTTTTGCATGTACATAGGAACATGATACAAGGCAGGGAGTTAAAGAAGCAAAAGAGAGAAGCAGTGCTTTATGAATACTCGAGAAATGAGAAAGTACTTTCATTTAGGGTGAGGTCAAAAAAGTTTCCACTGGGAAGATAGTACCTGAGCTGAACCCTGAAGGAAACCTAAGTAAGAGGTATGAAAAAAGGTCGGGCAGGTGCCAAGTTCTGACACAGGGACAACCTGCACAAATACTTGGAAGTAGGTGAAAGAATGTCAAGTTTAAAGGAGATAGTTTGTTTGATTGAAATGTGGAGAGCATGAAGGAGAGTGATATTTAAGAAAGCTGGAAGGAAATATTGGAACCAGATGATAGAAGGCCTTAAATACCAGGCTAAGGAAATTGTGATCTGTCCCAGAGGCAAAGGAGAGTCACTGAAAGTCTGGTACAATAAAATGTCACGGTCAGACTTCCTTTCTTCCTTTCTTCTTTCCTTTCTTCTGACTTCCTTTCTTTTTTGCTTTCCTTCCTTCCTTCCTTCCATCCATCTTTTTCTTCCTACCTTCCTTCCTTTTTTCATTCTTTCCTTCATCTATGTTTTTCTTCCTTCCACCTTCCTTCTGCCTTCCTTCTTTCCTTCCTTTCTTCTTTTCTTCCTTCCTTTCTTCTTTACTTCTTTTCTTCCTTCCTTCTTCCCTCTCTCTACCTTCATTTCTTCCTTCTACTTTCTTTATTTCCTTCCTTCCTTCTGCCTTCCTATTTTTCTTCCATCCATCTTTTCCTTCCTTCCTTTCTTCTACTTTTTTTCTTCCTTCTTTTCTTCCTTCTTCCTTCCATCCTTCTTTCCTTCTTCTCTCCATACCTTCATTCATTCCACCTTCTTTATTTTCTTTCTTCCTTCCTTCTTTTCTTCCTTCTTTCTGTCTTCCCACTTTCTTTGCTTCCATCCATCTTTTCCTTTCTTCCTTCTTCCCATCCTTCCTTTCTTCCTTCCTTCCTTCCTTTCTTCCTACATTCATTCCTTCCTTCTACTTTCATTTCCTTTCTTTCTTCCTTCTATCTTCTTTTTTCCTTCCTTCTTTCCTCCCTTCCTCTCTCCTTTCCTTCCTTCTGTCTTTTCTTCCTTTCTCTCTTCCTTCCTTCCTTCTTCCTTTTTTCCCTTTTGTCACAACACCTCACATCTAACTGGTTCCTAGCCTCCATTCACAGCCCTATTTCAAGACTTTATTACCTCTCACAGACTTTTGAAATAGCCTCTGAAATGGTCTGTTTGTTTCTAGTCTCTCTTCTCTCTGGTCTGTTCTTTACACAGCTACTAGAATAATCTTAGAGAACAAGTTCAACTATGACATTTCAATATAAAATAGATTAGATTATTTGGGTAATTTGATGAAAGACCTTTGTCTTGATAAGAGAATTTAAAGAAGGATTAGGTTTTTAAAGAAGAGCCTAACATGGTCATTTGTAGAAATTATGAAATTGACTAAAATATTCAAAATCATTTGAAGTAGCTGCAAATTTATCTCAGTTTGTTCTGTGTTGGTGTTGAAAACAAGAGAACAAAAAAGGAATTTTCAGTTTACTTTTCACCTAGGATCTGTGTCTGTTAAAAAAAAAAAAAAAGCTAATAGTAACAATTATAGCAAGAGTCTAATGATAGCATGGAGCAACTAATGATTCATTTCTTTTTCTTCCTTGATTGAGACTAAAGTAACTGGCAAATGAGGCAATTGTCTGCTTGCTAGAACATGGGAGTTTGGTTAGGGGTAGGAGAAGGTGAGAGGTTTGCTTATCAAGTCCAATTGCTCATTTCTGTATTGCTACATTCTAATCCTTTTCTCTTCCAGATTTGCTGAGCCCCAGGGCTGCAGTTTGGGTTACAGAGAAAGGGGGGAGGGGAAGGAAAGAGAGAAGGAAAGGAAGAGGGAGAGGGAAAAGAGGAAGAGAAGGAGAGAGAGAGAGAGAGAGAGGAAAAATAAAGGGAAAGGGAGAGAAAAAGAGGGAGGAGGAGGAGAAGAAGAGGGAAAAGGAGAAGGAGAGAGAAAGAAGGAAAAGGAGAGGGAGAAGGAGAGGAGGAAGAGAGGCTAAACTATTGGCCAAAATGCTGATATGCATATTATTAGGCATACATTTACAACCAGAGTTCACAGTATTCTTACTCCAAATCAGTTTCCCAAACTTTTTACCTTGATATTACACAGAGGGATTCTAGGATAAATTTTCTAATAATATTTTCCCACTAAAACATTAAATATAAAACTATACATGTATACATGTGTAGTTTTGTTATATATAATGTAGATATGTATCAAAATACTGACTACATGTAACAATTTGGGGGGTATCAAAATGTACTTTATTTTCTGTTTTGTTATATATAATGTAGATATGTATCAAAATACTGACTACATGTAACAATTTGGGGGGGTATCAAAATGTACTTTATTTTCTGTTTTGATACAAAATGTTCAATATACTATCTCTGGAGTGTTTTCTATGTTGCAACCTATATGTTCCATCAATATATCTGAAGCACAAAGGGTTGACCAAATTAGTTTGGGAAAAGCTGCTTAGAGAGAGAAAGAGAGAGAGAGAGACAGAGAGAGAGAGAGTAAGTAGATAGTTTTTTTAACTGAAATTGTGATGTCATCAAAATATGGAATTTCTAGTGAATAAACATCATCTGATAGAGATAAGAAATCACTCTGCTTCCTAAAGTCTCAGGGAATTGCTTGGTCATTGAGATGTTAAATGACACTACTTAGCTTCATCTCTTGCTTTAAATACAAGAAGTGAAAATAACTCATTTCATCCCAATGTATTTGACTTAAAGAAAAACAGAATTCTATTACTTTCCACAATCAATGTTTTCCAGATTTCATCCTACAGAAAAGAGTTTCAGAGAAAGAGAGAGAGAGAGAGAGAGAGAGAGAGAGAGAGAGAGAGAGAGAGAGAGAGAGAGAAAGGAAGGAAGAAAGGAAAAGAGAGAGAAAGGAAGGGAGAGAGGAAGGAAGGAAGGAAGGGAGAGAGAAAGGAAGGAAGGAAGGAAGGAAGGAAAGAAGGAAGGAAGGAAGGAAGGAAGGAAGGGAGAGAGAAAGGAAGGAAGGAAGGAAGGAAAGAAGGAAGGAAGGAAGGAGGGAGGGAGGGAAGGAAGGAGGGAGAGAGGGAGGGAGGGAGGGAGAGAGAGAGGGAGGGAGGGAGGGAGAGAGGGAGGGAGGGAGGAAGGGAGAAAGGGAAGGAAGGAGGGAGGAAGGGAGAAAGGGAAGGAAGGAGGGAGGAAGGGAGAAAGGGAAGGAGGGAGAGAGGGAGGGAGGGAGGGAGAGAGAGAGGAGGGAGGGAGGAGAGAGGGAGGGAGGGAGGAAGGAGGAAGGGAGAAAGGGAAGGAGGGAGGGAGGAAGGGAGAAAGGGAAGGAGGGAGGGAGGGAGGGAGGGAGGGAGGAAGGAGGGAAGAAGGAGGGAGGGAAGAAGGAGGGAGGGAAGAAGGAGGGAGGGAAGAAGGAGGGAGGGAGGGAGGAAGGGAGAAAGGGAGGGAGGGAGGGAGGAAGGGAGAAAGGGAAGGAGGGAGGGAGGGAGAAAGGGAAGGAGGGAAGGAGGGAAGAAGGAAGAAACCGTCATTATTACTTTGGCTTTACTACTTGTGAGATATCGGACAAGTTGTGGCACAGTGGGAAAGGGTGATGGGATTGGAGTCAGAGTCCCAGTGTTCAAATCCCAGCTTTGCCTGTAACATGCCTGAATGTCTTTGGAGACCTCATCTAACCTCAGAAGGCTTGACTTTCTTCAGTTTCAGAAGGAAAGGATTGGACTCAGGAACTCCAAATGTCTCTTCTAGCTCTAAATCTGTGATATGATAAGTCATTTTAATTTTTCTGAGCCTCAGTCTCCCCATACACATAATAAAGATAGTACTTGGCTAAAGTAATCACATGGATTATATATAAATATTTTATATGATTTATATATGTATTTACATACATATGTATGTAAATAATATGCTATTATTATATGATGTTATTACATAATTATATTTATATTATATAATATCATATAATGTTTTATATATATTACATATATATATATAACATATATGCTGCCTCATATATATATTTTCAAATGAATCTTTAATTTTTCCAGTAGTACAGATCCCAGACCATTCCTGTCTATCTGTGGTATGTGACTCACATCCATGTCATCCCATAAGTTCACCATACCAGATCCAACCAATATATCAGAAGCCTCCTGGCCTCAAGTGTTTCCTCACTCCACTCCAGACTCCACTCAGCTAAGAAAGCAATCTCCCTAAAGTTTGTTAGACCATGTTGCCCCACCCCAATTCTATAAAACCCAGTATCTGCTTATTCCCTATAGAATTGAAAAAGTTCTTAGGTGAGCTCATATCAACATTCTTGTAAGAGTAAATACAAATATGCACAGAAGAGAAAAAATTGTTTGTCTTTTAAAGCCTTTTATATTCTGGCTAAATTTTTAATCTTCTAACACATTACTCTTGTCCATGGATTTTGAGATACAGTAACATTGGTTTCTGATTTTCATGGAGGTCTTTCCTTCTTAAGCAGAGGGATAACATTATCTGGCATGTAGTAGATGCTTAATAAACATTTATTCCTTTCCCATCTGTGGTCCTTTCCCTTTGCCTACCTTCAAATCTCAGCTAAATTTCATCTTCTACAAGAAGCATTATTTGGCCTCCTGAAAAGGGTTGAACTCTGAGTTGATGCTCTGAGGTCAGACAATCGAGCACTTAAGGCTAATTATCGATTGGACAATACTCTATTAGCATATGCTTGGAAAATGGCCCTTCCCACTATTCTGTGCTGGTTCAATCCTTTGGTAAATACAGAGAATTGTGAGAAGGATTAGGGGGTGGAGTAAGACAAGCCAGAGTCAATTGGTTGGTGGAGTTGGAAAAGGAAAGTCATGGAAAACCTAAGTCTATCCTGTTCATTTCTACCCCTAAAGACCAAGAATAAAGACCAAGGACTTTTGCTTATCCTGACTCTGGCTGATTCTAAGGCATCCAGGGTGCTAACTCGGTCTTCACAGCCTCCCCTTTAATATTCTGAGATTATTTCCGATTTATCCTGTATACATATTGCTCCTACATAATGCTTTTCCTATTATATCTCTCATGAGACTATAAACTCCTAGAGTCTACCTAAAATAAATTAGCCAGTATAGAAAAAAAAAATTATACTGGATAGTTCAAATAGTGAGTGATTGGGGATTTTTGCCTGTTTTTCCTTTCCAGGTATCCCCAGTATTAGCACAGTACTTGATATATAAATGCTTAGTTATTTGACACAACTTCTTTAACCTTTCTCCTTCCATCTCCACCTGTCATCCCTCAATCTTTACATATGTAATCTTTTCTTTCTAACATACAATTGTTTAATGACATTTTTTACTCCTATTCCTCTTCAGAGTTCCTCATTAATTACACATCGGAGCCTTCTCCCACCTACCATGTATTTTCCCATCATTTTTTGTGTGATATATTCACCTTTAGTGGTTCAAAAACAATGTTCCAGCTATAGCTGTCAAGTTTTAAAACTACAGAATGCCCCATAAATATCATATATGTGTATATGTATGTATATATATACATACATATGTAGCCATGGAGTTTCTGCTGCCTTCAGAGTACACTCTGGAAACAACCTGATGTCCTACATAAGCAGGCATACAAAGAGGATCAGACTCATACTAATGTATTTTGGATGTTTTTCTAAGCCAAACTTAGAAAAATATTTTGAGCTTCACATATATCTAGTATTTTAGGAGCCCTCAGCCTTTAAATAGCATCCAATGGTCCATATAAAAAGTGTAAGCAACATTGAACCTTAGAGGGTCAACATTAACAATGTTAGAAAGCTAAAGAGGGATCAAAATTAAAGTCCCCCTTTCCTAGGAAACTTGCCCTGTAAAATCTCACAACAGCAAAAGATGAAACAAACATGAGGAGTAAGTCGTTAGAGGAAGTTCTTAATTTCCCCTCAACAAGTTGAAGCCTGTATAGAGAACAGAACAAATTCATAGATCATCACACTGGCTCCAAACACCATGAACAAAATACCAGCCCATAGACTGTGTGTTTCCCTAAACAGAGACAGGAGATTGCACCACAATGCCCCACGTTGATTAAGGATGTTGTTATCATTTGGGAGTCTCTTTCAAAAAGATTCAGGTTTCATTTGCTAACAAACTCAAAACAAGGTAAGAAAGCATTTGTTTAGATTGTCCTTTTTGACAGTTGGCACAAAGATGCAGATGGTTATGAAATGCTAATGTGCCATCCGCCCTGAGTGGTAACTAAACTGGATGACCCCAGAGTATACTTCAAACCCTACCTTGCTATTGAATTCCTCAGGCCATAATAAGGCATACAAATCCTTGGAAGACATACAGCAACAAGATATACAAACAGGGCTTGCAAAATCCTGCTGGGAAAAATTACAAACTGTCTTCATGACTATCCTCAGATTGTGTGTGTGTGTGTGTGTGTGTGTGTGTGTGTGTGTGTGCGCGCGTGTGTGTGTGTGTGTGTGTGTGTGTGTGTGTGTGCTTTCCAACCAAAGTTTTACGAAGGATATCAGACCTGTAAGCAATACTTGCTGCATTCTCTCTAAACTATCCAAACTACCTCAGAAGAAAAAAACACGCACAAAAAAGCTACAAATGAAACTCATTTTTCCCTAATACAGCTCACAATTCCAGAGTTCTTAGGTGAGCTCAGATCAACATTCTGCTAGCAATATACCTAATATGCAGTGCCTGGCACATAATAGGCACTTGATTAATGTTAATTGATTGATCATTTGTAGAGAAAATATTTTATTACTCTTTTCTCAATTTACCTGCACTGCCCAAAGAATCAGCTACCAATTACAAAAAAACAAAACTGCTCAAAGGTTTCTTTTTCTAAGCACAGCGATATCTAAACAGCTGAACATGTATATTCCATTATAAAAACTGAAGGATAATCTACTTAACTTTTCTTAGGTCACATAGGCAATAACCAACAACAGAGTAAGCATTGTTGAACACACTTGAAATCCCTGCTGCTGGGCTAAATGGAGGCTGGTGGATCCCTTGAGCTCAGGATTTCAGATCTGAAGAAATCTGAAGAAAGGCTAACACTGATCAGGAGATGAGCCCCTTATTAGGGTAGACTAGGGAAGGAAGGAAAAAATGGTGCAGACTAACTTTAGTAGCAAATGGTTGGGACACTTCTAATCTATACAAAATAAGATGACCTTATTTCAAAAAAGGGCATAGGGACAGAACCCCTGTTCTCTAAGGTAGGATAGAACTCCAATAAGAGAATTATGACTCCAGTCTATGTAGACTCAAAGCTATTGTTTCTTTAATATTTTGGCATAATCATTCCCATCCTCAAAATGCTCAATCTACTAAATTACAGTAAATTGAAATTAATTGTGTTTTGACAATTGCTGGAGGATTTTGTGATACTTCTTGAGAAAGCTCTTGAGAAAGCTGGAAACATCCCAGGTGAGGCACAAAACAAGAGCTGAATACCAAAATGGTTAGAACTTTGAAGACTTGTATAAATCATCTGCTACTCATTAAGCATGTATTTATTTGATGTCTGCTGTTTTTACTTTTTTCCTACACTTGTCCTGTCTCCCTGACGGAAAGTAAGCTCCTTCAGGGCAGGGGCAGTATTTATTTTTCCCTTTATCCCTTCTCCTCCTCCCCCCACCCCCGAAAGCTTGGCACAGTAGTCTCTCAGTAAATATTGTTGACTGAATGATTTATCTAAATTGCAGACTCATAAACTGGCTTAAAACTTCCCACAACACCAGCCTTGTTTTGGAATTTATAAACCTCCTGGATAGTGATTGTGACTAACTCCAGGTGTGGTACAAGTGTTACTCTGATAGGCTTCAATATACATGAAAGCATAATGTTAGTTGCTTTTGCCAGTTGGCCCAAAAGTAAACAGTGTCTTTTCCTACTCTGTTTCCTCCCGTCTGCTTTCAATTATTAATGGGCCATGAAATTATGCAAAAGCAAATATGCACAAAAGTTATCAACTTTTTTACCTAAGAAATCTAGGAATAGGTGGGTAATCATTCCAATTTATCAGAACAATCCTTCCACAGGTATCTATTTAGCACAAAGATAGGTCTCAGTATATTGCTATTTTGAAAAAGAAATGTTTTCCTTCAATTTTTTTTATTTCTTCTTTTCTTACTTAGATCCTTCATTATTATCTAAAGCTGAACTAGTAAGTTTCATCCATTTCCATCACTAAAAAGAACTATGCTAGGTCATCATTAAACAAATCTTTCTTTCTGACATTAAATTCCCAGATGAAAATCTTAATATAATATTGGCATAGAGGTTAATAATAATAATAACCAGCATTTTATTGCACTTTAAAGTTTGAACAACACTGTACCTATATTATCTCATTGGATCCAAGTCATAGAATATGAAAGTCAGAATGGCTCTCCAAATCCAATTAATCTATTCCAACAGGGAAATCATGCTTCCACCATTGTTGAGAAAAGGTCCTCCAGTCTATACATAATCCACTATCTTTCAAAATAGCTCGTTCTATTTTGGGACAATCAAAATTGTTAGGGAATTTTAATAAATCAACATTTGCCTATCTGCAACTTCCATGGACTGAGTCTGCAGTACAATAAGTCAAATCCCTGTTGCGTGTGTCAGTTTTTCAAAAACATGAAGAAAATGACCCTGATTTAAAATTAAATTAATAAATATTTTAAAATTATGGTAATTAACTAAACCAGATTTACTACAAAGAAGATTGAATTTTTAAAAAATAACCAGTTTCATTTCTGTGGGAAAACAGAGAAAAGATGAAATGAGTGAATATATGACTTAATGAATGATTGGCAAATATATTATTTGCAAGATTGCATTAGCACACAACACAGAAACCGTTATTCTGAATGAGCAAATTGTGATAAATATGAATCTTCTTAGCTTCTTGTAAAGAGCAAAATATGAGCCTGAAACAAGCAATTTTCCCACTAGCAATTCCATATTACCTTGTAAATGAATTAATGTAAGAATTTCATTTTCCAAATATATAACACCCAGATCTCTTTCTAGAAAGATTTTAATTCATATTATATTTTTTTATGTTGGCTGAATTTTTATGACTAATTTCAGAGCAACAATATGCTGATTTGCATTCCAAAAATACATATATTTTCATTTGCATCATTCATACCTTCAAATTATAAGATTCTCAACTTACTTTAGATCCTCAGCTTTGATACATTTTTTATTTGCTACACAATCATTACTAATACAATTCTATTATAATTTGTTATCTTTTAGAACCATATGCAATTTCTTTCAGAGATGCATTTCTTTCAGAGAAAAGTGATATATCAAAAATTAGATTGCAGTGTTCAATGAAAAAGAAGCTCTTGAGGATTGTCAGAATCATTTTGATAAAAAAGTTTAGAAGGCTTTCAGTGAAAGTAGTTGGTGGTACAATGGATAGAATTCTAGGAGAATAGTCAGAAAACCCTGAGTTAAAAATCTAGTTTCATACACTAACTTACTAATAGTAAATCAATAATACTGAGCTCGTAACTTAACCTTTCCTGTTAATTTAACAGGAGATAATAAAAGTATCTCTTCACCTTGAAGAGTTGTGAGACTCAAATGAGAGTTCCTAAAACATAGTAGGTACTATACAAATGCTTATTTCTTTCCCTTCAGCCTCCCTCCTCTCCTCCTACCAACTCACTGTTACCAGCAAAACAGATTGCTGAAGCTTTGTTATAAATCCAATTATTAGTTAATTTATATCATAAATTATATATCAGCATATGTAATTATATACATTAATTATAAATTCAATGAAAATCATAACATCACTGACTAAAAGGAAGAAGCTATTTGAAAGCTATAAAACTGAGATTCTGAGGTACTTTACTATTTGAATGAAATATTTTATTTTGTTTTTTCTTAGAAGTAGACAGTAATTCTTTGGTCACTGGACTTTCCTTTTCATTACAATTTAACTCTTAATCAAAACATTTATGAATAGGAGAAAGATTAAATGTATTTAAAGGTTAAACCAAATATCCAATATTCTTCTGATTTTTCACTCTATTTATAGGATCACACCCTCTTTTGAAAAGATGTTGGACTCCCATAGGTATGGTCTGAAGAGTCATGCTTTCCTAATTATTACCTCCTAGTCATCAGTTTTTAAGAGGAGACAAAAATAAAAAATTTAACCTCTTTAGACATGTTCGTTCACAAAGAAATGTCACATTTCATACGAGCAAGCTCTAGATACCTAAACTTTCATGTGCTCAAATTCTTAAATGTTTATTTTAAAATAAGTTTGGGTTTGTTTGAGTTTTTATCCACAAAATAAAAAAGAAATTACAAACAATTATCTGTCAACCACTTATTGGTAAGAAGAAACAGACAATGCAAAGAAGATAGATATTATACATGCAAAAGAATAAAACTTGGGATACTGGTCAGGGTTAAGATGGAGGTGGAGGGGTTGCTTTGATGTACAAAAGAACTATTGTTAATGTGGGACAAAACTTCCCCAGTATGGGACAGAGATAAAAAGGAAGGAGTTTCTAGGAGATCAAGGTCAGCCGAGATATATGAATAACATAAATACTATTAATCGAATACAGCATGATTCACAGAAGTTCAGCAGGGTATAGCTGTATGGCAGAGTTCATGGCATGAGCATTTTATGCCACTTTGTATTAGATAATGAGCATATTCATTGGAGATTCCTAAATACTATCCAAACTGGCACAGAAGTAGCCTTCAGGAACTCAAGAGAACAAATCAAAGAACTAGATCTGAGGATCACAAAGGTAATAGGGATGTTCAAACAGTGAACCAAGTTGAGATATTTGCAGACATTCATACAATTTCACTCTGCAGGAAATAGCGTGAGAAAAGATTTTTTAGTTGGATGGACTTGCAGCTTATGGCTGATGTTGCCTCATTCATTATGTCCTAGTTTAGGGGTTAGAAAAGATGCAGACAGTAACATATGAAAAGGCTGGAAGCTGGAAAACATGGAATTATTTTCTTCCTATGACTAATTCAAAAGTATAAAAATGAGCTGTTTTTCATTTTCTGAGGGAGACTCAGGCTAAACACCATTGAGTAAGAACTGCTAATTATTTTCAGATGCAAATATGTGTTCTTGACCCAGAGATGCAAACCACTGCTTTGTTTCTGGTTTCAACAATATACATCCTTTGGCTCCACCTATATTGTCCAATAGCAAGATTTGGTGAAAATAGAGAGAAGAAAGAGGCAGAGAAAGAGAGCTAAAGAATAGAAAAGCAATGGGGGAAGGTAGGGAAGATGCAATAAAAAAGAAGAGGATGAAAGTGAGGCGAGAAAAAAAAAAAGACAGAACTTAAAAAAAAAAACCTCTCTGTATGAGAATATTACTCTTTCTAGTATTTGTTAGTTTCACATATTGCTGTAAGTTACAACATATATATGACACTGAAAACCAATTGTTTTAGTCCATTATTTGATTGTGTAATTTATATAGCTTTTTATTAGAAACCTGTTTATGATAACTAATGACATTTATAAAGTACCCATCTTACTATTTTCAGTTTGGATTTCCAAAAGTACTAGAAAAGACTATTTTGGGTTTTGTTGTTATTTTGCAGTTGTTGGTGACACAGAGTAAATACAAAAATCAGCCCTGAACTGGTCATTCCTTCCAAAGCCCTCTACATGAGGATGAGATGAAAAATAGTACTAGAGAATATCAATGTAATGATTCTATCACAATTCTCAATAATGGGCTCAAGGATAGATATGTTATTACTCCTGTCCTTCTAGACCAATCCATCTAAAGGAGAAAAATATTGCCAATGACAGCAATGAACCTAGCATTCATCCTGGAAGCATTTATTGAAAAATTACTATTTTCAAGGCCTTATTTGGGGCAGTAATAACTTTTTTTAAAAATTCCTGTCCATGGAGTTTACTCCTTTCTGATCTCTTCTGTTTTGGCTTTCATGATGTGGTATTACCCTGTTTCTCTTCTTACCTCTGCTTTTCTATGGATATTGACAGCTTGAGTGATATTTGAGTGCAGAACTAAACCCCCTAAAATTTTAACCACCCCTGTATTCAATCTAATGTCACCTACTTCAAAATGGAGCTGTTGTAAGAGGCTCCAGCTTTCTTTGCATACCTTATGATAAAATTATTCTCCTCTTTTTGCCCCTATGTCATGGACACAATCCTCTGTTCTCAATTTTCTCCTGTTATAGTCTCTCCCTTGACAATCTCAGTCATTCCTAGGAACTGAATTATGATCTTCATATGTATAACTCTGAAATCTTTTTTCTCCAATCAGGACTTTGTCATGAGTTCCAGTCCCCAATTTCCAATTGACTGTTGAACACATTCAACTGGATGTCCTATTGACACCTCAAACTCAATCTGTCCAAAACTGAACTCATTACCTTTCTTCTCTAATCTGTCCTTTCTCCTAACTTGCTATTCCTGTTAATAGAAATACCATTTTTCCTATCATTCATGCTTCACAACTCAGTGTCATCTTTGGCTCTACCCTCTGTCTCATTTGCCAAAGCTAATTCGGTGCCAAGTCTTAATTTTGCTGTATCTCTGATCTATCATCCTTCACTTCTATTCATACCACAAACCTAGCTCAGGCCTTCATTCCCATTGTTCATCCTACTGTTACAGCTTCCCATCTGTTATCTCCAGGTTCTTATCCATCCTCCACCCCTTTAGCAGAGTAATCTAATTTCTAGTCACATCATTCCCTTATAGTGCACACTGTAGCCTACCAGATGAAGTATTTAAAAAAAAAATTATAACTATCTTGACCTTCAAGACTGGCCAGAATATGGTCCCTACTCTTCCTTATTATTCTTACCTCATTCTTTTTCCTGTCTCTTACTAGTCTTACCTCATGCTCTTCCTTCTCATGCATTCTACATTACACCCCAATTGGATGATTCATCATTTATCCATCTGCTCTCACATTTCTCATTTCTGTAATTTTGTTCATCCTGTTCTCTTTCCTGGCATGGACTTCCTAAGTCAGACATCTAATTCCCCCATACACCCCTTTTTTCAAGTTCCAGTTCAAATGCTGATACCTGTTCCATGAAGCTAATCTTAATTCCTCTTCTGTAGAAGTGACTTCTTTCAAGTCTCATAGAGCACTTAACATTTTAAGTTTTTTTCTACCTTTCTAGTCTTATTCATTCTGTGGCACAACCAAACTGGTCTGCTTATACTTATTACTAATATATAATATTCTTATCTCCTGCCTTTATTTTACCTGTTCCTCGTGTCTGTTATGCATGTTTCTTCACCTCCGCCTTTTAGAATCTTTGTTTTCTTCCAAGAGTCACATCAAGTACCACCTACTATAAGGAGTATTTCCTGATTCCATGGCTCTAGTGACAATATTCCTCAAATGATCTAGTATTTTGTATCTATACTATATATATTCCTAAATGACATGATAATGTCTTTCTTGATAGAATGTAAATTCCTTGAGGGCAAGTAGTTCCTTTTCTCTTTGTATTTTCATTTCACAATGTCTAGCACATAATAGGCTTCTGGGGAGAAATGAGGAATAAACCAGGTGGGCTGTCAGAGACGATTGATAGTAGAAAATAAATTTGGAAATTATAATTTTGAAAGTCAGACTAGGAGTTTTATTTATTCATTTATGATATATGCCCATTTCCTTCAAAAAAATTTTTTGAGTCAGTAAGCAAAAGAATTTAAATTTTCTTTTTTCAGACTGTGGAGAGCCATTGAAGGTTTTTCAGCACTCTTCTTCGGGTAAATTTTTTCCTATCTAAAAAGGTTGAATTCATTAAGGACATGCATGTAATAAATATCGCTTCATTGACAGCTGTAGTTGTAATAGAGGATAAGAGGTGGGAAGGAGAGAGAGGAGAAGAAAGAGAAGCTGTCATTAAGTGGTTTAATCAAATAAATAGGAATTTGAAGGAGTTAAAAAGAATGAATGTGGTGAATTGCCAACCTTGTAGCTAACATCGTTTAAGGAAATAGGAAGGTCACCTGAATTGGCATAAGGTTTCAGTCAGTTTATTTAGGAGTGTTTGGCAAATGGTAAATATTGATTGCAGTCAATTGAATAATTGATTGATTGGAATCAATACTATAGACTCTTAGCACAGTGTCTCATTAGATTTAGCATTCATTATGTACAGGGTTGTATCAAATAAAATAGCAATCTTAGGATTGAAAGGTGCTTCAGTGGACACTTAGTCCTGATCCTTTGGGTAACATACACAACAAGCCATCTGCATCCAGGCTCTACTTAGAAATTCTCCAATGAGACAAGCACCCATTAGCCCTAGAAAGAGTCCTTTACAACAATTCTTTGCTATCACAAAAAGTGCTGCCATAATTATCTTAGACATTATTACCAGTGGCTT
This sequence comes from Antechinus flavipes, assembly GCF_016432865.1. Lineage (NCBI taxonomy): Eukaryota > Metazoa > Chordata > Mammalia > Dasyuromorphia > Dasyuridae > Antechinus > Antechinus flavipes. The sequence continues at coordinate 125,115,070 of NC_067400.1, read as the reverse complement.
CCTTGATATACAAAAGTATTGATATACATGTGTGAATGTATAGATACATAGAAAATATGTGTGTCGATATCTGTACACACATATACATACATGTACACATATATACATATGTGGGAGGGAATGAAAGAAAGAGCTGATAAATAGCTCCAGATGGCTCTAATTGTTGGGAGAGCGGCTAAGTGACATAATGGACAGAGTTCCAGACTTGGAATCAGGAGGAATCATCTTCTTGAGTTTAAATGTCACCTCAGACACTTATTGGCTGTATGACTCTGGGCAAGTCCCTTAACCCTATTTGCCTCAGGTTTCCCATCTGTAAAATGAGCTTGAAAAAGAAATGACAAATTACTCCAGTATCTTGCCCAAGAAAACTCCAAACGGGATGATAAAGGAACATACAAACCTGAAAATGACTGAACAACAACAAATGTTGGGAAATTTTTACTTATGCCATAATTAATTATGACTTAATTTGTCTATATATGGATCAGATTTTTGGAATTATCTGGGACTAGGTAGAAGTAATAGAGTAGGTGAGTTTGAACCTACTAACTCATGAAGCATTATAGCTCAAATCCAGGATTGGAGTTCCAAAGCTGAGTAAACTAAATAACACATGGTCTAGGGGCCTGTTTTCTGGAGGCCTACTGAGTATAGTTGTAATTAGGGAGAAAAAGCACAGCTGCAAAGCAGTGGCAAGATGACCTAGCAGAAAAGCTGAACTGGATGTCAAGCAAGCTCTGGTTTGAAGCTGGCTAGATGTAGTGAGTTAAATAAATATTGGGGTCCCTGGGTATTTTTGTGATTCCACAAGTCCTTATTAAATGAAAAAATTACTGGGTCCCAGTTCAGAAAATGGATCTCATAATATGTCCGTGTGATAAATCAAAAACAGTAAAAACTGTTCCAAATATTGAATTGGATGTATGCAAGAGGAATGAGCCTCACAAGGAGAAAAATTCCTCATCTGACATCTTATTACTATGGTTATGCTTTCTAGTAGAAGGAGTAGAATCACTTGCTAAATCAAGGGGAGAACTCCAAGGCTTTCCTGGATAAGAGTAATATAGTCAAAGTAGAATTGTAGAGAAGACACTGCATCAGGGGCTAAGTAACCTCCCTAGCAATGACACAATAATGGAGGTCAGGAAACTGAATACAATGGAGTAAACCAGGAAAAGACACACACATACCACTAAAGAATATCACAGTAATAGATGTTTTAGTTAGGTGGGTGAAAACCAGTGAAGCATCGTGTGAGAATAGTTTAAACTGTTCAGAGGACCCTGTGTGCAAAAAAAAAAATCTTTGATCAATTGTGTCATGGCATTTCATTGTGAGTCACTATAGGATCTCTGATAGCTTAATTATTACTACTGTAATTTGTCCCTTTTGATTTTAATTTATTTTAATGAAGCTTATTTTTCATAAAAGACTATTTATAGCAGTGCAGTGGATAGCATGCCAGGCCTAGAATCAGGTAGATATCTTCTGAATTCAAATCCAGCCTCAGTCATTTACTAGAGATGTCAGTTCCTCATCTATAAAATGAGCTGGAGAAGCAATGGCAAATCATTCAACTACCTTGGCCAAGAAAGCTCCAAATGGGATCATGAAGAGTCAGACATGATTAAAAAAAACAATAAGAACAAAAATTAGATAATACAAAAAGTAACCACAAGTTAAAAAAAAAAAAAGAATAGCACTACAGATACTCATAAATTGATAAGAAACCATAATCCAAGAAATGAGATATCAATAAATCTGTGTTTACATAAGTGTCTTTACATAAATGTCTCATCTTTAGGCAACAAAGGAGACACAAGAAGTCATAATACAGAAAGTAAATTAGATAACATGGGAAGCACTGAGATTAGAGCATGGCTCTGGACAGCTATATTTTATTGAAAAGAAATAAAATAGATAAAAGAATATGGTGCTGTATGTTGAAAAGGTATACTCATGTGAGGAAATCTAAAAACCTGAGGAGGGAAGCAAGATGCAAAGTATTTGGATAACAGTCAAAGGAGTGAAAAAGAAAAGTGATTTTTGTCATAAAATCAACTAAAGACCACTTGAGTAGAAAAAAAGAAATAGATAATAATTTTGGGAAATAGATCATAAGTATGAACAGCTTTATTTTATTGAAAAGAAATAAAATAGATAAAAGAATTGGTACCATATATTGAAAAAGTATACTCATATATAGAAATCTAACAATCAGAGAAGGAAAGCAAGATGGAGAATATTTGGATAAAAGTCAAAGGAGTAGAAAGAGAAGGGATTTTTGTCATAAAATCAACTGAAGACTATTTGGACAGAAAAAAGAAATAGATAAAAATTTAGGAAATAGATCATGTCTGCCCCAGAGGCACGATAAAAAATGATGGGAGACTCCAGTTATCCAGACATCTGCTGGTGCTCTCTTTCTGCCAAAAGCAGAGCAGCTAATAATTTCTTGACTTGCCTTAGTGATAATTTCATTCTTCAAATTAGAGGAACCAAAAAGGGGAAATTTTATTCTGAATCTAATTCTTACTAGCAGGGAGGAGATACTTACTGTGGTGAAAATGATAGGAAAGCTAGGGAAAGAGGTAAAGTAGACACCTCAGCATAGTCTGATAGTGTTTCCTAAAACCCTAATTTTAAGAAAGCAGATTTCAAATAGTTCAAAGCAAAGATAAGATTGCATGAAATAAAATACTTCTAGTAAACTCATTCCAGGAAAGATAGGAGATTCTTAAAAATGAAATTTTGTGTATTCTGATGGAAGTGGATTTCTTTGACAAAGAGAAGATCTAACTCAGTTTCAATTGGTGAAGGATGGACAGAAGCAGCTACACCCAAAGAAAGAACACTGGGAAATGAATGTAAACTGTTTGCACATTTTTCTTCCCAGGTTATTTTTTACCTTCCGAATCCAATTCTTTCTGTGTAACAAGAGAACTGTTTAGTTCTGCACATATATATTGTATCTAGAATAAATGGTGACATATTCAACATATAGGACTGCTTGCCATTTGAGGGAGGGGTGAAGGAAGAGAGGAGAAAAGTCGGAACAGAAGTGAGTGCAAGGGATAATGTTGTAAGAAAAAATTACCCTGGCATGGGTTCTGTCAATAAAAAGTTATAATAATAAAAAAAATGAAATTCTGAAGACACAAAGTAAACAATTCAAATGAGAAGGGGGAAAAATGGAATTGAACTGAAGAAAATAATGTAAATACACAGAGAACACCCCAACCAATTACATTTAGAAAAAAAATGTGAATGGGATAAACTGAGTGAAGACCTCTCATGGGAATGTGGCCTTAATTCATGCTCTAATTGTGACTTGAGATTTTGCAATAACAAATTGAACTATAGCTAAAAAGCTGCAGGTATTCAATTGTCTTAGATGAACATTTCCCCTCCTATTACCCCTATCTCTTAATTAAGTACTTAATGGGTAAAGTATTTATTATTTACTAGTATTCTTTTGTTTCTGGGATAGATTTTTTCACTTGGGGTGGTTAGGGTGTAAGCTGGACTCCCCTAGACAGTGGGATAAAAGATCATGGAGGAATGAGGGTTTCTGCAGTTCATATATATGCCCCAATATAATCTTGTGTTTTGTAGTATGTGCTTTGCACTCCTCTACTGAGACCTTGTTTGTTGGGAGTTGCCCTTTCTCCTGATATCATAATAAATCCTTTTTTTGCTTTTTACCTTGAGAGTCTTTGATTTTAATTTGGGTAAGGGTAACTGTCCCACACAGAAGGCAAAAGTCAGGTTAAAAAAGGATGAATGTGCACTGGAAAGAATACTGAATGCAGGATATAAAAGGATCTTAGGCTAGATCAAGTAGCTGAATTTAATGAGCTAAAGTTTAACATGGCTAAATGTAAAGTCTTACACTTGGGTACAGAAAATGAACTTCATAGATATAAGATAGGGGAGACACAGAGAGCAATTATTCTGAAAAAGATTCAGGGATTTCTACAGAGATAGACTATAAACTAATATAAATCAGCAGTATTAAGTGGCAGACAAAAAAAGCTAATGGGATTTAGGCTGCATTATACAACTCAGCTTCCAGGAACAGAGAGATGATACTCTCATTGTATTCTGCCCTTCTTACATCCCACAGTAGTATTGCATTTGTTTCTGGGCAATATGGCTTATGAAAGACATTGATAAACTCAACAGTACTCAGACAACAGCAATTAGAATGATGAAATGCCTTGAGTCAATAGTATATGACAAACAGTTGTAGGAAGCAGGCATATTTAGCCTGGAGAAAATATTCAGAGTAATATCTGTGTTCAAATATTTGAAGGACTGTCATATGGAGAAAAGGCTAAATCAGTTCCTTTTGGACACCAGGGACAGACCCAAGAGCAATGATCAAATTGCAAAGAGATAAATTTAGACTCCATATCAAGAAAAGCTTCCTAACAATCATTTTTCCTGAGATGAAATGCACTGTCTTGAGAGGTTATGGGGTTCCATTTCTTCATGGTCTTCAAGCAGAAGCTTGACAGTATGTTGTAGTGGGAATTCTTTTTTAATACGGTTGGATTAGATGACAACTGAGGTCCTTTCTAACATTAAGTGCTTCTGTGATTTTTTTTTCCCCACAGAAAAAAGGTGGTGTCTCTCTCTAATGGAAGTATTATATCAATATCCCTCAAGAAAAATCAATATATCTACCTGACATATTTTTATATCTGCTTCAGTGTTATTTTTTAATAGCTTACTTCAACCCAGGTATTCTTAGATTCCTTCTAAATTCCATAGAAAGAGAAGAAAGACAAGAGAAAGGAAATTCTATATATTTGAAGCTCTGTTTCATTTAAATTTTAAATGAAATAAACCATCTTTGAGTCAATTTTTTTTTAAAAAAAAAATGAGTTTTATCTCACACTTTTTTTCCTGAGGATGAGGTTTTTCTTTAAAAAAAAAAAAAAAAAAAAAAAAAAAAGCTGGATCTTAGAATATGATAGTTAGAAGGGATCTTAGATCCCATCCAAATCATGTCCCTAATTTTACAGAAACAAAATGAATTACCCTAGATGACAGAAAGTAAAAGAGCTTAAATGAAAACTTAAGAGCATTGTAGAGCTGGAAATGACTGCTGAGGTTACCTGGTCCAAACTATACTTCAACATGAATCTCTTCCATGAAATATCCACAAGTGTTCATTGAGCCTTGGACTCTTTTCTGCCTCTAAAGTAGACCATTCCATTTTTGGATTGCTCTCACTGCCAGGAAATGGCCCCTTACATGAAACTGAAATCTGCCTTGGGGTAACTTCCATCCATTCATTCCAATTAAACAAACATGCATTAAGTAGCTACTGTTCACAGGGCCTGGTCCTCCCTCTGGTTCTACCTCTTGACCCTCCAGGGCCAAGCAGAACAAGTCTAATTTCCTTTCCCAAATCTCAAGTTGTAGAGACCAGGGCTATTTCCCGGAATCACCAGATCATGAAGAACCATGGGTAGAAGAACAGCCTGATTCACCTACTTTGTAAATGTAGGAAATGTAGGGGGAAAAAATTGCCAGAGAGTCTTTTGTAAATATAAAAAGGAAGAGAGAAAAAAGATACAAAGAGAGAGAATACTGGTGAAACTCTGAGAACTATCTGGGTTGAAAGATTCAATGACTTGTTCAGGATAACAAAATCAGAAGGTGACAACCTAGGTCTTTTTGAAACTGAGATCAGTCTTCTGTTGTCTGTCCCTTCTGTCTTCTAAAAGTGAACACGTGTTTATTGTAACAGGAGTGATCAAGGATTTTATTTTTTGTCAGAACATTTTGTTTTGTGTATATTTCTCAACTGAAAACACGTGGAGGGGTGTGTGTGTGTGTGTTTACTCTCTCTTTCTTCCCCATAATTACATTTAGTGGTGAAGCAGTTAATGTAGTATCACTATCCTTGGCTTGAAGTTTTCATCTTTTATTGGCACCATTTGATCCTTGGAGACAATAGGAGATTGTTTTTGGAGCGCTCCGAAGGATCAGGTTCTAGCAGGCACGGCTCTTCTAGACAACGAGCTTAACATCCTCAGTGAAGAAAGTGTGTGTGCCTTGTATGAACCTGACTTTCAAGTGCATTTTAATAAAGACAATCATCTTAACCACAACTAGCAACTGCTTTAAGAACTTTCACAAAACCGAAACCAAAAATATTCCTAACTGGGTCTGAGGTAGGAATAAGGATTTGCAGGCAAGAGAGAGGCAGGGAGGGAGGAATCGAAGACACGGACAGCTCCTGAAGAGTTTGATTAAAGCCCGACGTATTCCAGCCATTCTCCACATTACCTAATTAAAGAGAGCCCTTCTTGTGCCTTCTACCTCTGCCCTAGTTAACAGATTTAAAGCAGCTATTTAGTATTGGGTAATATTAACCACCCACAAGATTATGAACTTTGCCTAGTAGGAAGTAAAGGGATTTGAAGCAAGGCAAGGTCTCACTGGAGACCTGAGGTAGCAACCTCAGGCTGCCTTGCCTGTTCAAGGCCTCCAAGGCCTCCACAGAGGGTTCAGGCAGAGTTTCATGAATAGGGAAATCAGCTGTAGGAAAGAGAGAACAAACAAATCATCCCTGAATGATATCCTAGTGATAGCTGGCTAGCTCCTTGAGAGGGGGTTCCATCAGTCAACAAGAAATCAGAGAGGAGCCAGGAAAACTACTGTAGTGGAAAGATTGTGGTTTGTGAAGGAGGCACTGAGGAAGGCAATGTATTTAGTACCCATCTATCAAAATAAAACTTTAGCTTTTGAAGTTCCTAAAGAGACAGTTGATTTTAAGAATGAATAGAAATGCAATGAATCCAAATACATTCTGTTTCCAATACTTAATTGTCTTTGCAAAAAACTTTTCCCTTAAACTTGGGATTTAAAAAATCAGTAGGAAAAAAAATGAATAACACCATACTACATACTAGATATAAAATTTGTCACTTAATAGTTTTTCTTTTATTGGTACCATTTGATTCCTGTAGACAACAGGAACTTGACCTCAGGCAAACCCACTTAACCTCTTCCTGCCCTCAGTTTGTCATATGTAAAATGGAGATAATGATATCTTTCCAGCCTATTCACACATTTGTGAGGCTCCCATGAGATCATCTATAGGTGAGAATATTTTGAAAACCATAGTGTTATACAAATGCAAGGTAGTATTCTAACTTCTTAGGTAAGTTCAGTAATGACACATTATTATTGTTACGGCAAAATGAAAGAAATCTAGCTAGGGATTAACTAGTACAACAGAAAAAGAACCTAGAAGTTATAATGAATCACAAGTAGAATAGAAACAATTTAACTTCATCTTAAAAATAGGCATGATATTGCTATGTATTTTTTAAAATATGAAATGGAATGTAAAAGACAGGAAGTGATTTTTTTTACTATATTTGGCACTGACACTGATAGGGAAATTGTGTGCAGTTTGAATTTCTATATTTTAAAAAGAACGTGGAGAAACCGGAAAAGATCCAAAATAAAAAGAACAATAAAGATGATTAAAGGGATAGAAAATTGGCCCTTTGAGCCAAAATTAAAAGAGTTGGAACTGGTTAGCCTAGAAAAGAGAAGGCTAATATGTGACTTAATAATGATCATTGAGTATGTAACAAGTTATTATGAGGAAGATACTGAATAATTCTTCATATTCACAAAGGACTGAACAAGAGAAAATGAGCTCAAATTGCAAGAATGCTTTCAGTTTCACACAAGGGAAGAGATTTTTAAAGATAAAGATGATTCAACACTGGAACAGGTTAACAAGGGAAATTGTGAAATCTGCCTTTAGATATCTTTAAAAATAGGATAGACAGCTGACTCACAAGGTTTAAAAATTCACCTGCTAGAGACAGAAGGCTGGCACAGATGTCTCGAAGTCCTTTGCACATCTATGAACATATGATTTTAATTCAACTCCATCAAGTCTGTTTATGTTAGCTGGATAGAAGATCAGTTTAATTTGTTCACCAGTCTTTGTTTCTTGGAATATTGTTAGAATGGTGGTTAATAAGAATGTAATTTGGATTTCTTAAAATTTAGAAACAGAAGATTCCTAGTCATGGATAGAGTATACTTAACTAAGAATGGCAAGAATTTATTTGAAATTTTATTAATCAAATTATAAGGGCTTTAAAGGGAAAAACAAGGAATATAGGGGAAACTATGTATATCCAACAAGCTAGATATCATGGAGTAGAGTTAAACAAAATGGGAGTCCAGACAATTTGAGGGCTTGGACCTTACACCAAGAGAGATGTGATCAACCAGTCAGAGGGTAGGAAAACAGAGAGGGATGTGTGTCTGTGTGTGTGTAAAAGTGGCAGGACTCTAACTTAGGTCTTTTTGGCTCAAAGGTCAGTTCCCTTTGTATATACTTCTCCAGTAATGTTTATATTTACAAATGAGTACATATACATTTTTAGTGATAGGTATTTGTAATCAAAAATTCTTGGAGACTATTTCTATAGAGAATAAGTATACTGGAGGAGAAAGAATACAAAGAAAGATACACAAGAACATACACAAGGGACAAAAATCTAAGGAATGAGTCTGCAATCAATCCTGTGGCTTCATAGGTCTCTATATGAATGCATTAAATATAAGTAACAAGTAACAAAATTATAAAGCTCTTACTATGTACTAGGCATTCTACTAAATGCTTAGAAAACAAAGACACAAATATAATCCTTGATCTCAAGGAACTAATATTCTACTAGAGAAGACACAGAAATAATTATATACCAATAAGATATATAAGATGTGAATAAAAGGTCACCTCAGAGAGAAGGTACTAGAAGTGGGTGTGGGAAGGAAAGCCTTTTGCAGAAGGTGTGATATAAGTTGAAACTTAAAGGAAATTAGGAAAGCAAGGAGGTAGATATGAGGGAAATTTTCCAAGCAGGGAGGATAACTAGTGAACAGAAATAGGATTGGGAGATAAAGTGCTATAGGTGAGAACAAGAAGGCAAATGTTACTAAATCATAGAAAGAATAAAGGAATGTAAAGGTAAAAAAAACAAGAAAGGTGATAAAGGACCAAGTTACGAAGGGTTTTAGATACCATACATATGATTTTATAATTGATCTTAGAGATAATAGGGAGCCCCCTAGATTTTACCGAGTAGGTGGCAACACTCTCAAGCCTGCACTTTAGGTAGATCACTGGCAGCTTGAGTGAAGGATGGACTAAAGTAGAGAAATTTAAGACAAGATTACCAACCAGAAGGCAATTATCCAAGCATGAGGTGACATGATTCTTTACCAATTTGGTGACTATGCAAGTTGGAAATAAGAGACATATATGTGTGTGTGTGTGTGTGTGTGTGTGTGCATGTGTGTGTGTGTATACAGAGAGAGAGGTGGGGGGAAGGAGAGAGAGAGAGAGAGAGAGAGAGAGAGAGAGAGAGAGAGAGAGAGAGAGTGAAAGAGAAAGAAAGGGAGACAGAGAGAGAGAGAGAGAGAGAGAGAGAGAGAGAGAGAGAGAGAGAGAGAGAGAGAGAGAAAGAGAGAGAGAGAGAGGTAGGTTATGAAGGGAGAAATGACAAGACTTAGCAAGTTTGGAGACAAGGGTTGACTTTTACACCAAGATTGAGAAAACATGTTGACAGTATACTGTTGTGTCCTGCTTCCTAGAGAACCCAAATTGGGGTGACAAAACATACTATACTTTCTAGAGCCCCCATGCCAGAGTGATTAAAATATATCATCCTAATGAAGAAGTGATAAGGTGGGACTCCTGAGGATGGTGGAAATGTGGAGTTCATTTATTCCCAGTTCTTTCCCCTTTTTATACCCTAATACTTTTATATAGCTAAAAACAACACTGGGCCTGCACCAAGTATACACTGCAAAGTGGGACCACATAAACAACTTGCTACTGTATGTAATTTGCCACCTGGCATCACTCTTTGCCACCTGATAGCACTGCTTCAATCACAACACAGGTTGTCACTGCCCCTTGATTTCTCAGGAAGGCCAAGAGCCCTTAGGGGAGATGGGGAGTCGAACCAGACATTGTCAGCAGGTTCCCTCTGAGATGAAGGATCTTATACCTTACCTAGAGTTTCCCTACTGTCTGTTATCCTGTCCAGTACACAAATACAACAAGAATTCCTAGCAGAGTTAAAACAAAAGTTAAAAAAAGAGAGATAAAAATTATTTTTACAAACAACTGAGAGCAGTAGAGAAAAGAACGTAAAGACACAAGAATTAAGGAAGAAAAATATGAAAAGAGAATTAACATATTGGAAAAACATTACTGAAAAAAAATAACTTGAAAATTAGAATTGACTATGGAAGTTGAGTCCATGAGATATCAAGAATAATAAAACAAAGCCAATAAAAGAAAAAAAAAGAAAATATCAGATGTCTCATAAGAAAAATGATTGATTTTTTAAAATGTGAAAAGAAATAATCTAAGATTCATTGGAATAGAAAGCCACGAACATAAACAGAATTTAGACATTATATTTCAAGAAATCATTTTTTTTAGAAGTTGTTCAAATATTTTAGAGACTGAATGGAAAGCAAAAATTGAAAAATCCACTTCCAAAAAGAAATCCCCAAATGAAAATTTTCAATAATATTATGGCTAATGCAGAGCATCCAGATCAAGGAAAAAAATACTGCAAACATCTAGAAAGAAATAATTGAAACAATGAGGTGCCACAATCAGAATCAAACAAGATTCAGCAGCTACCAGAATAAAAAAGTGAAAAGCTTAGAATATGATATTCCAGAAGGCAAAGTATCTAGTCTCTCAATCAAGAATAACCTAGCCAGAAAAACAGGAGTATTAACATTACCAGATGAAAGGGGAAGAAGGGAGGGAGAGAAAACCATAGACAATTAACAAAATAAAGAACTTCCAAGCAGTCCTGATAAAAAGACACAGTTGAGGGAGGGAAATTGACGTGCAAACACAAGAGTCAACAGAGTCATAAAAAGGTAAAAACTGAGTGAGAATATATCCTATATATATATTACAGCAGGTTTCTCTGACAAATGTCTCATGTCGCATATATATAGGGAAGTGAGTCAAATTTATAAAAATAAGAGCCACTCAACAATTGATAAATGGTCAAAGAATATGAAAAGGCAGTTTTCAGAAGAAATCAAAGCTATCAATAACAAAAAATAACATTTTAAAAAAGTGCTTTAAAACACTTATAATGAAAGAAATGTAATTTAGACCAACTCTGAGATACTACTTTATATCTTTCAACCGGCTAACATGACAGAAAAAAAAAATGATAAATGCTGTAAGGGATGTGAAAGAATAGGCACACTAATGCTCTGTTGGAGTTGTGAACTGATCAAACCATTCTGGAGAACAATTTGGAATTAAGCCCAACGGACTATAAAACTGTTCATAACCTTTGACCCAGCAATATCATTAGTAGGTCTGTATCCTGAAGAGATCAAAGAAAAAAAAAAGGACTTATATGTACAAAAATTTCTTTTGGGGATGGTAAAGAATTGGAAATTAATGATATATCCATTAATTAGAGAATATTTGAATAAGTTGTGGCATATGATTGTGATGAAATAATACTATACTATAAAAAAACTATGAGAAATAGTTTTAAACAAATCTGGGAAGACTTATATAAGCTGTTACAGTGAAATGACCAGAACAGAAGAATATTGAACATTGCAATAGCAATATTGTAATGATGGTCTGTTGTGAAACTTAGGTACCCTGATTAATACAATGATCAAAAAAGTATTCAAAAGACTCATGATGAAAAATGCTATTTCCCAAGAACTAATAAATTTTGAGTGAAGATTGAAATATATTTTTCACCTTTTCTTGCAGCTTCTTTTTTGCAACATGACTAATATGGAAATATTTGCATGACTTCCCACATATAATGAGATAAAGGAAGGGAGAAGAATGAGAAATATTATTTCAGATAAAAGTGGTATAAAAAAGAGGAATTTATATCATAAGGAAGACAACATTAGGATGGAGGTGGGGGAAGTGGATGACGATTGAACCTCACTCTAATATGAAGTAGTTAAAATAGGAAATAATACATACATATATACACACACACAGATGCACACAGATGCACACAGACACAACTGAATATTAGTCTTCTCAATGGATGAGGGAAAGTCTTAAGGGAGGGAGAAAATTTGAAACTCAAAATTTTTTAATGAATGTTTTTTTTTTTTTTTAAAGCAGGCATAGGAAATTGCCACAGTACTTTGAGGAGGGGAGAATTGGCTGTTATTAGCACCAACTGCCCATTGGACCCTATCACTCTTCAACAGGAAAAAGGTAACAGTTGTGCTTAATAAATATAAACTTTATTTTAAAAAAAAAAAAAGGCTTATTGAAATAAATAACTGGTTTTAGCTAACTAAGATGGTGTCAGACAAAAATCATTTAACTTCTTGGACCATGAAATAAAGGCCTCTTGGCCTGCAATTTATTGTATTTAATTAAGGCTGAGAAAAATTAAATAAATTGAGGGTATAAAGATAGCAAGTGATTAATTGCAGGAACTGAGTGAGCCACATTAACTCCATCTTGTGACTCAATTCTGGAGCTTAGTTTCTTTCCTTCTTTTATTGCTGAAGCAATTGGGGTTAAGTGACTTGCTCAGGGTCACATAGCTAGGAAGTATTAAGTTTCTGAACTCAGGTCCTTCTGACTTCAGGGCTGGTGCTCTATCCACCGCACCACCTTGCTGCCCTTGGAGCTTAGTTTTTATGCAGAGTCTCGTCCTGGTCCTTATCCAACTTCTATCCTGTGAAAAAACTTTATTCAGTTGTAGAAATTGGGAGAAAACTTTACTGCATTGTGTAAACCTAGTCCTGTGTGGCTGGGAAACTGAACCACCTCTTTCTCTACTGTTTAGTGACTTCACAAAGGACTGAGTTTATGCTGATCAAAAACCCAGTTAGATCCAACAATTGATGAAAGGGGTTCTCTCACAATTGTATATCTCAAGCAACCTATATGTATTTTCTGAAAATTAGCCCATACTGATCAGTCAGTTATTGTTTCTACTTTTCTTTATTTACAGATACTTGAAGAATGGGATACTTCCTTCGCTGAATTCAGAAAATTACACCTGTTTGCTCTTTCATTCCCAACTTGGAAAGTCTCTAATCTTTCTTCCAATTAGAAATCAGATTACCTAATGTTGTATTATTTCCTTTTAATTCACTGGTCTTATTTGATTTTTTTCAATATATAAGTCTGTCTCCTCCTGAATTTGGGGTCTAGGCTTAAGTTGAGAAGGTCTGAGCCCTTTTTGTTGGGCAATTGACATACATTGCTTAATAAATCAATACATTCTGAAGATAGAAACTGTTTTCCTTAGTTATTTCATCTTTCATCTACCACAGAATATATTTTACTGATCCTAGTATCACACTTCCTAATACTATTGGTCCTTTACCCTTTTGTCTTTTCAAAAAACTCATGTGGGCTGTAATAATTTGTGTTTTTCATCATATCCCCAATATATTCTCTTACTATTAAAAAGTTATAATTATAAGGTATAACTTATCTCAGAAAATAATACAGTTTCCTGGAGTCTTGACATATTGATTAGAAAAAGAATGGAAAGAGTTATTGCAAAAGCCAACCAATGCAACTTAAATTAGAGGAGAAACAGGTGGAGGGAAACAGTCAAATGGGGAGGAGGAGAAGGAAACCTTTGAAGGAAGTTTCCCTGATAAAAGTCTCATATTCAAGATATATATAATGAGATGATTCAAAATTACAAATGCTGTACAAGATCTATTACTATTACTAGATGACCCATTTTCCTTTTAAGACAATTCTGTTAGGATATTTTCCTTACATCGGATCCAGATTTGGAGTCACAAAATCATTTTGGAGACTTACTGTTTCTGTTTTTCTTATAAGTATTTCTCCACTTTTCTGTGCATATCACCCAAAACAAATCTAAAACAAAATAGTAGCTTCCTACAAGGCAGGTCTCACCCATGGCCCTGCCTCTGGGTACAATGCCAATTGAGACAAGTTTATATCATCTTTACAAATCAGTTCCTTCTCATTGGTCAGAATCAAGTATAGATTAATAGTTCTTACTGCTTCCTCTATATTTTAGAATAATAAATTATCAGCAAAGCATGTTAATATTTTATCAGTTGCTTTGTTTTTTAGCTGAAAGGAATATCCTTACAGACATCCAGATGGCTGAAGCTCCCTGTCACAATTATATCCTTATTCTATGCCAGTTTTGCGATTTATGTCAGAAATGCATTATATATTTCATCTATTTTCATTATGATAGTAATTTCTCTCTCCTTTGAGCCTCACCCAAATTCTTTCTACCCTATTTCCCCTTCCTTGGATTAATGGATTTACACAGAGCTATAAATCTTCTTGATATTCATTACTTTTTTTTTTTTTTTAACATTTTCCATTCCTCCCATCCCTGCCTCACTTCTTTTAGCAAGGTACAATCTTCCATTCAAATCATGAGTCACAAACTACCAAGTGTGAGAGATAGTGGTAAATTCACATTTACCTCATTGAAATTAAGATCTCTAGTTCACTTCATTACCTATATTCTGTTCTTTGATGTATACATATAACCTAGACACAAGGTATAATATTTCTAACCTTCTTCCCACTTATTCTAATGAACTATTGAATATTTCCAATGCTACTTATCTTTCTATATTGATTTTGGCAAAAAAAAAAAAAGTGATCTGAATCAAATTCCATTTCTGCTATTTACTATCAATGTGACACTGAGCCAATTAATTATAAATAATGAAGTTCAGAGAAGTTATCTGTGAAATAAGGAGGCTGGAGGACATGATCTTCAAGGTCCTTTCCAACTATATGCTTGTGATCTGATGGCCTCCTGTACTCTTTGGTATCTGATTTGGCTTTTATAACAAAGTAGTTTTCTTTTTCTCCATTCTCAATTTACATTCTTCTTGAATGGAATGTCAGGAGTCCAGAAAAGTACATTATATATATATATATATGGTGTTTTTTTGTTTCTTGGTTTTTTTTGGGGGGGAAAGGGAGGTGGGGAAAAGGCAATTGAGATTAAGTGACTTGCCCAGGGTCACACAATTACGAAGTGTTAAGTGTCTGAGGCCAGATTTGAACTCAAGTTCTCCTGGTTTCAGGGTCAGTGTTCTATCCACTATGCCATCTAACTGCCCTGAAAAGTATATTATTTTCTGAAATAGGCCATACTCCAAAAATATAACTAATTAGAAAACAATATACTGGGATATGATTAAAAATAGAAATTGTTACAAATCACATTTGAGTTTTATTAAAGCCATATGGGTGGAGGCATGGGGAAGGATTGGGAACTGTGGTCCATATTAAAATCAATAGAATACATTCTTCCCAACTCTAATTAGACATTTGATTTTAATCCAAGAGCCCTTTATTTCCATATCATAAGCCATGGTCCAGCTCTTTATTTTAGCCAGCTCTTTATTTTCCACGTGTTCTCCATTCTTTCATAAAATCTCTATATTTACTTACCACAACTGATAGCTTCTTGTGGATAGTATTGTATATTTTTATTCTCAGTAGTCGTACTTATGGCTCTTCTTCACTGTTCTGTGAAGCATAGTTTTTTTTTTCCTTAGAAGATCTGTTTCTATGGAAAGTGCCTTATTCCTATCATGTAGTTACAATTCCTACAATTTGTCAAAAATTTGGATACCACTTGGGACACCTTTGTCTTTTTTTTTTCATTTTGATCATTTCTTTCATCATATGAAGGAAGACTACATTCTGGCTGATAAATTAGAAGAAAGGAAGACACTTTCATCTTTCCTTCTAGTAGAGAGATCAGTTCGCACTTAGTATATTACTATTGTTCATTGCCTGGAAAAGACACACAAACATAACAAAATTTCCTCAATTTGCTGGAAGTTCCTTTACTCACTAAATCTGTTGAGACTAAGTTCACATTTCTGAATTATTTGCTCTGAGTACCTCTGGTTGCCAAAAGTCTGAACAAAACTACCTTATTACTGCAGGGTTTCTATTTTAAGGATAAACTTTTTATCCTTTATCCAGATGTGGATGATTCTTCTGTAAAATATCTACTCTCAGGTTTTTTTTATTCTCTAACCCTTCCCACCTTACTTTTAGTTAACCATATCTACTTTCTCCAAGTTAATCTAATTATGAGATCTCTCAACTTTTTATTTCAGCAGCTCATAAAGTAGAGATGACCAGAACATGGGAAAGCAATAACCAAACAAATTCAGAGTTTTTATAAAAGAACACCAGACATAATTTGACATGCAACCAAGACTTTAGGAAAACACATTTCCAAGAGTTCAAAGATAACCAAGGTAATCTGGATGGGGTTCCAAGGGACTCTACTCCAAAAAAGGAAGTCATTTCAGGAGAAATGGAAGACTCAGAAATGAAACTTTGACAATGTACCCCCAATTGGTCTGGATAAAGAAGAAAAAGGAAGAAGTTTTTAAAGAACTCTATAACTAACCAGGAAGTTCATTGACCAACTCTTTTTTTTTTTTTTTTTTTTTTTTTTTTGAAGTACAAAAGATGGAACAAGGGCAAGTAATTGAAGACAAATATAAAATAATTTAAGTTCCAAGAAGGATATTGTCAAGAAAAATAAAACTTTCTTAACAAAACATATTCAAAATACAGAAACCTATAGAAATATTTTCTATCATTTTGTTCAATTTCTCATTGGTGGATGAACCTAAAAGTTCAAAGGTATTACTAAGTAGTTGCCTTGATTTTTTCATTAGTATTTTATTTGCCCCCTTTCCCTATAAGGTTTTTTGTTTTGGTTTGATTTCTTGCTGAGGCAATTGGAGTTAAGTGACTTACCCAGGGTCACACAGCTAGGAAATGTTAAGTGTCTGGGGCCACATTTGAACTCAGGTCCTCCTGACTTCAGGGCTAGTGCTCTATCCATTGAACCAATTAGCTGCCCCCCAGTGCTGTAGTTCTGGGGGGGGACTACAAAACTAGTTGTAACTTTTTCTTTATAATCATGTTGGGAGAGAAAAATCAGAACAAAAAAGAAAAACCATGAAAGAAAAAAAGAAAAAAAAGTGAAGTGAACACAACATATGTTGATTTACATTCAATCTCTTTGGTTCTTTTTCTGGATGCAGATGGTGTTTTCTATCCATAGTTTATTGGGATTGCCTTGGATCACTGAACCATTGAGAAGAATCAAGTCTTTCATACTTGATCATCCCATAATCTTGCTGTTGCTGTGTGCAATGTATTCCTGGTTCTGATTGTTTCACTCAGCATCAGTTTATATAAATCTTTTCAGGCCTTTCTAAAATCAGTTTATTCATCATTTTTATAAAACAATAATATTCCATTACTTTCATATACCATAACTTATTCAGCCATTTCCCAATTGATGGGCATCTACTCATTTTCTAATTCTTTGCCATCCCAAAAAGAGCTGCTACAAACATTTCTGTACATGCAAGTCCTTTCCCCTTCTTTATGAGTTCCTTAGAATACAGACGCAGTAGAGAAAGTGCTGGGTCAAAGGGTATGCACAGTTTTATAGCCCTTTGGGCATAGTTCTAAATTGCTCTCCAGAATATTGGATCATTTCACAACACCACCAACAATACATTAGTGTCCTAGTTTTCCTATATCCCCTCCAACATTTTTCATTATCTTTTCCTGTCATCTTAACCAATCTGAAAGGTGTGAGGTGGTACCTCAAGAGTTGTTATAATTTGCATTTCTCTAATCAATAGTGATTAGAGCATTTTTCCATATGACTATAAATGGCTTTAATTTCATCATCTGAAAATTGTCTGTTCATATCCTTTGAACTGCCAAAGGCAGTCTCAAGAGAACAGTGAGTTTATATGTATATACACTCATATGCATTTTTTCAAAAACATACAGAAAAAATTTGTAGAACTATATTAATACTTAGTAACAGTCTGCAGAAATAGAAATTTTTCATGATTTCACTATGAATATACTTTTAACTTTAAATAGTATGTTGTTTACTATCAAAGGACAGAATGGTTTAATTTCAAATTTCCTTACCAGTTTGCCCATAATAAAATTCGTAAAATAATCCCCTTTAATTGATCAGAGGTGCTGTATAACCAAGATATATAGGGAATTAATATACACATATAAAGCTAAGAGATATTTTCCAATAGATTAAAGAGTATAATGAGTTTTCAAAAGAAGAACTGCAGCAATCATGTAAAAGACTGTGGCAAATCACTAAGAGTAATATAAGTCAAAATAATTATAATCACTAAATAAATAATAAATCACTAAATAAATAATAAATATAAATAATAATCACTAAGAGTAATATAAGTTAAAATAATTATGAAGTTTCACCTCATACTCCCCAATATAATAATACAAAATGGATAAGGGAGCAAACATGTTAATATGTTTTCCAAATATAAAAACAAAAAATGAACTTATGTGAAAAAGTCACTAAACTAGTTATAATCCTTAATCTAGTGATTCTACTGGGTGGATCTGAGAATAAAAATGAGATAATATATGAAAAGAGCTTAGCATAATGCCTGACACATAGTAGATACAATATACATGTTAGTTATTATTATTGTTATGTTATCAAGATAATATTTATAAAAATATTTTAGAACAATGTCTGCAAAAAAGTACAGGGTCTTTTCTAAAGACTCCCCCACATATATCTAATATTGAGTAATTTTTTTGTGTGTGATAACAAACAGTAGAAACAAA
The DNA here is from genome assembly GCF_016432865.1 of Antechinus flavipes. Taxonomy (NCBI): domain Eukaryota; kingdom Metazoa; phylum Chordata; class Mammalia; order Dasyuromorphia; family Dasyuridae; genus Antechinus; species Antechinus flavipes. The sequence goes on along the minus strand of NC_067400.1, from coordinate 125,096,331 downwards.
ACAGACACTCAACAAATGGAGATAGAATTATTCAACAAATAATATTATGTGAAAGTAATAGAATGACTGTTATAAAATGATGAATGTGGAATTTAGAGAAACATGAAACTGTGAATTTAAACAAAATCAACTAAGCAGTACTAGTATACAATACATACAACACTATATCAAAGATCTGGTCCATGTGCAGACTCCATGCATGTTCAGATAGTGTATATTCAGGTAGCATCTCTAAATGAAGGGAGCTACAGAGCAAATATCTCCCTATGTGGAGAAATCTATTCCTGAGATAATCACGAAAGGGAATTACCCTCAAGAAACTGCATCATCGGTGGATATATAATAAAGAGTTCAGATTGATTAACTATATGGTAAAGGAGAAGCACTCATTAGTTTTGGAGGAATTCAAATAGCTTTAGCTACTTCCTCTGTGCCACTGTGTTTGCTTTTTTCCCATTCAAGCTGTAGGGAGTAGGCTATCTGACCTTAGAAGTTAAAAAACAAAATCAAAAACAAAAACAGGAGAATATCATGTAAATTTAGGAACTGAATCTAAGCCAGATTTGCAGCAAGCTCAGCAGTAATATCCTAAGGATCCAGAAATGTGATTTACAGGATTCCCAACCCAGTGGTAGAACTGATAGTTTAAAAAATGTCACTTATGGACATGAATTTGTTGGGACCACTTCTGTGTAAGTTCCTAATGCTTTATGCCTCCCAAATAGAAGAGGTATAGGGAATTTTATGACCTTTCTGTGTTAGAGCAGATATCTGTTTGTTTTTGCTATATCTTATGTAAACATCCCATCGTAAAAGTCAAATGATGATAAGTAATTAAATGGAACTGGAATGCTAGTTATAAACCCCTAACAAATCAAAGGAACACAGCTGGCAGAGGATTGATGGCTCTGATAGTAGAGAAAAGAAATATCTACAAAGTCCTCAGGATTTTATTGAACCCTGTCTAGAGAGTAGAAACCAAAGGTTCTTCAATGAAGACTCATCTCCTAATTAAGTGGTCAGGAACTATGAAAATGAAGGTGATATGTACTATCAAGTATAGTGACTTTATTGGTTGAGTTGGTTTAACTACTTTTATTACAAAGGAAGATGTATGGTGGGGGAAGAGCAAAATATTAAAGGAAATGACCACGTTGTAAAAACAAAAAGCATCAGATACAATTTATTTTTAAAGATATTGAATGGATTGTTTTGTGAATTGTTATAAAACATTGTCCTTTGCATATTGTTAGTGTATGTTAAGTTACTAAACTATGAAGACAAATTATCTTTACAAGTTTATTATTGTTAGCTCTGAATTGAATCAGACACCATATATGCAAAATTATGCAAGTTTGCTTATATTTGTACGCTTTTTTCCTTCTCTTGTTCCATTTCCTCTTCTGACTTGTTTTCTACATATTCAGAATGATGTTGCCAAAATGGTAAAGTAATAAGTCAAATTACTGTGGTGGTTTTGAACTACTGACACATAGAACAAATTCCAAGGTAAAAGCTGTGGATATACAGTACATATTTATATGCCATGCCAAATCAGTTGCCTTGTTCCTTATTGAAAAAGTTATATTGGCATATGTGACCTAAAGAGATCATGGGATTAACTGACTCTATGCCCTATGCCAACTAGCTACTTCAATAATACATAAAATCAATACCTGTATATGTGTCTATATTCATGATATATAATGTTAGTGTGGTGTAAAGAGTGATACTACACCTCACTTCACTATGTATCTTAGAGAGTAATAATGGATATATATCAACAGATATCTATGTTTACAATATAGAGAAGCCACATTTGTCTCTTTCAATTTGTCTCTCACTAATTTCTCTAATAAGAAACAAAACATGTAAAGAAGAATTGGTAATGTATATTGCTTAATATAAAATGTCATGGTTTTAAGTTCAATGAGGGCAATTCAGAACAATTTTGCCCATCATGAGTCTTTCCAGAAAACTTCTTGGTACAATTCATGTCTGGAAGCAGGCTACATTCTAAATTCTTAGAAGATTTACACTTGATATGACAGTAAGCAAAGGGCCATAGACTTTGAGATAAAAGGGAACTCAGTTCATCTCATCTAAAACATTCATTTTACAGATGAGGTAACTGAGTCTCAAAAAGTCCTAGAAATTTGCCAGAAATCAAAGAGGATAGATAGATGGTACAGTTCGGATTCCCAAAGAACAGGAAGAAAGGAAAAACACAATTAACAATCACAATGATGAACTGCATGAACTCATCTACAAAATAGAAAAGGCCACCAAAACAGATTAGAAAACAGAATCTAATAATATATTGTTTATAAAGAAATACTTTTAAAATATAAAGACTCACATGAATTTAAAAGAAAGGTTTATAGCAAAATTTATAATGATGGAAATTTGTTTTGCTTGACTCTATATATTTGATACAAGATGGTTTTATTTTTTGCATTATTTCCCAGACTTGAAGTCAGTCAGGATAACCTGTACCTTATTAGCTGTGTGACCATATATAAATTGCTTAATTTCACTGATCTGTAAAGTAAGAATTGACCAGTCATAGTAGCCATCTCAAAGTGAGGATCATTTCAAAGCATTATAAAAATGTCAGCTCTCATCATCAGTATTCGTTTCTGTTTGAAAACGGTTTTGATTATGAGCATTTCTCTACAAGACTAATGTATGTAACACAAAACAAAGTAGGCAATCCTTGAATGAAGTTAGAAATAAATGAGATCTCTATTGAACCATATCTAACAATTCATTTCTAATAATCTGTGATCTGATCAATGTGAGTGCTCTCACCACCAGCACAGATTAGAAACTTTCCACATCTCAGCAATTTTCATAACTTGCTATAATCAGAAGAATTACAAGGTGGGCAATCTTCTGGCAAAAAGCTTGTCTGAATTTAAGTGAATCCTCAGAGAAGAGGCAGAATTCATCATACAGGTTGTTCAGTCATTTTCAGTCATGTCCAACTCTTCATGATCGTCACTCTTTGGGGTTTCCTTGGCAGAGATAGTAGAGTACTTTGCCATTTCCTACTCCAGTTCAATTTTGCAGATGAAGGAATGGAGGCAAATAGGATTAAGTGCCTAGCATCATACAACTTGTCTGAGGCTGCATTTGAACTCAGGTCTTCCTGACTCTAGACCCAGTGCTTTCTCCACTAAGCTATGTACTTCCCTATATACTTAAAGCCTTTCCAGCCTGATGGGGCCTGAACAAGTTTATGGTTTATTATCAAGAAAACAGTTCAAGAACCCATAACAACCTCCACACTACAATGAGGCATTAGTGAAGATACATACAAATTATTTTTTTTAAATAAATAAAATCTCTCATATTCAATTCTCAAGGTTTCATTCATTCATCCAATGTGGTCATTTACACCTTGTATGTAAATTCCCAAGGATAAGTTTCACAAGGAGAATTAAGGAAATAGCCTTAAAAATTAAGTGCCTCTGTATTTAACCATTATCTTAGTGTTTTGTATAAAAAGGTAAGTGAAATATTTCTTCTTTTTGTACATTTGTCTTTAAAATCTAACGACTAACAGTCATCAATGCACTCTAGTGGATTGTTTAAAATAAGATATATAACAACCTCAAATCCTTTCCTCCTTTTGTTTCAATAATCACTCTATCTTTTAAAAAAAATAAATAAAGGGTCCAAATAGGTCCCACTGAAAGCAAACAAAATGTTCTCTATGAATGCCACTTTATCATTATTTCAACAATTAGGCAGGCCCCAACATTTAACAAGAACTATTTACTTTATGCCTAAAAACTCCCAGTAGGTTGAAGCAGACACCATGAAACAACAGGATCAATGTGTTTAATTTATTTCACTCTGAAATCACAGTACGGAAATGCTGTGGACAGCTGTTGTCAGCGCCGTTTACTTTGTGTTATTTCTGCTTTGGTCTGATTCCAGGCAGAGGGGAAATACGAGGGAAGGGAGGTTACAAGGAAAAAGGCATTAGAAGTTCCCTATCAACTTGTATTTGCCAACCCGGAAAGGAGTTTCACAAATAGGTCACTCATTAAAAGTTTATATAGCTGAATTCAGGAAGGCCAATTCTAAGTAGAACAACGGTGAGGGTTTTATTGAGCCTTCTGGGTGGGCATGATCATCAAGCGGAATCCAAAGCTTACATAAACCATTACCTCTCAGATACTCATCTAGCCACTCAGTAAGCATTCAGTTATTATTTACCCTTATGTAAACAACTCTAATCATTTTTTTCTTTTTCACAGGAATCAAAAGAAGTAAAACTTGGCTGCACAATTAAACAAGTCAGCCCTCATACCCTCTTTGTACAGATAGGCAAATGCTGGAGAATACCAAACCTGAGGAGAATAAAGCTAAAACAAAGAAATGAAGGAACTAGCTGCAGATTTATTATTGTTTTTTGTTGTTTTTACTATAGAATGATGTCTTTTTTCTTTTTCTTTGAGTAATCACCAACACACAGTGGGCAATAGTTGGACAAAGTTAGCAATAGTTTATACATGGGATATATTTTTTAAATGTATTTTTAAAAGTTTTTTATTCACAGTAGACATATAGGACTGGTAGTATATCTAGCTTTCTGGATGAGTACAACAAGCAGACACTCCTCCAGGAGAAGGCTGTAAAAGCAGAGTCCTCAGATTATTTCTGAGAATCTCACCAGCTCTCCTTCCCCAGCTTGTTCTATAGACATTTCCTCAAAAATAGCTTCCTTTGTATATATAGGCTTCAGTCCCTTCATTCATTATTCCCAATACTTCAGAGTCCTCCGGACAATCTCATTCCATTCATTTCTTCTTCCTCTCAGGCTCTTATAAAGCCTATGCCTTTTATATGCTTAGAACAGCCCTGTGATTCATAATGCTAACACTTTAACCTTCTTTTCTCCATTAAGCATTCCTGAAACGTATTGTTAAACTATCAACAATACAAATCATTTAGATTTTCCCCCAACTTAAATCACTTGTGCCTTGGTTTATCAAAGACATGTCCTGGACACATGTGTTTTGATTACTTGTTTCATCTAAAACATCATAATCTGGCTATATTTAGTATTACAAAAAGTGAAAATTCCCCCTAAATTCCTTTAAATTATCTTGTCTTTTAGGTACACAAAATGTTTAACTAAATAACTAGTGATGTCGCCTTCAAGCAGTGACAGGCAATAAAGCCAATTAGTGCTGGATAAGAGACTTCAAATTTTTGTCATCAGATTTTAAAGTCAATGTGTATTTTGTTTTGGTTTGTTTTTTTAAAGTCAATGTGTATTTTGTTTTGGTTTGTTTTTTTAATCTTGGATACAAGATTTCCCTTCCTGGATAAAAGTACAGAGACATATTTGGAAAGAAATGCAATTTAAAAACAAATTGCATCAATAATTTTTTTTTGCAACAGTTTCATTTTAGAGTCAAATGAATATGTGAATGCATTATGCTTTATAAAGAAGCTATTATAATAACTGACTTTATTAGCATGTCTCATCTAAATATCTTAAAACACAATGTACAATATACAAAGACCAAGTAAGAAAAGGAGTGTAACTATTTAATATAGTTAGATATTTGAATTATAATTCCAATGCTGCAGTAAGTCTCATCAATATCAATCTTTCCTTCCAGTGGATATCCTCCAGGCAGAATAGAAACCTGCCTATCCATTCTATGCAAAACTCATTTACATGTTCCCATCAGACATTCACCACAGGGTGAATTTATCAGATTTCATCACATTCTTTTGATATCATGAGGTTACCATTGGATTAGAACAGTGTTCAGAGAACTATGGCTCATTGCCAGTTTTTGTGGATTAGAATAACACTGTTTGGCAAGTGATAAAACTTCACACATTTAAAATGGATACCCTCAGTGAATAATAATATATATTGAAAGTTATCTACATTATACTATAATATATGGATCAATCATAATGAATAAGCTGTCAGCAATTCTTAACAAAAGAACAAATACCATACTCACCCCCTAACTCAAATCAAACTCTTGATCTCAGGTGCAGCTGGAAATCTTTCTCCTCATCATACTCTCCAATCCCACTCAGTTCTTTACCAGATGAACTCCTCCTCCCCCCCCCCCCCCCCAGAGGGAAGCACCATTCCCTCTCTGAACTGCCTACTCTTTCTCCTTGTCTCAACCCCCTTGTTCAACTCTATATTGTCTTGACTTGAGCCTCTTGGTCCTCAATTTATTGCAGTCTTTCCTGACAAGGTCTCAGTCTTGGATTGCTCCTATTCTCATAAGCCTTTGTGGCTACTTACATGCTGTTTGCTAACTATCTATAAAACCAAGATGACTGGGTCCACCACAAAATTAAGTTAAATAATCTCAATTAGACCCTCTCTGCAGTCCTAATCCATTCATTATCTCATTTTGCACTGCATTTTTTTCTGGATCACTGTCTCACATGAAGAGGTGGGCCTTCTTGCCAAGATGAACACTCTTCATGCACAAGGGATCTTACTCCATCTATTTTTTTCCATATTAAATATCATCTCTACCCTCTCACTTACCTTTGGTCTCCTTCTTTCATCCTACCTCAGAACATGCTCCCATCTCCTGTATCCTCACAAAGCTCTCATTTGATCTATCTAGCCATATCTTTACTTCCTTTTGTAGCTAAACTCCTTGAGAAAGACATGCATCTCCACGTTATTCTCCCTCTTCTTAACTTTCTACAGTTTTATTTTTGACCTCCTTGTTCAAGAGAAACTGCTTTCTCCTAAACTATCCATAATCTCCTAATTGCCAAACAAAAATGGTCTTTTCTCAATCCTCATCCTTCTTGATTTCACTATAGTCTTTCACCATCTTTTTGATACTGTCTTTTAAGTTTTCAGGACTTTTTCCTTCCTACCTATCTCACCATTCCTTCTCAATCACCCTTCTTGAATCTTAATTCAGATCATACAAACTAAGCTTGGAGTTTTTTTTCTGGACCTCTTTTCTTCTACCTCTATAGTACTTCACTTGGTGATTTTATCAACTCTTATTGATTTAATTATCACTATCAAATTCTAATCTCCCTGCCAGATTCATTGTCAGCTGCCTACTAAGCATTTCAAACTGGATATCCTCAAGACAAAATTAAACTCTTCTTTCCCTTCAACTCTTTCTCTCTTCCTAATTTCCCCATTACTGTTAAGAGCATTATCATCTTCCAAGGAAACCAGACCTGCAATCTAGGCGTCGTCCTTGATTCTTTTCTCTTTCACCCCTTTATTCAATTTGCTGTCAAGTCCTGGGTGATGGTGATAGAGGAAGACTCTTTAAGTGACAATGCAGAGCAAGAGATTTTCATACTCCCAATCATGACTGGTAAATTAGTGGTATGAGTAAAAAAGTACAGCCGATGCCAGGGAAGCAATATCATTAAGAGGAAGTCAGGTGTTAGTGACTGCAAGAATACGGAAAGGCAATTTTTCTTTACACCAGTGTTTTTGTTTGGGGTTATTTTTTAATTAATTATTACTTAAATAACAGGACACAGAATCATAAATAAAGAATAGGTAACGTTTAAAATGAAAACTAATTGTTGATTGCTGGGTTCGGGTTGTTTTTTTTTAATAGAAGAGCAGGTAAGGGTTCAGAATCTCTGGATGGGGATAGGGTGGGAATATGTTAAGAATTTCTTTTTTAAAAAGTGAGCCAAAATCTGTGTCCTCCTTTTCTCCAATCCTCCCCAATCACCCCAAATCCTTCTAGTTAGTGATCTTTACTTATATCATAATTGCTATAAAGCAGAAGAGACTTTAATGCTTGCCTGGTCTAAGCCATGTTATACACAAAAACCCTGCTGCATAGAGAGATGAAGTGCTTGCTAAAGATTTGACAACAGGTTTTTTGCCCCTAAATCAAGTGATCTTTCCACTATAAGATCCTTTCTCGGTTCTACAGATTAAGTCTAAGATCTTTACAATTTTACTAATAGTTGTTTTCTCTAAATAAACTTCTTATATTCTGAGCACTGGTCTGAGTAAATTAAAGGTAAACTATCATGGTTTTCACTAGTATGGGTTCATTAAAGGAAAAAAATTAATTATAATCTGTCATTTTATATGAGTTTTCATGAGCAAAATTAAGACACTTTCTTCACCTAATTAAGTAAACTGAGACATCTGTAATATAAGTAAGTATATTATAAATAATAAGTAAATCAAGATAAATCTCTAACAAGCCTGAAAGCATCAGTACATTCACAAAATTTCCATAAAGCAAGGGAACTATTTAGGTGTGGAAAAAATGATGAAATAGATATAAGTAAGTTTTAAATTTACCTCTAGAGGAATGTATTAGAACTACAGCTTTGATGCATTTATAACTTTATTGATAATGTATTATATGTCAACATGTTATGCTTACAGGCAGTATGACATTTCTATATAATATGATAGAGTTGTATATTTTATAATTTGAGTTATATTTAAAATATTATTTCATTCTACAATTGACATATTTGACATGCTTTCTGAACAATGAAATGATGGTTCAAACTGTTGATTATGTTTAATATAGTTTAAAACAAAGATTCAGTAATTGTTAACTAATCAAAACAAATCCAATCATTCACAGATATGCTTTCCATAAAAATAATTTTTAAAAATATCTATCACATACTGTACATATTCTGCATGCCAACAAAGCAGGTAGCTAAGAAAATCTTTATGCAACACTGGAAATAACTTTCTTGCATTGGAAATGAGAAAAATATACTTTTCTAAATATTTAATACCAGAAATGTGTTATAAATAATACTTCTCAAAAAGTACCTGATATCCCTTATAGTCTACTTGGGAAATAGAGCATAAAAAAAAAAGTATAGTGTAAAAGTCTTAACAGGCTTAAGATATAGAAAAGCTATATAAAACAAATGATGAATTAGGCACATCAATAAAATGAGTAAAATGTTTATGGAATATTTAAAATTAGCTCATTTTCCATAATTATGCTTTATGTCAATATACTAAACACCTACTTGGGTATCAGGAAAAAAATTAAGTGACATGTAAATCATACATAAAAATAACATGAAAAAGCATGCTGTAAATGTACAATATCTGCATATATGTTGCCTTAACTTAATTCCATTTGTACAGAAGACAACAGTTCATATTCATACCATTAGCTGAAATTTATATAGGAAGACACCCAAGATGAGACTTCAATGAATCAAATCTGATTTAGTTAGTCTAATAATATTTTCAATAGTTCTTCTAACACATATTATTTTCATTATAATAATGATACCATTGGCTCCAAAGAGTCAATAGTCATAAAATATGGTAACAATATATAGGTCAAATTTCCTTTTTGTTTTCTTAAAATTTTTATTTATTAAATAATTTCTCTTAGACACCTAGATCACATACTAGGCTAATTTATATGCCTAATAGATATTGACATGTACTACATTTTTTTCCCACAATTTTATTCAATAACTAAAGGCAGATATTTTCTCTATGCACCAGTATTTTTGTTTGGGGTTATTTTTTAAATAATTATTGCTTAAATCACAGGATACAGAATTATAAATAAAACCAGTTTTAATAGATCACTTTCATGAAGGAAAAGTTTGGAATACATCAGTATGCATGAGTGCTCAGTGTTCTGAGAATTTTTTTTAAATTCATTTCAGAATTTTCATGGAAGCTTTGCCATTTAGTTTTTAAGAAAGGTATCTGGTCTAAAGAAGTAATTTATGCCCTAAAATGACACATTCTAAAACACTTCACTGTTGATTATTCACCAACAATATAGTCTCGTTTCTGAAATGAAATTTCACTTGAAAATTTACACTTTCTCTTTTGGGTCACCAAAAAATATATGTCAGCATACAAAGAGTCCAAGGAAGGAAACTGTGGAAGATAACTGTCCTTAAATTTAGTTTAAGCAAACATACAAAAATATATGTTAAAAAGAAGCAAATAGAATCTAGAGAAAATACATCCAGTAGTCTAGTATTAGTAATCTGTCATCCACTAAACAAGAATAAGATTAACAAATAAAATAAAAAGCAAAATACCTATACATTTGAAATAATTTAGTTAAGATCACTGCTTTAGAGCTTTTTCTATAGTTGAGGGGTGGGCAATGAGATAGCATGCTTTGAAATACAGACATCAAATCATTTAAGTTCAGGAGGGGGCACATTTAGGGCGCCTTTTGCATTCTTCAGTTACAGTTATGTCTGGAAATATAGCAACTCAAGTTCAGGGAATCCTTAACAAAGCATAGAGCAACAGACAGAAGTGCTAAGAAGATACAACAGAATATATACATATATACCAATGTGCATCAGAACATCAGACTTATCCATCAAATTTTGCTTTTTCAATCAATATATCAAAATATTAAGGAGCTTGCAGAGCTTAGAATTTGTCATTTAATTTGGAAAGAAACATTTGGAGGTTATAAAAGATCCATAACAATTATACATACACTTTATTTAAATTACTATTAGTCTTTAATAGTATATTTGCATAGTTGCTTCACAATAGCCATTAGTATTTTAACTCATTTTCTGTCCCATTTGCTAGAAGAGTCCTATGTTTAAATAAATTACAACCAAAAATATACAGAACTCTTTCCAAAGCAAAAATTCAATCACTGTTGCATGGACATTGAAATACTACATAAGTATTCTTAATTTTAACACAATATATGATAAAAAATATGAAATAATTTTATATTTATATATATATATGAAGAGAACAGGATGGTGATACTGTTTTAGGCAAGATTTTTAAAAGGCCAAAATTAATGCAAATATGGAAAATGGAGAAATATACTTTTCAATCAAGTTGAGGTTGTTATGTATAACAAATGAAAGTTCATAAAATCAATCACTGATATAATACAGCACTGATAGATTTACTGATCTAGGAAGATCCGACTTTTAAAAATCAAAAAGGAAAAATGCTATCATATTAGAGTCTTCATTGGTAGAGAAAGAAAAAACTGGACAAATTTTTACATAAGATTCCAAGTTCTCTCCTCAACACTACCCACCCCCCAGAAAAACTGAGATATTAATGACAATGCCTTGTCCACTTTAATAAAATGGGATTTTTCTTAATTTAACTCTAAATGTATAGGTTTTTGTTTTGTTTTGTCCCTTTTTTCATTAATCTTTCTTATTTTTCTCATTTTCCTCTTAAATCTCTAAATGGATTTTCAAAATCCAAAGAATTTCTTTTAACCACAACAAAATTCTCTTCATATACATTTTTACATACATATATAATCAATACATATAAACATATTTCTAGAAACTGATGTCAGTCTTGCCTATGAGTTTAGTAATCATGGAAGAACCAAAATATATCATATATTCCCATCCCCCAACTTTCATTTTTCTAACACACAACAGCCCAAAGAAACAAAGTACAAACATAACAAAACAATGTTAATACTGAATTATTCCTTTACAAATAATATATATTCATCATAAAAGATAAGATCTATCCATTGTCTCTATGACAATAACAACTTTGTATCTACAATACCATTGCTAGACAGGCACACTCACATTCACAGTCAGTTATCCCTCTGCTTGCTTATCAGAATAAATGCCAAGTACTCATTTTATAAGTCTAAATGGAAGCTTAAGAATTATGCCAGGGTGAGACTTACATGAACTGATGCTAAGTGAAATGAGCAGAACCACGAGATCATTATATACTTCAACAACGATACTGTTTGAGGATGTATTCTGAGGGAAGTGGATCTCTCCGATAAAAAGAGCTAATTCAGTTTCAATTGATCAAAGCTGGACAGAAGCAGCTACACCCAAAGAAAGAACACTGGGAAATGAATATAAACTGCTTGCATTTTTGTTTTTCTTCCCGGGTTATTTATACCTTCTGAATTCAATTCTCCCTGTGCAACAAGAAAACTGGTTCTGCACACATATATTGTATCTAGGATATACTGCAACCCATTCAACATGTAAAGGACTCTTGCCATCTGGGGGAAGAGGTGGAGGGAGGGAGGGAAAAATCAGAACAGAAGTGAATGCAAGGGATAATGCTGTAAAAAATTACCCTGGCATGCGTTCTATCAATAAAAAGTTATTTAAAAATTAAAAAAAAAAAAAAGAAAGAAAGAAAATTGTTCGGTTCTGCACACATATATTGTATCTAGGACATACTGTAACCTATTCAACATGTAAAGGACTGCTTGCCATCTGGGGGAGGGGGTGGAGGGAGGGAGGGGAAAAATCGGAACAGAAGTGAATGCAAGGGATGATGCTGTAAAAAATTACCCTGGCATGGGTTCTATCAATAAAAGGCTGTTTTTAAAAAAAAAAAAATTAATTTAATTTAAAAAAAGAAAGAAAACATTTCAGTATTTTCCAATTTCATGAAAAACCTGGACTTGGATAGTTTGGGACAAATAGAAATTATAATGGCCATGGAAAATGAATTTGGTTTTGATCTTTCTGAAAAGATTTCAAAAAGTTAATGTGTCTGCAATAAATTGTAGATTACATCATAAATAAGAAGGATTTTACTAATAAATTCTTTTAAAAAAAAACCAAAGTATGCAGATCATCCCAGCAAGTGTCTGAATGTGAGAATACATTATGAGACTATTGCTGCTTTTGTAGGAGTATTTCTGTTGGAATTATATTTAAGTTGCTAACTATGTGTTGGCCTTTAAATATATAAAATCAATATACTGAGGTTTTGATTCTTTGATGCTTTTGCATATAGGATGTTGTCTTTATATTGATTCTGTGTAATGTTTTTAAATAGATTTACTTCAAATACAAGTGGCTTGTCCAGAAAAAAAAAAAAAAAGAATTATGCCAGGGGCAGCTAGGTGGCACAGTAGGTAGAACACCAGCCCTGAAGTCAGGAGAACCTTAATTCAAATCTGGCCTCAGACATTTAATACTTTCTACCAGGTTAACCCCAATTGCCTCAACAAAAACATCAAAAATTATGCTAAATGCTTTTTAGTTTATTCCTTTAGAGTTACTGTCCCAATTTTTAATGAGCTTCAGTGATTTCTATAGGTATATAGATGGTTTCCTAAACAAAGAAAAGTTGCATACATTATACATAATACAATAACCATTAACTTCAAGGTCTGAAATGTACTTAGTATTAAGAGCCTCATAAAAATATAGATTTCTTTCCCATAACATCATTCTCAAGAGTGTTAAATATAGTGAAACATGGAACTTGAGAGTCAGAAAACCTGGGTTTCAGGTACCTTCAATACTTACTAGAGTTAAGTGTACTTCAATGGGTTATTAACATCAATGATTCTCAGTTTATCAGTGTGTAAAATGGGCATGGCATCTGTACTTGTTGGGATTATTGTCAGAATCAAAAGAGAATACTTGTGAAACCACATTGCAACTGTAAAGCATTGAAATAAAGTTATCATGAATATATATTTTTGAATTACTCTCCCTAATCTAAATCTTTCTACAGAAAGCCCTCTTTTCCAGCTCTGAATTTTTCTGTATATGAAATATCCCCGTCCCCCCACCCAAGATATGTTGCCTATATTTATCTAAAGGGAAGGCTGCAGAGCAAAATAAATAGAAGCATTTTTAGAATAACCATAATGTAAAAGTACACAACACTGAAAGAATTCAAAACTCCATAGTGATCAAACATGAAATTCTAGAGAAAGATGGTAAAACATGCTTTCCATAGCTCAGCAGAGAGGTGGTGGATGAGCAATATGGAATGAAGTGTACACACTTAGCCACAGGAAAAAGTATTTTGTTTCACTTAGCTATACTTACTTTTATAAAAAAAAAAAGGAAGTAGGATGAGATAACGGCCTTTTTAAAAAAAGTCATCAAGAAAAGCATTTGTTAAAAAATAATGAAAATAAAAGGTCTTTCACATATCCAACAAGTAAACTAATGAAATGATTCCTATTTTGTACATTTTTTCACTCCAGTTCTAGATTAGCCTAATATACAATTAGCTTCTCCACAGTTCTCAAAGACATGTGACCTATAATGTAACTACTAAATAAACCCCACATTAAAATTCAATCATTTTTACACTGTAAAAAGAATCATATACTCCAAAAAGAAAAACTTTTAAACAAATTTAAAAAGTTATGAAATTATATTCTTTCTCACTTGCCCCTGTTCTTTACGTCCATTCAGTGTAGTCAAGTGGTTCCCAAATACCTTTAGGCATTTCTTTTGTTTGGCATTTAAGAATCTTCATAACTTGGCTTATTCCTATCTTTCTATGCTTTGTTCCCCCTCCACACATGCTATGATTAGGATTCCAGCCTAATTACTGTTTCTTGCACACCATTATCCATTTATGTCTTTAAATTGTCTTTCAAGTTTTAACTCAAATGCAATCATCTGCAAGCAGCCTTTTCATTTCCCCAGTCACTTGAGTCTTCCTCTCTAAGAATTTATTGTTTCTGTTCTATATCCACATTTTTATAAATACCAATTTATGTACATGTTGTCTCTTCCATTAGTATGTAAACCTCCTTGAGAGGTTTATGTGATTTTACTATCTTAGTATCCACAATGCTTAGCAATATGCCTAGCACAAGAAGAAGCACATTTCTTAATAAATTCTTATTCATAAAGTATGCTAAATACTATAATAGAAAATAAATTTTAATCATAACTTTCATTGAATTAATTGTGGAACAGTGTGAACAGACAAATAGGATGGGTGGAGGGAACAGTCATAGATTTGCAAATGGAAGGGACCTCAAAAGATTACTTCATTCAGTATTCTCATTTTACCGATAAAGAAATTTTAACCAATGAAGTAAAGAATTTGACCAAAAGTAATATAGCTAGTAAGGTGGGCAGAACCAAGGCTAGCATCCAGGCCTTCTGACTCTAGACCCAGAACTATTGCATTACAATGTCTTTTTTAAAAGAACATCAGTTTGGGGGATGATCAAATATAATAAACCTCAAAAGAATGTTCAATATATTTTTAAATTATTGAAAGTTCATTATTTTGAATATTGCTCACCATAAAAATTGGAGGAGTAGTTATTTTTGGAAATACTTTGAAGATTCAAGCATTCATAGTGATGGAATTTGTCCTAAATCAATTTCAAGCATTTAAAGTCTTGAGTTCCAAAAAGAAGACAGATGAGACTATTATTTCTGAGAAAATAATTTAGAATGAAAAGTTTCAGAGAGGTCCAATTCCCTTATTTTATAAATGAGGAAACTGAAGCCCCGAGGGACCACGTGACCTGTCCAAGGTCACATAGGACTTAAAGGTAGTTGGATTCTTCTAATTCTACAAACAACACTTTCACTGTACCATGCTATTTTCAATGAGACAGACTGTAAATAGTTCAAGCATAGTGCATAAGACATACTTCAAAATACTGTCATGTGTAGAAATATGTTCTATTCCATTTAAGGAAATTTTAACAAAATTCCCAAGTGCATTCACTCAAAATAATTTCACCTAATTTTATTCAAAGACTATATGGGTTTTGGTTTCCAAACTTTAAGGCAGAAGGCATAACTAGTCAGGTGTCCCTAAAACACAGAGGCAGCTGCTCTTCTCCCCAAATTCACAGGAAATAGCTAGGGAAGAATGCAGCATTTGATACATCTGGAAGAAATTGCTATGACTTTGAAAATTTTTGCCAATTCTCTTGTTCCTGATGATGAGATTTCAGGCTACCACAATACCATACCAACTAAAGAAGCTTACATAAAATATAAACTTTAACCTCATACAGATTTAATAACTGCAGAGTTAAATAAAGAGGTAACATTTGATTTGTGGCACAAAATGTCATATCATTAGACAATTGTAAATTGTAAATAAAGGAAAAATTGAATTGAAAGACAATTATTTTGATAAAATTGCTATCTTCCATTTCAGTTTGCTAATCAAATTTAAAAACAATGAATAATCTTAAGTATACTTTTACAAAAAATTTTATGACAAGCTAAGGAACCAAATCTTCAGGAAGTAAATTCTGAATATTAAAAGAAATAGGAGCGGAAGACATAAACCATTAGTTATTTTAAGATAATTAAATTTATATTTTAGGTGACAAAATTTCTATTTAATTTGCCAAAGATTTCAGCAATGCATTCGGAAACGAAAGAAGATAGCAAGCCAAAAACAGGAGTCTCAATTAGCAAAACAAAACTACATGTTTTTATTTGCCATTCATAAAGACAATGGGGGAAAATGAATATAAATGAAATTCAGAAGATCCTAGACACATTTACTTGTATTTAATAAAATAGACAGCATCTGTCTTTCTGAATAGTTTTATTCGCTTTTAGTAGCCTTCAGAATATAATAAATCAAATGATCAATATTTGCCATTTTTATACCCCATATAGATGTAAAGTTAAAGTTAATTTTGAGGATTTGACACAGATATCACCATTTTCAACATTTAAAAAGTAAAATTATAACTTAAAAATAAAAACTAATGAGAAATGTTTTTGAAAAGTGAAAAATACATTAACTTATGACTGCAACCTGGATTCCAGTTGTTGATAATGTATGAGAGGGTGTATTCTTAAAATATGGCACAAAGTCCATAGGAAATTTTCATAAGTTTTACATGTCTAAATGCAAGAGATGATTTTCTCAAAACTTAACATCATTACTATAGAGCAAGAAGTTATTTATAGTGCAGGCTTTTTTTGTTAGCAGAGCTTAAATATAACACCTAAAGAAAAAAGTCTATTACTTGCTAAAAAGACATCTACATCTACCAAGACAGTGCTTTTTTTAAAGGGTTACCTCAAAATGAGATTGATATAATTCAAAAATAATTTTCAAACCATTAATTTAATAAATAGATGCGATGTCAATATTCAAAACATACCGTTGTTCAAATAATATGGATCACACTACACACCAAGTTCCTCCCTTAGTTATTATCATTGAAACTAAAAAGAAAATTTGTTCAGTCATTTGGTACACTTATCTCCTCTAAAATTTTGTTCCAAAACAATCTATGTCATCAACACCCATATCTATAGGTATGTCAACAGGCTGACATATATTTATATTTATTAAATGTAAATCATTTAAAAATGAATAAGAAAAGATTTAGACACAATCCATAAGAAATAAATCTGAAAAGAACTTAATGCATGGTTATTTACAAAGGCAAAGAGTTTTGGTGGAAGTTTCGTCAAAACTTGACAGCTCCTTTAATAGTCAGCAGCGCAAATTCTGGCAAATTTTATTTTATATGTGTAATCACTAGATGAATCTAATGTCCATGAAACTAATTAAGAGTCTGACTTACCTAAACTGAACTGTTTAGTAAATTTAACTTTTTATGCAACTAAACTTCAGATGAACATATCAGTGGTACAATACATACTATAAGAGAGTTTATCACTCAAGTCTTTCAGGTATTTGAACACTGATTAAGAAATCTAACTACACCTTATCTCTATTCAATTATATGAATTGTTTTATCATTTAAATTCTTTCCTTTTAAATGAAACATATGCAAATGTGCAAAAAACAAAGATAACAAATATTTAACAGAATGAACAGAAATGGCATTTAAACATAAATCACCCTGTTATTCAATTTTTTTATTTACTAATTGGTCTTCTGTGGTTAGTAGTCTTCTATCCTATTAGGTTGCACGCTTACAGATCATCTGGAAATTTCACATTAGTATAGGAAAGGAATGTCTGGTCGATGCAGTCTAGGGAAAAAAAGAAGATTATTCTTTATTAACTTGCATTAATGAGCTAATTTAAAATACTATCCCTTTTTCAAAAAGTTATTCCCACTAAAGACTATAAAAGATATAAAAGAATATCAGAATTGGAGAGCTTTAATCATAAAAATGAAATGTAATGTTTTTAATAGCCAAAAATTTATATAGAATAATTCCATTGACAAAATCTCTTGAATATCACATTAAATGTTGCCATCTTTTTTGCCAATTATTTTTAATGCTTAACATTACTGAATTAAATGATGATGCCAATCCTGGAAAAAAATTTTCAAGTTTTTACTAAGCCTATATTCCCTCTTCTCAACCACCACCACTGTGAAATGGTTTAGGGAAAAATTAACAGCTAAAACTCATTGCAGCTTTTTATCTAAAAATATTGATTGTCAGGGCAGCTAGTTGGTGTAGTAGATAGAGCACCAGTCCTGAAGTCAGGAGGACCTAAGTTCAAATCTGGCCTCAGTCTCTTTATACTTCCTGGCTGTGTGACCCTGAGGAAGTCACTTAAACCCAACTGCCTCAGCCAAAAAAAAAAAAAAAAATTACATACATACATACATATATACATATATGTGTATATATATAGTCTATCTTTCTCTTCTATACATATATATATAGTCTATCTTTCTCTTCAGGAGAAAAAATATCTAAAATGCAATGTATTAAAGACAAATAATATGTTCTTATAGACAAACAGGTAACATCAAGAAACTCATGGCGCTATTACAAATCATACATCAAGGTAATTTACAATAAAATGAATGATTATAGTAATTCTCTTATTTTCATAGTTTCCTTAAACTTTGACGGAAATTGACAGTTTGCTTTTTGGAAGCAACAGTATTTCTATTTTGTTCATTTAACTTTTCTTTCTTGATCAAGATCATTTAAGATCAGTACTTGATGATTTTATTTTCCAATCACAAGATGTTTTTACAGAGAATGTTTGTATAGATTTGACAGTTTTATGTAAGATATGCATTCCTTCTGTTGAAAGTATTTTGTCATAGCTTTTCAGACTTCAAAACTGTGTTTCTGATTATGTCACATTCCTTCAATGGCCAAGTTTTAAAGAGTAAATGAGAAAGTATGATTATGATAGATAAGTATCTATAGATTCTATAAATTTTTAAGTAAATATGAAATCTTTTGAAAAGTTAAAAAATAAAAAATGAAAGATTATTTAGATTACTTCAAAGTTCAAAAATTACCTAATATATAATGGACCATTCCTCCATTTAACTTAATTATTAAATACCAGTAAGCATACTATTGAGTTCAATAGAAATAAATTATATAAATATGCTTATTGATAACTTTTCTTACCATTAATACAAGAAGAAAAATCTCGTTCTATGAGCAGCTGCCATACTTTCAGACATATTTCTGACTTTAAGATAATTGACAAATCCTCTGAAGAAAAGGAGGAGGCCTGCAAATTAAAATAATATCATTTACATGTAAGAAATGGTAAATATTTCAGAGACAGAAAAAAAATATGTTAAATATAAAGTACATCTTGAAACCTCTTATCTAAGAGTTAACCTTAAGAGATTTTTGAAATTTTCATTTACAAAAGTTTATCCATTCAAAATTAACTTTTACTACAATGTTCATTTCATCATGAAGAAATGCATGACCTTTATTCTCATTCTAAAATCACACATAAACCAAAATAGTTTCGTATTTAAGTTATACAGTAATGACAATTTTCCATATCATTCTAATTACCTTATTGACTAAGAATCACCAAGTTAATTTTTTTAATATATCAATATTTTGTACTGTATTTTATCAGAATAAGTATGTACTAATTAAATACATGTTTATGAAAGAAAAAAATCCAGACTTGCATAAATGACAAATTTAAGATTATATGCTTTTAAAGGGGTTTGCCACAAAATTCCTCCTATAGCTAAATTTCCCAATGTACTTTAAATCATTCAATTAAGAAGATTCCAATGGAATATAATGAAGCACACTTGTTCATTATATTCAGGATACAGACACATTCAAAGTATGTTGCTGCTAAACAATGCAATTTGAGAAAGATCCAGAAGGTTGTCTAAGAACATATACTACTCTTTTCTTACAATATACATATATTCGTGCATAATTGTACATTTAAATTACCATTTAGTCACTAGTATTTAGAAAGATAATAATTAGGAACAATACATAGAAGACTCGTGTGAATAGCTAAAAAGGAAATCCATATAAAAACTATATAAAATACTATCTGACTTGTTAAAGGAGTTTAAATAAACCTCATCTTATCAGTTTTTCTCTGTATCTCTGTTTTCTCTCTCCCAAAACATAATATGTACTCTGAAGATTTATAAAATGATGCTGGCAAAGTACTTGAAGATCAAAGTTTCAGGTGAAAGATGCTAGATAAGTATAAAGTATTACTATTATTAGCAGAATTAAGTCTTTCAAATTTTTGAATTTTTTAATAATGTAATTCTCCAGTAAATATTTACAACAGGTACATTTTTAAGCACAGAAAAGTGGGGGGGAGGGGGGAGGTGGTAAAGAAGAGGTATATGTGGCAGTAGGATAAAGATTCAAGATTCATAAGTAGTGAGTCAAAAATCTGAAGGGATGCCTCAAAGTCCAATTGTATTAATAATTCACCTAAGGTAAAAACAAAGATGTAGATGGAAAAAAAAAAAAAAAGATGACAAAGGAAGTTGGGCCAATTTAGGGACAAAATAAATACATCCCATCTACTTCCCATATTTTGTCCTGGTCCCACCACTAAAATTCTATTCTAGACATTACTCAGTTGATTCTCTTCTTAAGACTAGCAAAAGTCTTTGTTCTAACAACTCACTCCTTTGATGATCATTGTTCAGCAATGACTAGCTGCTACTTTTCCCCTTAAATTCCAAAACTTAGGTATCCTTGAAAGATAATTCCATCATGGGTGAAAAAAAGAAGATTTTAAGATCTAAATTTACACAAGATATTACAAATCTGATTTGAAACTTAGGCTATTCTCTTTACCCTACTATATTCTCCATTCTATCCTATCAATGTTCCTCTGAAGCTTTTCGAACCTCCATAGTATCCAAATACAAACAATTGCTGTAATTTACTAGGTTCAAATACTTAGCAGAATTCCCATATTTCCTTTTCAAGTGCAAGAAAATTTTAAGTTAGAGAAAAACCTATTAATGCAAAATTAGCATGACAACACCATATTGATGTCCCTGTTACAATTGTTAAAAAAAAAAAAAAATTTAAACACAATCTTTACTAAACATAACTGCCTACCAAGAACTTCTGTTTCATCTGATCCTAAAGATTTATCACCAGTGATTAAATAAGTATACAAAGGGAAGAGTGCCACCTATTGAATTGCCAACACCATTTTCTGTTATAATTCTAGAGATGTTAATTACTAGGAGTTAAAGTGAGATAAAGGAAAAAAAGTTTATTTTCTTCTTAACATTGTGCACTATAACCATAAAAGTAAAAATATATCCCCTCAAAAAGCCTGATATTAATGTTCTTGTCCTTTAACTCATACAGAATGAAGGAAGCAAAAACTGAAAATCCATAAAGCTCCTTAACATGAAATGAAAAGACAAGACTTTTTAAGAAGACAACTGAACGGAAACACTGTGATCAGCAGCCATGAAGCCTTTCCCTATGCCTGACTGAGTAATGATTAATGCAGTATGCATTTCAAAGGCAAAAAGGGACGTTTCCATAATTCAAAAACAAGAGGACAGATATAACATTCAAAATTAGTCATACCTCCCCATCCCTTAACTTCCTCTAAGAGCTTTAAAGACTACTTTTATATAAGACAAGATTGTTAAAGTTTAGCACCCTTGGGAAATTAAATTTATAGTAAAATTTCTAATAAGTTATATGATGCTAAATTATCATTCAATCTTTTGCTGATTCCATAAATTATATAGCTTCCTGACTTAACCCAGGGAAATTAATATTATAGTAGTGTAATGATTTGTGGATGTAAGAAGACTTAAGAATTGTTATAAACCAAAGTAGTGGTGATAAAGATAATGGGAATAAAATATAAAATCATTTTGATTATAAGTGTTACATATATGTGTGTGTATGTATATATATACGTGTGTGTAATATTAATATAATATTTTAATGAGTTAACACATGCTTAGAAAAATACAGAATCATACTGGAATATCATTAAAATAACTTAAGAATAAACTTACCAAGGACAAGAAATATCCACCAAAGCCAGTATTGTCCATTGACGTATCCAGTAAAAAAATCAGAAAACTATAAAGAGAATATGAATAGAATTAACTCATACTTGAATAACAAAATGAGATAGCCCCAAAGAAGAAAACATTGTGAAGAAAGCTTTCCTACCCACCCAAGTAATCTTTATTTAATACAGAAAACAAAAAAGAGAAAATGGAGATTAAGAGGGGAAAAATTATAGATTTCACACACATATACACATGTGAATGTATATGACACATACATATAAACTATAGGAACTTGAAAATTATTTTTTATTCAATGGAAGACTAATTTTTAGCATTTTAGAAAATAAAACCAATTTAGACATGTTTATAAGAGAATAAGAAAATGCTATATCTAAATCAAACATTTTTTCCATTAAGGAGTGTCAGTTCACTCAAAGCCACAACTACTATTCCAAACACTACAGCAACCCGCTGCTTTAGATATTAACACCAAAAGCCACATTAGTTTAATCTTATCAGATGGGGATGTTCTGGTGACCCCTCAAAAGAAGAGCTTTTGACCTTCTGTACACCCCCTACTGTTAATCGCTGCCAAGAATACTAGTCACATAAAGACCCCCAACTCATTAAAGTCTTTTCATTTTCAAACTAGATGCTCTAGCATTCAGTTCCCAGCAGTGAGCTGAGCGCAGCTAAATGAACCTTGAAGTGGCATTTCAACTGTTCCTGTTAGTGACCATGGTAGACAGTTTTATATTCTCTGTGATGTGGGAATATGAACAGGCAGCTGGACAGCAGAGTGTGATGCTATTGGAGACAGGTATCTTTTCCTTGACCAGACTCCAGACTACATGCTTCACTGATTTAAAAAAAAAAAAAAATCTAATCTAATCTAATGTCTACAGATCTTATTCTAGATATTTAATTTGCATTACTCTTTCTAATATTTTAAGCTTTTTGTTAAATAGCTGCTAAAATACGTTTAGAAGTAGTTGTTTAATTACATTTAATGAACTTCTGGTACTGTTGCTTTAAGATGTGATAAATGACAAGCTACTCTAGAAGCATTTTTTATATTCAATATGTTTCCATTGGACTCCAAAACAAATTACATTCAATTAAAAAGTCTTATATTCAGAATAAAAGTAAAGTCTCACGTCAATCTGAAACTAATTAGATCTTGTCTTCAACTTTACAAGCAATTAATTCCAATTGCTTAATGCTATTTTCATGAAGTATTTAAAATACAATTTTAGAAATACTGAATTCGTTAAGGAACTATAAAATATCATCATTGGGAAGGAATACACATTAAAATGCAAACATAATCTGTGATTACACTGTTAGAGGATCTCTAAAATATTGAGTTATCCAATTGATAAATAAGCCATTTTAGATCCAAGTTTCTAGATTAGTGTTCTAAAGGAAAGCCAATCTTGATCTATATTTCTAAGAAATAACAGAGCTTTGAAACATGCTGAGAAAAAGTTTTAAGTCCTATAGTTTTTTGTGCTTTCTGTTCAAAATAAAAGGAAGTATTTTTTAACTATGTTTTTCTTTATAAGTAGGCTTGTTAGATACATATATACTATTTCTTAAAGGAGAAAAAATTTTTTTAACAATAACATTTCCCATTCTATGGGTCATTCTATTTAGCCAACTCATAATATCAAACATGTTTTGAAGCTATAGAAAGTTAAAGGAAAAAATACCAAAAAAAGAAAAGTATAGCAAATTTAAGTCATTAAATATTATTTAGTGAAGGATACTGCAAGGAGACTAAAAACTGTCAGAATCCACCCCCAAAATGCTGCCCTTTTCTTTATTTTAAGAGAGAAATGCAATTTCCTTTTAATTTCAAAAAATGTAGAAAACAGACAACACCATGCAACAACAAAGTTAAGAGTGCTGAGTTACATGTTAGAGGATAACAGATTTTATTTTAATTTCAATTTAAATTCATCATCTTCAGAACAATCTGTTTCTTATATACAAAACTAAATAGTCATGGCCATTAACACAGCCGTGCTTAAGAAAATTTAGACTCCGGAAAAATGTTAACAATGGTCACAGAATTGTATCTAGGATATACTGTAACCCATTTAACATGTAAAGGACTGCTTGCCATCTGGGGGAGGGGGTGGAGGAAGGGAGGAGAAAAATCGGAACAGAAGTGAGTACAAGGGATAATGCTGTAAAAAATTACCCTGACATGGGGTCTATCAATAAAAAGTTATTTAAAAAAAAAAAAACAAAAAACAATGATCACAGAAATTTATTGTTTTTTAATTTCAATGCTACTAACTAGCAAAAACATATCATCACTATGAAATTAGGAGATTTGAACTAGTAATTATTTTGTAGAGCAAAAGTTTAAAAGTTTTCTTAATGCTTTTATTGAACCAAAAGATGAAACTTCATTTTTGATTTTTGGTTTAGATAAAAGATGGGAAATAATTTACATAAAATTTTATAAAGCTTATGAAAGCTGAATCTCCTACAAAGCAAAAAAATTTCTATTTTATAAAACCTTCAAAATAATTTTTTCTTCTCAATCTTTGAAGCATTTCAAAGAAAGTTTAGATAATAAATCACATTAATATGACTCTTTATAGTTAACAAAATTATTTTCAACTTAATTATATGAAGAAAAGACTTGTCATTTATATGTATCTCTTCTTGGGGGGAAGCTTTTGCATGCACTCATTCTATCATTTCATCCTCATCATAAACATCCCTAATAAGTGACTAATAATAAAAACTGGTCACCATTTTAGAAATAAACTAAGGTTCGAAGAGCAATAAGCTTAATTGACACAGTCCAAAGATGAGACAAGACCCAAATCAAGATCTGACTACAAGTCCAGTACAATTTTCATTGCATCAAACTACTTAGAAACAACAACAACAAAAAACCTCAAAAATTAAGAAGGGAGGAAAAAAACGCAAATTTCTTTTTAAAAAAAATTAAATGAAGTAGTATTTTGTATAAAATAATGAACTTTCTAACTCTAAAATTCCATGTTTTTATTTCACCAAATTATCTTAGTGATCCTATGATAAGAATTAGAAGATCAAAAACAAAGCTAAAACAAGTATTTAATATAGTGATAAAATGACTAAGCACTGAATCATTTCCCTATTTTTACTACACCCTGTTTTCCATAAAGAAACTTACCCGAACAATGAGGATCCATTTGATCAATGAAAGGCCAAATCCACAGATGGCACCATACCTTCCAGCAATGGTATTAGTTATACAGAAGGATAAACAAAATCCAATCCAGTTGAAAATAAATGCCACTATAGAAAAGAGAAATTATCCCTTTTAAGGCAAACCAAATTAGCACATTTATCAGGAACACTTAACATTGATGAAATCACCTTAATTTATATTCATGAACATTCATGAAAAGAAATTTTCTATGGTAACATGTACTCACCCACCAAAAAAAAAAAAAAAATACAGAAAAAAGTTTACCAATTTAGGAATTCATGAAATCACATAAACATATGTAGACAGTGCAAATCTTAAATCCATAATTTTACTTTTTAAAAAACTGATGAGAGCAGCTAGATGGTGCAGTATATAGAGAACTAGCCCTGAAGTCAGAAGAACCTGAGTCCTGCCTAAAATACTTAATATTTAGTAGCTGTGGGACCCTGAGCAAGTCATTTAATCTCCACTGCCTTAAAAAAAAAAAAAAAAAGTATAATTGAAACAGAAAATAAAGTGTTGCCAAGGTAAGAACATTCCAAATTTACTTTGCTTTATGGATGAAAATCTTTTGTAATTACCACATTAAACTTCTACTTATCAATGAACAGAAGAGAAATTTCATTTCTCTTCTAAGTATAAACCTCCAATAATAGAACATTTAGAAATTTCTACTCTTACTGTCAGGGCATGACAGGGAGAGGGAGGAGGGAGGCCCAATGGGGCCACCTAATCTCTTCATTCAGAAGAGCAATTCTGTAATATTTTTTTCTAAATTATAATGTTCTCTGGGTGTAGATTTCTTGGGGGGCTTCTGGGAGCAGCCTTAGTTTCAGTTCAAAGTAATAATCACCTCAAATGCAACCAGGAGTTAAAGTCCAAATACTTTATTGTGTCCTTCAAAGTCTTCAGCTTCAGCCCCTAGCTCCCTCCAGAATGCCTCAGCCAGCACAAAGGTGGAATATGGAATGAATCTGACTCCACCTCCAAGAGTAGGCTTGTCCCTTTCTGACTTGTGAATCTCCTGGACTCCATCTGGTTGAGGCTCCTAGCTTATACATGCTCTCTTAAAGGTGTGAATCTTAAAGGGGTGAAAGGTGTGAACTCTAATAAATACTAAGTTCATTAGTGAACTAGAGAACTGTTAAGTACCATGCTAAATTAGATCATTTTTATCTCTATTAATTCCAGTGACTTAGCACCTTGTAAGTATTCTAACAAATCTTCAATAAAGTTGACCTAAATTAGATTCTGGTTTGGCTGAAACGTGCTTTGGCTTTAAAGATTTTGTTTCAACCTTAATCCATTTTCTTGGCTTACCTAATATATGATACAGGTTAATTCTTCATCTACTAGAAAATAAGACAAACTGACACCATGAGCCAAAATCACACATAAGATAAAATGAACTTTTTGGTACTGACCATAGCAAGCAGAGGGTCTGAGATGTGTTTTCCTATATAGTAATGTAATGATTAACATTCATAAGTTAACAAATTGGTATATTGGTATATTTGTGAAAATTGTTTTTTGTTGTTGGTTTTTCTGAGGCAATTGGGGTTAAGTGACTTGCCCAGGGTCATACAGCTAGGAAATGTTAAGTATCTAAGGCCAGATTTGAACTCAGATCATCCTGACCTCAGGGCTGGTGCTCTATCCACTGCTCCATGTGATTGCCCCCTTGTCAAAGTATTTTTAACAAAGAATAGCTTTGGCGTTCAAATATAATGCCATGGGACAATCCCAAGATAAAAGAGAGAAATAAAGTTAAAATATTCAACTAACCAATATTCTTGATACGCACTTAACTTTACACACTAATTTCCCAAAGCTTGTGATTTCAGGTATTCTTCATACTGGAAGAGTCAAATAACATCATTAACTTTAATCTTATTTTTTTCTGCAGAACTCCCCCATTGCCATTATGTGGAACTAGCCTGGGAAATGATGACCTAGTTGGTGAGCTAGTAGAACATATGTATAACCAAATGTTTTCATCTAGTATATGATCATTTTTTTTCCTCATTCTGTAAAAACCACACGAAATTGTATGTATTATTACCACCTGGATACTTTAAATAAAAGACAATACTTTGAATCCAGAAACTATTTTCCATTCAAAATGAGATAAAGTCTGTAATCACCAATCAACATATAAAAACACCTTATGCTGGTTTTAAATAGATGCTACTGATTATTTTAAGGAAAAGTCCATTTATTCCTATACTCTCAAGAGTTTTTAATAGGAATGGATGTTGGATTTTATCAAATGCTTTTTCTGCATCTACTGAGATGATCATATAGTTTTTGTTAATTTGATTATTAATATGGCCAATTATATTGATAGTTTTCCTAATATTGAACCAGCCCTGCATTCCTGGTATAAATCCTACTTGATCATGATGTATTATCCTGGGGATAATTTTCTGTAGTCTTTTTGCTAATATCTTTTAAGATTTTAGCATCAATATTCATTAGGGAGATTGGTCTATAATTTTCTTTCTCTGTTTTCAACCTACCTGGTTTAGGTATCAGTACCATGTCTGTGTCATAAAAGGAGTTTGGTAGGACTCCTTCATTCCCTATTTTTTCAAATAGTTTATAAAGCATTGGGGCTAATTGTTCATTGAATGTTTGGTAGAATTCACATGTAAATCCATCTGGTCCTGGGGATTTTTTTTTAGGGAGTTGATTAATAGCTTGTTCTATTTCTTTTTCTAAAATGGGACTATTTAAGCAATTTACTTCCTCCTCTGATAATCTGGGAAGCCTATATTTTTGGAGGTAGTCATCCATTTCGCTTAGGTTATCAAATTTATTGGCTTAAAGTTGGGCAAAGTAACCCCTTATTATTTCTTTAATTTCCTCTTCATCAGTGATAAGTTCTCCTTTTTCATTTTTAAGACTGCCAATTTGATTTCCCTCTCTCCTTTTTCTAATAAGATTTACCAAAGGTTTATCAATTTTATTGGTTTTTTCATAAAACCAACTCTTAGTTTTACTTATTAGTTCAATAGTTTGTTTACTTTCTATATTATTAATTTCTCCTTTTAATTTTAGAATTTCAAGTTTAGTAATTGATTGGGGGTTTTTAATTTGGTCTTTTTCTAAAAGGGACAAATTGCAACCATTCCCAATAAGATCAGGAATAAAACAAGGTTGCCCACTATCACCGTTACTATTTAATATTGTATTAGAAATGCTAGCTTTGGCAATAAGAGTTGAGAAAGAGATTAAAGGAATAAGAATAGGCAATGAAGAAACCAAATTATCACTCTTTGCTGATGATATGATGGTATACTTAGAGAAGCCCAGAGATTCTACCAAAAAGTTATTAGAAACAATCTACACCTTCAGCAAAGTTACAGGATATAAAATAAACCCACATAAGTCATCAGCATTCTTATATATCACTAACAAAACCCAACAGTTAGAGTTACAAAAAGAAATTCCATTTAAAGTAACTACTGATTGTATAAAATATTTAGGAATCTATCTGCCAAGGGAAAATCAGAAACTTTATGAGCAAAACTACAAAACACTTTCCACACAAATTAAGTCTGATCTAACCAACTGGAAAAATATTAAATGCTCTTGGATTGGGTGAGCAAATATAATAAAGATGACAATACTACCTAAATTAATCTACTTATTTAGTGCTATACAAATCAAACTGCCAAAAAACTACTTTGATGAATTAGAAAAAATAACAACAAAGTTCATATGGAAAAACAAAAGGTCAAGAATTTCAAGGGAATTAATGAAAAAAAAAATCAAATGAAGGTGGCCTAGCTGTACCAGATCTAAAATTATATTATAAAGCAGCAGTTACTAAAACCATCTAGTATTGGCTAAGAAATAGACTAGTTGATCAATGGAATAGGTTAGGTTCAAAAGACAAAACAGCCAATAACTTTAATAATATAGTGTTTGACAAACCCAAAGACACCAGTTTCTGAGATAAGAACGCATTATTTGACAAAAATTGCTGGGAAAATTGGAAATCAGTATGGCAGAAACTAGGCATTGACCCACACTTAACACCGTACACCAAGATAAGGTCAAAATGGGTTCATGATCTAGACATAAAGAATGAGATGATAAATAAATTGGAAGAGCATAGGATAGTTTACCTGTCAGACCTGTGGAAGAGGGAGGAATTTATGACCAAAGAAGAACTAGAGATCACTATTGACCACAACATAGAAAATTTTGATTATATCAAACTGAAAAGTTTTTGTACAAACAAAACAAATGCAAACAAGATTAGAAGGGAAACAATAAACTGGGAAAACATTTTTACAATCAAAGGTTCTGATAAAGGCCTCATTTCCAAAATATATAGAGAACTGACTCTAATCTATAAGAAATCAAACTATTCTCCAATTGATAAATGGTCAAAGGATATGAACAGACAATTCTCAGACGAAGAAATTGAAACTATTTATAGACATATGAAAATATGCTCCAAATCATTATTAATCAGAGAAATGCAAATTAAGACAACTCTGAGATACCACTACACACCTGTCAGATTGGCTAGAATGACAGGGAAAGATAATGCGGAATGTTGGAGGGGATGTGGAAAAACAGGAACACTGATACATTGTTGGTGGAATTGTGCAACACATCCAGCCATTCTGGAGAGCAATTTGGAACTATGCTCAAAAAGTTATCAAACTGTGCATACCCTTTGATCCAGCAGTGTTTCTACTGGGCTTATACCCCAAAGAGATAATAAAGAAAGGAAAGGGACCTGTATGTGCCAAAATGTTTTGTGGCAGCCCTGTTTGTAGTGGCTAGAAGCTGGAAAATGAAAGGATGTCCATCAATTGGAGAATGGTTGAGTAAATTGTGGTATATGAATGTTATGGAATATTATTGCTCTGTAAGGAATGACCAGCAGGATGAATACAGAGAGGACTGGCGAGACTTACATGAACTGATGCTGAGTGAAATGAGCAGAACCAGGAGATTATTATATACCTCAACAACGATACTGTTTGAGGATGTATTCTGATGGAAGTGGATCTCTTCGATAAAGAGAGTTAATTCAGATCAAAGATGGACAGAAGCAGCTACACCCAGAGAAAGAACACTGGGAAATGAATATAAACTGCTTGCATTTTTGTTTTTCTTCCCAGGTTATTTATACCTTCTGAATTCAATTCTCCCTGTGCAACAAGAAAACTGTTCGGTTCTGCACACATATATTGTATCCAGGATATACTGTAACCTATTCAACATGTAAAGGACTGCTTGCCATCTGGGGGAGGGGGTGGAGGGAGAGAGGGGAAAAATCAGAACAGAAATGAATGCAAGGGATAATGCTGTAAAAAATTACCCTGGCATGCGTTCTATCAATAAAAAGATATTAAAAAAAAAGAAAAGAAAAGAAAAGAAAAGCTAATTGGGCAATATTGGAGACAAAAGATCTGAACTTTTATCATCTGGCTGCATTTTGGGTAATTATTGATCTGAACTGATACTAAGGCTGCCTCCAGAAAACCTCCCCGACAAACCTTCTTTCTCCCAGAGAGAACCATCATATTATATATTTTAAAGAAGAAAAAGAACACCACAAAAGAGTTTGCATGTTATTTGTTTCCAATACCATCATCTTTAGCTGCTACCACATGGCAAGCACTTTTTCTTCTATAAAGTTCATTTCATGTTCTATAGGACTTTACTATTGAAATCTATGACTTCTATGTCTCTTTCATTTCCAATGACTTACAATCATCTTCTTCACCCCAATTACTACTTCTTTCAAACACCTTGCCTTCCAGTTTCTAGACCTCTATGTCCTCTTCCCAGCTAATCTCAAACTTGCACAATTTTGTCCATTTTTTCTGAAATCAAAGAGCTCATCATTTCTTATAGTCCAATAGTATTCTGTCATGATCACATACTATAACTTGTTTAGTCATTCTCAATTGAGATGGGGTTAAAAAAAAGAAACTTACACAATATTTATATGTTTAAAAGGAATAGCAAATTATACATACTAAATTTACAGTTTTATGTGTAATCTTTTTTTAATTATTCTACTGTGTTATGCAAATGCTCATTTTCTTTTACAAATTAAAAATTACATTAAATTTTTTAAAAACAAGCACAAATAGTCTGGATATATCACTACTACTCTCTAAATCAATTTGTTCAAAGTACAAGAATTCCTAGTTATAGCTCTTACTCCCCACATTTTCAATTTAGTAAAGTTTAATTGATTTTCCTTCTTGAACAAAACCAAAAAAAAAAAAAAATCTGTAATTTGAACAAGGCACATGTCATGCTTTTGTATAAAATGTTTGTTGTTTTTTTTTTTTTAAAGCCTTTTAAATAATTTGAAAGGAAAGAAAGCTGATACTTGACCTATCTCTATTGGAAGTTTCATAAAGTCAAGTCTAAATGCATTGTTATGTGCCATACCATAACACCCAACATTAGGAAATTGTGAATTTTAAAATTTATTAATCTCAAAGTCAACTCTATTCTAAGAAACATTTCATAATACTTCTAAGAAACATTTAAAATGTTTAAGGCTATTTTAAGCTCTAACATATACACATATATTATAGATGTATCATAACTATGTAATTCAGCAACAATTCCTATTTTTTAGGATATTAAATTCAAATCTAATTTCAACCAAGCCCTGGGTATGACAGTTGGTAATTCATTTCAGTGATAAAGAGTTGAATGTGATAATAATCTACTTAAAACGATATGATTGAGAGTGAACTATATTTTAATTTTTACAAAATTACAAGAACTTGTAAAAGAAAGGAAGGAAGGGAGGGAGGGAAGGAGGGAGAGAAGGAAGGAAGAAAGGAAGGAAGGAAGGAAGGAAGGAAGGAAGGAAGGAAGGAAGGGAAGAAAGGGAAAGAGAAAAAAGTAAAGAAAGGAAAAGAAAGAAAAAAGAAAGCAAGGAAGGAAGAGAGAAAGAGAAAGAAACAAACTTTCTACACATATGATACCAAACTTTAGAACTCACACACTCAATTGGTGTTTATTTTCTTTTTATGAGATAACTATATTAATAAAAACTGCATAAAGGCAAGCAATTGAAAAAGCATTAGTTAAGTGTTTATTAAAGCAAGAAATAAATGACTATTATATGACCATTAATTATTAAAACTAACTTTTCCTTTTAATAATCTTTTTTTTTTTGCAAAACACACAAAAAAAATTTTAAATGCAAATATTTCAAACTACTTTAAATATAACCTATTTTATAGATCTCTAGTCTGCAGATAATAACCATAAAGTGTCAAATGAGGAAATAACCACTAGGTGGCCTGGAAGACATGGCTCAAATTGCAATTTATACATTTGCCACTAGATGGTAGCTAATGATCACAAAAAGACTTTTGCTTGTGGAAACTATTAGATAAAAACAAGAAAGTTCCTGGAAAATACAAATCAGATAGGAAAAGAGGAGGAACTGAAGGTCTGTGTATTGATGGTCAATATTGACAGAATATTTCTTCATTATGGAAAACAAGTTCAAAAATATCCTTAGAGAAGCTGTCATCAAATGGCAATTTATTTTATTGCTAGCAAATAATACACAAATGATTATACTGCCTATTTTTCAAAGGAAATTAACTATGGGAAAACAATAACAGATATTTTCTTAAGAAAATAGGCTATTTAGAAAAGTTATTTCTGCTATAGGAAAGAATGTGTTAGTCTTTAACCTAAATTATACAAAACTATTATTAACATGATTACTAATCCAAAACAATAGATAATACCATTATCAATAGTATCTTCTCAATAAGAAAGTATATGTACCATTCTCAATCCCTCACTCTCAACCCACATTTCCAATTTGTTAGCAAGTGCTGTAGTTTCAAATACATCTATCTCATATATGAGTTCCCTTCTCTGATACAGTCATTATCCTGGTATAGCTATACCTCAATGCCTCATGGGTAGTCTGTAGCTAAGCCTCTTCACTACCTTTCCATCTCTACACTAATTCCTTCCATATACTCTATGATCCAGTCTTCTTGCTTTTTCCCATACAAAGATATTCCATCTTCCACCTCTGGGCATTTTTTACTGGCTGTCCCTCATCCCTGGAATAGACCCCCTCCTTTTGGCAGTATTTGAGTCTCAGCTTAAATCCTATTTTCTGCAAGAGGCAGAAATGTATCTCATCTCATACCTCAGATTTACTCTGCATAGATATCATATATACATAATTGTTTGCAATTACAATACTCAGTTACAATAAGAGGAAAGGGACAGTTTATGCTCTTTATATACTTAGAAAGTAGCATATTGTTGGCATATATCAAGCACTTAATAGAAGTATGTTGATTTTTCTTGACTTATTTTTATCCATAGCACAATGCCCAGCAAAGAATAAGTACTTAAATGCTTATCAAATTTAACTAACTGATGTAAGCATTAAAGTCATTGTTGGAAAAGTGTTTTGAGCTGTTTTTTGATGATGACATCAAAATTTTTGTAGCTAACAATGAATTGCATCTTGCCTTTTCAGTCACCTATAAGATTACAAAAATGTGGTCTGTTGTAGAATATAATTTTCAAAGGTTTATTCCTTTTTTTTGCATTTTTTAATCAATGACTTTTAACATTTCATCTAAGGTTTTTAAGATTTTACTAAGAAGAGAAAGTTAGCATATAGGTCAATACATATAGAATTTTTATAATTAACTTTTTTGTTTTTTAAAGCTCCTAACCCAAACAAAAAACTTATTCTTCTCTATTATGTTCTTTTAAAATCAAATAGTTTATGATTACTATTTTGGTATATCTCTCAACAAAAGCTGTTTGAAAATGAAAAATTACTTACTGAAGAATGCCAGCATGAAGATACCATCATTGCCCACTCTAAGCTGATCTGCATCACTGAAGTCATCTCTTGGAGGAAACTCTTCTTCCTGCATATATATGGCATGTAAAGTTATTATTTCCCATTACAATCATAGCAAATAGGTA
The DNA here is from genome assembly GCF_016432865.1 of Antechinus flavipes. Lineage (NCBI taxonomy): Eukaryota > Metazoa > Chordata > Mammalia > Dasyuromorphia > Dasyuridae > Antechinus > Antechinus flavipes. The sequence continues at coordinate 125,062,192 of NC_067400.1, read as the reverse complement.
ATTTTAAATGTAATGGCAACAATGGAATCAAATATAACTTAAGCTTCCATTAGGTTTTTTTGCTTTATTAAAAAGCTATGAATTTAAAGGATTTTACTAATGAAGTTATAATTTCCACATTTTAAACTTCATGAAATTAAATTCTAAAATAGCAAAACATAAGACCATTTGAAAAATTAACTACAATGTTCAAGTTAAAATAAATTTTATAGTTGACAAAATTCTAAATTTTAATAATGCATTATTTAAATAAAATACATAAATATTCCTTATAAAATCAGAATACAAAAAAATCATGAATTTTTTAATAGTTAAAATACTTAAACTTTAGGGGTCTATATTATGCCAAATTTCAATTCGCTTCGAGTTTTTAATCACGTGATTTTAAAAACTTTATATTCTTGACTGTCATTTTACAACAGTTTTGTAATGGGCTGAGGCTTGAGTTGATGCACTGAGGTCCCAAGCACATGAGGCTAAATAGTAATTGGACCATATTCTATTAATATATAAGCTTAGAGAAAGAATGGCCCCCCGCCCACTCTTTGTGCAAGTCCTGATGTGTTGTATAGGAAATGACGATTCTGGTGGGTGGAGGCAGGGGAGTGGAAAAGGAAGGGGAAGGAAAGACTTTTGGCATTGCTATTGTGATGGTTTGCTCAGTTCAGATCGCTCTCTGTTAGCTGGCTTCCTGTCGCAGCTGCCCATATTGCTATCACAATCTTTATTCACCTCTTCACTTCAATAAATATTGAAGATTTTTCCCTTAACCTGAATTCCTGACTCCGGCTGATTTTAAATACGCAGTCATTACACAGTTTCACTTAATTGATGTTTAACATTACTCAAACCAAAAAAGTCAAAAACCTGAATAATAAGGTTTTAATCTATGAAATTATTTATGCATTTAGTTTCAATTTTTTAAATTTAACAATAAAGAACTGTTGTCTATTTGATTAAAGCCAAGTAGCTCAAAGATAGACAATCTACATAAATCTAAACATAAACTTTTAAAACTTACTTATATACCTATTTGATACAGAAGGAATTGTGTGCGAAGTTATAAAATATTAAGGCTCTCATAATATAATCAGGTTAAATGGGGAGAGAGAGATAAAGACTGCACCTTCTATGGTGATCAAACCCCAACAATAGAAACATTATTCATAATTACCTTGAATAATAGCATAACAGTGCTAAAAAGTATATTCATAATGGTTTTCCTAATGTTCAGAACAGGGCCCATAATTGATCCATGACAATTTAAATCATCAATTTAAAAACTAAGTTTACCACAAGAAAGGTGTCATTCCAAAATACTTTAAGAGGTTTCTATGGCTTATGTCAAAGATGTCGGCAATGGCCATCTTAAGAAATCTGGAATTTCCCAGACCCTTCACACACTACAACTTTTACATAATGGGGTCTATATGCATAGACCTTATGGCATAAATATAGTGCGTGTGTGCATGTGTAAGAAATAAGTAAAATATATAAGATTCTAGCAATATGTATTCAAAAAATGAGGTCATTTTAAGAAAAGGAAAAAAAAAGGTTTTAGGCTTAAACATCTTGTTCTTTATCCCTGAAAACAAGATAAACTCAAACAAATTTAGAATAATGTTACATCAATAGTGAAATATCTTTTAAAAGCACTTATTTTCAAAAGTCTATATAGCATTACTAAGTGACTGAAAAAATAAGTGACTACTTATCATATTGTTAAAACAAAAGGATTGTCAATATGACATCAAACAGGATAAAAAAAGTTTTTTAGACAACTTAAGGGGGAAAAAATCAGCATAAATACTGACAGCAGCAAAGGGTTAGTATTTCTCTAATACTAATTTCCCAAATTATTCCATTCGTCAAAAAATTCATTCCTCAGGATCTCTTTTGCTTAGCATGGGTTTTAAAATAATTATGCAGAAACACTTTTTACTCATGTACAAGTAGAAAGAACAATTTATTTAAGATTCATTAGTATATCATACTACTAAAATAGTATTCTATACTATTCTGCTTTAACAGGATACTCTAGCTAGCTATCCAGATACCCCATAATTTAAACCTGCATAAGATAAATTATAACCTCTCTAAGCTTCAGTTTTTTTTGATTCCTCTTAAAAGAAGATAATATTTATACTAACTACTTTACAGAATTTTAAGCAATAAATTATATAGCAAATGCAAATTGCTTATGTACAGTACTTCAATAGCTATAGGCATAGTTTGCTCTCTCAACTTCCTCAGTGCAACAAGCATTATCAAAAAGTTGTATCTGCCCCAGGGTCACTATATATAGTATATGTTTAGTTAATTTTTAAAATTTGATTTTACCCATGTTATTCTCTGTTCCTGATGTTTTGCCTTCTCCATTTCATAAATCTAAATCCTTCAATTCCAAGACCAGTTTAAGCACTTAAGAATCTTTTAAGCTTCTGCCAACTTCCCCTTAATCTCAACAACTGCATCATGCCCTATAATTTGCTATACTTATTGTATATATAAACACAATTTAACAATTGTTATTCTCTTATGTTATTTACTAATTACTTCCTCTATGTTTTGTGTGGCAAACACCAAATGATACCATATAAGGAAATTGATTGTATTTTAATAGGCAGATTAATAACTAGTTAATGATGTGATGTTGTTTCTTAATGAACTATTAATGGTCATATCATTGACTTTCTAGAACAAAGATAAAAATCAACACATAAAAACTTTAATTAAAAAAGATGTCAAAAAATAGATGCAGAAAAATGAGAAATATATAAAAGAAGAGGCACCAATATATTATCACTAGTTTCTAAAGAAGTATAAATGATATTTAAAAAACTACCATAACAAGGAGAATCAAAAAGCCTTGAAACTAGCAAACCCTTGTTTTCTTTGCTAAATGGAACTAAGCCAAAGGAAATATCAATTCAAAATCTAAATTCATGTATAAAATCCAACAGAACAAGATGCTGGAAGAATATGAACTATATGACATCATAAAACAACAATAAGAAGCAAAAAACAAACTTACAAACAAACGGTCCCAAGAGACCATCTGAGCAGATCATCCTAAAGAGAGTTTGAAACTAGAAGGACAAACAGATGAAACATGGGCTACTACTGTAAATGTTTCTAGAATTCTTTTCATCAGTGATAGCAGAATTGCCACATTTTAAGTCTTAATCCCATAATTCATAGAAAAGTAGCTAACTACTCCAAATATAAACAGAGATGATATGTACCACAGAACACATGATAATGAGGATGCCACGGAAACAAATTTTAAAACATCTGATAGAGGGGTAAAATACTAAAGACTTATAAGAAATCTCACTCCTTATTAGTCAGTAGGACATACCATATAGAGTACTGGGCCTGTTGAAATCCTGTACCTCATATTCATAAACGTTATTATTACCAAAACACTTAAGTGTCAGTCTCCCCAAATATAAAACTTTAAAAATAATATATGTAATACATAAACGTAATAGGTTTGCTGTAATCATATAAAATCAAGCGATCTAGGAAGACCCTCTAAAAGAATGGCTTTAGGGAGATTTACATGAGACAACATTTGAAAAGGTTAAGAACTTGTGACTAGGATATCATCTGAAATAATAGAAAAAGTACCTGTATAGATGAAATCATGGTCTGTCAAATATGATCCTATAATAATCATGTCTTAATTCTTTTTTCAAGGTAGGACTATGCATTATACTATTCCTGTATCTGCTAAGGAATTTTGCCTAGCAAAATGTTGGGCATACATTCAATATACACTGGTTGAATAGTTCATATTTATTTTATGGCACATGGCTTTAGTTTATTTAAAGAGGTTTTTTGTGGAGGGAGGAAGGTTTAGGGGGTTTGTTTGTTTTATGACCCCTATTCACTTATATGTTTACAATGTAACTAGTTAACAACATGTAAAGAGGCTGAGTTTCAGAATTTGTTTTGGAAATATTTTTCAAAGTCAAGAAATATATATGTCCATGCAAAACTATAAATGAAAGATTCATACAATCACAGTGTTGAAAGAGAAATCTAAAAGGTCAACTAGTTCAGCCCAAAATATGAACAGGATTGTCTCTTAAAAATATCACAGCCTGACAAGTGGGTTGTCTGTTTTCAATAGCTGACTTTGAATGAAAAAAACATTACTTCCTGAAATTATCTGTTCCATTTTTGAATAGTTCTATTATGCTTTCTTTATGTTAAGTATAAATTTGATTCACTGTAATTTTACCCTTTCTAGTCCTGCCCTCTTAGGCCAAATGGTTGAAATAAAAGTCACCCTTTATAATTATCATGATCATTAATCATCCTTTTGATCAGACAATCTAGAATTTTATGGGAATCAATGTCAGACTCAATTGTAAGATTCCATTCTTCTCTTGTCTTTTTGAAAATTGGGACAGTAACTCTTTTCTGGCCTTTTGATACTTCTAAATTTCACCCCTATCTTTCAAATATAGAGGACTTAGCAATCACTGCTGCCAGCTTTTTTCAGCTTTTTTTATGGGAGGTCATAGTTCACTGAAACCAGGTTATTTGAACTCCACAAGAGTATCTGGGTACTCTATTGTCATCTCCTTACTTATCTTTATAATAAAATTCAAAGAAAAACGAGAGCAAAGTAGAGCTTTTATCTCCAACATTCTGGCTACAATGTTTTTCTTATCAAATATTAAAACTAATCAAAACTAGTAGAGATTTATTTGTTAGATATTACTTGTTAGATGACTCAAAAAATTCCTGACAAAATAAATATTAGAATGTTTCTAACAAGATTTAATTCATTTTTGTTAAACTTTAAGTCTTACACACTTGAGTTTTTTTAAAAAATTAACTTCATAGGTAAGAAATGGAGGAAGCATACTTCTGGTTTATCTGAAAAACATATAGTGAATTTATTATAATGCAAACTCAATATGAGTCAATAATGTGTTATGGCAGTCCATTAATTCACTTTTATTCACATTAAAAGACATAATTCCACAATTAGAATGATCGTAAGCAGGGGAGTATTGATAAATGTTTAACAACTGTCTCTTCATTTTAAAAATAATGTGCCAATGACACACATTTAAGTTTAATCTACATTATTAACATTTCCTCCATCATTTACTTAAGTTTAGATTAAATAAGTCCTGATTTTTAGCATTTGCCAGTTTCCAAAGTAAAAATGTCCAATACTAAAAATTTAACTAAAATTAGGCTGGGTTCAACTGGTTCTAGGACATCCCTGGTCATATGACCTGCATATTCTATTCCTGTCAGACAAAAGCAATATTACCATATTTAGTTCTAAAACTATTTTTTAGGAAAGAATTTAATAAGCTAGAGCAGAGTTCTTAACCTGTTTTATGTCATGGATCCATTTAGCAGTCTTTCATGGATTCCTCAGAATAATGTCTTTAATGCATAGAATTACAAAGAAAACCAATTATACAAAATCTAATTATTAAACTGTAGTGTCACTGCTGAATCTATATCCCAAAAAAGATCATAAAAGACAGAAAAAGACCCATGTGTAAAAATGTTGGAAGCAGCCCATTCTGAAGTCACAAGGAATTAGAAATTAAGTGGAGGCTTATCACTTGAGGAATGGCTGAATAAGTTATGGTATATGAATGTAATAGAATACTATTGTTCTATAAAAAGTGATAAGCAGGCTGATTTCAGATAAGTCAGGAAAGCCTTACATGAAATGAAACAAGAGAACATTACAACAAGACTATGTGATCAACTTGGTTCATTTCAACAAGCACATGATTCCAGGCAATTAGACTTGGGAGAAAAAATGCTATAAATGCCATCAGTGTCCAGAAAGAAAAATGGAGACTGAATATGAATCAAAATATAGTTTTTTGACCTTTTTTTTTGGTTTACTTGTTTCTTTCTCTCATGTTTTTTATTTCCTTCTTTGGTCTGATTTTTCTTGCACAAACATGACAAATATGGAAATATATTTAAAAGAATTGTACATATTTAACCTGTATCAGATCACTTGCTGTCTTGGGGAGGGCGAGAGAAAAATTTGGATCACAAAGTCTTGCAAAAGTGAATGTTGACAACTATCTTTACATGTAGTTGAAAAAACAAAATACTACTGAAATTAAAAAAAAAAAAAAACAAGAATTCATGAACTGGAAAATATACACAGAAGGGTAACCAGGATAGTAAAGGGCTTCACAAGGGAGCGGGGGATGTTTATTCTGAAGAGCAAACTTAGGAAGAACATCAGCTATGTTCAAGTATCTGAAGGATCCAAGAATCTGAAGAATCACAGAGAAAGAAAATTAGAATTCTTCTGCTTTAAAGAAAAGTCCCATATAGACCAAAACATTCACTACATTTTTTGTTTAAAAAAAAAAAAGTCATGGCACATATATGCTGGTAAAATACCACTGTGCTATAAGAAACAGTGAATACAAAATAAGTTAAAGAAGTGTGAAAAGACATGTGAACTGATATGAAATGAAGTAATCAGAAATCAACAATAAGCATGTTGAACACTTATTATGTGCTACAAAGTAAAAATATAAATATTTAACTAAAACAATCCTCACCTTTATGAACCAATCTAAAGAAAAAAATATAAATATATAAGCATATTTGAATATCTGAGGGGATAATCAACATTGTAGGAGACAGCACTGAGCTAAATTTTGACGAAAACTAGTAATTCTAAGAAACAGGAGTTAAAAAAGAATGTATTTTAGAAATGGGGGACAGATGGTGCAAAGGCATGGAGATGGGACACAGAATATTGTACTGAGTAACAAGAAAGCCAGCTTCGCCGATGAGGATGATATATGAAAGAAAGTAAGGTATATTAAGCCTGGAAAGGCAGGGAGGAGCTAGGTTATGAAAATATTTAAATGCCAAACAGATGTTTATTTTTAGTCCTAGAGATAAAAAAAGAATCAGTAGAATTTACTGAGCAGAAGAGGAACATAGTAAAAACCTTTGCTTTAGTAAAGGAAGATTAGAGAGACAAGAATAATTAGGGAACTATAGAAATGCTCACAACAACGTAAATGGCAAACAATATCATCACAAAATTGAATATGGTGAAATTATAATGAACAAGATCAAACACAAGGAAGAGCTTAAAAATGGACCACTCAGAGACAAGAGACTATATATGACTGTGAAAAAAGCTGTGGTTGGTTTTGATGAGATGCTTTTTAAAAATCTGTCATAATGGGGCAGCTAGATGACACAGTGGATAGAACACCAGCCCTGAAGTCAGGAGGACTTGATTTCAAATATGATCTCAGACACTCAACACTTCCTAACTGTGTGACACTGGGCAAGTTACTTAACACCAACTGCCTCAGCAAAAACAAAATAAAAAATTGTCACAAGGAATGGTTCACTGGGTAAGTCATGGAAAAGGGATATCTTAAGAAATGAAGCTGATGTAAAAACAAAAGTTATCAATAAAAATAAACAGTTTTTATAAAATGTGTATGCTTTGACACTGGAGGTACAGCTAGGAAAAACAAATAGTGAAAACTGAAAAGATGTCAATTAATTTTAGGTTTAGACTAAGGAAGCACAAGAACAATCTAAAATTAAAAATAATGGATTCTTTCTCACAATCAATTTTTAAGAAAAAGCTGGATGACTTTGTTAAAAAAGTGATTGGGGTGGGGGTGGGAGGGTCCTTTTTCAAGCATAAGTTTGACCAAATGGTCACTTATCAGAAATTCTGAGGCTTCCTATTCAAGAAAAAAAAAGGAAATGGGGAATATATGGCCTGTTTTAATTAGTACTTCCAAAAGATGGTAAGAATTACCATTAAAGAAAGGATGAGAGAAATATACACCCAATTATGAATAGATATGCATCATATAATATACCTATCTTTATAGCTAAAGTTTCATACTCTCCAATCTAATCACTCCTTTTTGAAATTCTGCTCATGAAATGTCATACCCCAGTTGAATAGGTCCCCAATTGAGTGAGTCAATGCCAAGTGCATTTTTTTAACAGTGAATTCTTTTTACCTAATGATAGAAGATTGGCTCCTTTGATTTTTGTTTTCAATAGTTGATTTGAAGTTTGTTTGTTTGTTTGTTTGTTTTGGGGGGAGGTTGAGGGTGTCACCACCCAGTAGTAAAAAAATAAATACAGAAAAAAGGGGGCTGAAACATATTTTGGAACACTTTGGTATGTTTCACTTTTACCTACTTTCAATTATGTATGGACAAAAAATGCAGAGGCATTTGAGATATAGCTTGCTTATACCCTTACAACACTAAAACACAAACAGCCTGTGGCAAGTCAGAAGATGCAACTGAAAAAAAAAAAATCTGGGTGCCTTCTTTCTATATTAAGTTGCAATTTCTAGCCAAAATAAGCTTTCATCTAAAGTGGGTTTCAAGTAGTCTCTGGCTATTTAAAAGGGGAAGAGGAATATGGAATGGCAGAAGAAATGTTGATCACAGCTGAAGGTTAGGAAGGTGGGAAGTTAGAATTTTACTTTAATCCTGAATCATACAGCTTGAAAAAGGTGAAAAATAGAATGTTAAAACTTTTGTTCACATTTATATTTTTATTTCAAATAATTTTTTAAATGTTTTATTTAAAACCTACCCAACTCAGAAGTATATGCAAACTGCAAGTAAAAATCAACTTTCTAAAAAAATCTGTCTATTATAAAGCAGTATTTTTGATAAAAGAATGAGTGGTTGTGTGCAAAGCTAGACTAAAAGGCAGTCAAACCCAGTCTCAGTTAGATGATCGTTTTCTCTGGAAAATTGTACAAAAGGCTGAAGTCAGAAATGTCCATACAAAATGCTTTGTTCTTTTTCTGTATATTCTCCAGACACTAGGAGATGCTAGTCATATATATGATGATAGACAATTAATGACTGAGGAGCTTCCTAACATAAACTCATTTCATACTTTAAATGCTCTCAAATCAGGTTGTCTGCTTTTTCTGGACATAAACTTGAAGATGCAGCAATGAAAAAAAATACTGAATATGGAACTGGAGTAATAAAGTATGAAACCCAGCTCTGACATTTGCCACCTGTGTAAGTTAAAAAGGGCTTTGAAAGCCATATTACATTTGATTCCAGAGATGATAAGGAGGCACTGGAGTTTACTGCAGCAGAGGAAGACATAAATGGATTTGCACCTTAGCACAAATATTTTCAAATATGGAGTGAATTCTGTGGTTAGATAACATTACATGTTAAATGAAATTTAACTTTTCTAGCCTTTTAATTTCTTCTTTTCAAAAAAAGGGCCGGTCTGGATAATTTCTAACATCCCTACCAGTTCTAGATTTTGTAATTCTAATAAGATGGAGATCAGAATCAAGGAATAGAAGATGGGGAACAGATAGAAGTTATTGAAGTCAGGGACAGTCAACAATCAAGTTCAGTTATGAACTCTAGCAGGATACACACCACTAATACAATTTTACATGGTGTCATGGTTCAGTAATGACAACAACAACAATAATAAATAATAACTGATATTTATATAGCCTCTTAAAATTTGTGAGGATAAAAAGTCAGTTAGTAAATAAACATTTCTTAAGTGTCTAGTATGTGTCAGGCACTGTACTAAGTCCTGGCTCAATGAGCTTACAATAGAATGGAGATAACAACATATAACTATGTAAAACAAGCTATGTACAAGGTGAATATATAAAATAACCAATACAGGAAAGGACCTAGTATTGAGAGGAATTAGGAAAAGTTTTCCTTATAGAAAGCAGGATTTTATTTAGGACTTGAAGAAGCCAAGGATGGGAAGGAAAAGAATTCTAGAAACAGGAAATAGCCAGAGAAAAAGTCCAAAGTGAAGAGATGGAAGGCCTTGTATATAAACTGCAAGGAGGTCATCAGTGGATCAAATAGGAGGGAAGTAGGGGGAGAAAAAAGAGAGAGAAAATGGGGAAGTCTAAATATAAGAAGGGAAATAAAAGAAGATGTAAGATATAAGAAGCCTAGGAAACAGAAAGAGTAAGTAAGTTATTAAGAGCTTTAAAAGCCATAACATTATATTTGATCCTGAAAGTCACAAGGAGACACTGGAGTTTACTGAAGCTGAGAGGGACATGATCTGACTTACATCTTAGGAAAATCACTTTGCTAAATGGTAATCACATAACTAAAATCATAAATATTTTTAGATAGAGGGAATTTTGTAGCAAGATAAAATTGCTTATTAAATGACATCACAGATTTTATTTTACATTGCAATTATTTATGGCAAGACTTTTTCTGTATAAATCTTATATTTCATCTTATTTTTTGTATTTAAGACATCTAGGTTAATTTTTCACATGAAAATTTTGTTTGAAGTTTGTCTAACTATATTGAATCCATTTTATTATATACATTAGTCTACAAAAAAAGCTGATTCTTTGTATCATTGTAACCATAACGTGAATGAATAGTAAAGAATCTGGGTCATCCAAGTTATTATTTTTTGATTTGGGGCTGAAAATTTATAACCTTGTCTTTTTAAATGAACATAAAAGATAAACCCCGGATTTTTTACTAGAAGAATATCCAGTAATCTGCATTACCATTATTTTTATAGATTCCTATACTTCAGCATAAACCAGAAGGGGAAAGAATGAGAGCCTACTTTAAGAGTTATGAGGTTTTTTTTTATTCACACAATGTACAATTTAATATGATGGGGCAGGGGAAAAGATGACAAAGGCCTTGGAGCCAGAGATAGGGACATAATGATAAATAAATTCTCAAGGAATTTATACAATCATTTTATCACTTTAACTGTTACAAATAGTCATTTTTTAACTAGAAAAAACAAAAGTTGTCTATTAAGATCAACTTTATATAAAAATTTACAATTCTAAGGTTACATGCCAATTTAAAATTATGCAAAAATTATAAAAGAATATTTTATAAGATCACCATTAGTGAAACACAAAATACATCAGGAAAAAAAATTATTACAAAGTCTAAACTATGTAAAACTATACCATACCTCTGGTGAGTGCAGGAATATTTCATCAAATAGACTCCTAGATTCCCTAAACTGTCCGTGCTAAGCATGTAAGACAATAAAACAGAAAAATATGAGCTGAAAACTAAACATTGTGAAAATTACTCATAATATACGAACTGAACATTGTCAACATTTTGATATTTTTGACATTTGACACAGTGCCATTTCTTGGCACTACAATAACCTAAAACTCAAAAATCTAAATTTTAAAATTTATATTCAAAATAAGAACTACCTTTCCCCCTCAGACTTTATGTTAATTATTGTGCATCATGGGAATATATTACCTTTAAAATTAAGTTATATTAAATTCTAAAAATTTCACTTGTTTAAAAATTATAATTACTCCCAAGATTTATTATAGATCAAAAACTTAATGAAGAATTGTTAAGTTGTTCAGTCATGTTTGACTCATTGTGACCTTGGAGACCACAGTATGCTAATGCTATCCATGAGGCTTTCTTAACAAAGTTATTAAAAGTGGTTTGCCATTTCCTTCTGCAGTGAATTATTGCAAACAGAGGTTGACTTGCCTAGCGTCATAGTTATTAAATGTCTGAGGTCATATGTAAACTTAAGTCTTCCTGACTCCAAGACTAGTGCTCTCTCCACTGAGTCACCTAGCTACCTCTTAATGAAGAATAGTTTCCACTAAAAAGTGAATGTGTCAGGTACAGTGTATACTTAAGAAATCACCAGATAATTAAAAAAAAAACAGTAAACTCTTAAACGGTGTATCAATTATCAAATAACAGAAGAAGATGGTTTAGAAGCTTTCAAATGATTATAGTGGACTCTATCTGCTATTTGCATATTATTCCCAACATCAAGAGACCACCATCTTGCTACCAATCATTTGGAGCATGCTAACACAGCAGGATATAGGAATGTAAAAGAGAACAAGACTTCCAGAGAAAGCGCATGTTTTTCTAATTGCTTTCCAAACTTGGAATTAACTGGTTACCAATTGTTATACAATAGCTAGACTATTAGTTCAGATGATATAAAATAGATTCTTCATGTTTTCAACAAGATCTATAAACTCATCTTCTACCCTCTGACACAAGTTTTCTTCTTTCACAGAATTTAAAGTCCCATTCATACAGTTACTATATATCAGAGACAGGACATAATCCCTGATCCCTCAATAGCCACCACTTTGATCAACTCTATTATACTGTTTCATACTTATATTTTGGGAAAGATATCATTTCAGAGTTTATTTTTATAATCCTGCAGGATCTATTAGAACACTCAGGTTTTTCAAATTTATATATAGATATACCACAAACTTTTTTTTTAATCTACCTCTGTCTTCCCTAAACTGCTGCAACTAAACTTAATTTGGGTAAAGATCTGTTATTGAGTTCCTAACTGGTCCTCTCCTAATCTCTCCCTCTCCCACACAGGTGCCAAAATAATTTCTTAGTCTCTCCCCTGTCCAATTCCACCTCCACACACTTAACAAAATAATCATCTTAAGGCTGAGGTCTCACCATTTCATCCCCTGCTTAAAAACACTTAGAAACTCCTTTTGATCTATAGGATAAAATACAAACTTCTCAGCCTAGTACTTAAGGTCCTTCACAAACTTAATTTAACTTAGCTTTCCAGTTTATTTCACCTTATTTCCCTTCATATATTAAACATTCTAATCAAACTGCATTATTGATTATTCCTGAACTTTCTTACTTGCAATGTCCTACCTCCACTCTCAAAATCCTTATTTGCCTTCATGGTCCTACTCTTATCTTCTCCGTTAAGCTTTCACTGATCACTCCAGTTGTTAATGTTCTCCTTCTCTCATATGAAATTCCTTATATTTATGTATCTATGTACATGCTATATCCCATCAGAAAATTAAAGCACCTTGAAAGACAGGAATTATTTTGTTTTTTCTTTTCCATCTCTAAATGGACCCATGAGACTCCATCATCAAGACATAAGAAAAATAGAGCTAGCCTTTCCCCTTCCCAAATTTTCCCTCAACAGCCCACAGCATTTTATATTTTGGACAGTCTATCTTGTCTTTAATTTAGAATGTAAAGACCAACAGATTTAACTTCATATGTACCTTTGATAATGATTCCCTGTGAAAAACTTTCCATCAGAGAATACTATCACACCCTAAGTCAGGAATTTAAGAGTGATCACTGAGTCATCATTAGCCTACAGCTATCTACTATCTAATTAGGTAACTAACTATACTACTTTTTTCCCATCTAAATCTACTCTATTTTTTCTTCTCTACCAGAGCCCTAGAAACTTGTCCTCTCTTGCCTAGAATATATTATAGCCTCCTTCTTGTCAGATGGCTTGCCTTTAGCTTATCTTCCTGCTACTGCCAAAGTTATTTTATCCTACCTTTAACTATTACATATTATAAGTCTGCAGCATTTTCCATTTTACTAAGTCTAAGTCCTTAAAAAGTCATGTCAAAAGCATCCTGGACTGTCTTATTTCAATTGTCTTTTCTTGTAACAGTCAAACCCCTATGCTCATCATGAGTACAAATCCCTAAACCTCCTTATGACTGTAACATCCTACCTCTTAACTAAACTCACTCCAGTTCACTAAGCATTTAAACAGTTCCTAAAATTTTACCTTCTCCAAACACTGTTTTAATGAATTTTGAAGCTATTCAACACCGTGATTGATTTGAAGACAAACAACTTTTGAGATCACTCTCTTCAATAATATGTGCCTTATTAGCAATCTATCAATATATTTCTTAAATTAAATATTTTCAATTAATATATATTCTATAAATGGGCACCAATATGTGCTGTCTTTCCAACTGGTAAACTACTAGGGGATGGGCTGGTATCTAACTTCTCTTACAATACCTGGCAGTACATCACATATAGGAACTTAAGTGATTTTTTAAATAATGATAGTGTTAGAATATTTAACATAATCAGATTATATTCTTAAAATTACATGAGCTAAATATTTACCCTTCAACTTTAATATAGACCTAAATAAGGATGGATTGCTCTTATTTATTTCCTGACTGTCATCCAAAGTCAAATGAATTCATCATAAAAGTTACCCATTAAAATGGGTGCTGGAAACATAAGAATAATATCAATAAGAAAAATACACCAAAAACTATTAGATGAGAAAAAAATGTGATAAGCACAAAGAAGAAGTCCTGAAAAGGTGCTGGGAAGCAAGCAGAAGAAATGGCTCCCAAGCAGAATTTAAAAAGGTTCTCTGGAAAAAAAGAATTCAAACATTAAAGATAGCTGGGAAAAGGAGCAATTCTATTCCAGGCAGGAGAGACAGAATGGCTAAAAGCAAATTAAAAACAGCATTTCTAAAAAGGGTGATAATTATTTTTTCTTACTCTCAGAGATGGTTCTGCTGCAGCAGCTGCCATTGCAGCAGCTTTGGCCTTCTCAGCTTCATCATATGTAGGAAGAGTAGTAGCTACACTGTAAGGAGGTGGCACAGGATAAAATTCGCTGTGAGTTTCTGCTTCTGAAGAAAAAGAAAAAAGATAAACATGAAAGGTAAAGTATGTGAAGTCATTTTTGTACATACTCTACAATTCTACAATCATGATAATTTACAAAGATTATCTATGTAACTATATAGCCCAAGACAAAAAGGAACTAAAATCATTTAAATTAGACTTTTTTTTAACCTGTAAAGCTATTTTAAAGCTTTCCAGATTTACTGATACTACCATAAATGAGACAGAGTAAGGATTTTAGAAAGTATACTAGACTAAGAAGTAAAGAAACTTCAGCTCTACTATTTATTAACTATAATGTTAGGCAAATTCTGTGATCTACCGCCCAAGGTCTTTATCTAAAAGATATTCTTCAGTCTGATATTCAAACCCTTTCATAACCCAAGTCAACCTACCTTCACTGTCTTATCTCACAGGACTCTTGCTCATGCAAGTCTATATTTCAACCAAACTGGACTATGTACTTAAAAACATTCCAAGTGTTCCTATTCTTCACTTTCTTCATGTTATTTCCTAGATATGAGATAACACCCACCTCCTATCTTACCAACTAAAATCCAATCTACTAAAATGCTAAATCCTTCTTTATCTTTCCATTCAAAAATTATTCATCTCCTCCTTATGAATTCTGATTGTGCTTTAAAATAGTTTACTTTATATTGGTTTATATCCCCTTATTAGATTTTTGTAAGACCAAATGGTGCCCAACATCTAGCATATTTTATTACATAAATATATGCATTAATATTTAATAAATATCTGTTGAATTAATGTTCAATTATCTTGTTGAGTTAATGTTTTCAGGAAAGAATTATTTCAAAACTCAGAGAATGCCTATATTTTAAAAATTAAGTAAAAAAGCCATTTATACATTTCTTACTTTTCCAAAGAAGCATTATAATGTTTAAATATCTGTAAAAACTATAAGTAAATGTAAAAACACTTCACCTTCTCCATTTTGCAATTATAAAATATGTCAACTTTGAAATATCCTATATTTAAGTATTATAGTAAGTATTATAGCATAGCAAAAATAATACTAGATTGAAAGGTAAGAAGCCTGTATTCTAGTTTCAGTTTTGCCAATAACTAGCTATATAAGCTTAATCAAATTATTTCTTTTCTTTGGGCCTTAGTTTCCCTATAACTGTTTGCTGGAGTGACCGAGATCAAGATCCAGCAAAAGAAACTTAAGAAGTAGTCTTAAGAGAAAAGAAAACAAGGCTATAGTAAGAGTTTCACAGAAATCTAGAGAGAAACAAGTATTAAAGAGAAAAGGTTCATTAACAATGTCAAAGGCTGCAAAATGGTCAAGAACAATGAGGACTAAGAAACACCCATTAAGTTTGGCAATTTAAGAGACCTCTGATACCTCTGGAAAAAGCTGTTTCAGCTAAACAATAAGATGAGAAACAAGAATGAAAAGAGAAAAAGGAGGAAAGGAAGAAGAAGTACTAACTATAATTATCCCCTCCATATCGCAGGGGATTAGGGGCACAGAGCTCTCAAAATCCTTGAAAAATTTCATGATTTTTCCTTCATATCAGAGAAGTCTTAATTTTTTTTTTTTTTATAAAATTTGGATTAAGCATTTGGGCATAGGTCAATGTTGAATAAAAATACTAGCCTTTATGTGTCATTTGCTGGCTTGCATGTTCTTTTCTTCAATTTTAACTTTTTACTTATTTTAACTTTAAAAAAGAAATTGTGGATATTTATGGTAT
Source organism: Antechinus flavipes (assembly GCF_016432865.1). NCBI lineage: Eukaryota > Metazoa > Chordata > Mammalia > Dasyuromorphia > Dasyuridae > Antechinus > Antechinus flavipes. The sequence continues at coordinate 125,045,980 of NC_067400.1, read as the reverse complement.
TATAATCTGAAATATGGGGACAGTTAAGTGGTACAAGGCATAAATCAACCCTGGAGTCAGGAGGGCCTGAATTCATGACCTCCTTAGAAATTCTTACTTCAATTCTGAGTTCAAATCTGGCATCAAGAAGCTTGATACTTATAGCTGTAGAATCCTGGACAAGTCACTTAACCCCAATTGTCTCACAATACACAAACAAATAAATAAGAAGGAAGAGAAGACAAAATGTTAATAGTATGCATTTCTAATTTTCTAAACATTTTCTGTCTTGTCTGTGCATGTCTGTATGTCATCTGTGGCTTCCACAAAACTTCTAAAAAATTCCCATTTAATTTCTTATGACAACTAGTGATAGATCAAAACCACAATGGGGAAAAGTTATGATAAGGAAGAAATAACTGTACAGAAATCCCTCAAGCTTAGTCATAGTGAAGTAGATTTCTAGAGTTTAGGTAATACCGTATGTTGATGTTTAACATATATTAGACTACTTGCCATCTAGGGAAGGGCAAGAGGGAAGGGGGGGATTGAAACACAAGGTTTTGCAAGCATGTTGAAGAATAATTTATGCATATGTTTTGAAAAATAAAAAAATTTAATAATAATTTTTAAAGTACTATATGTTTATATGACAATATCAATATGTTATATGGTTTAAGGAGAACCAAAGTCTATGACACATGGTAATCTCATTGAAATTTAACTTTAAATGTGATGGCAGTCTACAATTTCCCCGCTCTCCCTTTTCTTAAACCACTGTAAATTCAGGCACAAAAGTGTTAAACAGAAAGGAACCTGAGGTTAATTTAACCAACGCTATCTTACTTTTGAAACATGACATCTTCATTTTAAACTCACTACTTTACCACAGCAAAAGTACTTTAGACAATGTAATAAAACTGAAATTTTTTTTATTAAAAAAAAATTGAGAAGGGAATGATGAAGAGAAACAACATATGAAACTTGTGTCAAAGAAGGAAAAAAAAACCAATTTTGAGATTATGCCATCAAAAATGTGCTGAAAACAACAAGAGGATTTAACACTACTTTTCCAGTCTCCAATTCCTTTATTTTTTAAAATTATTCTTTCTTTATAATAAGGACATCATCAACTTAAGCTTTTAAGTTCTTAACACATCAAAAAGGAAAAGGAATAAGCATAGTTATTGCCAATAGATGTATACATTATATACAATCAGTAATTTTTATTATCATTACAAATATTCAGCATTTAAGATTCTTGGATAAATGCTATACAGTGTGATGGAATTGAGACTATGGGATTTTAACCTTAAACAAAATTATAAACAAGCAAAAGTCAAAGCATTTAGAGCACTGTGTTGATCAGGGAAAGTTAAAGGAGATAAGATTTTAAGAGCAATTTGACAATGAAAGCAAGATAATCTAGTGGAAAAACAGAAATGTTCTATATAAAATACTGTCTGGAATAAAGTAATACCATATAATAATATAGTAATGATGTAGTGATAGTGAAGAAGTGTGAGAAATGAAGTGGGGAATCCCCTCTGGTCAGAGACACAAGTCCAATACAAAAGAATTCACAAACCCAAAAAGTCTCAAGCAAAAGGGAATTTTATTGGCACTGAGAAGCCAGCTTTGCTAGGAAGACAGACTCCTCAGTGGTAAGGTTCTGTCAGGGAAAATGGCAAAGGTAAACACTGAGAAGAGAATATCTTCACAGTGAGCAAGAGTCTTGGCAGGCAGCTGTGCCAAGAAGAGAGCTTCTTTGGCAAGCATAATCCTGTTTCGGACTTCTACAAAAATCTGAAGTTCAGAATTATCTTTTATTATTAGCACTCTGAGGCTTGGGCTAGATTCCTTCAATGTTATCACTGCCAAGGGTTTGAATTTCCAGTTGGAAAGAGATTATTTATAGTGAAGTTTCAAGCCACTCAATAAAAATATCCGGCAGAGATCTCCAATTGAATGAGACAATGTCAGAGAAAGGTATACTCCCAGGGGAAAACCTGAGACCCCCCAAATCTCCTTTCTTTTACAGATTAAAGGGGACACAGTTTCAGGGTTCACCCCTATTAGTAATTTATCATATATAATAACATGCATAATGTAAAATATAATATTTGATAATAATAGTAATAGTAAGTAAAGTAAGTAAATAATAGTAAATTTTTGACAAATATGTAAAATAAGAAAATTATGAAAAAAAATAGAGTAATCAGGAAGGTGTGAAGTAGGGAAGTAAAGTATGATAGTGTGGGAAAGAGTTAGGAATTACTTTTACTATTAAATTTCATGTGACCACCATAAATGAAATACCACAAAGTTACCACAGAAAAAACAAGCAGACATGCAAACAACATATATTACATAGTTCCTTTTTTAGAAAAAGTCAAAAGTAAAGCAGAAGTCAAAGAAGTAAAGCAGAAGAGTTGCAAATTGTAATTCCAAAAAAAATTTAAAAATCAGTTTTTCACTTCAAACCAAACAATTATTGTACTAAGGATATAGAAGAAAAAATTATGCAACCAAAAATGAACATAAAAATTTTTAAATTTTAAATTACCTGAAGTAGCAGCTGCTTCCACAGTAATGCTACTATAAGGTGGAGGAGAAGCTTCAGGTTCAAGTATAGATCCAGATGGAGAAGTCCGTGCTATCTGTGTTGAAGGTGATGGTGGCTCAATGGCAGGTGATTCTGAATTATCATCTTCATTATGAAGCTAAAGAAAATATGAAAGTAATTAAATATAAACAAAGAAAACATAAGGAGCTGAATACCAAAATGTATTTTTCCTCTGATACACTGTTAAATTGATCTAATTATGAAGATAAGTAAACTAAAAAATACCCAAGAAGAATTGTTAATATGGTCTTTTACTTTCCAAATATAAAAAGTTAAAAGCCAAGTTACATAAATTTAATAAACAAGAAAAAAGGAAACTGATTTACCATTCATCCAAAATAAGTTAGATTTCCCAACCCTACCACCACACTAATAGAACAAGATTGACACTGTGAAAACTGTCAAGATTGTCAAAAAATGAATCGCTATCTAGGGGATTAACTACTAAAATATTAAGAAATCTTATTTGTAACACAGTTTTATATATAATAAACTTATAGGATAAAAGTCTATAAAACTTACATCATCTTCTTAATAAAAGGTTAATTGATCTTCCAAAGGTAGGTAAGCAGATAAAGACATACACAAAAAAAGATAAGCATAATTTTTCAATATTAATAAAAGTCTGACAAAATAACAAAATCTGACCCTTGACAAAGCTGACATTTCAAGGTCACCTTTTGGAGTCAAAATTCAAAAAAGGAAAAAATATATCAATGTGAACTAAGAACATCAATGGTTTAAACAAAACAGTCACTTCCTATTGAAGATGGCAAGTTTTTCCACATGCACTAAAAAGCCAGAACAAAAGCAGGTTAACAAGCCAGGATCTTACTAAACAAACCAGAATCATTTCAGAGGAACTAAAACTATGTCATTTTGGTGAAAGATCTGGGCAATGAAAAAAAAAAAATTAAGCTGGTACAAAATCTCAAATTAGAAATGGAGGCTAGAGTTTTTAATATGAAGATAACGAACACTATGAAATATTATTACGAATCAAAAGATGACTTGAATAATTCCAGAACTATAATCAAAGCTTTAAAATAATAACAAAAATAATTATAATATAATAATAATTAATGAAGTATAATTAATTAGCATCACACAAGATTTAGCCGCTAATAATTAAAATAAAGAAAATCTTGGAATGTGATATTCCAAAAAAAACAAAAAATAGCATACAACAAAGAACAACTTATCCTGAAAAAGTGAGCATACATAACCCTACAAAAATAAAAAATGACCTCTTAGTGAAAGGGACTTTGAAGTCTTCCTGAAGATTAGAGATTAATAAATACTTAGAAATAAGAGAGATTAAAGGAAACCTAGAAAGATAAATGATGTGAGCAGGTAGAAAAGGCTAAATAATTATGATTTATTCCATTCAATTAGGGGGAGAAATAAAAATTTCCTTCAGAATTCTAATGTTTTGTGGGTAACAGAGGAATTCAAAAAGTTAAAATTAAAAGCCCAAGTTGGCTGCTCTGTTTTAATGTTCTTAAAAGGAAATAAATGGGAGCCAAAAAAGGGATTCCAAAAAAGAAATGATGAAAATGGGGGCAAAACTTAGTATTTCTCATAACAGGAATAGAGAATAAGTGAATATGGAGAAAGCAGTAGGACAGGAATGGATATTGTATAAGCCTGGCTTTTATTAGAACAGAACAAAAGAAAATTTAAGATACACACAGAATTGGTATAGAAATATAATAAACTATATATTGGTTTACTTGCTAATTAGGGGAAGGGGTAGAGAGGAAGGGAGGCAAAAATTGGAACAAAAGGTTTTGCAAGGGTTAATGTTGAAAAATTATCCATGCATATATATATAAAAGCTTTAACCAAAAAAAAAAAAAAAAATTAAAGAAATATGTTAAACTAAACAGAGAAAATGGAACAATGAAGAATGGAAGGGTACAATCAAGACTATAACTAAACAAACAAACCAACTTCAAAATATAGTGCATAAAGGAGGCTTAAAAGAAAGGGTAAGAATGAGTAATCAAAGTCTAAGTGAAAGGCAACAAGGGCAAGTGTTAATCGGAAGCTGATCACATTAATCATTAAGTTTATAATTAAGGCTGATCACATGTCTTCCCTTCTACCACTTTCTTATTATTTATTGGGGGCAAAGAAGAGATTATGATAAATAAGCACATGATAAAAGAAAATGAAATAGCCATGAACAAGATTAAGTAATCTTTAAAATAAGCAGATAGAAAAATGGATTCTAAAGCAGAATTCAATGTTATTTACAAAAAACACTTGAAACAAAGATTCACACAAAGTTAAAATAAGAGGCTTGGATTACAAATTATTATGCTTCAAGTAAGGTTAAAAAAAAAAAAGGGGGGGGGGGGGGGGAGAAATAATAATCATTCCAGAAAAAGTAAAAGTAAAAAATATAGTTGAGAAAGGTAAGCAGGGAAATTATAATACCATATAGTACCATATACATATAATACCAATATAGTACCATAAACAATAAAATATCAATTCCTAACATAGACATAATACCCTATGACAGAAGAGAGGAAAAAAAAAAAAAACTAGTAAAATTTTAGCAATTGGGTACCTTGAAATACTCTTCAGACATTGACAAATTAATAAAAAGATAAGCAAGAAAGAACTTAAGGCCTTAAACAGAATTTTAGAAAAATTATATGAAAGAATTGTAATTTTTTTAAATTTTAATTTTCTATATAGAGAATTGACTCAAATTTATAAGAAACCAAGCCATTCCCCAATTGATAAATGGTCAAAAGATGTGAACAGACAAGTTTCAGATGATGAAAGTGAAACTATTTCTATCCATATGAAAAGGTGTTCCAAATCATTATTGATGAGAGAAATGCAAATTGCTAAGATGACAGGAAAAGATAGTGATGAATGTTGGAGGGGATGTGGGGAAACTGGGACACTGATGCATTGTTGGTGGAGTTGTGAACAGATCCAACCATTCTGGAGAGTAATTTGGAGCTATGCTCAAAACGTTGCCAAACTGTGCATACACCTTAATCCAGCAGTGTTACTACTGGGCTTATATCCCAAAGAAATATTAAAGAAGGGAAAGGAACCTGTACGTACAAAAATGTTTGTGGCAGCCCTTTTTGCAATGGCTAGAAACTGGAAATTGAATGGATTTCAATTGGAGAATGGTTCGGTAAATTGTGGTATATGAATGCTATGGATTATTATTGTTCTATAAGAAAAGACGAGCAGGAAGAATGCAGAGAAGCTTGGAGAGACTTAAATGAATTGATATTGAGTTAAATGAACAGGACCAGGAGATCATTATATACTTCAACAATAATACTATATGATGATAATTCTGATGGACGTGGCTCTCTTCAACAATGAGATGAACCAAATCAATTCCATTTGTTCAATAATGAAGAGAACTAGCAACACCCAGCGAAAGAACTCTGGGAAATGAGTGTGAACCACAACATAGCATTTCCAATCCTTCTGTTTTTGTCCACTTACATTTTTGATTTCCTTCTCAGGTTAATTTTACCTTCTTTCTAAATCTGATTTTTCTTGTATAGCAAGATAACTGTATAAATATATATACATATGTTACATTTAACATATACTTTAACATATTTCACATGTATGAGACTACCTGCCATCTAGGGGAGGGGGTGGAGGGAAGGAGGAGAAAAGTTGGAACAGAGGTTTTTGCAAGAGCAATGTTGAAAAATCACCCATGCAAATGTTTTGTCAATAAAAAGCTACAATAATAAAAACATTTATACCCTCCCAAATATTTTTAATTTTTTATTCCTCCCTCCCTCAACCTCCCCTACCTGCTGAAAAGATAAGAAACACATCATTCATTACATATTTGAGGTTATGCAAAACAGATTTCCACATTAGCCATGTTGTACAAAAAAAAAAAAAAAGGAGGGGGGGAGGTCTAAAGAAAAATAAGCAAAGTGAAAAACAAAATAGTCAAACATTTGGAGTTCATTAATTTTCTCTTTTTGGAAGTTCATAGCATTTTTCATCATTACTCTTTTAGAATTGTTATAGATCACTGCATTCATCAGAGTAGCTAAGTCTTCCACAGTTGATAATCATTATAAAATTGCTATAACTATGTACAATGTTCTCCTAGTTCTCCTCACTTTGCTTTATAACAGTTCATCTAAGTCCTTCCAGGTTTTTCTGAAACCATCCTTTTCATCATTTTTTACAATACAGTAATGTCCCATCACAATCATAAACTATAGTTTGTTCAGTCATTCCCCAAATGAGAACATCCCCTCAAATTCTAATTCTTTGCTACTACAAAAAAGCTGCATATGGATCCTTTTCCTTTTTCTTTGATCTCTTTAAGCTACAGATCTAGTAGGAGTATTGCTGACATACACAGAAATTATATGAATACAACAGAAATAAAATTTACAGAAATAAAGAAAATTATGTTAATTAATTACTAGAGTTGGTCTAGACAATATAACACAAATAACAATTCTATCTAAATCAATTTACTTGTCTCTCCCCTCCCCCAATTCAGTTTCCACAGATTGCACTATCTTATTCCCTGTATATGTTAGCAAGATTTTTTTGGACAAGTTAAGTTTTTACTTCCATGATAGGACAAACTAATAATTTAATGTTTTCTCACTTGAGAAAAAAAAATCCTGGTTTGAGGACTTTCAGATTTATAAATCTAATAGGCAACAGGTTGGCTATGATCTAAAACCTACTACCTTCCTTTGCCTCCTGGGCCTCAAGTCAGTTCACCGAGTACAATCAAAAATTGGGAGATCAATCAGACAAGCAGGAACTATATTCTTCTTTATAAAATTGCCTACCCTAAAATCTATTTTTCAAATGCTCTGTTGTGGGAGAAACTGGGGAAAATAATAAGAGCTTCATAATCTAGGTATCAAATCTTGAGGAAAATCTTTCAAAGAAATCCTTTGTCCTTCTCCTGTGACCTTATGTTCCCTCAACCCAAGCAACTGAGATCCAGTTGTAAATCTTTTAAAAACTTAAATCTCTGCTTTTGCTCTCTTCCACCTTATCTTTGGTGTTTCAAGATTCAAAACCTCTACTTACTCATAGAGCTGTAGAAATAAGATTTAATTTGAAGTCAAAGGACCTGATTTTATAACGCATATATAACATTGGAAAAGTCACTCAAACTCTTTGGGCTTCAGTTTCCCCAAATGTAAACATCTGAAGTAGATGGAATCTAGGGTCCTTTTTAAAAAATATTTTATTTTTTCCCCAATTACATGTAAAGGCAATTTTTAACATATTTTTTAGTTTCAAATTTTCTCCTTCCTGAGAGAATAAACAATTTGATTTGAGTAACTTAGACATGTGAAATCATGTAAAATATATTTCCATATTAATCATATTATAAAAGACACACACACACACACACACACACACACATATAATATGAAAACCAGTATCTTTAATCTGCATTCAGGCTCCATCAGTTCTTTCTGTGGATAGCATTTTTCATCATTGGTCCTCTGGAATTGTCTCGGACCATTATATTGCCAAGTCATTCACTACTGATCATTATACAACATTGCTGTTACTATGAACAATGGTCCCACAATGGTCCCCTGATTCTCTACATTTCATTTTGCATCAATTCATGTCTTTCCAGGTTTTACTGAAATCAGCCTGCTTATTATTTCTTACAGCACAATAGTATTCCTTTACAATCATATACCACAACTTGTTGAGCCATTCCCCAAGTGACAGACATCCCCTCAACTCCTAATTCTTCACTACCACAAAGAACCAGTTATAAATATTTTCGTGCACATATGCCCTTTTTTTTTTTTTTTTTTTTTTTTTTTTTACTATTTCTTTGGCATACAGATCTAGTAGTGGTATTGCTGGATCAATGGATATGCACAGTTTTATAGCCCTTTGAGCATAGTTCCAAACTGCCCTCCAAAATGTAAATCAGTTCACAACTCCACCAACAATGCTTTAGTGTCCCAATTTTCCACATGCCCTCCAACAATTGACATTTTACTTTTCTGTCACATTAGCCAATCTGATAAGGTGTAATATGGTACCTAAAAGTTGTTTTAACTTGTATTTATCTAATCAATAGTTACTTGGAGCATTTTTTTCATATTATTATAGATACTCTTGATTTCTTCATCTGAAAACTTCCTATTCATAATCTTTGACCATGTGCCAACTGGGTAATGACTTGTATTCTTATTGTTTTTTTATGCTTTGAACAAATTAATAGTATTTGACTTTTCCAGATGCATGCAAAGATCATTTTCAATATTCACCTTTGCAAAATCTTATGTTCAAATTTTTCTTCCTCTCTTCTCCCTTTCCCCTCTCCTCTAAACAGAATTTACCAATATTGGTAAAACATGTGCAATTCTTCTAAACATAGTTCCATATTTGTCATGTTGCACAAGAAAAATCAGATCAAAAGAGGAGAGAAAAACTAAGGAAAAAAATGTGTTGTTATTCATATAAATTTGACTCCACTTTCTATATATTTGAAAAATGAGGCCTTTATCAAAGATACTTGCTATAAAAACTGTTTCCTGGCTTTCTTTTTTCCTTATACTCTTGATTGTACTGGGTTTGCTTATGCAAAAACCTTTTTATTTAATACAATCAAAATTATTCATCTAATATCTAGTAATTCCCTATATTTTATTTGGTCACAAATTCTTCCCTTCTCTCTAGATCTGACAGATAAAACTATTCCTCACTCTCCTAATTTGCTTGTGCTATCATTCTTTATGTATAAATCATATATCCATTTTGACCTTATCTTGGTATACAGTGTAAGATGTTGAAGAAAGGGTATAGTTTAACAGATTGAGTGCAAAAAAAAAAAAAATTATTTAATCATATACGAAGTCAATGACTTAGTGGGAAATTCCCACTGGGAAAAAAACCAATTTAGAACCAATGAGACGCAATTTCCATTATTTACTATATGTGGGATTCCTGAACAAGTTAAGTCACTTAACTTTATCTCTAAGATCCCTTGCAAATATAATCCTCTGAATCTATGTTCAAGGTACCATATCTTAGCACATATATATACTGTACATTGAACATTTTCTTCATGTATATAAATATAAGAAATAGACCTGTGATTTCTTGGTATAAAGTGGTCCTTGTGAGGAATTTTCTTTACTGATATAGGTTGGCATCTTCTGTGCAATTTAAAATTTTAACAGAAAGTTATCTAGACCACCGAGAGACTAAATGACTTGCCAAGGTAAAGAACCAATTTTTATCAGAGGTGGGATTTAAACTCAGCTTCTTCTGGTTTCAAGGTAAGCACTTTATCCAATACGCCATGCTGGATTTCATATAATGTAACTGCAATCCCCTAGATAAACATATGCCAGTATGGCCAACGATATACTTTCATCAGGCAGCTTCAGTTCAGTTTGAATAATACTGTGACTGTGATGATCTGTTTAGTTTTGTAAATTCTGTTAGCTCTGTAAAGACAACAATTTTGGAAATCTTTTAAATTTAATATGAGATATCAAGTAAGGTGACTAGACTGCATTTAGAAACTTGGGCAGCACTTACAACAGTCCTAAGATACCATTATAAAAGCTTAATGTTCTCATTCTCCCAATGTTAACATATGTTTATGAATCATCTTAACACAATTTCTGAATAACCCAAAAGTACAGATGGCAAAGAACAGATATATGGTGAACATATTTACTACTACATGTTATTAAAATAACTCACATGCAATAAGTAGTATAAAAGATAGCACCCAGGAAATGTATAGACAGAAAATGAGGCGACTTTATCATGTAAAGAGAGAAAGGGATAAGAAATGCACACATGCTGCTCTGGTACTCAGACAAAATTAAAAGACCTAGGAGAACTCCAGCAAGCCAAGTAGAATCATTATAGAGAATCTGTGGGTTAAGATTATAACAGATGAAAACATAAACTGTACCAGTAGAGTATCCATATCAATAAAGTTCTCTGAAATTTTGAAGTATGAGAAGATCAAAAAGCAATTGCAATACTGACCTGATAATCTAACTTTATTATTCATTTGTTTTACATTCTATTATTCTCTGAAATAGCAGCCTCTAAATGAAACCCACAAGCATGAAAATTAAGTTATCTGTAAATAATAATGATGCAGGACCGGTTCCTTGTTTTATAATGTATACTTATCCTAAGTCATCTTGCCTATGAGCCACTTGGGAAAATAAAAAGCAGTAATCTTGAATTTCTAAGATATCCAGAAAAGTACCAGGATGGGTAAAAACTGGAAAATTAACTTTTATTCATATTATACACATATATACACAAATATAAAACTAAGCATCTGAAACCTGGAAATAATAGGAGCAGGGAAAGCAAATGATGGCTATTTTCAAATAATATTGACTAGGAGAAAAAAAAACTGGACAAAATTTTTGCCATAAATCTCTTCTGTCAAAAGTATGGACATCTCAGAATCATATTTAAAAAAATAGAAGTTGACAAAGGAATAAAGTATACTGAAATAGAATTTTAAGAAGTCTATGGATTCTAAGTAAACCTAATTTTTTTCAATTTAATTCAAAACCCTTGAATTAAACAAGTCTGTATAATTCTAAACTATAGTTTAGATCAACAAGGACTGTAATTTTTAGAGGGTTTCTAGCACTGGGTAAGCAACTAGAGTAGATGATATTCTAAGGACTCTCCTACTCTAAGATTCCAACCACCTTAACAACCAGAATGACTGGTACCTCTGATGCAATGCTGTCTACGAAATATGCTGAAGGCATCAGAGTGCTGAAAAGCACTCATTTCTCTAAGCAACTTTCTAAGACTATCAGTCTCAGAGAAGGTACCCACTTGCATTGGGGAAAGGATTTTACTTATCTGGGAGTTCCTTAAATTAATGAAATCACAGATTTATTTCCTAATTCCTATTCCTAATGCTACTTTTAAAAAGGTCATTTTGTCATTATTTGTCATAATCTCAATTGTATGTCCTAGAAGACAGAATATATTTGTAAAAGATAGTTGTTTGTTCCAATTGTGATCACAGAGATTTTGGAGACTGATACTGTATCAGTTAACTGCCCTAAGGAAACTAAAATTAAGGGATATTCTGAAGTGAGTTTCAGTTTGCTAGGGAGACCTCAGTTTGTTTTTGCCATTCTGATGGCCTTAAAAAGACTTCCAGCCAAGTTTTGGGTAGCACATGAAGATGCAGAAAGGCATCTTTCAGAAGAAGAATTGAACTGGAGTTCAGTTAAGGAAGGGTTATGAGAAATACCTAATCCAAACTAGACCCAGACCAGTTGTCACAGCAGAGGGATAATGGATTCTAACCTCCTACTGATTGTTAATATACCTACTATAGACCCTCTTGGGAACCCAGTACATACAATTCACTTTAGGGATCTCTGCTTTAGGAAAGCAATAGAAAAGTTTTGGGATTTTGGTTTTTGGTTTTTAATTTTTTATTACCACTTTAAGTAAAATTGTCAGTACAGAAAAAACTGAAACAAGAATCAAAAATTTAGGAACTAATGAATGTTTATTGAATTCATCAGCAAAGGAGTCCCAACCACAGGCAGACTCCTTGAAGGAACAAAAGGACAAGGGTTATACAGGTTCTAACTAATTAGGCAGGAAGTAAATTGAATTCAAGGCACTTTATGATTGGACCAGACTTGTTAATAGGAGACTGCAGATAAAATTTGAGTTGTATAGCAAGAAAGGGTCTTTTTTGGAATAGCTGTTTCTCATAACCCTTTCCTAATACAGAGGATTTATTCTAGATAACTGCTGTTTTCAGCTTATAGAAGGTAGCAAGCAAGAATGGGAGCTATGTAATACAAACAGGGTCAGAGACAAAATAAAGGAACTACAGACAAAATGAGTTGCTTTAGTTTTTTCAACTATTTACACAATTATAAATTCTGTTCAAGACAATACAAGGCAATATCACTTAGCTATGATGTGGCTAAAGGGTTAAAATGAATTCTGAAGATTCTCAAAGGTTGCGTGAGTCATGGGTACCAAAGTCTCCAAAGAATTAAAAGCTATAGTTACTTAAAAGATAATGGTGGGTGTGTGAGTAGGCTGCAACTTATTACAAAGAAAGAATTACATAGGAGAAATAGCATAAAAGATGTCATCAAATTGATTTATAACTGGAAAAGAAGGTGGGCACATCATAAAAAGAGAACAAGAATAGTTGATGGATCCCTTTGTATATTTTACTAATATGTACACAAATGTTAGGTGAGAGAGAATGGAAGGACCCCAGCATGTTGGGAAGACTGCCTTATTATATTTATAAGAGGACAGAGAAAAGATTTGCACAGGATGAGAAAATATAGATGGACTGCACTGTAGACAATTGTTGGAAATGCCAGCATAGACATAGCTGAAGCTACAAGACCACTGAAAAATTAAAGTGATTCTGTTGATTAGCATATCAAATGGCTTAGACTAAGAATATAAGCATATTCATCTGGTTTAAACATTTCGACTTTTCAATGTTTTTATAAGCTTTGTTGATAATTGACACCAAGGTCAAAGGTTCATTCCTAGATTGTCTACTATGCTTCACTCAGTGGAAAAAAAATCATTCTTCTATTCTATGGTTCTGTTTATCCCTAAATCTATTATTATATGAATATATGTTATTGGTCACAACAGGACCTGGATAGTAAAATATATAGATTCATCAACCCTGAAAGAAACATTTATAATCTTTGCATTTAGAAAGTTGCATCTTATTCATCATTTTATTTTATCATGAAAAGATAATTATCTACACAAATTATTATCATTATTCAAGCATGTATATTTTAATGCTACTTGAAAAACTATAAGTTAAAAGAACTAAATAGTGATTAAAGGAGTTTTAGCCTATAACTACTAACAAGTTATAATTTATGGTCTGAATGTATACAGTAGTAACAGACTTTTGATCTGTATTCACCAGTGTGTACACTGTAGCAAATAATAAAGAAAATATAGCTATATTTTGTATGCACATATGTGTCATATATATATATATATATATATATACACACACACACACACACACACACACACACATATATATGTAAATACATACTTTACCACCTTCTACTCAGAAAGAAAAGGATTCCAATCTGGAATGAGTCACAAGAGAGTAAAAAAAGCAAAAGCATCAGAAAATTAGGCTTAATTTTCTGCTCCTGTAATTTTTTTTAATCAAGTTACAATAACAACTTATAACTATTTCCAATGGCAAAGCATTTTCATGTATTGTCTCAATACTTAAGAAGCTTATGTTTATTACTCTACTTTTACAAATAAGGAACTAACCAGAGAAATTAACTTTTCTAAAGAAACACACAAAGTGACAGAATTGGACTTTGAAGTCAGCTTTCTGACTCGAAGTATCTGGTGTTCTTATTAAGAAGTCCCCTGAACCTGTTCTTTTAAGTAGTCATATTTTCCAGAAAGACTAAACCCAGAGAATGCAAAAGGCTTTGAATTTGTCAAGGACACACATATACAAATATAGATTGATATAATCTGTCATTTGCCCTCCAAAATGGACTCCCTGTATGTCCTTGGGAGTCAAGACAGGCAATCAGTCTGCACCAGACTGGGAAACTCCTTATTCAGCTGGTACTCTTGTAGATAAGCGGACAATCATATCTTCATAGTCTATCAGGCTTTTGCCATTTAATTATTCATGATTCCTCTTCCCCTGCCACTCCCATTTAGGTGGAATTTTCTTTTCTCCTTTCTTTGTCACAATTTCATAAATATGCAAGCTTCTGTTTAGATTGTGACCTTTGTGCACATGCTTAGGATTCCACATGCATGTTTCACTTCTCTTGTAATACACATGGTTTTTCATATAAGTTTCATGAAGTATGAGTGCCAGTTGACATTTTCAAATACCAGAGTAAGTACAAGCGACTTGATTAGACTTTATCTTATAAATAAATTTGGCTTGTTACTTAGTTGAAGAAAAAAGGAATTTGAGGCATCAGAAGCAATATGTCTAAATCTATGACAATCATATAATGAAATGCAAGGCCTTATATCAAATTCCATTTTATAGCATATGGATAGCACTGGAAGTGCAACATAATGGAGGAAAAGCCCCTACAAACCCCAGATTTAAAGCTCCAAAAAGCTCTATTAGACTGTGTATATATGTAGATGAATGGTGAGGCAAGTATTCAAAATGAATTCTCCTTTAAATTTTCCAGCTAACTTCTCTTGAACTAACTTCATCTTTCCCTTTCTCTGACCCTTTCTCAGCACCCCTAAAAGCTAAAGCCTTCAAAACCAATTATTTAAATATAATCTTCTTCACTAGAATGCAAGTTCATTAAAGGCAGAAGCTATTTTTAAGTTATTTTTAGCCTTTCTTTTTATCCCCTAAGCGCAGTGTGGTACCTGGCACACAGTAAGAGCTTATTAAATGCAAACTAAATGACTGACAAGCTCAATTCAAAGACAGGCTTTGCGCATTCTGGGCATATGCTCCCACTTGCAGAATCTTCTCTAGCATAACTAGAAACAATAGGGAAGCCTGAAAGAAATCAGGCAAGATTTTTGTTTTTCTTCTCAGGTTATTTTTATCTTCTTCATAAATCTGATTTTTCTTGTGCAGCAAGATAACTGTATAAATATATACACATATATTGTATTTAACATATACTTTAACATATTTAACATGTATGGGACTATCTGCCATCTTAGGGGAAGGTGTAGAAGGAAGGGGGAAAGTTGGAACAGAAGGTTTTGCAAGGGTCAATGTTAAAAAATTACCCATGCATATGTTTTGTCAATAAAAAGCTATAATAAAAAATAATAAAATTAAAAAAAAAAAAAGAAACCAGGCAAAATCCCAACTCTAAACAGACCACAGGTAGCCTGAATTGAGGCAAAAGGGCAAAATAAAGTATCCTTTCCTCTAAAGGGAATGGTAGGAAATCCACTCCAGAAAGCAGCTGAAGGTTTCCAAAACAGTTTAACCTTAAACATTTCTATATGTCACCATGAATGAAGTACAACTTCTGACTCTAAGATCTGAATTCATACATTCTCTACCATTATCATCAGAACTATGGCCTTATTTCATAATGACACGATTTTGCCCATAGGCCAACATTTGGGACCACAGTTGGATTGTCACAGAGAAATGAAAAAATTCTGTAAAAGAGAAAAGAAATGGGAGGCACATTAAAAATATTTCCCTTCCCTTAACATGCTCTAATATAGGAGGCAAGGTCTTTTATGATAGTATTGTCCTAAAATTCCATTTTAATAAGATGAGGCTCTAGTATATATGTTCCTTTGTTAAAATAAGAAACAAAGAATAAACTTTAAAATGTTCAGATGGGCATAACTATTAGAATACTGAGCTTTTATAAAATTCCAGTTAATTTAACTCCTAACAAGGTCTTAGGAAGAGCAACTTGCCAGGAAAAAAGCTTTTATTTCTTCCCTGCTTCCTTAATCAACCTCAGGTAACAAACATTTAGGCAGACTCTTTAGAAAGTTTTCTGATTGTTTTCACCAGAAATTAGCACATTACGTGGTAATTGGTTTTTAAACTATAATTCCCTAAGGAAGGAGTCACCATAATAAAGGAGTACTTATTTAGGGAAGTCAACTATCTAAAACACAGTGACAATATCCAAATCTGCTTGCATCATGTGCTCATAGCATTTGAAAGTTAGGAAAGGAAATTTCTTGGGGCAGCTAGGTGGCGCAATGGATAAAGTACCTGCCCTGAAGTCAAGAGGACCTGAGTTCTGAAGCTGAGTGTTCTGAAGTTCTGAAGAGTGCCTCAGCAAAAAAATAAAGAAAAGAAAAAGAAATACTCTGTAACTATAAAAATGGGAAATCAGAGACTACCAAATATTAATTTTACCTAAAACACCATTGGAAGATGTTATCAAAAGAATCCTATTAGTTTAAAAGAGTAATATAATATTGCTAATAAGAAGCTACAAAGACCTAGTAACACCCAAACTGGTTTCATCCAAGGTTCACTAACTTAACTTCATTTTTTCATATGCAAAATATTAGGCCATGACAATATATTATTGATGACAAGGACTCTGTAATAAGCATTTCCTCCGGTACTTACTTAGGTGAGTATTAAGCATTAGGCACAGAGTAAACATTGCTTTGAATGTGTGATGGAAGGGAAGGGGAAATTTTACAAGTTAGTTGATATTTTAAATGTTTAATGTGAGCAACAAAAAAAAAAAAGTTTTTAAAATAAACCTTATCATCAGGAGATAAAACACATAAGATATTTTGTTATATTGTATTTTCTAAGGATTACAAACCAGAAAAAAGAAGATAGCATAGATAATCTAAGAAATTGGGCCAAATCAGTAGGTGTGCACATGCATGTGCGTGTGCGTATGCGTGCATAAGTGTGCGTGCGTGTGTGTATGTGTGTGTTATTTTTTGCCAAATTATTTTATATTTTCTTAGTAGTTATTAAACGAGGAGTTTAATCCCCACAGTTTGTGATAAATAGAATTAAAGTAGTCTAGTCGGCTGTACAATAAGTGGAGTAGCCTCCAGTCCCAGCTCAGAAGGCAAATATATAGCTAGGGAAACAAGACTGTTTTCTGGAAAGAATAGTACCCCCTGCTGTTTAAAGCCTCCGTTCAGAGCTGCATAGGAAGCTTAGAACAGAACCCCCTAACCCAGATACAGAGATCAACAATAAAAAACCCCAAAGAAAAAATTTTAAAAAGACAAGGAAAGAAAAGAAAAACAAGAAATAGAAAACAATCTTAACTGTAGAAAGCTACTCTGGTGACAGGGAAGACCAAAAAACACCAATTCAGAAAAGGCC
Organism: Antechinus flavipes; assembly: GCF_016432865.1. NCBI lineage: Eukaryota > Metazoa > Chordata > Mammalia > Dasyuromorphia > Dasyuridae > Antechinus > Antechinus flavipes. The sequence continues at coordinate 125,028,527 of NC_067400.1, read as the reverse complement.
AAAATGTCCATAGAAGAAATTTCAAAGTGAAAGAATGATACGAAATAGTCTCAAGCCAAAGAGGTTTCTTAGAAGTTCTCATAAAAGATTTTAAAAGGCAAATAAGGGAGGTAAAAGACAAAAATGAGAAAAGGAAAAAAAGAAAAGAAAAAAACCAAGAGGTATGCAAAAAAAAAAGTCAATATTTTGGAAAAGGGAGGAAAAACATTAAAGAAAACACCTTAAAAAGTAGAAGTAATCAAATGGGAAGAGATACAAAAGCTAACTGGAAAAAAAAAAAATCACACATTAAAAGCTAGAATGGGGCAAATGGAAGCTAATGACTTTGAGACATCAAAGAATCAGTAAAACTTTTCAAAAATGAAAAAATGGAAGAAAATGTTAAATTTCTCATTGGCAAACAGCCAACCTGGAAAATAAATACAGGAGAAACAATTTAAAAGTTATTGGTCTATCTGAAGGCCATGACCCAAAAATAAGCCTGGATAGCATTCTTCAATAAATCATCAAAAACTAAAACATGTGCAAAATGGTATACTAGGTACTGGTGGCATAAAATCAAAAATATTTCATATTTTAATGAAATATCCCCTGACATTAAGGAGTTATTATTCTACTGAGATGATTCAACTGCTAAAAAATATCAGTTAAACACAAGATAATTTGAAAAGGGAGAGAACACTAGTAACAGGAAGGACCAGTGAAAGGCTTCACAAAAGAAATGGCAAATAGAGTAAGCTTTCAAACAAAATGTACAATTAGAAATAACATTATTCTCTAGACATCTAGTCATGAAAATCTAACCAGCCTGAAATTTCCTTAAAATATTTTTCAACATACTAGGGGCAGCTAGGAGATGCAGCAGACAGAGTACCAGCCCTGAAGTCAGGAGGACCTGAATTCAAATTGATCTCAGCCATTGCCTCGGGGGGAAAAAATATTTTTCAACAATGGAAAATAAGTTAGTTTCTTATTTTAACACTTTAATTAAGTTTATAATTTTAACCAAGTTCACACAATATTTTATGTACTTCTGCTTCTCTACACTCCAGAAAAACACATACATACACAAACACTTTAATACATACTTGACAGGATTGATGTATGAATCACTCTTGTTGACAAGGACTGAGGTCAGCTACACATGGTTATATGATGATGCAAATGCTGCTCAGAATATGATTTTGCTCAACAATGCATTGTTTAGCAGTCACATGCTTCAAATCATGGCTTCAGTCCAAAATGTTCCATGGAAACAATCAAGTGCTAAGTTTGTATTCCTGAAGCTACACGCTTATAACTTTATGCAGTAAATTTTTTCCAATATTTCTCTCAGCATTTCTCAAAGGAAACATTAATAAATTTATAATATACATGTAAAATATATACACACAACTTTAGAGCTTGAAAAGCCCTATTCTATTGGTATCATTTTACAGATGAACTAAGGCTCTGACTTCTAGTCAAACACTTTTTTTTCAGTGTACAACACATATTTCTCAATGTTCAAAAACCTATAAATATAAATATATGATTGATTTTTTCCTAATTCTCAAATTCAGGCTAAGTGGGGGCTTAATATTTAATATCATAATATCTTTTTCTAGGCTTCTGTGCACATTAGCAAAAACTATCAGTGGATAGCCCCAAGATAATTGGGGATGGAAAGGATAGGAACCAAAAATGTCAATGATTCACTCTTGAAAGTCTCATGTTTCCCTTTAACAAAATAATGCCACTATCATAACAGGTGAAAACATCTGTAATATTCTAACTTCAAGAGAGAAATTTCAAGGTCACTTTGTATTCATAGCCTGATTTCAGAATAACTATATAGTGACCATTGTCTTATAACAGAGATCACAAAATCAAAGGGAAAGGCCAAGAAAAATTAAAATACTCAATTGTGGGAAAGGTCACATGATAAGTGATTAATATTATGGAAGGAAATAGCTGACTACAGAAAACATTTCCAGAAGTAATAACATACTGATAAAACAAAGGCAACTACATTGCTTGATTTATCTTCCTATCTAAAACTGAATTTACCTTTCTTCCTTCAACCACCAAGCTCTCTCCTTTCTTTTGTAAGATTTTTTAAAAATTTATTTTCTTATTCAATTTCATTGTATTTTCAATTCCACATTCCCTCCCTCCCTCTCTTTCTTTCCCTTCCTTATTCATTGAGAAGGCAAGAAATACAAAACCCATTAGAAATATGAAATCATGCAAAACAAATTTCTGTATTAGCCATGTTTGGCGGGGATAGGAGGAGGTGGGGCACAGAACAAGAAAAATAAAGAAAAGAAGCTTCAATATGAACTCTGAATATTTAAAAATGGGTAGCATATTTTTATTGTGAATCCTTTGGAATTGTGATATTGTCCTCTGTTGATCAGTTATGAAGTCTATAATTTCCCTGTTAATATTGAGGGCAACACTTACCCTCAATCATCTACACTTGTAACCTAGATGTATCATGCTCAACTTCTAACCCTCTCAACCCCTCAGCTTCTCTGTTGACAAATCCTGAAAATGCTATAAATGGCAATAACAAAAGAAGAAAAAAATTAAAGCCATGAACTAAGTAAAAAGCAAATTAAAATTGTCTCACTTAGCAATAATATGATGCTTTGCTTAGAAAAATCTTAAGAGAATTAAAAAAGACACTAATTGAAACAATAGTTTCAACAGTCACAAGCTTTACATAAATTTCAAAATTCAGCAGCTCTTCTGGACAAAAAAAAAAAAATCTAAGGAACAATAACTGAAAAAACCAATCCATTCCCTCTTCCAAATATGCTATTATGTCAAAAGACCATATTCATAGTCACCCAGGATCCATCCTTTCAATCATACTTTTGAAAAAAACTTTATGTAACATCCATTCTCTCCTCTGATACTACTACTACTACTCTGTTGCAGATCTCCCTGTCTTAAGTTACTCCCAACTCCATTCCACCCTCTACTCACCAATCAAAAAGATCTTTCTAAACATGGTCTTCCATGTCACCTCATATTGCCATTCATTAAATTTCCTAGATCTTCAATATGAAAAAAAAAAAATCATCATTTTGGTTTTTAAAGTCCTTCATAAACTGCACCTTCTTACCTTTCCAATCCCCTTAAAATGTATTCTAAGATCACATTTTTGTTGTTCTTCACAAGATACTCCATCTGTTTTCTATGTACATTTAAAAAATTTTTATTACTGTATTTTTACATTACCAAAATGTTCTCCTCCATCCTTGCCAAGAAAGTCACCAAATAAAACAAATATTTTAAATATTATGAAAAGAGGGAGAAAATAGCAAAAGTGATAAAAAAAAAAAAAGTCTGAAAATATATGCAATGTGCCACACCTGTGGACCTCCCATCCCTGAGTAAAGATTTCTTCTCATATTTCTTCTTTGGAATTAATTCTTTGTAATTCTGAAACATTAAACTTTTGATTTATAGATATTCTTTGCATTTACATTATTCTATTCAGTATGTACATTGCTTTCTTAGCTCTTCTTACTTTACTCTGCATCAGATCATATAAATTATTTCCTGCTTCTCTTTATCATCATATTCATCAAGAGCATAATAGTCTATTACAATCATATATCACATTTTGTTAAGCTATTCACTCACTCAATGGGTACCTACTTTGCTGCGAATTCTTTACCATCACAAAAAGTTTTGTTATGAATATTTTGTTATATAAAGAGATTTTCATCCTATCAGTGGCTAATATGGAATATAAAATTAATGGTGGGATCTCTGGATATATAACTTGAAATAAGTTTTCAGAATGGTTGCAAAGGGGTATGATATAAAATTTCAAGGCAGTTTGAGTTGCATTTTTCTTATTACTGTTTGGGACATTCTTTCATAAGGTTAATATTTTACAATTTTTCTTTTTAGTGTTGTTTATTGACCACTTATTAGGTTTTTGTTATGTGTGTCTATAATTTTGTGCGTATGTGTATATACATAAAAAAAAATACAAAAACATCCATTTTTTTAATATAATTTGCATACCTAAATTTCAGTGAAAAGTGATAAATTTTTTTCAAACAATCATTTTATTTCTTATTCCAGGTACATTGATTTTAGGGAACTAAATTGATTTCTAGCTAGGAAGATCAGATTCCTATACTTTCTATATATCACCTGCTTGAAGAGTCCTGAAAAGGATTCAGACGTCTGAGTTTCTCCCTGAAAAAGCCCACAGTCACATCCCTAAAGATCATTGACTTTGGAACAAGATCATTGATTCTCAGGAACTCAAAATTCTGTCCTATCACTTAATGCTGCATTTTCTGAGAAGGACAAAATTCTCTGTACAAGAGAGGAACATGCACATGCAGAAGTAGGGGAAGGAAAAAGGGAAGTTGTGTTAGGATTCTTACAAGGTGCTAAGTAAGTGGAATTGAGGAGATCCTGATTAAATCTCATGTAGCATTGATTTAATCCTACAACAAACAATGGTTTCCTAGTGATATAATGATTGATGTATACTCAGTGTACAACATATAAGCAAGGACCTCTCGGGGCCAGATACACAAGCCCGCTCTTGGAGGCGGAGACAGATTTATTCCATCTTCCACCTTTGTGCTGGCTGGAGGCTGAAGCTGGCAGAGGTAAAGGATTAGCAGCAGAAACTCTTGAAACCAAGGAGAGAGATAGGCCTCTAAGAAAGCTAGCCGAGCCTCAAGTGAAGGAGTAAAGATTTTGACGGAGACAATAAAGGATTTCAGAAAGGCCTGGAGAGACTTACACGAACTGATGCTGAGTGAAATGACAATTATATGTGAAATGATCATTATATACTTCAACAACAATACTATATGATGATCAATTCTGATGGACATGGCCATCTTCAACAATGAGCTGAACCAAATCAGTTCCAATAGAGCAATAATGAACTGAACCAGCTACATCCAGTGAAAGAACTCTGGGAGATGACTATGAACCACTACATAGAATTCCCAATCCCTCTATTTTTGTCCGCCTGCATTTTTGATTTTCTTCACAGATTAATTATACACTATTTCAAAGTCCAATTCTTTTTGTACAGCAAAATAACTGTTTGAACATGTACACATATACTGAATTTAACTTATACTTCAACATATTTAACACGTATTGGTCAACCTGCCATCTGGGGAGAAGGGGTAGGAGGAAGGAGGAGAAAAGTTGAAACAAAAGGTTTTGCAATTGTCAATGCTGAAAAATTACCCATGCATATATCTTGTAAATAAAAAGCTATAATTTTTTTAAAAAGTCCAAATCCTTTATTGTCTCCTTCCTTGGGCCCGGTTAGCTTTCTTAGAGGCCTATCTCTCTGCTTAATTCCAAGAGCTCCTGCCACTAATCCTTTGCCTCTGCCAGCTTCAGCCTCCAGCCAGCACAAAGGTGGAAGATGGAATGAATCTGTCCACCTCCGAGAGTTGGACCGTTGGGCATCTTTGAAGGAAGTAAGGATTTCAAGATGCCTGGCCCCCTTGAGGGGAATTAGAGATTCAGTTCCAATTCACTAATTCAAATTATAAACAGTAAAATTCCAGGATATCTGTGGCCTTTTAGGTATTAGAGCTAAAAGTGCCTGGGTCCTTTGTGGGGGAAGATTGGGGGACCTAGACAAATGACATTACTTAGGAGCAGTCAGGCGTTCAGGTTACCAGATCTCTTTGGAGGACTAGGGGACTCTGAATGCCTGGATCTTCTTAGGCAGGGATTGGGAGCCTCCAGACATTGGAGTATCTTTGTGGAGGGAAGGGAATTCATGATATTTTAGTACCTTTGGGGGAGAAAAGGATCCAGATATCTGGATCTTTTTACGGAGTCAAGGAGCTCAGGACATTTGGGTTCAAGAGCCTTCAGCACTAATGGGGTGGAGAGATGGAGAATATCAGGAACCTCAAGACAACTGGGCCCATTGGGGTACTCAAGACATCTCAGTCTAGCCCACTCCTCGACTGGGAAAGTTCTAGTACATTAAATTTATTTGTACAGAAGTTTTTCATTTTGATATTGTCAAAATTGCCTATTTTATCTCTTTTAATTGTCTCTAGCCCTAGTTTAGTTAAGAATACCTTTCCTATACATAGCTGGAGAAAAATAATTGGTTTCTATTCTTATTTTAATGATATGTTCTTAAATATTCAAGTTATATTATACAATTTAGAATGTATTTTGAAACAAGGTATAAGGTGTCAGTCTAAACATAATTTCTGCCATACTACTTTCCAGTTAGTTTTCTTAGTAGTTCTTAACAAGGAGGGAGTTCACACACCTGTCAGATTGGCTAGAATGACAGGGAAAGATAATGGGGAATGTTGGAGGGGATGTGGGAAAACAGGGACACTGATACATTGTTGGTGGAATTGTGAACACATCCAGCCATTCTGGAGAGCAATTTGGAACTATGCTCAAAAACTTATCAAACTGTGCATACCCTTTGATCCAGCAGTGTTTCTACTGGGCTTATACCCCAAAGAGATACTAAAGAAAGGAAAGGGACCTGTATGTGCCAAAATGTTTGTGGCAACCCTGTTTGTAGTGGCTAGAAGCTGGAAAATGAAAGGATGTCCATCAATTGGAGAATGGTTGAGTAAATTGTGGTATATGAATGTTATGAAATACTATTGTTCTGTAAGGAATGACCAGCAGGATGAATACAGAGAGGACTGGCGAGACTTACATGAACTGATGCTGAGTGAAATGAACAGAACCAGGAGATCATTATATACCTCAACAACGATACTGTTTGAGGATGTATTCTGATGGAAGTGGATCTCTTCGATAAAGAGAGCCTTAATCAAAGATGGACAGAAGCAGCTACACCCAGAGAAAGAACACTGGGAAATGAATATAAATTGCTTGCATTTTATTTTTCTTCCCGGGTTATTTATACCTTCTGAATTCAATTCTCCCTGTGCAACAAGAAAACTGTTCGGTTCTGCACACATATATTGTATCTAGGATATACTGCAACCCATTCAACATGTAAAGGACTGCTTGCCATCTGGGGGAAGGGGTGGAGGGAGGGAGGGGAAAAATCGGAACAGAAGTGAATGCAAGGGATAATGATGTAAAAAATTACCCTGGCATGCGTTCTATCAATAAAAAGTTATTTAAAAAAAAAAAAAGTTACTCTCCAATTTAAAAACAAAAAACAAAAAAAAACAAGGAGGGTGTTCTCTTCTGAGCAATTTATGCTTTCAGGTTTATTGATTACTATGTTATTGCATTGCATTGTTTCTGATTCCCCTTCATATATTCTGTTCCACTGAGCTACCCTACCTCTGTATTTTTTTAACAATATCATATGGATGGTGACTGCTGCTTATTTATAATTAGCTTAAGAACTGGAAGTACTATTCCTCCTCTGTCTATACCTCTCATCATTTCTCTTGATAGTCTAGATCTTTTGTTTCGCCATATAAATTGTGTTATGATACTATTGACTTCTATAATAACAATCTCTGAGATCAGGAGTCAGAGCTGCCCTACTGTAGATCCAATTGCAACTAGTCACAAAATTTTTTTCTCCTTCTCTCTTCTTTTCCTTGACTTCACTTCCCTCAAGCTGAATGGGGTATTATAACCTTACCTGGGGGTGTTCTGCCCAAAGGCATTGTTTATGGGATAGGACAAGCCTTAAACCCAAATCACTCGAAGTCTCACTGACAGACCAACAAGAGGTCTCAGGTCAAGTCCTACTTGCCAATATTTGGGCTGTGAATGTCTCAGAGTGAATGTTAATAGCAATTGCTTTAATTGGCTAGAAACCCTGAGGGTCTTCTCCCAGATTGATTTTATTTTTTTTTTTTTTAGGTAAAAGAAGACACTCTCTGTCCCATTTCTTATCTAGTCTTAATTACTGATTGGGTGGCCCTCTTGTCAAACTGAGACCTGTTAAAGATCTTAGCTTAAAGGGTCTCCCACTATACCCAGAGTCATCTCTAGTCATTCAGATCTATATCTGGCCACTGGACCAGATGGCTTCAGAGAAGAAAGTAAGATTAATGACTATCCACAGTCTCTCACTTAAATCAAATTGACTTGCATGGCACTGTCTTCCCTCCCTGAAGTCATGGTCCTCTTAGATAACAAAGGACAAACAATAACAACTGAAGCTATTGGTTGTCTCAGTTTATTTTCTAGTTCAATCACTGACCAAATGACTTGGCCTGGGACCTTCTGTTGGTCACTTGTGGTACTAGCCCATAAACTGCAAGACATCTTGAGTGATCAAAATTTACTTTCAAAGTAAACCCATCATGCCATTAGTGATTAAGGATGTTTTTTCTCCTCTCTTTATGTACCTTTATACCTTCCTTTGTCTTAGTTACATTCAGCATTTCCAGAATTGTATCAAGTAATAGTGGAGGGTAGGCATCTTTGCTTCAATTGTGCACTTAATGTAAAAAGTTCTAGTGTATACTCATTCATGTGTGATGCTTTTGTTTTAAGATATACTTTATAATATTTACAAATTGTTTTTTCAATGTCATTATTTCATAATGATTTTAGCATAAATAAGTGTACTTGGTCAAAGGTTTTTTTCTACATCTATTAAGATCATAATGTGGATTTTGAATTGTTTTTTATATGATTAATTATATTAATGTTTTCTTGATACTAAAGCATTCTTGCATTCCTGGTATAAATCCAAGTTGGTTATAAAGTATGACATGATTTTTCTTAGAGTGTTTAATTTAAGTCTATATTCATTAATATATTAGTCTAAGGTTCTCTGTGCTTTGTTCTTCTCTAGTATAAGTATTAGGGTTATATAAAAGGAATGTGACATGAAGATCCCAAGAGACGAGTATCAGGGTATCAATTTATTGATTAGACAAACAAATAATCAACAAATTGATGGTCAGTGGTATCTCAGTAACCAAAAACAAAACCAGGAAAATTTCTGACTGCTTTGGAAAAGGGGGTGCCCTTGATAAGTTGAAATCAAACTCTGGTGAACAATTAATGAGGGGATAGATATCTTAATGTGGAGGTGGGCTAAAGTCTTTTTTTTTTTTTTTTGGAGGGATTAAATGACTTGTCAAGGATCATACAGCTAATAAACATTTGATCTGAAATTTGAACTTAGATCCTCCGGACTCTAGGGCTAGTCCTTTATCTACTGTGCTACTCAGCTACTCCCCACCCAAGTTGTCTTTTTTTGTTATACCGTGTTTCCCTGATAATAAGACCTATCCCAAAAATAAGCCCTCCTCTTACTGTGTAAGATTCCTCTAAAATAAGCCCTCCCCCAAAAATAAGCCCTATTGAGATTGCTACTATAGTGAAGGTGATCCCCTGTGCTACATGCTACATTATGGTACCCTCTGTATGCACCGTCCTGCCCTCCCCCCTCCTCCGGTGAAATGCATGCCGCACTCCAAGCTGCATCCAATCAGAGCTGCAGCAGTGAGCGCGTCATCCTGTTCTTCCTTTTTTTTTTTTTTTAATAACTTTTTATTGATAGAACCCATACCAGGATAATTTTTTACAGCATTATCCCTTGCATTCACTTCTGTTCCGATTTTTCCCCTCCCTCCCTCCACCCCCTCCCCCAGTTGGCAAGCAGTCCTTTACATATTGAATAGGTTACAGTATATCCTAGATATAATATATGTGTGCAGAACTGAACAGTTTTCTTGTTGCACAGGGAGAATTGAATTCAGAAGGTATAAATAACCCGGGAAGAAAAAACAAAATGCAAGCAGTTTATATTCATTTCCCAGTGTTCTTTCTTTGGGTGTAGCTGCTTATGTCCATCTTTGATCTATTGAAACTGAATTAGTTCTCTTTATTGAAGAGATCCACTTCCATCAGAATACATCCTCAAACAGTATCATTATTGAGGTATACAATGATCTCCTGGTTCTGCTCATCTCACTTAGCATCAGTTCATGTAAGTCTCGCCAGTCCTCTCTGTATTCATCCCGCTGGTCATTCCTTACAGAACAATAGTATTCCATAACGTTCATATATCATAATTTACTCAACCATTCTCCAACTGATGGGCATCCATTCATTTTCCAGCTTCTAGCCACTACAAACAGGGCTGCCACAAACATTTTGGCACATACAGGTAGGTCCCTTTCCCTTCTTTAGTATCTCTTTGGGGTATAAGCCCAGTAGAAACACTGCTGGATCAAAGCATCCTGTTCTTCCCCAGTGATTTGCTTGCTGGCGCCATTGAGAGCAGTGCCGTGGAGGAGAACTGAGGCAGGACAACATAAAAACCCAGTATGTGAGTGGGAGTGAGGGGGCATGATGGAGGATAAAAGGGACATGATGGAGGATAAAAGAACTCAGCCAGCACTCATCGCACTAAAGAAATGAAGAACTTCCTTGAAGAGAGAAGAACAGATCAAGTAATGATTCCTGCAGGAATGACTGCCTATCTCCAGACCCTTGATATTGCAATAAACAAGCCATTCAAGGACCATTTGCGCATGGAAGTCAATGACTACATTGAAAATAGAATGGAAAGAAGTCAGCGTGGAAACTTTGTGAAGCCCTATCTGCAAGAAGTTGTGACTTGGGTGAAGAAGTCATGGGATAAAATTACTGACAGCTGTGTCACCAAGGCACTATGAGCAGGTTACCTGGACAAGACATGTTCATTTAAAGAGAGCTATATTGCTGGACATGACAGATTGGGTCCACTTCTTCTGAAGGAAATAAAGGTGCAAGACATCCAGGACGGAATTCAGGGTATGGACACTTATGACGATGTTGTTGAAGAAGATGACATGATCATTATTGAATAAAGGTACTTTTTTTTGTTCACATTTACCTGTTTATTAAAATTGCTGTCAATGTTCATTAAAATAAGCCCTCCCCTGAAAATAAGCCCTCCGGTGTTTTTCTGTCCAAAAAATAATAATAAAACAGTGTCTTATTATCGGGAAAACACGGTAAGTGACTTGAACAGGATCACATAGTAAGTGAAGCTGGATTTGAACTCAGGCCCGCCTGACTCCAGGTTTAGTACTCTTATCCACTGCTTCACCTAGTTGACCCTATGTGATACACTGTGAAAAAAAAAAAGCCATCAATAAGACCTAAAAGAAAATTCAGCTTTGGACCTATAAACCCTATAAACCCATAGCTTGTCTTTTCACTTGATGGTAGTGATCAGGGTAGTAAAGATTTATTGCAAAGGCACTAAATTCCGTGTGTGTGTGTGTGTGTGTGTGTGTGTGTGTGTGATATTATTATTATTATTTTCTGTGAGGCATAAAAAGTTGTAAAATTCTATATTTCTTTTCTGTGTATTCATCAAATAAGCTGAACATTTAATGGAATAGACATATAGTGCAATGAAAATTAGTGTTTTGTAATTGTGTTCACATAGTTCCTCATTTTGCCTTGGCAGATAAATACTCAAATACTTTTATGTTTTTTATATAGTTTAAATATTTTATATTTTTCCTTTTCTTTAACATTATTTAATTTGTTCCAAACTGAGAGGGACATTAAACTCTCCAGCCACTATTTTATTACTGCTTGTCTTCTTATAATATACTTAATTCTTCCTTTATGAATTTAAATACTAAGGTATTTGAAGCATATTAGTTTAATATTGATATTAGTTTGTTGTCTATGAATCCTTTACATATAATGAAGATTACTTATCTCTTTTTATGTTGTGAATTTTTTTTTTTTTTTTTTGCTGAGGCAATTGGGCTTAAGTGACTTGTCCAGAGTCCCACAGCTACTAAGTATTAAGTATCTGAGCCCAGATCCTCCTGACTTCATGGCTGGTGCTCTATCCACTGTGCTAGCTAGTTGCCTTTAGACTTTTTTGATAGCAAAACTGAAACTCCCGATTTTTTTTGTGTTGATTGGCTTTTTTTATTATTATTATTCACATGATGCAAAGTAAATTATGCTACAGGACCTTATTTTTATTCTGTGTATCCCTGCTTTTTAGTTATGTTTCTGGTAAGCAAGAAAGACAGGGAATAGCATCTACACAGTGCCAGATAATGTGCTAAGTAAGTGCTTTCACAAATATTATCTCCTCAGAACAATTATGACCTTCTTAACTCAGCAAAGCAGGTACTATTATTATCCCCATTTTACAATTCAAGAAGCTGAGGTAAATAGAGCAAACTCTGTGACCAAAAACATGAAGCTAATAATTATCTTGGGGCCAGATTTGAAATAAGGTCTTTCTGCCTCCAGAACTAGGGCTCAATTCATTGCTCTATGCACAGGCCTCTATTTGTTGATTCTAAGCATCAGACTGGGGGGTATTTATGCGAGTCTTAGTCTGTCTTGCTTTTTATTTTACTAGATTGTGTAATCTATTCAAATTTGAAATTATGAGATAGGTTCATATTTTCTTTCATTTCATTCACACACACATACACATACACACATATACACAAACACATTTATTGAGAGATATAGAACAGCTAGCAAGGTTCTGTGATGATGGAGAAAGATAATCTTGATTGTGGCTTCTCAGTCTGTGGAAAACACAAAAGCTGAGGTAGCCTCATAGGAGGTCAGAGAGTATATATGATGCCCTAACTTCTGAGTTTTTGTAACTTAGGAGACTAACTTTTGGGGCTTTATCTGATTCCCCAATTCAGAATCTTAATTTGACCCAGCTTGCCACAAAGATATATAAATGTACAACTATAATTCCTTGGAGATATAGACATCCCGAAAGTATGTCTTGAAAAATGGTATCCTGATCTTTTGGGTTTTTTAAAGATACAATTAATCCCATCCATGACCTAAAAACTTGACTTGATTTTTCTAAGTTCAGCTATATATCCCAAAGAAATACTAAAGAAGGGAAAGGGACCTGTATGTGCCAAAATGTTTGTAGCAGCCCTATTTGTAGTGGCTAGAAACTGGAAAATGAATGGATGCCCATCAATTGGAGAATGGCTGGGTAAATTGTGGTATATGAATGTTATGGAATATTATTGTTCTGTAAGAAATGACCAGCAGGATGAATACAGAGAGGACTGGCGAGACTTACATGAACTGATGCTAAGTGAAATGAGCAGAACCAGGAGATCATTATACACTTCGACAACGATATTGTATGAGGACATATTTTGATGGAAGTGGATTTCTTTGACAAAGAGACCTAAGTTTCAATTGATAAATGACGGACATAAGCAGCTACACCCAAAGAACGAACACTGGGAAACGAATGTGAACTATCTGCATTTTAGTTTTTCTTCCCGGGTTATTTATACCTTTTGAATCCAATTCTCCCTATGCAACAAGAGAACTGTTCGGTTCTGCAAACATATATTGTATCTAGGATATACTGCAACATATCCAACATATAAAGGACTGCTTGCCATCTAGGGGAGGGGGTGGAGGGAGGGAGGGGGAAAAAAAAATCGGAAAAGAAACGAGTGCAAGGAATAATGTTGTCAATATAAAGTAATCATTAAATAAAAAATAAAAATTTAAAAAAAAAAAGAAAAAAAGAAATTTTCAAAGCTAACAGATTGACATTTAAAAGTTTTATTCATTATAATGTTTCATATATTGGATTTTTTTTTTTTGCATCCACAAGATGGCACAGCTGGCAAGTATAGATGGTTTAAAAAGTCTCTCAAAGAATCTAATCCAATCCCTTCATTTTAAGAAAAAAAAATACCAAAGAATTGGAAGACTGGCTCAACATAACATTAGTAGTAAGCAGCAGTAAAATGAAAAAAAAAAAAAAAAAAAAAAAAAAAAAGGTTTGTTTGATTTTTTTCCTTGACTCCAACTCAAAAGTTCTATTCACACCAAATATTATCTAACTTTGTTTCAGTCTTGGCAACCAGAGGTCTAAAGGACAGAATGAAACTGGTAGCAGATATATCTGTTTGCTAATCAGCATGCATTGCAAGTATACTGCTAAATTGACTAGTTCAACTAATCTAGTCTTTCCTTTAACAAATAGGCACTTTTGCATATTTTAAAGCGAATTAGGATGTCTTCCTAAAACTTACTGTTGCTTGCTTTCAAGCAAAGACAGTAATTAAATAATAACATTGGTAAAGGCATTAAAATCTGCAAACACTTGCAAATAACAATCTTTTGAGATAAAAATTATAACTCTTACTAAGCTCATCTTACAGATGAGAAAACTGAAGGGATAGTAAATGCCTGAACTGGTATTTTAATTTATACAAGTCTAGTTTAGCATTCTATTCAATACACCACACTATCTCTCAAAAGACAAAGAAATGTAACAATGGAGAAGCAGGATGGCATAGTATTTTGAAGAACATTGTGATGTGATACATAAGCTTCAAATTTAATGAAGATGATATTTAATGACATTTATTAGCCCTGTAATGTTGGACAATTCTTAGTGACTTAATTTCCTCAGTTTTAAAATGAACACATTGTACTATTTAACTTACAATTTCACAAACATTGCATAAAAGTAAGATGTTATCATTATTAGTCAAAGGAAGAAGTCAAAGGGTTCACTAACCAGTGAATAAACATAATTAAGAATCTATTACTTTCTAGGTATTGTGTTAAGTACTAAAGATACAAAGAATGGTAAAATAATAGTCCTTCCTCTCAAGGAGTTCACAATTTAACCAAAGAAAACAAAGTAAAAAGGAAAATATATAGGATCAATTCATTTTAAATAATAGAAGGTAGGTGATTGCATTAAAGGGGAATCAGAAAAGGCTTACTATACATAAGGTGGAATTTTAGCTGGGAATTGAAGGAAGCCAGGAGATAGAAATGAGAAATAGTATTCCAGATGTGTTGTATTGGAAAAAATTCTCGCTCAGACATTTACGAGATATTACTATAGGCAAATCATATCATGTCTCGTTTTCTCTTCTGCAATATATAGAGATTAATATTATACTATCTATCACAGATGGCTGTATTAAGAAAAATGCTCTCTGAAATATGAAAGTGACAAAAGTTTATTTCCTTAAACTGTAACCATTTGGAAAATTCTAGTGGCAAAAAGAATCCAGACAATACAGAAGCATAAATCTATCATCATTTCTTATGGAACAATTTTCCCTCAAAAAAAAACCAAAAACCTTTATGACAAAACTTTCTCAAATGCTGAATTCAATAATAATCTTACAATTTACAATAGCCATTTTGAAATGCAATTTAATTTCTTTTGGGGGACCGAGGAACAGTCAGAGTTAAGTTAACTTGCCCAGGATCACACAGCTAATAAGAATCAAGGATCTGAGAATGAATTTGAACTCAAGTCCTCCTGACTCCAGGGACAATTCTCTATTCACTGAAGCACCTAGCTGCCCCTGAAAGCAATTTAATTTCCTACAAAGAAATCACAACTAAAATTTCTTCCCTAAATTTAGCAACCTTTTATAGTATATTTCGAGCAGTTCTAAAATACAACAAGCATTTATTAAGCATGCTGAGTTAGGAGCTTGGTGGGAGGGAGAAGAATGGTTTAAGAAAGACCTCACAGAAGGTGGAATGTAAGCAGTCTTATAGGAAGGCAGGGAGGCTATGAATAATAGAGGAAAAGGGAGAAAATTACAATTATGAGGAGAGCCAGGGAAATTGTTAGGAGAAATAATGTCCTATATATAAGGAAATGAAAGGCGGCCAGTGTTATTGGATTGTTCAGTACCAGGAGGAGAGTAAAATATATGAAGATTGGAAAAGCAAGAAGGGGCCAGATTATAAAGGATTTTAAAGTCAAACAGTGTTTTATATTTGATATTAGAACTAATAGGAGTCCCTGAAATTTATTTAGCAAGAGGGTGACTTGGCCAGATCTGAACTTTAGGAAGGTACTTTGGCATCTCAGTGTAGGATGGACTAGTAGGGGTAAGAAGACCAACCAGTAATCTCTTTCAGTAGCATAGGAGTAAGATGATTAGTGACTACAACTAGTGTGGGAGCCATGTAAGGACACATAGATGGGGTATGATGTGAAGGCAGAAATGACAAGACTGGCAACAAACTGAATATATGTAAAAAGAATCCATGACACTGAGGTTGTGAACTTTGGTAACTAGGAGAATTAGTGATGCTCTCAAAAATCAGAAGAAAGGAGAGCTTGGGAAAAAAGACAATGAATTCAGTTTTGGACATGGTGAATTTAAAATATCTATGGGACATCCAGTTTGAAATATTTAATACCCAGTTGAAGATTCATGGAGCCCTAATTAAGGAAGATTAAGGTTTGCTAAATCTGCAAATCATCTACATAGAAATGATAACTGAATTAATTAGAGCTGATGAAATCAGCAAGAAAAATAAGAGGAAGAAGAGAAAAGGGCCCAAAGCAAGAATAGAGAGTTAATGTAGAAAAAGAACAGGGAAGAAGAAACCCCCATCATTAGGCACCACCTAGTTGAAGATCCAGCAAAGGATACTGAAAAGGAAAGCTTAGAAAGATAGAAGGAGAGCCAAGAAAGAATAGTTTCATGAAAATCTAGAGAATAACACTATTAAGGAGAACAAGATAACATCATCAAAGATTACAGAGGGATTGGTAAGAATGAGAATTGAAAAAAGGCCACTACAATTAAGAAATCACTGGTAACTTTGGAGAGAGCAGTTTCTATTGAATGATGAAGAGGAAAGTCAAATTGCAGAATATCAAGAAAAGAATGAGAGGAAAGAAGTGAAAGCATCAGTTGCAGATGGCCTTCTCAAGTTTAGCCTCAAAAGAAAGGAGAGATATTGGAATTTTTGAAGATGAGGGAGACAAGAGAGTATCTTTAGGCATTAAGAAAGAAGTTAGGAGACAGGGAAAGATTTGTGGGAGTATTAGGGTAACAGAGAGGACAATGTGCTGGAGAAAACAAGATGAAATGGGGAATGTCTATGTAGAGGGGTTTGTCTTAGCAAAGAAAAGGGTTATCTTTTCATGTTAAACATCTTAATATGTTTAAAAAAGAAAAGGATGACAGAAGGCATCTGAGTGATAATAGATAAAAAGAAAGGGTGAAAAGTGAGCTCTTGGTGAATGACCTCAATTTTTAAAAAATGAAATATAAGACAAGTTTCTCAGTTAAAGGGGGTAAGGACAGGTGAAGAGGTTTGAGACAAGATGAAAAGATTTTAAAAGATTCAATGGTGTAAAAGTATTGCCTGGAAATAGTGGAGGTTCAGTTGAAATTGTTAACTTTCTAGCATTCTAAAGCTAGGAATGAGCACAGCAAGATGGCAACTAGCATGAGGTAGTAGGGAAATCAAGGGATCAAGATGGGGAAGAGAAAAAAGTGTATCCAGTGTAGGCAATGCGGGAATATGGTCTGATATTACAATAGCCATTTTGAAATGCAATTTAATAATTTCTTTTGGGGATAGAGTAATTGAAATTTTGCTTGCTGTGCTCATTCCTAGCTTTAGAATATTCACATATTTTATCTTCTTTGTTCTCATTCTTGGGCGGCAAATTTTGAAACTATGCTAACTGAAACCACTAGACTAGATTTTTCCTTTAACCTGAATCCGTGACTCTGGCTGATTTTAAATACGCGGTCATCACAAAGGGTCTAATTAGATAAGATATTTCTTTCAATTCTAAATCTAGGATCTATAATACTACCATCCAAGTATCTCCAATACAGTAGATCTTAACTAAAGGGTCCCAATATGTAAAAAATACATCCAATCTGGGCCCTCTTCTCTTCTCCTCTTATACTATTTCAGCATTTACATTTCCAATGAATTAAATTACCATCTCTATGCTGATGATTCTCAAATCTATCTTCTTGCCCCAATAAGTCTGCTAGACTCCATTCTAATATCCCCAACTGTCTTTCAGACATCTCACCTCTTTCCCATTCTTAACTTCCTTATTACTAGAGAGAATAACATCCTCCTCCCAGTCCCTCAGGCTTAGGAGTCATTCTGTTTTCTACACAATCTCTCTCTCACATACATACCACACTCTCAACATCAAAGCTGATGCCAAGGCCTGTAGATTTAATCTTTGTGACATCTCTGAAATATTCCTCTTCTCCTTTGATACTGACACATAATACATAGCCCTCTTCACCTCATGCTTGGATTATTGAAATATAATGCTGGGTATTACTACTGGGCTTATATCCCAAAGAGATATTAAAGAAAGGAAAGGGACCTGTATGTGCCAAAATGTTTGTGGCAGCCCTTTTTGTAGTGGCTAGGAACTGGAAATTGAATGGATGCCCATCAATTGGAGAATGGTTGGGTAAATTATGGTATATGAAGGTTATGGAATATTATTGTTCTTTAAGAAATGACCAGCAGGATGAATACAGAGAGGCTTGGAGAGACTTACATGAACTGATTTTAAGTGAAATGAGCAGAACCAAGAGGTCATTATATATCTCAACAACGATACTGTAATAAGGATGTATCTTCACCAAAGAGAATATCCAATTCACTTCCAATTGATCAATGATGGACAGAATCAGCTACACTCAGAGAAAGAACACTGAGAAATGAATGTGGACGACTTGCATTTTTGTTGTTCTTGCCAGGTTATTTTTACCTTTCTGAATCAGAGTTTTCTTGTGCAATAAGAGAACTGTATGGATCTGTACACATATATTGTATTTAAAATATACTTTAACATGTTTAACATATATGAAACTGCATATGGGGAGGCAGGTGGAGGGAAGGAAAGGAAAAGTTGGAACAGAAGTGAATGCAAAGGACAATGTTGAAAAGTTACTTATACATATGTTCTGTCAATAAAAAGCTATTAAAATTTTTTTTAAAAAAGAAATAGTATGCTGGTAAGTCTGTCTCAAATCTCTCTCCACTTAAACCTGTTTTCCATTCAGGCACTAAAGTGATTTTCCTAACATTCAAGTCCAATCATGTCACCATCCTACTTAGTAAATTCTCAGGTCTTCCTACTGCCTCTAGGAGCAAACACAAAATTTTCTGTTTGGCATTCAAAGTCCTTCATAACTTAGCCTCCTCATACCTTTCCAGTTTTCTTATATATACTCATTAATCCAGTGATCCTGGGCCCCCTAGCTATTTCATGAACACAACACTGCTGTATTCTTTCTGGCTGTCCCCCACACCCTCATCACTCCTCTACTCCAACTAATGATCGCCCTGGTTTCCTTTAAGAATCAACGAAAAATCTTGCCTGTTACAGGAAATCTTTGCCAACTCCTCTTAATTCCAGTACTTTCCCTCAGTTAATTTCCTATTTTTCCTACCTATAGCTTGCTTTATATATGTTTGTTTGCATGTTATCTCATTAGGCAAGCTCCTTGAAAGAGAATCTTTTTTTTACTTTATTTTCTATCCTGAGTTTAACACAGAGCCTAGCACATAGTAGGTGCTTAACAAGTTTTTATTTACTGATTAAACCAAGTTACAAGCCTGAGAGACTAGAAAAATAAGTGGAATAAGTTGGGCCAGTTTCAGGGAATTTTTCTCAAAAAAAATCCAGCTTGGAAAATGAATGGATGCCCATCAATTGGAGAATGGCTGAGTAAATTTGGTATATGAATGTTATGGAATATTATTGTTCTGTAAGAAATGACCAGTAGGATGAATACAGAGAGG
The DNA here is from genome assembly GCF_016432865.1 of Antechinus flavipes. NCBI lineage: Eukaryota > Metazoa > Chordata > Mammalia > Dasyuromorphia > Dasyuridae > Antechinus > Antechinus flavipes. The sequence continues at coordinate 125,009,006 of NC_067400.1, read as the reverse complement.
ATTGGTGAGACTTACATGAACTGATGTTAAGTGAAATGAGCAGAACCAGGAGATCATTATATACTTCAACAACGATATTGTATGAGGATGTATTTTGATGGAAGTGGATTTCTTTCACAAAGAGATCTAACTCAGTTTCAATTGATCAAGGATGGACAGAAGCAGTTACACCCAAAGAAAGAACATTGGGAAATGAATGTAAACTGCTTGAATTTTTGTCTTTCCTCCCAGGTTATTTTTACCTTCTGAATATAATTCTTCCTGTGCAACAAGTGAGTTATTCGGTTTTGCACACATATATTGTATCTAAGATACATTGTGACATATTTAATTTGTATAGGACTGTTTGCCACCTGAGGGATGGGGTGAAGGGAAGGAGGGGAGAAGTCGGAACAGGAGTGAGTGCAAGGGATAATGTTGTTAAAAAAAAAAAACTACCCAGGCATGGGCTCTGTCAATAAAAAGTTATACTAAAATAAATAAATAAATGTAACTTGCAAAAAAAAAAAAAAAAATCCAGCTTACTCTCCTGCTTAACTTCGGGCTCAGCACACTAAAACATTTGTAGTGTCTAAGTTAAGTGAACATATTTCTGTGTAATATGAGTTAATTAAGGATACATACACAAAAGAATAAAGTGCCAGGTAAAGTCAAAGGAAATTAGATATTTAATTACTAGCAATATCTTGAAAGAAACATTTGAGATAGGTAATAGGCTTAAAAAAACTAGGTTACAGAGTTCAAGGCAGCAAGTGGCATGGTGAACCAGATGGTGAACCAAACCTGGAGTCAAGACAATTCATCTTCCTGAATTCAAATCTGGCCTCAGATACTTCCTAGTTCTGAGGCCCTGGGAAAGTCACTTAATCCTGGTTGCCTCAGTTTCCTCATCTGTAAGATGAGTTAGAGAAAGACATGCAAACTACTATCTGCCAAAGAAACTCCAAATGGGATCATGACGAGTCAAACATGACTGAAAAACGTCTGAGCAACTAAAAGAGTTCAAGGAACAGGAGATGTAGACTACTGCAAGTACAGCAAACTCTATGAGCAAGAACACAATGACAAAAAATTGTGAGTGCATCACAACAGTGAGTAGTAGGTTGGTTAAGAGTAACTAAAATATAAACTATTTAGAGGGGAGCAGATGACATAAGGTTAGAAAAATAAGGTGACATAAACCAATAGAGGGCACTAAGAATTCTAAACACTTGGGTTATACAAGAGTAGCTGAAAACATACATATAAATATCATTATTAGAGTCAAGTGGGTCCTATAAAGCAGTGTTCTCCCAACTTATTTGACTACACACCTCTATTAGTAAAAATATTCTAAGCATATACAATGTATATATTCACTTATTTATGTGTACTATTATATTAATCATATAACACTTAATTAAAGATAGAAATTTTAAAAGATGAAATAATGATAAAATCATATTTGATCCTAACATGGCCAGATCTATACTTTTAGGAAAATCACTTAGGCAAAGAGAAAAAAGTAGAGAGAGGATGCCAGGAGGCTATTATAATACATATGGTCTAAGTAAAGTGATATGGTCTGAACTAAAGTAAAAGATGTAGAGAATCAGAAAGTTACAAAGGTAGAACCGACAAGATATGAAAACTGGTTGGAAATGTGGATGTGGGATGTCAAAATGTAAAAAGCTAAACAAGAAAGATACCAAATATTATGCAAATTTGAATGGCCAGCAGGAAGATGGTATCCAGAAGAGTGACAAAAAATATGAAAGACTAGCAATTGTGATTTTGACCCAGATCCTAATATATCCATATCTGAATGTCTTGTGTCTTGTATGACTATCTGGTTCCACCAAAAAAAAAAAAAAATGAAGTTGGGTGAGAGAAGGTTCATACTGGTCATGGCCCCTCTTTCTGAAGATTAGCCAGCCATGACATGATATGAGAGGCAGAATTTTACTAACGATACCTGCATAGCTTCTCTGGATATAAGACAATTTAAGTTATAATTATCTTGAGAGACCAATTTCTACCTTAGAAGGGGAAGGGGTAAGAGGAATAGAAGTTGGGAGCATGCACAGCAAAGGAAGGAGGCAAAAGTGCGGAAGTGTTTGGGGACAAGGGTATAGGTAATTGTATTGGAGACAAGCTCATGATTGCCTAACATAGTGAACATGAAAAAATACCTGTCTTCCCACCATCAGTTAGTTAACCCTTTGATATTAATTCATATCAATCCAAGAATTTATACTACTTTTCCCGTAATCTATCTTGAAGTCATCAGTTGCAAATTTGTTGTCTAAATGCTTTGGCAAGGTTACAGACAGCTAATGGTGGGTAGGAGCTAAGGCTATTGTAGACTATATAAAGGGACATTGCATATATCTCCTTTGCAGATTTCCCAATTTTTCTGCTTTACTCCATCAATATCAATAATAACTGTCTCAGTTGCAGCAGTGTTAAGCTACTTTTACCTTTCACTCATGACACAACTGTAGGTGCTCTGTAGCAGTAAGTCAATACCAGACTGATTGCAGAATTATGAATAATTCAGTCATAGCAATTCCCAAAGACTAGTAATATATAAAAGGGTTGCAATTTGCATTAGTGTGGGCAAACCAATAGGAAATTATATACACAAATCCCTAAACCATATGATCCCAGAATTGAAAATAGCGTATGATAAATATGATATTTGTTTCTACAATATTCTTTCCACACAATTTAGCTTCACCCAAATTACCTAAAGCTCTCTACTTTCAATCATATCATTTTTCTTGATCTTGTAAAAGTGTTTCTGGGAAAGATTTCAAGTCAATAGCATATATACATGATTTTAAACTTAAGTTCTACAGAGCTTACTGTGTTCAGGAGTTTATTAGTTTTAACTAAATATGCCATCTGCCTTGATACTTAAAGCAACTAAGGTTACTCTTAGTTGTAAAACATGCTTATTATTACTCTAATTAATAATGATTAACATTCATATAGCAATATAGTGCCAAAGATAGCCAATAAGCACTGGGGCATAAGATATCTGAAATACATATTTTTGGAATATCACTGTTTCAAATGCAATCAATTTCTCCATATAAAAATCTAAAAGAATGTGAGGAAAAGGGGTGAATGACATTTAGAAAAATATGTTTCTTCACTGAATTAATAAAGAAACAAAACAAAAATCCAAACGAATATTATGAAAAAAAGAAAAACAAAGACTATATGATTACTAAATTTTGTTACTTTTTCAGAAAATTTTTTTACAATGTATTTAAGCTATTCATAGTGAGCTAAGAGAATTATTTGGTATTAGCTTTATGACCATCATTTCCTTAAGATTGCAAGTCATATATGGAACTTGTAGAATCTGGCTGACATCAAATTTTGGCTCGCTAAGAGAATTCATAGTTCAATTTTATTACCTCTATATGATTAAGATGATATAAGATTTTGAATTCAGAGGCTCTCAAAAAAAGAAAGTTTTCACTAGAAATAACATGAACTGTATAGAACTAAACTTGCAATTGCAAGTATCCCAACCTTATATACAGTATCTTTATGCCTCATAGAAAAAAATAATAATAACATCACACACACACACACACAAAGTTTAGTGCCTTTGCAATAGATCCTTATGACCCTGATCACTACCATCAAGTGAAAAGACAGGCTATGTATGGGTTTATAGGTCCAAAGCTGAATTTTCTTTTAGGTTTTATTGATAGCTTTTGTTTTCACAATTTATCACATACAGTCAACTAGATGAAGCAGTGAATAAGAGTACTGACCCTGGAATCAGGAGGGCCTGAGTTCAAATCCAGATTCACTTACTATGTGACCCTGCTCAAATAACTTAATCTAGATCGCCTCAACAACAACAACAAAAAAGACAATTTGGGTGAGGGCAGCTGAGTAGCACAGAAAATAGAGAATTAGCCCTAGAGTCAGGAGGATCTAAGTTCAAATTTGGGATCAGACACTTATTAGCTGTGTGATCCTTGACAAGTCATTTACCCCCTCAAAAAAAAGAAAAAAGGAAAAAAACCATATTATACACCTACACCTTATAATCTTCTTTTGTAACAAAGATAAAGAATCCTGAAACAAAAATATATTTTGAAAAGCACATCAAATTGTAGAGGCACTCTATAGCTATATACAAATTACTCAACAAAAAATATTTCTAGATTGACTCCTGAATGAAAGCATTTTTACAAAGTATTAATTAAAAGAGAAGAAAGTGGTAAGTCACAAGAATATTCAAGGAGATTTAAAATATTTGTCAAAATTCTACTACATGCACATTTTTTAAATTAGAAATTGAACTTTTCACAGCATTAATAGCCTTGAAATTATGTCAAAATAAAAATAAAAGGAAAACTATAAAGTATAAATGTACTTAGTTAAATGAGAACTAATTAATCTAAGGTCTTAGATTTAATTAATTTATTAGTTAAAATTTAAATAAATAAGTCAAATTAGTAAACAAATCCATCCAACAGCCTTTAAAATACAAGCAAAGTCCCTAAGTTATGAGAGGGATGAATTAATATAAATGATAAAGCACTACCAAGTATTTACTATATCTATGCCAAACCCTGGGGATTTTATTGACATAGGGTACTTCTAAATGAGGAAATATTCCATTTCTATAGTGGGAAGTTAGCATCTTTGAGGTACCTACAGTACAAAAAACAAGTATCCGAGCAATTTGCTCAGGATCATACAGCCAGTACTTATCAAGGAAGGTACCTGAACTCAGATCTTCCAGGCTGCAAGGTCAGTTCTACAAATTTACTTTAAATACTTTTATACTTATACAAAAACAAAGATAATCTCTGCCCTCAAGAACCATACATTCTATGTGATGGAATATTATATAAGAAATGATAAGCAGGCTGATTTCAGAAAAAGCCAGAAAAATTTACACAAACTGATACTGAATGAAGTGAGCAGAACCGGAGAATACTGTACACACTAAGCAAGATTATATAAAAATCAATCATGACAAATTTAGCTCTTCTCAGCAATGAGAAGATCCAACAAAATTCCAACAGATTTGGGATAGAAAATGCCAGCTACATCCAGCAGAACTATAGAGACTGAATGCAGATGAAAGAATACTATTTTCAGCTTTGGTTTGTTTGCTTTGTTTACTTTTTTTTTTCTCATCATTTTTTCCCTTTTGTCCTGATTTTTCCTTCATAACATGACAAATAGGGAAATACGTTTAAAATGACTGTTCATGCATAACCCATAACAGATTGTTTGCTGTCATGGGGAAAGGGGAGGTAAGAGAGGAAAAGAGAAAAAAAATCTGGAACTCAAAATCTTAGAAAAAATGAATGCTGAAAACTATCTTTATATGTAACTGGAAAAATAAAATACTACTAATAGGTAAAAAAAAAAAAAAAATGGGAAAAAAAAAAAAAAAAAAAAAAAGGACCATACACTCTAATAGAGGAGTGGCCCTGGAGGAGTTTCTTTGGTCCATAAATCTACAGAGATGTAGAGAAAAGCTACGCAAATATACTAGAGATTAATATATTCCTTCCCAAGAACAATGATGGAGAGGATCATGGTCTTGAACAGAAAAAGGGTGGGAAGGAAACTGGAAAAACTGTTGAAGAGATTATTAAGGGTTGGGGAAAAAGCAAAGAGAGGCATGAAGGAGTGAGGTTCCCAAAAGGAGATGGGAGGGGTACAAGGCAGGGGAGCCGTTTCATATGCCAAGTTTGGAAATCAAAGGAGCTTCAGAACATATTTTCCCATGATAAAGAATGTTAGTAAGAGTGGTGGGGTTCCCAACAACCATAAAATTCTATTTAACCCTTACTCTTGCATATACTAATGAAATTCTAGAGCCCAATCATTCTTTCTAACAATGTTTCTATGAAGAATTACATTCTAAATTTCAAATTGGGATTTTAGTGAGTAAACTTCTTTCTGCCTCACTCAAGTAACAGCTCATAACCTTTCCCAATCTGCCTAGAAATTGGGAGGTATTAGGAGAGAGTGGAAAGTAGAGGGGAACCTTTCTCAAAAGTAGTTCTTCCAAATGGAGTGGGTAAACTCATTAAAGTACATGATTGTATGCTATCTAAAAACAAAAACTAAACTCATATCAATGAATCTGTGTGGCTAGAGAGATAGCTAGGAGCAAAGCAAAAGTTTATCTTACGTTCTCGCTGAGAAGCGGGAGTCCCTTCTGTCAAGCAAGCAACAGAGGAGGAGGCATCTTTTGGGATAAGTTTTACACTTTAAATAGTTCCTAAAGCAAATACCCTCCCATCACTGACCATTATCCTCATTGGCTGAGGGTCTTACATTCTAAATGCAGGAACTACCCAAGAAATTGAATATAGTACATAGTTGCCCATATCTGATTGAAGTAGGGAGAAAATGATGTCATGGAAAGATAGCAGGAAGGGAACTTAGGGTCAAAGCTCAAGGCCCTTCAGGCCTACTCCAACTCTGAAGTAGATGAAGTCTTACTCGATTTTTACAACTGTTTTGAGAGATTTCACTTCATCTCATTCAAATGTATAACTTCATCAAGGTAATTTCTTCACTAGTAGAGGGACCATAAATCCTCCATACCTACACATATTTATATGACTTTTAATATAATGCCTACCTTATTAATCACATTTTTTAAATTAAAAGTTGACATGTGATATTAAGTTGTTTAAATATGATATTCAGTTTAAATTTATAATAGCTAATATTTGTTAAGCATAACTATATGATCACATTTTTATGCACAAAGAATTCAGGTACTCTTTTTAATTTAGAGTTATTTCAGGACCTCAGGGTCATTATCATTAATAATACCTAATGTATCTTAATTGTATGATAATACTGTAAGAAATAATTCCTGATTGAGTTTATTAAGTTGCAGTTACATGTTAAATGAAATAATAGACTTCTGTAGGGAAGAAAATGAACTAAATTTTCCTAATTAAAGCTTTAAATCAAATGCATTCTAATTTGCACAGGTGGTAAAATAACCCCAAAGTAGTTACAAAATGAAAATAATCATAAGCTACTCATCAATACAAATTTCAACCAAAAAAAAAATGTTTGCATTATTAACTTAGTATAATTACTTTAATATTAACATCAATAAGCACCTATTTTGTCACATTACGTGATTTACCAAATTTTGTAATAATCATTCAATGTCAATTTTAAAAAATATTCTGACACTTCATTAAATATTTACTTTTTAAATAATTCAACAAGTATTTATATTTGTCACAGTCAATCAAGATTATCAATAATGTTAAAAATTTAATGTTTAACAAAAGTATTTGCTTCCTTAGTTATTACTGGTAAAATATATATATTCAAAATGTGACTTTGCCATTAGTTAATTAATGCTTATCTACTAATGTGAAAATAGTTTGTAAAATGATGGCACCCTTTCTAATAAGGTTTGACAGTCTAATAATGATTTTTTTAAAAATTGCACTAATAGTATAACATTTCCCTTTAACATTTTGTCTTCTGAAAATAAAAATCATGTTTAAAAATTGTCTCCCTTGAAAATATATGCCATTAAAATTCTGTGGCATAACCTCAAATCTATCAGATTGGCTAAGATGACAGGAAAGGATGGAGGGGACATAGGGACACTAATTCATTGTTGGAGTTGTGAATTGATCCAGCCATTCTGGAGAGCAATTTGGATCTATGTCAAAGGGTTATATACAACTGTTCATAGCCTTTAATCCATTCGGTCTTAATACCAAAGAAATCACAAAAGAGGGAAAAGGATAATTTGTGCAAAAATGTTTGTAGTAGTTATTTTGGGAAATGGAATTTGAAGGAACTGGAAACTGAATGGATACCCAACAAATTGGGAAATAGCTGAATGTTATAATATATGAATATAATGGAATATTATTGTTCTATAAGAAATGATCAGCAGGCTAATTTGAGAAAAGCCTGAAAAGATTTACATGAACTGATGCTGAGTGAAATGAGAACACTGTACAGACTAACAGCAAGATTATGTAATAATCAATTATGACAGACTTACTTCTTCTTAGCAATTCAATGATCTAAGAGAATTCCAATAGATGTGAAATGGAAAATGCCATCAGCATCCAGAGGGAACTATAGAGATTGAATGAAGATGGAAGAATGTTTGCTTTTTCATTCTTGTAGTTTTTTCTTTTGTTCTGATGTTTCCTTCACAGCATGACAAAAAGGGAAATATGTTTAAAGGGATTGCACATATTTAATCTATATCAGATTGCTTACTGTCATGGTAATGCAGAAGATAGAAGAGAAGAAAGGAAGAAAAAATTTAGAACTCAAAATCTTACAAAAATAAATGTTGAAAATTATCTTTACATGCAATTGGAAAAATGAAATGCTACTGAAGAAAAAAATAATATATGCCATACAAAAAGGCTATGCTTTCTCAAAATAACAGATTAAAATATTTTCTTGTACTGAAAGCTTACACATGAAAAAAAAAAAAAAAAAAAAAACAGTATGATTACTATCCTGATCTTAGTTCTCCCTGTTTCAAATGTTTTTCTAAAAAACTTTTTATATCAGTAAAATTTAATTTTGTACTTTAGTTATGACATGACAAATATGTGAAATGGAATTTCCTTCAGTCTAGATTCTAGCTTCACTTAGTCATGGCAATTCTAAGACTAACAGTAATAAAACCTTAAACAATAAAGTTTCTAGCTAAGATTTCTATCTCTTGGTAGTAAATATGTTAATACAGGAAATGGAATTGTACATAAACTAAAAGATAATGGAGGTGGGGAAAGTCCTTTCAAATTTCCTCCCCCTCCAAAAAATTATTTTATTTTTAAGTCGATAAACAGTTTCCCTTCAGATATATTTACATTACTATCATTTTATAAAAACCAACAATTAGGACAATCAGATTGAAATGTGAAAGTCTGTGAAGGGAAAATGAGTTTAAAGAAACAAAGGAATATTTTTAAATTGTTCTAAGTATATATTAAACAGAAGAAAAAAAAGACTTTTAAGAAAAAACTTGTTTTCTCAAGATTCTTTTACATATTACATGGTAATTCATTTTATTTACATAGTATCAGTTGCTAGTACCAGAGTTATAGTACTCACACAACCAAAGTGACTGTGTACAGTACAAATTTATGTCATCTGATTTCAATTGGTTTTTCACTACAGGAATGTAATCTTTTTGTTCTTTCCTATTTGATCCTTTCTCATTCTCTCTAGAAGGTATTCCAAAATGTCTTTTCTTTCCTCAAGCCTTCAACATTTTCATTCCCTATTCTATCCAATATTCCAAATTATTAATAATTAAAGAAATGCAAACTAAAGCAACTTGGAGATTCAATCTCACACATATTCTACTGATCTAACTGACAAAAAAAGGAAAACGTCAATGTTATTACTATGGCTATGGGAAATAGGCACTTACATGCACAATGATGATGATAGTACCGTCATACTAGAAAGCAATTTGGACTTATGCAAAGACAAATGGGCATAGTCTTTGCTTATAACAGTATTAGGCCTATACCTGAAAAAGATAGAAGGAGAAAGTTCTAACTGTACAAGAAATATTTACAGCAACTTTTTTAATAGTAGTAAAGAAATAAAAGTCAAGGAGATGCCCATCAATTAGGAAGTGGTTAAAAAAAGGTAATATAAAAGTAATAAAACGGTAAGAACTGATGGAGTTTAGAAAAACTGAAACTTAGGGAAATTACAAAGGTTACAAAGTTACAAAGGCAATTAGTAACAGAGCCAGGATTTTAATTAAGGTGGTGACTTCAAGTACAATGAGCTTTTCCTCTGTACCACATGGTCTTTCAAGTCTTCAGCTTTCAATTAATTCTTTCACTATATTCTTTCCTTCAGGGAAGTCATTGCACGGCTTTAACAATCACCTTTACTTAAATTTGTATCTCTTATCATGATTTCCTTTGTTCTAACTGCTATCTCTACACTACCAGAAAAGTACAGTTGGATTATCTATTATTTTAATTTTTTTTCTACAATATTTCAAAGATGCATGATTTTGTTAATGTGTTAATGCCTATGAATTATAATACCTCTGACTTTGATAAACTGTCTTCAAAAGTTACTATAGCTAAAAAAAAAAATGTAATTCTTCTCCAAATTTAGATTATTACAAAACAAATTACTGAGCTGGTACTCAAAACTTAATATGGAAAATTTTTATTATCCCCCAAAAATAAGATATCCTTCCAATCCACTATAAGAGATGGTATGTACACTGGACCTGGAAGTTGGGTTTAAAAAACTGGATCAAGATATCCAGATATATGGAAGAGCATGAATAAAGGCAGGGAAATGGGAAGGTACAGGATAATTTACTTACTCAATATCTAATTCAATACCAAACAAACTACCCAAAGAATATTTTATAGGACCAGAAAAATATAATGAAATTTGTATAGAGGAACAAAAGATTAAGAATCTCAAGGTAATGATGAAAAGAAGTAGAAAGGAAGAGGGCTTTATCTGTACCAGATCTCAAACTATTGTACAAAAAAGTCATCATTAAAATCACTTGATACTAGTTTACAAAAAAGGAGCGAAGAAATAATCTTTCAGTGCAACAGATTCATTATACAACAAGAAACAAACACAATTTTGATAAGCTCAAAGACTCCAGTTACTGAAGAAAAGACTCATTATTTGACAATAGCTGAACAGCAAGCAGTCTGGCAGAAATTAGGTTTAAGAACAATACTTCACACCATATTCCAAAATAAATTCCAAATGGGACGTGGCTTAAACATAAAGTCATAACATAAATTAGAGAAGCAAGCAAGAAATTACTTTTCAGATTTACCACTAGAAGAGTTCATGACAAAAACAATAGGATCAAAAAATAAAAACAAAACTGAAAATTTTGATTATGTAAATTACAAAATCAAACAGTTAAAACTGAAAGGAAATAGTAACTGGATAAAAAAAATTGCAGCAATTTTCTCTTTTAAAAGATCTCTTATCTAAGATATATAAGGAACAGATTCTAATGCATGAAACTAAATATCATTCTCCAATAAAGTCAAAGAACTAATATGCAGTTTTCAAAAGAAGAAATTCAAACTATTAACAACCATATTTTTAAGTGCACTAAACCACAAATTAGAGCAAGGTAAAGTGATTTGAAACTGACAAAACTGACAAAAAAGGAAAATGACAAATATTGGAGGGACTTCAGCAAAACAGGTATATTGGTACACTTGGTATTGCTATGAACTAGTGTAGCCATATAAAAAACAATTTGGAACTTCGTCCAAAGAGTAACTTGTATACATACCCTTTGGCCTAACTAACACAGTAAAAAAGGAGATCCATAGTCCTCAATTTGTATTTATTCTGTATTCTGTCTTCTGCTTGTACTAGGCTGACACTCCAGAAAAATCAAAAGAGAAAAAGGCTCTATTAGTTACAAAAAACTTTTTTTTTGTAGGAACCAAAAACTGGAAGCCAAGAGATTGTCTTCCATTTAGGCAATAGCTAACAAATTGTGGTATATGAATATAACAGATTATTAGTGGGCCATTAGAAATGACAAAATAAGCAATTTATATGGCAGAAACTAGGCACTGACCCACACTTAACACCGTACACCAAGATAAGGTCAAAATGGGTTCATGACCTAGGCATAAAGAATGAGATTAAACATAAATTGGAAGAGCATAGGATAATTTACCTCTCAGACCTGTGGAAGAGGGAGGAATTTATGACCAAAGAAGAACTAGAGATCACTATTGACCACAAAATAGAAAATTTTGATTATATCAAGTTGAAAAGTTTTTGTACATTATAGGATATAATAACATCCCTCTTAGATGCATTTATGTTTTACATCCCAAATGTACTATAAATCAAACCAAACATCAGGTTATATCGTTTTAATTGAAATATGGACCACATACCCCTTGTGATTTTTGAATAACTAGCATTTTTGTTTGGAGTTTGGCTAGTGAATTACAATAAAGTATCACTGGTCTCAAAAAAAAAAAAAAGTTTTTGTACAAACAAAACAAATGCAGACAAGATTAGAAGGGAAACAATCAACTGGGAAAACATTTTTACAATCAAAGGTTCTGATAAAGGCCTCATTTCCAAAATATATAGAGAATTGACTCTAATTTATAAGAAATCAAACCATTCTTCAATTGATAAATGGTCAAAGGATATATATGAACAGACAATTCTCAGACGAAGAAATTGAAACTATTTATAGACATATGAAAAGATGCTCCAAGTCATTATTAATCAGAGAAATGCAAATTAAGACAACTCTGAGATACCACTACACACCTGTCAGATTGGCTAGAATGACAGGGAAAGATAATGGGGAATGTTGGAGGGGATGTGGGAAAACAGGGACACTGATACATTGTTGGTGGAATTGTGAACACATCCAGCCATTCTGGAGAGCAATTTGGAACTATGCTCAAAAAGTTATCAAACTGTGCATACCCTTTGATCCAGCAGTGTTTCTACTGGGCTTATAACCCAAAGAGATAATAAAGAAGGGAAAGGGACCTGTATGTGCCAAAATGTTTGTGGCAGCCCTGTTTGTAGTGGCTAAAAGCTGGAAAATGAATGGATGCCCATCAATTGGAGAATGGTTGAGTAAATTGTGGTATATGAACGTTATGGAATATTATTGTTCTGTAAGGAATGACCAGCGGGATGAATACAGAGAGGACTGGCGAGACTTACATGAACTGATGCTAAGTGAAATGAGCAGAACTAGGAGATCATTATACACTTCAACAACGATATTGTATGAGGACATATTTTGATGGAAGTGGATTTCTTTGACAAAGAGACCTGAGTTTCAATTGATAAATGACGGACAGAAGCAGCTACACCCAAAGAAAGAACACTGGGAAACGAATGTGAACTATCTGCATTTTTGTTTTTCTTCCTGGGTTATTTATACCTTCTGAATCCAATTCTCCCTGTGCAACAAGAGAACTGTTCGGTTCTGCAAACATATATTGTATCTAGGATATACTGCAACATATCCAACATATATAGGACTGCTTGCCATCTAGGGGAGGGGGTGGAGGGAGGGAGGGGAAAAATCGGAACAGAAATGAGTGCAAGGGATAATATTGTAAAAAAAATTACCCTGGCATGGATTCTGTCAATATAAAGTAATTATTAAATAAAAATTAAAAAAAAAAAAAAAAAAACAATGATACTGTTTGAGGATGTATTCTGATGGAAGTGGATCTCTTCGATAAAGAGAGCTAATTCAGTTTCAATTGATCAAAGATGTACAGAAGCAGCTACATCCAAAGAAAGAACACTGGGAAATGAATATAAACTGCTTGCATTTTTGTTTTTCTTCCCGGGTTATTTATACCTTCTGAATCCAATTCTCCTTGTGCAACAAGAGAACTGTTCGGTTCTGCACACATATATTGTATCTAGGATATACTGTGACATATTTAACATGTAAAGGACTGCTTGCCATCTGGAGGAGGGGGTGGAGAGAGGGAGGGGAAAAATCGGAACAGAAGTGAATGCAAGGGATAATGCTGTAAAAAATTACCCTGGCATGGGTTCTACCAATAAAAAGTTATTTTTTTAAAAAAATAAGCAATTTATAAAGGAACCCAGCAGATCTATGAAGTGAGCAGAACTAAGAGAATATAACAATGAAAACATTATAGAGAAAAACAAATATGAAAGACTAAATAAAATTCTAATCAATGCAATGATATTCAAAAGAATGAATACAAATGAATAGTGTCAAAAGGTGACACATGAAAATGCAGCAGGAGGCATATCATCAGACACAGACAATATGGACATTTGTTTTGCCAAACTTTGCATGCATCATTGTACTTAACAATTTTATTTTCTGAAGTACTTGTTTAATTTGCTAAATAGATTAGGGGAGGGGGAGATGAATAATACTGGGAGGAAAAAAATAAAATTGTTTTAATCTTCAGTGGCTATATAAACGTGATCTATTGTTACTATATTATTCCTCTTCGGGAACTCTATGCACTAGCCAAACAGGTTTGCTCTCTTTTCTAAGAACACCAAGCACCCTACCACCTCACTGCCTTTTTTCATGATCTACACCACGCCTGGTTATGCTTTCCTCACCACCTCTCTTCTGAATTCCTTCTTATCCTTTAAAGTACTTGTCTGAAGTGATCTAGGGCATGTAATATTGGGTACTGTAGTGTGTTGTGCTGCTATCTTAGTCTCTTTCCAATCTGTCCCCTATAAAGGTAAAGGCTATGTTATCTAAACTTTGTATCTTTGCCTGCACTAAAGCAAAGTGTATTCCATGTACTAATACATGGGAGGACTAGGGAAGGGAAGATGTAGTTCAGAGCATTTTTTTAAAAATTGGGGGCAGGAGTTGGTGTAGAGGATAGAGCACTAGCCCTGAAGTCAGCAGGACATGAGTTCAAATTTGACCTCAGACACTTAACACTTCCTGACTGTGTGACTCTGGGCAAGTCATTTAATTCCAATTGTCCCTATTGGGGGGATGGAGGGGGTAGGGGAGGGGACAATCAATTTCAATATCCCTGTGATGGAGAGCAATTTGCATCCAGAAAGAAAACTATAGGGACCAAATTTGGATCACAACAGAGTATTTTCACTTTTTTTGTTGTTTGCTTGCTTTTTTTTCTCTCAGTTTTTCCCTTTTTTGATCCGATTTTTCTTTTCTTTTTTTTTTTTTTTTTAATTAAAGCTTTTTATTTACAAAACATGCATGGGTAATTTTTCACCATTGAACTTTTCAAAATTTCCGTTCCAAATTTTTCCTTCCTTCCCCTCCTCCCTCCCCTAGATGGCATGTTTTTATGTTAAATATGTTAAAATATATGTTAAAATCATTTATTTATAAAGAAAAGAAACCTGAAAAGAAAAACAAAATACAAGCAAACATCAAAAGAAAACATGAAAATGCTATGTTGTGGTGCACGTTCAGTTCCCATAGGCCTCTCTCTGGGTGTATATGGCTTTCTTCATCACTGAACAATTAGAACTGGTTTGAATCATCTCATTGTCCAAAAGAGCCACATCCATCAGAATTGATCATCATATTGTTTTATTGCCATGTTGTTGTTGCCATGATTAATGATCTCCTGGTTCTGCTCATTTCACTTAGCATCTGTTCATGTAAGTCTCTCCAACCCTCTCTGAAATCATCCTGTTGGTCATTTCTTACAGAACAACTCATTTACCACAATTTATTCTACCATTCTCCAATTAATGGGCATCCACATTCAGTTTCCAGTTTCTAGCCACTAGAAAAAGGACTGCCACAAACATTTTTTGCACATGTGGCTCCCTTTCCTTTCTTTCAGATCTCTTTATAAGTCCAGTAGAAATACTACTGGGTCAAAGGATATGCACATTTTTTAGCATAGTTCCAAACTGTTCTCCAGAATGGTTGGATCCCTTCACAGTTCCACCAACTATGTATGAGTGTTCCTGCTTTTCCACATCCCCTCCAATATTAGTCATTCATTATCTTTTCAGGAAAAGATTTTCATTTTAGCCAATCTGACGAGTGTGTAGTGGTATCTCAAAATTGTCTTAATTTGCATTTCTTTGATCAATAGTG
This sequence comes from Antechinus flavipes, assembly GCF_016432865.1. Taxonomy (NCBI): domain Eukaryota; kingdom Metazoa; phylum Chordata; class Mammalia; order Dasyuromorphia; family Dasyuridae; genus Antechinus; species Antechinus flavipes. The sequence goes on along the minus strand of NC_067400.1, from coordinate 124,993,402 downwards.
ATTTGGAGCATCTTTTCATACGACTAGAAATAGTTTCAATTTCTTTATCTGAAAATTGACTTCATATCCTTTGACTATCAATTAGAGAATGGCTTGAATTCTTATAAATCTGAGTTAATTCTGAATATATTTTAGAAATGAGGCCTTTACCAGAACCTTTGAATGTAAAAATGTTTTCCCAGTTTATTGTTTCTCTTCTAATTTTGTCTGCAATAATTTGTACAAAAATTTTTTAACTTAATATAATCAAAATTATCTATTTTGTAATCAATAATGATATCTACTTCTTTGGTCACAAATTCCTTCCTCTTCCACATGATCTGATTTTTCTTATCCAGCATGATAAATATGGAAATATGGTCATCACTAATTGCACATGTTTAACCTATACTGGATTACTTGCTGTCTGGGGGATAGGGCTGGGAGGAAAAGAGAGAAATTTGGAACATAAGATTTTAGAGGAGTAAATGTTGAAAACTGTCTTTGCAGGTGTTTTGAAAATAAAAAGTTATTATTAAAAAAAGAAAATGGGCAATCTAATTGACACAAGGTGTCAAGTCTGTGGCAGGTGTGAGATAAGACTGAAAAAAATAGGTTGAGCTAGGGTGGAGGGCTTAGAGAATCACTGAATAGCAAAAAAGATATCAGATCTATAAAGTTGACAAACATTTATTAAGCACCTAATATGACAGACCCTGAGCTAAGTGCTGGAGACATACCAAAAAAAACCTCAAAATGCTCATGATTTAATGGGGAACCTAATACACAAATGAGTACACACAAAATATATACAGAATCAGAGTTAATCAAAAGAGGAAAGGAACAAGCACGGAGGGTAGAATTAAAGAAAGGCTTGGTGGGATTTTAGCAGAGATCTGAAGGAAATCAAGAGGTGGAGATGAGGAAAGAGAATTTTAGGCACAAGGGATACAAGGGATAGTCTGTGAAAATGCCCCAAGTTGGGAAATAAACTATCTTCTTCAAGGAATAACTAATTGAGATAAGTGTCACTGAAGGGGAAGGATTAAGGTGTAAGAAAATTGGAAAGATAGGAAAGACCAATATTAGATGACCTTTAAACACCAAAGACTAGGTTTTATTTTTGATCCTTAAGATAATTGAGAGCTATTGGAGTTTACTGAAAATGGAAGGAAGAGGCAGAGATGGGAGAGTTGACATAGTCAGACCTTCCCAAAAGGTTACTGAAATAGTCCAGGTTGAAGTAAACACAGCATGCAACAGAGTATGGCAGTATCAGAGAGAACAGGACACATGAAAAAAAGTGTTTTGAAGATAGAATCAATAGGTGTAGTCAACTGACTAGAAATGGAGAGGAGAGGTTGAAAGAAGAGTGAAGAATCCAGAATGGCATCTAGCTTGCAAGACTGGATGACAAGGAGGATGGTGATACTTTCAACACTGCTAAGGAAATTCAAAAGAGGGAAGAGCTTAGGAGTTGGGGTGGGAAGGGAAAGACAATGAATTATATTTTGACATATTGAGTTTAAGAGATCTTTCAGACATCTAATTTATATGTCTAACAACCAGTGAGATCTGAGTCCATAGGTTAAAAGAGATTTCTAGCTAAATAAACAGATCTGAGAATCATTAGCATAGGAATGACAAGGAATTCTACTAGATTGATGAGATCACCAAGTAATAATAATAATAATACAGATTAGAGAAAGCAGAGGATTCAAGACAATGCTCATAGGTAGCAGGAACTACCTGGCAAAAAATCCCAGCAAATGAAACTGAGGAGTAATTTGAAAGGTAGGGGGGAAAGTATAGGAAAAAGCAATGTCATAAAAACCTAGAGAGAAAAGAGTATTAAGAGAAGAGGGTGACTGATAGTCAAAGGGTTACAAAGAAGTTAGGTGAGGATAAGGATTGAGAAAAATTCATCATATTTGGCAATTAAGAGATCATTGGCAAATTTAGATAGCATTTCAGTGAAATGAAATGGGAAGTCAGACTGCAAAATGTTAAGAGAAGAAAGGAACCATGGAAAGTACTTGGAAAATCATTTAACCCCAAAAAGCAAAATCAAGTAATATAACACCAAGAAGTAGTTTTTTTTTTTTTTTAATAAAGCAGTATAGTAGAATTTTTTAAAAGACATTTTAAAGCACAAAGATTTTCACATATTTCCAAAAGTATTAGGGGGAGGGAGGGAGAATGTGTTAAAGAAGAAAGTATATAATCCTCCATCCTTTCCTCCCCCATTAGTATTCTAGTTTCAGTAACCAAAAAAAAAAAAAAAAAAAAAAGGAATTAACTAGTCATAGGAGTCATATTATGAGAAATTATTCTTAGAGGGCAATTACTGTTAATGATTTAACATGCCTTAAATTTATCCTGCAAATCCAAGGGTTCTTTATATGAGAATCTATAAAGAATGATAATGAAAAAAGCAGTGAAGTGAGAATCTTTATATCTATCTTTACTTAATTCAATGATTCAAAAGACCTCTAATTTTCTCTTCTCTCTCCAAAGACAGAGGATAAGAATTTGAAAAGACAAAAAAAAAAAAAAGGAAATAATTTTTCTGCTTTAAGAGTATTTTTGCTAATTTCTGAAAAATAGGTAAATTTTTTTTAAAAAAATGAAGTTCACCAACAAAAGAAAAAAGTTCTCCAAAAACAGAAGCAGTATTAGAACTGTTTTGAAAATACCAATAGGAAAGTCTTTTGGATTAGTAAAAGATTTTTTAAAATTATTGAAAACTTAAGTGTCATGTGAGTTTTTTATATACTTAATACTTAAAATAATTAAAACAATTAAATATTAACTGTTATGATTTTCTAAGCATTTACACACATTTGAAGATTCAATACCCTACAACACTGTAAACTGTGAACAAAACAAGATGAGTAATCCTTAGAGAAGCAAAGCAAGTAAACATTACAAGTAAAATCTGAGACCCATAAACCAAGTAACACAGCAAGAGTTTCAAAGATTTAGAAATGGTGCAAAAAGAAACCAATAGAATATTCGATGCCATAGCGTTTCAGCTTCTCCCACCTCCACTCCTATTCAAATGGTTTTACTCCTGGAAAGTTTATGGAATACCTCGTTAAGTTTTGTTTGTTTTTTTTAATTAAATTTAGAAGTTAGTCCAAGTCAACTTTTAAGTAGGTAAATTTGAGAACTGCTGCTCCAGACCATAAACTGCTAATCTACACGGGGTAAGGGGAGCTGCCTCTCCGAAAGGAATAATCTCAGGTTCAGGCTAATACAATAGGTTATTTCTAAAGCTCTTAAAAGTTTGCAAAGCCATCTGCAAATATATTTCTCCCTTTTAAAGGAGAGGGAGAGTGCAATTAGTCCATTTTACAGATAAGGAAACTGAGGGTCCGAGAGACGCTGAGGAACAGTGCCCCCGTCGCACAGATGGCAAGTGTCAATGAATGGCAGGATTCCGAATCCGGGTCTTTCTAACTCCAAAATCCACGGGCAGAAGCAAAATCAGTCCCGGACAACTCCAAAGTGGGGGTAAATGCTCCAAAACAGAAGTCAAATGCTTAACCCAGATGTTTACTAAATTCCACCACCCCACCCTGTTTCCGCCTCCCACGTACCTGCCCGCCCCCACCCAGCCCTCCACGGAGTTCCCCGACTGAGAATCCTTTCCCGGAGGAAGCCCAAGCGCCGGAGTCACCCAAGTCTTCGGGAGGTAAGGAAGAAGCCAGAGAAACGAAAACTGATTTCAAGGCGAAGGCGAAGGCGGGGGCGGGGGCGGGGGGACTAGGGAGCGCGCGAGACCGCGAGCTCCCAGGGCGAGCCCCGAGCCAACCCGGGACGGGATTCCCCGAGGAAGGGACGGCCAGCGTCTCCTCCAGCTGCGCGGCCCTGACTGGGGGGACAGCTCCCAAAGAGAGATTTTGCCCCGAAGGTGACAGAGTCGCGTTCACTCACCATTTGGTAGCGGCGAGTAGTCATCGGCTTGTGAAGATCCATCCTTGCTTGTCTTTCAGGAACCTCCTGGACTAGGAAAGGGTTGGGAGGAAGACAGCAAGGAGGGGGTCCGAGAGCCCGGGGCTCTCAGAAGCTGAGGCTCCCGCTGCCGCCGCCGCCACCTCCTGACTGAGCAGACTCACTTCCTGCCCGAGCCGAGACCTCCGCGCTGTCCGTGGTCAGGACGAGGCGATGCAGTCCTCATCTGGAACCTGCCTGAGATACTGAGCATGCGCGGCTGAGAGACACGCGCATGCTTAGTGGCGCTTTATTATTTTTTTAAAGAGCTCCTTAGTTTCCAAGTAGAGACTCTGGCTGCGTAGGAGTAGGAAAGAGACCTAGAGAGAAAAGAGGAGGAGGAGGAAGAGAAGGGAAGGAAAAGGAGGAGGAGTAAGAAGAGCTGACTTAGTTGGTAGTGGCCCATCCATCGCGTAGGCAGTGACTGCGAAAATGAAACTTATTACCTGCCATGGCTAGACTGGATGGGTCCTTTCTGTTTACACACACACACACACGACAAAGCCATATCCCATATCTCCGATGTCCCTACCCCTCACCCCAGCTTTTAATTTAAAAAAAAGAGAGAGAGGAATGGATGGAGGGCTTAAATTGGGAGCCAGATACTAATTAGTCATATAATCTGATGGCGCCCAAATCACTTAACTCGTGAGTTAGTTAAGGAGGTTCTGCCTCAGCACTCTTACCCAGATCACTGCACCTGTACCTTTTAAGGTTGTTGTGAGGATTGAGTAAGGTGACACAGAGTGTCCCAAAAGGCTTGGCGCAATTGTAGACCTTGTTGGGACATCCTGAATATATAAAAGAATTCTTCAAACCTGAAAGTGCTGAAATATTCTTTTGTAGACATTTTATAAGGGTAGGTCAGAATATAAGGTTCTGGAGAGCAAGGGCTTTCATTTGTTTAAACAGGTATCTCCTGCTATCTAGTACAAAGCACCAGACATAATTGGCACGATATACGGTTGCTGATTAATCGAGGAGTTTCCCAAAAACTTCATTGAGATGCAAGAATGGAATAGGGTCAGATAGGATCAGTTTTTCAACCAAGATATTTCCAAACAGACCTGAATGAACAAATGAAAATTCGGTTACTGGCTGCCTCTTTTTTCTCATTTATAAAATGAGAATAATTAAGAGCTGTTCACTCCCAAGGTTTGTGTAAGGATCAAATGAGATAATGTATGTAAAATGCTCTAAATATCTTAAAGTGATTGTATAAGTCTTAGCTGTTACTTATTATTGAAAGAGGTGATTAGGAATCCTCAATGGTTACACAAACTAGTGTACAATACTACAAATAGATAGAGGACTAGACTTACGAAGATCCGGATTCAAATCTCTGACTGACAGGCTACTTTTGTGACTAAGGGAAAGTACTCCAAACTTTTCTTAGAGTGTTTCTTCATATGTATAAGTTGAAAGAGTTGGGCTAAATGTCTTCCATCTCAAAATCTATGAATTCTATGTACTGTAAATTCATAAGCTTTATGTTATCAAGAGACAAGGTATAGGAAACAAGAACTGGGTTTCTGTCAAATAAAAATAAAATGTCCTTAGTTAACAGTACAATTATGTCTTGTTATTAACCCAACACATACTCATTGTTTCTTCATAACTGTCATACATTATGCTTCCTAGAGGAAGGTGTGGGAGTCATGTGGGAGCATTGTCCTATAGCATGTTTTTTATCTTTTAACTCAAAATTAGAAACAGAATTTAGAATTGAAAGTCACCTTAAACATCATATAGACTCTTATCAATTTAATAAAAAACCAAGCACAATTCCAGGAAGCCAACTCCTGACAAAGAGAGTGATATACTCATGATGTAAAATGAGGCATAAAATTTTGGACATAGTCAATATGGAAATCTGTTTCCCATCACTGCATATTTGTCACAAGTGTTTTCTTTTTCTTTTCCTTAGGGGAAGGGAGAAGAAAGAATGTGGAGACAAAAAATGTTTGTTAATTGGACTAGATAATTTTTTCACTATTTTTTTTAAATTAACAAACATTTTCTTCAGTGAGGAAAATGAAGCCCAGAATGGGGATGTGACTTACTGAAAGTGATATAGCTCTCTGATTTTTATATGCTGACCATAATGATTTATATAACTTAGATCATCTCTAGCATCAGCAGGAAAGACAGAATTTAAAAGTATATAGCCAAATGGAGATTACATACTCAAAGATAAAGAGCTTTCTTGCTCATTTTTATTCAATCAATCAGCCCACAAAATTTCTAACCTCTTCCAACAATCAATGGTGCATCAAATGGCAGAATATCAGTAGATAGAAAAAGTGCAGTATCAGTGCTATTGTCATTTTAAATTTATTTTCATTTTAGTTGTTTAGCTTATTTCTTTTAGGTCTAGCCTAATTTCATTTAGATTTTAGAAATGTTGCCATATGCATATTTACACTACTGTTACATGTTTTCATCATGAAAATTATAATTTTTCCCTACAATTTTTACAATTTCATCATGAAAATTACCATCACTTGGAAACTTCAAATGACCAAGAAAATAAGTTCCAAATATATTTTGGGAAATATCTACTTTCTGAATTCAGATTCAACACAAAACAATTTAATATCTTGTTCACTAATTAAAATACACATTTTAATCATACATTTAATTTTAAAGATACATTTTAATCATACAATCTTAAAATTGTAAATTCCTTGAGGATAAGAATAGTAGAGTATTCCCCATAGTGCAAAGGCATTTTGACATGTGTAGAGCAGACCCAAACAACTGACTAGAATATCTATTTTCATAAGTAATTCTATTTCCCACTTCCTTCTCAAGGCTCACACTCACATCTTACTGTCCCAATGACATCAATGCCAGAAGTTTGGACAATAGCAGAAAAGCATATTTTTTGACAGAAGATGGAAAAAACTTGTTTAAATTTTTCCTTTTTAAATTGTTTTTCTTATCACTACTCACAGAACTTGTAGAGAAAACAATGCTAATGTGATAGCAATCTGTCACAAACTTCCAAATTAATTTTCCTAAATTCCAGATTCCTCCTCATTTCATGCTATTGTCCCTAGTACCAACTATTCTATACTCAGCTGTTTAACAAGTAGTTTTCCATGTATAGAAACAATATTGACAGCCTTCCTAAGTGTGTAATTCCTGTTGGCATTTTCACCAGTTTTAAGAAACATTAGAAGCACTAATGGGTTGAGTGAGATTTCCACAGATCTCATGGCAAGTAAATGGAATGATTAAAGAAGGCAGATGCCCCAAATAGTAATACTCGTTCCTACTTTCTAATTGAATTTTTTTATCTAAACTGGAAATTAATACTTAATAATTGTTGACTAATGTGTGAGTATACACAATAACTGCATTTATAATATATGATTTTGCATCTTTATTTGAAAAATTCTAGAGGACTAACAGACCTTTGCTTTAAAGCTTCTTTAGCTAACAAACTCCTTAACCTCAATTTTCTGTAAACCTAAGGTAGATAGAAAAAGAAAACAACAAAATCCAATTATCAATTTTAACCTTCAGCATAAAAATAAGAATTTATCTTACCATAAAAAGTACTCTCTCCTTTATATCATTTTCTAAAAAGCAGTTTGAAGACTCCAAAATAGTCTTACTACCTAGAACTATTTTTAAAATTACCATCATCAGTCTTTTGTGAAGTTTTTTAATTGAAGAAATATTTCAAGATATACATTTTGTGCAGTTCAGTTTTTACTGTCTTCTGTTATTTTCCTTGTTTTCCCCTCCAATGAATTAATGAAATGAATGAAAAGTATTTATCAAGTACTTACTTTATGGTAAGGATAGTCTATGGAGACAACTATCTTTACTCATACTAATGCTTAATTCTCTATTACAACAAAAATGATGTTGATAAATATACAAATAAAAACTCATTTATATTTTATTTCTTCAAGTGAAATTATATTCTATCATTCTTTTGTTTTTAACATATGGGTACATGTTCTAATGAAGGGAAGAAGAGATTGAGAGCAGAATTTATTTCTCCTTTCAAAGCTTATTCAGTGGGTAGTTCTTTATACTGGAACTTCTCATTTGGTACTTGTTTGAGTCAGTTGAAGCCCATGAAGGTTGCTGTTGTTCATCCTTCACCTTGGAAAAGGACAATGATATCACAGATGATGTCTTGAGTGATATGTGAATTGAATTTAAGTGAGAAGAAGTTGGGAAGTCATCAACCTCACTCTCTCTTCCAGAGTCAAAGCCCAATAGCAAGACAAAAGTCAGGACAATTATCAATGGCTCTGGATGCAGTGTTTGGATGACCTTGCTGTCTTTTATTTCTGACCAAGCTCTAAGTACTCCAAAGTGTCTGCTTCAGCTACCTTCATAAATGTTGAAATAAATTGTTCTCATCCACCTATTCTGTCAGGGAATATCTTTACATTCTTGGGATAGACAACCCCCTAATTAAGCAAAAGGTTTGAGGTTTATCAGTTACCCCACCTCATTAGACAGTCTGCCAAGACAGCTTTACCAGAGATCACTGTGCTTGTTATAGCTTCTTGGAGCCCCAGGTAAGAATTAGGTGACAGGTAGACATCACAGATGGATGAGCAGTCCTGAAAAGAGTTTGTCAAGCCCCCACACCAGAGATGCTATCCTCCCTAAACATTCCATACCTACATGCTCAAGTTACCTATGGTATAATAGGGCAATGCCACAGCCCCTTTGGATCCAATAGTTATATTATTACACTAACATGAAGAAATAAATGCATAACATGTTTCCTTCTTATCAATATCTTCTCAATATATTAATAATCATTGTCTTACTATTCTAGCACAATATATATTATTCTTTTATTAGACACACTCTAGTGCTTATGATAGGATTGCTTGATTTCAGGGCATTTGTTGTTGTCAACATTGACAACGCTGATAGTTGTCAAATTAACATATTTCACACCTACTTTATACTAGATCTAACGATGGGAAAATTTCAGATGCCAAAATAGTCAGAAATTGACCAGAGCAATAGAATACAAGATAATCTCCATGTTTATGTCATATCTGACAACCCCATCATACAACAAAGTATTTCTAAGTCTTGCTTCACATGCTTTATGAATGTAATTCATGGAAAATCTACATATTTTGCTTATGAAAGATGAACTCTGACATTTGGAATTCAAAGTAAATAAGTATAATGTTTCTTCTTTTCTTCTCCCTATCTTCTCTTTTTCCTATTCCTTTGACCTCATCACCTGTTATTCCCCAACCTCTTTCTCAACCTTCAAATTTGTATCTCTGCATGTAAAACATTTCCAATTCAACACATATAAAATAAAGTTTAGCAGCTTCAAAGGCAACATGACATAACAGTTGAAGAAACCTCTTTCTCATGTGACACCAAATAAGTCATTCAGCCTCACAGTGCACTAGAAAATTAAAGCAATAACTTGCATAAACAATATCAACCTGAAAAAGTTTCCTTATCTAGGAATGTCCTATAACAAATCCACAAATCTAGTCTCAAACCTTATTTTTCTCCTCACCTGCAAACCTGCTTTTCCTTCTCTATTTCTGTCGATGCCATTATTATTCATTCAGTCTTCCATGTTTGAAACTTTGATATTAGCTTTGACTTTTCCCTGTTCCTCACTTCTCAAATCCAATCAGCTGCCAAGTACTATTTTTTTTTTTTTACTTCTACAACATTTCTTCCACTTATCCCTTCCTCTAGTTTCTTTACTTATTACTAATCCTGATATGGTCTCAATTACCAACAACCTAGATTATTATAGCAGCCTCCTAGGAGATCTCTCAACCTTCATTCTTTCTTTCCAACCATCTTTTATGCCAATTTAGAAAAAAATCTTTCATATACAGAGGTCTGGTATAATAAAAAAAAATTTCAAAAGATCTTACTTGCTAGCCATATAAAGTTCAAACTCTCCTGCTAAAATTAAGGACTTTCTACCATGGTGAAACCCTAACTCAACATCACTTACATGTATTCTGTGTTTCTCTGCCTCCATGCCTTTGCTCACATTATTCTCTCTTCCTAAAATGCCTTTAATATCCACGAATTTTTATGCACCCATTAAAGCCTGATTTAAATTCACCCACTTCCAAAAGATTTTTAATGACTAAGTGCTCCCCTCTACCAAGTTGATAATGACTTCTATTTCTTCTTCTCAGTCTTCAAGTATCCCTTTGTCTGCACTTTCCTTATGTAATAATCATTATTGTTGTTCAGTTCTTTCAGTACATCTGACTCTTCATGATTACCGTATATTTTAATTATTTATATATCCATCATATCTCTCTAAGAGACCATAAGTTCTGTGAATGTAAGAATTGTCTTTGAAAACTTTTATATCTTCTCTAGAGCCTAAAATAGATATTCTATGCCCAGGACAAACTTATTAAATGTTTCTGTATTTTCATTGCATTGAACTGGCCTTGAAAAAGTCAAATAGTTACTATGAGCTCTGAGAGCAAAACTAAAGTTGTTTCCAACATGTCTGGGAAACTAGATGCAAGCAAGCAGTCTGGGATTTATTTTAAAAGTAAAATAGAGTTTCCAACATGGCCAGTCCTATCCTTGACTCTAGAATAATATGTATGGAAAAATAAATAAGACTGAGAGTTGACATCAAAATGTCCAAGGAAGCTGGAGGGCTAAAAGATGAAAGCAGAAAGAAAAGCATGGGATATGCACAGTTCAAGATTGAAGCCAGACAAATAAACTTGGTTTTCATTCTGAATAACTAAAATAAAGGTCTCAAGATCTGAAAATGACAGCTAATAGACTGCACAATTAAAAAAAAAACTGGAATATAATTATTAATCTCAAGGAGTTATCTGATCTTTGTAATTGAAGCAGCCTTTATAGGTTGGGAGAATAAATAGTAGTTACTAAGTGAAGAATTCTTCCCAGAGGAAGAGTGATTCTATCAATGCTGAAGAATGTACCATCAGGTTATCTCCTTTAGTAAACACTCACAGGCTATAAATTACTCATATACATATACATATACTCATACATATAAATTACTCATATGCATATATTTGAAGACCACCCACATTCAGTAGGAAAACAGACTGAGCCAAAGTCTACTGCTGATTATAATAAAAGATAATAGGGCTTTTTGACTAACAGAGAGAGACTTAGCCAGCCAGTATACTGCCCTCCTCAAAAAATGTCATCAGAAGCTATATGAATGAAGTATATGTTGGCTAAGGCTACTGATTTCAGTAATTCCCAGCTTTTGAGCCCTGTACTCTATATATTTTTTCCATTTTGATTGATGACTTCATACTCTGATTCTAATTTGTTTGCCATTTAATTATCACACTCTTAAGTCTAACAGATCAGCCTTCCACTGGAATTGCTCTAGACTTTTATTTCTCTCTAAGAGTTTGATCCATGAATTTTTGTCAAACTGCTGAAAAGTCCCTACCTTTCCAGCATATTTGCTTTACTCTCTCACCTCTCCCCCTCACACTCTGAAGACCTCTGTCATTATAGAGGTCACTTAGAATCCCTACATGTCAGGCTTCAAGATCCTCACCAGTCTCTGGTTTTTTCACTTCTCCCTATCTCCCAGGCTATCACCTAAACTCTGATCTTACATACCTACTTTCAAAATCTTGATACTATAGTTAACCATTCAACTTTACACTGGGTTCAATTCAAATTTATTTCATTTAATCTAATTTAGATTCCACGGCTACATATAAATCTTTCTATTGTTCCCTATTTTGAATCATTATACTCCCCATGATATGTTCAAAACCTCTTTTCCTTTTATTCAACTTATATATATTATCTCTTCTCCCTTTGTCTCAGTAGAGCACTTTAGCTCATACTTGACAAAAAAAAAAGAACATTATTTGCTAAGCATCCCTTTTTCATAAATTCTATCCCTCAGATTCCATAAACATCATTCTTTTCTTTTCCCTATCTTCTCTTTTTCCTATTCCTTTGACCTCATCACCTGTTATTCCCCAACCTCTTTCTCAACCTTCAAATTTGTATCTCTGCATGTAAAACATTTCCAATTCAACACATATAAAATAAAGTTTAGCAGCTTCAAAGGCAACATGACATAACAGTTGAAGAAACCTCTTTCTCATGTGATACTAAATAAGTCATTCAGCCTCACAGTGCACTAGAAAATTAAAGCAATAACTTGCATAAACAATATCAACCTGAAAAAGTTTCCTTATCTAGGAATGTCCTATAACAAATCCACAAATCTAGTCTCAAACCTTATTTTTCTTCTCACCTGCAAACCTGCTAATACTATCCTCCTTTGCTCCAGTGTCAGAGGATAATGTCAGAGGATAATATGACTTTTCTATTTGACATGAACAATTAATCTTCCTATGCCTTTGATTCCATCCATTCTTCTCTGGAAGTTTATGCCCATTCAATCATCCACTCTCTCTAATTTACATATTTTCTTATTTACTAATTCTTTTTTTCCTATTCACCTCAGTGATGGCTGTGAGGGTCAAAAATAAAAACTAATTAGTGATCTGGAGAGCTGTGAAATTATCTCCATTGAAACCTGAGGAAGGTGGTAGTAATGCTGTATGTAACCCATCCTGTATATGCTGTTTCCTATCACCATCTTCTCCATTTTATATCTCTATCTTCATCTTTAAAAAAAAATTCCTTACTTGACTATACCATCTCCTGAAGCAACCAACCTGTAGCTATCTTTTTCCTTTCATAGTCAAACTCCTGAAAAAGCTATTTATACTCATAGCCCTCACTTTCTTACCTCCCACTCCTTAACCTCTTAGAATGGGACTCCAAACTCTATAGAAACTCCTCTTGCCAAGGTAATCAATGATCTCTTAGTAAACCCAATAGCCTTTTCTCAATTCTCCTTCACTTGAAGTTTTTTGCAGTGAGAGACACTGCTGATCATCCCTTCCTGAAGCAATAAAAAAATCTTTAGGGAGAGCCAGGAAGCAAAATCAAACCATACCTCCTCTCAGATTTCAATGGATATAGCCCAAGACAATAAACCTAAGCATTTCCCTATCACCAGATGCAAGCTGGACATCTTCCCCCAGACTTTCTATAACATCTCAAACCAGGCATGTACAGAATTAAACTCATTTTCTTTTCCCCTAAAACCACCACTTTCTAAAACGTTTCTGCAGAAAATAATACTTTTAGTTACTCAGGTTCACAATTTAAAATATTCTTCAACATTCCATTCTACTTTACTCCCCTTGTCTGTTTCATTTATTCTACAACATAATTTTCATCCATTGTCTTTTCTTTATTCATGCTAGCCACCATCCTCATTAAATTGTCAAGTTGGTTTTCCTAAAGCACAAGTCTGACCATATTACTCCTCTGCTTAAGAAGATTCAGTAAATATTGTCTCTAGGATGAAATACAAACTGTTTCTTTTGACATCAAAGCTTTTTACAATCTTACTTATCTTTCCAAGGTGATTTTACTTCATTCTTTATCATCACTCTACATTCTAGTCAAACAATACAACTTGATATTCTTAATGTACAACAGTCTATCTCCCATTTCTGTTTTTTTTTTGTTTGTTTTTTTACCATGTCAGAAGTCTTTCCCTCATCAACTCTTCTTGAAATCACTTTCTTTCTTCAAAACTTAAGGGTTTCCTCTACGGGAGACTATTTTTATTGAATCTATTGTTAAAGTTTTCCCCCATTGGGCAGCTAGGTGGTGCAGTGGATAGAATACGGCTCTGAAGCCAGGAGGATCTGAGTTCAAATCTGATCTCCGTCACAATACTGCCTAGCTATGTGACCCTGGGCAAGTCACTTAACCCCAATTGCCTCAGCAAAAAAAAAAAAAGTTTTCCCCCGACTCCAACATGTTTTATTCCTGTGTACATATTGGTTCTCCCCAAAATTTAAGCTTCTTGAGGGTAGGGATCGTTACATTTTTATCTTCTATTTTTTTTTATCTAGTACAGTACCTAAAACATAATGGGCACTTGGTAAGGCCTTATTAAATTTACTTAATCAGTCACATTCACTTTAGGTTTTGGTTCTTTAGTACCACAGCTTTGAATTACTTCACCTGTCAGAGTCTGACTTTTCCTCCATTCTCCACTTCCCCTCCCTCCACAAAAATATGATAACTTGATTACTTTGCTGACTTCCTGGTTTCATACCGGTTTTTTTTTTATTATTATTATGGAAAACCAATGATTTCATAGAACTTATAATGATTTTCTGGTTTTCTGAACACTGGCTTGTTTTAAATTTCAATACTGCTGGGGCACTTAGACCTTAGTCTACTGATCCTGGATCTAGCATTGGCTAGAAGTAGTGCTTAAACAACAATTTCATGAATCAGATTAGATATGTGCAAAGGTAAGACTAGTAAATCCACATGGGGAAAAACCTGAGATATCATTATTTGATCAATGAATATACAATTATGTAAGACTAAAAAGAATTCCAAAACAGGAAAACCAATCCAAGAAGTGAAATTCAGTGATTATTATCTATGGTATCCTAGGTACTGTGGAATATAAATGGGTTCTGAGGTTATATAAGCTGTATCACTTATACACTCCAGTTTAATAGCTTCATACCTATTCTTGTGTTTGTTTACTCACCAGCTATCCCAGAATCAAAAATCCATCCATATTGTTTCAGCTGACAGCAATAAACATTTTGGAGGCAGGATAGCTAGGTCACTGCCTCTTAATACAGTTCAGAGGAATAATGACAGTTCATTAACTTCAAAACAGAAACTATAGAAAGTAGAAAATAATTTCCACTCATTTTTGGATATCAATTCTGTATATTTGGTCACTAGGGTTACTCAGTGTGTCAACACTGACTACATTTTAATTAAAGTGTGTCTATATTGATAGCATCATAAGATGCTGTGATTTATACACTCTTTATATATATATTTCTGGATATATGAGTAAAACATTGGACTTAGAATCAAATCCGATTTCAAATCCCAGTCCCAAAGTTTATCCAAAATCACTAAATTTTTTTGTCAAATAATATAACTTATAGAGAAAATGGAGGAATCTGAGCTAGATCAGCGGTATCAAACTGAAAAAGAGTTCCAAGCAAATATCCTTGACTATGTTGTTCAATATTTTTTGTCAGAAATTTGGATGAAGGCATAAATGTCTGGCTTTCAAATTTGTAGATGACATTGACTCTTGGAAGAATTAGTAATACATTAGATGGCAGTCTTTTTGAAAACTGCCTCACCATATGAATCATAGATCAAAGAATTTAATCCTTTCAGCTCAGGAGCTCCCACACTACAGTCCCAGTGTAATGAGTAATGAGAGCCTTATGTAACCTACTATATCTAAGCTGGTTGCCTCCATGCTTCACTTAATCCCCTACCCCTATTACTACCAGTTACCTTGCCACCACACATATCCTCCATACTTCTTCCCACTTCTCTAGTTTCCAGTTCTAAAATCATAATCAAATCAGTACTGCCAAATGACCCTACACTCACCATTCTCATTTTCTCTGCTCCTCACCCCTTGAGTACAGGGACTAATTGTTCATGAATCTCCATAGCTTAGAGTAGTGCTTGATACTATGGCAGGTGAAAGATGAGATGACTGAGGAAACAAAGGTTAAAGTTTCTACATGCCAATGTATAATAAATCAGAACCAGCCACTTCAGTTTTGGCACTGGACCCTGAATAAAAGGGGAAACAAATTTATATGCATTAAAAACAATTGATCAAATAAGACCAATTATTTAAAAAGAAAACAATTAACAAGGATACAAAATTAGGTAACCTGATTCCTAATTGGAGGAAAGATTAGGAGCTTTCTGAAGGAAAGGGAAGGAAAGTACAAACAAATAGAATTCCCTGCAAGGATCTATAGTCAACCAATGGAATGTGGAAACAAAAACAATAATTAACATGGGACCAATTTTCAAATAAGATATATGGATTGCTTCAGATCTTTAATTGTGAGAAAACTCTTTGTAACAATCATAAGATCTGAGTGGATTTCTGTTCAGTATAATGTGGGTCCTTTGTTATGGGTCAATAGGTAGAAGTAGTTCAGCTTCCCACCCCCTCAGAGCTAAGCTCAAACAACATAATAGAGTTTTCTCATGGTTCCAATAAATGAATAAACTTTCCTCACAAGACAAAAATTAGATTAGACTCATAATTGAATAGAAAAGAAACTGAGCAAATCACAAGTTGGAGTCATTCATTCTATTCCCACAATTTCCTCTGTCTACAGTAAGTGCAATAAATCCTTTTCATTCCTTCATCCTTTCATTTAAAAAATATCAGGAAGCTATATAATAAAAGACTGATTTAATGAATTTAAGAGAAATAAATGTATGTTCTGTATTTGAGTTTCAAAGATCAATTTTATAAATATAAGATAGCTCAGACATGACTAAACAACAATTTATGTGAAAGACATCCATACCTAATGTTAGCCACAGTTTCCAGAACAAAGAAACTCTCACATTATAAGTACTATATTCATAGGATCAATAATTCCATATTTAGAACTAAATGAGAACTTAAAAGCTTTATATTTATATCTAACTTTATATTTTTCCAAGTGAGTACAAATAAAGGAATAGCCCCAAAATATGTTAAATAACTTGCTCAAATTAAGACAACTCTGAGGTACCCCTACACACCTATCAGATTGGCTCAAATGAAAAGATAATGATAAATGTTGGAGGGAATATAGGAAAACTGGAACACTAATACATTGTTGGTGGAGTTGTAAATTGATCATCACAATCATTCTGGAGAGCAATTTGGAACTAGGCCCAAAAGGCTATCAAACTGTGCATATCCTATGATCCAGCAACATCTCTACTGGATCTGTATGCCAAAGAGATCATAAAAAAGGGGAAAGGACTCACATGTGCAAAAATGTTTGTAGCAGTCCTTTTTGTAGAGGCAAGAAACTAAAGACTGCATAGATATCTATTAGGTAGACAACAGCTAAATAAGTTATGATATATGAATGTTATGGAATATTATTATTCTGTGAGAAACAATCAACAGGATGATTTTAGAAAGGCCTGGAGAGACTTGCATGAACTAATGCTAAGTGAAATGGAGAAGATCACTGTACAAAACAACAAGAAGATTATATGATGATTAATTCTGATAGATTTGGTTCTTTTCAAAAATGAGGTCATTCAGGACAGTTCCATAGACATGTGATAGAGAAAGCCATCCACATCCAGAAAGAGGACTGTGGGAACTGAATGTGGATCAGTCCCTTTTTTGATCTTTTTTTGTTGTTTGCTCGCTTTTTGTTTTATTTCTTATTTTCCCCCTTTTTGATCAATTTTTCTTGTGTAGCATGATAATTGTGGAAATATGTACAGAAGAATCACACATGTTTAACACATATTTGATTACTTGTTGTCTAGAGGAAGGAGTGAAGGAAAGAGAGGGAGAAAAAATTTGAAACACAAAGTTTTTCAAAGGTGAATGTTGAAAATTATCTTTGCATATATTTTGAAAACAAAAAGCTATTATTTAAAAAGAAGAAAAACTTCCTCAAAAATCACATAATAGTAGAGCAAAGATCTAAAGTAAAATCTCTGATTCCAAAACCACCAGCCTTTCCATTACATCATATACCTTCACCATATATTAAGAAAGATAAAGATGAGTAGTTGTAGTTATTTGATCTTCATTTTAAAAAGAATGGTGAATATTGTGTTTAATTGTGGATACCATATTTTGAAATGATATTGATAAACTAGAAAGTATCAAGAGGGAAGAAACCAGAATGGTCAAGGAATTTGACCATGTCATATGAGTCTGGCAGCTATAACAAATCAGGTAGCTGAGTAGGACATTGAACAGAGTGCTGACCCAGTCTCATCTTGTGAGTTCAATCTGGCCTCAGAAACTTACTAGCTATGTAACCCTGGACAACCTTACTTTCATCCTGTTTGCCTCAAGTTTCTCATCTATAAAATGAGCTGGAGAAAGAAATGGCAAACACTCCAAGATCTCTACTAAGAAAATCCCAAGGGGGTCATGGACAGTTGGACACAATTGAAAAATGACTTAATAATAATAACATATGAGAATCAGTTGAAGGAATTGGGGATATTCATCTTAAAGGAGAAAGGATTTAGGGGGAGGGTGAACATAATTATTTTCGAGCATTTGAAGGACTACCACATGATAAAGAACTTATTCTGTTCAGCCCCAAGATGAAGAACTGAGGGCAGTGAATGAAAACATGGACTGTTTTGCTCATGATAGAAGCAAAAACTTCCAATCAGTGCTATTCAAAAGTAAAATGGGCAACATGTGTCAGCAGGTGGTGTTTCAAAAGACATTATCTTGGAGAGACTTCAAGCATAGGTTTGTGGGAGTAAGGATGTCAGGAATATCAAGTAGAGGTTTGACCAGATGGCTTCTGAGATCATTTCTAACTATTGTATATTGTTGTATTCTACAGTTTTATGAAATGGAAATCAAATGTTTGTTATATTCCTCATAGTCTTGTTATAAGAAAATCACTTTGTAAACCATGAAGTGCTATATAAATTGTGAGCTGTTATTATTATGTACCATTCCCCAAGCTAAAGGATATAAGACAAGGTTGTTTTCTTATATGCATTATCTAACAGGAAAAAATACCAATGTAGAATTCCACTGATCTGTGTATGCTGTTGAGAGGAAGATGGAAGGAGACAGCAGGCTCAGGTGGAGGTAGTTTCTTTTTAATAAAACATTTCTTCCTGGTACACTGCAGCCAACCTATTTTCAAGGGGGAATTGGGGCCTTTTGAGATATCTAGTGGAAATATTTTACCTAAGACAAAAAGGGCAACCCTCCTTGGCTGTTACAATGATTAGAAGGAGAAAGAGACGGAATGAATATAAACATAGTAGCATATGACCTCTCAGATGTTACTGTTTTAGAAATGGTTTTTAGAAATGGTATGGAATTATATATTCCCTCAAATTATTACCATTCATAAATTTATTGGATACTTAAATTTGTTATATATAGGTGCATCTGTAGACAGATAGATGTATCTATATATATGTATATATAACAGAGAGATAGATATCTAAACAATGACCATAGTTTTTGTCCTCTTAGACATTGTAACAATAGGTTTTCATTTTAATGTAAGATCGAACAAGATTCAACCTCTATAACCTCAGTTCCTCCCTTTGAGCTCAGAATATACCATATTATACCTATTCTATCCTATAGAAAAAAATTCTCCTTTATTCTTATACTAGCTTTTCTAGACAATGGTTAAGCTTGAAATCTTACAAATTAAGGAAAGAAATTTCAAGAGAATGTCGCCATTCTCTTGGAAAGAAATGTTAATAGTTGGAAATTAAAGGGCAAGAGTCCCATCATGAAATGCTTCTGAATTATCAAGCATCCTTGAGCTGTCCTAATATATAACTTAAATCCTAAGGATAAGGAGAGCATCCTATTTTATGGATTTGTCATAACGTGTCCTGTAGCAGTGGAGAATAGTGACAAAAGTAATGAATGTAAAATTGAAAGATTTGGGTTAAATCTTGATTCTATGACTATTAGCTATTTGACCTTTAGGAAATCAATCTGATCCTCCAGCTCCTTAAATGTAAAATAGAAATAACAATATCTGACTACCCTATATCACAAAACTGCAATGATAAAATGGCAAAAATTATTTCCAGCTATTTAATAAACTATAAGGTAGAATGTGAATGTGTTGTTATTATATAAAACAGAAGACAAAATCCATTGGGTTATTAAAATGGAAATCATCAGGTCAAGGAGAAAGCCTCTATCTAGGTCACAGACTTCAGTCAATATCTTGAATATAAGGAAAATACTAGGAAATAAGGAAAAGGCTAGTGCATTCGGCCTATTTGGCTCTTTATGTCCCCCTCAAAAGTCTCAAGGAAGAAAAGTTATTGAGTAGAAGGCTGCCTTGAATAGATAGTGGAAATGCAAAAGTTCTCTAAAATGGGAGATAGGGACCAATATAAATAATATTCATTTGCACTTTCTTTAGGTCAAGTATCAATACTAAGAAGCTTAGTCAATAAAGAATCAAACACAACTTGGGAAAAGATCTGCTCAACATATGTATATGCTGAATCACAAGTATGTATATGGCATATGTAATTATACTTTAAGCATTTTTGTTTGGTTTTTGTTTGCTTGCTTCTCTGGTGCTTTAAATAATGAAGGGCAGGGATCATTTGTAAAACAAGTACTTCTGAATCATGTCACTGCATCTTCCAATTCATTTACCATTATACCATCATTTACCATTTATGATCACAATTTACCATCAGGGAGAGAGAGAAGTTTAAGAAATATTCATCATCTCTGTTTGTTTATCCAGAACCCCTCAAAAATATTCAAAAATCTCTCATTTTTCTAACATATAAATAGAATTTTAAATAGTTAAAGAGTTATTGGGTTTTTTGAAACAAAAATATTTTAACCTTGAGAACTATAACTGCTACAAGAAAAGCCTACCAACTTATCAGGGAGGAAAAATAGCCAGACTGATCAACATTTTCTGAGGTTTTGAAATAATCTCAACTATCAGAGCATCTGACATAAAATACTAATAAAATCATAATGTACTATGAAATGACTAAAATTTACAGATACAATTCTTTCATAATTGCATGAAATTGAATTTACAACAGTAAAGATATCTTGTAAATACCTTTCTTTAATGTTTGATGCTCAATATTTACGCAAAAAATTACTCCAAGTTTGCAAGCATAATATATAAAGGTGATGTTCCTAAACTAGTATATATTTAGGTCTAAGTTCTGTTCTGTAGGCATCTACCTAATTTGAGGAAACTTTTTTGTAGTTTGAGGAAGCTTATTTTACAGTTTTTCTACTTGGCAAAAGAATTTATAAATCTTACATCATAAAAAAGCTTAATTATTGTCTGCAGTGTTTTGTTAGATCTTATGATGTAAGACAATAAAGAGACATAAAACTATATATAGCATTAGATACAGGAAGTAATATGTTTCATTATGACATAATTCATGAATTATTTTGCTTTCAAAAGAACACTGGGAAATGAATATAAACTGCTTGCATTTTTGTTTTTCTTCCCGGATTATTTATACCTTCTGAATTCAATTCTCCCTGTGCAACAAGAAAACTGTTCGGTTCTGCACACATATATTTTATCTAGGATATACTGTAACCTATTCAACATGTAAAGGACTGCTTGCCATCTGGGGGAAGGGGTGGAGGGAGGGAGGGGAAAAATCAGAACAGAAGTGAATGCAAGGGATAATGCTGTAAAAAAATTACCCTGGCATGGGTTCTATCAATAAAAAGTTATTAAAAAAAAAAAAAGAATTATTTTGCTTTCAAATATGACTTTTAAATCTTCTAAATGTATGACAATTAGTAACAGAAAAATATCCTCATACATCCCTAGTTTAATATGATTCAGAAACAGGAGGAAATCTTTTTAAAACTAAACAACTTTAAAAATAAAACTTAATAAAAAATACAACAATTAGCTGCCTATAACATAATTATTAAAAGGCAAGAAAGTATTTGAAGTCAGTCACTAAGGAAAGAGTAAATGAGTTATTAATTGTGAATGGAAGAATTAATTTTAAAAAGCATTTGTCACACACTTATTTGTTAAGCACTAGGGATACAAATAGAAAAGTAAGATAGTACTTATTATCAAAGAGCTCGCATTCTTATGGGGAGAGATAACATATGGAAGATCTCAGCTGCCAGTCACTTGGAAAGATCCTATAATCATTAGGATACAGTGGCAAAGCAGATGGTAATGTCTCTTCTTTAATGTGATTTCCAGTCATTAAATTATATCAATTTCCGATGCTGAACTTTTTGAGAATTCCAAGGACTTGGTAGCAAGCATTTTCTTTTCTAGGTCTTCAATAGATGTGGTTATAGCACCTGCAGAAACAGGCTACATTTCTATAGAGGTTGGTCCCTGGGATGATGGCTGTCAGAAGTAGACTGGACAAATTGCTATTCCCAAGGCTTTGGGGTTCAAGATCCTGGGCTGTCTCCTTCAGGATCTGCGAGGAATTGATGATCAAAAGGCAAAGCAGTTTGACTTGTTTGCCACATACTAATTCTTGTTAATTTCCTTAGAATATTTTGGCGCTTCCATTAAGCTAAATTGCTTGCCTTATGAATGATAAATTGGTTGGCACGTAATGGGATTGGCGCAGTGGATAAAGCACAGGCCCTGGGATCAGGAGGACCTGAGTTCAAATCCAGCCTCAGACAATTAATATTTACTCGCTGTGTGACCCTAAGCAAGTAAGTCACTTAACCCTAATTGCCTCATACACAAATAAATAAATGAAATAACATATACTGGGATTGTCTCCTCCACAGGAGTTGTTTCTTCAGTGATGGTTGTGAGGTTTGGGTTAGAAGTAGGAACAGTGATCAAGGGAGTGCTATCACTCTCTAGGCTCTTGTGCTTTTCTTTCCATTGGGAAAGCCAATTGATGTTTGTACTAAGTCTAGAAACTATATGTGAGTTTCCAGAGAGTCTAGAAAGGAAAAGGAAAAGAAAGACAAAGAGAAGTTGGATATCCATAGATGACAATAGCCTTCTTTATTTACTAAATTCTCTACTTTCTTCCTTCAAATTTTTTTTGTAGTAAGTTTATTTGTTTTTAATACACTTTGCTTTATTAATTATATTGGGTAAGAAAAATCAAAGCAAAAGGGAAAAGCCACTAGAGAGATTTAAAAAAAAAAAAAAAAGAAGTGAACAATAATGTGTTGATTTACATTCAGTCTCCTTAGATCTTTGTCTGGTTGCAGATGACATTTTATGTCTAAAGTCTATTGGGATTGCTTTGGATGACTGCACTGCGGAGAAAAACCAAGCCTTTCATAACTGATCACCCTTGCTGTTATTGTGTACAATGTATTTCTGGTTTTGCTTATTTCACTGAGCATCAGTTTATGTAAATCTATAATCACTTGTTCATCATTTTTTTTATAGAACAATAATATTCCATTGCCTTCATGTACCACAGCTTGTTCAGCTATTCTCCAATTGATGGACATCCACTCCTTTTCCAATTCTTTGCTACCACAAAAAGAGCTGCCACAAACATTTTTACACATACAGGTCTTTTCCCCTCCTTTATGACTTCCTTGGCACTGTATGCACAGATTTAAAGGTCTTTGGGTATAATTCCAGATTGCTCTCCAGAATGGTTGGATCATTTCACAACTCCATCAACAATACAGAAGTGTCTCAGTTTTCCCACATCCCTTCCAACATTTATCATTATCTTTTCCTGTCGTCTTAGCCAATGGTACCTCAAGCTGTTTTTTTTTTTTAATCTAAAAATTGTTTATTTATATCCTTTGATCATTTATCAATTGGGGAATGACTTGTTTTCTTATAAATTAGAAACAGTTCTTTATATATTTTAGAAATGAGATCTTTACCAAAAACACTGGCTGTAAAGATTTTTCCCACTTTTGTATTTCCTTTTTAATCTTGTTTTTGTTGGTTTTGTTTGTGAAAAAACTTTTCAATTTAATGTAATCAAAGTTGTCCATTTTGCCTTTTATAATGTTCTCTACTTCTTCTTTGGTCATAAATTCCTCTCTTCTCGAAGATTCGATAGGTAAATTATTCCTTGCTTTCCTAATTTGTTTATGGTATCATCCTTTATACCCAAATCATGTATCCATTTTGACCTTATTTTGGTATGGGATGCGAGATGTAGGTCTATGCCAAGTTTCTGACATATTATTTTCCACTTTTCCCAGTAATTTTTGTCAAATAGTGAGTATTTATTCCAGAAGCTGGAGTTTGAGGGTTTATCAAATACTACATTACCATAGACTTTGATTACTATATTATGTGTATCTAATCTACTTCACTGATCCTCCACTTTTTTCTTAGCCAGTTCCAATGATTTTGGTGATTGCTGCTTTATAATATAGTTTTAAGTTTGGTACTGCTAAGTGACCATCTTTTGTATTTTTTTTTTCTTTAATTCCCTTAATATTTTTTACCTTTTGTTCTTCCAGATGAATTTTACTATTTTTTTTCTAGTTCTATAAAATAATGTTTTGGCAGTTTGATTGGTATGGCACTGAACAAGTAGACCAATTTAGGCACAATTGTCATTTTTTATTATATTAGCACTCTCTAGCCATGAACAATTTATATTTTTCCAATTGTTTAGATTTGATTTTAATTGTATGAGAAATGTTTTGTAATTGTATTCATATAGTTGTTGGCTTTATCTTGGCAATAATTTTAAATGGAATTTTTCTTTCTATCTCTTGCTAAAGGGCTTTGCCAATAATATATAGAAATGGGGCAGCTAGGTAGTATAGGGGATAGAGCCCCAACCCTGAAGTCAGGAGGATCGGAGTTCAAATCTGGACCAGACAGTAACACTTCCTAGCTGTGTGACCCTAGGCAATTCATTTAACCCCAACTGTCTCAGCAATAATAATAATAATGATAATGATAATGATAACATATAGAAATGTTGATGATTTGTGTGGGTTTATTTATATCCTGCAATTTTGTTAAAGCTGTGATTTGTTTCCAGTAGGTTTTTGGATGATTTTCTAGAATTCTCCAAGTATATCATTATATCATCTGCAAAGAGTGATAGTTTTATTTCCTCACTGCATATTCTAATTCCTTTAACTTCTTTTTCTTTTTCTTTTCTTATTGCTAAGACCAACATTTCTAGTACAATGTTGAATAGTGGTAATAATAGGCATCCTTGTTTCATCCCTGATCTTACTGGGAATGTGTCCAGCTTCTCTCCATTACAAATAATGCTTGCTATAGGTTTTAGATAGATATGCTTATTATTATTATTTAAGCTTTTTATCCATATGGTCTTTAGTGTTTTTAATAGGAATGGGTCATTTTGTCAAAAGCTTTTTCTGCATTTATTGAGATTATCATATGATCTCTGTGGGTTTTGTTATTGATATGGTCGATTATGGTAGTGGTTTTCCTCATATTGAACCAGCCTTGCATTTCTGGTATAAATCCTACTTGGTCACACTGTATTATCCTGCTGATAAGTAGCTATAATTTCTTTGCTAATATTTAAAATTTTTGCATCATCTTCCTTCAATTACTTACTTCCTTTCACCCCTTAATTCTTAATTTCCTTGTTCTGTCTACTCAGGTGGGCCTTTCTTTGCATCCCTCAGTCTGAAACATAGAATTACTCCCTTTCTTGTATTACATACTACCTTGAATTACAGTTGATTGTTTCAACTTCATTGAAGAGTTGCTATAGGAGACTGTGAAGACTCTATTTGGGTTTCTTTAAAGCTGAGATACAGATCTAACTTGTTATGAGCCAGAACTCTGAACTTGAAACAAAGGATTCTTACAAGGTGCTAAGTCAGTGGAATTGATAGAGACAATAGTTATCTAATTTAGCATGGTTCAGTATGATTGATTTAATCCTACAAGGAGATGTTATGGGCCAGAACTTGAAACAAGGTACTAAGTGGAATTGAGGAGACAATGGTTAAATCTAGTTTAGCACTGATTTAATCCTACAACAAATAATGGTTTCCTAATGCTATAATGATTGGTGTATGCTCAGTGTGGGGCATATAAGGGAAAAGCTCTTGGGGACAGAAAGGACAAGCACACTAGAAGTTCTGGGAGCCTCAGCCAGGATTCAGTCGGGGGGAACTAGGGAAGACCAAAGAAGTGATGGCAGGCTCTCCTCCGCTTCTCCACTGAAACCAAGATCTGTAAGACCTCCAGAAAAAGTAGCCGAGCCCCAATGAAGAAGACAAGACTTTGAAGAAGACAATAAAGGATTTGGATTTTAACTTCTGGCTGCATTTGGGGTGATTACTGAACTGAAAGGAAGGCTGCCTCCAGAGACCCCAAGGAAACCTCAACAGAGAATATTAATTTTAGAGAAGAATATTACACTGACTGAAAAGGACAGTATTCTGCCTTGAGACAAGAAGATAAACTTTGATGAATTCTAAAGCTTCCTAGGAATTTGATCTCAATTTTTTTTTAAATCAGTATCAAGCCATTCTTGAAGTATTTCCTGCTTAACAGGACCTGCCAAAACGTGCACAGTACTAGTACTACTTTTAAGAGCCTAGAATTACTTTTATACTGGGATGGGATATCAGAAATTTTGATTGTAAAAGACTATGTCTGTTTTCCTAGGAATCTGTCTGTGATCTTAGGACCAATCCAAATAAGTTCAGAGAGACTCATCATCAGGTTGTTAAATATACTGAATTGGGGCCTGGCTGGTCATGAGTGGAAAAAGTTTAAAAAGTCCTGCTATAAAATACCTGAGATTCCATATATCATCACATGGTAACATTTTTTTGGCCACAATAACTAAAAAACCATCTAGTAAGGTGTAATCAATCAGTACAGCAACTATTATCATCAAAAATGCAGATTTTTGAAATATTAAAGCAATCTTTCTAAAAAGCTCATCATCATTTTCTATTATTTGTTTCTATAGATATATTTTTGTCTGTCCCAATGTTCTAGGTACTTTGTTGAACAGATAGCCGTTCCTTACAACAAATAAGATTTTTTTAAAAGTCCAATAAACTCACCAACATATTGAAAAAGTCTCCCGTTATATGCAGTTACATACTGAACAGACCCCTATTGCTGCAAAAAAGAAAAAAAAAAAATAGGGGGGCAAGCTTGATTATTATAATGATTAATACAACTTAAAAAAAAGAAAAATACAGATTTGTATCAAAGGAAGTTCCCATGAACTCTAAATCTGAAGGAAAATGCTCCCATCCATTAGTTCTGTTTTCTTTCTTTCTTTTTTTTCTTTTTTATCTTTTTTTTTTTTTTTTGGCTGAGGCAACTGGGGTTGCAAATTGTCAATTGACTTGCCCAGGGTCACACAGCTAGGAAGTGTTAAGTATCTGAGGCCAGATTTGAACTTAGGTCCTCCCAACTGCAGGGCTGTTGCTGTTACACTTCATCACCTAGCTGCCGCCAGTTCTGTTTTCTAATGATGTGTTCAAGAGACACAGAAAACGAGTTACCAACTCCATTTTATTTTCCATTACAAAGAGCATTTGGGGCTAGTAATTTCTCTGTTAACTTTGATTTCTCTTATTATAATAGTGTTAGGAGATCCTTTATTTCATACTCTTTGCAAATATTTTTAATTAAGTTCTCTGCTTCTAATTCAATAGATAAGATGGCAGGCATACACGCAAAGGGAAAAAAAAACTGTGATAAATATTTTATAAAGAAAAAGGTTGAGGGGGTTTGGAATCAGTAGATGTCAGTCAAGTATAACCTAATGTTCTCTACCTAAGTCCAATACTCATATTTAGTTGAGTAATATTTTACAAGTCAAGTTGCCCTTTCTTGGGTGGTTTCTTTATCTTATTTAGACAAGTTGATTCTAAGGTTCACCTATAAATTGCAAAGACACTGACACTTTTAAAGCTACGTATTTGTAACTCGTTTTCTACCTGTGTTGTTTTCTAGAATTACACTGGGACTTTGAGCAGCTAAGGGTGTGACACAGTAAGCCCACATTTATAGAGGGTTTATACTTATGCTTTCTTTCCAATTACTCGTAGGGTTAAATAATGCAAGTAATATTTTCAATAGATGAGCACAAGCTATGTGACCCTGAGCAAGTCAGTTAATTGGGTTTATCTCAGTTTCCTCATCTGCAAAATGAGCTGGAGAAGGAAATGGCAAACCATTTCAGTACCTTTGCCAAGAAAATCCCAAGGGGATCATGAAGAGTCAAACCAAACAAAGATAGAACAGAGTTTCAGGGTGGTAGAGAGGTTAGCAATAGTCTGTAGATGATTCTTTGCTGATCCCTAACTAGGTAGATCTTAGTCAACAAACATTTATTATGCTAAATGCAGACACAGTTAAGCACTGGCAATATAAAGAAAGGCAAAACAATATCAACCAAAAAGACCAATCCCTGCCTTCAAGGAAAGCACATAGTAATGCGGAAGACCACATGTAAAGGCCTACACAGCTATTCAAGACACTTATAACAGAAAAAGATAATGGCTGTGAGCCTTGGGGAAGAATTCTTAAAAAGAGAGAAAGCTGATTCTTTGCTGATCCCTGGATCCCATAGGGGCATTGAGTATTCAAAACAGGAAATAGTGCTTGATTTTGGAAGGCAGCTGCAAAAAGGAGAAAGAAAACTATAGACTCTAGAAATAGCAGTTTGGGGCAAGTCCTTGTTGAGTTGCAATCTGGGACTTAAGTGGCTTTTTTCACCCCAAGCTAGTTGCAGATCTAAATCTGATTAGTATTGCCATACAAATCAAAGCCACTGATGGACTTTGAAATTTGTGGTCAGAAATTATTATTTGATTTGATATAATGCATTTAGAAATCAGGATTTGGGGAGGAAAAAAGATAAAAGGAAAAAGAGGGGGACATAGAAAGAGGAAGGAAATATTACTAAAAGTAGAAAAGAAAATTACTAATTTCTGAACTAGCTAAGCTAGACACAAACAGTTCTCTTCACAATCTTTTGAATGAATATTCTGCTGATCACTTGGGCTATAGCACTAAGCAATTTATCAAAATAGGCAGAAAGCATAATGTAGTAGAAAAAAAGCACACGATAGTAAAAACTATGATTTTAAAATCCAGATTCTACACCAGAGATTCTACTAAAAAGCTTTTAGAAATAATTCATAATTTTAGCAAAGTTGCAGGATATAAAATAAATCCCCATAAATCCTCAGCATTTTTAAACATCACCAACAGCAAGAGATACAAAGAGAAATTCCATTCAAAATAACTGTCAACAGCATAAAATATTTGGGAATCTATCTACCAAAGGAAAGTCAGGAATTATATGAACAAAATTACAAAAAACTTTCCACACAAATAAAGTCAGATTTAAATAATTGGAAAAATATTAAGTGCTTTTGGATAGGCTGAGCGAATATAATAAAGATGACAATACTCCCTAAACTAATCTATTTATTTAGTGCTATACCAATCAGACTTCCAAGAAAATATTTTAATGATCTAGAGAAGGGAAAGGGACCTGCATGTGCCAAAATGTTTGTGGCAGCCCTGTTTGTAGTGGCTAGAAACTGGTAAATGAATAGATGCCCATCAATTGGAGAATGGTTGGGTAAATTGTGGTATATGAATGTTATGGAATATCATTGTTCCGTAAGAAATGACCAGCAGGATGAATACAGAGAGACTTGGAGAGATTTACATGAATTGATGCTAAGTGAAATGAGCAGAACCAGGAGATCACTATATACTTCAACAATGATACTGTATGAGGATGTATTCTGATGGAAGTGGATTTCTTTGACAAAGAGATCTAACTCAATTTCAATTGATCAATGATTGGCAGAAGCAGCTACACCCAAAGAAGGAATACTGGGAAATGAATGTAAACTGTTTGGATTTTTGTTTTTCTTCCCGGTTTATTCCTACCTTCTGAATCCAATTCTCCCTTTCAACAAAAGAACTGTTCGGTTCTGCACACATTTATTTTATCTAGGATGCTGTGACATATTTAACATATATAGGACTGCTTGCCATCTGGGGGGAAGGGGTGGAGGGAGGGGAAAAATCGGAACAGAAGTGAGTGTAAGGGATAATGTGGTAAAAAATTACCCTGGCATAGGTTCTGTCAATAAAAAGTTATTTAAAAAAAGAGAGAGAGAGAGAGAGAGAGAGAGAGAGATGAAAGGGAAGTAAAACCAAAAGACAGCATTAAAATTTTTAAACATTAAAAAAAAAATCCAGATTCTAGCCCCAATTCTGACACTAACTTGGGCTTTAGTTTCCTAGTCCGTAAAATTAAGGCTAACAAATATTTTAGTTCCCTTCTATTATAAAACTTAGTTATAAAAGTAGTTATAAAACTCTGAACTTTTAAGTTTTCACTATTTACCTTTGCTCTTTGAAATGATAATTAGATCCTCAATAACTTAAAGTTGGGAAGTATTAGCTTTCATTTTCATAGTTTATTTTAAAAATTAGTTTAGAGAGGGTTGAACCAAGATGGCAAAGTAAGACAGGACCTCACCTGAGCGCTCCAAATGTCCCTCCAAATAACGCTTCAAAATGAATACTGACACAGCAGAACCAACAAAAAGATCGGAGTGAAACAGTTTTTCAGCTCAAGATATTTTAGAAAGTAGAAAAAAATGTCTATCAAAGATGAAAAAGAGTGGAAAGCAGTCCAGATCAAGTGGCCTGCACAAGCCTGCTTCAGGCCCCACCCATGCAAACAAATTCAAGCCTTGGGGGCAACTGCATCTGCATTAGGGGCTGGACTTATGATCAGGAGATTATAGTGAACTTTGCCATTACTGGGTGCAGGACTCTGTTTCAATGCTCATAGATCCAGTTCACAGTTCCAAGATGAAGTGGAGCTTTAGCAGGGGATGCTGATCACAGGTCAAGGGCAGAAAAGAGTAGGGAACATCTTGGCCTAGTAGAGCAGAGAGATGGAGGAGGCTGAGGAGGAAGATTTAGTAGAAGCTGGATTTTATTTACAGAATAAACAAAAAATTAGGGTCCCTGCTCACGTAGATGCTTTGGAGCTGGAAGCTTACTTTACTAATTTACAGCCTTCTAAAACTACCTGACCTTTTCAGGAGTAGAATCTCAACAAAAATAGGAAGAAGAGGGGAAGAGAAAGATCACAAATTAATAATTAATTGTTAATATAATGATTTAAATGTATACTATTATTTTCAGAGAGATTTACATAGTAATTACGACTATGAATGTGAATAAAATGAATTCACCTATAAGGCAAAAGCAGAAAGTGAAGTAGATTAAAAAATAGAACCCTGGAATATGTAGTTTAAAAAAAACACATTTGAAGCAGAGAAACACATAAATAGCAAACCTAAGGGGCTGGAGCAGGATCTTTCATATTTCAGTTTGGAGAAATGGATTTATTTGGTTTCCACAGTATAAAAATTAAATTGGAGAGATTAAATTTAAATTACAAAATTGAAACCGTCTTGATAAAGGTTAACTCACCCAAATGAAAGTAAAAATGTAAACTCCTTGAGGGCAGGGACTGAATTGAATACAAAATTCCTTACTCTGTTAAACATTTGATAGCCTCAGGCTATTTCTTGTCTCCTTTTTTAGAAACTGGGGAAAGTAACTTCGAGGGTTAGGAAGGGTAGATCACACATTCATGATAAGTAATCTCATTCAATTGGAAATTTCAGAGAGTTAACATCCTTTTGAGTAGCTCAAACTCCCAGTTTAATCTTATTCAATTTTGAATTGAATTGAAGCCTCAAGCCCCAGAAGGCTAATAAAATATGACTCTGAACCCCGATTTTTGCCCACTAAGAAAGCTGTCTTCTTAGCATACTGTTCCCTTAACCTACTTTTGCTAATTCCTAATCAAAAAGGCCCACTCATGAAGATATTTTCTTCTTAGTGTAACCATCTTTGCAAAACTATCCTGCCAATATTGTGCCACAGTTTCCTTTTATTGTCCTGCCTCAGTTTCCCTAAATTGTCCTACCCCCATATCCCTAAATTGTTCTGCCTTAGTTTTCCTTAATTGCTCTGTCTCAATCCTCCTGGTTGCAACCCTCCTTTCCTGGTCATTGGGACTGGTATAGTGGAGATTTGGCCACTCTGGCATTCCAAAGGAATCATAAAACTCCAGATGTCCTATCTCAGATAGCTAATTGACATACTCTACTTCTGTTTCTCTATACTTCCTGTCTCTAGCTGATTACCTTCTTCACTCCCAAGTTATCAGAATTTATGGTCCTACCCTCAACCTGTTACAACCGAATTGATGGTTCCTTCCTAGAAATTCCCGATCACATTTTGCCTTTGTTTTCCCTCATTGCTAGAGCCTTATAAAAATCATTGGAATCTCACATTTGCTGCTGAATTCTTTGAGACAAAAGTCCAGTTCAGCCCTGGGGGCAAAATGGATTCTGTTCTACACTCAGAGAATCACTCCCTCTCAGAAATTCAAATAAAATATTAAAAATTCTCTAACCTCTATCTTGCCTCAGTTTCTCTGCATTATTCCAGAATTCTTTGCCCACTAAGAAAACTATTTTCTTAGTGCAAATAATTCCACTTTTGCCATAGACTTAGAATTTGCGAAATTCACAAGGAATCTGCAACATCGACCAGAGGGGATCTCTTACCCTCAATTCTCGCACCTCATCAATATTAAATCTAACCCAATAATGATGAATGTTGGAGGGGATGCGGGAAAACGGGGATACTGATGCATTGTTGGTGGAGTTGTGAACGAATCCAACCATTCTGGAGAGCAATCTGGAATTATGCCCAAAAAGTTATCAAACTGTGCATACCCTTTGATCCAGCAGTGTTTCTATTGGGCTTATACCTCAAAGAGATACTAAAGAAGGGAAAGGGACCTGTATGTGCCAAAATGTTTGTAGCAGCCCTGTTTGTAATGGCCAGAAACTGGAAAATGAATGGATGCCCATCAATTGGAGAATGGCTGGGTAAATTGTGGTATATGAATGTTATGGAATATTATTGCTCTGTAAGGAATGACCAGCAGGATGAATACAGAGAGGCTTGGAGAGACCTACATGGACTGATGCTAAGTGAGATGAGCAGAACCAGGAGATCATTATACACTTCGACAACGATATTGTATGAGGATGTATTCTGATTGAAGTGGATTTCTATGACAAAGAGACTTAACTGAGTTTCAATGGATAAATGATGGACAGAAACAGCTACACCCAAAGAAGGAACACTGGGAAGCGAATGTGAACTATTTGCATTTTTTATTTTCTTCCCGAGTTATTTTTACCTTCTGAATCCAATTCTCCCTGTGCAACAGGAGAACTGTTCGGTTCTGCAAATATGTATTGTATCTAGGATATACTGCAACATATTTAACATATATAGGACTGCTTGCCATCTTGGGAGGGTAGGGGGGGTGGAAGGAGGGAGGGGAAAAAACGAAACATAAGCGAGTGCAAAGGATAATGTTGTAAAAAATTACCCTGGCATGGATTCTGTCAATACAAAGTTATAATTAAATAAAATAAAATTTAAATTAAAAAAATATATTAAATCTAACCCTTAAATTTAAAATTGTACAAAAGCACAAACAAAACCAATGCAGCCAAAATTCTAATCTAATACTTTATAATGAAAGCAGAAAACTGGGGGGAATTTTCTAAGCAAGCGGCTATAAAGGCCCTATTTCCTAATTATATAGAGAACTTAGTTAAATTTGTAAGAACACAAGTCATTTCCCAATTGATAAATGGTCAAAGTGAACTATCTTTTCCAGTCAGGAAGAAGCCCATCTATTATCAGATATAACTAATTCCAATAGGAATATCCTCTTTGATTAGAGTGATTTTGAGGATGGAACTCCTTTGTCTATTCCTCCATGCATCTTTAAACAGGCTTTGAGATATTGATTAACATATCTTTAGACAGGTTTGAGACATGGTGCTCTCGGTGCATTCCTTCTAACTCTTTGACCTTCTCTCTTGAGTTTACTCTAAGGCTATATTTCCCTCTATAAAAGATCTAGTTATAATGAATATCTTTGCTGAGTTCCTTTTAGGACTAAGCCTATTATGAGATTATTCTCCCTCATCATACTGCCTTCCCTCTAATGGCATATTTCTTTTACTCTAGCTAACTGTGGCTAGTCTACCAAACTCCTAAGGATCTAATGTGCCAATGATATGCCCAGGCCCTATGGCATTTTTAATGGATTTTTCTAAATTCCTTTTGTGTGGGATGGGTGATAGATCCCCTTACCCAAACTGACTACTCAAAGGCATCTTTAGATACAAAGAGGAAACGTATATTAGGTTCTTGCAAGGAGAGGCCCAAGCACTCCAGCTGAGCAATCTCAGAGCCTCTCAGCTCCCAACTCCCAGTATTGTGTCTGTCCCCTTAAGCTAGAAATAGTGAATTTGGTTAAATAGCAAAAGACTTGGGTTCATTGGATGAGTTGAAAAGGAAGTAACCATTGACCAATGCCTAGTAATGCTATCTACTTCCTGTGTGTAACTTCCTAAATCTTAGACCTAGGGTCTGACCTTTTTTGCCCTACAGACCCTTAAGAATATGGATCATGTGACTTCCTGAAACTTAGGCCTAGGGTCTGATCCATACTATCTCATAAACTTTTTGAGAAATCTTCACATGGTCCCATTCACCTTCCTTTCCAAACTGCATGCTTTCCCAACTCTTTCATATTTGGTACTCCTAGTGCCTATTTGACATCTTATTTTGTCTGTAAACCTTCCTTTTGACAAAGAAGATGGCCATTGTGAATTTGTCACATGTTTGTTTTGAACTAATCTGACCCTGTTAAAAGGATATGAACAGACATTTTCAGATGAAGAAATCAAAGCTATCTATAGTCATATGAAAAAAAAAATTCTTTAATTCACTATTTATTAGAGAAATTCAAGTTAAAACAGTTCTGAGGATCTACCTCATACCTATCAGATCTGCTAATATGACAAAAAGGAAAATATCAAATATTGGAAACAATATGGAAAAATTGGTGGAATTGTAAACTGATCCTTCTGGAGAGCAATTTGGAACTATGCCCAAATAATTCTAAAACTGTGTGTACTTTTGATGTAATAGAACTGTGTCCCCTGATCTTTGTGGAAGGTGAGCTACCTGTCCTAGGGAAATTCCTAAAAATGATCCTTACCCACTGCAATCCCCCTTGGGAAAGCTTCCTGGTTTCCCACGGGAATCCCACCTCCAATTAATCTATGAATCACTTTGGTCTTGGAAACAATCACCACTTTTATTGATTTGAAAATTAGCCCTTATTCGCTTCCTAGCCCTAAACTATAGAAGGCTAATAAAATATGACTCTGTACCCCAAACCTTTGCTAATTCCTACCTGGAACTTTTCTCAGTGAAAATAAACCCTTTTTTTTTTTTTTTTTTTTTGCCCAAAACCTCACCTGCTGATGGGGACTATGAATTCTTTCATCTGTGACACCTACTTGGGTACTCCATTGCTCTTAGGGTATCTCTCACCCCTCAACATTTCTCATATCTCAATACTTTGATCCAATAATACCAATATTGGGTCTGTGTTCCAAAGAGTTTGTTTTTATTTTTTTTTTTAAGAGAAAAGGACCTTCTTAACAAAAAAAAAAAAAAAAGAAAGAAAGAAAGAAAAGAAAAGAAAAAGGGAATGAGGGTGGGAGAGAAGACCTATTTGTATAAAAATATTTATAACAACTTTTTTTTTGATGTGATATTGAAGTTGGGAAAGAGAACCCCAAAAGTTTGGGGCCATACACCAGTATCGCGAGGATTTGTAGCCTTGAACCCATCTCCTTAGCCAAGAGGCAAAGTTATATTATAATTGTAACACCATTACAAGCGGACTGAATTGTAAGGGAATTCAGCAGAGAAACAGAAGCAGAGAGAGACATTTATCCAGCTTCTATCATAGATATGTTAATTCTATGACTCATAGGTAGGAAGGAATTTGGCTCTCATTGACTAGATTATTACAAACTAGATTATCAGTCAGCAATGAATTGAGGAGTGGTCTCTGGAATCAGGCAGATTGGCAGAACACTAGCATTCCTAGGTTGGGGGGGAGAGGGGGGTAATGTCAAAGCCAGAGGACTTTGTAATCAGATAGATAGCCAGAACAGAAGCCTCCCTCCCTAAAATCAGGAGACCACAAAATCATATTACATCAGTGGCAAAGATTTGGAAATTGAGAGAATGTCCACTAATTGGGGAATGACTGAACAACATGGAATACTATCAGAAATGATAAGCAGCATGATTTCAGAAAAACCTGGGAAGACTTAGATGAACTGATACAGAATGAAGTGAGTAGAACCAGGAGAAAATTGCCCAAAGTAACAACAATATTATATAATGATCAACTGTGAATACAATGATCTAAGACAATTCCAAAGGACTTGTGAAGATAAGATGTAGTAGAGAACCCTCCCCCAAAGGACTCCATGGGAAAAACTCCTCAGAGATGGATACATATATACATAGAAAGATAGATGGAAACATAAGCAAAAAGTGAAGTTTTCTCTACCCTTGAGAAATTTACATTTCAATAGGGGAAGACTGTCAAAGGAAACTAAAAAAAGCAAGTAGGGAAGGGCACCTGAGAGGTGATAGGTCCAAAAGAAATATGGGGAATTATGGACTGAAAAAAATTTGTAATAATTATGCTTTGTGTGTATACTCTCTCAGTGGAAATTAAGGGATAAATTCACTAATCAGAGAAGAGATAGAGGAGCCACAGACATAAAGATAGCTACTGGGTGGAAGGCCCAGAAGTATGAAGAAATGGATCCACTACTCACAGCCCTTTAGCTGCTCTTAACAAATCTTTTATAGATTTTGGTCCTGATAGGATTATCATTCCACTTGTGACTCTTTGTTTCTCTGGGAAATTTTTATATGATCTTAGAAATATTATGGCTAATAAATCTTAATTTCACTGCCCTCTTCTCTTCAGTGGGGTTGTGAACCACAGTTTAAACAGCTGGGATGTAAATTGTTGCACCTTGACCAAAGCAAAGTCATTTCATATGAACATTTAATCTCATGTTAGCAAGAGTAACAGGACACTGTGTTTCAATAACAGAGATAGATTTCATTTAATAAGCTTTAGAGTTAAAAGTAAACCTTGTCAAACTTGTCATGGGCATATAACAAAGGCGGGGGAAATTCAGTTCTAAAGCAACCTGGGCCATATTTGTCAATAAATAAATAGAATTTTGCTTAATTCAAACAGAAAACAGTAGAAACTAGAATGTTCTAACATATTAGAAACAAACATTATTTTCAGAAGTCAGTAGCAGACATTTGAGTTGGTAGGTCATTTTTTTAAAGTCATTTAACTTAAACCATTTAGAGTGAACTTTGCTATGAAATTGCCATTATAATTAAGAGTGGAATTTTCTGTTAGAAGAATCTTGAAGGAGGATAGCATTCTTTTTTTATTCTTAAAAAAAAAAGAAAATGGTATAGGAAGAGATCTTTTCATGCTTTATATTTCCCTTACCAAAAAAAAAAAAAAAAAAAAAAAAACCTTTCTGCAAAAGCATGAGTCAAAATTTTAAGTTGGAATGAACCTTAGGAAAGTAAAGCTAGCCTTTTTTTTAGCAATGAGGTGATTCAGGCCAATTCCAATAGACTTGTAATTGACAGAGCCATCTGTATATACAGAAAGGGCTATGGGTACTGAATGTGGGTTACAATATAGTATTTTCATTTTTTGTTGTTTGCCTGCTTGTTTTTTTTCTTTCTCATTGTTTTCTTTTTTGATCTGATTTTCCTAGTGCAACATGATAAATGTGGAAATATAATTAGAAGAATTGAACATGTTTAACCTACATTGGATTACTTGCTGTC
This sequence comes from Antechinus flavipes, assembly GCF_016432865.1. Lineage (NCBI taxonomy): Eukaryota > Metazoa > Chordata > Mammalia > Dasyuromorphia > Dasyuridae > Antechinus > Antechinus flavipes. The sequence goes on along the minus strand of NC_067400.1, from coordinate 124,956,023 downwards.
TGGGGGAAGAAGGAAAAAAAAAATTGAAATGCAAGGAAAATAAAGGTAGAGACAATATGTAATTTGCTCAAAATCACAGAAAGTTAGAGGCAGAATTATGACTAAAGTAAAATTCAGTTTTCATTACTTTCAACTCAGTTCTCTTTCTATTGGAGCCTAAAGCTTTCATAGGGATGGAGAGAAACTGTGATTAAACTAAAATTGAAAATTTTTAGGTGAGAAAATTCCCCCTCCAAATATAAATTATTATCTCTGCAACTTATAGATTTAAAGAATTGTCAAGAGCTCCTATGCATGCTTTCCTATGTCCAATAGAAGAGAAGCATTTTCCTCATATGATTACTTATGTAATTTTTCAAATAAATGGGTCAAGAAAAATATCAAATATTAAAAAGATTTCAATCATTTTAAGTATAATCCAGAACATATCCTTCATTTACAAACTCAGAATATCCTGTAATATTAAACAATAAATTATGAGATCATTTTATCTCTACTTTTCTATAGATTTGTCAAAGGATGTAAATAATGATAATCAGTCCCAGTTACTAGGTTGAAAAAAAATTACATCGATTGACTATAGTGAATTAGCAACACTGAACAAAGGAAGTTCAAAAGGAAAAATGCTTTTTTCTGACCAAGTTTAGTTTTATCTCAACAGTAACAGTCAAAAATAAAAGAACCCAAGATAGTAGTGTTCAGACAAATTGAAACTTTGTTTTTGATATTAGCACGCAGTTTCTGATTTACTATCATGGAAACATAATGTGGTTATTTCTTGGAATAAAGAAGAAAAAAATAACATTCTGAAAGTAATACAAGGATGACTCTTAGAATTTCTCATGGACAAAATATAGATAAATGAAATAATACAAGGATGAATCTTAGAATTTCCCATGGACAAAATATAGATAAATGAAAATAGACATTACCAAATGTTGGAGAAATATGCAGGACTTCAGATAAAATTTAAGCATATAAATAATGGCCTGAAAGGAAAAAAAACTGAAATGATAAAAGTATGTTTTCTCATTCTCATTTTGTTTTTTCTCTATAATGTTTATTCTCCAAACTCCCAATTGTAGCAACCAAGGACTTCATTTTCTAGATTACCAGAAGTCCATACTGAAATAATCCCAATTAAAAACTACTCCAGGTAAAACCACATGCCATGGAATTATTATTTCCTTTATCTACATTGAAAATTTCTATCCTATATTTCATTCCCTTAGTGTCTCTATCTCTCAACTAATTATTCAAAATAACTGTTGTTCCTATGTGATGACTATTGTTTTGGAGAGAAATGAAAGTAGCAGAAGTGGTAGCTATCTAATTGAGGTAAAGCCAAAGGAAGTAGGAGGTTAGGATCTATCATTTAAGACATAAAATGCTACTTCAGTGAATGCAGCTAACTATTAAGACCTCTTTGCCAAATTTAGCTATTGTGTAACAGGACATCAAACCTTTAAATTCTACCCTTTTTTGATCAGCCAGGATGGGAGGAAGCAATACAGTCCAATAATTTCTTACAAGTACTTCATAAAGATCAACAAAGTGTACCAGATTGAGTCCTGATCAGGAATTATAATAAAAATAAAAATCACAGTGAATTATTTTTCCAACCCAGATTGATATAAAAAGAAAGACAGCAAGGTTTATGTACCCTGGTGCTAGAACCTTGACATTACAAAAGACATAGTTGTGCACTAGGTCAAAAAGAGACCCCCAGATCTAGCCCAGAGAGTACTGACTTTATGTAGAGAGCAGAAATATGTGCTGACCAGTCACTCTGTTGCTGACTTCTTGGTTCCAAGTCAAAGATCCAAGCCAATAATAAGAAGGAGACCTGTGCCCATTGTTAGCAATCTTCAGAAAGGAATGATCACAGGTCCTAGACTGTGGGCTGAACATCGAGTAAGTTCAAAAGCAAATAGAAGCGATGTTGTACCTACCCTGGGACTAAAGCAGGATCCCCGATCCTGCTCTCATCCCAGGCTGAAACCTGGTGTTAATGTAGAGTCTAAGACCCAAGGAAAGCTTTTCAACTTGAGGAACTTTTCAGCTAGCTTACAGAAACTAAAATAAGCAACAATCCACTAGAATTCCAATCAGAGGTAAACCCCTAATTGTATTGCTCAGTACTAAATTCAGATCATAAGCTCAAACCCAGGTGGGCAACACTTAGACTTTATCAAGAATCAAATGACTTTGATTGTACCTAAAGCTTGTTGTCTACAGCCAGAGCTGTCTCTGAGGTGCTGGAATAACATGATAGTCAATACCCCCCAAAAGTGTCAGAAAACAAACAATACCTAAATTGATCTACTTATTTAGTGCCATACCAATCTAACTCCCGAGAAATTATTTTACAGATCTAGAAAAAATAATAACAAAGTTAATCTGGAAGAACAAAAGGTCAAGAATTTCAAGAGAATTAATGAAAAAAAATGTCAATGAAGGTGGCCTAGCTGTGCTATACTTAAAACTATATTATAAAGCAGCAGTCATCAAAACCATTTACTACTGACTAAGAAATAGAGTAGTTGATCAGTGGAATATGTTAGGTTCACAGGATAAAATAGTCAACAATTATAGCAATCTAGTGTTTGACAAACCCAAAGACCCCAGCTTTTGGGATAAGAACTCACTATTTGACAAAAACTTCTGGGAAAATTGAAAAATAGTATGGCAGAAATTAGGCATTGACCCACACCTAACATCATATACCAAGATAAGGTTGAAATTGGTCCATGATTTAGACATAAAGAGTGATATTATAAGCAAATTAGAAGAATATGGGATAAATTTGTGGAGAAGGAAGGAATTTGTGACCAAAGAAGAACACCAAATTATTGAACATTAAATAGATAATTTTGATTATATTACGTTGAAAAGTTTTTTGTTTTGTTTTGTTTTGTTTTGTTTTGTTTTGTTTTTTACAAATAAAACTAATGCAGACAACATTAGAAGGGAAACAATAAATTGGGAAAACATTTTTATATTTGAGGGTTCTGAGAAAGGCCTCATTTCTAAAATATATAGAAAATTGACCCAAATTTATAAGAATTCAAGCCATTCTCCAGCTGATAAATGGTCAAAGCATATGAACAGACAATTTTCAGATGAATAAATTAAAACCATTTCTAGTTATATGAAGAAGTGCTCTAAATCACTATTGATCAGAGAAATGCAAATTAAGACAACTCTGAGAGTCCATTATATACCTCTCAGATTGGCTAAGATAACAGGAAAAGATAATGACGAATGTTGGAGGGGATGTAGGGAAACTAAGACACTAATACATTGTTGGTGGAGTTGTGAACTGATTCAACAGTGCAATTTGGAACTATATCCAAAGGGTTATCAAATTGTACATATGCCCTTTGATCCAGCAGTGTTTCTGCTGGGCTTCTATCCTAAAGAGATCATAAAGGAGGGAAAAGGACTTAAATGTGCAAAAATGTTTTAGCAGCCCTTTTTGTAGAGGCAAGAAACTGGAAACTGAGTGGATGCCCATCAGCTGGAGAATGATTGAATAAGTTATGGTATATGAATGTTATGGAATAGTATTGGTCTATAAGAAATAATCAGCAGGATGATTTTAGAGAGGCCTAGGGAAACTTACATGAACTAATGCTAAGTGAAATGAGCAGAACCAGGAGATCATAGTACATGGCAAAGATTATATAATGATCAATTTTGAGGGATGTGGCTCTTTCCAACAATGAGATGCTTCAAATCAGTTCCAATAATCTTGTGATGAAGATAACCATAAACATCCAGAGAGAGGACTGTGGGAACTGAGTGGACTAGTGGACCACAACATAGCATTTTCACTCTTTCTGTTGTCATTTGCTTGCATTTTGTTTTCTTCCTCAGTTTCTTTTTTTCTTCTTGATCCTATTTTTCTTGTGCAGCAAGATAACTGTATAAATATGTAAACATGTATTGGATTTAATATATATTTTTAACATATTTAACATGTATTAGATTACCTGCCATCTAGGGGAGGGAGTGGGGAGAAGGAGGAGAAAATTTGGAACACAAGGCTATGCAAAGTCCATGCATATATTTTGTAAATAAATTTTAAAAAGTAAAAAGAAAAAGGAAATAAAAACAGAAAACAAACAAACAAAAAGTGTTAGAAGAAACAAAAAGTACAAAAACCAGGATCAAGCAAGGCCCAGACATTTATTGTAAAAGTGCATAGAACTTGGCCTTGACACAAAATCTGAAGTTAAAATGTAAAGCTGGAAACATAAACAAGCCAAAAAAAAAAAAAAATCCACTATATGAAGAGGCTTTATGGGAAAACTGAAGCTCAAGATACAAACACAGAAGAGAATATCTCCAAAATATCTACAAGCAAAAACTCAAGGGAAAAAAGTAGCTTTACCATAAGTTCAACTACAATTCTTAGGGGAAAAAAAGAGACAAAAGTTATTAATTTTTTAAATAAATGAAATAAGAACCCAGGAGGAAATTTGGAAAAGAAGTAAGAGCTATAAAAGAAATCATTGGAAAGAGAATTAATAGTTTGGCCCAAAAGATGACAAGCTTTATTCAAATAATGGTTTCTTTGAAAATTAGAATAGACCAAATAGAAGTTAATGATTGCATGAGACAGCAAGAGATATTAAAATCAAAACTGAAAAGAAGAATGGAAGGAAGTAGGCTACATCACAGAAAAAACAACTACCCTAGAAAAAAGATCTAAGAGAGATAATTTAGTAATCATTGGACTATTTGAAATGTTAAAAGAAAGAATATATGTATCTTTCAAGAAATTATAAAGAAAAATTGTCCAAATGTCTTAGAACTAAAGGGCAAATTGACAAGTAAAAAATTCAGCAGTCACCTTAAAAAAAAAAAAAAACAAAAAAACACAACAACAACAAAAAAACCAACAACAATGCAATGTTACTGCAAAAATTTACAGCTTTCAGGTCAAAGTAAAAATACTTCAAGCAGTCAGGGGGAAAAAAAAGCATTCTAATACTAAGGAAGCACAGTTATGATCATATAAAATTTAACAGCCCCACCCAAGCATATAGAAGATCATGGAACTTACAATATAATATTACAGAAGGCAAAAATATAGCCTTACCACAAATTATATATTCAACAAAACTGAACATAATCTTAAAGGTGAGGGAGGGTGACATGTGACATAGGGTGAATGAAGAAATGGATTTTTCATGAAATAGAAGACTTCCAAGTATTCCTGATGAAAAGATCAAAGCTAAGTCAAAACTTTGAAATATAAACATTAGAGTGGAGAGAAACATTAAAAAAAAAAATGAAAATGAACAATCAAGATTTAACAGAGATGAATTACTTACATTTTAATATAGGATATGTTACATAGGTCCCCTTAAAATCCTAATAACATCAAGATAATCTTGAAAGCAGAAAAGGAAGAAAACGAGGAAAGGAATATATTAGCGGGAAAGGGGAAAGGGAAATTGGAGGAAGTATATAACATAAATTGAGATATGAAAGAAGACTATCCATAAAGGAAGGGATAATTGACACAGAAACATTTGAATCTCACTTTTCATTTGAGTTGGTTAGAGAAAGGAGGAATAATAGACATAACTGAATGCAGAAATATATTTCACTAAATAGAATAACAGAAGGGAAAAGGACAGAGAAGGGTGGAGAACAAGAGGTAGGGTAGACTAAGGGAGTAATTGATAAAGCAAACAACCTGTAACCATGGTGATTAGATTGTGAAGAAAGATTTAAAAGGAAAGAAATAAAGCATAAAAAAAAATCTTTAAACAAGGGAAAGAGAAGAGGGACAGGGTAGCAAAAATAGATTGCATAAAACCTGGAATGCTGATGATGAGCTAACTCCTCATTATTTTTCTAAAGCATGAGCAGAAAAGAAAACTAAGGAAAAGCATAAGAGAATAGATAAAAGGAAACGTGCACCAAACTATCATAATTGTGAATGTGAATAAGATGAAAACATCATAATTATGGATGTTAATAATATGAATGCATCTGTTAAGTAGAAGAGGATAGCAGAATGGATTACAAAGCAGAATCCAACAATATGTTGTTTTAAAGTAGCACATTGGAAACATAAAGATTCACAAAGTGGAAATATGAGACTAGGGCAAAGCCTATTATGCTTAAATTTTTAAAAAAGCAGGCTAACAACCACAACCTTAGGGCAATAGTAAAAATAGGCTTATTAAAGAGATAAACAAGGAGGAAACTTTCTATATACATACACACATATGTATGTATGTATGTATACTGCATCTCCTTATCTCATCCAAGATGAAAATGTAGAAACTATTTATAGACCCAATACAATTACTGATTATAATGAAAGTACTGAACTGTTCTATTTCTAAACGGGGATAGTTCAACTTGTAGTTCCTTCCTTCTAAAGACTCACCATATTTGCTGAATTTAGTAAGGACACCCAGTTTTCATAACCCCTGATAGCCCAGAATTTCTGAGCTCAAGAGCCTTACTCTTCTCAGTATGTGGTCTATATTTCTGCAGAAAAGCAGGAATTATGGATCACAATAAAATAAAAAATAATAAAAGTATTGTTAATAAAAATCAATGAAGAAATAATTAAAATTAATTGGAGATCAAATAACTTAATTGTAAGAATTGGTGGGGTCAAAGACCAGCCAACATTAGATAATTTAAATAATGTAAATAATTTAAATAATAGACCAACATTTAAAAGGATTCAACCAAAGCAATCTTTAGGGGGAAGTCATCTCCACATTCATCAATAAAAAGACGGAAATAACAGATCAACAAATTGTGTGTGTGATTTGAATAGATTTTCCTGATGCCCCTTCTTTGACTTTTCCTCCTCCAAAGCAATCTGATTAGCCTCAGCTTCTTTGACACAACTTCCTGATCTAAAGGCATCAGAAATCCCAGTCACATACAATTTGCATCACAAGAGCCACTATATTTTGATGGTTTATTTATTGGATATATTTCTAAAGATGGAAATGAGAAGGTTTGTTCTCCAAAAAGATAAGTGCCATTTTATCCTTATTACATATGTGTTCAAGCAAAGTAAATTGGTTTCTCTTTTAAATATTCACTGATTTATGTGTGCCTTATTTCCTCCCAATATCAGACTGAACTAAGAGGGTGTTTAGATCCACATTTATAACAACATGCAATGATATATTTCATATACAAATATACAAATTTGTGTATGTATGTATGTATGTATGTAAATATATATGTGTACATATATAAAACTTGAAAAATAATAATTTGTTTTGAAATACCAAAATAAAAATCCTAAAACTCAAAGAATAAATTAATAAAAATTGAATTAATAAAACCAAGATCTGTTGGGGGGAAGGGAAACAACAACCATAAAATAGACAAACCATTAACTAATTAATTTTTTTTAAAGAGGAGTAAGAACTCACTATTCAACAAAAACTTGTGGGAAAAATGCAAATTAGTCTTGAAGAAGTTAGGCATAGACCAATTTTTTGAACTATATATGATAATGAGCTCAAAATGGGTACATGGCTTAGATGTAAAGAGTGACATCATAAACAAATTAGAGAAATAAGAAAGAAAATATCTTTCAAATATATCAGAGTTCATGACCAAACAAAGTTTCACAGAAAGTAAAATGGATGATTTTAATTACATGAAATAAAAAAGTTTTGGTTTATTAAAAGAAAAACAATTGCTTGGTGAAAAATCTTTCTATAAATTTCTCTGTTAAAGGGCTTATTTCTAAGATGTGTTTGGAACCGATTCAAATTTATAGGAATGAAACCATTTGCCAAGTTATAAATATTCAAAAGGTATAGTCAGTTTTTGAAGAAAAAAGTCCAAGATTCAATGATTATATGAAAAAATGTTCCAAATTTCTAGTAATTCGTGAAATGAAAATTTCCCTATCATCTCTGTGATTCAATCTTACACTCATTATATTGGCAAGGGGGTTGGCGGGGAATGACATTTGGGGAAATAAATACATTAGATACAAACAGATACATTATAATCATTATTGTAGAACTGTGCACTGATCTGGCATTCTAGAAGTAATTTGATATTATGCTTAAAGAAATATTAAACTATACATTCCCTTTGTGAAAAGACTGCAAAAATCTATACTCCAAAGTGATGAAAGAAAGAGAAAAAGGACCCATACATAAAATAATATTTATAGCAGCTGGTTTTGTAGTGGCAAAAAAACTGAAAACTAGGGGAGTACTCATCAAATGGGGAAAATCTGAACAAGTTGTGTTGTAAAAACCTTATGAAATAAATTGTTCTATAAGAAATGAAGGGGGAATTTTCAAAGAAACTTAGGAGTTATTGCATGAATTGAGGCAGAGTGAAGAAAGCAGAACTAAGAGAATTTATCCAATAACAATAGCATTGTAAAATAATGTTGAAAATGTAAAAAATGTTTGAAAAATTTAAGTTTAATAAATGAACTTATCATGCTTCCAGAGGATTCATGTTGAAATAAAGTGATAGGTTCAAGGTTTAAGATATATATTAAGATAGACTCAGTTTAAGATCTATTGTTTAGATTTGACCAATTATTTTACTGAAAATTTCTTGATGAGAATTTTTTAAAAAGTTTAATAGTAAAACAAATAAGCAAACAAAAACAAAAATAAAAAACCAACCAAGATTTTAGCAATTGGCCCCATCACTTCCTGACAAATAGAGGGAGAAGAAATGGAAGCAGTATCAGATTTTATATTCTTCAACTCAAAGACTATCATAGCCTTGAAATTAAAAGAAGCTTGCTCTTTGGAAAGAAAGATCTAGCAAATCTGGACAGCATACTAAAAAACAGAGACATCTTTTTGCTGACAAAGTTCCTAGTATCAGAGCTATGGTTTTTCCCATAGCAATGTGTGGCTATAAGAATTAGGCTATATGGAAAGCTGGGCCTAAAGAAAACTTTTGAGAGTCACTTGAACAGCAAGGAGATCAAATCAATTAATATTTAAAGAAATTAATTCAGACTGATAGGCCAAATGCTAAAACTGAAGCTTAAATATTTTGCCCACTCTTTTCAGAAATGAGGTGATTCAAGGCAATTCCAATAGCTTTGGGATGGAAAGTGACATCTGCATTCAGGCAGAGAACTATGGAGACTATATTGCTATTGTTTGCTTGTTTTGTTTTTGTTTTTTTCTTTCTCATGTTTGTTTTCCCTTTTAACCTGATTTTTCTTGCATAGCATGTTGAATATGGAACTATGTTTAGAAGAATTGCACATGTTTAACCTATATTGCATTGTTTGCTGTCTTGGAGAGGGAAGAAAGAGAGAGAGAAATGGAGAAAAATTTGAAACAAGATTTTGCAAAGGTGAATATTGAAAACTATCTTTGTACGAACTTGGGAAAATATTGGAACCATACTTTTAAAAGACTTTGGCCACATAATGAAAAGATAGAACACACTGGAAAAAAACCCTGATGTTGGGAAATATTGTAGGCAAAAGCAAAAGGCAGATGGCAAAAGATGACACAGATAATGCCATGGAAACAACATAAACTTGGATAGATTTAAAGAGATACTAGAGGATAGTAGGGCATGGCATGCTATTGTCTATGGGGTCTTGAAGAGTCAAACACAACTATACCACTTAACAACAAATGTATATTTATTATAAGATTTTTGGTTTTTTTTCCTTTTTCAAAGGAGGTAGTAAGAAAAAGGTAGATTTTTGTTAATTAAAAAAATTTAAATTAAAAAGCCAAACCTAACCAACTTTGCTTAGAGCCCAATAGCTTCCCCAGACTTTGTTGAAAGATCTTGTTTCTGGGGCAGATATCATTTTCTTCTTCTGTTTCTTTATCATTATATCCCATGTTTTCACTAATTTTGTCTTTAACATGTGATGCTTTGGGCTTCTACCTATAAAGGAGCTACTTAGCTAGAGAATTTCCCCTCCATTATAAATAGGGAAAACTTCAGTTCTCTGACATAGAGTGCATGCAGCTGCTTCCCAGGAAATATTTGAAATCTAGCCTCATCCAGAGCCTAAGAGGGCCAAGGACTATATAAGAAGCTTAAGTTATTCATACTAAGGTATTAAGTTTGTTATCAGCTTAAGACACAAAGAGACAGTTTCTTTTATTAAAAAGAATATTGGGGGTAAATTGTGGTATATGAATGTTATGGAATATTATTGTTCTGTAAGAAATGACCTGCAGGATGAATACAGAGAGGCTTGGAGAGACTTACATGAACTGATGCTAAGTGAAACGAGCAGAACCAGGAGATCATTATATACCTCAACAACGATACTGTATGAGGATGTATTCTGATGGAAGTGGATTTCTTTGACAAAGAGACCTGAATTTCAATTGATAAATGATGGACAGAAGCAGCTACACCCAAAGAAGAACACTGGGAAACGAATGTGAACTATTTGCATTTTTGTTTTTCTTCCCGGGTTATTTTTACCTTCTGAATCCAATTCTCCTTGTGCAACAAGAGAACTGTTCGGTTCTGCAAATATATACTGTATCTAGGATATACTGCAACATATCTAACATATATAGGACTGCTTGCCATCTTGGGGAGAGGGTGGAAGGAGGGAGGGGAAAAATCGGAATAGAAACGAGTACAAAGGATAATGTTGTAAAAAAATTACCCTGGCATGGATTCTGTCAATATAGGGTTATTATTAAATAAAATAAAATAAACTATTTTTTAAAAAGTATATTAGGGGGCAGCTGGGTGGCACAATAGATACAACACTGGCCAGTCAGGAGGACCAGAGTTCAAATCCTGCCTCAGACACTTAACATTTATTAGCTGTGTGACCCTGGGCAAGTCACTTAGCCCCAGTTGCCTTACCCCAAAAAACAACAACAACAACAACAACAACAAAAAAAGAATATTAGACTTGAGTCAGTGAAATATGAGTTCAGTACCAATCTCTGGAATCTATTTGCTCTGGAGCTAAAAGAAAAGACTCTAGGAAGTTGTCACTCTGATATACTATATAAATATGATTTATTATTATTACCAAATGGTCCTATATACTGTTTTCTTACAGATATTAAAAGCCAGGTTTATAGATCTTAATTAATTAAACCACTCCAGTGTTGTATTTATTACCTATAAAGTAAAGGTGTTAAGACTATGCAACTTCTGAGGTATCTTTAACCTTAGAGCAATGATCCTACTAGCTCAGGTAATATAGTCACAACTAATTAGGTGATGAGATATTAACATGATAACGAGGTATTAAGACTCTATGATCCTTTTGTGAAGTTATGCATTTTCTTTTTCTGATGGAATCAAAGGAAACTTGACCATCGGACAAAGAAATAAAATTGGTCACACTTCTAGGGGCTCTAAGTAATTAAGTCTTAAGATTCAGTAAGTCAGTCAAATCATTCAAGTATAGAGATTAAAATTATCCCATCTACAATAAGAGAGAGAAGCAGAGGTCTGAGCCAAGGCCACTTTATTAAAGGGTCTATTATCCTCTCTAAATGAAGTGGACCTTGATCTTCCTCATAATCCAAGATCAGGGTCTTATTTTTATAGTGCTAAATGTTCAGTCATTCTAAAACAGCTATACCAAATAAAGAATAATTCCATTGAATAAGCAAAATAATATGTCAGCAGGGTCACAATTTGGGTGAAGCAAGGAATATCTCCCCATAAGATGAACAGATTTCTCCTTAATGTGGGCAAGAGGAAATGATAAAAACTATCAGTGACTTAAATGGTCATAAAAATAGTCATTTGCTTCTATTGGACAAGTGATTGGTCCAGAGATACAAAAATATTTGGGGGGATTTAGCATGTAATTAGCACTTCTGCCAACCTGGGCTTGGTCATCATCACAAGACAAAACAAAGGTAGAGGGCCTTCAGCTAACTTCTTTTAGTTAAACAAATGAATTTAGAATCTATAGCTCACAGTTCTGTGCCTTTGTATATAGAACTTTGATATGATTCTATCAAATACTGATTGAAATAGAGAAAAGGTCCAAAATAAATTATTCTTTCACAAATCAGTCCAAGAAAGAACCTTTAGTTGATTAAAGAATGTTATCCCTGAAGAGAATTGTTCTCAGGGAAGGAAAAGAAAGTTTTTCTCTTTTCTTTTCCATTGGTCATGGTATTCATTCATTTATTAAGAGGTATTTCTGAATGAATGCCATCAACTGGAAAATGGTTGGGTAAATTGTAGTATATGTATGTTATGAAATATTATTGTTCTGTAAGAAATGACCAGCAGTATGAATACAGAGAGGCTTGGAGAGACTTACATGAACTGATGCTAAGTGAAATGTGCAGAACCAGGAGATCATTATACACTTCAGCAACAATACTGTATAAGAATGTATTCTGATGGAAGTGAATATATTCGACAATGAGAAGATCCAATTCAGTTCCAATTAATCAATAATAGACAGAACCAGCGACACTCAGAGAAAGAACACTGGGAAATGAATGTGGACTGCTTGCATTTTTGTTTTTCTTTCCAGGTTATTTTTACCTTTCTGAATCTGATTTTTCTTATGCAACAAGAGAACTGTACAGATGTGTACACGTATATTGTATTTAAAATATACTTTAATATATTTAACATGTATGAGACTGCCTGCCATCTAGGGGAGGGAAGGGAAAAGTTGGAACAGAAGTGAGTGCAAGGGATAATCTTGAAAAATTACCCATGCATATGTTCTGTCAATAAAAAGCTATAATAAAAAATTTTTTTTTAGAAAAAGAAGTATATTTCTCATTCAGCAGTTAGCAAGTCAATTGAATTGACTATCTGATACCACATGAGTCATCATACTCTTATGACTTATTGACCAGAAACAATTCAAGATAGAAATCAGGAGGGCTGTGTATAGAGACATTAAATGCCATTTTATCTCTTTTGCATATCTTTTCTGTCATTTGAGCAAAGAAACAGTTGTAGGAGGCAAGGTCTTTGGGAGAAAATAGAGTCAGTTACAGACTTAAAAATAGCTGGTACAAGCAATCAATTCACTCTTTGAAAAGAAACAAACCTGTCAGCTCAGCTGAGTACCCCATCTAGTCACAATGCTTTTCCCAGAAGACGGTCAGTTCAACAGGAAAGAAAAGACGTTAAAACCCTGCAGTACTGATGTTATGAGTCACTTTGGTGACATATTCTCTATGTGTGTGCCTACCTGTTCAATGTTTGTTCCCATTTGTCCTTTGGACTTTGTGTGCATTTGTGTAAGTTTGTGGGGAAAATATTTTTAGCAATAGATTTTGCTCACATTAGTATCTTTACAAATGCCTTTGCTAATAGGTGTCTGCTGGGTAACTTAAAGAAAAATACACTGATAAACTCCTGAACTGTAAAAAGGAGTATAAAAAGGAACTATACAGGTGTATGTGAAGTTGCTGCTGGAATTCTTTTCCTCTTCACTTCTACATCTTATCTTCCCTAGCTTTTTCAAGGCAGCTCAAATCTTGCCTTCTGCAAGAGACCTTTTTTGATCCGATCTGCTCCTATTGTCTTCCTTTGTGAGATCTATCATTTGCCCACTAATCTGTATGTATCTAATTATTTTAATCTTATTTCTCTGGAATTCCAATCAATGAATCAGTCAATCAACCAATAATTATTTACTAAACATTTATTATTAAATACTGGGCTGGATCCTGGTAATATATATAAATGTAAAGAAAAAAAGAATGAAATAATCCCTATTCACAAAAAGAATGCATTCTAATGAAAAGGACAAATGTATGTAAAATATATAGCTTATGTATAGGACTACAAATACATAGAAAATATTTAAATATGAACTTGTTTGGGAGAGAAGACATTAGTAATTGAAGGAAGGAGGAAACAGGAAAGGCTTCATGTAGAAAATCTTGCTTGAATTATATCTTAAAGGAAAGGAAGGATAGAGATAAGAATAAGTACATTACCATAATGGAAGAAGGCACAGAGATAGGAGGCCATCTTGTAGGAAGCTGTTGTACTCTAGATCAGAGTGGTAGATACTTGAACACAGAAACTGTTTTCTTTCTTTCTTTTTTATTTTTTTAAGAAACTTTTCACATTTCTTTGTCCCGTCAGAGTTTAGTTTATGCCTCGCACATAGTAAGTGATTGATAAATCTTGTTAAATGACTGATAGATATTGTCTTTAGGTACCAAATGACTACGAGTTTGACTAGCAGAAGAAAAAGAAAAAGAAAAGGAGGAAAAAGAGCAGGAGGAGAAGAAAAAGGAATAGGAAGAAGAGAAAAGAGAAAAAGAAAAAAAGAAGAGGAAAAGAAGAGGGAGAAAAGAAAAAAAAGGAAAGAAAGGAAGGAAGGAAGAAAAGAAAAAGGGTTTTTTTGTTTGTTTGTTTTACTAATTTTGAATTTGCAATATACCTAGACCAAATAAAGTTTGCTAATTTATTGAGTGAAAACTATTTTGCTAAAGAAAATACTGTACAAAATACTTGCAGAAATTTTTTTAGTTTCATTTAGGGAACAAAATGTGAAGAACTTTTACTTATCTGTTTTACAGAAATGATTGCTGTGATGATTACAAGTGAGTTCTCTATTTATTAAAATAAAACAACAAGATCCCTAAACTTTAACAATTAATTCCAATTACTGTTTGCACTTTGTTATCTCCATCTACTGCCATGATTATCATGTTAGATAAAATGGTTTTAAAAATTATTTATTTATCATTTCAAGGATGGCGGAAGGAGAGAGAGAAAGAGATATGGAATTTAGAACTCAAACTTTTTTATTGTTAAAAATTGTTTTAATATGTAATCGGGGAAAATTATTTTCTAAAATGTCTATATATCAATATTCATTAAAGAAATTAATATATAATTTTTTTCTCTTTTTTGGCCCTTCCTGATTTAGGTATTAGTAACATATCCGTATTGTGTGAGACAAAGACCACCAGCTCAAATAAATCAAGATTTCTCAAGGTAAAAGCAGAAAGGAATTGTATTACAATCTCATGAGAAAAAGCATCTCCCTTCCAACAAGCATAGCAGTCAGACAAGGAAAGGAGAAGTACAATAAACAGACAAGGATTATATATGAGTCTGGGATAACACTCCCTATAGCTGGACCTTTGTCCTGATTAGTCAGGACAAATGATGTCACATTTTAAGTCATAAATTTGGAAAAAACTTCTAACTCAACTACATCTTTAGGATTACTAAATTATTTTATATGGGAGTTTTAATGCCAAGATGGCTCTAACTTAATCTCACAAAGATAAGGGCTATATGATCCCATTCTTTGAAAACCATGTGATTTCTGGAGAAAGAAACTTGGACCTAGGGCACAGCCAATCTTCGCTCAATTTTTAGAACATTGTCTCCATTTTTTACAGTTCACTTCATAAAAGGAACTTGGTACAACTCCTTTCCCTATTTTTCCAAATAGTTTTTATAGTACTGGGATTAATTGTTCTTTAAATGTAGTAAATCCATCTGGTCCTGGAGATTTTTTCTTAGGGAGTTCATCAGTGGCTTCTTCAATTTCTTTTTCTAAAATGGGACTAATTAAATAGCTTATTTCCTCATTTGTTAATCTGGTCAATCTAGCTTTTTGTATATATTCATCCATTTCACTTAGATTATCAGATTTATTGGCATACAATTGGGCAAAGTAGCTCTTAATTATTGCTTTAATTTCCTCTTCATTGGTAATAAATTCACTCTTTTTGTTTTTGATACTGGTAATTTGGTTTTCTCCTTTCCTTTTTCTAATCAAATTAGCCAAAAGTTTATCTCTTTTGTTGTTGTTGTTGTTGTTTTCATAAAACCTACTCTTATTTTTGTTTATTAGTTCAATAGTTTTCTTACTTTCCATTTTATTAATCTCACCTTTGATTTTCAGAGTTTCTAATTTAGTATTTAATTGAGAGGTTTTTATTTGATCTTTTTAGCATTATGCTAAAGCAAATCATGTAATTTAGTCAAAGTAAGCTGAGTGGCTACCCTGATTAAAACAAATCTCTTCTTCTCTTCCTTAGGCACATTAATATAGGGAATCATTAATATATATGATGCATTAGCCTACACTACCTTTGGGGAAAAATCCTAAAGTTTCTCTTGTGGGCTATGTGAAGAATGGGGTTAGGAGTTATGAAGAGAAAGTTTGGTGGAAAGGGTTGGGATTTCAGTCTTTCTCATTAGAATCTGATCTCTATATCTTTAGTAAAGTCTAGAATTCTTCATTATCATATTTTCCCAAGATTCCTTTCTTCTCCCTTCGCCTGTTCAGTATACCACCAGATGAACAGTAGTTTCTGAAATGTTGTTAAAAATTAAGGATTTAGGATTTAGAAGGGAATGGAGACTCTATCTCGTTAATATTCCTTAAGGTACCATCTATTTTGCTAGACTTTACCAGATCTTACAAGGCTGGCTTGTGCTTGACCATATCTCTCTTGCCCCAGCTCTATTAGCCCAGTGTTCAGTTAATGCAACACTTGAAATCTGTAAACACTATTCTTTCATTCAATCTTATAATCAGATTACTCATTAATTTAGACTAGATTTTCCTCATTCTATATTTTTTAATAGCATCTAAATTCCTTTTTTAAAAAAATTATTATAACTTTTTATTTACAGTACATATGCATGGGTAATTTTTTTTACATTATCCCTTGCACTCATTCTGTTCTGACTTTTCCCTTCCCTCACTCCACCCCTTGCCCAAGATGGCAGGCAGTATTATACATGTTAAATGTTATAGTATATCCTAGATATAATATATGTGTGTAGAATCAAACAGTTCTCTTGTTGCACAGGAAGAATTGGATTCAGAAGATAAAAATAACCTGGGAAGAAAAACAAAAATGCAAACAGTTCACACTCATTTCCCAGTGTTCCCAGATATAGCTGATTCTGTCCATCACTGATAAATTGGAACTGAATTAGATCTTCTCTTTGTTGAAGAAATCCACTTCCATCAGAATACATCTTCATACCGTATTGTTACTGAAGTGTATAATGATCTCCTGGTTCTATTCATTTCACTCAGGATCAGTTCATATAAGTCTTTCCAAGTCTTTCTGTGTTCATCCTGCTGGTCATTTCTTACATAATAATAATATTCCATAATTTACCCAACCATTCTCCAATTGATGCAGTTTCTAGCCACTACAAACAGGGCTGCCACAAACATTTTGGCACATACAGGAACCTTTCCCTTCTTTAATATCTCTTTGGGATATAAGCCCAGTAATAACACTTCTGGATCAAAGGGTATGCACAGTTGGTTAACTTTTTAGGCATAATTCCAGATTGCTCTCCAGAATGGTTGGATTCATTCACAACTCCACCAACAATGCATCAATGTCCCAGTTTTCCTGCATCCCCTCCAACATTCATCGTTATTTTTTCCTGTCATTAGCCAATCTGATAAGTGTGTAGTGATGTCTCAGAGTTGTCTTAATTTGCATTTCTCTGATCAATAGTGATTTGGAACACTCTTTTATATGAGTGGAAATAGTTTCAATTTCATCATCTGAAAATTTTCTATTCATATCCTTTGACCATTATTAATTGAAGAATGGCTTGATTTCTTATAAATTAGAGTCAATTCTCTATATATTTTGGAAATGAGGCCTTTATCAGAACCTTTAACTGTAAAAATGTTTTATCAGTTTGTTGCTTCCTTTCTAATATTGTTTGTATTAGTTTTGTTTCTACAAAGGCTTTTTAATTTGATATAATCAAAATTTTCTATTTTGTGATCAATAATGATCTCTAGTTCTTCTTTGGTCACAAATTCCTCTCTCCTCCACAAGTGTGAGAGGTAAACTATCCTATGTTCCTCTAATTTATTTGTAATCTCATTCTTTATGCCTAAATCATGGACCCATTTTGATCTTATCTTGATATATGGTGTTAAGTGTGTGTCCATGCCTAATTTCTGCCATACTAATTTCCAGTTTTCCCAGCAGTTTTTGTCAAATAATGAATTCTTATCCAAAAAGTTGGGATCTTTGGGTTTGTCAAACACTAGATTGTATAGTTATTGACTATTTTGTCCTGTGAACCTAACGTATTCCACTGATCAACTATTCTATTGCTTAGCCAATACCAAATGGTTTTCGTGACTGCTGCTTTATAATATAGTTTTAGATCAGGTACAGCTAGGCCACCGTCATTTAATTTTTTTTTCATTAATTCTCTTGAAATTTTCGACCTTTTGTTCTTCCATATGAATTTTGTTGTTATTTTTTCTAGGTCATTAAAATAATTTCTTGGGAGTCTGATTGGTATAGCACTAAACAAATAGTTTAGTTTAGGAAATATTGTCATCTTTATTATATTTGCTTGGCCTATCCTGGAGCACTTAATATTTTCCAGTTATTTAAGTCTGACTTTATTTGTGTGGAAAATGTTTTGTAATTTTGCTCATATGATTCCTGACTTTACTTTGGTAGATAGATTCCCAAATATTTTATACTATCGGGAGTTACTTTGAATGCAATTTCTCTTTGTACCACTTGCTGTTGGATTTTGTTAGTGATGTATAAAAAAGCTGAGGATTTATATGGATTTATTTTATATCCTGCAACTTTGCTAAAGTTGTAATTTCTAATAGCTTTTTAGTAGAATCTCTGGGATTCTCTAAGTATACCATCATATCATCTGTAAAGAGTGATAATTTGGTTTCCTCATTGCCTATTCTTATTCCTTTAATCTCTTTCTCAACTCTTATTGCCGAGGCTAGTGTTTCTAATACAATATTGAATAATAATGGTGATAGCAGGCAACCTTGTTTCACTCCTGATCTTACTGGGAAAGGTTCCAGTTTATCCCCATTACATATGATGCTTAAGTGACAGTTTTAAATATATGCTCCTGACTAGTTTATGGAAAAGTCCATTTATTCCTATATTCTCAAGTGTTTTTAGTAGGAATGGATGTTGGATTTTATCAAATATTTTTTCTGCATTGATTGAGATGATCATATGGTTTTTGCTAATTTGGTTATTGATATAGTCAATTATGCTAATAGTTTTCCTAATATTGAACCAACCCTGCATTCCTGGTATAAATCCTACTTGGTCATAGTGTATTTTCCTGGGGATGATTTTCTGTAATCTTTTTGCTAATATTAAATATTAATATTAATTAATTTTTATTAATTATTATTTAATATTATTTATTATAATGTTTATTTATGTTATAATAATATAAAATAATATTTAATATTAAGATTTTAGCATCAATATTCATTAGGGAGATTGGTCTATAATTTTCTTTCTCTGTTTTCAACCTACCTGATTTAGATATCAGTACCATGTCTGTGTCATAAAAGGAATTTGATAGGACTCCTTCAATCCCTATTTTTCAAATAGTTTATATAGCATTGGAGCTAATTGTTCTTTAAATGTTTGGTAGAATTCACATGTAAATCCATCTGGTCCTGGGGATTTTTTTCTTAGGGAATTGATTAAAAGTTTGTTCTATTTCTTTTAGATGGGACAGTTTAATCAATTTATTTCTTCCTCTGTTAATAGGGGCAAGCTATATTTTTGAAGGTATTCTTCCATTTCATTTAAGTTATCGAATTTATTGGCATAAAGCTGGGCAAAGTAACTCCTAATTATTGCTCTAATTTTCTCTTCATTAGTGTTGAGTTCTCCCTTTTTGTTTGTAAGACTAACAATTTGATTTTCTTCTTTTCTTTTCTTAATCAGATTTACTAAGGGTTTGTCTATTTTGTTGGTTTTTTCATAGAATCAACTCTTAGTTTTATTAATTAATTCAATAGTTTTTTACTTTCAAATTTATTAATCTCTCCTTTTATTTTTAGAATTTTAAGTTTAATGTTTGACCCGGGAGGAAGGGGTTAATTTGTTCCTTTTCTAGCATTTTTAGTTGTAAGCCCAATTCATTGATCTTCTCTTTCTCTGTTTTATGTAAGTAGAAGGCTTGTAGAGATATAAAATTTCCCCTTATTACCATTTTGGCTGCATTCCACATATTTTGGTATGAAGTCTCATTGTTGTCATTTTCTTAGGTGAAGTTAATTATGTCTATCTATGATTTGCTGTTTCACCTGATCAATATTTAGTATGAGATTATTTAGTTTCCAATTATTTTTTGGCCTATTTTCCCCTGGCTTTTTATTTAATGTAATTTTCATTGCATCATGGTCTGAAAAGGATGCATTTACTATTTCTGCCTTACTGCATTTGAATTTGAGGTTTTTATGGCCTAATATAAGGTCAGTTTTTGTATAGGTTCCATGAACTGCTGAAAAGAAAGTGTATTCCTTTCTCTCTCCATTACATTTTCTCCAGAAATCTATCATATCTAACTTTTCTAGTATCCTATTTACCTCTTTGACTTCTTTCTTATTTATTTTGTGGTTTGATTTATCTAATTCTGAGAGTGCAAGGTTAAGATCTCCCACTATTATAGTTTTACTGTCTATTTCTTCTTGCAGCTCTCTTAATTTCTCTTTTAAGAATTTAGATGCTACACCACTTGGTGCATATATGTTTAATATAGATAGTGCTTCATTATCCATGCTACCCTTTAGCAAGATATAGTGCCCTTCCTTATCTCTTTTAATTAGATCAATTTTTACTTTTGCTTGATCTGAAATCAGGATGGCTACCCCTGCTTTTTTGACTTCACCTGAAGCATAATAGGTTCTGCTCCAACCTTTTACTTTTACTCTGTATGTATCACCCTGCTTCAAGTGTGTTTCCTGTAAACAATATATTATAGGATTCTGGCTTTTAATCCATTCTGCTAACCGCTTCCTTTTTATGGGGGAGTTTACCCTGTTCACATTTATGGTTAAAATTACCAATTTTTTATTACTTGCCATCTTGTTAACCCCAGCTTATACTTTTCTCCCTTCCTTTCCCCTTATCCCCCTCCCTAGTATTAAACTTGTGAGCACCACTTGCTTCTCACAGTCCTCCCTTTTTAGTATCCCTCCCCCCACCTTAGAGTTTCTTCCCCTATCTTATTCCTTTTCTGCACAATTTCTGTATTCTCTTCCAGTTAGCTTACTCCTTCCCTTTTCACTTTTTCCCCTCCCACTTTTCAATGAGGTGGAAGAAGTTTCACCATAAATCGAATATGTCTAATATTTTTCTCTTTAAGCCGATTCTGATGGCAATAAAGCTACACACTATGTTCATCCCCCTCCATTCTTTCTCTTAGATATAATAGGTTTCCTTTGCCTCTTTGTGAGATGTAGTATCCCCACTTTACCCTTTTACTGGCACAACTTTCTTTCCACCTCTATATATTAAAACAAAGTATACATGTATTCTTTATATATGTTTATAGCAAAAATTTGCTTCCCAAGATTTCTTTTTACCTTTTAATATTTTCTCTTGAGTTCTATATTTGTAGATGAAATTTTTGTTTAGTTCCAGTTTTTTCATCAGAAATAGATGATCACTTATTTCATTGAATATCCATCTTCTTCCCTGGAAAGAGATGCTCATTTTGGCTGGGTAAGTTATTTTTGGCTGCATACCAAGTTCCTTAGTCTTTCAAAATATCAGATTCCAAGCGCTTTGATCCTTTAATGTGGATGCTGCTAGATCCTGAGGAATCCTTATTGTGGCTCCTCTATATTTGAATTGATGTTTTCTAACAGCTTGTAATATTTTTTCCTTGGTCTGATAATTCTGGAATTTGGCCACTAGATTCTTGGAGTTTTGATTTTAGGATCCCTTTTAGTAGGTGATCGATGAATTCTTTCAATGTCTATTTTACCTTCTGTTTCTATAACATCTTGGCAGTTGTCTTTGATAATTTCCTGGAAAATAGTGTCCAGGCTCTTTTTTTCACCCTATTTTTCAGGAAGTCTAATAACTCTCAGATTATCTCTCCTAGATCTATTTTCCAAGTCTGTTGTTTTCCCAAGAAGGTATTTGACATTTTTTCCCATTGTTTCATTTTTTTGGTTTTGCTTGACTGATTCTTGGTGTCTCCTCAAGTCATTCATTTCCAGTTGTTATATTCTGATTTTTAATGAATTATTTCCTTTACTCACTTTTTAAAATATCTTTTTCTAAATGTCAATTGAGTTTTTAAGTAAGTTGTTTTGTTCTATGGAATTTTTTTCCATTTAGGCAATTTTATTTTTTAGAGAACTATTTTCTTTTTCCAATTCACTAATTCTTTTTTTCATGGAGTTGATTTCTTTATCCATTCTGTCTTTAAATGAATGGGATGATTTCTCCAGACCCTTTTGCCAAGCTTCCATTTCCTTTTCCCATTTTTTCTTCTAGATCTTTTGTGAGAGCCTTTTTAATTTCTTCTATGAGAGTCTTGTGTGTTGAGGATCAGATCATATCCCCCTTTGGGGATTCATCTGGAGACAATCTGTTTTTAGTCTCCTCAGGATTTAAAGTCTGCTCTCTTTCCATATAGAAACTATCAATAGTTAAAGGTCATTTAAATTTTTTGATCATTTTGTTAAAGAAGAATCAAAGAAAACAAACTAACAAGAAAAACAAATGCAGTCTGCTTTTTTTTGGGGGGGAAGGGGCTGGATAGTATTACCAAGCTTCCTTTACAGACTGCGGGGGGGGCAGCAGTGAGGCACTAGCAGGACAACAATGGCTGTGCTAAATCTGTACTCTGAGACTTCGAGTCTCTGAGAGCATGCTGAAACACTTGAGGTGGGTGTGGCCAGGTCCCAAGAGACGCTAGCTTTTCGGAGTTATAGTCTTCACCCTCTGTGTTTTTAGCTTCTCTGCTTGTCTATTGGCTCACTGCCAGGGCAAAGTAGCCAATACGGTAGTAAAGCTCTCCCGGCAGAAATGGCTGAGATCACACCCCACCCCTCTCTGGTCTGCTCAGTGTGAGCTGCCTACTTTACTCTGTCTACTGTGCTGCTGCTGTCTGCCTTCAGTATGTGCCCGATCTAGCCATCCTCACCATGAGCAAAAGCAGATCTTTTCTTGCGAATTTCGAGGATATCTTCTCTTGGTAATTATTTGTGATTTTTTTTTTCAGTCAAGCACTAATTCCAAGGCTTGTCATGAAATAGAATATTCTGAGAGAAAAGACAGAGCTTAAATCGATATGTGTGTCCTCTCTGCCATCTTGGCCGGAAGTCCCATTCTATATCGTTGATTAAGGTTTTTTTTAGTTATCCTGTTATATAGTTTGTGAGGTTCACAGTAAGGAGTAAAATTGGCTTAAGGTCAAGAATGTAAAAACATGAAAAGGTTGTCTATTGCTTCTCAAGCCTACTTTCTATTTTACTTTTCCTTGTTAGCACACACTTTTTCTGCCTGGTACACACTGTTCTCATTCTTTCGCCCAAAACATCATTCGTTTGGGTCAAAGATAATGACACTAAAAGTCATAAGAAAATGTTCACTCCTGAAGGACTCAACTTTAATAGGACTCAAAGTCTAAACTAAGAAATTAAGCTCAAATGCTTTTAGTTATTAGCCTGTTGATGATAGAGGTTGGGATAAGTGGTAGCACGTGATCACCTATGTTATTAATTTATATAAGGCCAGAGTAGTCATGCTGTTCTGTGGTTTCTATTGAAGTCATTTTTATGAGTACACCTAAGTTCCATAAAGTAGATCATGACAAGTAGGATAGTCATGAAACATAAAAATAAAACTTGTATAAGTACAACAAAAATATTAGTTTAAAATTATGCAACTAATGAAGCTAGTTATCCAGCTTAGTTATTATTTAAATGATTTATAGTAATAATTGCAGGTATGGGGAACTAGTAAGGGAATCAGGAGAAGAATTCCTTAATCAATTTGATGAGCAACAGAAAGGCAAACCTTAGTTTGCATATCTCTAAGCCTAGGGTTAAAATGCTTATTTGCCTTTGTAGAGATATTCTTGTCTGTCTCATTCAGCAGGTTTCAGGGTAACTTGAGGCCATACCTATTCAGTGATTAAGGCTAAGTAGCAATTGAGACAAAGAATCTCTTCTTTTACCTAGTCATATACATACATACATAGATACATATGTGTATGTGTGTGTGTGTGTGTGTGTGTGTGTATAGCCACACACACATATGTAGATATATGAATGGCTTTCAGCCACTGGAGATGAATGAACTGGTTTGCAATATTGTGGATCAGACTCATCATTTTCAGCTGCTGTAATTTCCTGGCAAGCTATCTGGAGGTCTTGGGACTAGCCATTGTTTCAACAGAATAGTCAGGGATAAAATTCAAAGTCTTTATTATCTCCTTCACAGTCTGTCTCCTTCACCTGGGGCCCAGCTAGCTTTCTGGAGGTCCTCCAGTATGGATCTTAGTTTCAGTTCAGGAGCAGGAGAGCCACCATGAGGGTCTCTATCTTGAAGTCTCTCTCTGGCTGAGTTTGTCCCAGTTTATATACTCTATTACAGTTATATCATTACAGTATACTGAGTATAAACCAATTATATCACTAGGGAACCATTATTTGTTGTAAGATTAAGTCAATCATCCTGAACTAGAGAACTCACTATTGTCTTATCAATTCCACTGAGTTAACACCTTGTTGTAGGATTAAATCAATCATACTAAGTTCCTGCCATTTACAAGCTGCATGTATGAAATCAATCTGTTTTTATTAAATGCCCATTATGTACCAAGTCCAATTCTAGGCACTAAGGATACAAAGACAAAAAAAGATACTTCTGTCTCCTAAGGAGTTTATACTATGAAAGAGGACCAATAATAGAAGCAGACCTTTTTGCCCTTTTCCAGAGAGCTCTAAAGGGTAGAAGAACTTAAAAGTAGACTTGGGTTCAAGAAGAGGGAAAGCTCTCTTCTTTGGAGCAGAGGCCCAATGAAGCTACAATAGAACCTAAAGGAAGAGTTCTTGGATCCTCATTTCCAGGTCTAGTTTCAGTGAGGACAAACATGGCATCAAAGTCAGCTACTGTACCAATGGTAAATTTTCAACTTGAAAAGGCTGCAAGCCAAAACTAAAGTGGAGGGAGTATTGGTGCATGATTTTTTTGTTTGCAGATAATTGTGCATACAATACAATTTCCAAAGCTAATATTCAACTAAGTATGGATCAATTCTGTGCTTCTTGTGCTTATTTTGGTCTTAAAATTAACACCACAAAAACACAGGTACTCCATCAGCCAATACCACATCATCTATATACGGAACCATTGATCACAGCAATGAAGAATTTTTGAATGCTGTGGATAAGTTCACTTGGCAATATACTTGCCAGGGATGTACACATTGATAATGAGACTGATACACACATTGGCAGAATTAGCTCAGTATTTGGGAAGCTTCAAAGGAAAATGTGGGAGAGAAGAAGTATTAGACTGATTGCCTGACTGAAGGTCTACAGAGCCATTGTGATGACCTCATCGTGTATGTCTATAAAAACTGGACATGTTGTATTTTTCTTTGTTTCATGGATTGTCATGACCAAAGAATTCATGATCATGAGGCCTACTTACTGGTTCTGAGTCTCTCTGTGTATAGCTAAAAGCAGATAGAGTTGGTCAGTAAGTTTGTACCTGAAAACTTTCCATCATGGTAGAGCTAGCCACAATTTGAATTTCATTGAATATAGACTTTGAAGATCCAGTCACAGCCACTTATAGTATAGTATCATAGTAACACTTTTGTGAAGGACAAAATATCAAAGCGGTAAAAATTTTAAGATATTTAAGAGACATTTTTCAATTTAACTTCTTTTTCTTTATTTTTTTATTATAGCTTTTTATTTACAAGTTATATGCATGGGTAATTTTACAGCACTGACAATTGCCAAACCTTTTGTTCCAACTTTTCCCCTCCTTCCCCCCATTCCCTCCCCCAGGATGGCAGGTTGACCACTACATGTTAAACATATTAAAGCATAAGTTAAATACAATATATGTAAAAGTTTTCATCCAGTTATTTTGCTGTACTAAAAAAGAATCGGATTTTGAAATAGTGTACAATTAACCAGTGAAGGAAATCAAAAATGCAGGTGGACAAAAATAGAGAGATTGGGAATTCTATGTAGTGGTTCATTAACTTCTTTAAGATGCTTAAATTAAAACCTATAGCTTTTCACTTTAGTATTTAAATAATATAGAGTTCTTTTAAAATATTATCACAACTTTTTTCTTTTAATTTAACAAATACTTATTAAATTCCTGCTATGGATAAATTATTATAATAGGTAATAAAAAAAGATATATATATATATATATAGGATACAGATTCTTCTGTCAAGGAACTGACAGTCCAGATAAGATATATGATAAATAACTATACTACAAATAAATTATGATAAATGTAAAAGAAAAGTACAAAGTTATAAGAATTTATGAATAGTTACCAAATAGTATATTTCAGGTAAGAATATGTATAAATTTAGTATGTGAACTTATATTTGAAGGAGATAATGTTTCAAAAGTTAGAGATTGGGAGGATAGAAGGATCTCCAAGTAAAAGAAATTATTTTAGCAGAGCTATGAAGTTCAGAAAGGGGCAGCTAGGGGGTGCAGTGGATAAAGTAAGAATGCTGGAATCAGGAAGACTAATCTTTGGGCGTTCAAAAGTTTTTAACACTAACTATCTTTGTGATCTTGGCCATTTCATGTAATCTGTGTGCTTCAGTTCCTCATTTGTAAAATAAGCTGGAGAAGAAAATGGCAGTGTTCTTCTTTCACACTCAAAGAGGACCAATGACATCAATGGTTTTAAATGAGGAAGAGTTTTGCAAAGTCATCAGTCTCATTCTCTCTTCCAATCATCCAAGTCTAGTGGCAAGACAAGAGTCAAGACTAGTCATGGTTCTGGATGCTACGGATGACTTTGGCCTTTCTAAATTAAGGTATTCCCCGGTCTCAGTCTGTCTGAGGCAATGCCCATTCCCTGACTATAGGCTAAATAATTTTCTTTCCTTTTTGATCTGATTTTTCTTGTACAGCAAGATAATCGTATAATATATGCCTATATTGGATTTATATATATTTTTACCATGTTTAACATATATTGGATTACTTGCCATCTAGGACAGGAGATGGGGGAAGAAAGGGAAATTGGAACACAAAATTTTGTGAGAGTGAATGGTAAAAAATTATCCTTGCATATGCTTTAAAAATAAAAAGCTTCAATAAAAAATAAAATAAAAACCTAAATAATGAGCCACTGTGACTTGGTTTGGGGGCTATGATTGGCCATTCAGTGAAAGTTGGAATGATCTGGATTTAAAGGCCTCAGGGGTCCTCAAACTACAGCCTTGGGGCTAGATGCAGCAGCTGAGGACATTTATCTCCCTCACCCAGGGATATGAAGATTTTTTATTTAAAGGACCACAAAACAAAGTTTCTGTTTTTACTATAGTCTGGCCCTCCAACAGTCTGAGGGACGGTGAACTGGCCCCCTATTTAAAAAGTTTGAGGACCCCTGGAGATAGTCAAGTAGGTCTTTTTTTTTAAAGACTTTTTTCAGAGCTATATTTTGAGAAATCATAATTGAAAACTGGGCAAGATAAAAAGCATCATTCCAACTTTATAAAAAGAGAATAATAAATTTACATTTTAACATTTTAATTTAAAGAAATACCTAGGTTTCAAATCCCTAAAAGTCTTAAAAATGTAAGCACTTATGGCTGGGAATCGAATT
Source organism: Antechinus flavipes (assembly GCF_016432865.1). Taxonomy (NCBI): domain Eukaryota; kingdom Metazoa; phylum Chordata; class Mammalia; order Dasyuromorphia; family Dasyuridae; genus Antechinus; species Antechinus flavipes. Next base: position 124,928,447 of record NC_067400.1, on the reverse strand, counting down.
AAAATCCATTAGAGTTGGGATTCATTTTACTCTGAAATTGTATCTCAAAAAGTTCTTATGATTTGACTATTAAATATACAGAACTAAACCATTGGTAGAATGAGTTAATGAATCCAAAGCAACATTGTTTTGTGGTATTTTTGTGTTTGTGTTTGTGATTCTTAATAAACTTTAGTTTATAATGTAATGCCGAAGAAACTGAGCAAGACAGAGATTAGAGACCAATTCAATAGTTTATTAAATGGAGAGACATAATGGGACTAATGGATCCATGTTTGATCCCAGAGCTGCATGAGACTATCATCTCAAAGAGTCCAGACCAGAGTATTGGGACAGCAAGCTTTTTTATTGGATAACAAGAACAACGATACAATGGGGGAGGCACCTAAGTGGGGATAACCCAATGAGGGGAGAGGCCCCTACGATGACACAATGGAGGGAGGTACTGGAGAGGTTACTGATATTCTAATGACATCTAAAATGGATTTTTATCCTTTATCCTGTCAAACATTAAGAAGGAATGTCTATAACCTAAAGATATAAAACCTTTATTTCAACCATTTAAGAGGGAATGATTATAGCCTGGGGTTTTGGGGCAGAGCAACTGAGGTAGACCTTTATCTCATCAAACATTAAGAGGGAAAGGTTATAACCTGAAGCAGAATAACTAAATAGGACAATTGGAGAAACTGGGTCACTACATTAAAAGGGAACTTTGGCACAACAATAAAAAAATAAAAACATAAGCAATCAAAACTTGTTGTTCATCCTTTGCTTTCCAAGAGGACCAATCACACCATTAGGCTGAATTGGATTTAAGTGAGGCAGATTTGCACAAAGTTGTCAGACTCACTCTCTTGTTCAGACTTGTTGAAGTCCAGTGGCAAATTTAGAAGCTATGGCTTGTGATGCAGTGGATAACCCTGTCTTTTTAAATGTCTGATCAAGAAAATTCCTGGAGAGTTGGACAACTGAAAAACAACTGAACAAAAAATGATATTCAGGATATGCTTGAAGAATAGCAACTATTAATCCAGTTGAAATGTAGAGGTGAGTAAATATTAGGCAAAATAATTATAGATTCTGAAATTAGGCAGGCAGGTAAAAAGACCAACTAGGGATTGGAAATAAAGATATTCCTCAGAAAGAATGCTCAAAACTTCATGATTGATTGAGTTTGGAAGAAAAGAAAGCTTATAAGTTTCCCCTTAGTCATTATCACAAGCTTCAAAACATTTTATTTACAAACTAATGAATGTATCCCTTTCTCTTCTTTGTCTCCAAAAAGGTATTTAAGAAGTTGGGGTTCCTCCATTCATTGCTGGAGAATGGCGTCTGGCAGCTGTATGCTGGACGATGGATTCTTTGGGTCCTCCAGCCCTGGGACCAATATGGATTCCTTGGTCCCAGTATACTTATCTCTGTCTGACTGGATAATCTGAGACATGAGTCCTGTCCAGTCAATCTTACTCTCCCATTAATAAAATATTAAAAACTCTCTAATCTCTCTCCTGCCTCAGTTTCTCCGGCATTACACCTTTTGGGATTAGCCCATCTCAGTGTTCTATCTTGTGGTATCTATCTCTTTTCCCCTCTCCATGCATCAGGATGGCTTTCCTTTCATATTTCATGGGGCCTTTCTCCTTCTTATTGCTAACTAACTTTCTTAAGAGTGCTAAATCCCTCTCTGGATTTAGTCCTATCAGTCAATGGCACATGAACTTGTCTTTTCCATTATTAATTGTTAAAACCTTACTAACTATATTCTCCCAAATCTATTTCATATGTACTAAAGAGAATGGCCAGTATTAATTCTTCACATGACTGAATCTTAACATTTGGTATTGCGTGAGTCAGAAACCATTTAATAAAAAAGACTGGAGAGATCTCTACAAGGAAAGCAAAGTTTATTATACGTTCTTGCTAGAATCGGGTGTCCCACCCATCAAGCAGACAATCGACGGGAGGAAGCACCATAAGGGGCAGGATCAAGGCTTTTAATCCCTAACACAAATTTCCCCCTCCCACCACTGACACTCATCCTCATTGGCTGAGGATCTTACATTCTAAACCCGGGAACTACCCAAGAAATTGAACTTGACCAATAAGTACATAGTCGCCCATATTTGACTGAAATAGGGAGGATAACAAGAAGGGGACTTAAGTATGCCCTTAGGGGGATAACAGGGAGGAGACTTTAAGTATGCGCTCAGGAGAATAGCAGGGAGGAGACACTTTAAGTATGCCCTTGACTTAATGCTTAAAGTCCTTCAGGCCTACTCAAACTTTGAAATAGATGAAGCTTTACTCGATTTTCACAACTGTCTTGAAAGATCTCACCTTATCTCGTTCAGTATTACACTTCAAATTCATGATAGTCTCTATACCATGCATTTTTTATTCATTTTCCCCCCTTTAGTATAAGTAGTTCAAATCATCTCTTTCCAACTACTATTGATTTTGCTCAAGCTATTTAAAGTGATCTTAATGTGATTTGTACAACTTCCAAATGTTTCTCAATCACAAATAACATTGTTTTTTACCTGAATAATTGCATACTTGTCATCTTAACATTAACTTAATGTAGTACTATCTTCTAGTTTAGATTAATGTAATTCTGATAGCTTGTGTAAGGCAATTGCATACCCTAAGTAGATGTAGAGATAAGCCCTATTGATATCTTATCTGGTTATTTCAGAAAGATTTTTGGGGACACAAGAGATATAATTAGGGAGAAATTGGGCTGCTTTCTCAATTCCTGAACACTAAAGGATGATCATCCCACATAGGTGAGGGAGAAAAGACATAATAAGATTTGTAGTCATCATATTGTTGAGGTCTAGCTTTGGGGTACCTAAATGAAATTAGGGTTAAGGTCTAGTGGCAGGTTTGGGGTACAGATTCGACGCAAGGGGGTCTAGTAGCGGCGCGAGTTCCCAATAAAAGCATTTATTGGCCCAGAGAGCTAGATTGATAAAAGAGGTTTATTATTAGATAAGCAAAGGTAAAGTATAGGCGAAGTAGAGATAAGGAGGGCACTGGACAGAGGGTGCAGTGGACAGAGGGTCCTCACATGGTAGCCATGTTTGGAATCTCTGCAAAGAGGGGTTCCCAGCGTGGCCTTTTTATAATAGGAGACTTAGCTCGAGGGGCTTTCGGGTGTAGCCCCAAAGTTGGCTCATATCCGGGTGGGGCTGGGAACAGGTCAGATCTTCTATTGAAATTCAAAGGGACCAGGATTTGTGAGTTAAAGGGCAATTTACATTATTAACTAGGAGAGGGTGGGAATCTAGAAAGCAAGCTTTCCCGCATCATTCCCCCTTCAAGCAGTTGGAACTTAAATTCATTTAAGGAAAAAGAAATAGGGCAAAGTCTCTTATTGAGACAGAATTGAAGATTTTCTCCTTCCAGGAATTTCCAAGTTCAGGAGTCCCCTCTTCATCCCCCCCTCAAGCAGTCACCTCCAAAGGCATGTGGGAAAAGGGGCGCCGATCTCCTCTTAAATGCTTCGAGCTGGCAAGGGTCGTAGAGATTTGGGGGTTCATGCCAGGAGGTGAGACATGAGGTGTGGGGTTTGGGGATGACAGTTGTGCATCTAAGGGGTGTGTGTCCCAGTCAGTCATTCCCAGTCAGTTGTCCCATGTTCTCCAGGCTGAAGGGCGGTTGAGAGTCCAAAGGTTGAAGCCCAGATCTTGGGAGCAGGTTAAAACCGGGGTGTCATCCATGGTGGAGATGGAGACAGCAGGAGATGCATCAGGTCCCTTCTGTGCCTGCCTGTAAAAATGCTGATGGCCCATCTAACAAGGAGAAGTAGGAGAAAATGCTGGGAACAAAAGATTATTTGTCTATAGTAAAAAGTGTTAAGTAGCCTCGAATTTAGCCCTTTCACTCTTAATTTCCAGGAAAGCTAATTTCTCCTGGTGTTGGTCCAGGGTGTAGACTAAGAAGTCAGGGGAAAACTGGAGGCCTATATATCTAATCAAGATAAGAATGCAATTTAAGCTCTTAGAAATATTTTAACTGTGCTGCCTTTCTTTAAAAAGAGTTGGTTCCTCAATAAGCAAAGATCCTAAGCCTTACCCCCACTTTCCCCACTCTTATGGGGGAGGGGTGGAAGGGGTCAGAGGGAGTGCAAAGTATCTCAGCACTGCCGACCCAGCTTACGGGCCCCTGAGGTGTTGGGACTGTCCTGGGATAAAAAGGGAAACAGGGCCAGACCCCAATTTCCTACCGGAGAGTAGGACTGGGGGCCAATTCAGCCCCTGTGGTGTGACGCAGTTTCTCCGTTGTTCCTCCTGCTCGAACTCAGGACAGAGACTGGGGTCTCCTCGGACAGTTTCCAGGGCACCTTCGGGCCTAAGTCTGGGAGAGTTTGTATTAAACGGCGCTTCCGCTCCAAATGTTTTTACAGGAGGCAGAAGTTGCTCTGAGAAGAAAAGAGCTCAGTGTCTCAGGTTAGAGTTAAAGGGAAACCAACAGCTGTTAGCAGCATAGTGGAAGAAACATTGGGGTTTGGACCCCGAAAAAGTTGAGGTGGTGGGTGGGTCCTAGGTTTCACTAGGCTGAGTCAGCTTTTAAAGAGACAAGAGTGCTGGGTGTGTTTTGGCTCACAGCTTTTGCCTGAGGGCATGTGTCAATCAGTCCCAGGATTAGAAAGAAAAAAGCTAAAGGATGGACTAGTCCAGAGAGATTGGGAATTCAGCTAATCTATTCAGATCTGAGTTCAGGTGTTGAGAATGAGGCATTTTTCTCAAGCCCAGTGTTTGTCTCTGCATTAAGAGACAGCTTAAAATCTCCATAGGGATGGGGTGTGGACAGGTAAAAACTCTTATTCCTCCAAATCCTTGCAGCATCCCTCGTATCTCTTAGAGATAGAGCCGACAAAAGAAGGCCTTTTGTCAATCCGCAGCAATTCTTAAAAGAATTGTGCCAGAGCTTAGAGCTCCCAACGACGACCCAAGCCTGACCGGAGGGCTTTGGGTGTCCACTGCAAGATAAGGAAGGAAAAAAAGTCTTTTACCTTGTCCAGAATTAAGAAAGCTAATTCATGGCAAAACCCAAAAACTTTCGCATTCTATAATGTAACCTTCCTAGACGTCTCTAGAAGGTGTCACAAAGGGCCCTCCCAGAGGACCGTTTGCCAAAAAAAAAACAGGATTTCGACCTCACAGCGTCCTATGAGCGACAAATCCCCCCAAGACTCCCGGAGTCTCCCAGCGAGCTCAAATTAGCCCGGGCATTTGAGCCGCCCCTGTTATAGAAGCATGACATGGTGGGTTTGCCTCAGTGGAAACCTCCTAAGAGGGCCACCAACATTGAGGGCAAGGTAGCAAAGGAGAGATGTGGTAGGAGTGGGTGTGTTCTCCTTTCAATAGCTCCTCTCTTAACACTAGACAGTATGCATATTCTATAGCCCTGGGTTCCTGGAGCAGCAAGTCAGGGGCCTAGCCCTGCCTTCCATCAGCATACAGTGTAAAAGGCTCTAGGCCCAAGCCTATTCAGGGCGATGAGATTCCCAACTTTCTCAAAAGGCAAGGTGGGAGTGGCCCCAAGTACCTGGGCGAAGTAAACCTTAAAGAAACTCTAGCCCCAGGAAGTAAAAAAGCTTAGCAGCAACCATAGTGTGGCCACAAATTACAATAGCTACTTAAGGCAGTTTTACTTCTGGTCTATGCAGTCACACCTGAACTCAAAACTCCCAGCAAATATTAGCTGCAGTCCCAAAGGATTTTATTATCTACATTTATCATTAATCAAGGACTTCAGATGAATCTAGTTCTCAAGAATCACAGTAAAGGGTTTACAACTTATACAGCTATCTTTCTTAACATTACACAGATCTTGAAGTTCACAAGTAACTGAACCAAATTTCATATAACTTATAATTGCCCAACAGAGATGACAAATTTTAAGGCATAACTCAGTTACAAATTACCCAATACCTCTAGAAAACACACCACCTAAGTAGGAAGGTAAACTATCCCATCTTAGTCCCTCAGCATCTCAAAGAATGGGGGAGGGAAGACAGGGAACAAGTCTAGAGAACATAGAAAAGCACAAGGGAAAGACAGACTTCTTTCCTAAGGGTATTCACCGAATTCTTAAATGGCTTCAGTTTCTCTCATTAACTCATTTCTTGCTGCAGTCAAGGAATGAGGGGAGAAAAGAAATAAAAAGTCATCTTCCAAAGAATTTAATTTGCCTTGACCTGAAATTTCATTCCCAGCCATCATTCCAAAGGTCTTTCTTGAAGATGCAACCTGGCCAGGGTTGGAGCCCAGAAACAAACCTTTAATTGTTGGCAGGGACATAGAATGCCAATCCAGAAAAGAATAGAATCAGTGTGCTAAGAGCAAAAGGTCTTAGGACTAAGAAAATTAGTAGCAAGAGTTCCCAGCTGTAGGGTAAGGTAGGAAAGTGTGAGACAGACAGACCTAGCCTGCATTACCTAGGTTATCTCTCCACAAGCAGCTAAGAAAGTTTTAAGTATTGCCCTGAGGCTAAGAAAAAAACCGAGAGCAGTTTAAAATCCCGTCTTTGTAGACAGCCTTGTGAGCATGCGAAAGCGTAATTCTGAGGCTTCTACAGACGCAGGATGACCAAATCAGGGAACTGAGTCCCGTTTAAAATGTATGGGACGAGCACACTTCCTGAGGGCTGGAAGCTGTGGCTTTAAGAGCCAGGTAAAGATCGGGAAGGGGCACGGCTCACTTGTCCAAATTGCTAGCAAACTTCTATTTTAAAAGACAACCTTTCCGGAGGGCTAGGATTCGGCGCTTTCACCGTTCGATTCCCGGTCAGGGAACCAAATGTTGAGGTCTAGCTTTGGGGTACCTAAATGAAATTAGGGTTAAGGTCTAGTGGCAGGTTTGGGGTACAGATTCGACGCAAGGGTGTCTAGTAGCGGCGCGAGTTCCCAATAAAAGCATTTATTGGCCCAGAGAGCTAGATTGATAAAAGAGGTTTATTATTAGATAAGCAAAGGTAAAGTATAGGCGAAAGTAGAGATAAGGAGGGCACTGGACAGAGGGTCCAGTGGACAGAGGGTCCTCACATGGTAGCCATGTTTGGAATCTCTGCAAAGAGGGGTTCCCAGCGTGGCCTTTTTATAATAGGAGACTTAGCTCGAGGGGCTTTCGGGTGTAGCCCCAAAGTTGGCTCATATCCGGGTGGGGCTGGGAACAGGTCAGATCTTCTATTGAAATTCAAAGGGACCAGGATTTGTGAGTTAAAGAGCAATTTACATTATTAACTAGGAGAGGGTGGGAATCTAGAAAGGAAGCTTTCCCGCATCAATATCAGAGCTTGGCATTGATGACTGGAACCTGTTTGGGAAGCAGAGGACCTGTGATACAACTTCCTAGGTAAGCTTTTTTCAGGCCAGAGGTGAGTCTGTGTATGTTGGGGGGGTGGGGTGGGGATAGGGAGTGGAAAGCAAGAACAGCAAGAACAGTGCGAGGAAGCACACACAGTTTGGCATTGTATAACTAGGGTTATGAAACAGAACAAATCATGCCTTCTGCCAAACAAGGAAAAAAATCTGGAGGCTTTCCCCTTCTGTATGGGTGGAAGCTGCATTTGATAATAGAAGATATTCTCTGTTAGAGAGCTTTGGCTATGTTTGAGAGCCAGTCTTAGCTCCACTTTAAGCACTATGCAGAAACTGCAGAAGAAGCCATATAAAAAGATCCTTGAGGTTACCTGGCCAGAACTGTTATGCCACAGTTCTCTTTAACTGTCCTGACTCAGTTTCCCTGTCTCAGTTTCCTTAACTGTTCTGTCTCTGACCCAGTAAAACTAAGGATTATTCGCTCTCGGGTTATAAATTAGCAAAATAAAAGAGTAGATCTCCTGACTCTTTTATGGATTTACAATATCCCTTAAAATATTCCAAGATAACCCACGATATCTTTACTTCTTTGTCTCCGGATTTTTTAGGGTTTTATGGCTTCCCCTCCCTGATAAAAACTTTTCCTCCCTTTCTCTTCTTTGTCTCCAAAAAGGTATTTAAGAAGTTGGGGTTCTTCCATTCATTGCTGGAGAATGGCGTCTGGCAGCTGTATGCTGACACTGGATTCTTTGGATCTCCAGCCCTGGGACCAATATGGATTCCTTGGTCCCAGTATACTTATCTCTGTCTGACTGGATAATCTGAGATGAGAGTCCTGTCCAGTCAATCTTACTCTTCCATTAATAAAAATATTAAAACTCTCTAATCTCTCTCCTGCCTCAGTTTCTCCGGCATTACAGAACTATGTAGTATTGTAGGACCTGAAACAGATAGGCTGCATATTTTTAATTTTTGAAAAAATAGTATTTTATTTTTCTAAATGCACATAAAAGTAGTTTTCAACATATATTTTTGTAAAACCTTGTGTCATAAAATTTTCTCCCTCCTCTCTTAAGACAGCAAGAAAATTAAGTTAAACATATGCAGTTCTTTTAATATTTCCATATTTGTCATGTTGTGCCAAAAAAAAAAAAAAAAATCGGACAAAGATTTAAAAAAGCCATGAGAAAATAAATAAACAAATAGGTAAAAATACTATGCTTTGATCCATAGTTCAGTCTCCATAGTTCTCTCTCTGGATGTGATTGGCATTTTAAATCCCAAATCTATTGGAATTGCTTTGAATACTGCATTGTTGAAGAGCCAAGTCCATCACAGCTGATCATTATCTGATCATTATATAATCTTGTTATTGTATACAATATTCTTCAAGTTCTAATCACATGAATTTCAATTCATATTAAGTCTTTCCAGATCTGAAATCAGTCTGCTCATTATTTCTTACAGAATAATAGCATTCCATTTTTGTTTTTCTTCCCGGATTGTTTTTACCTTCTGAATCCAATTCTCCCTGTGCAACAAGAGAACTGTTCGGTTTTGCACACATATATTGTATCTAGGATATACTGTGACATATCTAACATGTATAGGACTGCTTGCCATCTGGGGGAGGGGGTGGAGGGAGGGAGGGGAAAAATCGGAACAGAAGTGAGTGCAAGGAGGGGCAGCTAGGTGGCTCAGTGGATAGAGTACCAACCCTTAAGTCAGGAGAACCTGAGTTCAAATCTGACCTCAGACACTTAGCACTTCCTACCTGTGTGACCCTGGGCAAGTCACTTAACCCCAATTGCCTCATCAAAAAAAAAAAAGAGAGAGAGAGAAGTGAGTGCAAGGGATAATGTTGTAAAAAATTACCCTGGCATGGGTTCTGTTAATAAAAAGTTATTATAAAATAAAGAAAAAGAAAAAAGAAAAAAAAGTGATAGGATTCCCTAACATTCATATATGATAATGAAGCAGGTTGTGGTCCCTTTAAGAAACTGTATTTCCTATTGATTTGTGATTCCTTTCTGATTCCCAGCCCCTCCTGGCTGACACATTATCAGTTCAGGAAGCCAGGGCCTTTGATTCACAAATCCTGGTCAAAAGCATCCTTTTGAATTCCAATAGGAGTTCCGTCTTGTCCCAGCCCCCATTGAATCTGAGCCAGCTTGGGATCTCCCAGCCCCCACTTTGATGATCTGCTTGGGTTTCCGAACCCTCACCAAGTCAAGCAATATAATGAGCTTCCATCAACTAAGGACTTTGCAGATGGTCCTTGGCAGTTCCCTTTACTACTGAGAACTGTATTCTTAGTGCAAAACTCCATTTTCCATACATCTGCCCCTGGAATAATATTCTTTTCCCATGCTATCCTCTCTTTATCCCCACCTATTTCCCTGACCAGACTTTATGCTTTCAATCCCCATAAGAGGTTTACTCTTTTTATCAATCTAGGTTTTCAGGTCTATAAATTTCTTTACAGAGAAACTCTGCGCCGCCAGTAGGGAGTCCCCAAAATTCCCTGCCCTTGCATCGAATCCCAAGGGGTTGCAAGGGAGCTCCATTTGATTCCTTGAACCCTGAACCAGTCACTAGACCTCATTTAACCCCCTGACCACCAGAAACCCTAATTTCATTTAGGTTCCCCAAATCTAAACCTCATTTGGTTCCCTGACCAAGATCCTCCAAAACTAGACCGAACGGAACCCCAACTTTTTCAGGGCACTCAGAACCAATCTGGGTTTTGAGCTGTTGGTACAATATTCTTCCAGGAAGAACACCTGCGTCCCTTCTTTTGTCTCACCCTATCTCTAAAGGCAGTGGGCACTCAGAATGGGTTTGGGTTGTGGAGAGTACTTGCATTTTCAGACTCTATTTTTAGAGATAGTGGGACCAGGAAATCAGGAACTCTGGACAAGGTAAAAGATCTTTTTTCTTTCCCTATCCTGCAGAGGACACCCAAGTCACTTGGGTCAGGCTTGAGTCGTTGTTGGAACTCTTTATGAATTGCTGTGGACTGACAAAAGGCCTTCTTTTGTCTCACTCTCTGTCTTTAGAGAGATGAGAGAGGCTGCAAGAATTTGGGAAAACTAAAAGCTTTTACCGGTCCACAATCTAGAAACACCTCTGCTTCAAAAAAAATCCTTCCTTGAGCAGAGATGCTTGGCTTGAGGAAACTCCCTCTGTCCAACCCCTTCAGAGACCAAGGCCCTTCCTTTGCATCTCAAAGCATTTCTAATCTTTTTTTTCTCTCTCACCAGAAAGCCCTACCCTCAGGCAGACCGAGGAGACACATGGCTGTTCCAGGAGACCCCACCTCTCTGGGGAGATAACCGGAGAAATTCAAGAAGAGCCGTTTTTAGGCCCTTCTTCCACTCCACTATTAAATGCAATGGAGTCTCTAATAGGAAGATGACATCTCTTCCTCCCCCACCCTCGCTCTGGGCTTTCCTTCCCCTTCTTCCATGGAGCGTGAGTGTAAAACTTGAGGCCTGTTTCAGACCTCTCCCATGTGGCTTGGCAACCTGCCATTTAAACGCTCCCTTCCTGTCCCCTTCTTGGGGTTACTGTCCAGTGGGGAGATTGGGGACTCCATCTTATTCTCTCAAATCTCCAGAAAGGTTTTCCACCAACTTTTAAAATAGAACTTTGCCATTCTGGACAAGTGGGCTGCGCCCCTCCCAGACCTTTACCTGGCTCTTAAACGAGCTACAGCTTCCAACCTTCTCAGGAAGTGTGCTTGTCCCATACATTTTAAAACGGGACATGGTTTCCCTGATTTGGTCATCCTGCCTTAGAGCAGGGCCTCCCATCACAGCTTTTTATGCTCATGTTTAGAAAGACGGGGGATTACAAACTGCTCTCAGGGTTTTTTTCCCTAACCTCAGAGCACTTGCTTAAATTTTCCTCAGCTGCTCGTGGAGAGATGAATCTCTCTCTCTCTCTCTCTCTCTCTCTCTCTCTCTCTCTCTCTCTCTCTCTCTCTCTCTCTCTCTCTCTCTCTCTCTCTCTCCCCCCTACCAAACCTTACAGGTGGGAATTAATTTTTCCCTCCTAATTTTCTCAGTCCCAAGACCTTTTGCTTCCTCTCTCCTATTTTTCTGGATTGGCATTCTATATCCCTGCCAACAATGAAAGGTTTCTTTTCTAAGCTCCAACCCTGGCCAGGTTGTAGCTTCAAGTAAGACCTTTGGATGGTGGCTGGGGAATAAAATTCCAAATCAAGGCAAATTAAATTGTTAAGAGAGTGAAGATGGCTTTTTTCTTTCTTTTCTCATTCCCTGACTGCAGCAGGAAATGAGTTAGAGGGAGAGACTGAAACTATTTGAAAACTCCTTAACCACTTTCAATTCGGTGGACATCTTTAAGAAAAGAGGTCTGTCTTTCCTGTTGCCTTTTTCTCTAGCTTGCAGAATTCCCTTGTGGGGATTCCTGTGGTGCTTCTCTCTAAACTTGTTCTCTATTCCATCACTGGTCCCTGAGAAATTCTCCCTTGCTCTGTTGTGCCACAGTTCTGCCTCAGTTTCTCTGGCATTACAGCTCAAGGAGCATTTTGTTTTTTCTAGAGAAGGCCCAGAGGCTATAGAATATGAATACTGTCTAGGGTTAGTGGAGGAGCTGTTGGAGAACAAAGAAATGTCACACCCATTCCTGCCACACCTCTCTTTCGCTACAGCCCTCATTGGTGACCCTCCCACAAGGTTTATTTTTTTCTTTTCACTGAGGTATGCCCCCACATCATCCTTCTATAGTGGAGGGGAGGAGGGGGGAAGGGAGGGGAACAGTTCAAATTCCCCCGGGGGATCACTGGCAAAATTGTCCCAAGAGCCCTAGCGCTCAACCGGATCTGTCTGGCCACCAAGGATGCTTGGGCAAATTCCTGCAGATTGACAAAGTTTCTTTGTCTCACCTTCCTAGAGAGGTCAGGAGAAGGACTCTGCAGAAGGGGAAAGTTTGGGGCTTGTGACAGGATGGGTCAGCTTCTTTTCTCCATTTCTAGAGATTCTCCTTTAGGCTGTCTCTTAATGCAGAGAAATACTACAATCTGGAAACTTGAACTCTTGAATAGATTAGCTGAATTCCAATCTCCCTCCACCCACTACCCCTCTGGAGCCCTTGAAAGGAGTCTCCTTTGCATTTTAAAAGTACATTCTTAAAAGTGCTTTTTTTTTTTTCAAATCCTGGGACTGATACTAATACTTCTGCCCTCAGACAAAAGCAGCTAGCCAAAATACACTCAGCAGAATTGTCTCTTTCAAAGCTGAAAAAACTCCCAGCCTAATGAGAGATCTGGGACCCCCCATTCCCCCACAACTTTTTTCAGGGGTCCAAGGCTAATATACTAAGGCCAAAACTAGAGGAGCCCATTCTGAGCCCTCGATGTCTCTCCCACTCTGTTGCTACAAACAGCTGTTGGTTTTCCCTTAACTCTCTCACCTGAACAACAACAAAAAAACAAAACAAAACTGAGACTCAGCTCTTTTCTTCTCAGGGTAATTTCTGCCTCCTGAAAAGACATTCAGAGTGGAGGTGTCTTTACTTTGCACTCTATCTGACCCCTTCCACCCCTTTCATAAAGAGTGGGGATAGTTGAGGAAAGCTCAGGATCTTTGCTTAACCATTTTAGTGATTTTATGGTGAGATTGAAGAACTAATTCTATTTTTTTTTTTTTTAAGCAGCACAGTTAAGAGATTTCTAAGAGCTTCTTATCTTGCATTCTTATCTTGCTCTGCAGCCCTGACAAGTGGGGACACGCCCATCCCTAGACCCTGCCTCACAAAAAGATCAGTGGCTTATTAAACCTACTAGGTTTCAAATTCCCCCGGGGGGATCACTGGCACAATTGTCCCAAGAACCCTAGCACTCATCAGTATTTGGCCACCAAGGATGCTTGGACAGACAAATTCCTGCAGATTGACAAAGTTTCTTTGTCTCCCCTTCCTAGGGACGTTTAGAGAAGGACACTGTAGGAGGGTACCTACCCTGACTCTCTGAATTCACACTCTTAATCTCTGCCACCCTGACCCAACCCAAGAAGAAATTAGTTTTCCTGGAAATTAAAGTGAAGAGACAAAACTCTAGACTACTTAACACCTTTTACTATAGACAAAAAATCTTTTGTTCCTAGCATTTTCTCCTATTTCTCTTTGATAATTAAATGGGCCATCAGCATTCTTACCAGCAGCCTACAGAAGGAACCTGATGCATTTCCTACTAAAGGCCCCATTCCCCAATGTTGTCATCTCAACCCTAGATGACACCCCATTTTTAATGTGCTCCTGAGATCTGTTTTCTCTAGACTTCAAACTTTGGATTCTCAACTGCCCTTCAATGTGGAGAATATGGGATGACTGACTGGGACAAACACCCCTTAGATGCCCTGCTGCCATCCCCAAACCCCACATCTCTTGCCTCATCTCCTGGCATGAACTCCGCAAAATCTCTATGACACTTGCCAGCTCAAAGCAGTTAAGAAGAGATTGTCGCCCTTTTATCCCACATGCATTTGGAGGTGACTGCTTGAGGGGAGAATGAACAGGGGACCCCGGAACTCTAAAAATTCTTGAAAAAGAAAATCTCATTCAATTCTGCTTCAATAAGAGACCCTACCCCAAGTCCTTTTTCCTTTAAATGAATTTAAGTTTTAATTGCTTGAAGGGGGGAATGAAGGAAGTTGTGGTTCCTTTAAGAAACTGTATTTCCTGACCAGCAGGATGAATACAGAGAGGACTGGCGAGACTTACATGAACTGATGCTAAGTGAAATGAGCAGAACCAGAAGATCATTATCAACAACAATACTGTTTGAGGATGTATTCTGATGGAAGTGGATCTCTTCGATAAAGAGAGCTAATTCAGTTTCAATTGATCAAGGATGGACAGAAGCAGCTACACCCAAAGAAAGAACACTGGGAAATGAATATAAACTGCTTGCATTTTTGTTTTTCTTCCCGAGTTATTTATACCTTCTGAATTCAATTCTCCCTGTGCAACAAGAAAACTGTTCAGTTCTGCAAACATACATTGTATCTGGGATATACTGTAACCTATTTAACATGTAAAGGACTGCTTGCCATCTGGGGGAGGGGGTGGAGGGAGGGAGGGGAAAAATCGGAACAAAAGTGAGTGCAAGGGATAATGTTGTAACAAATTACCCTGGCATGGATTCTGTCAATTAAAAAGTTATTTAAAAATAAATAAATGAAAAGAAAAAAAAAGAAATTGTATTTCCTATTGATATGTGATTCATTTCTGATTCCCAACCCCTCCTGGCTGAAACATTATCAATTCAGGAAGCCAGGGCTTTTGATTTACAAATCCTGGTCAAAAGCATTCCTTTGAATTACAATAGGCGATCCGGGCTTTTCCCAGCCCCCATTCTGATGATCTGCTTGGGTTTCCCAACCCCCACCAAGACAAGCAATATAATGAGCTTCCATACACTAAGGTCTTTGCAGATGGACTTGTGCAATTTCCTTTACAAACAGGTCTTTCTGCTTGAGAACTGAATTCTCAGTGCAAAACTCCATTTTCCATAGATCTGCCTGCTGGAATAATATTCTTTTCCAGTGCCATCCTCTCTTTATCCTTAGCTATTTCGCTAACCAGACTTTGTGCTTCTAATCTCCATAATAAACCTCTTTTATCAATCTAGGTTTTTGGGTACAGAGAACTTCTGTGCCACCAAAAGGGAGTCCCCAAAACTCCCTATCCTTGCACCAAATCCCAAGGGGTTGCAGGAGAGCTCCATTTGATTTCCTGAACCCCCAAAACCAGCCACTAGACCTCATTTAACTCCCTGACTTCCAGAAACCGTAATTTCATTTGGCTTACCCAAATCTAAACCTCATCAATAACTTATTCAGCCATTCCCTGATAGGCATCTACTCAATTTCTAGTTCCTTGCCGCTACAAATAAACCTGTATATTTTCTAAAGAGATCTGATGTGATCTCTATTTTTGTTTTCTTCACTCTTTCAATAAAACTATCCTTTTAATTCTGGGAACTATGTTCATCCAAATGGAAACCTAGTCTCTGATGATTGGATTGAGGAGGGGGGATGAGGAGACTACTGTGTATACATTTCCTCAGGTTTCATAACTGGAGGCAAGGAGATAATTGGCTGCAAATAAGTCCTATGGAGTGGGCTTCAGTGGGCATACAATGTCTTTGTTCTGTGTTCACCTTTCTTTCTCTCTTTCTCCTTTACTCTCACTTTCTCTTTTTGCTTGTCCTCCCTCCTCTTCCTTTTCCCTTCTAGCCCTCTCCCTTTCTCCCTTTCTTTCTTTCACTCTGCTCTTCCCTCTTCCTTTCTTTTTCCTTGGGTTCCTTCCTTTCTTCACCTTTTGTTCTCCTCTCTTCCTCCCTCTATTATCTCCTTTCTCTTCTTTTCACTTCCTTCTCTTCTTCCCTTTTTCTTTCTCTCTTCTCTTTTTGGGAAAAATGTCACTTGAAATCTTTTTTCATTATTTTGATATGTCGTTTTTTGGGGATATTTGACCTGGGAAGACTTCTATGAACTGATACAGGACCAGAACAATTTTACATAAAAACAATAAATTGTGTAATGCCTGTATAATCATTAGCTTATTTTAAACATGGAGTGCATAAAATATACCCCCCTAAGGTCCACTTGGTTCCTTCGTTTTCAATTTAGTGAAATTATTTTAGATGAAATGTTTTGGGTTCAACTGGATTTCTCTGGATACCCTGTTAGGAAAGTTCCCAACTCATACTTAGAGGTTGGGCTCTCTACCTACTTTTCTTATTTATAGCTGTCCCTAGTTAATCCTTGGCTTCTTGGTGGTAGAGGAACAAAATATGTTTACAGGAAACATTTGGGTAATGAAAAAAGCAGATTATATTACAGTGTCTGTGGAGAGACGTCTAGGCATTAGTAAGGGAAGCCAGGGGAAGAAATGATCCTTTTTTGAAATCTCCTTCAGTCTCATTTCTTCATACTTAGATGCCTATAGAGCTAATGACTTGCCTTGTTATCTTCTATCTCAGTTAATGCTCAATGTTTTCTTTTCTATGCTTCCCTTAACCTTTGGAATCGAGAGCCTCAGATCTAGATTCTTCTCTCTCTGCCCTTTTTCATTCTTAGATAGCATCTCTCTTTTATATGAATTATTAAGAGTGTGACCCAATTTCAATTTCAAAAATATTTGAAATAGGTATACAGCCCCTAGTACCACTCAGATCTGACTGTGATTCAGTAAAAAAAAAAAAAAAATCTCTGTCCTCAACCAAGGCAATAGAACCAAATGAGATACCTTTGACTCTATCATTAGAATTGCAAAGGAAAAAAAAAAATCTGAAAGACTTAAAAAGTCTGGTCAAAACAATAAATAGCCCTGATTCCAGAGGATAGATGATGAAAAATATTATCCTGATTAAAAATATAACATCCTAACAAAGAAATGACAAATTAAATTTGCAGAATGAGTGAGTCACAAATTTTGGGACATGGCCAATATATGTATAGTGTTTATTTTGCTTGATTATGTACATTTATAACAAAGTTTTTTTCTTTCCTTTTTTTTTTTTTCCAAAGTTAACGGAGAGATTTAGAAACTAAAGGCCTGACAATTGAAAATTTTAATTAAAAAAATTCAGTCTTTAAATTCCTTTACAATGTGATTACATCCAGCAGAAAATTCTTTTGTATGCATTAAATTTGGTCTAACTAGCTTTTGTTGGCTTAAAAATTTAAAAACAAACAAAAACACCCCTACCTTACCATAATTGATCTGTTCCTCTTTCTTTCCTGCTGTTTATCTCATTCTTTTTTTAAAACTATAAAATTTGTGGGTCAATTAGTAGGTGGGATCCGGTTGTGGGTATTGAAATCCTGGCTCTGAGAATTACTAGTAATGTGACCATACAAGCTTCTGTACTTCAATTTCTCCATCTCTAAAACCAGAAGATAATAATTACATTGCCTATTTCACTTGTTGCAATGAAAAACACTTTGTAAAGTTTAAAGTAATATACGAATATGAATTATTGGTATGTACAAAGAGGATGTTAAACAGGTCAAGACAATCTATTTTTATCTATTTGAAAGAAATTTTCTTGGCTCCAATATCTTTAGCGGACAGCATGAGGACTCAATAACACATTTGAGTTGTGATATGATCTCTAATGGGAGGGGAAATAAATTTCTCAAGAGTGAATGACATGGATTTTCCCTCTTGCTATGAAGCTTGAGAAGAAGAAAAGATCCAGCATCAAAAACAAGATCAGCTAAACAAAGAGAGAGAATCCAGAAGTTGTGAAAGAGTTTGCTAAAAGACCTGAGAGGGACAAAAGCATGGAGCTGGAAGATTGACTAAAAACCAGAAAGTTCTTTTTTTTTTTTTTTTTTTTTTTATGCTAGCTAGTCTTTTTTTTTTTTTTTTTTTTTAAATAACTTTTTATTGATAGAACGCATGCCAGGGTAATTTTTTACAGCATTATCCCTTGCATTCACTTCTGTTCCGATTTTTCCCCTCCCTCCCTCCACCCCTTCCCCCAGATGGCAAGCAGTCCTTTACATGTTGAATGGGTTGCAGTATATCCTAGATACAATATACGTGTGCAGAACCGAACAGTTTTCTTGTTGCACAGGGAGAATTGAATTCAGAAGGTATAAATAACCCGGGAAGAAAAACAAAAATGCAAGCAGTTTATATTCATTTCCCAGTGTTCTTTCTCTGGGTGTAGCTGCTTCTGTCCATCTTTCATCAATTAAGGCTCTCTTTATCGAAGAGATCCACTTCCATCAGAATACATCCTCAAACAGTATCGTTGTTGAGGTATATAATGATCTCCTGGTTCTGCTCATTTCACTTAGCATCAGTTCATGTAAGTCTTGCCAGTCCTCTCTGTATTCATCCTGCTGGTCATTCCTTACAGAACAATAATATTCCATAACGTTCATATACCACAATTTACTCAACCATTCTCCAATTGATGGGCATCCATTCATTTTCCAGCTTCTAGCCACTACAAACAGGGCTGCCACAAACATTTTGGCACATACAGGTCCCTTTCCTTTCTTTAGTATCTCTTTGGGATATAAGCCCAGTAGAAACACTGCTGGATCAAAGGGTATGCACAGTTTGATAACTTTTTGAGCATAGTTCCAAATTGCTCTCCAGAATGGCTGGATGTGTTCACAATTCCACCAACAATGTATCAATGTCCCTGTTTTCCCACATCCCCTCCAACATTCCCCATTATCTTTCCCTGTCATTCTAGCCAATCTGACAGGTGTGTAGTTGTCTTAATTTGCATTTCTCTGATTAATAATGATTTGGAGCATATTTTCATATGTCTATAAATAGTTTCAATTTCTTCGTCTGAGAATTGTCTGTTCATATCCTTTGACCATTTATCAATTGGAGAATGAAAACCAGAAAGTTCTAAAGAGAATTCTCAATTTCCTGAAGGATTATATAAAAGTTGTTTTGTTTTGCTGTATTCAAAACCTTACTGTGTTCTATGTATTTTGATCATGTTTTATAAATGAATTTGGATAAGGGGGGGACTGATATAGCATCCTGTTAATTTATGGGGTCTCATCCAAGATCTGTAAGCTGTCTGGGAGTTCTGATATGAGCAGGTGCTGGGTTGAATTTTCTCCAACCATCCTTCAGATCAGTCTCTCAGCCTCCCTATCTTGAAGTGTGGGTCTGAGGTGGAAGCCCTCGATAAAAACAGAAAGCAGAAGTAAAGTCTCCAACAAAAACTAGGGATCAGTCAGGTAACTTGTGCACATGATCCAGAGATAAGAGCACTGCCTGTGCCCTTGGGATGTCCTTTAGGCTGAATAAGACGTTGGGATCATCTTAGTTATGCAAGGGAAGGGTGTAGAGGGCCACAGATAGTGGGGAACCCTAGGTGAGGTATTAGGCCCTTTAGACTAGTAAAAGGAACCCTCCTGATATGTCTGGTTTGGCTCCTCATCTCCCCAAGGACGTCTTGGCCTTCCTGAAAAGTCTAGGGATATGACAACCTGTGTTGTAATTAAAGCAGAGTTATACTAAAGTGGCAAGGAAACATCTATACACAATAGCTAATTGATCAGGTGGTCCCCACGTGTGCAATATCCTACAATTAGCTCATGTGCAGTGTGCTATAGTTATGTAAGTGTATTAGGGTATATAAGGCTGAGAGAATTTTGAATAAACAAACTCCTGTTTTTGACCATCTTCGAGAATTCTGCCCCTTCACTCCTCACCCATGATCAGGATTTGGGCAGGTACCAAAATCTTCGAGTGAGCAGGTCCGAAGAGAAGGGGTAGCTCCTAATAAGCTAGAAAGAAGTCCTGATAAATGGCATAGAGGAGGGGATACTCTGGATGATTACTGGATGGAGGCAGCTTTATCAGACTTGGGAATCTGAGGCAAAAAGTGAGCTCTATGATTTACATGATCACAAGTCATTAGAAAAGAGCTGCTCTCCCCAAAAGGGAAAGGGGAGCTGTCCAAACCCAAATCTTGGGAGCAAAAATCTAAAATATGAATTACCAGAATATAAAGAGAAAGATAAAAAGTAAATAATAAGATATTGCTATTTTGTGTGAGGATGCAATAGTCTTTTTTCATATAATTTTTGTCTGTGTCTGTGTCTTTATGCAGAATGTCTGTGTCATGTCTTTTCTGTGAGCTAGACTTTGTTACCTGGAAAGATTTAAAATGCAGCCAGCAAGAAGGAAAACACTTCTATGCTGCAGTTTGGGAAAGATTTCTTAGCACTCTTGACTCTTGCCTTAAAATAGGGAAAAAAACCTGACTTTTTTCTGTGGACCCTAGCTCTGGCCAAGCAGAAATAAAGTTAGTTAGGTTTTGAGAGCTAGGATTGGGAGTGCTTAACATAAAACAAATGCTATGTGAGTGTTAACTTCTTTATTGGATATAATTGCTTTATATTTGATAACTTTATATAGGTTTTTAGATGTGACCAACACACAATGTCAGTGTTGAGATATGATTATTTATTTTTTGTGTGTAAAGTAATTTGGAAGCAAATTCAACTAAATTAAGGCCTCCTCAGGATGAAAAGGATAGTGCACAGGGGAAATATACTTTTTTTCTCTTTCTTTCCTCTTCCCCCATTCCCTGACTGCAGCAGGGATACATGGACAAAGGGGTGAGAGGGAGAAAAATATATATATATTCACTCAATTCAGTGAAATTTTACTAATTGGACAAAAGTTTTCCCTTGTAAGAAAGGAGATCATACCCACTTAAAATTAATTATCTCCACTTTTCATGTCATCCTCTCTACACAATGTTTAATGCCTTTTAACCATTATGGTGTTTGCACCCTAGACCACTCCTTTCATTGTATATAGGGTCATATTGTTCCATCCAATGCCCCTATTCCTTTGAGGAAACAAAGGCAGGAATTTGGGGAAAATGTTCTTTGGTATGCTACAAAAAGTTGTCTGGATAAGAGACATTCATGAAGCCTCATCTTCTTCCTCCCAATCTTCCTCTGGGTGAGATTCTTAGTTACTTTTCCTAGTAATCTCCATACTAACTCCACTTTTGTTTTTTTTGTTTTTGTTTTTTCAAATTTGATCCTTGCGTTTTTAATATTCTTGTGAGGATTGTTTCTTCCAGATCCCAAGCTATGAAATTCCAACTACTCGGATAACCTAAAATCACCTGACATTCAGTATCCCCTGGATGCTACTGATACCACCTATGAGTCATTTGTCTTCCATCCTCAGTGTGGACCCCACTGGGCAGGGCCAGCTCTATTAGTTCTATAAGCCTGAAGTAGTTCCAGAAGATGAGACCTTCTTTCCTTTGTTCCAAATGAATTTGGGTCTGAATTGCTTGAGGTGGGAAGGATGTGACAATGGCCTTGAGGCCCTTGGACCTTGACAGCACTGTTCTTTTTATTTTTTTTTAACTTCTATTTTTTTCTTCCTCTGAGGCAATTGGGGTTAAGTGACATGCCCAGGGTCACACAGCTAGGAAGTGTTAAGTGTCTGAGACTAGATTTGAACTCAGGTCCTCCTGACTTCAGGACTGGTGCTCTATCTACCGCACTAATTAGCTACCCCTCCACTGCTGTAATTCTGTGGGTAACACTGGCTGCCAGATGCCAGTCTGTTGGTCTGCGATGACAGGGTTTCTAAGACAAATGTGGAAATGGGTCTCTGATTTCTGCTCATTGTTTTAAGCAGCATTATCAAATCACCTGCTTGCTTACCTTGCATGATGCATTTAACCACTACAATAGGTCAAGATTTCTTAGTTAATACATCTCAGTAACAGCTTCCACTGACATGTGGATTTTGGTTCTGAATGGTAGGGGGTGGATGACAGTTGATACTGAAGAGAGGGAACAACCTGAAAGTCTGGACAATGAGGACTTCCTAGTGGAAGAGTATCAGGATAGGTGTGAGAAATCTTCAAATGTATGAAATAAAGAGGAGGAAGTGAATGGGACCAGTGAAGATTATTCAGAGACTATAGGGTAAGGTAGATCAGACCTTAGGCCTAAATTTTAGAAGTCACATGATCCATATTCTCAGAGGGCTGTAGGGCAGAAAAGTATGTTTAGAGAACCATTGTCTCACACTAGGTACTTAACTATATTCAAGTACACTTTTCAGAGTTCCTGCCTTCTACAATCTAGATTTGGCTCTTCTTAGTGGTTCAGTGATCCAAGACAATCCCAATAAACTTTGGCTGGAAAACGCCTTCTGGATCCAGAGAGAGAACTGGAGACCGAATGTAAATCAACACATAATATGTTCATTTTTTTTCTTTTTCTTCTGTTTTATTCTTCTCTCCTGGTTTTTCCCTTTTCTGATTTTTCTCTCCCAACATGACTCATAAGGAAATATGTTTAAAAAAAAAAGAAAAGAAAGAAAGTATATGTATAACCAAAAATAAATCAATAAATTAAAAAAAAATTTAAGAATATGAACAAAGTCAGGGAAAATGTTTATTTTATCAGCTTTATAGATGCATTCCATCAAATAGAAATTTTATGTATATACAAGTTAGAAATTTGATCTCATTTTTCTAATTACTTAGTGTATGTACCCTCTGAGTAATCAATCTCATTTGCTGAATTTGTAATCTGGATGAGGAATAACTCTTAATTTTTTAATCTTACCCTCAGTGTTGTTGAATTCTTTCCTCTTTCCTGTCTCCCTACTTCTGACAAAGGCTCTTAATGTTTCTAGGTTATAAGTATTCTTTTCCAAGTAAAAGATGCTGTAATTTTGTTTTCTTTGTTGATATTATTTGCATACTTAAAGCCCATTTTAGACAGAAACATATTAGAAGTAATTTTTCATTCTTCAATGCAATCACTATCAAATTAAATTCTGGCTTATCTGTTACCTAAAGGTTACATTCCACAACCAGTTATTTTTAGCTGTTGGCAAATTTTCTCTGCAGTCTTTAATCTGTCATATCCTATTTCCTTCCTTCATTTTTTAAGTACTTATATTTTGTTTTGTTTTGTTTATTGCTTCTTTAAGAAAAAAAGTGGTGTTTGTGTGATCATTCAGTCATTTCAAATTTTTGTTAATCTTAGAACATGAAAAGAACCAATCATCATGTCACCTCCTATGACGCAGGGAAATCTAATCAGTTATGTGTTGTGAATTAGCTATCAAGATTGGCCATTGGTTCACCATGTGATATGAAGCAAATCATTTAATTCCCTTTTGCCTAGATCTTGCAATAATCTCTTTCCCTGGTTTATTTTATAAAGTAGAAAAGATTCACTCATAATTTGTAGATAATATTTGAAGTCTTCAGATTTTAGGTGTATAGCACCCTAATGGTTGCCCTTCAAACTCTCAGGGTAAGTCCTTCTCAGGACCTCAGATTTGAGATATTTCATGAATTTATACTCTTAAAACTATAGCATACAAACCCCACTGATTTTCATCTTTCAAATAAGCAATAGGAGACAAATCAAATCAAAGGTACTTCCTGGTGATGAGGGGGAACCCTGAAACTGTCTTCTGATTTTTGGGGGAGAAACTCTCCGAAATATTCCATTCTTCTGCAAATATACATATCATCCGTAGGGAAAATGAGCAAGTATAGAGATTGTGGGTGAGGGCCCCATTTGTGGAGAAAATATATGAATGGGCAGCTCCAGATTCTGGTTGAGATAAAATCCACTGGAGTGAGAAAAAATTCCTATAATAATGTCTTTGAATTCCCCTCTCAAAATGTAAATGCTCTATAATAATTCTGTTCCAAACTTCATTCCTGATGGATGGAGAAAGAAATCTCTTGCCTTGAGGCATTGTGACAGAAGCACTTTTTAAGAGTTTTCTTGAAGCTCAGATTGGTTAAATTCAAGATAACAAAGCTAGTAATAGAGGCAATATTTGAATCCTGGCTTTCCTGGTTTTTAAGTGTACCTCTCTTTTCACAATTGAACCATGCTGTTTCATGCTACAAAATTACTTACGCTAAATGAATTAAAATAATATGCTATGTGAGCTTAAGGCAGAAAAGTATATTACAAATTGGAAAGAGTAAGAAAGGCTTCATGGAGAAGGTGGTATTTGAGTTGAGGTTTAAAAGGTAGCATATATTTCCAATCCGAGAATGGAATTGAGATAGAATGAGTTAGTTTGTGGTATAAGAACAATTTGAGCAAAGGTACAAGGGCAAAAAATTGGGAGCGAAGGGTGAGAAATATATGAAGTGCAGCTAATGTTTGCCTCAGTTCTAGAGTATGTGGAGGCAAGTAGCATAACATAAGATTTGAAGAACAGAATGATACCCAATTATGGGGGTCCTTGAATGCAAGACCAAAATAAATCTTTCTCAGTAGGAAATCAGGAGACATTGGCAACATAAGCATTACCAGATAAATGCATGAAGAAGATTTGCCTGGAAAAAGAATGAAGTATTGATTGAAAGGGGCAGAGAATGAAGGTGGAAAACCCATTTTTAAGAGGATCATTAGAGGATTATTGCAATACTTCAAATTAGTGCTAATGAGGATCTACAATAAATTGGTGGCAATGGAAATAAAGTAGATATACATTCAAGAGATAGGATTAATAGGACTTCATAATCAGAAGAGAGAGAGAGAGAGAAAAAAAAAAAAATATATATATATATATATATTTGCTGAGGCAGGTGGAGTTAACCTAGGATCACACAGCTAGAAAGTGTTAAGTGTTTGAGACCAGATTTGAACTCAGATCTTCCTAACTAGGGCTGGTGTTCTGTCCACTGCACCACCTAGCTGCCCACAAAGATTATACCAAGGATTTCAGCATGGCATAGTAAGTGAATGGTGGCTCTATTAATGCAAATAGCTAATTCAGAAATAGGAGCAAATTTGAATCTTTTGCACTTAGCACAAGAAGCTACAGAAACGAATGTAGTTGTAGCCATAAGAGAAGAAAGTAAAAAACAAAATTGGGCTAAGGGGGATTTACATCTGTTTTAAAAGGTGGTGAAGAGGATGAGGAGCTAACAGATGAAACAAAGATAAGAACCCAAAGTGTATGTGCTGCAGAAGGTAAGGGATGTCTAGAAGGAAATGGTGTTAACAGCATTACATCTTGTAAAGAGAAACTGAGAAACAAAAAAGACCTTTGATTTAATGTTTGAGAAGTTATTGGGAACCTGTGAGAAAGGCATATTGCAGAGGATTGAGGAGAGAATGATTGATAAGAAAATAAAGGTACAGGAGGTAGAGTGTTGATATTGAAGAAGAAAAGGATGTGATAGTAGCTATGTGTGGCTAAAAAGGAGGTAGCAAATAAAAGCTTTTGGAGATTGAAGAAATCTAATCATTCTTCAGAGAAACTACCAAGACTGCTCTTTACCCTTATTCTCTTCCTCTCCCTCTTCTTCTCCTTCTCCCTTCTTTTCCCTCTCCCTCTGTCTCTTTCTGTGTGTCTGTCTGTCTCTCCGTCCAATTGTATTATCACTAAAAAATATAACTTACTGTGAACTTGAGTGAATTGGTTATCCCTCTCAGAAGTATTTGTAATCTCATTTGGAAATGAAAAATCTTGTCCTCTACTAAAATAATTAGGGGCATCAGCTAATGGGGATGTGAAGAGGCAAAGTGGAGGGTGGGGAGAGGAGTGTAAAGGGAAGCCTTCACAATGCTTCCAAAATTACATAAGACTAATCACATGAAAAAAACGAAAACTTTACTCATTGGAGAATGAGCAAACATTATTTAAGCTCTTTTTTTTTTTTATACTTAATTTCTTTTAGTCATTTCCAAAACTCCTCCTTGTAGCACTGGTTTTTAGAATGTCTTATTTATATGATAAATAAAGTTATCAAGTACTTAGGTATATTTTTAGATAATATATCTTCATGTAATCGTGCATTGAGCAACATTTATTTTTAGATGAGTTTCATATTTGTTTAGATTTTGACTAGTATTTGGTTTCATATTTGTTCTAATAGTTTTTAGATGTATATTAAATTACACCTGGTTTAATAATATGAGACTTTGAAAGTAGTTAATACAAAATATTGTTTATTTACAAAAACAGAAGCACTTTTCATAAACAAAATAATTCTAAAGAAAAATAGATAATGTTTTTCTTTCTCCTCTCAACTAAGATTTGATTGTAGATAGGGCATCAGGGAACTTAGAATAGACCCTTAAGGAATAAAGATCTTGAATTTTTTTTTTCCCACAAGATGATGGAGTTCTTTTTTTCTTTCAAGTTAAATATTGACTACCTCTATGATATTCTTAGCTTATCTCAATTTATCAACATTTTTCTTCCTATACTATCTCTAATGGCTAAAAATGGTTTATTTCTTTTTATAAATGTATTGTCAAACTGGGGATGACAATCTGGGACCTTGGGGAAGGATAGAGAAAGAGGAGGGCAGATCATGGAATTCAGAGACATTAAATAAATGTAAAAATAGGGAAAGAATGGAGTTTTAAAATTATTATGATTATTACAGTTCTGGTAAGGACCCAAGCAATATTTTTGTTAATTGATAAGAAAATATAAACTTCTTCTTACATACAACAAATGCATTGATGCTGCTGTCACAGATAAAAATTGTTATGGAGAATAAAAGAAAATTTAATAGAAAAGATATTCCAATTTTCTGTAAGTGTCCTTTTGATTTGCTTTTAGTTTTTAGGCATATGTATTATTTGGCTATATCAGATAAATATAAAAGGATCAAATTAATTTTTGACTTGGTTTTTTAAATTTTATACCTTAGTTTTTCAAGGATTTATAATTTCATTTATCTGGTTACTCAGTTATAACTACAAATTAATGTCCCAGCATTCTTTGCATATAGTATCACAGAATATTAGAATTGAAAAGAACCTTAGGGTTCATCTAGTTCAGTCCTCTCATTTCACAGCTAAAAAAAACCCAGCATTATAAAAAGGTTAAGTAATTTGTACAGTTTATAAACAACAGAGATGCAGTCCAACTTTGTGCTAGAGTCAGCTTGCCTGGAGAAAATAGGTTATTAAATTTTCAGGGTAGGCATTTACACTCAGAAAACTGCAAAAATCAGAGCTTGATTTACTGCTTTGTTGGTTGTTTAGACTTAAGAAAGTGAGGGAGAGAATGTTAATAATACAGATTAAACTAAAAATACACTTTGCACTTATTTTTTTAAAGAGCTGGTTGTGAAAAATTTACCATCAAATCCCTGGGCCTAATATGGATTCCGAATCCAACCTTTTTTCTGCTATACCACAGTTTGTTTTTATATACAGAAAATACATATTATAAATCTTCCATATATTAGTAACTACTCTTGGCAATCTGATGTGGCTGAAAATATATTTTAAAAGTGAGGGAGAGGAAGGGGGAGGGGAAGGGAAAGTTGGACCTGTTATTTTATTGATATAGGGACTCTCCCAGTGTGGAAACTCCCTTCACTACTGAAATTCAGCAGCTTGTCAGTCTATAATTTATAGTATTAGAGTTCTCTGGGAAATCTAAAAGTTAATGCTTGCCATTAGTAACAATGGGTCCTAACAAGACATAGTCCCATAATTTCCTGCTTCCAAGAATGATGCTTTAAATACTGCTATGCTACTTTCCTCAAATAAAAGTTTTCTATGATGAAAATGAAATATGATTTCTATGATGAAAAAAAGAGGAGATTTCTTTGCAACAAAATAAAACTGTCAGGTGTTTTGTCGCCTATAAATTGGCCCAAATTAGCTGCTAGGATTTTTCCCTTTTTTTTTTTTTTTTTTTTTTTTAATATTTTTACTTAAAAAAAAAATACCACTGTTTTGGTAATTTGCTTCTCTTCTTTAAGTGGAATGAAAAAGCCCTAAAAGTATCTCCTAATCACATGGAAATATGTACCATACAAAAATATATGTACATACATACATATCTATTAATAGAGACTAAAGGAGGTATGTCAAAGGGATATAATTTAAACTGATATGAATGAACAAAGTGAAAAATAATATCAATAATGATTTTAATTTTAACAATTGGCTTTGGGATTTGGGATTTCTTCAGTGTGAATTTTCCTCTTGACAGATTACAACACTTATATATTCAGTAAGTGGTCTTTAAATGATTTGCATCATCCTGCAGTCCACCTGTACATGAACCTCTCTATACTTAACCAGGTTGGTCTTCAGACAACAAACATGTGGCTGTCACCAGCTGACACTTGGAGCCTTTTCAGTTGGTAGGACTTGCCTTGGACTTAAGTTCAGTGGACATTTGTCTTCATTTAGGCCTTCATCAGATTAGCCCTTTGGTGGATCTAAGTATCAGGCTCTATTGTAGTGTACATACAACAATAAGAATATATAAAATATTTTATTATATTTTAATGATAATTATATTAATTTTCAAGACCAATCTGAATGTGCATAAAAAAGGAATTTTGTAATGAAAAAAAAAATTCAAGTACATACTTTGGGCTCCCTCTGCTGGCTTTGTACAGGGAAATGCAGCTATATACACACTGAAGACTATATGGTTTCATTTTTTTATTTCTTCCTAAACCCCCTTAAATAAAATGGGGGGAAATATTAGTCTATATCAAGATGAGAAATAAAAATGGGACTAAAATCTGTGAACAAAAAAGATAAAATTCATCACAATATGCACTAACCCACTTAGACTTGTACATTGCCTCAATTAATTAGCAATATTTACTAAACATCAATTAGGTGCTAGGGAATAGGGAAACAAATAGAGAAATAACCCATCTTCTAAAAGATCCTATATATAATTCAATCAATCTGTTCTACCTGATAGGATTCACATATACTAAACATAACACTATAATCATTGATATGTATCCTGTGTGTTTAAACTTCAATCACTATAAAATTTGTAACTTTCTATTAATCAATATAAATATTTCTTAATGAATTCTTCTACTGGATTATTCTAGAAGAACAAGGAGTATCAAAAATGCTATTTTTAGTTAAGACAGGATTTAAATAATAACCTTGAAAAGATATAGATTTCATTTTGCATTTTTCTTTTCTGATAGGATCCTGGCTTGCTCATTTACTTTTAATGCATAATTATTATATTCTTGTAGGTACCCTAATGAAATTAGAAACTCCCTTCAGTTGATGTCTGTAAAGTCAATAAGTAGAAATATAAATCCTAGCCATTTCTGGCTTGTTCCTTTCTCTGTTTTCCTCTCTCTGGACTTTTGACATCTACTCCCATCATTGTGGTTCAACAGCTACTGTTTGAAGCTGCAGTTTTCCTACCAAAGTGTTATTTCTAAAATACAATACTGTCATTACCTTGGTCAATGAACTTTGCTGATTCCTTATTACATCTTGGATTAAATATAAACTCCTTAATTAGGCATTTAAAGCTTTTTGTAACCTGGCTCCAACTTACCTTTCTGGTTTTATTATTTATCATTATATTTATTATTACTTCCCATCATGAATTTCAGCTAACCTGGCCTTCCTGTTCTTCATCTATGGCATTCCATCTCTCATTTCCTATTTTCTCTGTTTTTGTAGCAGCTGTCCCTCTCCCCACTCTACTCCTATGCTTGTCTATTAAGGATAGCAGGAAACCTGGACATGAGGCAGCCTACAGTGTTTAGTCTAAATCAATACCCAAAGTGCAAAGTAACACATTAAGAGTAAGAAGAAAAGCTGAATAGGATCCAAGGACGGGAATTCTTCAGTTGAGCTGCTTTTGGCAATGACATTGTGCTTCAGTAATTCACATAAGCCCTGGTTCTTATTAGCTAGGAGATATGTGGTACTAACTATCTCTCACTGCCCCACTCACATTGATAAAACTATCATGGGCAGAGCAATATTTACTTTAGAAAGATTAGATGGGTCAAGGGGGATATGGAAATCTATTCTACAAGTACATCTTAAATCAATTTTCTCCTTACATAGGGATAAATGTAAAGTCCTGGTCTGGAACATGAAAAAAATTGCATGAATACAGCAAGGAGCAAATATGGCTAAATAGGCAGTACTTCATGGAAAAAAAGATCTAGGGGATTTTAGCAAACTGTAAGTCAAAGTCAATTGTATGACAAGGCAACCAGAAAAGGTAATCTTAGCTTCATTCAAATCAAAGTCTTTAGAAAGAAGAAAGCCCTATCATGCTCTTCCCAGATCAGAACACTTATGGATGGTAGAAGCTACAGAAAAGAAAGCAGAATTTAGGAAGTAAAATCAAGTGGCTAAGAACAATACAGTTCCTGGTACAAAGGAGATAATTAGCAAATTGATAAGTTTGATTAGAGCTTGATTGAGGGATACAGGAGTTGTTACTCCAATACTAGAATTGCTGATTGCACTTTCAAACTGACTGAAGTTCCTAAGGGCTGGATCACAAGACAGTGGGCTGCCACAATTCCTCTTGATGATTGGATAAGATTTTGAACATTGTTATATTTAATTACTTCTTTTCTAAGATTATTTAATTGCTCCTTTGAGCCATTAGGCAGTGAATAATCCCTTCATATTGGGGGCATCTGTCTTGACTATAAAGGAATGGTTAAAGTCTAGCTAATTTAGAAAGTACAGAGGAGCAAAAGCCCTTTTTGATACTGAGAATATTTCCTTCCTGTCAAATGACTGACCAAAGCTGGACAGGAGAAGGAAATGGAACAGGTGATAATATGGAGTAACATAAGGGAAGGGTGAAACTCACAAAAAAGCTGTAATTGTACCTCCCAAAATCTGAAAAGATGCAATTCTCTAATTTCAGTTCTTTAGCACTACACTCATCTAAAAGTCAACCATAAACTATTCTCTCCTTCAGAACCTATTTCAGTAAGTTTAGCTTCTTCTGGCTAAATCAGCATGTTTCCAGTTTGATGTACAAATTAGCATTCCAGAGATAACTTCCCCAATTGGACTGTCGAAGGGGCCCATAGCACCATAAAAGGCTAAAATGGCTAATCTTGTCCAAGTTTCTTCATTTCACAGATAAAGAAACTGAAGTAAAATGACTTGCCTGAGATTATATGGTGGTGAAATCTCTGTGATCTACAAGACCACAGCTCTATGAGATCTGGTCCTTCATTGACTTTGTGTGTGTGTTTGTGTGTGTGTGATGCTTTCTGCTGATGGAAATATATCCGAGGTTAGACTCATATATGTTAGACTTTCTTATAAACTGTTGCAGGTCTTAAGGTATAATATAAACTCAAAGACTTGGGCAATGATGACATTGCATCAATATAATATTCATTGAAAACCTTCAAACAACTCATCTATGCTCCTAAGTGTGCCTGTGTCTGAGAGGAGACAAATATAAAGTCTCAGCTCCAGGTTAGTTAATACAACAACCTGTCTTGTTCAGCAGATCAGGAACTAAAGTCAAAGTAAACTAGGGAGTCACATTTAGATTTGAATCATTGAAATACCCAATATTTGGGAGGTGGGGGAAGGGAAATGGACTTTGGCAAGAAAAGTAGAGTTAGATAAGCTCAAAATAGAGACTGACCATAGTGAGATCAAAAACCATCTAAACTTCAGGGTTGTTTTTTTTTTTTTTTTTTTTTTTTTGCTATATATAGGACTTTTCTTTATGTATTTGTGTTATATGCCCAATAATGGGATCTCTGGGTCAAAAAGTGGGGGCATTTTAATCACCTTCAAAGCATAATTCCAAATGATTTTTTTCAGAATGTTTAGTCTAACTCACAACTTCATTTTTTAGTTATTCAAAATACATGCAAAAATAGTTTTCAACATTCACTCTTGTAAAACCTTGTGTTACATATTTTTCTCCCTCCATCTCCTTTCCCTCCCCTAGAGAACAAGTAATTCAATGTAGGTTAAATATGTGTACTTCTTCTAAACATATTTCTACAGTTATTGTGGTGATTTTCTTCTTTTAAAATAATATAAAGGTTCTCTCTGGGAGAAGGTTTCTCAGGGAGGTTTTCCAGAGGCAGCCTTAGTATCAGTTCAGATCAATAATTACCCCAAATGCAGCCAGGTGATAAAAGTTCAAATCTTTTATTGTCTCCAATATAGCCCAGTTAGTTTTTCTTAGAGGCCTATCTCAATGCTTGGTTCCAAGAGCTCCCTCCGAATGTCTCCAAATCCAAAGGTTTGTCCTTCAGTCTCTTGATTCCAAGAGCTCCCTCCGAATGTCTCCAAATCCAGAGGTTTGTCCTTAGCCTCCAGCCAGCCAAGTAAAAAATGGAATGAATCTCTCTTGCCTTGGAGAGAGGGCTTGTGGGCTTCCTCCCAGAGTGCTCCTCTCCGACCCCAGTCAATGTTCCAAAGTAACTCTCTTCCCAGAGTGGGCTTCTGGCTGAACTCACTTGACTCCCTTCTCAATCTAATTCAGCTGAACTTCCTCAACTGGGCCTCTGCTTTCTTCTTATATATCATAGAGTGAGATTGTGGGATTTCTCCCATAGTGCTCTCTGGCCCTAAGAGTTTCAAGGGAGGTGTCAATTCCGATATCTCATACTAAACCCTGAAATCTCTCAAATGTGTAGACTCCAATGAGTACTTAAATACTTCTTGCTTATGTGAGTTCTCTAAAGGTGTGAACACAAGCATTGTTTCTATTAGTTCTACTTAGTACCTTGTTTCAGGTCTGGCCCAAAACATCTCCTTGTAAGATCAGATCAATGATACTGAACCATGCTAAATTAGATAATTATTGTCTCTATCAACTCTAATGACTTAACAGTTTGTAGAGATTCCAACATATAAATTCTTCATGAATCATTGGATTTCCTAACACATGATGAGACTGTTTTAGTTCTTGAAAAACCAGCAAGAATCACTGGATTCCTTGAGATGAAAAATTGTTGATGAGACTATTGCAGTACTTCAAAGCTTACAGGAACCATTGGATTCCTTGCACATGAACTAATGGACGATAGATTCCTTTTGGACTATCTCTAGGACTTATGGACATGTATAAATTCTCATGTTGATTCATGTTATTTGTTCCATTACTACTAGCCTGTGTTATATTGCTATGTTATGTATACCATGTATATCTGTTTCAAGTTCTGGCCCATATTGATGGATTTATGTGTACCTGTTTCAAGTGAGCCCCTTCAGAAACCCGCTAATCTGATTTGATTTCCTATTTCCTTTGGTGTTTTCATCTCCCTTCCTGAGATGTCAGGGAGGACATGACCACCTTCTTTTTATGGTGTTTTCACTCCTTTTTTGAGCAGTCAGGGAAGACGTGATCACCTTTTTGGGGTTTTCACCTCTTTGAGAAGTCAGGGAGGTCATGAC
Organism: Antechinus flavipes; assembly: GCF_016432865.1. Taxonomy (NCBI): domain Eukaryota; kingdom Metazoa; phylum Chordata; class Mammalia; order Dasyuromorphia; family Dasyuridae; genus Antechinus; species Antechinus flavipes. Next base: position 124,895,414 of record NC_067400.1, on the reverse strand, counting down.
CACATTATGTTCTAAAACAAAAGAAAGTGGGAGATATTGAAATCTCTACAAACTGTTAAGTCATTAGAGTTAATAGCGACAATAATTATCTAATTTAGCATGGTTTAGTATCACTGATCTGATCTTACAAAGAGATGTTTTGGGCCAGAACCTGAAACAAGGTACTACGTAGAACTAATAGAAACGATGCTTGTGTTCACACCTTTAGAGAGCTCACATAAGCAAGAAGTATTTAAGTACTCATTGGAGTTCACATGATTTCAGGGTTTAGTATGAGATATCCGAATTCACACCTCCCTTGAAGCTCTTAGGGTCAGAGAGCACTAATAATTATTGTCTCTATCAACTCTAATGACTTAACAATTTTTAAAGATTCCAACAGTTATGATGCTGTACAAGAAAAATCAGATCAAAAAATGAAAAAAAGATAAAAAAAACCCCAAGCAAACAACAAAGTGAAAATACTATGTTATGATCCATATTCAGTCTGCATAGTCCTTTCTCTGAAGGCAGATGGCTCTCTTCATCACATGTCTATTGGAATTGGCCTGAATCATATTGTTGAAAAGAGTCAAGTCTATCACAGTTGATCATCACATAATCTTATTGTTGCTTTGTACAATGTATTTTTTGGTTCTACTCACTTCATTTGGCATCAGTTCATGTAAGTCTCTCCTTTCCAAAATCATCCTGTGATTGTTACTTATAGAACAATAATACTTTCATTACATTCATATACCTTAACTTATTCAGTCATTCCCAATTGATGGACATTCACTCAGTTTCCAGTTTTTTGACACTACAAAAAGGGTTGCTACATTTTTGCACAATGGGTCCATTTTCCTTTTTTTAATGATATATTTGGGATATAGACCCAGAAGAAACACTGCTGAATCATAGGATACGCACAGTTTGATAGTCCTTTGGGCATAGTTCCAAATTGTTCTCCAGAATGATTGGATCAGTTCACAACCCACCAACAATGTATTAGTGTCCCAGACCCAGTTTTCCCACACCCTCTTCAGTATTTATCATTATCTTTTCCTATCATCTTAGCCAATTTGAGAGGTGACTCACAACTCTTAATAGTCATCTGCCTTTTTCCTCACAGTTCCTTCACCATTAACTGTTTCAATTTTATTCATCTTTGTGGTCAATGAAAAAAGGAAGGAAGGAAGAAATGTGGTAATTTAAATAACATGACCTTTCATGGTTGAGAGGAGGGTTAGTTATGGATTCAAGAATGAAGAGTTCCAAGAATTGTGAGTTACCTTTTATCGCACACATATCTTATATCATTATTATTATACTACAGGGTGAGACCTCTCTTCTTATGGATACTATGGATATCTGAAAGAAAGCAAACTTCATGGTTCTTGAGGAAAATGTTTTATTTTTTATTTTTATTTTTTTGTGAGAAAATTATACTTTAATTTTCATTACAATTCGTTTCTCTCTCTAAAGGTGGGTAGCATTTTTTCTTTTTTTTTTCTTTTTAATAACTTTTTATTGATAGAACCCATGCCAGGGTAATTTTTTACAGCATTATCCCTTGCATTCACTTCTGTTCCAATTTTTCCCCTCCCTCCCTCCACCCCCTCCCCCAGATGGCAAGCAGTCCTTTACATGTTGAATAGGTTACAGTATATCCTGGATACAATATATGTGTGCAGAACCGAATAGTTCTCTTGTTGCACAGGGAGAATTGAATTCAGAAGGTAGAAATAACCCGGAAGAAAAACAAAAATGCAAGCAGTTTATATTCATCTCCCAGTGTTCTTTCTTTGGGTGTAGCTGCTTCTGCTCATCTTTGATCAATTGAAACTGAATTAGCTCTCTTTATCGAAGAGATCCACTTCCCCATCAGAATACATCCTCAAACAATATCATTGTTGAGATATATAATGATCTCCTGCTTCTGCTCATTTCACTTAGCATCAGTTCATGTAAGTCTTGCCAGTCCTCTCTGTATTCATCCTGCTGGTCATTCCTTACAGAACAATAATATTCCATAACGTTCATATACCACAATTTACTCAACCATTCTCCAATTGATGGGCATCCATTCATTTTCCAGCTTCTAGCCACTACAAACAGGGCTGCCACAAACATTTTGGTACATACAGGTCCCTTTCCCTTCTTTAGTATCTCTTTGGGGTATAAGCCTAGTAGAGACACTGCTGGATCAAAGGGTATGCACAGTTTGATAACTTTTTGAGCATAGTTACAGATTGCTTGAGGAAAATGTTTTAAACCAACTCTACTTACTTCTTACTAAATGTCTTTTAAAATACCCCAAACCACTAACTGATTGTTCTTAGAAAGAATACTAAAAGGCCTCCTGAACTACTGTATAAAGTATAGGCCCACAGTTATTCATAGAACTCTGAATGTGGTAATTAGCTATCCTCTGGGAGATCTAATTTGCAAGAGAGAGTGCAAGATTGGAGAAGTACAGCCAGAAAGGTTGCTGTATACAACAAAGGAGGAAGTTCAGCCAATTTAAAACAACTGTTATAACAAGGAGACCAAAAGAACATTAAAAATATGCCTTATAAGGACCCACACTTAACACCACATACCAAGATAAGATCAAAATGGGTCCATGACCTAGGCATAAAGAACGAGATTATAAATAAATTAGAGGAACATAGGATAGTTTATCTCTCAGACTTGTGGAGGAGAAAGAAATTTGTGACCAAAGATGAACTAGAGACCATTACCGATCACAAAATAGAAAATTTTGATTATATCAAATTAAAAAGCCTTTGTACAAACAGAACGAATGCAAACAAGATTAGTAGGGAAGTAACAAACTGGGAAAACATCTTTACAATTAAAGGTTCTGATAAAGGCCTCATTTCCAAAATATATAGAGAACTGACTCAAATTTATAAAAAATCAAGCCATTCTCCAATTGATAAATGGTCAAAGGATATGAACAGACAATTTTCAGATGAAGAAATTGAAACTATTACCACTCACATGAAAGAGTGTTCCAAATCATTATTGATCAGAGAAATGCAAATTAAGACAACTCTGAGATATCACTACACACCTGTCAGATTGGCTAAGATGACAGGAAAAAATAATGATGAATGTTGGAGGGGATGCGGAAAACGGGGACACTGATGCATTGTTGGTGGAGTTGTGAACGAATCCAGCCATTCTGGAGAGCAATCTGGAATTATGCCCAAAAAGTTATCAAACTGTGCATACCCTTTGATCCAGCAGTGTTTCTATTGGGCTTATACTCCAAAGAGATACTAAAAAAGGGTAAGGGACCTGTATGTGCCAAAATGTTTGTAGCAGCCCTGTTTGTAGTGGCTAGAAACTGGAAAATGAATGGATGCCCATCAATTGGAGAATGGCTGGGTAAATTGTGGTATATGAATGTTATGGAATATTATTGTTCTGTAAGAAATGACCAGCAGGATGAATACAGAGAGGACTGGCGAGACTTACATGAACTGATGCTAAGTGAGATGAGCAGAACCAGGAGATCATTATACACTTCGACAACGATATTGTATGAGGATGTATTCTGATGGAAGTGGATTTCTCTGACAAAGAGACTTAACTGAGTTTCATTGGATAAATGATGGACAGAAACAGCTACACCCAAAGAAGGAATACTGGGAAATGAATGTGAACTATTTGATTTTTGATTTTCTTCCCGAGTTATTTTTACCTTCTGAATCCAATTCTCCCTGTGCAGCGGGAGAACTGTTCGATTCTGCAAATATGTATTGTATCTAGGATATACTGCAACATATTTAACATATATAGGACTGCTTGCCATCTTGGGGGGGGGGGGGGGAGAAGGGAGGGAGGGGAAAAAAACGAAACATAAGTGATTGCAAGGGATAATGCTGTGTAAAAATTATCCTGGCATGGATTCTGTCAATACAAAGCTATTATTAAATAAAATAAAATTTAAAAAAATATGCCTTAATTCAGGGCTTCTTAAACTTGCAACTCCTTTTCAGCAGAGAGATTTTTACATGACCTTGGATATATGGGTATATAAAATAGTTATGCAGATCAAACATTTTGTAATAATAAATCATAATTTTGTGACTCTCAAATTCTGTTACAAGACCTCAAATAAGAAGCTTATTTAACAAATACTTTATTTACTTGCCAAATAGAGACAATAGCCAAATATAAAACTGATTTAGGATATAAACTCAATTATAGAGGCTGCTAGATGGCGCAGTGGAGAGAGCACCAGCCCTGAAGTCAGGAGGACCTGAGTTCAAATGTGACCGCAGACATTTAACACTTCCTAGTTGTGTGACTCTGGGCAAGTCACTTAACCCCAATTGCCTCAGCAAAACAAATAAATAAACTCAATTATAAAATTTTATATTGAAAGATAGTATATTATAATCAGTATCAGTTCATAATACAAAGAGTAGAGAAAGCTAAAACTAGTTTAAAGAAAGTTTTTGGGGAAAAGATTTCAGGGATGTGACACCAAAAATGAAATGGTAGCTACTCATTTGAGTTTTCCCCTAAATATCTTTAAATAATGCCATAGAACAATTCCTGAAATAGCCAACCCATACAAGAATAGAGAGAAATAATTTAGTATATCATAATCAGTATCAGTTCATAATACAAAGAGTAGAGAAAGCTAAAACTAGTTTAAAAAAAGTTTTGGGGGAAAAGATTTCAGGGATGTGACACCAAAAATGAAATGGCAGCTACTCATCTGAGTTTTCCCCCAAACATCTTTAAATCATGCCATAGAACAATTCCTGAAATAGCCGACCCATACAAGAATAGGGAGAAATAATTTTCCAGCCAAAGATAACTTACAGGATTACAAAGGTTACAAAGATAACAACAGGAAAGTTCTGTGGCACCTGGGTGAGAGTAAAGCACTTGTACAGCACAAGCACAAACCCAGTCTCAGCAAACTAGGAGTATGTTTTGAAAGCTACAGAATCAATAGGGCTAGCAGCCGTTTCCAGAGCTCTCATCCACAAATGGTGAGGTGGTTGAACAACTGGTTAGAAGGAGTTATAGGGGTCTCTTTGCTAGCACTGAGGCAAGACTCCATTGTTTTGCCCAAACTCAGATCTGGAACGTAGTCCTGGGTACCATTCTCAGGGTGAGGAGGAACACTAGCACACAAGAGCTTGTGGCCACAGTGGAACAGGGATGCCAGTATAGCGTATAGAAGCATATCCTTTGACCTAGTAATATTACCAGTAGATCTCTATATCCAAAAAAAAAAAATTTTTTTTTTTTAAAGGAAAAGGACCTATAAGTACAAAAATATTTAGAGGACCTCTTTCCTGGTGGCAAAGAATTGGAAACTGAAAGGCTGCCCATCAACTGGGGAATGGCTGAACAAGTTGTGGTATGTGATTATAATGGAGTACTATTGTATTATAAAAAATAATAAGCAGAATGCTCTCAGAAAAACCTAGAAAGACTTCCATGAGCTGATGTAATGTAAAACATACTGTATACAAAGTACCAGCAATATCTCAGTAATACAATGTTCCAAGACAACTCTGAAGAACTTATGATAAAAAAAAATGCCATCCATCCCCAGAGAAAGAACTGGTAGTGTCTGAAGCATACTTTTTAAACTTTCTTAATTTTTCTTGAGGTTTTGTGGGGAGTGATGTGTCTTTATTTTCCTTTAGAGCATGGCTAATATGAAAATGTTTGCATGATATGTTCTGTCAATAAAAAGTTATAATTAAAAAAAAAAAAGAAAATGTTTGCATGACTACACAGTATAATAACTAATATTGAACTTGTTTGCCTTCTCAATAGGGAGTGGAGGGTGCAATGGGAGGAAGGGAGGAATTTTTGAACTTAAAATTTAAAAAAAATGTTAAAATTATTTTTTTACACTAAATCAAGGGAAAAAATAGATAAAAGTTAAATAAATTTTTAAAAATTATTCCCCCTCAAAAAATAAATAAATAAAGGAAGCTTGGTAGGAGACCTAATTAAACAAAGTCATCTGAGTGGTGTTTAAGGATGAATGGAAGGCAAGTGCAGATAAAAGATGGAAAAGATCTAAATTTTTAAAAAAATATATTTCACTATAAAGGAAAGTGAAATTCTTACTCTTTGATTCTAACATAATTCCAAATACGCTGATAGAGGAGATAGAAATGGTACTAAAGAGAATAATAATGAAAAATCTGTCTGGATTACACCAATTGATTAGGCCAATAGAATAAATATGTCCAAGAAATTACACAATTTTGATAGCTAAAAGACTGTCACAAGGTACTTAAAGAAAAGGGGAAATACCAAAGGCATGGAAAAAAGTTTGGCCTCATTAAAACAGAAAAATGAGGTGATCAAGAGAATACCAACTATTGATATATATATATATATATGTCACTTTTCTATCTACATAAACTTGTTTTTTGACATTTATAGACAATTAATTTTTATTAATACTTTTTTATTTTTCAAAATACATACAAACATAGTTTGTCACTCATCCTTATAAAACCTTGTGTTCTATATTTTTCTCCCTTTCTCCTTACCTTCACCTTAGCAAGTAATACAACATAGATTAAATATGTACAATTCTTCTAAAAATATTTCCATATTTATCGTACTGCATAAGAAAAATCAGCTCAAAACAACTTAAAAAGAAAAAAATTGAGAGAAAAGGAAAAAAAAAACCAAGCAAGCAAATAAACAACAACAACAACAATAAAGGTGAAAATACTATGTTGTGATCCATACTCAATCCCATAATCCTCTCCTTGGATGCAGATGGCTTTCTCCATCACACATTTTTTGGAATTGGTGAGTCATCTTATTGTTAAAAAGAGCCAAATCTATCATAGTTTATCATCACATAATCTTGTTGCTGTATACGGTGTTCTTTTGGTTCTACTCACTTCACTTAGCCTCAGTTCATCTACATGAAGTTTTTAAAAATAGCTTTTTATTTACAAATATATGCATAGGTAATTTTTCAGCATTGACAGTTGCAAATCCTTTTGTTCCAACTTTTTCCCTCCTCCCCCCCCCCCTTTCCCGCAGATGGCAGGTTGACCAATACATGTTAAATATGTTAAAGTATAAGTTAAATACAATACACATGCATGTCCAAACAGTTATTTTGCTGTATAAAAAGAGTTGAACTTTGAAATAGTGTACAATTAGCCTGTGAAGGAAATAAAAAATGCAGGCGGACAAAAATAGAGGGATTGGGAATTCTATGTAGTGGTTCATAGTCATCTCCAAGACGTCTTTCCCTGGGTGTATCAGGTTCAGTTCCTTACTACTCCATTGGAACTGATTTGGTTCATCTCATTGCTGAAGATGTCCAGGTCCATCAGAATTGATCATCATGTAGTATTGTTGTTGAAGTAAATAATGATCTTTTGGCCCTGCTCATTTCACTCAGCATCAATTCATGTAAGTCTCTCTAAGCCTCTCTGAAATCATTCTGCTGGTCATTTCTTACAGAACAATAATATTCCATAATATTCATATACCATAATTTATTCAGCCATTCTCCAATTGATGGGCATCTACTCAGTTTCCAGTTTCTGGCCACTACAAACAGGGCTGCCACAAACATTTTGGCACATACAGGTCCCTTTCCCTTCTTTAGTAGCTCTTTGGTGTATAAGCCCAGTAGAAACACTGCTGGATCAAAGGGTATGCACAGTTTGATAACTTTTTGAGCATAGTTCCAAATTGCTCTCCAGAATGGCTGGATGTATTCACAATTCCTCCAACAATGTATTAGTGTCCCTGTTTTCCCACATCCCCTCCAACATTCTGCATTATCTTTCCCTGTCATTCTAGCCAATCTGACAAGTGTGTAGTGGTATTTCAAGAGTTGTCTTAATTTGCATTTCTCTAATGACTTGGAGTATCTTTTCATATGGCTAGAGATAGTTTCAATTTCTTCATCTGAGAATTGTCATATCTTTGACCATTTATCAATTAGAGAATGGCTTGATTTCTTATAAATTAGAGTAAATTCTCTATATATTTTGGAAATGAGGCCTTTATCAGAACTTTTAACTATAAAAATGTTTTCCCAATTTATTGCTTTCCTTCTAATTTTATCCGCATTAGTTTTGTATGTACAAAAACTTTTCAATTTGATATAATCAAAATTTTCTATTTTGTGATAAATAATGATCTCTAGTTCTTCTTTGGTCATAAATTCCTTCCTCTTCTACAAGTCTGAGAGGTAAACTATCCTGTGCTCTTCCAATTTATTTATAATCTCATTCTTTATGCCTAGGTCATGAACCCATTTTGACCTTATCTTGGTGTATGGTGTTAAGTGTGGGCCAATGCCTAGTTTCTGCCATACTAATTTCCAATTTTCCCAGCAATTTTTGTCAAAAGGTGAGTTCTTATCCCAAAAGCTGGGGTCTTTGGGTTTGTCAAACACTAGATTATTAAAGTTATTGGCTGTTTTGTCCTTTCAACTTAATCTACTCCACTGATCAACTAGTCTATTTCTTAGCCAATACCAAATGGTTTTGGTAACCACTACATTATAATATAATTTTAGATTTGGTACAGCTAGGCCACCATCATTTGAATTTTTTTTCATTAATTCCCTTGAAATTCTTGACCTTTTGTTTTTCCATATGAACTTTGTTGTTATTTATTCTAGGTCATTATACATGAACTTTTAAGGGAATAATCTTACATGTTCATAAGCATCCTAAATATGGTTGATGAGGACATTAGTAGGGAACAAGGAAACTTCTATAAAGTAAAAATTTGAAATAGATCACATCTTTATTATCACACAATTAACTGAAACATGCAGTACATAATGCCACTCATAACATCATTAATTGACTCTAAAAGAAAAAACAAAGAGCAAAACTTTTGCTTTGCTAGATTAACAAGGTACTATTTCAAAGGTTTTTTTACAAGGTGTCTCTCATGAATATGTGAAAATTATGCAAAATCTCTTCATAGAGATAATAGACATTGGCTGCCTAAATGAAGACAGAGCACTCACTTCTCCTAAAATCTACTTCAGCAAAAGCTAAAATTATCAATGGACTGCATAATAATCAAGAAATTCAATGAAAAACAAAAAGTGACTTCTTTAACCCCAGAATCACACAGAGTACTATTCAGAAGCTCCTAGAATAAGTCAACAAAGCCTGCAAAATTTAAAAGTAAACACATGACCAGAGAGGAGCAAGAGGGATATACAGTTTATAAAACTTTGTATCAAGAGTTGGAAAGAGGGCTCCTCTGAGAAAGTTTCAAAGCAGCTAACAATCCCTCAGGTGGGGACCTTGAAACCCTGTGGAACAGCAATTCTCAGATCAAAACATCCTAGGAACAAGGACTCTAAGATCTCTGACACTTTTTCCAGAGGTACCAGAGAGATCCCTGAAGAACTGGAATTCTGAATTTCAAAGATCTGAGGAAGTTTTAACCTAGAGGTCAATGTTAGAGGTCAATGCAGGAATGCATCTAAGTCAGGATGAGATCAAGCAGTGCCAATCACTGTCTTCTTCTCCCTCCACACTCCTACCCTTTCAAACAAACAAACAAAAGAAAAAGAAACAAATATATCAAGGAGGGACAGAACCCTGACACAAAAATCCTAATTCAGAAACTAAGGCTGGAAATATAAATAAAATAAGATTCATTGAATAGACATATAAGCATACTGGAGTACACTGATAGTTTATATTACCATTGGCTCTTCTTCATGTCAGGTAATTCACACTTAAGGCATTTAATTAGTATATCAACTAGAATTCTATCCATAACTTTTGCTTGAAGACCTTCAGTGACTAGAAACCTACTCTCTCCCAAGCTATTCCCTTTTAGTTAGGTAAACTCTAAATTTGTCTCTTTTAAATATGCCGATTGTATTTCCCTTAAGTCCCTATATCAAGATATAGATACTATTTTTTCAATGGATCTTCATTATGTATATGTATATCATGATCTTGAGGTCTTTTAGTATTTTGTTTTCCCTTTTCTATATAGCCTTTAGTTTTCTTCCTAAAGTGTGATGTCTAGAACTGAACACAATATTCCAAGAAGAGATTATCAAAATTCTCTAGTTTGGCCCCTAGGCCTTTCTTAATGCAATTGGATTCTATTATCTTCTGGCTGCCATATCACACTGTTGACTCATTTAAAGTCTGGAGTCTGCTTAAAACCCTAAATCCTTTTCAGATGAACTATTGATTCCTCCTCCCATATTGTATTTGTGTAGTTCATTTATTCTCTTTAAATTTCAATTTATTAGAATTGACCTGATAGTTTAGCTCTTTAAGATATTTTTAGAGTCTGACTGTTAGTTGCTCCTTGCAATTTTGTGTCATCTGAAAATTTGGTGTCACCTGTATCTTTAACGAAGTAACTAATAATTAGACAAAACAGAACAAAATAAAGATTGTTGGGATACATCATTAAAACCTTCCATCCAAAGAAATGTAAAATAAATACATTGCATCCACAAAATTTGTTCAAATATATAGTCATGCTTCAGAGGTGTTATGGATCACTATTTCTGGAATCTAACCAGATTCTAACCTTTCTTAGGAAAACTTGAATTTCTGCCTTAAGAGAAGTAGGAGAAAGACTCTGTACTTGTTCCTTTTCTCTGAAGATGTTTGAACTAGAATAAAATCTCCTCATTCCCTTAAATATTGGTAGTTTCATTCAGAAAGAAAGCCATTTCTCTGGCTACTTTTTTTTTTTTTTTATAGCTTTTTATTTACAAGTTATATGCATAGGTAATTTTACAGCATTGACAATTGCCAAACCTTTTGTTCCAATTTTTCCCTCCTTCCCCCCATCCCCTCTCCCAGATGGCAATACATGTTTTAAAGTATAAATTAAATATATATAAGTATACATATCAAAACAGTTATTTTGCTGTACAAAAAGAATCAGATTTTGAAATAGTGTACTATTAGCCTGTGAAGGAAATCAAAAATTCAGGTGGACAAAAATAGAGGGATTGGGAATTCAATGTAATGGTTCATAGTCATCTCCCAGAGTTCTTTCGCTGGGTGTAGTTGGTTCAGTTCATTACTGCTCTATTGGAACTGATTTGGTTTATCTCATTGCTGAAGATGTCCAGGTCTGTTAGAATTGATCATTATATAGTATTATTGTTGAAGTATATAATGATCTCCTGGTCCTGCTCATTTCACTCAGCATCAGTTTATGTAAGTCTCTCCAGGCCTTTCTGAAATCATCCTGTTGGTCATTTTTTACTGAACAATAATATTCCATAATATTCATATACCACAATTTATTCAGCCATTCTCCAATTGATGGGCATCCACTCAGTTTCCAATTTCTGGCCACTACAAAGAGGCTGCCACAAACATTCCTGCACATACAGATCCCTTTCCATTCTTTATGATCTCTTTAGATATAAGCCCAGTAGTAACACTCCTGGATCAAAGGTACACACAGTTTGATAACTTTTTGAACATAGTTCCAAATTGCTCTCCAGAATGGCAGGATGTATTTACAATTCCACCAACAATGTATTAGTGTCCCTGTTTTCCCACATCCCCTCCAACATTCTTCATTATCTTTCCCTGTCATTCTCTGGTTACTTTTTTAGGGAGAAGATAGCCTTAGCTTATATTCATCAATATAACTCCTTCCAAATAAATGCTAGTTACATAAAAGATCATCACAAATAATAAACAAGCAAACCTATTTATTCAATTAAAGCACAAACAGATGTTAGAGATTAGATTATACTAAAGACTATATAAGAATGAATGAACTCGTTCAATATTATATTTTTGCTGGATATAATAGTTTTTGGGCACAGGCCCAGTTTTTTTTTGTCAGTGGATATGATTCCAGAACTTACAGTGTTTTATAGTGGCTGCTGATAAGTCCTGTACAATTGTAATTGTAGCTCCACTTGGTTGAAAGACTATTATAGAAATTTTAATTATATATGGGTGTGTATGTATGTAGGGGTACATAAATATATAAAATGTCATTAGAAACTGATACTATTTCTTCCAGATAAGTCCTTATCTTTCTTCTTTGTATTGTTCCATGGGAAACCTGGGAACTTAGAGGTAAACCTATTAAACAATAAGAAAATTTTTTGAACTTTTTTTTAATTAAAGTTTTTTATTTTCAAACAATATGCATGGATAATTTTCTTTCTTGATCCTCTATTATAACCAGCATCTACCCTTGCAAAACCTTGTGTTCTAAATTTTTCCTTCCCTTCCCTTCACTCCCCTCCCCAGATGGTAAATAATTCAATCCAATATAAACAAGTACAATTCTTCTATACACATCCACAATTATCATGATGCACAAGAAAAATAAGATCAAAAAGAGGGAAAAAATGAGAAAGAAAACAAAATGCAAGCAAACAACAAAAAGAGTGAAAATACCATGTTGTGATCTGCATTCAATTTCTATAGTCCTCTTCCTGTGTGCAAATGGCTCTTTTCATCATAAGACTATTGGAACTGGCCTGAATCATCTCATTGTTGAAGAGAGCCACATCCATCAAAGTTGATCATCATATAATCTTGTTGTTGCCATATATAATGATGTCCTGGTTTTGCTCATTTCACTTAGCATCGGTTAATGTAAGTTTTTCCAAGTCTCTCTGAAATCATCCTGCTGATCATTTTTTGTAGAACAATAATATTTCATAATATTCATATACTATTCAACCATTCATATACATTCATATACTATTATACATATAACATACATATGTTATACATATAACATTCATATACTATTCAACCATTCATATACATTCATATTCATATACTATTCAACCATTCTTCAACTGATGGGCATCCACTCAGTTTTCAGTTTCTTTACACTAAAAAGAGGGTTGCCACAAACATTTTTGCATATGTGGGTCCCTTTTCTTCCTTTATGATCTCTTTGGGATACAAGCCCAGTAGAAACTCAGTAAAAGTTTTTAAAATGCCATTATGTGACAGATCCTTTGCTAGGTAATGGTAATATCAAACTAAAAATAAAATTTCCTGCCTTCAAGGAATTTAAATACTATTGGAGGATTTATTTCTATGGTCATGAAATTTGTGAAATGGAAATAATCAGAATCAGATACTCATACTCTATCTCTCGGCTTGGGGCACTCCTATGGAGCTAAGAAGGAGCTCTTACCCCTTCCAAAGGACCAAGGATATGAATGATTAGCAAGCCTTTTTTGGTCCTTGTGCTGTTGCTGTGACTGGCAACAATATTAAATAGCATCAGAAACTGGGACAAAACAAGTCACATCCTCAGCAGAATAAAAGTTGTTAAAAAGAAAAAAAAGGGTGTTTTTCTTTTAATTAAAGTTTTTTATTTACAAAACATATGCATGGGTAATTTTTTTTCTTTTTTTTTAGGGGCTCTGATTTTTATATAAATATATATATATTTATATCTATCTATCTATCTATCTATATATATATATATATCTTTTTATTTACAAGTTATATGCATGGATAATTTTACAGCATTGACAATTGCCAAACCTTTTGTTCCAATTTTTCCCCTCCTTCTCCCCACCCCCTCCGTATGGGTAATTTTTCACCACTGAGCCTTGCAAAACCTTCATTTCCAAATTTTCCCCTTCTTCCACCTCTCCTAAATGGCAGACATTAAAATGTATGTTAAATCCAATATATATACATAGCTATATAGTTATCTTGCTGCACAAGAAAAATCAGATCAAGGAAAAAAAAACCCAGAAAGAAAACAAAAAGCAAGCAAAACAACAGAAAGAGGGAAAATGCTATGTTGTGATTCACTATCAGTTCCCACAGTCTTCTCTCTGGGTGTAGATGGCTTTCTTCATCACTGAATAATTGGAATTGGTTTGAATCATCTCATTGTTGAAGAGAGCCACATCAATCAGAATTGATCATTGCATAGTCTTGTTGGTGTATATAATGATCTCCTGGGTCTGTTCATTTCACTTAGCATTAGTTCATATAAGTATCTCCAGGCCTCTCTGAAATCATCCTGCTGGTCATTTATTACAGAACAATAATATTCCATGACATTCATATAAAAAGGTCTCTTTCTTGATGTGCAATTTTGGACTCTGCCTGGTGTTCCTTAGATTTCCAGAAGAATATAGGAGAGAATTTCTCTCTTTTGCCTTAGCAGCTATGAGCATATGGCATCAAAAACATTTGGAGTATTTGCTTGACCAAATGAACCAGAGATTAGACCCCATTTATTCGACTTGGTAGTATCTTTTGTCTTTTCTTCCTGAGCCCTGGTTATGTTTCTGTCCCTGAAAATAGCTTCATATGTTCAAGAAGTAAGGAGTTTCCAAGTCAGCATCAGTTGTCTAGTGGGAGGTGTTTCTGGCAATTGCACTGCTTAAGGCAGAAGTCATCAACACTAAGAGAAACCACAAGAAGGATATCAAAACTGAAATGATCAAAAAAATTCAAACCATAGCCCGGGTTTCCCAAAGATCTAGACTTGTGAATAACATATTCAAGACAAGTAAAAGTATAATAGTTGTTCATCCATCCCACTAAAATACCATTACTTTAGGAACTATATAATAATTATTTTATGTTTTAATTATTTCTGAATATACCCCTATGAGATTTTGTTGTTTTAAATATTTCTTTTGTAAAGAAATAAATAGTTGTCCTATACCTGAAATCTGCTTTGTACCTTAGATATCCTTTCTATGCTAGACCCTCTTAATATCTTTTAAGGAAAATCCTGGATATGAGTCAGCTTTGTTACAGAGTTGTTTTTTTTTTCCCCCTAGAACTCCAAGTTGGTAACATAATGAGCCAGAGAAAGAAATAAAGCCTATGGGTCCTCTTTGGGTTCAGGATCCCTGAAGACAGATCTTGGTGGGTAGAGCTGCTTTTGAGAGAGGAATCCCCGTGGGCCCTAGGTAACACAAAGACACACAAAATAATTAGAAGCTAATTGGTAGATAGCAAGCACACTAGTACCTTGGAGGATCAGGAAAAGCTTTATGTAGAAGGTGGCATGAGACCTGATTTTGGAGAAAACAGGTATGGAGAAGGCAGAATGGGAGATTTTAACAAACAGAGACAGGACATGGAATATTGTGTGGGAAGAATAGGGAGACTACTTAGTCTAGATGAAGTGCAAAGTATAAGAAGAGGAATAGTATTTAACAAAGTTGTAAAGAAAGTCTGGAATTACCCTATGAAGAATTTTAGAAGCCAAACAGAGGAGTTTATTTGATCTCAAAGGCAATTTGGAAATTACTGGAATTTATTGATCAAAAGAGTGATAAGGTCAGATCTGTACTTCAGTGAAATCACTTGGGCAGCTCTTTGTCAAATCACTAACAACTAAAGAAATGAGAATGAAAATAATCTTATATCCATCAGATTGGAAAAGTTGACAAAAAAGGAAAATGACAAATGCTGAAAGAGCTGTGGGAAAATGAATATAACATATTATTGGCAGATCTGTGAACTAGCACTGATAGTTTAGAAAATTACTAAACTATATATGTCCTTTGATCTAGCAAAAATACTAGTAGGTCTCTCTCTCTCTCTCTCTCTCTCTCTCTCTCTCTCTCTCTCTCTCTCTCTCTCTCTCTCTCTCTCTATATATATATATATATATATATATATATTCCAAAGAGGTAAAAGGAAAGAAGGAAATTAACCCCATGTGCAAAAATATTTATGGCACCTCATTTTGAAACAGTAAAAAACTGGAAGGTAAGGGGTATACCCATAAAATAGGGAATAGCTGAATCAATTAAATACAAATATATAATGAAAAACTATTGTGTCATAAGAAATGATGAAGGGGACAATTTCAAAGAAAACTAGAAAGATTTTTTGAATATAATGAAGTGAATAGAGCCAAAGTGGAAATTTGTTTTTCTTTAACTATGTATATTTATGACTTTTAATAATAATGTTAGCATTATAAAGAACTTTAAGACTTACAAAGCACTTTTGAAATATTAATTTGATCCTCATAACAATCCTAGGATGTAGGTACAAGTATTACCTAAAAGATGCTGCGTAGGTATTGTTAAAAGAGGTGTATGAGAGAGTTGGGAATTGGAATGGTCATGACACTTGGAGCTCAGACAATGGAAAGGGAAAAAATTAGAGGTACATTTTTCAATGAAAAGATCTTAGGGCTTTAAGCTAGGGAACTCAAAGATAAATTGGTTATAAGTTAAACTGAATAAGAGGAGGGAGAAATTCCCTCAAATTTAGGGAAACAGGCAAAAGTGGAAACAAAAGACAAGCTTATTTCAAGAGTGTGGGACATCTAAAGAAAAACAGATCAAGCTAAATAAGGTAAATTAATAAGAAAATGAAGATAGATAAACAGGAATTAAAAGTACTAAGAAGCTTCAAGTAGACATACATAGAACTCAGTCACAGTGGACATGAGTTGTGGCATAACACAGAATGATGGTGTAAGGCCTCTTCTTAAAATAATTTCTTTGATAAATTTAATAACCACTCAACAAATACAAACTTAAAAAAATATAAAGTAAATCCCTTAAATCCAAACTATTTATATTTTAATTTTTTAAAAAAAGAACATAAATATGTATAACCTTTTCTCCATTTAAGGTCTCTTCTGATGCCATGTTGTGGAATGGTGCTAACTGAGCTCATGAAGACTGTATCAACAGGTGACAAACTTTGGCTGTTACTGTCAGGTTGGAACGGCTTTTAATTTGGGCTCAGTGACCTACTGTAATTTTTTTATTTTTTGAGAGCCAGGTTAACTAAGTTCAGGGAAGTTCATCACCAGATTGATTGCAGTGATGATTTTTTGGCCCATAACAAATCTAGAAAACTTCCACTAAGAGATGGGTGGGTTTTCATCAAATAAAGAAATGGAGGTATTCACAATAATGAAATCAGTTTCTTAAAGTATTGAAATAATGTTGCATATCTTAATGTCTTCTCTTCCATATTAGGAAATTATCCTTTAATATTTTAAAAATTGGACCTTCTTGTGTATGTTCATTCTAGCACAAAGATTAAACATTTGCTAACTATTCCTTTATTCATTTCTTATTTTTGGTATCATTATCCTGTTTGAATAGGTCAGATTGCAGTCATATTTTATTAATCAAATAGTTAAAAATACAAACTTATATATATTAAATGCATGGCATATCTTTTTTCTTAGCTCTATAGATTTGTTTCCTACCTCCCACCCCAACTTGGTATTTATTTTTTATCACTGTTCTAACAAATTGATAGTTTTACTATATACAAATAATTTAGAAATTACTTCAATATTGGTAACCAGTAATTTCCCATAAATTATAATAAAGTCAATTTGGATTTTTAGTAATATTATCTAAATGATACCATATAGAACATTTTCTTACACTCTTTTAGTGGATCATATTCACATTGCTGTGAATATGATCCTAAACCTGAATACTTTATTCTCCCTGTCTTGATTATCCTTTTATCTACAAGACTGCTTCTTCCATTCATCCTTTGCCTTACTTACCATGCCCTATCACTTTGCATAGATCCCACTTAAGGTGCTCTCTTGGGCCTTTTAGTCTTTCTCTCTCTCTCTCTCTCTCTCTCTCTCTCTCTCTCTCTCTCTCTCTCTCTCTCTCTCTCTCTCTCTCTCTCTCTCTCTCTCTCTCTCTCTCTCTCTCTCTCTCTCTCTCTCTCTCTCCACATATATGTAGAGAGCTGAAACTCCAAAAAGATATGCTTGAATCAGACAATTGAGCATTTAAGGCTAATTACCTATTCCATGTGAATCAATGACTCTATTAGCATATGTTTGGATAAATGGCTCTTCTCACCATTGGTGCTTGCTGAATGTTAAAATAATCATTGGCAAGGATTGGAGGGCAGAGGGAAAGGGGCCAGAGAGTCACTTGGCAGCAGGAGGAGAAGGAGAGAGGCTGGTGACTCCAGGACTCCAGAATCTAGGAGAGATCTTTGGCAAGCCTCACAGCAGTTTGCCTGCCTCCTTCACTTCTCCCCCTAAAGACCAAGGACTTTAATTTATCCTAACTCTGGCTGACCCCCGAGGCACTCCAGGGAACTAATCTGTTCTCTCTCTCTCTCTGTTTCTCTCTCTGTTTCTCTCTCTCTCTCTCTCATATATATATATATATATATATATATATATATTTAGGTAATCTCATCAGATCTCATATATTTACTATCTGTGTACTGATGACTTCTAAATCTATATCCAAATTTAACCTCTATTCCATTACTACTTTTCCTGATCCACTGGTGATTAATGGTTTCTTCTTCAAATTACGTGATAGCTATTTATCTATATAAAATTTGCATTCCCTAAATAGAATATAAACTCTCTGAATAAAAGGATTGTTTAATTTTTTTTTTTTTTGGTACTTCCAATACTTAGAATGGTTTCTTGTACATAGGAGGCATTTAATAACTACTTTAGTTTAATTATATGACGACAGGCAAAAGGGTTCTGTGTAGTATTTAAGTCTTAGTATCTTTATTAATCCAGGGCCATATTTTCTGCCTTGTTTTTCATTATTTTATTCTATGCCCATTTTTTTGAAGTCAACAAGTATACATACATTAATATATGTTAATTTAATGTAAAAGGTCTTACCAAGTTTTTCAGAGAATTTCTCTACTATGTTATTCTTTGCAAACAATGCTACTTAGATTGCTATGGTGTTCGAGGTAGTCTTTTTGTTTTTGTTCATTTGTTTTGCTCATTTGCTCATACTGCATAGCAATAGTAACACTTCTTTATTTATCTGTTCAAGTAGAACTCATTAATCACCTTTCCATTTAGCAGCAACTTCCCTGTCTTTTGGCTTCTTTTATAGTGAAAATGCCATTTGCTGATGTCATTCAGTTCCTCTAATAGTATGCTGACTTATTAGATACTGGACAAGGTATCAGAGAATATCAATAGTAAAATTAATGTTAAACACCTCCATGTTACAGTAAGACACCAGAGTAGGACTTTTATGGAAGAGAATAAGAAACTTTCACAAAATTTTAATACTAAATAACTTTTATCTTATACTGATGGATTTGCAATAGTATAGATGAAAATCTATTTACTTTGTATAGAATAGGAATAGGACTATGACTTGGCTTGGAGGATATGACTGAAACCACAGAAAATTATGGATCCACATAAAATCATAATCATACTGTAAATACAGTATCCCTGCTGATTAGAAGTGTGGAGATGAAAGCCCCACAATAAAAACTTTTGAAAAGTAGCTTGAGATTGAATAAAGCAACATCTTTATATCACTCCCTATATTTTATTTACTGAACTTTGGCAGCACTTCTGAGTTTTTGTATTCTCTGACTAATCCAGGTTCTCCAATCCCATATAGTTTGCTTAGATGTCAGAATCTCATAATCTAGTAATATAGAGTAGCTTGGCCTTTAGATTATGTTTAACCTCTTTTCGTCTTTACTTTTCTTTTTCTTTATGAGATTACTCTTATTGTTTTCCATCATTTATAGAATATAAACTCCTTGAAAAAAAGGGATTATTTCATTCTTTGCATTTGATTGCTTCTTTCTAATAGCATAGTCATTAATACATAGTAGGCACTTAATAAATTTTTGTTAGCTTTTGTTTTTTTTTAGCTAACAAATCTTTTGAAAAACTTGGTAATGTCAGCTACAAAATCACTCCAGAGAATGTGCAAGGCTTTATAGTATCAACATACCACAAACATCTGTTGCTCATAGTGAGCTGTTGATTAGGAGATTGGAGAAAGAGTTGCCTAATGAATTTCTGAGAAGGTCTGGTACAATAATTATCAAAACCACCTGTTGCCCAAAGATGAAGGAGGATTCCTGGTGATCAGGGAATGGGAGCAATAGAGTTGGTTAAGGAATTTCTGAAAAGGCTGGTATAATTGTTATAGATGTAGTGATGTAATCACATAATGTAAGCACAATTCTTCAATGTGAAGAAGATCTAGACCATAGTATAGATGAAGAGAAAATTTCATATGAGTAACCTCTTGAAGATCAGAGATGTCAAATGAAATTGTTCAGGTCTGAGGAGAATCTGTGTCCAAACAGGAGACTTAAATGCAAAGACTATTTCTATTTTGCCTAATCATCTCTGGAATTCCTAAAGAAATGAGTTATCATCTATAGAGCCAGAATCACTAGGGACTTCAAATATTAATAGCCAACCTAGTCCATCTATATACATTCAGGATTAAAACCGTAAGCCAAAGTATCTAAGTATACTAAACATATACAGTTGTCAAGAGGTCTGTATTAAGGCTGGGATGAAGCATAGTCTGAAGCTAGTTATACATATATACTTAACACACACACATATATGAATATATATGTGTGCATGTGGATATTTGTATGTGTGTGTATGTTATGTTGAGGTGAATTTTCACTCACTGATCATTCAGGACAACTTAATTCCAAGATGGAATTCCAAAACTAAATGAAATAACTTCTACGTGGAAGTGTATGCTCTTTGAAGTTCTGGGTTCAAATAATTACTGTCCTTGGAGAAGAAGAGATAAAGCAATTGATGATCTTTATGATGTGCTCTACATATTCTACTTATACACTATGATGAAATTTTCAAGGACTGCTGTTTTTTTTTAAACTGGGAAAAGAGTATAGGAAAGCCTGTTATACAATTTTGCAGAACAAAGGTTCCAGATTCACTCTACTACTCTGCAGTTGCTAAGTGAAGCTCTAGGACAATTCATGTGATTCTATTAGTGGTTAGAAAATCTCAAGACAATAGTTTTAGAGCTGAAAGGAATCCTACCTAAGAGATCATTTTGTCTAATCCCCACATTTTATATGAAGAAATTTCGGCCTAGAGAGACTGACTTGCTCAAGGCTGCACAAGTAGTTAAGTGGCAGAAGAAAAGATATTTCTTTTCTTGATGGAGGAAAAATTCTTAATGAAGGGGAAATAGGAGACTAGAAAAGACAGATCCATTTTGAAGTACTCTTTGCCATGCTGACTTGTAATGGGCTGAGGCTTGAGTTGATGCACTGAGGTCCCAAGCACATGAGGCTAAATAGTAATTGGACCATACTCTATTAATATATAAGCTTGGAGAAAGAATGGCCCCCGCCCACTCTGTGCAAGTCCTGATGTGTTGTATAGGAAATGATGATTTTGGTGGGTGGAGGCAGGGGAGTGGAAAAGGAAGGGGAAGGAGAGACTGTTTGCATTGCCATTGTGACAGGCCCTTTCAGCTCAGATCTCCCTCTGTTAGCTGTCTTCCTGTCGCAGCTGCCCATATTGCTATCGCAATCCTTATTCATCTCTTCACTTCAATAAAGATTGAAGATTTTTCCCTTAACCTGAATTCCTGACTCCGGCTGATTTTAAATACGCGGTCATTACACTGACTGGAGCATGGCCATTTTCTGCCTCATAAAAGAGCTGAAATAGCCTTAAGGTCATATGTTGGTTTGCTAAAGAACTGTAGATATTTTTAGTGAGAAAGAAGTGATAGCTGGCAGTAGAATTCCAATGCATAAGTAATTTAGCAGAAAATGCAATGGTGAGGCAGTAAGTAGAAAAAGGAGCCTAGCAAATGATGTCAGAAGCTCTTTGGGGAGAAGTGAATGGAAATTTCAGAAGACATATTCCAGCTAAATTGAAATCCTAAAAATGAGAACTGCCTAGGCTTCAAGTGTTCCCTATTCCACTGTTGGCTTGAGGAGAGGAGGCGAGGTGTATCTTTGTATATAGGAAGGGAGAATTTTCTCATTATTTACTTTGATGTTCTTTTTAATTAAATTCCATTGCTTTGAATTATTTCTCCTAGGGTTGGTTAAGTAAAAAGGAAACATCAGGTATATGTATATGAAGGTAGAGTTACATATATACCCATCTACAAATATATCATTTCCAGAAAATCATATTAAGAACTTTGGTCACATAAATGAGGCATTACAGAGGCAGGAGAGAATAGCTTGATGTCAAAGTAAGCCTATCATGTCAATGACATATGTAACAGAATATGAATGCATTGTGAGAAAAGTAATTTTCTCAAACCTGGGGAAAAGGACCTGTATATCAATCTATGTTTATTTCTGGAAGAGTTATCTGGAAGCAAATAGCTAAGTCTGTTCTTCTATGTCTAAGGATGCTCTGGATCTACCATAAAAACACATTTTCTTTACCACTTTGCCTTGCAAGTTAATTTTTCCATAATGTAATTGACTGAGTGACTTTGGTGAATTATATATGTCAAGAGAAATCTAAGGAAATGCTATCATGGATAAATGGACAAGTTTTTATGACAAAATGCACTAGGATAATAGAGTGGATTATAATAAACCTGATGGAGACTCTTTGGGGTTACTAGCACATATAACACAAAATTGAACATACTTGCAGAGGTCATGGCCACTAAAGCTTTAAAGTCTTGACCAGATCCTTGTGACTTATTGTCAGATTGTCATGGCAAAGGAAGAAGACTATTCATTGAAGTCCACTATGAAGGATATTCAGATAGGAGGGGGAATTCATGATACCATCCAAGATTAACCTTCCATCTGGTGCAGATGTACCAATCTGGAGATCTGACAGGTAGTTTTGAGTATAGGTATACCACAGTTGTTACTGGTGAATTAATTGTAGTATTCCTGTTGAAGTTTAATTGTTGCAAAGTTAACTTTTGTAGAAAGACCAGTTAGGTGATATACTGTATATTCAAATCAAGGTTTCCATGACTACAATGGCCAATAGATTCAGGTTTTCAGGAATATAGATGACATTGAATTTGAATTTTGAAATAATGGTCTTTTAATACATTCCTATTTAAATGACTTCCTTAAAATCCCAGTTAAAATCCTACTTTCTTTTATAGTTAGTCTTTTTTCTAATCTTTCTTAATTCTGTCTTTTTTTTTTTTTTTTTTTTTTTTTTTTTTTTGCTGACTCAGGTCCTCCTGAGTTCAGGGCTGGTGCTCTATACACTGAGCCACTTAGCTACCCCTGCCTGCTTTTTTCTTTTTTAAATAATTTCCTATTTGACCTGTATATAGTTTGATAGTACATAATTGTTTATGTTTTGCAATATCTCACCCTTTAGATTATAAACTCTTTGTGGGCAGAAACTCTTTTGTCTTTCTTCCTATTCCTTTGTATCCCTCTCACTTACCAATACCTGGTCCATGGTAGGCACTTAATAAATTTTTTATTGACTGTGTACTTTTGCTTTTTATTTTATTTCATTTTGAAATATATCCCTGCTACCTCTCGATATAATTAAATTTGATAAACATTTATTAAGCATCTAGTATGGCCCAAGCACTGTGCTAAACATGGGGATATAATCAGTAAAGAAAAATTGTCTGTTCTATGGAGGAATTTACAGTCTAAAGGAGGAAATAATACACAAAAGAAGATGAGAAATTAAGGTGGAGGTGGAATAAGGAGACCAGGAGTACCCAGCATAGAGGCATCTTGTTCTGTGGAGTTAAAAGCAGCAGATACAAAGTGGAAAGAGTTGAGAATTCAATTTCTGCCCTTTATCAAGGAAGGCACTGGGAGAAGTTTGCTACACCTTCGTTGAACTATCTATTGTAACAAAGAAAAACAGAGAAAAAAGAAAAGCAATTAAGCAAAAGTAACCAATACATTAAAGAAGGTGAAAAATACAGACAATGGTTATAAGATCCTAGATTTAGAGAAGGTCCTTAAAGTTCATCAAATCCAACTCCTCTATTTTAGGAGGAAACAGATTTAGGAGCTGCTAAATGGGGCAGTAGATAAATTCCTAGATTCCTGAGGCCCTGGAGGAAGGAGAACCCAAGTTCAAATCTGATCTCTGACACTTAGTATTTACTAGTTATGCTATCCTGGGCAAGTCACTTAACCCCAATTACCACATACACACACACAAAAGCAAAAAAAGGTTGATAGAATTTAAAGGAATTGTTCACAGTCAGAATTAGTATCTGAGGCAACATTACAAATTCATAGCTTCTAAACTTCAAGTATAGAATTTTGTTTACCATGCCATTTAGTTGCCTTACCCATAACTCTGTGAAGGTAGAGAAAGTATATTTTTTCAATTCTTCTCTTTGACCAAGATCAAGAATTATATTTACATAATACCATTTCATATTTTTGCATTTTTAACTTAAGTTATTATAGTTATTGTGTATATTGTTATTTCTACATACTTCACTTTGCATCTTCTTTGAATTCCTCATTTTTTCTCTGAACGGAGTATTCCATTATATTCAAGCATTACAACTTGTTTAGCCATTCTCTAATTGATTGGAATATATTTTGTTTCAATTTATTTGTTACCACAAAAAGTACCATCATGGACAGATTGGTGTAATTGGAACATTTTTTTTCTGCCTTTGGCCTTCTTGTCTCTTACCTTTAGCCACATCTTAAAGTTAAAGGCCATGGACATTTTAGTTATTTTATTTGAATAATTCCAAATTGCCTACCACAGTGGTTACACTAATTTATACTTCTACCAGTAATGTTAAATAAGTCTGTTTTTCTTCAGTTCTTTATGTAATATGGTTGCTCTGCCCTCACTCTCTGGCCTTATTACATTTTATTCCTATAGGATTCTCTGGTACTCTGAGTTGGGAAGCTTTTTTTCTGCCCCCAGTGAATGTTTTTAGCCCTATTTTTCTATTGACTAGCACTGCATTCCATTTAACCACTTTATTTCTAAGATATATAAATAAGAAAATACAAATATTCTCCTTCCATTCCTCTTCTCCCCTCTCCCCCAAGATCTCAGGGGAATAATCTTTTCTTTATCTATCCCTTAGATCTTTGAGGAAGAGAGAAAATTAGGCTCACAATTTAGCTCAGTTCCTACACAGCATTAGCACTGCCAAGTTCAAGTCAAAGTCTATATCTGGGCTAGTGTCTCTGGACTTTTGTTATAGAGCATCTGGCCTGGTTCTTGAATTTCCAGAATGGGTGCTCTACTCCCAGTACTTAAAACAAAAGAGAATGAAGTAAAAAACAAAAGAGAATGAACATTACAGACCCATTTTTTAGGGCCTTGTCTCTAGGGGTAAAGGGAGAAAAGATCCTAGCGCCCTTTCTTTTACCACACTTTTAAAGAACTTTCTAATTTATATAGTCATAGTCAAGGGAAAGAGGGGTTAGAGTTAGGAAGGGAGAAGCTGCTTTCAATTAAGTGGCAGGCCAATGCAGAATGCCCATGGATGTATTAGTCTTGTAGACCCTTTGAGGCAGATCCCCATTGTCTTCTAAGTGAAGAATGCTATTTTTGATCATCTAGACTCTGTGCCAAGCCCACATGAATTTCAGGAATGACTGTTTCCATCTTTTGTCTTTATCAATTTGTTAGTTTGAGAGAAGTCAATTGTCGATTAGTTTTTTTATGTGGTTAAGAATTTGTAGTTTTTCTTTTGAGAATTGTGTGTGTCCTTTGATCATTTATCCTCTGGGGAATGGCTCTTGGTCATGTATTTGTTAGTAGCCTATGTATCTAGGCTATTAAAGTAGGATATCAAACTCTATGCAAAGATTTTTTTTTCTCACTTGAAAGCTTCCTTTTGTTATCCTAGCTGATTTAGTTTTGTTTGTTCAAAAACTTTCAAATTTAATGTAATTAAAATTATTTATCTTTTGGGTTCACAAACCTTTTTTGACTCAAAACTTTCCTCCAAACTCTCTCTTCTGAATCATTTCTTTGAAAGGTATCTCATCTCATTCTCTCCTAATTTTTTTTTTAATGGTGTGATCTTTAAATTTAAAGTCTTGTGTCCATTATTAACTTTTTGTGGTATTCATTTCCTACCTGGCTGCACTCATTCTGGACTTCTTTGGTTTTTCTGAGTGAACTAATTTTGGACTCATTTGACTTTTCCATATCTCCCACTGGATATTTTTCCCTGAACTCCTCATAACTTTCTTTTATGAACTGTCTTTTCCCCATTAAATTGTAAACTCTTTTGACAGTATAAAATGTTGGTCTACATTTATTAACATGTTTTTCAGTTTTCCCAGTTTTGTTAATTGTATAATTCTTCCCCAAATCAATCAATCAAGAAGGATTTATTAACAACCTACTAAGTGTCAGTTGACAGCTATGTAGCATGCATATAAAAAGAGTCAAAAGAGGTCTTGCCCTTAAGGGGCTTACAATCATTTATATTATTGAATTTATTGGACCCTGGCTTATTGAGGTCAATTATTTCTGATCTGTTCTTATCTAAACTGTTCCATTGATCTACTTGTTTTTAACCATTGGCAAATAATTTTGATGATTACTGCTTTAAAATGTGATTGGAGGTCCTGAAGTGGGTTGGCCCTTTCATTTCTACGGTTTTTCCTGTTTACCATTTGCTTTAGATTCCATTTTTTTTTTTTCGTTTTTTGTTTTTCCAAAACTGTCCGTTGGTAGTTTGACTAATATGGAACTAAAATTATATATTAGTTTTTGTTAAGTAACAATTATTGCTTCAATTATTTCTCATTTTTTGCTTTTAAAAAGTGTTTTTTAAATTATGTCTTGACTTTGCTTTGATAGACTGCTAGACATTTTTTGCATTTTGCAGTTATTTTCAATGAGATTTTTTTTTTTTTTACTATCTCTTCTTTTTGTTTTTGCTATATAGAAATGGAGATATTTTGTGGATTTATTTTGTATCTCACTACTTTACAGAAGCTATTGTTTCAATATATATCAGTTTATACAATTTTCATATGATTTTTCTAGCTAATTTTTCCAGAACTTCCAAGATAATAGCTGAGATCAAGAGTATTCTTATCTTTCACTTTTAGTAACCTTTTAGTATTCTCCATTGCAAATAATGATATTGATTTTAGATGCATATTGTAGGAGCTTTTTATTTTTGCTTCTTAAGGTTTTAAACAGTTTTGTAAAAAGCATTTTGTATTATTGATAATCATGTGGTTTATTTTTTGTTGTTGTTGGCTTGTTTTTGTTTTGCTAAGGCAATTGGGGTTAAGTGACTTTCCTGGGGTCACACAGCTAGGAAGTGTTAAGTGTTAAAGTTTTCTTGACTTCAGGGTTGGTGGTCTTGTCATGTGTTTTTTGTAATTTAGATGATTATATAAACTGTTTTCATATTTTGATACAAATCCAACTTAATCATAGAAAACTTTTTTGAATGCATTTCTACAAGTAATCTCACAAAACATCAATATTTATCAGTTAATATTATTATGTGGCTACTGTATACCAGACATTGCGCTGAGCGCTGATGTCATTACTAATGACTTCAAACTAATAGAATCAATTTGTAGTATGCTCTGCTTTGTGCCTGGTTTGGATATGAAAATAGTTGTCCCTTTAAAGGAATTTAATAGAATGTTTTCTATTTTTGAGAATATTTTGAGAATATTAAAATTTTGAATTAATTTCTATCTAGCTAGGGTGTCCTATCCTCCCCTCTCCCTCCCAAAACAATCCACTTACAGTTCTATCATTTTCCTTTTCTGAAATTATCTATTCTTTAATTTGTTAATTTAGGTTTTTCCTATTTTTGTAGACATATAAATATGTGACTAGTTACTAAACAGGGGAAAGGTAAATCTTGACTTGTAGAGCATTCCAAAAACGTCTATGAACTAGGTTCTTGAGGTAAACTATGTAAAAAAGTACGTCCGAGGAACTGACAAGCAGTTTTTGCAACTGCATAAGGACAGATTGGCCCATTAGTACATCTGCAAATTAAAGAGCTTCATTAGTCGAATCTTTATAAGCTTGTTTTTGTCAAGATATAAACTTTTCTGACCATTTTGCCAGTCATTTCCAACAATTCGGCTACCGTTGTCAAAATGCCAGATTAAAAACCATAATTCAGTCCATATGACATATTAGATTTACAGTGTGCAAGTCATCGTATTACAGGTAAA
Organism: Antechinus flavipes; assembly: GCF_016432865.1. Classification (NCBI taxonomy): domain Eukaryota; kingdom Metazoa; phylum Chordata; class Mammalia; order Dasyuromorphia; family Dasyuridae; genus Antechinus; species Antechinus flavipes. The sequence continues at coordinate 124,867,563 of NC_067400.1, read as the reverse complement.
GTAATATGCAAATGCGGCGGGTTTAAGATAAGCCCCTTCACTAAATGACCCTAAAGGTGCAAGGAAGCAATAGCTAAACAAACAATCTTTCCCCAGGGCTTTAGAGGAGACCAGAGCAGCTTCCCAAGTCTCCAACAACAGCCAGGGAACGTAGCAGGCTTCCTGGCTTCCGCCAGAGCCGGCCTCTGCTCAGCCGCCCACAATCAGAAGCCGAGGCGAAGCGCTGCTGGGTAAGAGCGGAAGGGGCCGGGCCTAGCCCCAGACGTAGCTTCCAGAAAACCAAGCAAAAGCCGACTTGACGTTCTCCCTAGCGCAGCACGCGTCACCCTTCTCCAGGAGAACGGTGAGGCCCTGAGGCCAAAACTTCACCGAAGCTCGCAAACAAGTCTCCCCTGCGGGCTCGGGAAAGTGGTTGTCCAACCAAGCAGCTTGGAAGCCCACGTTCCCTCCCTCGGCACCGCCCCATGCTTTAGCTCCTCCCCGCGGGTCCCCCGGCAGTCACCGCGAGATCTCATCACCTCTCGCGAGGCTTGCAGTCAGCCATCTTCTTGGGGGTGCTGCGAGCCGGGGAGCCCCCCGGAATCGTTTTTTATTGAATCCTCGCGCGTTCCCTCGTCCTCCTCTCTTCTGCCTTCTCGGTTTTGTCAGTACCCTAACCCAGGGAGCCCCCGCGGCGGGGAGGGCTGCCCGGGGCTACGCGCGCGTCCCTTTCCTGACCCGGGGAGCGCCGGGCGCAGAACCGGGAAGGGGGAGGGCCTAGGGAAACCGCCGCGGCCGCTGCCTCCGCCCCGGTTAGGGGTTGCTTGGGGTAGGGAAGGGGAACGGGAGGGGGGAGGGGAGTGCGGGCGGCACCCCGAGGTGCCCGCGACCTCGGGTGGCGCCCCGCGTGCCTTCTCGCTAAGCGGGGCGAGCGGGATCCTGCCACCGGCGCCGCCCACCGCAGCCCACGCGGACGGCGGCGGCGCGCGGAGGGGGGGAGGCGGCGGGGGCCGGGCAGCGGCAGCGGCGGCGGCGGGGTCCTGGCGTGGGCCAGCAGGGAGGGAGAGACGCGGGCCGAGGGCCATAGTGGATGGTTTCTAAAATGATCATCGAAAACTTCGAAGCGCTCAAAACCTGGCTCAGCAAGACCCTCGAGCCTATGTGAGTATCCAGGGAATATCTTTCTTTGGGGGGAGGGGATGGTGGTGGTGGTGACTGAGACACGCGTGACCGAGGATGTACATGGAGACATCCACCGCCGCCTTTCTCCGCTATCTCTTCCTGGATTCTGCCGGGAGTGGGGGTGGAGGGAGTGGGGAAGGATTAGAAGGTGGGCGGGGAGAAAAGGGAAAGCAAGCTAGGTTCGGGGTTTCAGGGACCTATCTACCTTCCATCTCCACTCCCACCCGCGGTCCATGTGACTCCTTAGATTTCGAACTACCTCTTAACTAAGCCCGGAACAGGCCATCTTCTGTCCCTCCCGTTACACGCAACCTCCTCACCTTTATCTCGTATTTCCTGCCCTTTAATGGGGAATCCGAGTCCACCTCTTGCCCCCCCACCATCCAGTACTCCTCCCCAAAACCTTTGCATATTGACGTCCAGATTGATTAGGATCCATGAGGCAGGTGCAGGTACAGGTGCAAGGCGAAAATGATTTGGACTATCAATTCCGAGGGTTGTCATCCTCCCTCAGTTTAGCAGTGATGTCTACTGAAAGGCCACGTCTCCCTTTTGCCTTTGACCCCTCCTTTCTTGGCTAGCAGATGTAACAGGTAGGTAGTTCTAAGGTATCCTCTCCAGAAGATCTTGCTTTTCAAATTTCTCATTTATTGATGCTCTCTGCATTTCTCTTTCCCTCTCTACCAAGTGTCCAACCTATAGGTTTTTCGGAACATAGAAAACAATCGATTTCCTTTGACATGGAAGAGGTATTACATTTAGGATATTAAAGACAGTAGGTGTTTTGACAATGCAGGAGTATTTTAGCTAAGAAAGAAAATTTAAGAAACATTCATTTGAAAATCTGAACTAAAAGGAAGAGAAAGCGGACACTGAACAAAGTATTTTTGTCAGAATTGTTTGTCATAAAATAGTTTTCAATGCAGGGTTAAATATTATTGCAGGATACTTGATTTCCCCCTGTAAAAGTTGATCATATTGGCCTAATGAGTAATGAGTATTTTTGTAGACATTTTTAGTGGTGCCTCAACCCCCCCCCCCCCTCCCCTCCCCTTTAAGCAGAGATCTTGATTGTGGAAAGGTAGAAATACCTTTCAGTTTATTCACACAACTCATGTTCCTTTAACATTTAGTGCTTATTACATAGATGTACACAATTCTAGATAACTAGGAAAAGTATCCTTTTAAATAAAATATGACACTTAACATAGGGGTCTGGAGTACAGCATATAATCTAGTAACTAATGTTTAAAAATGTTCAAAAGAGTGCCAGCTTAAGTATTGACAAAATTCCAATTCCCTTTTTAAGCCTCATGCTTTCAAGTGTCTTGTCAGCTTAACAAATTTGCTTTTCATTCTGACTTAGAAGAGAAAATTATTAGCTATTTTATGTGTACTCATATTTTTTAAATCTCAGAGAAATCCTATTTTTCAAGTGTAAACTCTTAGTGGCATACTAACAAGCCTCACTTATTGTTTTTATTAATAGTTGAAATGTTTTAGTGTTGACCTATAATTACTTTGTCCACTTTGAGCCCCTACCATCATCATTTCATTTTATTGTTACTTTTTTTTTTTACTTGATGTGTCTTGTTCTTTTGTAGAAAATCACTCCTATAAAGTTTATCAAGATTCCCCAGATACCTTTTACTATATTTCTGTGCATGGATATGAGTGTATACATATGTTTTATAGATTTTGTATACATATTATATACATATTTTGTATAGATTTATCTTAATTTTGGAGGAGAATAATATAAAACAAAAACCACAAAGATGGGGAGATTTGCTTTAGAGATTGGACTATTAAATGGACTATTTAGTACAGGTTTACTTTGCAAATAAAATCTAATGTTTCTTTTATCTTATAATTTTATTTGCATGTGGTAATTGAGAGATTTTATGTGTGTGTGTGTGTGTGTGTATACATATATATATATATATATATGGGGAGGGGAACCAAGGTGTAAATTATTTGAGAATACTAGTGTTGATTTGGGTTTTTAATATGTGTTTTACACTTCCATTTTTTGCTATTATTTTCTTGGAATTTATTTCATTTTATACATCTTCCCAAGAGTTGAGTTTGTTTTGCCTTTTTAATTAATATATTATTCCACATTAAAAAAAGAACTGACATCTTTTTTTGAGGGGGAAAGAAATTGTTGGGAAGTTTTCTCTCTCTCTGACTACCTAGATTTTTTTAAAAAGTAGTTTTAAATTGAGGCTTTTTCTATGCAGAGAAATTGAGAAATTAAGTGACTTGTCCAGTTTTAAAACTAGCTTTTTGATAGAACCTAAGCCTGTTGACTCTACCGTATGGTTCTGCTTAATGCTTATTGATAAATCCCAATTTTAAAAAGTTACTCTTTTTAGTGTTTTGACAGGGTAGTAGTTCTAATGAAATTTAATAGGGATAAATATAAAGACTTACACTTAGGTCCAAAAATTTAAAACTTTCTGACTTCAGGATGAGGCCTGTGGATTTAGGCAAATGTTCTAATGAAAAGGAGCTAGAGGTTTTAGTAGATTGCAAACTCAATTTGAGTTGACTCAGTGACAACCAAAAATTGATTGCAAACTTTGGTTACTTCATAGAAGCACAGTGTCTGATACATTTATGTTTAATTTGCAGTGTTAATTTTCGCAAGAACTTTTGAGAAGCTTATACAGGTTAATCCAAGCATGGGCACAGAGTAGTCCTGAAGATCATGACTTTAAAAAAAGAAAAGTTCAAGGAATTTCAAATACTTAGTTTGGGGAAGAAAAAAACTTAAAACAATGATAGTCTCCTGGCATTTTTAGGGTGTCATGTGGAGGTGAACTTGTTCTCTTTGGCCCCAGAGAACAAAACTCAAGTTGCTATTAACCAGCCATTAAAACTATCCAAAATGGATAGTGGAGTGGGATGACCCTAGATGTAGTAGATTGTTGTCTTCTAGAGGTTTACTGGTGACTATTAATGTATAATGGGGATTCCTGCTTAGGTCTCTAGGATTATAACCTGACAAGTTGTATGGAGACTTTGTTGGTTATTTTTCTCCTTTGTTGCTATACTTTTCTCACTAATATAAAATAACCGTCTATCTAAAATCAGTTCCACAGATATTTAATGTGGACTGTTTATAAACACCTGACCTTAAATGACTTTTAAGGATATGTTAGTTTCACATCTTCATTATTTATCTCTACTCACATTGCCACTACTTTTAGTTCAGCCCCTAATCATCTCTTAAGAAAATTGCAGTAATCAACTACTTGATTGATCTTGCCTCAGATCTTTTTTTCATTCCTATTTTTCACTGCCTAAGTAATTTTTCTGAAGCATAAGTCCAACCATATTACTTCTAGATCCGTAAACTACTCTGGTTTCTTATTACTTCTGGGATCAAATATAGACCCCTCTGGCATTTAAAACTCTTCACAGTCTGGTTGCAACTTACTTTTGAGCCTTGTTAATCATTACTCTACTGTCAGTACTCTTATCCATCTACACTAGTCTTAATGTTCTTCGTTCTCCATCTCTTTTGCAAAACACATTGCCTCTACCTGGAATGCATTCTTTTTTCATTAGAATTCAAGTTTCCTTAGAAACTTAGCTCCATTGTCAATTTCCACATGAGGAATTTCCCCATTTTTCCAGGTTCCCCAAATTATTTTGAGTATATTTTGTAAATGCATATATGTACATATGTCTTCCCTTAATAGAAAGTCAGCTCCTTGAGGTCAGAGATGTTTAATTATGTTTTTGTATCTTTAGCACCTAGCATAGTACCTGGCACAAAATAAGTGATTATTTGATTTCTGGCTCTTTGTTTAAGGAAAGATAATAGAATTTATTATATTGTGTTTAGGATGATAGCTAGTCTGCAAAGGGCTGTGGAGTGAAAATTTTTGTCTTAAACGTAGTCAATTCTGCTAGATTTCCAGGGCTTATGTTTTTCTTTGAGTGGTACAGTGAATGGATAGAGTATTGGACCCAGAGTCAGAAAGATCCGAGTTCAGATGTGTCCTCAGCTGCTTATTTGCTGTGTGACTCTGGGCAAGTTTCTTAGCTTTTGCCCATTTCCTTAACTATAATGTGGGATAATGGTAGCCCCTACCTGGAAAGGTTGTTGTGAGGCTCAAATGAAATATTTGTAAATTTAAAGACACTGCCTAGCACATAATATGTACTTAATAGAAATCATTCTCTTCCTATTTCCTTTCTTCCATCTCCTCTAGAATCTGACTACATAAATGATGTTCTTCAGTCTAGTTTCTCCTTTGGCTCCTACATTTTTTTGTCTAGATGTACTCAAATCTTCATCATAAGAAGCACAGATGAGAACCTCTCTTTAGCTTACCTTAGCTTATTTAATCTATTCAATCATTTACCTCTCTATTATTAAAATAAGTTTTTGTCATTGAATTCGTACAAGTCTTGTTTGCTTTCATAGACTGATCCCCAGATATCTTTTGCATTTTATAGATAGTCCCTTTCTACTATAGTTTTGTTTTTATTACATAGAAATGTTTTTGTTGATTCCCTAGGGATTTCCCAAATATACTATTAGCAGATAAGTAGTTTTATCTTTTATTTACCTATCTATGTTTTTATTTTCTTGTCTTTTGGCTATTGCTAGCCTTTAAAGAACTATGTCAAATAATAGTGGGTAATGTAATATTAAATTTTCACTATTTGGCACAAGTCTAGTTACACTGCACTGCTGCTTCCTTATTCTTTTCCAGCTAGTACCCCAAAGGGCATTTTTCTTTAAACTTTGAGTTGGAAACTACCTGAAAGGCAATCTAATCTAGTATTCTACAAAATAGGCCTTAACTTGACTCCAAGGGATGTGTGATTAACCATTCAGAAACTGGAAAGCCTTCTTATGCTTGTTGTAAAATTTGCCTCCCTCATCCAGTTTTTCCCTTCACCAAGTCTGGTGCAGTTATGCCAATGATAAGGTAAATCATCTTTTAAGAGTGTTCAATGACCAGTAAGAGCTTCATCTTCCTTTCATTTTGGGAGGGTTGCACAGAAAGAGCAGGCATGTGTGATTTTCATCATGCATCAAAGATGATATTTTAATCACATTACCTTTCCATTAAATCCCCTTCCTTCCCTATTTGTCTTTGAAATCTTGGTGTCTGACTCTTCACTTTCTTTTACCCTTTTATCCCTTCATTTACTCTCTTTTACCCTATTTATCCCTTCATTTGCTGTGTGTAGTCATTTCTACTTCCCCAGTATCTCTCAAATTTGACACTTATACAGCCACTATCCTAATTTAGTTATTTTTGTTAGCTCTTACCTGAATTATTATAGTAGCAATCAATTAACAAGAACCTGTTAAGCACTTCTGAAGAAATTATTGCTCACAATGAGCTTGCTTTTTAATGGGGAAGAAAAGTACATATCAAAATAGATACAGCTTAAATATAAAGTTAATAAATATAAAATATGCAAAGTAGATAAGTATATCAGCTAGTTTAGGAGGAAGAACACCAGCAGTTTCAGGGATCAGGAAAAAACTTTTAGAAGGTAGTACCCAAGCTGCTTTTTAGAGGCAGAGAGTGACTCTCATTAGAAGCAGGGAAGATAGCCAATGCAAAAGTATGGCAGATGGAGGGTGCCCAGGGTGAAGAATAGAAAGAAAGCTAGCTTGTCTGGATTGCAAAGTATGAGATGAGAAGAATACTGTCTATTGAGATTGGAAAGGTAGAATTAGGTTGGTCTCTCTTTGATATTCCAGTTCATCTTATAATAGCTGTCAAAGTGATTTTCTTAAATGGTAGGTGAGACCATATCTCTCACTTAGACACTTAGCTCTTTAGTGACTGTAGGATCAATTACTTTATCTCATGTATTATAAATACCTACTTTTGAGTTTTGTAATGTATTAATTATTAGTACAGTAGGACATATACACAATTTATAAATTGTGCCTTAGGGGGTAAAGATATTTTTAATGGTAAAAGTATGTGATCAAGACATTTTGAAAAATACTTTTCTGGCCTCCCTTTCCCCCTAGTCCTCCAATATATTTGTATCCCCTATAGCATCTCTTTATGAATAATTCTAAGGTCACCATGATTTCCTCCAGTGATAGCTTATTTTCTTTTTCAGTATAAAAAAGTTTTCTTAAATTTTTACTATTTACCAAATAGTTGCTATTTGTCTAAGGTTCCATTCTACATTTGGACAAAAAAAAGATCAACTTCCCAAATAAAGGCTGGACAAAGCAGATAACATCCCCTTGCCCTGCAGGTTCTAGTGTTTCCTGATTAATTTAGGGATTAAATCTAAAGTATTACTGGGCATTTAAAGCTCTTTATGATCTAGCCCCTTCCTACCTTTCCAGTTTTAGACTTTGCTTCTTTCCATGCATTTTCTGATCCAGGTATGTACTCTACTTGCTGTAGACTATATAGTTGTAGCTGCTGATCTATATCCTAGGCTCTTTACCTTTTCCTCTGTCACTCATGTTAAAAATATTATTCTTACTTCCCACTCTTTGTTTCCCTGACTTCCTTTAAGATTCAACTTAAATTCTACCTTCTGCAGGTGGTTTTCCCCTGTCCTAGTTTACTAGTATCTTTCTGTCTGGGAGCACTTTTTATTTGGTATATGTCTTGTATACCTAGTAGTTTACATGGTTCTCCCATTAGAATATGAGCTGCTCATATTCCCTAGAGGGTCGTGCCCTAAACTTGGGCAGGGATTGTTTTTTTCCTTTCTTTGTATCTTGAGCACAGAACCCTGTGCCAGATAGTAAAAATCCCTTATAATGATTTTTGACTGACTGAAAAGATATGACTAGCGATGGGGAGGACAATGATAGCTTTCTTTATATATATAGTTGAATGGCTATCATGTTGAAGAAACATTTAACTTATTCTGCTTCATTCGAGAGAGCCATTAGTAATGAATGGGTAGAATGGCATATAGGTAGATTTTGGACTTCATTAGTAAAAAAAAAATTTTTTTAATTTTTATATCATCATTACTCCCTGATATATCTTCTACTCCTCTCCTCTCCCACTGTCCCCTTGTTCCAGTCTTTTTAAACAAGGAATTAAAAAAAAAGAAAAGAAAAATTTCAGCAAAATTAACTAACAAATATTTCACCAGTATATCATGTGCTTCACGTCATGGGTTCTTAATATTAGCAAAGAAAGGATGAATTTTTTCATCTTTTCTCCTGTACCAATCTTAAGTATTATAATTATGCAACATTCAATCTTGCATTATTCTTTTACATTGTCACTCTCCATTTTTTTTTTCGTGGTTCTGCTTTCTTCACTCTGCTTCATTTCACATAAGCTTTATGCTTCTCTCAATTCTTCATATTTATTCATTGTTCCTTATTATAGAAGATGATACATTATGTTCATATACCACAAATTTTTAGTCATTCACCGAACAAATTTTGTTTCTAATTCTTTGTTACACAAAAAGTTCTGTGTTGCTGTAAATATTTTGGTGCCTATAGAACTTATTTTATGACTCACATCCTTGGAATTGTCAGAGTTGTGGGGTCTCTGGTTTAGAGGGTATTTTGTATATAAACAACATGTACAACAATTTTAGGCACTTTCTTGGCCTAACTATAAAATGCTTTCCAAAATAATTGAATGTTTATAATTCCCATCATTGTATCTTTATGTAGCCTCCCTATGTTGACTAATTTTATTGCTTTTGCCAATTTTTAAAATTGTTAGGTAAAACTTTAGAATTGATTTTTTTCATTTCTGTTATCAATTCTGATTTAAACCAATCTTTTCTATGGTTGTAAATAGTTCATTTCTTTTGAGAATTGTTTTTGAATATCCTTTGATTACTAATCCTTTGGATAATGGCTTATTCTTGCCTTGTTCCATATGTTCCATATATCTGGGATATAAGAACTCTTATCCCAGATATTTGGTTCTAGTAATTATTAGTGGCTAAAAGTGGCTGGGTTTGCTTTTAACTCAGTATTCACTCTCTTTCCTTTTATAATCCCTTAACATCATTCCCCATTCTGTATTTTTTTCAGGTATCTGATGAAGAGATTGCTGTTATCTTTTTGAGGGCTTTTCATCTGTTTTCCTCATCTTCAGAAAATTACTTCCATATTCATTTATTTTCTGTAATTTTCACAGTCTCTCCCTATATATTGGTTTCTTCCCGATTGTCTCCAAATGCCCAGATCTTTCTCATTTTTCAGCTTTCACTAACACCTACTATATCATGCAGCTATCTCCTTGTTTTCACAGCCAAAATCCTAGAATAGCTTTTTTATTCTACTTTTTTTTTTTTTTTTTTTTAAACTTTAAGATACCTATTGGACTTTCAGATTGAACTGTCCAATAGGCAGTTGATGATGAGTTTTAAACATAGGGGAGAGACTGGGGCTTGGATATGTGTGGATTTGGGAATCAGCTACTTAGAGATGATAATCCATAGAAGCTGATAGGGTTACCAAGGGAGAACAAATAGGAGAATAAAGTCTATCCTTGGGAGAGCATTTACAGTCAAGGTACTTACTAGGGAGGAAAACCAGAAGAGGATAAGTGTCAGGAAAACTCAGAAGTAAGAGTGTACTAGAGGAATGTGACTCATGACAAATGCAACAAATAGGTTAGAAGGATGAGAAATTAGGGAGGAAAAAACACAAAAAACATCTTATTTGGCAGTTAAGATATCACTGGAGACTATTGGAGAAAGCCGTTAGATTTAATGATAAGATTGATAACCTGTTTTGAGTATTGAGGAGTAACAGAAGGAGTAGAGATCAGAAGTGTAAAGAAGTGTTTCCAAGAGTTTACCTGGATAAAGGGAGGAGATATATATAATACCTTAGAGGGCTCACAGGATTGAGTGAAAGTCTTTTAAGGGTGGAGGAACTTGAACATGTAGTACGGAAGGAATCAGTTGAATTTGAAATTTTGCTAATTGGCTAGAAATATGGGAGATATTGGGAACAAGTGCACATGTAGAGATGTTGACCTTAACAGAGAGAAAGAAGACCTGTGTTCAAATCCTATCTCAAATAGTCATTCTAAATCTGTTTCTCCATTTTTAAAATGGGAATGATAAAAATTATCTATTGGACAGGGTTATGTTGTTTCAGTCTGACTCTTGACTCTGTTGGGGATTTTCTGATTAAAAATATTGGAATGGTTTGCCATTTCTTTCTCCAGCTTATTTTATAGATGAAGAAACCCAGGTGAACAGGGCTCAGTGACTTGTTCAGGGTTACATGGGTGTTAAAGTGTCTGGGGGAATTGATTTGAACTCAGAAAGATGAGCCCTGGCCCAGCACTCTTAATCTACTTCATCATGTAGCTGCCTTGTTAAGATTATAATGAGGATAGAATAGAATAATACATGTAAAAACATTTTGCAAACTTTAAAAGAATTATAAAGGTTTTAGTTGTGTTATTACTTGGGTTGTTGTCTGAGTAAAGGTTATACTCTGAGCTTTTAACTTCTCCATTGTATTATTGGTATTTTTCAAGTTGTTTTCAAACCTTCTCTCTCCTTCCCCTTCCTCTTTTCTTAAATTCTCCCCCCACCCCCATCCCCAGCTAAACAGTGATACAAAATTCATGCCCCTTAACCCCCAATAAAAGCCTATATTCCAAAACCCCTCATGTGGGGGAAAGGTCTTTTTATTAGGAACAGGTACTTAAAAGAAATTTTTTAAATCTTAGTTTCTTGTGAATTCCATCTTAAATTTAGTTTTTTTTTTAAAAAGTATACTTTTAAAACTATACAGTTAAGTAAATTTGAGACTACACATCTACTAGAGGCTTGGCTTTGGAGTTATGGACATCTGTTTCAAGAAGTATGGATGCTTCAGAATATCTGAGTAGCCACAGACCACAACCCCTTAGTGCCCATAGATATCTCTTTAAAGAATCAGAGTTTGAGTGGTTCCTGATCTGCATTAACAAAGGGAATGTCTATATTGGAAATTTAATGAAATTATAGGTCTGGGAAGTTGGGTTAAGTGACTTGCCCAAGGTCACATAGCTAGGAAGTGTTAAGTGTTTGAGATCAAATTTGAACTCAGGTCCTCCTGACTTAAGAGCTGGTGTTCTAACCACTTAGCTGCTCCTACACATATTTTAAGAAGTCTTTTTTTTTGTATTTTACTTTTTAGTTACCTAGAAATAAAATTGCTATTTTTGCCTCAATTCTTTGTTTGGTTAAGAATTCATCTTTTAGCCATAACTATGAAAGATACTTCTTCATCTTATTGTCTTCTAATTTGTTTATGCTGTGTGCTTTAATATTCAAGTGATGAATCATTTTTGTGTTTGTAGGATGTGGTGCAAATGGTTGGTCTAATCATAATTTTTACCAAACTGCTTTCCAGTTTTTCCAAGCAATTTTTATAAAATAGTGATTTCCCCCCTCTTCTCCTCCTCTCCCCCTGGGAATTTTGTTTAACAGTACCAGGTACTTTTAAAATAGTTACTTATTTGATAGAATTTGAGGTCTGAATATGAGCAGTTCTTCATTCCTACTTTAAGGAAAAAAAAAAGGTATTGTTGTAGGTGTTTTCCTCCAAATTAGTTTTCTTGTTTTGTCTAGATGTATAAATTATCTCCTTGATGTTTTGATTTTTAAACAAGTAAATTTCTTGATTAGGTAGAGAAATGTTTCATTTTGAGCCTCACATTATTGTGAACTTTTATTGGAATAATTTTTATTAAACTTAGCTCTCCATTCATACTCTGTGCTCTTTATATAAAAATATATAGGAATGCAACTGTTGTCTCAGTTTCATCATGATTACTGTAATCATCACCTTTTTATTTCTGGTAAGAAATTGGCAATATTGTAGGAAAAATCCATGATGTTCTATCATGAATGGCTTTGGGACATACCATTTGAGGTATAATATTTGGAAGCAGTAGACATAGTAAAATAATTTGTTGAAATATTCTTTTTTATAATAGAGTTTAGTCTGTATTTTGGTCCTTTTGGAATTATTCCATGATTGTGAGAAAGTCACTTTTATAGTAGGGTTCTTGGTTAATGGATCCCTTAACCAGAAAGTGCTTTTTCCAAAATTGCCAATTTGTAAAGAACTTTTGAAGCGAATGACTTCACATTTCATTTTGAACAAAACTTCTTGGGTCAGTGAGATTAGGTAAGTGAGAATGGAATATATATTCTAAGCCTGGACTAAGAAACCCTGGGATTGAGAAAAAGGTTCTGTCTTAATCTTCAATAGAAGAAGCAACAATAGAATGGTTGAAAGAACCAGAAGTCAACATAATATATTTGAAAGAACTGATGACCAAACTTTTGAGTGACTACATATTTATCTTAAGAGGGTCTATAGAATTCTGGAACTCGAAGCAAAGTTATGTCATTTTCCACTAAATGTGGAAAGCCTCATAACCTATAGCAGAAGTCCTTAACCTGCAAACTGTGAAATAAACCCCCCACTCCACCCCCACCCCGGTTTCCTTTATAAATCTCTGCATTTTATTAATTACATTTAAAACCATTCTGAGAAGGGATCTAAAAACTTCATCAGACTTGCCAAAAAATTCTGTGACACAAAAAAGTTAAGAATACCCTTGATCTATAGAAATTATCTTAACCTTTGAACTCTACTACCTTTTTCCTGTAATATAGTAGACATCTGTATTTGCCATAACTTTTTACATTGAGATTTCATTTTATATATTTTGAAGCAATGATTATTTTGCATTAATTTTGTAGGTTATTAAAGGTATGGAATAATGATATAATTTATATGGCAAAGTAGATAGAAAAGAGAAATTCTTCCCCATGCTTAATGTCCATCCATTTAAAAATCTAAATCATGAATATTTGGAGGAAGTATAACATGACCACAAGTATTTGGAGGATTATGTCATTAAAACTACTTATCTATCCATGTCTACACTTATATAAATGTGTATGTATATACTGTATATGTATATATGTATGCATGTAGCTATGCATCTAGTGTACATGTACACATAGAGGTATATATGAATAGATACCTGCATATCTACATACATACACATATACATGTGTATACATATCTATATACCCATATATCATATAAATATATAAGAATAAAATAAAAAGTGCTTAGCAGAGAACAAAAGAATAATCTACAAGGAAACAGAAAAAATGGACAGTCATGAATATATTTTCTTCTATTATGTGTGCTTTCTTGAATGGAAATTTATTATTACATATTTTGAAATTTTTCCTGATATTCTGGGCACATGACAGTATTTTTAAATTTTTCCTTTTTTGTCTTTTTCTAGTTTGCTTAAATATATATAAAAAAAAGTAAAAATAAGTAAAAAATACTACATACTTATAAATTGTTTCATTTAAATAAACTTGGTGAAAAGATTGTAGCTACTAGGCCTTAGATTCATATCACTCTATTGAGAAAGATAGAGAATCATCTCTGGACTTCTTACTGATCCCAGGACTCTACAGAGAGATCCCTAGAAATATCCTTGGATAGAGAAGCATGAGCAGCAGGGTGAAAGATGAACCTTCCTAGCTAGTAGTTTTAACATTTTCTGACAGCTTCATAGAGCTCATTTCCAATCCAGACTGAGCCTTCCCTGAGTCCTTGATTCAGTATGAGGATGCATTTGGGGTGTTCTGCTTGGTCTAGCCCTCTATCCCTGCCAACCCTAGCTTTCTCCAAGTGAATATCAGCTGGTTAAGCCCAGCTTGAGAGAGAAGGCTGTTATTAGCAGGGCCAGTACAGCATTCTAGACTTGAGCCAAATAGAACCTAGGACTGGCCCAGTTCCAACAGCTTCCAAATCCAGCATTAGTCTGCCAGAGAGAGAAAAAGAGAGAGAGAGAGACACAGAGAGAGAGAGAGAGAGAGAGAGAGAGAGAGCGCGCCTTGGGATGTTCCATGGCAGGACTAGTGGCTGAAATCCAGCAAAAGGCCTAAGGTAAAACCTAATCTGATCTGTTTCAAAGTTTGGGCCAATAGGAATCCAGCACTGAGAGTAGCTTCTTAGCCCAGAAGTAAGGGAAAAGGACTTCAGGTAGAGAGTTATTGGAGCTCTGTAACAAGGAGTCCCCAACTAGAGCCCAGACTTCAGATAACTCTAGGGTAGATCCTAGAAGTTAAAGAAGGATGTAGTTGAGTCCAGTGTACTTGGGACCAGGTAGCTGTATCTTATCCATGCCATTCATTTTTAGAGCTTGGTTCAAGTTCAGCTCCTCCTCAAACCAACCTCTGTGTCTCCAAAACTGCAACACATAACATTGCTACAAGAAAAACTGAATACCAGAAAAGTCCAGGGAGTAAACCTGGATGAAGATAATAAATCTACAAGATCATCTATTAATCCTTTGGGGGGAAAATATATCTTGTCTATAAGGACTTCGAGATTACCTGGAAAAAATGAAATAACATACAAAATATAAAAGCTAGGGGGGAGAAAGACTGGCATGGAAAATATACTTTAGAACAGATGGTAACAAACGGACCTCATTCAAGACCTGAATGCCCTAAAAATTAGAATAAGCCAAATGACTCAGTAAGGCAAGAAATATCAAAAGTCCAAATAAATAATCTATTTCAGGACATTATGAATGAAAACTAGGAGCCAAGAAAGAGTTCAAAACCAAGGAATTATAGTACAGATTGTATGAGACTTTGACACTGCTGCAAGTAAAAAGAGAGCTTGGAATATTTTTAGCAAAACAAAAAATATTGACATGCCTTTATTTCCTATGTCATTTCATTATAAGTCAGAGATGGCAAGAGGTAATAAAATATCTGTTATCTCCTGCCTTTATCTCTGATTTTGAAACAAATGTTGCTGGCAGATACAGAAAGAATAAAAGAATGATAGAGCGAAGCCATTCTTGTGGAACATACTTGCATAGTTTGGTCAGAATTTTCATATACCTTGAAATGCTATTTTATCCCTGAATAAATAATGAAATAAATGAAATTGAAAACTTAAAAAAGGCATTTGGGCAATCTATTTGAAAACTTCCAGGGACACTTTTCTTCACAAGTCCTTTTCATATTTCTCATTTGTGCTTCTCAAGCCCTTTTTACTACCTTGGACTATTGCAATATACTTCTAACAAGTTTTTGCATTTCTGCTTTGTATTGTGTCCGATCTTTCAATAAAAATTTTCTCAATTGTATTTTATTTTTCCAAATACATGTAATGATAGTTTTCAACATTCCTTTTTGAAAAAATTGTTGCAAATTTTTCTCCTTATCTTCCTCCCCTCCCCTCTCTCCAAGACAGCAAGCAAGCAATCTAATATAGATTAAATATGTCCTATCCATTTAAACATTTTCATATTTGTTGTATAAGAAAAATCAGTCCAAAAGGGGAGGAAATGTGAGAAAGAAAAAAAGCCCCAAAAGGTAAAAATACTATAATTTAATCCACATTAATTCTCCATAATTTTCTCTCTGGGTGTGATTGGCACAAAATAACTTTTTTACAGAACTTTGAGCAAAACATTCAGTGATATATATTGTCATAAAGTACAAATGCTTTACTCTTGTCATTCAAGGTTCTTTATAATCTGACATCTACCTTTCTAGTGTTACATTATTTTCTTTCACAAATTTTTTGATCCAGCTGGACTGGACTACTTAACATTATTTTTATTCATTTGTTTTCTTAAGTTTCTTCCCTCCCTTTTTCTAGCCCCTTTTCTCCTCTCTCCCCCCCCCCAAACCCCCCCCCCCCAAAAAAAAAAGTAAAACTAAACTCTTGTAGCATATAAAGACAGTCAAGTGAAATAAATTCCCATCTTAGCCATGTCCAAAAGTGGGCTTCATTCTGCATATTAGTGTGTCTCCTGTCAGTAAATGGATACTAGCATTCCCCCCCCCCCCCCCCGAGGCAGTTGGGGTTAAGTGACTTGCCCAGGGTCACAGCTAGGAAGTGTTAAGTGTCTGAGGCCAGATTTGAACGCATGTCTTCCTGACTTCAGGGCTGGTGCTCTATCCATTGCGCTACTTAGCTGCCTCTCCTATATAACTTTTAAAGCACCATTTAAATACCATGAAACTTTTATCGAATATTATATAGAACTCTACATATTTCCTTTGGATTTAATGTATATTAATTAAAGCTGTGTATATGTTCTAGCAAGCTAGTAGAACAGTTCTTTGATGTGACAACTTCTAGGACTTAAAACTTATTTACTTAATTTGGACATGACAAATATTAGGGCACCTTAGTAGTACCATTTAAAGGAGTTAATTGTAAAAATGCACTTTATAAATTATAAATATAAATATGAGCTGCTATTGTTGTCATTCATTTTTCTTTTTTTTTAATAGCTTTTTATTTACAAGGTATATGCATGGATAATTTTACAGTATTGATAATTGCCAAACCTTTTGTTTCAATTTTTCCCTTCCTTCCCCCCTTCCCCTCCCCCAAATGGCAGGTTGACCAATACATTTTTTTTTTCAATACATGTTTAAAGTATAAATTAAATACAATATAAGTATACATATCAAAACAGTTATTTTACTGTACAAAAAGAATCGGACTTTGAAATAGTGTACTATTAGCCTGTGAAGGAAATCAAAAATGGAAGTGGACAAAAATAAAGGGATTGGGAATTCTATGTAATGGTTCATAGTCATCTCCCAGAGTTCTTTCTCTGGGTGTAGCTGGTTCAATTCATTACTGCTCTATTGAAACTGATTTGGTTCATCTCATTGCTGGAGATAGCCATGTCCATCAGAATTGATCATCATATAGTATTGTTGTTGAAGTATATAATGATCTCCTAGTCCTGCTCATTTCATTCAGCATCAGTTCATGTTAAGTCTCTCCAGCCCTTTCTGAAATCATCCTGCTGATCATTTCTTACAGAACAATAATATTCCATAATATTCATGTACCACAATTTATTCAGCCATTCTCCAATCGATGGGCATCCACTCAGTTTCCAGTTTCTGGCCATTACAAAGAGACCTGCCACAAACATTCGTGCACATACAGATCCCTTTCCCTTTAAGATTTCTTTGGGATATAAGCCCAGTAGAAACACTGGTGGATCAAAGGGTATGCACAGTTTGATAACTTTTTGAGCATAGTTCCAAATTGCTCTACAGAATGGCTGGATGTATTCACAATTTCACTAACAATGTATTAGTGTCCCTGTTTTTCTACATCCCCTCCAACATTCCGCATTATCTTTCCCTGTCATTAGCCAATCTGACAGGTGTGTAGTGGTATCTCAGAGTTGTCTTAATTTGCATTTCTGTGATTAATAATGACATTGACCCACACTTAACACTGTACACCAAGATAAGGTCAAAATAGGTTCATGACCTAGGCATAAAGAATGAGATTAAACATAAATTGGAAGAGCATAGGATAGTTTACCTCTCAGACCTGTGGAAGAGGAAGGAATTTATGACCAAAGAAGAACTAGAGATCATTATTGATCATAAAATAGAAAAACTTGATTATATCAAATAATAAAAATAAATAAATCAAATTATATCAAAAAAGTTTTTGTACAAACAAAATTAATGCAGACAAGAGTAGAAGGGAAGCAATAAACTGGGAAAACATTTTTACAGTCAAAGTTTCTGATAAACACCTCATTTCCAAAATATATAGAGAATTGACTCTAGTTTATAAGAAATCAAGCCATTCTCCAAATGATAAATGGTCAAAGGATATGAACAGACAATTCTCAGAAGAAGAAATTGAAACTATTTCTAGCCATATGAAAAGATGCTCCAAGTCATGTATTTTTCAATAAAGGAAAAATGCTGAGTGCTCTTAGATGGGAAGAAAATAGGTACAAGTTCTGTGGTCGTATTTTGCCAGTGTTTATAATTGTGGGCTTGCTATTGTTTCTTTAGACATAGAATGAACAAAGGGAGGAGAAGGGAGAGAAGGGGCAATTCTTGGAATGATACAACTTTTATACCTCAGGCTTGGCTGTGACAGGAGACCATTTCTCATATTCCTTAGAGATCCCATTCATATATGAAGACTTCTGTGGAATATGACTGTATCTTACCTTCCTGTAACTAGCACCATCATCAAATTTTTATACTCTGTTTTCAAGAAATTAAAAAATAGGAATTAAGGCTTTTCAATAGATTTCCTGACATTTACTTAAAGGCTTCACAAACTTTGTCTAACATTTATATTTGCTCTTTTAAAAATTAATCTTGGAGTTATTTCTTTTTTCAGGCAATATACCACATTGGAGAGAGGTCTGGACTTGGAAATCAGTTGGAAGATCTGGTTTTAGATCCTACCTCCAATGAATGCTATAAACAAACTACATTCTCTTGAGTCTAAGCCAATTCTTTTAGAAGATTCTTTAAGTTATTAATATATTGGGCATTTCAGTATATGGTATAAATTCTTACATCAGCATTCTCAATGATGACATCACAGGACTTATTTTTGTTTATATGCGAATGGCAGGGCTTTACTTGTTAACAAACTTCTTGTTAAGTTTTGCTTTTGGTCTCTTTTTCACAGATTTTTGATTATTCAGTTCTCGCTCTATGTTAGGCAGGCATAGCCAGGACACAGATTGGAGGAACTTATATGTAATATCTAGAAATTTTATCTGGCAGCCCAGTATAAATGAAATCTCATCCTAATGCTATAGAGAAAAATTGTAGGATAAAAATATTACCAGGTCTCAGCCAGAGGTCCTCTTTTATAAGATTATAGTAAATATATTTCTTTACCAACTTTAGAGGTTATGACCTATGTAATTGATATTTAAATCATCAAGACAAAAACTTTCCCTCAGATTTTTATTCATTGTGTGGTGTTACATAAAAATCTTTATAATAGTGAAAGTCCTCCGCTTGCCCTCTTTATATGTATTTTGTACAGAGGACCTTTGGTCATAGTTTTCTATTATGGTTGTATGCCCAGACTCATGTTACATGTAGAATATTATTGTAAAAACATAACAAAGGAAACACTATCAGTACACCAATTTCTACTCACCGTACATACTAATAATTACATGATAAGCTCACAGAGAAAGATATGTGTAATTGAGTTGATTTTATGTCTGCAGATGTTGTCATTCAATCACATACTAAAAATTCTTTTTTATTTTTAGCTGTGATGCTGACCCATCAGCTCTAGCTAAATATGTTCTTGCTTTGGTAAAGAAGGATAAAAGTGAAAAAGAGCTGAAGGCTTTATGTATTGATCAACTGGATGTATTTCTTCAGAAGGGTGAGTGGGAATTGTTATACTTATTTTAATAAACTTTAAAAAATATTTTTAAAAAAATTAATCAAATTGAAATATAGCTAGGATATAGTTTTAACAAGTAGCAAATAAGAACATCACTTGTCATATTTAAATTTTGCTAACATGAAAGACATTAGCCTCTGTAATCATGGCAACATGATTTTTTTCAACTTGGTCTTTTTTACTAGTTATATGAAAAAATCTGCTGAAACTATAAAAATGTAATATTATTTAAAATATTATTAATTAAAAATTAAAAAGCATTGTCAGAATGCTGGCATAACTATTGTGTTACTGTTAAATATTGGATGATTAATAGCTTATCAATGGATCTTAACCCATAGGTTTTCTAATTTCTCTTTTTAGAGACACAGATATTTGTAGAGAAACTTTTTGATGCTGTGAATACGAAGAGCTACCTACCTCCACCTGAACAGCCATCATCAGGAAGTCTAAAGGTAGAATTTTTTCAACACCAAGAAAAAGATATAAAAAAGGAAGAGGTAGGAATTTGGGTCATATCTTACAAGCTGTTTAAGTTGTCCATATGACATCAGCATTTAATTATCTGAATTTTATTTGCCATATCCTGTTCTTTGGAGGCTTATAATCATACTATTATTATATATTTTAGGATCAGATTTGCAAAATATCTTTTTTACTTTGCAGTATTATTAGATGCACATAATATAAGAATTCCTCTTTAGTAAAAGAGCCAAAAAGTCAGACATAATGTCCAATTGATGTAAAAACTCTTAACTACATATGTAAAGGATCCCTGAAATAGCATTTTCTGTTTCATTTTTTAGGCCTTTTTCATTTTATTTAACTGCTGCCAGTTAAAACTGGAATTCTAATAGCCACCTATTAGTTTTTGAAGATTGCAGTGGTAGCAGTACTAATTCATGGAAATTGAGCCATCATGTGTGTTCAAGCAGAACTATTATGTTACTAGATTTTTAAAGAAATATTTGGGGCCAGAGGGATAACAAAAAAGGGGTAGGCCCCTTGCTTGGGGTGGATGGTATATTGTTAACGACGGCAGAGAGAAAGTGGAACTACTCAACTGCTATTTTGCTTCCGTCTTCTCTGTCAAGGAGAATGATCTTCAGACTGGAAAGGATAGAACAAACATGGTTAAAAGGGAATTGGAGCCAAAGATAGGTGAGGAGATAGTGAGAGAGCACCTAGCGACTCTAAATGAGTTCAAGTCTCCTGGCCTGGACGAATTACACCCTAGGGTGCTGAAAGAACTCACAGATGTGATCGCTGAACCGCTGTCGGTGATCTTTGATGAATCGTGGAGAACGGGAGAGGTGCCACGGGACTGGAGACGGGCAAATGTCCCAATTTTCAAAAAGGGGAAGAAGGTGGATTCCACAAACTACAGACCGGTGAGCTTCACGTTCATCCCAGGCAAAATTCTAAAACGGATTATTAAACGGATGTTTGTGAGCACTTAGAAAGTTGAGCAGTGATCAGTACGAACCACCATGAGTTCATTAAGAACAAGTCATGCCAGATTAATCATTTCTTTTTTGACTAGGTTATTAGAGCATGGGAATGCTATAGGAAATTATATATCTGGATTTCAGCAAGGCATTTGACAAAGTTTCTCATGATACTGTTGTGGACAAGATGGAGAAATATGGGATGGAAGATAGTACAGTTGGGTGGATTCAGACCAGGTTGAATGACTGAACTCCAATGTTTATTGATTAATGGATCGCTATAAATCAGGAGGGTGGTCTTTAGTGACTTGCCAAAGAGCTTTGTTCTCTGCCCTTTTCCATTCAGCATTTATATCAATGACTTGGATGAAGACATTGATGACATGCTTACCAAGTTTGCAGATGACATGAATCTGGGTGGGATATCTAATGTACTGGATCACAGAATTGGATCACAGGATCCAATATTACTCTTATCGGTTTGGAATTATGATCTGAATCTAACAAGATAAAACATAAAAGATACACACACACATATTTGTAAAAAGGCTTGCTTTTAAGTTGAAAAAAATTAAAATGTGCAGAAGTTCAAATTGGAGAGTAATATGACTAGAAAGCAGTTCATATTTTTCGAAGAAAGCTTAATGTGTGTTGACAGTGTTATTTGGCTACCAGAAAAACTAATGCTGTCTTAGGCTGCAATAATAGAAATATAATGTCCTACACAAGTAAGGGGCTAGTTCTACTATAATCTGTCCTGGTCAGACCTAAGCTTCAGCATTATGTTCAGTTTGGATGCCACATTAAAAGTTGAATGAGGAAAAGTCATGGGGTATTCTAGGGAATGATAACTAGAATAGTGAGGACATTAGTAACCATGTCAGGATAATATGTAAATGAATTGAGGGTGATTAGCTTGGAGAAAGAAAGACTATGATAATTGTCTTTACATAGTTTTAAGGGCTTTCATGTAGAAGGGAAATTAAATTAATTCTATGTAGCTCCAAAGTACAGAACAGGGTACAGAGTAAAAGGCAGAAATTTTAAGGAATCATATTTTGACATATAAGATATAGAGCTGTCTTGAAAGGAAATGGGCTAAAAAAACAAAAAGAAAGAAATAAAGAAAGGAAATGGACTTCTCTACAAGCTTTTCATCACTAGTTGTGTTCAAAGCAGGTAAATCATTTTCTATGCTGGTCATAGAAGAGATTTTCTATAACTTCTCTTAGATTACTTGTCAGCCATTGTTAATTTCATGCACATTTGTATCAAAAAAAAAAAAAATGGGCCAGTCTATCTTTATAATTTTGACCTTTGCAGATTGTAAAACTTGTCAAAGAAGAGCCTGAAGGTGTACTTTGGTATCTCAAGACAGTCATTAATTACAGGAACTAAGCTACTTGAAAATGCTAACAAATGTTTATTGAAAGTATTAAGTAGAACAAATAAGAATTATTTATTTCTGGGCTTAGAATTTAAGAGCCTGAATTTAAACTATAATTTTTAAAAGTTAGGAATTGTGATAAAATTGCAAAGATACAACTAAATGGATCAATTCTATTGAAGAGGTATCATGGGTAACTTTGGCATTTGTCCTTTCTGGGACCCTATTTAACTCAAATTCAAGGCTCAGGGGAATTGTCTTTCCTCCAGCCTTCTAAGCAACATCAGCTTTAAGTTTCCTATTTTCTTTGAGTGGGGTAAGTCACTTTTTAGCTCTTGTATCTTCCTAATCATTCCCTTTAAGCAGAACCTCTGCATGATCTTTTAGTCTGCCTTCATGTCAGAAAGTAATCTGAGCTAGTCACACCAAAAAAATCAATGGCCTTTGAGTTTGACTTTGTTAGTATTGTTTGAAGAATTGGAGGAACATAGAATTATCACTTTACACAAGTAGAGGAAATAGGTCATTGCCAGTTGACATAAATAAAGTGCTGTGGCAGAAGCTGAAGTGGGAAGCTGAAGTGGAATCGGTATATAGGGTCGGGTTTTTTGCTTCCCAGAATATCTCTGAATTTGTATTCAGAGATTCCTCCTGTGGGTTATCATGCCATGAATTCACACTCGGGAATGCTCTAAGAATTGCTGCTTTTGGCACTCTTGAAGTTAGGGAGAGAGACAAGAATGATTTTATCAAGAATTCAGATGCAGATTGAAGGGGTCAGTAAAAACCTCTTGGGTGAACACAATTTGGAAACATAACCATGGTTTGAGGAACTTTGTTCCTTCTGCTGAATTATTTGTCAAAACCTTTAATTCATCTGAACTGTTGATGTTTATTTCCAACTTTTTGGCTATTGTTTGATTTAGTCCTAGTCTTTTTATTCATTGCATTTTGAGGATACCAATATCAGTTGGCTATCTGGGCTAACCATTATGAATTGTTTTTGATATGATTAGTAGAAATCCTCCATGAAAATTATTTTTTAAGAGCTACTGATCTAAATTATCTCTTGAATGAGGCTTTGAATCAGAACAAAAGAGGAGATAGATTGAGGTGAGTTTTCTGAGTAATTTTGCATGTTTGTAAGAGCTTTCTTTGTCCCTAACTTCAAATGTGTTTGGAAATTAAAAATGCAAAAGAAGAGATGGGGATGGAGATGAATATAGATTGGCTTCGTAGTTGCTTCCTTGAAGAAGTTAAGAATTGAAAAGTAGGATGCCTGAGATTAGCTAAAGGTTACTCTTAGTTGGAAACTATGAGTTTGTTTAAAGAATCTAAAAATGATGACTATAGTCATGTAGACATGATGGCAAAAATGGTAATTTTCTAACTGCTATATGTTTTAAGAATAACAAATATAGCATGTAACTGTAAAAAAGTGAATCATAATAGTCATTTTTGAGTTATGTACTTTTTTTCTTCAAAAACTTCAAGGTGATCATGATAGTTTATTTGAATAGAGGAGTAAGAGATTTATTTGTCGGTTTAAAAATTTCCTGGTAGACTCTGCCTTGGAGTTGTTAAATTTAGTTAAGTATCTGATTTTTACCATATTAAATTCAATAATTCTTCATGTATTATAATCTCCCCCCTTTTGTGGTTTATTTAGATTTATATGTATATTAATGTCCAACTCCAGCATTGTAACTTTTTTAAAAGCCTGTCTTTAAAATATAATTGTACTTACATAATCTTAAATTGTGAGCAAAATTTACTTCGGCCTAAAATTAAGAAGTATCTCATTAAAACAAAATCAAAACCAAAACCTCAGTCATTTAAATAATTCTCTGAAAAGAATTATTGTACTTTTAGAAAAATTATAAAAGTAATAGAATTCAATCTGTGTTTTCCAACAGTTTTCTCATTTTTGGAGAAATGGTTGGCAAAATGTGTCACTTTTAGAGGATGAATGTTGAACGGTACTAAGCTAAATTGTATATATTTTTAGTCATTATTTTAAATTGTCTTTTCTTCTCTGACTACCACACTTCTGTAAGAAGGCTTATGTTTCCCTTTCCTGATGTAGCAACTCAATACCTACTTACCTTACTGTATATCAAATAAGGGATAGTTACCTTAGTTCCCAAGTTAATTAGTTTCATCCCATCTATAGGTTGACTTCAGGGCTATCCTTTCCTCACCTTTTGCATGCAAAACCTAGTATATATAGTAAGCTTTAAACAAATGCTTATTGATTGATTGATGTAGTATCCTTATCCACCTGCCCAGTAATTTATTTTCTGTCCCTCTTATCTCACCCAAATATATTCTTTCTGCTTTCCTCTCTGTTTGTAACTTCCTAGGGGAAGAAATATAGGAAAGTTAGATGGCATCAATACAATGTGGAATTGGAATTTAGAACTTAAGTGGAATTGTATGGAAAAAGCATGGGGAATCTTTGAGAATCAGTACTGAGTTGTTAGAGAAAACCAAGTGTTAGAAAAGAGTAAAGATTAGAGAGAAATAATGTCTGATTTGAGTTTATCTGAGGATTTTTTTCCTCATTGTATCATGAGATGAAAGCCATCTAGAGGATTGATAGTGGGTCATCATGGTGATGATGTATTAGTTGTCATATTATTCATATTAGTTATTACACCTGGACTGCTTCATATTAGGTACTTTGCTGTCTTGCTGAAATATTTATTTTATGCTAGTCCTACTAAAAACTAATTCTTTCTTACACTTCCCTTTATGATGTTAGTGAATTTGTCCATATCATTAAGGCTAAATGTTCAAAAATATTTTCTTTGTGAAGAAATGAAGCAAAATCTTTCCTTAATTATCTTTGAAAATGTCACTTTATTGTCCTTACTAATTTTTATATTTGTTGAGTTTAATTATTTTCTAGATACTTTTAAACAATTAATTTTCACTCATCTTTATTAACTAACTGAATTAAATAACATGCCTAATAGGTAATTAATTGTATATTTTCCTTTATATTTATTGTAAAGTACATAAAGTTGTAAGTTACCTTATTAAAATTTTAACTTGGTAGTATGCATTGCTGAATTTTAAAATAATTTTTGCTGAATATTTTTTGAAAAATTCTTTCCTAAACTGCAGATCACAAAGGAGGAGGAACGAGAGAAGAAGTTTTCTAGAAGGTTAAATCATAGTCCTCCCCAGTCAAGTTCCCGGTACAGAGAAAATAGGTGATAAATTCATTATAAGTTGTTAAGTTCAAATGATTAAGATTGTTGAATGCTTACTTTAGACTTAAATTAGCTCTTTATATATAGAAGTTAGTGATTAGGAGTTTAATTGGACCCAAAATATCTGGGATTTCTTTCTATATAATCTTTTAAAGAACTTTCCGCTTCATATTCTGTGATTCCATTAATTTATTCCTTTCCTTAGAAAAGATGGAGATGATTTAGACATGGACTTTGCTGTCGTGAAAAGTCTTTTATGCAGCCAGATTTATGTATGCCCATTAGTGGCAGCTTGGGTAAAGTGCCAGGCTTGGAGTCAGGATTTGAATTCAAATATAGCTTCAGATACTGCTTGTGTGGCTAATAATTCATTTAATCTCTGCATATCTCAATTTTCCCATCTGTAAAGTAGGGATAATAATAGCACCTGCCTCCCACATTTCTCACATGTTGTGAGAAACAAATGAGATAATTGTAAATCATTTTGCAAAGTACCTGGCACATAGTAAATACTATGTATGTAAAAGTTTATTATTATTAGTTACTCATACTGTACAATGAATGGTAATACAATAGCTATGTAATAAGAAACTAATGTTAAAGATCATCTTAGACAACTTTCTTATTTTGTAGATGAAAGAAAGGCATGAAGATCTAGATATATTAATCAATATTAATTAATCAATAAGATTAAGGAAGATTTCTTGGAAAAGTTACATTTTGAATTGGTTTTTAAAGGATGGGTAGGATTTCAAAATAGTGAGTTTGGAAAATAAGGCATTCTAGACACAGAACAGGATGGAAATGTTATCTCTTATAATTATATTTCTACCTCTGGGGGAGAGCTATTAGGTCTTTGTTGTACTTATTTCCCACATTAAATGCCTTCAGTATTTTGAAGTTTGGGTACTGTCACACATTAGAAGGAATAGAATGACTTTTTGTCTTGTTTTCTTTTTTCCATTAGGATAAATAATTTAAAAAAAAAAATGATCCCATTCTAGGATGTGGGTAGTGGAATATAACTCTAAATAATGGGAAATTGAAGTATACTTTGTCTTATATTTTAATGCAACTAAAAATCAGTTATAAAAGGAATATCTTTAATATAATTTGTTATCTAAGAATACCATGTACAGTTGAATGAGTATATATTAGTACTTTTAAAAAATTGGGATTTTGAGTCTTAATTTAAAAAAAGAAGCATCAATTTTGTATAATATTTATCTAGAATTTCATGTTACAATGCAACATTTTTTTTGCTGATACTTCGTTTGGCCTGCATTTTTCCTTTCATCGTGTCAGTATCTTAACTATGAAAAAAAACAAAACAAAACATTTTAGAATTCTATGCATATGATGCAGTCAAATACCTTATATGTGGAGGTGTAGACTATTGAACTTTAATTTTGGATCATCAAAACCTTATCTATAATTTGATTGTAGAACTGATTAATGCTTTTGATAAGAAATTTGGTGGTGACGTTTAGATTTTTAACTGACAATTTTGTATCTAGTAGCCTCAATTTTTAAGTATCCTAAAAATTAGTAATTTGATTTTTAGGAGCCGTGATGAAAGGAAAAAGGATGATCGTTCTCGAAAAAGAGATTACGATCGAAACCCACCGAGAAGAGATTCCTATAGAGACCGGTATAATAGAAGAAGAGGGCGAAGCCGAAGTTATAGTCGAAGTCGGAGTCGGAGTTGGAGTAAAGAGCGATTGCGAGACAGAGATAGAGACAGAAGCAGGACCAGAAGCCGAAGTCGAACACGAAGCAGAGGTAAGTAAAATAATGAATACCCTTCTTTCTTGATTTTTTTCCTCCATTTTGTCTCCCTGGCATTTTATTTTAGATTTCGATTAAAACTTCTATTAGCCACTCTTCACATTTACAGCAAACATTTACAAACAACATTTTTACTCTCATGATACAGTTTTTATAAATTTAACATTTTATTAAGAGAGTAAGTTTGCTATTTTTCTTTACTGATTACACATTGGTTTTCAGTTGAGTGAAATATGTATGTTTAGGTGAATGTAATTCTCAATAAACCTAATTGAAGGGAACATAGAATAGTAAAATAATGAAAAAGTATGATTGGTATCATCCATTGTTGATTTTATTTTTAATTTTAATTATACATTTCTGAGCACTTTTTCTTCAATAAGGACTTAGTTCTCTACCTTTCTGTTATTTTTTTTTTTGGAGTTTTCTCTTCTGGCTCATGACTTATTATGTCACTTCAAAACTTAGGGGAAGATGAAGAGTAATTTAAAGATACATGGAACAGTGAAGGGAAAGGAATTAGTATAATAGACTCACTTCTATTTTGTTCCATTTTCACTTTTTTTTAAAGCTTGAAGATTGTGAGTGGGGGGGCAGTATATTCGCTTGTTCACATTACATAAGAAATATTTTCTGTCTTGTTCTTTCTTTTTTCTCTCATGCACTTTACTTTTCCTTTAGTTTTGAGTGCGAATGGAATAGTGGTGAATAAAGAAAACCTTTAAATATAAATACTTGACATTTTAAAATGTAATATACTTTGTTTTGAAGTGTGAATTTCTTGTCTCTATTTAAAATTACTCATTTTTAGATGTATGGGCAATAGCCCTTTCTTATTTATATTTATTCATCATCTATTTAGTGTAGTGCCTTGCATTTAGCAAGCATTTATAGGCTTATAAGTTTTAGGACTTGAAGGATACTCAAAGATGATCTGGTTCAGTCCTAACATTTTACAAATGAGGGAACAGGCCTAGAGAGGTCATGTGGCTTCTTCAGGATTATAAAAGATAATGGTAAGTAGTTGAGCTAGGAATTGAATTTCAGTCCTTTGCCTCCATTACACCATGCTGTCTCTCTTAAGTAAATGTTTGTAAAACTGATATTGAAAGAATTAATAGCTAAGTGAATGGATGATAAAAGTTGTGACTCTAGAAGTTAATGTGAAGTCTCCAAAGCACATTCATTGGAAAACTTTAAAACAAGGCTTTTAAAGAAAATATTTTAAGAAAAAACCCACTGAAAATAATTGATTTTGCATTTCAAAAAACTTAATTCCTGTTTTCATAAATCATACGGGCAGCTAGGTGGTGTAATACAAGTGTTTGACTTGGAGTCAAGAAAACCTGAGTTCAAATGTGACCTCAGACACTTATTAGTTGCATGATACTCAGGGAAAGTCACTTAATTTTTCCATATATCAGTTTCCTCATCTGTAAAATGGGAGTAATTATGCTAACAATTATATTCCCCAGGGTTGTTCTGACAAAATTATATTTGTAAAATGCTTTGAAAACCTTAAAGTGCTATATAACTGTTAGCTGTTTAACTAAAAGGTTTTCAAATTAATTAACTAATATCTTCTGAGAAGTAGCATAATGGTAGGAGTAGAGGACCAATTTTGGAATCATGACACCTTAAGTCCTTTTTTTCCCCTGAGACAATTGGGGTTAATGACTTGCCCAGGGTATACAGCTAGAAATGTTAAATGTCTGAGACCACATTTGAACTCAAGTCCTCCTGACTTCAGGCTGGTGCTCTATCCACTGTGCTATTTAGCTGCTCCCTCTTCCCCGTCCCTCCCCCCCCCCCCCCTTTTTTTTATTCTTACTAATTGTTTTACCGTGGATAAATCACTTACTTGTTTGTTAGTAACCCAAAACAATTCTCTAAGACAATGTAAAAGTCAAAGACTATTTGATTTGCATTGATGAAAGGAGTTTCCATATTGGGACTTTGTCTTGTCTCTCACTCCCATGAAATCAAGTATTGCTCTACCTTTATTTATGTTTAACATAAATGATTAGTCTGAAATATGGGTAAGATGTGGTTAAGAAGCTTTAGAAAGTTTAGAAAGAGGATGTTACGAAAAGAAAAGAGAATGATATGTATGAAGTTTTAAATTTTTGTTCAGTGTTTATATGGTTTCAGAAGCATAATATTGTTCTTGAAAAGGACATTTTTTTCTACAGCATCTATTACTATAATATATTTTTGAAAAAAATGTTTTCTTGTAGAAAGAGATCTGGGAAAACCAAAATATGACCTGGATAGAACAGATCCATTAGAAAACAACTATACTCCAGTTTCTTCTGTAACTAACATTTCATCCGGCCACTATCCTGTTCCTACTTTGAGCAGTACTATTACTGTTATTGCTCCTACTCATCATGGTAATAACACTACAGAAAGCTGGTCTGAATTTCATGAAGACCAGGTGGACCATAACTCTTATGTAAGACCTCCAATGCCAAAGAAACGTTGCCGAGATTATGATGGTAAGTCTTTCAGCTTTTGTGTGCTAAGTACATTCTACATGACATAATACGTTATACATATCTAATTCAGATACATGTTGCTGATAGTGGGAATAGTTGAAATTAGTTTTGGTGAAATTCCTCTTTTATTAACCCAAAATAATGTTGTCCTTTTTAGTTAAATGCTTCTTCAGTTTTGTCTTTTCCCCCTTCTATTGAAGCAAATGATTGAATGTCAATTTTTTAAGTACCATTTATCTTAAAAATAATGCTGCTTTTTTCCCCCCAAACCACAGTAAATTCCTATGAATGTGCTTTTTTCAAAGGAACTGCTACTAAAACATTTTTTAATTAACAGGGAAAAACCTCTTAGGAAACGGGAAATAATATACACATATTGGACCTAGACATTTGAGTGTCTCCTATGTATAAGAAAAGAGATGAGAAAGTAGATGAACAGGGAGCTTTGGAGGAAGATTTTACTGTGAATGCCAAACTTCAGTACTTCAAAAGATCTGTTATTTCATCAATGTGGGTACTCCCTCCACCAACGCAGATGGCACCCCTTTATGCCTTAGTGTAGAGAGTTTCATGAGCTGCTAGGGCTGAGTAAATTAATCACCTAGTGGTCAACCTTTTAGTAATCCTTTCTTAGCTAGTCTGGTCCTCAAATGACATTATGCTATTGGGCCTCTTTTTGAAGCCTTTCTGCCTTTGTAAGGATTCTGCTAGAGCTTTTGCTCCAGTGACTTAGCCTTTGACAACCTAGGGTCATCCTTACATGATAATTAGCTATTGGAAAAGAGCTTTAGTGGAAGAAATGCCAAGCACTGCCAGAAAATGAATGCTTGATTTTAAAAATTAGATAGTGTGCTTGCATTGGAACTAATATGTGCTAGGTATTCTGCCTTATTTATATTTACATGTGTAAATACTTGTCTTGAGATTTTTTTCTTAGTATTATATATAAAACAATTGATTGGGCTTTTATCATTAAGAAGCATTAATGTTCTATTTGAAATGACTGTTTACACTTCCCCAATTAAAGTAAAAAAATATCCCACAAAACATCCATGCAGAACACATTTTTAGAACACTTATAATATGTTAGCTCACATAAATTTTTGCAAAATGGTTTCAGAATTACAGATGTTCTTTATTCACATTTTCTTATGGCTTAATAAGGCTTTTTATCTTTTTTTTTCTCTCTCTCAGAAAAGGGTTTCTGTATGAGAGGAGATATGTGCCCTTTTGATCATGGAAGTGACCCTGTAGTTGTAGAAGATGTAAACCTTCCTGGCATGCTGCCATTCCCAGCACAACCCCCTGTTGTTGAAGGACCACCCCCTCCTGGACTTCCCCCACCTCCACCAATTCTGACACCTCCACCTGTGAATCTTAGACCTCCAGTGCCACCTCCAGGTCCATTACCACCTAGCCTTCCTCCTGTCACAGGTAAATAAATGTGTGTAAAATTTATATGTGTTTATATCTCTATATATTCATATATACTATATGCCTTTATATACTTTGGTTTGTACTTTGTTATGTACTTTGGTTTGTAAAATAAGCTCCCTTTGCTAATTGACTTTTTTACTTTTATTAAAACTGGTATTTAATGTTTTGAACCTAAGGAAAATTTTAAAGAAAACCCAATAATATTCAATTTTAGGGAAATTAGGAAGGAAAGCTAAAATACCTGGGATGAGATATGATAGGTTTTTTACTTCCTTAGTGGGATCATTTGACCTTATTTTATCTTCATGACTCTGTTTTCTGTTCTTCTGGATTTTATTTTATTTTTTTTGGTGAAAATATTTAATCTCAGTTTCAGATTAATCATGTCACTTCTTTTCTAGGGAAAATGAATTTTAAAAAATTTTCTTTATGGAGAATTCAGATATTAGACACATTTTTCAGAAAGATTTAAACAATTAGTAATAAATAAGAGTAGAATTATTTGTGGCACCCGATTGAGGGCATTGAATAAAATAATTAATTGTTCAGATGAGTGTTGAAAAAACTGTAATTTGTGATATCAAACCTGGACTACTTGTTTTTCTGATTATCTTGCATTTTACTCCTGAAAGAGCCAACCAGTTTCATAAAAGATGTTTTTATTTTGTTGTTGGTTTTTTTTTTTTTTAACATATAATTTTATTTTATTTTATTTTTTAAATTTAAATTTTATTTTATTTAATAATAACTTTTTATTGACAGAATCCATGCCAGGATAATGTTTTTTACAACATTATCCCTTGCACTCGCTTATGTTTCATTTTTTTCCCCTCCCTCCCTCTTTCTACCCCTCTCCCCCCCCCCCCCCCCCCCAAGATGGCAAGCAGTCCTATATATGTTAAATATGTTGCAGTATATCCTAGATACAGTACTTATTTGCAGAACCGAACAGTTCTCCCGCTGCACAGGGAGAACTGGATTCAGAAGGTAAAAATAACTCGGGAAGAAAATCAAAAATGCAAATAGTTCACATTCATTTCCCAGTGTTCCTTCTTTGGGTGTAGCTGTTTCTGTCCATCATTTATCCACTGAAACTCAGTTAGATCTCTTTGTCATAGAAATCCACTCCCATCAGAATACATCCTCATACAATATCGTTGTCGAAGTGTATAATGATCTCCTGGTTCTGCTCATCTCACTTAGCATCAGTCCATGTAGGTCTCTCCTGTTTTTATTTTGTAATAGAATATTCTGATCATCATGGAATTCTAGAGTTGTAAGGGAATGCAAAGATCATCTAGTATAACTTAAGACCTATGTTTTGCATCCCTTCCTGTTAATCCTTCATGACTTCCATGAGAAACTTTGGATAAGTTTTTTCTTTATGTGGAGCTGAAATCTACCTTCTTTTTACTTTATCCTCTGATCCTGTCTTCTGAGATCTAGCAGAATTCTGATCCATTTTTGCATATGATAACTCTTTAGGTACTTGATATTTTCCTTTACACGATCTTCCTTCCTTAGCAATTTTTTTGGTTTTCTTAGCATTTTGGGAAGCTCCTAACTCCTAATGGAATTTAGCTTTCTTTAACATGTTATGCTTTTGTAGTGTCCTCAGCTGCTTTTGCCTTCCTTTTCTATTCAGGTTTTTTAAAAAACAAATTATAATCTTATTACCAAGTCTTAAATAAACTTGCTTAGGAACTATTTGCATTTCTACTAATTTTAGATAATAGAACTTTTTTAGGCATCCCTTCTTTGGTGCCTCCATCAGGATTCTTTATCCATTCGTTCACATATTCTGTGGTTGTTTCATTATACTCTGAGATTCTTGAGAGCAGGTATTATCTTTTGCCTTTCTTTGTAATCCCAGCACTTATGATAGTGCCTGGTATATAGTAGGAACTTAATAATGCTTATTGGCTGATTTAATGTAGTTCTTTTTTACCTTTTTTTCCTTAGTTCCTCCCCTCACCCCCATTTACATTTCTAATAAAATTTACTCATCTTTTTTTCTTGTCTTATGGCACTTAGGGTCAATTATAGTATTGTATCACCGTTTATTCATGAATTAACTTGTTATTAGACATTTAGGTTGCTTTTTTTTTTTTTTTTTTTGATGGCACTTTAAGAATATACTATTAAAAATGAATTTATTAGGCAAATTACTTTTTTTTGCATATCTTTATAAAAAGTATGAATTACTTTTATATTTCCTTTTCAACCCCTTGGTCTTATTTTTCTTCATGAAATTTCCTTGTACTTGATTTTGTTTTTGAGAGCCACCCTTTCTTCTGAAATTCATTTCCCATAAAATGCTTCAGATATTAGATTCTTAACTATACTTTGAACTCTGAAATCTAAATTTGCTATAATTTAAACATCTGATATTCTTTTATTTTTGTCAAGGCCTCTGGAATAGCATTACCACTCTCTTCTATGATTCTGTTATTTTTACTTCACTTCCCTATTTCTTTTTAATTGATTAGAATCAAACCTGAGTATCTTTATATCAAAAAATTTAACAGATACACTGCTTTTGCTGAGACCATGTTTCATAATGGGAAGACTTGGGATTGAAGTCAAAAAAGACTTGGGTTTAAATCCCATTCTTAATACTGGCTTAGTAACTTTGGGCCAGTCAATTTCATGTCTTTCCATCATAATTTCATATTAGAAATGTATGTTTTTATTTTAACAGAACTAGATCTCCAATTTTGGCAACTAATGAAAAAACTCAAATATATTGTCTGTGTTTTTGTCTTCTTGTTGATTTGTCTCCAGAACTTATTCTCTCTATTCTTAGGCATTTGAAATTCATTATGTCTTAAACTTTTCATATTATCTCTTTTCTAAAATATGTTTCTTTTCCAGATTTCTCCCATTTTTCTTGAAGGCACTACAATTATTAAAATTACTCGGGTTCACAATTTGGGTATTATCTTCAATTCCTCAATTTCCCTCACTTTGCATGTCTAATCAGTTACCTAATATTTTCTTCTAATTTTACAGTATTGTTTATAGCCATTTTCTTCTTTCTACTCATAAAGGTTTTCAACCTAGGAGACAAGAGAGAACATGTATAAGCATTTAGTGTTAGGGTTCTATTTACTTAGGCAGGCCTCCTCACCTCATTTTTGGACTAGTTCAGTGGCACTTGGTCTTCCTGACTCATTTCTCTCCCCCTCTCTCTCTCCTCCCAAAGTTGTCAGCTTGATTTTCCGAAAGTGTAGATCTAATCACATAGCTCCCTGTTCATCAAACTTTAGTGGCTTCCTATCACTTATATGATCAAAGATAGGTTTCTCTGGGTTGACTCCTTTACATTCTGACTGCCACCAGCTTTTCCAATTTTATTTTATTTATCACTAATACTTGTTAAATTTTAGCCAAAAGATGCCTTGGTGTGGCATCTTATGTCATTTATACTGATTTCAGAATTTGTTAACCAAAAACTGAAAAATTACAGATTAGCATTAGATGGCAATTTTTACATTGTCATTTCCCCATATCTGGAATGTTCTACTATTTTATCTCTGTTTTAGAATCTATTGTTAATTTCAAAACCAAATGACACCTGATTTCCTGTGCTCCTTACTCTTTAGTTAGTTGCTAACACTTTCTTGTGTTACACTCCATTTACCTTGTATTCATTTTGTATATCCTTGTTTGTATCTGTGTTGTTTCCCCAGATAGAATATAAGGTCCTTGCAGGCAGATACTATTTCATTGTTGCTTTTGTATCCTCATTGTTTTGAGCAGTGTCAGGTGCATTGGAGGTGTTTAGCAAATATTTTTTGATTGCTTATACTGCTGTCTGTCATCCTGTTTTAATTAAGTGTTGCATTCATCTTACTCTTAAGATTATTAGACTCAAGTGAGATGCTTTATTGCAAAGTTTTGGCAGATTAAAAAAACATAAATGTCTATTGATTTGAGCCCATCAAAGTCTCTATGATGACTTATGAGAATACTCCATGGCTTTAAAATCTCAAATTCTATTGTTCTAGTTCCCTTTATTTCT
Source organism: Antechinus flavipes (assembly GCF_016432865.1). Classification (NCBI taxonomy): domain Eukaryota; kingdom Metazoa; phylum Chordata; class Mammalia; order Dasyuromorphia; family Dasyuridae; genus Antechinus; species Antechinus flavipes. Next base: position 124,832,373 of record NC_067400.1, on the reverse strand, counting down.
TAGCCATATATGATGAATTGGTTTAGTGAAATGAGACTTTGACTTGTGTTATTGTTCTTCTTTTTGGATATTGTTTCTTTTGAATTATTTGACAACTCTGCTCCTTGTTTTTGTCATAGCTGTTAATGTTTGCCAAGTGCCTTGCCTTATCTATGGCTAGTTTTTTTTTCCTTTCTCAATTTAAAGTTCTTATGATGAAGTCTAGAAATCTCTAGACACATATTCATTTCTTAGCAAAGAACTCATCTTTGCTGTGTGTCAAAGAATAATTTCATCTTGTTTGTAATATAAGTCATATCAGAACAATGACCTGACCAAAGGAAATATTTTGATTAGCCTATATTTAATTTATTTACTTTTAGTTGATATATTTTATTAACTTTCATAGGGCCACCACCTCCACTTCCTCCTTTGCAGCCATCTGGCATGGATGCTCCTCCAAATTCTGCAACCAGTTCTGTTCCCACTGTAGTAACAACGGGTATTCATCACCAGCCTCCGCCTGCACCACCCTCTCTCTTCACAGCAGGTGCAGTATGGACTTATTAAGATTATCAGTTCTGTCATAGAATTTTAGGATGAAAAAACTTGGCTATTATCTAATCCACATGTGGAAAGTCAAAGTTATTTGTACAGGATAACAATTCGTATTGTACAATATACTATTTTTACAGCTAGAGGACTGTCTAGTCAGTCTTTTTGCTAACAGTAAAATAACCTAAACCCTAAAAAGGTTAAAAGACTTGTCAAGGGTGTCTATCATAATGGACGATGAGGTATAGAGTTGCAGTCATTCATTTTTGTACTGTTTGTCATTATACCTGGAACATTTTTCTTGGTAAAATTCCATAGGGCAGTATAAAAATTGTCACTTCTAAGAACTCTTGGGGGAATATACACATGTGCACGTACATGTGCCCATATACACATACTCTGCTAAATAGAACATATGATGGAATGTTGGACTTGGAGTCAGGAACATCTGACTTTAAATTTGGCCTGACACACTTTGTACCTATGTGATCCTAGTTAAGTCACTTAACCTCTTTGTTTGCCTAAGTTTTTTTACCTGTAAAGTGGGAATATAATAACATCTGCTTCCTAGAATTGTTGTGAAAATAAACTAAGATAACATGTGTAATCTTAAATTGTCATATAAGTGTTTTTATTGTGATAGTGGCTGTTTTTGATACTAATGATATGTGAATTATTTTTAGATCTTTTCAGTTAGTATTTCATTTAGTATTTTATGTTAACTATATGACAAAATATTTCAAAGTGGAGTTTTATAATTGTTGTTTAATTACAGTTTTTGTATTACCAGATACATATGACACAGATGGCTATAATCCTGAAGCCCCAAGCATAACAAACACTTCCAGACCTATGTATAGACACAGAGTGCATGCCCAAAGGCCTAATTTGATAGGACTTACTTCAGGAGATATGGATCTGCCACCCAGAGGTATTGTGACTTAAGTTTGTTCTTTTCATCTTCCCAACATCAAAGATGAAAGGACATTACTATTTGTCAGTTGCAGGTCTTGGGTCAGCCATGGAACTTTGTGCCATAGCCAGTTATTTGTCAAAGAAGCATGTTTCCTTCATCTCTTGTGAAGGATCAGAATGAATTGGTGGTTACGTTGTTGCTGTACATCCTTCTTTTTTGATAACACAGAAGAGTAAATATTGAGTGAATTCATTACTTTTTAGTTAAAATTTTCTGCTTTCAGACACTGGATTTAATGTTTTTAAGACTACATATCTTTCTTTTTTGGCGTTTTCCTTTAACTTTCTATGAATCATGTCTATCTTCTGTTAGGATTTTCTCCCTTAAGAGTATAATGGGACATCTTGAAAAAACATCTCTTTAAGTATTTTTAAATTTATTTTTTACCTTTAATTAATTTTATTTTACTTTTAATTTTTATATTAAATTAGAAGTAGTTTCTATTTTAGGAGATGATATTCTGTGCTTTATTCTGTTTCTTGGAAGAGATGGCCATTTACCAGAAGGTAAAACAACATTTACACAGTTAAAGAAATAATCACAATTATATGGAAAAATGTTGAAAAGTTTCATCCTTTTTTCCCTTATCAGAAAATGCCTCTTATATATACTTTTATCATAATTTTCAAAGTGTAATATCTTTCTTATTCCACATAGCCAGATAAATCACTTTTTCATATTGGAGAGAAATAAAAATGCAACTGACACTAAATAAGTAATAATAATGGTAATTACAGTAATTATTTTTTATATAGACATACACATATATATGTATGTCTATTTACATACATATATATATATATCAAGAGAGAATAGTTTGCTCAATTTTCTAATGTCTTGGATAGTAATTCCTTGATTGTTTATTCAGCTTTGTTCTGAACTTTTCTATAGCATCATATGGCTATGAACATTCAAAAAATATACATATACATATTTATTTTAATTCAAATATAAACTCTTTGAGAAAATAGGCTTTTTTATACTGCATGGGGAACTAAAACTAGTTAAATATACTCATTTCTCTTTCTTATTGTCCATCTTACTTTAAAACAGTTTTTCCCCCTTTTTCCTGTTTATAATGCATTTTTGATACAGAAAATTTGTGTTTGACATATATCTCATAGGTTTTATATACATGATGTTGATATGTCTTATACTTTGGGTACAGGATGATTCTTCCCTCCATACACCACAGTTCCTTATTCCCTTTTGGTTCAGCTTTAACCAGTGACTTCATTAGGATAGAGTATTTTTATTGTGGAAGCTCTTTAAGATTGTTGATCATGGACATGTGATTATACTTCTCAAGAATCACCTGTTGCATACTGCTTGGACAAAAGACATTAATAGAGTCTAGTATGTGTTGGGGGAAAGTACTTTAACCTGATATCTTTTTGACTACAAAGTTCTCTCTTTTATCTGCTATACCAACGCTGTCAATATGGTTCACATGCACTAAATGTTTATAGTAACATAATTCTTTACATGAAGTATTCTGTGAAAGATACTGCATTACAGCTAGGATTCTCATTACAATTGCAGAATTATTAGTGTGTTTTTAATAAACTACAAATTGTTAAATTGTAGTATATGTTCATTCCCTTAAAACTAATTAAAAAAGAATCCTAAGTGCTTTTACTTTTGAAGTATTAAGTTTTGGTGTCAATTTAAAGTAATAAGTAAATTAGGAATTAATACCTAGCTACTGACATACTTCAGGAAGTGTTTATACTAAATATAAAATATAATAAATGATACATATTTGGTATATAATATTATATCATGTGTATGTAATATAAAAATATTAAATAGAAAATACTTATACTATATTTCTTGTAGCTCCTTACAGTATCATTGTGGCACTGAGTGGTAAGTGAGAAGGACTGAGAAGAGTGGAGTACTCCATTCTTTTTATATATTCCTGAAGAGCTTTAGATTCTATCACAGAGTCTGAGTTGGAAGAGATCTCCCCAGTTATCTAGTCTGATCTGCCTTTAACATGAATCCTTTTCATTAGAACCTGGTTGAAATAATTATCTCGCTCATATTTGAAGTCTTATGGTAATGGGAAAGTTAGCTTATTTTTGATATTTTGGTTACAAGAAGTTCATTTCATTATTTTGTAAAGCTCTAATATAAACAAGGTTTTCTTTATATTGAGTTCAGATCTGACTCTTCTATAATTTTGGACCATGATTCCTAGTTTTGCCGTGTGGGGTCAAGTAGAGCAAGTTTAATTCTTTGTCAATACCTCAGATTCTTTAAAATATGCTGTCTTATCCTTCATATTTTGGATTTTTAAATTTAATTTTAAAAATTTAATTAATTTTTAGAGATAACCTTGTTTAACAAATTACATAATTTCTCAATGTATTCTTTTCCCACCCCTCCTAGATTGTTACAAATGTAACAAAAAGAGGATACAGAATTGGTTTTGCAAAGCCAGAAGTTGTCTGTGTGCTATGTTATACATATTTCCTCAACTCAAAGAATGGGAGGGGGTTTTATCTTCTCATTATCTTTTTATTGGAATCACACTTGGTCATTATAATTTAATGGCATTCAATTTAATTTGTTTTGTTTATTCCTTTATAATCCATTTAATTCCATTTATAATCATCCTACATATTTTCCTAGTTCTGCTTACTTTGTGTCTATTTCTATGAGTCTTTTCTTATTTCTCTGTATTTTTTCATAGTTATCATTTATTTTAGTACATAATAATATTTTATTACACCCATGTGCAACAACTTGTATCAATCTCTTTGATTTATGAATTATAGTAGATTATGAAGAAGAGTTCTCAAAAGAATTGAAAAACTATTAAATCACAGTAAAAAGTGCTCCAGGTAATAAATAATGAAAGAAACATACTTGCCAAACTGGTAAAGGCTGAAGAAGAGACCAGAATAAGTAAATGTTGTAGAGATTTTGAAAAAATGCATATTCATACAGTCTTGGTGAAGCTATGAATATTCAACAAATACAGGAAAAAATTTGGAATTACTCTTAAGTCACTAATACTCTTTGATCAAGAAATTGAACTTTTAGGTTTATGTTTTACCTCAAAGGAGGTCTGTGCTTATAAACAGTACTTTTTGTATTAGCAAAGAAATAGAAAAAAAGTAGATGCTGGTCAATTTCATAATGACTCAAATTAGTTATGGTACTTGAATGTAATGGCACATTTCATTTGTTGTCTTGTATGATTTCTCTATTCCTTTCATTCTCCTGGTTTACTGTGTATTATGTTTGTTCATTCTTTCTAAAATTGTGGTGCCTAGAACCAACATTGTGGATATCTTCTGTCTGATAAGGGAAAAGTATAGTAGGACTAGCCAAATTTGAATTGGCTTTTTTTGCTATTATATCACCCCATTAAAATCAAACAGTTCTAGTTTATTTTTCATCAATAGAGTGAATTCTTCTGACAAGACAACATGAATTGTATGCTGAAAGGCTGTTAAACAGTGTCAGGTAATATGTTTGAGAGACTTTAGGAAGAGAAATAAAATTCATTTAGCAAGCATTTATGGAACAGCTGCTTATATATATAGCATTGTGCTAGAATTTGGGGGAAAAGAGAACTTGTATTTTAGTGTGTAAGATAAGAATTGTATATAATGACCTATAATGGAAATAAAATAAGTACATAAAAGATTTTTAAAAAATGAGAGAAATACAACTTAGTTTTAATATAGCATGACTTTTTTGGAGATGATAAAGTTCATTGTTGAGAGAAAACATAACATCAGGAGCTTTGAAGATAAGGTAGTCTGATTTTTTTTTTCACCCCCTGAGAATCATGAGCAAAAAAATAAAGTAAAAGGACTATCAAAATGTCTTATTTCAGTATCATTGATTATCTGAAAGATGAGGGAGAAGATTTAAGGAGAATAGAAAAGAAAGCCTTTTTATTTCTTTGTAATGATTTGGAATTTTGGGATTATCTACTTGTAGCCATTTAGAAGAGTTCATTTCTGTAAATTAAAAACTACTCACCTGAGAAATAAAGTAGGAATTTTCTTGGGAATCTCATTTGAGTATATAAATCATACCAGAGCAGTGGAATTCGGATCTAAAGTTCATATAAAAGGATAATTTTGTAAAGCCCTACAAATCTCCCAAGAGTTGTCTCCTCTGCCTCTGAATCTTTTAGTTCATATTGCCAAGTCACATTTGTCAGATTACTTAAAGATGTGTCTTCTACCTATGATATATAATTGTTATTGTGTGATATAAACACATCATGTAAAAGAGCAATAGCTTTGTGCACAGGAAATCTAGAAGGAGTCCTTGGAGGACATTTCAGTCCCTTAATTTTACAGACCAGGGAACTGAAACCCAGAAAGGAAGTAACTTGTTCAAGGTCACATAAGTAGTAAAAACTGAATCCAGGTTCCCTGACTCTAAATCTAGCACACTTCATTTTTAATTCAAATTACGACCTTATCACTTTCTGTTTCTGTTACTTAACCTTTCTAAGCCTTAATTTTTTCATATGTAGTACTTGTCTAACTGCTTTTTAGGATTGTATTAAGGAAAGTAAGTACTTTATAAACCGTACATTATTATTTAAGTGGGAGCTTTTTTACCTACATCTTTTTTGGAGCTTCTTGGTATATCGTAGGTGAAAAGAAATATGGATGACACATCTATAAAAATACTTGATAAATATCTGCTTTACTTTTAAGATCTAAATGTGTATAAATTGGAAACTTGAGGAATTCTCATACAATGGACTTTTGTCCTAATCTGGAAATGTCTTTATATTTTATAAGAAGAATAAGATCGTAGTTGTATCTGGAGTTATACATGCAATTCCCTAGAAATCTCTGAAGAAGTAGCTATTGGATATTGGTTCATAGCTATTTGCGCTGCCTTTTTTTGCTGCCATATAGGATCATAGATCTTATGGGAGAGGCCAGCTAACCCAATCTTTTTAATTTTACAAATGAAGAAATTTAGGTTTATTTCCTTATAGGGACTTACTCACTGTCACAAAGATAGTAAACAGCACAAGTGGCATTTGAATCTGGGTCCTCTGATCAAAACCAGTGTGCATGCCACTTTTTTTTTAACATGAGGAAATATGTGAGAGCATGCCAGGGCAAAGGGATTAATAAACAAATATCATTTAGTAGAAGTTGTTACTATTTTCAGAATTTAAACAAAAATTATACCTCATCAATTTAATAGGATAGCTACCATTTAATGGTTACTTATGGACTATTGTAGATTATAATATCATACTATATTTAGATATGCTTAAGGTAGATAAGAATGCTGAGCCAATGCTAGTATTACTTGTCACCATTTTCCTTGGAATATGGAGGCTTTAAATATGTTAGAAAAGTTATATTTAGAACCCTTTCTAAGACAGGGTTCTTAGACTTCTCAAATATAACTCTAAATATCCCACTTAGGCTATTTAAATGTATAGTGTGGTTTATATGACTATATAGTCAGTCAAAAAATCTGAAGGGAACTGAGGTTTATAGATTGCAATTACAGAAATTCTGTGATAGACTTGGGTTTCACATTCTTTATAAAAATTAGTTTTGACAGTATTATGACATTTTAAGTCTTTTGTTTTTTCCTTCTTTTTTTACATATTATATAATCATAGCATGCCAAAGAATAAGTTAAAAAAAAGATTTCTAGTGCTATAAAATTGTATCTTTTTACTGACAGAAGATTTTATAGTAAGTATATTCATGTTTTACAGATTTCAATGTCTTTAAGGGCAGATTTATTCAGATTTTAATTATTGAAAGGTACAGTTCCCCTACCTTTGTAAATTTTGAAATTTTAATCTGATTATGTTAAATTTAAAAGACGTTAAGCAAAGCTTCTACTTTTTATTCTGTTAGGAAAGACTCATTATAAGATTTAATAACAACCTTAGAATACCTTCAGTACTTTGAAGGAAAATTGCCTTTATAAGCAAGAGTTCTTAATCTGTTTTTAATCCACAAAATTTCCATAAATTGGTGCTAATTAGCTTTAGATTTTTAAATTTAAAATCCTTTATTCTCAGAGGAGTGCCCAAATAAGTCATTTACCAAACATTTGTTTAAGACTCGGCATGTCCAGACCCAAAGTGTTGAAAATGCAGAGACAAAAACCGATAGAAAGGTTGCTGAAGGGTTGCATTATAAGACTATGTTGAACAAAGTTAATTTGTTCAGCTAGGTAGCACAGTGAATAGAGTGCTGGTCCTGGAGTCAGGAACACTCTTCTTTTGGGTTCAAATCTGACTTCAGACACTTAATTATATATCTATGTTACCCTAGGCAAATCACCCAACCCTATTTGCCTCAGTACTTCATCTGTAAAATGAGCTGGAAAGATGGAAATGGCAAACTTTTATGTTATTTTTGCTAAGAAAACGCCAATTGGGGAATGAATTGGCAAGCATGACTGAAACAATTAAACAACGTAAAATTTTGTTTAGGAAGCACAAAGACTTGAGAAAGGCCTCACCATTATTATTGTTATTATTATTAGCTTTTAGTTATCTTATGTTCCTCAATACTATTTTATTTTTCCCAGTACATGTAGATAACTCTCTTTCCTTTATCTCTTTCCCAAAACAGCATGTAATCTGAAATTGGTTAAATATGTACAATTCTTTTAAACATAGTTCCATATTTGTCATGTTGTGCAAGAAAAATCAGACCAAAAAGAGGTTGTTGCAGTGAGGTCATGCGATACATCATGGGTGGTTACGGTCAAAAACATCTCAAATTCATTATGTGCTTGATTTTGTATTGATCTTTGATCATTGTGTTCAGAAACCTTTGATTGTTGCAAAAGTTTTTGCTACCAACCCCATATTCAGTTATACCATGGGTTACTTTTAAAAATCTTGTTGATAATAAATTGATTAGACATGACTTGGGTTAGTATTGACAATATTTTGGTTAATGTGTTTTCTTCAATTCTACTACTTGGAAATTTATAAGAAATAATTGAGTTTGGTATAACTTAATAAAATGTCTTATTCCCCAAAAAGTAATCAGAAAATTTAAGCAAGGAACAGCAAAGTAGGTCCTGGAGTCAGGAGGCTATGAGTTCAAATTCAGCCTCAGACACTTAACACTTGTGTGATTCTTGACAAATCATTTAAACTTTATTGTCTTGCAAAAGAAAAAAGAAAAGAAAATATAGGTAAAATCGTTTTTCTTTGTTTAATATCCTTCTCCCCAATTTCTGACTTTGCTTTATTCTATCTCAGAACATCTCTTTGGCTTTTTCTTTCTTTCTATAATTATCATTTGGTTTTTCTTTCAGTAACTATCATTGCTTTGTTATTATAAAAACGTAGTTTTTTTTTTTTTAATAACTTTTTATTGATAGAACGCATGCCAGGGTAATTTTTTATAGCATTATCCCTTGCATTCACTTCTGTTCCGATTTTTCCCCTCCTTCCCTCCACCCCTTCCCCCAGATGGCAAGCAGTCCTTTACATGTTGAATGGGTTGCAGTATATCCTAGATACAATATATGTGTGCAGAACCGAACAGTTTTCTTGTTGCACAGGGAGAATTGAATTCAGAAGGTATAAATAACCCGGGAAGAAAAACAAAAATGCAAGCAGTTTATATTCATTTCCCAGTGTTCTTTCTCTGGGTGTAGCTGCTTCTGTAAAAATGTAGTTCTTCAGTATAGATTATGAAATGTATATATCACTCCTTTGAGGACGTCTCTATCCTAGAGAATTTCATAAAAATGTTTTAGAAAATATGCTAAATATGTCCATTTAAAAAAATCTAAGACAGTTTTGCTTTATAATGTTGTACTATGTTATAAATTAAACTTTTATTTATTTTTTTTTATAATGGCCTTTTATTTTTCCAAATATATGCAAAGGTAGTTTTCAACATTTACCTTTGCAAAACCTTGTGTTGCATATTTTCTCCTTCCATATTCTCCCTTCTTTCTTAGAGAGCAAGCAATCCAATATAAGTTAAACATGTGCAGTTCTTCTAAACATATTTTCATATTTGTCATATTGTGCAAGAAAAATCAGATCAAAAAGGGGAAAAACACAAGAAAGAAAAAAAAGTAAATACAACAAAAGGTGTGAAAATACTATGCTTTGTTCCACATTCAGTCTGCATAATTCTCTCTCTCGATCAGATGATTCTTTTCATCATAGGTCACATCATTGTTGAAAAAGAGCCAAGTTCAACACATTTGTTCATCACATAATCTTGTTGCTGTATGCAATGTTCTCTTGGTTCTACTCGCTTCAGATATCATCAGTTCATTTAAGTTTTTTTATAAGCTTGCTCTTCATTTCTTATAGAACAATAATAGTGCATTATATTCATATACCATAACTTACTCAGGCATTCCCCAACTGAGGAGCACCTGTCCACTTACTTTCCAGTTCCTTGCTACTACAAACATTTTTGCACATGTAGGTCCTTTTCCCTTTTTTATCATCTCTTTGGGATACAGAACCAGTATAGATACTGCTAGATTAAAGGATATGTGTAGTTCCAAATTGTTCTCTAGAATGGTTGGGTCAGTTGATGATTCCATTAACAATGTATTAATATCCCAGTTTTCCAACATTTATTGTCTTAGCCAATCTGAGAGGTGTGAAGTAGTACCTCGGTTGTTTCAATTTGCATTTCTCTAGTCAATAGTGATATAGAATATTTTTTCATATGACTAAAAATGGCTTAATTTCTTCTTTTGAAAATTGTTCATATACTTTGTTCAGTAACTTAAACTGAGGATGTTTTGTTATTCTTTATGTAAAATACCTTATTTCTGTAACATTGTTAAGCTTTGCAAAACCAAAAATTATTTGTTCAAGCTATACTGTAAACAAATCTGAATTCTTGGTCAATTATATATATTGAGAGGTTATTGTTTCTAGTGAATTGTTATTTCAAAACAGCCATTTCTTTCATTTCCTATCTTAGTTTTCTCAAACAAGGAAGGTTTTTAGTCACAAGGCTTTATGTGCTATATGGATTAAAACTGCAAATATTTTAACTTGTGATAAAGAAAGTAATATTTGAATTAACATAAGCTCATTGACTATAGGAAGCTGATAAATGTATATCTATAACACTTTTGTTCTTTTTTTATTTCCATGAACTTTTTCGGAGTATAGCCTGAGTTTTTTTGTCCTTAATCCACAAATAGTTACAATTTGAAAGATTTTTTTTAACAATATAAATAAATAACTTAAATCAAGAAAAGGTCTACTAGATTGATGACTCATTCTCAAAGAAGAATATATTTTCAAGTTTATCTTAATTGTTCATTGAATTCTAAGTGCTAGTCACACAAAAACATTTAGATTGAATTATAGTGGATTATGTGATAGTAAATTGTTTTATAATAATATCCCCCCACTTCGGTTGTAATAAAAGGAAACAGTGACATAGCTCATTGGGCCATTTTCCCACCATTAATCCAAAGAGGGAAAAGTTTGGGAACTTCTTGATACTATGAATATATGTCCATGAGATTTACTTTCTGCATTGCAAATTAGCAAATTGTGGTAGAAATCTAAGGGACAGTTCATTACTTTGAACTAAAGAAATTCCTGTTTTAAGATCCACTTATTTACCTTTCTTTTTATTTTGCTTGTTCTTGGCTATTCATATTTAATTTGAATTTAAATAGTTGTATTAATGATAAGGTAAAGAAATGCCAGTTGATACTGACTCTCTCCCCACAGAAAAGCCTCCTAATAAAAGCAGTATGAGGATAGTGGTTGATTCAGAGTCAAGAAAAAGAACTATTGGATCAGGGGAACCTGGAGTTCCTGCTAAGAAGACTTGGTTTGACAAGTAAGCTTATATGGGGGTAACATTGAGAAATACTACTTTTTATTTATTTTCAGACTGTTAAAGTATTTATATAAAGGTACAACTTTTTTTTTTTTTAATGAAGCATTTTAGATTATATAATCATCTAATCTCTAGAGTATTTTTTTCAATGTGAGTTATATGTTTAGAACTCTGAATGCATTTTTACCTGTATAAAAGTATTATAAATGGTTGTAAGTTTCTCAGATTAGTCCGTAAACGTCTCTTTGAGTCATACTGTAATTGAACTATGGCACTATTAGTACTCTAAGATCTTAAATCCTTTAAGCCATTTTGTTATTATTTGTGTCTATAGCCTTTTGGTAAGATTTCTAGAGTGAATTTGGGGATAAGTATTTTATTGGCAATAAATCCATAGAGCATCAAGTTAGAAGGCTTCAGAGGCCTTTTCCCTAAATATCACCTTTCCCCCATTTTGTTTTTTGTTGTTCTTTTGGGGTTTCCTTTGTTCTTTTCTTTGCTTTTTTTTTTTTTTTTTTTTTTTTTTTTTTTTTTTAATGTAGTTGACATCAGAGTATAAAAAACTCCTTTGGAACCTGGCATAAAAGATATGTAAGCCATATTAACAACTTTGGCCAGTAGTCATAATGTTGATATAAATCTTATGTTTCCCATCTCCATTCTAATATGTCGTTTTTTGAGATCTTTGAGTAGAGTTAATCTGGCTGTTGAAAATAAAGTTATTCTTTATATGTATTCACGATGCCTTTGAGAGCTTAGCTTCACTCAAAGTTTAAGGCTTTGCTGGATGAGAGAAAGTAAAAGTTAGAACAAGGCTGGACAAGTCATTATGTGTTATGTGTGAGAAACTTTTGTTTCTGAATAGATGTTTGTAAGTGAGCTAGCCAAATCTTGCTTTCCAGATATGTCGTAATGCTGTCATTTTGGTAATATTCATATGAAACACAAGAAGGGAATTGAGATTTGAAGATAGCGTGAGGGGGTGGGATAAATAGAACACCAAGGAAGGCAGTGGAAGTGATCTAAGTCTAGGACAAAAACACATAGTGTTGGAGAAAAATCTTTTTCCTTTGTGGCTTTCCATGAACAGTGTTGTTACCACCAATATTGAGTAGAAAAGTCTCTTTATTTTGCACATAAAGTAACTTTATATTTTGTTATAGGCCAAACTTTAATAGAACAAATAGCCCAGGTTTTCAGAAGAAGGTTCAGTTTGGAAATGAAAATACCAAACTTGAACTCAGGAAAGTTCCTCCAGAATTGAATAATATCAGCAAACTTAATGAACATTTCAGCCGATTTGGAACTTTGGTCAACTTACAGGTAAGAACTGTAAAAGAATTTCATAATCTTTAGCTATCATTCTCAATTTATTTGTGCTGATAGCACTATAATCTCACTGATACTGATAGTTTCCATTAGTGCAGATTACCATCTTTCCATTCTTTTTCTTCCTATGTTATCCTTAACCATATTCATTAAATCATCCATAGTGCATTTATCTAACCTTATGGAAGCATTCTTTAGGACATTGTGTAGATGTCAGTCTCAGTTGTTTAAAGGTGTTTTTTTTTCCCCCTTGATTTTGTTAATAATCACCTCCATAATGGATCAATTAGCAGGCAGACCAACAGAGATTTTATTTAGTACTTACTATATAATCTAGAACAATGCTTAGCATTAGAGAAAGAAATAGTAACAAAGGACAGTTCAAAGAGCTTACATTCTCACAGAGGTGGAGCACACAAGGAGTTGAAAAAGGGTGATGGGGTGGGTAAGAGATTTGGGAACTCACTGTAATATGTCATTGAGTGGTCAAGATGAGGCAAAAGCTGACTCATCAGAGTAGAGAGGTCTAGAAGCGTTACTAGTTAGAACTGAGGGGAAGGTGCATGGGATGGTTCTCTTAGTGTTGAGTATCTTGGATCAAGCCAGGAAATGTTTTTTTCTGAACATAACTTGTCTTTGGTTAAGTCTTGTGTGCTATTTCTTGAAGATAAAAGAGTGTTAATAATGATTTGTACCTCTTCTCTCCTTTGAGTCAACTGTAATTTTTTTCTTTGGAGATTGCAGTCTTTTATTTTGTAAACACCATATAATATATTGGTCTTGAAAATAGTGACTTACATCTCAACTTTTTTAGCTTGAGACCATGGAAAACACAGCAGTTTTCTCATATACATACAGTCAGAAATTTTCTCTTTCTTCTATTCAGCTCAGGCTCTGAACTAATAGATCATTGTCCATGTTTTTTCCCCCTCCAAGTTTTATGGTCTCATAAATATAATCCAGTAGATATGCTTGATTTCTAAGTAAATAAATGTAGCTCCTCCACTTAGTTTTTCCTGCATGACTTGCTAGATCAATCCATTTTTAGTGGCCCTCAAATTTATTGAAGATTTCAGTCTACTGTAATTAGCATACATATACCTGCAAACAAGCTTCTGGAGAACTGCCATCTACAGGGAGTCTCACTTCTATTTGAATTTGAATAATTTGAATTTTGGTTTGATATATTTGGTAACTACCTTTGATAAAAATGTCTACCTATAATTATTTGCTTTATAATTTGAAAAAGTGTTAAAAGTTCACTGAACTGAATATTAAGGAATCTTGTTTGAGAAGACATGTACCCCCTGTATTTAATACTTTTAGTAATTATACAACAGTGGCCACAGTTGGATCTTGCATTTTCTGTGTCTCAGTTAATTATGTGAACGTGAAGATTAGGTATTCTATAAAAAAATCATCTGTGAAAAATTGCCTTTCTCTTTTTGTATTCTGAGTTAAGGACATTCTTAGTAATAGCTAGCATTTATGTAGTGCTTTTAAGGTTTGTATATGCTAACTCATTTGTTTTTGACCATACCCTTGTGAGGTAGGTGCTTACATTAAATGAGATAGTATTTGTAAAGCATTTAGCACAGTGCTACGGTGCTATATAAGTGCTTATTCTCTTCCCTTGCCTTTTTATCTTCATTTTACTGATGAGGAAACAGATAAAGAGGCTAAATAATTTGCTCAGGATCATATAGCTTGTGTGTGAAAGAAACAGGATCTGAACTCGGGACTTCCTGACTTTTAAGTCCTTTATCCCCTCCACTCCAACACTTAAATAGCTGTCTAAAGCACATACATAAGACAATTCTTTAAAAGACTTTATAGAGAAGAAAGAATAGGCATATGTTTTGATAGTTATGTTTTCCTGATGAACCTTTTTCTCATATTAATACTCTATAGCTTGAAAATTGATCTGTTAATTCTTAGAGAAGAAGGAAATGAAGCCTGAAGTGGTTAAATAGTTTTCACAAAATCATTTTTGGCAGAGCTGCTGGTGAATGCAAGTTTTCTGTTTTTCATTACATGTAGCAGGTCAAGATCAGCTGGTCTTTTTATATTGGTGGTTTTAAACTGTCCACTTTTTCTTTCAGCATATTGGCTTCTGAAATATGAGTTCAAATATACTGAAATGAGTTCAAAATATTGAAATAGAATTTCACTGTTTTCTATGATAAGAATAATACTAAAGAAATACTGATCTGTGTTCCTTTCTGCTGCTTTTAGTTTATGAGAATTCTCTTCAGCTAAATTTAGCTTAATTCAGTTTCATGCTGAGTTTTCTACATACTTTTTCATTCTTTTGTGAAAGGCCAATATTCATAATTCTTTGCAATTCTAGGTGCTCAGTAGTAATCATACATAATGAAACATTTATTTCCTTCTTTCTAAAATTGTTCTGTCCTTCAGACTTCTCTCTTACTGTTGAGGCATTTGTCTTTCCACTAACCCATTTTTGGCTGATTTTTGCCCCTATTAACTCGTGTTAAGATCTTATAGGCTTCGGACATCCTTACACTGGCTTCCATCTCCCTCTTGTATTCCCTCTCTCAAAGTGTTCTCAGTGTTCTGGCTATATTCTCGGGTAGTCTTGGACTGAATGGAGGAATTGTTTTTTCTTTTCTTTTTCTTTCTTTTTTTAAATTGTCCTATCTGGTTCCCTTTCATATGTTAGCCTGGGGCATTTTGGAGGAGTTAGGCTTATCGACTGTTCCTTTTCCCATTTTAATCAGAATTCTCTTTCCCCCTATTTTTACACCTTAAAATCCTTCAGTATTATCCATCATTCTTTTTGTAATTCCTGTCTCTGATGAATAATCAGTCCTGTTTTCATCAAAATTAACCTTTCTTTTACTGTTAATTCTGTCTTGTCCAATAGTAAGGCATACTTGTAGACTTGACCCTCTGTATTAAACCAGTTTTAAACCTAATTTTGAAATATTTGTCCGTCTTTTGAGGTAGATGTGAAAAAATTTGTACTTTAAGATAACACCAGGTGGCATGTTCAATTATATTTTTTCTTTATTAAAGCTTTTTTATTTTTCAAAACATATGCATGGACAATACTTCAACATTAATTCTTGCAATTTTTCTCAATTTTTGTTCCAAATTTTCCCCCCTTCTCCCATCCCCTCCCCGAAATGGCAAGTAGTCCAATATACGTTAAACATGGTAGACATAATATGTTAAATCCAATATGTGCATACATATTTCTTTTTTTTTTTTTAATTTTTATTTAATAATTACTTTATATTGACAGAATCCATGCCAGGGTAATTTTTTTACAACATTATCCCTTGCACTCATTTCTGTTCCGATTTTTCCCCTCCCTCCCTCCACCCCCTCCCCTAGATGGCAAGCAGTCCTATATATGTTGCAGTATATCCTAGATAACAATTATATGTTGTGCATACATATTTCTACAATTATCATGCCGCACAAAAATCAAATCAAACCAGAAAAAAAGAGAAAGTAAAATGCAAGCAAACAACAATAAAAAGAATGAAAAGACTATGTTGTGAATCACATTCAGTTCTCACAGTCTTCTCTCTGAGTGTAGGTGGCTCTCTTCATCACTAAACCATTGGAACTGGTCTGAATCTTTTCATTGTTGAAGAGAGCCACATCCATCAGAATTGATCATTGTATAGTCTTGTTGTTGCTGTGTATAGTGATCTCCTGTTCTGCTCATTTCATTTAAGTCTCCCCTGGACTCTCTGAAATCATTCTGCTGGTCGTTTCTTATGGAAAAATAATATCCCATAACATTCAGGCATATTTAGTTATAGCTACTTGACATTAGAATTTAATTTCTCAATTTCTTAACTGATTTTTGAACTTATATGTGCTTATTAATTTTTTATTTTGGATTGACACTTTAGAATTGTACAGTAGTTAAACCTTTAGATCTGGAGCCAGGAAAACGCGAGTCAAAATTCAGCCTCACTTAGTCTCTGTTTGCCTCAGTTTCCTCATCTATATAATATGGGAACAACAATGAGAGTTGTGAGATTTATATGAGATAATATTTGTAAAGTGTTTAACATAGCACCTGGCACATAATAGAAACTATATAAATACTTATTCCTTTCCCCTCAATTTAGGGAAAGAGTAAATAAGCTTAGAAAGGAGAATTCAGTTCAGAGCAGCCTTTTCAGTAGTCTTTAAAACATGTATGGAGTATATATAGGGGGAATAAGTATCACTTGTTAAAGACTATGGAGTGTAAAGTGAAATTTTCCTAGAGAATATGAATTTATTGCAATCATCATACTGAAAATTTAGATTTCCAAATTTAGTTTTTCCCTGGATATCCTTTATGCTTCCTCTTTCCCTTGGTTTATGCTAACCAGAGATAGTCTTTTATCAGTTTCATAAGGACCAATCCTTTTTTATTTGTTTTAAAATCATGTTCATAAGATATGTACTCATTAGCGAGATGTTTATTCTTCTTATAGAGATCTAGCACACAGTCCAGGTTTTAGTTCCTGTGGATGATGAAGTCTTTTAGGTGCTCCTATATATAGATTTTTTATCCTGCTTTTGGATCAAGCTCTGAAACTTTGTAATCCTTCTGGGAAGAAATTCTGAAAGGAAAATTTCTAAATTTTTCTCCCAGGTAGCATCTTTAGAATAGATATCATCTCTATCCAATCGACTTCAAATTTGAACATTTGTTATATTGGAAAGCACTGCGAGGCACAGAACAAGATTAAAAAAACTGTATTGTATAGATCTTTACTTGTTAGGTGTTCTTCCTTCAAAGAGTTTTTATTTGACATGTTCTAGCTCTCAAATCAAATTTTAACTAAAGTAATAGTTTGAAGATTAAAATACTTTTAAGAAGACCGATTTTTGAACTTTAACAAAATTATGTTGGAGCTAGAGATACTGAGTGTAGACATACTGTTAAAAGTCTATGGTTGAAATTATCTGCTTTAAAAAACAACCCACTTATTTCCTACAACTCAAAAATATAGTCATGGTTAGTGAGTTTATTTTCACTTAGCATAGTGGTAACTACAGTCTGAGAAGTTAGATTTGACTGGAGGTCTGTAAATTGTAATTCCTAACTTCTTGAATTAGATCTTCAGATCTCTTTAAAAAGTTTTCCTCATTTCTGATACATTATTATTTTTGAATGTAGAACATATTACAGTTGAACTATATCATTTTTTGTTAGCAATAACTAAACAGGTGCATGTGATATAGGATAATTTAAAGTTGGTAACCTGTTTTACATTCACTATCTCATTTGAATTTGACAATGATGAAACAGACTGATAGCTTCAAATGACCTAACTTGTCACACAGCTAACAAATGGATTCACATCCAGCTGCAGTATAGTGCTGACTATTCTATGCTACTTTTTATTTTAAAATGAACAATAATAGCTCACTATTTTTTCCTGCTAACATAATTGATGTATCCATATTGCTTATCTTTACTGACATTGATAAGCTTAATTGTGGGTAGAAAATATGTATATGAATTGATTTACATTTTCACCATAATCTGCCCTGGCAAAGTTCACATGATTATCTCTTAGTATAGTTTCATTACAGAATTTGGTAAGAAGGATTTAAAAGAAGAATATTATCTAAAAAATATTGGTGTTTTATAATTTTTGTGACAACTAAGGAAGACATCTTGTCCTTGAGTAAAGAATATTGGACTTGGAGGATCTGTCACTTAACCTCTTAACCTAGTGTACATGGTTATTGTGAGGAAGGCTATTTGTAAGCTGCTAGGGATTAAATAATAAAATGTGGTGCCTTCCTACTTTTGCAGTCTTACTTCATATTATTCTCTTTAACATACTCTTTTTGTTCTAGTCAAACTGGGTTTGCTAGCTTTTTCTCTCTTGTTTGCCTTTGTTTGTTTGCCACTGTCCTTCCATCCTGAATTATATTCTCTCCTCACTTGAGATAATAGAACCCCTGGCTTCCTTGATAAGATGTCCTACCTTCACATGAGGCCTTTGTAAAAATTCCTTCCCCATGTTTAATGTTCTTTGCTTTTAAAAATCACTTTGTATATAATTTTGTTACTTACTAATCTGTACATGTTTTATTATACCCCTTTCTTAGTAAGGACAACAGTTTGTTATCATCTCTGTTACCTTTCATCTAGATCAGTATCTTGCCAGTTGGAACTTGATAAATATTTGAGTCAGTTGAATTGGGAGTTATTTAGAGGTGTATGTTTAAAATGTCCCTTGTCTTCCATTTTACATTTTAGGTTGCCTTTCATGGTGATCCTGAAGGTGCACTTATTCAATTTGCAACATATGAAGAAGCAAAAAAAGCGATCTCTAGTACAGAAGCAATTCTGAATAATCGTTTTATTAAAGTCTATTGGCACCGAGAGGGAGCTGCCCAGCAACTGCAAACATCTTCCCAGAAAGTAAGAGGAAAGTTGTGTGGGTGAAACAATAGTTTGCTGTTTAATTTCTACATGTACCTAGAAACACAAATGAGGTAGACTTATTCGCTTCAAAAGATCTGTAATATGAAAAACAATGTTAGGAGCTTATTTTTTAAAATCTTATTTTTTGGGGCAACTAGATGGCTCAGTGGATAGAGCACCAGCTCTAAAGTCAGGAAGACCTGAGTTCAGATTTGGTCTCTGACACAACTTCTAGCTGTGTGACCCTGCGCAAGTCACTTAACCCCTGTTGTCTCAGGAAAAACAAAACAAAACAAAACAAAACAAAACCTTATTTTCTGAAAAATCATTTATTGAATAATTTTGTCCAGGTAAAACTAGTTTCTCCTAGATTTTTAAAAAGATTTAGGGGAAAAGATCTCTAGGCATTTGTTTTACCTGTATACTTAAGTATTTAATTTTTTGTATTTAACTTTAGACTTTATCTGAAAGCATTTAGAACTGTGAAAGAAATTTGAAGGTAGTTGTTTATGATAATTTGAAAGTCTACATGGTTAATGATTCTTATTTTTCTCAGTTCAAATCACCTTAAAATTGATTGGTTTAAATTTTTTTTTTTTTTTGTCCTTAGGTTATACAACCTTTAGTCCAGCAGCCCACTTTGCCTATTGTGAAGCAGTCTGTGAAAGAACGATTAGGTCCAGTCCCTTCAAGTAATATTGAACCCGCAGAAGCCCAGAGTGCTAGTACAGATATTCCTCAGGTAATGCCTATTGATCAAAATGACAGTTCTTTAATTTATTTTTTAAATTATTCATTCTTATTTTAACCAAATTAAATACAGGTATTCAGGAATTTCCACAAAAATTTCCTATTATAACTCCAAATTTTTGTTAGTGTTGCCATCTAAAATCCAATTTAAGGCTATTGGAATCCCTCTTTTTGTGAAATAGCAAAACTTTCTGAGAAGTAAAATTCTGCTAATCAATTTTATCGTTATTGAAAATTTACTAGAAAACTAGGTAAAAAATTTTCAGGGAGAATTTAAAAGTAGCGGATAGTAGCTAGACTTTTCAGAAATTTGCATCAGTTTTCCTGCTCTGACAACTCCTATTTACCTGCCCTTAAATCTGGATCATATGATTTTCCCCCATACATGAAGAATCTTGTGATTCTTTATGTGCAGTTCTAGTAACTGGGCTTGCATCTCTTCTCAGTACTTGTACTATATAATTGATTTAAATTATGGTACTCCATTAAATCTATCTAAATATATTTTAGTCTGAAAATTCCTTAAGTGTCTGACATTAGGATAACTAGCCATTCTTTGTGTCTCCAGAACAAAGGATTTTAGGGGCATTTTGAATGTTTAATCAAATTAATGGAATTAGGTGTTAAATTTTTCAGTTGAATACAGAACCTGTTTAACTGGGTTTTAAAACAGGAATATTTTATCTGGGGATAATTTTTTAAAAAAAGCTTTAAAGCATATTTAAATATTAATAATTTTGAAATTTACTATTTAAAGCAATCAGTTAATTTAATAGTAAGAATGATAAAATCATAGATTTCTAGAGCTAGGGAACCTTAAAGTTTAGCTGCTCCAGCATCCTCATTTAATGTTTTAAATTCTCAGTGGTTGATTATAATGCATGCTGTTCTTTTGTTGATGTCCCCTCCCTCAGCAATTTTTTAAAAACTTACAAAATATTCTTTCCCTTCTGAAAACCACAACAAAGCAAATTAAAACACCATAAACATTGTTAGTACCTTCACTCATATTAGTTAAGTTTAGTATAGATTAATAAATTTTAAACAGTGGCAAACAAAATGTTTGTAAGTCCCAACAGAATTATGTATGTTTGGGGAAACACTGAATGTGTCCATTTTAATTTTTTTAGAATGTAACTAAGTTATCTGTGAAGGACAGGTTGGGTTTTGTATCAAAGCCATCTGTTTCAGCAACTGAAAAGGTAAGAAGAATAGCATGATATGTTTATTTTGGCTTCCTTATTGTTTTCAGTTATGATTTCAGGTGGCATCTTGATTTTTTTTTTTTAAGTATATGCTTTTCCCTTGTGTTTGGAAGATATTGTTTCATTGTACTTTTTAGTCTCAATTTTCTTTAAAAATTTTTATACTATCAATTCCATGAAAAAGAAAAGTAATTCATTTTTTTCTTTCCTTTTTATATCCAGCTTTAAAAAATTTTTTCTCCTGCTTTATACTTCCCCTGTTCTTTCTCTGTTTTCATTGTAATTTCTTCATTCACTAAATGTATGACCTTGGGCAGGTCGGTTAACCTCTCAGAGTCTCAATATAGTCATCTATTAAATGAGAATAATAAAAATTCAATTCTGTTCATTTTCGGGTGGCTATAAGAAAGGCACTTTGAAATTTTATAGACTGTTGATGTAGGATGCAATTACCCTGTTGTCTTTTTCTCCTAAGAAGTATTCCAAAATATCATCAGTATCTTTTTTATATCTCTATATAAATCATTGACTTGTTCAATTAAATTTATTCATCATTTTAAGTACAGGGAAAATCAGAAAAATTGAATTTTTGATTGGAATGTTTTATTCCTTGACATATATGGCCTCTTGTATAGTCTGGATTCTGTGGGATCTTGGGATTAGCCCAAGTCCTTGGTCTTAGTGTAGGAGTGAAGAAGGCAGGAGGGCCAGGAGGCTGGTCAAAGATGGAATCTGGAATCTGGCGTCTTCTCTTGTGTCTGTGGCTGAGAGAATTGTCCCAGCCCTTAAATACTTCAGTACGATTACATCACTACATTACACTGAGTAAGTGCCAGCTGTAGAATATTATATCATTACATCATATTAAGTACTAGCTAGCTAATCATTATCCCATCAATCATACTGAATCTTAAGTATATATCTTCAGGCTTGCAACCCTCTACAGCCTCTGACATAAACAAAATTGCTCCTTTAGGATTTGGAATTATAGCTGACACTTGATGTCCAGTTTGTGTGTTGATTCCTTAGGATAATACAATTTTAGACTTGAGATTATCTAATCTCACTTTACACAATAAAGAAACCAAAGTTTAAAAATCAGAGAAATCTTAAAGGATTTGCTTAAGTCACTTAGCTAGTTATTTGGGAGAGCTGAAATGTTAAATCTTCAGATCTCCTGATTATTAATCTCTTTTGTATCCCACACAGCTAAGAGTATTTATTGAATCTCTAGGTTTATTCTACTTCTCTCCATCTCTGGCTATTCTTTTATTTTCTAGTTCTAAGAATTTGGCGTTCTCTTAAATGCCAACTGGATTTTCCAATACTACACTGTATTTTTCTCTCAAATGATCTATTCCTCCCAAATTCCTTATCACTGTCAGTATTATACATTTTATAATGTACAGAAAACTTACGTGCCTTGGTATAATTTTTAACTCATTTTCTTCCTTATTTCTCATCATTTGTCTAGTTTGGCTGTCCTTGTTTAAAAGTATCTTTGATTTAATCACCATTTCCTCTTTTATTTCCCCTGCCAGGTCTTTCTTTCATTACATCTGCATTATTGCACATGATTCCTAAATCCTATCTTTCTCCCCTCTCCTCTCAGGTATTTGCCTTCCTAATCCACACTATTTATTTGTGCCAGATTTCTCTCTTCCTTAATCATCAATTTACTTGGTGTTAAATCTTTCATGTAGAAACCTAAATAACAGTATTATTTTATTACTGCATTAAAAATCATCCTTCTTATGGTTTCCATAATTGGATCTGGTTTTACCTGATCAAATCCTTTCTTGTTATTCAGTTTGCCTTCATTTTCTCATATATCGAACACATTACTTTTTCAATTATTGAGCATTTATTTCCCCCCTTTTCACCTTACTAGTAAAAGGAAAAAGAAAAACATTGTCACAAATTGACATAATTGAGCAATACGAGTTTCCATTTTGGTCATGTGCAAAGATATTTGTCATTTTGCATATTAATCTGCCACCTCTCTGCCTGGAAGTGTATAACATTCTTATGAAGTCGTCTTTAATTATGGTCCTGCCTATTCTGGTCTTCCCTTCTCCTCTGTCCTCAATATTTATTCTATATTGTATATATTCCATGTTCTCTCTCTCTCTCTTTCATACATACATATGTGTGTGTGTGTACATATATACATACACACACATATACATTCTACAGTCATTATATTGTCTTGAATCATAAACTGTTCTATATAAAAGTTAACGTTGTCTAGTTAAATTCTGGGCTCCTGAAGAGTGAAAATCATATTTAGTACCAGTTAAGCACTCAAATGTTTTTGTTTTAAAGATTGCAGCTGATCAGATAAGATTCTAATTCATAAGTCTTCAGCTCTTTCTGCTCTTATTGATGCTTTTCAGGCATTTGATTAGATTGAAAAAATCTCACTAAAGCTAATTTGTATTTAAATAGTTCGCCTTCATTCTGCATTTTGTGAACTACAAATTTGTCAAAAAAAACTATGCAAAATTGTGTAAAGTAAAATTTATCTTTGTTATTTCCCCCCAAGATTTCCTAAGGACGGGGAGTAAAAACAAAACTGAGATGAAAATAGTATACATTTCTAAGAGAACAAATTATGTCTTTACCCTATTTATCTTATTTGATAATTCTGAAAGTTCCATGAATTAATTGTACTAGGTATTATATAATGAACTGTGCATTTTTGTTGTCACAGAATCTCAGAGCTAGAAGAGACCTCAGAGTTTATGGACAGAAGTCCCCTTCTTATAATAGCCCTGATAAGTACTTGTCAAATCTTTGCTTAAAGATCCCCATCTATTATTTTTCAAGGGAACTTATTCTACTTTTGGACATTTTTACTGCTTTAATGTTAGATTATGGGACTTAAAAAAAAAAAAAAGAGCAGAAACATTCCTTTCTTCCAATAGAAGAGACAGAGATTGTTTCTTCCAATTTTTACAAAAGCAAAATAAGCCTTCTGTATGTTGTTCTGTTTAGAATACCATTTACATTGAGGATAGAAGATAGGGTAAAAAGAGCAACAGAAAGATGAATAGTAGACAGATTTAAAAAAAAATCATTACCTAAGAAACAAATTGCTCTGAAGAAATCAGATTATATGAATATATGATATATGAAGGAATCAGAAAGAATAAGATTATACAGTGTGACATTGTGAAAATAAAAAGCTCAATTTGGAGAAGGCTTTTAATTAGCCATCATTAACATTTATGATATAACACATTTGTGATACATCAATTACAGTTTTATGTGGCTTAGGCACTCTTGTTGGAATAATGAATTTTTACATTACAATCAATAGGACTTATAATGGTGGTGATATGTTAAGAAAAAATAACTACTGGCACTGACTTGCATTCCTTTCTCTTTATGTTTTCAGTTTGTAATAAGGGGGAGGGGTAATAATAAGTTTGAGGCATAGAAGTATAGTGGCCAGAAAATTGACCTCAGAATGAGGAAGATCTGAATTCAAATCCAGCTTTTGGCATATGTGCTCTACCAAGCATGTCACTAAATTTGCATCCTAGGCAGCTTTCTTAAGACTCAAGTAATAAAAGAGTAGCTGATAGTGATTTTACTATATGAACTTTTCTCATTGGAAGCTTCCTCCACCAACAAAATAAGACTTGGTCCCAAAAAACAACCAAAAAAAGAAGACAAAACAAACTTCTGCTATCTTCAAAGGATTATAGTGACTAAAGTGCTTTATACATTTCAGTTTGATCTATCACTAAAAAGCTGTAGTATCTTTCGCAAAGTCTATATATAGATTTGAGATATGCATTTTTAGACATGGCCAACATTGGGATTTGTTTTGCTTGACTATGTATTTGTTGCATAGGGCTCTCTTGTTTTCTAAAGAACAGGAGTTAGAGGGAATGAGGAGTGGAGGCTTGTTAATTTGAAGGCAAAAACACCCAAGTTGCAGAGAAGCTGCCAACCTCCATTAATAGTTTCCTCTCCTTGTCCCAGATCTATCCTGATTCAAAACAAAATGTTTAAAACAACACTTTGAATGTAAGTATACTTCTTTGCACAATAGGTATGTTCATAGAATTTTACAGCTGAAAATTCCTTTCAGGTAAGATCATCTAGTCATCCCCTCACTTTCTAAAAGAGCAAAGTGAAGTCCTTTGTGAAAAGTACTACAGCTTGTTTTCACATGCTCTCCCCACAGATTATGTATTTGTATAGATTCCTATTTGCACTTTTTGAGATTATCTGAGAAAATAGTCCTCCTTCCCACCCCACACCTTTCTTCTTTAATTTGTCCGTTTTTCTTCTTTCTTTCCTTTATTTTAAGATCATAATAAGTTACCTGAATGTCCTTCATCTTATTTGGTTTTCTCTTATCCATGTCAGCATTATTGTTCTCTGGGCATGCTGAGAGTAATTTATGTCACCTACCTTTTCCCTTCTTTTTCTTCCCCTCCTCAATGAAAATAAATTCTTTCCTTATAAAGTCTTTTCCAAATGTTTTATATTGCTTTTTGTTTCTTTTTATTCTCCTGTGTTTTCATTTCAAAATTCCTACTCAGTTCTGGTCTTTATATTAGGAATCCTTGGGGAACTTGGATTTATTAAAATTACATTTTCTTCCTTGTAGAATTAAGCTCAATTTGGTTATAAGCCTATATCTTTTGCCTTTTGAATTGCTATTAGTTAACATGCATTCTGTTCCTTTATAGCTACTAAATCTTGTGTGAATCTATCTATATCCTTGGTACTTGAATGCTTTTCTTTTGCCTACTTGTAGTATTTTTTCTTTTATCTAGAAGATCTAGATTCCACATTCCTGTGAGTTTCCATTTTTGAGATTTCTTTCAGGAGTTTACCAGAATATTCTTATACCTACTCCCCACCTTCCTTGACCTGCCTTCCATTTACTATTTTTGCTTTCTGATTCTAAGATATATGAATACTTCTCTTATTATTTCTTGAAATATAGATCTGAATTTTCTTTTGGTTATGGATTTCATGTAAATTCAATGATTCTTAAATTATTTCTCTTTGAATAGTGTTTTTGATTTGAGATAAACTTTTTTTTTCCTTTAATTTTTCAATTGCTTGACTTTGTAATATTTCTTGTCTCATAGAATTATGTTA
Organism: Antechinus flavipes; assembly: GCF_016432865.1. Taxonomy (NCBI): domain Eukaryota; kingdom Metazoa; phylum Chordata; class Mammalia; order Dasyuromorphia; family Dasyuridae; genus Antechinus; species Antechinus flavipes. The sequence continues at coordinate 124,806,213 of NC_067400.1, read as the reverse complement.
ACTTCTGTTTGGTCCATTCTAATTCTAGGGACTTTCTTACCTTGAGTAAGTTGTTTATTACTTTTCCTAAGTTGCTAATTGTCTTTCCAAATCTCCTAGATAGTTTTCATTTCTCTTCTAAGTCTTTCCTTTCTTGCTTTCATTTTGTTTGTCCTACTTTAAAATTCTATTTTTTAAGAAGTCTCACATAATTTCTTTTTAGCAATTTAATTATTCTTATAGGGAAGATATATTTTTCTTTGAGGTTTTGTTCAGAAGTGCTGAGAATTATTCTACTTCTGCACTTGTGCCATGGATTATGGAAAACCATAATTTTATGGTTTTTGTGTGTGTGTGTGTGTGTGTGTGTGTGTGTGTGTGTGTGTGGCTATTCTTTCAGTTCTAGGCATCTTGGTGTTGCTGACTGGAAAGCTCTTGGAAATGATTATATTCTATGACAATCTGCATGATCTCCTTATTTCTCAGCTGTTGTCTAGAGAAGGGAAGAGGGACTGTGTCCACAATCTTTTTGGAGAAGCGAAATTTGGAATTCTAGATACTGAGTTTGGATTCCTAGGCTTTGTTGGAGACCATCTACTCCTGGTTTGGGTAGGGAGGGGAGTCTTAAGATTACTTCTGATCTCCCTGTGGTTCTGCCCTAGCGCCAGAACCTAGATACTGACTCAGAATTTCTTCTTAATCCCCTTCTGGAAGGCTTGTCTAACTGGAAGCTTCTGGGTACCGAGTCTGAGTTTGTTAGCCCTCTAGAAGATCCAGCTCTGCTGACCTGGGGCTGAATCCAAAATCAGTTTTGGACATTTTTGTGATTCTAATCTTGTTCTGGGCCCTGAGCACCATATCTGCAATATTGATCTGTTGGGAAAATACTCTATAAGACTGCCTTAGCTTGAGACCCTAACTCCTGGGCCTTCAGGGAAATCCAACATGCTGGCAAAGATGTGAGCCTGAGGTCAACTTGAGCTTCTCTGCTCTGCTGGCCTAGCTCAGGTCCTGAGTGCTTTGACCACATTTTCTGCCCTATGAAAGTTTTATGCTACTGGCCTTACTCTGGATTCTGGTCATTGAGTTTGGGTTCTTGGCTCCTTGCTTTTGGCTGGGCCAGGGCCTGAGTCAATGATCAGCTCTGGGTATCTTGCTCTGTTGGCCTATTTCTGGACTCTGGAAGCAATCTTTTTTTTTTTTTTTTTTCTCCTTCATAATCTTAAGAGATGGACTGCGCTACTCCTCCTACTCTATTCTCTTGGCAGGTCTCCTCTCCAACTTAACTGTCTTAAAGTGTTGCCTTGAGCAGTGAAAGGTTAAGTTACTTGCCCAGGGTCACACTGCCACTATGTTAAAAGCAGTATTGGAACCCAGGTCTTCCTAATTTCAAGGTCAACTGTCTGTCTGCTATGCCATGCTTCCTTACCTATAAGTATAGGTATTAAAAGCACGCCTTCATTTTGTAGCCATTTTGATGTTTGCCACACAGGCCTACTTATGAAAATGTGATGTTTCCTTTTTTTTTTTTTTTTTTTTTTTTTTAGATGATAGTGATAATGAAAAATTAATATAAATATGGTGTTTTGATGACTTAATTTGAGTAAAATTTTTATTGTGTTAACATTAGTATTTCCTTGCTTTTCTTTAAGAGAAAACTAGATTTCTTTTCCTTTGGAAGTTACTGCTGCATTGTTTGCCTAAATAGGTGGTCCTTTTCCTATTGAGGACCACTCTTAGATGATGGGGAACAAAAACCCAGTATTTATCCAAATTGAAATAAAAAATATATGAGAAGTTTGGGGGGAGGGAGGATTTGCATAAACCTAGCTGATTTTAAAAAATTTGAACAAATTATACCACAGATATTTAAAAATTCACAGAAGAATATGCCACATATTTTTAAAAATATATTTCAATTCGTATGTCATTACTATTGGGGATATAAAGGAAGGAAAAAAGGAAGAGAGGGAGAAGAAAAGTAGGTAAATGACTGAACTAAAAAAAGATAGGCATAAAGCAAAAAGAAGACAGTTGATTGAATTGTAGGAGGAGAAGAGATCAGTTGGTTGGAAGGTATTAATTAGTAAATTTCACATTACCCTCAGCATTCAAGAGCTTTCATGTTACTACCTCACCTTCTTTCTATTACCTGGGAACCTAGTGTCCCTAGGAATTTAGAAATAGTGCTGTTATATTTCTTAACAAAGAAAAATACATTAACAGAAGTAATGCTTCTGTTGGATGATTAGGAGTTCTTTTTTTCTGTTCCCTACTCTTGACTTTCTTTGTTACTTTTAGGATGTTGCTGCTTCTGTTCTTTAAAAATGTTAAATTAGCTGATGAGACTGTCTTCTAGGCCTTTTCTGTTATTTTGCATTAAAAGCTTAAATTAGAGTGACCATAACCAAGGGGAAATTTGACATTGATCAAAGTTTCTGAATCTAAAGTGAAATATATGTAATCTTGAAATTATGAGTATCTAGGAAATGCCTGGAATTTATTTTCTTTTTATCTATAGGAGACAATGGCCTGATCTATATTAACTTAGCATTTAATTCAAACTTCAGGATGTTTCCCAGCACTGTACTAGATTTGATAGATTTCACCTAATGTCTCTTTTTAAAGAGATTGTGAGATAATATTTTTTGCTAATGTGCTTGTCAGACTTTTTTTGCATTCCCTGAAATTGTGTTTTTCTTATTCTCCCCTTTTTTCTTTTCTCTCCCCAAATCTCTTTTTGCTTGAATAAGATTATCATAATATTAATGTACCAGTCAGTTTCCTTAAAGCTGTTTATTTAATGTGAAGTTTTATGATTCGTCATTGATGTTATTTTAGATATCTAAAATACTCATTCTAAAATCGAGCATTATTATTTTAAATATTTTGTAAGAAACAACAGATTTAAGAGAAAATAATTAATTTGTGTTGTTAGGTGTTGTCTACTTCAACTGGCCTCACAAAAACAGTGTACAATCCAGCTGCTTTGAAAGCTGCACAGAAATCCTTACCTGCTGTTTCCATCTCTACATTAGATAACAGTGAAGCACAGAAAAAAAAACAGGTAAAAGTTTAAGATACTACAAAAAGCTTGTTTGCAGAATGTATCTTTATAATTGACTTTTGTTTGTGCTTGTTTTATTAGGTCTAAGTAGGACTGGGGGGGGGGAAGCCTTTTTACTTAGTATGTAGGTCTTAGGTAACTCATGTTCATTTATAAAACTAGTTTTAATGAACTGCAGCTTGGTGCATCTTTATAATTTCTATGTAGCATAGGATGATATATTTAGAGTTAGAAGGCTGTTAAGGTTAATCTTCTTTTCTTGACTCTAGCTCCAGTGTTCTGTTCTTTTTATACCACATTGCATACAATAATCAGGCAGATATTAATAAGTACCTAATACGTGCTAAGGAATGTGGACAAAAGTACAATGTGTGAAACAAGGCCTACTCACAGTGAACTTACCTTGTCATTGGGAAAACATTCGTATAAAATCCTTACAACATAAAAAATTGCACATATACAACATACACACACACACACACACACTCTTAAATACCATGTACTTTGTAGAGGTCATTAGTAATTGAGATATGTAGCTGGAACCAGAAAACTTTAATGCAGATGATTATTCCTTAACTGTACCTGACAAGAAGAATAGACTTTAAAGCAGTGGTAAAGATGAATATGTATAGTCCACGAATGGAGAATGTTCTACTGCACAGGCATGAAGATAGAAAATGGACTAGCATGTGTGAGGAATAGAGGAATGGTTATTTTGGCAGGATTGCAATGTTAGTTGTTTGTTGTGAACCTACTGTGTTTCAAGAACTGTTCTAAGAGTTGGCAATGCAACGAAAGGCCAAAAACAGCCTTCTCTCGAGAAGTTTATAGTGTATTGGGAGGAGAGAATGTGTAAACAACAATATAGGACTAATATTTATTTGCTCAGGTTAAATTGGTGATTATCAATAGTATAGATGGAACAATACAGGTAGTAAGCACTAGCTAGCATTAAGAAGGATCGAAAGAGGTTTCTTTTTTTTTTTTTTTTTTTTAATTTTTAATGGAATTGTTTTTTCCATCTCTTTTTTTTTTTTATTTTATTTTTTATTTAATAATTACTTTATATTGACAGAATCCATGCCAGGGTAATTTTTTTACAACATTATCCCTTGCACTCGTTTCTGTTCCGATTTTTCCCCTCCCTCCCTTCACCCCCTCCCCTAGATGGCAAGCAGTTTTATATATGTTAGATATGTTGCAGTATATCCTAGATACAATATATGTTTGCAGAACCGAACAGTTGAAAGAGGTTTCTTATAGAAGGTGGGATCTTAGCTGGGACTTAAAGAAAGGGGATGAAGATGATTAGAGGAGAATATTCCATGAATGAAGGATACCAGTGAAAATGCTTGGGGTGGAATATTTTGTTTATAGAATGGCAGTGAGGCTAGTGTCACTGCATAAAAGTGTACAGAGGGGATGGACTGTCTAAAAAAAAACTGGAAAGGTAGAGAGGGTCCTTATGAGGTAAAAGCATTGAATGTAGTCAGTGGATTTTATATTTCATCTTGGTGGTGATACTCCCTGGAATTTGTTTGGGTGAGATAGGACAGGTAATATTGATGCCTGTACTTTAGGAAAATCGCTTTGGTATTGAGTGGAGGATAGGTGGGAGGAGGGAGAAATTTGAATCAAACAACAAGACAAATTAGCAGTCTAATTCTATTTAATAATCTGAACGTGATGAAATGAGGGCCTGCACCAGTGATGGCAGTGTCAGAGAACAGAAGGGGCCATATATGCGAGAGATGTTATGAATAGAGAAGTGGCTTGACTTGATAGCAGATTGGATGTGATGGGGTAATAGAGTGAGGCATCAAGGATGACATTGAGGTTGTGAGTCTGGATGACTGGAAGATGAAGGTATCTTTAACAATAATAAAGAAATTCAGAAGAGGGGAGTATTTGGGGAAGACATAATGATTTCTGTCTTGCATAAGTTTAAGATATCTTCAGGATCTTCTGTTTGAGATGTTTTAATAAGCAGTTATTAAGGCCAGGAAATCCCTGTGGGTACCCAAGGTTAGCAACTATGATTTGAATAAAGATTCTCTGAAAGGATTCTAAGAAAGAGTAGTCATATGAGTAAAGAGAAAATATCACAAAATCCCGATGAGAACAAAGTATTAAGGTGAAGAAGCAGATCAACAGGGTAATAGGGTGCAAAAAACTTGAGGATTAAGAAAAAGCAATTAGATTTAGAGTCAACAATTTCTGTTGAATATTGGGGATAATATTTAGACTAAAAGTAGGAAAGAAGAAATTGGGAGGAAAGAAAGTGGTAACACCAATTGAAGTGGCATTCTTTAAGAGTTTAGCCACACAGGTCTCTTTGTAGTGGCCAGAAAGTGGAAACTGTGAGTGCATGCCCATCAATTGGAGAATGGCTGAATAAATTGTGGTATATGAATATTATGGAATATTATTGTTCTGTTAGAAATGACCAGCAGGATGATTTCAGAAAGGCCTGCAGAGACTTACATGAACTAATGCTTAGTGAAATGAGCAGGACCAGGAGATCATTATATACTTCAGCAACAATACTATATGATGATCAATTCTGATGGACATGGCCGCCTCTAGCAATGAGATGAACCAAATCAGTTCCAATAGAGCAGTAATGAATTGAACCAGCTATATCCAGGGAAAGAACTCTGGGAGATGACTATGAACCATTACATAGAATTCCCAATCCCTCAATTTTTGTTCACCTGCATTTTTGATTTCTTTCACAGGCTAATAGAGTATACTATTTCAAAATCTGATTCTTTTTGTACAGCAAAATAACTGTTAGGACATGTATACTTATTTTGTATTTAATTTATACTTTAATATATTTAATATGTATTGGTCAACCTGCCATCTGGGGGAGGGGATGAGGGGAAAGAGGGGAAAAATTGGAAGAAAAGGTTTGGCAATTGTTGATGCTGTAAAATTACCCATGCATATAACTTGTAAATAAAAAGCTATAATTAAAAAAAAAGAGAGAGAGAATTTAGCCATAAAAGGGAGGAGCATTATAAGATAATGTTGGATTTCTTGATCAAATGAAGGTTTTTTTTTTTTTTTTGAGGATATGAAAGATATACACATGTTTGTAGGTACTGGGCTAGTAGAGAGTAGATCAAGAGAGATTTGGAGATGTGAGAGAATGGAATTAAATTGGACAGGTAGTTGGAGAAGACAGGTCGAATGATTTCACTTTTACATGTAGCTTTGGCGAGGAGAAAGATCACCTCATCAAATAGAACAGGACTTATTAAACTTTTTTCACTTTCATCTACTTTTCTCCCAAGAAATCTTTGTGATACCAGATATGAAATATATAAAATAGGTGTGCAAGTCAAACATATATTGAAAATAAATCATATTTTCATTATCCTCACATTGTTATGCAGTCCCATATGGGGTCACAACCCCTAAGCTAATATCTAAGAAGCTTTGATATAGAGAGGAGTGAAGGAGATGAGGGCAGAAGGCATCTGGTTGATACGGGAAGAGAAGGAGGGGAGAAGTGAAAGCTCTTAGTAAATAGTTTGTTTTTTTTCAGGAAAGTATAAGGAAAGGTCCTCTCATTTCAGAGAGTAAGTGAGAAAAGTTTGAGGAAAGATGAAAAGGTACAGAAAAGCTACTATGGTGTGTAGAATAGTAAGCCAATGAAAGAGGTGTAAAAGGAAAGCCTTCTGTAATGGGGACCTAGCAGAGATTATGTAGCATAGATTTGTAGTGGATTTAGTCAGCAAAGTTAATTTTTCAACTTTTATTTGGCAACATGTAACTAGGAATGTAGACAGCCAATGGTAGAAGTAATCGAAAATTCTTAAGAGAGCAAAACCAGTAGTAAGATAAAAGGCCAAGGAAGGGATAGTTGAGAAAAGGAAAATGTAGAGTTGAATAGGTTCAGCAAAGAGTTTAGATAAGAGAGGACAGTGTAGAATGCTGAGGTTATCATGTGTTTAGAATTTAGGGGTTGAGGAATTAAGAGGTCTTGGTGAAGATGATCAACAGAAGTGTAATAACAGATTGTGATCAGATTAGGGAATTTTAGCATTTATAAACATGGAAGTGGAGCATTTGTGAATGATGGCAAGTCCAAGAATATTATCATCTTTATCCAGCTGGGGTGGTATGTAGGAATAGATCATAAGGAGCAAGTTGAGAAACTGAGAGGTAAGGAAAAATGTGTGGAGCATTAAATACTTATGTTGAAATTTCCCATTTAGTCCAGTGAGGGGGTGAAGAATGAGTGAAAGGGCAGCCACACAAGCTGTAATAACAGGATGGAGCCAGGTCTCAATAGAAACCAGAAGAGGAAAGGAATGAGAAAGGAAAATATTTAATATGAAATCAAGTTTATTTTCTATGGGAGTAAATATTCCAGAGAGAATAGTGGAAGGGAAGAATAGCTTTAGAATAGCATACTGAAGAGTTGAGTTGAAGGGAATGGGAAAAAGGGAATAGATAAGTAGTAGGTGAAGAATGAGATTTGAATAATAATAACAAGGCAAGGGTTCAAAATCATTGAGATTCTTAAAAGGCATGGCTGATTGAGAGAGTTATAGAGGAATGAGTTTAGGTGTATTGTAAACATCGAACACAGAATTGAGTCCTCTGAGGCTGCCAAGGACCTTGTGAGAAGACCACTTTAGAGTTAGCTATTAGAATGACATTTCTATCCTAACCCTTCAAGCAGACCAAGTCTTGAGGTAGTTAGAAGGAATAGTGTCTGTTTCTCTATCCTCTTCAAGCTGTGAGGGTTCCCTTTAAGTGACAAGAAGTCAGTGTAGAAGATTAGATAGTCAGTGGAATGGCATTTTTCTGTTTCATAGGCAAGAATGGTCCTCTCCAAGTGGGAAAAGGTCAGCGTAGGAGAGTAGCACATACTGGAATGGTTTTTGAATTCTTATACCCTGGGAGCAAGAAGAGCCAACCTAGGAAACCAGATACACAAGGGAATTACACCTCTCTGATCTCAAATAGGCAGGAAAAGCCAGTCTAAGAGAACAACTTTCTTGGATGTGTACAGTGCAGGAGGGAGAATAATGTCAAACAAAGGGATTTAATTTTTTTTTTCCCTGAAAGCAGTAGAAAGTTCGTGTAGTTTTTTGATGAAGGAAGTCCCTTTTGATGAAAGGGAGTTACTTTGGCAGAAATCTATAGGATGTACTAGAGCAGTGAAAAACTTGAGGAAAGACCACTAATTGTAAGTAAGGCTGTTATAATAATCTAGTTGATGAGATGTGAAGAGGGCCTGAACTAAGGTGATAGGAAGGCAGAAATGGCAGTATTTGGTATTTAATTGGATATGTGAAGTGAAGATGGATAAGGCATCCAAAATAATACTGAAATCATCAATATTAGACATTAGAATGATTGTGTCTTTGCAGAAATAGGACAGATTGAAAGAGGGAAACTTTAGAGGGAATGAGTTCAATTTGAAACATCCTGAATTTTAAATGTCTTTGGATATCAATTTGAAATACCCACTGGGCAACTACTAATATAGATTTGGGGACAATAGATTGGGGAATCTTCTTCATCAAGGTGATATTTAAAACTCACAGAAATTAATGAAGTTATGTGAAGATAAAGGGAGAAAAGAAGAAGGACTAGGAAAATGTCAGGGAATACTCCCAGTGAGAAAAATGTAGATGATTTGCAGATAAGCCAAGATGATAAGCCAAAAAAAGAGACTCAAGTCATACTAATAGGAAGCAAGAGGAGGAGAGATTAGTGTCTGTAAAACCTTGGTTGGAGAAGATGTCAGATTCAACAGATAGGATGAGAAAAATGAGGAATGAGAAAGGACCATCAAATTTAGAAATGAAGAGACCATTTCAGTGTGAACACTTTTCAGTTGATTCATGAGATTGAAAGCTGGATTGTTAAAGGTTGAATGAAGTTAGGAAAAAAAAAGGAATTTGAAACAGCCCTTGTAGATGGCACTTTCAAGGACTTTGGCTAAGAAGGAAGGAGAAAAAAGGACATTGGTTAGAGGGAGTGGCAGGGTTGATTAAAGGTTTTTAGTAGGTAAAGATGACTTTGGCGTTTTTGAAGGCAGTTGGGAGTGATCCACTTTATCTAGGTGGAGATACATGCAAGAAGAGGAGAGATGATTGAGTGTGGTACAATCCATTGGAGAAAATGAGAAGGGGATGGAGCATCAGGTATAAATGGAGATGGATTGATATTTGGCAAGGCAAGGGAACTACCTTTTTGTCAGAGCATGAGGAAAATAAAACTTGTCTGATTAAAATACATAGCCAAAATAATAAGACCAGGCTTAGTATTTTGATTTTTTTTAAATAAGTTTTTTTTTTAACTTGATTCAGTGCTGTTTAACATTTTTTATTTATTTGGGTAATATGCATAATTAACATAGTTTTCAATCTTGCAGATTATATACAAAGTTGTGAAGAATAAGTGAGATCCTCTGGACTATAACGACACTATCCATGTAGAATATTAATCAGCTAGAGCATTGAACCTTATATCAGTAGTGTGAGCACAAGATATAGGCAGGGACATAATTATGCAGCAGTTTATATGAAAAAGACAATTGAGTTTCAATGAACTGAGTCTTGGTTTGACTTGAGAGGTTGTCTTGTCTGGAATAAGGAGCTGATTATCTCTCTATACTCTGCCCTGTCAGACCACATCGGCAATATTATACTCATCTCTGGATGCTACAATTTAGGAAAGACAGAGAAACTAGAGAATATCCAGATGAAGGCAATCAAGAAGGTCAAGGCCCTTAAGTTCATGTTAAATGAAGAGGACAAAAGAGAAGACTCAGTGGGGACATTATAGCTGGTTTCAAGTATTTAAAGGATTGTAGAAGGAGGCATTTGAACTTAACCAAGAGCCAAGCATGACAGGATCGTTCTTGGTAATCAGGAAAAATTTGATTAAAAAGTGGAATTGTTTTCTAGATGAAGTTGACTGTGATAGCAGGCAGTGGGTTCCTCTCATGAAAAGGTCCTAAAGAAGAAGCTGGAGCAGCATGGTATATTGGCAGTTCTCTTTGTGTCTGAATTGGACTAGATAGCTAGTGTGTACATTTTGGGATCATGAACCATAGTGTATATATAGTACTTTATATTTTAATTTTATTAAAACTAGATTTGATTATTTTGAATAATTTTTTTTTGTGAGATATGTATATTGATATTTTGGGATTTGTTTATTTTTTTCTTTCTTATCCTGCCTTCCCATAGGAAGCACTAAAACTGCAACAGGATGTGAGAAAGAAGAAGCAAGAGATTTTAGAAAAGCACATTGAAACACAGAAGGTAATATGTCAGTTTAATTTGAGCATATATTTAAAAGTAGTTTCTAGTTTTCAGTGAATTTTAATTCTATTTTTAAAAGTTAATCATTATTTTAAAAATTATTTGTAAGGATAGTGCATATCTTGGTTTAGCACAACTGTAAAGATAATAATAGTGGGGGAAAATGGTAGTTTTCATGTATATGTGTGGCATTTCTCTGGTCCTTTATTTAAAAAGAATGAAACAGGACTTTTGGAATTATTGTAGACTGCTTAAATTTATGTACCATATTTATAAAACATTTCTTGATTATTTGAAGAATAGTGTAGTGACTAAGTTAAAATTTATGAGTGGGTTAGATTTCTTTGGAATTGTACTTAATTTTATTAAGTGTGTGATTGTTACTCAGATTTCACAGTTCTTTAAACAGCAGTTGAATTATAACTCAAAAAGCTAGTTATTTAAGATTTTTTTGGGGGTGAGGGGGTAAAAATATTTGGGGGGAAAAAGTGAAGCCATCTTCATTGACAAGGATCTGGAAAAACATTTTCCTTATCAGTTAACACTTTTGCCACATTCTCTCTTAAAAGTACTTCTTGCCTAGTTCTGAGCACAGCTACCCTTTCTGAGCTTATTAGCTCTGATTCATATTTCTTCAAAAAAAAAAGAAAGTTTTTTATTTGGTAGCAAATTACAAACTGAAATTTTTCCTGAATTCCAATTGGAGTAAAAATAGAAAAGGTCACAACATTATCACAGTATATAAAAACGGAATTTATCTTACTATTTTCTTTTGAATTGTTTTAATGTTCAGTTATTAAGAGATTTTTTAAAAAAATCATCTTAATCCATTGAAATAAATCTAATTATTTCAGTTGAGAACAAGTTCATTATCTGAATTTATTAACATTTTGATGTTTATATGTATATATTCCTTTAAATGTGTTTTTTCCTATTCCTTTGTTTATATTCCTCCTAACAATTTAACAAATTTTAAAAATTTGATAGATGTTAATTTCAAAACTGGAGAAAAACAAAGCAATGAAGTCTGAAGATAAGGCAGAAATAATGAAAACTTTGGAAGCTTTGACAAATAGCATTACTAAGTTAAAAGATGAGTTGAAAGCTGTTTCATCTGGAAGCTCCCTTCCCAAAAGTGTGAAAACCAAAGCTCAGGTATTTTATTCAATTAAAAATTTAAATGAATTGTATCTTAAATCATATCTATAGCATACTAATTAATTATCTATAAAAATATACAGCATGTCTTTTTTAATAAAGCCATTCCCTAGGAAGTTCATATTTTTCTAAAATTAATTTTTTTAGGTAATCTCATAAAAGAAGAGGTGGTATTATTCCAATTTTATTTTAAAAGTTTAGAGTTTAATGAAGACTATTAAGTGAGCCAATGGTGTAAGTAGGTAGCAGAATTTAAACCTCTTGACTTGACTTGTTTCTTAAGTATTAGAAATTATGTTTTGTTTAAAACTGTAGTCTAGGACTTCTTTATCTAAACTGTGGAGGGTTACAATCAAATTCTGTAACCCATGGTGGAAACTTCTGTTCCTACTATTTTCTAATTTTTTGTTAGACATTTGAAGAGTTTCAACCTGTCATTTTATTGTGTAGAAACTCCCTCTGCTGTTGCATATAAGCAACTCATCTATAACTAGAACCTTAGATGATTGTCTGAGACATTGATAGGTGAAATGACTTGTTCTTAATTTTTATAGCTCGTTTGTTTTAGAGCCAAGACTTGTATCCAGCTCTTCCCAGCTCCATGAGTGCTTTTTATTCATCTCTCTGGGGTATTGCTGGTATTACAGAAATTGCTCATAATCTATGCTGAGAAATTGCATTTTTAGTTGCATACTGACATTGTTGTCGAAATTGAGGCAGTGGGGTTAAGTTGGGAAGTGCAGTCATTTTAGTCACACTTCTGACACCTGTTTTGCTAAGGGTAAATTACCTTACTTGAAGCTTAGTTTCCTTTTAATACTACCTGTGGTTGCTACTTTAAATAGTTAGTGAAGCTCAAATGACATGGATGTACAGTTCGTTGTGGATTTTTCTAGTGACATGTAAATGTCAGCTCTTGATATTAAAAACTATAACCATGTCCAGATTCCCTTATTTTTGACAAAATTTTAAAAAAATAGTGAGTTCATGATAGTTGTTGCATGTCTTAGACTTGTATACTGTGGAACTCTATATTTTAAGGAATTCTTGAAAATGAATTTGAAATATGGAAATAGATTTAAATTTTATGGTTAAATGGAGAAATTAGATTCAGATTTTGTGACTAAATGAAATGAAATCCTAAGGACTGTAACTTCCTCTTTCCTCTGAGTTCTTTGCAACAATTTGGATTTCAGTAACAATTCCCAGTGTTTCCCATCGTTCCTATATTTAGCACTTACTTAGTCCCTAAGTACAGTTTGGTTATGGTGATAACATGTCTGTAGTTCTCTTATCTTTTAAGACCCTAAGTGCCACAGAAACCCAGAGGGAAAAAAGATAAAGTCTGATGAAAGTGGAGTGGAATCTAGAAATCATTGTGGAAGGAGTTGGAAGTATTTGATTTGGACCTTGAGGGAAAGGACTCAAAAGTGTTTCTTCTTCTTAGTAGTAGTATCTTACTAATAAAGGAATTCTCAGAAGCCCCCAGGCTACCTGTCAAGAATGTCTTTATTTACAGCTTGATGAAATTGCTAGTTGCATACTGACATTATATTGTTGAAATTGAGAGAGTGGGGTTAAGTTGGGAAGTCCAGTCATTTTAATCACCTTTTTGACATTTACCTGTTTTGCTGACCATATTTCTCTGGCAGTTGATTGGTTTTGTTTCAAGTCTTAGTAATTTTAAAAATTTAAATAATACTGAATAAAGTTATTTGTTAACCAATAAGTACTTATTTAGCCTCTCCTATGTGTGCTCTGCAAGGTGCTTTGGGCAGTGTGGGGTAGAGTTGGAGAATGCATTCCTTAAATGCAGCAAATAATATATAAGAAGAATTATATGATGTAATGTAAATTATGTGATGTAAATTACAAGAACTGGAATTTCAAAGCGGAAAATGATCAATGAATGCTGAAAGTTGGCAGGGAAAGCTTCATGAATGAATTGAGCTGGGTTTTAAAGGGTTAGGTAAGATTTTAATAGATTGGAGGGAATTAAAAATGTAAGCTAATACCTCAACTGTTTAGTCTTTATGATTTTTCAGATGCAGAAAGAATTATTGGACACGGAATTGGATTTGTATAAGAAGATGCAGGCTGGAGAAGAAGTCACTGAACTTAGGAGAAAATATACAGAACTGCAGCTTGAAGTATGTTTCATTAATATCATAAGATAAAATGATGCTTAGACTTGCATTTTTTCAAAAATATTGCTTCTGTGTTTGATAGCAACAATTAACACCTGCCGCACATTACAGAGTATGACATACCCATCACAGCCTGGCATTTTCTTTTCAACAGTTGAGTATATAAACTCTCTATGGTAGAATCTGGGGGACATTAAAGCCCCTGATTTCCTAGCACTTAGATTTGTAAGGTAAAGAAGCATGACTGCACTCTCTATGGCCCCAGTTTCTATGTTTTGGAGGTCTGGGCTTTGAAGGAGGAAGTTAAAAAAAATTTATGTTGATAGTCTAGATCAGTGGTTCTCAATCTTTTGTTTTCAGTAGCTTTATCCTATTAAAAATTATTGAGGATCTCTCTAAAGCGATTTTGTTTATTTGGGTTATATTTATAGACATTTACCATATTGGAAATAAAAACTATTTTTGAATTTGTAGACCCTCTAAAAGAGTTTCAGAGATCCCCAGCATTCTCTAGCCCATACTTTGAGAACCACTGATCTCGATAGGAAAGAGGAATCAAAATAAGGTGCCTTATGCCATCAGCTCAGGCCACTTGTATTATTACCATTCTTTACTTGTGTGACAATAGAATGTGGCCTTTGGAATATTACAGTCCTATTTTTATTAAAAACAAAACAAAGCAAACTCAGATATGCACTAAAGTCGTTTAAAAAAAAGGTTATTGACTGTACTTGTAAAGTTAGACTTTTGTAATTTAGCATTTTTAAAAGATAGGCAACCTATTTTTTAATGTAATAAATTATATAGTAAAGCCAGTTTTCATAATTAAATTTTGTTGACATTTTAGTATTGTCTTAGTTTTAGGTGATACGTACATTCTAGCCTTTTTCATTCTAAATCATCACATATTAATGATATCTAATTCCTTTGAACTCTCCTTGTTATTTATTATGGAGCAATTACTTTCATATAATCATAGTTTATTCACTTATTTTTTTATATTTACAAATTTAAGTTTTTACAAAAACTGATTTACAAATCAGTTTTTATATATTTACAAATAGTCCTGAGCCTGTGGAACAGTGTTATTCTATAAGAAAAGTTGTTATTCTATGAGAAAAGCAAGGTGCAGTTGACGAGACACTGAATTTGAGAGTGAAAGATTTGTGCTTCATTGGTTTATGACCATAGGCAAGTCTCTGTGCCTCAGTTTTTTCATTTGTAAAACGAGGGGCTCAGACTTTTCTGGTCTCTTCCTAGCATAGTGCCTGGCGTATTATACTTGATAAGTATTTATTGAATTGCAACTCTAAATCTGTGATTTTTTTTCATGACTATTTTTTATTATAACGTAAGAGGGCAGATTTTAAATTTTTTTCTTAATTGGAAATGGGATTTCACTTTTTTTCCTCTGTAAGTTTTATTAACTTAGCACACAAAGGCATCCTCATTTTAATTATTGAATTGTGTCATTTCTAGTCAATTTTGTATTTGAAATATAGTAAGCTCTGTATAATACTTAAGAAAGTTTTGCCTATAGGTGGTGCTGTGGATGTGTACAAAAACAAAACACCTAATTTCCTTTTGATTTGACTACTTTTTTACTTAAAAAGTTATTAATTTTATCACTGTCGCATTGAGATTTCTGGAGTTCTAACAAGAATGTTAATTTTTTTAATTAAATATTTCAAAATGGGGTAAGAAAAGTAAGCCTTATTAATGGTAGTTCAGTGATAATTTCTACATAGTTTGCAGATTTTGTTTTATTGGTAGAAAAATATTGGGATTCCATTCTTGAACATTTATATATTAGGATTTTGAAGAGACAGAAATAAGACAATGGAAAGATGGAAAGGTTAAGTGTTAATGTTTTTAATAGTGTTATACTGGTTTTTTATAGGTTAAAAATGAAGCTCTGGATTTAAAGTTTTAATTTGCAATTTTTAACAATTGTGAATAAAGTATTTTAATAGTTATTCTTTAGAGTAGTACACCTACATGAAAACTTGCTTTTTGCTTGTGTTGTGCCTAAAATTTAAATTGAAGCTAATACTAACATATCTACAGTGAAAGTATTATATAAATTTTAGTTGATTTTGTTTAATTTTAAAATCAAAATTTTTCTAAAATCTCAGATTTGTAAATTAATGGTACAGATAAGAAATTCCTGCCCTGATGGCTACTCTCATTCAAAATAAACAGATTTGTCATCTGTTTTCTTTAATACTGGGGGGAGGAGGGGAATTCCAGTACTGTTGTTATTTTTGTGGTGGCTTTTTGTTGTTGTTGTTTGTTTTGTTTTGTTTTAATTAAAAATAAGGATGATCTGGGTGGCCTCTGATATATTCTGGCTTTTGACTATGAGCAAGCCACTCTACTATCAACAGCCTGAGGTCAGGCCAGACTGTCAAATCTTACAACTCATTTTTTGTATGGCCTACAAATAAAAGTGGTTTTTATATTTTAAAATACAATAAAACTTTATGTAAATTTTGTATGACCTACATAGTAAAAGTGGTTTTTACATTTTAAAATACAGTAAAACTTCATGTAAAAATTGTATCACTATTCTTAGGTCCAGGCCACTGTAGTTGCTAATCTCTATCGATGAGATGAATTTCCTCTTCAAAAGTTCCCTATTTGGATGACATTTAGGTATCTGAGATTAGAGAACATATTCAATAATTTCAGACTTTAGCAATTTCATTCTTTGGGCAAAGGAAGCAAAAAGAATTTCCCTTTAGAATTAAAGTTCCAGCTTAGGTGATCTTTAGTTAAAGTACGTCAAGTGTTCTGATAGAAACAAAAGAAATTTCAATTTTTCCTGTCAAAATACAATTTAAAAAAATTAGTTTATTATGAAGCAATTAAGTGGCTGAACCAGGAGTTATTAGGAAGATCTAAATTCAAATGTTGGACACTTAATTGTGTGACCCTGGTCAAGTTCCTTAATCTCTGTATATTCCAGTTTTCTCATATGTACCATAATGCCACCATTCAGGGTTGTGAAGATAAAATGAGATATTTGTAAAGTACTTTGTGAGTCTTTAATGCATTGTAAATGCTAGCAATGGTGATAATGTTGGTGCCAAGTGGGGAGTATTTCTTGAATGTAAATAAATGGCATGCATTTTAAAATCTGTTTTAGGCTGCAAAAAGAGGGATTCTTTCATCTGGTCGAGGGAGAGGAATTCATTCAAGAGGTCGAGGTACAACTCGGGGCAGAGGAAGGGGTCGTGGTCGAGGGAGAGGTGTTCCTGGTCATGCTGTGGTAGACCATCGCCCAAGAGCATTAGAGATCTCTGCATTTACTGAGAGTGATAGAGAAGACCTTCTCCCCCATTTTGCGGTACCTAATGATTTTGATGACTATTTTATCTAAGAACATATATTGGGGGGGATTAAATTACATGTCTCATAGCTAATTTTATTGGTGGTTATAGAAAAGAATTGCTTCTCTTGCCTTTGAAGTAGAATATGTGTTTTGCTTTTTGGGATATAGACTAGTTCTCTGTACATTGCTTTTTTCTTTCCTTCCTTTCCTTCCTCCTCTATTTTTCCTTCCCTCCTTCCCTCCTTCCCTTCCTTCCTTCCTTCCTTTCTCTTCTCTTCTTCTCTCCCTTCCCCTCCTGTCCCCTCTCTTCCCTTACTCTCTTCTCTTTTCTTCCTTTCTCTCAGAATAAAGCCTTGTCACCAACTACTGATTTTATCAGTTTTTTTTAATTTTCATGATTTAAGAATTCACTTTTCTCTCCCTATGTGAAATGGTTGAATCAATAGATATTAATAGATTGCTTTTAATGGTGATATTTTACAGTATCATAAAAAATGACTAATATTATTTAAATATTTAAAACATTACGCAGTATTCAGAATAGCTTTAATCCCAACATTTTTTTAAAAACAGAAGGAATGGATTTTGATGCTCTTGAGTTAAGGTTATCTCTAGAATTAGAAAGGACCTGTAGTCAAACTTATATCTGAATTTAAAGTTTCTTCTACAACATAACTGAGTGGCTATCTATCTATTGCTAATTTCGGAGGGCACCCTATTACTTCCCAATAGAGCCTCTTCCATTTTTGGTTGGCTAAGTTTTTCAAGAAATTTTTCGAAGTATTATTTCACCATAAGTTTTCCCCTTATCACTTTTATTCTTTGCTCTTGGTTTTGCCCTTGGGAATTAACACAAGCCTCTTAAATAGTCCTCTGAATAAGACAGTGCTCATGTTATTTATAGTGTTATCTTTAGGCTTAAATAGTCAAAATTCCTTCAACTGAACTTCATATGGCATGGGCTCTAAAACTCTTCACTATTTTGATTGTTCTCTTAAAGTTAATTTCTTTTCTAAAAAGTGATGCTTTAGAGTAGCCGGACAGAGTACTCCACATGTCATTTGGCTGAGATAGAATCACAACTGAGTGTCCTAATCCTGGACACTATCTCAGTGCATCCTGAAATTGCATTAGCCACAATTTTGGCTCATATCAGGTTTACACTGGAATATTTCTAGATCTTGAATTGCTTTCTTGTCATGCTAGTGCCAACTTATATTTGTGAAAATATTATTTTGGATTCTTAGTAATCAAAAAGTAGTATCAAAAGCCTAGAGCTAAAATGAACTTTAGAGGCCATGTGGTTCAGCCTCCCCAAAAATACTGCTAAGAATATTTTCACATATATGGGATCTTTTGACTACTTGGGTTGTCTTTAACACAGGTTCTTTGGGTCCAGGGATAGAACTTGGACTAATTTACAGCTCTTATCAACGATGATTCATGTTCCTGTCGTCTGAAGTCCCTTAAGTATTGACTATTTCTCCTTTTGGTGGCATCTCTCTTTCCATATCTCACCATTGGAATTAATCAATTTTGTGTCTTTAGCATTTCCTTCTTCAGAGCTTCTAATCCCTTCTGTAAAATTTTAGATCTTTTCTTTATTTCGGATTCTTTATATTTTCTTGGAACCTTGTACTCCCAGCAGATGGGAATACATGTCAGAATATAAGAATTAGATGGCTCAGTAGGTAGAACATTGGTCCTAGAGTTGGGAAAACCTGAGCTTATATCTGGCCAAAGATACTTTACATTTGTGTAACCTCCAGCCTTTGCCTTGGAGTCAGGTTGGTGGATCTTTGGAGTCAGGGACTTGAAGTCAGGAAGACCTGAGTTCAAAGATATTTATTAACTCTGTGAGCCTGGCAAGTCACTTATCCCTGCTTGCCTTAATCCCCGGGAGAAGGAGATGACAAATCAGTGCAGTGTGATCCTTGGGGTCACAGAGATTCAGGAACTCTGAATACCACAACCAGAATGTTAAGACTACCTGTCTTTTCACTGTGCTATCCCTTTATTTATCTTTAAGTTTGCAAACAAATGTGTTACTTAGGATCCAGATAAAGAAATATTTGTCTTTAGAAATAAATGTATTCAGAATAGTAAATGATTGTTTACATGGGTTATCATTGTATATTCAGATCACTTAAAATAATCTTGAATGGTGGCTTTTTACAAAAATGAATTTTCTTCTACCTTTGCTATTAGCAAAATGAGAATAAGTTTAATACTCAAAGTTTTAGGAGAAAAAAGATACCTGGCATCCTAATTTTAATTTAATTTTAAAATAGTATTTATTATTATAGCATTATATATAGTATTTTAAGACTGAAAAGAAATTAATGTTTTTATCTGCCAAACAGTGGACAATAAATTAAATCATTTATGTTGATGTGTTTCAATTGAAATATGGGCTGTATCCTTAAATTGAAAATGCTATGCTTTCAACAGAAATGTTGGTCTGGACTTATGATTAGTATTCTTACACAAAATTTCCTCTACTATTGCAGTTCAGCAACTTGATTTGCAACTTTATATATAGTCTTTGGTGCCTCTGCTGGAGAGGCTAAGCAACCCCCCAGGATATTAATGTGAATATGTATTAGTGCTGGGACTTGATGAGAATTTAGGTTCTGACTTTAAGGCTGGGACTAGGTCCAACATTATACTGTTTATTTCCCACACACATGGTGTATCCTGTATATGTGCATGCGCATAAACATGTACTCATTATGTAAAAATAAAATTTTGCAAGAATACTGGTATTGATATGGCATTATTGTTCTCTTGTACTTTTTTGTAGTATGGGTTTATTTGTATGATTTTATGTTTTTAATAATGTTTGATATTTTATATTGCATAGCATTTAAATAGAGAATTTTTTTTTTAAAGCAATATGGTGAAATTGAAGATTGTCAGATTGATGACTCCTCTCTTCATGCGGTAATTACATTCAAGACAAGAGCAGAAGCAGAAGCAGTAAGTCCAACAATACTTTTAACTGTTTGAAAAGTCCATTTTGAAAGTATTACTGGTGTCTTATTTTTTAGTACTACCATAATTTTTCTAATAATTAAACTATTTTTTCTATCTTGTGATAGTTTCTACCTTTGTACAAAGAAAAACAGTTGAACAAAACAAAGAGACAGCAGTTTTATCTGAAACTATATGGAGTATTTTGTACTCTTAGTTCATTGCTTTTCTTTCCAAGAAGGTGGAAGTATGTTTTCTCATCTGCTTTCTTGGATCATAATTGGTCATTGCATTGAATCTGAATTCAGCTACTTTGCAGTTTTGTTTTTTCCATATTTATATTGTGTACTTTTGTTGTCGAAACCAGAAGTTCTTAACATAGAGTCCGGGAACTTAAGTTTAAGGGGAAAAAATTTAGGGGTGGCTAATGTACAGTGAATTGAGCACTGACCTTGAAGTCAAGAGGACCTAAGTTCAAATTCATCCTCAGATAACTTGATACTTACTAGCTGTGTTACTCTGAGCAATTACCTTAACCTCAATTGCCTCAACAACAAAAAAATCATTTTCCCTTTATAATCTTGCATATTTTATCTTTGGGGGGGGGAAGGGGAGCACTTAAAACATTATTTGGAAGAGTACATAGGCTTTAGCAGACTGCCACAGTGAGATCTGTGACAGGAAAAAAAAAAAACCACAAACATCTCCTGGATTGAATTCTTCTGTTGGTTCCACTTTTTGATCTCTATTTAGATCATATGAACCCTTCCCATTTTTTTTTCTGAATTTGTCATATTTATCATTTGTATCAGTATACTTATCCTATCATTGTTCTGCCATTCTTCAGGTGACAAACCAAATTTCCTTTTTTTTTTTCTTCCACAAAATGTATGCTTATGAATATTTTGGTACATATATGTGACCTTCCAATCATTGACTTCCAGTAGGGTCCATGCTTAATAGTGGCATTTCTGGGAACAAAACATAAATAAATAATTGCTCCTTTTGCATATTTCCAAATAGTTTTCTAGAACAGTCGAACCAATTCACACCGCTAATAACCCTTTATTAAATAGTCTGTTTATCTTGGTATAGTTTCTACAAAAGACTTATTCTTGTCATTTTTGCCAATTTAATAGATGATATTAGTCTTCAGTTATTTCCATTTGATTTTTATTAGTAAATTATTTGGAGTTTTTAAAGATTTTATTGTTTGTATTTCTTTTGAAAAGTTTCTGTGCTTTGACTACCTACCTTTTGGAGAATGTCTCTTTGTCTAATATGTTTTCATCAATCTCCTGGATTTGTGATTTTGTTAAATTTGATGCAATGATTTAAAATAGAAGTTAAAGAAAATTTGTAGTTCATACAATTAATTGGTTGAAAATATATATATTTAAGAGGCTCTGGGAAAAACTTTCTTACCATGGATAAACATTGTTAACAGCCTAGTAAATACCTACTTTTTTGATAGGTAACAAATAAAATGCATAAAAACAATAAAATATTATTATTCCTGACACGACATTTTAAAGTTTGTAAAATGCTTTATATACAGTATTGATTTTGATTCTTGTAACAACTTTGTGATAATTGGAACAATTATCTCCATTTTATAGACAAGAAAATTGAGACTAAGAGAGGTTAAGTAATTTGCCGAAAGTCACACAGCCAGTAAATGACCAAAGCAGAATTTATAGAAACTTAGGTTTAACAGTTGTAAGAGACCTCAGAGATCATAAGTCCCCTTTTACCATTTTATAGATGGATAAATTGAGGACCAAGAAGAGGACCTGGTCAGAGAACACTTGATGACATATCAAGATTTGATTCTTGATGGTTATATGAAAGAGTTCCTCCAGACTTTTAGAATTAGCCTAGTTGCCAGAATATGAAGCCACTGACATGAAGGGCAGCTATTTGGTATTCTAGTTGTAATCTTGATCCTTTGGCCCAGATTTAGAGAGTTCTGTAGACTTATAATAGGATTTTCATGGGCTTATTTTATATCTCACTATTTCATTGAAGCCATTTTATGCCTTTCTTTCTGGATTCTCTGGGATTTTGCAACCAAACCATCATGTATAAAGTTAGAAGTAGTTTATTTCTTCTTGGCCTATGCCTATTTGTATGTCTTTGATTCTTTATCTTTTGCTGTTATGATTCTTTATCTTTTGCTATTACTAGCATTGCTAAAATTCTATCACATAATTGAAGAGTAAGACTGCTTTGCTTTATTCATTTTTCAATGATAAAAGTTTTTGGTGTTTTACTATTATATAAAATGCTAGCTTTTAGTTGGGGATCTTTTCCTTCTTTTAAAAATCATTTTAAAGTATTTTTTTCTTTCTAGACTCTAGAGGGTTTTTTGTGTTTTGTTTTTTATTAAAGCACAGATGAATATTGCATTTCAACAAAAGATTTTTAAAATTAAGATATGACTTTGGATGTTTTTTCCTTTGAATATGCCTAATTATTATGTCTATTGGAAAGTAACAATAATTTAGGTAATAGTTTTAAAAGTTGCATTGATGCATTTTTTATTTTACCCTAAAGAGCATTTATTTATATTTAAGTCAAATTTTCTCTCAGATTGATTAAAATTTCAGTCCATGTTCATTGCATTGTCCTTTTAGCGTGCTCTGTCTTAAACTTTTATTTACAGGCCTTCCTTAAGAGTTTTAGTAGAGTGTAGAACAGTCACAACTTAGCACCTTTTTACTGTCATGCTTTCAAAATAAAGTCAGAAGAGAGGAAGGAAATAAAGCTAGTTAATCTATTCATTATATTATAAAATTGACTGGGAAAATTCAAGTATATTCTTTGCCTACTTTTATTTTGAATGTCTAATGAGCAAAAGATGGAAGTTTAAGCTGTTCTGCTCCTGCTCTCACAGCATAATAGAATAGAAAAGAGGAGGAAAATATAAAAGAACAACATTTAACTGTTGTAGGAAGAAGCATTTTGGAAATGAATAATAAAAATGTTTGTCTGTTTTTATTTTGGAAATACAGATTACTGATTTTGAACTTCGCTAGTACCTTACCTTTTGTCACTCTTCTTCCACACTGTCCCTATTTGTGCATAATATAGGCAAGTTTGTATTAAAATCATGATCATTTTCAGAAGATAGCTATATATTCGTATATATACATATGTCCTCTATATAAAAACATTGAATCCTAGATAAAATAGAATTGTGGTGGCTGTTTAAATTTGTCTAATGGATTTCCCCAGTATATTATTATTTGACAGTATTTAGTATCATGAAAATAAAATTGCTCTGACTCAATTTGATTAACATTTTGTATTGTAGGGTAAGTTTTAGTGATATGAATTATTTACAATAAGTTATAGAAAGCTTTTAATTGTCTTATTTCTATTGTACTCTTTATTTTTCACAGATTATTTTAAGAGATCCAAATTTTATAAGATATAATTTTTTCTTTTATTATAACATTCTTTTATAAGTCATATAAGAAATAGAATATTGTTTTGATTTTGTATTAACTTTACCCATTTCTGTCAATGCTAAATCTAGTGAGGAATGAGTTGGTGATATAGTTTTGAGGCAGCGTTGCATGGAGAAAGTATAGCCTTTGGTGACTCCTTGGGGCATAGTGAGGTTAGTAAGGAAGATGAGGTAATAAACCCATACTAATTTCATTTGTATTTTTTTCCTCACTTGCATGGTGTAGTTTTTATTTTAAGAAGTAAAACAGGGTGTGGTGATGTGTTGCATTTATTGTACAAAAGGTTAAAATAGTGTTCTATTCCTGTGCTAGGTTAGACCTTAATGTAAATTTTTAAAATGGGTTGGTCTACCTACTTTGAGCCCAGAATTAAAGTACTATATCTTGAAATTTTTATAATGGTCTTTATCCTTCATATAAACTTGTAACATCATAACTTCATGTGTTATACTTATTGTATGTTCATCCTATTCTCCCTATCCCCTCCCCCTACTGATTTTAGGCTACTTGATAATAACTAAATGTATCCCTTCATCATCTAGAAAAGTCCCTTCTAGACATTGAATCTAAATGTTAATTGAATTTTACCAACATCTTGTCTCTTAACAAAATTTGGGAGTTTGCTTGTATAGTTTATGTAGTATTCTATTAACTTCCCTATGATATTGTGCTTTTCCTAGTTGTTAGGTTTATGGAGTTTTATAAAATTTTCATTATGCACCAAACTAATATAACCGATACATAGAAATATAACAGGTACATAGGATTAGTAAAAAGGACCAGGATTAGCATAGGAGAATTCTTAAACATTGAAAATCATACATAGGTGCAACAAAAGTGACAATTGCAAACAAATGCAAATTTAAAAATATGCCCACTTGAAATGTAAGAAGGATTTCATTTAAGTCACTTGGAAAAATGGGGCAGAAATGAGCATGAAAAAACTTTTTTTTTAAAAGTTTTTTTTAAAGATAACTTAAATTTAATTAATATACATTTATTTTTAAAACTGGAGTTCCAGATTCTTTCCCTTCCTCCCTTCCAACCCTCATTAAGAAGCACATGTGAAGTTATACAGAACATTTATTTAAGTCATATTGTGAAATGAAACATAGATTTTCCTTCTTCCCCCTCCAAAAAAAAAGGTTTTTTTGTTTGTTTTGGTTTTTAAAGTATGCTTCAGTATCTATTCAGATACAGTGAGTATTATCTCTGGGTATGGATAACATTTTTTTGTGTATAATAATGTCAAAACCTTTAGAATGGTTTTGCATCACTATATTGCTGGGAATAACAAAATCATTCATAGCAGATCATTTCACAGCATTGCTATACAGTACATTTCCTTTTGCATGAGCTCATGGAGGACTTGAAGTTTTTCTGAAAGTATTTTGCTCATTATTTCTTATAGAATAATAGAATTTCATCATTGTCACATACCACAATTTAATTAGGTATAAAAGTTTAGGTTCCTTTTTCACCCATTGAAGATACAATCATGTTTTAAAGGACAATAGAAAATTTATCTGATTAATGCTACACCTATAAGGACAACAACTCTAGATGGACTGGTTTTATTCCATTATTTTCATATTGAATAGTATTTTAAGATCTAAGGCAGAAATTTAAGTAGTTGAAATTTCAAAGCCCCTTTATTGCTTGAACCCTTATTTTCTACTCTATTGGCTTTCATCCATGTTTAGAATTCTGTTCTTCCCTAATTTATCTCTTGTCTTCCTTCAAATCTTACCTAAAATCTTCCTTTCTATAACAGGGTATCCCAATCTCCCATATTGCTAGTTTAATAGTACCTTTCCTCTGAGTATTTTCAATATATCTTGTCTATGCATGATTTTTTGCATGTTGTCTCCCCCCATTAGGCTGTCAACTTCTTGAGATTAGGAATTGTTTTTGCTTTTCTTACTATTAAGAAAACATTGCACTGGACTTACTCCGTAGTTGATAATTAATAAATTCTTATTACTTTGACTTGATCTAGTTGACTGAAAATTGGTGTTGTACCCAAGGATATGTCCATATTAGAAGTTATTGAACTACTTAGTATAACTTGTTAAATAGTATAATTGTTGAATCTGTGATGTCTTTGGTATCAGAAACTCGTAGATTACAAAATTTCTTCTTTCAGTTGTAGCTTGGTACCTTTTCTTGAGTTAAATGAAAAATTGACTTGCTCAGGGTCATACTGCCAATATGCATTATAGTCTGAACTCAGGTCTGCCTGACTCTTGGCAAAATCAGCTTTTCCTGCTGCACCATGCTGCCTCATGTTTATTACTTTAAATGTCTTTAAAAATTGAATCAAAACAATACATTCTCTATATTGTCCTTTTTTTCATCCCTTATGCCTCAGGAGACTATTAAAGGCACGGCTTTAGAGTTGCCCACCCAGGCAGGATATTTTTAAACTTTTCTGGCAGTTTGGTCATTGATTTATGTACTCAGATCTCTAGTTTGCTGTATGTGAAATCAAGTCTCCATTCAGCCTCACAGTTCTCAATCTTATCTTTAGCTAGTGTGATAATCTCTTCCTTAAGAAGGAAAATTACTTTCTTCTTGTCCTTCTGACCTATCTCCTGAAACCTGTGCCTCTAATTGTTGATTAGGGTATAAATCCTGGTGTCTAGTAATGCTGCCTATATTGCAGAACCTCTGTGCTTTACCTTTTGGAGAAAATCATTCATTTTTTAAAAAATCTTAATTCTGACCTAACTGCCTTTTCTGAAAGTTGTGCCCAGAACTCTGCATTTGGGATGCCTTGCCTGTGGCTTAAAAAAAGAATGTCCCATAGATTGTGTGTGTGTGTGTGTGTGTGTGTGTGTGTGTGTGTGTGTGTGTGTGTGTTGTGTGTGTGTGTAAGAGAGAGAGAGACAGACAGATGGGGTTAGGGATAGTAGAGAATAGGGGAGGGAAAGAAAAGTGTTCTATAAATGTGATTTATGTTTCCCTTTTACCCCCCCCCCCCCAATTATAACAGTATGACAAAATTTGTTTTAAATTTGTTCTTTTGGGTCATTTATATTTCTCAGTCAATAGACCCCATAAGAAAAAAAATTATATTTAGTTTTAATTCATAATCAGAACATTGTTCAAAAGAGTTTTAGATTTGTAATTAGAGGATTATTTAGGTTTAATTCATATTTAGGTTATTAGATTTGTATTTAGAAGACTTGGGTTTGATACCAGCTCTACCAAGACTGTTAAACTTTAGAAAAAGTCTCTTAATTCCTCTCAACTTCAGTTTCTTCATCTGTAAAATGGGGCTTACTGTTTAACTTCTGTAAGAAACTATTGAATAATAAGGTCCTTTTATAATATTTCATTATCTGAATATCTTTTGTGATAAAGTACATTAAACGCATACAAAATTTCACTCTCACTCATTTGGACTTAACTTTTATTTGGAAGTTGGTGACAAAATGCTCATGTTTAGCCCAGGATTCATAGCAGTTGGTTTCTAAGAGACTTGATAGGAATGTGTGGAACAAAAATGCAACTCATATATATATGGTGCCTTGGGATTTTGAACAAAAGAGTAGGAGGTTTTTTAGTTTCTTCTGTTTTGGAGGGAGGAAGAAGGGACTTAATGAGACCTTAGAATTTCATATGATTAAAAAATAAAATTAACCTATTTTAGAAAAATGTTAAATTTTTTTCCAGCTTATAAAATAGAGTAGCAAGTTGGGATTTAAGAAATGAGATGAAATCTGTTGTAGAATCAGACAGGCCTGGGATGCTGGAGACCCTGGCTTTATGTTGTTTTACCTTGCTAATTAGTAAGTTTTGTGTAATCTTGGCTATGAGACCTCATCTATCTCTATACCATGATTTCTTTATATGTAAAATGAGGTAGTTGGACTTGATTTCTATTCTACTTGAATCACAATAAAATTTGCAGCATAGTTCTTGCATTTTATATGGATAGCTATTATATCTAGAGAAGATTAAGTTAATGTAGAAATTTCGACTTTGTATTCCTACTCAGCTCCTAGATTGGTGAAACAGAAACAAAGCTTTTAAAATGTAAAATAAGAATAAGTAAGATCTAAGTGAAGATTTGAAGTTCATTTTTTAGTGTATGAAGTCTAGAACATGGACTTGGTGACATATTTCCTTGCAGTAATTGAGAGATGTTTTTTTTCTCCTTTTGTTTATAGTTATGCTTTCGATAATTCACAGTTCTTGAGTAAGTGAAATACAAATAAGATTTGATTAGTTAGATGTTTCAGAACATCTATGGTGGGTTTTTATTGATATCTCTACTCATTTATCATTTGGAATATTAGAGGTGCTGGTTGTCCCAAAGTTTAAATGGTTGAGTTAAATATTAGCATTTAAAAAAAAATTAGTACTTCACCTTTTTATTTATTTATTTTTTGTTCCTGGGTAGAGTAAATAAGTAGACCAGAATATCTGAATTTGCCTCCAAAATCCTTAGTATTGGACGAGAGGAAAGCCCAGAAGAAAAATTAAGGATTCTGAACGGGGCAAGAAGAAAGCAGTAAGAGCCATGGCTAGAGGTGGGAACAATTACAAATAGAATATTTTAGTTGGTAAATGATCTTAAATCCCTCATGATGTAGATAAGGAAATGGAGGCTTGTAAAGGTTCTGATTTATCTTTGAAATTGAACAGTTATAGTAAGTGATTAAGTTATTTAACTCCAAGTCCAAGTCCAGTGCAATGTATTTTCCTTCTCCCATGCTACTGCTTTATCATGTCTCTAGAATTTCCTACTGTTTTCTGTTTTGATGCTGTTATAAAAACAGAAATGTTGCTGTGATGAGAGAAACAAAATTAATTAATCCCAATTTATTCTGTTAAGTGAGTTAGGAACAAACTAATACTTGAACGGTTATCGCTGCCTTAACCTACTCCATTAACAAACACTTTAAAATTTCATTGGGGGCGGGAAGGAAGAGGGAGGTTTCTTATATTTCTACTTAAGCTTTATTTTAAAGTAATATCAAATTTCTTGTGGACTTTTAAAGTTGTCTGCTATGTTAAATTTTGGGGAGATACTTTTTCTCTATAGATTGATTGCTGTTAAGAATCATTAGAGAGAAGCCTAACTTTGTATATTAAGTATTTATCAAAATATTGATACCCTGATTGAACTTCAGTAGAAGTATCTTGGATATTAGATTCCAGTGGGAGAATATCAGAAGTGTTGGTTTTTAGAATTTTCTAGCTAGTGTTGGAACAATAAAACTTTTATGTAAAATGTTATGCAGTATATATACATTTTGTTGCATGATACTACTTTAGAATTTAGCATAAATTTTAGATTAGATTCAAACTAATTTGAAAGGTTTATTTCATAATTTTTAGGTATCTTTATGCTTTAAAACCCCAAATCACAGCAGTGATAGCAAAGTCAGTTTTGTGGAGTTTAAAAAACATTTAACTATACTTTTATAGCTGAGAGGCAATGTGATTTGTTGAATCAGGACAAGAGCTGAATCTTGCTGCACTGACTTGCTGTGTGACTAAGGGCAAATCACATAAATTCTGAGCCTCAGTTTCTTAATTCATAAAATCGATATAATAATACTTGTTTTACTGAGGTAATGGTGAGAAAAGAACATGAGAAATTACAAAGTATTACATAAGTGTGTTAGTAAATTTAAGTAGAAAAATGTAATTGCATATAGTAAGAATTTTTATGAGAGTTTATTTTGTAGAAAGTTTCAGTAATCTTTTCCAATGGGGAAGAAAGGCTTGTTTTATGAGAGTTTATGTTTTAGCTTGAAAATAAGGTAAGATCCTTTACCATAAAATGTTGCATTTTCATGTAGTAATCATTCCTTCAAAAGATTACAAGTTGTTCCTGAACCTAAATGTCATGTATAAGTACATCTTAAAAATTCCAGTTGTGTGACATTGTGATGAGACCCTGGACTAAGAAGTCCAGAGCTGCATTTTAATAAGCTTGGAATCTTTTACATTTATCATAAATTTATATGTACAGATTTAAAATTTATACCTGGGGACTTTAATATCACACAACTCATGTGCAGATGTCATTGAACATGTAATTGTTTCTACATTTCACATTATGCTGTAGTTTGAGATTGTACTATAAATCTTTTGTGACTGTGACGGTTATTTCGCTATGTTGCTAACACTGATTTATGCTAGTTCATGTTACTTTAATTTGAACATACTATTTCCAAAGCAGCCACTTAATACAGCTGGTACTTAGAAAGGCATGAATATCCCATAAGTTAAAATTTTTACATTTTCAATTACAAAGACTTTACAGAATATGGAACATTTTTCAGAACAGTTTATAACAGCAAAGTTAAATTTTTTTCAACATTGAAATATTTTGTATTTGTGGAATTTGAGGATTCTTTTTTTCAAAAGAATAGTATTGTGTTAAGAATATTATAGTATCAGGGTCCAGTTTAATGTTTGATGTCAGATACGGTCTTTTGTCATTACACATGAATGGATACTCTGAAAAATAAGGTCACCTTCATATGGCATGATTGTGCATAGTGAATAGAAAGTTTCCTTATCTGTCATATTATTATTATCATCTTTCTACCTACCCAACTACCATCACCCAATCAATATCTATCTCTAACCTCCCTTAAGATTCAGTGTAACATCAACAGCTACCTTTTGGATATTTTGATTGGATATCTTATAAGGATCTCAAACTTAATGTATCTAAAATAATTCATCTTTTTCCCTTAAAACTATTCCTCATACAGATTTCCCTGTTATTATCAACAGCAATATTATGTGTCCAGTCACTAAGGTTTATAACTCAGTTATTTTTGACAGTTTTACTCTATCTCATCTCACGTATCTAATTGCTTCATTTTTGTCCATATTCTATCTCTTATTTCTCTTCTGTCTTTGTATACAGGTTCTATCGTAATTCAGCTCTTAGCAGTTCTTTCTTAGTAATATTTAGTAATTCATATCTCTTAAATATTGAAATTATCTCCTTTAACAGATCTTCTTGTCAATCTTTTCTCTAATCCAGAGTAATATTCCTGAAGTTGTAGTCTGACCATGATATTCTTCTAATTTAGTAAAATCCCAGAACTCTTAGTGATCTTGGGTACATATTGGATAAAATATGAACTCTTCTTTTATACATTTAAAGCTCTTTATAGTCTGTCTCCTCCCTTTACTGCTCTTGGTCATTGTAGTGTTCCTCCTAGAAGACATTTCAAATTCCTTATTTCTATGCCTTTATGTGGTTCATCATCTTTGTATCTTAGATTCCCATTTCTTTTGTGCCCATCTATTATCTCCCACTTAAGACCTTTAGTAGCCCCCAAATATAAATGATCTTATATAGATTTTTTTTTGTATACATAGTCTCCCCTGAAAGAACTTAAGATCCTTGAGTGCAGGAAACAGCTTCATTTTTGTCTTCATGCTTGATACATAGTAGGCACTTAAATGTTTTGATTGATTTAAAAAATGGAACGGCACCAGAAAGGATCATAGATATTTTCTAGCCTAACCCCTAGGCCTAGAGAAGTGAATCCACCTAAAAAAATTCAGAAAAACTAAACCAAATACTAATACTGCAATTTAGTTACATTATTTTAAGTATTGTAATTGTCAGAAGAATTAAAGTCTTTCTCAGAGGTATTAAACTAACATTTTTACTCTTTTTAGGCTGCAATTCATGGATCTCGTTTCAAAGGACAAGATCTTAAACTGGCCTGGAATAAACCTGTAATTAACATGTCAGCTGTTGAAGCAGAAGAAGTTGAGCCTGATGAGGAGGAAGTAGGTCATTTTTGTCCTTGTGTGGGTGGGGAGGGGTCTAGGAAGTATGTAGATTGTCAGCTTCAGAAATTAATCCTGAGCCCTGTGATGGACCTAAGCAGTGATAGTGAAGATACTTAAAAAACAATGAAGCCAAAAATCATGGCTCTAGTCTGTTCTCCAGGGACAGTTTACCATTATATGAAAATGCTTGTAACTCAATGCTTATGGTGGTAAATGCTTGATGGTTTACATGGTGCTTCCTGACCACTACCCTGTGATTAGAGAGAATAAATTCTATTATGCCCATTTAGAAGATGAGGAAACTGAGGCCCAAAGAGGTGATATCACTTGCTCAGACACACATACCTAGTAAGCGCCAGAGCTAGGATTCATTTCCTGACAGGGAATGTCAGAGTTCTTTCTACTTCCCTTTGTTCTTCTTGGTTGGTTAATAAGAAATCTTATAGTCTATGTAGTTTTAGAATAACTCTATACCTAGTTCCTGTGACATCCCAGTTTTCCCTTTATTTGTCTTTCCCTTTCATAAAGTCTACATCCTTGTTTTGAAGGCAAAAAACCCAAGGTAGGACAGTTCTGCTTAGTTTGCTGCTTTATATCAGTGTAAGATGATTCTCTTTTTCAGCATGTAGTTGTTCTGTGAGAAAAAGTTAAGCATGGGAAGGGAAGCCTGTTGGGGAAACTTAATAGTTTCTCATTTTTATCCAGTTCAGATCTTTGTGTAGTGTAGCTTTGATATCTATTTTCTTTTTTCTTTTTTGTCACGTGAATTCCCAGATGATCAGATAAGTCCTTATTAAAATCAAAAGTACAGAAATGTTTTTTGAAACCAATTATACATGATTTGGCATTATTTGATAATAGAATTAATAATAGCACATAAAATATAGCACTTTAAGGTTTACAAAGTACTTCCTTCATAACAATCATGTAAAGTGAAGAGGCAAGTACTATTATTCCCATTTTACATATGAGGGAACAAAGTGTTGGATGATCAGTGTCTTGCCTAATGTTTCAGGGCTAGTCAGTAAGAGCCTGGGCTAGGATTCACGCCCAGTTCTTGGATGACAAGTCCCAGTACATTTCCCATAATACCAAATGACTCTCCTGCCATAGGAATTAAATATCACACAGATATAAAATAACCTACAATATTAATTGCCTTTTGGGAGTGTGAGGAGTAGAGGAATTAATATAAAAAGACACTGTTTGTGAAGCTTCTATCCATTAATGGTGGAATGAATTACAGGAAGTATATGCAGTGGATGTAAACACATTAGCAGCTATTGTGTATAAATGCTAATAGTGGCTACTTGTATGATTAGAAACTAGAGCATGATGGGCAAACTTTTAAAAATGGCAGGACATTTGGTTAGATAGAAAAGGGGAGGGTATTAAAAGGCATGGTAATGGCATGTACAGACATGATTTTATGTTCATTGCTCGTTATATGCATACAAATATATTAGGCTATAGGATCTCATTTGTCCATTGTTTTTTAGTTTGATGGGCTGAGGTTGTTGCTTTCTCCTCAGTTGTTGCTTGAAATTTCTGTCAGATGAGATACATTTTGTATTCAACTCTTTGAAAAATATCTATATATAAAAGTTTCCCACTTTTTGTTTTGGTAAGTTCCTAAATACATTTTAACCTAAAGTTTCAGGAAGAGTCTTTGGTGGATGACTCATTGCTTCAAGATGATGATGAAGAGGAAGAAGACAATGAATCTCGTTCTTGGAGAAGATGATTTGACTCATCATTGATCTGCAAATGCTAGGACTCTACCTGTGTTTCATTAGTATTACCTAATGTACTTTTACATATTTGTAAAAACAATTTTTTGGTAAAATGTGATGAAGATGGATTTCAAAAATAGACTAAAGAGAAGAAACTACCTTCTGATCCTGTATTTTGAAAGATTGCTGTTTGAGTTTTATTTCAGTAAACAATTGCTAAAGACATCACACTAGAAACATATGCAATGTTTTTATTACATACTTCTACTGAGCGTTACAGAATTCTTTGGGTTCTTTGTAATTTAATGAATAGGTCTGAAAAAAATATATGACCAATACTTGTTATAACTTAGAGGATTTTTGTTTTATTCCAAAGTATCAGATGGATTTGCATTAAAAATCTTAAATGAATGTTTCCAAAAATGAATAGATAACATAGTACTAAAGTCTCCAAGTTATGTATTCATAATATTGCATAGTAGTATGCTTAGGCTTTACTATGTACTAGCCTTTTGTTTAACTTGTGTATGTATTTTACAAATGGGTTTTAATGATAATGGTGTATGACTGCTTTGCATATAAATCCTTATGACTTTAAGATGTTTGGAAAAAAAATAAAGTGGAATGGTCTCTTTAAAAAAAAAAAGAAAAAAGAAAAAAAGCAATAACCAAAAAAAAAAAAAAAAAAACCTAAGGCAATGTTCCCTAATTTAAAAAAAAAAGAAAAGAAAAGAAAAGAAAAAAAAAACTAAAATAAAAAAAGACCATTCCAAATGGTGACCACCCCTTTCCCCCAGTACTCACAAAAAGAGCTATAATCACTAATTTATTCATAACAGTAGTTTAATGGTACCTTTACAATAATGTACAATCTGATGCCTAAAATATTATACCACTTCAGTTTGGTTTGATCCTTTAAATTTCCAACAGATGTCTTAAAATTAAAAAGTTAAAAACAGGCTGATTAGTTTGGAACCACACTTCAAGTAGACCTAATTTGATGAATAAGAAAACCATCAGATTACTTTTTGGATATATGAAAGAAAACTTGACCTTGTGAAGATAAATGAATAAAGAAATGTACTATAAATAAGTACTTAGGAAAACATTGTTTGGTAAGTACACCAACCTCAAATTTTTATAGTGTACATTTGTTGTACCTGTATAAAGATCCTTGACTTTTACAAAATCTTTACTTCAGAATATTCTTTGTGGAGACAATGAATCCAGTTATCAAAATTTATATAGTATGAACCAAAAAAGAGAAAATCTTTCCTTTTAGTAACATAGTATGCCCTCTTCCTCTTAAACTTGAGAGCCTTTCATCTTCAGAATGTTTTTTTTTTTTTTTTTTTTTTTTTTTTTTTGGTTCTTGCCATTTGAGAGGTTAGTTCTTAAGAAACTTAGTAATTAAAAAAAGACAGTGAAAGAGATGTCATCCCAGCTGTCCTGAGATCCCTTGATGCCTAGGATGAAGGTCAATCTGTATATTTCACTTCTTATTGTTATGCTGAGGAAGTCATCTTAGGTTCTCAAAATGTGTCTTTTGCTTGATGACTAGCATAGCTAAGATCATAAAGGTTCATTCCCCAGAAGTTGGCTACCAAGTAATAAATTTTTTCCAGTGTAGCCAACTCATATTAATAGTTTACTAATAAGTCATAGAGATGTTGTGATTGGCATTGTGAAGTGATGCTCACATGATTGGAAATTTCTAGTCTTCAAAGTATATTTTACATTGGGCATATACTAGCAATTTTAGAATTATGTGCCAGTTCCTGGCGTTTTCTTTTTGCCGCCTTTTCCTGACTCACCTCTATTCTTGTTTTGTTCTGACTATTCGCCCCATTTGTATATGTATACTACAGTATAGGTCTATATATGTTATTTGAATAATGGTACTGACTGAATATTTTGACTTTAAATTTGATATGCTCATTGCTGATTTCAGATTTCAATTAGTTTAATATTTCTTTCTAAATGTATATGTATGTCTGTGTATGTGTGCGCATATTGTGTATTTATAATTGTGTATATATTACACTATATACACACACATACACACACAAATGTATATATTTATATGCTATATTTAGATCTGTGGTATAGTTATACATGACATTGTTATCTTAGTCTATGCTTGTGCTATTCTGGTTCATTAGGTAAGTGTGTTCTTTTTTCTTTCTTTTTCTTTTTTCCTTTCTTTTTTTTTTTTTTTTTTTTTTCTTTTTAAATTTTAGTAGTCATGAAAGATGCCAAATTGACAGAGGCACAAGTTCCTTCTCTTTGCACCAAACAGGTACTACAGCAAAAATAAATTTTTTAGCTTTAAAAGCCAGTTAATTATCCCTGGTGATTTTGGCTTTACTAATTTAAGAATTTTTTGGCTAGTGGTTTTTGTATTTATATAAAATACTGAGAAAATAATTTTCCTATTCTAAAATCATGTAATAACTTAAAAGTTAATAAGTACTTTGTATTTTCTTGCTTTGAGCTCAGTGACCAGTAAGATTTGAAGGTTGTTGACTTGAAGGAATCAAAAGATTTGTTTAAATTATTTAACTTATTTGACTTTGGGTTTTCTTGACTCTCGGGTAAAATAACTTAGTTAGGACTCACAGGTTTGTTAGCCAAGGTCATATGAAATGTGTGTAAATGTGTTTTTTAAGTGTAAGTAGCAATGTAAATGGAACCTGCTATGAAAATTTCTATTTGAATGTATGAATGTGTGGATGGATAGATAGAGAGATAATGAGTGAATGATAGCTGTATGTCAATTCTTAACCCTCAAAAATCATATCGTACAGTTTCATACCTATCCCCTTACTTGCAATGCATGAAAATTCTGGATTTTACTTTAAAGTAGTACTAACATGTTAGGAATATTGTTAGATACTTGTAAATCTTTTTCTCCGAGTCATACAAGTGTTAAAACTGTTGTGAAGATTTTTACATTCATAGAAATAGTGATGAAAAAATGGTAATTTAGTGTATCTCCTCTCCTTAATGATGAGCACTACATTGAAACAGTCCTAGAAATTGTCATGAGGTGACTTTGCAATCACTGTTTATAACATTATGTAATTTATGATCATTAATATAATCAAAAGTTCTTGAAAATGAACTATTCTGAAATCTTTTGGGGGGCAATAAAGGGGTCCATGTTGGTTTATCTTCAGAAGAAACAGCTTATATTCAGAGGACTTACATAATATCTCTTGACATATTTTGTAAAAACTTTCTAAAGTAATATTTTTATATTGATTTAAAGTTTTACACTTTCTCCATGACTCTCTGATATAGGTAGTAAAAAAGTATTATGATTTGAACTGTCAACAGAATTTGCAATACACCTACAGAATTTAAGTCAGTATTGACCACACTCACTCTTATTCCTCAAATTCAGTAACAGTACCACAAGATTTTACTACAACATAATGTGGTATTATCAATATTGTTTTACAAATACAAAGCACATTTCAACTCTTTATTTTAGTCTTTCCCTGTATCACCATCTACCCAAAACAATAATCATGTTTATGACACCACAGGGTTTTCAATAAATTCTTCAAATTATACTCTTATGTAGCCTGCTACTTGTGATTATACTGATATGGAAGTGCCTTCCACAGCTACAGATAGCAGCTCATCCATGCCTAGCCATTTTGTGAAACTGTACAAGTTCTTTTATGAGTTCTCCATACACAAAAGTCATGTGCTGGAAGCTTTTGTGCACTTTTCTCTAACACAGTCAGGTAATCTATATAGAGCACTTATGAGTCTAGATTCCTTTAACCCAACCATAAAGCTACATGCTTCTGTGAGAGTGTGGATATTAAAGTTGAGGATAGGAATATAAAAGATGTTAAAATTTGAAGTGATTGCAAATGATTTGAACCCATTCTTTACTGGGACGTATATTTGAAAGATTAATTGAAATTACCTCATGATAATTGGTTGTAACATATTTAATGCTTTCATTTTATGTCAATTTTTCAAGTATCTTTAAAACTATAGCAATAATTCATTTTTTAAAAATAAGTTGTAATAACAGCTCATTTATAGTGGTTTACAGTTCACAAATTTCATCTTTCATAGCAATTTTGAGGTGTATACCCCTAATAGTATTCTCCCTTTACAGAGAAAAAGATACTCCGTTTAAATGACTCAAAACATAGTCACTGAGTTAGCCTGAAGCTGGTGCTTGAACTTTAGGTTTCCTGATTTCAAGTCTTGCTTTTTTTATCTCACCTTGTTGCTGTTGCCTTTTATCAAAATATTTGTTACCTTCCATGTCAAGAAAAAAAATAATTATATTTCCAACAACATTCTTCTACGAGTGGGAGATTGCTATTAAGAGTTGTAATGAATCTTGTTTAAAATGAAATTTTCTATTATGAGAACTTCAGATAAAATATCTTTTTCAGTTTTGTTCTGAGTAGTAGTAGTGACTTAGATATTGCTTATCATGTTATGATTTCCTACATATTATAGGAGCCATCCTCTTATTACCAAAAGCTTATCTGAGATGTTAAATAAGAGAGTTGATTTAAAAAAAAAAATTAAATTCTGGCTAACTTCCAGTTAATTCATGGTTCCTTCTTCCTCTTCCTAACAGTAGCAGTCTTATGTTGATAATTAGACACTGGTTTGCTACTTGATTTATATTGAAACCAAGCACTCTCCTTCACTACCCTATCTTTCTATCTCATCTCCCTCCCCCAGCTTCCGTAACAGAAGCATATTAAATCAACAGGTAATTCTATAAATCATGAATTTGCTTGTATGTCTATAATTTTGGAATGTGAACAAAAATCTTCAGAAAATGTCAGTTCCTTTAGAGTACTGAAACAAACAAGCAACTATTTGAAAGTAACAAAAGTACAAATGAATGTGACCTCAATCAGTATGGCCAAGTGCCCTAATTTTAAAAAAAAATCATGCTCTTTAACAATTTTATTGTTTTGATTTTTTTTTTTTTTTTTGCAGTTAATTGATTTTTTTTCTTGCTTTGATGTGTTCTCAGACTGTTGTATCTTTTTTCCTTTGGAAATTTTACTTTTCCTGTTCTAATTAATTTTTCTTTCTTACTGTATTTATCCTTTTTTCCTCTAAATCTTTCTAATTATAATTTTTGGTTTTCTGATAACTTATTTGCTTTATCCTTTCTGGACAGGTTTTTATTTTACACAATATATTTTTAAAGTAATAAGAGCAATTTTATTGAGCAGCTTATGAAAACCAGTCTCATTTTTATTATTAGACAACATGCATATATAGATTTTGAAATCTACTTTGAGAATCTTAATTTTCTCTTCTAATTTGAATAGCGATAACTTATCAAAACTTAGCAAAACCAGTATTTCTTTGAATGACATAATCAGTTTTCAAAAAAAATTCAAGCTAGAAGGATGGATGGAATTTAATTTTGAAATCATCAGGTATTAATGTAAATTTAGTCTCACACTTAGATTTTAAAAAATACACAGAATGGAAAAAGATAGGTAGAAAATAATTCATGTGAAAGAAGTTTGTGATTTTAGTTGGCTTATAAGTGCAATGGGTTTAATGCAATTGTTCTTAGGCTATATTAGAAGTAGGGTCTGGAATCAGTGAGGTTAACATAATAGTCACACTTCTCTCATGCTTCTCTTAGCACTGATGATCCCACATTTAGAGTATTGTATAGTTCTGACCACTTCATGTTAAAGAGGGTCTTCCAAACTGCAGTGTTTCCAGAGTAGAGTGAAAAAAAATCAAGAGGAGATTCCAACTCATATCAGGGCTTTGTAAACCTTAAAGTGCTAAATAAATGTGAGTTATTAATACTGTTATCTAAGGGGTAACTTCATGGGGCTGAATATGTTATTTGCCTTGAGAAGAATAATTATTTAAAGTATAGTCATCAAATAATGGAGAAACTAATGTGATATAGGACCTAATGAATTTTTCCAGTGGATTAAACCTAGACCAATTGTTAGAAGTTAAGGATAAGGAGGCAAATTTTGGTTTATATGAATAATTTTCTATGAATTAGAGCTTTCTAAAAATGGAATGAGCTATCTTATAAAGCTGCTCAAGCATATCTTGAATGGTTGTCAAGGACATAGAGGAGATTAATGTGTTAAGTGGGATCTACCGCTAAAGTAATTGTTGCATAAAAGATTCTATAATATAAGTTTTTGCATTTTCTTTGGCTTACTAAGCATTTTCTTCATTAGCATGTTAATTTTGTTAAATTTTTAAATATTTAGGTCTACCCATCCTTCCATATTCCTTACCTCTTCTACATTAACTGGCCAGATTTTTGGAAAAAAATCTGAATTTTAATGTAACATTTCAATACTCCTCTCTTTTATCTTTGAACCTTGTGTCTTATTACAGTATGTTGCAGTAGTTCTCTGTATCCTAACCTTTGTTTAGTTTGCATTACAGTTTTGGTTGGGATTTTACAATTGTTTATATACAAACTTTTATATGTAAGGAATTTTTAAGGATTTTCTCTTTATGGATTGATTAATTCTTTTCTCTTTCTCCAGCAGAGTTCTATCAACATTGGCCGAACTTTAGCTTAGAGGCTACATTGACAAGACTTGTTCCTGTCTGGAAGAAGACCATTATAAATATGATGTGATACCATTGTATACTTGTCTCCTGTTAACTTGAATTAATGTTTGGTTTTGATGCATAATTAGCTTTAGTTTTTGGTAGTATGAAAGGCAACAACTGTTTATCCCCTGAACTTTGTGTTTGAATGAGTTTTGTCTTTGGCTAACGTTATCTTTGAATACCAATTTCAGTTTGGGTGTTTATGTTCTTCCTTTTAAAATCAGGTTGCTATTATTGCAAATACATGAGGGAAAACTATTAATTTTAAGTTTCTTAACTTCAGATATGTTAAACATGAGTCAAGTTGAAAAGCTTTGTTTCTAAAGTGTGTCTGCAAAGCCAGTTTTTTTTTTTTTTTTTTTTCTTAGCAGTTGGGAATTATGAAAGTTGAAAAAAGGTTAAAGTTGCAGTTGGTCATGGAGATGGCTTAGATCTTAAGTTTTCTCTGCTTAATGGGATCTGAGAATAGGATAGTGACTATAGACTATCAAGATTTTGTTTAATAACTTTACAAATTCCTTTAAAATGCCAAAAGGTCTTTTCTGGATAATTGTTTTTTGGTTGTTAATCCTTCGGAACAGAGAGTAACTTACTGTCATTTCAAGGGAAATGTTTTAACCTGGGGAATTATAAATATTTTGATGTCCAGTTAGCATCTTTGCATTTCAGAAGTTTTCATTAAAAACTGAATTCCAGCAGACACTAAGTGAAGTAATGGTTTGTTTGTTTTTAAAAGATTATATGCTTTTTTTCTATTTCAAAAAGTGTATATTTTGCTTAGTTTTTAGAAGGAATATGGTTTTAATATTACTTTGGGTTTTGTTAAAGTAATACAAAATACTTGTATAAAATCTCATTTAAAAGTCTCAATCCCAGATTGTTTTCAAAGTATATAAGTTTTGAATAATGATCCTGGGTAAATACTTATATAAAATATGTTAAAAGGATGAAGCTGCACATATCACAATGTCAAAGAGAGAAAAACTAAATGATTTTCCAGTTCCTTTCACCATGCTCTTTCCTAATTCACTTGCTACACAAAGACTGCTTAGAAAAACACTCAGGTTTTTTGTCTTATTGCCTAATTAAGAAAATGCATAAATAGAGAAAATAAGAATTTTGAAAACATTTGTCATAATATGGGCAAGTTCTTAATACTGATTTGCAATAGTGGAAAATGTGATATATTTAAGAGACTAAATAAAGTGCCTATTTTAGATGGCCATCAAGTGAATTTTAATTATAGCCATTGACTTAGCCTACATTTGTGAATCAGCAGATAGTCTATAACTCATAGAATACTTATACAGTTTAGGCAAGATAGCCGGTGCTTTAAAGGATTTATTCTAAGTAAAAATTTGGTTACAACCAGGAACCAGGTAATTCTGATTGTTTGCTTGCCATTCCATTTTGGGCTTTTCAGCTGGGAATTTTCAGTATGATCAGTGTTTTTTGTTACTAAAAGGTCACTAGTTTTAGCTATATCTAATTATTGAAAAGTTAACAATATTGTCAGAAGATGAGGGTTTGCTTTTATCAATATAATTCAACAGGATTCTTATAAAACTGTGTCGATAACTGCACACAATTACTTTTACATAGTTGATTGAAGTAATTCATCTCCACGACTGAATCTTTTTTTTAATATTAAAAAAATTAATGTGTTTATTTTATACTTTCAGCTAGTATAGCCATGCTATATATTTCTGTTTACATTTTTACATATTGAGTTTCAAAATATTCTCACAAAATACAAATATGTAGACTTTTGTATAACTTTTCTCTTGCTTACAAGACTATTATTAGTCCATAAGTGTGGCTTCTACACATGTCAAAAAATTTTTTTGTTGGTGCTACATATAGCCCTCCAACATTTGCTTTTGATTCAAATTCCATCACTCATTTCCTTCAGCATGCTCTTTGAACAAATAGTCCATTAAAACAATACATGACTGACTACTCAGTGATTTGTAAGTTGGGTAAAGTGTTCAGTCTTCTGAACATCCAATGAAAATGCAAATGTAATAATGCAAAAATGAGATAATTTCTTCTTTTTAATTGTGTTACTGCTTTCTCGGAAAAAAAAAAAAAAAAAACAAACCCAAAACACTTCAGTTTGTCATTAGGTCCTATGTTAAGTTTCTAAGAGGTGTAACAGGTGTTAATCCTGGTCTAATTCCAAATAGAATAATTCTATGCCTGAACCTCCTTACAGTAAACTAGTAATAATGTTTTCCCCCTAAACTATTATGTAACATAACGTTTTATGGAGTTGTTATTTCATGCAATGGTGGTTCTTGAGTACGTATTTTTAAAAGCTGATAAACCAGAGAGAGGTGTAAGAAATTCATTAGTATTTTTTTTTAAGGAATTCTCAATTCAAACCTTGCAAAGAATGTTTTAACAAATCATTTTTAGGGATTAATAGAGCATTATGAATGTTAAACTTACATTGGTGTTCAAAATCCTAAACTGTAGTATATTAAAAGACTTGACATTTTTTCCTGCTTTTTGTTTAATTGAAAGTCCCAACTCAGTTTCTGTGGATTGATGAATTCTGCACTCATGAATGTCCCATTTCAAGAACGTCCCCAGCATGGGAAATATTCCCTGCTCTTTGAAAAGAGCACAAGTATTGGTTAAGCTGTACCAGCTTTTTTTTTTTTTTTCTCCCCCTTGTGGGATGGGAAGGGACAAAGGTTGTATTAAAAAGTGATGATAAAAACTTGAACTAGAATACTAATCTTATTTGCTTAAAACAGTATTACATGTTCAGTTATGTCAATGTTTTTGTTATTTATAGCTAAATTTGTTTTGCTTGTTAAATATTCATGCTCGTTATTTTTATATTTTGAGAACTTTTAAAATAAAATTTTTCCTGAAAACAATTCTTTAGTGAAGTTTTTCCCCTTCCACACTCTGCCACACAGATTTTTTTTTTTTTTTTTTGGTTAGCAACACCAAATAACTAGAGAAAAAAGAAATAGGGCGGAAAAAAGGTCCTGATGAAATAAGATAGACGGGGTATCTCTTTGGATCTTTATACACTATTTTGCTCTGCCCTTATTTGAGTAATATCAACCTTTCAATGTGGAAAATGAATCTACATTTCTTCTAGTCCTCTCTCCTTTTCCTATGATATTTATCCATGTCCCCTACTTTTCCTTTTTTAAATGCTTATAGATTGCTATTTTTTTCCCACAATACACAGACATCTATTTCCCTCCCCCGCCAACTTCTCTCCCTCATTTCCCTTTGTCACTTTTTTTTTTCTTTTTGTGAAATAAAATTTTTAAAAGCCCTACTCTTGGTTAAGTCTGGTGGTACATGCATGTTTTGGGAAAGGGGAAAATATGGCAAGTTACAAAGCAACTAATAAAGCTTTTGAAAGTAGCCTGGCTTAAAATTGTTATATGAGGGAGGATTCTTTAAATCAGTTCATTTTTTTTTTTTTTGATTAAAACATTTCCCTCAACTATTAAATGTAAATTGAGAAATGTCTTTTCCAAA
The DNA here is from genome assembly GCF_016432865.1 of Antechinus flavipes. Taxonomy (NCBI): domain Eukaryota; kingdom Metazoa; phylum Chordata; class Mammalia; order Dasyuromorphia; family Dasyuridae; genus Antechinus; species Antechinus flavipes. Next base: position 124,763,153 of record NC_067400.1, on the reverse strand, counting down.
ATTTTTTATATTACCAGCATTGTAATAGGATTTTTTACATTTCCTATAACATTTTAGCAATATTTTGGATCATAGGTTAGAAGTGTAGTGGCTACTCACAGGCCTCATTGCACTAATGTTTGTTTATAATTTAGTTTGTTCCTTCCTCAGGTATTGATCAGTTGACTTCCAGAGAGGTACCATATTAATAACTGAATTTAGTGCAGACCCCCAATATGAATACCCCTCCACAACTCAGAATTTCAGAGCTCAAGAGATCTACCAGTCTTTTTTTTTTTTTTTTTTTTTTTTAATAACTTTTTATTGATAGAACTCATGCCAGGGTAATTTTTTACATTATCCCTTGCATTCACTTCCGTTCCAATTTTTCCCCTCCCTCCCTCCACCCCCTCCCCCAGATGGCAAGCAATCCTTTACATGTTGAATAGGTTACAGTATATCCTGGATACAATATACGTGTGCAGAACCAAACAGTTTTCTTGTTGCACAGGGAGAATTGGATTCAGAAGGTATAAATAATCCGGGAAGAAAAACAAAAATGCAAGTAGTTTATATTCATTTCCCAGTGTTCTTTCTTTGGGTGTAGCTGCTTCTGTCCATCTTTGATCAATTGAAACTGAATTAGCTCTCTTTATCGAAGAGATCCACTTCCATCAGAACACATCCTCAAACAGTATCATTGTTGAGGTATATAATGATCTGGTTCTGCTCATTTCACTTAGCATCAGTTCATTTTAAGTCTCGCCAGTCCTCTCTGTATTCATCCTGCTGGTCGTTCCTTACAGAACAATAATATTCCATAACGTTCATATACTACAATTTACTCAACCATTCTCCAATTGATGGACATCCTTTCATTTTCCAGCTTCTAGCCACTACAAACAGGGATGCCACATTTTGGCATATTTTGGCACATACAGGTCCCTTTCCCTTGTTTAGTATCTCTTTAGGGTATAAGTCCAGTAGAGACACTGCTGGATTAAAGGGTATGTACAGTTTGATAACTTTTTGAGCATAGTTCCAAATTGCTCTCCAGAATGGCTGGATGTGTTCACAATTCCACCAACAATGTATCAGTGTCCCTGTTTTCCCACATCCCCTCCAACATTCCACATTATCTTTCCCTGTCACTCTAGCCAATCTGACAGGTGTGTAGTGGTATCTCAGAGTTGTCTTAATTTGCATTTCTCTGATTAATAATGATTTGGAGCATATTTTCATATGTCTATAAATAGTTTCAATTTCTTCATCTGAGAATTGTCTGTTCATATCCTTTGGCAATTTATCAATTGGAGAATGGTTTGATTTCTTATAAATTAGAGTCAGTTCTCTATATATTTTAGAAATGAGGCCTTTATCAGAACCTTTGATTGTAAAAATGTTTTCCCAGTTTATTGTTTCCCTTCTAATCTTGTCTGCATTAGTTTTGTTTGTACAAAAACTTTACAATTTGATATAATCAAAATTTTCTATTTTGTGGTCAATAGTGACCTCTAGTTCTTTGGTCATAAATTCCTCCTTCTTCCACAGGTGTGCGAGGTAAACTATCCTATGCTCTTCCAATTTATTTATAATCTCATTCTTTATGCCTAGGTCATGAACCCATTTTGACCTTATCTTGGTGTATGGTGTTAAGTGTGGGTCAATGCCTAGTTTCTGCCATACTAATTTCCAATTTTCCCAACAATTTTTGTCAAATAGTGCGTTCTTATCCCAGAAACTGGGGTCTTTGGGTTTGTCAAACACTATATTATTAAAGTTATTGCCTGTTTTGTCCTTTGAACCTAACCTATTCCATTGGTCAACTAGTCTATTTCTTAGCCAATACCAGATGGTTTTAGTAACTGCTGCATTATAATATAATTTTAGATCTGGTACAGCTAGGCCACCTTCATTTGATTTTTTTTTTCATTAATTCCCTTGAAATTCTTGACCTTTTGTTTTTTCATATGAACTTTGTTGTTTTTTTTTTCTAGTTCATCAAAGTAGTTTTTTAGGAGTCTGAGATCTACCAGTCTTAACCTTCCTCAGTAGTTGGGGTTATAGACATGTGCCACCACACTTTCATCCTCCTTGTTTAAAAAGTGTTTTAATGGAAACCGATTTAGTGACTTCCCTAAGTTTACCAAGAAGTTAATGAATGCCAGGGACATTTGAACCCAGGTCCCCTGACTCCAAATTTAGTGCTATTTCTTTGCTTTTTAACTTTAAGGGACTAAGCTGGGAGCCTCAACATTATCTAAAAATTAATTTAATGGAATTTCTAAGTTCTAAATAAAAAAACTAGATAAACTTTAGAAATAATTAAAGCAAGTTTTAAAAGTACTCCATTATCACTTTTTTGGGGACAAACTAAAGAATTGTTCTAGGGATGTTTTGTTTAATAAGCTCATGTGCTTTATTGAGTATTTTAAAAGTTGGCAGTGTGGTGAGATCTATATAGCTCTTCTCAGAATGTTTCTAAATAACATAAAATATTGGATTTCAGAGGAAGCCATTTATTGAGATAGAAAAAAAAATTTTTTTAATTAAAAAAATTAAATCACATTCAGAATCTGCTTTGTTGGAGCTTTACTTTCACCTTTGTGAGTGCTCTTTCCACCTGTACAGGTCATAGTCCTTCCACAGGTGCTTTATAGATTATAAAACTTTCAATGAGTGAGTCAATGAAAAACTTTATTAATCACATGTTGAATACTAACTTTGCACCTTCTGCACTTAGCTACTTTGGTCCTTTGACTACAGATATATGATAGGTCAGAGTCATTTTAGCATGTGTAGAATATATCAGAACTTGTGTTTTAGTTTTATATGTCCTTAAAGGATACATAGTCATCTTCATGCTGGGAAACAAGACTTTGGTAGTTTGGTTGCTCTAATAAATAATTGGCTTTTTTCTTGGAAAAAACTTGCACATAAAACCAGTGATGTTTGAACTAAAATGGGATCCCTTTTCCTCTCTCTGTCTCTTTGTCTGCCCTGCAGATAATTACATAGACTTAGCATGAATAAGTTTAACGAATTCATTACAGAGATTTTTTTTAACAACTCAGTTTAGGCCAACATACCAGAGGGTTGGGGCTTGTAAATTCCTTAAACTTTGGGAATCTTAAGTTGAAGTAGGGAAAAGCCAAGTTTATACTCTAAATCTAGCATCAATATGATGAGCCTGAAGTCCAGGAACTGCCAGGATTGTCAAGAAGGGAAAAAAACTTCCAGATTGACAAGTAAGAAAAGGTCAAGACTCTGGTGCTGATCAATATTGGGAAAGGGTCTGTGGGTAGATACTACACTACTACTTTAGATGAGATAGGAGATCCAGGCTCAAAAAATAAAAATTCATGATTTGAAAATTCTTGGGGTTTATTTAGGTGAATGAATCTCCAGATCCTTTTTATCTGAGGTAAAGTCTTCATTTTAAAGGTGGAGAAATTGATCTATATAGTTCAGATGAGCAGAACTTGGATCAAGCTTGAGCTTGGGTTAAGCAAAAGTTTACAATTTCTAAATAATGATTTTCCTTTTCTAAATTATGTTATACCAAAGTATATTAGAAGTCCCTGTTTACAAAAATACTTTATTCCAAAGATGATGTTTGTACCATGAATCTAAAAAGACTGCTGTATCTAGAGAGGTAGAATACTGTATAATGTATAAAGAGGGAGCCTCAGGAAGACCTGGGTTCAAATTCAGTCTCTATTATAAAGTCCTGGAGAGTAGCAACAATTTCTCCCTGTGTGGAGTAGGAGCAATTTTGCATTGATAGAGGTTAAGTTTCCTCTTAAGTTTTCTTCTTAAGTTCCTAGAGAACATCCCACACTCATGAAATCACGTTTTAGTTGTGTGAAAGGAAAAAAAGTGAAACCTAAGTATTTCTGGTTTGAAATTCTTGAAAGCTAAAATAGGACTAACATGTACTGGAAGAGATTTCAGTAGGTTCAAGAACTCCAGAGTGAAGAAACTCCCTCTGCCAACAAAGTCCATATCTCCTTTGCAACTATTGTCTTGTAGAATCGCCTAAAACAATTTGTTAACTTGTCAAGGATCACACAGAACCAAAATTTATATTAAACCTTTGTTTCAAAGATGGCACATTAGAAGTTTCCTTGTGATACAGTTAGAATTTTGCCATTTCTTAAGGTTAGCAAAGAACCACAGTATAAAAAAAGTACCCATACAATCACATTTGAATGGGGAAGCATAAAACTAAAGAATTCTGATTCAGCAATATTCTTTTAGGTATTTTTTTTTGGCATGCTTTACACACACAAAAAAAATTATAATAAACTAGTTTTGATTTAAATGATAATGTGGTAAGCTAGAAAGTCTACTTGCTCATTTTAAGTATAGTTTGAAACTACTTTTTTTTTTTAATTGAACTGACTTTTTTCCTAGGCAACCTCCAAATTATATTTTTATCTGTGTACTACAGTGATTATTTTCTAGTGAGAGTAAAGTCTCATGAACTCAAGAATCTGATTTAAAAGTCATCTACTTAGCAAAAGCAATTGCAATACTAATGTATAGGAGAATTTCAAGTTTGGCATCAAGTTGTTGGTAGGTTAGCGTCCTTTTTCTGCCTTTCAAAACTGAGATAATACAATTTTTAAAAGAGCATATAATATTTTCTCTGCAAATGTTTTCATAAAAGTTTTCAAACTTATTTTAAAGTCCTTGCTTAAAATAAGCAAACACTAAGGCTGAAAGTCTAAAATTTTATATACATTTGTTTTGTATTTTGCACTTAAATTAACATTCATTTGGCACTACCTTCATTACCTTAGAAAGCTATTTTTTATAGTGAAAAGGTTTCTCTTTGAAGCAAATTTGGTAAAGTACTCATTCTCATTCTTATTGTTTGAAGATAGGTAAAGTTGAATTTTTGTGACAATTATTATAAAGCTACAATAATTATCCAGGTCTATTTTAGGGTTTGTAGGCTGTAAGGACAACATAGCTGGGGTTTTCTTAGTACATTTTCTTCAATAACTTAGAGATGTGAGAGCCAAAATTTCTTAATGTCTTCCATAAATATAGGGTTACTGAGCCTTTGATTTGACTGTATGAAATTATTTTGGCTATTGGGATTGTGGAAAGAATAAATGAATCTGAACACTATGAGTTGGAAAAAGTATCTTCTTCCCAGAAAGAAAAAAAATTATCTTTTGAGATTGAGGAAACAGAACTACAGTACTCTGTGCCTCAGATTGGCAAGAATAGTATATTCCTGACTGATACTATTTTGAAGAAAGCTATTAGTTTGGAGAGATACAAGGCTCAAAGGGGACATTTTCATGGAAAAATCAAGAAAATATATCGTCCCTTTGGACAAACCTGAGATTCGACAATTCCCTAGGTTAACCCATTCATTCCCCTATCTTGATTACTCAATCTCTCAAGGAAAATAATTAAGAAGCCCTACCTGATGATTCCTCTTGCTGGGGAACATCTTCCTAGTTGTGAAAAAATCTTTGTGTGTGCGTACATGCATATATATGATATATATGTGTGTGTGTGTGTGTGTGTGTGTGTTGTTGTGGACCTTTGCTATCTGTATGCCTACTTCATATCATTCTATACTAGTTAAACTTTTAATTGTCTAGCTTTATTTCTTGATTAATTCATCTCCAAGTCACACCAAGGTAGAAGGAATTATTCTCTGAAGATTTTAGAATTTCTGGATTTGGGAATTCTCCAAAAGAGTATACTTCTTGAAGAGCACTGGTCAGGTAAAATAGTGGTAAAGTTGTCCTATAAGAGTCTTTTGCTTGTGCTTAATTAAATTCAATTTAGCATTTATTAAATGCCTTCCATGTCTCAGGAACTTTGATAGTTACATGGGACAAATAGGCAAATTTAATAGCTCTTCCCTCAAATAATTCACATTTTAACTAGGAGATAAAAAGTCACATGGACACAGATAAATAAGGACAAAAATATACAAAACAAACAAAGTGGCATATATTTTTAGGAGATGCTAACAATTCAGAGATTTAAGAAATATCTTTAGAGAGCTCAAGAAGAAATGAATCTCTTGGTATCAATGATGTATCCCTGAGTAACTCACCTCAACCTAGTTATACCACTTCTCTCTTTAACACCACATTAAAGAGGATTAAAAGTTGGAGAGAACCAGAATCAAAAGTGAAACTGGCAGCGGAGTAGCTAGCAAGAAGATGGAGAGTGAAAGAATCACGAAACACCCATTATCTCTGAAGAGGAAACATTACCAGTGACCCAAAAGACAGTGGAAAACCTCATAGTGGGTATTAGTAGGCTATCGTATATTTCCAATAATGATTTGCATGAAATATAGGAAATATATCCTCAGTCTTCTATAGGAAGACTTCTAGCATGCTTATTCAGTCTCTATGGAGGAGCCATGATTTATGAGAGAGAGAATTATCAGAATGTTCTGGAGCAGAATTCACAGCAGGACACCAGTGCCTCTAGCCAAGATGCAGAGAAAGACCTCAGGCGAATTCAACCTAAATGCAGTTCTTTCTCTGGGGGCTAAGAACTGGAAATCAAAGGGATAGTCATTAATTGAGGAATGGCTAAATAAATAGGCAGTGATATATGATTGTAATGGAATATTATAGTGCTAAAAGAAATAACAAGCAGGATGATTTCTGAAGAATCTGGAAAGACTGACACAAACTGATTCAAGATGAAGTGCACAGAACCAGGAGACTGTTATTCACAGTAACAGCAATATTGTTTGATGAAGAATTGTTAATGACTTAGTTTCAGCAACTTAACGATCCAAGAAAATCCCAAAGGATTTATGATGAAGCATACTATCTACCTCCTGAGAAAGAATTGGTATTTTTTGACTGAAGTCTAAAGCATGCTATTTTCACTTTCTTTGATTTTCTTTTATTCAAGTTTTCTTGTAGAAAAAGACTAATATGGAAATGTTTTACATGATTACACATGTATATATTTAATATATATTGCGTTATTTGCTATCTAGGGGAGGGGGAAATTTGGAACACAGATTTTGAAGGGTCAGTGTTGAAGAATTATCCATGCATATGTTTTGAAAATAAAAAGCCTTAATTAAAAAATGATGACATGTATAATCTATATCTGATTCCTTGCCATCTCAGAGATGGGGAGGGGAAAGAGGGAGAAAGGAAAGGATAAAATTTGGAACTCAAAACTTAAAAAAAACTCAAATGTTTAAAATTTGTTTTTAACATGTCATTCAGGGAAAATAAAATGTACTTCAAAAAATCCAGCCCAAACAGCTTCTGAAGCCTGTGATGGGAACCCAGCACCAAGAAGGAGGGACTTGAGCAGGGAGAGAGTCTAGAGCTCAATGGCAAGAGGAACCCTGGGCTCCAGAAATTTCTTAAAGCCTATAATTACCCTTTCCTGTATTTGGGACCCAGGAAGCCCTCCTCACACCTTTCAGTTCCAGAGCTTTTTAAAGAAAAGCTCACTCTGAACAAAATAAAGAAAACTGTGACTGCCATGATGAAATACCTTTGAGAGATGCTCAAAGATAAACCTTAAGAGAAAAAAGGATTGTACAAGTCCCAGTACACTCCGGGGGGGAAGAAGGGAGGAAAATGCCCTGGTTACAGGATCTGATGGAATTAAATTTAAATTTATATAAACGATTTATCAAAGTATGATTATGGCATTTCTGACTGATCAGACTAGTAACAACATATATGTATATATATATATATGTGTGTGTGTGTGTGTATGTATATATGTGTGTGTGTGTGTATGTATGTATATCCATGCACATAAATGCATATATATGTGTGCATATGTACACACACATACACCATACTATATATATATATATATATATATATTTTAATAAACAAAAGTAATATAGCTAAGTATTTAGGTAAAAAATAACCTTTGCTTCAAGTTTTTCTGGTTAAGATCTTAAGTTACTTATTTCAAAATTAGGTTCAGAATATCAATACATACACACATATATTTTTTCTACATTTTGAAAGATGAAATAATTTAAAGCAAGCCAAGAATTTATTATCTGCTCTGATTTTGATAGAGGATTCTAAGAGACATCTAGATAGTTGTTAGTCTCTAGACCTCACCATTGTCATGTTTCTGTGCTAGACTTGCAACCTGTTTCTTGAATTCCTTATTTATTTAGTGCTCCTGTGCAGGTGGTCTGTAGTATCTTCCCATGACTATATTGTTTTCCTTTTCCTTTGTGGATTTGCCTAAATGCTCTCCATAGTAATCTCTCTGGCTCATGTATTTTCTTACGATCATATCTTATTAATATATAGTATTATACAACACTACTCCTATTTATCTCTTTCAGGATAAGGATATGTCCTTTTAGAATAACATTTGAATTTAGCATTCCGTTATACCAAGACAGTCAGTCAAATTTCTCTTTTTTCTTAATATGCATGCCTTGTACATTTGTGCATAAACACCTCAGTTCATGGATTTTAAATGATACTTTATTGGACTTGTATGAATTACTAGAAAACTTCATTGCTCTTCTTATTTTGTATTACTTTTTAGTATCTTGCCTTGGTGTGTGTGTGTGTGTGTGTGTGTGTGTGTGTGTGTGTATACACATACATATATATACATATATGCATATTCATGTATATATGTATATAGATATGTATTTCTATATATATCCAGCATTCTCTCTCCTTACTTCTTTAGAAGTTTACAATTTAAACAATTTAAAATTGTAGTAATCCTTTTCATACAATATTATTTTTGGTGTGTATGAGTTGTAATATATGTGTGTGAAAGTTTTCAGTTTTTTTCTATTAATAGAGTTGCATATTTTTAAAAAGTCTTTGGTAATTATCCTCCATAAAATATCTAATAAAATAATCTTTTAGGAATTGGGTCTTCACATCTAGGACTGTACAAATGTGGTGACTTTTCTGTCCTTAATGTTAAAAACAATTTGTTATGAAAATCTTTACAAATATTTTCCATTTTTCTTCCGTTTGTTATATTCCTTCACATTTTCATTCTCAAGTTCTCTGGGGATGACTTTGCTTAATTGGGCCTCAAGTCAATTTTTCTTTAAATTGGCTTCTTCTACTTCTCTCTGTTTTATGAGATACTATTCACCATCTACTATATAGTCCTTCTTTGTAAAATTTTGAAAATTAGTTTATATTATATTCTAAAACAGTGTTATTTTAGACACCATTTCTTTCCATTTGTATAATTGCCTTGCTGAGTGAGATTCTTTTTGGCAATTTGTTTGGACTCTTTGTTATGTTATATATAGTTATACTTATGTATGAAATGTCTACTATCCATTACTAGTTTTCCCTGTCAATCATTTGTTTAAGTAGAATGGGGTTAAGCTGGTTCAATGATTCCCTTTTTCTCATTTTTCTTATTTCTTTTAATTTTATTCTATACTGATCTCTACTCTAATAAGTTTATTGCCTTTGTAGGCTGATTCAAGGATGACTCCCAACTCCAACCGAAAGGAGTACATTCCTTTCTGTTAAAACATAATTGATGTATTTTATATAATGTTATTTGGTGTTTGTCACGTCTAGTGCCTACTAAACTACTTCTCAAAGAAACTGTTCATAATGTAGAAGTATTTAGTTCTGCGTCCAAATCTTTGACTTCTTTTAATCCTTTTGAGAATGTCTATGACTGTGGCATTAAAATAGATTGTGTGAGCCAGGCAATTTGGATCACATCATCCTAAGTTGTAGAGCCAGTGGGATATCAGAAGCCATCTTAGTACAATCTTATTTTACAGACAAGAAAACCCCTTACTTTTTCCAATATATCACGATGTCTCTGAGTAGGATATCTTTCTAGCCTATGTTTCATGCTTACTTTATTAATATTTCGTCAGGAAAAGAAATTTGATTTAGATTTGGAAAAAGTTCCAGGAGCTTAAAGAACATCCTCATTCCATTCTTGCCTTGTCTTTCCTAATATCACAGAAGCTTTGGGCTTTTTTTGTTGTCTAATCTGTTTCTGTCATGTTTATAAATTCCCCCTGTTGGTTATAATTGAAAGACACAAAGTAGTTACTGTCACAAACATGCATTAAGCAATAATAACAACTGCATTATTTTAACTAGTTTATTAAGTAATTACTAGTTTAATGAATAATATTTTATTATTTTAACCTATAGAAGCTTATAATTTAAGACAGAAATTTTAAAAATCCAAATGTCCATAATATAAGCAAAAATTAAAATTGCAAAAAAGGAATATAAAGAAAATACTAGGGGAGATTTGAGAAGGTATAATCTCATTCATCTATGGGTCCTGCATCTGAATCCTTAAAGGCAGAATCTCCTAAGAAGGGAGGGAATTTGAGAAACTTCTAAGTAGAAGTCTAGCAGAAATTTCTTCATTATCCTGTTCTTAATATTATCCCACTGTAGCCAGTTTCTACACAGGAACCTAGATTTAGAACTAGAAGTGTCTTGAGAGGCTAGTAGTCCAAATCTCTCATTTTATAGATGAAGAAAATGAGCTCCAGGAAGATTATTACTTTTCCAAAGTCACATAGGTGATCAGTATGAGGTGAAATTTGAGCCCACACCATCTGACTCCAGAGCCAGTACATCCCCCCCTAAACCTGAAAGTAGATGAAACTAATTTTCCTTTATCCACGGATTCAGAAATTTTATCCAAATCACTATTACTGACTATAATTTAGTACGTAATTCTTTCATCTTTTATCCATTAGTGATTAAACTGTTTGCTGTCCCTTGTCCAAGTAATTTACTTAACTTCTTTAATCTCTTTTCTGACACTTCCTGTTGTTGCTCTTCTCTGAAGTCCAATTCGTTTGCTTCAATATGTCTAGTAATGAGGTATCCTGGGTGTTGGTTCTTTGAGAATTTACTTATGTTTTCTACTCAAAGAAAGGCGGGGGGAATGAATTTAATTTTAATTCATTTCCATTTTTTCTCTTCCTCTTTTATGCCACTTTTGGAACACTAAGAAGAAACTCATTTATTCCTTTGAGGGAATTTTAAACTAGTTTTTAGGAAATAAAAACAAGTAAATTCTAACTATTCCTCAGGATTTTTCTTTTTCCACACAGACATATCAGTATTATACAATAAGAGGTGTGAAACATATACAGTATATGGACAATTCAGAAAAGAGTAGCAAGTAGTTTTGGGACCGTTTTTGCTGCCAGAGGTTCAGGCTCCATCACTAAACAAATGGCAAAAACCTGAGAATTAGGAAAAGAGTATTGATTATTTAATAATTGGAAAATACTTAATCTTAGCAAAAATTCCACTGGTGCTAACAACACTAGCAAAATGATAGGTGTCCTTGAATGAGTCTCCAGGGCAAGAATTTTTAAGTCTCTTGAGTTTCACTGATTTCATCAACACACTGTCAAAGGCTGGTTGACATCTTTCCATGCATAAATGGTAGTATATAAGCCACTATACCTAACCAAGAAGCCAATAAAAGCCATCCAGAATGCCCCCACTATAATATTAATTCCCTTCTTTTGATTATTTGCTGCCTATACTGATTCCAAATAGTCCCCACTGACTACCGGATTTAGTATTACAAAATTCCTTTTAATTCTTGTTACTCCTGATAAGAATCCTAAGCTGCCAAAACTCATTCCTAAATTCTGTTTACTTTACTACCTTTACTACCTCTTCATTGTCCCATTTCAAAAATTCCCTACAAAAGTTTTGTAGAACTTGGGGAAACAAGGTATGCGCTAACCCCAAATTGTTTTTGATTACCATGGAAATGATAAATGAAGTACAAGGGAGGAAAAAAAAGCTAAGGAAGAAGGCAAGCCTTAGACATTTACTTACTGAATGACCTTGGCCAAGTCACAGCTTTTCTGGGCCTCAGTTTTCTTGATGATCTGTATGATCCCTTTCAGCTCTAAAGTTATGATTTCTTTATTTTCCTGGATCACAGTTCTGTTTTTCTTATACACTGTTTTCCACTAGTAACAACTGTAATGAAACACCACGGGTATATAGTGTAATCTGGCCAGTGTCCCTTTACTTAACGCAAATTGCTGCAAGTGAGCATTCTGATTCCATCAGCTCCAATGGTTCAATTATCATCAGCTTTTGGTTCCTAGGTTTTTAGACCTTTATATTTAGCCCTAACCATTTTCACCTTCTTGGATGTCTTGAACTCCATTTTCCCAGTGATGTAGGCTCAGAACCTTACTACTATTCTCTTCAATTTTACTCACGCTATATCTAATGTCCTAAGCCTTGTTTGTATGTTCAAAACATCTCTTTTAAGTCTCCTTCTCTCTACTTAGAGTCACCACTTTGCTGGAGACCTTGACCACCTCATGCCTGAACTGCTGAGACAATTGGGATTGCCAGAGTCACACAGCTAGGAAGTGTTAAGTGTCTGAGATCAGAGTGGAACTCAGGTCCTCCAGACTTCAGGACTGGTGCTCTATCCACTGCACCACCTAGCTGCCCCTAAGTGAGAGATTTTTTAAGGAGAGAGATGGATTTGTTTGTAGACAACAGAGAAGGATCCAATAGTTAAGAAGAAATTTAAGATAGATAAAGAATCAAGAACGACAGAAGAAAGTGCCATTCAGGGAAGTAAAGACGTTTTTAATAATACTAAGCTGTAAAACCTGGGGCATCTAGTAGGCAGAGAATGGCAATGGCAATGTACACCTTCAGAATGTAGCTTGAGTCCTTTCCACCACAAGAATCTCTCACAAAAGATAGACCTTGCTTAAAGTCAGAGGAGTTTGTTTACAAAGAAGATTTGGCTAACATTTTCAGACAAAGCAACAGAAAGGAAGAGAAATCGCAAAGAATCTGTACCCATAGCATTTCAAGAATAGGGTTTATTGAGTTGTGGAAATCAGCAACAGGCTCTTGTTGGTAGGATAGGGACAGAATTAGCATCATGACCTTTATGTATCACTATGTGCATCTATTGCTTAGCAGATCCAGCCTTATTAGTTGAGTGTTATGTTGCCAGAGTAGACTGATTCCTTCCCTGCGTGGATCTAGTTAGCTGAGGTGGAACATTCGGTTTTGCCCATTTATATGGTGAGAAAGTGCATTTATAGATTAAAAATGCATCACTGCTTTTGTTTTACTTTTAAAAAGGTAAAGCCAGATGTGCTGCAGGAATAGAAATGTAATTTAAATTCTAAATATTGTAAAGTGGGTGCTGTGTCTGTCATATGCAATTAGGATTTGTGGACAGATGTACTGTGAGACTAAAGGCAGATATCCTTCATGGCAAACCACTGGGCTAATTTATCATTCTCTAGTTCAGTTAATGAACTCCTAAAACAGAACTCATCAGTGCTGACTGGCTTGGGCTACCACTCCCATCTCTACAAATGGAATAGGAACATAACTAGGAGGAAGGAGCACTTGTATTTTCATTGTGGTATCACACAGAGCTCTAGCTGAGTATTTGCTGTTGTTTTTAAAACTTTTCTGCCTTGATTTCTCCTGCTGTAACATAAAAGAGAAGTTCAGTGAGGGTAGTGGGAATTTGTTGCTCTTATTAGGCACCGAGTGCTTCATTAATAATACAATTCCAACTTTTGTTTTATAAGATTTGATATCTCTTATTTTAGGAGTTATTTCTTCTTTGGTACAAAGAACAAAAACCAGTCTTTTTTTTTTTTTAAAGGATTTGGTATGACTTTAAAAATTAATAATATATGATTCTATTTAGTATTTTCTGAATTTCTTTATAGTAAATTCCATAGCAGAGAATTATGGGCTTGAGACCCATACTAAGGTCTCTCTCTCAAACACACACACACACACACACCACATATTGTCAAAATCTGATTTAAAAAATGAATAGCAAATAGCAGTATCACTGTATCATATCCAATAAAATACTGTTTTCATATTGGTCCTTATTTTTTTCTGCTTTTGAATTTATTAAAATAGTGTGTCCCCCCCTTTTTTTGTCATTTTTATCTCTTTTTATCTTTCTCCCTCTCTCTATTTCCTTTCTATATAATATAACCCTGTCTAAGATCACTAATATCTTTCCTCATGTATATGCTATATCACATGAAACATTCCCAAGAGCTACAAAAGGAGCTTATAAGCATAGTCATAATCTTGAAAGGGATCAAAGAATAGCCCTACTTATATATAAGACTAAAGATACCATTCAACACACCAAAAACTTCAATAGTATCCCCAGCTCTTAGCACAAGACCTGGCATTTAATAAATACTCATTGAATTGAATAGCTTCCCTTTACTGAGAAAAGTTCCAATTCCTTAGTTTGACATTTTAAATTTGTCTTAATATTTTCCAGGATCTCTCCGACTTCTCTCATTACTATCTCTTATACGTTACATGCTTCAGCTTAATTATCTGATCATACCTTGAGTTTTGTTGAATTCTGCTATGCTCTGTGTTCTTTACTTCTGTAAATTTACTCTAGGATCCTTTTCCTTGTCCTGCCCTGTTTTCATTGTTTACTTTAAGGTTACTTTCTTCCGTTTTGTACGGATGTTGCATTTCGATGTTGTAGTGATTTATGCATATGTTTACTTCCCCATTAGAATATTAGAATGTAAATTCCTTGAGAACAAAGTGTGTGTGTGTGTGTGTGTGTGTGTGTGTGTGTGTGTGTACGTGCATGGGTACTAAATGCTAGGGATGCACACACATCCACATACATTCCTATCTGCAAGGTGATAAACTAAATTCATACATGGGATTGGATCCATTTATTTGTTATTTTCATATACTAAAAACCACCAGTGGAATTTTCATTTTGGGAGATTTCCTTCCTCAGTGGGAACAGCTTGTGAAATCAAGTATAGATATGAAATAGCAGTTAGGTGATACAATGACTAGTGTCTTAATCATGGAGTCAGGAAAACTTGAATTCAAATCTAGCTTCCCAGACTACTAGCTGTGTGACCTTGGGCCAAGTCACTTAACTGATGTCTACCTCAGTTTCCTAATTGTAAAATAAGGATAATAATAGCACTAGGATTGTTATAAATAATAAATGAGATAATACTTATAAATTGCTTATCACAGTACCTGATATATAGAAGTTGTTTAAGCTTATTCCTTTCCTTGGTCCTTTGTGCTTGCATTTTTATTTGAGTATCAATTTTACAACAACAAATGTTTATCAGGTCAATGGTGATAATGACGATTAGCAATGATTTAACTGTTTGGATATCTTA
Source organism: Antechinus flavipes (assembly GCF_016432865.1). Lineage (NCBI taxonomy): Eukaryota > Metazoa > Chordata > Mammalia > Dasyuromorphia > Dasyuridae > Antechinus > Antechinus flavipes. Next base: position 124,747,987 of record NC_067400.1, on the reverse strand, counting down.
AGAAGCATTTTCTTTGAAATCTGAGGATAACTTTATAAAATATATTTTTATTTACTTTTAAAATTGTTATTTTATTTCTTATGTCATCTTATTTCTGAATATATCCTGATGCCATCCCCTACCAAGTGAGCTATCCCTTGTGATAATTTAAAAAAACAAGTAAGTAAAACTAATTCACACATCAATGGAGTATGATAGTTTATTAAATATCCCATCCCTATTGTTTAATATCTGTATAAATTAAGTAAGGAATCATATTTTCTCATCACTTCTGTTGGGCCTAACTTGGCTAATACAATTATATATCTTTTTTTAATTTTATTTTTGTTGTTCCTTCTATTTATGTTGTTGTAGCTGTTGTATGTATTACTTTCCCAGTTCTGTTTACTTAAGTAAGGATCGTTTCCTATCATATTCTTGTTGTTTATAGTGCAGTAATGTTTTATTCACATCAATGTGTCACAATTTAGCCATTCTCCAGTCAATAGGTGTCTAGTTCTTTGCTACAAAAGTGTTTTGGACTCACTCTCTCAACTGCCACTAACACTAAAAGATTGGGTCCCTAGAATTCAGCTAGCTATAACTCCTTTTAGTGTTCTAGAAGGTACTGAAGATTTGAGGTGTCAACCTTTAAAAATTAAGGTTTTATTGATATATTTGATTTTTATATCTCCACATTTGCACCTATGTCCCCCTTCCCCTCCTTTTCAGAGAGCACTTAAAAAAAAGAATTTTACAGAATTTTTAAAAAATCAGCAAAATTGACCAATAGATTAAAAAAAGTCTGAAAATATTTAATTTTATTTTTTAAAGTGACCTTTAGGGTCATGATATTTTTTGTAATACTACAACATTCACCTTTGATTGTTTTGTGGTTTATCCTTCCATTTACATTGTTATAGTTATTGTATATATTATTTACTTTATTCAGCTTGCTTTATTCCACATTAATTCAAGTAAGTCTTCCCATGCTTTTCTGCAATAATATTTGTCATTTCTTTTCCTTTTTAATTTTTTTTTTTTTTGGCAAAGTAACTGGGGTTAAGTGAATTGCCCAAGATCACATAGCTAGTGAGTGTTAAGTGTCTGAGGCTGGATTTGAACTCAGGTATTCCTGAACCCATGGGGGTGCTCTATTCACTAACCAGTGGTTCTCAAACTTTTGTTTTCAGTATCTTTATCCTATTAAAAATTATTAAGGATCTCTCCAAAGCGTTTCTGTTTATCTGGATTATATTTATAGACATTTACCATATTGGAAATAAAAACTATTTTTGAATTTGTAGACCCTCTAAAAAGGGTTTCAGAGATCCCCAGGATTCTTTAGACCATACTTTGAGAACCACTGCACTAAGCCATTTAGCTGCCCCTTATTTTTTATAGCACAGTAATATTCCATGACATTCATGTGCATAATTTACTTAGAAATTTCAAATTAATGCAATCTACTTTGTTTCCAATTCTTTTCTATTTTGATGTATATGGTTTTTTTTTTTTTATCTATGATCACCTTACAGTAAAATGTCTTGATCAAATCTATAAATATTTTAATTGATATAAATCAATTTATTTGCATAATTCAAAATTACTTTCCCAAAAGGCTATTTCACACTTTTATCAATGATGCATTAATGTGTTTATTATTCTACAACCCTTCCAACATCTACTATGACCATATTTTGCAATATCTTCCACTTTGTTAAGTGAGATGTGAGATCTCAAAGTTGTTTTAATTTTTTTATGGGAATATTTTTTCTTATGCTACAGAGCATAAACTCACACCAAATTTATTTCCTGAAATATCATTTATCCAGTCAGTTAGCAAGTCACTGAATAAGAATTTATCAAGTGCCTATTATGTGGTAGATAGTATGCTAAGTGCTGGGGATACAAAGAAAGGCAAAAGAATTTCTGTTCTCAAGAAATTCAGTCTAATGGAGGAACAATATGAAAACAACCTAATGCCAACAAGATATATAGAGGAAAAAGTAGAAATAAGGAAATAAGTTTTTTGTCAGAATTGAAGGAAGCCAGGGCAGGAGATGAAGAAAGAAAGAATTCCAAACATGGGAGACAGCCAGCCAGTAAAAATACTTAGAGTGAGGAGATGGAACATCTTGGATTAGAAACAGTAAGGAGGCCAATGCCGATAAATAAGTTGCAGAATATTGGGGGTAGAAGCAATTATCATTTTGCAAATACTAGTTAATGTACTGATATCTCTTTAATGTCCTCTAACGAATGATAACTGCCTCCACATTATATTTACCAATTGGCATCAATTAACTTTCACAAAGGGATATTTACTGAAAAGATAAATGAGGAACCGAAGTACAAAAAAACAATCTCTCTAAACTAATGAATGCTCTCTACATATCCCCTCAGTTTCTGGGAAGAGTGGACTCAAACTTCAAGGGGTTACTGTAAATATTTCCTCCATCAAGGTCACTTCTATTTGTTTTCTAAGTGATGACCAAGTCACTCCCTTACTTGCAAGACCTGTTTTCTTGGTTATTGGGTACATTTAATGATAATTTGGAGGGAAGGAAGGGAAGGAAATACTCTTGCAGATTACTCTTTAGGACTGGCTTTCCACTGAGCAAGGCTACTGTGGCTATGGACTGACTTTGCCATGAATTTATTGCTGGACTTCTGGTTGTTCTTCTAACCTTTTGTTGCTCACATGCTCAAAATCTGGTCCATCCCCTCCCTGAATTCTTCCTCCAAATATCAGGAAAGAAACTCGATGAATGCAGAACAACAAAAAAAGCAACAAGAGTCTGTGGATTGGGGCAGCTAGTTGGTACAGTGGATAGAGCACCAACCCTGAAATCAGGAAGATCTGAAGTCAAATTTGACCTTATATACTTAACATTTCCTGGCTGTGTGACCCTGGGCAAGTCACTTAATCCCAATTGCCTCAGCCAAAAAAAAAAAAAAAAAAAAAAAAAAAGAAAAGAAAAAAAGAATTAGTGGATTTGAATTTAACTTTTAAATTCTTAAATTCTTAGTTTGCTTCTAAAAGAGAGACCTCATTGTAAAGTTTGTGAGAAGCCTAACCATTAGCTGAAGGTAACAATAGCCTTTTCTAAGGCCATCCTTGAATAATTGAGAAAAATTGTCTCTTGCAGAACTCCCATGCAAATAATAGCCACTTGTGTCTAAGATTGCTCAGAATGTTATGTGTGTCAAAGAAAATTTACTCAAAAGATCAAATATGATTTCAGAAAGACTGCCCATGATCTTAGCCAGAAGGCCTGGCCAATCAGGGTCCCCTAAATGTAAAAGACCACACAAAATCAAGACTTTCTTGATAAGCGATATCAGAAGAGAGGCTTTTTTTCTATAAAAGCCAGGGCAAGTCACCTTCAAAGCACAGTGACAAAGATTTGTCCTGAAATCTTTCTCATAGATACTGATTCTTTGTATTTGGATGGCTAGCATAGGTCAAGGAACTACACAAGCCTGGAGGAATATGCTTCTTAACAAAAAGCACTCAAGAGGGCCCTCACAGCAGGGACATTTTGCTATCCATTCCATTTCCTTCAATAAATCTCATTGTAAAATGCATGGGTTGTACAATGAGTTTTGTTTCACTGTGTATTAGTGCAGAGGTGATGCTTTGTTGCTATCCATTTGTAATACAATCACTGATAAATGTTGGAAGCATGGATAAGAGAATCTGATCATCAATCTGGCTTTTCTGAATATCTTACATATCTTTACATCTTTGATTATTCTGTTTCCTCTATCCAAAATATCTTCTGTCAACCATTTCTACCTCCTAAAATCTTATCTATTTTCCAAATGATGCTATTTTCAGAAAATCTTTTTTTGAGCTTTCAAATAAGTGTGATTTTTCACTTTTCTGAATCCATAGTATGTTGTGAACATTGTTTACTTTCTCCTAGAATTCTCATATATTGTAATCTGTTACAGTAATTTATGAGCACGTTTTATCTCCACTATTACACTGTAAGTTTCTTTTTATTCCCCCTGTTGCCTAGTATAGTGTTTTGATCACAGTAAGCATTCAGTAAATATTTGTTGAATTAAATTGAAAAGTCTTCTTTAGGAAATAAAATGCCACCACTTTCCTTGGTATCATATTAGATGATAAACTCCTGTGTTTCTCTAAGACTTAGAATCGTTTTTTTACTCAATAGGCTATAGATATCAAAAATCCAAGAAATGGTTGCCCAAGAGCTGATATATGTTTAAAAGTGCTCTCATTGTAGGTGCAAAAAAAAAAAAAGTCATTCTCATAGTTGTGAAACACTTCAAGAAATCATTGTAGTTTTTATGAAATCATCATCAACTTAAAGAAAATCAAGATCCTATACTGATTTTTTAACCGAGAACAGCCTGAACAGCAGCACCTCTTTAAAAAGAAATAGGAGTTCTTTAATTATATTTCTGCAGTGCCTTTAAAAATTTTGCTTTTATTGTAAAAGAATTCAGTAGTGTAAAGATTGCTTTTCCAGTCTTTTCTATTTTCTAATGTGCAATAAACATGTTGGGTTAAACTAAATTATAAATGCAGATAATATTAATTTGCTGTAATTTATACTCTCCTTTTATCTTTTTATTTTTGACAGTTTGGCTTGGGACATAAAGCATAATTATGTTCTGGGCATCCTCCCTTAGAAGTTTTAAATCAGTTCATGAGGCTTTCAGGGAGGCTCATGTCATTTATCCATCAGCATTCAGTCCATTTAATCCAGGCCTCTCAGCTGTACAGACCTAGCCCCTGTTGTGAGTGATCGGCCTGCTTCAGTGCTCCCAGCTTCTCCTGTCACATCACATTTGCATAAAAGAGAACGGATAACCAAATTTGAGCACACAAATGAAAATGCTAAGCGCTGAACCTGTCACAGTTGTTGTTCAACTAATTGTGAAAAATTTGATTTGCTAGCCTTTCACTGTTTATCATGTGGACCCCCTTCTCCAATGTGCCTTGCCTTTTGCTTCTGTACATGTGGCTTTTAAACTCTCCACACTAGCAGCCCACCCTGGGGATTACTTACCTCTCCTACCAGCTTTTAATGTTAGTTCATCTACTTGACTAAATTAGGCCACCATGGCAAACAAACACATAATTAAAAACCTAGAAAAGACAACTATAGTTGCACTTCCTAAATTGATTTTACAATTTGGTGTTAGTGTATATCTTTACATGTTCTTCCAATTGATAATTGTACTTCTTTCTATAACCTTGTAGGTAGGGCAAATTTATGGATGGATTGGTTGGAATAGTTATGTGGTATTTGTGTCCACACAAAAAATGCTTCTTAGCTTTTACTCGTCAAGCTCCAAAAAATTGTATAACAGGATTTGAAAAAGCATATTCCTATTCCTTGATAACATACAGCAACCTGACATACAAGTATACATTTTTAATCAAGGTTTCAAATGGTTCCTTTTGAAATGGTATTAAAAACACTGGGTAAAGTTCCTGGGTACACAACACTAAATCAAATAAGCCTTGTTGAAAGGTATGTAAGATACATGTTTCCTAAGTCCTTCTGAGTATTATGTCCAATTTGATTCAGGATATGCTATTAACTCGCTCAACAATAAACCCTTTGCAGGTATTAGAATAAGAACCTTTCCTGATGTCCATTTAAAAGCCATGAGATGTGACTAGAAAGCAATAAAACCATTTCCCATGACCCCAGAAGAAAATCAGGCTCTCTTCTTTGTAGCTGCAGCAGATCGACACAGGAACCCACTGATTACTTCAACTTGAATTAGTTTAAGCCCTTAATGTGTTATATGTGTAATGTTAAATCAACAGTGAAGATGGTTTTCATCAAAGATTTTCAGTTAAGTATGCTTTTAAGACAGCATCAGAATAGGTTACCTTATAGGTTTTTTTTTTTTAAACACAAAAGAAAATACTGTAAATTTTGAAACTTTATTTCATACCTTTAGCTTTTTTACCAGAAAGTTCCATTACTTTCAAAACTGAACTGATTATCTATGCTTCTTTCTAACTTACTGTTCTCTGTACATTTCAATAAATATTAGCTCTCTCTTTTTTCATAACTATTATTATTCTCCCACCAGCATATCACCCTGCTTCCCAGCAAAAAACAAAAAAAGAAATCTCTGTAACAAGAATAGTTAAACAAAATCAATTCATATAGAGACCATGTCCAAAAATGTATATATCTGTCAACACTTTGAGTCCCTTAACTGTCACAATGAAGGTCATGCGGAGCATGATTGTTCATTGTATTGGTTAGATTTTTAAAGTCAAGTTTTTTTTCTTCATCTCCTTCTGTGTCACTTCATCCTACTCAGGAGCCTCTAAAATCATCTCTCATAATTTTTTATATGCCATTATATTATAAATTTCCATTATTATATTTACATAGCACAATTTATTCATCTATGGTTCAAGTATTTAAGAGGATGTAATATACCCTCTTCCCTCCTTACATTCTAGCTGTTGCTCTCTCTCTCTTTTTCTCCCACCTTAATACTCTCTTCATGATCAGAAAGTTTATTTTGCTTGTTCCATCCCCAGTGTCATCTTTCCTCTTAATCTTCCTCCCTCACACAAACCATCCTTTTATAATTTCCTGTTAATTTTGATATATTTCTACTACAAACTATATGAATGTGTTCAACCTTTTTTTGCCTGCTTAAAGATTGTAGATAAAAGTAAAGTTAATCTTGTGCCTATTCCTCTCTTCTTTTTTTCCCTATATTTATATATTTTTCTGCTTTATACAACTCAATTATATAAACTTTACTACAAAAATGAACATCTTGAAAGATAGAATAGAGCAAAGAATTATAATTTGCAATAAATTTGAATGCTAATCAATCAGTGTTTTCTTTGACATATTAATCTCTCCACTTTACTTTTTGAATTAGAGCTTTTTTTCAGGGATAGACTCCAACTGTTTTTGTAGTTTTGGGTAGTATGGCTGATCCTGCTTGATTTTGCCCTATCCCTTTTGGGTTCTTGTACTAACCTCCACCTCCTGAAGTTAGGCTTTCTCCTGGATCTTTGAGGTTTATGGTGGTAATAGACTGTCAGGGCTTTCTCTGGCATCTTAGTACAGAATATTAGGGGTTTCAGAACCATGGGGTGTCGACTGATTTCCTCTAAATACTGCAGCACCATACTGGTCACTGTTGCTGCCCTGTTACTCCACCCTGTTACTCCCCAGACCTTCTAAGATCCTTATCATGGGGCTTCCTCACGTGATCCCTCTGCTCTTGCTGCCTCCTGAAATGGAATTTTTAAGGCCTCATCTGTCTTTGGGGGTGTTGGTGGGTTATCCTGCAGTGATACTGGATTTGTTGTTAGCTCTTCTTTTCTATGGCTCAAGATCTTTGGCTGGTTTTTTTTTTTTGGTTCCAATTATAGGATGGAAAAAATCACTTGATGTAATTTCTCATTGGTTTTATTGCTAATTAATTGATTTTGCTGGAGTAGATATTGGGAGTAGAGAGGTCTGCCTCTACCTCATAGACCTCTTGATCAGAATTTCCTATAGCTTCTTTCAGAAAAGACATGAGATGCTAGCAGCTACCACTTAATAATTATAAAGACTACTGAGTATGTTGTTTACAGGAGTTAAAAATAGTTGTCTTGATAGCTACAGAGTTTATTTTAGTAGGTCACCTGAAATTTCAGATTAATTGAAAGACTTAAGGTTTTAAAAAAATCTTAGTTGTTTACATCTTAAGGAATCCATATTATATTTTTCACTAAGAAATCAATTTAAATTTGATTGAATTTAACAAATTAAATATCTTGCAATAACAAAGCAAGGTGCTAAGAAACATAGTTATGTAAATTGCCCTTAAAAAGTTTTTATCTAATGGAGAAGGTATAAAGCACATACAAAATTTTGAAATGATATAAAATGATTAAGTGCATATATAAAGATTGAACAGAGTGAACTGAGAGGTTCATGGAGGATGGAGGAAAAGATCCTTTCTAGCTGAGAGAACTGTGTAAAACATCATGGAAGAAATAACTCTTGCACTAAACCTAAACGGAAAAAGACTTCAAAGAAATGAGATGAGTGCAATAATACAGTATTTGTTCCAGGCACAGAGACCTGCATAAAGTTCAAATACCACAGAGATAAAAAAAGACAGGATGCAATCTGGAAGAACTTTGGTGACTCCTGAACATTTCTGAACAAGGTGGTTAAAATGATCAGATGTGTATTATGAACATTACTTTGCTAGCAGTGTGGAATGCTGGCTATGGTGGAAAGAGACTGGAAGTAGGGAGATTAGTGCTAAAGAAAATAAAAGTACAAGCAAAAGGTAAGGAAGGTGAAAATTTGGGTGGTAGCAACAGGAATGGACAGGTATATCAAGATGTATTTTGGAAGTCAAAAAAGCTTCCAATGTTTTGAGCCCTAGGTGCCTGAAATGATGGTGTTATTTATAAAAATAAGCAAGATGAGAAAGAAGCACTTTCCAAACATGAGAAATAATCATTTCAAGGGCACAGATATGGAGAAGAGAGGATTGTGTGTGAATAAATAGCAAAAAGACAATTTGGCTGGATCACAGAGTGAGGGAAGGGAAATAATTTGTCTGGTAATATAGGTTGGGATGAGGTTATGAAGGCTTTAAATGCTAAACAGAGAAGTTTCTATTTTATCCTAGAAGCAATACAGAGCTACTGAATTTTATTGAGTAGGAGACTGACATGATCAGACCAGTGTTTAAGGAAAATTCTTAGGCAGTTATGTGGATCAAGTGTGGAGCCTCAGCCGATGCTCATCATTAAAAGGTAGAAGGAGGAAGAGTGATTGAAAGATCAAAGAGAAAGGAAGAGAACTGTAGGAGAAAACTCTCTCGGGGACAGAGCAGTCTTATGAAGGCAAAAAGTAAAAGGAAGGAAATAATAAATAGTTTAATGTTAACAATCCATAAAATTGAAAGGGACTGTGACATTTTGTCTGGCTTTCTGGGCAGGACAATTTTCCAATTCTAATTCCAGATCCTGGGAGTCTAATAGGTTTGGTTCATAATCTTGGAGTACTTCTTGTTTTTGTCCTCTGTGTTCCCGTCTTGTTTCATATATAACATTTTTCTTCTTTTTTTTTTGCTGTGAATTCTTATTTTTCTAAAATTTAATTTCAAATATATGGAATAGAATAAGCATTTCCATAACTTAATATAATTTTAAAAGATGATTGCATATGAAACCACAAATTTATTATTTACAACTTACTATTCTTTAAAAATATATAATAAAGTTATCATTTAAATTTCTTTTTCATAGATAACATTTCAAGGAACTATTTATTCTTTTCTTTTCACATAGTTATAGCAACAGTCTAGGACTTAGCTGTTGACTTGCATGCCTCAAATCTTTTCCATCTATTTTACTCCAATAATTGAAATCATCTTTTTAATTAATTATTTAAATTACTTAAATTATTGTTATAGTACTTCTTCAGAGGTCTCTAATTCTTTCTCATCATGGGCTTTATGACTATCAATTGCTTTCTTGCCTCATATCCAAATAACAATTTTCACCATGTCCCAGTCCATGCTGATGAATAACATTATTCCTTATACACATTTACCCTTTGCTTTTTCCAAATATTTGTTCATACTTTTAATTCTTTCTCATTTTCTTTCTGCTGAATTATATGCTGTTCTTTTCCTTTTAAACTCTATTTTATTATGCCTTTCCAGACTATTCCCATCTGACTTGAGCAATCATTATAATAATTTCCCTGTCTTAGTTTAAGATTCAAAATTTGCTATAATATATCAGAAGATATCACTAGTGAATGATTTTATATATTAGGTACTTAAGGAGGGAGAGAAGCCCCCTTTTTGAAGTAGAGACCTGGGAAAATTCATGAACTAATGAAAAAATGAATGATAATGAGTCTTTGTGAATCTTTTCCCCTCCTGAACAAATACATTTTGTGCTTGAGTGGTCCCAAGTGGTCTAGTTTGACCTTGGCACATACCTTGCTTAGAGAATGTCTATGCTTTGGATTGGTCTAGGATTCATTTCTGCAGTTTGAATTCATGCTCATGGAGTCTTAGAAAGGGCTACAAATATTGTTTTAAGTCTAGACAAAGTTTTTGGCAAAAGACAATAAGAAAGATATCTTCTATCTTCCGTTAAATCAGGGCCATAAGAATGGGACTTTGGGATAGTTGTGTCCCCATCCTGAAACTTTCCAAATAACATTTTCTTTTAAATTCTTTCATTTACTTAAATTCATTTCTATGGATGCATTTTACTTTTATATCATGCTAACTTCTGAATCTACCCCAACTCCCTCTCCTGCAAGTCTTCCTAATTCTAAGGATTAAAATAGAAAGAACGAAACATTATATATATATATATATATATATTTGTTGAAGGGATTGGGTGACTTGTCCAGGATCATTCAGCCAGGAAGTGTAAGTGTGTGAGATCACATTTGAACTCAGGTCTTCCTGATTTCAGGACTGATGCTCTAACCATTGCACCACCTAGCTGCCCCTAAAACTGCATTTTTACATTTGACAGCATATGCAGCATTCCACATCCATAATCCTCTATTTCACTTATGAAAGGGTAGAAGTATAATTTCTCTCTTTTCCTCTGGAGCCAGGCTTGATTATCATAATTATACAGCATTGCTTTATCATTTTTCTTTGCTTCTAAATTATTGCTGTTACAATTTGTCACTCTTTTAATTTTTTGTATTTCATTGTGTGCATCAGGTCACATAAGTTATCCCATTTCTCTGAATTCTTTGTATTTGTCTGTTCTTACAGTTTAGTAATATTCAATCACATATACTATAGTTTCATTTAGCCATCCTAAATAGATGGTTATCTACTTATTTTCTAATTCTCTGGTATCACAAAAAGTGCTGCCATAAACATTTTAATGTAAATGATATTTCTTTTTGCTCTTCATCTCCTTGTAGGATTTGCCTAAAACATTTTCTTTCTCTCCCCCTGCCTACCTTCCCCAGTGAGCCATGGCATCTAGCAACAAAGATAATCACCTATCAAAAAACACTCAGTCCAACAGTTTGAGTTGGTTGGTTTCAAAAGAATTCAAGACAAAATTGATGAAACAGAAGTGCGTTTCAGATGGATGAGGATGTCAAGAAGCAGTTATTTCAGGAAACTGATTCTGAGGAGCAGGGAAGAGAGATAGACTGATGAGAATTGCTAGGTTCTGTAAGGTGCAGGTGTTGATAGCCAGTTGAACAATGTTGTCTCTAAGGCAGAGCTTTTTGGAGACTTCCAAGGAAATTAAAGGACTTCTAACAGTATCAGAAGAGTGAGAAGTCACGATTGCATTTCTCTTCTTTGTGTTTCCATCACTACTGTCTTACTCTGTTCTCATTCTTCCAAGATACTGTGTGAATTTATGGGAGAGAATTCCCCATATTTATAAGGCAATGTTTTATTATTACCTTTTTTTTAGCATGTTATTTTTGTAAATGACTCTGATAAAATTTAATTGTGTATGGAGCAGCAGATAGTAGGAGGCTATCGTTTTGGAAGGGTACACAGTTGAAATCTGAGAGTAGTCATTCCCCTAGAGAATTAACCTGCAAACATATGAGTATTGATTTGAGGGAGCATCCCAAAGAATAGGGATGTTATAGTAGCATCATTGAAACTCAGGAAAAAAAGTGGACAGTATATAGAATCCAAAGTTATATAAAAATCAAAATGTCCACAGTCAGCTTATATACAAGATGACTAGTATGGAGCTCATTATATTTTTCCCAAACCTATTCCTTGTCCAACCACAATCCTCTAAGTCACCTTGGTTTTCAACCTTGAAGTCATCCATGACTTCCCTTTTCTCTTTTCATTTATATTTAATCAATTTCTTATTGATTCTTATCAATTCTACATCTAGAATATTTCTCAAATCCATTCCCTTCCTTTCATTCTCATTGCTACCCCATTAGTTCAGACCTCTAAGTGCAATACCTTATTCTCTCTCATTTATTCCTCTCTCTGATTATCATCCCTTTATCACCTCTCACCTGTACTATTATGAAACCCTCCTAATTATTTTTCTCTTTTTCCAAAGTATCCCTTCTTTCTAATCAATCATCCATATCGTTTTAAAACCGACATTCCTAAAAAACCTGTTGGACCACATCATGGCCATATTCAAAAATCTTCCCTTTGCTCAGTTTTCAAATTTAAGTCCTCTATAATTTGACTGACTCTTAACTTTCCAGTTTTGTTTTATACTATTCTGCTTTCTATACTTTTCAGTACTTATTTACTGGTTCCCATCTACTTAATTCCATCTACTTTCTTTGTGCCTTTATAAAGGCTGTCCCCCATTTCTGTTTGCACCTTACATTTGTCTTTTACATTCTCTATGTCTCTGTTCAGATGCCACTTACTGACCTTCCCCAGTTGTTATTGTCACCCACCACTTGAAATGACTTTATTTCTGTAGATTTTATTTTTTGAACATACTTTGCATTTATTGTATATATATATATATATATATATATTAATTTTGGTTCCTACTTTGTATTTATGTACATTTTATATTTATCTCAATGAGACATGTTATTTTGGAAATACTTCAGTACTTTGTCCTTAATAGAACTAAATTAAATATTTGTTGAATTTAATTTAATTATGACCAAGAAAAAAAAAAGGCCACTGGATTTGGAAGTTTTTTGAAAGTCATTTTTGGAAGTCATTGTTAACCTTTGAAAATGTGATTTTTGTAAAGTGCTTGGAAAGAAAACTATAAGAATTTAAGTAACAAAGAGAAATTAATGAGGAAGCAAAAGTAGGACCACTTCTTCAAAAAGGTTTGAAATTAAAATAAAGAGAGATGAAAGAGGGAACTGGCAAAATTAACATATACAATTTTTTGCCCCCCAAAATGGAGACCTATGCTGAATGAAGGCAGAGGAGAAAGAATCTATAAAGTGAGACAAAGATTTGCTTCCAGTAGGGAAGACCCTATTTTGTTGACCTACCACTAGCTTGTTTCTTGCATTATGACACCACTGAAGTATTCATCTGTGATCTTATGCCCTAGACTTGGCACCATTTATATTACAAGCAGCTAATTGTTCAATGGATAGAGACCCAGAATCAGGAAGACTTGGGTTCAACTTTGACTTTAGATACTTATTAGTTGCTAAATCTAACTCTTGGTAACTCACTTTATCTTTCTTTGCCTCAGTTTCCTGAACTATAAAATGAGGAAAATAATAGCACTTATCTCTCAGAGTTGTGAAAATAAAATGTAATGATGTAATAAAATATAATATAATATGCAAAAAAGCACAGTCCCTGGCACAAAGTTGACACTTTGTTAATTTCTCCTCCTCCCTTTCCTCATTTTTGGTAGTTATGGTAATCAAATCTTAGGAAATCATTGAAGAATAGCTTAATTAGATATGTGACAAATAACTGCCATAAAATTTTTGAAAGAGAACATGAATTCAAAATACTTTAGTAAGTTTTTTTTCCTTGTCCAAGTTATTAATTTCAGCAGCTACTCAGCTAATAACAACAATATGCTGCAGTTACAGAATTCTTTAAGGTTTATAAATAACTTTAGATTTGTTATTGCATTTTATCTCAATAATCCTATAAGGTAGATGCTATTATTATCTTTATTTTACAGATAAAAAAATAGAGGCTAGAGGATTAAATAACTTGCCTAAGTTCACACCACTTATGAGAGTCAAGGGCAAAATTTGAACTCAGCTCTTCCTGAATCCAAGTCTAACCCTCTACCTACGGAGCCATATAGCTGCCACAGTAGATTCTGTTGAAAATAGATTATAGCCGAGTTTACTTGTATATATGAAGTGCCATAAAAGATAGCCTTAGAGAGATTTGATCAGATATGACCAGGAGATTGACCAAGCATGTCTCAGGCATATAAAAGTGAAGGATAATCAACAATGTGAATACTAGTATCACTAGTATCATGAAATATTAAAGGAACTACACACAGTTCTTTAGTGTGTTAAGTCAGCATTCTGTAGTCAGCAGGATTTTGGGGAGGACATGGGCAAGAATTATTCAAGATGAGAAGGTATGGATGACTTGTGACCCAGATCAGTGAAGAACAAACTGATAGTGAAACTGAACACAGGGTTCTAGAAAGTATTAATTAATTCTGCTGTGCTAAAAAACAAAACAAAACAAAAAAACAACTACTTTTCAAATGAAAATCTAGCACGATTATCATTAGAAGATTTCTTGTGTCAGGTTTCTATCAAGTTAAAACAACTTCAAAGAAATTCTACAATCAATAAACTTTCTTTTTAATGGCATGAAATGTTCATAATAATTCAAGATAGTGCTTCTTTTGATTCTACAGAAAGTAGAGGTAAACTTACATAGTCAGAAAAAATCCACTTATGCAAAACAAGGCTAATGCCTCAAATCAGTGACTTTTGAATGTGTGAACTTAGGTCTTCTCCTGTATTAGCTCTGTTACTTTGCAAAGCTTAAAGGTCATATTCCCTGGTAATTTTTGTAATTCTTGGTGCAGAGTACATGTTCAGTCTTATTGTAGTGGGGTTTATTTTTTATGAATCACTCTTTTAGCTTGTGACTTTAGGAAGTTTTTCCTGGGAACATCAGAATATAGCTCATGTTTAAGTATTTGCAGAGAGAACCATTTCATTCAAGAACTTAGGCTTGAATATTGGACAATCTTTCTTTCACTCAACATAAAATATAAACCATAAAGGATTCAAAACAAAGTCTATAAACAGTTAAGACAATTCTTTCCTTTTTTTTTTAGCCTTGTTTCTCTCAGGGACCTATGCAGTCTTCTAGATCTATAGTATTACCTTGTGATTGAAGCCCTTTAGAAAGATGAATGAACTGAAGACTGATAGAAAATTTTTCTTTCTAAGACCTTTCTCAACTTTTTTTATGTCATGGATTCGTTTGGCAGTCTGATGAAGTCTATGGATTCAGAATGATATTTTAAATGTATGAAATGTATATACTGCAACATATTTAACACATATAGGACTGCTTGCCATCTAGGGAAGGGGGTGGAAGGAGGGGGGGAAAAATCGGAACAGAAGCGAGTGCAAGGGATAATGTAAAAAAAATTATCCTGGCATGGATTCTGTCAATAAAAAGTTATTATAAAATAATATATGAAATGACACACAGGATTACAAAAATAAGTCAAATTACATTTTATCAAAATATTAAAAATAATTTAAAGAACTTAAAATTATGAACTTCTCTGTCCAAAACTGTTTTAATCTATATAAGTGGAATTCACAAGAATAATTTAAAGCAACATCTGGGTTTGATTCTGTAATTCATGGTTCTGCCTTTTACTGATTTTTAAAAATTCTATAATATTTTGAAAGCTATATTTGAACATGACTTACTTCCTTTATAATCTTCTATATTTTATTTTATTCATTTAAAATATTCTATCCAACTGCCAAAGGTATCCATAACACAAAGAAAAAACTCTTGTTTTAGTTCTTACTTAGTTCTTTTTGAGAGAAATTCCAAGAAAATAGGCTTTGAAAGATGAACAGGATTTTGACAGGCAAAGATCAGATGTAGGAAGAAGGATAGTGAAAAATCAGGAAAGAAGGTCACAGGATTATAAACTCATGGATTATAGGATTTAAAGCTGGAAGGAACTTGAGCATTTACATGTTATCTTGGAGCAGTCCTTTAAAATTTCCAGGTTTCTAAGTCTGTAAAGTGAGGATGCTGTGAATGCTCATCTTTCAAAGCCTATCTCAAATGATACCTCTTTCTGAAGATTTCTCTGTTCCTCTGGGCTAGAATTGCTCTCTCTCTCTCTCTGTGTTTTAAGTTCCCATAGAATGTTATTAATCATCCTTTTTGTGGAAATAAAACATATATATACACAACACACACATACACATATGTGTGGTATAACAAATATACCACCATAAATACTCCTTGAGGTCAAGTACTGCATCCACTTAATCTTTTTATTCTCTTTAACACATAGTAGATGTTCAAAAAGTGATAGCTGCTGGGACACTAATGCATTGTTGCTGGAGTTGTGAAATTCTGGGGAGCAATCTGGAACTATGCTTATAGGGCTATAAAACTGTGTATACTTTTTGATTCAGCATTGTCTCTACTGAGTCTGTATCCCAGAGAGATCATAAAAGAAGAAAAAGGACTCACATATGCAAAAATGTTTGTAGCAAACTTTTTGTAGTGGCAAGGAACTGAAAATTGAGTGGATGCCCATCATTTAGGGAATGGCTGAATAAGTTATGGTATATGAATGTTATGAAATATTTTTGTTCAATAAAAAAATGATGAGTAGGCAGATTTCAGAAAAGCCTGGAAAGACTTAAATGAACTGATGATTGAGTTAAATGAGAAGAACCAGGAGAACATGGGACACAGGAACAACATTATGTGATGATCAACAGTGATGATTTGATTCTTTTCAACAATGAGGTGATTTGAAGCAATTCCAATAGACTTGGAATGGAAAATGCCATTTGCATCAGAGAGGGAACTATGGAGACTGAATATAAATCAAAGCATAGTATTTTCACCTTTATTGTTGTTTTTGTTGTTTGCTTGTTTTTTTTTCCTCCTGTGTTTTTTCCCTTTTAATCTGATTTTTCTTGTACAGCATGATGAATATAAAAATATGTTTAAAAGAACTGCACATGTTTAATCTATATTGGATAACCTGCTGTCTTGGAGAAGGGACGAGGTAAGGGAGGGAGGGAGAAAAATTTAGAATACAAAGTTTTGCAAAGATGAATGTTGAAAACTATCCTTGTATGAATTTGGAAAAATAAAATGCTATTAAAAAAGAAAGTGGTTGAGGAATTCAGTTTTTTTTTTTGTAAATGTTTGTTATTCAGAAAGTTAAAATGATAAAAATGATGTTTTCCATCTCTGCTCAGAACCAAACAAAACACAAAAGAATAGATGGGTTTATGGTATAAGTTGACAGTTTAGGCTGGACAGAAGTAAAGGTTGGTGAGCTTTGGAAAAGGTTATTTGAAGTTCTACAATCTTTCTTATTAATATCTTTGAAAACAATTTTTTTCTGCTAGAAATTTAGATTACTCTAACTAAAAAGCATAGGAATAGAATAGATGACTTCTTGAAATTTTCCAGTGCTATGGTTCTAGTTATTTCTCCCACTCTTCTGGAAAACAGGGAATGAAGTTACCTAGTAAACTGATTTGATATATTGGTGATGTTATGATTAAGACATTTCTGGGGGCCATACACTAGAGGGAAGCACCTTTACACATTTAGCTTGGGTGGCCAACATGGATACTCATTTGTGTTATACTATTTTCAGAGGTCATTTACATTTGGGTATAATTCATTTTAAGAAAACCTGATAGAAGAAAATCCAAAATTTCAAAATATATAAATTAGGGATGATGGTTTACCTTGCAAGATTTTTTTATCTTTAATTCAAGTCTTTTCTCTGTGATCTTGGACAGGTCATTGAACCTATATAGACCTCAAAATTTCCATCTACAAAGTGAAGAAGGTAGATGAGATCAATAATATCAGACTCAAATAGAAATGGGGCTACTAGACTGTAATAAGAAACTCTTCACGCGTTCATTGATTTAGAAAATCACATATTAACAATCTATGTTATGTTATATTTTTATTTATTTTGTTAAGTATTTCTCAATTATGTTTTGATCTAGCTTTGGGTGAGTTTGAAGCCTTTGGATAAGATGACCTCTAAAATTCATTCTGGCTTGAGATCTGTGACCTAAATTGTTTGGTCCCCTAATGAAATTAGGGGGGGGGAACTTTCATTTTTATTTGTCTATCCTCAACATTTAGTCTATTGCCTTGAATATATCAGATACTTTGTAAATGTTGAATAGACTTGTTTGTTGATTTTAGTTTACCACCAACTTTTCAGTGCAATATTGATATAGAAGTTAATAGGATGCATATTTAAAATGTAAGAGAATTACTCCAAATGAATGTGGGAGTGTCACCTCTCCATCCCCTTCTCTTTCTCTGTCTCCAATGAGTTATACGTACAAATTCATAATTTAACAAATGTATATGGATTTATAGATACAGATGTGGTTTTAAGTACAATTTACTTTCATAGAATTGTTATAAGTATAATGTGGATTCTTGAAAGACAGGGTTAGCATCCCATCAGTAATGTTGCATAATACTTGGTAGATTCTTCACTAGATACACTAGGTATTTTTCTCACTTCTAATAGTCATTCTACTTAACCTCAGCCAAAGAATCTCCCTTTAAATACAGGAAGCTCCAACATCTCTTTGTTTGATGCATTTGCTGGAGAACACCATCTAAATCTTTTCTTTGAGTAAATAATCCAAGATAAATAATAAAACTCACTCCTGAATTGTTAAATTGTTGATTACTGAAACTGAGAGAGAAAAATGAGAATGTGCAATGGAGAAATAAATTGCAGGGAGTAGCACCTGGGTGTACTTGTCTAGTTTTGAAATGTATAGACAATTTATCAGCCATTACATTGTAGTTAAGCACTAATCAAATTTCATGGATTTTTGCCACCAAGTAATGGTGAATAACTTTGATTGCCAAGGGACATTAAATATATTTCTTATATGGCCCTGCAATACTTGTCACTTTAATTTTTATGAAAAACATATGTTTATTATGTTTAAATGACAGATTCCTCAAGGTCATACATCCCAAATGGACTAGAATATCCAAGTACTTCAAAAATAACTTGTAAACGATATATTTCATATTCTATTAGGTCCCATTTCCTAAAATCATTATTTTTTTCAGGGTGGGGGAAGAGAACATATTCTCTTTGAACCTTTGACATCTTGAAATGATGGGGACTCCAAATACTGTGCTTTGGAGAGCTCTGGTTCCCAAGCGCACTCTAGTCTCACTATTCAACCCTAGACATCATTTATTATTCTTGAAATTAAAAAAGAACAATCTAAAATTACAGCCATGCTTGCATTTGCTTTTGGGAATGGAACAGTAATAAAGAAAAGAGTATATGTAGCCACGTCCAAGATCAGCTTTTGGGGTCAGTAATATTCAGGACCTACTCTTGAAATCCTCCAGGAATTAAATCACCTTGCCAAACATTTAGAATAATGGAATTATTATATCCACTACTGAATGATGTGTGGCTGTCCTCTGAGCTAACATGATGTTGTTCTCCCCAGTTAGAAGGAAAAGCCATGGCTTGTCAGGAAGTCCACACATATCAATTGTTTCTTTTTTGATGATACTAAGAAAAATTAATTGTCCAAAGGCAATTAAATAGATGTACTATTTTGCATATGTGTGACCACATTATCATTTTCAATTTCTATATAAACTTGGAAAGCCTAATCTTAATCATCATTTTTGGGGGAAGAGAGGAGGGAAAAATTTTGAGAGCTTTGTTTGCAAAGCATTATTAAAATCAGAACTAATTTCCTGGTGAGAGGGATAGTCATTGTCTAGCAAACAGGCAGAGCAAGTCTTCCTCCTTGGCCTGTAATATTATAGTTTCAGTTTGGAAAGCAACACTTAAAAGCTATTTAGATGGAGGGGAGTAAATAGGGATGAAGAGACCAATTAACCAATTTTTCTTGGCCTTTCCCTCACACATAGACACATTCTGTACAACACCCCGGTTTTGATGTATTATTTTAATTAATCCCAGTCTTTTGATTCCTGCAAAAAGAAGGTTAGCAAATGTAACAATGCTCGAGAGTTTCTTTATCGTAAAAGACACATAATTTCAAGCATTTAATAAGGTAGATTTATTCTGGGTAGTTTAGCTTGCACATTCACTCAAACAGCCCTCCCCAAAGACAACATTAAAAATGTGATTAGTTAGCTGCCATCAATAACACAAAATAGGAAAACACTCTCTGAAGGGACAGCTTTGTGGAGGGCACTGCACAGTGTGTAGTAAAAATATATGGCCTAATAAGTTTACATTTGCAGGCTCATTTGTTAAAACTCTTGAATTTCTAATTTGTGTCGGAAAGATAAATGGATGGAGCCAGAGTAAAGTGTGAGATTAATACTGATGGATGGGGATTCAGTTTTTTGCTAGCCTCTTAGTTCCATACAACCCAGTAGGCAGTTTATGGGAAAACCAAATGTAAATAAAAAGGAGGGCATTATTTACTCTGGCCAAGGCCAATTACCAGTTATATTGTTCCTTTCAACTCTACTGTTAAAGGTAATTTTGAACTAATCTAATTAATATATTTCAGTAATCAAAATCCTTCCAATACAATTAGATGTTCATAAGATTGACTATTTGAAACCCTGTGAAATCCACCCCATTGAGTAGGTGAGTAGGGAACTTATTGTTAACTACATTGCAAATATTTCCCCAGTCACGTTTGACTAAGAAATGTGTTCTGGGAGAATTATGGGACAAAGACAAGGTTCCAGGAAAGAATGTGGATACAGGATATTGTGGCTTTCTTCCCAGACAATAATTCAGAAGGAGACAATTAAGGCAGCATTGGGTGTATCTGGCAGCTCATTCTTACCTCCTTAAATTCCTCCTAGTAGCTTAGCTTGGCTATCCCATTGGGCACCCTTTGCTCCAAGGTTTTCTGGAACTTTTCTGCTCTTACTTTCATAATGGCTGTTAATGTACAAAGAGGCAAATTTGAGCCACATCCAGTGGAGAAAAGAAAACCTGATTAAAGTTAGCTAAGATCATCTTATGATACTTAGAGGTGAATCTCAGACAGAGGCAGAATCATTGACTCTCCTGACAGGTCAGATATGCCTTATTACTGAATGCTTGGAACTATCTTGTAAATCTTGTAAAAGATCTTCCTGTTGTGGGAACCTATAGTTTTACCTTTCAGTTGGATCTTCTGGAATGGTCAAATTATTTAGACTGAATGAATTGCTTAAATAGAGGGTCAGCCTTTGAGTAAAGGAGACCAGATTTGAAGGTCTGTTTGTGACAGATTCTTGCTCTGCATGACCATGAGCAAGCCACAGTTTTTTTTTTTTTTTAATATCTCAATTGATTGCCTTTGACAATTTAAATTGCTGACTTGTATCAATGGAGAGTTTCCATGTTCAGACTTTCTTTCATCAAGAAAATCACAGGTCTGGACTTTTCCTGGCCAAAAAAAAATTATTCAAGAGATCCAGGTCTAATAAGTTGAATGAGAAAGAGAATGAGGCTGTCAGATCTCAAGTGGGAGTTTTGAGCTTCAGTAGGCTAAGCCAATTGGGTGTCTGAACTAAGTATGGTGTCCTACAGTGAGCCCCTAGATTGGAGGACCCCTAGGTGGTCTAAGAAGGACACACTGGTCCAGGTTGGATATGTAGCAGGTCAAAAATGTCCTGTGATAATCAAGATTAAGACTGGGTAGCTAATAAAGAATCATTCCACTTCTGACCTGGGCAAAGTCAAAAAAAGTGAAAAATTTATACAAAGTCTATCTAAGCATAAATAAAAAATAAAGAGATGAGACTAATTAAGGAGTTTTACCAGAAGATACTGTTTACCCAAATGATGTCACATCTGGAACATAGGACCTCTGTGACACTCAAGAGGAGCAGTTATGTGAATTCTTTTTAATGTTTATTTTTTTTTATTGTAGTTTTTTATTTAAAAGATATATGCATGGGTAATTTTTCAGCATTGACAGTTGCAAATCCTTTTGTTCCAACTTTTTCCCTCCTTCCCCCCCATCCCTTGCCCCAGATGGCAAGTTGACCAATACATGTTAAATATGTTAAGGTATAAGTTAAATGCTATATATACACATACATGTCCAAACAGTTATTTGCTGTATAAAAAGAATCGAACTTTGAAATAGTGTACAATTAGCCTGTAAAGGAAATCAAAGATGCAGGTGGACAAAAATAGAGGGGATTGGGAATTCTATGTAATGGTTCATAGTCATCTCCCAGAGTTCTTTCCCTGGGTGTAGCTGGTTCAGTTCATTACTGTTCTATTGGAACTGATTTGGATCATCTCATTGTTGAAGAGGGCCACGTCCATCAGAATTGAACATCATATAGTATTGTTGTTGAAGTATATAATGATCTTCTGGTCCTGCTCATTTATGAATTCATTTTCAATATAAACTTTGGAATTCTAGTCTTAATCATTTTTTTGGAGGGAAAATGTGGCTTTGGGATGTTGAGAGTTTTGTTTGCAAGATATTATTAAAATCAGATCTTATTTCTTGATAAGAGGGACTGTCATTTTTTAACAGTAAGGCAGAGTGAAACATAGGACCTCTATAATACTCAGGAGAAGCAACCACATGATTTCACAAATGGTAAGTATATCTTGTCTATATGTCCAATCTTATGTCATATTATTCCTCTTCACAGATTTTCTGTTTCAGTTGAATTGGCCATCTAGCTGTTTCCTACACTCTTTATACAGTGCTTATCTCCCTCCCTTCTTTTCTTCTATTATAATAGGTCTTTTGCGCCTGTTGATGCGATCTAATTTATCTCATTTTACTTCTCCTTTCTTCTCTCAATATAATCCCTTTCCCACTCCTTAATGTCTTTTTCTTTAATATCTTTACATCAGAGTCAATTTATACCCACAACCACAGTTTTCAAGAATTACAAGTATCATTTTCCCATGTAGGAATATAAACAGTTTAACTTTTAAATAATATTTTATTTCCCTTTGCTGTTTACCTTTTTATGCTTCACTTAAGTCCTGTGTTGGTTGATCAAATTTTCTGTTTAGTTCTGGTCTTTTCAATAGAAATTATTGGAAGTCCCCTACTTCATTGAAAATTCATCTCCTCTCCTAAAAAATCATGCTTAGTCTTCCTGGGCAGTTGATTCTTTATTGTAATCCAATGTCCTTTGCCTTTTGGAATATGGTATTCCAGGCCCTTGGATTTTTTATTGTAGATGTTGCCAAATCTTGTGTAATCCTGATGTAATTCTTCAGTACTTGAATTTTTTTCCCTGGAAACCTGCAGTAATATTTCCTTGAGTTTATAGTTCTGGAGTTTTACAATAATGTTTTTTGAAGTTTTCCTCATGGGATCTCTTTCTTGTGGTGATCAATGGATTCTTTCAATGACTAATTTGACCTTTGCTTCTAATGTAACTGGACAGTTATCTTTGATGATCTCTTATGGAATGTCATCCAGGCTCTTTTAGTTGTGGATTTCAGGTAGTCCAATAATTTTAAAATTATCTCTCTTGGATCTTGTTTCCAGGGCAGCTGTTTTTCCAATGAGGTATTTTCCATTTTCTTTCAGTTTTTCATTCTTTTTAGTTTGACTAATTCTTGATATCTCATAAAGTTGTTATCTTTCACTTGCAGAATTATAATTTTTAATGTATGATTTTCTTTAGTTAGCTTTTATATCTCCTTTTACATTTGATTAAGTTTACAGTATTGCTTTCTTTAGGGGATTTTTTTTTTTAATTTGGCCAACTGTATTTTTTAAGGAATTGTTTTCTTCAGTCAATTTTTGTCCTTCCTTTCCCAGTTGTTGGCTCTCTTTTTCTTATTTCTCATTCTCTTTGGGCTTGAGACAATTCATGTCTCTGTTTGAGGTTTTGCATATAGGCATTTTGTCCTCTTCTGAATTGGTGTTTTGGTCTTCCTTGTTACCACAGTAGCTTTCTATGATCAAGGTCCTTTTCTATTTCTTGCTCAATTTCCTTCTTTCTTCCCTTCCCTAGTATCATGACTTTTAAAGTGTGCTCTTCTTTTGGGATACAGGGGCCTCTGTCCTAAACTTCTTGTGCAGATTTGAGCTTTGACTTTGAGCACAGAGACCCCTTGTGTTTGGTGTCTTGCTCCCAGCACTGGGGGTTAACTTGATCTAATCCTATTTGTTGTTACCTGGTTTCCAGATTGGCAATTTATCTTCTGTGCTAGGACTGGAGACTTCCCCACTGGTCAAGTCTACTATTGTTTTACTGAGCCTTAGGGTATTGGCTGCTAATCTACTGTGATTAAGATTCTCCCACTGATTTTCCCAGATGCTTTCTGAATTGGGCTGAGCACCCTTTTCACCTCAGTGAGATTGACCTTTTTTTGAAGTCCTTCTGATCTATCTTGAGCTGGAAAATTGTTTCATTCCATCTCTCTTTGTAGGTTCTATCATTCTAGACTCTGTTAAGAAGCTTAATTTCATTTTGTTTTCAAGGGAAACTGGGAAAGCTTGAGGAGTTTCCTGATTTCACTCTGCCATCTTGGCTTTGCCCCTGGAATTTCCAATTCTATTTCTTAAAGTTATAGCTGCTTTGTCCAACTTTTGATGATTCTATTTTGGGTTTCTTGGCAAAGATATTAGAATAGTTTGCCATTTATTTCTCTAGCTCATTTTACATATGAGGAAACTGAGGCAAAAAGGGTTAAATGTTTTGTCCAAAGTCATACAGAAAGTAAGTGTCTGTGGCCATATGGCCATATTTAAACTTAAGGAGATGAGTCTTTCTGGTTCCAGGTATATCCATTGTGCCATCATTAGAACATCTTTCAGGGCAGGAATTGTTTCATTTAGTATAGTTTTGTGGCTACAGGAAGTGTTTAATAAATATTTGTTGAAATGAATTGTCTTTCTTTGTTAAATAAGCCAGTTCAAAGAACTGTTTCATAGTCACATGTAAACAAGAACACAAATATGAAATATAATAAAACAGGATATTCAGAGTTTATAGAGCTTCTAAACATTAGTATTTTTCTTAAGACTTTATGTTATCTTATTTACATCTCCCAAATTTGTGGAGTTGGTTTGGCAAGACTATTCAGTCTTCTGAAATTTGTTGTCCCAACACTCAGATCCCTCTGTAGGAATCCAGGGTTTGAGTGGGGAACCCTTTCTCCTGTGTTTCCCTAGTTTATTCTTTTCCCATGGTTTCAAGTCTGTGTTTCCCTCATCATAGACTTGATAATTAAGGTTCTAAAAGCACCTTACTTTTTTATCCAGATGAAATCACTTTCTATCCTCTTTCATAATTTCCTTTGCCTCCCTTACTCTCCTCTTGAAGATTTTGTCTTAGAAAAACCTCCCTTTTTTCTTCTACCTCTTTCTATCCTCCTCCCTCTTTTCTACTCTCTTCTTGACCATTCTCTGCCCTTTTTTCATTATCTACCTCAAGCAAAATTCACTTAACTAAATTGTAGTTATTCCTTCTACTCTTTATTTTTGTCTACCTTGCCTACTGTTGCCTACTCACCTAGTGGTGATTGTCCTTTGTTCTTGAAGATGACCAAAATGACATCACTATGTTAGAATCCAGTTACAATGTGTCTTACTTGCCTAATTATGACCAATATGAGCTCAGTTCATATGAACATTTGGGATGGATTCTCTAAATTTGCTCAACTTACATTTTTTTAAGCTACCTTAAATTCTGCTTTGCTCTTAGAACACAGCACCTTCTCTGATGAAAGCTTGTCGTGATGGTTGGTCCTGTGCCAGTATCTCATATGTCATGCAACCAATTCCAAAAAGTGAACACCTTAAGAGTGTTCTTGTATTGTTTTTTCTGATCACCACATGAGTGCTTACCTTCTATAAATTTTCCATATGTCTGGCATTCAAACAATGGCCAGCCCATTGGAGTTTTGCTTTCTGCAGTAGAATTTGAATGCTTGGCAGTTTAGTTCCAGAAATTGCCTCAGTCTCTGTTACCATATCCTGCCTAATGATCTTGAAAATCTTCCTAAGACAATCCAAATGGAAGAAATTTCTTTTTCTGGCACAGGCATAGAACAATCAGATCAGCACAATGACTCTGTAGCTCTTCAGTTTGGTAGTAAGTCTAATAATTCTGCTTTCCCATATTTTCCTCTCTGAACCTCCCAAACACTGAGCTCTAGTAATGAGTGCATCAACCTCATTATCTTTGGGTATATCCCTGGAAAGCATATTGCCAAAGTAAGAAAACTTATCTACAGTATTCTAAACTTCCCCATTTGCTGTAAGCAATGGTTTCATATGTGGATGGTGTGGTGGTGGCTGGCTGTAGAGTGCTAATTATTAGGCCAAAATTAGCACGAGCAGCAGAGAACTGATTCTTACTCATTTCAGCTTCAGAGGCTTCATTGAGTGAGTGCACAATCATCTGCAAACAACAAAATTATGCACTAACACTCCTTCCATTTTAGTAGTGACAAGGATGTCTTATGTCTTTGAGACAGGAATAAAGGGGGAGAGGCTGAGTGATGAAGCAGCTATTCAGTACAGAATAGCTGAGGCAAAGTAACTCAAGAATTAAGGGCTTGATTTTCAGTGAAATAGGAGACAAGGTCAAATACTAGAAGCAGTAAAGATAGTCTTGGGAGCTGGAGTGGAGAGGATAACATTTGGAATAGCTGAACCAATCAGAAAAGAATAAAAGGATTGTTGTATAACAGTAAGGAAATATTTTATGCATTTTAATGCATACAGTTGATAACACTGTGTGATTTCATCCAAAAGCATCCACTAATTTAGGAGAAGGAACAGAGAAGGTCAAAGGTAGAAATAACTCAGAGTTGAGGATTAGAAGGATATTTATGATAGCAGGACAAGAGAGTAAGTGATTTAAAAAAGATGAGCCTAGCAGAACTGGATGACTATAAGAATCAAGATTGCAAAGGGAGAAAAATTAGCCAAAGTAGAAATGATGGATTGGGAGAATAGGCAGGGATTGAGACATGAGTCCAGAGTAAAGATGAACCAACTTCTGAAGAGTGACAAATAAGGGATGCCCATTAATAATTAGTAGTAAAGATTGCTGTATAAATTGGATCAGCTAAATTGGCCTCTGAAATCCTTTCAAACTTAAGAATTTTTTGATGAAAGTATAACTAGAGGCTAAAAATAAAGCATCATCTTCACACAATATTATTATTATTATTGTATAAATTGTTCTCCTAATTCTGCTCAGTTAACTATGCATCAGTTCATAACAATTGCCACAAAATCTGAAATGATCCCCTCCATCATTTGTTATAGCATAATAGTATTCTATCACACTCATATGCCAAAATTTATTCAGTAATTTCCCAACTGATGGACATTTCCTTAGTTTCTATTTCTTTGCTGCTGCAAAAAGGATGTTATAAATATTTTTGTACATATAGGTCTTTGATCTTTCTTTGATCTTTTTGGGGTATTGAACTAATGGCAGTATTTCTGGGTCAAAAGGTACATACAATTTTATAATTTTTTTGGCCTAATTCCAAACTGCTTTACAGAATAGTTGGACCAGTTCACAGTTTAATAGAGCATTACGATGCTTATTTTCTCATAATCTCTCCAGCATTTGAAAGACTTAGGAATTCTAGTCAACAAAATTATCAATCACAATTCCAAAGACCTCATGATACATGCTATCTACCTCCAGATAGAAAACTGATTAGCTCAGAGTACAGAATTAGACATATTTCTTTTTCATGCAGGAGTTTGTTTTGAATGACCACATACTTGTAAAATGAGTTTTGTTTTCCTTGCCTTCCCAATGAGTGAAGAAAAGAGGGGTATTTAAGTTTTTAAAAATGTGCGATCATTAGTCAAATGGTTAAAGTTTATAATTATGATGTTGATAGTATATATTTGTTAAATAATTAAGTAATAAGTATTATTCCAGACATTGTATTAAGTTCTGGATAGATAGATCATTAAAAATATTAAGAGGAAAGTACAACCCTCATTTAGTGGTCTCTGTGTCTCTGTGGGGGATAATCACATATGATTACATCAATAATGTAGTTCAGAAGGGATCCTTGTACATCAGTAAGAGATTCAAAAGAGATACAGGCACCTGTCAACATTGTCACATGACACGACATGTTTGTCACGTGGTATAGGGTATTGTCATGTGACAGTTCATTTGTTGTGTGAAGCATTTCACTAGCTGAAGTGCCATAGTTGTCACATGACAAACTGTCATGTGTTTTGAATTATGCCATGACACGCCATCACATAATACAACATGCTTGTCACATGTGGTACCAGCTTTCTTGTCATGACTGTCATACAATGGACATGTTAAGTACATGGCATGTAGGTTTGCAACATAGTAGTCCTTCATGTGATATAACATGTATCATGGAAAGATCATCACATGACTCAGTATATTTTTTGCACAATGCAGTATGTCCACCACAGGACATGGCTCGCTAGCCACATGACAAAGCATGTCACCACGTGACAAAACTGTCATTCATATGACACACACAGTACAGTACTATTATAGGACATGACGTGTTCACCATGTGATATAGAAAAAAACACAGGAAAATCTCTTCTCCTAAAGGCTAATTTTTCCTCTCTCCCTCTTGAATTTCAAACTTGGAGGCTTAGCCCAAAGTTTAGCAATGGACGCTGTGGTATTTTAGCAGTATTAACAAAGATATAAATGGAGAAAAAATTCAAAGTATATATAGTGCTTATAGTTAGGATTAATTCTTTCTTCCCAGGTGATTGGGGATTGAGGCTGTTTCTGAAGAAGGGGATGAAAAATTAAACTATGCTCATTCCCTAATGTAGGCTTTTCTCTTTTTTCTTCTCTCTTAAAATATCCTATAGAAAAATAGATTTACAAGCTGGTAGGTTTCTTGTCCTCATCTATTCCCTCCAAATAAAACTGGGAAAATTGGCTAATTTTTCCTCTCTCTATCTTGAATTTCAAACTTGGTGATTTAGTTCAAAGTGTTAATGGACAGTGTAATGTTTTAACAATATTAACTAACATAAGTGGACACAAAATTTAAAATATATAGGGTGCTTACTGCTAAGGTTATCTCTTTCTTTCCAACTGATTGGGATGTTCCTGAAGAAAGGGATGAAGAATTAAACTATATTCATTTCTAAATGTAGCTTTATCTCTTTTTCTTCTCTCTTAAAAGATCCTATAATGCTACAGATTTAGAGCTGCTAGGGACATCAGAGACTGGCTAGTTTAATCTTTTCATTTTTAGAGATGAAGAAACTGAAGCCAGTGACTAAATGGCTTGTCTAAGATCATGTGAATTAGTAAGCATCAGAAGCTTAGCTCTGAACCTATGTCCTCTAAACTAATAGTTGGTGGAGGCAGCTAGGTAGTGCGGTGGATAGAATACAGGCCCCGGAGTCTGGAAAACTCATCTTTCCCAAATTCAAATCCAACTTCGGACATTTACTGTGTGACCTTGGGCAAGTCAGATCACTTACCTCTCCTTGCCTCAATTTCTTCATCTGTAAAATGAACTGGAAAAGAAGTCACAAACTATTCCAGTATTATTATCAGAAAAACCTCACATAAGGTCACAAAGAGTTGGACATAACTGAACAATGACAATTTCTAACCGAAGAACCAATATTCTTTCCTCAGTAATATACTGTCTCCTTATCCTTTGAATAAAAGTAAATGCTTATTAAATAGCAAAAATGGTTTAAAAGCTAAATATTTAATAATTGAGTGACTACATTCAAATGCGTTACCTTTAATTTTAGAGCATTAACACCTATGTCTTTTTCATGCAAATTGTACAGATACTCCTATTATCACACACAATATGAACATTAAAATAGATATTGACAAATAAAGTAGCATGGAAACATTACAGTGAAAGCAGGCCTGGAGGAGTGATATGTAAAACGTTAGAATGGCATAATTCCATTATGAAAGAACTGTACCAGGACCACCAAAATTTTCCCTTCATATCAATTGAAAAAATAGTTACTTTATGTTTTTTAGCTGATCTCAAGCATCAGAAAGGTAGATTTTTGTGTTTGAAACTATAGGTAGTTGAATTTTGAGAAGAAATCTATAATCTCTTGTGTTTACAGTTTATTCTCTAAAGTCCTTTGGGAATAAATGATGGCTGCTGTCTGAATACGAGTTCTATTGGTCTTGTGTGTAGCAAAGAAAACCCTCTGAGTGAAATGAGGACGGGATTTCCAAGACCAAAATTCATTCTTTCTCCTCCATACCACTCTATTATATAAGATGCCTAGGCCACAACTGTGGTATATTTTTGGCCTCAGGCCCCTCTGCTGCCTGCAGGCCAGGACCAGCCTTCTCTGGAGCCCCTGTAGCTATTTTTAGCCTGGGGCACTATGGAGAAATTTCTGTAAATACAATGTCTGTCAATCTGGCACCTTGTAACATAACTCCTAAAAGTGACATCTCTAATAGGCAGTTCAACTAAGGATAATTTTAGAGCCAATTAGTTTCATATGATATGATTACAAAAGTCCCAGAAATATAATATGGGCTGAAAATTTGTAGCTTTTCTCATATCCTCAGTTATCTGGGTGTTCAGAAGCAGTCAATGCATTTATTTGTCAGTTACTACACAGTGAATGAGGAGCCCATGGTAGACATTCCCTCTATGCTAGCATAGAAGCTGTCAATGAGAAGTGTTACCAGGCTAGGGATAGATTTGGGTAATTGTGACTCTAGGGAGTAATTAGGGAGTAAGCAATGTATTATAGGCAACACCAAGAATCTGCTAGTGCTGGTGATTGCTAGATTGGATGTTATGGTTATGGTGGGAAGGGCCCTTACTAAGTGCTTGCTGAAGGATTCATTGAGAGAAATTGTAGGAACCACACTATAGTGCAATTTATGAATAGTAATTTGGTATCTTATGCAGGACTCAGGATTGTGACTATGGTGGTATCAAATTTTATATCTGAGAAGTCATAGAAACCTGGGAATCTGTGATATAGTAAAAAGAGAACCAAACCTGAAATTTTGGTTTCTAATTCCTCTTCTGGTACTTTCTAGGTATGTGATGTACCTAGATATGTACATACCTAGAAATGTGATGATGAGCAAATCATACAACTTCCCTGAGTCACAGATTCTTATCTGTGCAATAGGGATAAAAATACCTTCAGTGCCTATCTGTAGGGACTGCTGTAAAGGTTCAAATTAGATCACTGTTGCAAAATCCATTGCAAACCTCAAAATGTCATATAAAGAAGTGTTAGAAACATGCACTCTTTTTTTTCCTATTCTATACTTTTTTATTATAGCTTTTTATTTAAAAGTTATATGCATGAGTGATTTTTCATCATTGACAATGCAAAACCTTTTGTTCCAATTTTTCCTCTCCCCCAAATGGCAGGTAGACCAATACATATTAAATATGTTAAAGTATATGTTAAATATAATATATGTATACACAACCATGCAATTATTTTGCTGCACAAGAAGAATCGGACTTTGAAATAATGTACAATTAACCTGTGAAGGAAATAAAAAATGCAGGCGGACAAAAGTAGAAGGATTGGGAATTCTATGTAGTGATTTACACTCATTTCCCAGAATTCTTTTGCTGGGTGTAGCTGGTTCAATTCATTCTGTTCTATTGGAACTGATTTGGTTCATCTTATTGTTGACGAGGGCCACGTCCAAATTGATCATCATATAGTATTGTTGTTGAAGTATAAAATGATCTCCTGGTCCTGCTCTTTTCACTCAGCATCAGTTCATGTAAGTCTCTCCAGGCCTTTCTGAAATCATCCTGTTGGTCATTTTTTACTGAACAATAATATTCCATAATATTCATGTACCACAATTTATTCAGCCATTCTCCAACTGATGGGAATCCACTCAGTTTCCACTTTCTGGCCACTACAAAAAGGGCTGCCACAAACATTCGTGCACATACAGGTCCCTTTCCCTTCTTTGTGATCTCTTTGGGATAAAAGGCAGTAGTAACACTGCTGGATCAAAGGGTATGCACAGTGTGATAACTTTTTGAGCATTGAAACCATACACTCTTAGGACATGAAAAGAGCCTGATAGCCCATATGCCTCATTTCATAGCTAAGGAAAACTAAGACCCATACAGATTATATAACTTTCCAAAGTTTTAAAGCCAATAAATACTAAAGATAGAAGTTAAATCAAGGTCTTCAGATTTTAAGCCTAATGTTCTTTCAATTTTGCCTACTTTTTCCCACCTTGCACACAAATTGTGTGGCTTCTTTTGATTCCTGGGCACAGAAATAGCATCATATAGGGCTCTATTTGTAGCTTTTGGTGCCCAAAGGATAGTGGGAGCTTTCTCTTGGAATTGTCTGACTATAAGTTATGGGTGTAATCAGGTTGAGAGATCTGAGTAAATTTAATTATAATTGTAATTGTCCATGATGATAGATTTAGCCTATGCTTGGCTGATGAGCATCTATCAAAGTGTCTGTTGTCTTTTTTTCACAATTAGATGTACTAGTGGGGAAGAAGCTACACTTGAAATTGTTCAAAAGCTATTGTATTTTATGTAGATTATTCTCTTACTCTGAAGATAAGATATGCTTTCCTCAAGAGACTAAATGGTAATATAGATGGTAAAATGCCCATTTAAAAAATAATAATAAATTAGAATGGCACACATTGTTCTTCTCTAAAGTAGTAAATATATTACTACAGAGGAGCTGGTGTCTTGGGAAGGAAATCAGAAAGATATGTCAAAAAAGTTTATAGTGGGATACATAGTCCTAAGAATGAAGAACATTAGAATGGAAATGACATATTTTAGATATTCTTCTTTGGCATATTTTATTTATTGTAATTCGTGAAGATTCATATTAATTTCATAGTCCAATACAGAAAGAACTTTAGTTAACTCTTTAGTATATACTTGAGCAGCTAAAGAAAGCTGAAGGTATTTGTATGCTCAGGATTCAGATTGGGTCAGAATGATCTATAATAAGTGTAGCTATTCCATCATCTTAGAATTTTAGTGAAGTTTGTATTGAATGCATTTGACTATGAAGTTATTTGGAGATTTTATTTTATTATTATATTTTTTATGTGTCAATTGGAGTTAAGTGACTTGCCCAAATTCACACAGCTTATAAGTATTAAGTGTTTGAGGCTTGGATTTAAACTCAGGTCCTCCTGATTCCAGGGTTGATGCTCTATCCACTACAACATCTAGCTGCCCCAAGGAGGTTTTATTTATTTTTTAATAATTAATAATAATAAGATAGGAAAACTAGAAGGGGTTAGCATTGATAAGGATGGCCCCACTTTTAGGTGGAAGAGGTAGTTGATTTTATTTCTCATTTTGAGGGTTCTAGAAGCTTTCTCTGTCACAAAATATGCCATTATCCTCCTTTTCTATTAAATTTAATATCTCTCTCCCATATCCTCTACTCCATCAGAGTCGCTCCTTTGGGTCAGACAGAAACATAACAATAACTAACATTTATAGAATACTTTATACAATATTTTACATAGATGCCCTATTTAACTTCACAAATGCACAAGAGATGTCAGATGTATAAGCATATATAGGAGAGACAATTTTGCAATGATCTGAAGAGAGTATCCAGGTAATCAGAGTAAGCATCAAGAATTTGTTAAGTGCCTACTGTGGTCCAGATGCTATTATAATTTAATATAAATTAAAGCAAAAAGAAAGATGGTCTATCCTCACAGAACTTATATTCTAATGGAGGAAAACAATACTGAAAGTTGAAAAAGAAAAAGGTTCTTGTATTGAGGCATGGTGACTAAGTTCAGAGATGGAAGAATGGTTGGTCTGGGTCTTTCTCCAGAATGGAGATTCCAGGAAGAATTCATTAACAGGAAAAGAGACCTTTAGGAGTAGAGTATGAAGTGTTCCTAAAAAAAAAAAAAGAAAAGAAAGGAAAAGGAATATGGTTTTCTATATAAAAACAAAGAAGAAAAAGAGATAGAGGAAATTTTGATCTGAGATAGGATGTTGGAGAATGTAAGACTATGACAGAGAGAAAAGAGGGAAGAAAACAGGAATAGCTGAAGTTAACTAATATATATATATATATATATGTATAATAGCAGATAAGCCCTCTGAGAAAGAATAAACTGCCTATGCTATAAAGAATAGTGATATAGAATTACAGATTCTCTCAGAGGAGAGATTATCCAGTAAGGATAAAAAGAAGAAGAGATGAGTAGTGGTTGTAGATAATTTCCAAATGAGTAGTATCAAAGCAACTCTTCAGCAATTTCATAATGTAAAAATAAAAATATCTACCTTATTTTATTGTTTTATAACCAAGTCATTTGTATGAGCACCAATGATACTTTGGTTATTCATGTAATACACAAATATAGAAAACATTTGGAATATTATGAAGTTTGGGGCAAAACTTGTGATGTTTTGATAACCATGGCCAATTGAAGAAGTTAAGAGCTTGAAAAGGGAGAGACAGGTTAGAAAAAAGAACATTAGGAAGGTATGTAAACCCTAAAAATATTGTAGTAACAGAAGTTTTTAAAGTAAAGCAGGCAGGAGAAAAGGAAAGGTGACATGGAATAAGGTAGGTGTTAGGACAGAATCTCATGATAATTTCCATTTCAACACAACTTTATGCTTTACCAAGTGTTATTGTAACAACACTGTGAGAGATTGATGTATGTTATGAAAAAGGTTGTGAACCTTGAAAAACTGGGAATGTCAATTTCAAAATAGGGAAAATACAAACTACAATTTAATTGAGAAAAGGTAGGATGCAGGACTAAATTTCTCAAAGTATTATTAGAGGCATGTTTATTTCTTTAATTTTAATATCATGCTTTTAAAACTGAGATCTCTGGCTTGATTAAAAGATAGGTAATCCTTCTAAAGCTAGCTATCATCCTGTCAAGTATCTGACAAAGGTATAAGTGCATAATATTCATTTGAAAAGTGGTGGATTGTGAATGAGTCCTAACATTGCACAGACCAACTTACTCAATACAAAAATTTAGTTCCACAGTCTCTACCAAGGAACTCTCAGAAATGACTGATAACTTGAATCTACAAGACTGCTGTCTTGCATCCTGAAAGAACCCTTTTAAAATCAGAATTTTAGGAAGGCTAAGCTCTATAATGAGGCCTTGTAAGTTTGTTGTCAACTCTTACCCACATTGAAGGCATTCTTGCATTTGTATGTGTACGTTTGCCTCTCAGTGGAATTGAGTATTTGACATTTCAAAGGCTGTATGATATGATCCAGAAAATAAACACTGCTGTCACATTTCTGAAAGCTGATCTTCTGTTTACCATAATGCCAGTTAATAGTAAGACCGAAAATTAGACATTGACTTGATTGATCACCAAATTTTGTTGCTGCTTAACATCATGTAAATCTTAAGGAGAAAAAAAAATCTATGGAGTTTGAAGTATAATGAAGCTTTTATCTTTATTATTATTATTAATAAAAATGAAAGCTGACATTTATACATCACCTTTAAGTTAGCAAAATGCTTCAGAAAACTTATCTCATTTGAACCTTACAATCTTGGAAGATAGGTTCAACAGGTATTCCCATTGTACAGATGAGGAAATTGAGATTCAGAGAGGGGAAAAAGTGATTTATACAAAGTCAAATATAGGATGCAGGATCAGAAACCTGACCTTCTTAATTTCAAGTTCAGTACTCCATCCCTTAGGGCATTGGTTTCTTCTCTACTCTGCTCCTCTCGTCCTAAAATGCTTTGATCAGTGATAAGGAAATGATTCTTCTCTAAGTTCATAATAGACTTCACCTATCTGAGAACTAGTGTGGTTCCAGAAAAGGCTGAGGAATGGTCAATATGATGTTTGCTGCCTAACAAATACAGGAGAAATGCCAGGAGCAGAGAGCAATCTTTGTCAATATGATCAAGGTCTTTGAAACTGTCAGTTGTGAAGGCTTGTGAAAAATCCTGGCAAAATTTGGTTGTCTGGAGGAGTTCATCAGTGTTGTATATCATTTTCACAGCGGTATTCTTTCAAGGGTCCTGGATAATGGGTGATGCTCTTGAGTTTTCCTGATCACCAGTGGTGTGGAGCAGGATTATGTGCTTACTCTCATGTTTTTTAGCATGAAGTTTTCAGTAATTTTGTCAGATATTTTCAACAAGAATGAAAATGGCTTCAAAGTCACTATCATAACAAGAATAAATTATTTAATTTGAAAAGGCTACAAGCTAAGATTAAAGTGGAGGGAGAGTTGGGACATGACGTTTTGTTCACAGATGATCATGGATTCAATGAAACCTTCAAGGATGACATTCAATATTGATCGTATTCTTTGATACTTGTACTAATTCTGGATTCAAGATAAAAGAAGTTCTTCACCAGCCAGCACCATACCATCCATATATGGAACCATTGGTTACAGCAAATGGAGAAATTTTGAATGCTGTGAAGAAGTTTACTTATTTTCACAGCATATTTTCCAGCAATTTATGCTTAGATGATGAACTTGATACATTTATTGCCAGAAATAGTTTAGGCTCCAAAGGATAGTGTAGGAGAAAGGAAATATTAGTCTGCCTACTGAATTGAAGGACTATAGAGTCATTGTGCTGACCTCAATGTTTATACTTGTGAAAGCTGGACAATCTACTAGTGCTATGCCAGAAAATTGAAGCACTTCCATTTGAATAATCTTAGGAAGAGTCTGAAGATCACTTGGCAAGGTAAGGTTCTGAGCAATGAGGTTCTTTTCTTGGGCTGAACTGCCAAAAATTAAAATTTTACTGCAGAGAGCAAACTCCAATGGGGCTGGACAGATTGTTCAAATGCCAAATGCATGTTTGCCTAAAAGGTTATTTTATGGAAAAGTCATGTAAATAAAGTGCTCACATGGAAGTCAGAGGAAGCAAAACAAAGTCACTATCAAAGTCTCTGAAAAGTTTTGGTATGGATTATGAGATATGGGAGACACTGGTATAGGAGCGTCCAGCAAGATGTGACTCTATCAAAGAAGACGCTGTACTTTATAAGCAAGGCAGAATTGTAGTAGCTTAAAAAAAAGTGAGTCCCAGATTTAGACATCTCTTTCCCAAATGTTCATATAGACTATTTGTGCCTGATCTGTGGTAGAGCATTTTGAGCTCATATTAGTTGGATCAGCTTTAGTTGGACCTGCTATAGATTGACCTTGACATCACTATATAATTTTGGTCTTCTTTAATTTCAAAAGGTGACAAGAACAAGATTTAATAATTCTGAGATATGGAGAGCATTTTTTGTTTTTAAACCCGAGAAAGAAGATCATTGTATTTTTCTTATCTTAGCCTAAGATAGCATTTTTAGATATATCTAATTTTACTTAATACACTCCTCAGTCCAAAGAGCCTGGGAATCTCTGGACATAACTTCAATTATAAATAGTTAAGCTCAGGAAGTTGTCTTTGATTTATGACAATTGGCCTTCATAGAACCCTAGCAATGATAAACATCTTGTTATGATTTTTAATAGCCATACTGTTCAGCTGTTTTACTTTCATGCATTAATCTAGTAGATAAAAATTTTTTATGCCTTTTCTGGTTTTAAGACAATTATTCTCTTATTGCCATACCCTCCTGTGACCTCAGAAATCCCTCCCATATTCTGCATAATTTCTCTATCTTTGATCATCAAAATAGGCAAAAATTAAATAGGATCTTCTGATTTGGTGTAATAAACAAGTGTCTTACCAAGAACTCCATGAAGCTGCTGATGAATCAGGAAGAACTTTTATTAATATTCTTTCAAGAGTGGGCATCCAAAAAAAATGGGTATACCTATTAAAGTAAGGACACAGCCTTTTATTCCCTATTCCCTATCAGCATTTCCCTCCTGTTTCCTCATTGGCTAAGTACCACAGTGTTTATAGCCTATGTAGAGTGCCTAACCCCACCCCTATGTAACTCTTTGCTCCCACATTTTATTTTAACCTCTTTATTTTAACCCAGTTTCAACCAGTTTTAACTGGTCTAGTTTCTCTGTCACATAGACTTCCATACCCTAATAAGTGATATACAGCAGAAGCAACATCTCCAAACATATTTTCTACACAAAGCACAGAAACATTTCTGGGCTTAAGAGTTAGAAAACCTGTATTTAAGTCCCAACTCTGATTTTTACTCATTGTGTGATTCTGAGCAAATCTCAGCATCTCTGAAAGCATCTGTAGAATGTGAATAATAATATGTCTATTATCTAACCCCACCCCCTGCCCTGGCCCAGATAAAGAGAGTACTTGGTAAACTGTAAGATATCTAACTACATAAATGTGAGTTATTATATCTGCTTGGTATTTTTGTACATTTCTTGGATAGAGGCAGTTGGGTAACATAAAAGATAGAATATTAAATCTGGAGTTAGGAAGACCAACATTCAAATTTGGCTTCAAATACTTATTAGCTCTGTGACTTCAGAGAAATCACATATCTTCTATTGGAATCAGTTTCCTCATCTGTAAAATGGGGATAATAATAGCATCTACCTCCCAAGATCAAATGAGAGAATATTTAGTTCAGTGCTTGGCACTTAAATGATTATTCTTTCCTTATCTTCCTCTTGTTTCCTGACTTAGGACAATTTTTTGACATTGTACTAACTGCATTAAGCCTTTGAACATCACAAAGCTCCCTTAATGAAAAACCCTATCATTCCAAAGACTTTTTCTTAACCATAAGGATCAATAAGGGGATATTCTAGAGAAGAGAAGAGAAGCCTTGACGGGAACATGAGAGCTTTCTTCCAATATGTGAAGAGATGTCAGTCAGAAAAGGGGTTGGAATGGTTCTATTTGGTCCCAGAAAGCAGAACTGTGAGTAGAAATTTCAAAGGGGAAAATTTGAACTTGTCAGGAAAAACCTTCCTAATAATTAAGGAAATTCAAAAGTGGAATGAGTTGCCTCAGGAGACAGTGAAAAAAGTGTCTGAAAATTGCATATTGCTCTTAGGATAACATAGAATTAGATCTGTAGCCTGCTAAATTTGTGTATTGATGCATTTATATTAGGCAGCCTTTCCTGTACAGAAACAACAACTTATTTTTAAGATCTTAAACAGTTTCATTGTATAGAGGCAACAAATTTTTAAAAATCCCTAAAATATGATATTTACAAGAACTAATAGGAATTTAAATCTGCACTCCAAAGGCAAATATGAAACATGGAAAATCAGCTGCAGTTTCAGTTTGCCCACCTCTTACATGGGTAGATTCTATTTTTCCTAGGGTGACTTGTGCAATGAGTTGTCACACATATTTCCAATCAAATAGAGAGTCCATTACAGACAACACTCTATCAGTTTAATATCAGAGCATAAGGCAATTTACATATATACTACTTCATGTTCTGAATAATAAAAATGTCAGGGCAAATAGGAAATGTTAAAAATGGTGATATTTTTCTACTAAGCTAATTTATAACCATCTTTAAAAATCAGAGTCACAAATGAATGTGATTGACATCATTGTTGGTAGATGACAAAGAGAATATATGACATCTTTATAATCTTATATTCAGAGTTAGGTCTTAGTGCTATTTTATGAGTAAATAATTTGGCCATTGAAATGGTATCTCTGACCTAGTGATAGTTAAAGTGAATCTATCTTAAAAACAAAGAATTTTCTTGGTTGTATTAGCTGTGTGTGGAAATGTTCCCTTCATATTCTTCCTTATAAGTATGGGTGTGAAATAATGGCCAGTTTCTCATTCTCTATGCCCCTCTGTGGGGCTTATTTGAGCTTGGTGCTTCTGGGGACTTCAAAGAGACTTGTTTTCAGATCATCTTTCCAGGTCATGGAGGAAGATCATGGGGCCCTTGGTGAGTAAGAACTGAAGAGACTTGCAATGCCCTCTTCAAATAGAATAAGAGAGATTCCAGGAGGAGTGGGACTGCAGAAAGGATTCATGTCAGAACAAAGATTACACTAGACAGGACAGTAGATCATGTGTGATTTACTCAATGCTGGCGTGTTTATTCCTTCTAAATTTTGAAAGAGGTAAAAGATATGTACGAATACCTATGTGTGCATATAAAAACAAATGTGTGCATAAAATCTCATATCTAAACCTCCAAAAATAATTCAGGCCTGTCTGTCTGATTCCCTTGCAGAAAGAATAGAGGGGGGAGGGAATCCTTTAAAGTAGTTATATACTCTTTGGGGATCAGAGAATGAATTTTGACTTGTGCTTAGAGAATACATTAATCTGTGTGCTACAAAGATGTAGATAACATCCCTGCAATAAAAAATTGGAGAAAACCAGAAAATGGAAATTTTTGCATCAACTCAAAACTTGGACAGGGGTCATAAGGGACTCATTCAACTGTGCTTATGTAGCATAGAGGTGTCTGATGTTTTTTCTTGATGGAATGTTAGGTGTGGGGGTAAATCATCTACAATTTTTGCCTTTGGAGGCAGACAGATAGTTGTCTATTTCTGCTGGCACTAATTATAAATAATGCTTTTCCATAGGAAGTTCAATGCTTAAGTAACAGCAATTACTCATCTGCATGCTGTCTTTCATTGCATAACTATAGGGATTTTAGCAGTTTTACATAACTGTTGTGAGATCAGTCAGAAGGAAATCCAGGTGATACCTCCATCTTTAGGCTTCTGTCATGTCTTAGTTTTTCCACAGTTCTTTTTGAGGACATTTGTGTGTGTCAAGGTTCTGTCCTGTGGTGTCTTCTCCTTCTATACTACATCATTTGGTAATCTCATCAGCTCCCATGGATTTAATTACTCTCTCTCTAGTGATGATTCTCAAATCTACCTATCTTGCCTCAGTCTCTCTACTGATTGACTTCCAATTTGATAATTCTAACTAAATCTTGACATCATCTTTCAGACATCTGGAACTGGATGTCCAGTTGCGATTTTAAATTGAACATGTCCAAAATGGAACTCATTTTTCCTCCTGATCTCTCCCCCCAACTCTTCCCACATAATTATTTTAGAGCGCAACTCCATCCTCCTAGTTCCTCAGGCTTGCAAGGGAGGTGTCATCCTGGATTTCTCACTATCTCACCCTCTCAGAATCAATTTGTTGTCAAGGCCTGACAATTTTACCTTAGCAACATCTCTCAAATTACCCCCTTCTCTTCTCTAACACAGTCTCCCCTTTGGTGCACTTCCTCAACTCCCAGTTCAGTTATTGTAGTAAGCCTGCTGGTAGTTCTGCCTGCCTTATGTCTCTCTCTCTCCATTCCAACCAATTCTCCATTCAGCCATCAGAGTGATTTTCCTAAAACACAGGTCCAATCATGTCATCACCCTATTCAATAAACTCTAGTGGCTCCCTATTACCTCCAGCATTGAATAGAAAATATTCTGTGTATCACTGAAAGCCTTCATAGCCTAACCCCTTTCCAGTCTTCTTGCATCTTACTTTCCAACACATTCTCTTTGATCAGTGATATTGGCCACCTGGAAGAAAACATGGTAAATATAGATGCAGAATGAAAGAAAAGTAATTATAAGAAAGCTAATAAATCAAATGTGAGGGACAGTGGTGGTAAGTGACTGCAGTTTATGATTAGAATAAAAAATCTTTAGTTCTGAAATGTTAGTGGGAAAGTTACCTATATACAAGAGCAAGGCCCTCCATTTCTAGGCTCCAGGTATTCTCTCTGGTTGTACCCCACACCTGGAACATTATCCTTTCTTCATATGGATTA
The DNA here is from genome assembly GCF_016432865.1 of Antechinus flavipes. Taxonomy (NCBI): domain Eukaryota; kingdom Metazoa; phylum Chordata; class Mammalia; order Dasyuromorphia; family Dasyuridae; genus Antechinus; species Antechinus flavipes. The sequence continues at coordinate 124,706,663 of NC_067400.1, read as the reverse complement.
TTAACCTCCTTGACTTCCTTTAATTCCTAAATAAAATTCACTTCCTTGAGGAAGCCTTCTCCAACCTCTTTTAATTCTAGTACCTCCTTCTGTTAATTATTTCTTATTTGTTCTTTATATAACTTGTTTTGTAAATATTTGCATGTTGTCTCCTCCAGCTTCTTGAGGGCAGAATCTGTCTTTTTCCTCTTTCTGTATCCCTAACCCGTAGCATAGTGTTTGGCACATAGTAGTCATTTAATAAATGTTTATGGATTAATTAATGAGACAGTCAGAGCTATAGATTTTCAAGGGGCACATATTAGTTAAATCCAAATCTCTACTTAGTTATGGCTAAGTCTTTTATAAATAGGACTATAGATTTTTAGAACAAAAAGAGACTATAGAGGAGGACATTTAGTCCAACTCCTTCATTTGATATCTGTGGAAACTGAGGACCAGAAAGAAAAAAATGACTTTTTAGATCACACAGTGAGTTAATGATAGAGTTAGGAATCAAAATTGTTTCTTGATTTTCAAACCAGTGTTCTTCCTATTATAATATATTATGTCGCTAATATAGAGTACATGAAAGAGAATAATTTGACATAAAGCTGAAGTTTGGCTTTTTTTTTGCAAGGCTTTCAAGTTTATTCTTGATTTGGTAGATGGAAAAAGCAAACACACTATTCAGCAAACTGGTTTGGATAAATTGCAGAAGCATGGTCCAAATAATAATAGTTTATAATTTCAAAGGGTGCTAAGGTTTTGCCTTGTTAACTATAGCATTTATATCTGATCCATGTGTCTTATATCACCCAAGACAGTCTCTACTTTCATAAACTAAACTAGTTCTTTTTGTGTAGTAGAATTCAATAAATACTTGTTGATTGAAGGAAATAATTTCAATATGAAATTCAATATTCTAAGCATATGTTTCTTGAAACAGAGTGGTAGACAATAGAGGCATTATTACCCATTTTTATCGATGAAAAAAAGCTGACAGTTTTCATAAGCTGCTGTGGCTGAAGAACTTCATTTTCTATTAGTCAGACATCTGATAATAATCCTCTCTAAACTTAGAGTACCAAGATGACAAATATACAAGCTACCTACAGATATATACGCCATCATCAATCCTGCATTTTGTGTCTTTCAAGTTTTGTAGTACTTAATAGAAGTTGTTCTCCACTAACATAGCTTTTAAGACTCCAGGTTTACTTAGATGCAGGAGAAGCATCAAATTAGGATTCTAGTGGAGAACTGAAACTCTTTTAAATAAAAATATATGCAAAATACTTCTGCAGTATTGTTTAGACCAGACATTAGTAATCTATGATCCTAGACCAAATTCTGCCCTCTGCCTTTCTTATTGTATTTTTAAATTGTTATTGATTTTTTTATTGTATTTAAATAAAGTTTTATTGTAGTAAAACGTGAAAACCATTTTTAGCTGGGGGAGAGAGGAGAAGGAGCATATAAAAACAATAAAGGCAGGCTTGGCCCTTGGGTTGAATTTACTGACCTCTGGCTTAGACATTTATGAGAAAGGTGACCAGAGTTGAAAATTATGTGTGAACAATAGAAATTACAATGATCTATTTTCAGCCTATAATTTAAAATGAATGCCAATCAGCTGATTATGACTACTGGAGTACTTTTATTCCATGTTCCCATGACCTTAGGTTGTTCTGGAACATTGCAGAGCAGCAGATAAATTAGAATTCCCAACAGCATGGAAGGAACTTTATAAAGTTTCAATTTGCTCTTGATCTCTTGAATGAATTTTGGTGGGGGTGGGTAGGATAATAACTTTATTAGAATGAATTCCTTCCCTATTATATTACCTTTCCTCATTTTGGTGATGAGAATGGGATAACAAGAGTAATAGCTTTTTTTTCCAGACAAATTATTCAGCTTAAAACTAATTTTTAATTTTTAAATGGAAAAAGTAGCTCCTTAATGCAAGACAGGAGCAATGGTTTTAGGAAAGAACCTGGAAGAAAACAGGAAGATGGTAAATATAGATGCAGAATGAAAGAAAAGTATTTATAAGAAAGCTAATAAAACAAAGATGAGGGACAGTGTTGGTAAGTGACTGTAGTTTATAATTAGAATAAAAAAATCTTTAGTTCTGAAATGTTATCGGGAAAGTAACCTATATACTTGAGTGTGAAATTATTCAACTATAATGGTGACTTCATTCTGTTTTTATAATTTCAAGGTCATCTTGAAGGTATAAACTGTATGTGTAGTTATATATAATTTAATTTTTCTAGCTAATGCCTTCTTTTTGTTCTTAAACTTTTTTCTCAGTATGTTTCACTAAATCCTTTAGATTTGATTTCCTTTTGTATGCCTGCATCTTAGAGCTGTATTCTACTTGCCTGGTAAAAATGTATGATCAGATATATGGATAGTCAACATTCCTTGTATATTCTTTAAGGGTGGTTAATAACTACTGGGAGGAAGGGATTATTAGGTACTGTTTGGGTAGCAAATATTTTATTACTGGCATTACCTAATAATTATCTCTAAATTAAATAATAAAATTGCAGTGTTTTTAAAGCCCTTTAGTGACTCATAAAATAAGTGTTAAAATCTTACATTTTATCACACTTTTATTTCTGTAATTATTACAGTAAATGATGGAAAAGTGAAAGGCAATCCTCTGGAGACTACACCTTTAAACTCCTACAAATGAAGGGCTCTGGACTGCTAGAAAATGAATGGAAACATAGGCAATTCAGTCAAAGTACTGACTTACTGAGTTGTTACCTGTTATCCTAGGATAGTAGCTTATACCACTTCATCCTTTATACAACCCAAATAAATGAGATAGATATGGTCAATATTCAAGAATAAAAAATTGTAGAGGGCTGGAACTCTAGAGAAGTATATTTGAAACAAGGTGCTAACTCAGTGGAATTGATGAGATGATGGTTCTGTTGTTCACATATATACTTAATACTTAGTATGGTGATGTAATGGTTCTCTAGTTCACACATATTCGGTATTCTATAATGATGTAATAGTACTAAGGTATATAAGGGCTGAAAAGGACTGGAAATGAGACATTTTATTTTTGACCATCCTCCTGGTGGCTCTCCTGCCTCCTGCACTAAGATCAAGACTGGGCCAGAATCAAGACTCTAGCAGCTGAGGACGTTTATCCCCCTCACCCAGGGCTATGAATTTTCTTTATTTAAAGGCCCACAAAACAAAGTTTTTGTTTTTACTATAGTCCGGCCCTCCAACAGTCTGGGGGACAGTGAACTGGCCCCCTATTTAAAAAGTTTGAGGACCCTTGTTCTAGACTCTATTCCTGACCATTCTCATGGTGTCTATCCTGTTGAGACCAGGGCCTGTCTGAAGGACCTCCAGAAAGCTAGCCCAAACATTACACAAAACCAATCAAATAGTGATAGCTATTGTCTTAAAAGAAGATCAATTGAATAATTTTGTGGGAAGTTTGTTCTGAAGTTCCTAAAGCTGCTAGATGCTTGTTTAGTTGGCATATAAAGTTAACTTCTTAACCTTCTTAATTATTTCATTCACCTGGGTAATTCTGTAATTGAAAATCATATCATTTAGTACATTTATTATTTTTTTTTTTATTTTGTTTAGGGGTAGGGATGAATCTAGAGAAACAATTCTCTCTTATTGGTATCTTTTTTTTTTTTCATTTCTAATATCCTGGAAAAATTTGAATTGGCTTTAGGCAAAATTGTGAAGTAACTGAAATTTGTCTTTGTTATGCTTCTACTTATGCTCTCAGCACCTCTAGTCTTCATTTCAGTTTCTCTAAATTCTTCCCTAACTTCATATTTTTCCTGCAATGCCTTGCTCTTAACTAGTTAGTTGTCAATTTCAATAGAAACCATCTAGTTCAACAATATACTTGACATGTGTTCATCTTGCCTTCACTTCCTCCAAGGAGAGGAAACCTATTGTTTCTTCTGTTGGTTAATAATGTGTGTGGTACTATTTCTCCTTGCCTATGCATTTTAATAAATAACTCTCAAAGACTAAAAAAAAGGAAAAAAAAAAGAAAGGTATCCTTCCTGGGACTTCTCAGACCACAGTATATAGGTATCTGCTTATTCTGCCTAAGAAATAAAGCCAACTCTAGGTATTGCAAATTATAAAGTTTTCTTGTGTGGTGCTTTGGGCATCAATAAAGTATTTAGCAGGTTCACCTTTAGTCAAAGATTTTTTTGCTTTTAGACTCCATTTAAAATTTGTTCACCCTATAGATCTCATCTTCTTAAAGTTTAAACTGGAAATTGACTTATCTCAAAATTAATCAGTGCTAATGAGAAGACTAGGAGTGGCTCCTATTTTAAGGTAATGGCTGTGTATGTATGTGTGCATGTATATTAAACTAAAATGGTTAGTTTGAGTAATTGATCTTTAAAGTCCTTTCTAGTTTTAAATTTTTAAAATTTTATGACTCCAGCATTGATATCCCTGTTTTATTGTCTTACCAATTTGTCATTCTAACAGAGGGAATGTGGGGCTATCATAGTCTGCTGTTTTAATGCTTTTCAAGTGACACTAAATAAATGGCTTATATGTAATGTTGCTTCTGAAAAGTCAGGCCTAATAGAGGGAAATAAGATAAAATTTTGCAAAAAGAAAAAACTATGAATGGTTGAGAAATAAGCTTTATGAAGGAAAGTAAAAGATTTTAGTAAGATCACCAGTCTTCACCCACAAGAAGAAAATATACACCAAAATATTTATAGTATTACTTTTTTTATGATAGCAAAGAATTGGAAACAATGTAGATGTCCATCAATTGGGTAATGGCTAAAAAACTAGTACATGAATGTGATGGAAAAGTACTGTGCTAGAAGAAGTGATGAATATGATGAATATAGAGATGCATAGATGAAGTTTCTTGAAGGTCATGTAGAGTGAAGTAAACTGATTCAATAAGTCAACATACACAGTAACTGAAAGAACCGCCCCCCCCCAAAATCTAAAGCAAATGTTGCAAAATTATAAAGAATAAGCATGGCTCCAAAGAGGAGTTAAGAGAAAATACCTCTATCTCCTTCAAACCTTTATAGAGGTGGGAATACCACAAGAGTATTACTTATTAGCTTATGAGAATCTTATTGAAACATTAGATGCATTAGGATTTACTATCATGAAGTATACTATATTTCAAGGATCTGTGGTTTTATTGTTGCGTATACTCTAATCAACTCCATCTCCATCAACATATATTGTAACCCACTTACAACTTTGTTGATGCTTTTTGAAGATTGTTATATTAAAAAATCATCCTGAGACAAGTCTAACGACAACCTCTTCAAATTTAACTGGTCAAGTTCTTAGACAATAGTTCTCAAAATCCAGGCTCTCCTCATACTATAATCTCCCCTTCCTCTTCTTCCCCCCCACCATCTCTCTCTCTCTCTCTCTTTCTCTCTCTCTCTCTTTCTCTCTCTCTCTCTCTCTCTCTCTCTCTCTCTCTCTCTCTCTCTCTCTCTCTCTCTCTCTCTCTCTCTCCCTCTCTCTCTTTCTCTCTCTTCTTTGTTTCTCTCTCTGTCTCTGTTTCTCTCTGTGTATCTTTCCCTCTCTCTCTGTCTCTGTCTCTCTCTGTCTCTCCCTCTCTTTCTGTCTCTCTTTGTCTCTGTCTGTCTGTCTCTCTCTTTGTCTCTGTCTCTGTCTCTCTTTCTCTCTGTCTCTGTCTCTTTCTCTCTGTCTCTCTCTCTCTCTCTCTCTCTCTCTCTCTTTCTCTCTCTTTCTCTCTAATATTAATCTAATGGTTGATCAATAAACACTTGGAAATCCAAACTAAAAGTAAGTTCTTAGAAGGCAATTCAAAAATCAACAATGAATATTTTAATTCACGCTATTTTCTGTCAAAGTGACATGCTTTTGTGAATCATTTTCAATCAATACATTTTTTTGTTTGCAGAACATTATCAAAAACATAATTGAATTAAAAGAAACCAAAAGAACAAAAAAAGTCTTCCTCAAATAAATAGCATTCATAGAGTTAAATGTATTAAAAACCAACCATTTTATCAGATAGAATTAGTCATTTTTTGATTTGCTAAAAAATATTTTAAAACAATAACAAAAAGGTGAAAAGAAATTTGAAAAAGGAACCGGAAAAAGACAGCTTAGGATGTTCTCTCACTATCACTATGCATAAAAATAAGTTTGGAATTTAAAAAAAAAACAACTTTGGATCCAAAAGTGTGAATTGTTCAATTGACTATTTTGAAAATTACCATTTAAATTCAATCCAAGGCTTATCATGGTTACCTTTTCCAGTTTTCCAATGATCACACAAGTGCTGTTGCTACGTTCTAGGCCAGTAGATGGCGTCCTAATTCTTGTTCTTATTTTCATAATTTTATTACTATGTTTAATTTTCACTTGTGTACTGATTGAAACTTGGAAATGAGCATGGCTTCTCTGTGATGAGTGTATAGTTGAAATTTAATATGAGCAAACTATGGCACTAAAGGAAGAGAAAATAATATACTTTAGGACAGGAAAAAAGTCATTATGTCAGAGGTTCAATTTTGCTGAGTTGATTCTAGTTTTCTTCTGGGATTCATATAAAAGTTTAAACCTGGAATTGTGGTGATTGTCAAAGATGCAAAGGATGTATGAGGAGGGACCCAGCTCTATGTGGTGTTTTGCATCTTTATAAATCCCAGTATGATGAAGCATCAGCTTTGACTATAACCACAGAACCACAACTTATTGTATCTATGAGATCTGGAAAGGACCTAAAAAGCAAAGATGGAAAGGAAAATACTACATCATTAACTTTGGCCAAAAAATGTATAGTGACATGAACAAGACCACAAAGTTAATGAAGTGAATGGCAGGGTCTGAATTAGAATCCAGGTTTGCTGATACCAGCTCCAGGGGGCTCTTGAAATTATGAATCAAACAAACATAATTCAATGTTCAATTATTAGTTTTAGGGATAGATGGAATCTATCAGGAGTCAATTGGACACTGTTAATAGAATTCCTGTTTGTAATTAAATAGACTGCTGGTAGCTAGACAGAATATGAGAAAGAAATGAAGTTCATTTTCTGTCTCTTCTCTTTGTCTCTCTTTCTCTTTCTCTGTCTCTGTCTGTCTCTGTCTCTTGCATTTGGGAGGGCACATTGCTGTTCACTTAATTACTATTTAGCATTTAATATTTGATACCGATGCACAAACACTGGAAACTGACTATTCCTAGAAACTATTCCTATAATTTTGGAAGTTGCCTTCAGTAGAACAGCATTGATCAACTAGATAGGGGTTTCCCAGGTATGATTAGCTGAATTTCAGAAGATTCAATGATATCAAAATTACTTCTAAAAAATGAAAATATGTTCTTTATTACAATAACCAAGCAAATTATTCAATAAAGATTAATTGTTACCTTAATTTAAGAATGAATGTGAAAAATATAAAAATCATTTTCTTAGACATTATTTTTCATTATTTTCTAAGAAAAATATAATATTTTAGATGTATAGTTTTGAGGATCAACTCATTTCCCTCTTTATTTTTGCAGTTCATATTACTAAGTATATAATAATATTTTTCCAAATAAAGAATATAATTTAGATCAAGAATAAATTTAAATAGATACACTTTGAGTATTTTTTCCCCACTAAATTTTGAATCTCTTATTTAATTTAAAGTAATTTTGATTTTAAATCTTGCTCATTGAAGTGTACTGGGTCTTTTACTCACCCTTTCTGCTTATGTTGCTTGTTTTATTAATAATTTAAAATGATGGTTTTTACCTATCTTTTATAATATAGAAACCATTATTGTTAATATGCCTACTGCAGGACAATTTACTTATGTACACTGTACAGCTCTTTATTGACTTTTGACTGGTCCATAACGTTTTTGTTAAAATACTGTGGTGTTTTGTTATTTGAAATTGTATATGTCATGGGAAGCAGAATAATGTGAAAGAAATCTGCATTTTTTGGTTAGGGAGCAACTGAGGATCTTTGAAAACACATTATTTCCTAAATACAAATCAGATAGTTCTTTTCCTTTTCAAATCTGGGGTCCAGTTATTATTCACGCCCATGCATTGGATGCAATGCCTATCCAAGATATATGTCTTAGTGGAATAACTCAATAGGAACTTTCTAAATGCATAGCATGTTTGGACAATCCATGTCTGTACATTTGGGTTTTACAGCATGGATTTTTAGATTGATTTCTTTAGAGTGATTATAGGTCTCAGCAATGAAGTACTATATTATTCTGGGATTTGATTCAATCAGTACAATGTTACCCAAAAGACCAAGCAGATGGAGGATCCCCCTTCCTGCTTCTTTCATTTGAATTTTTTACATGAAATACTGACAGTTGTGATTGTGTGTGTATATGAACATATATATATATATCCTTGTTTTATGCTTTTCTTTGATATGAATAATTAGAAAATTATTAAACAAAGCTATCTTTATAGTTACATCTCTTTTGGAATATTGCATGATCATGCAATAGCATACATGCATAGTATGCATAACAGACACCTTCATTTTGCTTTACTGAATTAAATATTTTTCATAATTAAGAAATAAGATATTGTATTCTCTATAGAAAATAATTTATGAATACAAACCTGTTCTCTTCTTATATTTTCTAAAGATACCTCTCAATATTTGTATAGCTAGTTCTCATGGATTTTATAAAGTAGGAGCCATATTGTTTGACAGTTATATATATTATATTGAGTGACCTCATTATCTAATATTCAATATCATGTGATTTCTTCCCTCTTACCTCAATCATTTGGTGTTTTACTCTGCATCAAATATCTTAAAAATTGGTCCATTAGTGATTTTAAAATTGTCTTATTTCTAGCGGTTTCTACTCTTTGTATTTGCTTTGGTCAAATTTCTTTTCTTATCTTTTTCTTTTTTTAATGCTATTTCCATACTGACAAACAGCACAACAGAAACTTGTTTTAATGTCCAGTGATAGTGCTTCTACTATCATTGACTGAAATAATTTTAGAAATGGTAAAAGTTCTGTTCCATTTTTTACCTGTTTTCCTATGTTGTCTTCTTGATTATCTATTTCTCATTTTAAATTTTCTGTAGCATTTTTCTTCTCTACAACTCTTTGGTGTTTTATGAAGCAATATTGCTTCTTACCTACCATCTCCTTCTGTAGCATTTTATAAATTGTTTCATATTCTCATATATTTTCATGATCTGTTTGACTTTTACTTTATCCATTTTCCATTTTTCAGCATCAATATCTTATTTGTTTGAATGACTTGTGATGGAGAGAGCCATCTGCATCCAGAAGAAGGACTATGAGAACTGAATATAGATCACAACATAGTATTTTTATTCACCTTTTTATTTTTATTGTTTGCTTGCTAATGTTTTCTTTTCTCATTTCCCCCCCTTTTTATCTGATTTTTTTGTGCAGCAAAGTTGTATATGTTTAATTTGTATTGGACCATTTGGTGTCTAGGGGAGGGGAAGGTGGTAAGGAAGGGAGAAAACTTTGGAACATAAGGTTTTGCAAAGGTGAATATTGAAAACTATCTTCGTATGTATTTTGAAAATTAAATGCTGCTATTATAAAAAAGGAAATAAAAAATTTTATATTTTATAATAATTTTTGATGCCTTGAATATCCAGCATTTTATGAAGTTCTTGAAGACAAATATTCATGATGTGTGGAAGTAAGCTTTTGGCCCTTTGTTTCTTCATTCTGAATTGTATTTTCTAGTTTTTTTAAAAAATCCTTTCCTATGTGAATCTTTACTCTTAAGTAACTTAAGTAACTCTTAAGAGGAAATCTACTATGGATGACTTGACAAGATCCCCCAAACCAAGTCAACTTATATAATGACTTGGTTTGGGGGATCTTGTCAAGTCATGCATAGTAGATTTCCTCTTCATTTTCTACAACATGCTAGCACATAATATGCAATTAGTACCATGGTGGCCTTTTGCTTATATTCATCATGAACACTGTAAAAATTGATAAACAAATGTCCCTTAAAATGATGTTTCTTATTGCTTTTGGGTATATGATGAAAACAACTCTCTAAATAGTCTTTATTTACTTCTCTAAGGAGAACCTTTAAACTACCTTTTTATATAGCTGACACTTTCTTATGCCATTGTTTCATTCAGATCAAAAATCAATATATTCTTCTCTTCCTCCAATAGTATGTCAATGGGCTAATTATGTGGCAGGAATTACATATTTAAAACAGTAGTTACTTGCAGACAATTTAAAAACTAAGATTTTTAGCACCTTCTGTTCCCTTTCCAGATACTCTGCCACCATCACTGCTAAGTGAAAGGAGGTTCACAGACTGAGAATCATTTTAATGCAGTTTAATTTTTTCATCATTTACCAAGGTTAACGAATAATAACAATAAAAAAGAACTATTGGCCAAACTACTGATGGTGATCCACTCTGCACCTCATTTCACTGGTCCTCATATAGCAGAAATAGTTTATTACCAGTACTGTATTTGAAATCTTTCAAAATTGGTAGAACCTTCCTTTGTTTATTATCCATTGGCATAGATATCAAGAAACTGGAGAAACTTTCATATCACTATGACCCATCAGAGTAGGATGTTTGTGTATCTGGAAGAAATCCTTCTTCTCTAAACCCCTCCTCCCCAAAGAACACAAATATATTTTCAGAGGCATATTAAAAAATCTAAAGATAAACTGTTTTTTCAGTTAGGAAATGGTTACTTTGAGCAATGATGCTTCTATCATTTCAGCTAATTCACTCTACAGACCTTGAAATCTTTCTGTATTTTGCACAAGATGCTCTAAGATTACTTTTGAAACAGATTTTTCATTTAAAAATCTGAATGTTTGAAACAGCTTTTATTTCATATGCATTTTTCCTTCTGAATATAACAAAATATTTTCTAAGCACGTTTGCACAATGTTTCTTCATAACTAATGAAGTTCAAAGATACAGAAATGGCTTTCTAAATTGCACAATAATACTGCATTGCATTCTTTATTTGTACAAAAACTATTAGAATCAAAGGGTTGGAATGACACTCAAGAGATTGTCCTGAAACTTTCCCAACTCCTTTGTTGAATTGTCCTTATGGCACCTCAGAGAGATGCCAATTCATTCTATTCTTAGAGACTTCACATTCATTGCAGAGAGAAGTAAAGAATCCCAGCATTACATAGAAAATATTGTCTATGACTAAAATAGTCATTAACAAATATTCATATACCATAGGTGGAAATAGTTGGACAGGAAACTTTTCTAAAGGTAAAATGTACTTAGGTGATTTTGATGATAGTTTTACTGATGACCAAGTCACAGAATCTTAATTGGAAGAGATCTCAGAGAGTGTCTAGTCTAACTCATACCTGAATAATTATCCCTTCCACACTACAACTAACACATGGAACCCAGTCTTTTCTTGGAGACCTCTGTTAGGGGACAATTCACAACTTGCTACTAAAGTCCCCTCTTGCATTTTTGGATAGTTCCAAATTTTAGAAGTTTTTCCTAACATCAGATTTCTTCACATGAATATATTGCTCCTAGTTCTTTCCTTTGGGGACAAGATTAAAATCTAATCCTTTTTCCACCTGACAGCCCACCAAATATTGAAGTTTGCTAACATAATCCCCCTTTTTTCCTTCAGGCTAAACATGCCAACTACTTTCAATTGATCTTTGTGGGATATCATATTAAAGCTTCGTGGTCCTGGTTATCCTTATATGAACATTCCCCAGATTATTGATAGTTCTTTCTAAAATGTGGTATCCAGAATCAAATCAAAATAATTCTCACTGGATATAATTAGGGTAAAATGTAACAACTATTACTTTCCCTGTTTCATGAAGTATTCTATTTTAAATGTGGCCTTTCTAAACATCTCATTAGCTTTCTTGGTAGCTTTATCCTGGTATTGACCTATTAAGCTTGTGTCCACTGAAAATCCAGGTCTTTATCAGATGGACTGCTGTCTAGTCTTACCTTCCTCATCTTGTATTTATAAACTTGACCTTTTAAACTAAAATGCAAATCGTCCATATTACATTTTGTCTGTTTACATTTGACCCACCATTCTGACCTCATTTGGGATAGAGTTATTCATTGTGTTTATCATCCGTCCTGACTTCATGTTATTTGCAGATTAGAGATGCATGCCATTTATACCTTTATCCAAATCATAGAAGCATCATAGGATTACCAAATTATAGGCTCAGAATTTTTAGAGATTTTCTTATGGACTCTAATCTCCTTATTTGACAGGTGAAAAACCTAAGTCTGAGAAATGTTGACTGAGTTGCCCAGTCACACAGTTAGTAAGTGTCTGAGCCAGAATTTGAACAAATAACGGATCAATAAACATAAAAGTGTCAATTATGTGCCAAAACCTTTCAGAACACTAAATGATAAAAAAAATGGCCCTGCTCTTAAGAAGTTTACAATCTACTTGGGGAGACAGAATACAACAAATATAAACAAAGTTTGTTATATGGAGGGTAAATGGGAACCAATTGACAGAGGGAAGGCACTGGAATTAAGAGGAGTTGGGGGAGGTTTTTTGGAGGTGGGATTTTAGTTGGGATTTTTAAAAAAACCAGTGAGGTCAATAATCAGAGAAGAGAAGGGGATATATTTGAGAGTTTTCACAAAAGTGAAATCTGTTAAGTCTTAGCAATACTTGGATATGGAGAGGAAAAAGATAGTGGGAAATCCAGGCTAATTCCTAAATTGTGAATCTGAGGGACTGGGAAAATAGTCCTCTACAGTAACAGCAGAGTAAGTTAGGGTAGGAGAGGGAAGCTTTAGAAGGAAAGATATAAATTTTTCATTAAACACATGAAGTTTAAGATGTCTACTGTCATTCATTTTGAGATGTCTGAAAGGTAATTGGAAATGCCATATTGGAAGTTAGTGGAGAGATTGGGCAAGATAAGTAAATCAGATGAAAAGAGAGGATAATTAAGTCAATGGGAACTAATGAGATCATTAAGTGAAGTACAGTTATCCCTTCTAAATTGTTGGGGAGAGAGGTTTAAGGATGTTCTCCTCCTCCTCATCACCATGAACTAGAAAATTCTTGTAACATTTTTTGGCTCTCCCTTCATACCAGAGAAGAAGTGTGAATTATTATGGCATTAAAAGATTAAATGTGTTGATATCATGATATATGTATATATATGTATGTATATATATGTATATATATACACATATATATATGCATTACTGAGTTTCTAAACTTTTCTGTTATCCAATGGCCTTTACATCTAATCTAGAGCTTCCAAAACTCTCTTCAAAGTCCCATTTAACTTCTTAAGCTGACCAATGATATGTCCAAACCATGATAGGGAAATTTGTGATGTGAAAGGGATAACTATAATATAGAGAGAGAAGAGAGGAGGTCCAGACTACAACCTTAAAGGATATTTATAGTTAAAGGGAGTTCTCCAGAGGAAGATCCAGCAAAGAAGACAGAGAAGGAGTGTTCAGATGGGTAGGAGAAAAACCGGGAGAGAGTGGTGTCCCAGAAACCTAGAGAGCAAACACTATCATGGAAGAGAGTAGTATCACTAGTGTCAAGGGCTCAGCGTGGTTAAAGGGAATTAGGATTGATGAAAGGCCATTTGATTTGGGTTTGATTTGGTTTAGGTCTTCTTGACTCCAAGTCTAACACTCCTGTATTTCCTTTCTCTAATGCAATGGCTGATGAGGAATATCCCTACCTCAACTCCTAACACTTTTTATTTTTTAGAGGAATACGGTAAATAGAGCAGAATAAGCAAGCATAGTAGATTGCATAATCTAATTAAAAAATTTCATTACAAATCTCATTCTATCTCCATGCTTCTTCCAAACTTTTCCTATTTCTTCCAAGGAATACACAGTACTTCCAGTCTCTTTCAACCTTCTTTATTCAGTTTAAATGGCTTCCTCCAAAGTTGTCTGTAAATTCTTGATTAAGATTTGCTGACCTTTTCTTAATCCTCTTCTTGATTTCTATACAAGATTTGACATTATTGACCACTACCCTCCTGGAGATTTATTGTATCCTTTCTGGGTTGCTGACAATGAAACAAATATGACACCTATAAAAAACTCTTACATGACACTTGACAAAAATATTTGGAAAAAAAGAAAGTATAATTTTCCTATCTGTTTAAAATCTTCCAGAAAAAGAATTTTCATGGCTTTGGAATCTCTTTGCTAAAAATTCAAATTTAATATCTTCTCTTTAATTTGCAATAAAACTGATTATTACTAAGGAACATGGGAATTTTGTAGCTCAATTTCAACAATAGTCTTTGCATAATTGATGGGTGCACATGAAAATTAACATTATGATCTTCCAAAATAAAAAATACTATTAAGAAACTGTGATGCAGTTACTGTTTTTTTTTCCATTCTCCCCACTAAACTCAGTGATACCTATGAGTTCAAATTTTACTCATTGCATTAATTAATCTAGTTAATTTTATTTGTTGCCCACCATTGAAGGGGAAGCATCAACACCAATAAATATGCTCACCAGTGTGCAAAGTTTTGCTTATTCTCCTAATAGGAAAGGAATAAAGATTTGATCTATGACTTCATTGGAATGCAGCATTCTCAAATGAAGACACTCATACCTCTGTGATCTTAAAGACTTGCCCAGGGTGAAACAGCTATATGTCACAGGCAGGATTTGAACTCAGTTATTCCTGGTTAGCTCTCTTTGCATTATGCTATTTAATCTTCATCTTTCTAACGGTAGGTGATATTGTAGGAGGTTTGTTGAGGTGTTATATAGGATGGCTGTGAGTTCAACAATCCTGTGAATTCATCCTAGGTAATGGGTGTTAAAATCAGAATTTGTTTGTTTAGTTTTTAGATTGAAAAACTTTAAGTGCAGAATTTTTTTGTCCATTGTTTCTAGATTATGATATGGAACAAACTCTTTCTACTTGGAATCAGTTAATAAAACAGATTCAACATTAATCATTCTCTTCTCACTCCTCCAAACAACCCACCAAGCAAACCTAAACAATAAAAATTCAGATCCAAACTAATAATATTGTTTTATCTTCCTCCAACTTCTTATCCAACTTGCTTTTTAATGAAAGGAAATGCCATTATCCTTTTACAAATCTATTTTTCCTGTTGTAATATTATTTTGAATTTTCCTAACACCACAGCAAAAATTATTATTTTTGACCTAATATTCTAGCAAAATAAAGGATAAAACATTAGGCATGGTGGTAGATTTCTGGATGATCAAATCTGAATGGGTGTTATAGAAGAGTGTCTTTGTAGCAATTGACTTAACAAGGTATGCAGATCTCTAAACACTTATGTTAGAGAGCCAAATCAAGCCCTTAACAGGCAAGATTGTTTAATATAAATGAGAAATAGGTTTTATCCTGCTATAATGACTTGCATCCTCATAGGCACTACTCTCTGCAGACTGATCTATTCAGCTGAAAGGGCAGCCAGCTCAGGGAAGCTATTATCTTTTATTTATGCAGATCAAGGCTATGACAATCCTTGGAATTCATTGTTCTGCCTTATTTTCTTTTCTCCTATATGGTACTTTCTTCCTGTTTCTAAATAGGTAACTCTCTAAGCAAAAATTTTCATAACTTTGCATTCCATTGGATAAAAATATTACATTACAACTCCGTTAGCTTGTATGGCTCCATAAAGAAAAGAGAATGTTTTTAATTTTGGAAGTTACTTTGTAAAGTATATTTAATTCAGTATTTTAAGGATTTGTGATTCTACCAAGTATAGGGATCCCTTTATGCCTTCGTAGAATGCCTACATGAGTTGCTATGAATGAAGGAGAAAAAATCATTTTGTGTCCACCTCTCTGATAACTTACTGTTTCTTAATTTAGCAAGGCTAGAATTTTAGATTGAGAAGAAATCTCAGTGACATTCTAGTATAATCTAAATCTAAAAAAGAACTCTTGCATAGCACACCTGATAATTAGTCAGTTAGCACCCAATATAATCTTCCTAGCAGGTCAAATTTGGGTCAAAGCACCCAAATAACATGGAAGCTTTTTCCTTTAAGGCAGACCATTCCACTTTGATACAGCTCTCATTGTTATGAAGTTTTTTCCAGCATCAAGATCAAATTTGTCCCTTGATAATTTCTATCAATGATTCTGCCCACTGGGACCAAAAGAACAAATATAGACTCTATCCCCAAAGACAGTTAAAGTATTTGAAATACTTAATGACAGCTATTGTGCTTCCTGTTGTTCAGTCACTTCAATAGTGTGATTTTTCATGATCTCATGTGGGATTTTTCTTGGCAAAAATACTGAAGTTGTTTGCCATTTCTTTCCCCTGAGTCTTTTCTCTAAGCTAATTATTTTTAGTTCCTTGATGCTAATAGGACATGGATTCAAGAAACTTCATTGTTTTGCTTATTCTCTTCAGGATATTCTGTAGATTATTAATGTTCTTCTTAAGTTGTGGTAATCATAAAGGAACAGAATGTTCTAAATATAGGATTATTCAGTCTAATTAAAACAAAGTTATTACCACAATATTTCAAAATGCTATTTTGCAACACAAAATGATAAAAACTTTTCTTTCTAAAAAAAGAAAATTGAATTTTTTCCCAAAACAATTTTTCATATTTTAAAATTTTCTTTCTTGCTCATTGCCCCCTTCATAAGATGGTAAAATGTTGATAGAGTTATACAATTGTAATTATGCAAAACACATATTAGTCATGTTGTAAAATAAAAAACACAAAAATAAAAAACTATAAAACAAAAACAAAAACAAAAAACACTATAAAAAATAAAGAAAATGAAATGTAATATACTTTGATCTGCATTCAGACTTCATCAGTTCTTTCTCTGAAATCAGATAGCATTTTTCATCATGAGCTCTTTGGAATTATTTTAGATCTTTGTATTTTTGAGAATGGCTATCATTCACAGTTGATAATAGTTATTGATTGTTACTGTGTACAGTTTTGTCCTGGTTCTGTTCACTTTACTCTGCTTGAGTTCATTAAATCTTTCTGGGCTTCTCTGAGAACATCCTGCTCATTATTTCTTATAATACCATTATAATCATATACTACAACTACAATACATATACTACAGTTGGGGTAATTCCCCAATTGATGGACATTCCCTCATTTTCTAATTCTTTTCCCTCACAAAAGACCAGCTATAAATATTTTTGTCCAAACAGCTTCTTTTCCTTAAAAAAAAATCTCTTTGAAATATCAAACAGCAATGGCATTGTGCAGGTTATGCATAGTTTTATAGTCTTTTTGACATAGTTCCAAATTGCTTTCCAGAGTGACTGGATCACTTTCACAATTTCACTAGGAATGCATTAGTGTCTCAACTTTCCCAAATCCTTTCCAACATTTATAATTTTTCTTTTTTATCATATTAGTCAATCTGATAGGTATGAAGTGGCACCTTAGAGTTGTTTTAATTTTCATTACTTGAATCACTAAAGAATTGGAGCATTTTTTCATCTGAAAACTGCCTGTTCATATCATTTGGCCATTTGCCAATTGGGGATTTATTTTTATAAATTTGATTTGGTCTACTGTTATTTGAAGTGGATTCCTTGGGACAAAACCATGATGGCAGAGAGGACAAACATTTTGTTCTGACCTCTTCCCACAGCCTTCAGACTAACTAGGAAATTCAGCTTCTGAATTAATTCTGGACTGGAAGAATCCACAAATATTAGGAGTGTAACAAATTACCAGCAGAAGATAACTTCGAAACTCTCCAGAAAAGGTCTGTTTCAATCACATGGAGGTAGGCAGGCCAAGTGCAATCAGGCCAAACACAAACACCAGTGCAGGCAGCACAGACCCAAGGTGGTAAAGGCTCCATATGGTGGAGGAATCTACAGCAATGTTGACTACTCTGCCCTGGTTGCAAACCAGTAGATCAGCAGAAAAGTTATAAAACATCCAACACAAACACAAAAGGTAAATAGAGAACCCCAAAATGCCGGAATTTCATGGGATCTGGCTATGCCCACCCTGCACCAGAGGTCAGTAAGCACTGACCCAGCACAGCCACTGCCACTTGTAGAGGAAGCTTGGACACTTTCCCTTGCCCTAAAAGCAGATCTAAATGAAAAAAAAAGTGAGCAAAAAAGCAAAAGGACCATAGATAGTTTTTATGGTGAAAGAGAAGAACAGATTTCAAACCCTGAGGAGACTAAAGGCAAATTATCCTTAGATGAAGCCCCAAAGGGTGATATAAATTGGTCCTCATCACACAAGGATCTCCTAAAAAAAATTAAAAAGGATCTTGAAAGAGAGCTAGAGGAAAAATGGGGAAAGGAAATGAAAACTTTGCAAGAGGGTTTGGAAAAGGCAACACAGAAATTATCTGAAGAAAATTCACTACAAAATAGATTTAGTGAAATGGAAAAAACTCATTAAAAGATAGATGTGACAAAATGGAAAGAGAAAACAATTCCCTGAAAAACAGAATTTATAAAATGGAAAAAAAATCCATAGAACAAAACAACTCATTTAAAAGTTCAACTGGACAAATACTAAAAGAAGTAAAAAAAAAGTAAATGAAGTGGAATCCTTTCTGTCTCTTCTTGTTGGGCTTTGCTGATAATATGTAGGGATGATTTATGTTAGTTTATTTTATAACCTGCTACTTTGCTAAAGTTGCTAATTATTTCAGCTATATTTTTTAGTTGATTCGCTTACATTATATCATCTGAAAATAGTGATAGTTTACTATCTTCATTTTTGGGATAAGCCTCATTTTGCTTAGATTTTAAAAAATTATTGGCATGTAATTGGGCAAAATAGCTTCTAATAATTATTTTAATTTCCTCTTCATTTATGGTAAATTCACTCTTTTAATTTTTGATACTGGTAATTTTGTTTTCTTCTTTCTTTCTTTCAAAAAATTTATGTATTTTATTGCTAACCCCCATCTCCATAAAATCAGGTTTTTAATTTATTCATTTAATTGTTTTCTTGTTTCCATTTTATTAATCTCTAATTTTCTAATTTTTTATTCATCTCTGATTTTCAGGATTTACAATTTGTTTTTTGAGGATTTAAAATTTGTTGTTTTTCTGTTTTTTGTATCCTCTAAAAATGTAAATTTCCCAGATTAACAGAATAGGAAATAAAATATTTACGTAATCTTGTATTTGAAAAAGAAGTTGAACAGGCCACCATTGAATTCCCTAAGAAAAAAATCCCCAGGGTCAGATTGATTCACAAATGAATTCTACCCAATATTTAAAAATAAGTAATACCAATTTCATGTAAGCTATTTGAAGATCAAACAAAAAAAGGAGTTCTGCCTTTTTTTTTTTTTTACAACACAAATATAGTATTGATACCTAAACCAGGAAGAGTGAAAACAGAAAAAGAAAACTATAGACTATTTTTCTTAGTCAATATTGATATAAAAATTTAAAATAAAATACTAGCAAGGAAATTACATCAATATGTCACAAGGATCATACACTATGATCAGGTGATATTTGTATTAGAAATTCAAAGCTAACTCAACATTAGGAAACCTATCAGCTTAGTTGATCATATCAATAAGAAAACTAGCAAAAATAACATAATTATTTCAATAAAAGCAAAAAAAGATTTTTGACAAAATGTAATAATCTCACCATTACTGAGAAAGGAATAATTAGAGTTTTCCTTAAAATGATAAGCAGCATCAAGCATTTTCTGTAATAAGAGTAAGCTAAAAGTAAAACTTTTCAAATACAATCAGGGTTGAAGCAAAGATGCCCATTATCACCATGATTATCCAATATTGTACTAGAAATGCTAGCTATAGCAAGGAGAGAAGGAAAAAAAATTGTCTAGTTCCTCCTTTAACTTGTTTAACTTCTTAAAAATTTTGGATGTTATGCCATTTAGTGCATATACATTTAGTATTGATATTACTTTATTGTTTACTGTATGTATCTTTTTAGTAAATGTAGTTTCCTTCCTCATCTCTTTTGTTTAGATGTTTTTGTTTTTGCTTTGAAAATTCATAATTGATTGCTGCCTCTACAATTTAAAAAAATAATAGTCTTTTTAAAAAAACCTTGGACAATACATAATAGATTTTGCTCCAGTCCTTAATCTTCACTCTATGTATGTTTCTCTAACTTATCTGTTTCTTTTAAAAACATGTTGTAGGATTCTAGTTTTTAACCTATTCTGTCAACCCTTTGTTTTATGGGTTAGTCTATCAGTTTAGTCTATCAGAATCATAACTACTCACAATTATGATTAAGGTGTATTTACTCCCACTTTTTTCTCCTGCGTACCAATTTTCCCCCATACCTTCAACATTTAGTTAAATTAACTCTCAATTTTTTTCGAGATCAGTTTTTTGAATGAGATACTTCATACTTTTTTCTATCTTTTCATTCTTTTGATTTTGTTTAATTCTTCTTCCCTCCCTTCCTCCCCTCTCTCCTTTCCTTCCTTTGCAAGGGATTTGCTTAGGGTCACATAGCTAGGAAATTCTAAGTGTCAGAGGTTGGATTTGAATTCAGGTCCTTTGACTCCAAAGTCAGTGCTCTCTTCACTGTACCATTTAGCTGCTCCTGTTTGATTATTTCTTAATTTCTCATGTAGTCATTAATTTCCATTTGTCCAATTCTAGTTTTTAAGGATTTATTGCTTCAATGAATTTTTGTATCTTCTTTTCCATTTGGCTAATTTTACTTTTAAAGGAGTTGTTTTCTTCAGTGAATTTCTGTATACCTCCCCATTGTTTGTGCTTTATAACCAAGCTGCTGATTATATTTTCATGATGCTCTTGTTACACTCTCATTCCTTTTCTCAAATTTTCCTCTCTTTCTTATTTAATGTTTAAACTCCTTTTTTTGTGCTCTTCCAGGAGTTCTTTTTGGGTCTGACACTAATTCAAATTTTTCTTTGAGGTTTAAAATGTATCTGTTTTGAGATTTTTTTCTCTTCTGAGTTTGTATTTTGATTTTCCTTGTCATTTTCCAAGCCTATTTCTTGATTTTTAATTTTGTGTTAAATCTGGGCTCTGCTCATGGGCTGAAGGGGGCACTATCCCAAGCTTCAATTTTTATATTTCTCACCTTTATGTATTTTATTTTCCATTTTAACTGTATTTTTCTTTTTAATCCTCTATCCCTTTGCTCTTTCCTCCCATTCCTAGTACAAAGAGACTTGGCCTTTATTATTATTTGTTGAAGTTCCTCCTTTCCTAACTCAGATGTCACTTCCTCTGATCTTTTCATCTATCTCTCAAGTGAAAATTGTCACTCCCTACTCAAATTGCTCTCAACATTTTACCTGAATCTTTCCTTTATACTTACTTTTTACTTAGTCTTTTCATCTGTATACTTGTTCTCTTTCTCCCTCTCTTTCCCCCTGCCTCCAATATTAGTAAAATCCTTGAGAAGTTTTCTATTTGTATCTCTGAATAATAAAATGTTTACTATAGAAGGCTCTTAATAAAGATGAGGGAAATGTGATCCTATGTAGGTATTTTTGCTCACGTAGGTTATGTAAGTTGTGTCCACCTGGGTCTGTCTCTATATGGTTCATAGGGAGGCTAGAATAAGCACTTCTAGCATCTCTTCCTTCCTTCTCCAAGGAAGACTTTTATTCCTGCCAGGGGGGAAAAAAAAGAGGTTGGATCCAGAAATTAGTCACTCCTCTCTTCTAAGACAGAAGAAGATGGGGGTGATACTAGGCTAGAGTTCTATCTATTCTCTTAAATATTATTAGTCCCGGGGAAGTAATTTTTAGTTTCAAGCTATTCTCCTGATCACTATCTCTTAATGGCAAAAAGTATCTCAAGCCATATGTACAAGGTTTGACTCCATTCCCAATAAATGCCAATTCCATAAAGAGCATATGTGGCAAATAAACCCATTATAAATCAATTATATAAAATAGAAATCAGAAAAAATATTATGCTGGGCAATATAGTTTGAATAAACTCTTCCTTTGGAAGTGAGATAATAACAAGTGAGAGAGGAAGAGGGAGAGGAGGAGAAACACACCCATACACAAGCAAAGTGAATAAAAATAAGAGACAGAGGCAGACAGGCAGATAGAATCTCACATTTTACCAAAGGTGCATCTCTGAAATCTCTGGTGTATAAGTGGGAGGTAGGAAGAATGGCTCATAATTTTTTCTTGATGATAAGCCTGAAAAGTGAAAATCTATTTTTTCACATCAACTCTGCCATCACACAACCATAGAGCATTGAGTACAAATTATCACCTAATGAGGAAAGAATCCCATAGACTTAGCCCTGTGAATCAAAGGATACATAAATATTTGTTGACTGTGCTGCCTAATAGATTATCTTGTAGGTTTCGGTGACTGAAAAACAAATCATTTTCTATGATCAACTTTCTGATGATGACTGTCTCTGAACTTAGATAACTTAATACTGAAATAGTAGATATGTAGCTCATACTCACTTTTCAATTTGTAAAAATCTTCTTGATATTGTGTAGTAGCCTTGGAAAACTAAAGTCAACATCACCATCACTACCTCCCCTAGATCCAATGATAAAGACTGATGTTGGCAAGAAAAACATTACAACATTATATTGAGGATGCTGGTCAAAATCCCATAGCAAAAGTAACAAAACAGGGATGACCAGGAAAGAATAGAACCATGGAGAAAGATGAAGGGATGGTGAAAGAACAGTTTCTATGAAAATAGTAGATAGGGGTAAAGTGTTTCTCAAAAACAAATAGTAGGAAACTGAACTAAGTACTGTAGAAACTAAGCAGGAATGATCTATAGTAATAGACATTAGCATAGAAATACAGAAGACTTCATATGCTAACATGAGATCTGCAAGAATTGGAGTACCTGATTTGGGTTTACAGAAGAGTGTAGATAGGGTGAGCAATAGACATATATTGTATTTAGGGAGGAAGCTCTGATTTTAGTCACAAGGCATGTAAAACTTTTTAGATACTGTGAAGGTTTTATTTACTTGGATTTAGATCTGAGACTGTCTAGAATCTTATCTGTTACTCTTAGATGAAATAACTTTAATATCCAAGATATAAAACAAATTCTGGTGATTTCTAAGGAAATCACTGATGAGGCAAACAGGAGTCAAATTAAGGCACTCATGGGGAATTCTTGGTTGAAGATACTCACTGAAAAGTCCAAATTTATTTTTTCACATCAAGTTGAAGTTGAAAACATGAAGGCAATATGTTATTATTGATAAGCCTCCATGACTGTACATAGTTCATCAGTCTTTGATCCTCAGATTAAAATGATAATCAAAATTTATTTATAATACTACTCATGTTTTTCAAAGGATTATTGTTCCATTACAAAGCTGCATATTTTCCAAGCGTTTTGGCAAAATTGTGTTCAATATAATGAAGCTAAATATAGTTTACTTTATAGTTACAAAAGATGTCACTTGATAATCTCAATAGTTTTATGAGGGTGATAATACAAATATTATTATTTCTATTTTTCATATAAAGAAATTGAAGTTCACATCTCTAGTCATATAAAAAAGTGCTCTAAAATCACTATTGATCAGAGAAATGTAAAGTAAGACAACTCTGAGGTACCACCATACACCTCTCAGATTGGCTAAGATGACAGGAAAAGATAATGATGAATGTTGGAAAGAATGTGGGAAAACTGGGAAAGTAATGCATTGTTGGTGGAATTGTGAACTGATACAACCATTCTGGAAAGCAATTTGGAACTATTCTCAAAGGGCTATCGAACTGTGCATACTCTTTGATCCAGCAGTGTTTCTACTGGGCTTATATCCCAAAGAGATCTTAAAGGAGGGAGAGGGACCCATACATGTGCAAAAATGTTTGTGGCAGCCCTTTTTGTAGTGGCACTAAACTGGCAACTGGGTGTATGCCCATTAGTTAAAGAACAGCTGAATAAGTTATGGTGTACGAATGTTATGGAATACTATTGTTCTATAAAAAACAATCAGTAGGATGATTTTAGAGGCATGGGGAGACTGACATGAACTGATGCTAAGTGAAATAAGCAGAACAGGAGATCACTATACACAGCAACAACAAAACTATTCAATGATCAATTCTGATGGATGTGGCTCTTTTCAACAAGGAGATGATTAAGGCCAATCCCAATGATCTTGTGATGATGAGAACTATCTACACCCAGAGAGAGGACTGTGGGAACTGAGTGTGGATCATAAGATAACATTTTCACTTCTTTTATTGTTGTTTGCTTGAATTTTATTTTCTTTATAATTTTTCTTCCTTTTTGATCAGATTTTTCTCGTGCAGCAAGATAATTGTATAAATATGTATGCCTATATTTGATTTACATTTTTTTTACCATGTTTAACATATATTTGATTACTTGCCATCTAGGGGAGGGGGTGAGGAGAAGGGGGGAAATTGGAACACAAGGTTTTGCAAGGGTCAATTTTGAAAATTGGAACACAAGGTTTTGCAAGGGTCAATTTTGAAAAATTATCTTTGCATATGTTTTGAAAATAAAAAGCATCAATAAAAAAAGAAATTGAGGTTCAGAGAGATTCAGTGTCTTGTCTGAGATCAAAGGTCTGGTAAGTGACAAAATTGGACTTGAATTAGATCTTATGCATAGCTAGAATATGCTTTTCTTAAGCTACATCTTTTATGCATATTATACTGGAAAGAAATAATAGGTTTCTTGTCATCTTAGAATAATTCTTATTCCTTCCCTACTTCTTGATAATCTCTGGTGATGGAAAATATGAATTTATCAAAGGATTTGATCTTTCCTGTCAATTCTATATTAGTTAAGATTATTACTTCCATTTTGGTACTGGGGAAAGTGACTCATCAAATTATAGATCTACCCACAACTACAAAACACATCAATGACTTTTGAATTTTTTTGTTCACCACAAATTATTTCTTGATGTTTGACTATAAAGAATGATAATTTTGAATACATGGGGATAGATTGTAGTTTCTGAGCTGGAAGCAAATTCAACTTCATTTATTGCAATCTGTTCATTTTAAGGATGAAAAAAATCAGATCAAGCCTTGTGAAATGAATTGTCCAATGGCCATAAGCTGCAAACAAACAAACAACAGATTCTGAACTCAGATCTTCTGACTCCATTCCAACAATTTCTCTAGAATGTAACATGAATTTGAGAATACATAGGAAACACATAGGGGAAATAAGAAGGAAAAAAATGAAAGAAAAACCAAATTTCATCTTAGTGGTGGTTCTACTTATTCTCCTAGGTCAGAGAGCAATTCCTTTGAAAGAAACTGTAATTATATGTTGGCTTTAATGAAATAATGTTGTAGTGACATTAATTTTCAAGTTTAGATTCACTGCTAAAGAGGTAGGGGAGTGTTTGGCATTCTGAAGAAACTGCCTGAACAAGAGCCTCTTCAGAGCTGCATTTATCAGAATAGGTGCCTTATTTATTTTATTTTTAGAAAGGTGTGCTATCTTGTTCATGTGTGAGATACTGTAATGCATCTTTCACACTTAAAGTGCCCTCTGAAGCTTTCTGCTTCACAACCTTCTGCCTATTTTCCCTTTTAGCACTAAATTTTTTATACAATCTCTAGCATCTCTCAAAGAATTGCAAATTCCAGCCAGAACATGATTAATTTAGCACTGTGGACTCTTACACTATAGCACACAGCCATACATCCTTCTTCAACAAGGCTATGTCTTCTCTTAGCTCTTAATGGAGAAAGTGAATTAAGGCAAAAACTCTGGTTGCTCAGGTGGACTACTTTAAAATGAATTTTTACTGACATTGCCACAAAGTCAAAAGTGCATAGTTGCAGACCTAGGATTAGAATATATGGGCATTTCTGATTTTTTTAGGTAAGAAAGTCTGTTACCCCATTTGCCTTACACAGTTTGCTAAGGGAACCTCCATTCTTCTTTATTTTAAGTAAAAGGCAAAAGCTGTGTCTCTTTCTCCTCCTTAAGGAGTCCTGACCTTTTGTCTGTCAGCATCTTTGATTCTTTCTTTGTTACTTTTGTCTTTCTGAACTTTTAGTGGTAAGAGGTTCCTTTACCATTTACAAGAACTTCATGCTTTCTGTAATAACGATTTTTTTTGGTAGAATTGTCTGGGTTGAGCTAGGTATGTCAATATAACTTGATATCACTGGCCACAACCAAGCTGGTAATTTAGTGAAACAGCTGAAGATATACATTCCAAACATTTAATTGGTGTTATTTGGATATTTAACAGTTTTTGTTGATCTTATGCATAATTATGGTTGATTTAATGACACTTAGGTACTGCTTAGGAAGGACCTGTGTTTAAGTTGGTCATGGACACATAAAGGTGCAATTGATTTTTAAAAAATGATATATTGCCCATTCCTTTTACTCATTTTATGCAAAAGAATAAAATACTAAATACAGTACATACTTAGATACTAAATGGTGATAGATTCTGTTAGACCAAGTTTAAATGACTAGGATTCAGCATATTGAATTCAATATATATTATTTATAAACTATAAGAGATTTATGGAAAAAACAGGGTTTTCATAGGTGATACTGA
This sequence comes from Antechinus flavipes, assembly GCF_016432865.1. Taxonomy (NCBI): domain Eukaryota; kingdom Metazoa; phylum Chordata; class Mammalia; order Dasyuromorphia; family Dasyuridae; genus Antechinus; species Antechinus flavipes. Next base: position 124,680,148 of record NC_067400.1, on the reverse strand, counting down.
GAGCTAATTTTGTTTGAGCCTTAGACTAATGAAGTGGAGTGGCTATTTAAGAGGAAGAGTTGGGGAATCAAAAGTCACCCACTCTCTTAGAACTATTAAGAAGCTGATATTTCTCAGCATTTTCTCCTCATTAAAATAAACCTTTCTTGGCAAATAGAATAAAATTATTGGCGACAAATACCATTAGTAGTTAAATCTCTTTCATATGTCTATGGTGGTGAATAATCCAATGTGTACTAGGAGGAAAGATTGGCTTTTACGAAAGGACAAATATTACTCTGATTTGCTTTGATAGGTCTGTGGTTTCAACAATGTGGATAGTTTCTCCAAAGATGCAGCTTGCCATTCTGCTCTGTCATCTTATTCTAATTTTTTGTTGTTTAGTCATTTTCTTTATTCATGTCCAACTCTTCATGATTCCATTTGGGCTTGGCAAAGACAGAGAGGAATTTCTCCAACTTATCTTACAAATAAGAATCTGAGGCAAATGAGATTAAGTAACTTGCCCAGGATCACACAGCTAGTTAGTATCTCAGACTGAATTTGAACTCAGAAAGATGAGTTTTTCTGACCCCTGTCCCTGAATTCTATCTACTTTGCCTATCTTAGGTTACTCTTTTCCATGTTTTTTCTATAAAAATTTCCATTATAGTTCACTCATTGTTCTTTGGATCTTCTAGATTTCTTAATTTTGTACCATACTTAATGGAACACATAAGCTATCCATAGATCTATTTTTGCTTTTGTCACATGATCAACCCATCATCTCTTTAAATCATTTCCCCCCCTGATTATATGCTTAATGCCACTTCTTTTGAACAATTCTTGAGGGGTAAGTGTGTCACAGCTTGCACCCAGAATCCCATTTCTTGTTGGATGATCTTCACTATTTAGGCAAAGTAATACAATAGCTATATATTCTACATCATTAAAATAATTTTACTGCTTAAAAGATGGGACATTGCTTTAGAGTGAAACAGACTCATTAAAAACATTTCCCCAAAGTAATTCAGTTTGCTTTCATTTCCTTATTTATTCTGTACCTAGTCTATAGTCTATGATCAATATCTGCTCATGATAAATTATAGATGGATTAATTCTATGAAATTAATTTTAAATAGAGTTAAGCTCTTTGAGGACTATATATATTTTTTGTAACCCAATATTTAGCACAGTGTCTTGCTCATAATAGGTATCTAATAAATGTTTGCTAATATTGAATGGATGGATTATTAGTTTGATTTATTAACAAACTTTAATACAACAAGAAGTGTATCTTGGCATTTCCTTCTGAAGTGGGTCAAAATCACTCTATCTAATGGCCCTAGCTCACTTCTAGCTGTCTACTGTGATTGGTGATATCTGCTTTCTTTCATGCAAATCAGAAAAGATAGGGAAATTGTAAGAGGTTTTCATTTGAGCTGGGATAAAATAACCTCTAAAATAATTTCCAATGCTAACATTTTTAGGTTTCTATGGCATTACTATACATTTGTTGTTTTTTGTCTTGATTGAGTCAATAGAGAGTAAATGCTACTTTTGTTCTGTGTGCTCTATGAAATCAGGGAAATGTGTAATTTTTAAAAATTAGAATCCTATTAAAAAGCTAAAACTAAAAAAAGCTTTGGCATTCAAAGGGCTAAAATGTGTTTACCTAGAAATTTTGCATTTTTAGATTTTTATATATAACCACAACTATATTGGAGAAACAAGGTGCTGCTATACTCAATAGTATAACAAATTATTTACTTTCCATCCCCTTATTTTTATCTTGTAGTATAGTTAATTAGCTTTCAGAATACAACTCCTGAGCACCAGCCCTGAAGTAAGGAGGACCTGAATTCAAATGTGGCCTCAGACACTTAACACGTCCTGGCTGTGTGACTCTGGGCAAGTCACTTAACCCCAATTGCCTCAGCCAAAAAAAAAAAAAAAAAAAAAAAAGAGAATGTTAACTCCTACATGGATCTTTTCAACAATGAGATAATTCAGGCCAGTTCCAAGGTCTTGTGATGAAGAGAGCCATCTGCATCCAGAGAGATTACTGTGGGGACTGAGTGTGGATCATAATATAGGATTTTCACTCTTTTTATTGTTTTCTTTCTCCTTTTTTTTCTCCTTTTTGATCTGATTTTTCTTATGCAGCATGATAATTGTGAAAATATGTATAGAAAAATTGCACATGTTTAACATTTATTGGATTACTTGCCCTCTAGGGAAGGGGATGGGGAGAAGGGAAGGAATAAAATTGAAACACAAGGTTTTGCAAGGGTAAATGTTGAAAATTATTTATGTATATTTTTGAAAATAAAAAGTTTTAATAATAAAAAATAAATAAAAATATATGACCTGAAACTAAAAAAAAAAATCAACTCCTAAATAATCTAAGAAACTAATGTGAGGTTAATTCACTTTTTCTTTCTTTCTTTCTTTCTTTCTTTCTTTCTTTCTTTCTTTCTTTCTTTCTTTCTTTCTTTCTTTCTTCCTTTCTCCCTCTCTTCCTTCCTTCCTTCCTTCCTTCCTTTTCTTCTTCTTCTTTTCTTCTTCTTCTTCTCTTCTTCTTCTTCTTCTTCTTCTTCTTCTTCTTCTTTCTTCTTCTTCTTCTTCTTCTTCTCTCTTCTTCTTCTTCTTCTTTTCTTCTTCTTCTTCTGCTTCTTCTGCTTCTTCTCTTGTTCTTCTTCTTCTTCTTCTTCTTCTTCTTCTTCTCTTCTTCTTCTTCTTCTTCTTCTTCTTCTTCTTCTTCTTTTTCTTTTTCTTTCCCCTCCCCAACAACTGTCTATAGTAAATCAAAGGTTTAAGGAAATAGTAACTGATTGATTAGTATGGGGCCAGTTTTCAGATAAGATGTAGGTTGCATGATATGCATAATTATGAGAAAATTAATTGCATCAATCTTCTGATCTGGTTGACTTTTGATCAGTATAATGTAGGTCCATAATAAGGGTCTCTAAACAATGGTAGAGGTGGCACAGCTTCCCAGTCATGTAGCCAGAAATTGGAGTAGATGCATAATTGACTAGAAAGGGGATTTAATTAGATCCAGAATTGAGAATGAAAATGGTAGTAGTGGGAATTCCTGTGATTCCCTTCGTTGTGTCACTAACAAATCAGAAACTACCATCTACCTATGGACACTCTGAAGATAGGTGGTATGGATATGGAGGACTTTAGGATGGTTTGGGGGTAAATAGATAAAAGAATAAACTTACAAAGGCATATAAGCTTTTTCCTACATGGATTGACTTTCAAAAACTTATTAGCTATGTTCTACAGTTAGAGGATATTTTGAGTGCTATAAAAGTCATTTCTATTTATGTTATTAAGAAGCAGAGGTAGAAGAAAATAATTTGTAAAATCATGAATCAGTTTCTTTTTTGTATTTCCACTCTGAAGGAAAATTACCATCATCATTATTATTATTGCTCTTAAGGTATTTACATTTTATTTTATTTTTTTTATAATACATATTTTATTTTATTTTTTGTTACATGTAAATATAATAAAATATCACTATGCCTTATGAAATAATGAATATACAGAATTTAGAGATATATAGGAAAACAGAAACTGTTAACAATATTGAAAAATATGGAAAACAATAAATGTTATCACAATAAATATGAATTTTGTTTTTGCTAAGGCAATTGAAATTAAGTGACTTGCCCAGGGTCATATAACTAGGAAGTGTTAAATGTTTGAGGCCAGATTTGAAATCAGGTCCTCCTGACTTCAGGGCTGATGCTCTATCCACTGCACCAACTAGCTGCCCCTGACATGAAAACAATTAAATCATACTGTGTAAGTAAAAAGATACTAAAGCTGGCCTTGGAGAAGAGTTGAGAAAATTTACTTCTCTCCCTTCTTTTTTTTAAAAAAAATTATTTTCAAAATATATGCATAGATAGTTTGCAACATCCACCCTTGCAAAACCTTGTGTTCTAAATTTTTTTCTCTTCTTTCCCCCTACTTTGTCCCTTACAGAGCAAGTAGTTCAATATGTGTTAAACATGTGAAATTCTTCTATACATATTTTCACAATTATCATGCTGTACAAGAAAAATCAGATCAAAAAGGAAAAAAAAAGAGAAAGAAAACAAAAAGCAAGCAAATGACAACAAAAAAAGATGAAAATACTATATTGTAATCCACATTCCTCTCTTTGAGTGCAGATGGTTTTCTCCATCACCAGTCTATTGAAATTGACCCGAATTACCATATTATTGTAAAGAGCCACATCCAACAGAATTGATCATTACATAATCTTGTTGTTGCTATGTATAATGTTCTCTTGGTTCTATTTACTTTACAGCATCAGTTTATGTAAGTCTCTTTAGGCCTTTTGGAAATCATCCTGCAGATCGGTTCTTTTAGAACAATAATATTCCATAACATTCATATACCATAACTTATTCAGCTATTCTCCAACTGATAGACATCTACTAAGTTTCCAGTTACTTGCCGTTACAAAAGGGGCTTCTCTAAACATTTAGAAAATGCACCTGATCAAATCATGGTCATAAAATCACAAGAAAAAAATTGTAATAAGTAATTTTTTTAGGTTAGATTGACATAAGGAGACAGAGTGGTCTGAGCACCCTGGGATGGGATCCCAAGCAGTGTACCATGTGGAACATTCCAGGGCAGGGAGAGGCTGTGCATCAAAACAGGAAATAATTTTATAAATTTATGGTGGAGGCACCTAAACTTGTATGCAGTGCAGAAACAGGTGCCAATTAATAATCCTCTTACTTGTTACCCATTTCTGGGTCAGAAATCCAAGGATGATTGAGGAGGGAGCCTACCCCATTTCAATTACAGGATGAGAAGTAGTTTGGGCCCCAGACTGGGTCCCAAGCAAGGAACAAGTTCAGAAGTAAGTAGTTGTGTGGTTTGGAAAAGTGGGGCAGAATAGGATCTCTACTTAGTACTACAAATATGGCAAGCACACAAGAATGTCTCTTAGATGCAAAACCAAGGTAGAAACTTTCAGATTACAAATTGGAGGATGATCCAGATTGCCCTACATTAGGTCTCTTTGGGAGCTCCAAAAGCTTGCAGACCCCCAAATAGTTTGGCATCAAAATTCTGGAAAAATACACAGTTCCCAATGTAAGGAGCAGTAGAATCAGTCTCAATATTGCTAGCAGTACACAGACCTTGGTCCTAATATAAAGTCTGAAGACAGGAAGTGGGCTAGAAAAATGAGATCATATTCAAATTATAATAATAATGAAAAAGAACCCCTTCATAAAAAGCTATTTTAATGACAGAGATAATCAAGACACAAACTTAGTTGGCAAAAAAATTGGCTCCAGATCATCTAAAAGCAAAGCTACTGTTCTTGCTCTCCTCAGTGTACCACTCTCTCCAAAACACAACTTAGTCAACATTTCAATTAAAATTACTAGAAGAAATGAAGCAAGAGTTTTAAAAGGATTTTAAAAATGAAATGAGAGCATTAGAGGGAAAAATATTGGAAAAGAAAGTAAATCTAAGAAACAAAGTATTAGGAAAAAGAATTAATATCCCTGTATGATGTATAAAACCTTGGCCAAGCAACAACTCCCTGAAAATTAGAATGGACTAAATATAGGATTGGAGGATACCTCAAGAAGAAATATAAAATAAAGTTAAAAGACTTAAAAATGGAAGAAAATGCAAATATCACACAAAAACAACTATCCTAGAATTCAGATAATTTAAGGAAGCCATGACCAAAAAAAGTCTAGATATTATATTTTGGGAAATCACAAAGAAAAACTGCCCAGATCTCTTTGAAATAGAGATAGGAAGAATCCATTGGTTACTTCCCAAAAATAATCCCAAATGAAGACTCTCAGGAGCATATTCCAGCATTTTCAGATAAAAAAAAAATAGTGTAATCAAGTCATAAAGAATTCAAGTACTGAGGAATGACAGCCGGAATAACACACAATTTAACAGCCACCATTGGAGAAAGTGAATTTTTAATTAAATAAAAGACTTCCAAGCACTCCTGATGAAAAGATCAGAATTGCATAGAAACTTTGACATACAAATATGGGAGTCAAGAAAAGCATAAAAAGTGAATATGGGTGAACAATCATAACTAATTGAATAAGGATAATTGTTTACCTTCTAATGTAAATATGATACATTCCTTGAGACCTAATCATCATCAGGGGTCATATAAAGGGAGTCTAATGAGACAAAGAACTGTAGAAGTGGTTCTGTTATGTTTTGAGGATCTCTAAAGAAGAATGCAAAAGGAAGGGAAGAGAAAGAGATTGGGGAAGGATTGAAGAAATATTGGGAAATTAACTCATATAATAAGGGTGCACAAGTAGACATCAAAACAAACAGGAAGGAAAGGATGAGGGGCAGTGAATGACACTTGAATCTCATAATTTGCATTTGGCTATAGAAATACATTCAAGAAAACAGAAAGAGGATTTCTCTATGATGAAGAATAAGAGGAAAAACAAATTTAAAAAGAGATTAGTGAAGTCCTAAGCAAAATAAACTCTAAGGATATCTAATCACATTTATAGCAGCTGTTTTTCTGATGGCAAAGAATTAAAGTCCATTTGGGAAACTGCTGAACAATTAATAATGGCATATAAATATGATGGAATATTATTGTGTTGTAAGAAATAATGAAGTGGATCATTCCAGAGGAACTAGAGAAGACTAATATAACTGATACAGCATGAAATGAGCAGAATCAGAAGAACAATTTAAACAAATGGAAATACTATTCTAAAGATCAGCAACATTGATGAAACTAGGAATTAGGAACAATCAAAATTAATTACATTAAAAATAAAAAGTTGTGACATTTAGATAACTGCACCAATGACTAAAGTGAGCTCTTTCTTTCTTTCTTTCTTTCTTTCTTTCTTTCTTTCTTTCTTTCTTTCTTTCTTTCTTCTTCTTCTTCTTCTTCTTCTTCTTCTTCTTCTTCTTCTTCTTCTTCTTCTTCTTCTTCTTCTTCTTCTTTTTAAACAAACATCATTAACAAACAAACATAAACAAACAGACTTGGAATTAATACCTTAGAGGATGGACCTCATGGACATTATACTTCTTTTTCTTCTTTTTTTTTTTGCTGAGGCATTTGGGGTTAAGTGACTTGCCCAGAGTCACACAGCTAGGAAGTGTTAAGTGTCTGAGGTCAGATTTGAACTCAGGTCTTCCTGATTTCAGGGCTGGTGCTCTATCCACTGCACCAACTAGCTGTCCCCGACATTATACTTCTGACATCTTATTTATTTTATTTTGAAAATATGATGATAATGATATTGACATGTTGTGGCCATCTTGATTGAGAACTCAAAGTATATGATTTGATCTCAGAGGCAGGATGACTTATAGAGTGTGAAAAGAGTTCCAGTTTATTATACAGCACAGCCTTGTTGATACATATTTTTGTAAGCATGATTAGTGTGTAAACAGTAGGCAATCCCTAATCACCATTCAGAGAAGCAGATTGTGGGCTTTATGTATGCATGTTATCTGCCAATGGGAGGAGAGCCAATCCAGCCATTCTATCAACCTGCTCACAGGAGAGAGGCCCTGTCGATGCATCCCTGCTTAGAAGCAATTTTGCTGTGACCCTCAGGCTGACCCTTTTCCCATGTCCCATTCTACTTGCTCAACAAGGGCATTTCTGCAATGGGGCAGAAAACTTATTGTAAACCAAAGATTGAGGGGGCCTCTGTACTCCCTCTCAGCAGGGTCCCATACCCTAGCATTGACAAATATAGTATGATGACATATTTCCTTGAGAATTCTTATGTTATTTTAATATTACATATAAATGGCCTTAATTTTATTAATTCTTCTCAATTCAGTTCAGTTATATTCCATTCAACAAGCATTGCTTAACCCCTCTACTCTATGTGTAAAGTTATTCATATGAAAAAAGGCTATATATATGAAAAAAAAGCTAAAGCATTTGTATATGCATGTGAATCATGAGGTTGAAATACAGAGTCAAAAATAAGATCATAAGATAATAGACACAGAACTTACAGGGATCCCAGACCATCAAGTCCAATCCCTTATCTTGGAGGTGAGGACACTGGGGCCCAGAAAAGGTAAATAAATTACTTTTCCTAAGGTCATTGCTAGCTCTTAAGTAGCTTGCAATCTATTTTGGAGATACAACTTACAAGCAAATACAAATTAATTTAAAGGGTAATGAAGAAAGAGTTAAGAAAGGAAGAAAAAGAAGAAGTATCAAAAAAGGCATCATATTGATGGTGGCACCTTAGGTGAACCCTGAAGGCTGCTAAGAATCCAATGATGAAGAAATGATGAGGAAGAACATTCTAGGCATTCAGCAAAAACAAAGAGATGGGAGATGGAAAATGGAATATTCTGGAGAGAATTAAGTGGGCCACTTTCACTAGAATGGAGAAGGGGAATAATGGGAGATACATTTTAAGGGCTGAAATAACTTTTTGCAATAAATCTTTCTGCTTCAAAAAAAAAGTGCAGTGAGGAAAATGGTCTGTTCTATATGTTGCTTTGAAGACTCATCAATTCCACAACTCTTTCCTTCAAAAGAAGCATTAAAAGGAGAATAAGTCTTGCTTGTTTGCACATGTTCCTATATTAGACAAGCAAATGCAATATACTACTTATTTAGATTAAATCAGGAAAAGTTTGTACATTTTTCTGCTTGAAAGAACTCAAATGGTTTCTCAGGGAATACAACCTCAGTTTTCACATCATCACTTCCACATTTCCCAAATTTGAAACATGTTTTTATAACTTCCAGATTTTTATCAGAGAGAGAAGTGAGGGGAGGAGGTAGGGAAAGATATCTGTAATAATGCTTAATGATTTTTATAATTGGGAAAGTCTTGTACTAGGTGAAGTTTTTAAACTATTGGAATGCTTCTGGGGATAAAAGACAGTTTTCTATTTTAGCCTGAGCTTAATCTTTCCTAAAAGTTTTTAAATTTTAAGTATTTTGCAAATGGAAATAATGTATAATTTCCCCTCCTCCTCCATTATTGGAACCAATAGCTAATGTTTTCCCCTACTCTAGCTGGTGGGTTTGGCCACCAAATGCTTGGGAGAAGGGTTTTAGGACCTCAAAAGTATATTGGGAATACAGACCGGTGTTCCAATGTATCTCAAAAGAATTTCTAGTCTTAGAATTCCTTCAAATCAAGAGGTGAAGATTTTATTATGCTGCTAAAAGCAGGCTAAATCTGTATGGAGTTTTAGCAAATAAAAGGGATTTCATCAATTAATAAGGAAAAGATGAGACCTAAGTTCCCTAGTGAAACTTACAACTTAACCAAAAGGAAGACTCCATTAAGGTATAGGAAATGGGAATTACACCATTGTCTGAAAGGCTAACTTTAAAAAGGATTTAGGGTCCTAATAGATATTAGTGGGGTGGAGGTGGGGAAATAAATCTTTTATTGGGGAAATAAACCTTGGGGATTAACATAATAATTTGGCTTTCTGATTGGATACAGTAAACTGTGGGATCATAATGATTTTGTCCAGTCAAGGAACAAAAGGCCTACTTAAGAACAAAAGGCACCCCCCCAGGTCTTTGGAACCCCACCCCCCACTTTGTTGTAGCAAATCAGAGAGCCAAGTTGGATGTCAGGGTTAAGTTTCCCCTATAAATCTGCCCACAGTCTATGCCATCTTTGCTAAAAACCCTTTTAAGGTTAGTCTGCCTCATTTCATAGATTTCTATTATGCTATTTTTATATAATTTTTTGTAATCAATTGTTCTCCCAAAACTATTTCATATTTACCACTCCTGATGCTTTTTTAACCTCTTATTGTTATGCCACAGTTCTCTTTAACTGTCCTGACTCAGTTTCCCTTACGAGTTTCCCTTGTCTCAGTTTCCTTAACTGTTCGTCTCTATCTCCTTAGTTGTAAATCCCCCTCTGGCCCATTAAGACTGAGGACTATTAGCTCTAAAGTTATAAATTAGCAAGATAAACAAGAGAGTGGACCTCCTGACTCTTTTCTGTCCTCAAGAATTTACCATATCCCTCTAAAATATTCCAAGATACTTCACTGATGTCTTTACTTCTTTGTATTCAGACATCCTGTCTCTGGGTTTTTAGGATTTATGGCCTCCCCCATCCTGATAGAAGTTTTCCCTCACTTCTTACCCCTTCCTTTGTTTAGAGAAAAGGTATTTAAGAAGTTGGGGTTCCTCCATTCACTGCTGGAGGCTGTATGCTGGAGGCTGTATGCTGGACACTGGATTCTTTGGGATGACAGTCTCCACCAGCCCTGGGACCAACATGGATTCCTTGGTCCCAGTATATCATTATCTCTGTCTGACTGGATAATTTGAGAGTCCTGTCCAGTCAATTATACTCTCCCATTAATAAAATATTAAAAACTTTCTAATCTCTCTCCTGCCTCAGTTTCTCTGGCATTACATTATTAAGATAAATGATGATTTTACCTCATCATTCTTATGTGTTATTTCTCTTTTTTCTTTTCATCTTTTCTTGACCTAAAATTATTGAGCATAGACAGTATATATCTAGATTTTGAGGCTGCCTCATATATTTAAGAAGTTTTGAGATCCTGGGTCCTTTGGTGGGAAATGACTAATGTAACAGTGTAGAAACTATGTAAAACTAAATCAGGAGAATGGAGTGTCTTTGTAAGGAAGAACAAGCCGGCCAACAATTATATTATAATGTGTGGAGGAAAGAAGTGTAAAAGAAGATAGAAAGGAAGTGGCAAAGTTTCCAAAGGCTTATACCAAAGGACTTTATTTTGGATGCTGAAGGGAATATGGAGACATTGGAATTAATTGATTATAGAGGTTGTATGTATACTATATATTATTGTGTATATATATGCTATAGAGCGTATATATACTTGAGGAAAATCCTCTAGACAGCTGAATGGAAGATAGATTGGAGTGGGAAGATATACTTGAGACAATTAAAAAGCTATTGCAATAGTTCATAAAAGTGGTGATAAAGTTCTATGCTGAGATTGTTGTGGCTTTGGGAATGGAGAATGGAGATAGAGGTAGAAATGACAAGATATGAAAAGAGATTGTATATATAAGGGAGTACAAGTGAGAAGTCCAGGATGAAAACAAGATTATATAATGCAAAATATATTACATTATGGTTATTTATGTGAATTTCATAATCTTTCCTGGCTCTTAAAACCCAGGATATTATGTTTTACTTACCTTTGTATTTTCCTTTCCTTCTCATGTGATTAGCACAGTCCTCTGCACATAGTAGGTATTCAAAAAAACCCTAGCTGAATTGAATTCATTTTTGGCTAAGGACCCCCAGAGATTCTGGACTCAAAGCTTTGTTTTCTCATCCCCAAGATCAATATTTCCTTAGGTCTGGTCTGGAGATGCCTGCAGGCCTTCCATTATCTTTTGTAGGAACCTTAAGGGCAAGGAGCAATTGCCTAGGGGGTAAGAATCAGGCTTGCTAAGAAAGAAGACAGTGAAAGGGAGGACTCAAGGGGATGCTTTTTGAAGGTGAGTGAGCAAGGGATGACAGCTACTGAGGGAGTTAGTAGGGTGAAAAGTAAAAAACAAAAACAAAAACCCTCAAGCTATGGTTCTTAGGAGAGGAACAATGGCAAGAGGTGCTTGAAATATTCTAAAATACCTGATTTAGTCGGGGAATCCCCGTGGTAGCTGATTCTACCCTGACATTTTTACAAATAGTACTTACTCTTAGGTTGAGACAATAGGACAATAACATTATTTGGATGGAAGAAATAATGTAGTAATCTTAGTTCAAATTATTGCAGAATCCTTTGGAATGATTATTGGGCAGGGACTATTGTTGCAATCTATGTGTCTCTGACTCTTCTTGTAATTTTTGGAAAATTGATATAGTGATAATATTGCTCTGCTCATATTTAAAACTAAATGGGAAGATATAGCTTTTAGTTCTAATTGGAGAAAATACAAAAGCTCACAGAGGAAGCTCAGACCATAAAAGTGGGCTTTTTATCATTTGGTGCTGCCTTTTAGAAATGGCTCTGTTAAGACTCATGCAAATTAACACAATTCTCCAACATTTTAGTAGTGAGATGACAGGAAACAACTAGCCATCATGCCACAGTTTAATTCTCTTTTTGGAAATGTTTGGCTCTGAACATTGTTACTCTGGCTTTGAGAGACAAACTTTAAAACATATTTTTGAAGAACTCTCAAATTCTTAAGTACTATGGATTGTTGTGCCACAGTTCCCTTTTATTGTGCTGCCTCAGTTTCCCTAATTGCCCTACCTCTGTTTCCTAATTGTCCTGCCTCAGTTTCCCTAATTATCCTGCTTCAGTTTCCCTGGTTGCAATCCCCCTTTTCAGTTCATTAGAACTGAGATAATTAGGGCTGTGGAGATCTGACATTCCAGAAAATAAAACTCCAGATGTCCTATCTCAGATACTTAGTTGGCATTATTTATACCTCTAAGTCCAGACTCCCTGGCTCTAAGCTGGACACCTCCTTAACTCCCAGTTTGTAAGAATCTATGGTCCTACTCCCCGACCTTTCAGAACTGGATTGATGGTCCCTGCCTGGAGATTCCTGCTCACCAGAGTTTGGACTCCACTCTCACTTTGTGTACCTGAGCTTGGAGCTATAAATATGTCATTGAGAACTCTTATTCACTGCTGGATGCTTTGGACATCAGTCCTGGGGGGCAACATGCCCCCAGCACAATCTCTCCCTCTCAGAAATCCAAATAAAATATTAAAAACTCTCTAATCTCTATCTTGCCTCAGTTTCTCCAGCATTACAGGATGAGTTAACTAAGAGATGTATTTCTAATTAATTCAGTTTTGTATGTCCCTGGGATTAGGGTGGGGGAGGCTTGAAGATATGAAAGAAGTGAAGGGGATTGTTTCTTTTTTTTCTTTCAAATGACAAAGACATTTAAGATCAGAGATTCAGGGCTGGAAGAACCTCAGAGGGTATCTAATTCAACTGCCCAAGGATGAAGAAACTGAGGCCCAGTTGGGTGAATTGATTCACTCAAGGTCACACATAAACTATCAAAGACAAGATTCTTATGTAGATTTTATTGGACTGAGCTCTTTTTTCCTTTAATATGGTGTCTTTGACTTACTCTGGAATATGAAGGAATCTAAAGATGGAGCAGGAAGGGGTGTTAGGGCAAAAATAAAGGATCTTTTATCTCATCATAAAGATGGCAAAGTTCTCTTCTGTTATATATAGAAGAAAGAAAGGGACAGAATTTGCAATGAAGAAAAGTGAATTTTTCAAGGATTTAGGGAATTACTTCATCAGATGGCAACTAAAAACAAGAAATGACTTCTATAAGCAAAGTTTTTATTACAAAGGATTCATGTTTCTTAGATATTTTACTGGTTTGAGTTGATAAGATACTCTAATTTAGATTTAGTTTAATATTTAAATTCAGATTTTTAAATCAGACTTTATTTTGTTTTTAAGTTCTTGATTTTTTAACATTTATTTTTAAAAAAAATTTGAGTTCCAAATTCTACCCATTCCTCCAACCCCTTCCTTCACACATGAAGAAGGCAACCAATATGATAGCCATTTTACATATGAAGTCATATAAAGCAAATTTTCATATTAGGCAGATTGCCAAAAATAAAAGTAAGAAAAATAAAGTGGAAAAAAAACCCTATGCTTGAATGTCTTAAGATTTTTTTTTTGATAAAAAGAAGAAACTACTTATTGGCCTATTTCCCACAATCTTATATGGAATCATTACTGGGGTATGGGTACCAGATGAACTTCTCTGATAAGTAGGGACATACTTTAGAATTAAATGAAGGAAAATATACCTCCCCACTCCATGTCCAATATATATACTAGGGCATTTGGAAGGAGAGATGGTATCTGAGTTGTAGCTGTGCTCTCTTAAAGCACTTTCTAGTTCTATTCTATGAGCCAGTTCATGGTTCTGGGAAAATAAAAAGGTTATTTTTGGTATATAAATTATCTATTTCTTTGCCAATATTCTTCCTGAGGCAATCTGATCAGACTAAGCCTCTTTGTCCTAAAGGGAGTGTTGGGTATTAAAAACAGAAATGGAACAATGTCTGATGGATCTCTAAGTGTGCTTAAACCCAAAAGAATGTTACCAAACCTCCTGGATATTCTTACCTGTTTACTCACAACTGGTATAGTCTTTGAAGTATGTAGTATGTGTGTGTTTGTAGGAGGGATTGACCTACTGTCTAAATTGGTGCATGTTTAAAGAGCTTTAGCTCTTTCTATTTTCCTGAGTATATGTCAATATAAATCCCAATGTTCAGAAATCATTCAAATAAGTCTGCAGACCTGGAAAAACCAAAGAGTTCCTCAATAGATCTTAAGTATGGTATAACATGCCTCACATTAGGATAAAAAAAGACCCCAGGTGGCCGTGTCACAAACTGGCCCATGTTCTTTCTATAGCTTTTATGTTAAAATCAATAAATTATATATGGCAAATTCCCTGTGAACATAAGCTTTGCCTCTCTTTCTGATCCAAATGGATTTTTATGGTTCCCCAAACTCAAATCTGAAACTTTATGGTTTAGCAATATGGGTGTGTCAAGAGAAATGTGTCAACTTAGGCTATACCATTGAGGGTAATGCAGCAAAAGAAGTGAAAACAAACCAGTCTTTATATTCATCAAGCTGTCAAAAATCTGTCCTTTCCCCTACTAGTTGTCCATGCCATTTTCTTTCTGACTCTGCAGGCAGATATATTTTCTGTCCACTATCTATAGCAGAGTTTCCCAAACCAAACTCTAAAATATTATGTCATCTGACCAGTAAAAAAATGATATCTCTCTGTATATTTGCCAAGAAAATTTCCAAAAGGGGTCATGAAGGGTCAGATATTACTAAATAACTCAACAATAACAACAAAAATACAGACCTATCTATATCTAAGATCTCTACCCTCTATAGAGGATTTATTCTGCTCTCCACAGTCTTAGTGCTAATGAAGCCAGGATCAAAGAAGGAAAAGATAGTTTTTAGGATGTTTACAGGTTTTAAGAAGTAAGGATTTTTTGTGATAGAAATTTTGTAGACCTGACCAAGCATAGTTGACAAATACTCATCTATAGCTTTCTTTTTTATGGGTTTATTTAAGAACTTAAGAAGACAAGTTTATCAACCAAAAAGTGAGGGGAAAGTTATAAAATATTAAATGTCTTATTGACTAGAGTAGTTTTTAAGATAAACACACTCCTTGAGAAGCCTTATGATACTGAATCTGATAGAAATATATTTTTGGGGTTAAGGGAAGAATGTTGACTATATAGCCAATATATTCAGACAAATTAAGTAACTAATTTATGGTTAAATGCTGGGTTATATACTCCTATTTTCCGTTTCCTGTTTAAGCAATTTGGGAAAATAAAGTGTTAGCCCTAAGAAATGAGGAAAGAGTGAAGAAGAAGAGAAAAGGAAGAGACCAGAGGAAGAGGGTAATGGCAACAAGAAGATAAAAAATACGAGAAACCAGTGCCTTACTTACTTTATATTAAAGAGATATCACTAGAATTCCCTGAAAATTGAAAATAGTACAAACTAAGTGGCCATACTGAAGCCGTAATAAACAACAAGAAGTTAAGGAAGAAAGGTCTTAAGAGTCAGAAAGAGAAATGCACATCATTGTCTTCTAAGTATGGAAAATAGGAAAGGAAGAATTGGCTACAGTAGGGCTTGTGAGGAAAGTATCCTCATCTTATGCTTGAGAATGCATCTTTGGGAATTCATTTGATAACAACAACCTCAATTATAATCATATTTAGCACTTTCTCACCTCATTTCCAACTCTTGGAACAGGTTTCCCAAATAGAATCAAAGTATTTTCTGGATCTATATTCCCTCAAATGAACAGTTATTGTTGTACTTACCTTTTTCAGTTTTAGCCAGAAAAAAAATCAAAATAAGTACATTTAATAATACAATATATTGAGAAAAGTAGCAATAATTCTTCTGTAAGTCTGAGGCACATTATGCCACAAATTTATATCTTTTTCCTCTATTTTTTAACTTTCAGAGAAAAAAAAAACATTTCTTTTCCTTATTTCATAAGGTTTCTTAGTTCTTAGTGCTTAGTACAATGTCATAACATTCAATGGATTATATCTAAATATTACTCAAAGATAAGATGATAACCCCAATATTACAAAGTGAAATTCAGCAAACTAACTCTGAGATTCCAAGATAAGTGTTTTTCATAATGAGAATTTTTTTATTACCATAAGAGGTAATATGATATAATTAGAGCAACACTGGATTTGGATTTATTAAAAGCTGGATTTGAGCTTCAGTTCCCCTATTTCCTGGGGAGTATATAGCTAAAATGGGGATAATGATACTATCACTATTACTACTACTATCACTACTACTATTACACTACTACTATTACTACTACTACCACTACTACTACTACTACTACTACTACTACTACTACTACTACTATCACAGAGTTTTTGATAAGCTGTCAATACTATATAAAAGTGATCTATTATTATTGCCACCTACTATGAAAATATCTTTAGAAGGCTTTAGCTGTCACAGTTAAAGAAAGGCTAAATAGGGCAATGATGACATTGAATTGATCAGTTCTTCTGGGATGGCAGCCAGAACAGTTCTTTGAAGCATCAGAGGCAGCTACAATAACAACAGCAGCAGCAGCAGCAACAGTAACTCACATTTATATAGCACATTAGGGGTTACAAAGTATAAGTGATAGAGTTATATCTATGAATAGTTACGTGATTCTGAGTTTGATCTAGTTGAGAAAAACTGACTGAGGTAAAGTAGCTGATAATCCAATGTATCTGTTCTGTTCAGGAGATAGTTGAATGACCTTGTCTTCAGTTTAGATGGATCCAAATTCTTTCTGTTATTGAATAGATGCAACTGAGGCAATCTGAAAATCACTCAACTAATCAACAAACATTATCAAGTGCTTACTATGTACTAGACATTCTGTTAGGTGTTTGGTTATTAAGATAATTATAAAATAGTCCCAGATCCCCAAGAAACTCATCTTTGTTTCTCTTAAGTGCACTCACCCACACAGCTATCTATCTATCTATCATCTATATATCATATACACAGACATGTATATGTACATACATATGTATGTTTGTATGTATATATTTGTATATGTCTATCTATTATTCTGAATGGTACTAGCAGCTGGGGGGATTTTGAAAAACTTCATATATATGTTTGGATAGAATATAGTGCAAATTTGTTACATGTATATATGTATATCCACATATATGTTTATTAATGCATCATCATCCCTGTGGAAAACTATAGGGACCTGTTTACTAGAAAAATATGCCTTGACATTATGTATTAGTCTAATATGTAGTTATAGAGAGACTTTTCCCATTGGCTTGTATAGCCAAAATTGTCAGTAATTTTTAAAGAATCTGAGTTGGTACCAGATTTGGGCCTTTGCTTATTCCTCCACTTTTAAGCATTGAGATCTTGAAGTAAAGGTAGGGAAAGCCTTAGAACATTCTTATTTAGTCACCCTGACCTATGTGATATGATCTTTAAGAAATGGAACTAGTTCCTTGGCTATGTGGTTCACTCAGTAATAGGTGCAGGTGTAGTGTGCTTTCTAGAGTCCCCAAGTTGGGGTACCAATTCTAGAGGGATTGCGTTTTGAAATTTTGGAAGGGATATGTACTGTGTTCTTTTTTTTCCCTAGTGTGAACTCAATATTTTAATAAAAGCTGTCCAATGTTAAGTGGTTAAATGAACCCAAGGTAGTAATCACTGGTTTGCGAAAATGGTGTAACATAGGTGGCAGGGTTCTGAGCTGATGACAAGAGAAAAGATTTGAAACCTCCTCGGTTCCTAACAGGCCCAGCCCTGAAAGAATAGGGAAGAACCCTGTTACAAAAATTATAATGGAAAGAAGGGATTTTATATAAGATAGGATATTAAGACATTGGACTCAGTCAAGAAAGAAATGGTGGATAGAATCTCACACTGGGTTTTAAGAGCAATTTAAAAAGAAATTTTTTATTCTGCTAATGGAAAACCTATTGAGCAGGCTGTGAGCTGACCTTTGCAAAAATAAAAAAAGCAACAGCATATAATAGGTATTATTTTGAGCCAAAGGACTTTATATTTTAACATCAACTTTTACTTTACCACTTTAACATCATCATTTACAATGTGTGTCAGTGGGTTCATTTCAGCTGGTCTTATTTCCTTATGAGAAATATGGAGGCACTTTTTTTTGCAGGTTTATTTTATTTTTGTTTATTTTTAATTTTTTATTATAACTTTTTATTTACAAGTTATATGCATAGGTAATTTTACAGCATTGACAATTGCCAAACCTTTTGTTCCATTTTCCCCTCCTTCTCCCTATCCCTTCTCCCTTCTCCTCCCCTCCTCTCCCCCCCCCCCCATGGCAGGTTGACCAATACATGTTAAGTATGTTAAAGTATATATGTCTTAACAGTTATTTTGCTGTATAAAGAGAACTGGAGTTTGAAATAGTGTACTATTAGCCTGTGAAGGAAATCAAAAATGCAGCCAGACAAAAATAGAGGGAGTAGGAATTCTGTGTAATGGTTCATAGTCATCTCCCAGAGTTCTTTCACTGGGAGTAGCTGGTTCAGTTCATTACTGTTCTATTGGAACTGATTTGGTTCATTTCATTGTTGAAGAGGGCCACGTGCATCAGAATTGATCATCATATAGTATTGTTGTTGAAGTATATAAGGATCTCCTGGTTCTGCTCACTCATTTCACTCAGCATCAGTTCATGTAAGTCTCTCCAGGCCTTTCTGAAATCATCCTGCTGGTCATTTCTTATAGAACAATAATATTCCATAAAATTTTTATACCACAATTTATTCAGCCATTCTCCAATTGATGGGCATCCACTCAGTTTTCAGTTTCTGGCCACTACAAAGAGACTTGCCACAAACATTCTTGCACATACAGGTCCCTTTCCCTTCTTTAAGATTTCTTTGGGATATAGGTCCGGTAGAAACACTGCTGGATCATAGAAACATTGCTGGATCAAAGGGTATGCACAGTTTGATAACTTTTTGAGCATAGTTCCAAACTGATGGAGGCACTTTTTTGAGTAATGCCTTTTTTCCCTTGAAGCAATTGGTGTTGTGACTTGCCCAGGGTCACACAACTAGGAAGTGTTAAGTGTCTGAAGTCAAATTTGACCTCCTCAGACACTCCTGACTTGACTTCAGGGCTTGTGCTCTACCCACTGCTCCACCTAGCTACCCTGAGTAATGCCCTTTTATAGTACTCTTCTGATGGGGCATTGTATTTGAGTGACTTTCTAACTGCTTATTGTCAGTTATCTTTTTTTTCAGTCACTCTAAAGTGACTTGGTAATGGTATCAGATTATACTTATTTAGCATTAAATGGTACCAAGAGTTCTGTATTTTGTTGATCTCATTTTTTCCTCTTTTATTAAACTAAGAAAAGGTTTCCTTTTGCGATGGGATTTTTTTTTAAACTCATGAGGTAGAAATGACAAGAACTTTCTGTGAGATTTCAGAACTAGGGCAGGTTTGAGAGATTGATTTAAGCATCTGTTATCTCCTGTCATAAAATATCTCATGATTTGCCTTGAGGAAAGTTGCTTTATTCCCCAGACTGTCTGATTGCAACCTTGTTTTTAGTACTTTGGGGCTGTCTCTTTGGAACTGACTGCCTTTTAATGCTATCTGGTATCAGCTGAAAGGAGCTGGGGGCAATAGCACACTGTGAGAGAGGAGGAAAATGTAGATCAGCAACATTGTGATGTCATGGCTTTAATATTCCTCATCCTTTAGAACCCATCCTTCTATAAGTTTTATTTGTATTAGTAAAATCAAAGAAATCTCAGGAAGGGGATAGACTTTTAAAGTTTGACCTTTTCAAAGGACTGACCCACTTATCTATTCAACTTATTCCTTTTGTTACTTAAAGACCAAAGGTAACATAAGAGACTGCAACTGAGAGTGGAAAGTCTGATTTCTAAAGAAAGAGATAAAGATTTTCTTTACTCTCTGACTTATTATTCCTATCTGAAATTAATCCAGAGAAATAATTCAATATAGTTTAGGCTCATGCCTAGTGTCTTCATCAAAAGGTTTTAATCAGAAAAAGTACTAACTGCACAAAATAGCAGCTATCAAGCATAGAAGAACTTCTTAGGATCTCTATCACAAAAATTTTTTAAAAGGATAACTTACAAATGTGAATTAACAAAAACTTAAAACATTAAACTAATCAAATCGCCTATTATATGTAGATGGAAGGAAAATTCAACTTTGAGGACTCTTTAACAGATATTTCATATTTACCTTGCATTTATGTTATTTGAACATTTTACAAGTCTGGATCTTCTGATGAGGGAGGACATGGTTTAGATTTTCTTAGTCTTTATAACTTTGTATCTTCCTGATTGTGATCATCCTTTCTGAAAATTTGTCACTTGGATGTTATTGTGTGGGACAGCAATCACTCAAGCAGATATTTCTCAGAGCCAGAGCAGAAAGCAATTTATTCAATTTCTGCAGAAAAAGGGTATCACTTTCACCAGAATATTCTAGTCAAGTGTAGTTGTCGAGTAATAGTGTAGTAGTCAAGGCAATAATGTAGGGTTTTTTTTTAATACCCTGTAACAATTTTTACCCCATCCTGGGTCCCAGCTGTCCCTGACTTCATATCAGAATTCACAGTCTATCACAGGAATCTACTCCACTTTCAGAGTATAGGAATAGGGAGACTATAGATTACAAAGTGGTTTGTGCTGAGATTAAGCAAGGATACAAACAAGGTTTTTTTTTTTTCCTGTAACTGTAGCCCCAAACTGGCAGGGATCAGTTTTCTGAGAAGGTCTCACATCCTTTCCATCCCACTTAATCCCTTTTCTTCTTGTATCCACTTGAGAACTTTTCACACCAATCCTAATACAAATTTTCAACTTCTATATCTGTCTTGCTCTCAGGACTACCCTATCTTCCTGACTTATAGACTCCCCCTCTGATTCTCCATTAATTAAATGTTACAGGACATGAATCTCCCTTACTCATTACATAGCCAATCCCTGCTCCTAAGGAGCTTACATTCTTTTGGGAGAAAATAAACTCCACTCTTGATTATTCCTTGATATCCTTGTGAGTTTCAGTTTTCTAATTTAAGTAGCATTTCTCCAATTGTTTAATTTTCATAATTGTGCAAAACAAATGTCCATCCATTTGTCAAAATCCCACTTTTTAAAAAAAGTAATCTAGTTTCTGCATCCTTTTCTAATCCCTCACATTTGGCTAATTTTTGTTTTTTACATCCTGCTTCATTAAAGTCTATTAACCCCTGCACAGATCTCCTTACACAGGATGATATAATTAATCCCTGAATTCTCTGCTAATTTTTCTGATAGGACTGTGCTAGGAGTAAAAATATTTTCAATTGTAGCACATGTTTCTCCTCTTCCTGCCATTAACCTTTTTAGAGTCATTCTATTTTTGCCATGCCATTCTGGTATTGATATCTATTCTGCTATTTCTTTCACTGCTTCTCTGGGGTAACTTATCCAATAATATTCACTCATTGGTGTAGGAATGACCCAAATCCAGAACTAGATTTCTAGCCTTGAATTCATCAGTTATTGATGTATACCTTGACTTAATTATTCCTGATTCAGTCTTTCTTACTTCATCTCATGTCAAGATAAAAGGAATAGTGACTAGTGCCCATTCAGTTCCCGGGCAAAGCAGATTTGAGAGGGTTGCCTCCACAATGTCATACAAGATTTTCTTAGAGTATGCTCATCCAAGAAATTACCAAGCTACCCTTAGTTGTATAATAGACTTGGGGACATGCCATTATAGTCCCCAGATTTTGGAATTTTTAACCCTGCAATGAGAGAAGCTGATTGATCTTCAGAGGTAAGGGACTAGTATAAAACATTACAATTTTCCCCAGGAATATTATTTTGGGAACAGGAGGAATTCACTCCTATGTTTTTCCATATTCAAAGGAAATGATACTATCTGGGCAATGGGCAACCTGTAGCACAGACATAGAATTTGTTTTTTTGTTTAAATTCTTTTACAGAGTACTTTACCAATTCTATTCAGGCATTGGTGTCTATCACTTGCTTTAAGTCCTTAACTTGATTTCAAATCTTCCTAAGAGATCTATGTGTATTACATATATAACCAATTTACTCTTTGATCTGCATTTTCTAAATGTCTAGCCCTTGTAGCAAACCAAACATTATTTCAAATTGGACAGACAGTTCCATTAAAAACCTCTTTCTCTATTAGGACACAATTGTACCTACTTGTGTAAGTCCAGCCTCTACAATTCTATAATTTGATAAGAATCAAGCTGAATTATTTATGTGATATCCTTTCCCAGTAATATTGACCCAGATCTTAACCCAATGTCCCCATCTTAAGCTCCAAATACTATTGCAGCAGGAGAATAGCATTAATCCTACATAACCTCACAGGATTGATGGACTCCTTACAAAAAATCCACTCAGACACTGACTAGTTTGGAGTTCATTCATCAATCAATTCCAGTTCCTTCCCAAACAAATGAGACCCAAAGTCTTTTAGGGTATGGGACAATGATCTCATTTTCTAAAACTACTTCCTGCTGAGAATATTGAGCTGAGTCATCCTAAAGGATCCCATTTGAAGGAGCTTGAGCTGATTGCAGATCTAGTGAGTTGAGTCAGACCCTGAAGCTGGTCAATACAGCTATCTAGTGATGGTCATTTGAAAGTGAATTGCTCAAAAGCTAGTGGAAAACAAACCTGAGAGAGAGCAAGTATAAGGAGCAGAACCCTCATTGTTGGGAGGTGTGCTTATACCTTCCCTCAAAATTCGGTAAATAATTAGACATCATCTCTCTCTCTCTTTCCCTCCCTTCCTTCCTTCCTCCTTCCCCCCCCCCTCTCTCTCTCTCTTATAAATTATATCATATCTCAAAAGCAATTTTCAGAAAGGGGGAATCCCATCAGAATAACAGAGATATTCACAAAATTCTTTATTAACAGGTCTCATTTATCTATCAAAAACTGGATAGTGATAGAGATTAACCCAGACTACTGCATGAGACATATGTATAAAGCCTCCGCCAATGTGTGTGTGTGTGTGTGTGTGTGTGTGTGTGTGTATTTTAGGCATGTATCCTTATAATTCTGAACAGGTTCAGAAAAGGAGGAGAATGGGGTTCAATGGCACTTTTAGAAGTCCCTTGGGCTCCTAGTCTGAGACCAGTAAAAATAGATTTCACATGAGCTTTCGTAGCCTATTGATAGGGCTTAAGAAGTTCCACTGGCTTGGCTCTGGGATTAGAAGCTGGCCTGAAGTTGTTTAAAAACCCCTCAGATTTCTGTAAATTTTCCCATTGATGTAACAAAACATTTCATAAGTTATATCCCTCTAAAAAAACTTGAGTACACTAAAAATCATCTTCTTTAAGCCATAGGAAAGATATTTCAGTTTCAGGTTCAAAAATCAATAAAATAACAGGGCCCACAGATAGTTATATCAATCGTTCTTACATGGGGACCTTATTTCATACAAACATATACATCTAGCAACAGATAGATGACCAGGCCAAATACTCATTTATCTAATTATAAAATATAATGACCACATATTTTCAGATTGGAAACAGCAAAATATTACATACTTGATATGTGCTTATGGCTTCTATTGTCTACTTACTCTAATTATAGAAATTTACTTGAAGAGGAAAAAGCAGGGGCATGATTATAATAGCTTCAAAACTGATCCTTCAGGACCTCAATTTGAGGGCATATAAATCACAGGTGACAATCAGTCATGTAGTAACAATCCCACCTTTTAGCCAACTTAGCTCTCAAATGATGGGTTACTAGCTTGATAATTCATTGAATAATCACCCCAAATTCAAATCTCAAATAGTAAATTATAATCCCAAGGGATTTCATCTCAATATCATGTTTCACTAATCAGGTTTTAAATTTTAAACTATCTATCCCATGTGCCTGTAGAGCAAAAAAGCTATAGATCATATTCATTAATCAATGAGACCATGATGCATAATGGGTTTTGAAATAACTACTTTCAGAGAATTTGCTGTTAACAAGAAATCTAACAAACTTCTCTTAGAATTTCCTTGCATTGCTAAGCAATTGAATCTTTGATATAGCATCACAAATGACTTTCCCTTAAACAACCACAGACTTGAAAAATAAAAACATTCAGTTATTAACACTATGCAAATGTAAGCTATTCCTTTAAACAATAGAAGTAATTACTGATAAAATAATTTCACTTAACCAGCAAGGGAGTGGCAGAAGTTGGGGGGTGAGCTCAAGTGAGTGGGTTTGTTTTCTCACTTCTAATAAGCAGTCATACCCAGTAGGAGAAGAGTGGACTGAACCTTCACTTTCCCAAGTCAACAGATCTTTTCTTTTCTGCTTCACTATCCCCCATGGTATCTCTCCTAAATCTACTATGCTTTCTGACCCCTCTTTTCCTTATAGATAACTTTTAGGGTGCTAAGTCCCTTTCAGGATTTAGCCTGCCAGCTAAGGTTTTGTACCAACCTCATGGGGTGTTTGCTTTCTCCTGGCAAATTGCAAGTTCCACTAAGAAACTTGCCCTTTCCATCATTAATTATTAAAACCCCTTTCTATGCTCTTCCACTCTTTTTCATATTTACCATTCCTAGTATCTATTCTATTCCTCCATTTTTGGGTCTTGGAACCACATCTTTTGGTGCCGGTCAAAACATCCTGCTCCTCTCTGTGTGTTCTTTCTCTCTTTTCAACAACCTATCACATCAATAATCCTTAACAATTTTAGATTTCAATATTATGGCAATAACCCCAAAGAACTTAATTAGCACAATTTTCATAAGTAATAGCCATATAGACATAATATAGCCTATCATAAAAGTGGATAAGAATCTCATGTAATTTATAGTCAAATTTCCAATTTTAACATACATACTAATTTTTAAAAGTTTATTTCAAAAAGTGATAATTTAGCTTGTGAGATTTTAACTGGATGTTCCATTCAAACTATCAATTGATTTTGCAATGTCTCATCTTTTAAAAAATATCTAAATAACTTTGAACCAAGTTCCATAAAACTTATACATATGCTGACTAAATTTTAAAGCATAGCTCATAATTTTTACAGATTACTCAATATATAATTTAGAAAGCAACATATTTCATCTAAGGGGAGATACAAACATGTGACCTCTTTAAGTAAGTTACAGAGAACTTTGTTTTTAATAACCATTTTTTAAACTTAAAATCAAATCAAATACAGATTTAAATTTCTAGTAACAACATTACAATATTAATGCACATATATTTCTAAAATCTAATTCCCAAATGCATCAATTGAAAGTAATTCTTTCATATACCATTTAAATTTAAACACAGTAATTTAGACCACATTTTTAGGCGAAAACTCTCCTCAAAAACTCCATTCTTCTAGATTGCCCAAAATCTTTGGAATAAACTATAAGACCTGAGATGGAAACATAGGCCCCTGGGACCAAAATGGCAATGGCTACTATCTCCCCCCCCTTAAATTTTATACTCTTCATATGTGAACTGCTGTCCCCAAGCCATGCGGAGATAGACCACACACCCTTTTTTTACAGAATCCAGAGTCTCCTGAGAAGTTGGGACTCATCTAGAGAAAAACTGAGGCTGACTCCAGAGCATAGGATTTTGGGGGAGCCTACCATTCTTTGGAGAGGCTGGATTGGACATAAATCCACAAGTAGCAGCTTTGGTCATTCCCAGGCCCTTCTAGGGAGAGAAGATTGAAAGTTTAAGAAAAATTCAGATTACTTTGCATCAAGATGCCTTACAAACGCTTTTAAATCCCAAAATGGCCATTTCTTTTACTTTGTAATTCAGCTGACTGAGAGAATCATAGAAGACAAAACACAGACTCACACACACACAAACACAAACTGCTTTTAAATTCCTTTCTTTTGCAATCTGTTTTTTAGGTTCATGCTCCGATTAATTGGGCTTAGACTGTTCCTCTCCTTCCTCTAGAGGGACAGAGGAGGTAGGAGCTGCCTTGGGAAGAGAGGGTGTATGCAGGGGAGGAAGAGATGGGACCTATGTGGGGTTTCTGTTCCTCCTTTCCACCCTTCTTCTGCATCAGTAGCTGCCTCTTCTCAGCAACCAAAGTGCTGCATAGGAGCTTTCTTCTGGATTGAAAGGCTCCTTAATATTTACATAATTCCCAATTCTGAAGTTTACTTTTCAAGGGGCTTTTCTACTGATATCTTGGGTTTAAACTTGGACTTAATGGGCTTAGATTGTTCTTTCCCCATTTTACTGAATTTGGTATAAAGCAATTATGGAGGGGTTACCCCCTTCTCTCAGTCATTGGGAAGGGGTTTCCTAAGCAATATTCCTTTAATTGGATCACTTTCTCTAAGGATCCCAGGGTCCCTGTTCAGCTCTGCTTACTAGGCGCTGCTCCCAGGGCCCCATTCAGTTTTCCCTGCGGTTATAAATGTATTTCTTATGTAACTGTCCATCTCACAGGCCAAGTTTTCTCTCTCTCAGTCTATTGGAGCTTCTTTTGTTTTCTGCTCTGGCAAGTCCGATTTTTCGGGCTCCTATTTTTCCCACAGTAGGATCTTCTCTGTCAAGTCCAAAGACAATCAGGGGCTCCTACAGACACCTATCTGCATTTGGGAGTGATGAGAGTTGCCAGTGAGAGAGCACAAGTTCCAGATCAGCCCCCAGAAACTGTATGGGCCAGTGACCACTAACCTCAAAATAATTTAAATAGATGTTTCTCAGAGGCAGAGCAGAAAGCAGTTTATTCAATTTCTGCAGAAAAAGACTATTGTCTTCATCAGGATATTCTAGTCAAGTGAGGCAAAGGACAGGCAACAGAGTAGGTTTTTTTATGTCCTGTAACAATTTTTACCTCATCTTGGGCCCCAGTTGTCCTTGACTTCATATCAGGGTTCACAGTCTATCACAAGAATTCACCTTATCCTCAAGGTACAAGAACAGGGGAACTATAGATTACAAAGCGGTTTGTTTTGAGATTAAGCAAGTGTACAAATAAGGGTTTTTTCCATAACTCTAAATTATGGCAGGAATCAGTTTTCTGAGAAGACCTCACGTCCTCTCCATCCCACTTACTTACTATGGCACCCAATAGCTTGTGGCAACCACAAGGTACTTTTTTTTTTTTTTGGCTAAGGCAATTGGAGTTAAGTGACTTGCCCTGGGTCACACAGCTAGGAAGTATTAAACGTCTGAGATCACATTTGAACTCAGGTCCTCCTGACCAGCCTGATGCTCCATCCACTGCTCCATCTAGCTTCCCCACACAAGATACTCTTGATGTTTTAAATTCATAAGAACTATTAAGACTAGAAAAATCTATTACTGGATTGCTCTTTGGTTACCAATCAAAGAAACAAAGCAGAAGAGGCAGTCAGGGACTGAAAGCCAAATCTCAGGTTTGTCTAGACAAGCACATGTGATTGTTGCCATGTATGTTCAGTTACCATTACTCTTGGGAATGTAGGGAGAGGTATGGTGAGAAAGAACAGAAATCCTCTTCCTATCCTTATTAGAAGTCCAATTAAGGACAATGTCCAACATAATGGAAATATAAATAAACTTTCCTTATATTTTATAGTTCACAAAATAGGTGACTCTTGTATCTTTGATGAAGCCTCTAGGCACAGGATACATGAGGCAAACCCAGTTGCTATGGTTTGGGCAAAGGACAGAACATGTGGTCTACCACAAGGAGCCAAAGATCCATTGAAGCTGAATCTAGTAGATCAGGAGAGGTCCTCTGATTAACCCCATTATAGTATTTTTCCTAACAAACCACAATATGACCTCATTTGTCTCAATGTGATGCATACACAAATAACTATGATATAAAACAGGACATCCTAAATGTATGAGAGATGTAAATAATGTGCTACATGGGGATGAAGAAAGGAAAATTAATTTCTGAAGGACTTTATGGAGGAAGTAGCACTTGAACTGGACCTTAAAAACATAACCATTCTTTTCAATCTGAGTACATCTAATTACATCTAATATACACAGAAATTACATGGCACTTACTAGGGTACTTGTTGATTTGATTGTCTTCATCTTTTAGTTTTGTTAGCTTTTTTTAAAAAATAAGAAATATTACTTAAGTCAATGGGCCATATTTCAGGACTTCAAAATCATTTTATTTTACAAAATTATGCATCATCATCATAGTGTATATTCTGTATTCTAAAAGTAGTTATGGTATATAATGTTTCTTGGAAACAAAACAAAACAAAATGATTAGGGAAAATTTGCAATGCAACTTACACCTGACTGTAATAGCCTAGTGACGAATTTTTCTGAAGGGCTCAAAATCCTTCATAGGTATATAATCATTCTCAATCAGTGCTGACAGAAAATGCCTAACTTGCAAACAAGAGGCTACCTGAAAAGAAAACTCTGTGGGGAGAGTGCTAAACTGTGACTTAATTGCTGGGGACAGGTCCACATTGTAATAAGACCCCTTAGAGAAACAATTTGGAAAAAGAATAAGTTGGAAGCCTTGAGGGAAAGTCAGAATTTTAAGCCATAAAACACATGAACAAGACATAATTATTAGCCTGGAGCTTTATTTTAATGATGTACCATGTCTTAAATATAGCCTGATAGTTATTTGAAAGGTGCCAGCTGCTCAAAATGAAAAAAAAAAAGACAAAACAAAACAAGAGAAAGACACATCATTTGAAATAAGCCTGGAACTAGCTGCATGCCGTCTGTTAGGGTGGTCACCTGCTATGTCCTAAGGGAATGAGATGATGGTTTGCCATATGCCTTCATGGCATCTGTTGGCCATTCCATTTCTTTCCTTACCTCACATCATCTCCAGCCCCAGGCTATGTGAGTACTATATGTCTTAGCATGGTCACCAGTCCATTAGTCCCAGTTCAGCCTCTTGAAACAACCTGATTCTGAACATGGATGTATTTTAGCCTAGGGTCCCTCAGGGGATGGAGTTCCAGACTGTTTCTAGTTTGGTGTTGTCCTGGCAAATTCAATTAGATCCCACTGTGCAAAAGGATAATGATAACTGAATTTGTAGTGCAAATAAGTTAGCAATATGACCTTAACCGAAACAAACATTATTATTATAAATCTTGAATCTGATTGGTCTCAAGGTGAATGTTTGCTTTAGTTAAGTCTATCTTGCTAATTTATTTGCACTCCAGGATTTGGAATCAGAGCATCTGGGTTCTAATTACAGTTTTGCTACTTGGGAAAAATTACTTAATCCTCTATGCCTCGATTTCCTCCTCTGTAAAGTAAAGATGAGTGTTGATTAAATGACTTCTGAATATCCTTCTATTTCTCAGTCTATGATCCTATGTTCCATTGTGTGGCTGCAGTAATTCTTTGGCCCTAGTTTGTTTAGAATGATGTAAGATTGAACCAAATATACTACATTGCTCTCTTCAAGGGAATGGCATGTTCAATTATGAATACATACTTTTCCCCCTAATCAATTATTAATTGATAATTATTTTATCAATTCCTTTCTAATGCAACACTTAGTGGAAAATTTTTCTAGTAGGAGGTGAGAGAGAGCAAGGGGTTCTGGAAATTAGGGGATACAGGGTATGGAAAATGCATGAAATATTAGGAAGATCCCCAAAAGGAGAATGAAAGCATTAAAATGGAATTTTGCTTACTTTAATCAATCAACTCAATTAATTAACTCAATTAGTCAACAATTTTTCAGTGAAGCTATATATTCAGGACTATATTAGAAGTACTACAATTTTATAAAATTTCCCTACTCTTCTGAGTGAGACAAGCTGTGGATGTTAAATTGAATGCTGACTCTGGAGTCAGAAGACCTGATTTGAATCCTGCCTCAGTCATTTATTAACTATATGATGTCTTTTGGACTTCAATTTCTCATCTGCAAAATGAAGGTTGGATTAATTGTCCTCTAAGGTGCATTCCAGTTTAACTCTTATGACCCTATGAATTAGATTGAATTGAGTTTCAGGTAGATGCACCATATGCTACTTCAGTAGTATGAATGAACATGAAGAGATATCCTTGTGAAGTAATTGTTTTTTCCCTCAGTAACATTTTTATTTTTCCAATTACATGTAAAGATAGTTTTCAACATTCCTTTTTGTAAGATTTAATGTTCCAAATTATTTTTCCTTCCCTCCTGTATGTCTCCCTCCCCAAGACAGCATGCGATCTTTGTCATGTTGAACAAGAAAAAGTAAGTCAAAAAAAAAAAAACATGAGAAAGAAAAAGCAGGCAAACAACAACAAATCGAATGCTTCCATCCTTATTCAGTTTCCATCATTCTCTCTCTGGTTATGGATGGCAATTTCCATTACAAGTCTATTGGGACTGGCTTGAATCATCACATTGATGAGAAGAATCAAGTCTGTCATAGTTGCTCATTACAATATTGCTATTATTGTGTACAATGTTCTGAGTCTACTTCCTTCACTTAACATCAATTCATGTAAGTCTTTCCAGATTTTTCTGAAATCAGCCTGTTCATCATTTCTAAAAGGCTACTTTTTCATTTTTTTCCTGTAAAACTAGCACGTGGTAGTTAAACCTGTGTTTAGTAAATTTAAAAAACATAGTGAATTAAAAATATATTTCAAATATTTCAGTTCTCTTTTAATAAAACTTTTTCTAAGAAATATTCTGGTTTATTTTCTTAAGAAAAGAAAGTAAAGGTTATGATGGTAGAGATGAGGAAGTCCATTTCAGGCATGGACAATTACCTGTGAAAGTTTATGGAGATTGGAGACAAAAAGTGTGAAGACAATCAATCAATCAACAATCATCTATTAAGCCTTTATCCTATTCTGGGTATTGTGTTTAGTGTTGGGACAGGATAGTATTCCAGTGTGACTGGAATAAAAGGTACTAGAGGGAATAGTGCAAGAAATACTGGAAAGAAGGCTGGAAGTAGACTTTGGAGGACCTTAAATACTAGACTAAAAGATTTGTTTTATCCCAGAGGTAATAAGGAGTTTCTAGGAAAGCATTTTGAGAGAGTGAGTGACATGACTAGACTTGTATCTTTGTAAAAATGTTTTGGCAGATCAACAAGCATCAGATGTAACGGGTATAAACTAGAACCATTTCTGAATAAGATCAGGGGTGAAACAAGTTTGTCCACTATCACCATTACTATTCAATATTGTATTAGAAATGTTAGCTTTGGCAATGAGAAGAAAAAGAGATTAGAGGAATTAGAATAGGTAAGAAGAAAACTAAATTATCATTCTTTGCAGATGATATTATGATATACTTAGAGAATCCTAGAGAATTAACTAAAAAATTACTAGAAACAAATCACTTTGCAGTATGCAAAATAAATCCACATAAATCATCAGCATTTTATATATTACTAACAAAGTGCAGCAGCAAGAGATACAAAAATAAATTCCATTTAAAATAACCATAGATAATATAAAATATTTGGAAGTCTACCTGCCAAGGCAAAATCAGGAATTATATGAACACAATTACAAAACACTTTCTACACAAATAAAGTCACATTTAATCTCTTGGAAAAATATTAAGTGTTCATGGGTAGGCTGAGTTAATTATAATAAAAATGATAATACTATCTAAATTAACCTACTTATTCAGTGCTATACCAATCAACTCCCAAGAATTACTTAACTGAGCTAGAAAAAAATGACAAAATTAATCTGGAAGAACAAAAAGTAAAGAATTTCAAGGAAATTAATGAAAAAAAATGGAATGAAGGTGGCCTAGCTATGCCAGATGTAAAGCAGCAGTCATCAAAACTATTTGGTACTGTCTAAGAAATAGAGTAGTAAGTACTGACTAAGACGTGGAGTAGTAGGTTAGGTTCACAGGACAAAATAATCAATGACTATAATAATCTAGTATATGACAAACCCAAAGATACCAGGTTTTTGGATAAGAACTTATTATTTGACAAAAACTGCTGGGAAAATTAAAAATTAGTATGGCAGAAACTAGGCATTGACCCATACCTATCACCCTATACCAAGATAAGATTGAAATGGGCTCACGATTGAGATATAAAGTGTGATATTATAAGCAAATTAAAAGAACAAAAGATAGTTTACCTCTGAGATCTATGGAAAAAGAAGAAATTTATGACCAAAAAAGAATTCAAGTACATTATTGAATGCAAAATGAATAATTTTGATTATATTACATTAGAAAGGTTTTATACAAATAAAACCAATGCAGACAAAATTAGAAGGTAAGCAATAAACTGGGATTTTTTTTTTTTACATTCAAGGATTTTGATAAAGGCTTCATTTAAAAAATATATAGAGAATTGACTCAAATTTATAAGAATTCAAGCCATTTTCCAATTGATAAATGGTCAAAGGATATGAACAGACAACTTTCAGATGAAGACAGAAAAACCATTTATAGTCATATTAAAAGGTACTTCAAATCACTATTGATCAGAGAAATGCAACTTAAGACAACTCTGAGGTCCGACTACATACTTCTCAGATTGGCTAAAATTACAGGAAAAGATAATGACAAATGTAGGAGGGGATATGGGAAAACTGGGAAACTAATACATTATTGATGGAGTTGCAATTTGGAACTATGCTCAAAGCGCAATTAAACTGTGCATACTCTTTGATCCAGCAATGTTTCTGCTGGGCTTATGTCC
Organism: Antechinus flavipes; assembly: GCF_016432865.1. Taxonomy (NCBI): domain Eukaryota; kingdom Metazoa; phylum Chordata; class Mammalia; order Dasyuromorphia; family Dasyuridae; genus Antechinus; species Antechinus flavipes. Next base: position 124,647,428 of record NC_067400.1, on the reverse strand, counting down.
TAAAGAGATCATAAAAGAGGGAAAGGGACCCATATGTGCAAAAATGTTTGAGGCAGCTCTTTTTGTAGTAGCAAGAAATTGGAAACTAAGTGGATGCCCATCAATTGGAAACTGAATGGATGTCCATCAGTTGGAGAATAGCTAAATAAGTTATTGTATATGAATGTAATGGAATATTATTGTTCTATAAGAAACGATCAGCAAGATGATTTCAGAGAGGCCTGCGGAGACTTACATAAACTGATGCTAAGTGAAATGAGCAGAACCAGGAAATCATTATACATGGCAATAGCAAAATTATACGATGATCAATTCTGATGGACATGGCTCTCTTCAACAATGAAATAATTCAAACTAGTTCTAATGGTCTTGTGATGAAGAAAGCCATCTGTACCCAGAGAGAGAGGACAGTAGAAACTGAATGTGGACCACAACATAGTATTTTTACTCTTTTGTTGTTCTTTGCTTACATTTTTTTTCTTTTTTTGATCTGATTTTTCTTGTACATTATATTTGTGGAAATATATATAGAAGAATTGCACTTGTTTAACTATATTGGATGAAGGTGAAGAGATGGGGGGAAGGAAAGGAAAAATTAGAATACAAGGTTTTGTAAGGGTGAATGTTGAAAATTGTCTATGTATATATTTTGAAAATAAAAGGCTTTAATTAAAAAAAGAAAAACAATTAAGCAAAGTAAAATCACATGTAAATTTTAAATAAAGAATGTTTTGGCAAGTATTTGAAGGATAGGATTGCAGCAGGGAAGTAATGGAAACTGGAAGTTAATGAATTGTCTAGGAAAAATTCATATTTGTGATTTTGTCTAGGGTTTAAAATTTTTAATTAATTGTGTAGTGAATACCAATGTACTTTCTCAGAAGTATAACCACATCATCTTACTTGTGTAACTTTCTGGAGATAAATGATTTTAAACAAATCTTCACATTATGTCATGTGTCAAAGTAGAAGTGTTCATAATCGCTTAGTGGTGGAGAGAACGTTTTATGTGACACAGGAGAGAAATAGAAGCTGAACACATTACAGTTTTCTTCTTGTCCATTTATTGTTTTGATTTGTCTCAAATCCCCTTTCCTTGTTATTATAATAGACTTTCTAACGCCACTCCTCAACAGCTTGAGCAGATCCACAGAAACTTTATATATATGAATAATATAAATTGATGTAGCAATATATTTTCTTTGATTTCATATAACACATACGGCACAAATCCCAATAAAATGAGACTAGAGGATATTACAAATTCATTTGTTGGTGTTCAGTTTCTCTGTGAGTAAATAAATATACATGTTTTAAATTAAGAATGTGAAGTCCATTATTTACATGCTGCCTCTTCTACTGTTGCTTTTATGATGTTTTATTAACATTTTTGAGAAAGCAAACTTCTTCCAAAGTGTTGTACTGAAACGCAATTTTGACTGAAGTAGTCCTGAAAAAGTTAAATGTTTAGTGACTGTGTGAGGGAAACAAATTACTTCCAATGTTCTACAAAGCAAAACTTCTTAAAGTGGGTCCAAACCCCATATGGGATTGCATAACTAAATGTAATTGTCAAGAAAAATTTTGCAACAGTAAAAGGTGTCATATATTCTCCCAAGATTTAATTCTTTATGTAAAAATAAACAAGCACATCTGTCTCATTGGTTTGAAATTTGCTTTTATCTTTAATGAATGGTAAAATTATATATATATATACCAAAAATTATTTTAAAATAAATTTTGTATGATTTTTTGTCAGCAAGTGTTTGATTTGTGTACCTATCTTATATACTTAAATACCTGGAGTTATGTAAAATTTTCTCAAGCAAAAAGGGGTCACATATGTAAAAAGTTTCAGAAGCCTTGATTTAGTGCAGAGAGAATCTTAGCTTGTTAATGAACTTTTCAAAATGGATTAAGAAAACAATTCTTCAGTTTTGGCAATTAGGAGATCATTGATAACAATGGAAGGTATTTGCAGCTGAATGATGATATAGGAAATTAGAATACACACTCAAATATGTCATACTCAAAATATGATCTTTTGCCATCAGAATATATCAAAGAACACCATTATCTATTTCATAATTGATTAAAAATAAAAAAAAAGTGATAGAAAATAAAAGCCCTTTGTGTAGGAAATTAGAAATAGGAATATAGTGCTAGATCATTACCATTAATGAGTTAGAACTTGTTTGAAATAATCTTTACTTTTTATGTTAAAACTTTTTTTATCATTAAATCATTTAGAGACATCATTTAAAAATACTTTGAAATAATTTTTAAAATTCCCTAAAATAATAAAAAAATTTCCCTCAATAATTCCATTCCCACTAACTTCTAGCAGTTTTGACATTCACCGGGTAGCTCTCAAGTCTGCCCAAATTATATACTCAGTGCTGCTATCATTACCAACATACTCCTGGAGGGAAGAAGACTGGGAGCTAACTTGGCTGGTACAATTCAGAGCTAGAGTGAATATGACTTCACAGCTTTGTTGATTGCTCTTATTACTATTATATGCTATGTGTGGGTCTGAGTGACTAACCTCATGGAATAACTCATTAATCTATCTTCAGATCTTCCTCAGTACCGGCTCTATTGTCTCAACAAATGTACTATTTCTACTATGCCTTTATGGTAAGATCAATCTATTTTGTTTTTGTTATTGTTCAGTCATTTAGTCATGTCCGATTCTTCATGAGCCCACAGACTGTAGCATGTCAGGCCTTTCAATCCTTTACTATGTCTTAAAATCTGTCCAAGTTCATGTTCATTGTTTTCTTTTTTTAAATTTTGTACAAATCTGGTTATTTTTCTTTTTTTATTATTATTATAGTTTTTTATTTACAAGATCTATGCATGGATGATTTTTCAGCATTGACAGCTGCAAAACCTTTTGTTCCAACTTTTCCCCTCCTTTCCCCCACCCCTTCCCCCAGATGGCAGATTGACCAATACATGTTAAATATGTTAAAGTATAAGTTAACTACAATATAAGTATACATGTCCATATGGTTATTTTGCTGTGCAAAAAGAATTGGACTTTGAAATAGTGTACAATTAGCCTGTGAAGGGAAATCAAAAATGCAGGAGGACAAAAATATAGGGATTGGGAATTCTATGTAGTGGTTCATAGTCATCTCCCAGAGTTCTTTCGCTGAATGTAGCTTGTTCCATTCATTACTGCTCTAATGCAACTGATTTGGTTCATCTTATTGCTGGAGATGGCCACGTCCAATAGAATCGATCATCATATAGTATTGTTGTTGAAGTACTCCTCATTTCACTCAGCATCAGTTCATGTAAGTCTCTCCAGGCCTTTCTGAAATCATCCTGCTGGTCATTTTGAACAAAACAATAATATTCCATAATATTCATATACCACAATTTATTCAGCCATTCTCCAATTGATGGGCATCCACTTAGTTTCCAGTTTTTGGCTACTGCATGTTCATTGTTTTCAAGACACTATCCATCCATCTTAACCACTCTTTTCCTTTTGCTTTCAATCTTTCCCATCATCAGGGTCTTTTCCAATGAGTTCTGCCTTTTCATTATGTAGTCAAAGTATTTAAACTTCAATTTCAGTTTTTGACCTTCCAGAGAATAGTCTGAATTATTTTCTTTGAGTTTTGACTGATTTGATTTCCTTGTTGCCCAAGGGATTCTCAAAAATCTTTTCCAGCTCCACAATTCAAAAGTATCGATTCGCAGGATTCAGATTTCCTTATAGTCCAATTCTCACAGCCATACAGTGCTACTGGAAAAATCACAACTATCTCTGCTTTTTAGTAAGCTGTTCCTATTTGCCATAACTTTCCTTCCAAAGAATGTCTTAATTTTATGACTACAATGTCCATCTGTAGTGACACAGGAGCTCAAGAATATAAAATTTGAAACTTTTGGCCAGTATATACCTACTATCAAACTGACATCCTTCCTCTGACAAGGCACCTTTTGATATCTCAGTGGAAATGTCAGAAGTATCAGCTTCTTTCTATTTTTTCTTTTATTTGGTATTTTATTTCCCCCCAATTACATGTAAAAACAATTTTACACATTTGTTTTTAAAATTTTAAGTTCCAGATTCTCTCCCTTCTTCTCCCCAACTCCTTTTATAGAAAATGCAAGCAATTTAAAAGAATCTATTTATTTTGAAGATCATAATAATTTCTTGAAAATTTTACTTTATCCTTTGAAATGTATGATAGTACAACTTTACAGGAGAAAAAAATGATAAATTTTTCTAAATATGTTGTAAAGGGTACTTGACAGGCATGAGTTCTGATCCTGAATTTTCAACTACTTGGTTGTATGGTCTGAGACTTGTCACTTAAATTTCTGGGCTTTATTTTGTTACCTTAGATTGGAATTTCTTTACCTTTGATTGCATCTAAGGTTATTTTAGATTTAATATTCTGTTATTTGAGACAACTTGATTTCAATCTTGTGATGAGAAAAATACAGTCTGGTTACTTAAACAATTTATTAATGTATTTCTTTGGTGAACGACATAAGAGTTGACTGAAGGAATTGACAATTTTTAGCTCGTAGAAGAAAAAAACATGGATTTTTGGGTCATTCAACAGAAAAATATACTTTTTCTGGCCTTTGTGACTTCAAATCTCTCCAGAATAATAATTATGTAAAAAAGATAGAACAATTTCAATAGTATCCATGGCATCCATGCCATGACATCATGGTAACTTCTGCACTGGCTTCAATTCCTTCTTAACTATATAGCCATTAAAGCTTAAAAATGCACTAAGATTTTTGGAACACTATTTGTTCAGTATTTTCCAGTTTGAAGATATTCTCCTTGATAGATAAGATGAAAGCAAAATAGGAATTGAATAGTACTTTGTTCTCTCCATCAGTGGTTAACATTACATTCCCTGTTTTAAGCAGTGAGACATATCTCTTTCTGAATACAGTTTTAATTTTTTTTAATACATAGAAGAGAGTAGAAGGAAGTTCAGAAAATAGTCTTGCAAAAGTCCTGCAAAAAAGCAGGACTAAGTTGGTATATTTAATATATACTTTTAAAAATAAGATATCTATATACAAGAACCTCATAGTTTTAGGCACATCACTTTTTCCCCCCAGAAATGTCCTTCCTGTTGATGTTTAAGTTCATAATAAAAAATAAAATTTAGTAAAAGAAACAAACTTGTTTTTTTATCTTTAGCATTTTTATAAGCCTCCCTCATTTCTTTTTGGAATTTAAGTCATCCTAACACTCATACAGGTTCACATCCCTGTTTTGTATTCATTTGCTGTTATGTGCTCCTCCTTCTATCTTTTGTAGATGTTCTTTTTAAACTCTGAGTTGGTTTGAGAGTTCACATCGATTTCTTTAGATTTCTACTTTTCTTTCTTGTTGGACTGGACTGTGGTTGTATGGTAAGAATTTTGTCTTTTGTGGCTCTCTTTTTCCCTCTTGAGCTATCTTTCTTTTTGAGTTTTGGGCCATGGGATCATATTATCTTATTTCTTAACTTTTTGAAATCCACTTACTTGAATCCTAAGATACACATACAGCTATGGTTAGTATTCTCTCCCTTTGCTATTAAGGAGAGAGTGGAAATTCTGACAAGTTAGAGGACCTGATCTCAAATACTGCTTCTGATGTTGAATATCCATAGAACTTAAGGCAAACTTCTTATCCTCCCAAGCCCTAAGTTTCCTCATTTATCAAATAAGACAATTGAAATTAGATGGCTTCTAGGGATTGGGTTCAAATTCCATCTCCATTGATTATTATGTGACCCTCAATAATTGATAAATTCCCCAAGTTTCCTAATCTGTAAACTAAGGGAGTTAGACTAGATGGTTTCTGAGATTCCAGAGCTATAGATTTTCCATCTTATCATGAGTTTTAAGATGAAATTTTCACTTTCTCCCAAGGTTCTCATCATTTCCATTTCAATTGTTTTTGGTTATTGATTAGAATCAAATACACAATAGCACAAACTGTTATTGTTCTCTCTGCCTTTTGAGAAATAAAATCATTCAGCAAAACAAGAAGACAGAAAGATGAGACTTCTAGAAGATATACAGATGGTTGAAATTCCATCTAGATCTTGCTTTCATTCAAATTGGTGACATATAGTAGCAAACTGATAAACATAATTTTCATTTTATTTTCTCCAAAATGCTTTCCACTTTCTTTCTATTTTTTGATTTATAGATTACCATATTAGTGTTTACATTCTTGATAAATAGCATTATTCCTCAACTGTTCCAAATACTGTAAAGAATAAGTTAACTGTTAAGATATAGAAGGATAAAAGATTGTGGTCATCTAGTAGAATTTCAGAGTTCTAGAATTTGGAGGGCAATTCTGAGATATAGTAAGGTTTAAGATATCAACTCTTGAAGTGCTTGGAAGTGAAGAAAGAGCCCAGTACTTATGCTCTGCTTCCAAGTTGAATGTGTTTCTGAAAATAAAGTTTTGAGGTAGGACTCTTCATGTGATGATATGACCTTTAAAAAGTTCAAAAGACACAATTTCTGGGTGATTAGTCATTTTATTGACAATGCTGTCATTTTAATAAAAAAGGTTATAATGGCAGACTCAAGGCTTATATATATATATATACACATATATATTATATGCATATAATATATTATATAATAATACATAACAAATACATAATAATTATATATATAATAATATATAAAACATATACCCTTGAAAAAAATGGGTGTTCCAGATAGTGGCATTTGACTCTGATTAGTTAACAAGAAAAAGGAGAGAATGAATATTACAATGAGGGGGTGGGCCTATTCTAATAGACTTCAATTCTATCATTCACTTCTAAATTATCTCCAGCCTAAGCAACCTAATCAAAAAAATTATCTGCACCCAAACCAAAGTAGAAATTCACCTTAGATTAGACTCCTTATAAGTTTGGGTGGAATCTGAGTGAGATAGAGGAGAAAGTTCAACCTTCAGAAACTGAGTTTTTAAAATGAGAACTTTATCCTGGATATCCCTCTGTAGAGGACCGAAGATAGTGGGGAACTCTAGGAAAGGTATACTTGAAGCAAGGATACTTACAGCAAGATGTTTACTCAGTGTGATTGATGAGATAATGGTTCTCTAGTTCACATATATTTAGTGTGATATAATGATGTAATCACTCTAGTCTGATATAATTATATAATCACTCTACTTGGCATATACTTAGTGTGATGTAGTGATGTAATCAGACTGAGGTATTTAAGGGCTGAGAGGAGAAGAGCTCAGGCTCAATCTCAGACTCAGACAGGGACACAGAGGAGACATAGAAAATGGAGACAGAAATAGAGATCCTCCTGGTGGCTCTCCTGCCTTCATCACTGCTCCATCTAAGACCAAGGCTCGTCCAGAGATCTTCCAGAGAGCTAGTCTGGACATTATGTCTCTCCTTTTCCCCCTTTCTTTCAGTGGGATGTTATGATAAAATACCTATAAGAATATCCTTGAGGGTGCTGAAAAATATTGGAACATTTGGTTTACTTTTGTTGAGAATATATGAATGCTTCACTTTTGAAACACTAAAGGGAATGATTTATGGAAAGAAAGTAATTTTAGAAAAGTTTCCTAATATACTGTGTTGTGAAATGATAAAATATCCAAGTTTTTTGGAATCTACCATTTAGCTTTCTATAGTCACAAGGTAGCATTATTGGTGATTACAAATAGGTCCTGGAATTCCAGGAGCAGAGAACTTTGAAATGATGCACTTGAATCTAGGTTAGCAAGGTACTTATAATTAAGCACTATTCTAAGTATTAGTATAGTGATGTGATTGTACTGAGATATTTAAGGGAGTCTCAGACACAGAAGACTATCTCTCAGCCACAGCTCTCAGCCACAAACACAAGAGAAGACTCCAGATTCCAGACTCCATCTTTGACCAGCCATGTGGTAGCTCTCCTGCCTCCTTCACTCCTCCACTAAGACCAAGGACTCTGGCTAATCCCAAGAACCTCCAGAGAGCTAGTCCAAACATTATAGCAGAATCAGAGAGACAGAGAAACAGGAGAGAAAAGGATTAGTTAGTAGGTAATTAGGCAATAGGTAAAAATTTTTGATGCTTAAAAACTTTGTGAGCTAGTAAAAGCTTATTCTCTTCTTTGTCTAGTTATGTATTTTATATATATAGGAAATATTATTTTAAACAACATTGACTATAATATTACCTCCAAAGATTAACTTATGTTTGTTCTATCATGGAGGTGATTTGTTCCCTTAAACTGTCTCTTAGTTTTAAAAAGTATTTTCACTTGAATATTTCCTCAATTGATATAAACTCAATTGATATAAATTGATATAACTTTTTTTGGTTATAGGACTAAAATTAAGAAAATAATGAAAATTATGGAAAATATTTTTTAAGTTGGTCGCACTGATACATGATTTATTATGTCCCCAATTTCCCCCTTTAATTTCTAAAGGGAAGTTATAGTTTCTATTTTACACTCTGTCTTTGGTTGTCCAAAATGGATGCACCTGGTCTGTGATGTTTAGTAAAAGAATAATTATTTTTTCAGTTCAAGGTGACAATTTAATTTATTTTATTATGAACTCTTTCAGATTTCCCAGGGAGTGTATTTTTTTTGTGTGTGGATTTAATGTGCTCCATTGACTGCCAGTGTAGGGTTCGATAGTTAATTTATTCTCTTTGATAGGTAACATATCCACAGCCTTTGGGGTTTGGACTGAAAGGCCCTTTCAAGAAAGGATGATGTGGGATGACTTTTTAAGAGAAGATAGATTCCTACAGCCAGGGCTTTATTGTAAATGTCAATTAGATTGAGAAGTGTTATAAAAAAAAGATAATTTGCATAGCTACAGGGGACAAATGCAAATATTATTCTGAAGCCCCCTTTTCTGGCTTTTCAGCAGCCCTCTCAAAGTAGCATTCCCTTTTCCTCAAGGGAATGAGAAAGGGTGGCCATGTTGTGACTGGATTTAATTTAAGGCCGCCTGAAAGAGAAGCTACAAGTTTTCTGGAAAGGAGGGAAAAAAAATTTAATAGCTCCTGGAAACCTACAAAATAATGTTCAAACTTGAAATGTAAGTTCATTCCAAGTAGAGATTGTTTCACTTTTTTTTAAACTTGTACACATAGTAGACACTTAAGTTTTTATTGATCCAATAATTGATTGGGAACACAGTGTTAATTGCAAGTGATTATTGTTAGTGATAATTGCAGGTTTAAAGCTTAGTCCCACCCACATTTACTGACATCATTGCTTCCCTAGATACTCTTCTTTGTCTACTTTTTTTGCTGATTAAGATTTGTTTTTCCTTTATTTCCTTCTTTCTTCTACATCTAGCTCTTTCCTTTTCACTACTTCCTAAACAACCCTTGTAGTGCATGGAAGTATAAGTAGGGAACCCAGTGCCTCTTACTATTTGCTTACAGGTTGCATGTGTTCCTGGAAACAAAGGTCTGATTGGGGGCCCCTTGCAAATTTTTTTGGGAATTCCAAATTCCAACTGCAAACCTCTACAAATTCTTTTCATAAGATTCTTAGAACTGGATAGGGCCTTAAAGGCTATCTTGTTCAAATTTCTCAGTTTGCAGATGTGGTTAAATGGGATCTCAGAGGAGTTGAGAGACTTGTGGAAAATCACATAAGTAATAAGTGGCAAAACACATTTTTGAACCTAGGTTCTCTGATAAATCCAACTTTCCCTCTTCTGTGCCATGCATTCATGCTCTTGAGATCAGTATGTTAAAGAAAGAAATTATGTTATATAATTGCAGATAGAATCCTATGTTAGAAATAGAAAGGACTCAAAAAAATCTTTCTAGTCCAACTTTCTCATTTTATAGATGAGAAATGTCCAGGGCGTGAATTGACTCTTCTATGGTCACTCATCCGGGAAGTTTTGAGGTTGGATGTGATCTTAACTTTTGATTTAAAGTTCAGTACTTTTTCTACCATAGCAAGAGAAATCATGAGATATAAACCACAAGTTTTTCTCTTCCCCCAAACCTAATATAATAATAGAAAAAGAATACAAGATCATATTTCATTTAAATTTGCTATATTTCCTGATTTCTTTTATTCTTTGTATATATAGGAAGTAGTTATGTGCCAATTCATACAGTAGTCTTAATTTATCTTTTTCAAGTTTCTTTGAGAAGAGACTTGTTTTGTTTGGGTCAATTTTCCCTATTTCAAAGATGCCTGGTGTGCATCTAGTGGGACATAAGAAATAATGATAAGAAATAAATAGAGGAATTAAGTATTTATGTATTACACTATACAACTTCATTTGGTGGATCATCTTTCATGCCAACAATCTCCCTAAACAGTTTATACTCAATAAAGAGTTTCAGAGATAAGTAATAAATAATAGTAGAGAAAGACAAGAATTGAGATAAATTAGTTGGGGAGGTAGGGATAGGATGATTTTCCACTAAAATCTGAAAAGAAATGAGGAGTTTTTAGGTGAAGAGGCACAGGAGAAGTATCATGATGCATAGAGCCCACAAAAGAAGCCTTAAACCCAGTATTCTTAGTTAAGAGGTTAGGGAGCAAAAACACATGGCTTTCAATGTCTAACTCCGTAAAATGAGAAAATTGGATTATATGATGTTTACAGTCCCTTCTAAACTAGAACAATTTAAGATTTTATGATTCTTTTGCTAGACCTTTGGACTATAGGGTTCAGTGAATAACAAAGAAGAAGGGTAAAGAAAGGGGAATGAGAAGACATATATAACTTAAAAGAGCAAATATATAGTTCTGTTCTTGAATTTTTAGTTTTGTGGGTTTGCCTTCTGTGGTGCCATGTACCTAGATTTCCCAGAATATCTTGGTGTCTAAGTTAGAGGGCGATACCCCAATCCTTTTTCTTTTCTTTGAGATTTATTCATAGCTTTTGTTTTTTAAAATCCCAACCCCAACAAAAAAATTGCAAATGTTACATAAGAAAAACCTATAGTCCACTTGGAAATTTCTATACCTCCCATGGGAAAGAATAAGGTTTGTTCTCTTGAAAGCATTTTTACAACTATTTTAAGGTTTCAAAGAAGTAAAAAAATTAAATTAGTTTCTCTCTTCCACCTCTCAATCATGTTTGTAGATTTGCATTCTGTTTTAGAGTACAGGAATGGTATTAACCATTTCATTCTTATTTTTAAACCATGCCATATTTAAATGTCTACTAAAGTATGAGTGACAATATTTTGAGATCATTATATATTTGAAGATGCTGTAATTAAGTATCCAATATAATCTCCTAATGTCAGAAGTTTATTGTTCATGGTAATTCCATTGTACAACAAGAGGCAAATAAGTGCTAGGGCCAAGCAAAATTAGAACCATAAATCAGATTAGCCATTTATTTATTTATTTAAACAAACCAACCAGTTCAATAAATCATTCTGTACAGCCTATATATTATTCTTAGTAACTTTCTTGTATCAACATCTGCAGATGGTGGATTCTAGTACACATTTTTAAACGAAAGGTTTCTGTTACATTTAAAGCTAATCAATGTAAATTGTTTTTATAAAAGCTTTAATTCCTTGGAATGAAGTGCTGTAAACTCAAGTTTTACAGAGGGCAGGGTTTGAACTGAAACTTGAAGGAAGCCAGGGAAGCCAGGAGGGAGAAGTAAGAGGAACAATCTAGACAAAGTGGACAAATCAGTGGAAAGATACAGCAATAGAAGGTGTGGGTCATATGTCAGGAATAGCAAGAAGGTTAGTATTAATGATGTTAGAGTATGTGAAACAGAGTAAAGTATGTCTTAACACAGAATTTTATATTTGATCCTTGAAGTAATAGAGAATTGATGGAGTTTATTAAATGGGATGTCGAAATGGTCAAACCCTCTCACCCCTCTTAGGAAAATAACTTTGGCAGCTTTGTAGAGAGTGGATTGGAATGGGGAGAGACTTGAGGCAGAAATCAGTTAGAGGACTATTGCAATAGTCCACACAAGATAATGAAAGCCTGAACTAGAAGGGTGGTTGGTGGAGTGAGTAGGGGATATCTATAAATGAGATGTTGAGAATGCAAAAATGGCAAAATATGACAACAGATTATATAGGTAGAGTGAATAAGAGTGAGGAGTCAGGGCTGCCACTGAGATTGCAGACACAGATAATTAGGAAGGAATTGTTTGTGGGAAGATAATGAATTTCTGTTTTGGTCATGTTGAATTTGATATGTCTACAGAATATTTAGTATAAGATGCCCAAGAGTCTTTGTAACTGCAACCTGTTCTGTTTGTATTTCTTCTAGGGGAAATTAAAAACTGGGTGAATTATAAATGGATTGTTTTTATTGCTGGAGAAAATGAAAGTGCTAAGGAGAGGATCTCTGCTTTCTGACTTGTAAGAGAATTCCATCGATTTAGAAATCCTGTCCAAAAAATGCAGCTGGTGAAGCTTATTAGGCATAAATGTAGATCAATTAGTCAGTCAATAAACATTTATTAAGTATCTCCTATGTACCAGGCACTGTGCTAAGCACTAGGGAGATAAAAGAGGTGAAAAGTCATTCCTGCCTTCAAGGAACTCACAATCTGAAGAGAGAAACAAATAAATACATATGTACCAACAATTTATATATAGGACAAAGACAAAATAATTAAAAGAAGAAAGGAACCAGAATTAAGAGAGGTTGGGAAAGGTTTCCTATAGAAGACAGGATTTTAGTTGGGACTGAAAGGAAGGCAGGGAAACCAACCAGTAAAGACAGATGAAGAGGAGAAGAATTCTAGGCATTGGGGCCAGATAGAAAAAAATCCCAGTCAAGAGATGGAGTGCCTTGTGAATAGCAAGGAGGTTAGTATTACTGGATCAAAATGGTGGGAAGTAAAATGTAAAAAAGAGTGTAAAAGGTAGGAGAGGGTTAAGTTATGAAAAACTTTGGATGTCAGTTGGGGATGTGTGAGCATTTTTGTGTGTGTGTGTGTGTGTGTGTGTGTGTGTGTGTGTGTGTAAGAGAGAGGAAAAATGGGAAAGAGAGAGAGAGGCAAAGAGAGACAGAGAGAGGCAGAGAGACAGTCAGGGACAAGAGACAGAGACAGAGAGACAGAGAGATAGAGTGAAAGTCAAAGACAGAGTGACAATCAGAGACAGAGATGATTAGACCAGCACTTTAGGAAAATCCCATTGGTGGCTGAATGAGGTATGGATTAGAATTGGGAGAGACTTTAGACAGCAGATCATGGGCTGATTTTTTTGGCCAGGGTTTCTAAATTGATAGAATTCTCTCATAAGTTAGAGAGCAGAGATCCTTTCTCTAGCACTTTCATTTTCTCCAGCAATAAGACCAATACATTTATAATTCACTGAGTTTTTAATTTCCCCTGGAAGAAATACAAACAGAGCTGGTTCCAGCAACAAAGGGTGGCTTTGAATCACTCCCATAACAGTGGATGTCAACAATTAACTGACTAGCTATGAAATTCATCTCCCAGGAGGTTCCAAAGTACATGCCCTTGCCCTTCATATGAAAATAGAATCAAACCCCAAATCTTACCATTCTCTTATTCAGAAAAACCAGTCAGAGAATTTTTTTTGATCACTCCTCCCCTAATATTATCTTACCAATTAAATATTTGTCATCTTTGTCAATCAAACTAGGGTGCCTTTGGATATATTTTCCCCATTATCAATTCTAGATAGTTCTTTGAGCTCTGAGGACCACTTAATAAAACAGTTGCTCTTTTCTTGAATGCTTTCTCCAGCATTTTTCACAGAGAAGTTCACAACAGTTTCCATGATACGTAGTTTCTAGAGTCTTCACAAATTTTATGTGAGGGCTCAAATCTCCCACAGCTGTACAAAACTCCTATGTTCATAGAGGACTTGGTTTTTGTACATGTTCAGTTGTAATCTCAAAAAACAATTAGAAAGGAGGGAAAAAATAAAACAAAGCACACATATGAGACCAAGACAACTAGATCCTGATTCATGTGTTATTAGGGCAGAAAAGACCAAATGACCTGGAAGGAGTTTATGGACCAAATACTGGTTTTACATGGATTAGATCCAATCTTGGAGGCTACATAAAGAAATCACTATAATGATGTGGGTGATGTAGACAGACACCAGGTGATGGCAGGCACCAAAAGTTAGGGTTCAGTCATGTGAAGAATTCCCAATGGCCATTCTTTTTGGCACAAGGTAAATTTATTTAGGAAAGAGGTAACAGACAAAATGAAAGGATACAATAGACACCAAAAATGATAAAAGTGAAATAGAGTGGGAGAGCATATGAAAGTCAAGTTCCTCAAGGGAATTCACAATGACCTAATGGAAAGGGAGCACCCCATGAGATTGGGGCATTCCTTTAGCTGGCAGGCTAAATCCTGACAAGGACTCAGCACCCTAAAAGAATTCGTTAACTGTCAGGAGGGAAAGTGGGGTGGGAAAACATAGTGGAGTTAGAGAAGATATCACGAGGCATGGGGAAGGGGTAAAGAGAAAGACATCTTGAGGTCGATTGTAGTAAAGGAATGATGTAAAGGAGGGCAGCAGCCATGAAATGGCCCATAAGTAGATTTTATAGGGAAAATTTAAGCTCAGGTTCACAACTGGGATTTCTGACAGGACATGGCAAGATGAGGCTGCTGGAGAAATCCCCAGAGGGTGGGTCTCAGAGGTTTGACCTGACTTGGATTTCTGACTGGATGACTTCCCCAAAGAATGGGAGCTAAACTGATCTCTCTCAGTGCCATCTGCCTGCTTGCCCCAGGGATCAATTCTTTAGTTTCTCTTTGTCCAACATACCATTTAGGACCTTATAATAGATCTGTCTTGCTATACCCTCATTTAAAAAGTGATATTTGTATATTTTTAAACAATATTACAGTCATTTTCCAATATATTTCCCCAATGCATCACACCCACCCTTGTTAACAACAAAAACCAATTAGTACAGCTGATTGATTCTGCATATATACACTACATTTCATACCCAGACTCTCCCATCTCTCTAGGGGGAAAAGAGATAGGTGCTATCAAGGATTATATTTCTTGAGAATTAAGGTAATTTTTTTAAAATTTCAAAGTCTCTTTCGGTTTAACAGAAAATATTATCAATTTACCTTCAAATTTGCATCCTCCACATATACAGAAAGCGTAGAAGTAAAAAGTGGTACTGTGACCTTCATTTTAAGAAATCAATATGGTTTCCAAGTTTTCTTTAGATTCCTTGATATCATCGTAACTTTTTCCTCTCTGGTTCTGGCATCAGCCCTAAATTGACCCAGAGGCAAAACTTCTCCATTGGTGGCTCCAGCAAATCTAATTCATGACCTCTATCTTTTCTGGTTTTTTTTTTTCCTCCACTATTCTTATGAAAACACAGCACATTTAAGTATGCTTAAAGCATTAGAATGGTGCTACTGGCTATAATTAAAGTTCTGTCAGCCTTTCCATTATAACTCCCTCTTTTCAAGGTTTAATATCTCAGCGATTTTTAATCCCATTGGGCTAAACTTGATAGAGAAAGTTGTCAGCATGAATGTAAATTTTTTCCTCTCTTAAATATCATCAATCCATTAAGTTCCTTTTCTCAATATTTTGTATGTATCAGGAAATAGGTTTCAGGTAGTGTGGATTGACCAAAAAGGAAAAAAAAATGATCAGAAGGAGAAAAAAAGACTTATGCAGCAATCTGACTTCAGACATTTTTACTCAGATTTTCAACTAAGTTCCAGTTAGGACTATAAGATGGTTCAAACCATGTTCTTTTCACCACCAGGGAGAATGTTTTTTCTCTTAGTTTAAGAATTGTTGGTGAGAGGATTATGGGAAAAACCTGGTCAAGTCTCAGTACAATGAGAGATTAAATATTTCATAGAATCACAGACTCTTAGAATTTCTATAAAAAACTTCAGAGGTTTTATCTACCTCAGGCTCCACCCAAAGCATTAGTCTTGGCTACAATGTCTTTAGGATTTGGTCCAAGCCAATCCCCTCTTCATCTCCTCCCAAGCTCTGGGTTTCTGGCCTCTGCTTAAAGACTTCCACTGGCAGGAAACTATGTCTTAAATAAGACACTCCCTTTCATTTTTGGATGACTTATTATTAGGGAGTTACTTGGTTTTTGTTTGTTTGTTTATAGTAGTGAAATTTTCTTCCCTTCAGCATTTACCAATTCTCTTAATTTTATCCTTTGGGTCCAAGTGGAACAACTATTATTATCACTCTTCCATATAATATTCCTTTAAATATAAGCAACTATTATCCTACCCCTATCATTAAACCTTCTCTTTTTCAATCTGACCAATCCCATTTCTTTTTCTTTCTATATAGCAAGATCTCTAGTCTTTTTATCATCTTCAGCCATTCTTTATATACACAATGTCCTTCCTCTTTCTCCTTTTCTCTTTTGTAAGCTTTTTGTTTGGGAATTAATGCCCAGTTAATGCCTAGTAAATAAAATTCCTTCTTGTGTCTTTCAGTATGTATAGAATCCATTTTATCTAAGAATTTCTGTTTAGCATATTGGGTGTCTTAATTGGGATTTTCCTTTTTCTTGGAATATTAATGAGGGACTCTAATTCTAAATATGATACCTTGGACAATACACAATGCATTTTTGTAATCAGTAATATTATTCTATTTGATATCAGGCCCTCAATGTTCAAAATAATTAATTAGTTTTGGTTAAAAAAGGGTAATTGGTTATTTGATGTCCCATTGCTCAAATAGTTGTTTGATTGAATTTCCCACTAGTCAACTATTGGATGGTCTTCCCTCTTTTTTAATTTATCTAGGGACAATAAAACTTGTAGATAGTGAATTACTTGCTATATAGAGCACCCATGAGCTATGATTTCCTTTTTTATTATTATAGCTTTTTATTTACAAGATATATGCATGGGTAATTTTTCAGCATTGACCCTTGCAAAACCTTCTTTTCCAAATTTTCTAATATTCCATAACGTTCATACCATAATTTATACAGCCAATAATCAGAAGTAAGTTCTATTATCATCTCCATTTTACAGATGAGGAAAATGAAGTCAATACAGATGCTTAATCACATTATTGGTAAGTATCTTAAGTGAAGTTTGAATTCAGTTCACTTCTTGTTTAAATATGAAATAGACTATGTTGAGGGTTCCCTAACACTAATGCTCTTTTAAAAGCAGTCTCAATGAACATTAGTTGAATATTCTATGGAGAGTATCCATTTTTTTTTGATTGGAGTTTGTGTTAGATGAAGTTTGAGGTCTATTCCAGGTCCACAAATTCTCTGATACATTGTACTTGATTGAAGGTTGCAAATGTCTTCTTCCTTTTTTATTTGTTTTTCTTTCCTCAACATACGTGCTTACGGTACAGATGTCTTTCCAGGGCTATTAAGGAAGTTTGTTTGTTCTTAATGGCCTGCAAAACTTGCCTGAACATGTCTAAAATAGAACTCTCTCCAAAGCCTCATTACTCTTTCCTGAATTTCCCCATTATTGTCAAAGTTGCCATCCCAAGGTAATCCTTATTTCCTCACTCCCTGGCTGATTCCACCTATCCAGCCCTTCGATAAATCTAGTTTCTTATATCTTCACAAAGACTCTCACATACATTACTCTCTCTACTCTTATAGGTTCTCATTACTTCCTAATTTAGACAATTGAATTAGCCTCCTAATTGGTGTCCTTGCCTCAAGTCTCTTTTCATTCCAAACTATATTCCATTAAGTTACCAAAGTGGTTTTCCTAAAAGCATAGTTCTGATCACTTCAGCTCCAAACTTCAACTCCAGCAGCATTCTACTACCTACAAGATCAAATACAAAAATCCTCTGGAATTTAATGTCTCTCATTTCCTACCTAGTTTCTACTTATTGTCCAGTCTTCTTATACTTTGCTCTCCTATTTCACTCTAGAAAATCCAGCTACAATGACAGATTTGCTGTTCCTTCCTACATTATATTTTATCTCCCTTCTTTGTGGCTTTGCATTGGTCATCTTGAACGCTTGGGATGCTCTCTCCTTACCTGTGTCTCAGTTTTTTCAGCTTCCTTCACTTTCAGTTCAAATCTCATCTTCTCCAAGAAGTTTTATCTGTCCCTCCAGATGCTGTCTTTCCCTCTCAGACACACTGCCCTCTATGATATATGTATTTTATGTGTATATATTGTCTCCCTCATCAGAATTTGACATCTTTGAGGACATGGACTGTTTTCTCTTCTTTTCTAGCTCTTTGTATAGGCCCTGAAATGTATCAAGGCTTAATAAATACTTGTTGACTTATACATGTCCCTTTTTATTCTTCATTCTGCCTTCATTGCCAGTTCTATTGCTATTGACACATTTACTCCTGCCACTGAAGATTTCTACCATTCTCTTCCCTCTCCTTTCTCTGCTACTTATCTTTTGTCACTTAGTTATTTAAGTCTTCATCTTTAGAAAGGAATTGCTTACATGGGTATGCCCAGGAAGGCAGTTGGAATTGAGGGCCTAGGGACTGGGCTTTTGGCTTTTTGGGAGTGTGTGTGGGAGTGGGGGGTGGGGGTATGTCGGTGTGTTATGCCTGGGGGCTGAAAGAGTGCTTCTAATTTTCCATAGAGGACTTTTTTATTTTTCTAAGTTGGTGGGAAATTACATTTTAGGTAACTGAGATTTTTTTTTTGTATTCAGGAATTAAGAATTAAGGACTGCTTTTGATTGATGAGATAGACAATTGAGGGACTAAACACCTGAGTAAAGGGAATATGAGTCTTCAAGAAGTTGGAAAGTATTTAAAGAACCATTGAATGGTGGCATAAAAATGACTTTTGTTGACTTCCCAATTTTCCTTAAGTTCTTTTTTCTGCCATGGGACTGTGTATTGCAACTTCATTCCTATTTGTCCAACTAGATGGTTTTGATAGATGGGCTAGATACTTTTTAGATACTTAAACTATCCATCTCAGCTTCTTTTATGAGGATAGCAATAGCAGCTAACTCACAGAGTCATGAATGCCAAATGACATCATTAACAGGGAAGGCCATTTGCAAACCTATTTAAATATTAGTTACTATATTAAAGTCCCACACAAATGCTCTCTCCTCTAACAAGCTTTCCTTGATCCCTACTCTTCTCAATAATTATTTTTCATAGTACTGGAGACTTCTGAAATTATCTACTCCCCAACTTTGTTTTCTAGAATTGTTCCATTTGAAGAAGTAAGGGATTATCTTTTAAATAATTTGAATGTCGTCCTGAAAAATCACTATCAAAGTATTGCCTCAATTTTTCAACTTTTTTTTTCCATCTGTTGCTTTGGATTTGATATCCTACAGACCTCTTGGTACAAATTATATTATAGAAAAAAATTACTTTAAAAAATTTTGGCATTTAGATTTAGCTCTCTCTCTATTGTTCCCTTAACTGATGGGCTCTATTATTTAGTGCAGAACACTTAAGAATAGAGGGCCAGATAGCTCTGTGTCCTTGATGTTATTGCTGCCTACTGTTCTGACACCTTTTAGTGGTCTCTTCGGCATTCTGAGTGGATACATTCTGTCAAAAGGAAATGTCAGCGAATTCACAACTCAGCATAGTGAATGAGAAAATGATTGCATTGTTTATCTGGCTTCACTGTTGCAGTAAACAGTGAATTATTAGAAGAGACATTTAAAGCAGTTTTGGTATTTGTTTAAGGAAATCACAGGCATGGTGATAGTTTGCTTTGGGTGTCACTATGCCACCATATTATAGGAACTGTGGGAATTGAAATAGCTTAAATAGGTCTCTTGGGAAAATACTTTTCTCTAGTAGATATGAGTCTCAATTCTAGGAGTATAATTCTAAATATGAAACAATATCAATGATACAATAGAAGAAAATAATAAAAAATGACGTCCTTGTTGTTCCTTTGGGCAAAGTTGAAGTAGTACACCTGGGTATTCTTAGAGTCAAATTTTATAATACTCATTGATTCAGGGAAATGTAAAAATTGCCAATTGATTTTAATCTGTTTAACCAGGTTACAATGTTATCAATATGTCAGGGTTTGAGAAGAGGGGATTCCCATGCTAATGGAAAACAATACCATCAATAGTAATTTGGTTTTTGTTTTGTTCATTATACAACAAAGGGGAAGAAAATAGTTTTTCTTCTCTCCCCAGCTTTTAGAGAAAGATGTAATAAATACTCAAACACTTAAAAATAATTTTCTATCACTATACAGTGTTGGCAGAAACAAATTATATTTTTAATCAACCAGCAGAATAAAAGATAGAGATTACTGGTGCATTTTAATTTTCAGTTTGTTAATTAGGCCCCTGTTTCTACTTATAGGTTCTGCAAGATCTGCTATTCTATCTTTGGGAAAAAGGATTTTTTCTGCATAAGTTAAATATCAGACTTGGCTAGCCTACTAGAAAGTTACCAAAAACAAATATGAAAAAGTCATTATTAATGTAGACAAAAGTACAAAGAAGACTAATTAACATTTACACATATACGAATGAAAATCCATAATCAGTTCAGTTAATTGAGGATAAAGTAATTCTTAAAAAAATATTTTTAAATAATTCAATTTAGAGGAGTTGTTTAACTCAGAATACAGCATATTTCTCATTTGGGATCAGAGAAGACAAGTGCAGACTTATTTAGAATGATTAAACGGATAAAACATACTTATATCATATTTAATCCAAAATAAAGCACTCTGTCCAGTTATCTAACCCTTTTAATTAATGAAGACCTAAATAATGGCCATCCTGTGCTCATCTTGGTAGTTGTTGCTAAACTTGCTAAACTTGGTAGTTGCTAAAACTAGCTTCAGCCACCAGGACATGAAAGGGACCCAAGTGATTTGTTCAGCAAATGTCCCTTAAATTTTCCCTTTCACAGTCCAAGTGAATCTTACTGATTTTCACTCACAGCTTCCAGGGGAATCATAATCAAGGTTGGGAAATGTCTCCTTGATGTTAGTGCTTTTCTGATCATAGATTTGTCTCTGACAACAACCTCCAATTCTGCTTTCTTATTATTGCCAAGTGTGGTGTTTGATAGCTGAATTGTATAGGACTCTATTCATGTTTATTCATGTGGATATAGTGGAATAATATGTTAATGGTTATTGAGTATAAGCCAAATGTGGAACAGCTAGATGGTACAGTAGATAGAGTACTGGACTTGAAATAAGGAAGATTCATCTTCATGAGTTCACATCCAATTTCAGACATTAACTGTGTGAGCCTGGGTAAGTCATTTAACCCTTTGTGCCTCAGTTTCCTGTTTGCAAAATGAGTTGGAGAAGGAACTGGACATAATGGAAACAACTCAACAACTGACCAAGTATGCAGAGAAATTCCTCTGGGTTATGTTTCTTGAGTGTCAATGCCATCTCTTTCTTTTGTTATTTTTACCCACTCCTATCTGCAATTTTCACATTGTCTGGGTTTTAAAGTGGAGCTGACCTAAGATAACAGCCTTCTGCTGAATCTGATAAGCCTACTGATAAGCAGATGGAGTATGGATGTGTAAAAATATTTTAAAAAATCAATTAGTGAACTGCATCTTATTAGCAAATATTATTTGGATTTTCTTCTTTTCATTTATTAATTAAAATATTTATTGAATATCTATTATATGCAGATCATTGTGCTATTTTTAAAAATCCAGCTAAAATGTGCTGATTCAAAAAATGTTTAATGAGTACTTATTTTTTACAGAGCAGTGTTAGCCCCTGAGGGAGTTAATAAGGGTTAGTTAAAAAAGGATTCCTGGCCACCTGGAGTCTAGGGGTAGGGAAGGCATTCTAAACATGAGCAAATGACTATAATATAAAATCAAGTACCTAAAGGAAGTGTAGGCAAAGTGTTAATGAAAACCATTACTGAGGAAGACAGAGAAGGAAATCTTCACGAAGAAAAAGACATTCACATGGGACTTTTAAAGGGTTGACAGAAATTCAACAAGCAGATATAGGGCTAAGTGGGCCAGAACTTTGGAGTAAGGGTTAGGGAAAGAAGAAGAAACTAGAAAAGGAAAAAGAACAAATAGTTAGAGAGATAGAAGAAGCATCAGTAAAGTATAATATCAAATATTGTAGAAAGTCAAAGAGATTAAGAGCTATAAAGAAGAACTTTTGAATATAGTTATTAGGATGTCATGGGCTGTTTCAATAGAGTGATGGAGGTAGAAGGAAAATGACTGATGACAAAGGATTGATGAGAGAGAAATAGGTCTTGAGGAAAAAGAAGTATAGGATGTAGACAAAGTTTATAATCATGAATAAGAGACAGTTGAGGCAATATTCTGGATGGTTTAGAAGATTCAAGAAGATTCTACTTTAATATTCATCTGCAATCTACCTGACTTCTTGGCATCTTGAAATACCTCTATGAAAGTGAAACAAACTTTTTCTACACAGAGGCCAGAGGAAAACTTTTCTCCATTTAAAAGGCAATGCCATCATGGCAAACAAGTTTTTCTTGCTTATTAGTTTCCCAATTCCTTTATATTGATAGGTCTGGATGAATGTCGGTCCTAAGCTAATTATTTCCAAGTTGTTGTTGTTTTCTTAAAGCTACTTGATTAACTCGAGTCTTATCCATTTTATCAGTGTTACCCTGATTCCATCAGACATTTGGTGCTTTTTCTGAATCTACTGCCTTTTCCATAGCTCTTCACAATGTTATATACAATTGTCCCCAAGAGTATGCTCTGTATCTTTCTTTTTTTTTAATTATAGCTTTTTATTTACAAGATATATGCATGGGTAATTTTTCAGCATTGACACCTGCAAAATCTTTTGTTCCAACTTTTCCCCTTTTCCCCCCCACCCCTTTCCCCAGATGGCAGGTTGACCAATACATGTTAAATATGTTAAAGTATAAGTTAAATACAATATATGTATACATGACCAAACAGTTATTTTGCTGTATAAAAAGAATCAGACTCTGAAATAGTGTACAATTAGCCTATGAAGGAAATCAAAAATGCAGGTGGACAAGAGAGATTGGGAATTCTATGTAGTGGTTCATAGTCATCTCCCAGAGTTCTTTCACTGGATGTAGCTGGTTCAGTTCATTACTGCTCCATTGGAACTGATTTGGTTCTCATTGTGGAGATGGCCATGTCCATCAGAATCGATCATCATATAGTATAGTTGTTGAAGTATATAATGATCTCCTAGTCCTGCTCACTTCACTCAGTATCAGTTCTGTAAGTCTCTCCAGGCCTTTCTGAAATCATCCTGCTGGTCATTTCTTACAGAACAATAATATTCCATACTATTCATATACCACAATTTATTCAGCCATTCTCCAATTGATGGGCATCTACTCAGTTTCCAGTTTCTGGCCACTACAAAGAGGACTGCCATGAACATTCTTGCATATGCTCTGTATCTTTCTTGATCCCCTATTATAGTCTGTGTTGGACCTTATGTCCCATGACTTTGAAGTCTTTCTCTCTGTTGAATAAGGTGAAAAATGAAAGAAAATACCTAACACTAATTCATCCCTTCTCAAAAACATTTGCATTTTAACAATGGTCAGAAATGTCAACTCAAAGAGACAACTAATCCTGGAAAATTTTGACTCTGGGGGAAATTTTTGTAAGAGATATTTTTGGGGAGGCCCTCTTTTGGATCCTTAGAGTAACACCACAGAGATAACAGTTATCTACTCTGTCTACCACCAAGGTCAGCTTTGGGAACAAGCTTTTTTTTTTTTTTTACGTTGAAGAAAAGAAGGTAGTTTTTGGCAGAGTACCATAACATGAAATAGACAGTCAGTAAATAATGGTTGAATAAATTGGTAGCACCTTGTTTAAAAAAGAAAGGTGACATGAATAGATTCTTATATTCCTGGCCTTATTCTTTTTGTCATATATTTTCTTCCAAATACAGAGTTTTATCTAACTAGTCCAATGAGATGACCATGCTTAGAGCCATATTAAGATGGACTGGTTAGTTTAAGATACTATCTTCCCGAATCACACCTAAGTCTTTTGTCACTCATGTTGGATTTGGCAGTTTAAATAAATATCCAAGTGCTTGTTGAACTTAAGATTCTAGTAATTGCTGGGCTGCCCTATTTATTATTTGCAACTAGAGGTAAGGTTAGGTGAAAGTGAAATAAAATATTAATGACAGTACACTAAAAATGCGTTAAAGTAACATTTAAAAAAATGTATGTAGAGTTCTTTGAAGTGGAAAAAGTAGTTTGTGTTGAATTCATGAATATATATAAATCTCAAGTGATAAAATTGTAGTGACAATGAAAATCCCTAATCTAATATAACATCATTGATTAACTATTGTATTTATTAATTTTCCAATTTGAGAATAATTTAATAATAACAATATGCATGGGAAATATATGTTACTAGCACTGAATTTTTGTAAATCTTTTTAATATTGGCAAAATCTAATAAAGATGCATGCTACTACCACAAGATTTACACAATGCTAAATATTTTTAGATTGATTTCAACAGATGATATTAGAGACCACTCTTTCAGAAATCTCAAGGGATCTATGTTAGTATTCGTTTGACAAACACATAACCATACATACCAAACTTCAAATAAATGTAATCATTTGAACACTTAATCCAGTTGTTAATTTTATGCAGTGATAGACCTGGATTTCCAACTTAAATAATATACAGAATTTATTTTTTTGTATAATGCAGATCTTAGATTTTCCCCATTCTAGAACAACCATTTGCTGAAACTCTTTTAACAGAAAAGCAATAAAAGGAAAATATAATGAAAAAATAGGAAGGTACAATGATTAAAAATAGCCTTTACCTTAGGCCACAAATTGATCTATTTGGCATAAGAAAAATTTTATTTAGAGTTAGGTCTATTTTTCTCATGAGTCATTATTATACATACATCAGATATTAATGAGAAGGTATGTAATCTGATATTCATAGTGGGACATAGTGGGAAACTAGGTAGTGATAGTTTCCAAAAAAAAAAAAAAGCTATATATTATCACACTTAGCTTAGAAAGGCAAACTTCTGATCTTTTACAGCAGATTATTTGTATTGAATGAAAAAAAGAACATAGGAAAATTCTTTCCAGTGGACAAATAATGACAATAAACGATGAGTCCATTAGAAATACAAACAGAATAAATTTCTTTTAATTGAACCCAGTGATGCAAAGGTTGCCAAGGGGTTTGCTTTTCCATAAGAGATGTTAGCTGATAAGCATTCAAGATCACAAATGAACCTAAATCTACTATTATATAATTATTCTATTACTAGGTAGCTAGATCATGTTAGAAAGATGCTTTAACTTAGATAGTATATGCCTATCTAAGATAAAATCTCTCTCTCTCTCTCTCTCTTTTTCTCTCTCCCTCTCTCTCTCCATATATATCCCTTTCTCAATTATATATACATAGCATACTCTAATTTTTAATAAAAATTTTTCTAGTTGCTTTCTATTTCATCATAACATGTATAATGCTTTCACTATACATATTAATAGAAGACTGAAATTTTTCTTGTAATATGTTGAGTTCCAACCACTAAAGTTTGTTGTAGAAAGCAGTGGTTCAGCATCACCACAAGGGGGAATGCGTATAGGAAAAGATGACAAAAAGTTTTCCCTAGGACAATTTCCATTTACTTTGTAATCTGTGTCTTCAGAGTTTTCATAGATTTGTGCCAATTAAATCATTCCTAGATATGGTATTTAGTGAATCTATACCCACTTACCATCTTTATGATCTCAGGCAAGTCATTTAACTTTTCTAAATCTCAGTTTCCTCATGTGTAAAATGGCAGGATTAGGGACTAGTAAGAAAAGTAAATATTATTCTAAACATTTGAGAAAGCGAGGTGGTACAGTAAATAGAAAGTTGGTTTTGAAGTTAGGAAGATCTGAATTTGCATCCTGACAGTTATTTAATCCTTCTCAGCTTCAGTTTCCCTATCTGTAAAATGAGGATAAACAAAAGCACCTATCTCTCAGAGTTGTTGAGAGGATCAAATGAGATATCCTATGTAAAGTGCTTTCCAAACCTTAAACTATTATATAAATATTATTATTATAATCACTTACTCAGATTATGTTTATACATTTCCTTATAGATAGGATAGGCAAAAATACTTGGGTAATTTTGAGAGACATGGTTTCAACAATATGAATACTTCCTACAACAAAAAACCTTCAGGCTTCCTATAGAAGAAAAAACATTGTATTTTAGAAATTCAAATCTTAGATCTTCTACTTTGGATATGTCACTCTTTACTCTAGTTTTCTCATCTATGAAATATGGATACTAAATATGCATTAACCTACACCATAGGTTGTAGTAAGAATCAAATGAAATAAAGTATATAATGCCTTTTTTTGATAATGCCTTTTAAAAATGCTAAAATACAATAATTGTGTATAAATTAACTAAAACAAGGTAAAATGATTAACTTCAATAACTTATACAACAAGATTTAAAACTTTTTATATTTTCCAAAATTCTTTCTAGGACTGGGGGGCAGATACCTGTAGTCCCTGCTATTTAGGAGGATAAGCCTGATGAATTGCTTAAGCTTCAGAAGTCTGAATTGTAGTGGGCGAAAGCTGCTCAGGTGTCTGCATTAATCCTGGCACAAATAGGGCAGACCTGAAGGTAGGGAGGAACCATGGGAAAGGGTAACAGGCTTCCTTCAGAAAGGATGAACAAACCCAGATGGAAAAAAGAACAGTACAGAGCAGGTTCCATAATGATCAGCAGTAGGATGAGTGACCATTTCATCTTAGGTGACATTTGGAGACCGAGGCTTAAAAAAAAAAATAAAGAAAACCTTTCATAACCAATATATCCTTTCTTTTTCAAAGTGGTTTGGCATGAGTTGATAAGATTTTATTATATATTCTTTAATAAAATCACTTTTGCCACATTGGATATTAAATATCCCTTTAACAATAGTACAGATTTTCAAGGATAACCTTTATTATAGCCCACAGGTTTTTGATGGATTTTAAATGAAATGCATACTCAGAACAATGAAGCATATTCATCTCCTTTTCTTGGGTCAATTTCTCAATATTTCATGTTGTGTCGCATGGCACATTATTGTATTGAAGTATCCATGTCCATTTGGAAATTTCCATAATTCTGAACAATTTGCAGATAAATGCATTGATGCACATTTATCAAAGTTCATTTTTATCAATAGGGGCAAGATTTTCAGATCCATTGAGAGTAAAAAAATCACCAAAACTTTTTTTTGGTGGAAGTTTTCACAGTCTGATGAAGATGTCCAAATCATATAGACTAACAAACTTCTAAGGATGGTTTTGACCGAGCTTTGCATGAAAAAGTGAGAAAAATTACCTTTCCCTTAATTTATAATACCATACTTCAGTTTTTCTATAATGCTTTTCATTCACAGCAACAGTTAGTAGCTAATTTTTTATACTGATTTATTCAATATTCTTCCACTTTTAAGAAGCTTTATGTTCAGCTGTCAGGAACCAGCTCTAACTGGGTCATGAGAACCAACTGTTAAATTTTCCAGCATTTGCATCTTGGAAAATGGCAGATGCTACAAATCAGAGCCTGATTTATTGTTATGTTAATTGCCCAGACTTAAGAAAGTAATGGAGAAAAAAGTTAATAATGCAAATTCATCTTTAACTGTGTTGACATGCATTTTTTCCTCCCAAAGAACCAGTTGTTAAACATTTACCTATGTACTTCTGACTATACCTCACCATAGAGAAATAAGTCATATCTCCAGCTGCCAGATGCCTCTGAAAGCCTTGGCTTGTGTTCAGAGAATTTATTATACTGTTTCATTGCCAATTTTGTCAGATCTAGGGGATTTTTTGTTTTCAACAACATTTTGCACTTTCATTTGTATTTGCTGGAAACTCACTGAGACCTGAGTTCTCTGGTATTCCTTCTACCGTTCTCTCATACTTCCTTGGCATCCTAAGGAAATCTCTAGTCCGACATCCTCTCCTTCTGATTTGTTGTTAAATGCTCCCTAGGATGACCATTTTAGAAAGGATCACAGTACGCACATCTGCAATGTCCTCCACAATCTACCTCTTCTTCTGTGTCTGTTACTTTTCCATCTTTCTTTTCTTCTTTCATCTTATGCACTTTCTTACTTTCCTTTATATGTTGTTTTCCCCCATTAGAATGTAAGCTTTTTGATAGCTCATCTCTATTGCATGTATTTGTACTCCTAAAGCATGGGACAGTTCCTGCAATATGTCTGTCTATCTTAAGTGTGATTGATCCTGTGTCATTGAGGTTTTGAACTATCCTTGAAATGCATGACATCCTCCATCAATAGCTACTGCAATATCTCTTTAACAGTTTATTTAAACTTTATTTAGCTTTAACAGTTGATTTACAGTTTAATAGTGTATTTAGCATTAACAGTTATTAAAGCGTATACATTGGGTTACAACTTTTGTACATTTTCTTATAGTTATAATCATTCTTCAAAAACAACCAACCTCCTAGAGCCACAGAATTAAAAATATGATAAAAAGGAAGAATGAAACAGGTGCATGATACAAAATCTTAACTGATAGAACCAATTGATAATAGGAAAGCAATATTAGTCTGATTCCATGCAGGCAAGATCAAATGTTTGGTGTCAGTAGAAGCATATGTCCATGGTCATCGATCCCACATATATAAGAAATATCAAAACCAGGGCTTGTCCCAAGTAATTTGTACACCACTCTACATAAATATCAACTATTATTATTATTATGAAGCCCTGAAAGATTTTATTTGGGAATTGCTGGGGCCAAATAATTCACCACTTTGTATACAAATTCACAGAATTTAACTAGGCTATTCTTCAAACAATAGGTCAAATTCTGGAAACATGGTCAAAGTCTCTTTAGTTTTTTAGGAGCTATTAGAATTTGGAATCTGCTGGCTTAAGAATCCACTATCCCCCCTTTTCCCTGTACCTCAATGAGACATTCTTTGTGATCTTAGGATAAGATCTGGAAGAGACTCCAGGAAAAGACAACAATATGTCAATGGATCTGTGATCTCATCATTGTAAGAACTCCCTCCTACAGGATAACTCTGAAATCAATCACATCTCATTCTGTGTGACTTGTTTATATTCTTCTATTAATTCTATTTCTAGAACTGACCCATATTTCCTAGGAATATTTCTCTAGATTTTTTTTTTTAACATGGCTTGGATTCTGATGGAGCATAGATTGTTCACTGGTTATTCCTTGTTCTTATTATATGACCACTCTATTTCCTTCTTTGGTGATGACATCTTTTACATTGTTCCTCTTCATTCTTTTCATTAGTAAAAAATTGTAATTTTCATATGCGTGCATTGCACTGAAACCTTCAGTGAGCATTGGCTTACCTATAACCTAGATTCTTCAGAGATGTTGATTTTTTACATGTCTTACATGTATACATACACACATACATATATAGACATATGTATTATACATAGACATAGATGTTACAGACAACTATCATTATAACAATATTGATGTTAAAAAGATGGGTCTTTGTTTTGAAAAGAATTTTGGGCATTATTAAAAACACCCCATTTCTCAAAGGAAATTCAGCCTACTTTCTTCTTCCTATTGAATTCTGAATTAAATTCATTTTTCAATTGCAGATTCTTTCCAAGATGAATGCACTGTTGAACCAGCCCTATGGGTTGTCCATCTAGCAATATTATATAGTCTGAACAATAGTTATTTTTTATCTGCATGGTTTTTTTTTACTGTATGGATCTTTGGCTAGAACTCTTTTGAGTGATTATGGATCTCATTTGCCATGTTTCCTGAAAACCATGGCCAAGAGTTTGGAAACAATTTTAGTTTTTACTGCCTAACTATGGAGAGTTCCCTTGACTGTACCTGTGGGATGACTGGCTAATTCTGTTAGTTTAGGTGTGGTCAATGAATGTGATTTGTGGGTTTTTATCAGATTTGGGTAGTGTCAGAGACCCAAGTACAAGATGTCCCATTGCTACTTCTTCTCATGTTCCTCTTGGAATGAAAGAAATTAGGCAGGTGCTTTTCAGGTACTTGTCTTGCAGAGAAGGAGTGCAAATCTGAGGAGAGAATAAGAGTAGTTGTAATCAGTACTAATAATTCCAGATGCACGGATTGTCTAGTGATTGTTATTGTTATTGGGTAGAAGAAGTGTGTGTGGGACCGGTGCAAGACTCCTTTCCCAATTAACTAATCAGAGACATCATCAGGTACAAAGAGAAAGCATTTATTTAATCCCTGCAGGCACACGCACCATCCCAACTTTGCCACATGCTCCTGGAACCCGGCCAGCTTCCGGCTTGTCCAGAACTTAAAAGCAAAAGACCTGAGCCTTCTTATTGGAGAGACTAAAAGGACATAACCATCCTTGACAAATAGTCACCAGTGCTGACTGCCTCCCACAGATCAAGTCACTTCCTGCAACTTCTTGCAATTTCCTGTATCCCGGCATTCAAAGTTCATTCCTCCAGATATCTTGTGACTCAATACTGAGAACTACTTCATCGGATCAATCTCATTCAGAAGGAACATGGGTATTTAAATCAGTACATTTGGATTCTAATGATAACTCCAATACATCAGATCTGTGATTATGGGCAAAGTCACTTAATTTACTTGAGCTTTATTGTTTTCATCTATAACATGGGGATGAAAATACATTGCCTGCCTTACAGAGTTTTTATTATGAAGAGGTAAGTATAAAACAAAAGCTTTAAAATGCTCTAAAATATGAATAGTTATGATCATTTGTCAGGTTTCACAACTGCAGATTACAAGGGTTTTCTTCACTTTTCATGCAGAGATGCTATAAAGGAGAGGAGCACCCCTAGAAGGTCCCAGTTGAGTTTGCAACAGAATCATTGCAGCTGGATCACTTTGGAATTCTTCATGACTCAAACTTTGAGCAGTTCAGTAATATAGTAAGGCATACAAGGTCCCCTAGTTTAGAGAAATATTGACAGGAACAATACTAAGAAGCAAAAGGAAAGACATCCAAAAATACCTGACTCTCCACAGCTGTGCTGCTTCATCCATCATAAGTCCTATTTTCCCTTCCCCCATTCTGTTTTTGACACTTAACACTAGTTGAAAATTCTCTCTCCAATCCTCAAACACGCTGCTCAGAAGTGACTCATTTTCTCTTGTTCGGTTTTTTATTTATGTACTTTATCAAATATCTGGGATTAAATATCACTCATTGTAATATTTCTATCTGAAATGCAGGGAGATTTCCAAAACAGATTTTTCTTAAACAACTTGTTTTTTTATCTCCCCAAAAGGAACCCAAACTTGTTGAAATTTTTTTGTTCTCTTTTGAGAAGACCAGCTTTAGTGTTGGTTCTAGAAGCAATAAGATAATGCTGCTCTTTTCAGGTAGCAGTATTCAAGAAGTACTGCTATTCTTAACACCATTTTCCATTTAAAATGCTGGCTTTCAAAGCTGAGTCAGGGAAATCCATGAGATGGAAATGTACAAGGCTAAGTGACCTAGCAGGAAGTTGATGAGTGGAACATTTCTATTGTATGTATCTACATTGAAAAAGGCAGTGTATACCAGTAAATGAATCAGAATGTTTTGAAGTGCAACCCAGAGCTATAACTAGGAACGTGATTGATGTTTTGACAAAAAAAAAAAAACAATGATATTTAGGAGGCACTGACAGCAATTTTAATTGTTCAGATGCAGTGAAATAAATGGAGTTAATTCTTGGATGGAAAGACTAATTAGTAGGAATAGAAAGAAATAAAAGTTAGCTTTTAGAAATATGTACACAAATAAAGATACTACAAAGAAAAGTCAGAAAGAGGACCATTACTATTTACTAGGTAAAGAAAATTTATAACAGTTCTCTTTGTGGTGACAAAAAACTGGAAATTACAGGGATTTTTATCAATTGAAGAATGGATGAGCAAGATATGGTATATGATTGTCGGGTTTTTTTTTGATATCTCAATAATATTTGATTTTTCCAAATACATATAAAGGATAGTTTTTAACATTCATTTTTGTAAGTCTTTGTGTTCCAAATTTTTCTCCTTACTTCCCTTCCTTCTCCTTCCCCAAGATAACTAGCACTTTGATATAGCTTAAACATATACAATTCTTTTAAACATTTCCATATTTAGAAAAATATATCAAAAAGGAAAAAAACAAGAAAAAGGAAACACAAAGGTGTTTTGATCCACATGCAATCCCATAGTTCTCTCTTTGAATGAGGATGACCCTTTTCATCCCAAGTCTGTTGGAATTGTCTTAGATCACCACATTGCTGAGAAAAGCCAACTTTTGGTATATGATCGTGGTGGAATACTATTATGTTTTAAGAAATGATGAGCTCAGTGATCTTAGAAAAACATGAAAGACTTGCATAAGATAACAAAGAGCAAAATAAGCAGAACCAAGAGAAGATTGTAAATAGGAACATTGCTTGATATATTTGTCAAGACGAAAATGGAGTATATCCTAAGCATGGTGAATAACTTGTGTTGAATGTGTGAAGGCATGAAGCAGCATTGTGTTTATTGGGCACTTAAGAATTTTTGAAAACAGAGTAGCATGAAATGAGGCTGGAAAGAGAGATGAGAACCAAATGAGCCAAATGCCTGGCAAAGGGATTTTTATTTTATCCTAGAGAAAATAGGTCATTGAAGGTTTTGAAATAAGGGACTGAAATGGCCAGGGCCTATCTTATTTTGAGAAGGAAGTATACAGAGTGGCAAGGACTTATTATGTGGGGTTGTTTGAAATATGTCAAGCATATTTATGTAAACAGCAATATTATTTTGAGAATGACTTCGAGTGAATGTCATTTTGGCTATTATAAATACCCAAATTATTTATAAAGGAAATATAAAGGACATTAGCTTTAACTAGAGAGAGAACTGGTAAATAGAAGTATGTATAGAATGATTTTACATATATATATATGTACATACACACGTATCTATTTGTGTTTAATCTCTGGGGTAAAGGTAGGAGGGAAGGGAAAAAAGAAAAAAGAAAAATACAAGATAATTTTATTATATATTTAAAAGGAATAGCAAGTTGTATATAATAGGTTTACAGTTTCATGAACAATCACCTTTTTATTATACTATATTATGGAAATGCTTGTTTTATTCCATAAATTAAAAAAATAAAATAAATTAAAAAAAAGAAAGATTTGAGGATGGAGTATATATTCCAAGCATGGGGGAATAGCTTGTGTTGAATGTATGGAGGTTTGGATTTTCATCCTATTGGGCACTTAAGAATTTGTGAAACGAGGGTAATATGAAATAAGGCTAGAAAGAGAGGTGAGAACTAAGTGAATCTCAAATACCTGGTTAAGTGTGATGATTGCGTATTTAAAATCAGCCAGAGTCAGGAATTCAGGTTAAGGGAAAAATCTTCAATCTTTATTCTTTTTTGAGATGAAGGGGGATTGCGATAGCAATATGGGGAGCTGTCACAGGAAGCCAGCCAGCAGAGGTGAAGGGGGATTGCAGGTGAAAGAGGGATCAGAGGTGAAGCGGGGTCGTGATAGCAGTGTGAGCAGCTGTGACAAGACCCCATGCAGCAGTTTCTCTTTCCGCTTCCCTTTCCATTCCCCTGCCTCCACCCACCAAAATCGTCATTTCCTATACAAAACATCAGGACTTGCACAAAGAGTGGGCGGGGGCCATTCTTTCTCCAAGCATATATATTAATAGAGTATAGTCCAATTACTATTTAGCCTCACGTGCTTGGGACTGAGGTGCATCAACTCAAGCCTCAGCCCATTACAGTTAAGGGGTTTTTATTTTATTCTAGAGACAATAGAAAGCTATTGAAAGTTTTGAAGCAAGAGACTGAAATGGTCAAGCCTGTCTCATTATGAGAAAGTTTATGAAGTTTCAAGAACTTATGACATGGGGGTTGTTTGAAGTGTCAAGTATATTCAATGAGTTTTGTTTACTTTGCTATCTGTTGATAAAATATTAATTATTATTGAATGCAAGAAAAGTAGGAGTCATCAGAAGTCTTGGGAATGCAATCTCTTTATATGGAAAGCTGTTTATATCTTAGAGAAAAAGTGGTTCTTGATTTACATAAAAATGTATTTATATAAAATTGATATCTGAAAAACATTGGATCATTTCTATCAGACTTTGTCTCCCACCTGCTCTGAGACAGTCTTTGTACTTTAGAAAACAGGAACTGTCCAAATGGCAATTACAAATTTTCCTAAAGTGCCTTATAATGTACCAAAAATTAAAAGTTGACTTTACTTGGTAGCAATGTCATTTTTTAAATGGGTAAATATTGGTAAAAACAAACAATGCCCTATTCTTATCTTTGAATTTTTCTCTGTATTTCAAAAAATAAACAAATGGATCAGAATTATGTTTAGATTTCTGTTAAAAACATAGAAGCTTGAATCCTGAACTTTTTTTTTAAGGTTTGGATCATGGTTCAGTTCCCATGACAAGTCTTCCTTGATTTCTTCCCTCTTTACCTTCCAGATGTTAGGACTATTTTCCTCCTCAAATTTTATGTATATAGTTTTTAATTGACCTGTTGTATCTTTTCTATAATCTATTTGTGAGCAATGGCTATTTTGCATTTTATTTTTGCATCTCTACTATCTAGCATGGGCAGCTAGGCAGTGCAATACAATACTGATTCTGACATCAGGAAGACTGATTTTCCAAAATTGAAATCTTAAATTAGGCCTCGGATATTTATTGGCTATGTGACCTTGGGCAAGCCACTTAACCTATTTGCCTCAGTTCCTCATCTGTAAAATGAGCTGGAGAAGAAAATGGCAAACCATTCCATTATCTTTGCCAAGAAAAGACTAGATGGCCAGAAAGAGCTGAACTTAATTGAAAAATGACTGAACAACAACAAAATACCTCTCATAATGCTATGAACCTATTAGGCATATAAAATACTTGGATTGAATATTCATATTAATTTTTAAATGTATTTTGATTACAGATATCAGTATGTAAAAACTTACTGAGAAACTGCTAACAACAGAGTTTAATACAGAAAAGTTTGGGCTTTTGAATTGAGAATAATACTTAACTCTTTAATAATAATTAAAAGAAAAATTTTAATGTTTTTGGTAAATGATAACAATTCTTTGATTAATTTGAATAGCAACTACTCTGCAGAGAACATTGTTAAAAACTAGGTGAGAGATAAAGAAAATCAAGATGGTTCTTTGCCCTCATGGAACTTGAAATCTATCAAGGTTCAGACAAATGTACAATAAGTATGCAATTACAAGAAGGCAGAAGAGTATAAGAGAATAATTTGGGGAGTTGATTATATACTTTTCCTATTTATTGCAGGCCGTTTCTTTTAAAAGAATAACTGGTGAATGTGCTGAAAGCCTTTTTTTTTTTTTTGAGTTGTCCATTGTTCACACAATTCTCAAGTTTGGAGGCAAGTTGACATTATGAGAAGAGACAAGGTAATAAACTAAGAAGATGATATTGTTGTATTACAAAAATCAGTTTATATTTTAAAATCACATATAAGATAAAGAAGTAATACATAATAAAGGATTTACTTTTATCGGGGGAAAAACAGAGCAAAGACTTGAAATCATAGATGTCTTTTTGATTCAGAAAATACATAATATAGTAATGACTTGGTAGTGAAATAGATGCCTATTGCTGTTTTGATAGCCCCCAGATGGTGATAAAATGTTGCAGAGTACAAGATAAAAAAAGAAGATGAAAAGAAAAGAAAGTGAAAAAAGATAAATGCCACAAAACAACATCAGTAGAGTTGTTTGAAGAAGCCTTTTGCTTTGAAACTTAAGAGAAACTTAACATGGATTGTACAGTGCAAGGTATGCTGGTTCTGGGGTCAGAGGTCCTGGATTTGAACCATATTTCTATTATGTGCTATTTGTATAATCTTGAGCAAGTCATTTATCCTGTCTGAGTCTCAGTTTCCTCCCCTGTAAAATGAAGGAATTGGACTACATAGCCTATAAGATTCCTTCTGGTTGTAAATCTTATGATATCTGTTCTTTTTCTCCTTGAATTGGTACTAAAAATATAGAATTCCATTTGATTAAGATTATTTGTATTATTTTTAGGGAGTCAATGCTAATTATAAAGTATTAGATGTTATCCTTGGTATTTACATACTAAGTATTTTCTTGTATATATCAATTGGGGACAGGAAATAGAAGCCAAGGTGAACCAAGTCTTAATACTTAATGTTGTTAGTGCTACTTTTAAAATAATAATTAAAAAATAACATATAATTATATAAATGTAATATAATAATATACTATATGAAATATTATAATAATATAAATAAAAATATGCATATAAAATCTACTTTGCTTATGTATATGTATATTTACATATGTGTATATATGTATATGAATATGTATATGTATAAATCATATCTATATATCTATATGTATATCTATCTATATATGGTAAACCTTCTCACATATGGGTTTTCAGAAAATCTATCCCAGATATGAGTCCCTCTGTGGGTCAATACCCACTTGAAACCATACATGACTAGTAAGTTTTCATTATTTGTTTAATTTTACTAGCCAGCTAGAGAACATATTAGTTCAAAACAAAAAAAATTTTAATCAAATATATCAAATCGAGTAGCAGGAAAACTGCTTCCTAATTACCCCTGGAATACATGGAGTAACCACATAGATAAACATACCATCAGTTGAAGATGTATTCATGCTAGGAACATGAGAAATCAGGAACTGAGTATGGAAGGCATAGATGTGAGCATAGGGGGTATCATACAGTGTATCCATGTGGACAGGGAGCTCATGTGAAACATACACATGAGTCTAGGATATACATGTGGGATATTCCTCTCTAACAATTTTATCTGGTAATATCTCACCATCATATACTGTGTGACAGGTTTCTGTTCTCTGCTGCATATATAGTCTCTGTAATGTGTATTTCTCTTTAGTGAATTAGTTCCACTGGTCACTGATTACCATCTTAAAAACAATTTTTGTGTTTCATCTCACCGGGGCTATTTGTTAGGGTCTTGGCCTCTATGTTCCAAAATACGGTGATTAGAAAGCCTTTCCTTGACAAGGATATCTATTTTTTAACCATGGCATAAATTATGAGCCATCACGAAGAAAATGAGCAAAAATACACCAAAGTATGATTCTTTGTCCTTTTGACTTCTTGTGTCTGATGTGTAAAATTAGAAAATTCCTTATACCTCTGTTAACTCCTTAATAGGGAGCTTGAGTTCTCTAAACTCCATTTTGAGAACTGTCTTTGAAATAATTCCACAGGAACTCTGCAGAGGCTAGGTTATAAAGTTTATTTTGCTACCTAAATTCCCTTTGATTTGCTTGCAAATGAAGTTTGGCAAGAACAAAAGCTAAGAGAAAAAAAACCAAGCCCATTGCCTTTTTGTTTCCTGGCATACATTTTTGCTTTAGTACATGTATCTATACCTGTAAGTAACCAAGGCTTGGACTCCTGCTCTATATTCTGGCCAACACAAAATTTCACTCTTTTTACAATTTAACATATTGCAATAACAGCCTCCCACTTTAGTTTTGTCAGACACTGATAAATTTGAGAATGACACTGTAAATAAACTTATTTGATTGCTTGACCCTTTTGAATGGGTAAAAGTTGGAAATTTTTTGATTACCCATTGACAGAAATTTCACACAATTGTGATATTTTAAATCTTATTTCACAGACTTATAGAATTTAGAAGTTTTAAGCGACTTCAGAGGTCATGTAGTTTGCTCAGGTGAGGAAAACAGATTGTATCCTTCCTGTAATCCCTTGAGAAAGGAGGAGTAAAATTCTTATATTTCTTTCTGAAATGATGTATTTTTTAAATCAAATGATAGTTTTATAGGAAATGTTCTGAAGCTGTTAGTGTAGGTAAATGTTGATGCAGTAGGAACTTCACAAGCACAGAGTAATGCATGGTTTTATCCCTTATCTACTGAGCAGCTTCAGATCTGAGAGGGTTGTTGACTATCCATTTCCCCAACAGTTTCATGAGAGACCTAGCTTAGTTCTTTGAAGTTAAAAAAAAAGTCCCCTGAGCTCCACCAACCTCCTTGTTCCCAGGAGATTACTTACTGACACTGGTGAAAGAAACTAAATCACTCTAGCAAGCAAAGTCCCATTTAATATGTGGCCCCAATCCCATAATTCCATTAGCAAATCCCTTGTGAAAATGCTATCATATAAAATGCATTGGAAATGAAAATCCCCACATGATCTCCAACTTGAAAAAGGAAAAAAAAAGGGATGGGGAAGGACTTTGGAAAGAAAGCTGTCTTTATAATATTATGTCAAGTGCTAAAGCAAAGAAAAAAAAAAGAAATAAGGCAGAAAGCAGCAGCTGATGTTAGTGGGTATATTACTTCTAGGCAGGACAGCCAATAGGGCCCACAGTCTGATTATCTCAACTCGGAGAGGCTGCATGGTGGCAGGCTTTTCTGGCGGCCTTTCATCCAATACAGAGCCAGTTTGTGCTGTTTATATTATCTACTGTAGATTTAGTTTGTCCACAGCACAAAGTGAACTCCCAAAAAAGTGAGTATTGCCTCAGAATTTAGGAACAGAAAAGAACCACTAAAATTGAAGTGAGTAAGAATTAGCATAACATGATGATAGATTAACTAGAGTTTTAACTTGGGACAAGCTGCATAGAATGTCACAATTTATAAGGGATCCTGATCTTTGGCTGAGAGAAGGGGGATTGAAGATTTGGTAAACATGCTGTTAGTGAGTTAGCTCATCTCCTAAATTTCAAGGAGACATTAAAATACCCCTAATGTAACTCAAATGTGGTCTTGCTAATTATATCTAACATGGCTGAATGAGGTAATGGCATAACAGAAGTGGAAAAAGGTCTAGAGGCTAGAAAGACTTGAAGAATCTGTGAACATCTCTACCATTGTTGCAGGTACAGAGTTTCAGGACAATCTGAGATGAGAATTCTTTTCCCTTGGCATATATACCCCTAGAACAGAGAAGGTTATATTGGGATTTACATATATTCTCTTTCTTCTCAAATTGCCTTATGTGAATGAAAGCTCCTTGAGGGCAGAAACCCTTTCATTTTTGTCTTTATCTCTAGGATTTCTTTTGGTGCCAAATACTTGTAGAATTTAACTGAATTAATGTAGGTGGCAATATCCTAAGTTTCAAGGATATGAATCCCAAAATAAAATAGTCCTTTTCCTCAAGAAAGCTTCCTCAAGAAGTTTACTTCATATTTTATTTACTAGGTTATGGAGTTGGAAAGATGAAACAATTGACCTCAAGAGCTTCTACTGAGGAGAAACAATATGCACATGCAAAATTAAATACAAAATATGTACAAGCTAATTTCTGGGAAGGACTATAGCAGACATAATGATACTTAATTAATGTTTATTGAATTGGATTGTATATGCTGTCTCTTTCATCCCAATGGGTGTGGCTGGAGATGTTGGATTTCTAAAGTGCTTTAGATACATGGGAATAAGGGACAACTGTATTAATACATTAGTATGGATTAAAATGTATTATCGTCACACTAATATTTAGATACAGAAATTCATAAAGCTACAAACATGCATATATACGCATATATTGACTTATGGATAAGGATACAGAGGCCAGTTCACACAGTGGCCGGGTCAAATTGCTCTATTTAAGTATGTTTACATCATTATTGGCAAAGTTTTTATTTTTATTGCTTAGGAAACAACATGGAGTGGTGGATAGAGAACTAGCCATGGCTTTAAAAAGACGTGGGTCCAATTATTGCTTCTGACACAAACAATTTTTGTTACACAAATCACTAATCTCTAAGTGCTTTAAGTAACTCTGTAAGACTATAGGTTATAGATGAATTGCTGTTCAGCATCACTGAAAGAAGTTTCCATGCTGTGTCTTTCCTGCATGGAAGATATCATAGGTCAGGACTCCTAGAAAGATTGCATATTAAAAATAAATCAGTTTCTAACACCTATTTCACCATCATCTTGATGACACAATATTATTATTTAGTTAAATATTTTGTTTATTTAATGCCAAACAACTGGATCAACTGATTTTTTTTGATAGAAAATTGTTTATGCTTTTGAGGGAAAGGTTGAGAGTCTTGGAGAAGAGTGAGGCAGAGAAAGCAAGAAAGACAGAGAAATAAAAACAAAAAATTGACTTAGATGTGTTTACAATTATTCCAGAGTTGTCCAAAAAGAGATTGATCTAGTTTTTTACCAAGTTGGTCAGCATATCCTGATTGATCTAAAAATAGAAAATATGACATCAAACATATTTTCATTTTCAATTTGATTCAGTTGAACTGAAGCAAGGGTTTCAGAGCTCTGAGTGAAGTAGATTTCTTCCAGTCTCTCATTGGCACAGCAGATGCTGATTAAGCTCCAGTTAAAACTCTTGAAGAAATAATTCCCAGGAAGGACAGAATGAGTAGAGAAGAAAGCAGAATAAAGGGGTTCTTTACATATCTACTGTGTAGAACCCTGATATTGTAAATAATATTTACGTATGTCATA
This sequence comes from Antechinus flavipes, assembly GCF_016432865.1. Lineage (NCBI taxonomy): Eukaryota > Metazoa > Chordata > Mammalia > Dasyuromorphia > Dasyuridae > Antechinus > Antechinus flavipes. Next base: position 124,606,951 of record NC_067400.1, on the reverse strand, counting down.
AGCAGGATTCATTCAGAATGGGAGAGACAAGACTGGTAATGATTGGATCCAGAGACTAAACAGGCCCCAGTGGAAGTTTCAAGCAGCTGGCAATATTCAATATTCCACATAGGTGGGCCCTCAGAATCAAGAAGTGGCAGAAGGCAATGAGCAGATAACTTGTCAGGAAGTTTGCCATTCGGTCTAGTATAATTGAAGAATGCTTAGAATGATGTTTAAAGACAGCTGTGAGAACATAAGCTAGAGATTTCCAATGTGTATATATATGTGTCATCAAGAGATATGAGAATTTTGTCAAGAGAGTATGGGGACTCTTTGGTAAAGAAGCACATTTTAAAATAGACATTTACATAAATATATGCATATATACATATATTATATGATACAACATATGATATGTAACTACACTGATAGCATTATTATTAATCTGGGGATAATATATTAATAATGTTGGGAAAATTACATTTAACTGTTTTATAATATTAAAAATGTTAAGTACAAAATAAAGTCATATGTATGAAAATTTAGTTAATACTTATTTTTATATGCAAATTATAGTAAATTCTAGGATTTATTTTCTTTCATACTTAATATACAATAGAATTTATGAAAAAGTTTTATTGAAACAAAGAATTAGAACTGAAAAAAATGGGTAAAATTTCCATAGCCTTAGTTTCCTCATCTGAAAATTTAAGGAAAATAATACTTGCACCATTTGCAGGTTTGTCAAGGGGGAAAACATTTCTCAATAATGTACAGCATACATATGAATGTAATCATTATTATAGCAGCCTGGTAGTCAGCTTCAGGTAAGTCTAACATTGTGTAAGCAGTGATCCAGTCATAGGAGCTGTTGTTCAGATGCAGAGATCCAGTCCTTAAGAAAATTGCAGGGGTCAAGGAGCAAAGGGAGAAAGAGTAAAACAGGACCTGGAGCCATCAGAATAGGCAGCGAATCAAACTAGATATTGATATACATGAATTGAACACTCCAGAAGTGGATTAAAAATGAAACAAATTGCTTTTCATCTCTCAGATTAGATGAGGATTAGACTATTTGGCCAAAAAAAAAAAAGACCCAGACTGACTAGAAACTAGCTTACCTAAGACTTTCAGAAGTAGGATATTTTCTATTTTCCCTGCCCAGGGATGACTTTGGAGCAGGCCAATTCATCTAAGTAATTTGATTAAAACCATGGCCAATTAATGGCCAATTCATATAGTCTTGTTAAGAGTTTGTGTATCATTGGCACTTTCCTCATTTTCAGCATTTGAGAGACAAAGTAGCTTCATGAATCATAATTTAGAGCTTGTAAGATTTCAGTTCAAATTCCAGCTCTGACATTTACTAGCTGTGTGGCTATATGTGGCTATATGAATAAAATCATTTAGTTCTTTGAGTCTCAATTTCCTCATTTGTGGGCTAAGAATATTTGTTCCTTATCTTACAGGGTCACAAAGTTGTAGTAAAGCTTAAATGAGATAGTGTTTGAAAAGTGTTTTGCAAACCTTCAATCTCTCTGTCTCTGTCTCTGTCTCTGTCTCCGTCTCCGTCTCTGATATCTGTCTCTGTCTCTCTCAGTATATACATGCTAGATATTATTATTTAACCTGCTTTAAAAATGATTTTAGTCCCTATGTTGGAATCTTTACAAACTGCTAAATCATTAGAGTTGATAGATTATTGATGTGATCTTACAAGAAGATGTTTTGGGCCAGAACCTGAAACAAGGTACTAAGTAGAACTAATTGATACAATGCTTGTGTTTGCACCTTTACTCATTGGAGTTCACACGTTTGGGAAATTTCAGGGTTTAGTATGAGATATCTGAATTCACACCTCCCTTGAAGCTCTTAGGGCCAGAGAGCACTATGGGAGAAAACCCATAATCCCATTCTCTCAGAAGAGTCATATATAAACCAGTGAAGAGTGATTCATTTGAATATTTTCCACTTAGCTGGCTGGTGGCAGAAGAAGAGTTTTCAGAGGAAGAAGCTACAGGTTGAGAGTTCAGTAGAAGATTGAGAAGGCTCTCTCAGAGGCACAACCAGATTCATCTTCATCTCACACCACTGTGGTGGCTGGGCTCCTGCACTTCCCCGACTGAGACCAAACTGGTCTGAAAGACTTGCCAGAAAGCTAGTCGAGCCCCAAGTGAAGGAGACAAGAGCTTCATTCCATCTTCGTGCTGGCTCTGGAGGCTAAAGAAAGCAGAGGCAGAGGCTGAAGGACAAAACCTTTGGATTTGGAGATATTCGGAGGGAGCTCTTGGAACCAAGCAGAGAGAGAGGCCTCAACTAAACAGGCTATTTTGGAAGGAGAAAATAAATGTTTGTATTTTTACCAGCTGGCTGCATTTGGGGTAATTATTGATCTGAACTGATACTAAGGCTGCCTCCAAGAAAACCGCCTCCAAGAAAACCTCCCCCGAGAAACCTGCACCTCTCCCCAAGAGAGAACTATTCTACTTATTTTAAAAGAAGATCACCACATCCCTATACATTTTCATTTTATTATTTTGTATTTTCCCCTTTTTTCTTCTGCTTTTGAGAATTTTGAGATCTGACACCCCCATCTACTCCTTTCACCTTCACTGGATGACTCCCTTTCCTATAAGGATCTTCCTTTTCATTTGTGCCTCCTGGCTTCCTTTAAATCTTAGCTAAAATTTCATTTTCTACAAGAAGCCTTTTTCAATTCTCCTCAATACTAAGTGCCTCCTTTTGAAAACACTTCAAATTTTTTTTCTCTGCCTCTGTGTCTCCCTCCCTTTGTCCTTCTCTTTCTTCCCCCTTTTCTTCCTCTTTCTCTCTCCATATATGTATATATTATAATATATAGATATATAGATATATACATATATACATATATGCATTACATGTTTGCAAGTTATCTCTACTCATAGAAAACAAACTTCTTGAAGTTGGGATTTTTTAAATTTTGCCTTTCTTTATATCTTAGCACAGTTCCAGACCCATAGTAAGTACTTAATCAATGCTTTTAGACTTGACTTTTTTCCCCCCAAACTAGGTCTTAATAGAAATGGGAATCACAGCCACAGCTCAAAGGGATCAAGGTAAAAAGAGTTTAGCCTTTTAGTCAATTATTAGAGCAGCAGGAATTCAGTCAGAACAGAAAAGACCAAGCAAAGCATAGTCAAGGGGAGCAGCCTAGGAGATCAGAGCTAGATAGGTAAAATTCAGTGTCAAGCAGCACAGCAGAAAACTATTATTCAAAGAGTACATCTTGTAATGATCAGCTCTCAGAAATTTAGTAATAACTGGGGTTTATTTGCTAGGAGTTGCTCCTTAGAGAGATGGAGGCTACAGGTGGATTTGATTTGCAACCTCAGTTACTTCAGTGGAAGATCTTCCAAGATTTCCAAAAATCCATCAAGAAGTCCTAGACAACAATGTCACCACATCCCTATACATTTTCATTTTATTATTTTGTATTTTTCCCTTTTTTCTTCTGCTTATGAGAATTTTGAGATCTGACACCCCCATCTACTCCTTTCACCTTCACTGGATGACTCCCTTTCCTATAAAGATCTTCCTTTTCATTTGTGCCTCCTGGCTTCCTTTAAATCTTAGCTAAAATTTCATTTTCTACAAGAAGCCTTTTTCAATTCTCCTCAGTACTTAAGTGCCTCCTTTTGAAAACACTTCTAATTTTTCACAGCTGGACTGATGTATACATTATTTTTGTTAGATCCCTGGGATTAGCCTATAGTAAAAAAGGAAAGTGTAGTCTTCCTGCAGGGTCATTTGTATGATGAAAATAGGTTAGTATGATTTTTGCTTTTTTAAACCGAAGGGAGAAGATACCATGAAGTACAATTTGGAACTTGAGTTGGAATGGAAGTGAAGGTTATTGTGGATGAAGGCAATGGTACTAGTCTTGAAGCTCAACAGAAAATAAAATTTTATTGCAGCTGTTTGTGAACCTGTGATAAGCACTTTAATACATAGGAACATTTCTTTTTCACTGAAGCTGGTCAGGCTGTTGAAACTCCTTAGTGAGCCTAATGTGATAGAAATAATCAGAAAAATATGAACAGGAGAATAAGCTAGTTCTCTTATCCCAAGTCACTTTAATGACATACTATTTCTGGAGTTTCCCTCCCCTATTTAAAAAAATATTTTTATTAAAATTGTTCATTTTTATATCTCTTAGATTTCCCCATGGTCCTCACCCTCCTAGTGAGTCATCTTTTCTAAAAAAGGATTTTTTTTTAAAGAAGAGGAGAAAGAAAAAAGAATTCATAGCAAAACGAATCTATATTTAAAAAATTAACATTATGCATTATATTTCCCACCCATGGACCCTCACTTTTGCAAAGGAATTGGGGAAGGTCTCTTTTAATATCTATTCTTCATAATCAAGCTTGCTCTTTATAATTTTTAATAATTAACTTATTTTTTATTATTCTTTCAAGTTACATTGTTGTAGTCATGTACGTTGTTTCCTTGGTTCTGCTTGCTACACTTTGTATCTATTGATATAAAATTTTCCTTGCTTTTCTGTATCCATCATATTTGTTACTTTTTATTGCATAGAATAGTCTACTGCATTCATGGACCACAACTTCTTTAGACATTCCTCAATTAATATACATCTGCTTTGTTTCTTCTTTACTACTACCAAAAGTGTTACTGCAAATGCTATAAAATTTTGGTGTATATGGAATCTATTTTTTTTTCAATGACCTCCTTATGTCATATGCTTAGCATCAGAATATTTAGATCAAAGATTGTGCACTTTTAGTTACTTTATTTGATTTATTTTAACCTGTTTTCCAAAATGCTTGTATTAATTCATAACTTCACGCCAATGGTACATGAATGTGGCAGTTTTTAATTTATTTTTTCTTACAAAGTTATAGATTTTATTATTAATATTTTAAATATAACTTTTCATCAATTATTTCTCAATTATATATACAAATTTAAACAATCTTTATTTTAGATTTTGATTTTTAATTTGTTTTTTTTTTCCAGTGTGCCCTTCAAGACTCCTTGAGAAAGCACACACTTTGATTTTTTATTAAAGCTTTTTATTTTCAAAACACATGCATACACAATTTTCAATATTCACCCTTACAAAACCTTGTGTTCTAAATTTTTTCCCTCCTTTCTCCCCCCTCCTCATGGAAGATAATCCAATTTATGTTAAACATGTATAATTCTTCTATGCATATGTCCACTATTATTATACTGCACAAGAAAAATCAGATCAAAAAGGAAAAAATGAGAAAATAAACAAAATGCAAGCAAGCAACAATAAAAAGAGTGAAAACACTGTGTTGTGATCCACAATCAGTTCCTACAGTCCTCTCTCTGGGTGTAGATGGCTCTCTTCATTACAACCATTGGAACTGACCTGGATCACCTCATTGTTGAAGAGAGCCATATTCATCATCATATAATCTTGCTATGTATAATGAGCTCATGATTCTAATTATATCACTTAGCATCAGTTCATGTAAGTCTCTCCAGTCCTTTCTGAAATCATCTACTGATTGTTTCTTATAGAACAATAATATTACATAACATTCACATACCATAACTTATTTAGCCATTCTCCAACTGATGGGCATCTACTCATTTTCCAGTTCCTTGCCACTTCAAAAAGGGCTGCCACAAACAATTTTGCACATGTTGATCCCTTTCTTGCCTTAATGATCTCTTTGGGATATAAGCCCAGTAGAAACACTACTGGATCAAAGGATAGGCATAGTTCAATAGCCCTTTGGATATAGTTCCAAATTACTCTTCAGAATGGTTGGATCAGTTCACAACTCCACCAACAATGTATTAATGTCTCAGTTTTTCTACATCTCCTCTTATATTCATCATTATCTTTTCCTGTCATCTTAGCCAATCTGAGAGGTGTGTAGTGGTACCTCAGAGTTGTCTTAATTTGAATTTCTCTTATCAATAGTGATTTAGAACACCTTTTTCATACGACTAGAAATGGTTTCAATTTCTTCATCTGAAAGTTTTCTGTTCATATCCTTTACCATTTATCAATTGGAGAATGGCTTGAATTCTTACAATTTTGAGTCAATTCTCTATATATTTTAGAAATGAGGCCTTTATCAGAACCCTTGAATGTAAAATTTTTGCCCCAGTTTATTGCTTCCCTTCTAATCTTGTCAGTATTATTTTGTTTGTACAAAACTTTTATATTTAATATAATAAAAATTATGCATTTTGCACTCCATAATGTACTTCAGTTCTTCCTTGACCACAAATTCTTTCCTTCTTGTGGCAATCTTTTAATTGACAATCTTTAATTTTTAACTGGAAATATTTAATTTTTAAAACTTGGTCTTTAACAGTCTATTCAACACTAAGTATTATTCCTATCTTTTCTTATTTTGTGAATTTTCCAGTATAAAGTAAAAATTTTGATGGGTACTTCTCTGATTATAAGTGATTTCTAGCATTCTTTTATATGGTTATTAATAATATTCAGCTCCTCTTCTGAGGACTATTTGTTTATATCCTTTGACCATTTGTCTATTGGGAAACTGAAACTCCTTTCTGTGTATAATTTCCTGGGTCCTTAGAAGCAGCAAAATAAGCAAGATTCTTTGAGCCACATAAGTATTGAACAAAGCATCACAGAATAGCAACCCCACTCATCATGAAAGAAATATCCAGATTATGTAGAAAATCTGGAGCAGGCTGTATCTGATTTGGGATTATTGTATGCCATTTGGGGCAACTGCTTTCTGTCCTGCAACATTCACGAAGCACTTTATATTTTGCAAAGTCATTCATTAGGGAGAAAAAACAAAGGGCCCAGCGTGAATTTACTGAGAAAACAAACCAGTAAACAAAAATACTTTTGTGGCTGTTACAAGAACTCTATCATATACAAAATGGTTGTATTGGAAATATGAATTTTAGACAATTGTATTATTAGGAAAATTGATCATTCGGCAAATAGATTCTAAGCAAGTGGTTTAAATTGCAGTTAGAAAAGTGACCCCATCTGTAGGCATTGGAGGAACTTGGACACAGGAATACAGACAAGTCATTACAATATATTCCTGAGGTAACATTGTATACTTTATTTACACAAAAAGTATTATATAGATAAAATTTCAGGACAGAATTTTTTTTTTTTTGTTATTTTGCTTTTTAGCAGACTGAGTATTTGACAAATGACTCTATTAATTATTATATAATTATTTTTAATGAAGACAACATATAATGTTTTTGTTATTAATATAAAACTTTTGGAAAAAATAGTATTATTCCTTAGAGAATTTCTCTGAAGTCTGAGACTCTGCCCGGGGGTCATAAACTGCCAATGTGTGTCATCTAGTGGCCAAACTTCATAATTGCATCTGTATAGTTATCAAAAGGCATCCTATACGTCTTGCTACCCATCACTGAAATTGAGTGCCTTTGATACCTTCTTGGGTTATGGAAATAATCCCAGGTTCTTGTTAGCTGTGTTGGTATATTACAGGGTCTTATAGGTCCTATCAAGTTGGAAAGACTTCAAGTAAAAGTCTAATGATAAACAGAAGTGAGTATAACTAAATTCACGAAGAGGATTGATTAGTAATTTTAGCCAAATTTCATCTTCTAAGATACGGAGAAGTTGAAATTTAGGTGCAATTTTCCCATTTCATATTTCTAATTAGATGGATGGTAGGCTTCCTAAACTCAACATGTCCAAAATAGAACCTATTATCATTCCCCCAAAATCTGTACCTCTTGCTAACACTTGTTGAAGGCCTCATCCCTCAAGTCCATTATATTTTTAGCCCTGGAGTAATCTTAGAGTCTTCTCTTGTCTTCAACTTTTCTCCTTCATATTCAGTCAATTGCTTTTTCTTTTTTTCTTCTACCTCCATGATATCCCCTGTATTCACCTCCTTCCCTTTACTTATATAGCTACCGTCCTAATTCAGGTCCAATTTAATGGTCAACTGCACTATTGTGGTCATTTCCCTGCTTGATCTTGTCACTTTATACTCCATTTTCCAGGGACTGCCAAAGTAATATTCCTACAGTACAGGTTTGATTATGTCACTTTTTTCCCCCAAAAAACTGTTATAGTTTCCTGTTGGCTCAAGGATAAAATGCCTTCAAAGATTATTTAGCTCATGTTTGTAGCCTTATTTTACATTATTCTTTATGCACTCTATGTTCTAGTCAAAATGGACTATTGGCTATTTTCTATAAGTAACAATCCTTTTCATTTCCATGCCTTTATATGTATATCATAAGTCCCATTTCATTGTTATCTGATAGACTCTTTAGCTTCCCTCAAGATTCAACTCAAGAATTAACTCCTATACCAGGTATATCACTCTGGTTTCTAGTGCTTTCCTCCTCATATAGTACTTTCTCTTTATTATATCTCTTCTGGCATACTTTCTTGTCACCCCACAATTTAGATGTTAGATCCCCAAGAAGATGGTTTCTCCTATTAGTCTACATAAATGTATGATAGGGACACACTTAGAAGGCAAATTAATTCTTCCTCTTTCCACTATTAGAACTGAGACTGCTCCTGGGACTATGGGTTCTCATGGGTGAACTTCATTTTATCTTTTATTTATTAATTGATAAATCTACTTAGAATCAGATTGTCATGATATTTCTTGGTCATATCCAAACTATATCTTCTAAACATTGAATCTCTTCCTACCATCAGAACTTGGATTGTTATTCCAAGGCTTGGCACTCTGATGCATGAGTTTTCATCTTATCTTACCTGGAATCAGGCAATCACATATTTTACCAGACCATTTCTATTCATTTATTCATTTGTTCATTATATCTCTTGCCACTTGTACATTTGAGTATTAGAGGCAGGAGATACAAAAATGTTTCCTTTGCCCCAAGTTTCTGACCCCAAGCATCTCTTTTGCCTATCCCAGGTTGTCATTATGGTAAGAGAAAACCTCCTGGATTCATAGTCTTCAATTCTAATTCCAGTCTTTCAACTATTCTGTGTAAGTCACTTAATCTTTCGAAGCTTAATTTCCTCATCTATAAAGTGAACAACACATTAGAACAAATGACAATAAGGACAGTTCCAACTTTGAACTCTAAACTTATGATTCTGGGGCCTACCCCACACACTAGTTTGCTTTGAGTAAGTATTTTGTAAATTGAAACATATCAGACATGAGCAGTGCATCCTAGTAGAGTTACATAGCTTGTAGAGAGAGGATGCTGCCTTCCAACTGTATCTGCCCCATCCTGCCCCATCCTACACTACCTGAGTGAATTTCATTTACTAGGTTGATACCATTTAAAAATCTGATACCTTTAAAATAGCAATGGTTGAGGAATTAGGAGCCTTGATTCTAGTCTTGCCATGAAGCAGATGTGAAACCTTAAGCCTTTAACTTCACTTTTCTGACCCCCATTTTGGTATTTTTATGAAATGAAAGCATTGGACTAAAGAATCTCAAAGCTTCTTCCAGCTCTGAGATTTAGTAATTCTACAAGTAAAACCCCTGAGGAAAATTGCCTAATGTAAGGGGATGGTGATTTTTTTCCCCTTAGAAACAACTTTGTCATTTTTCAGATTAAGATTTGCTGTTACTTTGGGACTCAATTACAATACTCAGGAAACTAGTATTACAACAGAACCACTTAGCACATTATTATCTGACCCAGAGAATCTGCAAAACATGACCTCTATCAAGTCATCTCATATGGTCATCTCAATGAGTACTTTATACTCCCTTCAGCTGTATTGCCAAGTCTGCCTTCTTGTACAAATTATGAGGATTATGTACTTATTTGTGTTATCATTTTTTGGCAAATCAAATTATAAGACAAAACCCATTTCATTAAAGCAATAAATAATAGGAGCTCAAAGTTATCAAATCTGGGAGGAATTTTATTTATAATTCTTTCTATTAAATATAGATCTTTAAGGAATATGAGCCAGCTGGTTATTTAAGGCAGTAGCATTTTGTATGGATTATGTTAACGTAATATGAAAAAGAGAGTTATAGAAAGAATACAATATTGTGTTACACTAACCAATGTGAATATACTTGTTAGATGCTCTATAAATGAAGGCAGTTTGCAATAGCAAACTGAAATAATAATGTCATAAGTACTCATATATTAAAACAAATTCACAAAAATCATAATCTGCACATAATTCTAAGTCACACAGTACAAATAATGTCCTCAATACTCCCGAGGAAGAATGGACAATGCTTATAAAATTCTGTCAAAGAGGCACATGAATGAATCAAACTCATGTGCTCAGAATAACTCATAACTCTGAAACTGAAAACTTTGATATCTTTTTTTCTGTATCAGGAACTATTTCTTGGTGAATAATAATAATAATAAAACAACCAGAATATATATATATATGTATATATACATATATACATATATATATATATGTATACACACACACACAGTTCTCACTCTCTCTCTTTATATATATATATACACATATATATACATACACACACACACATACATACAGCTCTCTCTCTCTCTCTCTCTCTCTTTATATATATACATACAGTACTTCAAGGAATGCAAAGCACCTTACAAATATTATCTCATTTTATCCTTACAAATCTTAGAGGTGGGAATTATAATTGTATTCATTTTACAAGTGAGAAAATGGAGGCAGACATATTAAATGACCTGTCCAGGATCATATAGCTAGTAGGTGGCAGGTTTCCCTGCCTCTTGTGTTGACTAGATACTTCTACTTCTTTGATTTTCTGCTTCCATTCTGTTCCTCTTCTCAACCAAACTTACTTCTCAAAAGCAACAACAGAGTGTCCGTTTTTTGGTATCAAGCTTAGCTGACACAATTCTAGTAACTACCCTTTTACCTCTTTTGCTCTTCTTTCATTTTTCATTGTTCAAATTCTAAGCAGATAAAATTAATTTGGTCCAAAATCATGCAAAAGGTCCTTGTGTCTCCCACATATAACAACTTTTCAACCAAAACTAATAAACCACTGTCTTAAAACTCTAAATCTGAGAATATCTGCTTGAAAGTTTAGATAATCTTTCTCTTAGAACCTTGAGCTAGGCTTAAGTGAGCAACATACTTTAAACACAGTACATCACATTTAGGTAGGTCTTAAATTAGTCTTGAAGATACATCAATTTCTAGAGATTTTAGTCACTATGTAGAATTTTGAATGAGATTTTTTCCAAGGAAAACATTTTTCACATAAATTGTAATGGAGCTAGCAATTCTACTTTCTTTCATGGCATTATTTTAAAGTAAGTTATTTTTAACTACTTTAAAAAATGTTGAACATGAATAATATTTTACCGTAAGGAGAAAAGTTGTATGAAATATATCTTTCAGCATTTCTTATGTTTCAGTGACTGAACTAATAATGTATCTTGGATATAAAGTAAAAAAAAAAAAAAAAAAGAGAGATGCTAATTATTGTGAGACACTTTTGTTGCTCATTTTTATTTTTTTAAATTCCAATATTCAGGAAAATTACATTTTTATTTTTATTTTACATAATTAGAAAATTGAAATGAGTTGTTGCCCTCTAGGAGATGAGAGTGGATCTAAGATTAGGTTCTTAGAAAGCATCTAGGCTAACTCTCTCATTTTACAAATGAGAGAATTGAACCTCAGAGAAGACAAATAAATTACTCTAAGTCACACAAGTTGTATGTAACAGAACTAATTTGCAAATTGAGTCCTTTTGACTCTAAGTAAGTCCAATATTGTAATGGACTGAAGCTTGAGTTGATGCACTGAGGTCCCAAGCACGTGAGGCTAAATAGTAATTGGACCATATTCTATTAATATATATGCTTGGAGAAAGAATGGCCCCCACCCACTCTTTGTGCAAGTCCTGATGTGTTGTTTTGGTGGGTGGAGGCAAGGGAGTGGAAAGGGAAGCGGAAGGAGAGACTGCTGGCTGGTGTCTTGACACAGCTGCTCGAATAGTTATTGCGATGGCCCTTCATCTCCAATCTCCCTCTGCTAGCTGGCTTCCTGTCACAACTGCCCATATTGCTATCACAATTCTTCTTGCCCATATTGCTATCGCAATCCCCCCTCACCTCTACATGGGAACCAAGAACCCTACTTTCATTGAAGAAGTCTCCAGTGATCAGGAACTTAGGTGAGTATAATAGACTAAACTAGTAACCTTTTTTGGCTGAAATGGGACAGATCCTAGCTAAAGATTATCCATCCCCCACCCCAACACCCCAACTCCCCCACCCCCAGCCCCACCCAGGAGTGGCGCTATAGAAAGCCTGCTTAAGCTGATAGAAGATCAAGGGCTACTTATAACTTGGGAACAGACAGCTATCACAAGAACAAATGGGGAAAATGCAATAACAGACATTTTGATAAGGCAACTTGCTAAGGAAAATGCTAATGAGGTTTGCAGAAGAATTATACTAGGACTGCACAAGGATGCTCCTTTAGAGGAGCTCATAAGACGCTGTGCCACAGTGGGCACAGGCGCCTTTTATAGCCAGGCTATGATGCAGACTTCCCAAAATCCAAACATGGGAAGACAGGGTCCCTTCAGGCAAGGGACTTCCAGAGAGACTCGTAGATGCTTTCAGTGTGGTAAAGTAGGGCATCTGAAAGCTCAATGTTGGTATAGAGACAGAATGAGAAAACAGGGTGGGAGAACAAGACCCAATGCCCCATGTCCAAAATGCAACAGAGGCTTCCATTGGGCCTCAGAATGTAGACAGATTCAGGGAAATGGGATGAGAGGCCCAAGGCAAAAAATAATTGGGACATGATGGCAGGCAATGGTGCACCCAGAAAGTGCCTAGAAGTCCAGTACCCAGACATGACCAATCAGCCAGAAAGCCATATGATGGGAGAAGGGGATTATACAATTAACCAGCCAGGAAACAACCTGATGGGAGAAAGGAATTACAATTGGGGAGAATAGAGCTGTATGCAGCTGGGACAACTGAGATACCCCCTGGAGAAGTGAAATCTGTTCCTCTCCAGCCTATGGATCCCTTGCCTCCAGGCACAGTAGGCTTGACCATTTCACCTCCTTTTTGTACGTACAAAACAGTATCCATTCACACACTGATGTAGGAAACTGGGGAATGTGTAGATAATATCCCAGTCACTAATACAGGCAGACAATGTGTGACTTATCATCTAAAAGTAGTAGCATCAGGTTTACTCATACAGAATCCTAATAAGCAGCCTGGTGATAGTCACCCAGGTTCTGACTCCAGACCACAAAATCCAGGGATATACTTGGTCAGCAGCTGTAACAGCTGACTGACCTATGCTCACTATCTATATAAATGGCCTACCATTAGAAGGATTAGTAGACACAGGTGCACATCATACAGTCATTAGAGATGCCAATTGGCCCAGTCACTGGCCAAAGATTAAAGCAGACACCTACATGTCTGGAGTAGGAGGATCAATAGCAGCTGAAGTTAGTGCTGCCCCTATGAGATGGACTTCTGAAGGCAAAACAGGAGTTTTTACTCCTTTTATATTTGAAAAAATCCCCATCAATGTGTGGGGAAGAGATGTTTTACAGCAATTAGGGTTAAAAATGAGTACTTTGGTTTTTTAAGCAGGGCTGCTGTTGAAGGCCTGCCAACACTTTCACCTGTTCCTATCCAATGGAAAACTGATACACCAGTGTGGATAGAAGAGTGGCCCTTAAGTAGCGATAAAATTCAGGCCTTATTAGATACAGTACAGGAGCAACTTGAACAAGGGCACTTACAACCTTCTCTAAGCCCTTGGAATTCCCCAGTGTTCATTGTAAAAAAGAAATCTGGAAAATGGAGGATGCTCACTGATTTAAGAAAAGTGAACGAACAGATGGAAACTATGGGAACTCTTCAGCTTGGACTTCCATCTCCTACTCAATTGTCTAGAGAATGGCCTCTTTGGGTCATAGATATTAAGGATTGTTTCTATTCTGTCCCTCTGGATAAGGAGGATATGAAAAGATTTGCCTTTTGAGTGCCCAGCGTTAACTTAGCTGAGCCTTATAAAAGATATGAATGGACAGTTTTGCCACAGGGAATGAAAAATAGCCCCACTATGTGTCAAATGTATGTTGCCTCTGTTCTTGCTCCAGTAAGAAAAGCGTTTCCAAAAGTTATGCTATTACATTATATGGATAATATATTGGGATGTGCACCTGAGGAACAAATGCTAGAAGCATGTCTACAAAAGACCATAGAAACACTAAGATACTACAAATTATGCATAGCTGAAGAGAAAATTCAAAGACATGCTCCTTTTCAATATTTAGGATATGAAGTATACCCTAAGGTGCTTACAGCACAAAAACTGTCCTTAAGAACAGAGGAGCTAAACACCTTAAATGATTTTCAGAAATTGATAGGAGATATTCAATGGATGCGAGCAGTGTTAGGCTTGACTACCTATCAATTACAACCATTATGTAATGTTTTAAGGGGAGACAGTGCTTTAAATTCACCACACCAGCTAAAAAAGAAGCTCAAGAGGCTTTGAGAAAAGTTGAATAGGCTTTATCCAATGTGGTGGAAAGAGTCACTCAAAAACTCTTGGAAATATCAGTTTTTGCCACACAAGAGGCATCCACAGCAGTCCTTCATCAAGGAGACAGTGTGATAGAGTGGGTGAACCTCCCGGCACAACTAGAACAAAGCCTTACTCCTTACCCAGTGCTTGTGGCTAGAATTTTGTTAAAGGCCATTAAGTGAGCAATACAATTATCTGGGGCAAGACCTGATAAGATATACACCTTTTATACCAATACACAAATTAATGTGTGTTGTGAGACCATCCCAGAGTGGCAAATTTTATTAGCCATGGCTCCAAATTTTACACATGGGTCTCCATTAAAGATAACCTGACTATTACATAATTGGCGATGGATTCTTGAAGAAAAAGTTTCTAAAGTTCCTCTTAAAGGACCAACTATCTTTACAGATGCATCCAAACACAATATTTGTGCTGTATACTCTCATGACTTAACTAAAAAGAGAGTAGTCAGAACTCCTTTTCAGTCCACTTAGCAGAACGAATTATATGCAATCATGCTAGCTCTCATTATGCAGGAGACCTAAATATAATATCTGATTCAGCCTATTCAGTAGGTGTGGTACAAAGAATTGCCACAGCCCAAATAAAATTTGCAGCTTCTAATATATATCAGCTCTTTAAGGAACTTCAGGAGCACGTGAGAAAACATCCAGGTAAGATTTATATCTTGCATGTCCACTCACATAGTGGACTCCCAGGCCCTATTTTTGATGGGAATTCAAAGGCAGATAGCTTTTTAACTAGGTTAGCTAGTACGCCTTTATTTCAGGAGGCCCAGGAATCTCATTCTAAATACCATCAGGCTGCTTGAGCTTTGCGTTTACAATTTGGGATAACAAAAGAGGAAGCTAGGAGCATAGTAAAAAGCTGTACAGCTTGCTTTCCTTTCCACGCTCCTATGCTCCCTCCAGGGAAGAACCCTCGTGGTTTGAGATCCAATGAAATCTGGCAAATGGATGTGACCCATTATAAATCTTTTGGTCGTTTGTCTTTTATCCACATTGTGGAAGACACCTTTTCAGGATTCACTTTTGCAATACCAGCAGCAAAAGAGACAGCCCAAGTGGTCACTGAATTCCTCATGCAAGCATTTGCCATTATGGGTGTGCCACAAGCAATAAAAAAAGACAATAGTCCTGCATACACCTCCAAACATTTTGCACACTTTTGCACACAGTATAAGATTTTACACACCACTGGCATACCCTTTAATCCTCAAGGTCAGGCAATAGTAGAGAGGAGAAACAGAGACATTAAGACGCTCCTCCAAAAACAAAAGAAAGGGGGAGCCACAGGTAACCCTAGAGAACTACTAAATCTAACCCTTCTTACTATTAACTTCTTGATTTTTGACAAAGATGCACTGGCTCCAGCAGACAGGTTTTATAACCCACCGGAAGGGCAGTGTCCAGTGTGAGCAGCTCCACTATCTTTAGATAATCGCCAGGTGATGTGGAGAGACCCAGAAAGTGGTGAATGGAAGGGACCAGATAGGCTAACTGCTTGGGGGAGAGGGTTTGCTTGTATCTCTACAGGTGGAGAAGGAATCAGATGGGTGCCAATGAGCCTATTCGCCTTGTCCATCGCAGAGAGATGGAGCAGACCCTTGAAACGAAGGAGAAGACCCAAGAAACATCGGGTGGTTCTGTTGTTGATTGTGCTCACCACTGAAAGAGCATAGCAGTTATGGCGTTTGACTCATGGACATAGAAAATTGTTGGACTTCAAAACCCTCAGGAATCATTGGATTCTCTGAGACATGATAAGATTGTTGTAGGACTTGAAAATCCTCAGGAATTATTGGATTCTTTGAGACAAAAGATTGTTGTAGGACTTGAAAACCCTCAGGAATCATTGGATTCTTTGAGACTTTTGAGACTTATATAAGACTTGAAAGTCCTCAGGAATCATTGGATTTTCTGAGAAATGATAAGACTGTTATAGGACTTCAAAATCTGCTGGAATCATTGGATTCCCTAACACATAAAAAGACTTTTGCAGGACTTCAAAAACTTGGGGGGATCATTGGATTCCCTGATATGTGAAGCAATGGACAATAGATTGGTTTTGGACTATCTCTTGGCTGCTGAAGAAGGCATATGTGTGACTGCTGTTTACATACTCTACTTCTAGGACTTCTGGCAATCTTTTACAACACCATGTTGATTTATATTGTTTGTTATACTGTTACTTGGGTGTATAATTCATGTTTGTTACACCACATCAAGCCTGCACTGACTGTGGGGAAAGTCATCACTAATAAATCAATCACCTCTGCGTTATTGCTATGTGCTTGTGTAATACCTCCCATGCTGATGAGTTTGTGCATACCTGTTTCTAATAAGACCCTTCAGCCCAGAGACCCGCTAGCAACCCCCACTTCCCTTTGGTGCTTTTCATCTCCCTTCCTGAGATGTCAGGGAGGGCATGATTATCTCCTTTTTAGTGCTTTCACCTCCCTTCCTGAGAAGTCAGGGGGGGTCGTAATCACCTCCTTTTCAGTGCTTTCACCTCCTTTCCTGAGAAGTCAGGGAGGCTGTGATCACCTCCCCTTGGGGACTCTGACCTCCCTGAAGAGTCAGGGATGGCATGACCACCTGTGTTCTAAAACAAAAGAAAGTGGGACAATATTATTTCCATTATACACAATGGGACTGCCAGACATTTTGTGGAAATTAACTAGACAAGACTAGGCAAATGACTGAATATTGGGGATAGAGTGAGAGTCAGTGAAGAATCAAGGATAATTCTGAGACATGGATGACTGGTAAAAAATGAAATGGTTCCACCCTCAAGGAGATTACATTCTATCAGATGAAAACTTGTGGACACAAGTAAGTTAAAAACAAAGTAATGCAAAGTAATTCCAAAGGGGAGAGAATGCTAATGACTAGGAAGATTAGGAAAATGTTCATGTGGAATATGACACTTGAACTGTTGTATGATGTGGAGGTGAAAAAGAAATGCATTATAGGTATTCTCTACATTCTGCCAATGAGGAAATTGAGTCTCAGAAAATCTAAGTGTCAATATTCCTTGTCTTGTGATAATCCAATAGTAAGTGGCTTAGAGTAGTTTTGGTATGCTATGGGATAGAAAGCATGGAATCCCTAGAGGAAGGAAAGATAATGAATCACTGGAGATAAGAGTTTGGGATGGGGAATGATTCTCAAACCCTACTTCCCAATTTTGTTCAGCACCAGTCCTACTTGGCAAAGAGCCAAGGACAGTTATCTTTTCTTATCTCACCTTAGTCTCCTATCCTGCCTCATTTCATCTTTTCTGAAAATGTACAAAAATGTTGGTTAATTTACAGATATTATAATCATAATAATTATAATAATAACAAAAAAATGACTAGAAGTCACATAGCACCTCAAGATTTGCAAATCTTTTAAAAAATAATAGCCTTTTATTTTCAACATTCACCCTTGCAAAACTTTGTTTTCCAAATTTTTTCTCCCTTCCCCCACCTCTCCTCTAGACAGTAAGTAATCCAATCTATGTGAAACATGCAATTATTCTATACATATTTCCATAGGTATCATGCTGCACAAGAAAAATCAGATCAAAAAGGAAAAAAATTGAGAAAGAAACAAAAAAAGCAAGCAAACAACAAAAAGGTGAAAATACTATGTTGTGTTTCACAGTCCTCTTTCTGGATGCAGATGGCTCTCTCCAACACAAGTCTATTGGAACTGGCCTGAATCATCTCATTTTTGAAAAGAACTACCTCCATCAGAATTGATCACTACATGATATTGTTGTTGTTGTGTGCAATGTTCTTTTGGTTCTCACTCCTCTTAGCATCAGTTCATGTGAGTCCCTCCAGAACTTTCTGAAATCATCCTGCTGATTGTTTCTTATAGAACAATAATATTCCATAACATTCATATAGCATAACTTATTCAGCCATTCCCCGATTGATAGGCATCCATTCATTTTACAATTCCTTGCCACTACAAAAAGGGCTGCCACAAACATTTTTGCACATGTGGGTCCTTTTCCCTTTTTTATGATCTCTTTGGGATACAGGTCCACTAGAGACACTGCTGGATCAAAGGGTATGCACAGTTTTATAGTTCTTTGGGCATAGTTTGAAATGCTTTGCAAATCTTTAAAAAATATTTTATTTTATCCTTACAATAATCCTGGGAGATAGGTACAGATGAGGAAACCGAGTCAGATAGAGGTTAAGTGACTTGTCCAGTCATAGTACTACTAAGCTGGTTAGTATCTGAGGCTGAATTTGAATTCTACTTGCTTTGACTCTGACTTTTGCATTCTATCCATTGTGGCAATTAGATGAAGGTAATAATATCTCTCTGGGGCAGTCTGATTCTGACCACTATGTATAGATAGAGTTTTGAAAGGTAGGATATAGTTTTACATTTTTAGTTAAAAACTCATCCACTTATTTTTGGAAAGTGAATGTTAGATCAATTCAGAAATAATTTTGTTTTCATTTTCATCAGACTGATATTTTATATGGGAATATTTTACAGAAGAGAATAGCAGTACTACTAATATTTGTCCTCTTATGGAAGAGATTGCTTCTATGATATCTGAAGTGTTCATTCTCCATAAAATCACAAAATGAAAGGGTGTATTAGGTCAACTGGTTCTGCCTCAGGCTTACTTAACTCATCCAAAGAATACTTAAACTCTCCTTTAGTAAATTAGGGCACAAATCTCTTTCTGGGTGATGAGATAGCTGCAGGAAGGAACATAGCTGAACTTAAAATATATGTAAAAACATCTTAACAATTTAAATTTTAAATGTGTAAGTACAATTTTGGCTTTGGAACACTATAATTAAGGATAGTATTAGAGTATCTAATTAGAATGTAATTTGTAGGGGCAGCTAGGTGGTGCAGTGGATAGAGCACCAGTCCTGAAGTCAGGAGTACCTGAATTCAAATCTGTTCTCAGATACTTAATGCTTCCTAACTGTGTGACCCTGGACAAGTCACTTAACTCCAATTGATTCAGCAAAATAATAATAATAAGAAAAATATGTTTGTATAATTATAGATTTATACACACACAAATATATAGGAATTTGTTATAAATAGTATAAAAACAAGTAAATAGGCAACTAGGTGGTGTAGTGGATAGATTGTTGGATCCAGAACGAAGAAAACCTGAGCTGAAATTTGACCTCAGGCATTGTGATTTGGATTGTGATTCTCTGTATTCTTCATTTTTCTCATCTGTAGAATGGGGATTAAGATAGCACCTGTTTTCCAGCATTGCTATGGAATCACATTTGTAGAGTATTGTAAACTTTAAAGCGTTATATAAATGCTAACTCTTAGTAACATTTGTTAAGTGCCTACCACGTACCAGATTCTGTGCTAAGGGCTGGGGACACAAAGAGAAACAAAAGATATTCATTGTCCTTGAGGACATATCAGTTTAATGGTGTAGGCCAGTGGTTCTCAAACTATGGTCTAAAGAATCCTGGGGATCTCTGAAACCCTTTTAGAAGGTCTACAAATTCAAAAATAGTTTTTATTTCCAATATGGTAAATGTCTATAAATATAATCCAGATAAACAAAAACTCTTTGGAGAGATCCTCAATAATTTTTAATAGGATAAAGATACTGAAAACAAAAGTTTGATAACCACTGGTGTAGGCAAACATGTATAATCAAGTTGTAATTGGGATATATAGGAAATATTAAAAGATGGAAACATTAGAATTAAAAGGAGTTGAAAAAGATGGGAGAAGTTAGTAAGAATGGAGGTGGGGGAAAGCATTCTAGGCATGAGGGATAACTACAGAGAATGCTTGGAGCCTAGAGATGGAGGATCGTGTTTATAGAATGGCAAAGAGGCCAGTGTTATTGGATTGCAGATATTGGAAAAGTCAGAGAGAACTAGTTTATGAAGTACCTTGAATGACAAATAGAAGTTTTGTATTTGATCATGGAGCTGGTTTAGAGGGGTGACATAGTCTGATCAATATGTTAGGAAAATCACTCTGGTGGCCAAATAAAGAAAGGATTTGAGAGAAACATTGAGATAGGGAGGCCAGCCAGAAGGCTATTTCAATCTTCAGATATGAGGTGTGGAGAGTGTGCCCAGGAATGGTGGCGTGTCAGGAGACAGAAAGGAGAGTATTGGAGAAACATTGCAAAGGTGAGATCGACAGACTTTGGCAAAAGTTTGCCTATGGGAGTTGAGAGATAGTGACACCTAGGTTTCAAACCTGAGGGCTAAATAAGATGGTATTATGTTGATTTATATAATAAAGACAAATCTACTTATCAATATCATACATATATAAAATAGAGCACATATCCATATGTTAAATGTCTGTAAGATAATACACATGGAAATATATACATATATACATGCATTTAGTAAATCTAATCACATGTATTTACATAGAGATAGCAATGGACTACAACTTATGCATCATTATACTAGGTTTCCAGGTATGGTCCTGGTGAAAGAATATATTTGCTTTTTGAGACTCAGTTTATGTTAGTACTAGTAGTGGCATATAATGTTGGCTCAGTACCAGAAGTCTGCCTTCTTAGTGAAATATTCTTTAGTCATTGTAGTTTAAATCCAGAATGTACTTGCATAGATGTACTCTCTCTCCAAAAAAAAAAAAAAAAAAAAAAAAAAAAAGCTTTGTGTCCCATTTGTACGGTACAAGAAGCTAAATGGGAATCTCTCCTTCTGTTCATATGGGGCCAACATCCAAATGTAGTATTAACTTGTATCGTAGCACATAATCACATAGAATGACACATCTTCCAAAGTGGTGTAAATTTGATTTACGTATTATGAGAAGCACAAGTGTGTTTGAGCTAATGTTCTGCCTAATGCAATCTAGTGGTTGTTATCAGTACATCATCAGCTCATCATTCTGCCCATGATGTAATATAAATGGATAAACCTTCAGTGCTTCCTAGATCACCGGAGGATTGCCCTTGTACCCCTTTGGGGATTTTCATTGAAGACAAAGGGCAGACAGCTGGTCCTCATATATCAATAAGACATTTGTTATTTGCTTTACACTTAAACAATATACTGGCATGGGGCAGGATTTGTGAACATTCAGCTGTGTTTTCAGGACTTTGTTTTTAAAAAAATGAACATCCTTTGCTAGGATTTGTGATGAAATACATAATGAATAAAAATAGAAAAAGAATGTTATTTAATATATCCAGTTAAGTTCTAAGTTTAACAAGGCAAGTCCTTAGTCATTGACTCTTTAAACCACAGGCATCAAGAGAGAGACATTGTTATAGATTTAAAAATATCTTCCATTATTATTCAAAAATTATATTGCTCCTTTATTTCCAATTTCTTCAAAATAACTATTTTTTTCCTGCTAATTATATTCTCTAGTTGGCAAATTTTATTTGATTTACAATCAGCATTCTAGCATTAATAGCTTCAGGAACACCTTCCCTTTTACTTTTTCATTGCCTTAGCAATAATGAATTTATCATAGCTGATTTTGCTGTGGGATATAGAATACTGGAGAGAATTGGAATATTTTTGAAATTTGACAAAGCCTTCTTTGATATGTAGGTTTTATGTAGTGTTGCTTTTTTAAGCTATCCACACACACATAGGCAAATATTAAAACAAGATCTTTAAGTCAGTTTAACTTTTCAGGTTTGAATCAAAGTTGGAAATGCCTGAGTTGATACCACACACACTTAATTTAAATCATAGTCAGTCTGGACTTTTTCAGTAATCCTTCCTTGTCAAAATGGTGCCTTAGTATAACAAAAGATTCTGTTGAGATAGCTTCTCCAAATAGTATTTAATGGTTGCTATGCATTACCTTTCAGCTAAAGAGCTGAATTTAAATCAGCTGGAAATATTGCTGAATAGATTGCCCAATGATATCTCTATAACTTTAGCTCAGATTTAAAAACCTAGGAAAAATATGACATCAAATCAGGACAAAAAGAAAACATGGTCACTATGATAATAATAATTCATTTCTCACATTGAGATTCTTTACAAGTTACTTAACATATATGATCTCATTTGATCTTTATGTTTGTGTAAGGCAAATATTACAGATATTCCTATTTACAGAGAAAAACAGACTTGAGGGAGTTTACAACTGATTGACTTAAACTGGTAGAACTAGTAAATGGATAAGCTGGGAGTCAAACAAGGACCACTGGCTTAAAATCCAGTGGTTTCAATATTATTATATTTTTACTATTTATATCTGCCTTCTTTTAAAAATTAAAAATATAGTTCATATTTCTAGTAAAGTGACAGTCTGAATCACTTTCTAAATATTGGATCCTCTTTAGAGTACTGGCAAGCAAGAAAACACAGCCAGTAATATTTTTGTGGGGTCAGTAAGATATTTTTGTGGTCTGAAAGTCTTTTGAGAGTTATCTGCAAAGATTGTTTAATCCCTTTATCACAAAAAAGGACAGTGAATACCCATTTTAATTTTGCCACATTTTAACTTGCCTAGATCATGGAAATAAAAATGAAGAGCTAAAATAAAAAGAATTATATATAATTAGAATTTGGATTTTTATGAGAATTTGAATAAACTGGGGGAAAAGACAACAAAGGTATATTTCTTTGACAAGTATGCTCTGCCAAAAACACAAAGTGCAGTTTGTCCTTTATTTCCCATAATCCTTTTAGTTTGTCTAGTTTGTAAGAGATGGTCCTCAATTAGTTGTGTTATGTTTCCTCTTGCTTGCTAAGCATTTTTGGTCAAACAAGTAATGCCAGAGTCCCACAATTAGATCAAAAGATCAATCCTAATGTACCATTTTCTCCTCACCCTCCTGCTGTAATAAAGTGGCTGCAGTTCTCCAGGGGACAACTCAAAATCCTAGGACTGATATTTCTAAATTAGCTGACTCTCTGACCTTGCTGGTAATTGCGTTAGTTTATCAATGTTCCACACAATTTATTACTCTCCAATATGTACCAAAGTGTTTATCTCTCAACACTAACAATATTAAAAAATCTAAACTATCTATTGCTGCACAAAGAGGTAGCCATTCATTAGGAAAAATGCATAAATAAATGGACAATGTCACATAATTGGCCCCCAGCACTGTATAGTTTAGATTCAGAATTGTAGGAAGGCAGCTGCTGCCTTCTTTGCTTTCAGAACCTTATTCACGGGAGCCTGGAAAGCAGAGAAATTTAATTCTCTCTCTCTCTTCTCTCTCTCTCTCTCTCTCTCTCTCTCTCTCTCTCTCTCTCTCTCTCTCTCTCTCTCTCTCTCTCTCTCTCTCACACTTCCCCTCACTTTTTTGTGATACCAGAATGAACTAGAGCTTTCTCAGGTACTATCTAATGAAATTGTTCCAGCAAGAAGAAATGGAGCTGATGAAAGCTTATCAAAGCATTTAAAAGTCAAATTGATTACAATTCCCTTTGAAATGAAACATATTTACATAGCCAAAAAGTATCAAATTCATGGGACCTGATTTTTACATGCAGAAAACAAATAGCAACAATTCATTAACCTCATTTTGTTCACTCTGTTATGTATTACTTAAAGCTTGATTCCATGGAGAAAGTTAATAAACTATAGGTAAACTTACTATAAATGTAATGACTTTGATAACTTTCTTCTAAAGTTCCTTTAAGAAAGAGTGAGATTTATTTCATATTTGTAAGGGCTTTGGAAAGTGGTGTGACTTAGCTATGAACAGTGGCAATGAATGACTCAGGTATAACCAAGAATGATAAAGATCAGTTCTGTCCAACTTTAAATAATGGCATGCCTTTTATCTCCGTTAGCCCCCTTTTCAAGGGCTGACCTATTCTCTGATATTTTCTTCGCAAATTATGTAGGGGAAGAACACTGTATAAATCCATCTACTTCTCTCCACACATCCCACATGAATAATGGAGTCCCACTTTTTGTCCCCATCCACCCACAATTTACCTTTGTCTCCTTGACTTGCATTTAAAATTCTCAAATGGACAAAAATTAAATAAAAATACATTTTTAAAAAGTTGAGGAGAAAAGAGGGGGGGAAATTACCTCCCCAAAATATATATGTTTGGTTACCACTTCTTGAAATTCCTGAAATCCTTAAACTGTAGCTGAGTTTTTACCATTTTATTGGTACTAAGCAATATGATGTCCTTGAGGACATCTGACAGAAGAATTATTTATTTTGTTTTATCCACTCATTTTAACTGTAAAATTAAAAAGGTAAAGATTCATCTGGGAAGGAATCTATGAGATATATCATCTTTTATAACATCTTTGGTTCCAAACCAAATCATGCCACTAAAATATTTAAATTCTCTATGTAAGCCTATCATGGTACCCTAGCTTTCTATAGCTCAAGGAATGGGAGCAGACACAAGACAGGAGAAAATTTATCATTTCATGATTCTTCTATGATTTGGGAGAAGGAAAAAAGGAAAATAGAAAAAGAGTGAATTTCTAAAAATATTTGTAGAGTTCTTTTAAAAAAAACCCACTTAAAAAATTAACTAGCATTTATTCCACACATTTATTCCACTCTGCATTAAAATTGAAAAAAAAAAGAAAAAAATAAACTCTTGTAAAAGATTTGCATAGCAACAAAACAAATTTATATATTAGGCAGCTTAAAAAAAATGGATGTTTCATTTTGAATCTTGAGACCAATGCCTCTTTATCAGAAACTGGGTAGCATGCTTGTTCATCATTCCTTTGAGGGGTTTTAATTTTAAAGTTTTAACTTTCAAAAAGTTAAGTTTTTCAGAGTGCAACATTTATTACAGATCAGCAGGGGTAGTCGGGGACCATTGTTTTATGCCCACTCTGGATCTTTATTTAGTCCTTAGAATTTCAATTATGAAAACTTTATTGTTTTAATAGAGACTGAGAGATACCTTGTCTTGAAAGTGCTGTAACAATTAGAATTGTTGAAAAGAAGACAGATTATCATCTACCAAAGGAGATACCTATAATGTGTGACAGAATGAATGAGAGATCTAAAAGAGTTTGAAGGCACTGAGTGCCTACTATTAGAGTTACTTGTCTAGCTAATATTAAGTGTTTTATATACATGAAAACTGAATGATTAGTTTTTAGTAAGTTGCATGCAGTAAGTTCAGTATTGCTTTCCAACCTTCAAATTTTAATAATGTAGCCTGGTTCCCTCAGATATGTACTCCTTAAAAATGATCTTGGATTAAAAGCATGTCTTGAATTAACATCTGTTAAAAATCCTTAGCTCACAAGCTACCTTAATACGTTGATTCAAATCACAAAGCATTTAACCAAATAGCATAAAAAGATAAAAAAAAAATTCTCCCTGTTTGTGCCTCTACCACCATCTCCAGATTCTAACCACTAGGAAGGGAAAACTGCTTAGTAGGTAGTCAGGGGACATGTGTTTCTAGGGCCAAATACAAGCTTTATATTTTCTCTGCCTCTGACATTTCTTCTTAGTTTTTTCTTGTATTATAAGCTGTTTATTTTCTTCTAATCTATGTTCTCTGTTGGACTACAATTTGCTATGCTGTCATCTGCTATCTCCTTGATCAGTTGTTCCTAGATGGTTCTCTGGTTCTCTCCTGCATTGTAGCTGTTATGTGACCTCATCTAGGTTGAAAGGAGTCTTTCAGCTCATGACCTTAGAGATTATCAGCTATTTTATGAATTAGGCTCATAGTCACATCCATCCAATTGGCAAAAAGAAATCTATTCAACAGGCACTCCTTGCCTATGTATTTTCATAAATCTTATCATGAACATATGAGCAAATATCATGCCAGGTGATGAACAGAGGATTTAGAGGATATCTCTAATATATAATTAAGTTCTATTTAGAATTGTCAAAAGATTGAGAATTCAAAGATCATCTAGTCCAAGAGTCTGTTTTATAGATAAGGAAATTAGTTCAAGAGATAAAGTGACTTGCTCAACATCACATGGCTAGTAAGTAGCAGATTTAGCATCTGAGCCAAGATTGAGGAAGTACTTAGATCACTAGGATTACAGTTCCACCAAAGTTCAGAACTGTATCAGAGAGTATTCTTCTAATTCTAGAGAGAATACAGAAAAATTTAGAATTATTTTTTAACACATACTATTTGGCCCTTTTATAACCAAGCTGAAGCTTTCATATTTAAATTCAGCATAGCTAAAAACTAAGTCATCTCAGAAAGTTTTTCTAAGCTTGGTTATCTGGATTTCTCAGATTATAGCAGATTTTGTTATTAAGTTTAACATCTCTCAATAAGTAATAATAATAGTGTATATATATATGATATATAGAGATATACATACATATATGTATAATGTTTTAAGGTTTATAAAGTAATTAGCTGATAACAACGCTGATAGATTCAGGTGGTATGTTATTATCTCTATTTTATTGCTGAGGAAACAAGATTAGAGAGGTGAATATCTTGCCATACACTGGTAAATATTGGATCCAGATTCTTCTGTCTATTCTTCTGCTTCTCATTATCTCTTGCTGCCTCCTCTTATGTACTCTGTTGTGAAGGTGAATTAGTTATGTTTATGAAATATGTTTGAGATAATACATTGTAAATTAGAAACTAAGGAACCTTTTCCCCTACACTTTTACTGTTTCACTCAGCATTTTGCTCATAGAATGATCTCAATAAAAATTGGTTGATTGATGCATGTATTTTAAAAAATGTAGTCTATTTGAAAGTGCCCATAACTATGAACTTTAGAATATTCATTAGTAAATGAAAAGTCAATTTCAGAAGAAGGAAATGAGGATAAAATAAAATTGGTTCTATTTGTAGTGCCATTACCTGCTCACTGTTTGATTAAAGACAAATCGTTAACCTTTCACTGATCCTACTTACCTATATTACATAATGACCATAATCTCCAGGGCCATTGAAATCTGGAGAAAAATTATGTAATTTTATCACATTCCTCTTCTATTTCAGGAACTCCAAATAAAACCAATGTCATAGGAACTTGAAAAGACAACACACTATTGGGAAAGAATACTTGAGATTTGACCTTGGGCAAGTTAGTCAATTTCATCTTCAAAATGATAATCTTGGGCCTAAGTGATCTCAAAAATTCCATACAGCTTTGGATCTGATGAATAATGAACGAGGAACATTTATGTTTATAAGTTTTAAAGTGTTAGTTAAAAGCCCCCTGAGGTTGTGAGAACTTTACTTTTCAGAAAATTGAAAGTACTAAATTAACTAGAGTGAACATTAGGAATGTGAAATTTGAAATCTATGTAAAATCAAAGCCATTTATTTTAAAATTGCCTATCATTTAAACTTTGGCCAAATGAAGCACTTGAGAAGAAAATAAGGTTTTCTTTAGCAGAGAATTAGATGAAGAACTCTTAATGATTTGATATGTGATAAAGCCATGTAAAATTGGTTCTCTGTGAAGAAAGTGAAGGTTGAGTAAAAAAAATCAAAGCTTAATTAACTTGTTAGTGCCTTTAACATTTTAAAATGAACACTGGTTAATAATTGTAACTGCATTTTCATATCTAAAATAAAGTTTACCTTTGTAATTTTTAAGTTTCTGCGATGACCTTCCTTATACCAACATGTTAGTTGTTCTTTCATCTCTTCTTTTCCTTCTGTTTATTTCTATTGAGATTATACCAATTTTAAAAATTTATCTTTCCTCATTTATATCCTATTCTATGAAATCCATCTAATCTTGAACTAGGGTGATTTATTCTTAATGAGTTTTAATTCTTCATAATCTTCCTTTAACACAATCCAGATTTCTTTTTATTTCTTTTTTCCTCTCTCCCTAAAGAAAAAAAATTATATATATATGTTTATATATATATTTTGGCTTTCAGTACTCATTGCCTTTTGTAAATATTAAGATAACGATTCAATTTAATTTTTAAGTAATGTCTTTTTATTTTTTCTTCTGTCAATAAATTACCTTGGCCATCTTTTTAAAGCTGTATTGTCTCATAATTTTCTTCCATGCTACTGTTGCTCTATTTTGTTGTTCCCCTGAGTGGGTAAGGATATATATTGATATAATGAACAATGTGGAAATAAAAAACAAGAAGAATTTAGGGTCATATTCACACTCCATTGTGTTTACTGGTGATCTATTTGGAAATAAAACATATATTTTAGTGCTGATGAATCAAATATTTAAGAAACATTTTTTACATAGAGAAATACACATGTTAAAAGAAATCACCATTGACCTTAAAGGACTCATGGAAAGATCCTGGCCGTAGATGATTTAGCTCTAATTTCAGTCTCATCTTCTCTTACTAAGGTCATTGTTTTGAACATTGCTCATGAGGGTTCTGGGAATATAAAAGGGGTCAGAGATCAAAAAACAGAAGATATAATATTGGATAAAATATTAGTAGCTCTGGAAATATTCACAAAATTGCACTTTTCCTTCTATTCCACGAAGGAAAATAAAAATAGAGAAATACATGAAGTATCTTCTTTTTATTAAAAAATTAAAGATATAATTTAAAATCATGAATTTATACAAGTAGCCATTGACATAGTTTCATTAGATCAGATATTCAAAATATTAATATATGAAGAATACCACTTTAATAGAATCTGTATTAGTAAAGTACATATTTTTATTAAAAATTCATTTCTAGAACTGCATAACAGTTTTGATTTATCTGGTAAGTCAATATTAAGCCATGTCTATGGAAATTGATATTTACCTCTGCCTCAGATTTGGAAGGGACTTTCAAATTCATATAGTTCAACCTGTACATCTGACACTGGTGTGATCTTGAGTAAATTGCTTGGCTGGACACAAAACTTAATTTGGAAAATGACAAGATTAGATTAAATGGCTTCTTAAGTCCCTTTTAGCACTAGATCTTGTGATTGTATCTAAACATGACAACATTCTGACAAGTGGTCATCTAACCTCTACTTGAATACTTCCTATGATGGAAAGATTCTTAACTCTATCTCATTTTATCACAATTTTCATTGTTAAAAAAAGCTTTTCCATTTATTCATACATGCCAGCCTCCCTGGAATTTTCACCCTTTGTTCCTAAGTTTGGTCTTCTAGGCCAAAGAAAATAAGTCTAATTTTCCTTATAGCCATTCTAATGATGCCTCTCATTTTGAATACTAGGGAGTACTTCCTATTTGTGAAGGAGAGATAGAAAATTGGATAATTATTTACCTGTGTATTTATTATGGTTTTTTGGGGTAGTTTTTGAAAAAATAATAATAGACAATTCTGGCTAACTTCCCTTATATTTGATCTGTCACTTTGTGCTTTTTTTCCCCTTAATTTAAAAAAAATGAATGAGAGTAAGTTACTGTTTATTGAATGTGTGGCTCAATGACCCCATCCTTAATGGAGTTTTAATTTACTATGCAGGCAAAATATTTTTCTGTTATAAATTATATTATAGGAAAGAACTACGTTGGAAAGGAAATTCAAAAAGCAAAATAGAAGAAAGTGAGTGGAATAGATTGACTGTTATTAGTTTATAGAAATGTTTCCATTATTTCTTGAACTAGAATATGTCTGTTATCCCAGCTGTGCCAAAGAGTTGAAAACCAATAGACATCCACTTGAGGGTACACATTTAAAAAGGGTTAAGGAAAAAGTCCTAGGATTCTTGAGGTAAACATATAGAATGCTAAACTCTGAAGAGAATCATGGAATGCTAGTCTTGTTGTACCAGATCATGTATTTAAGAGAAAGAAAAGAGTCATTCTAATATATCTCACATTTTAATGGTGTTTTGTAGTTGGCAAAATATTTTGCTCACTAATCCTGTGAAGCACCCAGTTTTATAAATTAAGAAAATGAGGCCAAATGAGATCAAATTATATAATCACACAGCTAGGAAAATTTTCTACCTAGATCTTCTAATTTTAAATCTAGTTACTTTCTCCTGGGGGAAGGGAGAACATCCCCAGCTCTACTCTGTAGATTTCTCCATTCAAAACCATAGCTCATGAACCTTACTAATGAACTTCTTTTTTCTGATCAGAGGACAATTCATTCAAAGCAAAGAAATTTATTTAAATACCATAAGAATAGACTCCCTCTAAAACCAGTGGCACATTCTCCTACAAATATTATCACTGGAAAGAAAGGATACGCATTGGATACATGTGTGGATGGACACATATGTAAAAAGTATATGTGGTCAGCACATAGGCATAAAGAGACATGTCATGATTATTTTATCTTGCCCTTCTTCCCAGTGATACATTTAAATAGTGTCTTTTATACAGTTTTTCTTGAAAAATTTGTCCTTGGCTGCATGTTATAGCTAGCTTTTTTCATAAACCATGACTCCCCATTGTCTCTGAGTGATATGTGGTTTTAGTTCTTAGGAAACTAAATAGAATTCCATGACTTGTAACTTTACAATCTCAGAATAATATTGGTATTAAAAAAGATAGGGGTTTGCTTTAGAAAGAAGCTTGTGGTCATTAAAAAAATTGTACATTATCCCAAAGGCAATTCAGTCTGCTTTCCTTTTCCTGTTCAATACTTGGCATAGCTCTCAGTCCATTTTCAGAATCTGTTATTTTTCTTGTACAATTCCAAATTGCTTTCCAAAATGACTGAAGCACTTTATAACTATACTGATAATGTGTTACTCTGACTGTTTTCCCTTAGTTCTTCCAAAATTTAATTAAATGTTTTCTGCCTTTTACCATTTTTAGAAATTTTATGACAATAATATAACATCTCAGAGTTATTTTAATTTATATTTATTTTTATTAGTAATTTTGAACTCTAAGTACTATTATCATAATTTTATAAAGATATTTTTATTTTAATTTGATTTTTGAAATTCTTATTATTTAGGATATTACTTTTTACCCTTTCGTTATTAAATCTGAATCTTTTGTCTATCTCTCCTTTATTCAATATTATTTTTATGTGATAGTTTCTAAAAGATGTACTTATTGCTGCCTTTCTGTATTTATGAGTTTCTTATGAGTATTATCAATTTTTGTAAAAGCTAGCTTGAGTCTGAAAAATTAATATCTCTTAGATTTCCATTCATATGCTCCAAGAATCTTATAAATCCACTTTCCCCAACGTTCTGTGCATTTTAAATTTCCTTCTTGTTTTCATTCTGTTTGATTTGTCATGTTCTAAAAGAGGAATGCTAAAGTCTCCTAGAATTACTACCTTACTATTCAGGATATTTTGCACTTCTAGTCACTTTTCTTTTTAAAGACTCCTTTTCTATAGAGTTGATGGCTTTCTTTCTGTCTCTGTCTCTGTTGCTCTCTCTGTCTTTATCTGTCTCTCATAAACACACATAGGATTATTATTGATATTGATATTGTTTCAGTGTCTAGGAAGTATGAAACATATTTTTTAAAAAATCAGCTAAGGCAAAATAAATTTTATTCCAGCCCAGAAGTTTTAAAATCTATACATTGTTTTTCTTATAGGCAACATTGTTGAAGTCTGTTTTCTAATCAATTTCACAATTCTCTTTTTATGTATCATCTGAATATATTACCATTTAAGCTTACAGTTGTCTGTTTTTTTCCTTTTCATATTATATTTTATCATTTGTTTTTAGCAGAACAAAGCATAGATAAATTCTATATTCTAAACACTCACATAGAAATTTTCCTCACTACTTGTCTTAATTTCTAACCAACCCAAGCTTAGACCTCAAGATTTTTATTTATTAATCCTGCTTTTTAAAATATTCCTCCCTAGCCTCAGATGTATATTTAGTACTCATCATCTTAATTTTAACCACTTACACCTCTTCCTTAATTTATCTTTCATCTGTGATGCTCAATTTTTAGATAGTTTGTTTTGTTTTATTTCTTGCTGAGGCAATTGGGGTTAAGTGACTTGCCCAGAGTCACATGGTTAGGAAGTGTTAAGTGTCTGAGGCTAGATTTGCACTCAAATCATCCTGACTTCAGGGTTGATACTCTATCCACTGCACCACCCAGCTGCTCCAATTTCTATATGTTTATTAACTTGTATCGCACCCCATTTTCCCTTCTTCAAGTAGTCTATTTTTCTGATCCTTTTTTTTTTGTGGGATTTTCCTTTGAATGATTAGTTTTTGTTTTCTTACTCTCAGAAATGTAGAATATCAGAGTCCTTTTTTCATCAATCCAATAAGTGTTTATTAAGTGCTGAATTAGTATAGGAACTGGAGTTTTGGGAAAAGAAAGAGTCATATTCTCCTGTCTACTTTCCCAAACATCTGGCAGCAAATGTTCACTAAATGTATAATTTTATTATAAGTCAGCATCCACACTAGAGAACTGAATGGGTCTCTACACAAAACTTAAGCATCCTAATGAGATTTATTGAAGGATACTTATTTTTACCACTAATGAAGGTTCTCCTGGGTCCATAGATGAAAGATATTATTCTGCTAGACAGCATCTTTTGTTGGGTTTGTGGATAGGGTTTTATGCAAACCACCTGGGTTTTGTAGCACTCTTGGTTTCAGATCTATTCATAGGCACAGCATCACAGAAGAAGGAGTCTCAACTTGCCCTTATGATATTTAAGAATCCTTATCAATGCAAATGATGTTCCCTCAGTTTTTTGTTCCCAAGGATTCTAGAAAAAATGATTGTCTTAATGGTGATTTTAGGTATACAATAGTCACCTCCTTATCCGAGTTTATGTCCTCAGAAAGGAGATACAAAAGCCCATCTTCTATAATTTCTGGAACTAAGGTGCCCAATTCTGTTGTTATTTTTTTCTGAAGAAATGAATGGAAGTTGATGATAGTATTAAAAATAATATTTACTCATGAAACAAAATACTTAGTTTTACAGAACTAGAAGTTTGGGATAAAAATGATTTTTCCTGTTTTTCAGCACATTGTATTCTAACCTTTCCTTTGTTTCTAGTTCTCACTGAATAATCCTTTAAAATCAAATTTGGAAATTTTTTTTGCATGTTCTATAATCCTTGTAAGAGCCTTTCTTTCATTTGTTAATTATCTAAAAGTTTTTCTCAGATAGTGTCCTGTGGATTCTTCGGCACTTTTCCTCTTCATCTCTAAAAAAGAAGGGTAATTTCTTTGTATGATTTCATTTGATGCAGAGATTAAAAAAATACAAAAGTCCTTAATCCCATTTTGCTTTTGTTATTATGAGAATAGGAAATACTAAAAATTGCACAACTTTTAGATCATCTATAAACACTTAGTTGTGGGTATTATAAATAAGGTATCTTTATCCAATGACCAGTGACTGAATTGTATTAATCTTGATATTAGCACTATAAGTAAACCAGGAAAAAAAAAAGAATTTCCAGCTAAATAGAATGGCTCATAGTTTCACAAAAATAAAATGGATTATATTTTTGTAGATGATAAACTACTCATAACCAATGTTTAATTATTCCTGAATCAACAGTTAGTATACTTAATCTATTGACTTTTTAGAGTAAAGAATAAAATTAATACAAAACTACAAGAATGAAAATAAGAAAGAAAATAACAGACAATTCTAAATGACTCTAATCTGATCTATTTATATTACTGACCTTATAAAATGGGAAATGAATTTGGTGAATAAAATGAACCCAAATTGCATTTTTTTTAAATACAGAAGTTTACTTTATGCAAATATAAGAAAATGAAAAGAAGCTACAGTTAGAAGCTACCTTAGTGGTCTTTCACCAATCAGGATAACATAGCCCTAGGGCAGAGTAGACAAGGGAAAAATTAGTTCATAATATAAACTCATTTGAAAAATATTACAATGGTAGAAGATTATGGATAGCTTCACTTTATAATACAAGAAAAAGCTATGGAGAGAAAAACAAGGTTAAAGAAACCTTAGCAAAGCACCCAGCTAAGTAGGCATATAAATAATTTTTAAAGGATGAATGAATGATAAAGCATTTATAAAAGGCTTATTTATTGCTCCATACTATGCATTTAAATGCTTGGAATACAAATGTAAACAAACAAGCAAGACAGTAAATATAAACATATTATGAAAAGAAGTATATGTATAATTTATATGAATCTATGTGTATATATACTATATATAAATATATACATATTTTCACATATATTTGTATGTACTTATATTCAAACAAATACACATATATGTACATTCGTCTTTTCATAATTAAAGACAATGGAGTCAATACATTT
Source organism: Antechinus flavipes (assembly GCF_016432865.1). Taxonomy (NCBI): domain Eukaryota; kingdom Metazoa; phylum Chordata; class Mammalia; order Dasyuromorphia; family Dasyuridae; genus Antechinus; species Antechinus flavipes. The sequence continues at coordinate 124,572,325 of NC_067400.1, read as the reverse complement.
GAACTTTAACAATATAATTCTAGATGTATTTCGTATAGAATTGAAGTGGCATGAAAAAGATAAGAAAAGCAATTAAACTAGATGAAGTCCATGCCAGAAGTAATATAGTTTTTAGGACACAAAAGGATTTATTCTTTAGATATGTGAAAGAGATGATTCCAAAAGCAATACAAAAAATAATTGAACTTAATGGACCTTTTTTTGGAATAATAAAGAAGAAAGCTGCTGAGGAAATAATAAGCTCTGATCCATATTCCTATTTCTATAGTGTTTTAGTAGAATATTTTACATATGCAGTGAGAATATTGTTTATGAGGACATATATGTAAATAGATTATCTTTTGCATGTGATATTTTAAAATCTTTTTAATAACACAATCAACTGATGGTATAGAGACTCAAATCTGGCTTAGATTACTTTTGTTGACTATTTAAAAATGTTTGATTTGATAGAGCAAAGTATTGCCTTAAAGACATATCCAACAGGTTATCAGTATTATATATGACACTTGGAAATATGCAACAAATACAATTATGTTAAATGATCATCTGATTAAAAAAGGGAAATGTCCTGATAAAAGTGTTTGTTATTGTCATGGAAAACTAAAATTGCAGAGTCCAAATCCTATTAATGGCTAGGAGGTCCAGAGATTCCAATCTCTAGATAACATTATGCTATTGATATAAGACCCAGATCATTTCAGAGCCTCCTAAATGTGACTTATAATCATGAGTCAGATCCAGCTAATTGGATGGGAAAAATTCTTTCTTGTTTATACTATGATACACTGTTAAAAAGATAACCTATAAAGCTCATTAGTACATATATCTAAAGTAGTTTTCACTTAGACAATGAAATAGATCCAGAGCTAAGAGGATAAAGAAAATGGTTGAATTACCCTTTAGAAATATACAATGTTTTTAATGACTACAAGCTTTTCTTTAAAACAAAGCCTTATTTTTAACACAATATTCTTCTGGTGGTGATGTATATCTTTGATTGATGTAATAATGTTATCTCTGAAGAACTGAATTTTCAGGTCACCCAAAGGACAATGGAAAGGAATATAGAAGGCATGGATTGACTGTATCACATAACAACAATAACAAAAATTACACAGTGGAAGTGATATGAGGGTTGTTATTAAAGTCTGATTCATGGTTCATGCCTGTTTTCTTCTTTCTCTGCATCTCTCCTCACCCTCATTCCATCTTTCTACCTTGAGATCTTAGATCACAGTTATCTATATTGATTCCAAAGGGATTGGTTTCCTTATATGGCCCCCAACTGTGTCTCAAAATAAAACTACTACAGGGAAATCTCTGAAACAGGTCTTAAGTATGGCTCATGTCTAGGGTTTTCCCCATATGGGGCAATATGTTCTCTTCTTGCAAAAGTACTCAATGTATCCAGTGATATCCAATATGGGATAACCTTTATTTTTATAGGCACTATATAAGCTACAAAACAGTGCAGAACATAGAACTCTCAAATCATCCATTACACTCATTATACTGCCCTGAAAGATAAAAACTGTTTGTGAGACTGCTGAACAGATATACCTCATTTACTTTGGGCTTGTACTGTCTGAATGATTGATAGCAATCTTCTTGGAGGACTGCCCAGATGCAGATCTACTGTCCAGCTATATTCAAGCAAAAACTTTTCCTTTTGCTATAGGATCCTCCTGTTAGCTTATTTCTACACACACACACACACACAACACACACACACACACACACACATATATTAAGGAATCTTAACTACCCAACTACCCAAATGTAGTTGACAATTAATTTTGGAAGTTGAGAATTCTTGAATATTCTTGATGTACTTCTCAAGGCTTGAAATATATACTGGCCACTGACATCTGTTCATAAATGAAAACAGAAAGGCCAGAGAAGGCAGGTAATAACTCAAAATGCAAGAATTTTGGTCTCAGGCTAACTTAGACAAGTGTAGTTTATGCTTACCATGTGCTTCTCTTTCAAATTGTATTTTATGCTGCTAGTGAAGAGAAAGGAGAAGTCATACTCTGTTTGAGGTAGATGACCTTGCAAAATCCACCCCCACTTCAATCCAATTCACTTGCATGTCATGTTATCATCTCCCTGATATCATACCCCTTTTCAAAAATAAAGGACAAATGTTAACAATTTTGGCCTAGAAGAACAGAGAAAACAACATTTCATAGGTAATGTCCACATTGATGAAATCAAGTGAAAGGGATCTGGGCTCAGTCATAACCACTCATTTAACTGTTGCTCCAGAACACCAGTCCTAGGGTTTTTCAATGACTATCTTCAGTAGGGGAAAATGTTTGCCTTCTTTAGTAATTGTCTGCCATTCTTTCCCTCAAATTAGACATTATGTCATTACCAGCTAAGGCAGGGTCAAAGAGAATGAATTTCCTAGTGTTCAAGGGTTGCTTTAAACTTGACACTTATACAATTTTCATAAAGCCTGTAGGAAATGCAACCTCAGGAGCCTCTAGTATACTTCTCACACTCCCACAGCTTCAGGATTTACATTGTAGAACTCTGATTTTGAAGGAAAGAATCAAACTAAATGCAAATTTATTCATTATCATTCAGCTCTAATTTTATCATGGGGATGTTGAGGAGTTAAATTTTGGTTGATAATGTAAAAATAGTAACATCACTTTTGCAAAATGATGTCACATTTAATATAAATTAATATAAATTTCTTCAATAATCATGAATTTATTTCAGAAATAATATTAACAAACTATGAGCTGATAATGATTATCAATATGACCTATTAATATCAGAAAAAAAACAATTTGGTAGCAGTTCTATATACTTATTGTAGAAAAAGTGGCCATGTAATGAAGGTTTTAAAAATTATTTTAAATTTAGAATGACATAATCTGGGAGAAAAATAAAAAATGTAATAACTGTATCACTATCAAAAGCATTTATTAATCAGGCAATCTGTTCATGCCTTATATGAAATGCTCTTTAAAACATGTTAAACCTTCTTCCATAAATCTGTGAGTATATAATCTGTTCCTAACCCAAAAGACAGGCCTGGTTGTTGCTCTAAGAAATCTACTTTAGCTTTAGAGAATTTAGAGCTAGAAGGGATCTTAGATATCATTTAATCCAATTTCCTTCATATTTTTAGAGAAATAAGAGAAGTTAAATGATTTTTTTCCTGTAGTTACAGAAATGGTATGGAACTGAATTATAATTTGAATACTGTTCTTCTAACCTCAAACCCAGCACATAATATTGCTTTCTGAACCCAGGTAACCTTGGGAGGGTTAAAGAAGATCTGGCAGAAGGGGTTGAAAGAATTTCTTGTAGTGAGTCAGTATTGCTAGAAAAGGGGTTGGTGGCCATGGTGGATTATCACACTAGATGAAATCCTTGACAGAAGCATATAGTGATTCAGCTTCTGCCACTCTCAGGTATGATTTGGTCCCACTGAAAGCAATTTTGGGAAATGAGATTAGCTCTAGAGTTATCTTGGGATATTCTAAATTGAACTAGCACCCTGGGACTTTGCCAAGGTTTCCCAAGATCAAGAAATAGTTTAGAATGAGCTCCCTAAGGATGTTTGGGATTTGGCCAATTTTACTTAAGATAACTGGAAGATTCCCTAGCTTTTCTTGGCACTGACCTAAGCTTGGAGGAGAAATATTTTACAGAACTTTTCTGGTGCCTCAGGGTTAGTTGGTTAAAAAATATTTCTTAAGCATCTATCTGAGCAGCTTGCTCTGGTAAGTACTATTGGCAGTTCTGGTGTTGGGGATTATGAATTAGATTGATTTTGGGCAGTTAGGTAGTATAATGGGTAGAACGCTGGATTTGGAATCAGAATCATCTCCTGACTTCACACTGGACTCAGACATTTACTAACTGTTTTACTCTGGGCAAGTCATTTAACCTGTTTACCCCAGTTCCTCATCTGTAAAATTAATTGTTGAAGGAAATGGCAAACCAGTCCAATATCTTTGCCAAGAAAATGCTAAATAAGGTCATGAAGAATCAGTTGCAACTTAACAACAATGAATTATCTGTCTGTCTGTGTCTTTCTCTCTCTCTCACCATCTAAATCTATATCTATCTATATCTAGATAGATACTTAGATATGTGCATATGTATGCACATATAGAAATATGTGTATATATGTGTGTATGTATTAACTTCTTTATGGTCATAGGGGTATTAAGTTTAGAGCTAGAAGTCCCAGGAAAGTTGTGACTTATTCAACATCACATAGACAGAACAGGATTTTGAATCCAGTTCCTCTCACTACAAATATAGAGCTACTGCTTCCTTTCAGATGATACTCAATCTCCCAATTCCATGCATTTTCATTAACTTTCCTTCATGCCTGGAATGCATCCCTTCTTGTCACTGCCTTCCATCTTCCTTCAAATTCAGCCTTCTGTGAGAAGCCTTTCTAGTTTCTCCTAATATGAGTAACTTCCTTCTGTGATTATCTCCAATTTATCCTGTATATATTTTGTTTTCATGTTGTCTTTCCATTAGATTATGAAATCTTTGAGGATAGTAGCTATTTTTACCTTATCAAAGTGCCTGAACAAAGTAGATGCCTAATAAATATTTTTGACTACAAAGCCTCATCTACTTCAATTTGCTTTCATCTCTTCCATCTCAGAGAACAAACTTCAAACCATAAAGGTGAAAACAAACTTCATTAATTAAAAGCTAAGTCAGGAGAAGTGATTGTAAGGGAAGAGCTAGCAAATTAAAATTCATTTAAATCTTGTAACCCAGAGCAATGAAAGGACACAAAAGATACCTTCTAGTAGTTATTTGATTTATATGTACTGGAAATCATGTGCCATAGTATGGGGTGAGAGGGAAGGATAAAGTGGTTTTCAGGGGATTACCTTCTAAAAATACTGCCTTGGTATTTTGATGCTTTGATGTACTAGTGATTTCAACTTTCTAGAGGTATAGAATTACAAATGTTCAGTTTTGGAAGAAATTTCAGAGGCACCTCTATAATGTTTCCAGAAAGTGTTCATCCTCTACCACTTAAAGATTTCTAGTGAGAGATCCATTACCTTCCATAGCTGTCTATTTCATATTTGGATAATACCAATTATTAGGAAATATTTTCTTATATTGAGCCTAAATTTATTTTTGTGACCTATTTTTATTTTTTCTATGATCATAGTAGAAAAAATTTAATCCCTCTTCCTTGTCATAGCTCTTTAGATACTTAATGACTTAACATATATAGGACTGCTTGCCATCTTGGGGGAGGGGTGGAGGGAGGGAGGGGAAAAAACGAAACATAAGCGAGTGCAAGGGATAATGTTGTAAAAAAATTATCCTGGCATGGATTTTGTCAATACAAAGTTATTATTAAATAAAATAAAATTTAAATAAAAAAAAAGATACTTAATGACAACTGTTCTATATTCCTTAATTTTCCTTCTCCAGAAAAAAAAAATTCTCAAATCCTTCAATGATGACTTATAGAGTATTTTGGTCAAGAATCTTACCATCTCTTTTATCATTCCATGGATACTTTCCACCTCATTAATGTTTATCTCATAGTATATAGCAAGATATGTTGTGCCAGAGTTCTCTTTTATTGTTCTGATTCAGTTTCCCTCAATTGTTATGCCTCAGTTTCCCTAATTGTCCTGACTAAATTTCCCTAATTGTCTTGACACGGTTTCCCTAATTGGTCCTGCCTCGGTTTCCTTAATTGTTCTGCCTCAATCTCTTTAGTTGCACCGCGCCCTCCCTCCTCCCTCCTCTCCCCCGCAGCCAGATTCATGAACACTGATATAACTCAGGGCTATTTGCTCTAAGATTATAAATTGTCAATGTGTAAACTCAGAAAGGGGGACTTTAGACTTTGTGTCTATAGTCAGACACTTTTTAAACTCCCAGTCTGTTAGAATTTATGATGCTACCCCCCAACCTGTCAGAGCCGATTCCTGTCTGGAGATTCCCGCCCACCAGAGTTTGGAGTCCACCCCCTGCCTATGTTTAGCTACTGTGTATGACTATGTCATTGAGAACTTGCATTGGCTGCTGGATGCTGCTGAATGCTGGCTGGATGCTGGTTGGATGTTGGATTCTTAGAGACCATAGTCTCATTTAGCCCTGGGACCAAACCATGGATCCATTTGGTCCCAGTAAATCTCTCCCTTTCAAATAAAATATTAAAAACTCTCTAATCTCTATCTTGCCTCAGTTTCTCTGGCATTACAGATAAACTCCAATACTCAAATCCAGTGATATCCAAGATATGAATGAAACAAAATATTACTGAATCATAAAAATATTGAAAGGAACAATTTTAGAAAAAAAATAAGACTTGTACAGATTGGTGCAAAATGAAGTAAGAAGAACTAGGAGAATAATTTATATGATGACAACATTATATAGACTGATGCCATCTTTTGCAATAATCTCTACAAGAGTTAATGAAGACCTGAACTAAATTGATAACTCTAGAATAAAAATTAGAGATTGATGTTAAAGATATTGGGGGTAGAAGAGGTAAGACTTGGCAATTAATTGGACAGATACAGTGAGGGAGTTTGAAGAGCCCAGGATAATGCTAAAGTTGCTAATCTGGGAAACTAGAAGTATGATGATGCCTTAGAAGCAGAGGAATTTGGAAGAATTTGGAAGAATTTGGAAGGATTGGTGGAAGACTCATAATGATTTTTGTTTGGGGTATATTATGTTTGAATCCAATAAGCAATTGATGATGCAGAACTGAAGGTTAGGAGAGAAATTAGGTTTGGTTTTAATAATTACAAAGTCATTTCCATACACATGACAGTCTCATGAGATGATACAAATTTAATGAGAAAGTGTATACAGAGAGAAGTAAAGAGGGTCCAGGACAGAAACTTGAAGAATAACCATTGTTGAGAGGATGATGTGAATGATGAGTTAACAAAAGACACAGAGAAGGAACTTCTATTTCTTAACTGATTCAATTATCAGATATATCATTTCTCTGATGAGACACTGTGTTGTTAGAAATAGCTATCATATGCATTGTTGGTGGAGTTGTGAACAAATGCAACCATTCTGGAGAGCAATCTGGAATTATGGCCAAAAAGTTATCAAACTGTGCATACCCTTTGATCCAGTAGTGTTACTACTGGGCTTATACCCCAAAAAGATACTAAAGAAGGGAAAGGGACCTGTATGTGCCAAAATGTTTGTGGCAGCCCTGTTTGTAGTGGCTAGAAACAGGAAAAAGAATGGATGCCCATCAATTGGAGAATGGTTGAGGAAATTGTGGTATATGAATGTTATGGAATATTATTGTTCTGTAAGAAATGACCAGCAGGATGAATACAGAGAGGCTTGGAGAGATTTACATGAACTGATGCAGAACCAGGAGATCATTATATACTTCAACAAGGATACTGTATGAAGATGTATTCTGATGGAAGTGGATTTCTTTGACAAAGAGACCTAACGCAGTTTCAATTGATCAATTATGGACAGAAGCAGCTGCACCCAAAGAAAGAACACTGGGAAATGAATGCAAACTGTTTGCATTTCTGTTTTTCTTCCTGGGTTCTTTCTACCTTCTGAATCCAATTCTCCCTGTGCAACAAGAAAACTGTTCAATTCTGCACACATATATTGTATCTAGGATATACTGTGACATATTTAAGATATATAGGACTGCTTGCCATCTAGGGGAGGAAGTGGAGGGAGAGAGGGGAAAAATCGGAACAGAAGTGAGTGCAAGGGATAATGTAAGAAATTACCCAGGCATGGGTTCTGTCAATAAAAAGTTATTATAAAAAAAAAAAAAAAAATAGCTATCATATATAACTTGTTAATGAAATCATCTCTAAACATATACTTGACAATGGTTTGATACATGACAAAATTAATTTACTCTAACAGTATGAGCTTCCCTAGTTTTTGAATATTTTCAGATCATGTCCTTTTGACTTAAAAAAGTGTACTGAAAGAAAATTGATGTTTTGATTGCTATTTTTGATACAAAAGAAAATTTTAAGCTGCTTTGTATAACTTTTTCACAAATTACATATTATAGTCATGAAGTCATTATCTCCAAGAAACAAAGGAATACAAATTTAATATATTCTTTGCAATCTTTTCCCTTTATCACATTTATTGAAATATAGGTATGTCTAACATTTTGTACATTATTTCATAATTGTAACCTAGAAGATAACTTTTACTGCGCTGAATCTAAATATTTTGAGATTGCATATAAATATATTTTTCAGCATTCTTCTTTATATACTTCTGGTCTTTATCCAATCACCCACTGAGGCTGCTAAAATGAAAAAATTCTATAAAGTTTCATTTTTATATTCAGTATTTGTTAAATATATAACAATGCTGCACTAATACAATTGATGCAAATGTATATTCCTTTGTCTCATAATAACAGGCATTGAGATACCTTCTAAAGCTAAATACTGCCATTATAAGTGCTTATAGACTAGAAGAAATAGCTTCCTAACTAATTGATGAAAACGAATACCTAGTAACTATGCAAAACATTTACTTTTCTACTGGCTAATCTTCTAAGGAAGTAATCTCTTCAGGGACAACTTTTTTCTTTTCTGGTCCAAAAGTCATCATACTCTTACAGAAACTTTACCGTGAGGTGCTGGCAAATTCATTAAAAAATCTGCTATATAGAGAAGTAGTAATATAAGTAGACAAGTTTAAATTGGAAAAAAAAAGCTTTTGTGCTTCAGTGACATTTAATATAAGTTTTTTTTTTCTGCAAAATGTTTGTGATTGTTTGTGATAGTTTCACAATGGCTTATAATATGAATGCCCAGCAGATAGGGTTTTTTCAAACAGTCTGACTTTTATATTTCAAATAGACAAATGGGCAAATGCAGAGTTGATGATGCACATATGTATTATTAATTATGCTCTAACAATGAACACCAAGAAAACAGGTTCTCCACTAGCGAGCACCATACCATTCATATGTGGAATCATTGGTTACAGCTCGTGGAGAAAGTTTTGAATAGTGTGGATAAGTTTACTTACCATGGCAGTATATTTTTCATAAATGCACATATTGATAATGATGTTGACACATGCATTGCCAAAACTAGCTCAATGTTTGGAAGGTTCTAAAAGACAGTGTGGAAGAGCAGAGATATTAGATTGACCAGCAAATTGGAGGTCTGCAGAACCATCATGCTAATCTCATTGTTGTATGTTTGTGCAAGCTGGATAGTATACCAGTACCATGTCAGGAAACTGAATTGCTTCTATTTGAATTGCTTTAGGAAGATTCTAAAGATCATCTGTTAAGATAAGATACTTGACACTAAGGTCTTTTCTTAAACTAAACTGCCAAGCATTCAAACTCTATCGCAGAGAACACAGTTCCATTGTACTGACCACATTGTTTGAATGCCAGATGTATGCTTGCCAAAAAGACTTCTTTTATAGAGAATTCACACAAGACAAGCACTCACAAGGTGGTCAGAAAAAGCTAAGTATGAGGACACTCTCAAGGTATCTCTTAAGAACTTTAGAATTGATTGTGTGACATGGGAGATGTCAGCCCAGAACTATTCAACATGGTGTGCCCTGTCAGTGAAGGGGCTATATGCTCTACAAGCAAAGAAGAACTGAATTAGCTCAGAAGAAATGTGAGATAAGTACATTTAGAGAAACCACCCCAAATGTTTGTGTCTGACCTGTGGAAGAGCATATAAGTTCATATTGGTGCGATCAGCCACAGTCAGACACACTGTAACTTGATTCTAACATAGTTATCATAATGAAGTCAGACACACTATAACTTGATTCTAACATAGTTATCATAGTGATAATTTGATAATTTGATAATTCGCCATTTTGGTCTTCTTTGAGAATGAGGGACAACAACTGTGCTAGGTACTGGAAGAGAAAAAAAAATTATCATGTGGTTATTGGTAAGACATTATATATATATATATATATATATATATATATAACTACTTTTGTGAAGCTTATAGTCTAATGGAGGGGTAATACACCAAAGAAAATTAACAATAATGAACAGCATTGTATTTTAATCACATAAGAATACTGCAAAGCAAAGGATTATGTAAAGTCCTTAGGAGAAAATCATTATCAGCTAAACCAATCAGGGAAGGTTTTTCCCTTCATAGGAAAGTTTTTTCCCTTCCCAGACTTATTTTATATTACTTTCATTTCAACATTTCATGACATTTCAGTTGAATTGACTTATCAATTGTTCTCTTAGTTTTATGACTCTTTCCTACCAGTGTGCATGTATACAATAAGCCTTCTTCCATTCTTAGACTACATTTTTTCCTCTCTACTTCTGAATATTCTTTACTTTCTTCAAGACTTAACTCAACTGCTAATTCTTCCCAGAAACTTTCCTTGACTTCTCCAGTTGTCAGTGTCCTCTCCCTCCTTAAATCTTATATTTATATACTTAATTGCTTATGTTTTATACCCACAATAGAGTATCACTCTTCAAAGGCAAGGGATGTTTCCTTTTTGTTCATATCCTGCACTGCACATAGCAGATACTTATTATATATTTACTGAATTGAATGTAGCTATACATTTGAAGGAGATAATGTATCTTGAAGAGATGCAGGTAGAACTGCTGATAGAAAAGGTCTCCTGATCCTTCTATTGCCATTATACATACTTTTAAGAAGCTTCAAAATATAAAACTTGTAGAGGAAATACTATATAGTTGTGAGGCAACAAGTTGGCTCAGTGGATGAAGTGCTGAGCCTGAACTCAAGAAGACCTGAATTCAAATCCGGCCTCAAGCACTTACTAGCTGTGTGACCCTTGTAAAGTCACTTAACTGTGTCTTAATCCATTGGAGAAGGAAATAGCAAGCCATTACAATAACAAACTCCCTGGATGGGATAGTCTGTGGGGTCATGAAGAGCTGGACACAACTGAACTCACTGGGAGTCATCAGAACCCAATGACCATGTGGGGTTTGGGTTGGGACCCGGAGTGATTTGAGCTTAAGGCATAGTCCTTTTATAGATACAGCCGAGGAGATGTTGTGAAGTGCAGATAAGGCAGAACATGCCTTAGCTTTTTCCAGGCCAAGATGAGGACAAAGAGGATGGTAATAACATGGAGCCATCTTGTTCACCAAGAACAAAAAGGAACTCCACTTTGCCTCATAATAAAGTAGTGGCAGATGTTTGCCATTATCTTCTTGGAGACCTCCCTATACATTTACTGTACTTTTTAATTACTAGTGGCTGTCAAATCAGCAGGGACATTCAGGAAAGTCTCATATGTAGATTAAATCATCAAATCAATGACTTAATCATTGAGGAGGCTCATAACTGCTGTGAAACTTCATATAGAACATTAATCAAGTTAAAAAAAGAAATGCCATAGTGAATCTTGTTAGAAAGTATGCAAAATCTCAAAAAAGTAATGCAATAGAATGAAAAAGAAAGGATGAATTAAAAAAGGACAAACTTTGGATACATTATAGTCAATGAAATTGTCATTCAATAGAGATTTTCATTGTATGGGGTATCCCAAAAGTCTTGGTGTAGTTTTAAAGCATTAAAGCTTAAACCTGTACTAAGACTTTTGGGATACTATATTTTATCTCTTCTAACTTTTAATTTTATATCTTCTAACTTTAATTTAATATTTTCATACTAAATCAGACATTGGCATTTCAGGGAGTAAAAAGGGGTGGGGGAAGAGAATCACACCCAAAACATCAAAACTAAACAACACATCAAAATAAAAAAAAAAGATAGATAACATAAATAATTTTCCTCATTCTCAACTTCTGTAAAGAACCAGGAGAAATTAACTTCTCCTGTTTCTTTTTTAAGGCAATGCTAAGTAATTCTAATTTCATATCATTCAATTTTGATCATTGAATTGTTGGTCCTCTTTCCATTTACACTGTTATAGTAATTGACTGTTGTTTTTCTAGTCCCACTTACTTCCCTTTACCTCATATCATTTCACTTCATTAAAATGACCCAGAACTCAGCACCTATATCCCAAAAGAAGTCAATATCAAATAGAAAAGCCCATATACATCAACATTTTTTATAGTAGCATTTCTATAGCAGGAATAAACTTTTAAACAAAGCCCATTGAATGAGAAATGACTAAAGTGTGGTTTGCAAAAGTCATGGAATATTGCTATACTTTAGTAAATAATGATGACCACTGAGATGCACGGGAAAATTCATATTAACTGATGTAAAATAATACGCACAATCAGGAAGCTAAATATATTTGAAAGTGTTTTTTAATGTTAACATTATGGTTTTAGGACAGTACATATTTAAAACCTGTATAGAAACATTTTGTTCTGTTTGAAATGTTCATTTATTTTAGTTGTATCTGACTCTTCATGACCCTATTTGTATTTTCTTGGCAATAATAAAAGAGTGGTTTGCCATTTCCTTCTCTACCTCATCTTACAAGTGAGGAAACTGAGGCAAACTATATGACTTGCTTAAGATCACATAATTAGTAAGTATTTGAAGCCTCTGTCTCCCTTATCACCCAACTGTTTGATGATGCCAGTACTGATAGGAATCTTAGAATATATGTGAGAATACAACACAGAGAATGACAACTCTTGCTGAAAGATAGTGGTAAAATAGCCACTAGTGGACCTGACTAATCAATACTGGCAAATTCATATTTTCCTACCATTCTGATCATTTTAAGCCATATTTTTTGTTTCCTTGGCCTTTCTGCCTTTGTCCCTTTAATCATTTATTCCCAGTACAAGAACAGTTTTAGGCAAAGTGAGGAATTAATGAAGTAGTAAGTTTTCATTTCAATATTTCAAGTTGTGTTAAAGTAATTTATAATACTAGTTTATAAAAGACAGTTGTTGAGTTTGCTACTAATAGCAGATATAAAACTGTCCACACATGAATTGTGTACTAAAAAGGGAAAGTGTGCAAAGTAATCAACCTTTTTATAGAAGAAAGGTTTTTTGTTTGTTTTTTAGTATTTTGCAAAGTGATTTTCTGCAAACTGAATCAATTTCTGATATTGACTTCTACTACATTAAAAAAAGATTCATGTTCTGAGGGAAAATATTCCCTAAAGAATTGCGTTTCTGATAGGAAGTGGAAGATATTTGTTGAATCCAAATTATGGTGTTGTGATGACAAAAATAAAGCATTTTGGACAATGATTTGGATTAAAGAATCTTTGCTAAAATAAATACAAATGGACACAGCTTTTTTTTTTTTTTTTGGTATGTGTGTGTATGTGTGTATGTGTACGTACATGAGTGTATGTATGTATATGTGTGTCCATTGCTTCTGTGTATAAATTGAGTAGGATCTTCTTTTTGGTAAAATGTGGTATCGATAGCATAGAGGGAAACATCTAACCTTACACTAAAAAATGGTTTCAGGACAAATAAAGAGGAGATAGCAGGAGCATATCTGCATTACACTAGAATGAAACAACTCCCAGATGCCTAAAATGAAAAGCATTTCATGCTCTGCGAAGGGAATCATTTGTAGCCTAGGATGTTAGTGTTAATATTTGTGATTTTTTTCAATATACATAAGTATATATACACGATTTCTTTATGTAATGAGAATAATGGAAGCAATAACAAATGTCAGAAAGGACATAATTGTGGCTCGAATGATGATATTCTGTTGAAAAGATAGTGTCTATGAGAACCCAACTCATTAGTCTGGAGCATGTCTTTTCTGGCAGTCTTCTTTATTATTATTATTTCTAGCCTTCCTAGACTTCATTCTTTTAGATAAAAACATGCATATCAGCTTTGCAGTTTGATTGCCTTATGGGCATAAAGCTTTGCATATTTACTGCCCATGAATCATACCCATATGTGAAATCCAGTGAAGATTCAATTTTTCCTGCTAGATGCACCTCCAGCCGTTTAATTAAAATATGTATTATTAATAAAACTATATTTAAGTCATATTTTTTACAGATATGACTGAAACATTAAGTGCAAATTGTTTCATACTTTCCTAGTAATTTGCTTTTAACGGTTTGTACCTTAATCAAGGTAACACTGGTCGAAGGTTTATTGTATTCAGGACTTCTCAGTGCTTAAGTTGAATAAAACACATTGAAAGCAACGATTAATGGAAAGTCACATTTGCTTTGACTACAGATACATAGGTTTATTGTACCAGGGATCTGCCATAACAGGGAAATACAATAATAGCAATGGTAGGGAAAAATATTCAGCACATATATTTCTATGCCCAGTTACTATTCTGTCCATCTGAGTGAAAGCATGCTTGGAACCAAAGCTGTATTTAAGCCTGGATCTCTGCCTTTAGATGTCACAGTTGTTCTTCCAGTGACTGCCTATGTTTAGCTTGGTGCTTTCCAAATTCTTGTAATTCTCCAGAAATCATTTATATTTAGCAATCCTGATTAGAGATGCTATAGTTCACTTGCATAACTCTTCATGAGGGATCAGTACAAAAGAGCATTCTGGAAATGAAAACTTGAAACAAGAAATGTAGCTAAGCTATTTTCTTTAGACATTGCTATACCATGACTTAGAAATACACAGAGTGCTGGACTAGAAATCAGAAGCCATGAGTTTGAATTCTACCAAGCTGTGGGAATTTGGATAAGTGTCTCTTTGAGCCTCAGTTTCTCATTTATCCAATAAGGAAAATACTCCTTTCCTGCTGACTTTGTGGGGCAACATTAAGAACATAGGCTTTGGAGACAGATGACTGGGGTTCAAAAAAACAGCTTGCTACCTGTGTGGTCTTTAGCTAGTCATTTAGCCAATTTGGGTTCCAAGGCCTTTGTTTGAAGAATGAAGGAGCTGTATTAGATGTTCCCTAAGGTCCTTTTATACATCAAAAGTTTATGATTTTATAATTTTAAGGGTTATTAAAATAAAAATGCTAATTGGCTGACTAGAATAATATATGTGAAAGATCTTGGTAATATTTAAAACACTATAGAAATGTAAAAGAGTAATATGTCAAGATTTAGTATAGAGAAGGTGGCAGTGCCATTAGAAAAAAGTTGAAAGGGGAGGGAAGAAAAAGGAAGAATAAGGGACCAATATAAATGAAAAGATCTGTAATTCATTCACTTCTCTGTGACTGGGAATAATTATATTAGAATTATACACCTATGCCCCATTTTGATGCATATGAATAAATGTTTCCAGGCAAACCTGACTGTGTTACTTAAGTGTGCAAACAGTGAGCCTCAACAATTAACAAGTAAAGGTTTACTATGGGTAGCAAAAGACCACAATGGATGGTTTCTGGAATAATATTTTAAGAGGCTACAATTTACTTAATAACTTCACTTTGCAAATACAATTAGATGACAAAAGACTTTGTCTTTTAAAAATATTGTTTACATTAGGATTTGGAAATGTTGTGCTCTCTATGCCATTCTTTCCCCTTTCTCTCTCTCTGGCTTCCAGGAAGATTAACTCTTTTAACTAAAGATTTGCTAGAATCTCTTTAGTCTGAGTAAGGTATGAGAAAAACTTAAAAGAGCCTATGGATGGTAGGAAAAAATATTTCTATCCCTTCACAGGATCTTAGCTTATTAGAGACATTGAACATTATCTAATTAGGGTTTTCCATAAGTGAAGTATGAGAATCAGAGAAAAACCACATTCTGCAATAAAATAAGGAAATGAAAGGAAATAAAAGGAAAGAAACTGGGATTGTTGGTTCAGAAAAGAGAAAGCTGAGAAAGGACAATACTAGTTTTTAGGTAGACCACTAGCTAAAATAAAGAAAATCACAATCAGCACTTTTTCCCCCTCTGTTCAGAAGAACCTAGAAATTTGGTAGTCAGAAAGATCTAATTCTGCCTCTGATAAATACTAGTCATGTAACCCTGGGAAAATCACGTAATTTCTTGACACTCCAGTCAACTCTAAAAGCATAAATTCTATAGTGCAGTGGCTGATCTCCATTGATTGAGAGAGGTGCTCACTGAGAGTTTTCATAATAAAAGAATTCTACCTCTACTCCTGCCCTCAAGATGAAAATAATAATCACAAATTGACTATATGTAATACAGGTGTCCTCAAAGTCTTAAGCACATTTATGCATTAAAACTATTAAAAGCTTAAAACTCTAATAAGGCTTTTGAGACTTCCCATATATGACATTATGCCTCTTATGTGCACACATATATGTATAATACACATATCTATAGATGTGTCTATATTTATCTATATACATGCATGTGTATATACATGTATGCATCAGATATATAATATATTTCTCATGGTCAGGGTCAGAGGAGCTACTTTGATCATTTTAAGCAAGGGATGCTATCTTTTCCTGTTTTCCATTTGAAATATGTACTGGATAAGGTACATATAATATCCTTTCAAAATCAGTGGGTAGGTAATATTGCAATTTATGATCTAAGATTATACAAAACAGTTTTTGAGTTTTGCTATTAGTGATAGGTAATATAAAAATTCCCAAATATTAATGATTTACCACAAAAATTGGAAAGGTATATGCAGGTAGCCTTCATTTTATGAAATAGATGAATTTTCATAAAGCTGACTGCAAAGTGATTTTTTGTAAATTTTATTCCAGTAACTTCTACAATAAAGAACGGATATTTTCCTAGACAAATTATCTCTCAGAAGCTATTTTTTTACAAGAAATGTCAGACAGGTTTGTAAAATCCAGTTTGTGGTAGATATGGTATTAATGAAAATACTTTTCCATCATTTTATAATTTGGGAATGATGCTGATAATGTTTATGATGCATCCTCTGTCTTTTTTGGATTGCTTTCTTCCTGCTCTATATTAATGCTGTCCAGGGAAAAAGCTCCAGGGGATAGAATCCTAAAACTAAAATGTTACTGTGGCCATCTCATCTCCCTTCTCAAATAACAAAGGATGATTTGCTTAAAAGTTATTCCAAGATGCTCAAAGAAAAAGGAGGCAGATAGGGAGGACAAAAAAAAATAGAATTCTTTCTTCTCTCAAAGAACTCCCTCTCCCTCTTCCTGCCCTTCCACAGGTGTCTCCCTCTTCCCCTCCTTAATCGTAGATATTCTATAGAACTTGAGAGGCAACTAGGTGTAGTAAATCGGGAACTGGACATAGAATCCATTGGCTGATAAGTATTTATTAAGTGCCTCCTACGTTCTAGCCACTCTTCTAAGTAAGAAAATCTGGGCTCAAAACTACTTCAAGCAGTTACTAGTTTGGATAAATCTCTTGGCCTCAGTTTTCTCATCTGTAAAACGAAAAGACTGGGCTCAATGATTTTAACATCTCTTTCTGCTCTAAACCTGAGAGAAGTGGTTTTCAAAGTGTTCTGACAATTCCCATAATTTACCTTCTCTTTGCAGATTTGGGCTCTGTTTCTGTTTCCTTTATCCAAATTCAATTCAACATGGATGGGATCTTGGATGGAAAACTCAAAGGGCCCCTTGAGATCATTTTACTAAACTCTTTTATTTTATAAATGAGGAAAATCAGACCCAGCGAGGACCTGGCCAAGCTTTTGAATCCAGGTGCTCTTACTCCAGATCCCATCTTTTCATTGCACCAAACTGTGATAGGAGAAGTTTTTTTTTTAAAAACTGTTTATTATATACAAGCCACTTCATCTTCTCTCTGCTACATTCTCTCCTTTTCCATATTTTTGAAGCACTAAGTTGTGATAGTAATTAATATCTATTTTGTTGCAAATCTAAACATTGGACCTGACAGTCTTCACATACTTTTATGTTTTGAATTAAATTAATTCATCAGAATTCTTTGTCCTTTTCACTAGAGGAAGGACCAAATATGAAAATCAGTTTTCAAAAGGGTTAATTTTTTCACTTTAATGCTATAATTTGAGCACTCAGTTCGACACCACCTCTTGTTACTCTTCCCAAAAACTGACTTCCCAGATTCATGAAAGAGTTTCTTTCAATCACAAATTATAAACTGTGTCTGTCAGAAGCAAATGTTTCAGATGTTCTGTCCAGTTTGTAGTGTTTAGCTAGATATCAACAACATATTTATTTAATACATCAAAAGCAAATGAATAGGCTTTTTGTTTGAAAAATAGCTGTTATTATGGTACAGAGATCTGCAAATAAAGTGGAAAAAAATAGAACAGTTTTGTGTGGTGGCAGGACATGACTGCTCTTTCCCATTGGAATCTATGTTTGTTGATATGTTGACAAAACCCAAAACCCTCTGGATTAAATCATTCCTCCCTGCTCCATACAGCACACAGGTGTGACAAATAAATCAGAAATTTTAGTACAGCACCTCTTTTTCTCCTTTTGTTTCCCCATCTTGGTTTCAAACTGCTGTCACTAACTATGGAAACTGTATCAAACCTCCTGGTACCCTCAGAACATGGATTCATTTTCTTCTCCTAGCCAGGGAGCTATTTAAGCTTCTGTCAAAATAAAAACAAGTTTTGGATCTGTACTAATGCTCAAAAGCTTCTGAGTGATATGAAGTAAGAGCAGATTTATAGCAAACTTGCAATAGGGCCAATTCAAACCCAGAGGGAGCCTCAGAGAGAGCCCCACAAGTGTAGGAAGGGAGCCTGAGAGCCCCCCAAAGTACAGAACCATCAATACAGAAAGATGAAAAGCCAAATAGGAAATGCTAGATCCCCGAGTCCAGCCCTGAAGGATACCAGGGTGGCTGTGTACTCTTGCCCAGGCTTTCCTTAGCATTTATGGAGAGCCTTTCATCAGGGGCCTCGGGAGAGAGAGAATTCCACTAGCACCATGGAGCAGCCTAGTCTCTTTTCAGAGCACTTTGAACTAAAATTAACCACATGCCCAAGCCACTCCACGTTCTGGAAAACAAACAAAGCAAACTCTGGGGAACTTATTGATTATATTCCTGACTCCAAATGTAGGAATGGGGAATGTGTGTGTGTGTGCACATGCATTTGTGCATTTATAGTGAGTGCCTGGCATGGGATTGGTACTTAATATATGCTTGCTGATTGATTTGTGGTATGTAGTTTGTAGTGTACATAATTAGTGCAGTGTTTTGCACAAGGAGGTACTTAAATATATGAATGTATCATTGTCATCGTGTATGATATATCCATATATGAAGTATGTTTTCATGTTTATCATGTGTGGTATATGGTTTATAGACATATAAGTCTTAATGTACATTCATGTGGGAATAAGTCTGAGTTTGTGATATATATTGTGTCTAGCATGCATATTTGTATTTTAGGTGATATGTACATTGTGCAATGTGTGAAAAACACAATGGATCTAGAATCAGGGGATTTGAATTCAAATCCTAGCCCTGTCATTTACTACCTTTTGTGAGTGTGGGAAAACTGCTTCTCTTCTCTAGGTCTCAGTTTGCTCATCTGTAAAATGAGAACTAGATAATCTTTTGAGTTCCACATGAGTTTTAATTTTTTTTAATTTATAAAACTTTATATTTGTGTACAATATGCATTGTGTGAAAAGCATAATGGATCTAGAATCTGGGTATTTCGATTCAAATCCTTGCCCTGCCATTTACTACCTTTTGTGAGCCTGGGCAAAGTGCTTCTCTTCTCTAGGTCTCAGTTACCCATTTGTAAAATGAGAATTAGGTGATCTTTGAGTTTCCCATAAGCTCTAAACATTTTTTAAAATTTTATAATAGATTTTTATACATGCAAAGATAGTTTTCAGCATTCATTTCTGCAAATCCCTGTGTTTCATATTCCCCCCCATAGCAAATAATCCAATATAGGTTAAACATATACAATTCTAAACATATTTCCACATTTATCATGTTGCACAAGAAAAATCAGATCTAAATTTCTAATTCTATAACCTTCAAAGTAAACTCAAGATCCTAAGTCAGCATACTCCATACAAACTCCAAAATGCCTGAAGTAAACTTGATTCTTCATAATACCAGACTTCCAAAAACTCTTGATTTTAGATGAGGGAAGTAAGGCAAGAGACAATTCAGTGATACTTTAATCCTGAAAGGAATGAACTATGGAGAGACCTTTTTGTAATATTAGTTAATAATAATAATTAAAATTATTCTTAAAAACAATAATTGTTATTATTAACATAAAATTTAAAATATTTCTTTTAAAACATCAGTACTATATGGTACAATTGTGCAAATCTGGGATTCTGAAAACATGGTTGGATTAGGTGATTTTTTCCCTATGTGTCTCATTCATTTTGAGGACAGGAATATCCCAGGAGAAACTTGTGCCTAAAAGATGACTGATTCTTCCTAAAAGCCTAATGCAGTGCAGAGACCCAAAAGTCATTCAGCAAATATTTATGGGTCATGAGGAATTGAGACTTTGTTATGGTTTATTTTTATTTTTTTAAACCTTTTCAGCAGCATAAAGCTATGGTTCACATTTATAGTCAGGACCCCAGATTTTCTGGTTGTCACAAAGTGGCCTGAATCACCACACTCTTTCCTGCTAACCATATGTCTTCTGGTATGGGACAGTCTACCCAAGCTTAATGTTTTCTAAGTGTTATTTCACTGAAAGGCTAAGTAAACATTTTCTTAACTGTTGAATGAACATGAATCTCATTTCTTTCCAACATTGCATCTATATCATTAAGGGATTAGCCTGACTCAAACTCAACCTCCAACAAAAAACTTTAAGTTGTACTCTATCATTCATAACAATTTCATAGTCTCTAAAGAAATGTATTACGTCCCTCTTTTCTTTCTAAATTTTCTTAGCAATCTAATTATATTTATGGGCTCAGTTATAATTTCTATGCAAATGACTCTAAATCTATGTATATATCTAGTCCAAAATTTTCTCCTGAACTTTAGTTCTATATTGTTAATTACCTGCTAGACATTTCCATGTAGATTTCCCATTAGCATCTTAGATCAATCGGAAACAATGTAGTACAAATAGTTGGAAAAAATGTTGAGTTCAAATATTGGCTCTGCTACATACTATGAATTTGATAGTGCAAATAATTTAATTTCTGTAGGTTCCTGCTTTCTTATCATGTAAAGTTCTTTCTGGTGCTAAATCTTTGATCTTACAACCCAAGAGGAACTCAAATTTCTCTATTACTATCAAGGTTACTATCATCCTTCCATTCACCAAGTTTTATAATCTCAGATTATCTTTTACTCTTCCTTTTATCCTATAAATTGCTATTTTTTTATTAATCCCTGTTCTATAGTGTCTCCTGCATCTGTCCCCTTCTTCCTACTGATACTGCTTCCAGCCTAGTTCAGTCCCTCATCATTTTTTGCTCTGACTATTGTAATAGTTTCCTACTTGGGCTCCTCCCCTTCTCCAGTTTATATGTTAAAAGCTGACAAAATAATTTTCCTGAGGCATCAATGTGATCATGCATGTTGTTCCTTTGCTGAATTAACCTTTTTTTTTTAAAAGCAAATTACTACCCTTCACCCAATCTTCATTCTGGTCAAACTGAACTTGTTACTTGAATTTGGTATTCATCTTTCATTTCAGCATCTCATACCTGTTGGTGGTTTTCTCTGTTTAGAATCTCCCCATACCATAAGTTTTCTTCAAGGCTTACTTTCTTTTTGCAAAGTCTTTCATAATTCCTTATGTGCCCATTCATTCTGCCTCCTCAAATTATTTTTTATTTACTTATCTTTATTCTCATTATATTATTGTATAGAATATAGGCTCAGTGAAGCCAGGGATAGTTTTATTTTGTATGTGTTTTTATTTTAGTGCCTGGCACAGTGCCTTGAACATAATAGGCACAATAAATGCCTAATTGGATTAGGTAGGTTATGGAAGAAGTGGTGAGAAAAGTGTATGCCATAATCTTAGTTTTTATTTATCCTTTAATTAGAGAATAGTAACAATTCATCTTTATAAAGCTGTTGACAGTTTATAAGACATTTTCTTCATAACCAACTGTATTGCAAATATATTTGTCTCTACTTTTTAGACAAGTGAACTATGGCTGAGAGAATTGGTAAATTTTTGAGCTAGAAGGGATTTCAGAGATTATTTACTTTTATACCCTGTTTTATGGATACAGAAACTGAAGTTCAGATAAGCTAAATGACTTATCCATGTTTGTAAAAGTAGTCAATTGCTAAAAGAAGAAAAACCTCAATGCCCTGTTTCTTAGCCTAGTGTTCTTCCTTGAGTATATTTCCCAATCTTATCAAGATAAGCAGAGCCATAACTAGCACATGGCAACTGGAGCTTTGTCCCAGGGCACTAGCATGAGAAATGCATCCTTTATAGGTTTTGGACTTTTTTTCTTGGGAAGGCATGTTTCCAAGCCTGTGAAAAGTTGTTGCTGTTTGTCCTTCATTTTAGAAGAACAATGATATCATGAGTAAGTGATGTCTTGACTTGTACATAAATAAGATTTAAGTGAAGTAGTGTTGCACAAATCATCAGCTTCATTCTCTCTTCTGGGCTCATTATAATCCATTGGCAAGACAAAAGTCAGGATTACTGGTGAGGACCTGCATGCAATGAATGATTTTGGTGTCTTTGATATCTGACTAATCTCTAAGTACTCCATAACACTTACTTCAGAAAATCCTTCAATAAAGGATTTTCTGGGCAATGTCAGCTTCTTCTCATTTCCTACTATCCTGCTACCACATAGTACTGTCATTTATATTAAAGTATGAAGACTCTCACCTGATGTGCAGTTGGGAGAGAACACAGAATCATTTAATCCAAAAAACTCAGTCCCTTCATTTTAGAGATGAGGAAATTTAGACCCAGGAAGATTAAGTGCCCAAGGTCAAAAGCAAGATTTGAACCCAGGTTCTCTGATTCCAGAACTGACACTTTTTCCACATTGATTGAGAAAAATGCATGACAAAAACTTATGATTTCAAACATGCTTTGAAGTGACCTTGTATTTTATTAATTCACAACAGCAACTATGTACTCTAGAAAAACAGTGAAACATACATGTGTAAGACACATTATTTATTTAGTCCACAGAATGTTTGCTTATTATAGTGAATCTCAGGGCAGTTTTAGTTGGAGCTAAATAAATATCAAGCTGGTAATGCTTACTGTGCACATGAATTCATACAATCCTTGCTTCAGCTTCACAGTGCCCCAGATTGGAAATCCTGATCCTTAGCCAGGCTGCCTTCACTGCATTCACTTGACTTATGGTGAATCCCTAAATCATAGTTCTTTGTTTTTCTCATCCAGGAATGAAAAAACCAATTGTTCAGGTATACTGTATGGACTGGTCTGACATATTTATAAAAGTTCATAAAGTCTGTGAATTCAGTCTATTCAAGGGCTAAGTGGTACTGTTAAGTAGAACAACAGTAATATCATTGAATGGTATGATCCAGTGTCAAAAGCTGAAATTAAAACTGGAGAGATACAGGCCCATATACAATATAGGTTACTTGAGGTTAGAGAATAATAACCAGAGAATAAACTCTTTACAGCAACTGGCTGTAACTTCACATAGAGCCTTATTTATGGGCCCCAGAGGATTACCTAAGTATTGTTTCTGCAATTTTAGGTCCAACCAAGAATAGCAGGAACAAATTGCTTGGCTACTTTCAGATTTTCTTTGAGTAGATGGCCCAGATAGGCTGAGGGGAACCTCTGTGAATATGGGCTTCACAAAACACATAATACTCAGCTGAAAAAGCTGAAGACCATCCCCAACTGTTCTTTAAGTGAACAAAATAGGCTATATGAGCCCTTTCAATAAAAAAGAGATATTAAAAAAATGACATTCTAGCAATCGATCGCCCCGCTTGCATTATTTTACTTTATCAGCAACTCACCTTTCTGCTGAGTTTTGCCTGAAATGGTTTGTTTCTGTCCAGTCAAAGCCACTCAGAAAGGCTTTTCATAAACCACTGGCTGAGGGACAACGAAATATCCCAAGCTCTGTAGGAGCTCAGGGCCTCCTACCAAGTGAAGTTGGTGCTACACAGCTTAAGGGAATAGCAAGCAAGGAAGAAGGGTTTTCCTTTTGTTTGTCTGTTTGTTTGTTTACCCTTTGAATCCTGGGCAGAACAGACTTAGAAGAACCATTTATGGATCTGCTCTTGAATTGAAACCAAGATTCTAAAACTTTTTTTTGTTCCCCTCCTGCTTCCACTTTTCAAAGAACATAATGATGAAAGCACAAACTTAAAAAAAAGCAAAAGCCATGCTATAGTCCATCACCCCATACTACTCCTCTCTCTGCATCAACTTGGGATCTACCCTTCAGATCCCTTTTACTAATATCACTAAAAATGAAACTGCAATATCTTCCCTTCCTTTTAAGGTGAGAATGGATATTGACATCAATGACTCACTTTATCTCTAACAATCAATCAATCATGTACTTATTAAATACCTACACAATAGGCATTGAGTTTTAGGATTACAAACACAAAAATGTAATAATTTTGGGGATCGAGGATCTTGTATTCAATTGAGATTTGTACGTGCCTATATGCATACAAAGTACACAAGATTCATAGAATGTAACTTCAGGGGAAGAGAGGAATGTTCACATATTAGTCAAAGTATTATTAATAGACTGCTTCTGAATCCAGAGGACATATGTACCATGACCAATCTCTTCTCCATTAAGAAGCCCTTTTGCTCTGAATCCATGCATGTAATATATACTGGGTTTAATCTTGAAGGAGTCTGATTTCTAATGAGAAGAAAATGTGTAGTCTCCCTTTTTCATGTTCTTCAGGCTATGAAACTCCTTCTTTGATGCCTTAAGTACAAAATATATCTAAGATTTCCCCAAAAGAGGAGAATGGAAAGGTACTCAATGAATTATATTAATCATACATGGTACAGGTATTTATTTTCTATATACACAAAAACATTCTAAAAATCATAAAATATTCACAGTAAACTTTAACAACTTTGGAAAAGATCCTGATGTTAGGAAAGATTGATGACAAAAGAAGAAGGGGATAACAGAGGATGAGATGAATAGATAGGATCATGGAAAAAATGAACTTGGATAGACTTCAAAACAGAAAAAGTAAGAATCTGGTGTGTTATGGAGCATGGGGTCACAAGGAGTCAGACACAATTGAATGCCAACACACCCTGACAAAATTTCTTTATTCAAGATTTAATAACAACTTTTTTTGCTTTAGGAAGACTAATATTTAAATATTGTCAGAACATAAAGTAATTTGCAGGACTCCTGAAAAGGCACTATCACATTTTGCCTCACCTGTATTCTCTCTCTGAAGGTAGTAGAATTTTTCATATTGAGTCCTTTGGCATTGCTGTGGATCATTGTAATGATTAGAGTAACTAAGTAGCTAAGCTGTTACTTTGTACAATGTTCTAGTTCTGCTCATTTTGCATCAGTCTATATCAGCCTTCACAGATTTTTCTGAAACCCTCTTGTTTGTCATCTCTTACACAACAATACTATTCCATCATAATCATATATCACAGCTTATTTAGGCATTTTCCAATTGTTGAGCATCACCCCAATTTCCAATTCTTTGCCACCACAAAAACGTGCCACCATGTTTGCTGGGTCAAAGGATACACAAAACTTTATAGCATTTTGGACATAGTTCTAAGTTGTTTAAAAAGCTTTGGAGCTAAAAAAAGATTGGATATTAAATCCTGCCTCTGACTATTATTGGTTTTGTGATTTTGGGTACATTAGCTTTTATGATCCTTAACATCTTCATCTGTAAAATGGGGATGACTAATTAGAGTCATTGTCTCATAAGTATGTTGTAGACCTTAAACTTAGGGCTGGCCCTCAATTCACAGTACAACACTACTTCCAATTGTTGATGTTATGCTACTGGCCAACTTCATGTTTCTAGTACTCAATGACATGCCCTCGAACATTTAATAACTCAGTGATCTTAGGTAAATCACTTAACTATTGTCTGCCTCAGTTTCCCCATATGAAAAATGTGGACGATAATAGTACCAAACTTTTTAGGTTGTTGTGAGGATAAAATGATAGAATATTTGTAAAGTGCTTTGGAAACCTCAAAGCATTATGTAAGTGTTGTTACCTAAAATGTTGTACACAGACTAAATACAGTGTTCCTGGAGTATTACATAATACAATAGGATTATCAGCTCTCTAACTTCTGACATCATAGCTCAGTTAATGCAGCCTAAAATCATTTTTTGGCTATCATCACATTGTTTGCTAATATCAAAACAGTTATAATCTACTAAAATCCTTAGATATTTTCTAGATGACTGATATGATGATGAAATGAATTTTTAAATCTAATCCTTACATTTACTTAAAAAAAATTATTCTATTAGATTTAGATCAATGTTCTAATCTGTTAAGATATTTTTGGATTTTCACTGTTATCCACCAGACATTTTACCTATGGTTTTCAACAGATGATTACTTCAATTAGAAACTTATGGTCCATTTGCTTCTTTGATATTTTCATGAAGAATTAATTATTTGACTATTTTCTCTAGAAAACTACTGTTGCTATAAGCAAACATAGCTACACACAAATAATTTCTAAATGAGGCATGTATCATTGGACAATTATTATTCTGCTATTGACTGCCTCTACCATTGTCAGCATCAGATATTCATTCCCTGAAAAATATACTTTGCCATAACTTCAATTTAAGATGATTTTATTCAGCACTTAGATACTTGAGATAAAAAGCCAAAAATAGAAAACTTGACTGACTTTGTAGTATGTATTTTACTCTAGTATGATGTTAAAATTCTTAATATTTTGTTAATATCTTTATTTTAAGGAGTATCACCGAACCCTGATTACCTCTAAATTGAATAATAGTAATAGTAATAAAAAGAAATGCTACTCTTTTAAATATAATTTTCCAATCTCATAAAAAGGGTGGTCTGCATCAGGTATATATTTGGGTAGGGTAGAATAAAATGTATATTCTTTCTTGTAGTTTTTTTCAAAGCATTATAAATTTACTGTTCATTGTTTGTTGTTTGTTTGTTTTCTTCCTAGCAGAACTGCTACTTTATCAAATATCTGTATTTCAGATTTCCTCCCTAGGAATCCTAGCTTGCATTTTTAAAAATGCAAGTCTATTTTGGTCCAGGACATCCTGGAAATCCAGGACTTCATTAATTTTCATATGCCAAAAATGCATTTGAAAAATTTTGGAAGTGCTTTTTTGAGCATTAATCAAAAAGTACTTGTTCTTCAGTCTTAGTATCTGGTTGATTGGGTAAAAATAGTGGGTACATAAGTTTTTATTTAAAAGTTTTAAAAGTGGAAGAAAAAGATAAATTAAACAGAAGTACCAGCAGGTGAAAAATTGCCCCCCCCCCTTTTTTTTTTTGCATTTTTTGATATCTGACTAGCAATTATAACATTTTGCTGAACCACCTAGCAGAGTTAGCCTTAGTACAAGTGAAAGAGCATTGAATTAGAATTAAGCAGGGTTGATTTGCATTTTTGATACTAGCTGGGTGACTGTGGGCAAGTCACTTAAGCTCTCAGCCTCAGTTTCTCTATCTGTAAAATGAAGATGTTAACATTTGGACTATTTAACTGAAAGGGAGAAAAGTATTTTATAGATCCTATAATGTAATACACAAATGTTAGCTATTATTGTTGATAGTGGATGGGATTCGGCAGACTTTGTCTCAGCTATTAATTTGCCACTAATTCTTTTGTACTTGGTGAAGTCACTGTACCACATTTGTGAAATTTAAATCTAAATGTAAATATTGCTCTCCCCCAAGTCTTCTTAAAGCAAGTTCACTTATAATTTTAGAGTCTGCTGGGTTCTTGGAGATCATATAATTTTATACTACTCCTCTTGCTTTGTATAAATGAATAAATTGAGATTAATTATTTTAGGATTACATAGTTAGGCAGCAAAGCTGGGACTCAAACTCAGGTCTTCTAATTCCTAATCTAGTGCCTTCTTTATGGTACTAACTTTTGATTCAAATGATCCCTTAATATGATATTCAGTTCCCTTCACTGATTCTAACATCACTTCTCTTTCATTTTTAAAAACAAATCTGGGATTTCATATCATTTCATTGGTATAAAAAATTTTCAAGTGAGAAAACTTCCTTTGCCAATGGAGGGCTATATGCATTTGGCAACTTAAAATCTTAAACTGTTGTTTAGGGTATTGAGAGTTTTAAGTGAGAATTTGTTTGAATCACACAGCTAGCATATATAGGAAGCTTTACTTGAACTGAGATCTTTTTAGATCAGACCTTTATACACGATGCCATGGTGCCTTTCTTTCTATAGATAAATTGATCCTTATCTTTATCCGTCATCTCATGTTTTGAGTTGTGAGTATGTGTTTGTGTATGAAGAACTTTGAATAACCACAGAAAGTTGAAACACTAGGAAACAGGTTTGATATCAAATCAAGTCTTGATGAGGGCAAAAGGCAGTCAATACCAGTTTGCCTTTGAGGCAATTTTGTCCTCATTTAAATC
This sequence comes from Antechinus flavipes, assembly GCF_016432865.1. Lineage (NCBI taxonomy): Eukaryota > Metazoa > Chordata > Mammalia > Dasyuromorphia > Dasyuridae > Antechinus > Antechinus flavipes. The sequence continues at coordinate 124,543,943 of NC_067400.1, read as the reverse complement.
TATGTGGAATGAAGATCCCCCTCTGAGACACCTGGTTATAGAGATGAGCAATTGTATTTGTCTGTCAGCCATCTCTTTCAATTGACTTAAATTGCCAATAACCAGACTAGGTCCTTGGGAAGACGAGAAGAAGAGTAGTTTGGAGAAAAATGAAGACCTTGGCTTAGCTGATAGTATGCTGCTTTCCTCCATCTATAAAATTGCTAGTCATATTACTCTACTGTCCAAATGTGAGCTCATTGACTTGGTAATATGCAGACTGCAATCCATTCACATCTATCTATCCTACATGACTCTTGTCTGCACTAAGGTGTAGCAGCTTAATTACACCTGCTATGTGTGTCTCCATTGTTCTCCAATTGATTTCTCATTTTTTTATTTTTCAGATGTTGAGCACATAGTGTTCCATAGCTAGCATCCATACACAAATACCATCAAAATATGGTATTAACAAGATGACTCTGTTCAAGTAGAAATTTAAGATTATTGAATGAATTTTGCTTTTTTCCCTTGGGCAATCCAACCAACTCTTCTCTTTAACTTTTAGTCTAATTTGTCATCTATTATTTACATGTATGCATATATATGTCTAACATTTATATATGTAAAATGAATGAGTAAAAATACATATTATGACAGTATTATTTTTTAGACATTGTGCCAAGTTCTCAGGATACCATAAGTAAATTACATACTCTCTACCCTAAAAAAGGGAATATTCTTTTGGAGGAATAAAAACAAAGGGAGACAGAATTGGAAAAGGGAGAGGGGAACATATGCAATGACATGGTTTGGAAATATCTGGGAAGTGGCTTGGGGCCCTGGTCGGGCAATAAAATGAAAGTTCACCTCTCAGAGCCCAGAGTCAAAGGAGCAGAGTCTAAGATTGGATAGGAGAAAGGTGATAGAAAGGAAAGTGAGATCTTCACCCAGCAAATCAAACTTCCTCCCTTTTATGACTTAAGGTTGTTTATTCATCACTCAGACTTTGCCAAGGGTAATAGGTCTGGATTTATCAATCTTTTTTTTTGCTTTTGGGAAGCTATAATATGCTTATCAATAATATCTGGTTATTTCAGATCTTCTTCCTCCAGCCAGAAGAAGGTAAGCCTTGAGTGTTTATAAAAGAGAATTCCTTTTTCTTTCTGTGCTTTCTGTGTAAATGACCACACCCTCTTCCCCCACCCCATTTCGAGCAAATGATAAACACACAAACTATAATGCTTTTACCTTAACATACTAGATTGTAGAGATTCCTTGAACAGTTATGTAAAATAAAAAATTTAAAGAAAAAGAGCTTAATTGTGGAATGGCTACTTACTCTCCTTAGGTAGGGAGAAGAAATAATGAGAGATGAAGAGCATCACCATCGTTGTTTTTAAGAAGCACAGATCCCTCATCAGACAGACTCTCCACAAGTTATGTCTCTGATAGCAAGAGAAGCAGCAGATCTGGAAGAATTCTACCTCTCTCTATTTCATTTTCATCTCTTGTGAGATTTTTTAGTCTTCCATTTCAGATAATGAATGAAATATTCAGTTTATTTCAGTTTATTTTTTCATTCTTCCCATTTGTATTATTGTAATCATCATATAAATTGTTTTTTCTGGTTCTGCCAAATTCATTTCACATCAGTTATATGAGTCTTCTTATACTTTCTTTGAATTTTTCATATTCATCTTATATGGTGCAGTGGATAAATTCATGTATCGTATTTTCTTTATGTAATTCAACTGATTACTATTTTCTTTGCTTCCAATTAATGTTTTCTACTACAAAAATGCTGCTTTGAGCATTTTGATGTCTATGAGACCTTTTTTTTTTTTTTTTTTTTTTTTCTCTTTACCTCTTTAGGATATGTACTTATCTTCATTGAGTTCTTGACCTTCATGGTATTTTAACCATGCTGTTTGTCTGTTTCTAATAATGGTAGGTTTAGAGAACAGATTGTTTGGAAGGAAAACACTATTGAGATAGGCATATGTCATTGTAGACTGATTCTTTTGATTTTCTGTGTTAATTGGCTTTAGATGTTTTTTATCTTTTTTTTTTTTTACAAGCCTAACTATTATAGTAGCAGCAAAAAATGACAGTACATCCAAATAACCATTACCATCTACAAATACTTTAATTCTTCAAGGATTTAGTATCTCTTGATGTGAATATAGCCTTCACTGATAATGACTGCAACTCTTCTTTAAGTTAATAATTTTTATTAAAAATCACTACATCGAGAAATTCATCACTCTGTGACCAATGTGACAATGAGCCTCTCGGGAGTTAGCTAGATTAGTTTTTATACTTCAAATATACATTGGGTACAGTGAAGCCTTGTATTCAAAGACTTCCCATCTTGGTAGGACTGGCTAGAACTTATAGTTTTTCAGGACCAGCTTTTGAATAGGCAGGAACATTACTTAGCTATGATGAAGCTTGTGAGGAGGGTTTTACTGATTTGTAAAATGGGGATAATAACACTGGTACAATTTACCTCATAGGATTGTTGGGATGAAAGAGCTTAGTAAAATGTAAAATACTATATAAATGTGTTGTTTATTTTTTGCCAACAAATGGTTGCCAACAAATAGGTTATGGAGAATAGAAAGATATAATAATCCTTTCAGAACATATCTATTATGCCTAAACATTTTGTTGTAAATAGAAAGCTCTGACTTTGATGTCAAGAAGACCTGGCTCTTGAACCTGGTTCTTGAATATGTGTCAGAGACACACATATTACCTATGTGACTCTAGATAACTCAACTAAATACTTAGTGCTCCAGGCAACTCATTAATATCATAAAACTTAGGGAAGGTGCTAACTTCAATTTTTTTTTTTTGCACATTATCTTCCTCCTTAGAATGTAAACTACTTGAATCAAGAACTGTGTTTTTATCTTGCTTTGGGCTTTTTTTTTTTTTAATATAATTGATTTATTTTTAACATTCATTTTAAAATTTTGAGTACCTAATTCTATCTTCTTCTCAATCCTCCCTCACCCTTTGAGAAAGCAAATAATATACATGTGAAGTTATATGAAACATATGTCCATGTTGACCATATTTCAAGAAATAAATAAAAGCAAAAAAAAATTTTTAAGTATAAAATTATGCTTCAATCTGCACTCAGAATTAATCACTTTTCTTTCTGATAGTATTTTTCAGCATGGGTCCTTTGGAATTATCTAGGTTCACTATTTTTATCAGAGTACCTAAATTTTTCACAGTTGATTTTCCTCACAATATTGCTGTTACTATATATATATATATATATATATATATATATATATATATATACACAATATAATTTCCTAGTTCTTCTCACTTCACTTTGCATCAGTTCACACCAGTGTTCAGTTTCTCTGTATCCATCCTGCTTGTCATTTCTTCTACAATAATAGTCCATCACAATCATCTGCCATAAATTGTTTAACCATTTCCCTAATTGATGGGTATCCCCTCAACTTCCAATTCTTTGCTACCATAGACTATTATAAATATCTTTTGTTCATATAGATCCTTTTCCTTTTTCTTTGATGCTTTTTGGATACAATCAGTAGACTGGGTCAGAGGGCATGCACAATTTTATAGCTCTTTGGATATAGTTCCAAAATGTTCTCCAGAATTTAAATATGCAGAGATATAGGAGAGTCTTTGATGTATGTAGAAATAATATCAGGACAATCATAAATTTAAGAAAATACAAGATGCATCTGAGAAAGGGTGAATAGAACAATTTGGCTATGGAAGATAGTTTGTCTAACAGAAATATGGAGGCAGAGAAAAATAGGAGTTGTAGAATATCTTGAATTCTGGAATGTGTTTAAATATTTTTTTTTGTAGGTAGGTAGGAACCAAAGAAAGTTTTTGAGTATTTAAGTGATTTGATAAAAGCAGTGGTTTTAAAATATTAATCTGTGGAATGCAGGATCAAGTGACATGAGAGGTGAATCAAGGCAGGGAAGCTAAATTAGGAGACTGATACAAATGAGATGATAAAGTACAAAGAATTAAAGAAAGGAAGAGGGTGTGAGGAATGACTTGAAGGGCTTTGGTAATTGGTTAGATTTTGCTTGTGGGCAAGGGAATAGGAGTTAAGAATGATAAGAATGCAGTTTTAAGCCTGGATGACTTTTTTTGATTGTTGAATATTGTCCCACTTTTTGTGATCTTGTCCATGGGATTTTCTTGACAAAGATACTACCACTGGCTTGCCATTTGCTTTTCTAGTAGAGGCAAATGGAGGTTAAATAATAGATAGTAAGTGTCTGAGACCCCCATTTAAAATCAGGTCTTTCTGACTCCAGGCCCAGCTTTTTATCCACTGAGCCATTTAGTTATCTCAAAAGTAACAATAACAACAGCAATGATAATGACAGTGGTGTTTTTAAGCTTGGGTGACTTAATATATGAATAAAAAGAGCAAAGTCAGAAGAACTTGGCTTGAGACAGAAAGGAGAACACAGATGAACTGAGCCTAAAATAGATTGAATTTAATGTGCTACCAAGACATCTAGGTAAAAAACATTCAGTGATCATAAAAGGAGTAATAGAAGCAATATCTTGGCAGGAGAATGGGAAGGCAATATGAGAAAGGATATTGGAGCATACAATAATCTGGATTCAAATCCAAGTATACTTTTTATTATTTGTATGACTTTTGAGTACTTAGCCTCTTGGACATTATTTCCCTCATCTGGAAAGTGAAGAGATCAGACTATGGGATTTTCAAGTTCTCTTACAGCTTTAAATCAATGCTCCTTCTCCAGCAGGACCACAATGACATCATGGCTAAGGGGTCAGTAAATCAATTTATTATAAACTTATTATAAACCAGGCATTGTACTAGATGCTGGGTATTCAGAATTGAGAAAGTTCTTGCCCTTAAAAAGCTTACATTCAAGTAGTGGAGATTACATGTACATAAGTAGCGTGTGATACAGTGGAATGAGCACTGACTCTGGAGTCAAAATCTTCCCGTGAGGTTTATGACCTATGTGACATTGGGCCACAACCTTCCTGAGCTTAAGTTTCTTCATTTTATAAAGAAATGTATGGTTTAAATAGCCTTTGAAGACTTTTCTAGTTCTAGATCTCTGTTCCTACATCAAGGATGGATCAGTATTATTATATTCCAAACTATTGTTCATTTGCTTTTGTTCAAGTTTTATTGTTCAAGGGGGAGAAAAATGGGACAGTTGAGTGAATATAGCTCCACATTTCATGACTCCCCTGAAATTATTCTGACCTCAGGTGCAGGTCCTTTGCTATTTCTTTCACAGCTGTCTGGTGAGGAATTTGGTTTATTTTGTAATCTTGAGCAGACCCAACTTCACCACAGGTCCCTGGGATGGTGTGTGTGTGTATAGTATGTTTGTGTGTATTTAAGTAGTGTGACATGTAGCTGGTGTGGCTATGTGCTATGTTTGTATGTGCATGGAAAATGATTGGTATTAAAAGGCCGCTGAAAGTCAGGAATTAAACTCTGGTCCCTGGAGCCCAGCCCCTGGCACTCAGTCCTTCCGTCAGTGCTGCTTCATTCCACATATGAGCAAGATGTATTACTTTGGAGCTATTAATAATTTATCTTTTGCGGCTCTCATTTTTAAGGGGAAAAAAATCCTTTGCCACTTCGGTTGTCTTGAGGAAAATGCTCCTTAGCCCTACAAGTTGGGGGAGCTTCTTTTAACAAGCAGTTGCCTCACCAGAAATTTGCCTGAGATTTCCATAACTCTAATATTTAATAGTCCCCACTGACTTCTGAATTATGCCTTCAATACAGAATCCTATTTCTGGCAGCTTTATTTTTAACATTTTTTGCTTAGAAATGAAGCAATAAATGAAATGCAAGACTAATGTTAGCAAAAGAGTATGGATTGGGGGCCAGATTTAAACTTAGAACAAATATGATTATTTTTTTCTTTTTTGTTGTGGGGAACCATAAGGGTCAACTAGAAGACGCAGTGGATAGAGTCCTGGTCCTGGAGGAAGGAACACTTCTTTCTGAGTTCAGATCTGGCCTCAGACAGTTATTAGCTGTGTGAGCTTGGGCAGGTCATGTGACCCTGTTTGCCTCAGTTTCCTCATCTGTGAAATGATTCAAGGAAGAAAATGATAAATTACTCCAATATTTCTATCAAAAAATCCCAAATATGGTAATGATGAATCAAATGTGCCTGAAAAACAACTGGGAAAAAAGGAACAACAGACTAGCAGAATACTAGAAATGCAGAAAAAGGGATTCTTCCAAGCTCACGTCGTAAGTGGTAGATCTAGGATTTAGTGATTCATTTGCTAAACTCTGGCAAAGTTCTCAAAAGGGACATGAATGAAGACCCTATTGTTTTCTTTTCTTATATTTTCTCTTCTGGATATTTTTTTCCTGCATTTACTTCTTTTAATTGATTACATGTAATAAGATTAAATAGTATTTCCCAAAGGCAAGATTTTGTTAGATCCAGTTTCGTTGAATAGACATAAGTGTCTTTCAATTTGGAGGAATTTCTATGTGTATAATTTCTTAGATCAAATGCTTGGTCCTAAAACCTTCTGAGCAGTTCATTTTTTATAGTATCCAATTATTATTGATTTGGATTTTTGAAATCTCATCCTGTTACTTAGGAGTATCAGTTCAATGCACCTGAAAAGTACTTCTAAAACATGTCAGGAATAGCCACCAAAGAAAACCAGATTTAATGCAAAGGATGTTCATTTGTTACTAATTAATAGCCGGCCCTGTTTTGATAGGACTTTGAGACTTACAAAACACACTCATAGCAATCATGTATATTTATGAGAATATTATGAACCCCATTTCATTGAAAAGGAAACAGAATCAGTAGCACTTAGTGATTTGCCCAGAGTAACTCAGCTAGGAAAAGTCTGACTAAAGTCAGTTTAAAAAAATTTTTTTAAAATAAAAATTTATTTCCATCAATGAATGAAAAAATGTGTTTTCTCTCTATCTTTGGGGGGAAAAAGACAAAAGAAAATTCTTGTAACAAATATACACATAATCAAGAAAAATAAATTCCTTTATCAGCCAAGTCCCAATATATATCATTCTGCATCGTTTCAAATTATATTTTTCTTATTATTTGGAGTTAGAGCATTGTTTTTATATAGCAGCTTGGATTTTTCCCATGTGTAAAACTATGTCCATATCTTTTGACCATTTATCAATTGAGAATTGAATCTTATTCTCATAGATTTGAATGAGTTCCTTATATATCTTAGAAATGAGATCTTTATCAGGGAAACTTGCCAAGATTTTCCTAGTTTTCTATTTGCCTTCTATATTTAGCTGTATTGGTTTTACATATGCAAACTTTAAAAAAAATGCTACATAATCAAAATAACAGTTTTTACCTTCCACGATCCTTTCTAATCCTTGTTTACTCATTAATTCTTCCCCATCCATAGGTAACTCCTGAAAGACACATTCTTCTTTGATCATTTTAATTTGTTATGATATTATCTTTTATTGTATCTATCCAGTGGTTATTTTACTATATTGTGTGAGATATTGGTGGATACTTGATTTTTATCATTTTGCTTTTTATTTTCCTCAAAACTTTTTGTCAAATAATGAGCTCTTGCCTCAGTAGATCAGGTATTTATGTTTATTAAACACAAAGCCACTGTGCTCATTTACTTCTGAATATTGTATATTTAATCTATCCCATTGACTGACCTTTTGTCTTGTAACCAATATCAAATAATTTTAATAATTTCTGCTTTTTAAATATAATTTAGAATCTGATAATAGTAGATCCTTTTTTTTCTTACTTCCCCTCCCCCATTATTTTCCTTGACATTCTTGACTTTTTAAAAAAAAATTTTTTTATTATTTTTTTCTGCTCTGTAAAACAATTTCTTGGTAATTTAAATGGTATGGAGTTAAATAAGCAGAAACCAGATTTCCTGAATTGAAGACTACTACTTTTCTCATCCCAGAACATTACTATATTTAACAATTAATAGAAGGAACTTTGTCTATTTATTAATTCAATCCTTCAAATCCTATAACAGAGTCATGTACCATGTAGTTATTCCCTTTTAGGTAGAATGAGTGAAAATTACATAGAACTTACATTGAATTAGCAAATTTTTTGGGGAAAAAAAGATTAGCCTAAAGGAATGTACAATTATCTTCTAGATAATGTGCTTTACCTCTATTCTCACCTACAATTATAAGTCAGATATCCCAGAAAAAGGCTACTTAACTGCCTTCTTTCAGTATTCTAGAAGTGATACTCTAAAGCAAAGCTTCTTAATTTATGGGTCATGATCCTTATGGGGTCATATAACTGAAAGTGCGGGTTGCAAAATTAGGATTTATTATCAGTAAATGTTTGATTTGTATATCCATTTTATGCCTCTATATACCTGGAGTCACGCAGAAATTATTTGGATGAAAAGTGATCTTGAGTGGAAAAAGTTTTTCAAAGCATGGTTGGTTATAAATATTTTCAAGATTCTAGGGAATTTCTGAAGATTATCTTTCTTTTATGCTAGGGACTTGAGTACCCATTTGAGTGTGTCCTCTAACATAAATGGCCATTTACAATTTTTACCTCTTATACAGTTGGTATCATTGATTAAATTTCATTTTAATATTTAAATGATAATTTTATCATTTATCATTTAAATAATATCATTATTTAAATATCATTTAAAAAATAAATATCAATTCTCTTTCAAAGGGGATCTTTACTGAGAAAATATCGTATGAACAGAAGTATCACATTTGTTTTCTGTAGTATCTGAGGACATATTTTCCTGCCTATCACCTTGATCCCTAGGAAGAGAGGGCTCGAATTTAAAAGTTTCCACAAAGCATTTTCTCACCAGTTCACTTCTGAATGTAGCATAGACAAAGGATGAGACACTGTCACTCCTTCTTTGCAATCCTCATATGCTTTTATACCAGGTCAAGAAGATCACTTGAGATTTTACTCTTTACCAGACTTGACTGTCCACAAAATCTCAGATAGACTTTGACTCCCAGATATTTATGGACTTGCTCTCTGAACTTTTGAAGTTCTGTGACTCAGTCATAGCCTAGTATTATAATTTTTTTTGTCTAAGCAGGAAAGAACAGAACCCTGTATTCCCAGACAAACATAAGTCTGGAATGGGACATTAAGGCTCAAAGCTTCTCTTCTAACCCCAAAACATGCAATATCATTTCCCTCTATTGCAGTTGGAGAGAGAAAAAAGGGCAGAATTATCAACTTAGCGCTTTCTATATGTGTTTTAATTGCAATTCAGCAATTAGTCAAAAGACATCTCTTTCTCATGTGCTTAACAAAGCAGAATCAACAATGGCAGATCCGTGTTCTGAAGTCCATTTGTGCATCCATTGGTAATGCATCCAATGATAAGTAGGTTTCCTTTGGGCTATTTTATACTCTGTCATCCTACTTTATATTTTTGTAATTTAGGTTGAAAGACAGAATGATGTTTGGGAAGTGGCAGTGGACTAGGTGGTAGTGAGAATTGGATTCTAGTCCTGGCTCTCCCATGAGTTAGTTTTGTGCTGTTAAGTGAATCATGTACCTTCTGTAGTACCTCAGTTTCCTTACCTGCAAAGTGAAGATGTTGGACCAAAACTCCAAAGAACTCTGCATCTATAATCATTTAGCATCCAAAGGAGAAATATGCCTCATTAAAATATTGCCTTACCGAATACAACCTCAGCTGGCAAACCATTTTTAGATCCGAAGATGTGCTCCTTAGATACTCTCTATTATGGCTAGTTAAAGAGACTCTGGGACAATCATATAAACCTATATAGAAACTGTGTCCCTGAACATAAGGTCTGTGAGTGGGTGAGAGCTCTACAAGCCGTGCCTCCATTTCAGATTGTGTCTTAAAGACTAAGAAAATTTTGTCTGTTCATTGTGGTCATGAAGTTCTTTGAGAAGACAGAGAAAAGAGCACTAGCTTCTCTATCCCCAAGTATTGTTGCAGAATTGCTTCACCCCAACTCTACCATGAGATTCAAGCAATGAGCTTGGCTTATGCCATTGTGACTATAACTAAAATGTTCATATTAGAAATGGAAATAAGCCAGAAAGAACTCTCTACACCTAAGGTTTTTAATCTTTTTTTTTTTTTGTAGGTCTTGGACCCCTTCCTCCAGAACAATTTTTATAAATGCATTAAGTGAGCTACATAAGATTAATAAAGAAACCAATTATACTGAAATATGGTTATCAAAAGATTTCAAAAATGTTTATAAACCCCAGGTTAAAAACCCAGATTCTAAACTAACTCAGTCATAAAGCAATACATTAGCTTCCATATGCCAAAAAAGTCTGCTAATAACATCATGTCAAGATTTAGAAATTAAATTTTGTAATTCTTTGAGAATACATTAAAAAATAGGTGGCACTTTCATATTAGAGAAATGGCAAACTGTGTCTGGGTAAGGAGAATTGGTGATTTCTCAATGCTATGAGCTCTGTTTGGGTCAAGCTGTTCTTAACCTGGCTGCTCTGCCACGGGTAGTGCTATTCAATTCTATCAATTCATCATTTTCTATTAGCAGAAAATCTGTTTCAGGGTTTCAATATAGAAAAGGTAAAAAGATCACAAAACACCACTGAAGCAGATAAATATTGACCAATTCAAAACACACATATTGTGGAGAGGGGAAACAACTCCTTTTTCTGCTCTGGGACCAGATAGGGCAGCCATGGCAGTCTAATTTAAACTTCTCTTATTCCTCTCCCTGACCTGGTGAGATTATTCCTTCCCACCCCCACTACTATTTTTGTTTAGTAAACACCTGCCTTGTATTAGATTGCTTTATCCCCTTAACCTTTCTAAATGACAATTAAGTCCCTCCAGCCTATCAATAGCATGTCATTTATTTGTTGCTACAGCTGAGCCTGACCTTCATTGATTTTATTGGAGTAATTTGCTGGAAATGATTTTTTAATGTTAGATTTATTACAGAGGCACTTCATTGTCAGATAATTGAAGTAAATTGTATTTTTTCCAACCAAATACAAGAAGTATGAGAGAGTTGGTGTGTTATTTTCAAGCTTTATTTGTTACAGGATTGATAGACTTTCTACATGGTGCTTACTTCTCAAACTTGTACAAAAAGGTGTGTTCTGAGTGTATTGTGGGAGGTGGGATGGTAATTTTAAGGTTTATCTTGTTTTCTTTCCTTATTACTTCCTGAGGTGGCAACTGGAAAGCAGAAATGACTAAACATTTGAAAATAAAATAAGATTGCAACTGAGTTCAGAAAAATACATACATTCACTGATGAACACAGTAAGATTTCTTCAGTGCCCTACTCTACCATAATTTTGGTTTTGCTGCAGGAGACTATATCAGGAATATTAGTGAGGTCATGCAGATCAAGCTTTTCTCCTTATATAATGGAAGAATACGCTAACAGGGCTGTTATCCTCCTTTCCCAATATCTGAATTCTAATGATTCTTTCTGCTTTCTTGTGAAGCTGTATGTATTTTTCTACTCTAGTAAAAATGAGATATTTAATATATAGCTTTTCAATTATATGCAAAATGGATTATGTATATATATATATTTATGCTTATATGAGTATGTATATATACACATAATATATGTGATTATATTCTGAAAGAAATTTTTGATAGCTAATAATTAACATTTACATATTATTTTAAGGTATAACATAGCATTTTGCCAATAACTGAATTATCGTCACAATCATCCTGGGATGTAGGTCTATGATTATTCCTATATTACAAATGAGGAAACCAAGGCAGCCAGAAGTTAAATGACTTCTCTGAGACAGCTATTAAGCATCTGAACTGAATTTGAACTCAGGACTTCTTGATTTTGACTTTAACACTGTGCCTTTTAGTTACCTCAGAGTAGTTTAGTTCTTAATTGCTAACAATTATTTTATGGCTTCAATATTGAACTATGGAAGTGACTGAATTTATTTTTAACTTCAGAGAGGCAATAAAGTATAGTTGGATAGAGAGCTATTTGAAATAACTATTTGAAAGTCGGGATTGTTTCATTCTTTCTACTGTTGTATGCCTGTTGGTTTCCTATTCAAGTTAATCTTGCAAACTAGATCCTAAGCTCAGTTATTTCTGTACTACTGGAGCGCTCACCAATTGAGTGCCCTCATTCTGAATATGGCTCTGATGAGAAATTGTGCTGTTCTTTTGACTCATGAGTCCATTGCTATGAGGACATCTTTTTTGAGGAAATTTCCTATATAATGCAAATAAGTAACTGGTCAGCCACATGCATTTTTTAAAGCAAAGAAATTCATTTACCCAAGACAATAGCAAAAAATAAATTCGAGACAGTATACATAGGATAACATATACCAGACAAAACATAATGAAGGTACATTGAAAATGAGGTAACTCAGGATACCAGAGGTATTGGAAATGCTGAGAACTTAAGTGACTTTCTCAGTGTCACACAGTAGGTGCCCTTGATAAACCTGAACTCCGGTATTCCTATCATCATTCAATAGAAAAGGTATTCCAGCGTGGGGTTTGCATTTTTAAAACGACATTTGTGAATATATTATTTTTGCCCTGATTTTGCTACCACCTCTAAATAGAGTCTAGCCAAGTGATGTCTCCTATAATTTAGATGAGGAATTGAATTGGAAGAAATAGATTTGTAAAACATAAATTTTATGCCTAAGCAAATGAAAGTATATTATACAGGTATCCAACTGGTGACACAATAGATAGTACTCTGGTTTGGGATCATGAAGACCTGAGATTAAATCTGGCTTTGGACACTTTTACTTGTTAGGAAATCACTTAATTTCAACCTCATTTTCCTCAACTATAAATGGAGATAAGAATAGTATCTACCTCATAGAGTTTTTCTGAAGATCAAATGAGATCATATTGGTAAAAAATGCTTAGCACAGTGTCTGGCACGCAGTAGGTGCTATATAAATGTGTATTCTCTTCCCCATTCTATCCTTCTTTCCTCACGTTTACTTTTATCCAAGCTCCACTTGTAGCAATTTGCCAAATGCTGTTCAGGGCTTTCCATCTCTCTTTATATTTTGTCTTCCATTAGGATGTAAATTTCTTTAGTATAAGGCCTCTCAGAGGTACTAGCACATAGTAAGTACTTAACAAATGTTCTGTCTGTTTTTCTGTCTCTCATTTTTTCTCTTTCCTCACCCCACTGAGTAAATAAAACAAATATTTTTATGACTTTCTTATATATGCATTTACACACATTATATATCTCCCTCCATCCATTTAATTCTCTTTCTAGCTATCTACACATATCCATATAAACACACTCACACCTACATGCACACACACACACAAATACACACATACACGTATAATGGTGACAAACAGGAGAATTGAAATTACTGAAGAACATTCAAAGAGAAGTCTGACCAGAATTCCACCTTCATGCTGGAAGCAAGTCTTCCTGTATGTCTGCAATCAGGTGAAGATTGTCAGCAGAGTCCTTGAGTCAAGGGTAAGAGAAAAAGATAGCCTGAGAATTCCTTTGAATTCTGCTATCGCCCCAGCACTTGCTCCTCTCCTATCCCCATCCTGTGCTTCTCTCTTTCTGACGGGTTCTGATTCATGTGAAATGCAAAGTAAAAACAAGAGTGATGAGTATTCTGCATATTTCATAAAGAAGTTGAGAAATTTCTGAAAAAGTCACCCCTTATGTCAGTTGAATTTTTTTTATTATTATTACAAAACAGCAACGATATGAAATAAGATGGAGAAGGGATGACTTTCACTCATTTTTAACAATTTAGGGCCATTTGCCTCCCCTCCCTTTTTATGATTTCTAGATTTACTTTGATGAACCAGTAACAGATCATCTCCTCATCAGACTTTTTCCCCTCTTTGAACTTCCTTGATTTTCAAAGGTGTTTGGTCACATACTTAGGCAGAAATGATCCAAAGAATATTAGTGAGAGAAAGTTTTCAGCAGATTGACTCTGGTCCTAACCAATACAGTGAAATCCAAGTTTATTCCCCAAATGAATTAAAACAACTTCAAAGATCAGATCAGACAGGAGGAATTAAGAAAGAGGTTCAGTTTTGGAATACATACTTAGGATAATAAGATTGCATCAACCATGGTACAATTTCTAACATACTGGATTCTGAGATTCAGCTTCGAACTTAAGCATAAATTGGAGTGACCGACTACAAGGACCTGAAAGAGAAACTTAGTAAGCTCTGGCCTTGCTTCCTTCCTGTCACTATTATTGATAATAAAGAATCCATCAACATATTTTTATGGGTGATTAAGGAAGGCTGACCTTTCCTTTGCAGGTACAAATAGGTAGTTCTTCAGTGGCTGTAGCTGAATGACAAGATAATTCTATCCATTCAATATTGAAGTGATGTTGATAGTATCATTCTTCTCATGTTTGAAACAGGAAAGTACAGAGGACCTTTCTCCCTCAGTCGGCTCTGTTTTATGTAATGGCTTTTCTCTCTGACTAATCGCTGTCACATTAACCTGCACTATATCATCCTTCAGAGCTGTCAAGATAATGACGATAATCGAAGTGGCTCATTGTAGGTAAAGGAAATTATATGAGCAAAGTAATATCATAAAACAGTGTTTAAATATTTTAATTTCATTTGTCAGGGCTGCCCCAACACTTCATTACACATATAACCATCTCTCATCAGTGGAATTAGTGCATTATTCATTACTGTTAATTATTTTCACATAATGGCTGCCCTGATATATTTAACCTCCACATTATATCTCAGATAATGGGCCTGTAAAATTGAATTGTGTGAAGAGTGGAGTTCTAAAGCTCATTTGCAGAACATCAAAGAACAAAGAAGAGAGAAAGAATTCTAAATGGGACGTTTTGCCCAGCTGGGGCCAAACATTTGTTTCTGTCTGATTTGCATACAGAAAATAGGTGGCTCAGAAGTGGCTTAATACTGTACATGCTGTCTGCTTGGATTACACAAGCAATTAGAATTAGTTAATATCTCATATGGAAACAACTCATGAACAACAGCCTGAAAAAAAATGGAAAATGCAGAAGCAAAATATGACTACATCTCTCCTTTTTTCGTTCTTCAAAGAAATCCAAAGCAGATAAAAATAGCAATTTAATTGGGAGACAAGGTGTGGTAGTGGACAAGAATCAACAGAAATACTGTTGGCATCCAGATTATTAACAGATAATTTAAAAACAGCCTTGAAGTTTAATTTTCAAAAATATCCACAGATAAGAAAAATTAAAATCTCTCCAGACTTTGGAAATCCTATATTTATAATAACTATCATGAATATTTGGCAAACTTTACATGGCACTCTTTCAGAAACATTAAAGTTCTCTTTACCGACATAAACAAATCATTAATTGGTACACATAGTACTCTTGTGAACTAGACCCATTTTACAACTGGAGGTCCAATTTGAATGATTGTTTGACTATGTTTGTCCATTGCTTTTCATTTTTTAAAGTTCTGACAAAATAAGTAGTTTTTACAATAGAAGGCAGAAACTATTTTCCTAATGGGTCAAGGGACAGAAATAGCAAAGAGATCTGTGATTTTTTGATATAGGCAACTGATATAGATTTTATTGATTTAGGAGTTCCTGGATTAGGAAACTTCCTCTATGGATGCATGTGTAACTTTCTTTCCATTTTTTTTCCAATGGGGAAGGGAGGTAGGGAGGTAAGAGATAGAGAAAGTAAATGCTTCTTAATTTTAAAAATTAAGGCAACTAGGTCGTGTAGTGAATAGAATGCCAGCCCTAGAAGTGGGGAGACCTGAATTCAAATTTGATTTCAGACACTTACAGCTCTGTGACTGTGGGTAAGTCCCTTAATTCTGTTTGCCTCAGTTTCCACATCTGCAAAATGAGCTGGAAAAGGAAATGGCAAATTACTTTTGTATTTTTGCCAAGAAAAATCCAAACAGGTTCATGGAGTGTCAGACATGATTAATTGAATAAACAATACCAATTTTAAAAAATATAACACACACAGACAAACATCCCTCTCCCCAAACCAGCCCTAAATCCTTAAAAATTTAGAGTTGCCAAAGCACTAAGAGACTAGATAATTCAGAGCTGGAATGCATCAGAGATGGGACAAACAGAATGAAAAAACAATGAATGTTGGTGCCAGTCAGAATGCCTTCCACTCATTCATTTCTTGGTGGAAAGGAGAGTAAATTTAATTATCTTTTTGACTAAAATGTAGTGAGATTAAGACTTGAGAGATCTGAACAAGAAACATCATAGCACAGTCACAGAAATATGAGTAAAATCATGATAGCTGCCCTCTCAATAGAAATAATATTCCTTCTTTGTTTGCTGTTGCCTTGGCCTCTCATGTGACTAAAAATATAGGTTCTAGTTGGATGGGTATTTCTTTTTTTTTTTTTATTTAATGATTACTTTATAATGACAACATTATTCCTTGCACTCGTTTCTTTTCCGATTTTTTTCCCCCTCCCTCCCTCCCCTAGATGGCAAGCTGTCCTTTATATGTTGGATATGTTGCAGTATATCCTAGATACAATATATGTTTGCAGAACCGAACAGTTCTCTTGTTGCATAGGGAGAATTGGATTCAGAAGGTATAAATAACCCGGGAAGAAAAACTAAAATGCAGATAGTTCATATTTGTTTCCCAGTGTTCGTTCTTTGGGTGTAGCTGCTTCTGTCCGTCATTTATCAATTGAAACTTAGTTAGGTCTCTTTGTCAAAGAAATCCACTTCCATCAAAATATGTCCTCATACAATATTGTTGTCGAAGTGTATAATGATCTCCTGGTTCTGCTCATTTCACTTAGCATCAGTTCATGTAAGTCTCGCCAGTCCTCTCTGTATTCATCCTGCTGGTCATTTCTTACAGAACAATAATATTCCATAGCATTCATATACCACAATTTACCCAGCCATTCTCCAATTGATGGGCATCCATTCATTTTCCAGTTTCTAGTCACTACAAATAGGGCTGCTACAAACATTTTGGCACATACAGGTCCCTTTCCCTTCTTTAGTATTTCTTTGGGATATAAGCCCAATAGAAACACTGCTGGATCAAAGGGTATGCACAATTTGATAATTTTTTGGGCATAATTCCAGATTGCTCTCCAGAATGGTTGGATTCGTTCACAACTCCACCAACAATGCATTAGTGTCCCAGTTTTCCCGCATCCCCTCCAACATTCATCATTATTTTTTCCTGTCATCTTAGCCAATCTGACAGGTGTGTAGTGGTATCTCAGAGTTGTCTTAATTTGCATTTCTCTGATCAATAATGATTTGGAACACTCTTTCATATGAGTGGTAATAGTTTCAATTTCATCCTCTGAAAATTGTCTGTTCATATCCTTTGACCATTTATCAATTGGAGAATGGCTTGATTTCTTATAAATTTGAGTCAGTTCTCTATATATTTTAGAAATGAGGCCTTTTGGATGGGTATTTCAAAGATAGAATGACAAATGGCATCTATGATGGGCAGCTTCTACCACTCTGACAATGATAATGATCAACTAAGGGCAGCCCAGAAACTTTAATTTTTAAAAAATAATATTTAATTTTTAAAAATAGATGTAGAGATAGTTTTCAACATTCATTTTTGTATAACTGTGTGTTCCAATTTTTTTCTCCCTCCCTCCCTTCTCCTTCCCCTTCCTCAAGACAGCAAACAATTTGAAAATTGATCTGAAATCTGAATCAATTGATCTGAAACAATTTTGAGTTAAATGTGCAATTCTTTTAAACATATTTCCATATTTATCATATTGTACAAGAAAAACCAGATCAAAAAGAAAAAATGAGAAAGAAAAAATAAACAAAAGCAAACAACAACAGAAACATAAAGTAAAAATACCATGCTTCAATCCATCTTCATTCTCCATAGGTCTTTCTCTGGATGTGATTGGCATTTTCCATCCCAAGTCTATTGGAATTGGTTTGAATCACCACATTGTTGAAAAGAACCAAGTCCAGCACAGTTAATCATCTCATAATCTTGTTGTTATTGTGTTCAATGTTCTCCTGATTCTGCTCACTTCACTCATCATCAGCTCATGTAAGTTTTTTCAGACTTTTCTGAACTCAGTCTGCTCATTATTTTCATATATCATAACTTATTCAGCTCTTCCCTAACTGAAAGGCATCTATTCAGTTTCCAGTTCCTTGCCACTACAAAAAGGGTTGCTACAAACATTTTTGCACAAGAGGATCTTTTCTCCTTTTTTATTATCTCTTTGGGATACAGATTCACTATCAAAGGACATGCAGTTTTATGCCCAAAAAGGGTGCATATATTTATACTCCTTTGGGCATAATTCTAAATTGTTCTTTAGAACAGCTGTATCATTTCACAACTCCATCAGCAATGCATTAGTGTCCTAGTTTTCCTACATTCCCTCCAATGTTTATCATCTTTCCCTATCATCTTAGCCAATCTTAAAAGTATGAAGTGGTACTTCAGAGTTGACTTAATTTCTATTTCTCTAATCAATAATGATTTAGAACATTTTTTCATATGACTAGAAACCAGCTCAGAAACTTTAGACAAGCTCAATCTTCTGAAAATCACTAAGGACCCCCAACAGAGCTGGAAAAGAACTAAACTAATTTAATAGAACTCTTGTTTTATAGATGAGAAAAGAGAAGTCCAGAGTTTAGGGACTTACTCAAGTTAAACTAGTTAACACATCTTAAACATTAATTAATTTTTCCTTGAACAGAATTTTATAAATATCTTGGTTTCTAGGATGTTCTTATGAAAGGATTTCAGTGCACATACCATATTCTGGATGGGCCCAGAGTTTTTTTGCCCAACTTATTGGAGGTATGTATATACTATTCAAAATTTTCAATCTTTCATAGAGAACTGGCAATAACATTTTACATTTCATGTATTCTTTCTTGGAAGCATCTCTGTATTTCTAGAACTTATTAAACAAGTAAGATGAAGTAGTTTTAGGCTGGTGGAGTGAAATCCAGACTAATGCAGCCAGTTATAAGATTTAACATCTCACCATAGCTCAGTGCAAAATTCAAAGCTCACTTACATGAGACCATGTTTTTGGTGTTGCTAAAAGGGTTTATTTCACAAGAGCCTCTTTGCTAAGTAGTGATAGGTTTTTTTTGGCTATTTCCATTAAGTATTAATACAACATCCTGTAAGACAAATCTTCTTTCCCTGCCATCCACTGGGATTTGTTTGGAAGAGACCCATTTATTTTTCTTTAAGTTTGTCATAGATTTCCATTTCCTCTGCAAATCCCAGGGTACTACCACTCTGCCCTGAAAAAGGTTTTTGTTCATTTCTTTAGAGATTTAAGAAATGTTAAACTTAGTTGTCATCAGAGCTGTATCAAAATTGGAAATATTAATATCTTTTTATGCTATGATACCCCAACTGGAGGCAAGCTAAGATTTTAAAAGAAAATGTTCATATAATCTGATTAATTAAAATTCTCCATCTTCCACTTAGTGGCCTAATAATATTTTTGGGAAAGATTGTGAAGGTCAAGTTTATATATTATGCAATTCCATCTCCTCTTCAATGTCCTTAACATCCTTTGTGCAACATCTTGTACTGTTTACAGAAAGTTTCTGATCCTCCTCATTTGGCACTTTGATGCAAATCTATCTTATATTGTTGGACTTTTCTCTCTTCATACCTTTGTTCCTCCTCTCCCCCATATGCTACATTGGAAAGAATATGAAAAATGATGTAAAATGTGTTATTAATATAACATCATTTATTTCACTTTCCACAGAGTATTTGAATTTTAACAGTACAATACTTTAAATTAAATGGTTGGATTTCTAATGGTTTAATTTCTATGACCTGTGGTAAATCTAAGGGAGAGATATTTTTGGATACATTAAGGGACTTCTTGGACCATTATGTAGAATAATAAAAATAATAGGTCCAGAAGGAAGTTTGGAAGTTAACTGATTGAACCTGTTGATTTTATGGATGAGTAAACTGGAACCTAGAGAAATAAAGTGAATTGTCTAATGCCATATCACTGATTTGCAGTATAACCAGAACCTATTCTCAGTCCAGGGTTGTTTCTTTTAACATCACATAACACAGAACTTTCTCTGCTGTGTGTAAGAATAGTTCTGAATGCCATAGGGAATCTTTGAAAACCATTTTATTTAAGAGTAATTCCTTGGATACAACTTATTTTGCTTCTTGCCTCTTTTTCTTTTCATTGTCAATGATCTTTTTGGTATTTGATGAATTCATTTTCTTCAGTATATTGTTCCGGACAGGCTTTCCTGTTAATGTTAAACTTGATTGTCATCAGGGTTGTGTCAAAAGTAGAAATATTCCTGATTAATGTGGTTTTTGACATAATGATAATTTTTCACAGGAAAGTGCATATTTCACTAGAAGCCTATTTCATCTATACAGAACATTGGCAAACCGGAGAGAATCTTCACAAGTTTTGTGCCAGCAAGATTCTATGAATGTATCAAACCACTGAAGACATTGGGGCATAGGGACATTTGTAACAACTGTACTACACATAAATGTAAATGGATGGTGAGCAAAGAGATATGACAAAAGAAATGTGGACAAAATACCTAAAAATTGATGACACAACTATAGCAGAGGTTGATTCAGCCAATGATCAATTATTTGGCACCTAATTATATGCAAAGAAGTATGCTAAGTACTGGGGATAAAAAGAAAAACAAAAAAGCCATGGACACTCAGGGAACTCATATATGGACAACTATCTATAAACAAAGTATATATAGGATAAGTAGGAAATAACTATCAGAAGGAAGATATTAGATTTAAGAGACATTAGGAAAAGTTTCCTTGAAAAGGTGAAATTTTAGCTGGGACTTGAAAGAAGCCAGAAGATGGACATAGGAAGGAGAGCATTTCAGGAAGGGAGATAGTCAATAAAAATGCTCAGAGCAAAGAGATGGAAAACTTTGGGAAGAAATCCTTTTTGGGGGCAGCTAGATGTCACAGTGAATAGATCACTGGCTATGAAGTCAGAGGACCTCAATTCAAATCCAGTTCCCAACACTTAATACTTACTAGCTATATAACTCTGGGCAAGTCACTTAATCCCAATTGCCTAGACAAAATAAAATAAAAGAAATAAGAAATCTTTTTTCTTAGATGTTGGACTTATGAAGTATGATGATCTGAGAAAGAACATTTGTGAAGTGTAGGATTTTCAAAGTGACTTGGGTGACTCTTTCTGAAGAGTGAAACATAGTGTGTTTCATTGTGCCTCTAATTTGTTTATTGTTATGTTGTTGTCACTGATCACTATTCAATGCTTCTATGATGAAGTCTTTATATTTGTTGTGATAATGTTTTTAATTTGAGCCATAATGAGCAAAATAGATGTTTTTGCAATCATTATAAAATCTTAGACCTGAACAGGCTCAATTATTATTGGAGTACTTGTTGACTTGGAGGTTGAGAATGTCCCATAAGATCATAAGGAATATCTATAGAAGATGTGAAATATTTCCTTCCTTCTTCTTCCTTCCTCCTTCTTCCCTCCTTCCTTCCTTCTTCTTTCCCTTCTTCCTTCCTTCTTTCTTTCTTTCCTTCTTCCTTCCTTCCTTCCTTCCTTCCTTCCTTCCTTCTTCCTTCCTTCCTTCCTCCTTCCTTCCTTCCTTCCTTCTTCCTTCTTCCTTCCTTCCTTCCTCTCTTCTTTCCTTCCTTCCTTCCTTCCTTCTTCTTTCCTTCCTCCCTTCTTTCCTCCTTCCTTCTTTCCTCTTTCCTTTCTTCCTCTCTTCTTCCTTCCTTCTTTCCTCCCTCCCTCCATCTTTCCCTCCCTCCCTCCTTTCCCCCTCTCCCTCTCTTTCTTCCTTCCTTCTTCCTTCCTTCTTTCTTCTTCTCTCCCTCCTTTTCTTCTTCCCTCCCTCTTTTTCTTCTTCTCTCCCTCCTTTCCTTCCTTCCTCCCTCCCTCTCTTCCTTCCTTCTTCCTCTTTCCTTTCTTCCTTCTTCCTTCTTTCCTTCCTTCCTTCCTTCCTTCCTTCCTCCTTCCTTCCTTCCTTCCTTCCTTCTTTCCTTCCTTCCTTCTTCTTCCTTCCTTCTTTCCTTCCTTCCTTCTTCTTCCTTCCTCCTTCCTTCTTCCTTCCTTCTTCCTCCTTCCTTCCTTCCTTCCTTCCTTCCTCCTCTTTCCTTCCTTCCTTCTTTCCTTCCTCCTTCCTTCCTTCTTCCTTCCTTCTCCTTCCTTCCTTCCTCCCTTCTTCCCTCCTTCCTCCTCCTTCCTTCCTTCCTTCCTCCTTCCTTCCTTCCTTCCTTCCTTCGTTCCTTCCTTCCTTCCTTCTTTCCTTCTTTCCTTCTTCCTTCCTTCCTTCTTTCTTCCTTCCTCCTTCCTTCCTTCTTTCCTTCATTCCTTCCTCTCTCCTTTCCTTCCTTTCTCTCTCCTTCCCTTTCTTCCTCTCTTCTTTCCTTCCTTCTTTCCTCCCTCCCTCCATCTTTCCCTCCCTCCCTCCTTTCCCCCTCTCCCTCTCTTTCTTCCTTCCTTCTCCTTCCTTTTCTTCTTTCTTTCTTCCCTCCCTCCTTTTCTTCTTCCTCCCTCTTTTTCTTCTTCTCTCCCTCCTTTCCTTCCTTCCTCCTTCCCTCTCTTCCTTCCTTCCTTCCTCTTTCCTTTCTTCCTTCTTTCCTTCTTTCCTTCCTCCCTTCTTTCCCTCCTTCCCTCCTTCCTTCCTCCTTTCCTTGCTTCCTTCCTTCCTTCCTTCCTTCCTTCCTTCCTTCCTTCCTTCTTTCCTCTTTCCTTTCTTCCCTCTTTCCTTCCTTCCTTCTCTACTTCCATGAATTCAATAATTTGACCCATTTGTCTTCAGTCACTAGAAATTCTCATTTATTCTGTCCTGTCTTGTACTTCACTGCTTAGGTTCATAACTAATAATATTATTACTTTAGTTTCTATTTTATTTTTTCTTCATTTGTTTATCTTGAGGCTGTCACCTCCAGGTTGGAAGTAGTGTAGTGGCCACTCACAGAATCATCCCATTACTGACTGTTGCAAAAGTTTTAACGTATATTTTTTTGTCCTGAGACAATTTATCCCTTAGCAGTCTGGTGATCTCCATCACATTGGTCTTGGACTTAGTACACTCACCTGATTGGCTTTAGTCCACTTGTCTCAAAGCTCCTAAGCTGAAGCAGTCTCATTCTCCTATAGTAGCAGAGATTACAGATATGTGCCATCACACCCAATTAGCACATTATTTATTTATTTTATTATAAATGTAACAGATATGAGCACACAAAAATATTTTCTCATGCAAAGAACAGAAAAAGAGGATTTTATGTAGAGCACTGAATTTCCACTATGTACAACTTTCACTTAAGCATATTTAAAATTTATCATGGTAGTTACAATAATGTCAGTGTCTTTTACTGAACTTCTTTCTGCCCTCTTCTGCTTATTTTAGTGATAAATTAGTACTCCTTTCTTCCTTTTAATGCCATTACTTTATAAAGTTGTAAAATGTTTAATTAGATGAGGAAAAATGTAATAAAAGCAGACGCATTGCTTCTCTGTGATGTGTGTGTGTGTGTGTGTGTGTGTGGTATGTATGTATATTCTATCTGACTGAACTCTTATCCAAAGCAGAAATCTCTGTGGGTCAAAGTTATAGGAGCTTAGATTTACATCCAGAAGACACCTTCAAGTCCTTCTGGTCAAACCCTTTAATTTACTACAGCCCAGGAAGCCTGAGGGACCCACATATTCAGTAATTCAATAAATTCAGTAAACATTTATGAAGTGTATATTGTGTATAATGTTGGAGGCATGATCTTTCTTCTCTTTTAGACCTGAGGTTAGAATTCAGTTTTTTGAGTTTCCATCTGAGAAAGCAGAAAAGGCAATTCACTTATAATCGGAGAGGTGCTGTCTCTGGAGGAGCTCGTGGAGTGGCTGGTGGCTCTCTTGGAAGATGCATATAGTGGAACCCACTGGGAGAAGGCAGTCTGTGTTGATTTTTCATTGCCCTGGCACCATAAATCTCCACTTCCGTGTTTTTGTCCATCTTCTGTCTCACTTCAGATCACATACAGACATCAATCCTTCAAATATGTACTTCTGGAACAGGATCCCTTTAAAGATAAAGGTATGACAGTAAGGAATCTGCCATGGCCTAAAGAACCATTCTCTGCTCCCTTTTGTCTCTACCCATACCTCTTTTCCAATGTTTTTGAAAAGCCTACTTGTGACTTGTGTCCTGATATCATTGCTTACTTTCAAGTCCATCAGCTGGAGAAAGCAAATCTATATGCTATTGCTAGAGCTTTCATTGCTATTGCTGGTACCTTCCCAGTCAAATCACTTAGGGCTCTTTGCTACCTGCTAGATGTTCAATATTGGGAATTCACCTTTCATTTCTGTATTTTAATTTCCTTATTCATAAAATGAAGACCTGGCTCATTGGCTTTATCAAATCCATGCAAAAGGGATCCATGACACAAAACAGATCTTGGTCTAATGATCTCTATAGCATTGCAAATCTTCTGGCTTCAAAATTCTTGGTGTGGCAAAAGGGCTTGATGGCCTTGGAGTCAGGAGATTTGAGTTCAGATCTTATTTTTGAAACTTATTATTTGTGTGGTCACAAATTACTCAGTATCTCTGAGCCTTAGTTTCTTCATGAGTAAAATGGGGATAATAGTACTTGTGGTACCTTTTCCCTAGGATTGTGAGAAAGATGCTTTCTAAAACATAAATTAATATGTAATTATGCATTATTATATTAATGCCAAGAATAATATTATCATATTATTATGATATTAATGTCTTTTAATTTTGGCAGATTTTTATCTTATCCTTCACAATCTATCTATCTCTACTACAGTCATATCCATATTATGGATTTGCTGATATCTACTAAGCTAAGTTAAGGAAATCCATTCAGAATTTCCCTTTGTACTAATTATGTGTGTTTCTTCTTTCTCTCTAATTGAAACTATAGTTTGTGTTCGTCACCTCTGAATAAAGCATTGGAGTGACAAACTTTATTGAATAAAGAGAATTATCCAATTTCACAGGTAAGGAATGACAATATATTACTTTAAGGCCACATTTACGTAATTCAATTCAACAAATAAGTATTAGTGCCTAATATTTCTAGGACACTGCACTGGGTCCTGGGGATTAAAAAATGATAAAGGACCCAGACCTTGCCCTCAAGCTTATGCTTTAATTGGAGGGAGAAGGAAATAAGATAAATTATGATGAAAATAATAACTATGATATAAAGCAGAATGTGATAAGAGGCAATTGTGGATTTTTGACAAACAAATTCAAGAGAGATGATTTATTCTAACTAAAATATTGGCAATGAAGCTTTTGTATTTGTTTATAATTATGCCTTTTAGCATTGTTGCTGGATGAAAACCAGTTTACCTGAAATAGTCCTCTCATTGCATGTATTCAAGGCGAATAAATTCTGAGAGTAGATTTTACTCCCTCTTCCCCTACCACACCCAGTCTTTTGCTGGATTGACACTATTAGGGTGACGTTTTTCAAACCCTTTCTTCTCATTTTTCATTTCTTATTACCTTCATTTTACTGGTCCAATAGACAATAGGGAAGCTTTTTGTCCAAAACTCTATACAAATCCTGAAGGGCTCAAAGACTTCTCTTGATGGGGGCTGCACACCATGACTATTTCCTATTGGCATTTGTTCTCCTTCCCTTGTGAATAGTAATAAAGTTTTGTTGAATGGTATCTCTTTGTGCCCTATTGCTCTTAATCCAAACTCTCATATGCAATAATGCCCAAGGAAATTATCAGAAAAATTCTATTCCCAAAGAACTCCACTTCCTAGAAAAGAATCAATACTAATTTGGTTTGTATAAATATGTCCTTAGATCAATATATCTGTTTAACCAAGTTTGGAGAAAAATGGATGACAAATAAAGTTGATTGAAATGTTTGTTGTAGCCCAATTTACTTATGGTTGAATAGTTGTGGAATGTCTTCACAAATATGGTTTTTTCTCTCCAGGCCCCATGAATTTGATATGAATAGTGACTCCTTGCACTTAATAAATATTGCCCCAACTGAAATGAATTTAATGTCCATGAAATGGAGAACCGAGATAATCATCCAGATAATTCAGACCACAAAAGCTTTGCATTCAATAAAGACTTGGTAATTGATTACATAATAAAGTGGATCTTTGAGTCTGAGTTATGCTAACAGAGGTATGAAGACAGAGTGATGGACAAACAAAATAGTCCCTTTGAACTGGATGTACTGGGTTACATAGATTAATTGCCCCTCCTGGAATTTCTTCTAACATTTTTGTTTTTATTTGTTGTGTCTTGGTCTATATTGTGACTATGTATGTTTATGTCATAGCTCTTCTATTAGCATATAAGCTCTTTGAAAGATAAAATCTATGTTTTATTATAGTTTTACTTCTCTAATATCCAGTATAGTTCCTTGAAAGGAATATGTACTTAATATGATTTTATTGAATTGAAAAGGCAGACTTAATTCTGGCATCAGGCAAGGACATTCTATCTGGAAGGGTAATAAAAGTTCTTTTTTTCTTTTTGGATAAAATAAATATATCTGATTTTAAAGTTAACAAGATGTTTTTATCTCTGTCATATTCTTCCTCCTCCTCCTCATCTCCTGAATAGATGTTGTTCCCACAAGTGTTTATTTAAGGCCATGTGAGTCTATCATCCATTCAAAATGCAATTTAAAAACATTCACCTAATTTATTTCCTCCTGCAAAACAATGAATCTAGTTTGATTGTAGAAAAATAAATATTGGAAAATTTTCTACTGAAGGACTGAGCATGGCCAAAAAAAGAACACCTTCAGGGAACTGGCTAAACACTTTGAAAACCCTGAGGAGATTTGTATTTAGGTCTAACCTATAACCCTTGAACAGTTTTCTGAAAACAAGATCTTTCAAGTACCATCTAAAAGACCAATATGCAACAGTTTGAAGAATGAGGTTTCCCTTTGTGTCAGATTATAGAACTCAGCAGCTTTGACCTTTTTGTTCTATTCTGTTTCCAATTTAAGCAGGAGAATTATTCATCACTGAAAAATAGTCTGGATCATCAGTCCTCCTCAAAGTGATAACTTTGATCATCAAGTACACGGCACTGAGAATACTGCTTCATTCCTCGGCCATCCTTAACATTGGCCCAGCCATAAGCTATCCTTTATGAGCTTGACCCTCTTAGAAGTGTATTATTGGCTAGGGCAATTTTGAGGTTCTAATCACTGAAAATGAACTCACCCTATAACTTCAGACTCTTATTTTCTTTTTTCAACTTATACATTTCCTAGCACCTTTCAACTTTATTATTATTATTATTATCTAAAAAAGAATTGAATTTCTTTTTTTACTTAAGATACAACCTGATTGAGTAGAAAATCAATTAACTAATAATCATTTATCAAATGACTTTTATTAAGTACTAAACACTATCCTAGGTGATTTAAAGATAAATTTAAAAAGTATCCCTGATCTCCAGTAGCTTACATTGTAACAGTGTAGAAAATACATATGCTATATTAAAGCTTTAATAATATAGCCTTTATGATGTCCTAAGCACTATGATAAGCTCTTTACAAGTACTATCTCATTTTATCTTCACAACAGTTTAGAGAGGCAGGTGCAATTATTATCCCTATTTTTCAGATGAAGAGACTGAGGCAAACCAAGGTTATGTGACAAGCTTTGGGGTCAAAGAGCTAGGAAATGTCTGAGGCTGGATTTGAACTCAGATCTTCTTGACTCTAGATCTACTGTTCTATTTGTTATATTATCTGGCTGCCTACATTTAATAGATTAAAACTTCAAAGACTTTTAACAGTCTGTGTATATAGCACATACATACATGCTTGTATGATGTATACATCTATACACATATATGTACATACATCTCTCTACCTCTATCTCTGTCTCTACAGTAGCTAAGAAGGGCAGTGGTAGAGTGCCAGACCCGGAGTGAGGAAAAAATCATCTTCCTGTGTTCAACTATGGGCTCAGACACTTACTAGCTGGTTGACCCTGGGCAAGTCACTTAACCCTGTTTGCCTCAGTTTCCTCATCTGTAAAATGAGATGGAGAAGGTAATGATACAGTATCTTTGCCAAGAAATCCCCAGTGAGGTCATAAATAGTTTTAAATAACTGAAATGATAGTGGATAGAGAGTTGCTTTGGAACCAGGAAGCCCTGAATTCAAGATCTACATGTAATACATAGCAATGAAATCATAAGTTCAGCTTTATGGTTGGTTATTGTCCTTTGTTCTTTTTAAAAATTTTTATTATAACTTTTTATTGATAGAGCCCATGCCTGGGTAATTTTTTTTACAACATTATCCCTTGCACTCACTTCTGTTCCATACTGTCCTTTGTTCTTGAAGAGGACCAGGATTACATCACTATGTTAGAGTCAAGTTACAGTGTGTCCAAAGTGACTGATCAATCAAGTTGAGCTTGAAATGTTCTACCCCAGGTTGGGCACAAATGGCCCACGTGAACATTTGGGATGGATTTTCTAACTTGCTCATTTTCATTTCTTTTGAGTTACTTCAATTCTGCTTTGCTCATAGAGCACAGTACTTTCTCTGATGAGGGCACACCATGCTGAGAGGTCCTTTACCAGCATCTTCTATGTTACACAATCGGTTCCAGAGTTCTTTAGAGAAACCTTGAGAGTGTCCTTGTATTGTTTCTTCTGACTATCACATTAATGCTTGCCTTGTGGAGTTCTCCATAAAATAGTTTTTTGGGCAAGCATATGTTTGCCATTTGAACACTAGGGTCAGCCCATTGGAATTGCACTTTCTGCAGTAGAGTTTGAATGCTTTGCAATTTGGTTCAAAAAAAGGACCTCAGTATCTGGTATCTTTTCCAGATGATCTTCAGAATATTCCTAAGAGAAATCAAATGGAATTTATTCAGTTTCTTTGCTGGCATGCTTAAATATATACTGAATACATGCAAAATTAATACACTGTAAGTTGGGGAGTTAGGGGAGACCTGAGAGTAATCAGAGAATTTTTCATCTAGAAAGTGGTTTTTAAGTTGAGCCTTGAAGGAAAGGAAGGGTATTAAGAAAATGATATTTAACTCAATGCTAATCTTCCACAAAGTGGTCATCTGACTATTTTATAAATCCTTCACTAGTTTTTCTTTCCTTCTGTTGTAGAGATTTTATAAAAATTGACAAACAATAGAGACCTACATGCTATTTCTTATTCTTATATCTCTTTTTATATAGGAATCAAAAACTTTCCCGTCTAGAAGGCTTTTTTCTTTTATGGATTTAAGAGCTGTCTCATGTTCCTATGTGAGCAAGTATTACAGTTTTAAATGATTCTACAGTTACCTAGACATAGGGACAAAGTGATAGAGCAGTGGGCTTGTAGACAGGAAGACTTGCTTTTGTGTCTTGACCCCCTCTACCCCAGTTTCCTAAACTTTAAAATGGAGAGAATGATAATGTCACTTAGAGATGTTGTGAGAATCAAATGAGATATTTTCAAAGCACTTAGCAAAATAAAGCAAAAAATAAATGAATAAATAAATACACTTAAGCATTCAAAATCCATTTTATTCATGGAAAATACTCTAAGATCTTTATTTGAAACTTTTTACTGATAGTTGACACAATTTTCTAGCAATTCTGTGGATCTATTTTCCAAGTCCACAGCAAATTATAAAAAGTAAATAAGAAGAGGAGACAGGGCATGCATATTGATAATAGTGTGACATTGGGGTATTCACAGAATTCTCTGATTGAGGGCTTGCAGACCCCTTTTCAGGACTGCTCATCTACTTTTGGAGTCAACTTTCATCCAATTCTTACATGGGGCTCCAATAAGCTACAGTATGCACAGTGATCATATGTTGATAAACCATCTTGGCAGATGGGCTAACTCAAGTAGAAGCTAACGAGTAGGATTCAAATCTGTTGGTGACTTAGGGGTGAAGATTCTCCCCAACTGAATAGGTAGATGAGAACGATGTGTTCCAATGGCCATGAAAGCAGTTGAAGCAGGCGATGTGAAGCTCTTTGATCTTGGTCAGGTTTCTTTTTAATTTTTTTTTTTTGCTGAGGCAATTGGGGTTAAGTGACTTGCCCGGGGTCACACAGCCAGGAAGTGGTAAGTGTCTGAGACCACATTTGAATTCAGGTCCTCCTGACTTCAGGGCTGGTGCTCTACCCACTGGGCCACCTAGCTGCCCCTTCTTGGTCAGGTTTCAAAGACACCAATGTCATTCGTTGCATCCTGGACCATGGCCATTTGATTTTTGTCCTGCTACTGGACTTTGACTATTCAGGATGAGAGAGAGTAAGGCTGATGAACTGTCTTTCTTAACTCCATTTCATTCACAAGTCATCATCCTCTATATCATTGGTCTTCTTTGAATATGAAGAACAAATGACAACAATAAAAGCAATAGTGAGAAGCTTAGAATTAAGATACAAATGGTTAAAAGGAAGAGGAAACCCAAAATAAATATGGAAGTGGTACATGGTGGATATGAATTCTGAGTCAGAGGCATTTCAGAACTTCAGAGAGGCAAATGTCTTAATATTCAAAAAAAAAAAGGAGCAGAATATGTTATTCAAACTAGACTTACAAACTTGGTTTTTATTCTATGCTGAGCTCCCTTGGGTACTTCTAGGGACATAAACTCAACATTAAAGGACTCTAGTATTATGTAACAGATTCCTTACAGAATGATAATAGGGGAGGAAGCTAAATCAAAAGTGACTGGTCACTGAGCCAGCTTAATCACAACCAAGTAATCCATTTCCAGGAAGGAAGGGAGAGAACACTCTTTCCTCTGGCTGCTATGGTGACTGTTTCAATGTGGCAGCAAATATGTGCATAACTAATCAAGACTGAGATTTGACCTCAGATTTTTTTTCTTGCTATATCTTCTATCTTGGGTTTTTTCCTCTGAGTAGAGGAAACTTGACAGTGATGAGAGACGGAGGAAATAGTTTTCCTATTCTTTATCTATGGTATACTTTGAATACCTTTTTGATTCCTTTTGGAAAGTCCCTTGACAAGAGTCTAAATTTTATTTAAGTGATTGATTTTTTTTTTCTTTGGAACAACAGGATGGGAAGATATAGAATCACAAGAAAAACCTAAATACCTTGTTTTAGAGATCAGATTCTGCCAGAACTAAACCCAGGCTCCTTGAGTTCAGAGTTAAAGAAATTCCTTAGAGTAAGAGAAAGTGCCCTGCAACATTTTGTTCTATTTTCATGACCTAGTAGACCCTAGAGGTTTTCTTGGTAAGGATACTAGAATATTTCTTTTTCCAGCTCATTTTAAAGATGAGGGGATTGAGACAAACAGGGTTAAAGTGACTTGTCCAGAATCACACAGCTAATAAGTATCTGAGGATTTGAACTCAGGTCTTCCTGATTCTAGTCCTGGCACTCTATGTATTGTGCTACCTATCTATCACCTAATATGTTGTCCTTGTTTACATATTATTAAAGAGATAGTTTGCTAATTAAGACAACTCTGAGATACCACTACACACCTGTCAGATTGGCTAAGATGACAGGAAAAAATAATGATGAATGTTGGAGGGGATGCGGGAAAACTGGGACACTATTGCATTGTTGGTGGAGTTGTGAACGAATCCAACCATTCTGGAGAGCAATCTGGAATTATGCCCAAAAAATTATCAAATTGTGCATACCCTTTGATCCAGCAGTGTTTCTATTGGGCTTATATCCCAAAGAAATACTAAAGAAGGGAAAGGGACCTGTATGTGCCAAAATGTTTGTAGCAGCCCTGTTTGTAGTGGCTAGAAACTGGAAAATGAATGCATGCCCATCAATTGGAGAATGGCTGGGTAAATTGTGGTATATGAATGTTATGGAATATTATTGTTCTGTAAGAAATGACCAGCAGGATGAATACAGAGAGGACTGGCGAGACTTACATGAACTGATGCTAAGTGAAATGAGCAGAACCAGGAGATCATTATACACTTCGACAATGATATTGTATGAGGACATATTTTGATGGAAGTGGATTTCTTTGACAAAGAGACCTGAGTTTCAATTGATAAATGACGGACAAAAGCAGCTACACCCAAAGAAAGAACACTGGGAAACGAATGTGAACTATCTGCATTTTTGTTTTTCTTCCTGGGTTATTTATACCTTCTGAATCCAATTCTCCCTATGCAACAAGAGAACTGTTCGGTTCTGCAAACATATATTGTATCTAGGATATACTGCAACATATCCAACATATAAAGGACTGCATGCCATCTAGGGGAGGGGGTGGAGGGAGGGAGGGAAAAAAATTGGAACAGAAATGAGTAAAAAAAAAAAAAGAGATAGTTTGCTAGTCTTTGGAAAAAAATCACTAAGACTCACAGATTCATCAAGAATAACTCATGATAAATTTATCATATTTGTTCTTTTGCCAGTTATTAGATTGGCAGATAAGATTTAGCTTACCTAAAATTTCATAAAACTTCTGAAAAAGCCTATCATATTAATCTTGTAGACAAGATATAAAGATATGCTTGATAATTGCATGCTTAGTTAGATTAAAAATGATAACCCTAAGAGCAGTCGTTATTGAATCAATGTCAACTCGAAGGGAAGTTTTAAGTGAACTGATCCAGAGATTTGCCTTTGGTTTTATGCTTTCAAAAGTTTTGTAATCTAGGACATGCATAGATGGTTAGATATCACACTTATTAAAGTTGTAGCTGAAAAAAGAGACATAAATTGTTCATTGGGAAACAGAATTAGCATCTGGAAAGATCTTGGTAAGTGAAGACAAAAAGTTAAATTGATGATGTCATTTAATGGGAATCAATTTAAATTCCTTTATTTGTGTCAAAAAAGCAAAACAACAAAACTATAGAAACATGAGATGGGAATGCATAACTAGACAAAGGATTGTGTGAAAAAAATTTTTTTTGAGTAGATCACAAGCTTAATATGAATCACCAGTGTGATATTGTAGACTAAGAAAAAACATGCAGTTTGATAATGCCTTAAAACAGGCATGAGGTCCATAATGTAAGAATTGAGAATCTCATTGTATTTTGCTTTATCTAGGACACATCTAGAATACTTTGTTTAATATGGATACAATATTTTAGGAAGGACATTGAAAGACTGGAATACCCAAAGAATGTTGACCAAACTGGTGAGGGGAATGGAGAACACGCTATGATTTTCAGGTGAAGTAACTGGGGAATTTTCATCTACATAATACTTACAGGGAACATAATAGTTACCTACAAATATTTGAAATATTCTTAGCTGTTAAAGGATTTACAAGGTTTATCTTTGTTCAAAAGGGAAGATCTAGGGGGCAAAGCATAGGAGTTAAAGAAAGAAAGATTTAGGCCGGACACAAGGAAAACTTTGTAATAATTAGAGCTGTCCAAAAGAGAAAATGATTGCCTTAAGGGGACAAAGGTTTCCCTCTCATTGTAGGTCTTCAAGGAAAAGTTGAATGACTGTGTCAGAGATGATATAGAGGAGATCATTGTTCAGGCCCAGACTAAACTGGATATTTCTTATGATCCCAATAATCCCTGAGGACATTAAACCAAGATAGAAATTAATATTCAGAACCATTATAGGATTTAGAATTAGAAGATAATTTAAATACCTCCCAGTCAACTTTTTCATTTAAAAAAGGATAATATTATAGCTCAGAGATTAGTTTGCCCAAAGTGACACAGATAATAGTCACATTGATTTCTTTTATCTAAATAAGCAAGTTTACATTTCACTAGTTTTTTCACTAAAGGAGATGCTGAGGCATGTCCTGATTCAAATTCAGGTCCTATAAAGAAATATGAATTATCAAAAAATGTTAATTATGTTGGTATCCTGTGCAAAGAATGGCAGGGAAGAAGTAATACCATTTTAAAAAGTTTCCAGCCAAACCATTAAAAATATTTCTAAGAATATATATTTGAAATGGTAATTCTTGGTTATATTTTATTGAGCACTTTAGAATTTATAATGAACTTTCTCACAACAGCAAGCAATAATAACTCCTTATAGCGATTAAAACAACAACAAAGGTTCAGCACAATTTGATCACATGATCAGTCACTGAAATCAGTTTTATGATCCTAGTTTCTGATTTTTTGACTGCAAAGCAAGCACTATTGCTCTATTACACACTCATAACTTTTTTCTTAAGGGTTTTGCATATTGCATACATATGCAAAGGATTTGTTATGTATACACATTCAAATACACATACCTTATCTGGACTGTGACATCCAGTTAAATGGTTAGGATTTTGAATTAGTCCATCCAAACATATACTTTGAACAGAAACTGTAGCTGATCAGAAAGGTGGTCCTAGGACAGATTAAGATGAAGAAAGTGGGCTGAATTGCATCTGAGAAATTGTATAGTACTTTTTAATGATCTAGGACAGTTCCTTGGCACAAAGAATCATCTTCTTAGTATAAATGTTGCAGTGATGCTTATCAATCTTAGAACACCATAGTTCTCAAAGAATCAAAGTGATGGGTGATTCAATAGGAAATGGAAAATGAGACAATGTTGCATTCTGATTTAGTGGGAAGGATGAGATTAGAAACCATACTACTGAAATTCCAGACAGACCTTTGTTCATCCCTCTGAACCTTGATGCCTAATAACTCTTAATGGAACTGAATGCCCCTTGAGATTTCACTATAGATACATTATATGGCTAATGTGAATCCTGATGCTTTCAACTAGACCAGTTACTGAACAGATCAATCTGTATACCCAGTAGCTTGGTCTGCTTATTTCCTAAGGACACCATGCCTGAAGGAGGTGCTGGAGAGCAGCATATATTGCTACAGGCATATATCACAGCATCCCTCTTAATGAAAGGACCAATAACCTACAGATTTGTTCTTCTGACATCTGAAAATTATTCACCTACATAAAACAGAACATCAGTAATAACTAATTGTATAATGCTTTAAGGTTTATAGAATATATAACATCTTAAATTCCAATTGATTTTCATAACTTTATAATATAAATGTGGCTAGGTGGCACAGTGGATTCAAATCCAGCCTCAGACACTTATCAACTGTGTTATCCTGGGCAAAATACTTAAAGTTTCTTTATATGTAAAAAGAATTGGAGAAAGGAATGACAAACCACTTTACTATCTTTGCAGAGAAAAGCCCAAATTGGTCAGAAAGAGTTTGACATGATTGAGAGACTCAACTATAACAACAACAATATAAATGATCCCATTTTGCAATTGAGAAAGCTGAGGTTTAGAGAAGTTAATTGACTTAACTGTGGTCATAAGGCTAGCAAATATATGAGAAGAGATTTAAACCAAGTCTCTTGATTCCAAATTCACTGTTCTGTCCATAGTAAGAATAGAATTTTCTCTTGTAGGCTATACCTGGGTAAAAAGAGTTAGAATTGGGAATCAAGAGATCTATGCTCTGCCTCTGTCTTTGTCTTTAACTACTTGGATCAACCCATTTGCTTATTCTAGGTCTCAGTTTCTTCACTCTGAAATTCAAAGCGGGCAGCTAAGGGTTCTTTCTACTCAATGATTCCATGAAAGAACACTAAGATTGGATCCTATTTCACTTTCCTAGATAGAATTTAGCAAAATTATTTTTTACTATTAGTCCATAACCATATTTGAATTCTCTGCCCACTAATGATACATTTAAACAATTTTCTAGAAATATTGTGCAGTGAGTTTCCAATTGTACATATCACTAAATACACCCTAAATCTCCCATGTTATGTCATCCAAAATCAAAATGTTTAATCATCTGATGAGATGCTACCAATTATCAAAAAATAATTAATGCTGCATTAAATTTTACTTCTTTAAATCTCTATTGAAGAAAGTTTCTACCACTTTTTGCTTAAGATTTATTTTCTAAGGTAATTATCTGGCATAAGCTTAAGGTTGTAATTGGAAATTTCAAAAGAAAGAAGTAAGAGCTGAGTCAGGTCAGCTATTGGAAACAGGTCAATATTGAATCAAGGGCATACTGTTTTATTAGCAACAGAAAGCTTCCCATTTAATCAAGTGACCCAAACTTGCTTAGGGATTTTATATTGGAAGAGTCATGGACCATTAAACTTCCATTCCAAAAAGTAAATGTGACAAATTATTAATATTGTTATCATATAGAAATAATATTATATATAATATATAATATAAAATATATTGATACTATTGATAACCATTATTAAAGTATCAGGGCTGCCTAAACAGGCTAAAAGTACAGACTAACATTGCTGTTAAAAACACAACTATTTTTAAATATCATTTTTCCCAAAATTCAAAATGTAGGTAACAAGAACTAATTGAGGTAAACTGTAGAGCAGATTCTTAATTTTGTGTGTGTGTGTGTGTGTGTGTGTGTGTTGTGTGTGTGATGCATTTCTTTTGCATCCTAGTGAAGCCTATGGACTACTTCTTAGAAACAATGCTTTTAAGGGTATAAAATTAAAACACACACATAACACACACATACACTCCAGGGTATCATTTATATTGAAACCCAATTATCTAAATTAAGAAAATAATAAGAACCATTGTTGTAGTGGCATACCCACCATGATTCCATTTCTTTCTGTTCTCCCTGCCTTCCTTTCTCTTTTCTTCCCTCCTACCTTCCTTCCTTCCCTCCCTCCATTCCTCCTCCTCCTCCTCCTCCTCCTTCCTCCTCCTCCTCCTCTTCCTCCTCCTCCTCCTTCTTCTTCTTCTTCTTCTTCTTCTTCTTCTTCTTCTTCTTCTTCTCTTCTTCTTCTCTTCTTCTTCTTCTTCTTCTTCTTCTTCTTCTTCTTCTTCTTCTTCTTCTTCTTTCTTCTTCTTCTTCTTCTTCTTCTTCTTCTTCTTCTTCTTCTTCTCTCTCTCTCTCTTTTTTCTCTCTCTCTCTCTCACTCTCTCTTTCTGTCTCTCTCTCTCTCTCTCTTTTTCTCTATGTATCTCTCTCTTCTCTCTCTCTTCAACTACTACTGATGCTTGATGAGATGAAACTAATGATAAGAATTTGACTTTGGAAGTATACACCATATTCAAAGGGAATGGAATAGATATAAGTCTGGGGTGTTTAACATCCCTACTGATGTTAGGGTGAGTTGGGGAGGTAGAATGATGATCATAAGGGTAAAGTAGTATTTATACTAAAGATGTATACTAAAGTGAAAAAATAAAAGAACTTGAGGATCCATAGAGATAAAACCAAAGGTAATAGCTGTAGGAATATACTACAGGTAAGTCTTGATTAGTGCAAATAATGAATATCATGAAGTTCACTACTCAAAATTATAATTATATAAAAGATGGTACTTGGTCCAACCTAATGGAGAAATGCAGTATGAATTAAAATAATCTGCTCACTTCACGGGATTCATTATTTGCACAAATCAAGACCTGGCTTTTCACATAATTAAGGCCAAAAGAAAGAACTGACAAATTTGACAACTGGTTAGAAATTTGGCTCGGCAACATGACATTGAAATGATGAGGACTTCAACTATAGATATGTGTGGTCTCTTATTTTCTTACAAAATTAGAGTGACTGATAATATTGTGACATAATAAAAACTAGCAGGTAACAAGCACTTTACCTGCTTATAACATGCATTATATCTATTATCTCATTTGAGCTTCACAACAATTCCAAGAGGTAGATATGTCAGTTATTACCATTCCCATTTTGTAGATAAGGAAACAGAGATTCTTAAAGAAGAAGGAATTAGCCCAGTGTCACACATTTCACTCAAAGTTTCACTTTGCTCGTTTTTTGTGGAATATATTTTAAAAACATTTCCCTTAGAAGCAAAACGCAGAACTAAAGGCTCTCCTCCAATAAGTTTTGGCCTTTTACTTGTCAACATTTTTTTTTTTTACCAATTATTTGAACAAATATCTAGAGAGCAAGCTTGTCAAATCTAGGGATTCTAATGAACAAATGAACGAGTTAAAAAGCATTTATAATGTGATTTCTATGTGCTTAATGTTGTGCTAAGTTCTGGAGATAATAGAAAAGTCAGTCCTTGCTTATACTCAAACTAGGGGAAACTATACATATGAGAAAGTTCAAATGCAGAAAGGATGAAAAAGATGGAAGGTCCTGAGGATGTAACTCTAAGACAGATGTCCAGTACTTTTTAAAGTGCATTACGGTATCTTCATTAGAAGCTAGAAAGTCTAAAGGAAACTAGCCTACAACTATTGGAAGAAAGGAAATTATCCTAAGGATCAGAGTATAAATCCTTCTGGCAGGGGTAAAGTGTATGTCCTGGAAGGTAAAGGGGAATGAGGCATTGACAGGAAAACCCAGAGCAGGGAAGCAACAAGGCAGCCCTTCTCTTGGCACTAGCTCTGGTGGTAGCCTTCCAGGAATTTCTTCAGGATGGAGTACTTTCCAAGTATAGTCAGTGTAAAGTTATGGAAGATATAAGATCATGTTTGATGAAGAGTAAGAAGGCAAGTTTGGCTGAACTGGATTATGTTTGCGGAATAAAGAATAAGAAGTCTGGAAATGTGGTGAGGGTCTGGTTATGATAGGTTTTAAATGACAAAGAGAAGAGTTTATATTTGGTCTTAAAGATAAAAGGAAGCCACTTGAGTAGGGGAATAATGTGTAACTACACTAGAAAAATCACTTTGGCATCTGATCCTTGCCTTAGTTATGTGGCCCTCAAGGATTTTTTTTGGAGACTGGACAAATACATAAGAAAAAAGAGCAAACGGTGTAAAAAAACTAATAAATAAGTACTAGGCTATAAGCTCCTTGACAAAAGGATTTCTTTCATTCTTTTTCTTTGTATTCTCAGTGCTTAACACAGTGCTTAACCTAATAGGAATTTTAAAAGCATTTGCTGATTGATAGCTTACTAAATTGTAAAGAATGGAGGTTGTCTTTTAGGGGTTCAGAGGATAGAGCTGTAGCTCTGGGAATGTTCCATGGAGGTGAGGCTTTTAAACTGGGTCTGGAAAGGCCTTAAACTTGAATCCCTTCTCTATCTCCCAATTCTTTTATTTCTTATTTCTAACCTTAGCCTTTCAGTTTTTATCCTTGACTCTCAAATTCTCTTAATTCCTAGTTCCCATCTTTGTTCAGTTCTCAGAACTTCACTCTGTGCTCCTGACATGAGCCTGGGAATCTAAATCTCTTCTTTTTTGCTTTTACTCATCATTTTGAACTTTGGTTTTGTGGGCCTGATTTTAAGTTGTAACTTGGATCTCAATTAACTGATGAGAACTTCCTAGAAAGAAGGGTCAGAGGCTATTTCTTAGCCAAAAAGCTTCAGAGAATTATTTAATAGATATATTCAACTACCTAGTTTACTCTGGCTCTGTCTACATGTGATAACTAAAGAGGAGCAAAATTTAGTCATATGACTTCTTTCCAAGGTGAAGGACAGGACTTAGAAACATTGGTTTCCCCACTTATTCATAGGCTGTTGGGCAAGCCATGGTTAAATAGGATGGTCAAATTTCATAATATTGTATCTAGTTCATCCCAATCATATAGATTCAGTCTCAATTAAGTCATTTTCTTTGCAATGGGAGGGGGTCTGTTTTGTGAGTGTGCTTGAATATATGCATATATCAGCATTATTGTTAACTACATATGCACGTACATATATTTATACACATGCTCACATGTGCAAAGATGCAGTTCCAAACTTAATTAAAAATAGAAAGCAACCTAAAGTGTGCTGGTATTTTCCCTGACTTCAGCATGATCTACCACTTTGACAAAATTTCATAAATCTCCGGCAATAGAAAATTCTACAGCACGGAACCATTTTATGTTGCAATATTGGTACTTAAAATATTCAACAACTTTCATCATGTTTTGCCTCTTGGTACATGGGATTTTTATGTATTTAATAGTTACATATGTTATATATTTTAAACAGTATTTTTTTTACTAATGGTCCCCCACAGTACATTTTTCTGAAATTCTAACATCTGTGTTTTGTACTCCCAGCTTAGGATCATCCTCTTAAATTGAACATATGCAACAACAGAAGATGAATTAGTAGTTATTTTTAAAGTGGCTGCATCCCATGAAGAAGGATTCGTTGAATTCAAAGACTAAGGGAAGAAGCACCTTGTCCTCTTCCTTCTTTCTCCTGGCCCATGTCCCCTTGGTGGGAGGAAGGGCAATTCTTGATCTGGCATGACTGAGACGGATGCTGCTGCCTTCAGTGCCATGTTTACAGCAGGTACACAGAAACTCAGAGGAAAGGAACCATAGGGAATGTTCATTTGTTATTTATTTATGAACTTGCCATGCCACATCATGTAAAATTAAAACCTTTAGCTTGCTCCTGCCCCAGTTGCTTGAACGACAATCTTTTTTTTCCCCTTCATGCTGAAACAGGCTTTAAACAGCCAAGGCCACCCACAGGCTCAGGCTGGATGTTGCAATATATTTGCTTTTGGCTAACTTCACTGAGTTTACCTGCAGAAGCCTTCCTAGAGTGAAACTGGTCAGCAGCCCATGCAAAAGACCTGGACCATCAAAGAGAATTTTAAGGAAATCCAGTCTTTAGGACTTGGGTATACACAAGAATCAGGTGATTATTCTAGAGGCTGAATTGCTTTCATGCTCTGGATAATGAAGAAATTTACTCAAACATTCATTTATTATAAATTGGGGAAGATGGCTCATCGCTTATGGAGCATCATGCTTCAGAGTCTGGGGGATACCCTTCCTGTAGGAATTCATAAATAATCCATACAAGAAATGAAAAGGTTTTGTAAGCACTTTGGGCATCTCTCTCTTCCTGGGGAGCAAATGTCTACTCTCCCTCCCTGAGCTTTTAAGGGAAGAAGAGAGTACTGTACCTTTGAGACAGAAGACTGTTCTTGAATAGGACTGTCCTATCATATCATAAACTTTGAGCTAGAAGGGACTCCATCCATCCATTCATTCATTCGACAAACATTTATTAAGAGCTCTCTGTGTGCAGAGCATTGTTCTGGATGTTGGAGAATATATAAAATTCACATAAAAGAGACCCCCCCACCCTTATAGGGACTACAGAAAACTGATAATGATAGTATACATGATTTATACAAGCACATTTAAGAGGTGGAAAAAGTTTTCTAGTGTAATCATTACCCTAATCATGAATTCAGTTTATAGAATCCTCTCAGAGGAGAAAATTTAGCTTCTGTTTGAATGTACCTGTGCAAGAAAGCACATTCTTTTTGGAGGCAGCTCATTTTATTTTTGTACAATTGTGATTATGATAAAATTTTCTTATGTGAGCCAAAGTTTTCTTTCATATAACTCACCTCCCATTTAATTCTATTTTTACCTTCTGAGGCTAATCAGATAAGTTTAAGCTATTTTTTATAGAACAACTTACCTCACATATGTACAAGTTGTTGCAGTTTGGAGATAACTGGGAAAATCCACCCTCCCAAAATAAAAAACCAACAAACAATATCTTATTCAGTTTTTGTGCTTGAAAATTCCATAGTATTTATTTATTTGGCTTAAGGCAGCGAGGCTGTAGATTACAGATGACTTCTGGGAGAAGGAGAGGCAACAATTTAAGTCTTGGAATATCCTACTGTAAATGAAATTAGCTATTCAGATTGGCTATTGATTAAACGGAGGAAATGAGTCACAAGTATGACTATCTTTGAGGACTGCCTTTGGGAGTAGGCAGAGAGAGAAGCGAGAGAAATGGAAGAAAAAATGATAAGATCTAGAGTGTTTGCTGTTTAATTGGTCTGATTCATCTTACTGTCTTGCTCAGAGTCACATAGCTAGGAAGTATCTGAGGTCAGATTTGAACTCTTGAGTATAAGTCTTCTTGATTCTAAACCCAGTGCTCTATCTGCTGAATCACCTACCTGCCCTGGAGAGTTGGAGATAGGAGTGTGTCAAAAAAAGGTCCAAGGTAAAACATTCCTCAAGAAGGACGGTTAAACTGGAACTCTATTATAGGTTATCTTGAATAGACAAGAGGACTACTGCTTTGTAAAGCTTGGAGAAAGAGAAGGAGAGGGAGACAAGGAAAGACATGGTAAAAGATAAAGTGGAAGAAAGCAATGAACCAAAGTAGGATGCAGATGAAAAAGGAAAGATTAAAAACAAGCTTTGCACTGTTCTAAGTTTACGTCCTTCTCAGAAAAAAAAAAAAAAGCTTTGAAAAATAAATACGTACTTACCTATGTAGTCTGTCATTATAAAATCTGTATTTTCTTATTTAGGGAAAAATATTTAAGAATGAGTTGAACATAGTGATACCCACCTATATAATACTAGCTAGAGTAGAAGCTGAGACTGATGGCTCTCTTGAGATCAGGAGTTCTGAGCTGCAGTGGGCCAAGCTGCAGGTGTCCACATCAAGTCTGCCAACATTATAGTGAGCTTTCTAGAGTGGGGAAGCATAGGAGCACAAGGTTGCTTAAGGCAGAATAAAGCAGCCCAGGTCAGAAAAGGAACAGACTAAAGCTTTAAATTAATCGGTGACAAGATTTACCTGTGAGTAGCCCCGATACTTCCAATCTGGGTAAGATAGGAAATAAAGTCACCAAATAAAGTAAAATAAAAATGAGAATGCAGAGAGAGGCAAATCCTTTTGCATGAAATGATGTTCTGGGCATCTATGTATTTTTGACAGCTTTTCAAGGTAGTTAAAAAATTTTATTCCTTGATCATTGTCCATGGAAACAAGAAGATTATACAATGATCAATTCTAATGGATGTGGCTCTTTTCAACAACGAGATGATTCAGGCCAGTTCCAATGGTTTTCTGATGGAGAGAGCCATTTGCACCTAGAGAGAGGACGTGGAAATGAGTGGATCACAACATAACATTTTCACTCTTTGTTGTTGTTTGCTTGCATTTTATTTTCTTTCTTTTTTTTTTTTTCTTTTTTGATTTGATATTTTTATATGTAGCATGATAATTGTGGAAATATTTATGCATATATTGGATTTAAGATATATTTTTACCATGTTTAACACATATTTGATTACTTGCCATCTAAGGGAGAGAGTGGGGGAAAAGGGGTAATTGGAACACAAGGTTTTGATGTTGAAAAATTATCCATGCATGTATTTTGAAAATAAAAAAGCTTTAATAAAACATTTTTACTCCTTTAACCCTAAATCTCATGTTATTCTTTATAGTACAAAGAGGAAGGTGCCTTGATTTTTTTTCCAATGAACAAGGTCTAAGAATTCTTTGCAGATGGGTAAAACTTCCATTCGGGCAGAACATCATATCATCATGATATCATGACTGTCCTGTCACCAGAACAAAGGGGTACAGTTCTATTGTATGGTCTTGTTTCTTAAAGTTTTGCTTTGCTTTCATTTTTTTATCTTATCTATTCCCAGCACCTAGCATAGTTTCTAACACATAATAGGTATTTATTATATTGATTCTAGGGTCTAAACTTGGTATTAAAATATAGATTCCCACCAGACTCTAGTAATCTCCCCCATGAAAGGTGGAGAGAATAAGTTGTGTATTTCCCTAGTGCTGCCCCATAGGTCAAAAAAAATGCATGGTTTTGCCTTCCTACCCTTTTTTTTTTTTTTGACACTTTTGCCATAGAAATAAACAGAGCAGTTTTAAATTATGTATGAGATATTTAAAAAACAGACTGTATATAATAGAAATTCACAATTTCTTATATAAGCCTCTTTGTTATTCTTTTCTGGATACTGAAATATGTGTTTTCTTAATGATTAAGTTCTCAATGGACAAATGAATTTAATTCATCAATAAGTGATGAATTGAATTCAATTGCTAATTCCTCAGGTGTCATTTAAAACTGTTCTGGTTCTTTAAGCTGTTAAGGGAAAGGCAGGTAGTATGTTGGAGGAATGATGCCAGAAACAGGAAGAAGTATGGAAAATGGACAGAATATAGAGTAAAAGGACCTGAATTCAAATCTCAATTATTCCATCTATTTCTTAAGTGACCTTGGATAAGATTTCTCATTTTTCTGGGTCTATATGCATAAATACTTTCTGGGGTCATTTTCATCCATAAAATGAGAAGGTATTGACTAGATGGCCCCTAAGTTCCCTTACAAGTTTAAAACTTAGACAGTGATTACTGTGGCTATTGAAAACCTTCTCTCCCTCCTTTTGGGGGTTACTGTAGTACCCCACCAGTCCACTATGGACCCTGCCTTTCTAACTGCTTGCTTATTCATTTCCATGTCGTTTTGATATATCCTGAGCGTATGTGTCAATGTGATATGTGTTTTGGCATTATATCAGAGTTATCTTGGAGACCATCTTTTATCTATATGTTTCCTTAATAGGGATATTATAATCCTCTCAAATGAAGGACAGGAAAAAGAATTCTTATTGGTTGTTGTTATCTATTGCTATTTGCTATATCTGTTGATTTTCAATAGTATGATCCACAGCTCAGAAGTTTTTAAGTGATTTAGGCAAATATTAAAATATTCTGTTACATTTGGTTTTGAATAAATTTTTTTTAACACTTTATGGAACAAACATGCTGCTACAGTATAGCAGAGTGGATAGCAGAATGGTTTTAGATTCAGAAGACTTGTGTTTCAGTTGTATCTCCAATACACACTTGTGTGCCCATCTTGGCAAGTTAGCTAAGCTTTTAGTGCCCCAGGCAGCTCTTGATGACTAATATTTGCAGTAAAGTTGCTTATTCAAATGGTTGAGAGAGTTTTCTCACTGGGAATTCTCTGCACCAAAGAAATCACAATTCCATTAAAAAAATAGGAATCAACAAACATGATTCCAGAAAGCTTCGTAGGCAAGATTGCCTATATTTGCTAACTATAAAACTTAGTAATATTGTGGGAAGAGCCATATAGCCACTTTGCTAGGAAGAATTTTGGAAATCAGTGCTAGTGAGGACATCTA
Organism: Antechinus flavipes; assembly: GCF_016432865.1. Taxonomy (NCBI): domain Eukaryota; kingdom Metazoa; phylum Chordata; class Mammalia; order Dasyuromorphia; family Dasyuridae; genus Antechinus; species Antechinus flavipes. The sequence goes on along the minus strand of NC_067400.1, from coordinate 124,499,060 downwards.
ATAATACCTTCTCCCTTGTTAGTTTTCTTGGGGTGGGGAGTATTGCAAGTGAAGCCAAGAAAAGGGTGAGGAACTGTATAAGAAAGAAAACACTTTGGGCAATTCAGGATCTGGCAATTATAATACTCTTCTCCTGGTTACAAAGCAGGCATCCATGAAGCTGAATTATTTTACTCACCTGAGAAATGCAATAATTTCCTATAAATATGTTGCCTGGAGAGTATTATTGCTCTTATGATATGAAATGGAATTCATGAATTAAAAAGAGGGGTGAGGAGGATGGCCCACCCTGTGCATTTGCTCGCTATTATTAAAGTGGGTATGACATCCGTCATAACCAATCAGACAGACCTCATAATGTCCAAAGCATTGCAGATGTTTCATAATTAAGTAATGAGACAAGACAGGGTGTGAATTGTACTGTATTAATTCATGCCGAGGGTGGTGGTGGCGAGCTAGAGGCTGAAGACCCAGTGCCATTCAAGGAGACAAATCAAAATTAATACTGCTCTGCTTTCCCTATTGAAGATTTTATTATGATACTTTGGTTATTAAAAATGTGTGTATGAGAGAGAGACAGAGAGAGACAGAGAGAGAGAAAGAGACAGAGAGAGATAGAGAGAAGAAGAAGAAGAGAAGAAGAAGAAGAAGAAGAAGAAGAAGAAGAAGAAGAAGAAGAAGAAGAAGAAGAAGAAGAAAGAGGAGGAGGAGGAAGAAGAAGAAGAAAAAGAAGAAAGAGGAGGAGGAGGAGGAAGAAGAGAAGGAGGAGGAGGAGAAGAAAGAGAGGGAGAGAGGAGGGAGAGTAGAAAGAGTGAGGGAGAAAGGGAAGGAGAATGGGGAGAGAGAGACAGAGAGACAGAAAGAGAGAGAGAGACAGAGACAGAGGCAGGGAGGGAGAGATAGAATATGCATTGATGAACTAACAAGAATGAAGTTTCTAGACTGTGTGTTACTTAAGAAAGTTTGCATTTCACTTTTCAGTATGTTGGGCTCACCAATGTTATTCTTGCTAATTAATCAATTCATTTTCTCCTTTCTGTTGTTTGTTTTCTACTTATACATCACTACATTTAGATTCTATGTTTTCCCATATACATTTCACACATTTGCATCTGTCAGGAATGCATACTGAGTGTATGATGTAAAAGGAAAAAATATTGTCTTCCAGCTATAGTTTTTGATGTCCAAGTTCTTTTGCAAATCACCAAATACTATTTTTAAAACAGACAAACAAACAAAAAACCCTAGGATTTCTGGTTTTCAATAGTGTATTTGGCACAATGAAATGTATATGTTTTTGGTAAATATATGTTTACCAAACATATGTTTGGTAAAAAAAATAGATCTTTTGCTCCCTTTAATTTCAGAGGGCATCCCTAAGCTTAAAATAATGAGAATTACATACTTCATGATCTTATTTGATTCTAGACTATAGAAGTCTTTGAATATTTCCAAGATAAATTTTAACCTTCATGATTTCTAGAGTAGAAAAGCATTCTAACATTATGCTCCCCTTCATGTGGACATATATGATTCCAGAATATAGGTTTCTAAAAATAGATCAGTATCTATTCAAACTTCTTGAAGCTTTATTTAATTGCTCTTTTAGAGAAGATTTTTTTCCATTAAGTTGCCATTTATCCATAAACACCATTCTATAGTTTGTCAGGCTTATGAGGGGTCAGAGACAGTTGATAGAAGCATCCTTTTCCCTTTTCAGCCAGTCAGCATCTACTTTTCCATTCACTATGTCCATTTCTTCATATCCACAGTTTAAAACCTTTGAGGAAATAAGTAGTTTCAAAAATTTCAAAAAATTTGGGAGCCCGTATCAGTGTAACACATGGGAAAGATAAGTGAAGCAGAAAATATTTGCATCTGTTAGCTCTTCCCACATCTTTCTATATGAGCTGTGGCCTTTGAATGTCTCTAAGGAACTCAAAAGAGTACAAATTGATGACTATAATATACTTGCATGGAGGGGAATGGAAGAGAAATTGTTTTCTAGTTGGTAAAAGTATCCAGTCAATGGATCCCTAGTTCTTAGAAAAATGTTCCATGTATTTCAATGACTTTTGGGCACTTTTTCAGGTTGTTATGAGGTAACTTCATTTTCCAGTTGTCTTCCACCAATCTGGAAGATTAAGCAAATATTTATTAGTCAGTATATTTATTTATTTTTGTAGTATTTTATTGATAAAATATTGATTTAATATAATCAAGTACCCTATATTTTAAATATTGGTGTGGTTCAAAATTATAATTGCATTAATGGAAATTCATGTGAAGAATGAATAGCTAAACATTTGTTAGATGTATAATAATGAACTCTTTATTGCAATGAAAATGTAAAAATTGAAAAAGCAGAGAGATTAGTTTTTCTTAGAATGGCCTCTTTAGTCACAGTCAGAAATATAAGAAGTGAATTCCCTAGTAGGAATTCAACTTCAGATTTGAAGGCTAACAACATGTTTTATTGGGGAAGGAAATATATTAAAATAATTTAACATTTTGTCATAAATATAATTAATGGCTTCATCTGTAAAGTAGAGGCTCAAAGATTAGAATCTGGTCATTTAAATTTGAATGTATTAATTTCAGAAATTCAGGAGAAAAATGATGACATTGTTTCCTGGACTTACTTTTATTCTTATATGTTTCCTTACTTGCTATTCATTTGCATAGGAGTTCAAAAGAGTTTTCTATCAAGTTTCTGGATAAAAAATTATTTATAACCAGAAAAAAGGTAGAGGGTATTACAGGATGTAAGATGGATAATTCTGATTTTGTTAAATTAAAAAGGTTTTGCAAAACAAAACCAAAGCAGCCAAAATTAGAAGAAAAACAAAAAAAAACTGGGAAAATAATTTTGGCAGCAATTATTTTTTTTGATAAAGGCCTCATTTTTGAAATAGAGACGAGTCAAATTTATAATAATACGAGTCATTCCTTAAATGATAAATGGTCAAAGAACAGGAACAGGACAGGAATTAGATAAAGATTCAAAGCTATATGAGAAAAATACTCTAGACCACTATTGATTAGTAAAATACCACCTCATATCTATCAGATTGACTAACATAACAGAAAAAAGATAATGACAAATGTTGTAGAAAATTGGAACACTAATGAATAGTGAACTGATCCAGCTATTCTGGAGAACAATTTAGATATTGAAAGAACAATCCATATCCATTGATCCAGTAACATCATGACTATGTTTCCCAAAGAAATTTTTCAAAAGAGGAGAAAAGGAACTATTTGAAAAATATTTATAGCAACTCTTTTTGTGATGGCTAAAAATTGGAAATTTAAGGGATACCCATCACTTGGGGAATGGCTGAACAAATTGTGTATGTCTTATGGCTGAATACTATTGTTCTAAAAGAAATGATGAACAGGATGCTTTCAGAAAAACTTCAAAAAAGTTACATTAACTGATGCAAAGTGAAATGAACACAATCAGGAGAATATTGTACACAATAACAGCAATATTGTATGATGATCAAATGTGAAAACCTTAGCTATTCTCAGCAATACAAAAATCCAAGATAATTCTGAAGGAGCTATATTGACAAAAAGCTATTTACCTCTAGCAAAAGTTCTGATGTAGTCTGAATGCAGATTGATGCATGCTACTTTTTACATTTTCTTGTGTTACATGTGTGTTTTTGTCTTTGTTTCCTTTTACAACATGACTATTATAGAAATATATTTTGCACTAATACACACATATAAATAATATCAAACTGCTTGCCTTATCTGTTAGATGGGAGGGGAGGGAGAAAAAATTTTTAATTAACGCTTTTTATTTTCAAAACATATGCATAGATAATTCTCACAATCATCCTTGCAAAACCTTGTGTTCTGATTTTTTCCCCTTCCTTCCCCTAAACCCTTCCTTAGACAGCAGGTGATCCAATATATGTTTAAACATGCAATTTTATACATATTTCTATAACTATCATGCTGCACAAGAAAAAATCAGATCAGAAAGGAAAAAAATGAGAAAGAAAACAAAATGCAAGCAAACAACAAAAAGAGTGAAAATACTATGTTGTGATCCACACCCAGTTCCCACAGTCTCCTCTTTGAGTGCAAATGGCTCTTTTTATCCCAAGACCATTGGAACTGGCCTGAATCACCTTGCAACTGAAAATAGCCACATTCATCAGAATTGATCATTGTATAATTTTGTTATTACTGTATACAGTGTTCTCCTGGTTCTACTCACTTCATTTAGCAACAGTCACGTAAGTCTTTCTAGGTCTCTCTAAAATCATTTTGCTGATCGTTTCTTATAGAACAATAATATTCCATCACATTCATGGATATCCACTCAGTTTCTAGTTCCTTGCCATTACAAAAAGAACTGCTACAAACCTTTTTGCACGAATGGATCCTTTTCCCTTTTTTATGATCTCTTTGGGATACAGACTCAGTAGAGACACTGCTGGATCAAAGGGTATAGACAGTTTGATAGCTCTTTGGGCATAGATCCATATTACTCTCCAGAATGATTGGATCAGGTCACAACTTCACCAACAATATATTATTGCATGAGGAAGAGAATTTTATACTCAAAAGTTTAAAAGAAATGTTAAATTAAAATGTTAAAATTTTTTATGTGTAAATGCAAAAAACAAAATATTTAAAAACAAAATTCCAATTATATTTAAAAAAAGAAAAAATAATAAACAAATAAAGCTCGATTAAGCTTATTCTGTATTTAAGCAGCTTGGTTGGATCAAAGCATTTTTCTGTAGAGAAAAAAAAAACACCTATTCTAACAGAACCTAGTAACTGGATAGATTCTCCCAATTGAAGGAAAAAGCTTTAAGGGTTTTTTTTTCCTAGACTGGAGTAAATGTGTTTATCTTTTAAAAAGGCATTAGGAAAAAACCCATATACTTTCAGATGAAAGATTAATGAAAGGGCCAACTATTTCTCTTATGAGGACCCTAACTAAAGAAGAAAGGTGAAAATAGAGAAATCTTATGGATGGTGGACCATTAGAACATCAACGAATAGCAATCAAAAGAGAACAACCAAGAGCAACTCCTAGGAAGACTACCAATTTAGCAGAAATTATGTCCCTGGACATAGTGATTGTTAACAAAATTCATTTTAGAAGAAAAACTGCATATTATTCATATGTGAGTTCTTTCATGAACATATTCTGGCTATCTATGATACCTATGTCCATGATTCTCATCATGATTCGCCTTAAGTATTTATTCTCATGTTATTGTTGGGTTTTGCATTTTTATAAAAACTTAACCCTAGGTAGTAAGGAGGTGAATGTTTTATTGTTATTACTCTTACTATTCTTGTTTACTCATTTTAATCATATCCAAATCATCATTAGATGTCATTTGGGGTTTTGGGCAAAAATTTCCTTCTCCAGCTTATTTTATAGGCAAGAAATTGAGGCAAACTGGGTTAAATGATTTTTCCAAGGGTTACATAGCTAGAAAGTGTATGAGGTCAAGCTTGATTTGAACTTAGAAGGATGTCTTCCTGTTTCTAAGCCCAGTGTTCTACTTACTGCACCAGGTAATTCCGACATGATTTCACAATATAATAAAATGACTAGCAGGAAAATTTCCAATCTTGGAGTCAGAAAACTGAAAATCAAGTCCTTATTCTGACATTCACTCTGTGTTCCAGGTCAAATCCACTTAATTTTTCCATCTGGAGAGTGAGGATAATATTTTAACTGATTACCTTAGGAGCTATTGTGAGGAAAGTACATTTGAAAACTTGTTGCAAAACATGAAGTTATTATCATTATTTGTGATGATAATGATGATGATGATATTAATATTCAGTTAGCTATTTCAATATATTAGTGATCTCATTTGTGGTGGACTTTTTCCATTGTGCAATGGATTTTGTGACTTTATCCTATACAGTTTGTTTGTGTCTTTTTATGCATAAATTCTCCACAGAGAATCTGTGGATGGAAACCTTCTTTTAGATTCTTTAATATTTTATGGATATCAGGGTAACTTTCAGGCTATCCATCTGCTATCTTTCAGTATAAGTAAAAATAGTGATGATGATGTTAATGATAAAGACAATTCAATATATAGAGCCTAGATAGCATGTTGGATTAAAAAAAATGTTTTCAAATATCCATTTGTATGAGTTCACATCAAGAGGAAAGCAAATTTTTGTGTCAATTTATATTGTGCATTCTTCTCCCTCAAGTTTACTGAATACCATTGAAGAGAGGAAAGAGATTCTATAGTTTCTCTGAATTACTCATTGTTGTCTGTGGGAAAGTCATTAACTTTCTATTTCAGTTGCCTCACCTATAAAATTGAATTTGTACTGTTTCTATTCCTTACCTTACAGGGTTGTTATTGGAGAATAATTAAACTTTAAGGCACTAGATAAATGTTAATTGTTGATGTTATTACTGATTGTTTAGAAGTTTTTCCTTATTGCTACCTTAAATACAGACTGAATTAATTTAATTTTTTCTCATCAAATTTTTTTTTTTGCTCTAAGTAAAAAATAGGCACTCTCTATCATATAGGGAGTGGTTACCCATATCCTTCCTTTTTATTCTAATTTCTCAACTTCTCATTAAAAAATATAACCCAAACCCATGCTTGAATTAGCAGAAGTCAACATTAAACTATAAAAGTACCACTGAAAAGCAAACTTAATTGGAAAGAGAATAACATGAGATCAAGCCACCTGAAAAAATAAAGTGATCCATTTGGCCGGTTGCTACCCTGAATTATTTGGGACCTAATTTTTTAAGTTCATTTTGGATTAAAATATAATCTTATTTAATGTGGTAAAGAGGAAAGGACTTGGAAACAGAGAACTTGAGTTTGAAACTTACTTCCTATGTGATGTAGGACTAGGTCTAGTCACCTCTTGGTCTCAGTTTCCTTATCTGTTCAATGAAAGGAGTTGGATTCAATGACCTCTAAGATCTCTATCATTCTTTAAATTTGTGCCTAGTATCTTCTTCCCTCACTCTTGTACTTCAGCTTATATTTGTCTCCATTCAATGGAGGGTTCAGATATGTCTAGACTTTGATGCCATTGTAGCCTTGGGCAGAAGTCATATCAGAAACTCTTAGTTCAGAAAACCATTGTCTTAGCAACAAGTCTCCTTCATGATGGTGATACCTCATGCCTACAAAACAGACCCCTTGTTTGGATAACTGCCTCTGTTTCCTAATCTTCCAATCCTGCTTGGTGATTTCTACTGCCTGATGTCTCAGATTGGACCTTGCTTGGTAGCCTAATATAATAACTAATATTTATGTAAGTGCTTTTATGATGATAAATGCTGTACATGCATTATTTCATTTAAGCCTCATTAGAGCTCCTTGAGGCAAGTCAATCAAGCATTACTTGGCAGATGAGAATGATGAGATCAAGATTAGAAATCTGCTCAAAGTTACATAGTTAGGGACCTAATTGACCCTGAACCCAAGTTTTCTGGATTTAATTTTAATTCTCTTTTTTTCTATACTACACTGCCTATTTGATGCCATCCCACTCCTTCTTGCTTTAATTGACCTGCCTGCATTTCATTTCATGCTATTCACATATTTATTTATTTTTTCAATGAACAGAAATGTATTTTCTCTTCAGCCCAAACTCCCCAGCCCTATGGAAAAGAAAAGCATACAAATTCTTGCAATAAATATACATAGTCAAGCAAAGCAAGTTCCCTCATTGGCTATATCTACACACACACACACACACACACACACACACACACACCTCATTCTGCATATGAATTCATCACTTCTCTGTTATGAGGTAGACATAATGTTTCTTTACCATCAGTCCTCTGGAATTTTGAAATTTTTAAAAATAGTATTTTATTTTTCCAAATACACACAAAGATAGTTTTCAAAATTTACCTTTGCAAAATCTCGTGTTCCAAATTTTTCCTCTCTCTTTCTCTTTCCTCCCCAAGATGTCAGGTAATCGGATATAGATTAAATATGTGCAATTCTTCTAAACATGTTTCCTTATTTGTCATGCTGCACAAGAAAAATCAGATCAAAAGGGGAAAAATGAGAAAGGAAAAAAACAAATAACCATAAAAAGGTTAAACATGCTGTGATGCACATTCAGTCTCCATAGTTCTCTCCCTGAATAAGGATGACATTTTACATCACAAGTCTATTGGAATTACCTTGAATCAGATGATTCTTACCTTAATCAGAATTTTTACAACTTTCAAACTTGTTTCTTTTTTACATGTTGTTCTTGCATAAATTGCTCTTTTAATTCCTCTCATTTTTCATTCTTCATCAGTTAAAACATCTTCAAAGTAGTTCATTTTTATAATATTAATGGTACAGTGTGAATTGTTCTTTAGATTCTTTTTTTTTCCTTATGTGTTTTTCCATGTCTCTTCAAAATTTTCTATTTTCTCCTTTCTTATAGCACAATAGCATTCCATACTTGCTAAGGCTGACCATAGGCTTTCATATCTTTGCTCTGTTCTGCGTTGAGCCTGATCTTGTCTTGCTGATTCCTAGATCCTGGGGTGATAATTGCTACATTTTAGAAAAAAAAAGAGCTTTAAAAAGCAAATTCGTTTGCCTTCTGAAAACTGGTGGAAAATGTATGTGCTAAAATGCCATTAAATAGAAAACTATGTTCACAAGAAAAGACTTTTTAATAGAGTATTAGTAGCATATAAGAAAAGGGCTTTTTACATAGAGATTGAAATGACTGATTAAATATGGTGCTGAATCACCAAATGTTCTACTACTCTTCAAAGAGAAAACATCAATGGTATCTGACTAAGCTGCTAGTCAGGTAAGGTATAATATGAAAAAGCATGATTTTGTGTAAAGGTTTATGAAAGACTGCAAAGACCAAGTTAGGTTTTTATTTAGTGCAGTAGGAAATGATCAGAAGGGACTTTGTATTTTGTTTCAGTTAACTAAAGCTTTGAAATTTTTCTTGCCTTTATAAGATCACAGATTTTGAGGAGGAAGAAATCTTTGAAACCATCAAATCCATCCTCCTCATTTTCCATATATGAAAAGTGAAACAGAGAGAGGGATTAAGATCTGTGCTCTGGATAAAGTAACTAGTTAGTGGCTGTAGTAAAATTCGAATCCAGGCTCTTCTGACGCTGAGGCTAGTGTCCCATCCCCTATATTTTGCTACTTCTTATTTGTAAAATTAAGGAATGATGAGTGGATTATTTATTTTATTTTTAGAAAAGGATGTTAAATGGCCTATTTCAGGGCTTACTCTTTAATATAAGTAACTTTTGTAGTGAGACATTTTGAAATTCCCGTAAAAAATTAGTTGGTATAAACAATAGACTGACTAGTGTAAACCATTCAGAATGATTGGGCAGCCTGCCTTTTGCATGAATATTTATACATCTAAGGCTTTAGGACGAATAATATTAAGCCTCATAGTCTTACCTCTTAAACAATCAAAACATATTTGTAGATTAATTTTAATGCACATATTTTTTTCATTTGAATACTCTATGATTAAAAGTTCATGGCCTTGACAATATTATGTAATTTGAGAAATAACCAACAATGTCTGTGGTGATTAAATATTCAACTTTGCAATTATTTTGTAACTTTTGTTCTGCTCTTCGCTCACTTTAAAAATTATCATAAAATTTTGAAAGATGTCCTCAGTGTAGAATATGTCCATAAAATATTAAATATTCAATTTTCCTCTATCATGGCTTGAAAAATTCATAATTACATGATGATCCACATAATAACTCATTCTGAAAAGTCATATATGGCACTCCCTCTGTGACTGAGTTAATAATTTACTGCTGTGTGGGATTTTCACTCGGCACTGTTAGTCTTGGGAACATTTATTAAGCAAATGTTCATTTGCAAAGATCAGGATGTGAATGAAGAGGGTAAGAATTTAATGAGGAGTGACAGACAGGTGAAGTGATTCCATATAGAACTTGAGGACAAGAGAAAGCAGAGAGCTTTATCTTTCATAGCCTCAATAGACACATGAAATGAAATATAGAAGGTAGGGGGTAGAAGAAAAAAATTATACTTTCCTGGAAGGGCCGACAGAAGGATAAATCAGTGGAAATCAGGAACACAATACAGGCTGGTGGAAACGACTCCACAAATTGTAGAAACTTAGTGTAGCCACAGCCTGCTTGGCTACTTTGGATTTAAAGAGTTCTGGAACCTTCCAGAGGAGATAATTTTTGTGCATTGTTTTCTGCATGACAAATTTCACATTCCCATCATTACTAGGATAACTGATAAAGACATACTGTCTATGAGAATGCCTTAGACAGAGAGAAAGAAGGTGAGGTCTACATGGGATTCACTAGATTTGGCCTTAGCATAGCCTTTTACAGGCTTTAGGAGAGTGAGAGGAACCAAATATTTATTTCAGAGAGTCATAGAGTGTTTAATTCACATTTTCTTTTTTAAAAGAAAACAAAATTATTCTGTGTATCTAGAATTAAATCTTATAAAAAGACGCCAATATAAATGGTCCATTTTTCTAATATCTTGCCAGGTCTACAAAACTGCAGCTACTTGAATATTTGAAATAAAGCCCTCCTCACCAGTTTCAGCTTGGATTAATGGATAACTGAGGCCATGTAGATTTGGCCTTCCCATGCTGCCTCAGGCCAATCTCATTCTATTGCAAGAGCAGCAGTGGGCCTTATCATAGAGAGGACACCTGTTTAAATGATGTAGAATGGGTCTGGGAATGACAAATGTGCCTTATTATCATCATCTATCTTAGCATGTATTGAACAATGGCAATGAGCTACAGAATCAGAAAGATAAGCTCTAGAACTTCTGAGTTCTAATGCTCATGAATTTCCATATGCTTCTTTGGTTTATTCACTCATTCCTGGGGATTACTGACTAAACTTGCTTTTGCTTTGCTTTTCTCATTTGTAAAGAGATTGAAGAATTGTTACAGAATGAGTTATTGTGGAAGGTTATGAAAGACCCTCATTATTCTGGAATATTTTGATTCATTTTTTTTTACACATAAGGGAGAGAGAAATGAAATAGCCTGGACTCAGTATTTTTTTTTTTTCTGATCTTGCCCTGATCTAGCCTATTTATGTGCATTTGTGCTGGGTAGCATAATAGTGAAAGCGCTGATCTCAGAATCAGGAAAATCTGAATTCAAATCTGGTTTCAGTCACTTACTAATTCTGTGACCCTGGGCAAGTCACTTAATTTCTGTCTCAGTTTCCTCAACTCTAAAATGGAAATAATAATAGTACCTACCTCCCAAGGTTATTGTATAGATCAGATGAGATAATTATTATAAAATTCTATATAAATATTAATTATTAAAATTATTACTATTACTATAGTTATAATGATTATTATAATTTTATTCCTTTTATTAGAGTATTGATAAAGTAATATTCTTTAATTTTGAACCACGAAGGTACATATAATGAAAGAGTTATCTAAGTGATTAAGTGTAATGTCTTTCTAGTTATTTCTGAAAGTAAGAGTTTCCATAGAGTAACCAAATGTTTTTCTTTATTAGTTAAAAGGATTTAAAAAAGTATTGGATCCACTGATGTTAATGTTTTTCAGTAACTTCTTATTATCTATGTTATTCTATTTTCTGTCTAAGTTTGTTTACTTCATTCTGGTTCAGAGAGATATCAATATCTCCATTTTTTGATCATATCATTTATATGATATATACATATGGTATCATATCTCTAGGTCAATATCTCCATTTTTTATATAAGAGGTTCTGATAGAATGCTAATTTGATGGTGATGTAAAAAATAATAACTCAGCAAATGATGAGTCAGAATTGATATGGATACAAAAGTTTTAAGAGGAAGTTCTTTCAATTTCTTCTCTGTTAACTTTTGAGTGAGAAGGATCACTATGAGCTGCTCATTAGGAGAAGGTTAGTCCAGAATCTCCCACCTGGCTACTATATGTCTTTGAACACGTTACCTCTTTATTTTTCATTTTTTTGTTGCATTTCTTTTTTTTTTTTTTTTGAATTTTGGTGAATGAACACCCGAAGATGGAAATGACCATGTAATAACCTTGTAAGCTTTTAAAAGATTCAGAAGTCACTATGTAATTAGACTAGGGTCCATTGGGTCCATTGAGGAACCAATCTAGAGTAGTTATTTGTTTGACCAAATCCATTTACCCAAAAAACTGATATACTGCGTTCTACAAGGAGATGATTTAGCTAAGCAAGGAATTGACTTATCCATCAACATTATACCTAGAAACAAATTTGGTATAGATTGTGTGAGAGGAGAAAAGGAATTTTAGGTCCAGGAATGTAAAGTATCCTTAGCCCCATATGTTTTCAATACATGTACATCACTATTTTTATGCTTTAAATTTGATTCTAATTTTCCCAAGGAGTATGTGTGTGTATGTGTGTTTGTGTGTGTAAGTATAGAAGGAGAGCATATCTCTCAGTTTAAGGATATTATTTATTAACTATTGTTCTTGCTTGGCTTGCTCAGTAAATATCTTTTGGTAAAAGTTAACTGATATCCACTAGTTGATTCATATTGGGGAGATACGAATTTATTGAATGATGGTGTTTCACCCAAGATGGGAGGGTCATAAATTATAGTATTATTAAGTACAGACCTTTAGGCTTATTTCTAGACTTCTGAAGGTAGTAGTCAGTTGCCTTCTGGGACTTAACATGCTAGTATATGTGGAGAATTGAGAAAATAGGCCTAAAAAAGGGTATTATATTACTCATTAGAGATTGGTGCTGGTGTTGTTTTACAAGTCAAGAGGAATTGATTAGAAAAGTCAGTTTTTCCTATTGCCACCCATATTTTCTTTCAGGGACAACTCTGACCAGGGGCAATTTACTCAATTTCTTAGTGACAGAAAACTTTGTAAAACAAAGTTATAAAGGAGGTACTGAGAAGTTAGTACCTCAGAAAATATTCAAACTAGTGAAACCACAGGTCTAGACCAAAACAAACCAAACCAAAGAAAAAGCATGTGACCCGTAGTCTAAAAATGAGACTTTTCCCCCAATGTCCTTTTGAATATTGGTTCCAAGAATTAAACAAAATACAAAATTGTTGATATTTTAGAGTTCAACAAAAACAAATACAGATAAGAGTTTTTATTATCTTAAGAATATTTCCTAAAAGTAGCATAAAGTATATTTTCTAGGAAATTGATGATTTAAAGGAGAAAATAGAAAGCTCATTCAACAAGATTTTGGGGGTGAGATAATTGATGAAAATATTAGTATTACACTAGTATTCCCAAAATACCAGTAGAGAAATCTAGAAGAAAGTGTCTGGAATGACAGAAAGGTTCTCCATAGAAAGTCTGTGGAAAACATGCACAAGAATTCCATAGAATGAAAAGACATGAATGGATAATAATTTTCATCAATAAAGTTGTTACCTATACTGATGAGATCATAAATTTATTACTGAAATATATTTCATACCCTAATCTTGGATATGGTGACAGTTGATAATGTGCAGTTGACATTTGGGCCTTTGTCAACCAGTTTGCTGATTGATTGACAAGCACATCTGTAATTCAGGAGTACAAATACAACAGAACTTGAAGCCTTCATAATTTTAAGGTAAAAAGATAGAACCATATAGGTGCAAAATTGGAAGGAATCTCAGCTTCCATGTAGTCTAACCTTTCCCTACAGCATGATTCCTATTTAAACTCCCTATATACATGATGATCTAGCATTAATGTGAAGATTCTCAGTGATAGCAAACTCACTGTCTCATGTCTATCATGTGTTAAGAGAGCTCTAAATGATTAGGAAGTTTCCCTTAAGTTATGCAAAAATATGCTTTCTTTAACTTCCATTTCTTGGTCTGACTTCTGCCTTTTTGAGCCAAGTAGAAATAGCTTAATTGCTCTTTTGCATCTCTACCTGTAATTATCTCTTCTCTTTTCTTATTGAAAACCATATGCTTTCTTATAATGAACTCTCCTGGATAAGCCTTTCAAAAAGAGACTAAAATTAACATCACTAGAAATAAAAAAAGTTTAAATTAGTCACCTTTCCCCAAGGGGTGCTAGAGCAAACTTATAATGATTTGTGAGAGTCATTTTCAGTATGAGCATTTAAAAATCTCAGAAAGTAGAAAACCCTATCAAGGATTGGTTTATTGTTGTTTTAATCTTTACAACATATTTGTCAAACACTTCTAAAGAAAATATTAATGAAATGATGTGTATTAGATTTAAAAGTAAGTCATTCCTTTTCAGGGAGCCAATTGTTGAACATTTCCTAGCACCCATCTCTTTATCTGAATTATTCCCTTGCCCATTGTGGAATATTGATCAATGACTTGACACAGAACATTTCAATAATAAATTTTCTCACTGGTTATATTTTGTTTTATATATGCAAATTATTCATTGTAGGGGTGATAAAATATGCACAATCATTTAATGAGCAAAACTTAAAGTTAGTAAAAAAAAATAGCCAAACTTCATCTCTTTCCTAATGGTTCAGTTACTAAATCAGTGTGTCCTAGATGATGGTAATTCCATCACCAATATATAATGTATCTACCTATATTTTCAAATACTTATTTCTTGAAAAAACTCTTAATTGTAGGAGAGAACATGTTTAGTGCTATGTAGTTGCATTTAGTACTGTGTAGTGTCTTAAATACATTTACTCATCAAAAATATAGTACTAAGCAATAGATTAGATTTTTAAAATATGGCAGATATAAATAGAACACTTGATGTTATATGCAATTTTTGTGTATATCTTTAAATTATAATGATGCTATTACTTTATCTATAGCCTAGAGAGAAAAATCTAAACTTATTCCAAAAGCATTAGAAAATAAATAATATTACTAATAGTTATAGTAACAACAATGATGGTAGAAATTAAGGGGTGAAAGCAGGGTAGAAAAGTTTCCTTTTTAGATGTGATACAAAATAACTTCACCATTAATAGATATATGCATAAATATCTACTTGCTATAGCAAAAATATTTGTGTGTATATATATATACACACACACACACACACACACACACACACACACACAAATACACACACAGTGACTTCATTCATAGTTACTAATAATGCAAAATATTCAACAATATTTTGTGGTTGAAGTGAAAATATTTTGTAGAGTATGTAAACCTAAGTCAAGGCTCCACTGAGCTGCTCAAAAAATTATTTGGTTAAAGGGTAAATACACCTTGTACATCATAATGAAAATCTTATAGGTATGGGTGGAGATTAACACTTCAGGCTGTCTACAGAATATTAATAAAATTCAATATATTTTCTAAAAGGTATAATTTATATTTTGTGGAAATGAGACCCTTTTCTAATAAAATTCTTCTGTCCTTCATTCTGTTCATATAATTTTGCTATAAATCATCCTGTAGGAATTTTTCCCCCTAAATATTCATCTCAGAGAGAGCTATTTAAATAAGCCCTCTTAGCAAGATTTTTTAGAATTAAAATTACATCATGAGCAATACTTCATCCAATATGCTTCCTTCTATAGAATTTTCTTATGACTAAAACAATATTTTGTTGAATTATAATATAGCAAAATAGCTGTTTTAAGTTGATGATCCCACTGTAGAAATACTGCATTAAAAAGATCAACAAATTCATTTTAAGCATTTTAATTGTACAAGTCCCCAACCCTGTATAAGAGCAACTCATTTCTTCTACATACATAGTGAAAAAAACCTAAGGGCATTATATTCTGCTTCACCACAAAGGAAGAAAGGAGAAGAAAGGAGAAAAAGAGCTGCTGGTAATATTTGGTTTCCTTGGTTTCTGATAAACTAACATTCTGTTCTTTCACAATCTTTTGGAGATAATTTTTCCCAACTGTCTGGTGGTCTTGTGAATAATTTGTTTTTGCTTAATGATGAATATGCAAATAATGAGTAATTTGTATTTTTAGGAAGTGAAGGACAGTGCTGAGGTTAGAGGAAATTATCAGGGAGTTTACATACATATGTTTGAGTGCACGAACACAAACATGTACATTTCTGTTTTTTTTCAGGGTTTCTCTTATGGAAGATAAAAAGCTTTGGGGTTATTAAAGGAAAATTTCAATGAAATCAAAGGAAAATTTCGAGGACGTCACTGAGGCAGAAGAGGCATCACTAAAAATATTTTGGCATGAGCAAAAAAACCATGATTATCCAAACCTGAAAAATTAGACTTCATTTTCTTAGATCTTCTACTGACCCTCAAAGGTTAACCATTAAGCCCTACTGCTATAATAAGAAGCAGTTGGGCTAGGGAGTGAGATGGATTGATTTAATTTTTTTAGTAGAATGATATGAATGAATGAGTGAAAAAGAATTTATTAAACTCTTATGTTGCAAAGTTTTTGATGAGCTCATATTCTATAAAGAGCAGAGAATATATTTAAGTTTTAGTTATAGGCCAGATGGAAAGGGTTAAATGTTGATGGGTAATATTTACAAGGTATCTTCTTGAGTGACATTTTCTTTAACAAATGTCATAGGTGTTTCTGAAGTAGAACCATTTAATGGTTCAGGATTTTGGTGGTGAGTAGTTTCCTTTCTGGGTTTTCAGAAGCTATGGCTGCTTAGGGGATGACAACTGCTTGTGTCTCCACAAGGTCTCCTACACTCTGTGCATGCATGTGGATCTCACAAAACCTAATAGTCTTGAGCTTCTTTGCTTTTTGAGTGGAGTTAAAACCAGCAGGTAGCACTGAGTTTGAAAAACTTTAAGACCCAATGGAAAAATAGTAACCAACAGAAGAGAATTCTATTCATAGTTTATGAATCATAGTGATTTCCTTATTTTCTGAATTATTTATAGGTTACAGGACTTCATATATTCTTTATGTTTACTGTAGTAAACTTTATTTTTACTACAGTATTTATGGGTTTTATGTCTTCTTCATTTGACATGGGGTGAAACATAGGCTATGTCTTGCATATACATTTGTATAGGAATTAAGGATTTTAATTCATATCTGTAGAGATATAAACATAAGCTATAATTGGGGATTTTCCTGGAGTATACTCTACTATTTTTCATTATTTTAGTTATATCCTACTTTTTGTGATCCCATGGACCAGAGAACCAAAGAACCTTCTATCCTCCACTATCTCCCAAAGTCTGTCCAAGCTCAATTATGTTGTTTTAATGGTATTTCATCTCATCCTCTGCTTTCTTCTTTTTCCTTTTCTTTTAATCTTTCTCAATATCAGGATTTTTTCAAAGGAGTCTCATCTTCTTATTAAGTGGCTGAAACATTTAAACTTTAGCTTTAGTTTTTGTCCTTTCAATGAGTAGTCCAAATTACTTTAAGTATTGATTGATTTGATCTCCTTATTGTCCAAAAGACTCTCAAAAGTCTTTTCCAGAACCACAATTCAAAAGCATTGATTTCGTGACACTTAAAACTTTACTTATATTCCAACTATCACAGTTGTACATTACTCCTAGAAAAGCTGCAACTCAATATAAAGGAAACATCTGTTGATTGATTTCCAGTGTTGCCACAGACTGCTAAAATAATAGATTTGAAAATAATAGTTCAGGGGCAGCTAGATGGCACAGTGGATAGAGCCCTGGCCCTGAAGTCAGGAGGACCTGAATTCTCTAGCCTCAGACACTTAATACTTCTTAGCTGTGTGACCCTAGGCAAGTCACTTAACTCCAATTGCCTAAGGAAAAAAAAAGAAAAGAAAAGTATAGTCCACGACAATGTGGAAATTTGTTGGCAAGGTGATGTTTCTTGTTAGCATGCTGTCCAGATTTGCCAAAGCTTTCCTTCCAAGGAACAAGCATCTTTAATTTCATAGGTGCAGTTGTCATTTGCAGTCATGTTTGAACCCAAAATTATGAAATCTTACAATGACCCTTTTATTCATATCTCTAGAGATCTAAACATAAACTATAGGTGGTGATTTTCCCAGAGTAAACCCTGAACATGGGCAATATGAGCCAAAGAATAAATCTTTGGTTTAGTTCTGAAGCTTAGATCCAAGACTTAGAGAAAGGTGGAGTTATCTCTGGGAAATCTTCTTATTGAGAAAGTGTTTATGAGAATCTATCTGGTGGTTCACATTTTATGCTATTTCAACAATATATCAATAAGCCATTCATTGTGTGTTGTAAATGCATTGACTAGAATGGTGAGAGATCTAGAAAACCATGTCATGTGAGGAGTGGTTGAAGGATCTGGTACTATTTAGAGATGGACAGGATTGCTATTTTTAGGTAATAAAATATTGAAGGTAGTAGACTATGAGCTTTCTCACTCCTTTTTCAACCTAATTTTCCTCAACTTTGAGAGAAAAATGTTGAACAAGGTGATTTATAAAATCTGTTTAGATTGTCAGTCTGTCATTTTATGATTGCATAATTTGTACCATATTGTTCCTGTACAGTGAAATAGGATTGATTAGATAGCTGCTCCAGAGGGGAAAACTACCACTCAATATAAAGGGAAAATATCTGTTGATTGATATCCAGTGTTGCCACAGACTTCTAAGACAATGGATTTAAAAGTATATTCTATAGTTATTCTTTCCACTGAATTGAACTTTCTTTTTCTGTACTTCAAGGATCCATGATTTTGTCAATATTGGTCCCCCTTTACAAACAGAAACTTTCCCTTTGCAACTTACTAGATGCTTTTTGATAGTGTTTTTAGTTTTAAAAAAAAAATCATTCTGTAGGAAATGTGGAGATAAGTTTCTACAAATATAACTAGTTAGACATTAGAAAACAAATGTTATTGGTCACTGAATGGACCTCTTCTCAAAGCTCTCCCAGCTTTGTAGGATTTCAATAAATTCAACAAATATTTATGAAATATGTTCATAACATTGGGGAATACAAAATATGCTTTTCAGTTTTTCCAACAATTTTTACCAAATGTCGTACTCTTATTCCAAAATCTTGAAGTCTTTAATCTAAAATTTTATCTGCAGCTGTAAATTGTATGTCTACTTTTTTTCATTGATTTGTCTTTCTATTTCTTTGCTAGTACTAGATAGTTTAGATATTTCCTGCTTTATACTATAGTTTAATAAACGGTACTGCTAAATCTCCTTCCTTCATGCTTTTTTTTATTAGTTCCTTTGATGTTCTTGACTTTTTTATCTTACTAATAAATCTTGTTGTTTTTTTTTCTAATTCAGTAAAATATTTTTTGGTTATTTGAGAACACATTGAGAACGTAAATTAGTTTAGGTAAAATTATCATTTTTATTATATTGGCTCTGACTTTCCACCAACAATTCACATTTCTCTATTTACATATGATTTTACTTGAATTTTAAAATATTTTTGTTTATATAGTTCTTGGGTTTGTTTTAGCAGATTTACTCCCAGGAATTTTATACTGTGTAGAGTTATTTTAAATGGAGTATCCCTTATTATCTCTTCTTGCAAGATTTTGTTTGTGAAATATAGGAATGCTGATGACTTATGTGGAAAAAGTGTGGTGGATAGAGTATTGGGTTTGGAATCAGGAACACTTATCTATATGAGTAAAAATCCAACCTCAAACATCAAATACTTATATAACCCCTGGGCAAGTAACTTAACTTTGTTCATCTCAATGTCCTTATCTGTGAAACAAACTGGAGAAGGAAATGGCAAACCAATCCAGTATTTCTGCCAAGAAAACCCCAAATAGGATCATGAAATGAATTAACAACAACAATGAAGATTTTTAGATCTTTTTACAGGGAAGATTATTTTGGCCCAAATGAAAGATGAATTAGAGAAGGGAGAAACTGGTGGTAGAAAGACTAATTAGAAGACTATGTCTGTATTCCTAGGTGATAGGTGAGTGGCAAACATTTGAGTGGAGAATAGGGTTTGAATACAAAAGATGCTGAAGTTGTAGAATCAATAAAATTTATTAACTGAGTGATTGGGGAGGGGATTAAGTGAGGGAGAGTGAAGGGTTAAGGATTATTGCAATTTCAAATCTCAATAACTGAGAGTTTGGTAAAAATAACAATGGAAAGATTTGGAGGAGGGTATTGTCTAAGGGAGAGAAATACTTTTTTAATATTTAATTTGCGGTGTTGGTGGGAAATCCAACTAGAGAATATCAGGAGACAGAGGAAAACAAGTAATTGACTTTAGGGAAAATATAAAGGTTGAATATCTATGCTTGGGAGTTACAGTGTGGAAGTGATAAATATATGGGAGGAGACGAGATTAGTGAGATAGAGTGTATAGAAAAGAAAGAAAATGCACAGAATTGAACCTTGGGGAAATCCATGTTTAGAAGATGAGACATGGATGATGAACCAAGAAAGGAGATTGAGGTGCAGTCAGAAACTAGGAGACATCAATGTGATAGAAAATAAAGAAGTAAGTATTCAAGAAAACAATGTTAAAAGATACAAAAAAGTCAAGGAGAACAAAGCATGAGAAGATTTCATATATGTCTAAGAATAGATCATTGAGAACTTTTAGAAAAATTTCCATATGGTAGTGGGGTTAGAAGCCAGATTGAAAGTAACTAAGGAATGAGTGAATACTAAAAATGTATTGGAGATAGTGTACTTTTTCTAAGAGATTAGTAATTCAAGGGAAGAAAAATATATTGTCAGGGTCAAGTGTTTTTGGTTTTGAATATTGGATATCTAGATTTGATTGTAAACAAGAAATTAATAAATAGGGAGGCACTGAAAACAAAAACAGGGAATGATCAAAAGAGAAAATTCAATTTAGAAATATTTCCTCGTGTGAATTAGGTAGAATGAGGAAATTCAAGGGGGAGAGTCTCAAATTTTTAAGTAAAGTAGAAAGTAAGATCATTTTCTGGGAGGGTGAGGTTCTGGGAAGCAGAGGAGAGAAGATAAGATTTAGAACTGTCAGAGCATGTCCTCTACTGTGGTAACCTTCAAGAATCTACATATCCCTCCCCCCATAATGAGATACCAGAAGGGCACTTTAGGGTCAATCAATATATCAATATCAGTGTCAATATATCTACAGAAGTAAAATTGAACTCATTTAATTGTTCTCTGTTTGGTTCCTTCTCCATACTTCTTAATTTTAATAAAAATTAAATTTGGCAAAATACTATCATTCTTCCAGCCATTCAGACTTGCAACTTTCAAGTCATCTTTTCCTCCTTCTCTCTTGTATCCTCTAGCAAATCGGTAACTGAGGAATTTTGATTTTTTCCTTCATGATTTTTCTATTTCTCCTTTCATTTTCAATTCCATTGTCATTTCACTAGTTCAGGCCCTTACTTTCTCACACCTGGACTGTTGCAATAGTCTCCTAATTGATATCCATGACTCCAGGCTCTTCTCATTTTATTCCATCCTACACATCAACAGATTAATCTTATTATGACACCAGTTCCATCCTGCTTTTCCTTTGCTCAAAGACTTTCAAAGACTTTTTTTTTTCATTATTTACTGGTTAAATTTTAGGTTCCTGACTTTAAGGTCATTAAGTCCAACCTCTTTATTTCACAGATGAGGAAATCAACACTCAGAGAAGTTAAATGATTTTTTCAAGTTCCCACATGTACCAAGCAGCAGTACTAGGACTGGAATTTATTAAAAAGATGACTTCTACAAGGTATTCTGTGAGTCTACATTTAAAACTATAGTTCACAATCGCATGTTCATACTGCAAAAAATTTGTGTCCTGCCAGAGGACACAATTAGCAAAAAAGCATATATTGCAGTGTCAGTGAGAACTTTCACATTATATAATTTCCCTCAGATGGAAAGCACAATATCTTAGAAATATACACAAAATTAATGGAAAGAGTGTGTATAGACTTGAGGGCTCCCTAGGGGGAACAATGCACACTCCAGGTACTTTAGGACCCCAGATGTGGCATCCATGCTAGGTGGGGCACTTCCTTTTTGAGCACAGTCTCAAAACCCTTCCCCTTTGTTTTGCTACTTGCTGCATCTTTACATTCTCTAGTTTCTGACTCAACTAAAGTTCCTGACTAGAGCACATCAAGGTTCATTCAAGGAGAGTCAGAACCCAATGAATAATCTATTACCAGTTTGGTAGTAGCATCAATAGCATCTCTATTAGAGGTATGAGCTCACACTCTTCCAACCACTATCTCAGGGTTGATTACTTCTATATAAAAATCCTTCCCTGCCTTTCATCACCCAGGAATTTGTCAATTCCTATCTCTTCATCTACAGATAAACTACTCAAAAATCTCACATTTTATATTGGAAGAATTTGGCATCTATCCTAACTCTGACATATTCAGCATGACTTTGAGAGTTATGGAATGACTGTACTCTATGATCAGAAAGCATTTTAAGTATTCAGTTCTGGTGGCTATTTTTAAGAAAGGACATTGATAGGCATTTAGAGAACAGTAATAAGCATTGTAGAAGGCCTTTAAAATCAAATTTTATGAAAACCACTTGAAGGAGATGAGAATCATTGGCAAGATATAGTAGATACTATGATTTCATTTATAGGGCTGTTCCATGGAAGAAAGAATTAGATTTACTTTCCCGGAGAACTGAAATAGAAATCAGAGGTACAAATTGAAAACAACAAATGAGGCTTGAGGTAAGGAAAAACTTCTTAATTATTAGCGTTATCTATGAATTAGCTTCTTCCAGAGGTAGCTGGTTCTATCTCATAAGTGATCTTCAAAGTCTAGATGGTCATTTATTGAGTATTGTGAAGAGGATTTCTGATTCAGATACATGTTGAACTACATGTATATATAGCAACCAGATGGTTCAGTGGAATTCAAATCTGGTTTCACACTAAATAGATATGTGTCCCTGGATAATTTAACTTCTGTTTGTCTTAATTCACTGGAGAAGAAAATGGCAGATCACTGCAATATCTTTGCTAAGAAAACTCCATACAGAGTCAGGAAGAGTTGGACACAACTGAATGATTGTACAATTGGCTCCGAGGTCCCTTCTAATTCTGAGACACTGTGGTTTGTGATTTTATGATCTTGGGAGTTACACAGTCTCTTCATTTATACCTTATATGTAAAATGATTTGGTTGTACTAGAAGACCTTTAAAAACTTCTTCAACTACTTACTATCAACCTAGGCAATGGGGATACAAAGAAAAACCAAAAACAATCCCTGCCCTCAGAGAACTTATATTCTAATGACAGAGCCAATGTGTACTTTAATATAATAGATATTTACAGAGTAGATACAAGATAACTTTAGAGGAAAAGGCACTAGTAGCTGGGAGGATTGGGAGAACAAGGAAATACCTCCTGCAGAAGGTGCTATTTGAATTTTAAAGGAAGCTAGGGATGTTAGGAGGGAGAACTTTCTACATATGTGGGAAAGTGAGTGAAAAGACACAAAGGTGACAGATGTAGTTTTGTATATACAATGGCAAATGGACCAGTATAACTGGATCATAGAGTTATAACATTTCTCTCTCTACAGCATTAGTTAGCTTTTCATATGTATACATCATTTTCCTAACCTCTTATCAGACTGAACAATCCTTGAAGGCAATGACCATATTATGTTTATTTTTCCCATAGTCAACTAGAATACATAATAGTAACTCAACAATCTTTTTGGTGAATTGCCTTTTTAAAAATACTTTTAAGGAAATAGCATAGGATTTTAAACATTAAGGATTTTAAGGAAATAGCATAGAATTGAATTAGACCAACTTCTTCAGATCAGAATAATCTCATGGTTCATGGACAAGATCCATTCAAGTCATCACCAGCCTAACAGATTGCCTAGGGACATGGTTAGTTTAGGTTCTTCTTAGAGATTTGAATTATTTTAGTTTTGATTTTAACAAAAAATTGATTATGATTTATTGAGTTAATCTTGGGAAAGATAAAAAGTTTAGATAAGATAAAACATATATTCTGTTGGGGTTTACTTTCTATTAGGGAAATAAGATGAACACCATTAATCATAGCCTCCATTCAATTACCATTTATTAAGCAACTGCTGTGTGCTTACTCATTGTTGTAAGCACCAGGGATATACAGACAAAAAGAAGGAAATCCCTGTCCTTAAGGAGCTTACACTCTATCAGTTGTAGTGACTTGTACACATATAACGTTAAACAAAATAAATGGATGATAATTAAAGGGAAAGAAATCAACTCATTGAGTTGAAGGAAAATAGAGATTTTAAAAGGCAGTTAGGAGGAAGAACTGCATCCCACTTGTGGTATACTGTCTGTTCAAAGGCATAAGGAATAGAAAATAGCATGCTATATGTGAGCAGCAGCAAGAAGTCCAGTCTGATCATATTGAATGAATAAATGAATAAATGAAAAAGCTCTTATTGAGGATACAAAATACAAAAGTGAATAATCTTTGCCTTCCAGGTCGTTATATTTAACAGGTGGAAAAAATAGGGACAAGGAAGAGTATTTTGGTTTGAGCAGTCACAGAGTAGTTCATTAACATAATCTTTTCAAAAGTAATAGTAAAATTGATTGGATTCCAAAAAAGTTTTTGAAGAAGAGTAATATATAAAATCTTGATCTGGTAGATAGAAGCTAATTTGTGAAGAATTTAAATGTCAGGGGAGTTTGTTTTTGATCCTGGAAGTAATTGGTGAAGATTTTAAAAGTTTTTGAGTAGGATATTAACATAGTCATTCCTATTCATTGGGAAAAATCATTGTGGAGAATGGATTAGAGTCAGAAAAGACTTTCAGGAAGGACATGAGTTAAGATCAACAGGAAAAAGGTGATGAGATAATGAGAATCCAACAGAGAAAGTTGTCACCAATGGAAGAAACCAAGGAAGGCTTTTTGGAGGAGTTGATGTTGGAAAAGGAAAAAGGACATTCCAAGTGGTGTAAGCTGTGAACAAAGGCATGTAGGCAGGAAAGTATAGAGTATATCCAGCAAAGAGAAGGAAATTAAGAAATGACAGAGGAATAATGTGACTTTAGTTATAAGAAATATTATACTGACGGTGGCACAAATAATGAATTAAAGGGAGAGTGGATAGAGATAGGAAGACATCAAAAGGCTATTTTTGTAATAGGGTTGAGGAGAAGTTAGTTGAGAAAATGGAGGCATGAAATATAAATAACTTTTATAAGAGGAGGAAGAAGGGAAGGAGAAAGGACAATAGCTAGAAGGAATAGAAAGATCAAGGGGAAGGAATTTTTTTGGAGTATCTGGGAAATGTTAATTAGTGGCACAGTCAATAGAGTGCGGGATTTGGAGTAGGAAAATCTGACTTCAAATCTTGCCTCAGATATATTTAACAATGTGAACCTGGGCAAGTCACTTAAGTCTCTCCACCATATTTTCCCTAACTCTAAAATGGAGATGATAATAGCACCTACTTCACAGAATTGTCTTAGGGACCAAACTGGCACAATGGATGAAACAATGGGCTTAGAATCAGGAAGATTCATTGTTAGGAGTTCAAATTCAGCCTCAGACACTTATTAGTGTAATTCTAGAAAGTCACTTAACCCCATTTGCCTTAGTTTTTCATCTGTAAAATGATCTGGAGAAGGAAATGGCAAACCACTCCAGTATCCTTCACAAGAAAACTCCAAATGAGGTCACAGAATTAGACACTACTGAAATGACTAAATAACAATAATTAAGATAAATTATGTAAATTACTTTGCAAATCTATTGTTGCTATAAATGATAGGTGTAATAATTGTTGATAATAGTTTGAAAGAGTCAATAGTGAAGATTCTCAGTCTGTCTCAGTCCTAAAGATGCTGTAGAACCATCCTGAATTCTTAGAACTGTTTTTAAATTTGGATTCCTTAATCTGATGTCCATGAACTTGTTTAATAAAATTTTTTTGATCACTGTCTAAATATAATTGATGTCCCTTATAATTATATGTATATATCATTTTATGCATTTAAAAACATTATTCTAAAAGGGATCTGTATTATCAGGTTTCCAGAGAGGTCCATGATATAAAAAAAGATTGAGAACCCTTTGTTTAAACCAACTTATTTTTTCCAGAACTAGGATTCTGTCCTAACTCAGATTATAGATGAAAGGTCTGGACATTATCCAAGAATGATAGTTCAGACTCTCTTCCCAAAACTTGTTCCCAAGTATCTCAGATTCTGAATTTTACAACTATGCTAAAAGGTCTCTGAGAGTAAAGAAAGCATAACACTCTGAGTGTTCATGATTATTCTCCAAATTAATATTATAGGAAGTAACATTTTATAGCTTTAAAAATTATGGAATGATTATCTTATATTATGATATGGGATTTACTTAGGTTAGTAGCTTTTGGAATTCTTTATTGTATGTACTAAAGCCATTTAATTTGTCTTTTCTGAGATGGACAAGCCATTAATTAGGAAGAACACGATAAATTCTATATGGTTGCTGACAAGGCAAATACAAATTAGTAGTATTTTTCATTTTATTTAATAATTCCAAACTAGTACTCTGTTTATAAAACCTATGCAAAAATATAGTAGCAAATCTATATTTAATATGACATGCTATATAACAAAAACTAAAAAAAACCCACTAATTTTGCCTAATTTAATCCAAGACTCCAACTGAATCCCACATAAATTGATGACCCTCACCTTTCTAGATCTTTTGTTTGTTTTGTTTAATCAGCTCCTACCAAGTTCAATATAACTATATAGAGAATTTATCTCATTGAGCTTTTTAGGTACTCTTGATAGAATGGATTAATTTGTCAGTTGCACCGAATAGTTAACCTTTTGAAGCCAAAATGAGCACCTGCAGTAAGTAATGGAATATTTCTCAGTTTTCCAGGAAGGTTTAGGGTCTGAAACTCTTTATGTAATATTGGGATAATTCCTTTATATATATATTCTAACTCCTTTCTTGCCAATTCAGCACAAAGTGCCTTCTGATGTGAGGACAAATCACATTTCACGGACCCCTGAATGTAATTCCAATAAGGATCTTTTCTATTTACTATGATCCCAAATCTATCAAAGAAGGTTCTGTTTTGCAATAGAATCAAAGCAATCCACTATTACTATATTTAATTAAACCCCGGTTGCTCGCTCTGAAACCTTTATTTTTTTTTCCTCCTTAAATTAAACTCCCCATGCAATGTAAGTGACCAAAACAAATAATCTATGACCTACAAACAAGACACTCACATTCCCTGAAGAATTACTTTCTTTTTTCCTTTAGGTTATACATCTTTGAACCTCTCTTTTCTATAACGACCTTCTGGTGCTCATTAGCATGCTGATTACCATTAACACAGCTATAATGCAGCAATTTTCTTGGTGTATGTCGGGGAGAAATGCTCATCTGAATGCAGTCGAGGGACGAAATTAACTGCATAAATCTACAGCACAAACTGGATCTTGTCCAACTTTGCACGAGTCATCCCTCCTCTGCTGGCGAGGTGTGACATCATCATCTTGATTCCCACTGATGGCTTAATAAGTATCTCAGGGTTTCATGCTATTTAATTCCTTGTCATCTCTATATTTTATATTTCGGCTTAATTTCTAGAACGTCTGACCACCTTATTACCATGTCTCATAATATATATTTATTTTTTATATTTTATCTGGGTACCCTAATGACTGTGGTTTAAGATTTATGTCTACTTTTCTTTTTACATCTTTCTTTTTTCCACATTTACATCTTTTTAAAAAAATATATTGGCCAATAGAGTAGGACTTTTTATAACACAGACACATTTACTGAGCTAAGAACTAGGCTGAGATATGGGAGCCAAGTTTATGTCAGTATTTTAAGAGACTGTAATAAATATTGCTATTCTGGATGGCAGAATTTTATGAATATTCATGAAAGGAAGTGAAGTTTAGTGCATAGAACAGAGGTGTGAGACTGCCAATGTTGTAAGATTTTCTCTGGTTCCTTGACTTCTCTGGCCCCTGAAGTATGGAGGACTACTAAATTCTTAGGAAGTCCTCAAGCTATTGAAAACACTCAAGTGATTTAGTGAAAATTTGTATTTGGAATCTTTTGTGAGCTGGTGTGTTTATGATTATAAGCAAGGTACAAACTGAGTGTAAAAGTATGAAAGATTTCCTTTTCTTTCCATTCTTGAAGTTAAATGTTTGAATGACCCAAAGCAGGAGTTTGGCTTAACTAGAAGTTTCATTACCAAATCCTAGTTAAAATAATAATTGTGAATATTGCTACTATTTCAGTATTATAATAACAATTGCCACTACAAGCAGATATTTTTATAGCATTTTCAGTTAGTAAAGTGCTTATTATAAAGCTTTGGTCATTTGAGCATTGCAGCAACACAGGGATAATGTTGTAAAAAAAATTACCCAGGCATCAGCTCTGTCAATAAAAAAGTTATAATAATAATAAAAAAAAGAAATAGTGTCCTTTTAAAGTGGTCATAAGTAAACCATAATTGGCCATTTAATATGCCATTAAGACACTTAATTCTTTTAGTCTTTTAAAAATATAATTGAACTATTGTTCTGTAAGAAACGACCAGCAGGATGATTTCAGAGAGCCTTGGAGAGACCTACATGAACTGATGCTAAGTGAAATGAGCAGAGCCAAGAGATCATTATATACTGCAACAAGACTACACAATGATCAATTCTGATGGACATGGCTCTCTTCAACAATGATATGATTCAAACCAGTTCCACTTATTCAGTGATGAAGAAAGCCATCTACACCCAAAGAGAGAACCATGGGAACAGATATGGAACACATCATAGCATTCTCACTCTGTTGTTATTTGCTTGCATTTTGTTTTCTTTCTTACTTTTTCTTTTTCTTCCTTCTTGATTTGATTTTTCTTGTGCAGCAAGAATACTGTATAAATATGTATACATATATTGGATTTAACATGTATTTCAACATATTTAACATGTATTGGTCTACCTGCCAGCTAGGGGAGGAGATGGGGAGAAGGAGGGGAAAATTTGGAACAAAAGATTTTGCAAGGATCAGGTTGGAAAAATTACCTATGCATATGATTTGTAAATGAAAAGATTTAATAATTTTTTAAAATAAAAAAATAAAAATAATTGAGTAGTTAAAATGTAGAGAAGTGGCTATCTCAAACAGAGAAAATTAGTAACAGACTGGGTTGTCTCTATAAATGTCTTTTTCTTATAACTTAAAAAAATTATCCTGTTACACAAATCATAAATTCTAGAGTAAACTTAGGAGGGATTTCAAAGATCCAGTTTTGGGATTATCTACTGAATATAATTAATCAATGCTCCCAAATATATTTGTGGAAGTATGATTCTAGACATAGATGCAGTCAACATCTGGAAAAGATGAAGATTTGTTTAAAAAGATCTCTGATTAAAAATATTTACAATGGAAACAATGTTGATTCTTGAATTAGAGAATCTAGTTGCAAATATTACCATGGGTACTTACTGTCAGTGTGAGCTTGGACAAATCACTTAATTTGCTTGGGCATCAGCTTCTTCAAATAAAAGAATAAAAGGACTGGATTAGATGATGTTTGAAGTTTCTTTCTGATTGAGATATATGATTATATAGTGATGAGAAAAGAAAGAGAAAACAACCTCTACTATTGATTCCCATTTCCTTTTGCTTTAAATTTATCTATTTATTATAAAGAACCATAATAAGTCCATTACATGGTTAAACTTTAAATGCAAGTCCACCTAAAAGAGATAAAATGCCAACTTAAATTCATACAATAACAAAGATTTTCCCACATTTATAGATCTTCACAATGAAGTATTCTACATTCAATATATCATTTGATTCTCATAATAACAAACTGCAAGATAAAAGTAAAATCTCTATTTCACAGATGAAGAAACTGATTTTTAGAAGTATTAAATGACTGAAGCTAAAAGGTAGGAGGTATATGAACTAGAACCCAAACTTTTGAAATTCTAGTCCAGTGATCTTTACAGCATTTCTGTGTAAATTGATATTGAATTAATTAATTTATCAATCTGATTAAATTGATAGGTCTCATTTTCCTTACAATAAGTTTTAATAGGAATCAAGCATAGAAGAGAGCTAGGAAGAAGAGAAAAGGGAGACATTATTTAAGTGAAATCTTTGAAATTGCATTTCGTTCTACCAAGTCAAATGGTATTTTAAAATATCAATTAATTGTGAATTCAGTGGAATTCTTAAGACTATATTTCTTAGTCAATGAATTGTCTAATTATAAAGATGTGCTTGGGGCATCTATGTGGCACAGTGAAAATAAAGGGCTTGGCCTGAAGTGAGGAAGACCCATCTTCCTGACTTCAAATCCAGCTTCAGATATTCACTAGCTGAGTGATCCTGGACAAGTCACTTAATCCTGTTTGCCTCAGTTGCTTCATTTGTAAAAGAAGAAGAAAAGGAAATGGCAAATCACTCCAGTGTCTTTGCTAAGAACAACCCACTGGGGTCACAAGGCACCAGAAATAATTGAAAAATTACTAAACAACTACCACTAATTGACTAAATAAAATCATCTTGCCTCCTTTCATCAGAAATCTTTGATGAACATTTAGCCTATTTGATGTTACAGATATGAAAATGCAAGTATAAAGCCAGTAATTTTTTAAAAATAACTTTTTATTGACAGAATCCATGCCAGAGTAATTTTTTACAACATTATCCCTTGCATTCACTTCTGTTCCGATTTTCCCCCTCCCTCCCTTCACCCTCTCCCCAAGTTGGCAAGAAGTCCTATATATGTTAAATAGGTTACAGTATATCCTAGATACAATATATGTGTGCAGAACCAAACAGTTCTCTTGTTGCACAGGGAGAATTGGATTCAGAAGGTATAAATAACCCGGGAAGAAAAACAAAAATGCAAGCAGTTTATATTCATTATGTTCATTTCCCAGTGTTCTTTCTTTGGGTGTAGCTGCTTCTGTCCATCCTTGATCAATTGAAACTGAATTAGATCTCTTTGTTGAAGAAATCTACTTCCATCAGAATACATCTTCATACAGTAACGTTGCTGAGGTATATAATGATCTCCTGGTTCTGCTCTAAAGTCAGTAATTGTTAATGTGTTTTTGATCCACTTCTTTTGTTCTGAAAATTTATTAATTTTAAAAGTATTAAGTAATTTAAAAAATTATCTGTCCTTCCCAGACACTGAGGGATAAAAAGGAAACCCCAAAACAAATACTTCAATACATAACTTCATAGTCCAGTACAACAAATTCCCATAGTGGCTATGTCTGAAAATATATATTTTCCCTCCTACATTTTAAGTTCATTTCTTTTCTGCATATTTCAGTTTTATCTTTTGAACTTGTGACTTATTATGTTAATGAGATTTATAAAATCTTTCCAAGTTGATTTTTCTCTATAATATTTTAATTTTATGAATCATTCTTATTTTGCTCTTCATACAACTATTTCCATGTTTCTCTGAAAGTCTCCCTTTCACCATTTTTTTAATAGCATGGAAGTATTCCATTATATTCTTATGTGGTTATTTGTCCAGCCATTGTCCAATTAATAACCAACACATTTATTTTACAATTCTTTGCCACCACAAAAAGAACTGTTATCCAATTTTTTAGATGGATCATTTTACTCTTGTTTGATCTCTTTAGTGAAGAAACCTACAATATTTCTTTTGAGATAACAGGTATGAATTGCTTAATAACTTTGGGGCTCTAAATTATTTTCCAGAGAGACTGGACCTATTCACAGATCTATCAACAATACATTGATGTTTGGTCCATTTTTTTGATGTATACAAATATTATCTACAATCTTTGAAAACTGTATTGGGGTTGCAAAATTTATGTCATTTCTAGTATAAAATAATTTTTTTATTATTGTTAATGTTAAATCTTTTCCATTTCATATTTATTTCTTATCTTCTTTCAGGTTTCACATATAGGTGTTATCCAGCTGACCAAACTTAAGTGAGATTTCATGTTGAATTATCTTAACTGCTGTTTTTCACAGTTTTTGAGGTGATATTAAGCAATCTGTAAGATTTTAGTCTCTTTTACTTCTTGACACTGAACCATGTGTTTTTTTTAACATAAGTTTTTATTGTTCACTTCATACCTTTCTTCACAAATTCCCATGAGCACAGGTATATGATTGTTTAATTTGGATAATCTAATAATCTTTTAAGAGATTTATTCCATGTTTTTCAATAATGTTGTAGAAGTTTGAATCCTAAAAGGAAAAATGAGAGAATATCTCATGAAATAATATTTACTTGTTACCTTTGAACATATGAAACCAACTCTAACAACTCCTTTAATTACCTCTAAGGAGACTCTGTAAGTGATTCTTCTCTTTAGGTAAACTTTGTTTGAATTTTTTGGTTTCATTAATAGTGAGAATGTCAGTATGGATGTAATTCAGTTCCTTCAGTTATTGGTCAGAGATCTCATATTGCTCCTAATGGGCATATGGATCTACCAAAGACATCTTAAATTCCACATGTCCCGTACAGATCTAATAAGCCCTTCCTGCCAACCCTTATCTCTTTCTAACTTCCCTTTTGCTGTTGAGGCTATCATGATCCTCCCAGTCACCCAGGCTCACAATCTTGTTGTCTTTTTCGACTTTTCACTCTCTCTTACCAGTCATATCCAATCAGTTGATTCTACCTTGTGATAATTCTACCTAATTGTGATAATCTTCTAGATGATTTCTCCTGCCTTAAATCTTTTCCCATTACAATCCACTTTCCACTCAGTGGTCAGATTAATTTTGTTAAAGTATAAGTCTGACTATGTCACTCTCCTATTCTAGTCAGCTTCAGAAATTCCTTATTATATTTGGGATTAAACCATTCTCTTTGGATTTTAAATCCATTTGTGACTTGTTCTCTTCCTACTTTTCCAGTTGGTTTTATCTCCTTCCAAGTTTTCTTTAACCTAGTGACATGGACCTCCTTGCAATATTACTCACACAATACTCTTTCTCTTCCTCCTAAATTTCTTCCCCCTAAATTTCACCTCCCAGCTTCCCTTTTATGTCCTAGTTAAAATACTACCTTTCTAGATCATTTTTTAAGAGTCAGGAAGATCTGAGTGTGAATCCTGATACTTTACTAATTGTATGATCCCAGACAAGTTACGTAATTGCTGCACATCAGTGTTTGGGAGGCTCCAAAGGAATTTATGGGAAAGAGACTACAGAGCCAGTGTGGGAACCTCATTAGAGTGTTGTGTCAGGAAACTGAATTGCTTTCATCTGGATTGTCTTAGGAAGATTCTGAAAATCACTTGACAGAATAAGATATTAGACATCGAAGTCCTTTCTTTAACTAAATGCCAAACATTCCAACTCTGTTGCAGAGAGCACAATTCCATTGGACTAGCCACATTGTTCAAACTCCAAATAGAGTATTTTTTGGAGAAGTCACGCAGGACAAGCACTCACAAGGTGGTCAGAAAAAGCGATACAAAGACAATCTCAAAATTTCTCTTACGAACTTTAGAACTGATTATATGACATGGGAGACACTGGCACAGGACTATCCAGCATGGCCTGCCTCATCAGAGAAAGTGCTAAGCTCTAAAAGCAAAGCAGAATTGAATTAGCTCACAAGAAATGTGAAATGGACAAAGTTAGAGAAGCCACCACAAATGTTCATAGAAACTATTTGTATTCAATCTGTGGCAAAACATTTCAAACTCATATTGGTCTGATCAGCCACAGTTGGACACATTGTAATTCAGCTCAAACATAGTGATGCCATTTTGGTCACAAAGAAACAAAGGATAGAGAACAGAGAGATACAAAGGATAAAGAGACAAAAGATAGCAACCAACCAAACAACTTTAGTTCCCTCAGATATAAAATGGAGATAATAATAACATTTCCCTTCCAGGGTTGCTGTGAAGATAAAATGAAATAGTTTTTGTAAAGTGTTAGATAAACTTTTAAGTACTATATAAGTACTGCTCAGTTTCTTTTATTAAAGCTTTTATTTTCAAAACATGTGCATGGATAATTTTCAACATTCACTTCTTTTTCTTTCTTTTTTTTTTTTCTGAGGCAATTAGGGTTAAGTGACTTGCCTAGGGTCATATAGCTAGGAAGTGTGAAGTGTCTGAGGCCAGATTTCCTGACTTCAGGCCTGGTGCTCTATCCACTGCACCACCTAGCTGCCCTTCAACATTCACTCTTGCAAAACCTTGTGTTCTAATTTTTTTTTCTCTCTCCCCCCACTCTCCACTCCCTTCCCTAGATGGCAAGCAATCCAATATATGTTAAATATGTGCAATCCCTCTATACATGTTTCTACAAATATCATGTTGCACAAGAAAAATCAAATCAAAAAGGAAAAAAAAGAAGGAAAACAAATTGCAAGCAAACAACAAAAACAGTGAAAATACCACGTTGTGAACCACTCATTTCTCACGGTTTTTTCTCTGGATGTAGATGATTCACTTCATCACAAGACCATTGGAACTGGCCTGAATCATCTCATTGTTGAAAAGAGCTATGCCCATTGCTGATTATTTTTAAAAAAATTTATGAGGCAATTGGGGTTAAGTGATTGCTCAGGATCATACAGTAAGTGATAAGTATCTTAGAGAAGAGTTGAGCTCAGTCCCTTCAGATTCCAGAGCCACTCTCTATCCACTGTGTCATTTAGTTGTTCCTGATTATTTTAATAGTAATAGTTTTAGTATTAATAATGCCTTTCCTTTAAGATTAGTTTCAACTTACCCTGTTTATTTTTTGTTTGTATGTGTGTATACAGACTATGAGCCGGTTGAAGGAAGGGACTGTTTTTTGCCTTTCTGTGTATTCCCAGCACTTAACAGAGAGCCTGATACATAGGCTTATTGACTTGACTTAATTTAAATACTTAAAGTGATGTTTGTAGTTAGTGTAAGAATTTTATGATTTCTACTATTTTTTTCCTCTAACAGGTTTTTCTGCCTGGTTTTGGAGATGATTTTGATATTTTTGTTTGCTTCATTCCTACTTAATCTAGAGAAACATGTTGATCAAAGGATCATAGATTTAGGAATGGATTTTAGAGTCCATTTATTCTGACTATCTCATTATGAGGAAATCAAGACCCAGGAAGTTTCAGTGATCTGCCCAAGTGCCTATTTTATATTATTTTTTATATATTATATATTATATTATATATATATTTATTTCATATATTACATTACAGTATTATATAGACAAATATATACATATATGATGCATTGTGTATATCTTTGTGTGTGTGTGTAGAAAGACCTATATACAAAAATGCTATATACATCTCATATGTATAATTTTTTATTATTATTTCATTTCACTTGTGTCCAACTCTTTTTGATCTCATTGGCCTTTTCCTGACAAAGATACTGGACTGGATTGCCATTTTCTTCTCTAGTTCATTGCACAGAAGAGAAAACTGAGGTAAACAGCATTAGATGACTTGCTTAGGGTCATACAATAAGTAAATGACTGAGTCTGGATTTGAATTCAGGAAGAAGAATCTTCCTCACTCCAAGCTCAGAACTCTATGCACTATGGTGCCACCTAACTGCCCTATAATATAGATAATGGTTGTAGATAAATAACAATAAAACAGTAAATAATCCATACTATAATTATAAAAGAAACAATTGATATCACATTTTAAGATTTGTGAAGCACTTTATATGCATAATTTCATTTGATCTTCATAATAGCTGCAATATAAATTTGACACTTTCGTATAAAATATGAAAATAAGGGAATGAGATAAAAATCTCATCTTAAAGAAGATGAAACTGAAGCATAAAGAAGTTAAATGTCTTGCTCAAAGTCACATAACTAGTGACTTTTTTCTCCTTTTTTCTCCATACCTCCTCTATCCCCTTCTGTCTTCCAAGTAAAATCTAATGAATGATATTTCACAAGGAAGATATATTTCAGGTGATACATTTTTGTTGATCCATATTCACTTAGAATCATGTAGAAAAAGGCTTATTATCCCAAGTGGACTATTATTTTCATAAAAAAAATCAGTAACTCAAAACTACTATTTTATAGTAGCCAACTTGAAAACATATTGCCATAAGACCCCTCTAAAGATAACATTTCTAAGAATTGAAGAAATCTAATTCTATTGACCTGAAGGGTCCACACATTATCAAAAGAACAAACTATGGGCTCATAAGAGATCATCAAATTCTAGGCAAGATAAGTGAGACAAACTATAAGGCATAACCTGTTAATTCATGCAACAAGATTATAGAATTCTGGCTGCAGGATGATTAAGGCAAAGGATTTACTAGTTTGCTACAGTATGACCTATCTGTGAGATCAAAAACAAAACTCTTTTTAGAGCCAATTTCTTATCAGGATGCAGATAGTTAATAGTTTAGTTACTCTACAAGGCTTGTTATAAAGAAACAACTCATATTTATAGTATTTAAAACCTCACATATTTTTCATCCCAACAATACTATAAAGTGAAAAACAGGAACCTTATCTTAATTTTTACCAATTAGAAATTTGAGGTGCAAAAACTTGTCCAACAACATTCTTGCTGTTGGAAATCCATACAATTGATTAGATGAAAGAACAGGATATAAAAAAGAAATTATGGAAGAAGAATTTGATGAGTAATTACATGGTACAGTGGATAGAGAGTTGGATTTGGAGTAAAATAAATTTGAATTCAAATATTACCTTATATACTTATTAGCTGTATGATACTGGAAAAATCAATTTCTGTTTGGCTTAGTTACTTCATCTATCAAATGGAGATGATAACTGTACACACTTACAGGATTGTTGTTATCATTGACAAATGAGATAATAATTGTAAGTGCTTAGTATTATGCCAATACAGAGTAAGCATTACATGAAAGCTGTTCTTATTTTTTAAATTATTATTTGGTGGCCACTTGAAATCCAGATCTAGGTTTACAATTTAATGTCAGCAAGGATGGTGTAAATTGAGTGGCTCTAATTAGTTTTTTTTTTACTGGGAGGGCCTGGTATATATATATATATATATATATATATATATATATATATATATATATATATATATATATATATTGGCTGTAAATTTTTTCCCCAGCTTTGTATTCCCTCCCCCCCTTTTTTATATTTTATTTTATTTAATAATAACTTTATATTGACAGAATCCATGAGTGGCTCTAATTAGTGAGCCACTTATGTCTCATTCTTGCCTCTGAGGAGTAGAGTCATAAGCTTAAGCACACATTTACATCCTAGGGTGACCATATGTAATTGAGATTCAGAGAGGTCCATTGCCTTATTCAGTGTCACAGCTAGTTTTTGAGGCAGGCGTCACACCCCTAGATTTCTGATTCCAAGTCTAGCATGATTCACTAAGAAAAATTTTATTTCTGTTCAGACCATACTTCTCATTCCCTCTCTTATTTCTGTCCCTTTTCCACAGTCCTTTGTCTAAATCCTTGCTCTCCAATATTAAATGTATTTTCCCTTCTTTATTTGCTATTCAAATTTCATATATCTTTCACAAACTATTTCATGAAGTCTTGCTGAGTTGAACTGGTAGAAAAATGCTCATTTAATTGACCTGAAGTGTTTCCTAATTAAATAAATGTACTTAGAACTAGTTAAATGGCTGGATTCAGAAAGTAGCTTAATAAATTAATGGCATGAACCATTTAGGAATGTTTCTAGTATTCTAGAGAATTGTGCTTGAACTTGTGCTATTTACTATTTCACTAATGACTGGATAAAGGTATATATGACATGATTGTCATGTCTATAAATGACAAGAAGCTAAGAAGGATCATACTGAAAGATGCTCAAGATCTCTAAAGTATTTAATAGTCTAGAATTTTGGGATGAATATGTAAATATGACATTTAATAAAGATAAATGTAATTTCTTACATTTGGGACCAAAAAAGCAGCCTCATCAGAATTATGATAATAGCTAATTTAAATTTTTACAAAGGGCTTTATAGATATTCATTTGATCCAGAAAACACCTGTAGGAGCTGGTATTTCATTATTCCCATTTTTCAGATGAGAGACTGAGACTGAGAAAAGGTATAAATAAATCATTCAATAAATATTTATTAAGTACTTATTATATGCTAGGCATATAATATACTTGTCCAGTGTCACATAGCTAGAAAATTGTCTGGGGCAGGATTTGAATTCATGTTTCCTTCGCCTTAATTTTAAAACATTTTTATTTAAAGTTTTGAGTTCTAAATTCTATTTCTCTTTCCTTTCCTTTTCATCCTTTTCCTTGAGAGAATAAGTAATCAGATATAGGTTATACATGTACAATTATGAAAAACATTTTCAGATTAGTCATTTTGTAGAAGAATACTGGAAGAAAAGAAAAAATGAAAAAGCAAAAATAGCATTCTTTAGTTTCTATTCAATTGATATCCGTTCTTTTTTTGGAGACATCATTAGTTTGTTAT
Organism: Antechinus flavipes; assembly: GCF_016432865.1. NCBI lineage: Eukaryota > Metazoa > Chordata > Mammalia > Dasyuromorphia > Dasyuridae > Antechinus > Antechinus flavipes. Next base: position 124,460,764 of record NC_067400.1, on the reverse strand, counting down.
GGTTTGGGAGCCCATTGTATTGCTGACAATAGCTAAATAATTCAGTTCTTCATTTCACAGTATTGCTGTTTCTGTATACAACATTCTCCTGATTCTGTTCATTTTATTTTTGCTTATCTAAGTTTTTTCAAGCTTTTCTGAAATCACTTGCTTGTCACTTCTTATAACACAATAATATTCCATCACGTCATTTATCACAGCTTGTTTAGCCATTCTTGAATTGATGGACATCCTTTGATTTCCAATTCTTAGCCACCACAAAAAGAGCTGCTATAAATATTTTTGTTAAAATATGTCCTTTCCCCTTTTTGGGAAGTATCTTTAGGATATAGACCTAGTAGGTATTGCTGGGATCAAAAGATATGCACAATTTTATAATCCTTTGGGCATAGTTACAAACAACTCTCCAGAATGAGTAGATCCATTTACAACTCTACCAGCAGTGCATTAGTGTCCCAGTTTTTCCACATCTCCTCCAACATCCAACATTTTATTTTGTTATATTAATCACTCTGCTAGGTATGAGGTGATTTCACACGACTATAGGTAGCTTTGATTTTGCTTTTGTCTGAAAACTGCTAGTTCATATCATAATTGACCATTTATCAATTGGAGAATGACCTGTATTTTTATCAATTTGACTCAGTTTTCAATATATTTGGAATCTATGTTTATTTTCCTTTTTAAGAGGCAATTGGAGTTAAGTGACTTGCCCACTAAATGTTAAGTGTCTGAGGTCACATTTGACCTTAGGTCCTCCTATCTCCAAGGCTGGCGCTTTACTCATTGAGCCATCTAGCTGCCCCAAATCCATGTTTTCTTAAATCTAAAACTGGTTCCCTATCCAACATACCATGAGGCTGCTTCCTAGAATGGGGAGGAGTGCCTAGACCAAACTTAGTGTGAAAATAAAATGGTAGATTTAGTGCGCTACAAGGTCCATATGAGTAAAAAAATGCAACCAAAAAAGATAATGTTATAGTAAGCACTACTAGAGAATCATAGCATCCAGGACATAGGAAATGATTGTCATGTCTCGTTCTGTCCTGGTTAATCATGTTTTCAGTCAGTCCTTGGTGCTATAGTTTTGTATGAACATTGATAACTTGAAGATCATTCAGCAGGCAAAACTCCTTAATGTTGAAGCTCCTTAAAATAATGCCATATAAAGATTGCATTAGGAAGAGAAATTCTGAGGACAGTTGTCTTTTAAGTTGTTTGTCTTGAACTAGACTTAAGTGAAGCACAATTGCACAAAGTCATCAGTATCACTCTGTCTTCCATAGTTATCAAAGTCCAGTAGTGAGACAATTTTTAAGATGACTGAAAGACCTTGGGGGTCTTCAGTGTCTGACTAAGTTCTAAGCATTCCACAGCACCTGCTTCAGCTGCTTTCATGATCACTGGAACAAATTCTTCTCATCTGCCCTTTCTGCCAAGGGATGTCTTTGCAAGCTTCCATCCCTCTAACTCATTGATGAGTTTGACAATTGTTGGTTACCTTCCACTTGGCTTAGCTATCTCCTGAAGTAGTTTATTGGGGTGTGGCTGCACATATTGCAATTTCTTGGAGAAACAAATAAGAGATAGGCGAAGGTGAATATTCAAGCTGGATGAGAAGCCCTCACACTAGAGGGGTCAGTCTCAAAGCATCCCACATACCCCTCTCTTTGAGTACTTATCCCGAAGAAGAATGGTTAAATTTGATCTGCTTGCCCCCAGAAGGGACAATGGGTAGAAGTTACAAAGAGAAACTTGTTATAAGGAGATGTAAAGATCTAGAAAGGAAAGCAGCGATCACAACCAGGATGGATTAGCCAAGTATTAAATTCATCCACATTCACAGTCAATGTGTCAGAAGGGATATTTGAACCTAGGTCTTTCTTGTTCTGAGAATGGCTTACTACCCACTCCTATGTAGCTTTGGCTCTCACTGAGAACCTAATAGGTACTTAATAAATACTTATTCATTAATAAACTATTTCTCCTTTCATATATATAGATATAGATATAGATATAAATACATATGTTGCTCTTCACTTGTTTGTGATTCTTCATGACCTGTTTGGGTTTTTCTTGGCAAAAATACTGGAGTTGTTTACCATTTCCTTCTCCAGCTCACTTTACAAATGAGGAAACTGAGGCAAACAGGGGTAAGTAATTTGCTCAGGATCACACAGTCTGAGATCCAAATGGAATCCAAATATTTTTATTTTGAACAGTTTCTTTGGTTTATACTAAGATTAGCTAACTAGGTAGTGTAGTTGATGGGCTACTGGGCCTTGCGTTAGGATGCTCAGAGTAAATCCAACCTTAAACCCTCATGAGCTGTGTGATCTTGGGCACATAACCAAGTTGCTTGGTTGCCACTTGCCTCAGTTTCCTCAGCTGTAAAATGAAGATAATCATAGAACCTACCTCCAAGGACTGGACAGATGCACCCATGGCTAGAACATGGAACATAGTATATGTTAAGAATCATAGGTCAGACAATGGCACAGGAAAATTAAAATGGGAATAATCCAGCTGAGGAATGGAGGGAGTGACTCCCAGGCTTGGCTTGGAAGGGAGAGAAGTATTTCAGAATGAGAAGATAGAAGGGGAGTCTACTGTAGCCTTGGGAATCTAGGGAATTTTCTCTGAGCAATGGCAAGAAAGCAGAAGGGACAGGAGATTGTAATCCTTGTAATACTCCAGTTTGACTAGAATATAGAGAAAAAAGATCAAAACTAAGTCACATAAACTTTTAAAGCATTGTCTTTGACTCCCTTCCTCCCCATAAACCACCCTTCTTCCTTTTGATACACTTATGTATTATAGAGGTTCTTTTTACCTTTCAAGATAAGTTTATAGCATACACATCTTTGTCTAGATTTTCTTCTTTGTGCTTTCTTATTGTCTTCGGCTGGTACTTATATTGGCTTTACAACCTGAAAAGATACAGTCTTAATTTGAGAAACACAACCAGAATAATTTTAAAGAAATCTGAAAACCCCAGAGCATTTTTTTATCATTACTGTGACTGACATATTCTTCAAAGAAAAACTAAGTTGATTTTTTCAAAGGATCTATGATCCCCTTCCCTAAACATGCTTTGAACCTTTTTTTGAGAGGATAAGCAGTTTTTTCAACAATAACAAAAATGTTGACACAACTTGAAAATCAACTTGTGCTTTTGGTTATAAAGCACATTTAGTATCTAAAACATGCAGCCTAGATCCATTTAGTGTCTTTTCTATTGTATAAATTTTGTTATATTTTGTACTGGGAGTGGGGTCAATATGGTCACAGATCGAAGACTGGGCACTTTGGCAGCAATGAAATCAATGCTGTTCTGCATTTCCTTTATTGATAGATCTGAAAGACCACACTTAAGGGCCCAGTCTATGCTTCTATTTGAACATTGTTCCCCAAAGTGAGTGTTAACTATTTGAAAGCTGATAACCAGAATAATTAATTTATCCTTTTCTTATGCCTTCTTTCACATAGCAAAGGAATATTTATACTTGATGAAATAACCCACTAAAAGATTATGGGATCATAGGATTAAAACTAAAAAGAAGTTTAGAAATTATCTAATCTAACCACCCCCTTTTAACAATAGGAAACTGGTGATCTGAGAAATTAAGGGATTCCCAGAGGTCACAAAGGAGTAAACAAAAGTTTGGTTTTGGACTCTAGTCCTGTAATTCCATCTTCCAATGTCATATTTTCTCCATGGAAATTTTGCAGAGATTCCCCAAAGTATGGGATCTGCTTCTTTTTACAAAACATGAAGCTCTTCTTGATTTTCTTCTAAAATTTATTTTTATTACTAGTGTCTGAAATGGGTAGGAAGTCAGACTGGAGCTTAATTTGTCTGCGGAGGTTCTGACACTGTTCCACAGTTTTTCAAGGATAGATGTCATTGTGAAAAATTTCATCCTCCAACTTTTCAAGGAGAATTAAAAATTATGGAGAAACTATTCTACTTCATAATCTTAGAGAACTTAAATCTGGATATGACCTTAAAGATAGATTTTGCACAAGAGAAAACTAAAAGCTGTTATAGGTGAAGTCACTAGTCTAAAAATCAAATCAGAAGGAAACAGAGTTGGAATCCAAAACTAGGTCCACTATTCTGTGTTTCTTTTATTTCCTACTGAAATCACCTCCATGTGACTCCACTCCTTCTTTCTTCCAGTCTCTAAAAGCATGTATTGTTGGGATTATTATTGAATACTAAAATATTGCAAATACTTGGTTTGAAAAAACCAAACTGGTTGTTTTTAGAAATAGTCACATGAGGAAAACTATCTTGCAGATGAGAAAACTTACACACACAAAAGTTCAAAGGATTTGATGACAGGGAATTTGGTGACAGAAACATTTAATGAACTTCATCATTTGTCAATGTTTAGTCCCTGGGGCCATGATTAACAAATACCACGTAGGAAAACTTGTTAGTATGAAATGTTCTTGTGATCTTATATGATTTTTTTTTGTATCTACTAATTTGATAATTTGAAAAAAAAAAAGAAAGAACATGAGGACAAGATTTCCATTGAAAAGGGCATTGAAGGAAGGAAATTTCAAGGATTATGAAGTAGCATAAATTGATGGAAAGAACATATGATTAGGAATCCAGACTCTGAGTTCTAGACTTCTGAGGGGTTCAGGTTCCTTCTTTGTTAAATGAAGGTGACTTTTCTTATCTTCAAAAGTTTGGAGGACAAACCAAAATGACAGCAACAAGAAATAGTGGAAAAGAAAATGGAGGTTGTCAGAAGAATTAGGCTCAAATCCCAGTTGGACTACTTGACAGCTATGTGGACTAGATTCTTAACATTCTCTTTGATTCCAAGTGCTTTGATAAAAGTCAGAGTGATAATAGAAAGAACACTGACTATGGTCAAAGGTCATATGTTAAAGTCCTGTCTCTGAAAATTACTATCCAAGGGACCTTCATCAAGTCAATTCAATCTCCTTGGATTTCCTTTTCCTCATTTGTAAAATGAGACTATTGGATTCAATGAGGTTTCTTCCAGCATTAGGCCTATGATTCTATGACCCATTTATTTCTCAATTTATTTTGTATTCTAGAGTAAGTTCTTTCAGTACCTCTTTTCAGCTCTCCAGTACCTTTAAAAATGGAAATGTCCATTCTCACTTGCTTCTTAGAAGGAGTAACTGTTAGTAGATGATAAGTTCCATGGTCATGTATACTAAAAAGAACATAGGGACATAACGAAAATCAGTGATGCTCTTTTTATTTAGTTAAGAAAATAAGTCTCTAAAAGAGGCAAGGAAAATTAAATAGTATCTATCTCTTCTTCTTCTTCCCAGCTCAGTTCTATAAATAGTTCATGGGAATTTGTATTTGTGATTTAAGTTGAGATGTATGTTTGTGGCAGACAAATCTTTCTCTTTTTACTATTATGAAACAGAAAACAGGAAGAGAGGACTAGGATATTGGTTCTGGTAGGGAAAGATGATGTGCCATTTTTTTTAACTCAGAGAAATTGTAATCTATCATATTCTTTTGAAACTATCTCTAAGTTGAAATTTGTATATGAGTGCATTTCTTGCTCCTAGGAGTCAAATAAATTCTAGTGGGTCATTTGGTCCTTCATTTTTCTGATTTCACAAAAAGGCAAAGAATGTACCTCTGGAATGTTAAGAGAGGAAAAGTGAAGACAACCTGATTCCATGGACAAACTGACATGAAAGTGATGGCTTGCATGTGACAAAGTACCCTAGTTATTTGCCTCTGTGATTCAGGGAAATTGCACCCAGAGAGTCACTTTGGAAATGAGTCAAATGAGCCTATGAGGGTAGAAACTGATTTACTTCTCTAAATTTAGGTAGGAGACATAGAAACCTCCTGCACTCATCAAGGTTTATAGAAGGCCATTATAATATTTCCACATTATCCCTCCCTTTATTAATTCATCCAAGCAGGCTATTTGCTTTTTGGCCTGATGCTGCACATTGAGCAGACATCTTAATTGAGCTGTTCATAATGACGCCTAGATATTTTTTCCTGAGAGGTGCCAGCTAATTCGGAGCCCATCAGACCCATTAGCGTGCATGAGAACTTTAAATGGTCTCTTTCAAAATGCATTACTTTTCAGTGAACTACTTTGGAGTTCATTGGCTAGGGCAATGCCCAATCAATAATTTTTTTAGTTCCTTCAGGAACACCACAGAATCCTACAGTGTTTCAAAGAGCCTTAAAAATAATTTTATGAGCTCATGGTTTAACCATTTGGCCAGTTTTCTGTTTCTTCTCTTTTCTGCATTTAATTTTGGGGAATTTATTGGGGATAAGAAGAGGACCCTGAGGTTTTTATTCCAAACCAAGTTTTTCTTTGGTAACTTTTTCATCTTTGACCTCAAAACTGAGAAGTATTCTGACATAGTAGATAATTGTCTTTAAAGATCTGGATTCAAGCTCTCTTTCTGATACATACTGGCTGTGTGCTCCTGGGTAACTCTCTAAGATAAGTTGCAGAAAAGGTAAAGGCAAATTGGTTAAGAGAGTTTCTTCATCTGGGCATTCCCATATTAACAATGAAATTAGAGATCCAATTCCTGTCTTCCTACTTCAAAAGTGCTTGAGCACAAAACTCTATGTGTTACGAATCTTCCAGAGAAAAGAACAATAGAGAAAATAACTCCTGCAGGAAGAAACCTCAAATGGAATGAAAATATTTTAGCATTTTGCTGGATGATAGGCTAGTAATGGAATCTGTATCTAGCTATTAGATCTACATGGGGTACCTTCACCCTGAAAATCAGGCTCCTGGCCTCAACTTCTAGTGCTTTTGCAATGCTAAAGGAAGCAGAGGTTTGTGGGGGAAAGGGAAGGAAGATTCTTTCTGAACGACTGGATATCTTTTCTCAAAACCTTCTCTTTTCAAGCAGCTTCTTCCCTTCTTCACTGGGGAGAGAGTCAGCAGGGCACTTCTAAATGCCAGTCTATCTCATATCCAAATGTATGTAGATGCAATTATGACTAGTAAAATACAAGTGCTTCCTTTAAATTAACGTATCAAATGAATAATTAATAAAATTAATTGATTAATTCAAATAAAATGTTTTTAAAGCAACCTCCAACCCTGCAGTTATTTAAACATCATATTGAGCAAAAATACTTATTTTATCTTACTATATTCTTTGACACAGAAATGAGCATAAAATGTCTTTCTTTTAGAATAATAGGAATATAAAACTGTGAGGTCTGATATAAGGCTAGGACTACAGGGGTCAATTGGTTCAGTCTCCTTTCTCTAGATAGGATTAATCTTATTCTTTCTGAGGAATTTACAAACTGTTCTTAATTTATAAGAGTAGTGATTCTGTTCTGTGATAACTCAATTCCATAACAGACACTTCAAATTTTCCTTATTAAAAGTAATAAAAATACCCCAAAATCTCCATTAACCACAATGCGTGGAAAATGAATTATTCTGAGTAATAGAAACTTTAGGTTAATTAAATGACTTCTAAGTGCCCTTCCAACTCTGGCATTTTATGATTTTCTTCATTTTAAATAAGGCAAATTTTAAAAATTAAGCCTCTTGTTTCAATCCATGTTATTGACTACATAGTTTACTAAAATACATTAACATATTTTTGTGCTTTAATTATCTAGAGTTTATCTAGAGTTCTGGTTTGAAAAATAATTTCTACCTAACAACTCTACCTATTAGGCAAAACAAGTACTTTTATCCCTATTTTAGTCAGTCAATAAGTATCTATTAAGCTCTTACAATGTTTGTGTTTGTGTTTAACGTGTTTAACATTTGTGTTTAATGCTAAGGATACAAAGATAGGCAAAAACCAGTCCCTGGTCAAGGAACAATAGGAAAAGTAACACGCAAACAATTCAGTATAAACAAGATAAATTAGAGATGTTCTTAGAGGTAAGGTAAATGAATTAGTCAAATGAAAAAAGAATTAGAAGAGGCTTATTATAAAAGGTGAAACTTTTGCTGATTGAAACTAAAGAAGAGAGCAGGAGGAATGGCATTCCAGACTAAGGGTTTCACCATTAGAAATTTCTGGAGTTTGGAAATGCAGTGTCTGTTATAAAGAACAGTAAGGAAGCCAATATCAGTCATTGGGTCTCAAAGTAAATGGAAAGGAATAAGATGTAAGAAGATTAGAAAAGTTATGAAGGGCTTTATTTTTATTTTATTTTCATACAGCTAAAAAGTATTAAGTGTTTGCTGCCAGATTTGAACTCAGGTACTCCTGACTTCAGGCATATATATCTATATCTATATCTATCTATATGTGTGTGTATATATATATATATATATATATATATATATATTTCCCTCCCCATATTAATTAATTCATTCACTAAATGTGCTAAGAAGAAAAGGATTGTTTCTTATATGGTTCCATTTAGTTTGTTTCTGGTTAACAAGGAGCTTTATTGCATTATTAATATAAGTAATAATAATAATTGTTATCATCAACAACAATAATTGAACACATTTTGTGAAACATTTAATACAGGACCTACTATATGCTAGGCACTATGCCCAGAAATACCACTACTCTTGCTAATTTTAGCTTAGGTGTCATTTCATTAAATTAGATGCTGTCAATGCGTTGCATTTGATTTTCAATCGTTTCAACAATTTAGAGTAAAATTAATGACAAAAAGAGCCACATTGCAATAGTAAGCCAGAACTGTTAATGGTATTTGATTATGTATATCTTGTCTTTCATTAAGAAGTTATTAACTTGAACATTATGATAGGTAATGAACTGTCTCTGTGGTTGATGCTTTTATTAGAAAAATAATATTCTCCTATATGACAAAAAATTAAGAACAAACTTAATTTATACCAACTCACATAATTTTTCATTATATTCAGAACATTCTTTCAAGTAATCAGTAACTGATATTGCTATTGGTTAGAAAAGGCCTGACAAGTTGTAAAGAATTCTATTCTAACATCATTTAATGACTGATAACTGCAAAGCACCATGCACAATTAAGTGCTTAATGAGTGTTTTTGATGATAATAATATCTGTTGTACATAGTGAAGATGTCAATATCTTCAAAGAAAACTTCAGTGATTTGTCTACCTTAAGATTGAAACCCATGTTTTCTAGTTTTATTGATTCATTCCAGATTCATGAATCTTGTCATGCTTTCAACAGGCTTAATGACACCAAATGACAGTTAATGTCAATATAAAGAAGCTGCACCAGGAGAAGAAGTCAGAAAAGCCTCCCATTTCCCACTAAGGTGCTCTAAGCTTTTATTTAAAAAAAACAGTATGTATTTATTAGTCATCAAAACGCTGTTTAGTGATAACTCCCATTTTTATACTGCTTTAAAATTCCATAAGCACCTACTGTATAACAATCCAATGAGATAATTAGTGAAAATATTGTTAGGAGGGATAGCAGATACTTCTAAGAGAAACAAAGATGTTAGGAATCTTCATATATTTCAGTAATTATCTCTTGATCTAAACTGTTGAGAATTGTGATTTTTCCACTAAGGAGAATAGGCTGCAAAATTACATCAAATAAAGTATTTCTTGATCTCTGATATACAACTAAAAAGTATAAATATGTTCCTATTTTACAGCTTTTGCAGGTAAGGCCCTGTAGGGCAAGGAATTGCAGATTTTTACTTATTTTGTGTAGAATTTAGTATGCAGTGGATGTTTCCTGAAGCTAACAAAAACAATGAAAAGAAGGCAGAAACAGAAAGAAATTTAAGAATTGTCATGCCTCTTGATGGAAAATGCTGACCATATGCAGATAAGGAACTATGGAGTGTGAATGCAAATCAAATCATACTATTTTCACTTTTTGTTTTTTTTTTTTCTTTCTTGTGATTTTTCCTTTTTGTTCTGAGTCGCCTTTCACAGTATGATTAATGTGGGAATATGTTTAACATGATTTATCAGATCATTTGCTTTCTTGGGGAGGTTAGAGGGAAGGAAAGGAAGAAGAAAAATTTGGAGCTCAAAATCATATAAAGATGAATGTTAAAACTATCTTTACATGTAATTTGAAAAAAAACAGAACACCATTAAAAAAAAAGAATTGTCATAGCAAATCAATATACTGGTGGTACATATATATAGCAGTTGTATAATCTCTTCATCCTGTTGGCCCAAATGTCCAGAATTTTTAATTCAAGAGGACTGAGAAATCAAAAATGAAAGATAAATAGGATTTAAATAAATAGTGAGAAAGAAAGAAAGAAAAAAAGAAAGAAAGAAAGAAAGAAAAAAAGAAAGAAAGGAAGGAAGGAAGGAAGGACAAAAGGAAGGAAGGAAGGAAGGAAGGAAGGAAGGAAGGAAGGAAGGAAGGAAGGAAGGAAGGAAGCCCAACTATATTTGTTGCCAGAGGATCAGAAGGGGAAAAAAGAATAAGTAAAAATTATGGAATGCAGTTAGTTGATGCCATAGTATACACAATTCTGGGCCTAGGAATCAGGAGGACTCATCTTAAATTTAATTTTGGCCTTCAACACTTATTAGCTGTATGATCTCGGACAAGTTACTTAACCCTATTTGGCTCAGTAGCTCATCTATAAAGTGAGCAGATAAGGAAAAGGCACTCTCCTATATTTTTGTTGTGAAAACTGCAAATGGTGTCACAAAAAGTCAGATACATGAAAAAGCAATAGAATAACAAAAAACTATAGTCTTATGATTCCAACTCCTGGGCTCCTTTCAATTTTTTCCATGTTGCCTCTATTTCATTAATACTGTCTGGAGAAGAGGGTAAGATAGTAATGGTCTGCTCTTAGATTAGATGCTAAAACTTTCATAATAATAACAATAATAGCTAACATTTATAAAATGCTTTGAGGTTTGAATGTCATTTAATAATCCATATATACATACTATACATATATACATATTTATGTATAACTTCACTACATATATTTATACATATATACATACTTAAATATAATCTCAAAGTAAGCCTTCATGAAATTCTAATTTGGTCTCTGTTGGTGGTGGTGGGGAGATAGAAAGGGACTGTTGGGGAGGGAACTAATATTGCCATTTTGAGAGGGAATAAGCAAAGGATCTACAGATAAGAACAAATATGTTGACTATGCAGATAAGTTGAAATCAGGATGGTCAGGAAAGTTTAGTTTACATGAATAAGTCGAAAAGGTCTTAGTAAATATCTTATCATGCTACAAACAGTGACTTGGTTATTTCAAACATTTTAGAACAAAATTCCAGGACAAGGAAAAAAATTACAGGACAATGTCATGTAATTATAATAGATCACACCCATGGAAATACTCCTCCAGAAGATTTATGGTGAGAGCCATCTTCAAAAATCACAATAAAAAAGATTTACTATTAAAATCAAAAACATGGTTTTTCAGTCTAAGTACAGAATATTCTAGTCTAACCAGAGATTTCCTTTCTTCTTGTGACAATAATCATCTGGTAGTTTGTCTTCAAATATCTGGTAACATGAGATTCTCCCAGCCAAGCTTAATTGTGTTTACTGATTAGTATCAAAGAGGAGAAACTAGTTTTAAAATAGTTTTTAATTTTTAAAAGCTAGACAGAATGGTCAGGAAATATTAACCCAGATTTAACTAGTCATCTTGTCAATGTAAGTGTCTAAAAAACTGGCTAGGATAGTCACACATTTTGATTTTCTCATGTCTCAATTTTTTGTCAGGACATGAAGAAGCAGGGCTTTGGGAGGAGATGAAGTCTAAAGATAAAGTCAAAAAATGTTAGTAGTGAGCCTCAGAAGATTTTTTTTTTACTAAAGTTTATTCTATTCTGATTAAGATTTTCTGCTCTTCAATATGACTGACAATTAGCCATACATTAGTAAAGTTATATTAAAGAGGAACCTCTGGAGGTAGGCCGTTATACTGTGGGACAATTTTCATTGTTAGAATTTTTCCCCCTTACATTGAGTGAGAATGTTTCTTTGCAACTTTCACATATTTCTCTAGTTTTCCCTCTTAGGTATAAATAGAAAAAAATCAAACACCTTTTCTTCACGATATCATTCTAATAAAGAAAGCTGCCATATTCTTTGTATCCCTTTCCAAACTATATTGTAGCCTTAATTTATTCAACTGACCCTCAAATCATGCATCTTCCAGTTCCCTCCCCATCTTGATATTTTTTGTTTGGATGTCATTCTCTATTTCTCCTTTCAAAAAAAAATTCGGTATGTTCATGGATTTATTCTGTTCAGTTCTCTGACATGTTATTTGTCAGATGGATAAGGCAAAAAACATATCTTATACTTCCCTTTAATAGTCAAAATAATGTGAGTATAGGAATCACCAAAAGTATTTATTGATTACATTATTTACTTGCTTTTAATTTATTTTTTATAAAGTTTTATCTTGGGTCTATTTTTTGTTTTCAAAAAGTCCTTGTTTTCAAATCTCTTTCTTGAAACACTGGAGTTTGCCTGGTATACTCTGAAGTGCTTGTTGCTGTTTTCTTTTTAAAAGTACTAAAAATATTTTTAAAAAATACTAATGCAAAAAGGATCAGATAAAATCTATTTTAAAATCATGTAATCATAAAAGTTTGGATATGGAGGAAATTTTAATACTATTTTATCTAATCTTTTCATTTTCTATATTAGAGAATCTATACTTAGACAAATTGAATGACTTGTGCAAGGTTCCTAAACTGCTTATTTGAAGATCTGGGAATTGTAATTAATAATCAAACATTCATTAAGTGCTTACCATGTTTCAGGCATTGTTCTAAGGATTGGGGATATGGAGAAAGGCATAAAATTGTTACTGTTGTCAAGGAGCTCACAATCCAATGGAGGAACATACGTAAAGAAGAAGTGGGGGGTGAGAAAGAATAATAAAGAGTGGGAAAAGGTATGAGGTGAGAGTTTCAGAGTTTATGTTAAAGTCTAGTGGGGAATGATGATGTAAATTCCCAAGGCTCCTTCCTTAAATAGTAATTTTGTTGTTTTACATGTTGTTTGAAATAAGTGGACCATTAATGCTAATTCTTCTTATAAATAGCATTTCAAGACACCTGCAAAAATTTTACTAATATATTTTTGCAAACCAGACATTCCTGATCATTTTTTATTTCAACTTCTAACTTTTAGAAACCTTTGCCTCAGTGGCTTTATACTATGCATTCTCTCAGTTACATATGAAAATAAATAGAGAAATATAAAATCTCCAGTAAGAAGCTAAAGTGAAAATGAGTCAAAGTAATTCTTTCCAGAAAGAATAAAAATATGAGATTTTAATCTAAGAGACAGTGACAAAAATTGAAAAATAAATATAGACCTCAAACCAAGATGCCAGCCAAATTTTTTGATGGATAGCCTTTTTGAGTTCATGGTTGGGAGCCACTTTGATCTTTCTTCTAAAAGATCAGGAAAAAAAGAAGCCATCTATTAAAATTTCATAGATTATAATTAATGATTCCCTTAATAAAATTGTCTGTAATATCTCTTGACTGTTAAATTGCCTTAGCTGACCTGCAGGGAGAATTTTTTTTTTTTGCAAGGGTACTTGGAAGAAAGATCATAAATTGATCTGTTTTAGTAATTTATTGAGTTCTAAAACTTTCCTCTTTTTAAGCTGAATTTTTAAAAATTCTACTTAAATATATAAGAAAATGAAGAATCTACTATTGAAGTTGATTTTAATCCTTTTTAGTATCTCCTATTATAGACCAAGAATTGAACCGTTATTAAGAACCTCAATTTCTTACTCCTATTGTATTTATCTCTGCCATACAATTAGTACTTGCTTATGGACTGCTATCTTTTCTAATTACTTCATATTTGTATGCCCTCCCCCCAACTGTACAAAAGCAATAAATAAATAAAATAGTTCACTGTATACTGACCAGAAGACTATCTTGAGAATATAGTAAATGTTCAGTAAATATTTCTTGGCTGATTGAGACCACTCTTTTCCTTTTTCTCTCTTATTTTTCCAGAATGATAGATGCATAGACTCTTAGTATTAGTGGAAACATAAGAGTTTGTTAGTCCAACCTTCAATCTAAAGCAGCAATTGTCTCTGAGATATCCTGGTCAGATGGTTATCCATCTTCTACTTGAACTTTTTTAGTGTCAGGGCTACATTATTTCAAAAGGTTGTGGGTTTTTTTCTGTTTTAATATTTTTTTTTATTAGAAAATTCCTTCCTATGTTGAGCTAAAATGTATATCCCCATAATTCCATTCATTGGTCTTAGTTCTGTCTTCTGCAACAATACAGAAAAAAATCTATTTTTTTCTTGACATGATATTTTCCCTCCAATATCTGAAGGTAATAATCAAACCCCACTTAAGTCTATTTGCCAAGGTAAACATCACAAATTTCTTTAACCATTCTTCATTTCTATGCCCTTCATCTTCAGGTCACTTTCCTCTAAATGAACTCCAGTTTTTCAATGTCCCACAATAAATGAAGTTTCCTTTCTGTGTCCTTCACCTTACTTCTTCTTCCTTATTGTATTAATTGCCTCTTATTCTGAAAGGTTCTTTCATATTACACAAAAAAGTATTGGATTGGCATGTTAAAATGATGTTAACTCTCAATTATTGATGTGAAGATTATATATGGACATATTTCATTCAAATTTCTCTTTCTTCCTTGCTACCTAGCTTGCTTCTGGAATTCTTGGCCCATTGATTCTCACTGATGATTATTATGTGCTAATTTTTGTATTTTCTTAATTAGAATTATAAATAGGTTAGGCAAAATATCATATTTGAAAACTAGAGATTAAAAAAATAGAAAATGGACATAAGCAAAGACATTGAGTCCGATTGAAACCACTTCATAGAGAAATTTATAGGTAGCAAATAATTTTATCTCTTTGCTAAGTACAGTTATAGCTTCCATGTGCAATGCAGGCTCACTGCAAAACATTATAGAGGAGAGACAGGATTATAAATGGTATAATCTCTAAAAACAATGAAAATACATTGAGGGAAAAATTAGCTTACAGAAAGCTTAGTGTAAAATCCATATAGGCTAGATTATTCTGAAAGCATAAGATGATTTAATTCAACATTTATTCAATACTTACAATGTTCAAAGTAGTAGGAATACAAAAAAGACAGATCCTATTTTCAAAGATTTTATATTCTACTAGATGTAACTGGAAGAAAAGAAATTCAGTGCTACTTCAGTACTAATTGTTAATTGGTTCCAAAAGGCACAACAAGTGGCAAAAATGATGAATACCAAACAATATTTCCTAAAAGGAAAACATCTCCAGTCTGCAACCTAACCAACCCTTCCCACCCAATTCCCCAAAAAGGCAAGTGAGACCTCCAGATCTACACCAATCCAGTTGGGCTCCACCCTTCTTGACCCAACTCACTTTCTGCAAACTTTTTACTCTTCCCCTACTCCATGCTGTTCAATCTTACTGATAATTTGGGGAAGACAAAACCTGGATGTAAAGGTGGAAACTATGGTCCCGCTCCTTCCCTTGATCAGAGATTTGGCTTCTGCTGAGGTTTGGGGCTGCCAGAAATCCTGTTTCCTCCAGCACTGAGGTGCCACTCTTTGCCCCTGAGTGGATAAGGGACTGAACCAATATTTTAAAATTGGACTCTATCACTTCAGTATCCAAAGTACTATATAGAAATGGAAAAGAAATTAAAGTAGATAAAATTGGGAAAGAGGACTAGACCTGGCAGAATACATGCTAGTTGTGACGTGATTTTAAAACAAAGTATTCAGGGATAACCTTTTAATTTATCTCTAAAGAGAACATTGCAAAACTGTGGGGGGAAATGAGAAAGTATTTTTTTTTAATTGAGGCAATGAGAAGGTAGTATAGCAGAAATTATTGAACCATATGCATTAAAAACATAATCTAAGAATTGTAAAGGACTCTAGAAGGCTATGTAGCTTAAGCCATACCTAAATCAGATCCAAATTATTTACAACAATTTTAACAAATAGTTATCCAAATGTTTACTTAAAGACCTCCACTTTTCCATTAGTGGCAGTTCGTTCCATTTTTGTATAGCTCTCATTGTTCAGAATTTTTCTTTGCACCCAGCCTGAAAATGCCTCTCCTGTACTATCTACCTGCTATACCTAGACTGTTCTTTGGATTAAAGTAAAACAAATCCAAACCTTCTTTCACAAGATATCCATTAAAATACTTGAAAATTGCCATCATATCCCCATTTCATCTTTATTTTCTCTTGTCTGAAATGAATACAATTAGTTTATTCAGGATACCCTTATATGGTATATTGTCTAGTCCAAAGATTCTAAAACAGTGGATGACATAACTGAATGTGTGATTGTGAAAAATTTGGCATTGGTAAAAGGTATCAAATATTCCTCCATAATTTAATTCTTTAGGTAAAAATAAACAAGCACGTCCATTATCATTAGCAAACAAATTTGATTTTGTCTTTAAGAAATAGTAAAATTATGTGTATACCAAAGAATTGTTTTAAAATAAATTTCTTCATGATTTATGTTTATTTTATATATCTATATGCCCAAGATAGTTTAAAAATTTGTCATGCGAAAAGGGGTCATGAGTGGGAAAAGTTTAAGAATCCCTGATCCAATCCTTGTGACATGTTTACATATTCATTCAAAAAGTTTTCTTTGTGGAAATGATGAGTACTCATCAAAGTTATCTCTGAAGAAAGTCTGAGAAGTCAGGGGCTGGATTTTATAGATGACTATCTATAGCAGACTATCATCTATTATTATTGATTTTTATAATAGTTAACAATTTTATAGTTACTATTTATATAACACTTTATAAATATTATTTCACTTGATCTTCAGAACAGTAAGTGCTATTATTATCCTCACTTTTACAGATGAGTATATCTAGGCAGAAATAGGTTAAATGACTTGCCAAGAGTCATACAAGAAGTATTTAAGGCAGAGTTTTAAATAAAGTTTGATTCAATAGGTCAGTATTAAATATAAAGACAGTTTTCATAAAAGATTTTCTATGCATGTTTAAATTGGTATAAGATTCTATAATGGAGATCACAAATAAAACTTATTTCAGTGATTAACTGAAAATCAACAGCAATCAAGATAGAAAAGAGGGAGGTCTGTGTGATATTAACTACTGTCATAATGAGTCCCTTTTATGGAGTTAAAATCCAAGTGTGGTTCTTCATAAATGTGCATAAGTAGAACAAAAGGCATTATTAATTTTGCATATACTTAAATATGTTATGTTTACTCCTATAGAATTCAAACTTCTAGAGGGCAGAGACTATTTCATTTATGTCTTTATTTTCCCCATGCCTAGGGGAGTTAAACACATAGTAGGAACTATTTATTGATTGATATGCATGGCTGAAAAAAGAAGGTAGACTAATTATAAAGCAAAAATGAAGGGATTTACAGTGGTAAAGAGAATTTTCATATTGATTCATTGAGATCACAGATCCAGCGAAGTATTAAATAAATAAAAAGCTATGGAAAAATGATTAGAATTGTCCTCTCTACAGAAGTATAATTTGGTAAGTTGAGGCAATGGACCCCGAGTGGTCTATAAATTAATACCCTGGTCTATATTAATAGCACTACCACCCCTCTCTAAATCCTTAAATTCCCAGATGTAACTGAAAAAACTGACCTTCTGACTCTTTTCCTATTCATGAGACTAATGTGGGATATGTGGATAAGGGAACATTTTGGTCAATTCTGTAATAGCAAAAAGGAAAAGAAATGGGGGAAAAAACCAGCTTTCTCTGTCCCAAAACCTCTTTTAAATGTGGAGAACATACCAAAATAAAATGGTAGATCCAATTTCACTCTAATACTATAATTTCTGCCCATAGATAAGTGGCATTTCTCTCCCAAATATTTGATTTCCAAAAATGTGTGGACATAATTTAAACAGACAAACTGAGTGAGTTGAGTTAAATAAGTTAACTAAAAGTGAAATATATGAAGGAATTCTTTTTTTTTTACCCAATTAAGAAAGGTTACTGGTGTTATATTTTCACTTTCCTATGGGGCTAGAGGGAATATTTCAGACCATGAAATGGTAGTCTTGGTTCTTTAAATCAACTGGCTCTTGCCAGTCACAGATTGAAATGATTACATACCAGGAAATGGACAGAATCTAGACTCTTTTATGTGGTCTTTGAATAACCATCGTTTGGTAACACACACACACACACACACACACACACACACACACACACACACTGAGCAATGAATATGACCCGTTGACCTAAAAGGGGAAAGGGTCAATAGACCATTACCATTTCCCTTGAGAGTGTGATCTATGGTGACTTTCTCTTTCTGACTGCCACTCTAGTACTACTGCATCAAAGCTACTTGGTGAAGAGACAAACTAATCACTTGCATATAGTAAATTCTGCTGCAGGCATTTGTTTGACAAATTATCCAATTTTACTAAGCAAGGTAGCTTGGAAGAAGAAAATTCTGTATAACAGGATTTAAAGGAACCATGTGACCATGTATTCACTGCAGTAGTAGGCTAAAAGATCTTGATTTCTGTAACTGGAGTTTTCTATTGACTGACCACAGTCTTGTTGAGGATTTCTGATAACTTTTTTTCATTATTTATTTAGAACAGATACCACAGAAGTGCAGTAATAATAATAACTGAGATTTATATTATGGTAATTCAAAGCTTGTAATCTTTTTCACATATGTTATCTCATTTGGTCCTCACAAAAACCCTGTGAGGTGAATGCTATAGTTATCGTTATCCCCATTTTACAAATAAGGAAATTGAGGCATAGAAAAGAATTAATAAATTGTCATGTACCTGGTAAATAAGTATCTTGTGCAGGATTTGAATTTAAGTCTTCCTGATTTCAAATTGTTTTGACATGCTTCCCCCATGACTTAAATTCTTGTATTTAATTATTTGTTGCTATGGGGAAGGAAAGTGGAGGCATATATTTCTATAAGTGTCATGATCTTAGAAAACTACATGTTACATGGGGCTAGAGTTAATGGAAGTCTTTTTTGGTAATATTCACTTAGCTAGCCTCTCAATGTTCTGCCATTGAATATAAAACTATGATTTGAGTGCAAGTCTGGCACAAAAATAATTTTATCTAGTAGAAATAGAGTGCTCCAGCAATTTGGATGCTTAGGTGAACACAGTTAGTTCTCAGGCAAGTTCGGTCTTTTTTGAGTAAGTAGATGCAAAATAGATTAAAACCTGGATTTTGTGCCTTTTTTTTGCCCCAGTTTACTACAAATAAATATTTGGGAGACCATTTTGTCATGTCTTAGCATTGTTGGTAGGTTATTCTTAACACAGAGGAGAATAGGGAGGGGAAGGTTAAAAAAAAAGAGGAGAGAGGACTAGAGAAGAGGAAAGAAGTCCTGCTTTCTTTTGTCATAGATGGAGAGCTTAGCAGAATCAAGAAATAGGATAGAAATTTTCTTATTCCATCTATTTGTTTCATTATAGTTTATTTATTTACATCATTCATTAATTCCTTTATTTTGTGATTGGCTTCCCTAACCTAGGCTGGAAATTTAGTAGCTATTCAAGGGCCCCACTGCTTTTTGGTTTGGAAGCTTTGACTTCCTCCATTTCCTGTCTGGACTGATTCATACCTTTCTCCACAGGCATTCCTGGGTGATCCCTAAGTCTGATGTCAAATCTTAGAACAGAAATCTGCTTGGCTTTAGTCCTACAGCAGCCTGAATTCCTGAACTCAAGCAATCCACTAATCCTAAATTCCCCTAACAGCAAGGATCCTAGATATGCACCGTCATGCAGAGATCTTAGTATAATTTGCCAAATTTTCAATTTTCTTCAGCTTCTAATAGAAGCAGAAGTTGGGAGATCATGGCCAGGAAAAAGTTAAAGATAAATCATCACAGCTGATTAATAGCTAAAAAATCTAGGTATGTCACTTCCTCATTCTTCACTCTCTTTACATCAATCTCCTCCCATTATATTCCGGGCCATCATCAGTCATCTTGACCTATGTCTTACCATTAGATTCTGATGACTGGAGGAGAGAAAGAGGCCAGTGACTTTGCACAACTTTGTCTCACTTAAATCTAATTCTCTTGCCGGTCAAGACAGCAACTCTTTTGATGTCACTGGCCCTCTTCAAGGATGAAGAATGAACAATAGTTCATTAGTATCTATGTTTTAAAATCTTAGTCAACTCCCATAGACTCTGAGTAAAGACCTTAATCACTTTGATTTCTGAATTACCTGGAAAAACTACAGAGAAACTTAATTCCAAGAAAAGGTCATTGGTACTTGAACATGAGCATTAGCAGAATTCATTTAAGCTTAAATAACTAAGCAAACTTTCCTTTTTCCTTGCCAAAGATATAGCAGTTCTTCTAGTCCCTTAGGTTCAAAAACCTAGAAGTTATTCTTAAATTTCCATTCTCACTCAGTCCCCATCCCCATATTCAGCCAAATTATGTTTATAACAATCCTTCTCAACATTTCTCACAATGGTTATACTCTGTTCATCCTAAGCCAGGCCCTCATGACCTCTCTTCTAGACCATTAAAATGAACTTCTAATTGTTTTATCTCTACCAAAGCTTCCCTCTCTCCAGTCTGTCCTACAACTGCCAATTTGATACTCATAAAGTACAATTTGACAATGTTATTCCCTCCTCAAAAAGCTTCAATGATTCTTCATTGTCTTTAGGATCAATGCAGATTCTTTTGTTTGTCATTAAAAGCTTTCATCAGATTCCAGTCTATATATTTAGGTTGATGATATATTAGTCTCATATATACTCTAAACACTAGCCAAATTGAATATTCACTCTATATAAGATTCCATTTCCTACCTCTGTACTTTTATGCAAGCTAGCTCATGCTGGCAATATTCTCAGTCTTTATGTCTGCCTCTTAAAACCTTTCAAGGCTCAACTCAAGTATCCCTTCTGTCAAGGGGTCTTTCCTGATTCTCTCTGTCTGTGAGTCTCCTCACCTTCCATAAACACTCCCACAATGTGTAGTTATTTTGTGCATATTTTGTATTCATCTGTGAACACATTGTAGTCACTAGTAGAATATATTCTTCTTGACAGCAAAGAATGTCTCATTTTTTTATTTGTACTCTCAGCATTTATTATAGTGCTTGGCAAATAATGATATATTGCTTGTTGGTGATCGATCATTGATTTAATATGAAAAAGATAATTAGAACTGTAACTGAATGAATATAGGAAAATGGATGATCACCACAAAAAGGTAGCTGAACAAATTCCCAAGAAACCAAGCCATTAGGCAGTTTCCAATAGGTATCGTTCAAATCTTTATTCCCACACCACCAAAAAATAACCAGGATAAGTTTATTTCACAGGCCATCTTTATCACCTTCTGGATAATATCCCTGCTTCAACTGCTTCTATCTGAAGTTTGGGGGAGTGATAGATAACATTATCATTCCTCTATTTTCAGTTATTTTATTGGGAATTATTAGTAGGAACACAGAAAGAACCATTTTGGGTATATATGTTGAGGGAAAGAAGAGGTGAAAGGGACATAGATTATTTTTTTAAATTGGAAGAAATAAGGATAAAAGTACCTTCTTTTCTCATACATACATTGTATAGCACATTTGAAACAAGGGCTCATACTATTTGTTTCAGCAGGCATGCAGATAAAGCTCCAATGTTAAAAGATAGCACAGTTATTTTATTATTATCCTTGCAACATAAAGCTTATCCAGTCCAGAAAGAATAGGTCCTTAGGGGGTCTCAGACAACAAAGATTTCCCTTTTCTGTGAGTTCTTAGAATCCAAGAGTCCAGGTTCATCCTGAGACAAATCAGATAACACATGATAAAGCTTCTCTAGGTGCTAGAAAAAGACACATAAACTGTATTTCCCCAGAATCCTCCAGAAGTACACATATCTGTGCAACAGATATGCATAATACATTTGAAACCACAGTTTTCAGCTATGAAATATTTTAACCAGACTGCAGGTAAAATCCTTAAATTAAATGTTAAAACCACTAAAATCTAATTTGGCAAAAGAGAGAACAATCCTAAGGTTGGTTGAGATAATCTTTTTTGTCTACTGAGAAGAGAAGCCCAATCCTTATGTGTGGTTATCTAGGAGGGTAGTTTCTCGAAGTCATTCTTTTGAAAATGATAAATTCATCTGATAACAAGTTGAAAAACAAAAGAAAAGGAATCAAGCAGGAGATAATAATGCTAGCTAACATTTATATAGTGCTTAGTATGAGCCAGGCACTATGGTAATTGCTTTACAATTTACAATTAATAATTAATTACAATTAATCTGATCTTCACAACACCTTGGGAAGTAGGTGCCATTTTTATCCCCATTTTACAGATGAGATAAGTGACTTGTCCAGGGTTATACACATAGGAAGAATCTGAGAATGTATTTAAACAGAGGTCTTTCTGAGTCCAGACCTAGTGTTCTATCTACCTAGTACTCCCTTAATAACTGGAGATATTAAGACAAAAAATGAAATAATCTCTGAACTCAAGATTAGATTGGAATCTATGTCCAATTTAGGAACCTATATATTAGAACTATATATTCCATGAAGTTTTATTGCCTCATTTCTTTGTTTTTTCTTTTTAAAATTAAACTCATTATCTCAATAGTCTATAGACTCTAGACAGATATATTGTTATTGTAAAAATAGCAATGGATTTTGGAATCAGAGGAATTAGCTGCCTCTTCCTTCTTTCCTTTCAGGTCCCTTCTCTTATTGTGGAGTTCATTTTGAAGGAAGGGCTCAGAGCAGCCATCTTGGATTTCATCACCATATTCCCAAGTTAGTATCAAGTAGCTCATTTTTATATTATTAAATTTCCCTTTTAAAATGTATGCTCCTTCTGGCAAGACTTACATGAACTGATGCTAAGTGAAATGAGCAGAATCAGGAGATCATTATATACCTCAACAACGATACTGTTTGAGGATGTATTCTGATGGAAGTGGATTTCTTCAACAAAGAGATCTAACTCAGTTTCAATTGATCAAGGATAGACAGAAGCAGCTATACCCAAAGAAAGAACACTGGGAAATGAATATAAACTGCTTGCATTTTTGTTTTTCTTTCCAGGTTATTTATACCTTCTGAATCCAATTCTCCCTGTGCAACAAGAGAACTGTTCAGTTCTGCACACATATATTGTATCTAGAATATACTGTAACCTATTTAACATATATAGGACTGCTTGCCATCTGGGGGAGGGAGTGGAGAGAGGGAGGGGAAAAATCGGAACAGAAGTGAGTGCAAGGGATAATGTTGTAAAAAATCATCCTGGCATGGATTCTGTCAATAAAAAGTTATAAAAAAATAAAATAAAATGTATGCTCCTTGAGAGTAAAGGCTGTATTTTTTTCCATGCATTATATCTCCAGCACTTAGCATGGTACCTGGCACATAAGAAATACTTGTTAAGCCTAGTAAATAGTAATTGTTGGGACCTTGGCCAAAAAATTTAATCTTGCTCAGCCTAATTTTCCTCATCTATAAAGAAAAGGTATTATTTGAGATTGTCTCTAATGTCTATTCCAGCTCTAAATCTAAGATCTTATAGAACTCCCTCTTTAAATAAAGATCAGCATCTGGTCTGTAGCTTATATTTTTAAGTGTGTATGTGTGTGAAAGAATATAAACAAGAACGCAAATGACTTGTCAGTATATGTCACAGAACTTGAACACAGACCTTCCCAGCTCCTCAACTAGTTCTCTATTTACTAAACCAATGCTGTTTCTCACCAAATCCAGTCTTTTAAAATCCGGAAGTATTTTGCTGCCTCATTATTTCTCACTGCAGCTCAGAACTGGTATAGAAATGTCTACTTTCTTCAATTTAATACAAGAATCAAACAAGATATTTCTAGGGGAAAAAGTAAAACAATAATGAGAAAGGAGAAGGAAAATTAAACTGACCCACTTCAGTTCTGCTGACAAAATAGGCCTTCTCTTTAGATTAGTATTCTTACATATTTGTTCCATGAACATGTCAGAAGTGATCTCAAACTTTGAGGAATTAATGGTAGTTGAAGAGGAATGAAGTGGGGAAAGCAGGTAGTATTAGAAGGATTTCTTTTATTTTCTCATATAAAAGCAGCCTTCCAAAATATTCATCCATATTGGAGAAATCTCAGAGAAGCAGTTCCATGAAGACCTTTTCCATCTGACCAATGCCATGGAAGCATGTTCTAGTTTATAGAATTTTAGAGCTGGTAGACTATAGATATCATTTAGTATTTAGGTCCAAAGAATTAAATGACTTACCAGGGCCACACCAGCTGGTACTAAAACCAAAGCCTCTTCCAAATTCAGTAGCCTTTACAATACAAAATGGAGGACCACAGAACACTTCAGACTATACAAAGAAATCAAATATCTCTATTCCCAACATTCACCCTTAGCTGAAGCAGCTTTGCAAAAAGATTTTATACTAAAATTGGAATTAGGTCTTTTGGGGACTTGCATGGTAAATAAAACAAGTCAAAATTGCTTTAAGTTTCTGGGGAAAAGTGTAGGAACAGAAATCTAGAAGTAGAAGGGACTTCAGAAGTTATCTAGCTCAATATTCTCATTTTGCAAATGAAGAGCCACCATAGGCTCTGGAATTAGAAGACCTAAGTCAAATCCCATCTCTACTAGTGCAAGTCTAATGGGCAAATCATTTTGCTTCTCTATTTCATATTTCTGTACTTCTCAGAAACTTTACAGAAGGGTCAGGAATATCTCAATTTGGGCAAGTATCCTCTTTCAGGGAGATTGTAAATAGTGATATAAGACTGTCCTTAAAGCAAAAAAAAAAAAAAATGGCCCAAATTTAAAATGCACCTTTTCAGTCATGTCATCTTGACCACTTTAATTTCCGAGTCTCCAATCTAAGATCCCAAATCCTGACATTTAACTGCAAGAAGGAACATTGAAAAGGAAGAATTAGTAGAGAAGAAAGGGTTCTTCTGGAAAGAAAGGAATTGGTTAAGTAAATTAAATATTCAGGAATAAAAGTGTTGGTAACAATTGACCTTAATGTCACTAAGTTTTAACTTTTGCTATGCTACTGGCCCTTGTGTGTGTCCAGTGATCCCCAAAAGGAAAACAAACACATATTTATTAAATTCAGCATTCAGACACAATTCTTTTACTATAGCACCTTGCCAACTTTATTATTTTTCAAGATGCTTATTTATTTTAAAACTAATAATTTCTACTCTTCAAATGAAAAAAGGTCATCTGCCTGATTCTGGCTGCACAGAAAACATAACAAAAGCCTGCTGAGCTCTGGTGAATTATCAGTCACACAAAGAGTCCTGAAGTCCTTGACAGAGTTGGGATTAAGCCCTGGTGTCTCTTTCAAATACAGTATTTATAATTTTTTAAGGATTTTAAAGGCTTTTTTTTTGCTTCTCTGTACAATGTTCATTAGTTCTAATCATATTATGGTCCCAATGTAGCTATTTTAAAGTGAAATTAAAAGGCAGCCCAGCTATGGAGGGTAAGAATTATTGAAAGAGGTGTCTGGAGAGCCATTTAGAAATTTCAAGTAAAAAAAAAAGAGCTGTTCCTTTCCTTTTAAAAATTAAGAAATCAAATACAGAAATGGTCTAATTTACATTAATAACCTCCAATCTATGAAACAATTTTTAACCATTTTAAAATGAAAGACCGGTGATTAAGTCTATGAGTAGGTGGTGATCATAATAATAAATCTTTGAGAATTATAAATGTGTTAAGTAGTGGTATATAGAACACTGAATTGGTTAATGTCTTGATCTAGAATTGCCATAAAGCAACAGGCCCAGGGTATCCTTACAATATGACTATGACACCCAGTTTGACATTTTTACTTGCCCTTAAGGAGTCTGTCAGCACTAAGAAGTAATATTTTCCTCCTTCTGTATATAAAGCCTCTTCAAAGCCATGGCTACTTGATGAGTACTAATACTGCTTGCTTAACTCTCAGTAGGGCTTTTGCTCAGGATGTTATAGGATGTTCCTGGGTCAGGAATACAGCCATGATAACATTTCCATTTGGCCTCAGCAATCCTAAATGTTTATGGAAGAGAGGGGGAGGAATAAAATATATGCCTTTGAAGGGAAAATGGTTTTTCTTTTTAACTTTCATAGAAGTGGTGCTACAAAATATCTGTGTGAATTAAGTCAACTCACATAATATCTCTGGACTTTGATGATCTCATATATAAAATTCAATCCAATTCAACAAACTTATTAAGTCCCTCCTGTGTGCAATGCATTGTGTTAAATTTTAGGTGAGATAGAAAGTTTACATAATGTGTAGTAATAATTGATTACTAATGAATTTAGAACTGAAAAGGACTTTGGAGATTATCGGATCCAACCTCTCTATATTATGCATTAGAAAAACAAGACTTGTAGAAATTAAGTGACCTACTGAAAGTCCCACAGATATATTGTATCTGAACTGGGATTTGAACTCAAATCTTCTGGCTTTAAGTTTAAAGCCTTTCCTCTCCCATCTCATTAAAGAGTCAATATGGTTTAGGAGAAAGAACAATAAGCTCTACTATTTTCCTAATGTGGAAGCAGCTTTAAGAAATTTTTAGTTATATGATCATGGACAAGTCATTTCCCTTCCATGAATCTGTTTTCCCACCTGTAAAATAGGGCTAATAATATTTGCATAGATTATCTCATATAGCAACTTGTATACCCTAAAGCAGAAGTGTCAAAAAAAACTAGTCTAGCTGCCTAACACTTCTAAAGTTAATCTTTCTTGAACCAGATTAAAATATAATTAGGAATCATTTAATAAAGTAAATAAAAAATTTAATAGAACATAATGTTAACAAGTGGTTTTTAAAGTCAATATATACTTACACAGATCCTTGTGAAGGGTTTAGTGGTTCTTAATTCTAATTGAGTTTGACACTACTACCCTAAAGCATCATATCAAATGTCAGCTATTATTTTTATTACATCAAGTTACTTCTCATAGCATTTATAGTCTTGGAGAAGGATGGAATGTACATTTTGTGAAGTCCAAAATAAATGGGTTCAATTATAAAGTCAAACCCTAAAATTATGTAGATTTATAATTGTGTGAGAGAATTATCAAGGATATTAGTATGTAAGGGACCATTCACTCTTAGCTTAGGTGAGAAGTCACTTGTCAGCATGCAAGTGAAGGATAAAGCATCTCTAAATTTTTTTGGTACTGAAAAATGAAGAGAATCTGGACCTTTATCAGAAATAAAATTGATACCTCCTACAGGCAGCCTTTTCTTAATTTCCCCTATTTCCCACTTTCAATCATTTTATATATATTTAGCAATGTATATATTGTTTTCTTCCAGTAATAAGTCCCTTGAGGGCAGAGACTTAGAGACTTCATTTTTATCTTTGTATTATTGGTTTCTAACCTAGTGCCAGGTACACAGCAGGTAACTTGAATGGATTTATCAAACTTGATTCCTACTCTTAAATCCAATTCAAATATTATGAAAGATCACTGTCAGATCTCATTTTAAAAAATTCATACATATATGTAATGGGGATGGACTGGCCTATGAAAACTTATGGAATTGATTTTATATGTATTTAATGATTTCCAAATAATCAATAGAAAATGAAATATTTCCAATTAAATAAATTCTTGGGTTGTCCCTCACTTATTGTCAGATTTAGAACATTCTCCTGGAAAAAGGTGCCAACAACACTGATGGAGATTATTTTCACAAGGCTGAGTTCCCAGGTTCATTGAAGTGACACAATCACAAAAAGCTTTGTCCAACAGGGATTGGAGACACAGTTATATTTCCAAATAATATGACTCCATTGAGGATAATCCATGTGTTTGATACTAAATGAACAGAATGCTATTTTTAAAGTCAGAAAGCCAAATTCTGATCCTTCCTCAAACTTACTTTTTAACAATACAATTCTCAGTAAGTTACTTTATTTCCCCTTAACTTCAGCTTTGTCATCTGTAAATAAAAGGGGGTATGTGTGATAATACAAGTAGCTTTTAAAAAAACATGGGGTTATAAGAATTGAATGAAATAATGAATGTACATTTACAAATCTTAAAGCAATCTTGATTGAATATGACTTTTAAGTGATTGTTTTTCTTTGATGGAGCAAAACTAATTCTAGAAGAGTGATTTTAAGTTCCAGACCATTTTCAAAACACACAAAAATTTATTTTTTTTTAAATCTGAATAGGAATTTATTCAGTCAATATTGTTAATGCTCTTAAATGTCATTAGTACTAGAAAAGGTGGCTATGACTTGCTCTCATAGAGTTTCTATAGAAATGAGAATGCTTAAGCCCTGAAAATTCCACTTAGATTTAGCCTGGGATGAGCTGTTAATAAAAACTTCTTTGCACATTGTGTAGACACAGCACAGCCTTGCTGTATCAACTTTATGCTCCAATAAACAAGACAATAATGACAAATTATCAAAGCAGGCCTCAGATGTGACCCTCAATTGGGAGAGCAGCAATTTAATGAAGACAAAAGCTAGGTGAAAGCTGCTAATATCATTTACTGATAAACAGATTTTCTCAAGAGGCTCCTAGCTCAATCCCCCAAGGACCCATAAACCTGCATAATTCCATTTAAAATATTGTGCAATTCACTAAATTAGTCTTTGAACATCCTTACTATCCAATTACGAAGCCCCAGCATGGACAGAATAATGAAATTTTTCAAACTGTGGAATGCATGTGGTCTTAACAAACTTATGACAAACACTGAAATTAGCTTTCAATTTTGAGGCCCCGGCTGCCTTCTCTTCATGCTTCAAGCCAGTGTTGCAACAAAAAATCACTATTGCAATGGCTAAGCAGAATGTAGGAAAAATAAATCTTGACTTCCTCAGAATTCACAACATAGTCCCCCTTCAGGAAAAAAAAAATCATAAGAAGTTGAATGATGTTTTTGCATTTGCAAGCTATTTGGTCCGCTTAAAATCTAGTAAAAGCTTTACTGAATAAAGGGCAAAAAATACCTCCTGGACAGTTCTATCTTCCAGGCAGGCAGAAAAAGGCGAGAGTTTGAGGAAGTGAAATTTATTTCTGTTCAAGCATTGCAAGCTACATTATTAAAGTCATTTGTCATGCTTTGAATATTTCTGCCTGATTCACCATTAAATTGGCCTTCTAATTACCAACTTTGTCATGAAAAGTGGTTGGGACTGCTTCATTCACCAGGAAACTTCAATTCTTTAATCATTACTTGCCCCATATGGGGAAAAAAGGATACATTTTTATATTTAAACCTTAAAATAAATGATGTTCAGAAAATTATGTTTAAAATATCAAATCACCATAAAATTTTAAAATGTTGATTATTATTTAGAATGTGTCTTTTTGAGTTATGAGTTCATTTGGATAGAGTGGAGCCTTGGTGACATTAAGCTATTGTTTCGCTAGATGAGTCTTGCTATCACCTACGTAACCCCTTCTAAGAGCTCCAGGGACCAACAGGTACCAAGCCTCATATAAAAATGCCAGGAGGGTCCTTTCTCCTCTTTATTTTCATCTTCCCCTCAGTCTCCACACTTATCTCACTAAATTTGCAGAAAATATTCAAAATTCATAGTTTTCCATAGAAAGCACACTGTGAGTTTTAAGTGGCCTGGTTAATGTGAGAGTCTTGGAGAAATAATGAGGGTCTTCTATCTGTTTGTCACATATAGATTCAATTCTCAGAGTGGTAACCCTGTCTCTTGTATGCTATGTATACTCAGTACCAATGTGATAATATCACATTGTGGATATCACATGAATATCCTCATCAAATGGTTGTGATAGGGGTTCTACCTGACATAACATTTTGTTTACAATTTTTACTGATATTCTTTGGTTTTATATTACTTTCATTTCCAAATATATTTCTTCCTTTTCTCAATCCCTAAAGAGTTACCTATTATATTACAGGATAAAAACTAAGAGGGGAAAAAAAAGGTTAGTAAAACTAATATATCAACCAAGTCTGACAGTCTATGCAATGTTCCACAGCTATAGTCCCCCATTTCTGTAAAGGAAGAAAGGAATTGCTTTTTCTTCTCTCCTTTTCAAAGCCAAGTTTGATAAGAGTTAAGATTTTTGGTTTTTGTTCTGTCCATTTACATATTGGTATATTGTATTGATATAACATTTTAAACTATGTACTGTAATCTCTCTTAGAGTTTTGGGAAAACTCTTGGGGACAGTATATCCTCTTAACAGAATTGATTAGATACTAACATAGGAAAAAGACATATTTTGGGAACAAAGGTACCCTTTGAAAATAACTTTTATTGATGTCTTTAAAAAAACATAATTTATATTTCCCAATATATCTTTCCCTCTTTCCCTTCCCCAAGTGCCGTTCCTTAAGACAAAAAACAAAAAGGGGGAAAAAACAGTTAATAATAAAAGTAATAATAATAATAATAATTAATAACAATAAAATTAATTAGCACACCAAACATTCTTGACATTTTATGCAATGTTTCACATCTTTCATCACCTAACTCTGTAAAGAAAGACAGGAAGGTCCACTATCAATTTTCTTTTGGGGGCTCAGTTTGGTCATTATAGCTTTGCAGCATTCCATTTAATTTTTTAAAAAAATTTTTCTTTTCAATTACATTGTTATAATCATTGAGCATAGTTTGCTTTGTTCACTTTGTTTTGCATTAATTCAGTAATTATTATTATTCAGAAATTAATTATTATATTAATTCAATAATGTTTTCTCAATTTTCTCTATCATCATATTCATCATTTCAGATGTAATGCTGGAGAAACTGAGCAAGATAGAGATTAGAGAGTATTTAATAGTTTATTAAATGGAGAGATTTACTGGGATCAAATGGATCCATGTTTGGTCCCAAGGCTGAATGAGACTATTGTCTCCACGAATCCAGCAAACCATCAGAGTTCACATATATACATGTGGCTCAGACATAGAGGGTAGACTGAGGCAGGGGCAGAGTCAAGGTACTGAGAACAGAAACAGGACTTTGACATAGTGGGGTGAGCCACCGGAGATGGGATGACATAATTAGGGAGAGGCACCCTGGACATGGGGAGAGGCATCTTGATAAGACAGTGTCTGACATTCTCCTAGCTTGGGATGGGGAGAGGCATTCTGATATTCTAAAACATAAGATCTTTTATCCTTACCAAGTATTCTGATAAAGAGGGAGGGGAGGTTTTGCAG
Organism: Antechinus flavipes; assembly: GCF_016432865.1. Lineage (NCBI taxonomy): Eukaryota > Metazoa > Chordata > Mammalia > Dasyuromorphia > Dasyuridae > Antechinus > Antechinus flavipes. Next base: position 124,429,612 of record NC_067400.1, on the reverse strand, counting down.
GACTGAGTCAGGATAATTAGGGAAATTGAGTCAGGATAATTAGGGAAACTGAGTCAGGATAATAAAAAAGAACTGTGGCATAACACATTTTCAAAATTCTCCATTATATCCCAGTACTACAACTTGTTTAGCCATTAACTCACTAGAATCTAAGAGAAAAGAAAGAATTTCTGAATTTTGTAGTACCAGGCATATGAATTTCCCATGTCATGTATTTCCAACATATTTTCTGTACTGTCAGTGTGCTCTAAGTTTGTTCCCACTCTCTTCTATGAATTCACAAAATTATTGTAAATATTTTTCATAGTTTAGGTTTGTAAGTGATAGATCTTTTGTAGCTAATGTTCTTGCCATCTTACTAAATGCCTTTGTTTTCCATTAATTATGACTGTTAATTGATTATTAAAGGTAGGCTCAAAGGTAGAGGCTCAAGACCTATCTATCTTTAACTATCCATATCTATAGTTATCTATATCTAGATACCAAAATATTTATATCTAAGTATATTGTCTATCTCTGCATAAACACACAAAGTGAGTGATAGAACGAGAGAGAGAGAAAGAGAGAGAGAGAGAGAGAGAGAGAGAGAGAGAGAGAGAGAGAGAGAGAGAGAATGAATTTGTGGATCCCTTTGTGGATCCAATCTGTAAATCTGAAAATTCAAGTTGGAGAGGGGATAGTCCCAGAGAGATATTATGCTTCAAAGTATCAAAGTAAGTTTGAAAAAGTATTAAAACATCTCAGAGAAATTCAAGATCTATTTAAAGGTGATGTTGTTTATGTTTAATTGTTTAATTAATTATGAAAACCTCTCCAGTAATTGGAAAATTCCTCCAATCTTATTATACACTATTCTTCTCTTACTTGACAGCAAAAAATGTCTTTTTTGCTGCTTCTCATACAAGATAATCATTCTCCCTCCTGTATGCTTTCCCAATAGTGGTCCCTCAAGCCTGGAATATTTTTCCTCCTCCTCCTCACATTTACATCTCTTAGAATCTCTTATTTCCTTCAGGTTCTGTTAGTGACACCTCTGGGGAAGCCTTTCCTGATACCACAAACTGTTAAGTATCCAACTCTCCAAAAGAAAAAAAAAATTACTTCATATTTTCTGTTTCTCTCTTTCCCTATTTCCATTTTGTATCTACCTTCTAAGAGCAGGGACTATTTCATTTTTGTCTTTGTTTGTCCCAATGCCTGGCATATGTTAAGAACTTAATAAATGCTCTTTGAGTGATTGCTTCTGCATTGATATAAAAACCTTTGTCTTGTAAATCAAACAATAAAGGATATTCCAGTGCTCATATTGCTCTTCAATTAGAAGTCAAAGATATCTATGTCACTAATTTTTCAGGTTCTTGGAATGCTATTTAGAATTCTAGGAAACAAAGCAAACAACCAGACTTCTGAAGTAGTATTGTAAAGACTTGAAGGGGAATGAATTTAGCTACTTGAATGCAATATATTGGGCCTCCAGCATTAATTTAGCTGACAAAGCTATCATCTGATTCATAGTCAGTAATTAGATCTAGCTTGACCTTTGGCAGATATAGGTTCAACCCAACTTCATGCTTTACCTAAGAAGCCAGAGATTCTATCCTCCACTATTTTTCTTACAGCTTTAGTCTGGATAAAGATTTCTTACAGTTTTATTCTGGCATTCTACTTAATGATGATATTTTAGACCATAAACACACCATAACAAAAGTCAGGAGCACAAGGCTCCCCTACTGGGCAAATGAACATATTTGCCTATTGACTTGTCACCTCTGAAATCTGTATGATGACCCTGAATTACTGAAATTTGCTTGGGTTATTCCATGTAAGAAGTCGAGTTCTCCCTTTTAGGAAAAAAAGCAAAATGATTGGCAAAACATAAAGAGAGGCTATAGGCTATCTATCTATCTATCTATCTATCTATCTATCTATCTATCTATGCATAAATTACTTATACAGAGTAAAATGAAGTAGAAACTTGAAAATTGTGTGAACTTCATCAGTTAAGGTAACCAGAATGTATAATGGAGCCCTAATTATTATTTTCCAATTAGAGGATCTGAATAGTCTCAATTTGGTCATCTTTGATGATCAGCCAGAAAATTAGCAGAATTCCACTTTATACTATATAGTCTTAGCTATATGGAAAATTTCAAAATAATTTCAAAGGAACACAAAGTATAAAATTACAAATCTAGAGTAATTTCCAACTCTAGATTGAAAAAGACTTTAGAGAATACCTAGTTGAACCCCTTAATTTTACAAGTGAGGAAAATGAGACCCACGGAGATTCATGTTCAGATTTCTTCAGTTTTATGCCCATGAATACCTAATTTTCATTTTTTGCAGTATGGCAAAGCCTCAAAACTCAATAATAAATAAAATAACAACTCCCATTTATTTGTCACTACAAAGCTTATAAAATCCTTAGTTGTGGGTCTGATGACCCCTGAATTTAATTAAAGAAACACAAATCACTAGTGCCTAGCTTCAGAGTCACTATGATCATATCACGAGGGTATACATTTTTAAATTTACTGTTATTTTATCCATTTTTTAAAATTTGAAGTTTATTTATTTTGGGACTATTGCCACTATGTTTTAAATTAGAGACCAACAAGTAAAACCAATAACTGAAGGATATTGGTAAAAGAAATTGGGGGGAAAAGGTTTCTTCCCACATAGAGAATGTCCCAAATAGAAACTAGAGATCCCCTGCAGGTGAATTAAAATATTGTTTAAACTATGTATTAAAAGAAGGGTGAGTGCTAAAAAGCCTCATTAAAAAAAGTTAAAATCTGAGAATTATTTATAGGAGTTGCATTTTTTCTCTTGTCACCAAAAAGATTATACATGAAGTAAGAAATCATCTAAAGGGATTGTTTAAGTCCATAAAGCTCTGGGTTATTTAGTGTCTCAAAGTGTCCTTGTGAGCAAATAGGAAGCTAATTAACATCTGTTAGGTGGGATAAGTGTAATGAGTGACTTGTAAAAAGAGAAACTATAAAAATGAGATGATATTCATGTGTGACTCATGGAATCTCATTACTTTGTAGGCATATCTCAACCATATCTCAACAATGTCAAATATTCTGAAGACCTCTATCAGTAATTTCTCCCTGACTACTTTAAAGAGAACATTATTGTAAGTTTTAGAGGTAAACCAATCTGAATGGGGCTAAGATATAGAATCCTAGAGTGAGGCTGGGTAAGGAACAGGAGAAACATTGACCATTGATATAAATATAAAGATAATTTGACACATTTCTTTGTCTTTGTCAGAATGGGAAATTTGATAAGCCAAAGCAGAACTGTATTAAAAAGAGGTCATAGTGTTTGTATCATTGGCCTCCTAATAACACAACAACCTAAAAGGGTTTTTTTTTTTTTAATGTTTTCTCTCTAACTCTGGAATTTACATAGCAGGAACCAGTTTTGCCAAGCTTGAACACCTCATTTAACTTTTCTGAATCTCATTTCCTCATCACACTTCCTATTGGTAACATATTACACCTATCTTACCTATCAGATGTTGAATATTAATAACAACTGATAAAGCACTTTAATGATTATCTCATTTAAATCTCATAATAACCATTTATGAGTATTTAAGCTGAGGCTGAGAGGTTAACTTGCCCATATTTACATGACTAATTATTTTTGCTTACATGGTCTCTTTGAAGATACTGAACAACTTAGAATTTAAGGAACTTGATATGTAAATCAACTTTTAAATATTTCTTCTATAAACACATTCTACCACAATTGTTTTTAGACTCAAATCTGACAAACAATTTTATTTAAGTTATCATTATTATATATTGAAGTCATTTCTAGTTTGGAGAAAATTCAAACTGTTGTAGTCTTCTAACCCCTCTACTATGATTCTACTCTAATATTGATTTGTGGTATTAAAGTTACATTGAATATCGAAATGACATGTTAAATGCAGTCCAGGCTAAAATTCTTGAATTTTAACCTAATTTTGACTAACCAAGTTCCAAGGACCACTGCAGTTATTCCTGGAGGAAACAAAGGGACCTCCTTTCTTCATCTGTACTTTAATCATTTCTCAATGGAGCAGGATGAGGTCCCAACCCAATCATTTTACTTTGGTGGGAAGATAGTGAACCAGACATATAATTGCTTCCTCTAAAAGACTGAGTGCAACCCTTCATCTATTTCCTGAAGAAAGGCTCATTTTTCTTTGATTTGTTATTTGAAGATTTTGGAAACAGTTTTTTAAGAGTAAAATTATTTCTTAATGATTCTAGAAGGGAAAAAAGTTTTTTAAAATAACATCCTTACACCATATATATCCTTTTTGCTGATGGAAAAACTTGATATCCTTCTTATTGACTCTAAGACAATAAAATGTGAACCAAGTCCCACTTGTTTTAGTTTTATCTGACATTTTTGTGATGACATTTGAAATTTTCTTGGTAAGCACAGTAGAGTGGTTTGCCATTTCCTTTTCCAGCTTATTTTACGGAAGGAAACTGGGACAAACAGAGTTAAGGGACTTGCCCAAGTTCACATTGCTAGTAAGTTTCTGAGACTAGATTTGAACTCAGAAAGATGAGTCTTCTTCATTTCAGAACTGGCATTCTAACTATTATGCCATCTAGCAGCAATCTTATTTTAGTGTCCCTTTTAAAAACTCAATTCACTTATAGACCTATTTTTTTCTGGTTACTTACAGATTTCTTTTTACCAGGGCAGACATTATCTCTCCTTCCACACCTCCTTTACTTTCTTTTCTTTTTTTACAGTCATCAGTTTCACTTAAAAATGATTGTTGCACCATAACACAAACATAAAATGCCTTGAAAGCCCATTCCTACAGATTAAACTATGACCTTCCAATTAAATAGCAAATTATGTTCAAGGACAATCGACACATAAATGGCCTTGGTGTGTCTGATGTTGAGAATCAGTAGCTATACTTTGATCTTCTGATCATAATAGTAATCACAGGATTGCCTGATGATGAGGCAAAAGGCAGACAAGCAGGAAATAAAAAAGCTGAAAGAGGATCTGAAGGCAGTGAAAAGCCTTGATTTCAGGATAGTTAAAGTGTTAAGGCCAGCAGCCTTTGGCAGGGAGAGAGAGTGGGCAGTGACCTTAAATGTGGCAGTAGAAGGGAAAAGGAAGAGGTTCAATCAGGAGAAAACAAGTACTTTAGGGCAAGTAAAACCTAGACCTGCCAAGTTAGCAGTTAGAGATTAAAAAAAAAATAAATGATGATCTTGCCTTTTTTTTTTAATATCAATGCTCTGAATCTTTTTATCATACCTAAAGAATTGTTAATTCATCTTTCATGAATACATTAGAGCAGGAGGGTTTTCCCATAGGCAAAAGCATTATACTTATTTGCAAATGTCTTACATAATGATGTGAATGCTATTCAGAAAGATATGTTTTGGTGAAAGGTTAGCAACAATGCCAAGAGCTTTTCATTGTCTCCTTAAATACTTGACTGTAATAAAAAAAATCAGTTACTTTTTTTTGTCAGTCATTTTTTAGTTGTTGGGAAAGGTTGGTATATGTCTTTAGAATTTAATAGCCTGGTTGATTAGATTGTTGGCTAATAAGCAGTATTTCTTACTTACCTAAATGTAGTCTGTTTCATCTTCTAATCATAACTTCCAATAACTTTATTTTTTTAAAACATCCGTTTATTCAGGAAATAATGCCAGATTTTTATTGGCTCTTCACAAATGTTATTAATATACCATAAAGTGAAAATGAAACTGAAAATCACAGCTGCAGACCCAGAATTTATTGCAATCATTTTATTTTGTTTGTTATGACTTACTCTAGTCTAAGGGTGCTCCTGTAACAACAGATGCTGAATTCATGAAGAGTTACATAAGGACCTTGTTGTCAAACATAAAAACAACCCATTTAGTGCCTGCTTTGCATCTACATAGGAATTTCCCTTTCATTATCCACCGCTCCTAGAAGCTTATTATAGCCATTGTTTAATTTGTGCTTGGGTTTTACAAATGACACTTGTATAAGTCTCATGGGGCTCCTGAGAGAAGCAGGGCTCTTCTCCTTCCTTCCCTTGTGTCATTTCTTTTGTGAACCTTTATAATTAGCCACTTAACAAATCAAGGAAAATGAACCTTTGGCTGCAAAGTGCACCCTCAAGTTTAGTCAACTACATAGCCAAAATAGATATATGGGGGGGGGCGAGGGGGAAGTCCTTAAATCAAGGTTCATATGCCTGAAGGGTTAAAAAAAAAAGAATCCTCAGGGACTAATGGTCCAAAATAGGGACAATGCAAGTGATTCCTGGGATGGCAAACTATCCAAACAGATATTAACATAATCAGAGTACAGAATGTTAGAAAATGCGCATACATTGCCAACAGTACTAATGACTATTTCTTCTTCATCTCCTTTGCAGGGGGGAAAATGTAGGAAACTAAGAAATTGGCCATTTTGTTAGGAAAACAACATCATTCAAACTTATAAGTTATATATATGTAATACATATGTAAATTTTACATATGTGTGTTATACATGTTTTACATATATATGTATATGTATATGTGTATATATGTATATATATACAGAATAGATCCAAATCTTAGCTGGTAAGAATTCAACATGGAAAAATGACACTATTTTAAGCCCTTAATGAAGGCAAGCACATCTGTAGTGGTAATTTGTGGAAGGGAATTTAAAAGTAAGGTCCTATCTATAATGATAATTAATTTTGGATTACTAATTAGGTTTCTAAATGTGTACCTCAGAGAACATATAATCCCAAAGTCCAATATGCACAAAAGAACCTTTCAAATTCACATTCCTACAAAATTTCATCTTTCATGTATACTGATTTACTCTATTATAGCACATTCACATAGACTTTTATATTTAATTTTCTAAATTATTAAATAAAAGTAAAAAAGAAATCTCTACCTCCATTTTTTCTAATAAGGACTTACTTCAGCAGAATATTGGCTATTTAGTGCCTTTTTTCAATAGATGAAATTCATGTAGTACCAATTTCCTTAATGTTAGCTCACTAGTCTTTATCTACCTTTTCTCATAGTTAATTTTTAAAAAAATACATTTTAAAGCTTTTCTTAGTTATTATCCCCTTAATTTGAAAGATGAAGCTACCCTGATTTAATGTCATATCTAAGTAAAAATGCATCAGAAGATTTTTATATCCAAATGGAGAGAGGGAAGGAATTTCTGCTTAATAAAAAAGTTCTGGGAATTCTAGAAGATGAAATCTTTCAAGATGATGTACTACTTTAGTCTTCAGAAAGAAATCAGAACTTTTTGCAACCAGAGGATGTTAAAATGGAGAGGACAAACTGCCCTTGATTGGAAGGGTCAATGAAACAAAATATGATATGATTAAAAAAAAGCAACTATTGATTCACATAAATAGAAACAAATCTCATTTGCATTTTAAAACTAGCATTAATTCTCGGATTCAAGAAAAGAAAGAAAACTGATATAAACTTTAGGCCAGTGAGCATGTCCTGGATAATGCAAATTTGATAATTTTTTATTAAAGGGATGGCAAGTGAAGAGCTATAAAAAGAAATGGTAATCACAAAAGCCAACATAGCTTGACAGAACAGATTTATTAGCTCATTAAATCAAGGAGAGACAGAGACATATAAACAGAAAGAAGAGAAGAGAGACAAAAGAGAGAGAGGAAAGTGCCATAGACAAAGAACATTTCCACAAGCTTCATATTTATCAGATTTTATGCTAAGTCTGAGGAAAAGCCTCAGGATATACTGGAAAAGCTAACAAGATAGTCTTTGCCCTCAAAGAGTTTATATTCTAATGGGATATGGGAAAAAAAAACATCAAGAAGTGTTAGAATTAGAGTGATGGGTGAAGTAGGAGAGATTCTAGGAAGTATCCCAGCAATATAAGGTAAAAAGATAACCAATAAGAGTTTGGAGGAGCTAGGAGTGAATCCTAGTTTCTGATGAGGCAAAATGGTCATAGAATAAAGTTGTCATGGTTAGAGAGACTAAAGAAAATGCTATAGATAGAACTTATTTAGATTTCATGAAAACCTTTGAAAATAATTACTAACAACTGTGTTAAGATTTGCAAAGCACTTAACATGCTATAGTATTTGATTTTCATAACAATCTTGTGAGGCAGATGCTTATTATTCTCATTTTACAGATGAGAAAACTGAGACTTGAAAAAAAGTAAAATGACTTAAATAGTATTTCACAACGAGGAAGAGTTTGAGGTAGGATTTAAACTCAAATCTTCCTGGTTGTAAGGTTGTAAAGTTCCTTTATGCCAAACTATTTATCATGTTATTATTATTCTGGGACAGAGATGTATTTTACATAGTGATATTTAGTTGGATTCAAAATTGGTTGAATGACTAGTTTTAAAGAACAATTATTTTTAATTAAAGCTTTTTATTTTCAAAATACATGCAGGGATAATTTTCAGCACTCACCTTTGCAAAAACCTTGTGCTCCAAATTTTCCCCTTCCTTTCCTCCCCCCACCTTCCCTAGAGGGCAATTAATCTAATATATGTTAAACATGTATAATTCATCTACATATTTCCACAAATATCATGCTACACAAGAAAAATCAGATCAAAAAGGAAAAAAATGAGAAAGAAAACAAAATGTAAGCAAACAACAAAAAGAGTGAAAATAATATGTTTTGATCTGCACTCAGTTCCCACAGTCCTCTCTTTCTGAGTGCAAAGGGGTCTCTTCATCACAATACCATTATAACTGGTTCAAATCATATCATTTGTAAAGAGAGCCACATCCATTAGAACTGATCATCATATAATCTTTCTTTTTCATTGTATAATTATTTCTGGTTTTCCTTATTTCACTTAGCATCAGTTCATGTAAGTCTCTCCACACCTCTCTGAAATCATCCTGCTGATCATTTCTTATACAACAATACTATTCCATAACATTCATATACCATGACTTATTCAACCATTCTCCAACTGATGGGCATCCACTCAGTTTCCAGTTTCTTGCCACTACACAAAGAGTTGCCACAAACATTTTTGCACATATGGGTCCCTTTCTCTCCCTTATGATTTCTTTGGGATATAGTAGAGATACTCCTGGATCAAAGGATATGCACATTTTGATAGCCATTTGGACATAGTTCCAAATTGCTCTCCAGAATGGGTGAATCAGTTCACAACTCCACCAACAATATATCAGTGTTCCAGTTTTCCTACATCCCCTGTCCTGTGAACCTAACCTATTCTGCTTGATAGACTACTCTATTTCAAAGAATAGTTATTAATAGTCAATTGAAGAACCTAGATTATGCAGGAGATAGAGAACCAGATCTAGAGGCAGGAAGACTTCTTTTCTTTTCCTTTCTTTTTTTTTTTTCTTTTCTTTTTTTTTTTTGATTGAGGCAATTGGGGTTAAGTGACTTGCCCAGGGTCATACAGCTCAAAAGTGTTAAGTGTCTGAAACCAGATTTGAACTCAGGTCTTCCTGACTTCAGTGCTGGTGCTCTATCCACTGTGCTACCTCAATGCCCCAGGAAGACTTATTTTCATTAGCATTAAATACTTAGTAGTTGTGTGAGCTGGGCAAGTCACTTAACCTGTTTGCCTCTCCTCATCTGCACCAGTGACCCCTATGTTATGCAATCAGTTCTAAAGTTCTTAAGAAAGGCTTTAAGTCCTTCTATCACTTTTTCTGACCACCTTGTGAATGCTCACCTGTGTGGCTTCTCCATAAAATAATCTTTTTTGGCAAGCATAGACTTGGTATTCAAACAATGGCTAGCCAAACTTTAGAACTGATTGCATGACATGGTAAATACTGGCACAGGACCTCTCAGCATAGCATGCCCTCATCACGGAAGGGTGCTGTGCTGTATAAGCAAAGCAGGAAATGAATGAGCTCAGAAGAAACATGAGATGCCCAGAGTTAGATTAAGCCACCCCAAATGTTCATAGGGACTATTTGTGTCTGACCTGTGGCAGAGTATTCCAAGTTTATATTGATCTGATCAGTCACAGTCAGACACATAGTAACTTAACCCTTTTGATCCTCTTTGAAAATGAAGGACAACAACAACTGTAGAATAAGCTGGAGAAGAAAATGGCAAACAATTTCAGTAAGTTTGCTAAGAGAAAGATATAAAAGGAATTAGAGTAGGCAATGAGGAAACCAAACTATCACTCTTTGCAGATGATATGATGGTATACCTAGAGAACCCCAGAGATTCTACCAAAAAGCTATTGGAAATAATTCATAATTTTAGCAAAGTAGCTGGCTACAAAATAAATCCCCATAAATCCTCAGCATTTTTATACATCACCAACAAAACCCAACAGCAAGAGATACAAAGAGAAATTCCATTCAGAATAACTGTTGATACCATAAAATATTTGGGAATCTATCTACCAAAGGAAAGTCAGGAATTATATGAGCAAAATTATAAAAAAGTCTCCACACAAATAAAGTCAGACTTAAATAATTGGAAAAATATTAAGTGCTCTTGGATCGGCCGAGCGAACATAATAAAGATGACAATACTCCCTAAACTAATCTATTTATTTAGTGCTATACCAATCAGACTTCCAAGAAAATATTTTATTGATCTAGAAAAAATAACAACAAAATTCATATGGAACAATAAAAAGTCGAGAATCTCAAGGGAATTAATGAAAAAAAAATCAAATGAAGGTGGCCTAGCTGTACCTGATCTAAAATTATATTATAAAGCAGCAGTCACCAAAACCATTTGGTATTGGCTAAGAAATAGATTAGTGGATCAGTGGAAAAGGCTAGGCTCACAAGACAGAATAGTCAACTATAGCAATCTAGTGTTTGACAAACCCAAAGCCCCTAACTTCTGGGAAAAGAATTCATTATTTGATAAAAACTGCTGGGATAATTGGAAATTAGTATGGCAGAAATTAGGCATGGACCCACACTTAACACCATATACCAAGATAAGATCAAAATGGGTCTATGACCTAGGCATAAAGAACGAGAGTATAAATAAATTAGAGGAACATAGAATAGTTTATCTCTCAGACTTGTGGAGGAGAAAGAAATTTGTGACCAAAGATGAACTAGAGACCATTACTGATCACAGAATAGAAAATTTCGATTACATCAAATTAAAAAGCCTTTGTACAAATAAAACTAATGCAAACAAGATTAGAAGGGAAGCGACAAACTGGGAAAACATTTTCACAGTTAAAGGTTCTGATAAAGGCCTCATTTCCAAAATATATAGAGAACTGACTCAAATTTATAAGAAATCAAGCCATTCTCCAATTGATAAATGGTCAAAGGATATGAACAGACAATTTTCAGAGGATGAGATTGAAACTATTACCACTCATATGAAAGAGTGTTCCAAATCATTATTGATCAGAGAAATGCAAATTAAGACAACTCTGAGATACCACTACACACCTGTCAGATTGGCTAAGATGACAGGAAAAAATAATGATGAATGTTGGAGGGGATGCGGGAAAACTGGGACACTAATGCATTGTTGGTGGAGTTGTGAACGAATCCAACCATTCTGGAGAGCAATCTGGAATTATGCCCAAAAAATTATCAAAATGTGCATATCCTTTGATCCAGCAGTGTTTCTATTGGGCTTATATCCCAAAGAAATACTAAAGAAGGGAAAGGGACCTGTATGTGCCAAAATGTTTGTAGCAGCCCTGTTTGTAGTGGCTAGAAACTGGAAAATGAATGGATGCCCATCAATTGGAGAATGGCTGGGTAAATTGTGGTATATGAATGTTATGGAATATTATTGTTCTGTAAGAAATGACCAGCAGGATGAATACAGAGAGGCTTGGAGAGACCTACATGAACTGATGCTAAGTGAAATGAGCAGAACCAGGAGATCATTATACACTTCGACAACGATATTGTATGAGGACATATTTTGATGGAAGTGGATTTCTTTGACAAAGAGACCTGAGTTTCAATTGATAAATGACGGACAAAAGCAGCTACACCAAAGAAAGAACACTGGGAAACGAATGTGAACTATCTGCATTTTTGTTTCTCTTCCCGGATTATTTATACCTTCTGAATCCAATTCTCCCTATGCAACAAGAGAACTGTTCGGTTCTTCAAACATATATTGTATCTAGGATATACTGCAACATATCCAACATATAAAGGACTGCTTGCCATCTAGGGGAGGGGGTGGAGGGAGGGAGGGGAAAAAAAATCGGAACAGAAATGAGTGTAAATATAATGTAATTATTAAAAAAAAAATTAAAAAAAAAAAAAAAGAAAGTCTTCTAAGAAGTCATGAAGATTGGAACATGATTGAACAACAATAGTCAATCTGAAAGGAGATCTCTGGTAGAATCCTTCAGGTATTTGGACTTCTTTATCATTTAAAATATATGAAAATAGCCTTGGACAATTATCTCTGGATAATGGCCTAGGTGCAGAATATATTGTTTATCTTCCAAAAGAGATATTTTAGGGTCTGATGCTCTAGGTTTAAATTTTAGTTTGGGCTCTTAGTCCTTGAGACCAAGCTATTTGGGAAATAGAAGTGATGTCCCGCTAATGATAGTTCAGGTTGTATTAGAATGGAAGGACCTGATAATCGGGTTGTATTTTTCTGTCATTTAATGAATTTTATGACATTGAAGCTATTGTGAAGACAGATATAGAAGGTAATAACAATATTCTGCTTCCTTCATATTTTGGGTCATTTAATAGCATATTAAAATTTTTAGCATGATTTCAGAGAGTGATTTCTATGCCTTTTGTTTTAAAAACATAGGCTTTCCCAGACTTTCCAGAGGCTCATGTCATATAAATAATAATGCTAGAAACAAGTTCTAGGTGAACAATATCTTGCATATAGTAGGCACTTAATAAATGTCCACTAAATTGAGCTAACTTGAGAATTGCTTATAAAATATAGCATTCCCTTCTAGGACCACATCCTAAAAGGGACACTCACACACACAGGTTGACATTTCTAGAGAATGCTGATTAATATATAGTTCCCTCAGTGTCCTAGAGGTAACTTTGAGGGTCCATAATTTCTAATTTTATAGCTCCTAGACTTTGTTGTGCTCACCATTGAACCTCATAAAATTTTAGAAAAGAAATTTCCTGAGAATATATACCAAGAATGGAAGGCTACATAAACATTTCTCCCACCCTGGGGCTTACTTCTTCCCTTGAATATATTAGATCCCCAAGAACTTTGGATCTAGATTTAAAGAACAAAATGAGTAAGGCATATATTCAAGAACATGTATGCCCAAAGGATAAATCCAGGCTCCTGGATCTAGAAATTGTTTGCTTTTTCTTTTGGGCTCTGGGGATCAGTATTTGTGTGTGGTCATTTCTGGCACTATTCTCTGTTAAAAGGGTCATTTATGCTATCCTCAGATCATCTTTATTTTAAAATTATTTTTAATTTTAAAAGTAAGCATTTATTTTCTCTCCCTCTTACCTTTCCACTGGAAAAAAAGAGAAAAATAGCACTCGTATCAAATATGTAGAGACAAGCAAAAAAAGAAAAATTCCAACATTAGCCATGTCCAAAATGCATGTCTTATTCTGCATTTTGAATCTATGATCTTTTTAGGAGGTAAGCAACATTCTTTATCATTGGTATTTGGCATCATGGTCAAACATTGCTTTCAAATTTGTTCATTTTTACAATGCTGTTATTATTTTATGGATTGTTCACTTCAGTTTTCATTAATTCATACAAGTCTTATGTTTCTCTGAAGCTGTCTTTTCATCATATTTTACAATACAAAAATATTATTTTACATTTGTGCACCATAATTTGTTTAGTCTTTCTTATATGGATAGGTAATCCCTTAGCTTCCTGTTCTTTATCACCACAAAAAGTTACTATAACTATTTTTATACAAATGAATTCTTTTTATGTTTCTCTTCCCGGATTATTTATACCTTCTGAATCCAATTCTCTATGCAACAAGAGAACTGTTCGGTTCTTCAAACATATATTGTATCTAGGATATACTGCAACATATCCAACATATAAAGGACTGCTTGCCATCTAGGGGAGGGGGTGGAGGGAGGGAGGGGAAAAAAAATCGGAACAGAAATGAGTGTAAATATAATGTAATTATTAAAAAAAAAAAAAAAAAAAAAAAAAAGAAAGTCTTCTAAGAAGTCATGAAGATTGGAACATGATTGAACAACAATAGTCAATCTGAAAGGAGATCTCTGGTAGAATCCTTCAGGTATTTGGACTTCTTTATCATTTAAAATATATGAAAATAGCCTTGGACAATTATCTCTGGATAATGGCCTAGGTGCAGAATATATTGTTTATCTTCCAAAAGAGATATTTTAGGGTCTGATGCTCTAGGTTTAAATTTTAGTTTGGGCTCTTAGTCCTTGAGACCAAGCTATTTGGGAAATAGAAGTGATGTCCCGCTAATGATAGTTCAGGTTGTATTAGAATGGAAGGACCTGATAATCGGGTTGTATTTTTCTGTCATTTAATGAATTTTATGACATTGAAGCTATTGTGAAGACAGATATAGAAGGTAATAACAATATTCTGCTTCCTTCATATTTTGGGTCATTTAATAGCATATTAAAATTTTTAGCATGATTTCAGAGAGTGATTTCTATGCCTTTTGTTTTAAAAACATAGGCTTTCCCAGACTTTCCAGAGGCTCATGTCATATAAATAATAATGCTAGAAACAAGTTCTAGGTGAACAATATCTTGCATATAGTAGGCACTTAATAAATGTCCACTAAATTGAGCTAACTTGAGAATTGCTTATAAAATATAGCATTCCCTTCTAGGACCACATCCTAAAAGGGACACTCACACACACAGGTTGACATTTCTAGAGAATGCTGATTAATATATAGTTCCCTCAGTGTCCTAGAGGTAACTTTGAGGGTCCATAATTTCTAATTTTATAGCTCCTAGACTTTGTTGTGCTCACCATTGAACCTCATAAAATTTTAGAAAAGAAATTTCCTGAGAATATATACCAAGAATGGAAGGCTACATAAACATTTCTCCCACCCTGGGGCTTACTTCTTCCCTTGAATATATTAGATCCCCAAGAACTTTGGATCTAGATTTAAAGAACAAAATGAGTAAGGCATATATTCAAGAACATGTATGCCCAAAGGATAAATCCAGGCTCCTGGATCTAGAAATTGTTTGCTTTTTCTTTTGGGCTCTGGGGATCAGTATTTGTGTGTGGTCATTTCTGGCACTATTCTCTGTTAAAAGGGTCATTTATGCTATCCTCAGATCATCTTTATTTTAAAATTATTTTTAATTTTAAAAGTAAGCATTTATTTTCTCTCCCTCTTACCTTTCCACTGGAAAAAAAGAGAAAAATAGCACTCGTATCAAATATGTAGAGACAAGCAAAAAAAGAAAAATTCCAACATTAGCCATGTCCAAAATGCATGTCTTATTCTGCATTTTGAATCTATGATCTTTTTAGGAGGTAAGCAACATTCTTTATCATTGGTATTTGGCATCATGGTCAAACATTGCTTTCAAATTTGTTCATTTTTACAATGCTGTTATTATTTTATGGATTGTTCACTTCAGTTTTCATTAATTCATACAAGTCTTATGTTTCTCTGAAGCTGTCTTTTCATCATTTTTTACAATACAAAAATATTATTTTACATTTGTGCACCATAATTTGTTTAGTCTTTCTTATATGGATAGGTAATCCCTTAGCTTCCTGTTCTTTATCACCACAAAAAGTTACTATAACTATTTTTATACAAATGAATTCTTTTTATCTTTCTGTGGCTTCTTTGGTGTATTCATCTACTAGAGTTACTTCTGAATGAAAAGATATGAAAAGTTTAGTAACTTTTAGGGTGTAGCTCTAAATTACTTTCTATAATTACTAGCCAAGTGTATGTCTGTACCAATAGTTCTTGCATTTGGGGTTGGTGCAAGTACTATCTATGACATTTGAAAACTCTTACTTTAGGGAAAGTGATTTGGAGCATTTTTAATAAGGTTATTTATAACTGGGTGTTTTTCCCTTAAGAATTGTCTGTTTATATCCTATGACTTTCAATTAGAGAATGGCTTTGATGACTGTCTTTTCATATCTGCCTATAGTTGATTTCTCTGTTATAAGTCATCACTATTCTCTTGCTTACTGTTATTGGATTTTGTATATGCTGCTAATTATTTTGACTTCTAGTGGATCCTTTAATGGCAAGTATGAATTTCCTGATTTTACACATTCATCTAGATACTCATATCTTGGACTATTTGCTCAACTAAGCAGGAAACACACACATACACACACACACACATACACACATACATACATATCAGAAATAGCTAATGGACACAATAATGGACAGCTAGAATGTAATATACCCATCTTTCACCTTACTCTTCAGTTCCCAGCAGTCCTTGTCATTGGTTTTTCTGGCTCCATTTATTTCAAAACAGGCTTCCAAAGTTCATGTTGTATTGGAATAAAGATGGGAATATGGATACCTCCAAAGAAGGGAAAATCCCTTCCTGCCTACAATATAAAAAGGCTGTAATAATAGTGTATAGCACTTACTATGTGCCAGGCACAGATGCTAAGTGCTTTACAAATATTATCTCATTTAGCTCTTACAACCCTGGGAGGTAGGATGTATTAGTATGCAGATAAGTTTTGTCTCCAAATAGAACTAAAATTGTATTTTTTGTTCTTTTTCTGTAAAATATGTGAGCATATCATACACTTTCTGACCTTGGGCTCCTTTCTTATTCATTTCCCTGGTGTGGAATGGTAAAGTTCTTGTGCCAGGCTTAAGTGCCATATTCTTCTTTGAATCCAGAAGCAATATCAATAGTAAAAAGACTTTAAAAATCAGTGTTACTCTCATTTGGCATTTACATGCTACATTTATAAATACACTCCTCATGTGTCTCTCTTTTCTACCTTATCACCTATGAAAACTCCTCAAGTAAGGGAATATATATTATATCTATTTGTACATATAGAACCTACTATCATGTTTGCCACATAATAGTCATTCCAAGTTTTTAAATGATTATCATATTTCCTAGTGGATTGAAAGCTATCCTAAGATCCTAAGAATCAGGTATGAGTCACATTTCTAATGCATATTAATATGTGGACAGTTATAGGGATCTAGACAACTTTCTAAGATCATAAATTGCAGAGAAGGTACTGATTTGCATTGATAGGGTGAGTTTTCTCCTATCAGAGTTCTCTATATCAGTGAAATTACAAGTCCCTATTCCTACTATATGTAATATTTTTAGGCCACAGTAGACCTATCAGAGATTTAAGAAAAGCCTTATCTCATTGTATTGAAGTAGGGTATCTGCTAATTAATTTCCTAGCTTCTTATTTTGGAATTAATCTGCCAAGGTGGCCATTCTAACTCTAAAAACTTATGAAAACCAAATTAGCTTAATGGAGTGAAGAGGAAGCTGTCAGTAGCCACATTGGAACTTAATTGAATAGTGATAACATGTTCATTGTCCAAGAGTTGTGCCCTGCTTTGCAGGTACAGAACAAAAGTCAGAACTGACTTTAAGGCTCAGGGAAGGCAAGATAATAAATGCTATGTTTAGCAATAGGAGGGAAATAATTGTACACCCTTGTCTTACATTTATAGGCACTTCATTAAATAGCACATGTGTCCATGGAGCAAAATATGGCCTATTGTATAAAAAGTTCAAGAATATGTCATTTATAAAGAATAACGTAATGTAATACTGAAAAATAACATCTCTTATTTCACCTGCTTCTCTTTCAGAGAATTAAACACTTCCCTAAGGAAGTCACAAATCCTTAAGATCCAGATTTTATGACATAGGAATGGTTGATTTATTACTGGAGTAGGGAACTGAATGGTATCCCAGCATCCTGAAAAACCTCTCTAACCTTAGGACTATGTAGTGGTGGAGGAAGGGAAGAAGTTATGATAGAATATCTCATCTTATTGTTTCTTCTCACACCATCTCTCTTAAATCTGAAGGAAATAAGGAGCAATCAAGGCCCTAGAAAGCTAAGCAATTATAGCTAATGCTGCTCTACATTTATGCATTGCTCTAGAGCAGGAGTTCTTAATCTGGGGTCTGTATATATTTCAGGTGGTACCTGAACTTGAATGGGAAAAATACATATTTATTTTCATTAAAATCCAACTAAAATTTTGAATTTTCGTAAATGATGAATTTTTAAAAGAAACATTCTGAGAAGAAGTTCCTAAGCTTTACCCCATCCTCTGGAGTTTCCATTCAGACAATTTTATTTGAATTTGCAACAATAATGTGAAGTATATAGGGCAGGTTATTATTGTATTCTACTCACAGATGAGGACACTGAGAATTTAGAAAAGCTAAGTAACTTGCCTAATAAGATTTAGCTATTAAATGGTCAAACTAGGGTTAGAATTGAGACCTTTTTATTTCTAATTGGTGTTTTCTCTTTTTTCTGTGTAATAATGCCTGTTCTATGATATATATATGAAAGTAACAGGCAGATTTTCTATTGCCCGTTGCAGTGTTTTGTCCATTAGAGTGTGTGACTTCGAGATATTTCATCATTTTTAATAGGTTTAAAAAGTTCCCAGAGCCCAGGTTAGGAAATCCTGGTTTAAATGGATTAAGGCAACTGTATGATCTTGATTAGCACTGCATAGTAAACAGAGCATTGGATTTGGAGGCAAGAGGTAAGACTCAAATCCTGTTTTTGATGGTTTGACAATAGGTAAATGAGTTCTATTCTGGAACCTCAATTTCCTCATTTGTAAAATGGGGCTACACTTAACTCACAGGGTTTCTATGAGGAAAATACTGTCAATTATAAAAAAAAAACTATAAAAATGCAAGCAATTATTAGAATTTGTTTGGGGATGGCCCATCTGACTTCTCTGTCCATATTATCTATTCGAAAGCTGACATGATTTAGCAATTTAGCACTTCCATCATGGGGCAGTTTGAAGGTAATGTGCCTTGCGTTGCTCTTCCTATTTCAGTTGTCCTAAACACAATCCTCTCAATACCTTACATGTAATTGGTATGCAATAAATATTTAATCATTGTGATGAATTATGATTTAAAACAAGAAATTTAACAAGTATTAGTGATAACTTACTAACTGTCCTTTTTATTCCTCTTCTGGAAGTAGAAGAGTGTTTCCTTATGCTGTAAGAAAGTTTGAGGCACTTGTCTTAGTAAGATTATGAGTTTAAAATAGATAGGTATTGAATTTCATATTCAGAATTGTCAAATGAATAATATTCCCAAGATAGTAGACCTGTATAAGAAGACTGGGTGCAGAAATATGCTTCATCTTTCCAAAACACTCTATCCATTTAGTAACTTTATAAATTCTTTTGTCAATTTTTCATATCATTCATTCCCAGTGGCAAGTTGAGATTTTAAGAATATAGGTCTTAACTACATAAACATGATGAATAGAAACAAATTAGACATATTACTCTCTCTAGCAGGCAGTATTGACCTATTCTAAAATGCATTATTGGACCGATTTTAAAACAAAAGAATCAAAGTAATTGATTAGCGGTTGTGGAATGTTGTCTCCATCAATAGCTGAGAATATTTTGAACTCTTTTCAGTATGCAGTGTAGAGAACTGAATTCCAGTCAAATAAACATGATTTTGAAGCAATGCAAAGGAAAAATAAGCAGTTTTGAAGATAATGATTTAAACTTTGACATTTTAAAATTTGGACTATCTGAAAAATTGTCAAGTAAAAGTTTCAATAACATTAATTACTTACCAATAAATATATTATCTGGAGTTCTCAGTATCATCCTAGCCAAATGAGGATTGGTTAGGCACCAGATGGTCAGCAATGTGAACAGTTTTTAAGCCACAGC